>NC_077228.1:470519660-473359660 GCF_027887165.1 Monodelphis domestica
CATTACATTCAGAATAGATTGACCAAAATTTTAATTATTCTAGTCCTGATCCTTTTCTTCTAAAATAGAAAGATTTACATACTAGTTTTTAGAACAAAATTCTAAAATCAAGGACAAAAGTTGTGCTTACAGCTTCACCTGGAAGACCTCTTGGTCCAATTTCTCCATCTTCTCCCTGTCATTGATAAAGCAATAGATGCTGATGAAATGGTACTATATACTACTGAATTAGAATTTTGTTGTGTTGAAAATTCTCATTTGATAAATGAAACTTCTCCCAACATACTCTCATTCCATCTTCACCAGGAGAGCCAGGAGGACCTTGGGGACCACGTTCTCCCTGTTAAGTAAATACAAATATAATTTGAATATTGTAACAAAGTATAACTTCACAAGTCAACCTAGTTACTATCCTAACCAAACAACTCAGGAATCTTGGATATGAAAACTTATTGGTATGCTTTATTTGCTTTACTCTGAATATTTGCTTGATAAAACACACCTCTGCATTCTCAGAAAACAGTTGGGCCTTTTATCTGTTAATGCTAGGCAAATATTTCCCATAACCATCAATATAGTTGTGTTTTTTAAAGGACACCTTTTCTTTAAAAGGTACAAATTGTTTTCAGGCATTTCATTATTATGAAACAGTTCATTTGTTAAATAGTTAGAGATTCTTTTATCTTTTAAAACCTGAAGATTTTTTCTTATTTTTTTAAAGAATATATTTGCATGAACTAACTGCTTTTCTTTTTTGCATTATTCCCATTCATTTAAACATGACTGTAGGATAGAAAATCAAATAGATTTAGTTTACAGTATGTGGATTTCCTTTAGACTTCCAGTAGATTAACAGATTGCTTTTGCTTTATTTGTTGCAAAATTCTCATCCTTTTCCCCTCTTTCTTTCTGAATGCTATTCCTGAGGCTATTCTTTAACTCTAAACCCCTTAGGAAAAAAAAAAAAACATAAAGGATTTTAGTACTAACTCATTTCCTCTATTGTTAACTGTCCTCTTGAGATCTCTTTTAAAATGTCAAGTGGAACTCTGAGTGTGTTTTTCAGTGAGTGTTTCTGGGTATATATGGATGGCAAATGAAGAGTTTTTCCATTGACTTCTAGCTAGTCAATGAATGTCTCTATGATGATTTTTGTTTCTTTTGTTACCCTATACTACCCAAAGCTTTGTAAGGCATATAATAAGCTCAATAAATGTTAATGGTCTATTGTGTGTATTTAGATATTCACAAAAGTGGTTTGTCCCACCATGTACAGAGTTCTAAGTTTGAATTCTGTTCTCAACACTAGTTATGTTGACATTAAGAGTGTTCTCTTTCGTCTTTTAGTCTCATCCATAAAACAAACCAATCAACCAACCAACCCAAATCCTTATGCTTCTTATAGCAAAAGATTGTTTTGAGGCACAACTAAGAGTAGATATAAACATATTTGCTATAATAAAGAACTATTTTAATCAATGTAGTCTTATTATATATTCTTCTATAGCTATGACTATTCAGTAAAAATAATTTGGTGAAATAGAGCAATTTTTAGATAATTTAAACCAAAATGCATTTCAAACATATTTGCCTCAACTATCTAGAAATTTTATGTAGAAATATTAACTTGGCTTGAATTTGTTTGGTTATTACATGTGTTCTCTCCACCCATTTTCTACATATGAATATGTGTGTGTATAATGTCTATAAATTATTTAAAAGCTTCAAATAAGTATATCATAAAGAAAGCTTCAGTGATTTGGAGGATTCTCCTTTAGTCAAGTCAGAAATAACTTATTACATTTATGTTTCATTCAATCAGTTCTATAAATGTGTATGGAATACCTGCAATTTAGAAGGCACTATTCAAAGAAAAGTTTTAGGTTTGTTATAGAAATTGAATATAAAAATTTTCAAATCTTATGAATAGCATCTTATGGTTGTTCAATGAGTAAAATAATTATTAATTTATTTACTCTATGGCCTTTGTCACCAGGTAGACCAGGAAGCCCATCAAATCCTCTGTCACCCTGTCAAATAAAAACAAACAGAAATCACAAATCATAAAAGTAATCAAACATAAGAAAAAATCACAACACTAAGTTGCTACTCTGAATTTTTGAATCAGAGTTATCTCCTTTCCACTTGACTCATTTTAGTAAGAGAAAATGTCATAAGGTAAATTAATATGAAAATGTGGTCAATATTGAATTAAAAACCCAAATTTGAGATCAACTGACCTTTGCCCCTGGTTCTCCTGGCATTCCTCTTCCTCCATCAGCACCTGGGCGACCCTAAAAAATGCCAAACTCATTCTTAGCTATGTGATTTCTTATAGTAAAGGAAAAATAAATATTTTCTTAATATTCTCAATATAATCAAATCATACCCTTTTTCCAGCTTTACCAGTTGGACCAGGAGGACCTTGAACACCACGAGGACCCTAGGTTGAAATAAATCAATTACTCCATTTTGTTGCATAATGATTTCAAAGGTCTATATAATATTGGCCAGATTGTCATCTCAAAATTAAGTCATTTAGTTCTCACTTTTTTATTTCATATATTTTCTCTTCCAATTAAATAGAGTAAAATTTCATTTAACTTTTTTAAAAAAATAAATAATGGAGAAGGGGAAAAATATATTTTCTCCTGACTTTTTGGATAGCTAGAAAATTAATACACTATTGCTACTGATTAATTGTAAACAACATCTGTGCTTCATAAGTCTAGATGTTAGCATATGAAATCAAGCTATTATTTAGAAGTTACTGAAAAAGGAAATATTTATTTAAAATGTGTTCATGTTCTCAAAATTCTGTTATTTCACATACCTCCAAAAGATTATCTGACCAATTTTAAAAGCCAAAATGGTTAATGACACTATTGTTATGAGAGCAATTTCCTATTTTTGATTCAAAGGAGTACATTTAGAATATGTTGCACAATCAACATAAACTGTTTAAAAACACATACATTTCTAAAACACACTTGTGAAACATTTGTAGTAAAATAACATATGGCATAAAGAAAGTTTAAAAAATGCAACCCTGCATGTAACTAACATGGTTACAAGGGGGCAATTCAGTGGGCTGGGGAAATAACACAAGCCTTAAGAGAAGGAAGACCTGGTTCTTAGTGCCACATCCTTCTAGCACTATCTCTGGAACCATTGGGAAATAACTTATCATCTTAAAGTCTGAGTTTTCTCATCTATTAAATAATGGTAAGATTTGTTATGCCTTGTGAAGACAAGGTTATTGTGGTAATCAAATGAAGTGATATGTGTGAAGTGTTATGTAGAAATCAGCTATTCTTGTATCAAATTTTTGTGTTTCAAGAGACCAAGGAAGTTCAAGAAGGAACATGATAAAAGATTGAAATTACTTGATATTTTAAAAGCAGTGTCCACATTAAGATATAGCATAGAATATTAATCAAGAGCTGGTTTGAAAATTAATGATTATTTAATGTTTATAAGAAAAATTTAATTTAAAAGTCTACCACTTTCATTTTTCTTGTTAAATATTTAGCCAGAATAGATTTTATACTTAAAAAAAATAAATATAGCTTGGGGAAAAATAGGATATGAGGAGACAAGGGTGAGAAATTTCCAACATCTGACAATGAATACCTGTGTAACCTTGTAGAAATCCATTAACTTCCCTGGGATTTATTTTCTTAATATGTAAAAGGAGGGTACTGAATTAGATTGGCCTCAGAGGTTGATATCTCTGAGTTTCATTTCCAGCGCTTATCTTCCCCTAAAGACCTCTGACATGAAATAAAATAAAAGGAGGAAAAAGTAAAAAAAAAAACTTTGATTTTACCTGAGGACCTGGTTCACCCCCTTCTCCTTTGGCCCCTGATGAACCAGGACCACCCTGTGTAAAATATATGAAACATAAAACTAGTCAAATTCAGTCATTTCCTAATGAGTTCTCCATATTCATTTCCCTAGCCTTAAAAGAACTCTTAATGATATCCTCAAAACATATCTCATCAAATTAATAAAAATATAATGAAACTATTTAAACTTAAAATTAAAAAAAAAACTTCTAAACTAAGCTCTTATATTCAACCCAAGTATTAGAATTTTACTTAAATTTTTAAATGACTCTACAACCCTAAAATAAGATATGTGATCTCAAAGATTCACATAAAATAATATGACCATTTCCCATACCAGATCACATTAGACTCTCAATGAGCCCACTGGAAACTAAGCAAGTTGAAGATACTCCAAATAGAATACGACACAAGACTGCAACTATATACACATCACAGAGTTGGCAGGATTATATTTTTTCATTCTCTTAAATTCTTTAGCTCCCTAAATAATAAAGTAATGAAAATCTAAGAGCAGATGGTATTCTCATCAATGTGTTTGTCTTAAATTAATGTCAAAAACTTTTTTCAGGTGCTGTCTTTTTCCTATGGGAATGAATCCATGTAAAGAATCCATGAATCTGATGTAAATAATTATATTACTCATAAGCAAATAAAGTTCAAGCCAAAATAAATTATTTTTTCTAACATGCTATTTCCTAAAATAAAGTTCATTTAGGGTAGAGATGGCTTTTCAAAATTATTATATGAGTTTTAAGATTGTATAAATCAAAATTTAAACTAAATTTGATAATTATAATTATTTAATGGTGGAAAAGTGATCTTTCTGATATACTTAAAATTAATTTAAGTATTTAATCAATGTACTCTCAATTAAATAGCAATCTGAATCAATACAGAATGAAGAAGGAAGTTATACTGGTCAAAAGAACCTGGATTTCTAGAGCCTCCTGGTGGATTCAGAGAAAAATAGCTCTTGTGTGGCTCTGACTCTGCAAACTGCAGAGTGAACATCACATATAGTCTTCTTTTGAAAATTATTAGTGATATGATCAAATTTCCAGGAAAGAACTCTTTCAATTAATTTTTACTATCAACCTAACTAATTTAGCATTAAATCAAACTGGCAATTATTATACATCACTGCACTCAAGGTAATTACAGAAACAATTTATTGTAATTAAGCTATTTTATTCTATAACAGGAAATAAACACCAACTATTTAGCAGAAACATGAACCACTGTGCCCAGCTTTTCATTCTAAAAGTTACCTCCTCCCTTCATTCAAAGAATAGAAACCTGGATCCCTAGGCTTCCTATCCAGTTTCTCACAGAGATCTCTATCCATAGAACTCTTTGGAATAGAAGAAAATAGAATATGGTGAGAAAATGCACATACTGATTTCTTATAAAAAATGGGGGAAAGTCATTTATTTATTCAGAGTTTTCCATAGCAATAAAATCATAGGTCTGGTTAAAAAGTAATTATGCGAAGGAAAACAGGCCTATAAACTCCACTCTGTCTCCACTTTTCAGTAAATATATTAGAAAAAAGAAGAGTGGCATTTTGGGGGATTTTGTCATTTACATGTTTTGGAGACTGATGCATTCTTCCACCAGGTAAAATATAAATAAAAAATTTTAAAGTTAAAATTAAAAATGATTCTGTATAATTTAAAATTAATTAAAAAATTAAAATTAGAGATAAAATTTGCCAACACCACACCATCCATGTAATGTCAAATTTTTCTAGGCAACATATATTGAAATCTTATTCTACATAATCTCTTATCTTAATTGGTCACAATAAGATGGAAAAATGCATTTTACCTGACTCAAAAACCCTTGGTAGAACAAAGAAATATTGATACGAATTAGACTTTCCTTGATTTATCTATACAGTGGCAATTTCCCTCCATGTTTTTCAAAAGGTTGCGAGATTCCATTAATTGACCACCATACATTTTACTAGACACCCACTATTTAGATATTTCAGGCTAAAATTTCTTATTTAAATACCTACTAAAATAATTTCCATAAAAATAAAATTTAGAACCTTGATTATATATTTTCTTTTTCATGTTTTTACCACAATCTAGCAGTTTTTCATACTCAATAAATGCATAATAATTAACAAATTGATTTGTCAAGTGCAAAAATATAGTCTATGAGACTCTATTGTACAAAATTATTAAGTAAAAATACAAATATTATATACATTCCTTGGGTTTAATTTTATTATATTTAAGTCAATGGCAATAAATTAGAAAATAGCTTTAATTTTAACTTTAAAAAAATTAATTATTACAAGGTCCATACTAAATGAGAGATACGTTTAAATCACATGTCATATTTAAGATATATTATATGGAGTCTATTTTTCTTTAAAGATGCAGATAATTTGTCAAAGTAAATCAGACATGTAGACAAAACTTTCCTTTTAAAGAGAAATCTTTTTTGATTAAGTAAAACCATACTTGTGCTACAAAAGAATCCATATATAAACATCAAAGCAAATGAGTACTCCTTTCAGTTTAATTATTCTACAACTTGTTTATTTTTCTTTAAGCTACATTTTTGTGAGTCAGCAATATAGTTTAAAAATGTTTCAAACATTCTTTAATTAAAAATTAAAATATGATGAGTGATTAATTATATTAATAAATATATATTTGCTTGTCAGATTTTACATGTGTTTTCCAAGTAATACAAGTTTAAAGGAAAATGAGCTTTTTTTATTCAAAATTTTAAACCTAGACCTCCAATTATGTAACAGATTATATTTCAAAAACACTTATTTTAAAACCTTTTAACATACTATCCGATGCCTTTAAGCCAATTGGCATAAAAGCAAAAGGAAAAATAGAGTTTTTTTTCTATAAACATTAACTTTTTCCTACATTACTTTTTAGAGGGAAATAATATTCCATCAAAACTGAAAAAGAGGTAAGGCATGCTGCCTGGAGCTCAGTTCATAGTAAACATTGAATTTGATTTCTCCACCACCAAAGTCTTATTTTTGGTGTCTCATTATAACAAAAGGATGATCTTAGGCTCTCAGTCTATGCCAGAAGAGTACATATTTGGAAGGTATTTTCAAGCCAGAAATACTTTGACTATTGCCTTCTAAGGACTAGTCTAGCTAATTTCTGAGGAGCTGATATCACTGAAAAGCTTATCTGCAGATGATGGATATTTTGGGTCACAACAGCCCACTTAACTATCTTCTAAGGTACAGAGGAACTAAACCAGTGTCAGCTGAAGAATAATAAAACCCAATAGTATTTGGAAGTATTGGAGAATATTAGTCTATGAAATCAAATTTTTGTATAATTTCGAAATAACTCTGAATGTTAAGTAACTCATTTCCATGCTGACTTATTTATTTTAAACCTTTTTTCTTGCCTTACAAATCAATACTTTGCATTGATTTTAAGGCAGAATACTGATCAGGCTAGGCAATGAGGGTTGAGTGATTCACCCAGGGTCACACAGCAAGGAAATATCAAACATCAAATTTGAACCCAAGACCTTCCATTTCTAAGCCACCTAGCTCCTCCACTCCATGTTGATTTATAAATGTACCTTGTCATTTCAATGAAATTTATCCAAAACTTCTTAAAAATGACATCATCCCTTAGCTATTCATACTTTATGTTAATAAAGTATAATAATAAACAACAATAATAAAATATATTAATAAAGAACTTATCTATATTTAAAGAGTAAATTATTACAAAAATGAATAGAAAAATTTAAATATATTGACCCAAAACTAAAGTGTGACAGAGGTATCTAATGGAATATGGCCAGATATATATAGCATGAAGATATAAATTTTCTAATAGGTGGTCAGTGCTTGGTATTTAATATCACATTTGGGGGATGTAACATACCACAGGACCTGGTCTTCCAGTTAGACCCATTGGGCCAGGCGGACCTCGGAGAGCAATCTGGAATCAAATGGAAAGAGTCAGGTCAAAAATTCAGACTGCAAAGAGTGTTTTGACTTGCTATAACAAATGCAATGATATAAAAGGATATATGTGTTTTTTAAACCCCTCCTTTCTATCTTCTAACATCTCTAAGGCAGAAAGGCAAGGGCTGGGCAAACAGAGTTATTTAACTGGCCCAACAGGGTCCCATATCTAGGAATTTTCTAAGGCCAGATTTGAACTCAGGTCTTCCCAACTCAAGACCTAGCTCACTATTATCCACTGTGCTACCTAGTAGCTTTGAAAGCTACACACAATTCATCTAAAATAAGTAGCCCAATGCTAGAAAAGTTGACAGTTCATCAATGAATAGATATTTTTCCCATGGATGACAAATGATAATATTGCTGTAATGTCATATTACATCATACAATTTCACTTGGATAAAGACCAATACTATGACTCACATTAACATAATTTATTTAATAGGGAGTCAAAATCAATTTCCCAACTTTATTTCAAAACAATAAATAACAATGTATATCTAATCCTCTGCTGTAAAACTGCTTTCTCAATAAAGCAGACTTTTCCATATGGTAATTTTCAGAGTAAATAAATTTCCAATAGAAGAACTTGATCTTTTGTTAAATAATTATCTTATTTTTCTAGGAACATGTTTTTGGGGTTATTTTTTTTTTTTTAATCCTTACGATCTGTCTTAGAATCAATACAGTGTATTGGTTCCAAGGCAGGAGAGCAGTAAGGACTGGGCAATGGGGGTTAAGTGACTTGTCCAGGGACACACAGCTAGGAGGTATCTGAGGCCAGATTTGATCCAGAACCTCTCATCTCTGGGTCTAGCTCTCAATACACTAGCTTCCTCCATGTTATTAGGGTAATTAAAGGCTCACAATTTAAATCAAATCATATAATTCTGGAAGTGTAAGGAAAGGACTCATTGTCTAACTGAGTTATGCCTCAGTTTCCTAGAATATATATAGATGTTATATAGAATGTTATATAGAAATATTATATAAAAATAAATTTGATTTCCATGTGACATTTGGCAGAATATACTGGCTCCATGGAGTATTCTAAATATGTGAAAGGTGGAACTGTCATTTCTTTATTGTTTGTTTGTTTTTAGTGTTTTCTTTTCTCTGAGATTTCATTTTTAAATTTTATTTATTTAATTAGTTAATTTAGAATATTTTTCCATGGTTACATAATTCATGTTCCCTCCCCTTCTCCCTCCCCGCTCCTGTAGCCAATGAGCAATTGGAACTGTCATTTCTAAAAGATGTGACATTTACTCTTCAATGATGTAGTGGTCAAGATAAAATTAGTAGTGTGTAATAATGTGAATTTTAGTCATGGTCCACCACATATCACATTCAATTATCACACAGACTGAATTTGTTATCATATAAAGAATAGACTAAATCATTCAAGAAAATCACAAAGATTATCAGATTTGCTGAAGTTCTGAAATTGGCTCATCAAATGACCCTGAAAAAGGCATTTCCCATTTCCTAAACATCTGCAAACTGGGATCATAATTCATGGCACCTCTTTCACAGGAATATTAAGAAAAATGATATGAGGAATGCAAAATCTTTTAGGAAATTATAAATTCATTCTCTCTTTAAAGAGTGAGGTGATGCATGCGATAAAACACTAGATTTAGAGTCAAAGAACTAAGTTTAAATCCTGTCTCAACAGCTACCTAGTTCAATTACTCATGTCCTATGAGATCATGTATAAGTTCTCTCTCTGAGTCTCAATTTCCTTATCTGGAAAACAAATAAAAATAACCATAGTCCCTATTTTACAAGAGTTTACAAGAGAAAGCAAGATAATATATGGAAAGTCATTCATCACTTAACTCTGCATTTCAGCACTTTCTTAATCTGTAAAATGAGGATAATAAAAGCACCATACTCATAGAGTTGTTGCAAGGAATTAAACAAGAGCATATATAAAAGGTTTCACAAACCTTAAAGTACTATATAAATGCTACTTATTTTATTTGTTGTTGTTTTTTATTTTTATTTTATCTTTTATTTATTGTATGTACTCTGTATTGGTTCCAAGGCAGAATAGTGGTAAGGGCTAGGCAATGGGGGTCAAGTGACTTGCCCAGGTTCAAAGAGTTAGGAAGTGTCTGAGGTCATATTTGAATCCAGGACCTCCCATCTCTATCCTTGGCTCTCAAACCCCTGAGCCCCTCTGCTGCCTCCAATTTGTTTCTTTAGAAAGAAATGATAGGAAATGTTAGGCAGTAAGATTAAATTTCAGTATTTTCAACTATCAACTAAGAATGAAAAGGATTTATATTTATAGCCTCAAAAGACAATTTTTTCAGTCATATTTATAAAACAAAATGTAACAAACCAAATTTTAATTTTGGAGGGAATTTGGGGTCCTTCACAATCTTACTCCAACATATTTTCATAATTATTTCATATTATTCCCCTGTATATATTTTATATTCTTGCCAAAATTATTCACTTTTCTTCCTGCCTTCCACCTCTTTATTTGCCTTTCCTCATGGTATCCTGCTTATTCCTGCCTTCTATCTTCATCTAAACCCAAGAGTATCAATCACATACTACTAGACTGCACTAAACTGCAGGATAAACTATAATTTGGAAATATTAAATGAAATAAATGAGAATAAAATAGAACATAAATAATGTTACTCTATTTTTGTTTTGGTTTGATATTACTGCTCCAAGACCTTTTCCTCTTTTTCAGAATTAGCTCAGATTCCATCTCCTCTATCTATCTTTCCTTGATCATTCTACTAACCTCTCCTTCCTTAAATTTCTGCTATTTTCTCTGGATATCTCCTTCATACTTAGATCATTTTTCTTTACATGACAGCAATTTACCTTTCTGCCCTAGATTTGTAAGTTTCATTATACTAGAATCTGGGTCATAACTATATTATGATCCTGTTTATTTTTAATATGACAATAATTCTGTGAAGAAGATTATTATCCCCATTTACAGATAAGGAAACTGAGAATGGGGGGGTGATGGTAAAGAGATTTGCTCAGAGTCACATAACTAGTAAATGTTTGATTCAGGGATGAAACTCAAGTCTTTTTGACTCCAATTCAAGTCCAGAACTATATCCATAATACCATACTTTGACACCTAAAGCAAACATAGTTCTGGACGGAAAAATGTTATATAAGTTACATTGCATTTTTCTCTTGATTTAACACTTAGAAAATTAAAACACAATCTGCATTCTTACCCGAGCTTGCTGAAGAATAGCTTGAGCCTGAGCTTCTTGAGCAGAGATGGTTGGTCCTTTGGAACTATCTCCTCCATAGCGAAACTGTAAACATTAGAAGAGAGGGGAAAATGAATAAATTCAGAATTAGTCTTTATATTTACTGTTGAACTTAACTTCAAATAAACTACATGAATAAGACATTAATTTGTGCATCCTAAGAAAATATCATAAGCAAGTGCTGAAGTCAGTTATTTTTCCTCACCTTTGCCTCCTAATTTCCCTGGTTTCCTTAATCAGTTCAAATAGAAATGACACCTTACTCTCTCTGTCTCCCTTTGCTCTGTTTACTCCATTAGAATGTGAGTTCCTTGAGGGCAGAGATTTTTTTTTTCTTTCTTTCTTTATATCCCAAGGGCTTAGAGCAGTGTGCCACACTTTATAAGGTCGTAATAAAAATTGAATGCCTGGCCAATTAATTTCAAATTTTCCAGAAAAAAGTTAAAAATCGAAGTTTATACATATGTTTTTCACTCTGTCCTTTAATTAAGTTTAATTCTCTATTTAATAAAAAGATGTAGTATAATGCCATCTCTATGAATCTTTCTTTGGACCCACAATCTTTCCTCTGTGAAGTCTTAGGTAAATTTTTGTTTGGAGATTTTTAATACACTTGTCATATATTATGATCTAACATAGCTCCCTGTGTCCTTATTAAGCTATAATCTCTATGAAGGCAGGGACTATGTTTAGTCACCCTTCATATCTCTCCTAATAAAAAGCATTTTGTTCTCTAGAACAATAGTATCAAATTTAATTAGGAACATATCCCTAAGGGCCATATTTGACCTAGAAAACCACCAATCAATATTATATTTTTATTTATTTTGTTAAACATTTACCAATTTACATTTTAATCTGGTTCAGTTACAGTTGGAAACTGAGTTTGACACTTTTTGTTTTTACAATAGGTACTTAATTAATGTTTGTTAATTTTACTACTTTTACTACTAGTGGACTAGTATTATAATAAAATCTGAAAACATATTAATAATTTGGTAAAGGTCATTAACCAAGCTTGTCCTCTGTCCTTGAAAGGGTTTTGATAGGACTGGATCACTGGTTCAATAATAAATCATATAGTCTTTCTTTATGGTAAAATCCTCAAATTCCTATGAAAAAGGGTTTGAAATGTTTTCCATTTTGTGACCTTAAAGAAGTTCATCCACCTCAGTGGCAACATAGACAGTAGAGTAATTGCTAGATTTGATATCAAGGAACCATATGTTTGAATCCTGGCCTTGCCACTGGCAATTAGTTGAATCTGGGTAAGTAATTGCTCTGGTTTTTCTCTTCTATAAAATGAAGGGGATGACTACACAACCATTGAAGTCCTTTGGTTCTAAAAGATTCCTAAAGCAATGAAGGTATTTAGAAAATATTTGTTGATTGATTTATATTGATCCATATATATAAATTCTTAAACTATCAGAATATATGAGCCAATTTCTTAGTTTACACAAGTTTTTTCCTGCATCATAAATACATTTTTTAAAAATGTGTTTCTAATTGAATAATACTTTAAGTAAACCAGTGAAACTCTAGATTTAGTACAACTCCAATGTAAATATTTTTTGGGGAAGGATACTGAGTCTCCCTCCCTCTCTTGCCCAGGCTGGAAGCACAGGATCTATTCATGGAACAAAACCCAATATTGATGGGCACAGAAGCTTTAACCTGCTGCAATTTTCATACTTGCAATGATTTGCCCCTGATTATACAGCTGCCGTTAGCACTATTAAAGTTCAGAACTCTCAAAATCAATGGATCCCATTATCAGGGATTCCTGGAATGGGCTACCATATACTGCAAAAGTCAAATAATTAGCTTAAAAGATCAATCACCCCTTAATTTATCTATTAACCAGATTGTCACACATATAATTTTATTAAAGCAAGGTACATTTGTAACCTTAATGGGATGACCCAGAGCATATTAAATTAACTCTAAAGAAAAAAGAAAAATTGTAATATGCTAGAGGACCTACCCTTTACATTTTGCAAACCTTTGAATCTTCAAATAGGTGCTTATTCTTTGCTGAATTGAATTCAGAGCATATTCTTTCTAATCTTGTTACCAATTAAATTTAGTAGGACACTAATGAGATTATGAATCTTTGAAAGCAAGGTCACATAATAACCAAAGAAAAATGAGTGGTTGGTAATATTATTAATGTTATTTATGAGAATCAACACTTTACACAGATAGTAGAGATAGGTAACAGAGAATAAACCCATTTAGAAGCTTGAATAAAGAAATTAAATCACATAAGTAGGTTATTGAATTTTTTACTAAGTAAGGCATTTCAAGAAATTTCACTGAATTGGTTGATATTTTACATAACTTTTGAAGTTTCGCCTTTTCTCTCCTGAAATAAAATGCATGGCCTTTTAAAAAGTTTTATTGATATACTTTTTTTCAACATTACAAAAATTTCAAGATTATTAAAGCATTTTCTTGTAACAAAACAAAACAAAACATAAGCAAAATGAAAAATACAGTGATTTCATCTGAAAATGCATGAAGTATTCCACATCTATGACTCCCCCAAACTCTAATTTATTTTTTTAATTAAACAAAATCCACTTTGACTTTTAAAGATTGTTCTGCCATAAAACAGAGCACCAACAATTTGATGGCTATATAAAAATAAATATACTTACTGGTAACATCAACATGGTACCAGGAGGGCCAGGTAAGCCATCAGCCCCTGGTAAACCAGGACGTCCAGCTGGTCCCTTAGTGTAGAAATGAAGAACATTAAAAATTTCATACTCATTAAATGTAGACTATCATATAACAATATGATATTATATAAACCAATTATTTTGCTTAATTCTTTCCTGTTTGATTATATTTTTGTTTGTCAAGTACACCTAGAACTGGAGATATATATATATATAAATATATACACACATATATACTTTGCTATAACCAAAGATGATTTTAATAATAGTCTAAGATATAATATACACAGGAATATATAAGTTATCCTAAACTTTGATTTAGTTGTAAACTATATGAGCTAAGAGACTATGAGCATCTTTTTTGAGAAAGATTTTTGTATTTATGACTAGTTATACTGGGGGAAAGGGATACATCAAGCTTGCATCTTTGAGATGTACATGAAATAAACAATAAAAGTTTGATTTAAAAGTAAAATTAAATTTAGTGTTTTACAATTTGGTATTCTAGTACATGTAAGTAATTCATGAAATATTAAGCTATAAATAAATCATATAAGTAGAAATTATTAAATATATAAGTTTTATGAATGGGTTGCATGTATGCATTAATACAACATAGAAGGTAAGATGAAAAAGGGGTCATTCATGTGGACTAAGCTAAGGAGACCACAATGCAATTATTCTAATTTTGAAACTTTAATCCAGGTGTTTATTTTTTGCCCCAATGAAGCAAGGGAGAAACACATAAAAATTCAAAATATCAAAATAATCCAATTTAATACAATTCAAACAAATAATATAAAAAGTTTTGTTCATTTTTTAATAGTCACTTTTCTAATAAATTAACCAGTATTCAAAATGTCCTCCTCTCACAGATGGAAATGAGAATTTCTTTGGAAAGACTAAACAGTTTTCTCTTCCAGCATTGTCTTACTTTCAAATTATCTTCAAATTTTGACTGACAATTCTTTTAAAATGAAGCATAGAGTCAATACTTCAGGAAAGGGATTATGCTTGATTCTAAATAGCGAAAGAGATAATCAGTACAAGTTATAGGGAGATAGTTATAAACCTCAGTTTTGTTTTGTTGTTTTGGCTTCAAGGTGTTCTTCCATTAAGGGAAGTCTAAATGACCATTTTAGGGGTGTTGCAAATGGGGTTCATGCTTTGGGTAGCAGTTGAGCTAGATGGTTTATGAGGTTTCTTCTGAATTCAGTCATTCTATGAATCTCTGACTTTTTAGGTAAATAATCATTTAAATAGTACTGGTTTTCATTATTTAAGCACTGAAATTAGTCAGGAATAAGTGATTTAGATGATGCTTCTGACTATGATAAATGAAATATTATCACATCTTAATTTAAACCTAGAAAAGGTAAATTAGCATTTCCCAATGTTCAGTCAATAATTTGCTTCTTCTCCAGAATATATGATACCTTTAGAACTCATTTTAATTCCTCCAGCATTTACTGGACACTTCTGAAAAAAATAACTTACCCTCTCACCAGGATCACCAGGAGGTCCAGTGGGGCCTTGCAAACCAGGAGGACCCATAAGACCCTAGGGAGAAATAAATCACAAGTTCAATATCTTATTACTATTTTCATCATTATTCATAAATATTCTTATTATATATATATACATATATATATTTTACAAATATACTCTTACTGCATTAAAAATTATGGTCAAGGCCCTAGAATATATTAGCTTTACATCTATCTCTTTTACTGTGTGTATATATAAATATATGGAATATTGCTATATATCAATGAGTTATTATTATCATTAATTCATTCTTCCATGGAGTTACTCTAAGAGAGAAAACAGATATTCTAACAAAAACTTCATTATTTATTATTATACATGAGAATACCACTTGAGAAAATAGAAGAGTAAACCAGAGGTAGACAAAGAACCAGCAGAGGGCAAGTTAGAATTCTGCTGGCAGCACTGATTACTTGTTTGACTATATTCAAGTCATTTTATGGGTATTTATTTTATGTGGATATATACCATAACAATATTATTGGCATTATTATTCTGTTTCATCTATGAGAACTAGAAACAGTGTTGCACAGGAGAGAGTCACCCTCAGAATAAGAAAAACCTGGGTTCATGTTCCCTCCCCACCCTCCATCCACACTGAACTGGTGACTTGTGATTTCACTGATATAGGGGACTCTTAGTAAGGAAAATTCCTCTATGTATGTATAAAGGAGACTCTGAAACTTATGCTCTCAAGGAGTTGGTGAGGGGGCAGCTAGGAAGACAGGTTTGGAGGTGGGAAGGTCTGGGCTCCAATCTGACCTCAGAAACTTCCTTATGTGTGTGTGTGACCATGGACAAGCCACTTTACTCTGTTTGCCTACTTTTTTCCATTCTGTCTTAGAGTTGTTACAAAGATAGAAAGAAAGGTTGTTCTTTTTTTCTTTAAGTTGCTTGGATACTGAAAGATTAAATAGTTTCCTCAAGATAAGACTTGTGGGACACACCATACTTCAATCCAGGGCTTCCTGATTCGGAGGATGGCTCTTTTCTTCTATGCTATACTTCTCTCCATCATATATAAAACAAAATAATAATATATTACATGCCTCACAAGGTTGCTATAAAGATTGAGTTGGGTAATGTATGGAAAGGGCATTCCAAACCTCAAAGTGCTATATGTCACCTATTCTAATTATTATTATAAAGTTAGACTGAATGATACAATGAAATAACAAAAGAAGTAAACTTGTTTCACTGTATTTTTAAATGCTAGAAAAATCACCAAATTATTATTAATTATTATTAATTCAGGTGACATCAATAGAAATTAAAACCTCAAAGAGTGTCTAATATGTAGAAGCAGTACAAATATCACTATAATTATTACTGTAATATTATACCCAAAGATACTGGAAATAAATGTTTCAATAAACTAAGGAAAAGTTTCAAAATGCATTGATTCAGAGACAAATATTAGAAATTAATTGATCAAGACAGATTTTAAAGGCAAATTGAAGTCAACAACAACAGAATTTCTAAATATTCACATACAGCAGGTCCAGCTGGTCCTGGTGGCCCTTCAATAAGCATTCCCTATATATATAAAAAAAAAAAGACATAGTGATTACATTTAAGGGAAACCTGACTATCAGATTATTGAAAATAGGGTTTATTTTTAACACATAATAGACAGTTTAAAAATCATTATTTATTGACTTCAAATCAAAGCATTTATTAAATGCCTACTATGTTCTAGTAACTACTAGAGAGTGAGAATACCAAGACAAAAAGAAAATCATGCCTGACATTAAGCAACTTATATTTCAGAAATACTTAATAAACCCATAATTTTAAACATTAGAGATGGAAATATTGATTCTTGTATGTCAACAAAACTAACTGAAAATATGTCTGCCTGTTCCAATGGCAAATATTTATAACAAAAACATTTTGCAAATTGCATGCAATTTAAGTAGTCTAGAAATTATCTAATTCAAAAAAAATTCTCAAAGTGTAATTTCAGATGAAATTTTAATCCCCAAATGTCTCAAACTGATTAAACAAAAGAAAAGCTAAGATGTAATAAAAAATTGTTTTTCAAATCCATATTTAGTTGGAAATTAAATTATAACATTTAGTAAGGGCTAGCTATATACTTTTAATTGTGATCTTTTTCTATTCTAAGGGAAAATTCTCTCTAAAATCCTTCAATAGTCTCTGGGAAGTCTCTGGCCCACCACTCCACATTCTTTCTACTGTAAATCTTGAAATCTCTCAGACTTGTGAATGTTAAAAAATTTCTATATTGAGGAATCCTCCATTGGAACAAATTCCCTACTGGAAATATTCCCCATTTTGATGTGAGACCTTGCCAGGATCAGAAATGGGAGGACCTCTACTCCACCCATACTTAAAACTGCTTTAGGGGAAAAAAACTCCTTTCTATGGGAGGACCTCTACTCCACCCTTACTTAAGACTGCTTTAGGGGAGAAAACTCCTTGCTAAACAATGAAAGTACTTGGACCCATGCTTATGATGAGGCAGGGAGTTCTTTGAGCCATGCCTGTTTTTTAGAATTGATACAATGGGATGCTAGGTACCTAAAAGGGTCGGGCAAGTTTTCTCGTAATGAGATTAGTAGACTCAGCTGTGTTTTCTCTGGTTCAGATTTACTGAGGGGATTAGTCGACTTAGCTGGAATTCAGATGGGCTGTCTTTTAGAAAACATCTACGGTGATTGGTAGATGGAAGAACTTAGGGGAGGTGACATAGGAAAAACCCCCTATATAAGAAGAGGAATCTCTTGAGCAAAAGATTCCTTGGATGCTTGGAGATCCTGAGAGCCTTGGAGATAGATCCTTGGATCCTTGGAGATAGATCCTTGGAGATAGATCCTTTTGGAGGAGGCCCTTTGAAGATCTCTAAATAAGAAGTCCCTTGGGAGGCTGACTCTGGCTGGAACTCCCTCTGGGGAGACTCTGTTCCCCAGACATCCTTGCTTAAGACAAATCTTGTGGTGAGTGATAACTGACTGGTTTCTCTCTTAAGGCTTAGGCCTGGGTTGGCCAGGCCTGCCCTGGGCTGACCTATTCTTTTCTCATTAATTCCTTTTCTCTCTCCTTCTCTCTTTCTTTAATTCCTCATTGTATTATTAATTAAATTCTCTATAAAACCCAGTTTACTTGGGCATATTCATAATTTGGGAATATATTCCCTGGCGACCACCTTATATTTGATTTAAAAACCAAGACACTGTAGTGAAACATATTTTCAGCGGTCAAATTTACTCACCCTCTCTTATATCTATCATAATTTATATCTTCCACCATTTTAACTCACTACAGTTTACAGCATCAACCATTTTAATTATAACACTACCCATACCATGTATAATCAGCAACAACAAACATTTTTTAATCATGCCATCATTTGGAGAATATACCATGAATGTGGGGTCCTATCCAACTTTAAGCATACCACACTTTCCTGATTGCCATTACACACCAAATTGTGGTTGTAGACACAATATTCTACCCTCAGAACCAAAAGACTTAGTGCCTCCAGGTTTGAGAAACAGGAAAATACTTGCCAAAAGGCCCTTTGTCATGAATGAAGCTGCCATACTACTTAAAGCATAATTTTCAATCAAATTAGATGCCTTGTCAGTTTCCTGAGAAGCAGCCCACTCCTTATGCTGTTGGATCTAGATAGGCATCACTTAGAGAAGCAGATGAATGATTCCAAGAGAGTAAATTGTATTACCTTGATGGACTTTCAAGAAGAAACCACGAAATCCTGATGTCCCTAAAAACTCATAGTGATTTCAATGTAGCGCTCTAAGTAATAGGACCCTGGGTTCCAGTCCAGGTACTTCTACCAACTAATTTGGATGAATAAATTTACCTTTCTGGTATTTAATTATTAAATAACTTCAAATTAATTCTGTCTCTCTGTCTCTGTCTCTATCCTTCTTTCTCTCTGTCTATGTCTCTCTGTCTTTTTTCTCTGTCTCTGTCTTTTTCTCTCTGTGTCTCTATCTCTCTCTGTCTCTCTCTCTCTGTCTCTGTCTGTCTCTCTCTCTTTCTGCATTTATCTCTGTTACTCCCAGGCTGCCTCTGTCTCTGTCTATTTGTCTGAATTCTCTATGGTCACATAGCCCACTTGCTATTAGAGGCAGTACTTGACAGAGAAGGCAGCTCTTTGTATAGAGTTTCTGGCTCACTATTAGCTCCCAAAGACATCCTTGTGATTTAAATTCTTTCTAATGGTGTAATAAAAAGATCACTGGCTCAATAATCAGACGTGGGTTTAACTCTCAGCTCTGCTGCTTTCTGACCACATAAACTGGGATAAGTCGTGTTATCTTCCTGAGCCTCATGATACAGTAGAATGACTAATGACTCTGGAGTCAGAGGACCTTGATTCAGATCTCATTTCTGATATCCACTTTCCTTCTAAACATTGACAAGTCAATTAACCTATCTGGGACTCAGTTTATCCCCATTTGGAATGAAGGTGGCTGGACTAGATTGCCTACAAGTTCCTTTTAGCTCCATATCTAAGATCCTATGAAATATAAAAATTAGGGTAATTATATAATCTCCATAACTTCCTCCCCCAACCATCTCCATCCCAGATCTGTTGGCAAAAGTTGTGAGCATCTTCCAATGACATCAGCAAACTGCAAAACCTGATTTGATAGCACTGCTTTAAGCTCTATGGAAGCTGCATTCTTGCCAGAGGGTCTTTAAATGACTATTTTCCTTTTCCAGAAATACAAGAGAATCCCATGCCTTTGATTCTGCATGTAATATATTGTGTCCATATCTATAGCATTACATGGATCAAATAAGGAGGTTTATGAAGTTAGACGCTAAAAGAGATCCTGTGGTCATAGCATATAGTTAAGAAGCTATGCAGCATAACTATAAACTGAAAGAAACACTCAGTAAATCACAAAATCTGTTAGAAGCTCTAGAAATTCAGGTTTTTTTTTTTTAATTTGCTGTGTAGAGCTTTTATATCATCACACTCCATTTAATAATTGGCCATGCCATAAATTACAAGCACTTTGCACAATGCACCTTTAATATGTTATAACACAATCACATTAAACTGTCCTCCTGAATACTCACAGGTTCAACTACAGCTGGTTCTCCTTTCTGTCCCTTTTCCCCATATGCACCATGACCATGTATCTGTCCAAAGAAAAATTAACATAAAAGTTAACTAAATGAGTTTGATTAAACATAACAGCTTGCCATTAAGGTAGATTGCAATGTGTTCAACATTTTGAAAGAAATATATTTTGTGTAATTTTGATAGAATACCATTTAGATATATCCAAAAATAGAGCAAATGAACATAAATCCATATTTTATGAAATATGAATTTATGAAATCATATTTATGAATCAAAATTATGAAATCAAATTTATGAATCATAAATCAAATTTATAAAAAATTATGAAATTTATGAATCAAAATTATGAATCATAAATCAAATTTATGAAATCCATAAATGATGTTGAATGATTGTGTTATCAGAATATACTGGAATAGTTTTGTGTATCTAAACTTGACATTTTAATGGATATATTTAAACTTTTATTAAATTAAATGTTAAAATAGGATAATAAGATATATAGTTAATACTTGGCAAATTGGCATTATGATTTTAACATTGGAAATATGAAAATACATTACTATTTTAAATTGTTTAAGCTGAACTTTTAACTTTTAATTAACTTTTGAATTATTTAAATTAACTTCATAAGAAAAAAGGAAATGTCATAGGTATTCAAACTTATGGAGAAAATCAGGTAGAGTGTTTTGTCTTGGGTTTGTATTCATAATCCTCTTGGAAAGAAAAAAAAGTTACAGTGCAAAAAGAACAAAAAGACCCATGTGAAAAGATTTAAAAACAAACACAAAAGACAATCATGCTTGGCCTGATACCAACTTACGCTTGTTTCTGTGATATCAGTTTCAGCTGGTACACCTGGACCAAATTCTTCATTAGTGGGATTGGTGGGTTTATCTTCATATTCCTTATATTCATAAAAATCATATTCTCCTAAATCTCCATCTACCAGAAGATCAGAATCCCTGCCGTCTACTCCTTTGTTTTCATATTGGTTATCCTCGACTGTTTTTCTCTGGGATTCATAATCCTCTCCAGTTATGTATTCTTCAGTAAATACTTCTTCAACTGGATCTTGCTATTTGTTCAAGTAGTAAAGGATTGGAGAACATGAGGGTTATTGTTAGTAAAGCAATTAAGAGTATTTGTTGATACCAGATGGCAGTATGTCATAAGAAGCTAGGTCAGTTATATTCTAGTAGATAATTATTATTTTTTGATACCTGAAGGCCTAGAAAGCTTAGCCTTTCAGGAAAATTGAAAGGTATTTCAATAAAGTGAAAGAAATACTGCTTTCAAGTTGTTTACTTTCCTAGGGAACTTTGCAAATATCTCACATGAAGTTCAGCATGTATATTTGCCAGTTCGATTGTAAACTGCCATGGTTAGTTAGTTTCATATGTTCAAAGTCAAATTTCAAACAAGTAAAATTGAAAATTCAACATGAAAACATAGATAAAATACTTCATAAAAAATCCACACAGAACACTTTTAGGAAGTACAACTGTTCTACTGATGAGCTCAGTATATTTTACTACTGTGAACATCCAATGTAAGGTTAAATATTTCAATGTTAATAAGTATAATTAAATATAAAATATATAAAATATTATATGCATAATATTTTATGTATTTGTAATGATTTTGCAGAACATTTAGTAACCAGAGTAGTATAAATTCCCACAACATAGTTTTTTTGGGAGTGATAGAAATTAAGTGAAGAAATACTAAATGGAGTCTGCAGAATTCATTGAAATTTAAGTTGAAAATTTCTATATCCTTATATAATTATTACATCTTCTTATTGTTTACTCAAGAAAGAAAGAAAAAACCAGTAAATTAAAATTACTGATTATTTCAATAATATCTTATCTGAGATGGACAGAAACAAGAAAGAAAGATACATATCACTCTACAGTCAAAAAGAAATCCTTAAGAGAAATAGCAGTTAGGACAAGATTTAATTAAAATAATGTACTTGTGTTCTTTACTAAATAATATCCTGTTGCATTATGAACATTGTGAATTAGATGCAATAATAACACTGAATTAGTGTGTTTTTTTAATTTTGCACAAAATTATGTCAATTCTTAGACGCTAATGTTTTGATCATGGACTGAAGCAAAAGACTTTTTGATAACAAAATCAATGCTTGTGGACAAGAAAACTATATTGTATATTGAGCTGAGTGTTGTGTTGACAGTTAGGATATTCATGGCAAAATTAACAGATAATTCTGTGACAACAAGAAAGACATTTGCCTTAAATATATCTTAAATTTCTAGCCCTCAATAAAATGTACAGAAATGAAAATCATATTTTTATTATACTTCCATTGATATTCTTTGGTGATAAATAAGTTTAAGGAAAAAAACCCTACAAGGATCTATTAAATTAACAACTCAATTATATTTTTGAAATATTACATAAATTGTCCAATCAAAGTATGGATCTTAATTCTCTGAAGGGGGGGTACAGAGCATGAACCTGCAATTTCATCAGACCTAACAGTTTTGCTAAATGCTTAACACTTTTGAATTTTTAAAAATTAATATTGTGAAATTATAAAGATCAATCTAGACCAAGTAAGAAACAGTAAATCTGTCATCTAACTAGCATTCTAGAAATTTTCTTTATCAAAAGACTGGCCATTGGATGGTGAAATTTCTGGCTTACCAACTTACTCCATTAATGTATAGTGAGTCATGATTTTATGCCCATAATATCATGAGTATTTTAAGCATCAAAGTAAGTAATTTCATATATACATATGCATATATGTCAATTTTTAAGTGTATGGTTAAGAATAAATGCTTCTGAGGACAATTAGGTGGCTTAATGGATTGAGAGCCAAGCCTAGAGACAGAAAGTCCTAGGTTCAAGTCTAACCTCCAACATTAATAGATGTGTGACTCTGGACAAGTTACTTAATCCTCATTGCCTAGCTCTTACCCCTCTTCTGCCTTGGAACAATGACAGTATTAATTCTAAGATGGAAGGTAAGGGTTTTTTTTTTAAAGAAGTAATGCTTCTCTTCTGTAATTTCTGAAATTGAAGTTCAGCCATATGGAATGGTCCTCTGCTAGATCATATGTTAAAAGTTTTTTTTGTGATTAAACTGATTTATCCACTACAGCTTTTAAAAATAATTAACCTAGATTTTGTCTGAAGGATTCTCAAAGAGTAGGAAAATAAATTAAATGAGTGAGTGAAAATGTAAGAAGGAGAAAAGAAGGAATAATACAAAGATCAAAGGGAAGGAGAAAGAGGAAGAGAGAAATAAAACCAGTATGAAATAGTGAAATAAGAGTGGGGTTAAAAGACCACTAGCTGGAAATGGAGAAGTCTAAATTCTCATCCCATTTCTATAACTTCCTGGTTATATAGGAAAATGAGGAAGGCATTTAAATTTTCTAGCCTTTAATTTCTTTATATGTAAAAGAAAAAAGAATGATGAAATAGATAATCCCTAAGATCCATTTTAACCTTAAAATTTGTAGGTTCTGAGTAAAATATTTCTTAGTAATGATTTTTATATTTCGTTTTCATGGTGAGGAATAAGAGAAATTCTCCATAAAGTCATTTAAATATTTTTGACTTACGTGTATTTCATGATCAAATTCTGATAAGTAAGTCCTATAATATTTTTTATATTTAAATTATGGCATTTATACTCAGCATTTGGATTTAAGGATTATAATAAATATAACTTGACAATTGGTAGTAAATCTATTTTTGTACATCTAAGATTTTTTTAAGTCATGGATCTTAAAGACATTTGTAATTAGTCATCATTAGCATCCAAATAAGAATATTTTAGCTTTGAAAAATCATCTTTTAGTATGTCTTATTACATATTTCTCAAAAGTTAGCCAGAATGTTCCGCTTAATCCTTTAATTGATGAAATAACCAAACTTCATCACTAGATTAATGTTTATCTCAACAAGATTGCTTTCTTTTATTTTCCCCAAAACTACATATATCGAATCATCTGCATTTGCAATATGACTAAGAAATGTTAGCCATTCACTTCAGTATAAAATAAAGAAAAAGAAACTTGCCAATTCAGTATCATGATAGTGAAATTGGTATGATGCAAAGCATCTGAATTGGCTGAGTTATGAAATGAATTGTTATTTAGCAATAGAGAACAATTGCAAGCATTTTTCTTACCTTGGCAAAAAATATGAAAAGATATAATTTTTCAGAGACTATAGAATTCTTCCAGAACAAAAGGTATATTATATATAAAATAGCATTATATCATAAAAATGCAATGACAAATAAGTTTTTTTCCCCAATATATATTACCTCATTTGGTCCTGATACCCGTCTAGGATTTTCAGTCTGGTAGCTTTCAGATGTTCCATAGTTGTATTCTTGAAAATCATCCACAACATTTGCCTAATGATGAAGTTTAAAAAGAAAGCTATTATTAAGAATCTTAGGTAAACCAAAAATTTTACAAGAATCATTACTTAATTGGGTTATGATATTAGCCAGAGACTTATTAATCTAGTTAGGTTAGGACTATGACTCAGTATCAGAGATCTTCCGGTCTTGATTTTGGAGAGATCTTGATTTGTTTTTTCATTGCTACCTTGACCCCTAGTTTGCCTCTGGCTGCAGCCTGGTAGCTTTTCTTCTTCTTGGATGCATTTTTTTCAGATTTGGGGGGCGTGACCTTTTTGGATTTTCCCTTTGAGTTACTGGCCACTGTCCGCTTCTTCTTTGGGGGATTGGATTTCTTTTTCTGAAAAATGTGGTGAAAAATGGAATGGATAACATAAATAAAGAGAAATTGGAATTGGAGTGAGTATGAATGAAAGGAAAGCTAAAGGAAGGTAAAAATAATCCGCCAGTCTTCAAATTTCCTGTGAAATAAAGCAATCAATGTTTAAAGAGGAAAAAGGCTGAATGGAAGGAATATGAAGAGTTTAATGAACAAAGGATGACATGACAAACCACAGGAAGACAAATAGCAGGACACCACAGAAAAATGGGCTTTTTCGTTGTTACCTCAGTTTGTGCTATGGTTTCCTCAATTAGTGGGGGTGCCTCTGTTATACTTTCAGCCTCTTTATACTCTGCTTCCCCATACTCATAGTCATACTCGATAATATCTTCTGGTGCATACTACATTGCAGAAGGAAAAATATCAGGCAACTATGTTAACAGCAATATAAGATGCTAGCAGTGGTGGAGAGAATCTTAACTTTTACTCACAGTAAAGGTTAAGGGGCAAAGCACTACTGTTATTTTTTGCAAAAATCAGAACTATTGTATTTTTATCTATAATATAATACAATAATAATGAAAAAGCAAGTTTATTGATAGAGGAATGTAAAATAGTTAAGCTATATACAAAGGATTACGTTTGACAGCTAATTTGATTTGAAGCTTTTTCCTTGGGAATGATCATCATAAAATCATGTTATTTTAGGTGACTATATTGGAAACTGTTCAGGGGAAAGTATCTGATCATATTTGTAATAGGCACATATCATTTCTTTTCTACAAACATCATAACTGAATTAAGTATGTTAAGAAGGTCTTCCAAAAATGAGTCAATTTCATTAACTAAATCATTCTAAGACAAGTTTACTGCCAAAAATAACCCATCTTCCAAAATCTTCATTAAGTGACAATTAACTATGAAACCTGAGATGATTATGATTTATGACACATAATGGATAGTGAAATAGTTCATTTTCTGATGGGTTAATAGAAAGATGATTGAACCAATAAGTATAGACACCATTAATAACTCTTGAGTATCTAAAGAAGATTGAAAAGTTATGTGATATAGTAAGGAGAAAGGCACCATAATGATTTCAGAGGAGTTAGGTCCCAATGTGATCTGCCCATTTGAACTTGAGCTAGTCAAGTTCTCTGGGTTACATTATCCTAATCTGCAAAATAAGAGGGTTGAACTAAATGGATCTCTTTTCTAGTTCTAGTTCTTCTCTAGTCTTTTCTGAGATTAGGAGGGATTGGGAATACCCTAGATGATAGTCAGTATCCACAAGGATGTTTTTGTACCAAGAAAGTATGCTGAGCTAAATTTCATAAGATGAAATTCAACAGAGATATATCTAAATTTTTACACTGGGTACAAAAAATTAATTTCAGAAGTATAAAATGGAAGAGTCCGGAATATATGATAATTATCTAGAGGGATGGATTAGGGATTTTAGGGGATTACAGCCTTAATATGAGTCATCAATTTAATTTAGTAGCCATAAAACTTATATGATTTTAGAGAGTATGAAGAGGGGCAGACCTTACCTCCAGAATAGTATTCAGTTCATAGCACTAAGGCTTAAGAATGGCATTAATGGAGAGTGCCCAGAGAAGGTCAACAAATATAGTAAAAAAAAAAACTCTTGAGTTAATGTCATTGAGGATCAGTTAATAAAACTTCATATAAATTGTTTAAAGAAAAGAAGTATCAAAAGAATAATTATGACTGTAATTAAAATTTGAAATTCTGTCTTGTGGAAGAGAGACTCAACTCTTTTGATCTGGCCCCAAAGGTCAGAATCAGGAACAATTGAATAAAATTGCAAAGATTTTTTTTAGTCTTACTATAAGAAAAAATCATAATTAATTAATTAAACTACCCCAACATGGAATTATTGACTTAAAAGATGGTAAATTGGAAGACTTTAACCAGAGGTTGGTTTAGAATTCCTTTTGCCATATTGTTTAGTAAATATGGTCATTGTGCTCCTTTCCAAATCTCAGATTTCAGTTTTGTGTTCTTAATGACAGATTTAAGACCTAGAGAAAGGTGCCTTCAATCTATTTAACAATTTTTAATGTAGGGCTCGTGGACTTTAAAAATATTTACAATTGATAACTATGTTATAATATAATTAGTTTCCTCTGTAATGCTATACATATTTTTTAATTCTTTAGAAACATAGTTCTTAGAAAGGATCCACAGGTTTTCTAACATTGTCTAGTAGCTCATGACATGAAAAGCTTCAGAACTGCCAGTCTAAAGTATATAGACTAATCATAAAATCATAAATTCATGATTTCTATCAATTTAAGGAGGGCCAGTATTATATTTCTATAAATTTAATAAGGGCCAGATATTGCTTCCTGCCACTACAAACAAATAAATATGTCCAAAATACTTCACAAGATTAAGAGGACAATGAGTTCCTACTTGTGAAAACTGCCTTGCTTTACAATGAAAAAACATTCTAATTACATGGTAGACTTCTCTGATGTAGCCATACTAGATAGCTTAGCCTGGCATCCTATTGACACATAAAGAAATGAATCTCTCCTGTTTGTGTTTGACATTATTTTTCCATGACTATAAGAATTATAGTTTGAAAAAATTTAATTTAATGCATAACCAGCATTTTTCTTTTACTTGCAATTACATAAGTTGGTGCTGTTCTCCCATAAACCTTTTTTTAGGAATCAAATTGTAACTGTCATATTAACATAACTCTTTCAAAATTCTTGCTTTTTCATTAAATTCAACTATTGCAATAATAGTTTTACATTTTCTTCAAAAGAAAATATATCTCAAATTGCATTCAATGCCCATATTTAACATAAAATTATTATATGCTAGGAAACTTAATGTGCACAATATTAATGAGTAATTAAACAAATTATTTAAAAAACAAAACCTTCCACTTTAAAAGTCATATGAACTTTTAATA
This sequence comes from Monodelphis domestica, assembly GCF_027887165.1. Lineage (NCBI taxonomy): Eukaryota > Metazoa > Chordata > Mammalia > Didelphimorphia > Didelphidae > Monodelphis > Monodelphis domestica. The sequence goes on from NC_077228.1 coordinate 470,547,758, forward strand.
GTTCCTGAAGTGAAATGGAAATAAGTAAAGAGTTTTGAGGCATATGAAAAATTTCCAAATAACTAAGGAAATATATAGATTTGTAAAGTGAGACTGCAAACTCATACAAATGTTAGAAAACATCCAATTTTACCTTTCCACTGGTAAGAGAGAATCTATTTTTGCAAGCTCTCTCTACTGAAACCATATGTGGTTTCAAAGGGAATTTCCTCTGATGAGTATGCAATGATGCTCCTGCCACAAAAGAGGCTAGGAACTGTAGACATATTTCAAAGGGATGGGGTGCTGTAAGATATCCCTCTTCAGGCTCAGATACTGAAAAAAGTGTTTTTTAATGCCTCTTCTCTCCTTAGCTCCATTCTGCTAAGCTGGAAGGGATCTTAGATAGCTCCAGCTAAGAAAGAATACTTTTTAATTCATACCTATGAACAAGTTAAGTGGTCCAACCTGCCCCTTGAGTTCTCTTTAAGTCTTTATACAAAGTAGGATCAAATTTTTAGTAAGTTTAATAGTCAGATAAAGGCATGTTGAAAGTATTTAAATATCAATCAATGCGTAAACATATGTTAAGCATTTGTTAAACATATAACATATGCTAAATGTATTATATTTACATTCTATATACATTCTACATACATCTGTATATAAAATGCAATTGAGAGAGGTTTCTTTCACTGCTAGCCTGATATAAGCTTGAAAAGAAACATCGTTTTTCCAAATAACAAACTTGGAATCTAGTTCTAATTTCAACCACTATCTAGCTATGACCTTTGGCAAGGTCACTTCCCCTCTCTGGGTCTCAATTTCCTTACCTGTGAAATTATGGCATAAGGACATGATGATTATTTCTAAGATATTTCCAAATCTAAAATTCTATTATTCAACAATTCAAATTGGTTAACTTCATAAATGTTATTATATCATCTTGTTAAATCTGATAAATATAGGTGAATTACAAATGATAATATCCATTAAAATGAAAGGAGGAAGAGGAAACAAGAGGAAAAAAGGAAAAAGATGATCTCTTTTTTCCAATAATATAAATTTCTAAAAGATTATCTCATTTTGTGTTTTGTTTAGTTCTAAGTAGGAACCTCAGAAACTATAACATAATTCAATATCAATCAATTCAAAATCAATTTGTTAAATTATACCTAAATGGAAAAATAAAAATTCAGCTTTTTTGTATTAATAGTAAATGATTATTCAATTTGTGATGAGTTCATAACTGATGAAATTCTAACAAATTATGATTTTTAAAAAATTTTTAATTTTGTCATCTTGTCTCCAGTACTTTGTATATAGTAGAATATAATAATACTTGTTGACTGATTGACTAGAAAATGTGGTGGGGGGAGAGTTAGAGGATAGCAAATAAACCAAAATTACATGAAGATAAAATATACCTGTGCTGATTATGTTAATAAATATGAAGTTCATAATTAGTATTCTTATAAAAATAGTCGTAACTTTCAGAGCCATGCATTAATGAATGAAAATGTGGTCATATCAATTTTAATATTCATATATTATGGTTACTATAGATTTTTATTTTATAATAGTTACAACAGTAATAAAATATCCTCTGTTCACTTCCTTGATTTGAGGAGGAGTATTTATAGATCAAATTTCAAAATGTTAATCTGCAATATAATGGCATACAGAATAAAAAAAACAATTAAAACCTAATTCTTTGATTTTATAAAACTTTTTTATTGTTAATAATTCATTTTAATAAAAAAGCATATTTCTTTGTTGTTCTATTTGGTTGTCATATAGTTTTAATAAAACAAGAGTTCAGGGGGAAGCTGGGTTAGTGGTTTGAGAGCCAGGTCTAGCGATGGGAGGTCTTGGGTTCAAATGTGACCTGAGACACTTCCCAGCTGTGTGACCCTGGGCAAGTCACTTAACCCCCATTGCCTAGCCCTTACCACTCTTCTGTCTTGGAATCAATACACAGTATTGATTCCAAGATAGAAGGTAAGGGTTTAAAAAAAAGAAGAGTTCAATTTATTTTTTTCAACACATATATTTTATCAAATGCATGTGTGGCAGGCTAGGTGAACTTTAAAATAAATAACTTTAGTTTGCATATGAAAGAAGGAAAAAAAACTATCAAAGTGAACAGAATGTTCAGAAAGAAAATTATGAGTTGAATCACACTTTAGACAAATATTACCTATAAGACCCTCAACAAATCACTTAACCTTTTTCACCTTCACATTTCTCATTTATAAAACTGTGATAATAGTATCTTCTTTACAGGTTTCTAGTGAAGATTAAAAGAGAGACTTTGTAAACCTAACCTTAAAGTTCTAGATAAATACTAGCTATTCTTGGCTATTGAATAAGAATATGCTATCTCCATAAGGTCCCAAAGTAGGAAAAAAGATGACTTTTTAAACAATGAATAGAACACTAGCAATTATTAGTGTTATAACATAGAACCAAAGCTGGGATATACCTCCCATAGTGAAAGTGAACTCATATCTCAAAAATCATCCCTTAGTCTGCACTAAAAATAATTTCCTCTCTCCTAACGTTTCTCTCTTCTTTTTCTTATCATCTTCAAGAGATAAAGATCACCCATATGTGTATGTGTATCATATGTGTATGTTATATGGATGGACAAGTAAATAAATACAGATGGAAGAAAAATGATTTCAAAAGTCAACATGGACACTCAGATATCATAAATGTCAGGATATAGGTAGATAGATAGATAGATAGATAGATAGATGGATGGATGGATGGATGGATGGATGGATGATGGATGGATAGATGGATGGATGGATAGATGGAGAGATAGATAGATAGATAGGCAGATAGTTAGATAGGTAGGTAGGTAGGTAGGTAAATATACATGATAATTACAATGAGTTGAAATACTGAATGCTAAACTACATTCAACAGTCCTACAGAGACCCACTTATACCAATTTCCCCTTTCTTGGCTTCTTTGATATTCCCAGAAAAAAATTAAGGACTAATTATAAGAGAAGGGTGGAATATGGTGTCCTTGCAGAATAAGATGAATTCTAGTTAATTATGAAAATACTCAAGATAACAAAAATTGGGAAAGAATCTTCATGAAATTCTATCTTGTACATCTTGCTAGTTTCTATAAAACTTAAGGAACAGGAGTCCGTTTCTATAACACATCCTAATATTATATCCAAGTAAATATTCGTAGACCAAAATGCACTATCTTGAATGCAATACTGATCTCCAAAAGGATTTTCTTACATGGTTATTTTCTTAATTTAAAGTGAATTCTTATGGTAAAGTGAAGACTCTGGGGAAATCTATTTAATATCTCTGATCTACATGCATTTTTATTAGAAAAATTGAACTAATACTAGCAATAACATAGTGTATTTTTAGAAGGAAAAATATTGTGTTGTTCTTTTCTGTGACAAAAATTATGTTTTTATCCCTAAAACCATACAATCTTCTTTCAAGGATTTATCTATATTTGTACTCTCTGTCTCTGTCTCTCTGCATATGCCTTTTTCTCTCTGGATGTTTCTCTCTTTCTGCTTCTTTGTCTCTCTGCCTTTTTTCCTCTCTCTCTCTCTCTCTCTCTCTCTCTCTCTCTCTCTCTCTCTCTCTCTCTCTCTCTCTCTCTCTCTCTCTCTCTCTCTCTCTCTTTCTCTCTCTCTCTCTCTCTCTCTGATGCGCACTCTCTCTTTCTCTCACCCATGCCTCTGTCTCTCTCCCCCACCCCATTTGTTTCTCCTCCCTCTCACTCTCACTTTTCTTTTGGTCCAGATCTGTGTAGAAACTCTCAGTAATAACTTTGAAGAATTATCTAGGTTTTTGAGATATTGAGTGACTTTCCCAAGATCACAGAGGCAAAATTTGTTAGAAGAATCCTGACTGGCCTGATTCAGAAGCTATCTTCCTTTCAATATGGGACATTGTCTCATTTACATCTCTTATTCATGAGCATTTTGAATCAACAGTCAACTACATCTCTATTCCTATCAAATCACAAATAAACCTGACAGGTGTTATTTCACATTTGGAAATGCTATTTTGAGGCTCTCTAAGTAGATGAATATATGAAGCATTTACTGATTACTATTTATGTGTCCAGATTGCAAAACATTTATCATTGTTCTTAAAGAAATTGATTCAATTTTTAATTATTTTCATTTTTCTCATGAAATGCATCTTTCCTAAAATTTCAAATGAGAAAAATAAGTATCAAATGTGTTTTGATAATTATGTTATTATTATTATTATTTTAAATTAAGCCAAATTTTGTAAAAGCAATATTATCACTATACCTTACTGGAAAGACATCTTTTTTTCTGACTTCCTAAATAGTAATAAAGTAAACAGAGTCTAAACAGGATGAGAAAGATAGGTGAAGTCATCTCAAAATATAATCTAACACTCAATTTTTGCAATATTCACAGGTTATACAATTTTACAAAATAATTTCCTTAATTTTGCTATAGATGTTGTTAATTTAAGAAGAAAAAAGTTTTCCTAATATCAATAATTATTTCTCATTTTTTTTAAATTCAAGATAATTTTGATATCTCAAAATGGCTTTTTTTTTTAAGACTAGTTCTCACTATCTTAGCTACACTAGAAGAGCAACAGCTTCTCAGCCACTGATGACCCAATTCCACTGCTGCTTGGGACTTGCTCTCTTTCTGACCTGAGCCACTTTACCCTTTCTTAGGCAGACTGATTTCTGCCCTACTGCCCTCTCCCTCTCAAGGGTTCGCCATATTGATTTCAGACTGAGGCAGATGATTGAATTGGTTTTGATCCCTACCATCACTCAGAATTTCTGCACTCTAGCTATCCACTAGCATCAGCCTCCACAGCAGTAGGTGATTATAGCTGTGTGCTGTCCATGCCTCACTCAAAATGCTTTGAACCATATAAACAACCAAATATAGGAGAAATACTAAAAATTATAACATGATTTATGGAAGGTATATAGAACTAATTTAATATAGATAAGAAGGTTAATGTTGATAGCTTTCAAATAAATTTCCTCTAAAAGCTGAAATGCATGCATGCAATGGCCAAATATTCATACAGAAACCAGACACATAGTAAATCCATTTTTTAAAAAAATATTCTGAAAAAGAAAAGAAATACTTTAACAATAAAAACTACAAAAATAACACCTCTTCTTTTGCAGCTCCAGGACATCATATCCTAGAATGGAGTAGAGGCTATATAGTATGGAGAAGGACATCAGTTATTAATTTGATTAAAAATATGCCAAGAACAAAATTAATAATTATAGGAAATATATAAAAATATGGTTCAACAGGGCATATGCATGTTGTATTTGATTATACTCACCTCCTCAATATGTGGTTCCTGGGCCTGAGCAGCATTGGGGGTTGGGGAGTCACAGTCTGGACTATAATGCTCACAGTAGTCATAAGCTGCTTTAGGGTCAGCTGTAATTAGTAGTTGTTGGATATCACCCTGTAAAGAAGCAAAGGGAAATTCATTTTAAATGAAGATATGCATTTTAAGCCTTGGAGTAAAGATTAATTAAAACCCCTCAAAAAAGTAGGTAGGCATTTAGGAACAAATAGGTTAAACTATTTAATTACAATTAAAGAATAAAAAGTGCCTTGAGTTGAGGGAAATTTAGGACCTTGCTTAGAGACTAATAAGCTATATCAAACTTTTACTGTTCGCAATTTTTATATTTGAGGAATGGTATGATATATTCAAATTCGTGTAGCAGTTAATGTCTGAATAAACAACTTTATTGCACTGTAATTTTATGCTGTATAGTGCAAAAGGATGATCAACAATTTTAAGGGGAAAAAAGTTCACTTCCACTGGGATTTCATTCAAAGAACAGCTGATGAAGAAACTCCCTCTAATTGTGTGAATCAGTACCTAATATCCAACTTCTAAAGTCCCAGAGAGTTCCCTAGGATATTGAATAATCCACGATTATAGTCAGAATGTAACAGAGGTAAGGCTTGAATCTATGTCTTCCTGCCTCCAAGCCCAACTTTCTATTCATTACAACACACATCCTTTTTGAGAAAAAAAAAATTTAAATCACTGAAAAATGTCAATATATTTGTTTATTCAAGATAGATATGAAAGAATTTATTATTTATTACTCACTTGTCATAAAAGTGACAAAGAAATTAAGGTAAAGCTTTAAAATAAGTTTATTTTATATACTTTTTATTTTTATGAAAACCAAAGTTAGATAATTTTATCACAGTAATCACTAATTTAGATATCTGTGTTTAAAAGAAATATGAAGAGCGAAATTAAACATAATAAAATGCTTAATTTTAATGTCCAAAGCTTTATTATGGTATGATTTTATTAAGAAAAAACATACCTAGCAGGCTTCAAAAAAGAAGTCCTATTGAATTACTTGGTATTCGAATAAATGAAGAGAGACTTAGTAAAACATAGTAACAGGGATATCTGAAGAGGTTTCCTTTAAATCTGTTAGGTATAGGCATTGTGTCAGTCATAAAAAAAATCAAACAAGTGTTAGTGTTACTGAGGAAATCAGACTACTATAAAATGTATGTATGTGGCCATAGCTACCTTGAATCAATCCAAATCCTTATAGAGTCTTTTAAAGAGTTGTCAGGGTTCAGTTGCTGTTTTTACTGTAGTCACAAGTGAGAGTTGAGTGACAGGTGGGCACCAAGGCTGGATGAGCAGGGTTCAGTAAGCCCTCACACCAGAGGTGCTAGTTATCCCTGAATATTCCACACACCCAGCAGTAAAACCTGGGAGATCATGCTCAATGTAGGTGGCACACAAATATAAGAAACGCCTTGACTTCATTAGGGAAGGAGTCCAAAACTAATCTGATTCAGGAAATCAATACACAAGGCTAATTATGTCCTGTAATCACTGAACTAATGAAAGTGTGTTAAAGTTTGGTGGACAGTATAAGACAAAGCCCTAATTACACATAGGGCAGGTGATCCATAGCATTTAGTCTTTTACAAAAAACAAGAGATAGTGAAGGAGCTAGTTGGTGCCTCTGTCATGTTCTCACTCCTTTGAGGCCATGACCTAGCCAATCATTGACTCAAATTTCTCTCCATGTTTTGTTTTGCTTTTCATAACTCAAAGGGAATCGAAGATTTTTTAGAAATGAAAGGGAAATTAACAAATTCAGAGTGAAAAACATGACTATTGAAAAATCTGATTAAGTTTCCTTTGAGAATGTCTATCTTGAAACAGATAAGGAAACAAAGGCAAATGGAGGTTACATGACTCATCCAGGGTCATACAGCTAGCATCCAATGCAGTATTTGAACTCAGGTCTTCCTGACTTCCTACCACATCACCTAGGTGCCTCAAAAATAAAATTTGAATCTATATCTATATAAACACATATGATGAATACATGTAGATATATACATATATCCACATGAGGTAGTATGTGTATATTATTCACATACATATACACATTTATGTATATGTATACATTTATGTGTGTGCATAGTCATTGTGTGAAGGTACTTGAATATAATACACATGTATATGTACATCTGTGTGTGTGCCTATAAATAGTGATATAGTATAATATAATTGGTTTCCTTTGTAAACATGCATTTTATGCTATTTGTATAAAAATATGATTCTGAGAAGTTAATAGATTTCAGGAGTCTGATGAAGGGGTCCATAACACACACACACACACACACACACACACACACAAATTAAAACTGTCCTAGAAGATTTTGAAGTTATTAAAAATAACTATATAAGATTGTCATGACTCAGAGAAAAGAACCTTGAGATCTTCATTTTGTAAATAAGGAAATTGAGGCAGATGTTGGTTAGGTGATTTTGCCAAGGTGCTACCATCAGTATATAATATAGTCTTTTTGGTGCCTTTTTCTAGGTTTTTAATTTTTTTATTTTTGTTGCCACTTACTTTAATGTAGAACATAATATAATTCATACCATAATTATAATATATAGGATTTGTCTTAAATATCTAATAAAGTTTAATAAATATGATCATCTAAGAAAACAAAGTTTCATATTAACTGTGTCCAAAAATGTTATGTCTCATTCTTTTTCCCCTTTGTCTTCTCCCCTCCCTCCCTTTCCATAAGAAAGCAGGTAATGTAATATAGGTTGTACATATATTATCATATGATATCTATTTGCTTTTTCATCATATCATGAAACAAAATACATATTGCTTACACTAGATACAGTAGAGAAAAATTGATGGAGGAAACAATGTAAAGAATGATATATATATATATATATATATATATATTTCAGTCTGCATTTGGACTCCATCTGCTAAAATCAAAATGCTTTGAACTTTAATTCAGAGTCAACTGTTTTTACATTAAGGAAAGAAATATTTTGATGTATTCCATATATGTTATCCTTAATTCAAAATATTTGAATATAATACCTATACATATTTTAAATAATGATGCTAAAACCAATATATCAACATATGCTTTTCAGAATCCATAAAAATTGCCCAGACTCCCATGCCTGCCTATGCCAAATGAAGCATATAGAATGCTGCCAGACTTTTCACCATTAAGACCTGTGTCACATGTCTAATATTCAGTTATTAAATATATTCTTGAAGAGAAAGTAGAACATTCTTATAAAATCTATTAAACTTTAAATGATTTCTTAATACTATGACATGTGGTATGTTTGGATTTATAGGTAAACAAAGTCACCTGGGTAGTTGGAACTTACAGTATTATTGCGAGAATCTCTATCTGAGGCAACTACAACAACCCAGAGCCCTAAAGGATAGAAAACATAATCGCTATATAGACAGATGACAATGGAAGTAGGATTTTGCCTTGGAAGGTTCTCTATCTACTCATGTAGACCTGCCTGCATTTAGAAGAAACTCTTGCCCACTTTATAAGAAAAATCCTTCAGGGTTTTTAATCATGTCTTTCTAGAATGCTCCAAGAAGGATTTGGCCAAAGCATCTTTTAATACCTCAGTTGGGAGGGGTAATTTATTAAGCATCTGCTATGTCCTCAGCTCTGTATTAAGTACTTTACAAATATTTCATTGAATCTTCAGGTATACCAATAAACCACTTATTTTATCTACTATTTTATGGTTTCACTATATAAGCTTCCCAAATTCTTGCATGAAATACATACATCCTTTGTTATATCTTTATATCATTTCTCACCTTCAAGTCATTATTACTGATATGACATAGTCTCCTTTGCCTAATATCTCTCTGTAACCTTAGGGAATGTTTCTTATTTTGATCCCCCTAAAATAGTGGCATTTCATTATTTTACCCACATAACATCATATTCCAATCCCTGGATTTATATTGTCTCTCATTTCCACAAGACTGCTGGAAATCTACTTAGATGTCCCCCTCGTAATTCAGTCTTAATATTCCCGATTCATCATTCCTCAACCCACCTATGTATGGATTATTCCTTCTCCCATCCATGCTTTACACAGCCACCAAAATAACATTCTCAATAGACAAATTTCACTAGTACTCTCCTCTGCAAATTGCCTAATGTATAAAACACAAACTCCTCAACTTGGCATCTAAATTAATCCCTTTACAATTTGGCTTGGACCTAGATTTCCAGATTTATTTCTCATTATTCTCCATTATGGGCTCTGAGTTCTCACCAAAATGAATGACTCACTGTTCACCAAGCTTATCCTATTGTCTATCTTTGTGCACTTGCAAAGGCTACTCCCACATGAAGAATGTACTCCCACTTCATTTTCTCCTTTTAAAATCCTCTTCTTTCAAGATTCAGTTTAGTTGCTACTTCCTTCATGAAGCCTTCCTTGATTTCCCCTATCTACCTTCCTTCCCACCTAAAAGTTAAAAAAAAATTGACTCTTCTCAAATTTCCCTAAAGTAATATTTTTTATTTAGATACGTATTGTCTATCACACTCAGTTTATACGCTGATCAACTGTGAATGACATTAACTATTATCAACAAGGCAAATATCCAGGACAACTCCAAGGGACTCATGTTGATAAAAGATATCTACTGCCTTAGAAGGAACAGATAAAGATGATATGTAAATTTGAACATACCATTCTTCCCATTATTTCCTCCATGGATATTTCCCTAGTGTAAGCAATATGAAGAACAGAGAAATACATATCACATTTGATATATATGTTATATACTTATATTATATATATAATATATATATACATATATTCAAGATTTGTCATATTACCTGCCTTCTAGGGGAAGGGGCAGAGGTGGGAGGAAAGGGGAAAAAAAAGAATGAGACATAGATTACTGGACATGGCTAATATGAGAATTTGTTTTCCTAGGATAAGAGTATTTATTATAATTCGTTGCCTATTTATAACAAATCACGTGTATTCTATCATTGTTATATTACATATTATGTCATATATTAAAAAATAAAAAAATTGTAACAAAAAATCCAAAGAAGGATTGTGTGCTGGCTTCAAAGTCAGCATGTCAGGAAAAACATTTTAAGCCTGTGCCCCCTTTAAATAGAGCAAAGAAATAAAAAGCACATGACTAAAATTTAAGATGAGAATACAAGTAGGCTGGGACAGGAAGCCAAGGGTCTTTCTGATAGAAGTAAAATAAAGTGATTGAAACTGAATGCCCATGAAGCCATTACTCACAATGCTAGAATACCATTTAGATATTAAATCTAGGGTGTCAGGTCTAGAGTCAGTAAGATCCGAGTTCCAATCTAGCTTCATATATTTATTAACTATATGACCTTGGATTAGTCACTTAACTGTTCTGACTTTGTTTATTCATCTATAAAATGGGGGATAATAACAGCACCTCCCTCTCAGGATCATTGTGAGGATCATATGAGATATCTGTGATTAGCACAGTGCCTGCTGGCATGTATTAAGCACTAGATGCTAGCTATTTTTTTGATGAGAAAAAAGTTGAGTGACCATAAATACAATCCACTAGAAAGACAACTGTAACTCCACTTAAAGTTCAAAGAGCAGCAAAATCAATTTATCTAAGCTCTTGTCCTGCAGTGGCACTCCCAGCAAAGCTGGGTTATAGCAGACCTGACAGATCACATTTCAGAGTTCTAATGTGTTCTTTCTCTAACTAACCAAGGTTGTTTCTGATCATTTCATTTCCTGACTCAGTCACCTCTAGTGGCTCCTTACTATGTCTTGGATAAAATAGGAGTGCTTCTGTTTAGCGTGTAAAGCCTTTAACAGCCTGGCCCCAAACAACTATTCCTCTCTTACTGGACATTCTCCCCACTGACACTCTGTAAGCTAGCCAACCTGGAATTCTTTCTGTTCATCACTTAAAACATATCATCTGTCTAGTGTCTGAGTTCTTGCACTGATCGATCTCCATGACCAGAATGCACTCATTTTTACTTCTGTCTCACAGATTCCCTCTCTTCCTTCATAATGAAGCTCAAACACCACTTCCCAAAGTAACCCCCTTTCCCCCTCCCCCAGTGCTCAGCACAGAGGCTGGCACACAATGGATACTTAACAATATTTATTGACACGACTAATCAATTAAGGGCTGGTGCCTTCCTCCCCAAACTACCTTGTATTAAATTATTGCGTATACAATTTTTATTTCTTCTGTATATATGCATGAATGTGTTATCTTCTCCATTAAAATGTAAGTACATTGAAAGTAAGGATTGCCTCATTATTTCATCCTGTGTTCTCACCATTTAGCTCGGTTCTTAGTAAATGCTTGTTCATTGACTAATATATTGATTTGATTGGATGACACTCTTTTATATTGCTTTCAAGTGTTTCACCATTCTTAGAATTCCCTCCTAGCTCCTTTCGCCCTTCCCCAAGTCCCTCTATTACTTTTCTCTCCTCTTGTCATTTTAATTGCTTAAATTCCCCCAGGAAAGCTGATTGGAAAGATCTGCCAAACAGAATAGAGTTCTCTTTTGCACTCAAGTCTACAATGTGTGTAGAGGGAATTTCACCCCCTTCCCCTCCTAAATTGCTGACCTGGTTCATCCCATGTTTTTGTGCCAGTGCTACATCCATGGACATAGCCTACAGGGTGGTGTGTAAAAGTCAGAGGATAAGAGGGGTGGGTGGAGATTCGCCCCTCTCTCTACTTCCCTGAATGGAACACTAGAACCTGATGTGACAGAGGGTTTGCATTCAAGGAAGGCTGACTAGTTGATGGATCTGCTCACCTCAATGGGGGAGGGGTCCCAGAAGGTCTGGAATGTGGAGAAGACAGAGGATTCTGGCTGGGATTTCAGTTAGAACTCTCTCAACCTTGAGAAGCCTAGGAGGAGGTCCTGCCAAACCTTTCTCCTGTGGATATACTCACCTTTTCCTCTAGTGGTGACTGGACATTCACCCCCCAACCAATTCCCAATTGAAGGGAGAGCTGAAGAAGACACTTGAACCTCTGTCAAAAAACTTTACCTCACAGCTCCTGTTGCCCTGTTGAACTGTGACCAGGGGAGCCAAGACCAGGGCCAGTCAACTTGACTTTCTCAGGGGGCCCAGGCTGCCAAGGTCTGAGTTCCCCCAAAACTCGAGGAGGGAGGGAAAGGAGTAGATAGAGAAGGGACACCTTTCCCCTGTTTTCCTCACCCATTCTCTTCTGCCAGCCATTTCTTTGTGTTACCCTAACTGACTTAGTTATGTTAAAGTTGTTATCCTTTCCCAAAATGACTAAAGTGTGAGTGGGAAAGCTTGGTTGGGGGGGGGGGGGGAGTGAGTGACCAATCTTCCTGAGAAGAAACCTTTAGGCTCTAGTAGTGGAGGAAGTTGAGTCAGTTTGTAAGAGCAGCCATATGTGTGGAGTGAAGGCTGAAGGGGAAATTACTTAAACTCCCCTATTCTCTCTCTGAGCCAAACTTAAACCATCAGCTGCCTCTCCTGGATCCTGCCTTCAGGGGGGTATTTTCATTCTTCCTCTATCCCCTTTACCACCAACATATCCCTCCATTAGAGTGGTCAGAGAATCCTGTGGGAAGATCAACGTGGTCAGACTTAGGTTAGAAAATAGGCTTTAAATTTCTATAGCCTTGCTTTATTTTGACTGATTATTAATCAACTCTACGGAAAATACGAACCTGGAGTCATTAATTTAACTCTAACAAACCCCCAAAATTTTCATAGCATTATAACTGACTAGAAGTATAAAAAGAGAGACCCAGCATCATCTAAGTCCTCTCTAGAGCCACAAAAATAGTGTGAATAATATAGAAGTAGCTAGAAGGACAGCTGGGTGATGCAGTAGATAAGAGTGCCAGGTACGAAGTCAGGAAGACTCTTCCTGAGTTCAATTCCAGTCTCAGAGATTTACTAGCTATGTGATTGATCCTAGGCAAATCACTTAATCCTGTTTGTCTCAGTTTCCACATCTATAAAAATGAGCTAGAGAAGAAAATTGGCAAACCACTTCAGTAATTCTGCCCAGAAAAATCCCAAACAGGGTTACGAACAATCAGGCACAACTGAAAAATGACTGAACAATATGGAGTACCATGGAGAGAATGTAGGGTCTGAAGTCAGAAAGACTTGTATTCAAATCTAACTGCAAATTATGGAATCTTGGGAAGTCATATACTCTCTCTGAACATCTTCAGCTTTAAAACAGTGGATAATAAATTACCTACCTCAGAGGGTCATGGTGAGAGTCAAATGAAATATTTATGAATTACTTAGCACAATGCCTAGTACATAGAAGATGCTTAATGTTTATTTCTGCCCTCCAATACTAATGCATCATTACCTAGAGAGGTTCATCAGAGGAACACAGAATTTGAATAGTTCACATTCAACAAAAATCAATTAGCAGCCTTTTGTGGTACTCCAATTGTGGAGCCTTTTGTTTGTAAAACATCCCTGAGGCCTGGAGATGAAAATGAAATAAAAGGAAGCCCCCTTCAACATAGATGTGCTGAAACTACACACTCCAGCTGTGGTTCAGGTGATTTGATGAAGTCCATCCTTATTAGAGTGCTTTCACTTAATCCCATTAGGTAGACAATTCTACTGCAAAAATCTTTGGAAATGAGGTCTCTAAAAAAGCAAGGATTGCTAAACAGACCAAGAGAGCTATGTGGACTTAGCAGTTTAATATTCTATCTTGTCACATTTTAAAAATGTATTCCCACATTACTCTTACCCATGTAATTTTTCAAGTGTTAGAAACAAAGGAATCTCAAAGCATGACCTAAAATAATGCTAAAAATAGTCACCCAGCTATACATTTTCTTTTATCCAGAGGATTGTCAATTTATCAAGCAGTATAAATAGATTATAATTATGTAACATTTGGGGAGTATAAAAATACCTTCTGCATAAAAATACCATAAATTTAAAAATAATCATTCCCATTTTACAGAAAACACTTAGAAAGATTAAATGACTTGACTATGATCACATAGATATTAAAGTAGCTAAGGGAGGATTTGAAGCTGAGTATCGAGACTCCAAGTAAGACTGGATTTGAGTAAGAAAGGTCACAGCACACCTAAGAGAGCATGTTGATAACCATTGGCAGAGGAGTCATGAGTTCCCCTTTTGCCCCTTTCTATGAGCCTGAGAACATTTTCCCATGGACTAATGTTGGGAGTCTAGGTTACAGACATTACAGGGAAGGGGATGGTGTTTTCAACCAACTATTCTTTCTAGACTTATTAGTAAAATACTCCTTTCTGGAGAGCTAATTCAATCTGGATTACTAATTAACATCAATTTGTAATCAGGGAAAGCATATTAAGTTGTGAGCTCCTTGAGGGGATTGCCTTTTGCCTCTTTGTGGCACATAGTAGGTGCTTCATACATTTTTACTGATTGATTTATACCTCTTATTAGAAAACCATCCAAATGCCCCAATATCTCTTATTCTCAAAGGGGAAATGTAGCAACCAAATCCTGAGGAATCAGCCTTCCAATTCAAGTGGGAGTTTTTAGAGTAAGTTCACAATATATTCTAAACATGCATTCCTAGAATACAATCTAAAAGTAGCAATTGTATTAGTGAGGTATGTATCAAAGAGCAAAGATGAATACTTTTATGCTCAATGTATCTATCACATAAGACAACTCATGAATAACAGTTATTACCTGGAAATTAAATTCAGTTCAATTTGACAAATACCTATTATGTTCTATCAGTACTGGCTGCTAGAATACCAAAGACAAAATAAAACTGCCTTCTTTCAAAGAGCTTAAATAGGAGAACATGCAGAATAGTTGGGGATAAGTAAATGGGAGGCAGCTAGCTCGTTCAGTGGATTCAAGAGCCAGACCTAGAAATGGGAGAGTCTGGGTTCCAATCTGGTCTCAAGATACCTCCTCACTCTGTGACTCTGGGAAAGCCACTTAACATAGGAAGGCGACTTAATTAAGCTGTATTAGTTTAAGAATCCCTTTAGCTTGATAACTTGTAGCTGTGTGATTTGTAATGAGGATATAGGAACAGGAAAGTATATAATCAGATTAAGAATGTAATTGCAGGATAATACCCAAGTTGTAATTTCTGATATGTGTATTCTTATATTAATTTTGTGTGTGTTTCCCATACTAATCATTTATGAGTTACTATGTTGATTCTAGTTATGCGACTATTTTGTAATGTACTTTATATCAAATTAATTCATGTAAGAGGCTACAGGGACTAGAGGGACACCCAATGGTCATGGAGCACTTGAGCCCTTAGAGGGTTCATGCATGTTGGGATGTACAGTATCATAATGACCTGTAAAGATGCCCAGGTCAAATGACCTATAAGACACTATTATTTATACATACACAGATTAAACCACAAATCTAACTTAAATCCAAATTGTTCAAATTTTAAAAGGTTAAAAAAATTGAAAGTATAGAAAAATTAAATGTATTTATGGGGATTATTCAAAAGGTAAACTATCCATTGATAAATTTTTGTTTTCAATATTATTCATTGCTTTTAATCAGATGTTTTTCCTACTTTAACTGGGTGTTTTGCTTCCAAAAAATATATCTTCTCAATGCTATAGATAGTATAATACATGATAGCTGCTACTAGGGACCTAGACATTGTCAAAGTATATAAATTTATAAGTTAGTGACATCACTTAAGAGTCCTTCAGCAGTGTAATTTTTTTTTTAAACTTGAGCTCCTAGTTAAGAAAAAACAAATAGTTAAAATAGAAACTTTTTCAGTGTTCTACCCTGGACCTATTCATCTTCTCCTACCAGCTGAGGTTGTTTGCACTGCTGCATGCAGTGGACATGGTTTCTCATTTGCCCTGGGAATATAAGTTGACAAGTATGGCTCTTTAATACAGTAAGTACTCTCATTTTATTGTTAACATACTATAAATTGTCCTAAAATGAACAATGATATTAAACTATGAGTCAAAAGAGTTGAGGTCTAAGCCCTGGTCCTTTATTTATTCTTTGTTGTTTGGCAAATTATTTAACCTGTCTGGACTTTAGTTTACTCAAATGTAAAATGGGCAAAATATTAACCCCACCTACGCATAGGATAACTGCTAGGACCAAATAAGAATAAGAGAATTCATCTGTTTAAAAAGTGGTGAGACACAGCAGGGCATATTTTGCATAACTGACAGAAATACTGTGAAAAAAAGAAGTCTAGACAGCATGAATATCATCATTATAGAATTTAGAAAGGATGTCTGAAAAATTCATTTATTTTGGCTGCAAAAAGATAAATCTGAAAGAAGGTCAGGATTTCAGTATCCTTAAATGATAGCATTCCACAGTTTAAATCCATAGGGAAATAAAGCTATAGAAGAAAACTCTAGCTAAGAATCTGCCAATTTATACTACTGTAAAAGCAATCATTTTGTAAAAATATAAATATGTGTGTATATTTCCTTTGTGTTTCCATAGAAAGTTCTCCTGCAAACTAAAACCTTTTCTGTATTAAACTCTGATCAACAAAAGTTTGGCACATCTCAGTAAAGGCTTTTGTTTTTGCACCCTGAGGTTGGGGAGTAAAAGGGGATAAGGAAGTGGTGCAAACCTATAGTAAATCCTAAACAATTTCATTTGCTGTAGAAGTCACAATAAATATCAGAATATTCAGGAGAAAATTGTGATCTTGGCTTCTGCGCTGCCAATACATTCACATTCACCATTTTTTTCCCTACATGCATGTGTGTATGTGTGCATGTGTGTATCTATAGAGATACACACACACATTCTTCCAAAATGTTTCTTTTATATAATGGAAGATTTAAAACTTCAGTTGAACTGGTAAATGCATCTGAAAATCTGGATATGAGCCTCATTTCAAAGGAAATTTGGAGAGAATCACATGAACACTCACACTGATGATCCCAGCAGTCTCTGAGACTGTAGAAACCAGAATAATCAAATTCAAAAGACACTTCCTTAAAGGTACCACAAGCTAAAAAAGACTATGAATTGATCATTATAAAAGGTTTTAAGGTCCTAAACATTTATGAAAATAACCAATACTCTAAACTAAGAAGAGATAAACATTAAATAAAGATGAAGTATTCAATTTCTTTGGAATTAGGTCCTAATAATCTCAATTCAGCATAAGGAATTTGAAAAAGGAGAAGCAGTTTGCTTATTGATTCTTTGTTTCCTTCTATATACAGACAATCCACATATACCCTTACTTTGTTTTGAATAAAATATATATTGACTTTGCAATGATTAATGGGATATAAGATTCTTTCTGAATCTTCTGCTTCTTCTGAATCTGAATCTTCTCCCACAACCCTATCACTAAAAAAGAATAGAGACTATTAAAATTGTTTGCTTTTGTTTTGATTTTTTTATAAATAAGAAAAGATGTGTTTTATGTTAATCAGGAAATCTAAGGCATAGAACCAAACCCTGCAGAAATCATTTAAGTGAGGACAAAGAGAAATTAGGACCCTGACAATTTTTTAAAAAATTAAAATAACCCAACATATGTATATGTAATTTTTATGTTAGTGGAAACTTCATGGAGTTCATTATTATTTTTACATTGGAGATAATATAAAATATACTGAAATATTTTCCACTTGATCAAATTTATGTAAACATTTTTTTAAGGTTTTTATTTTCAGCATTTGGTACAATTCCAGGTTGTTGCCATTTTAACTTTAGTCTGTTTATTCATTTTGTCACTTCATATTATTACTTGATTAATCAATAGACATTCATGAATAACCTTCAGTGTGTCAAGAAGTTTGCTAGGTATACATGTGCCTGGAACATGGTAATTTTTAAAATTATATTTATTTTGTTAGATATTTGCCAATTACCTGTAAAAAGCTGAAAAATATTTTTTATTTTCAGTTCCAAATTTTCTCCTTTCCTAAAGTACATTGATTTCACTTGTACCTCAGATCATGCCAAGCATATTTCCACATTAGTTAAATTGTAATAGAAAACACAAACAAAATTAAAATTATAAAAATTACATTTTTTAAAAAAAAATCCACTGTTTCAATCTATATTCAGAGTTCATCTATTGTCTACATGGAAATGAATAACATTTTTCAGCATACATCCTTTGGAATTGCCTTGAGTAATTATTTTGATGAATGTAGCAGTGTCTTTCATAGTTGATTGTTGTTACCATGTACAGTGTCCTCATGATTCTGTTCATTTCACTTTACACAAATTCTTATAAATCTTCCCAAGGTTTTTGTTTTTTCCTGAAACCACTCTGTTCATCATTTCTTATAGCAAAAAAGTATTCCATCATAATCATGTTACAACCTGTTCAGCCATTCTTCAGCTGATAGATTTAATTTCTAATTCTTCATCACTACAAAAAAAGATCTGTTAATTTTTCTTTTTATCTTATATTTGATTTCTTTGGGATACAGACCTTAGTAGCATTATTGAGTGAAAGAGTATGCATATTTTATAGCCTTTTGAGTGTAGTTCCATAGTGTGCTCCAAAATGGTTGGACTAGTTCACAATTCTATAAACATTAATGTCCCAAATTTTCACATCTCTTCCAGAACTTATCATTTTTTTGTCATATGAGACAATCTGATAGCTGTGAGGTGGTATATCAGATATCTTTTTTATTTGCATTTCTCTCATCAGTAGAAATTTGGAGCATTTTTTCTCTGACTATTGACAGCTTTGATTTCTTCTTCTGAAAACTGACTGTTCATATCATTGACAATTTGTCAACTTGGGAATGGCTTAATTTTATAAATTTTACTAATTTTCCTATATATTTGAAAAAAGAGGCTTTTGACAGAGAAACTTATTAAAATTTTCCCAAATTTATTTTAGCCTAAATTTGTCTGCATTAGTTTTGTTGTACAAGAGCATTTTTCCATGTTTTATTTTTTATACGTTTTTCTAGATTACATGTAGATACAATTTTAATAATTGTTTTCTGACATTTTGTGATCTAAGTTCTTTCCACCAACCGTTCTATTTCTCCCTCTACCTTGAGATGGTAGGTAATACAATAAAGAATATACATGTGCTATTATTTAATACATAATTCCATGTTTGTCATTTGAAAGAAGATATATAGGACTTATACTAGAGAAAAAATCATGGAGGAAATAAAGTGAAGAATGGCATGTTTCAATATGCATTCAGACTCCATTAGTACCTCTAAGACAATGGATAGCCTTTTGCATCATATATCCTTTGGAGTTGTCATTCACTTTTAATAATTATACCTTATGGCTATTATTGTGTACAATGTCCTCTTGGTTCAGTTCATTTCATTTTGCATCACTTCATATAAGTCAAACTAGTTTTTGTTTGTGCGTGCGTGTGTGTGTGTGTGTGAGAGAGAGAGAGAGAGAGAGAGAGAGAGAGAGAGAGAGAGACTGTGTGTGTGTGTGTGTTCATCTTGTTTGTCATTTCTTATGGCACAATAGTATTTCAAGACAAGCATATACACAACTAGTTTGGCTGTCCCTCCATTAATAAACAACCATTCAGTTTCCAGTTCTTTGCCACCATAAATAGAGCTGATATAAATATTTTGATAGGGAGGCAGAGTCAAGATGGCGGCATAGAGGCAGTGAAACTTCAGATCTCTAAAAACCCTTGCTTACCAATTAAAAACTAAATGCTCCTTGGGGACTGAAAAACAAACCTAACAACAAGATAGAGCCAAGGAACCCTCCCGCTGCACTCAACTTAAAAGGTAGACCTCCAAAAGCCGGAATTTGAGAATACCCCAGTTTAAAGTGAAAGAAGAAGGATGGTCCCGGGACCCCTCCCCTACCTAGAGTGCTAAGCATCCAGTGGCTGCTGGAACCTCTGAGTGGACAAAGGTGCTGGTCTGGAGGGAGAACCTTGTGGGCAAAGCTGTGACAGGTAGTGGGGAAGCAGTTAGAGAAAAAGTGCAGAGCATAGAGTGGGCAGCCTAGTTGCAGCAGCAGAGATGCTCCATATTATTCCCCCCCTTCCAGAGGTTTGGACCTCAGGGCACTTCTAGCAACTCAGCTGAACTTAATCCCATCAAAGCCTTCAGAGGGAAGGGAAGCTCAAGCTCCCTCCTCCACAGACTGCTTTGAGATTTCCTGCCAAAGCTCCAAGGATGAAGGTGGAAAGAAAAGCACCAAACCACAAAAAAAAATGAGAGGAACAAGAGCTCAGGCAACTTCAGGGAGCAACAAAGGAGTAAATACAAGCAAACAACAGAAAAAGAAAAAAGAAATCACAATTGACAGCTTCTATACAGGCAATGAACAAAGAGCAAACAAAAGAGAAGGATGAGGAAACACAAAGCAAAAAATTAGAAACGCCAGCGAATTGGATACAGGCTCTCACAGAACTCAAAATACAATTCAAAACATAAGAGAGGCTAAGGACAACTGGGAAAAGAACTTATAAAGCAAGATAAGTCATCTGGAAACAAAGGCATTTGAACTAAAACAAGAAAATAGTGTCTTGAAAGCCCAAATCAACCTGCTTGAAAATGAGGCAAAGGAAATGAAAGACAAGTCAAAGAAGTTGAAAGCTGATGACCTCCAAAGAAAATCAGACCAAAAGGAGGATGACCAAAAAGGCAGAAAAGAAATTCAGTCTTTAAAATCCAGAATACAACTAGAAACAAGCAACTTCACAAGGCAACAGGACACTATAAAACAAAATCAAAACAATGAAAAAAATTGAGGAAAATATGAAGCACATCACTCACAAAACAAAAGATTTAGAAAATCATTCCAGAAGAGACAACTTAAAAAATCATTAGTCTACCAGAAGACCATGACAAAAGAAAAGGCCTGGACATCATACTACAGGAAATTATCCAAGAAAATTGCCCCAATAATCTAGAACAAAAGGGAAAAGTGGAGATTGAAAGAATCCACAGATCACCTCTTGTACTTAATCCCCAACTAACAACACCCAGGAATGTTATAGCCAAATTCAAGAACTATCAGACCAAGATAAAAATATTATAAGATGCTAAGAAGAAATCATTCAGATACTATGGAACCACAGTGAAGATAACACAGGATCTGACTGCATATACATTGAAGGACCAAAAGGCATGGAATATGATATTCCGGAAAGCAAGGGAACTAGGTCTACAACCAAGAATCAACTACCCAGAAAAACTGGCTATATTCTGACAGGGGAAAGTATGGCCATTTAACAAAATAGAAGAATCCCACGCATTTGTAAAGAAAAGACCAGATTGGAACAGAAAATTTGATGTCCAAGCACAGAACTCAAGAGAATCATCAAAAGGTAATTAAGAAAGAGGGAAAAAAGAAAAACAAAACAAAAACAAAAACAACTTTTTTAAGAGACCCATTAAGTTAAAATGATATGCTTCCCTATAAGAAAAGAGGTCATTTGTACCTCTTTAAAATTGTTATTATCACCTGGGTAGCTAGAAGAATTACACTTAGAGTGAACAGTGACTAACTGCATAGGATGAAATGCCAAGACATAAATATGTATATAGATATATGTATACATAAATATATATGTATATGTGTATATATATATATATATATAAGCAATTAGAGTTTAGAAAAAAGAGGGTAATACTAAAAATGGGAAAAGAAACATAAGGGGGTGAATTTATATGTCACAAAGAAGCTCATGGTGGGAGGGGGCAGAACATTAATGCACTGCAAGGGTAAAGAGGTTGGAGATAGGAAATACTCAAATCTTACATGGATTGAAATTGACTCAAAGAGGGAAGAACAATCCAATCCATTGGGGAAAAGAATTGATTTGCGCTCTATAGGGAAGTAGAAGGGTAACAAATGGACTGGTGGGGAGAGAAGCAGTATAAGGGAGGAAGAGGGTGGGGGGTAGTATAAAAAGACTGTAAAGAAAATAAGAGGGGAAAAAGAAGGGGGGTAGAAAGGGAAGTAAAATAAGGGTGGGGATTGAGGGGCTGATCAAAAACAAAACATTGGTGTAGAAGGAAATAGTGAAAGAAGAAAGGGCAGGACTAGGAGTGGAAATCAAAATGCTGCAAATACACAGCTGGTAATCATAACTCTGAATGTGAGTAGAATGAACTCACCCATAAAACGCAAGTGAATATCAGGGTGGATTAGAAGTATCCCAGAGAATCAACCAAAAAGCTAGTTGAAATAATCAATAATTTTAGCAAAGTTGCAAGATACAAAATAAACTCACATAATTCATCAGCTTTTCTATATATCTCTAACACATTTCATCAGTGAGAATTAGAAAGAGAAATCCCATTTAAAATCACCCTAGACAATATAAAATACTTAGGAATCTATCTGCTGAGACAAACACAGAAACTATATGAACACAACTACAAAACACTCTCCAAACAATTAAAACTAAATCTAAACAATTGGAAAATATTGATTGCTCATGGTAGGATGAGCTAACATAATAAAAATGACAATCCTGCCCAAATTAATTTACTTATTTAGTGCCATACCCATTGAACTACCAAAAAACTTTTTTACTGAATTAGAAAAACCACAACAAAGTTCATTTGGAAGAACAAAAGTTTAAGGATATCCAGGGAAATAATGGAAAAAAATGTGAAGGAAGGAGGCCTTGCTGTGCCAGATCTCAAACTATAGTGTAAAGCAGTGGTCATCAAAACAATTTGGTACTGGCTAAGAGACAGAGAGGAGGATGAATGGAATAGACTTGGGGTAAGTTACCTCAGGAAGATAAACCCAAAGATCCCAGCTTTTGAGATAAAAATCCACTATTTGATAAAAACTGATGGGAAAATTAAAAGACAGTATGGGAGAGATTAGGTTTGGATCAACATCTCACACCCTATACCAAGATAAACTCAGAATGGGTGAATGACTTGAATATAAAAAAGGAAACTATAAGCAAATTAGGTGAAAACAGAATAGCGTACAGAATAGTATCTTTGGGAAAGGAAAGACTTTAAAACCAAGCAAGAGTTAGAAAAAATCACAAAATGTAAAATAAATAATTTTGATTACATCAAATTAAAAAGTTTTCATACAAAGGAAACCAATGCAACCAAAATTAGATGGGAAGCAACAAATTGGGAAACAATCTTCATGTTTCTGACAAAAACCTCTGACAAAGGTCTAATTACTCAAATTTACAAAGAGCTAATCCAATTGTACAAACAATCAAGCCATTCTCCAATTGATAAATGGGCAAGGGATATGAATAAGCAATTTTCAGTTAAGGAAATCAAAACTATTAATAAGCACATGAAAAAGTGGTCGAAATCTCTTATTAATCTGCAGAGAGATACAAATCAAAACAACTCTGAGGTATCACCTCACACCTAGCAAATTGGCTAACATGACACCAATGGAAAGTAATGAATACTGGAGGGGATGTGGCAAAGTTGGGACATTAATGCATGGCTGGTGGAGTTGTGAATTGATCCAACCATTCTGGAGGGCAATTTGGAACTAGGCCCAAAGGGTGATAAAAGACTGTCTGCCCTTTGACCCAGCCATAGCACTGCTGGGTTTGTACCCCAAAGAGTTAATAAGGAAAAAGTCTTGTACAAGAACATTCATAACTGCGCTCTTTGTGGTGGCAAAAAAATTGGAAAATGAGGGGATGCCCTTCAATTGGGGAATGGCTGAACAAATTGTGGTATATGTTGGTGATGGAATACTATTGTGCTAAAAGGAATAATAAAGTAGAGGAATTCCATGGGAAACTGGAATGACCTCCAGGAAGTGATGCAGAGTGAAAGGAGCAGAACCAGGAAAACATTGTACACAGAGACTGATACACTGTGGTACTATCGAATGTAATGGATTTTTCCATTAATGGCAATGCAGTGACCATGAACAACTTGGAGGGATCTATGAGAAAAAAACACTAACTACATTCAAAGGAAAAACTGTGGGAGTAGAAACACAGAACAAAAACAACTGCTTGAATACATGGTTTGAGGAGATATAGCTGGGATGTAGACTCTAAATGAACATCCTAATGCAAACACCAACATCATGGAAATAGGTTCTGATCAAGTACACATGTAATATCCAGTGAAACTGTGCATTGGCTACGGGAAGGGTGGGTGCAGGAGAGGGAGGGAAATAATATGATTCTTGTAACCAAGGAACAATGTTCTAAATTGATTAAATAAATTAATTTAAATTAAAAAATAAAAAAATAAATATTTTGATACAAGTAGGTCCTTTCTCCCTATCTTTGTTCTCTTTGGGATCTAGATCTGGTAGTGGTATTGCTGTGTCAAAGATTACACATAGTTTTATGACCCTTTGCACCCGGTTCCATATACCTCTCCAGAATGGTCTTTTCAGTTCACAGCAACATGAACAGTCTATTATTATCCCAATTTTTCCACATCTGCTCCAACATTTATCTATCATACCAAACTTTTCTAATATTCTATTTGTCTTCTTCCATTTAGTTTATGAGAAGGGAAAGTTGAGATCTTCTACTAGTATAGATTTACTATTTTCTATTGTAATTTATTGAAATTTTCATTTAAGCATTTAGATGCTTTACCATTTGGTGAATAAATGCTTAGTATCAACACTACTTCATTGTCTCTGGTTCCTTTTAGCAACAATGAACTTTGCTGATTATGTTATTTTTGTCTTTTGCCTTCTGGAATATGATGTTTGAAGCCCTACACTGTTTTAACATGAAAGCTGTTTAATATTGTATGATCCATGTCTGTTGTTCCATATGTTTGAATGGCTCTTCCTTGATTCTTGAAATAGTTTCTCTTTGATCTTGAAACTCAGGAACTTGGCTATAATAATTTTGGGAGTCTTCATTTTGAAATTACTTTTAGATGATGATTTGTGAATTCCTTCAATTTCCATTTTACCCTCTAGTTCTAGGATGTAGAGACAATTTTCCTTGATAATTTCTTGAAATATGATGTCTTAGATCTTTATTTTTTCATGTATTGGTTCCAAGGCAGAAGAGTAGTAAGGGCTAGGCAATGGGAGTTAAGTGACTTGCCAAGTGTCACACAGCTTGGAAGTGTCTGAGACCAGATTTGAACCTAGGATCTCCCATCTCTAGGCCTGGCTTTCAATCCACTGAGCAACCCAGCTGCCCCCTTGGATCTTTAAAAAATCATTTCTTTTAGGCAATCTAATAATTCTTAAATTATTTCTCTTTGATCTGTTTTCTAGATCAGTTGTCTTTTCCATGATATAGATTCTACTTTAATCTTTTTTATTCTTTTGATTATTTGATTATATTTTGATTTCTTATGAAATCATTAGCATCCACTTGTCCAATTATAATTTTAATGAAATTATTTCTCTCAGTGAGCTTTTACATATCTTCCCATTCATCCAATTGTGCTTTTTAATAAGTTATTTTCAACACACAATTTTTGTTCCTCTTTTTTCATTTGCCTAATTCTATTTTAAGACATTATTTCTTAAATGTTTTGGTGTTTTTTTTTGCCAAGCAGTAACTTGAATTTATTTTTTAAAATAATAACTTTCTATATTAGGATCAATACAAGTGATTCCATGGCAGAACAATGGTAAGGGGTAGCCAATAGTGGTTAAGCAACTTGCCCAGAGTAACACACATAGGAAGTGTCCAAGGCCTGATTTGAAACCAGGACCTTCATTCTCCATCCCTGGCTTACTTTACACTGAGACACCTAGCTCTCCCTCATTCATTATCTTTTCATGATTTTCTTCTTTTGCTTCCATTCTTTATCTAGTGTTTTTTCTTCTTCTATAAGTGCTATTTGATTTTGAAAGTTATTTTCTTAACTCTTCCAGGAATTCTTGTTGGGCTTGTTTTCAATTCACATTTTTCCCCTTTTGAAGCTTTATTATACTATATTATTGATTCTAAGGTGGAAGGTAAAGTTAAAAAAAAAACTTCTTAAAGCCATGTATTTTGGAAAAAATGTGCCATAGTGTTTTTGTTTGTCCAGTGATGATAATCAGAGGACTCTTGAATAAAGTAAACTCTGAGGTTACAGTTAAAAAATAGCTTGTAGGATCTTAACATATTCACATATTCTTAATATTCACTTAGAGGGCCCCAATTAAGATTAATGGTTTCTAAATGATGAAAAGTAATAACCACTGCAGGATCTTGTATCCTTTATTCTTTTTTTGCCATTAGGATGACTGAAAAGATAAAGCTTCTGATGACGCTATATGGATGTTAGTGACGGATTCTACCTTGAAGAATCAAAATGGCAGGTGAACCAAAGGGCAATGAAACCACACATGGTTGACACAAAAAGAACATATATTCAATACAATTCTGCATGACAGATGTTTCATAAAAGTTATCATCTAGGAAATGTATGTTTTCAAAAGGAGTCATTAAATAAAAAAACAAGAGAAAAGAATGATGGATAAAAAGTTCAAGTATTTTGCTAGTATTCACAGTGTTAATGGAACTTAAGAAAACTCAGTGGGTAAATCTTATTCATCTATACTATTGTACAGAGTGAAAGGCACAGATTCAATGTGATTGGTTTCACTACAAAAAGTAAAAAAAAAAGAATTTACAGTGTGGCTCCAGTGAAGGGATAAAGTGTTGAAAAGGAAGGTCTATTAGTTGCTTCATTCTCATTATTACTTAAAATGGAAAAGTAATAAATGAACTTGTTATATAACTCCTTCATAAAAGATATATATATATATATGTCTATAGATATATGAGAAGTAATAGCACAAGTCACAATTTATGATATATGACAGAATCCTGAGGAAAGATGGTTGGTAGATTATAAAATATTATTTCCAAATAAAAGAATTAGGGGAATAAGGAACATTGAAGGAATTGATGTTCAAACTGAGTATTATACAAGGATTCAATTATATTCAATGAACGAATTTTGATCTCTGTTCCTTGACCTATTCCTTAGTTAAAAATAGCTTTCTACTTACCTGACTCTATGACTTTTAGTAAAAATAAATTTAATACAAATATTGAAATTATATGCAAAGATTGTTTGGAAGAAGCATTTCTCATAGCACAGGGGAAGTTCAAATCTGACCTTAGTCACTTACTAGCTTTGTGATTCTGGAAAAGTCATCAACCCTCTATCTACCTCAGTTTCCTGAACTATAAAATGGGGATAGTAATTGCCCATCCCTCCCAGGGTAGTTATACATATTAAATTAAATTATATTTGGGTTTAGAATTGTGCCTGCTACATAGTAGACTCTTTGCAAATGTTTTTTTCCTCCTTTCCCTTTACAAATGAATGAGAATTGCTACAAGAAAAGTAGGATTTTCTATGAGACATGAAAAATCAACTGAAATAGGCAAAGGATATGACTTGAAAAAAACTGATTTTGTGACAGGATGGATGGCAACCTCCAACTCTATTTGGTATTTATCACTGACTAGAATAGGAGTATGCCAGATGAAAGTAGGAAAGAATGGAGGGTACAAATTGTAGTTCACATTAGAAAGCTATGAACTCAATTGTTATTACAGAATTCCAAAGTAGCCAAAGTTTACAAGTAATTTTGTTGATTTAGTATTGTTTGAGAGCACAAATAGTTCATTTTTTCTGTCCATTGAATAGAATTGTTCATGTCAGAAAAGATATAAAGACACATATATAGAAGGATTTATTTATTTACTTACCTATAGGGCTATAAATAGTGAAATAAAGAACTAACATTTGGGGATGTTGATCAGAGGCAAAATAGAAAGGAAGATCATGCAACTGCAATATATCTTTAAGAACATAAATTGTTTCATTGATAATGGAACCATTGACATGGGGAAGAAACGGTTCATTTCAAGAAAGGGGTGCACAATCCCAAGTAAATCATTGTGCCCTTGGGATAGAGAATATTTCATGGTATCGCTCAATATTAACAATGTGAAAGGGAAAAGATAAGGTAGCTAAGATTGCAACTAGTTAGCCAACTTCCCTAGATGATGTACATCACAAATGAAGAATCCAGAAAAATCAAGATCATGTTATATCAGAAATAATTGATGGATTGTGGATATTTTCCTGGAAAGAAGACTTAGAGGGAAAATAATAACTATCTTAAATATTTCTTGAGCTGCCATAGAAAAGATTACTTTTGTTCTTCTGGGTGGTTCATTGGGTCACAACTACCAGTATATATTTAGAGGAAGTTACCAATTTTAGTTTAGAAAAGGATAGACTACTTAATGATGAACACTATCTGATATGTAATGGGCTATATTTGGAAATAGGAGAAAGGGGTTCCAGCTTAAATGAACACTTATTGAGCACAGTATAGAGGAGTGTCTTGCTTATATAATGGCCAAACTAGATGATTTCTCTCTGAGGTTCCTTCCAACATTGTGGCTCTGTGAACACTACTCCCTTTTCTAGATGTTCTCTGACCATCCTTTTATAATACATTTTTAGAATATTGCTCACTCATTGATGACTAATGGTATATAAACTCCATTTTCTACCTTTCAGAAAAATAGAATATTTGCCCTTCTACAAACCTTTGGCAACTCTCACTCACCATGATTTTTCAAAAACCATTAATAGCAGTTTTAATTGGAGATTGAGATAATCAATCAAACATCAAGCATTTATTAAATACTTGTTAAAGGTCCTAGGCAAAATACTAGGGATAAAAAGGAAAACAAAACAAAACAAAACAAAACAAAATTATGTGTGTGACAACATGAATGAGAACCTAGAAAATAAATCTTACAGGCACAGTGTTACAGGGTAGGATAATAAAGATTGTAATTGCTCTCCTGCCCAAGAACTAGGAGGTATGGAGAAAAAGGATTCATGAAGGGGCAAAATTTTATCTAGACTTTGATGAGGTCAAAACTTAAAAAGATCATTGTGCCTCATTTGTTAATAATTCTTTGATTTCTTTATCCCAAAATGTTTACTTTTGTCCTTTTTTCTTATAATACCCAATTTTTAATTTTTTTCACATATCTTCCACAATTGTTTCCTATGTTTTATTTCCCCAATTAAATCAAGAGCCCTCCCTGTTCAAGGAAAGTGTCATTTTAAAAATACTTTCTCTCCTACTAGTGCCTAGGCATTTGTTAGATAAGTGTTTACACATTCTTTAATGCAAACCAATTATTTTCTGACTTTAAATTAGCTCTGTCGTCCATTTTCTCACATCTGTCATGGAAATATCTTTTCATTCCCCATGGTTTACAAATCTGCAGTCAAAGTTAAGTCTAACTTATTTATTTTCCAAATAAAATCAGTCACCAAGGCCTATTAATTCTTGCTGCTCTGTGTCTCTGTAATTCATTTTTCCCCTTTTCATTTTAACAGCTATCCTTTACCATTTTTAGAGTTTCCCTTAATAGGTTCTCACTATTGTCTGCATCTCTACTCTTGCCCACTCCAATGCATGCTATGTGATGATGCTATAAAAACTTTTATATTTATATTGAGTCCCATACTCAAAAACATATATATGCCTATTATTGCATTTAAATTGAATTAAGTCTTTAATGAATTTGCTCCACCCTTATTAGATGATCTTCTCTTTTGAAATTTCCTATACTAAAAACATTCACGTTCATATTCCATGTTCATTCATTCCTTCCCATCTCTGCTAGAAAATCAATTTTGCCACCTCAAGTTTCAGCTAGATGTTTACTTTATAAAAGAATTCCATTAGAAACTCTCTACAAAATTATCTTCTACATCATTTTCCACTTTGAACTTTAAAGTTGTTTAGTTATTTATTAATTGTTTAATTTCTTATTCAGTGCCTTAAAACTTGATTTAAATTTTAAATTTATCAACTCTCTGCAGCAAGGGATACCACTTGTATTTCTCTTATATAATGCAATTTGCTAATAAATGTTTCATTTATGCAGACAGGGAGAGTTCCGGCAATTTTACTGGTAAAGAAAAAAAAAACAGAAAACTCCTACTATTAAGGTCAGCATTTTCTCTGGAACATGTAGTCTTCAGATTTCTGAGATCACTAGGAGGTTAAATGGCTTGCTCAGGGTTACAAGGAAATATGTGTCAGAAATAGGGCATGAGGCCAAAGCTTCTCAGGACTTGCTCAGGGTCACAAGGTAATTAATATCAGAGATGGGATTTAATCCACTAAACATACCATGACTGCCTCTCCTAAATATGTGATATAAAAATATATGATAAATTCTATAATGTACTTTTAGTTTAATGATGCATTTTATTGATCAATCTATGATCGATGTAGCACAGGTTTGTGTCCCTATTTTAAAAATGAAGAATTTGAAGCAGAATAGGATCAAAGGACTTAACCAAGGTGTCTCAGCTTGTAACCATCACAGTCAATATTTGAACACAGATCTTTCCTGACTAAATTTGGCATTCATTCTAGGACATCTCATTGTATTTATGAGGGAAACTAATTAACAGCACAGATATGACAGGAATGTAGCCAGACCAGATAATTAAGGCCAAAATATTCAGTAGATCCATTTATTTGTCCAATCTGGCTATTCACCAAAGCCACATAAGTAAGAAACTGGAAAATATCTGTGTCATTTTGCCACAGGTGGAAATTTTTTGCCTCTTTTCATATGATACCACATGCATACAGTAACAGAAAGCTTAATTTTTTTTTCAAAGTTTGTGAGCTTTCATGCCCTCAACATTCCAGCAAGGTCAATGCTTGATTTTGATGCCTTAATATTTAATTATTTTTTACACAATTTCAAAGCTCGACTGGAATGTTAATTGCAACGGTATTTTTCTTTTGTTTTACAACACACACATTTTCATGTGTCTGGGAAAAGAGGTTCAGTATACCCTACTGACCACCTTTAACTCACCCAAAATTGAACCTGGGCAGCAAGATTATATTGACTAAAGGTTTTTCTCTACCCAGAGGCCAAAATTTAAACCATGCTTAACAAACAAAGCAATAGGGAACTAATTTTCCCTGCCAAAGGAAGCTACCCTAGGACATCAGCTTTGTTTTCTAAAAAAGAATAAAAACATCAAAAACAAACACTTGAAGGCAATACACATTCCTTTTCTCCTTTCATCTTGACATTCTTGTTCATAGTGCAAAATCAGACAGTCTATCACATTGATCCACATCAAACAGTTGCTAATGAAGGCCATCTGAAAATTTCCTCAGTTGATAGAATATTCAAGGATTTTAAATATTTTATTTAAATTTATATCTAAATTTTATTTTTTCTTTAAATATTTTAATAAAACGTCTCCTACTTCCCACTATTGTCCACAAAATTAACTCTATAAATAGTTGCATATATTTGTAGTTGACTTTTATCTCTTAATACTTAACTCTTTTTAACAGAATTTCATGCAAGTTTGAATTTGGTACAGAGAATCACACAAAACATATGAAAGAGGCTTAGGATGGCCGACATTATATTTAAACTCTTCTAATTTTATAATGAATCCTAGGGGGAGTGAGTTGGATCAGGGCTTTGCCTAAGGCCACATACTCATTTAGCAGAGGAGACAAAACTCAGTTCAGTAGAAAGTGTGTTGAATTTGGAATCAGGACACAGGGGTTATTACTCATCCAACACTGGGCAAATCACTAGCTCTTGACTTCCATTTCTACATCTGTACAATGAAGCATTTGTACTAGATGTTCTTTACAGTTTCCTTCCAGCTTTGGAACCTATAATCCTATAAATAATCAGTTACAATAAACTAAGGGTGGACTTATTTGTCTTGACATCCTCTTGGCATAGTTCACTTGGCATAACTCTTCCCTTAGTAAAATCAGACATTTTTGGAGCATTTTGAGATTTACAAAATTTTTTACATACCTGACACCATTAGTTCCTCACAATAATCCTGTGGGATAAGTACTAATAATTGGTTACCCAGTTTTTTCAGTTACATCCAACTTTTCGTAACCCCATATGGGATTTTATGGCAAAGATAGTGGAGTGGTTTGCTATTTCTTTCTCCACTTCTTTTTATAGAATAGGAAACTGAGGCAAACAGGGTTAAGTGACTTGTTTAGGACCACACAGCTAGTATATAGCTGAGTCCAGATTTGAATTTATATCTCCCTGATGTCAAGCTTGCTACTCTTTCTCTCCACGGTGCTACCTACCAGCCCTATAGTAATATTTTGCATTTCTATAGGACTTTAAGTCTTACAAAGCATTTTACATTTGTTATTTCATTTGATCTTCATGATTTTGAGGCAGGTGCATTAATATCCTCATTTTTACTGATGAAGATACTGAGGCTTTGCCCATGATCATACAGCTTATGAGTTTCTGACATTAGGTTCTAATACATGTCTCTCTTGAATTATAGCTAGTTCTTTTCCACTATCCAAGGCTACCTCATTCAGGGGCTTATTTATAGTTTAAAAGAATATATCTCTTTGCCTCCAAATGCTTGGACAAAAAATAGATTGTATTTAATTAAATATTTTACAGGAGATGTGTGATATCAAAAGAGATTCTAAAGACATCAGTAAGCAATTCATATATGTCCATTTATGCACAAGAATAAATGCAGAATTAGAAAGAAACTTGAAGAGAGCTAAGTGGCTCAGTGGAAAAACAACCAGGTCTGGAGATGGCTGATTCTAGATTCAAATTTGTCCTCAACTGAGTACTGGCTGTGTGACCCTGGGCAAGTCACTTAACCCCATTTACTGACCCCTTAGCACTCTTCTACCTTAGAACCAATACTTAGTATCAATTCTAAGACAGAAGTAAAGAGGTTTAAGAAAAAAAGAAAGAAACTAGGAGGTTGGGCTCTCCAAGCCCTTTATTTTACAGATGATAGAATTGAGGCTCAGGGACTTGAACCAGTTCAGAGAGATCAAAAAGGACAGAGGCAAGATGAGAATCCAATCCTTTGACTTTAGAGGTAGCACTCATCCCATTGTACCCTAATGCCCTCCAATAGTTGTTCCTATAATTATGGCTCATTTTTTAACTCAGTAGACCAATAGGAAAAGATTAGTCATTTGTAAATGATATAACTTTTGTGTGATTTAACCCAATTAAATTAATATTCAAATAATTCAAATAAATATTTAAATTGTTAAATTAAAAAGGAATTTGTGGAGTCATCTATAATATGTGATTAGAACTCTATTTTTCAGAAGATTAGGTAAGAATTTCTTCTTTGAATTTCTAATAAATTTCTGTTACTCAATTTTCTGGACAATATTCTTCACATTAGTTATACTTATAGACAAACATTTTGTTAAAAATAAATAACTGTATCTGAATTTCTTGAAATCTAGTCCGTCTTTCATTTAGTTTTTGATCCAGGTTTATTTCAAAATGATTGTTTCTGTTCTCCAAAGAGCTCTTTTCCACTCCAAAGTTTCCCCACTGACTGTTAATAATTCACTCTGTTAAAATCACAAACATACTTTTCCTAATGGATTCTCAATAAATCAATTTCATAATATATCTTATCTATCTTACCTATCATCTCCCCCAAATACTAATAGATAGATTGTATCCTGGAGGACTTCTAATCTAGCTAGGTTGTTTCCAATCCTTGGATTAATTTTACCTAGGAAACTGTTAAAAGGCCAAAAGATTTTACCATTAATTCTTTTAATCACAAAATGAAATTACTTTAAATAGATATTAATAGTAGCACCTAAAAAGCTAAAGAATGATATTCAGCAATGCAATTGACCATTTGCTAAAGCAAAAGAATTCTCTCTATTAAAAATAAAAATAAAACTTTAAGAATAATTTTTGTTTTAAACTTCAGTAATGTTTTTTATAATAAATTCTAGAAAAAGTTTCTCATCTCTCCCTTTTTTCATTTGAAACTTTGTTTAAAAAATCAAAAGGACTATACTTTATCAACATTACAAATATGGTTAGAGTCTAATAGCCAATTCTATATATTTCTGAATTTAAGCCAAAAGCTACCACTTCACTTAAATTAATATATTCATAAACATGTTTATACACACATACACACAGACCTAGTGATAGAGGTATACATTTACCTAATATGCCTTTAAAGTGAAATATGTATGTGGTGGTATGCCTTAGAGAATGGTCTCGTTTACTCATGTTTATGTTTGAAAAAAAAAAGATTTGAGTAGAAAGGAGACTGAATCCACTCATATCTATTTATGTATATATGTATATCTCTTTATGTACATGTATAAATGTACATAACACATGAGTATATGTATACATGTGTGTTCATGAATACATGCATAAAAGGGGGTCCCACAATTTAAATATTAAAATTGCACTAAGCTATTTTGAACTATATATGTGTGTGTGTGTGTGTGTGTGTGTGTGTGTGTGTGTGTGTGTTTTCTGTGGTCCAATCACATAGAGAAATTCCTTTGGACTAACAAGTGCATAGTTTTTCTTTTACCATATAGCACTTCATCATGAAGTAGTATTGTGAGTCTTTAAAGCAAAATGATTGTTAAAATATGATTCTCCAAAGAAATAGTTTAATATTTGGAGGTAGGTAAGCAGCTTGTTTCATGACCCGGAAGTTTCTTTCTCACACTTATGAGAAACAATATGGCATATTGGGAGAAAAAAAAGAAATTTATGGATTTAAGGCAACAACTCCAACAACAAAATGAACCCCTAGGCTATAATATTGGCTCTTACATTTATTACCTTTATGAATTTATGAAATAATTGTAGCTTTTGGTACCCATAGTTTTGATTGGTGACTTCTAAGACCTCTCTTTGCCAGTCTCATGGTTCAAATTCTTGATAGAGCCACACAAAAAAGAGATTGAAGAAAAAGGTTTTCTAAAATTTGCTCTGAGCATAGAATTTGTTAGTTGTATTTCTGATTTCGAAACATTCTACTACATTATGCTTTCTTTTTTTCCTGATGGTAGTTATTGTTAATTTTTATCCTTCCTGATACTTCGAAAATCATTTCTATTACATATTCCTCTGAAAGGAATTTATAAAATTTGTCCATTATTAAATGTATCTATTCATTTCAATTATAAATTGAGAACTGAAAAAGACCTCATTTCACTTACTTCATTCTACAGATGAGGGTTATATGCCTTGCCCATGGTCACAATGGCAAAATCCAAGTCCTCTGAATCCAAATCCAGTGATCTTCCCTATTGCACAGTACCTCTCTTTATCTGTTTCTTAATGTACATTTTCCCCTCTGAAATTGGTAACATCCTATTAAGTTCCATGAAACACAAATGTGATGCTATAAAAAGGAGTATTAAGAATTTAGATGGTAAATAAATATCAGTAGCAGACCAACTATAATTGAATAACATATTTTCAAGGGAATGTCAATCACAAAATGACAACCAGAAACACTGAAAATTGTCAGAGAAAATGTGTTTCTGAACATTATGTTTTATAGAACATGACTTAAGTCAAACTCTAGGAAAAATTAAATAGTTGTCCATTATAAATGCCTGACTTCACATCATTGATTAAAGTAGAGACATTTACATTTTTTAAATGCCTTTTTATTTCCCTTTATACATTAAATTCAAAGGCAGCTAGTAGCACAATGGATACAGGACTGGATCTGGAACCACAAGTCCTGACTTCAAATTTAGCCTTACACTCTAGTTATATAATACTGGGTAAGTCAGAACTTCTGCCAGCCTCAATTTCCTCAATTGTAAAATCAGGTATGTAATACTTGGGCACAACTATTGCAAGGATCAAATAACTATGTCATTCCAAACTTGGCCAAAAAGCTTGAAGAGATTAAAACAGATATATATGTCAAGGAAAAAACCTCCTACTCCTTAATGCCAACATCAAGTAATGTCATCTGAATGCTTTCCCATTCTCTCCTCTAGGACTGGGTTCCTTTCTTCACCCTGAGTTAATCTGAGTTGCCTTTGAGTTAAAATACACCAAAACCTTTTGGACCACTCTGACCTCTATATATGTGTGGAAGAGTCTGATACTTGAATAGGAAATGCTAGTTTCATTTTTCCCTTTCCCTTTTAAATTGTGGATTTCTAGTCAACTCATTCCACCTACACAATAGTTTATCTCTGTGCTCTTGCCTGGCTTTCTCTGATACCTATAATACTGTGTATCCTCAATTCTGCCTCTTTGTTTCCCTGGCTTCCTTCAGTCTCATCTCAGATGCTAACTTCTTGAAGACTTTTGGGTTCATTTCAGATACTAATGTCTTTTCTCAAATTATTCTTCATTTTATCTGCATATATCTTGCATGCATTTAATTATTTACATGTTTCTCTAAAACAATAACTGTTTCCCTCAGGTTTTATGTATGAAATAAGTATAATTTCTTTTCAAGAAGTTTTCCTATATTTTACACACAAATAAAAATGCCAAGGAACCAAAGATAATTTTGAAAGAACTAACCAAATAAGCATTTATCCATTCATTTATGCAAGAAGCATTTGTTGAGAGCTTTTTACAATAATTCTACGTGTTTAACAATACAAAGTATTAGAGTTAAAATCTAGTCATGATGATATGAAAAGCAGATAAAATAACTAAAGTGTAGCTATATATTATAAATATAAATATGGCAAAAATATAATGGAAAATCAAAGAAAAAAGAGGGATGATACACAGAAGTGATAAGAGCTAGAAATTTAAAATTTGACCTTAGACAACAAATGATCATATGGATGTATTTCCATTGAAAACACTCTTATGTTTCCATTAGGAAGGAAAAAAAACAATCTAATTCGGGAGGGCGGAAACCTGACCCCCAAAATAGCAAGGTACAGAGCAGAGATATTTTTAAACCTCAGATGAAAGAATTTGTTATAATAAATATGGTCAGGAGAAGAAATAAATATTCCCTCCAACTCAAAGGAAGTTCAAGGTGAATAACTTTGTTTGTGTCTTTAATTTTATCTTGAATTACTTCCACCAATAATCTATTATGGTACCTCATTCTGACATACAGATGATTCTGAATTCTGAAAATTTGTATCACAAAAATTCATGTTTTGAATACAGGTCTGCTGATGTTAGCTAAGGTCCTGTCTACTGAAGTTCGGAGTGGTTCATTACCACAAGGATTGCAATATGGAGAATATCTCTGGCCATGAGACCTTTTGAAGATTGCATGCTAAATCAATGAAGGATTATAATCATTGTATGGAGGGATTGGCCAGACTACTGAATCACTTACCTATTGTAGACAAGGTTAATATATGCTGCTCATAAAGTATTTGGAGTTCTAGAGCAAATTACTGTCCAGTAGTGTATTTTATGCACCACATGCAAAATCTATTACTCTGCATGCTACTTGGATATCTCTATCTAAAAAATGGCTACATTGATCCTGACCAAATCCAAAGGAAAAAGTCTCTGTTAAGTTCTTGCATAATTAGGCTCATTCTGGATAACGATGGATTCTTTTTCATAGTTACAAATGAGAAATTATTGTGATGTCAAAAGAGGTTGACAAATTTCTCATTTGGGGTAGTGACTAAATTTTTTTAAAAGGTTGCAAGAGGTCTGAAATAGCTGAAGGTTAACTGGTAATATATAATTTGTTGTTCCTCTCCTCTCATAAAATTCCATTAGGGTTGTGATATATAACTTAGGAGCAACTGACATTAGCACCATTTTAGTGAAGATAATTTTGAGAAGTTGAATCATAATATCATACAGCTGAAAGAGTTGAGGAATAAGAAATAATAAGTAGCATTTATTTAACACCACAAGGTTTTGCAAAGCCCTTTACATATGTTATTTCATTTTATCCTCACAATAACCCAGTGAGGTAGGTACAATTATCACCCTCATTTTAAATATGAGGAAACAGGATGAGAGTTATTGGGGTGGCTAAGTTTTGCAATCAATAAAGAACTGGACCTGGAGTCAGAACACATGAATTCCATTCCAGGCTCAGATACTTATTAATCATTATGATCTGGAGCAAGTCACTTATACTATTTACCTCAGTTTCCCCAATTATAAAATGAACATGATATAGCATCAACCAATCCCAGAGTTATTGAGAGAATCAAATGAGATAATAATTATAAAATGCCCAGCATTTTAGGAAGTAGGATTTGAACCCAGATCTTCCTGGTTCCAAATCCAACCTCTTATGCTACCAAATTAAATAATAGCTATTTAAGGGCATTTTATTCTAAAATATATTGCCTTATGCTATAGCATGGTTTGATAAATGGTGCTTACCCTGGAGTTTTAAAAAAATTAAGTTTAAATCCCATTTGATCATTTCTTAGAATACCACTGAAATTTGTTCAGGATTGGTGGGAAGATTTACATTTTTGGAGGGGATTTTTAAACCAGCAAGATCACAGAACCATTTGAATTTTAGTTGGATTAATTTTCAACTTAAAATTTATTCACAGTGTGACCGTGGCCAAATCACTTAACCTTTCTAGAGCTCAGTTTCCTTATCTATAGAATGGAGACAATATTTTAGCACTTACCTTACAAGTGTGTCATTGGGTTCAGACAGGCTAATCCCTCTAAAATGCTTTCCAAAGCTTACAACACTACATTAGCATTGGCTATAATAATAATAGATCACATTTATACAGGACCTCAAGTTTTGTAAAGTACTTTAGATGTATTGTCTCCTATGATCCTCATAACAGTCCTGTAATAGAGGGAACATATCTACATTTTCCAAATGAGGACAGTAAGGATATTTAAATGTCTTACTCAAGGTTGCACAGCTAATAAGAAATTAAGGCAATACTTGAGTCTTCCTGACTTTGAGTCCACTGCTTTATCCCAATGACAAGGTATGGCCTATACCTCTACATTTCATTTAAAAAGTACATCCACCCATGACATGTAGGCAAAGTTTCATCCAAATGGCATAGACTATAGAATATGAGAGGGAAACCCAAACTGATTCCAGCCATAAGATTTTTCTCAGGAAAACAAACCACAAGTCTATATACTCCCAAATACATGTTTGAACAAAATAAATTGAAACAGATACCTATCATCAGAGCCCAAACCAAGCTCAAACTCTCCTTTGTTCACTCAGATGAAAATATTCAGATGCTCTGCTATTCCAAGCAGTAGATTCACATTTGGGGACTTCTAATAGTTTGATCTTAAGGATAGTAAACTGTAAGCCTTAGGGCTTTTAACTGAGGAATCTTGGTATAAAACAGCCATATATTTGAAGCAATAACTGTTATTTTTCCTAATTACAGACATAATCAAATGGAGGGATACTGGTTAGAAATCCTGGAGAAAAGAAAGCTTAATGACTGAACACTAAATTAGAGCCATCAATCTTATGTAATATATTACTAAAACACTGAGTTGAAATTAAATGGCTTGCTTTATGGTCTCCTGTCGAAACTGTAGTCTTGAAGCTAAGGGAAACTGGGTACTGGGAGAACATCAATTTTCAAAACTATACTGTAAGTCATAGAAATGTTGCTGTTCTCAGTGCTGAACATTTGTGGTCTAAATTAAGTGCTTGTGCATGGCTATGTTTCTTTTCTAATGAGTCATGTAACCCTCTTTAGTCCCTTTTCAGGAATGAGGGACAATTGTGTTATAAAATGGGTTGTGGAAGTTAAACGGAAAATGTAGGTTGATATTTGCATCACATCCATTTTAATCCCAGGGAAACAAACTAAGCAAGAGAAAAATGACATAAAGGACTTTGTTTATATTCCCTTCTTACTATGTTACTTCATCTTGATTCTATATCAGACTAAGTGGTTTTAGGTTTGGCATAATCTTTCAGTATCCAGACAACTTGGTCTTACTGGTTGATGGGCCATTTTACTAACAGAATCATAGATTTAAAGGAAAAAAAAGACCTTAGAAACCATCTAGAATCCATCTGATCCTCCAAAGAGAAGGATGAATTTTCACTAAAAATTGTCATCCATCCTGATTTGACAGGCCTAATAATGAAGAATTCAAATTCAAATTTTTGTTGTTGACCAGTTGTTTCAGTCATGTTCAGTTATTTTGTGCCACCTTTAGGGGTTTCTTGGCAAAGATACTGGAGTGGTTTTCCATATACTTTTCCAAATGAGGAAGCTGAGGCAAACAGAATTAACTGGCTTGGCCAAGGTAACACAGCCAGTAGCTCAGGTGGAATGTGAACTTGCTTCTTTCTGATTTCAGGCCCAATTCTCTAATCACTGTACTGCCTAGCTGCTTTGAACAGACCTAGAATATCAAGGGAATTAATGAAAAATATGAAGGAAGATAGCTTATTTGTATCAGATTCCAAAATATTTTATAAAGGGGCAATCATGGAAAAAATCTGATATAGCTAAGAAAGAGAAGAGTAGACTAGGTTAGAATAAATACTGTGTAATGGTTCCAAGGTAGAAGAATGGTGAGGGGCAGGCAATGGGGATTAAGTGACTTGCCTGGGTCATCCATCTAGAAAGTGTCTTAGATCAGATCTGAACCCAGGATCTCCTGTCTCTGATCTCAGCTCTCAATCAAATCATCCACCTAGCTGCTCCATCTAAATCGCTATTGATTAGAGAAATGCAAATTGAAACAGATCTGAGGCAACACATCAGACCTATAGGACTGGCTAATGTGGCAAAAAAAGGTAAATAATTAGTGTTGGAGGGGATATGGAAAAATCAAGACAGTAATACATGTCTGATAGAGCTGTGAGCTGATACAAACATTCTGGAGAATAATCTGGAACCATGGCCAAAGGGCTATAAAACTGTGCATACCCTTTGATCTAGCAATACCACTATGAGGTTGAGGTCACAAAAAGATTAAAAATTGGGAGAAATAACCTACCTGTACAAGTATATTTATAGTAGCTCTTTTTTGTGTTATCAAAGAACTGGAAATTAAAGGGATACCATCAATTGGGGAATGGTTGAACAAATTGTAGTATATGCTTGTAATGGAATACTATTGTGTCATAAGTAACAACAAATGAGTTGATTACAAAAAAAACAAACAAACCTGGAAAGAATTCTGTAAAATGATTCAAAATGAAGTGAGTAGAGAATAAGGAGAATTTTGTTCCCAGAAAAAAAGTGTATGATTATCAACTATGAGTAACTTAACTATTATCAACAAGACAGGATCTAGGACAACACAAAAAGAGTCATGAAAAAACAAAACTATCCACCACCATAGTAAGAATAGACTAAATCAGAATATAAATTGAAACACACCATTATTAATTTCATCTATGAATTTTTCTCTAATATAAGCAATATGCATCTTCTTCCACAACATAATGAAATGGAAATATGTATTATATAACATGTATAATCTATATCATATTATCTGCTTTCTTATGGACGGGAGAAAGGTGGGACAGAGACAGAATAAAAATTTCAAAATATCAGAAAATGTATATTAAGAAATTATATTGACAGGTAATGCAGAAAAAAGTTATCTTTAAAAAGTTAATATTTGGAGTACCTAAATATATATACAATGTGTATGTGTAATTATTTGTTGAACCTTAACAACAAAAAAATTAAAAGCATAGCACCTTGTCTCATTACTTTCCAGCAAAGAGAGGGAGAAGAAATAGAAATAGAAGCAGTGTCAGATTTTATATTCTTGACTCAAATATCACTGTATATGGCATTGATGGCAAACCTATGGAACAGGTGCCAAAGATGGCATGCAGAGCATTCTCTGTGGGCATGCTGCCACCCCTCACAATTTGTAACTAGAGAAGCAGAAGAACTTGGGCAGACTGCTCCCCTATCCTCATCATCATGCCTGAGGACATTTTTTCACATCACCCACCCCTCTGCCTAGCAGCACAATGGGATTACAGAGTAGATAAGGTGGGTGACTCACAGGCAGCACAGTTGGAGAGGAGCAGAGTGCTCAGATCACTCCCCTTCCTCTCTCTACACTCATTAAGGACATTCCTCACTTCACTTGCCCCTCTGCCCAGCAGCCCAATAGGAGCTCTTTCTCCCTCCCCTGTATGAGTATGTGTGCGCATGGCATGCCTTCACTCAGTGGAGTGAAGAGGGAAGGTCTCGGTTTGGGGGGGGGTGTGGGCAGGCACTCCATATCTAAAAAGTTCACTGGTATATGATGACTGCCATCATAAAATTCAAAGATGTTTGTTCCTTGGAAGGAAAGCTGTGGAAAATATGAGACAGTATAGAATTGTGGTGGTGGAGAAGATTATTAAGAGTTCTTTGGACACCAAGGAGATGTAATCAGTTGATAATTGAAGAAATTAACTCAGACTATTTTTACTGCAAATTAAAATATTTAAGACAAAGCTTAAATACTTTGGGCACAGAATGGCCACATAGTGAGAAGACAAGATACATTAAAAAAGATACTAATGTTGGGGCAGATCGAAAGTAAAAAGAAAAAGGGATGTTCAGAGTATGATATGGATAAGTAGTGTTATGGCAACAATGAACATGAGCTTGGACAGACTTCAAGAGGTACTGGAAGACACAAAGATCTGGTATCCTATGATTCATGGAGTCACAAAAAGTTAATTATGATCGAACAGCTGAACAATCTCACTCAGGCTTGTAGAAAACAAAAGCCTAATCTTTCTCACTGAAGTTGCTATGACATCTTATTTCTTAAATAATTATTCTGAAAAAAGGACACATTAAATTATAATCACCTGTCAGAAAGTTCTGGCTTTGTTTCATAGCATACACAACACTGAGGATACTGGGGTGTGAAGGTTAGCTTTCATTTGGTATTTAGGGAATGCCTCCTTCTGTTTACAAGATACTAGGCAATAATTTGTTATAGTTAATTAATACCAGGCCTTGACCTTCCATGTACCTGACATTCTCACTGTGGTTAAGCATCTGCTCAAATCCATGTGAAAGTGATAAACTCCCAAAGAATGTTTGAGAGAGAAGCTCTGGCTTAAAATGTAGAAGATCATCCCACTTAACCAATCCATTAGCAAACGTTTCATCCCCTGTTCTATGAGAGGCACAGCCTTAGACAACTTGGGGTAACAAAGATAAGGTGAAATAGGTCCTAAGTTCAAAGAGCTTACATTTAAACTGGAAGATGCTACATGCTCATATATAACCCATACAAAACAGCTATAATTTAAAAAAATTATAGGAGAGACATTATCTATAAGTTGGATCAGGAAATAACTTATGCAGAATGTAAAGCTGAATCTTCAAGAAAATAGGTATCTCAAAAGAAGGTGGAGAATTTTGAAAGAAGAACATTCCAGGAATGATGAATAGAGAAAAGGGAGACGGAATGTCTTATTTAAGAAACAGAAAATAGTTCAGTATAGCTGGACCACAGAGTATATGGGTGGGGAGTATTTTCTAAAAATTCTAAAAAGATAGGAAGGGATCTTACTGAAGAATTTCAAATGTCAAACAGACATTATTTGATTGGAAAGGCAATAAGGAGTCACTAATTTATTGAGGGCACTGGGGAATGGTCAGACCTGTTCATCAGTAAAATTGCTTTAGTGGTTCTATGGAGGACAGACTACAATGGGGAGAGATTTGTGGCAAAGAGAAGTAGGAGGTTTTTATAAAAAGCTACGTGAATGATGAAGGTGATGAAGACTTCTAATGAGTTATAGTTATTGTCCATTATTATAGTCATAGGTTAGGTATTTAACATCATGATATGTCTTCCGATGGCCACAATAGCCAAAGTATTATGGAAAATAATATAGAGAGAATGTTACTAATGTCATTGTTGGAAAGCTGATCATGGCAGGTTGTACAGTTTTCATAAGAACTGAGAAAGGAAGGAGGCCCCTGAACTTAAAAAAGCAAACAAACAAAAAACTCACATTTTCCATCTTAGAATTGATACCGCACATGGGTTCCAA
The DNA here is from genome assembly GCF_027887165.1 of Monodelphis domestica. NCBI lineage: Eukaryota > Metazoa > Chordata > Mammalia > Didelphimorphia > Didelphidae > Monodelphis > Monodelphis domestica. Next base: position 470,591,841 of record NC_077228.1, read on the forward strand.
GGTTGAAGAGCTATAAGGGTTAGGCAATGGGGGTCAAATGACATGCCCAGGGACACACAGCTAGGAAATGTCTAAGCACAGATTTGAACCTACAACCTCCTGTCTCTAGATCTGGCTCTTAATTCAATGAGCAATCTAGCTACCCCATTCCTCCCACCACACACACACATACACATGAACAGATTCATGGACATTTCCATTATGTGTGGCATTGAAATATTCTCTTTTATCATTCTCCATTTGGGATTTTCTTAGGGAAGTGATGATGTCTATATCCCTGAGGCACTATACGTGCATTTCTGTGAATATTATTTATTAACTAGTTAATTTGTACCTAGGAGTAGGTTCTATAACAGAAAAATATGCCCTTCAAATATTTTTATGAGTTAATCTCCTACCATAACTCAGTGCCAGCAGCTCTGATACCCTAGAGGGTACAACAGTCCTTTTGCCCTGATCTGATATCAAATGTATCATTAACTTCACTTCTCACTGCTACATTTTTGAGGCACGCTATCAAGTTGGAATATATACAGGAATAAAGGCAAGACATTGAAGAAACTGGGCACACGTATTTTAAAGAAGAGAAAAATTCATGTGATATGATCTCTGCCTCAAAATCATTTTAAGAATTTTCATGTGTAGAGAGATTATTCTTATTCCACTTGGTCCTATACTTGGTTCATTAAGCTAACATCAATATACAAGAGTCACAGGGAGACAGATTTTGGCTCCACCTAGGAAAAACTTCACGAGAATTAAAATTGCCTAGAAATAGAATGGTCCACTTTGTGAGGTGATGGCATTGTCTTCAGGAGGGTCTTTAAGAAAATGTGGGATGATTACTTATCAGAGATATTAGTGGGGATAGGGGGTGCTATATGCAACATGTGGAAGATTGTTCTTAATGATCTCTGAAACTCCTTCACAATTTAAGTTTATGTGATTTTTGGAAAGCTATGAAAAAGAATTCCTGGATTATATGGGGAATTATCATAGGAGAAATTTAAGGCTTTGTCCAACTCAAATAGTCCAAGATTCTATAATCATCTTAATAACATCATATAAATATAAATAATAATTGTTTTTATATAACTGTTCAATCAGTATAATAATTTATTAATGAAAGTGGAAAAATAGAAAAGAACATTTAATGGTACTAAGAATATATAATTGTACACAATTAGAAATAATTATTGTCCCTTTGGAACTAATGTTCAATTATTTCCCAAGCTTTAAAATAAATGCAAGGGAAAGGGGAAGGAAGGAATAAGCATTTCTATATTGCCTTCTATGTTTTTTATAGAATATCATTTGATCTTCATAACAATCCTAAGGTTGATGCTATTATTATCCCCATTTAAAAAAAAACCTGAGTAAAAAATGTTAGGCAACTTGACCAAGGTTACACAGCTAATAAGTGTTTCTGAGCCAAATTTGAACTCAAATCTTCCTGTCTCCAGGTCCAACATTCTATCCAATGCATCAACAACTGCCTCAACAATAGCTCATCATTTAACAAAGTTATTTCTCTGTTTTATTTTTTGTGGATTACTTTAATATTAAACTTCCTAATCTTTAGCAGTGTCCAAATTAACATCTGAGATTACTTCACAGTTAAGAATTTAATTTACTTTATTGTCATTGAAAAATATCCTTAAAAGTAGAAATAATCTATTTTTTAAAATATACAACTAAATTATGAAGTGCTCTCCCTGACCTTTAATAATGCTCAGAATAAAACTGGCATGAAATATATTGAAAAGCTGACATGTTGAAATTTTAAAAAAATTTTTGTTGTCTGAAAAGTAATGCTGTAATCATCATATGCAACAAAGATAGATGCTCTCAATATTTTGTTCAGAATTTTGTTCCACTCATCAGTCAGCCACAAATATTTATTTAGAAAATAATTCATTTTTATTACACTAACATATATATCCTACTTCCCAAAGAGTGTGTCCCAGCTCCTGGCACCTACCCTAAAAATAACTATTTAAAGAAATTAAAAGGGAGATGCAAAGAGGTGTTAAGAAGGAAATGGATCTAATTGGAATTTGGTTCGAGTAATCTTTATAATACAGATTAAAATACATCGTAGTGGTATGAAACCATCTGGTAGATGAAAGAAATAAGTTTTTAGTTTATTCCTTATGATCTAGTTTTGTCCTCCAAAGTAGGTTTTTTTTTTATCATATTTTAATTTCTGTGGGTTGAGTTTGTCCTAAACATCATCCCCTTGCCCCTCAGGTCAGCAACTAATATCCATTCTTCAGGATCCAATACAAACCTGCTGATGTCACAGCATCAATGAACATCATATTGTATTCTTGGATCCTTAATATTAGCTATATATTTACTTTAATCATTAAAATTAAGTAACAAAATGAACCCAATGAATCAGTCTCCTGACAATCTTCCATTGTTCATGAAGGGAAAAACATGTAGGTTTACACATAACAATTATTCACTTTAAAACTAAATTTTCAACTACTTCGTATCTTGATTATAAAATGAATTTTGGAAAAGTGCTTAACTTAATAGATTAATATCCACCAATTTATATCTGAGGCTTAAAAAACAAATAATTGCTGCAATTTGTCTTCAAAATCCTCTCTTTCCTATATGGCACACTGCTCCTAGATACTGTACATTGCCATGAGGTTCTATCATAATTAAATCAATTTCATTTCCTGAATCTATTTCATTACCTATAGGTGATAAAAGTAGCTTGGAAAATGGAAAAAAAAATGATGTGATCATTAATAAGAAAGCAAATTTTGTCACAAATGTTAGTTTAGACTTTAAAGAATTGATGCTATAGTCACTGGGCTATAACAATAATTTTTTTATTTTAATTTTATTTAGTCGATTTAGAACATTATTCCTTGGTTACAGGAATCATATTCTTGCCCTCACCACACCCTTCCTGTAACCGACTCACAATTCCACTGGGTATTACATGTGTCCTTAATCAGAACCTATTTCCATGTTGCTGATTTTTGTACTAGGATGTTCATTTAGAGTCTACATTCTGATTCATATCCCCATTGACTCATGTAATCAAGCAGTTGTTTTTCTTTGCTGTTTCGATTCCCACAGTTTTTCCTCTGAATGTGGATAGTGTTCTTTTTCATAAATCCCTCAGAGTTGTTCAGGATCACTACATTTCCACTAATGGAGAAATGCATTATATTCGATTTTACCACAGTGTATCATTCTCTGTGTATAATGTTCTCTGAGTTCTGCTCCTTTCACTCTGCATAAATTCCTGGAGGTCATTCCAGTTCACATGGAATTCCTCCAGTTTATTATTCTTTTGAGCACAATAGTATTCCATCGACAACAGACACCACAATTTGTTCAGCCATTCCCCAATTGAAGGGCATCTCCTCATTTTCCATTTTTTTTGTTTTCTTCTATTTTGTCAGTCTTTTGACTTTGCTTTATTAATTCTTACTGTTTTGCAAAATCATTGGTTTTCTGTTATATTCTTTTGATTTTCTGCTATATTCTTTTGATTTTTCCTTTTTGGTTTGGATTATCCTGTTTTTTGTGGCTTCCAGCTGTTTCTCCAATTGGGAGTTCTTGTCCTTTAAACAGTTATTTTCTTTTTGAACTCTTTCCCACTTTTCTTGCCAGAAGACTTCCATCTTTTTGGTAAGCTCCAATTTAAATTCTTCAAGAGCTTGTGGCCAATTTCCATTTTTTTGGGAAGGTTTTGACATATTTATTTGGATTTCCTCTTCTACTATTTCCTCTGTAGTCTGGATTTTTCCTCCATAAGAATTATCCAGAGTCAACCCCTTCTTCTTGTTTTTCTTGGTGTTAGGAAGTTCCTGGGCACTGTTTGCCATCACTATGGTATTTTTCCTTTCTTTTCCAGTCATAAATCTGAGTGAGGAGAGCAGGCTCTCTGTGTATGGAGCTAAGGAGTAAGGACTTTGCCTGAGGTCAGCTCTGGAGTCTCTACACCTTCTACTGTTTGCTGCCCTTCTCTATGCTACCTCCCCACACCCACAGTCTGTGCTCTTCAGCCTGCTGGGTTTTCAGGTTTAGCTGCTCTCATGGGTAGGTCTTTGGTGGTCTTAGTTAGCTGCCAAGGACACAGAGGTGCCCCTCACACACTCTAGAGGTGCCCCTTGCTCACTTGCTGATTCTAGCACATACTGGCTCTGACTCTGGCTTTGTATGTGGGGTAGGGGAGGGTGGATCAGCTCCCATTTTGGTGGAAGATTTTTTACCTCCTTATGGTATGGAAATACCCAAATTCCATGTACCTTCAGTGCTGCACTCTACTGTAGAGTCCCTTCATTCATATGAATTTGGGTTTTTGTGGCTTTTTGAGGAAGTATATATCAGTAGGTAGTGAGGAGAGGAAGAGTCCTGTGTCTAGACTGATGCCATGTTTACCCAGAAGTCTAATAATAATCTTAATTATCACTAACTTCTTTAAAATTAGGCCATTGTGGGGACATAAAACTGTTCTCTATTACATTTTGATATAAATATATTTGCTATTCTATATGACAAATTGTGTAATTTAGGAGCAAAACAGATTTTAGTCGACACAGCAGCATTTTTTTTCTGACTTACTAAAGAGATTAATCTACTCAGCTGTGAATTCAAAATGGGCTGTCTTTTGGAAAACATCTACAGTGATTGGTAGATGTAGGGACTTAGGGGAGGTGACATGGGAGAAAAACCCCTATATAAGAAAAAGCAGAATCTCTTGAGGGGAGATCCTTTTGGAGGATCTCTGATGAGGATCGCTTGGGAAGAATCTCTTTAGAGAGGCTCTGGAGAAGGGAAGCTCTTGGAGGACAATCTCTAAGGAGGTCTCGCTGGAGCTCCTCTAAGGAGACTCTGTCCCTCTGGAGGCTCTGGAGAGAGGCCCTTTGGAACAGTCTCTGGCTGGAAGGCTCTCTGGTGAAGTCAGCTGAGATGGAGCTAGCCTGGTGTCACTATAATCCTTGCTTAGGCAGACCTTGTGGTGAGTGTTAAAAGACTGACTGACTGATCTCTCTCTCTTAAGACTCAGGTCTAGGCCATGCTGGCTTAAGGCCCTTCATATTTATTTCCTTTTTTCTCTCTTTCTCTCTTTTCTTTAATTCCACATTTGTATTAATTAAAATCTCTATAAAACCCAGTTGACTTGGGTATTTGAATAATTGGGAATATTTCCCTGGCGACCACCTTATATTTGATTTGAAACCAAGACACTGTAGTGAAACATATTTTCTGCGGTCAAATTTACTCACCCTCTCCTATATCTATCACAATTTATATCTTCCACCATTTTAACTCACTACAGTTTATGGGCTTCACTATTTTAAATCTCACACCTTTGTTTAACTTAATATACTAGAGAAGGTAATAGAAAGTCTCTCAAATATGTTTACTAGGAAAGCTTTATAGACAGTATTGAAGTAAATAGTCCATGGGATCACAAAGAGTCAGACACAGCTAAATGAGATGACAACACAAGTTCATGATAATCTAAAGCCCATTTGAATAGTTCTGCATGCAGCACTTCCTATTATACATGTATGGTTTAAACATATTTTCTCAAAGTATTATACAAAATAAATATATATTAAAAATAAATAAATATTTAACATAATATATAATAAAATAAAAATAAAATAATATATAAATAACGTATGTGGCTTATGAAAATAGTCAACCTTATAGCGAAAAATGCTAGCTTATTGATAATAAACTGAATGGCTTTGTTCTCTGATACTTGGGAATATAAAGTGAAATTCAGTGATGTTACAAGGAATATATATTAGAAAAATCAGTTTCTCAGAACTATATCCTTTTTCTTTCTATCATATATATTTATTTGGCCTATGTGAAATTAATCAAAAATGAAACCATAAACTAAGAGGGCCAAGCTATTCTCTTTTATTTTTCTCACACACAAAACTCTTCTCTCCCATCTTGAGGCCACTGTACTAGTTGTAGGAAGTTCAGTCTCCCCTTATCTCTGCCTTAGGCAATCCCATTATTCCTTCAAGACACAAAGAAGGACCACCATCTACATGACATCTTGATTCCCCAAAATGTTATTGCTTTCCCTCTCCAGAAACTATGTATTTAAGTACTTTGTATTTACTCCTTTTGTTTGTATTACATACATTTTTATATTTATATTGTGTGTCTTTATACTTGCTGGCTTCCCCTTAAAATATAAGCTTCTTGAGATTGTGGATTGCTTCAGTCATTTGATTTTATAATTCCATTGCCTAGCAGAGTTTCGGGCACTTAACAGATGTTAAGCTTTTTGTGTTAAAAATATTAAAAATCATTTAATCTGGTCTTTGAAAAGTGAGGGGAAAGAAGACTTTTACTATGGCATCCTGGTGCTATTGCCTTTAAAAGTCTATTCAGCAATCTCCTCATTACCAAAAAAATAAGAGAAAGTGATCTTATTAAAATGAAAACAAATATGTTTGCCATGTGCAAGATGATCTCTGCTTTAACTTGGAGCAGTCCACAAAGAAAGCACAGAAATGCAGATTCTTTGCTTTGTTTCTCTAAGGTGATCTCCTAAAGAAGGAAATGAGGAAAATCTCTCTTTATCCAAAGAAAATAACACAAAGTACTAAGAGTAAAACCATTTGTCCCCTCCCAAGAGAATGGCACTTCTGTGTTCCAATCACCCAATCTGCATAATTGTTTTCCAGGCATTACAATTGTATTGTCTAGTCATTCTCCTCCTGAGCAACAGGAAACACCAATACTACATACACCCATGGGGTCAGAAAATAGGCCAGCTTTTCTTTGCTTTTCAGAATTCACCTCACCAAGTATTTGAGGGTTACTTGTATTAATTTATCCAGTTCTTTAGCTCATCTTGAAAGATTTTCTGATCAAATTAAGCATGACTTTTTTTACCTCAAAAACTTCTTCATCCAAAATCCTTGTTCCAAAAACTGTGATCCCATTGGTGTCAACAACTGCTTTGTCACTTCTCTGGAGAGGTTTAGTTGTTTTCTTCTTGCAGTCAACAATCATAGTCACAGTTTTTTTCTCCACACTGATAGCAATCCGATGCCACCTTGAAAAGGAGTACAATTCTTTTATGAGCTTTAAAGATATTGGTTGCAAAGCTGTTCATTTGGAAATTACAAATAACTGAGCTTGACCCATTCTAAATTATACAGAATTAAAATGCATTAAAAAAGAAGCTTTATCTCTCAAATAGACCAGCATAGATATTTGCTGAGTACCCCTAAATGATGCTTATTTTCCAACTTTCTGGAAAAGGAATGCTGTGCACCTGCCAATAGACCCTACTGACCACAACTAAATTATTATGCTGCCCTTTCCATTTGGTGCTAGGCAATCTGAAGGGCAGGAGAGAAATGTCAAGTTATTCAGGAGCCTTAACTGTCTAGGTTTTTAAATCACTGTCAATCTTTTGCTTTATTCTGCATTGAAGAGGCAAAGGCTGAATCTCATTCTGCTCAAATGAGGGAGGTTGATAGAGACTGAGTTGGAATCCCCGGTAAGTAATAGGTTCTATATACTTAAATGCTTGCACAGAAAGTGAATTTCCACTTATTAAGGGAGGAAATTCCATAACCAAGATCCCTAGAGGGTGACTATGGAAGGATATGTCATTTAATTGAATAATTTATTCCTTTGGGAGCAACCAAATGTAATTCTTAAAGACAGTTTGATCCCACCTTTATTCCATATTTTTTTCTGAGTGTGTTCTTGCTTCATTTTTCCAGTTTAATTTCAAAACAGTAATAGATCACTATTGGACTACTGTGGGAAGGCTCCAAGTTAAAGACACAATAACTTTCCTTCTTTCCAGAACTGGCAAGAAGTGGGAACACTAAAGAAGCAGCATATTCAACCCATGTGTGGAGAGAGAGATTCAAATCACCCTGCAGCTACTGGCTCCAGCTAATTCAGAGAAGGTGATGACAGACTTGGGGGGGTGGAGACATGTCCAACCCATTTGGAAACATACATACCCTAACTGTACAGAATAATGATGAATTTTTATTAAGAATATCTGGTACTAATAGAAACCATGTGAGTGAAGCTGCTCACTTGGATTTTTTTTTTAATGCCACTAGCCCTCTGGTTGAAACTTTATATTTTTCCATGGGAAAGGTGTTTGATTGATATTCCAGAAGTATCTAGGATTTGATCCATGAAATAAGCACAGAAGAATTAAGAGACAGATATAAGGCTTGGCTCACGTGACCTAGGCTGACTGCTGCCAAAAGCAAAGTATATTTCCATAGACAGTCTCTGACTTCTCCAATGGCATACTCCAGTGAGTAGCCTATTTCTTTATACCTGTCTATATACTTTCAGATTCTAACTTATATCAGAGCAATTTATGGACTTGTCTTCTTATCACCAGAAGTCTGACTATGACATTACGGTTATTTTTTCTGCCAATGCTAGTTATGACGATACCTGCTCTCTGTACTGGGGAAAGGATTACTCACGTCAATGAAATTATGGAAACCTGTGATACTTAAGTGAACAAATCATATCTAGTTCATTAGAATGAAAGTTAACTGCAAGCAGGAACATCATCCAATTTTTCTTTGTGTTCCCTGAAACAAAGTTTTTTGAGTATAGTAGAGATTATGTAAGTATTTGTGAATGAATGAATTTATTCTGAATTATGGTAGAAGTTTGCTTAGCTTGGTCTGAATGATATATAGAGGTTCAAATACCCAGAGTACAACTAAAATGTATGTTTTTTTCTTTTCTGAAAAAAATGTGTTGATATGTTCCTATTATTTATACTACCACTTATGTTGAATAGAAAATACTAACAATTTCATATTTTAGGAATAACTTTAGCTTTCTTTAAAGTGAATTAGGATAAACTCTAAGAATTTTAAGTTAATCAATGAATTAAAATAATAGTGAAATTTAATAAGTATGATATAAAATATATAAAGACTTAATAGTAATACTTGTAATTATAAATATGAGCTCATTTTTCACTATCTTCATGTGATTTCAGAATGATGGCATTTAATTATTTATTAAAATGCATTTAGATTAATATTCTTTTGCTTAAAAGAATTATTATCATGAACAAAGTTATTAGTAAATTTTGAGTACTATTTCAAAATGAATGACAATTTTCTGTGATATTTAAAGATGTTAACATTGATTTAGCTATCTCACACATGTTATTTGTTGCATCTTGGGGGGAGAAATATAAGTATATTCACATGTTAAAGATAGAGATTAAATTGTTCTTAATATTCATAGTGAACAAATCATAACTGTCAAAACTATGACTCATACATATATTTTTAGCTTTATAATGATGACTTGCTGTTTCTTTAAACTTTAATCCTTGATAAACCCAGCACCTAGCATAGGACATGACATGTAATATTTGCTTTTTGATTAGTTGCTTGATCCATGATTTTCTTGGCTAAATACAAGACTACAAACATCAACACAAGGAGATAATCTCTGGGATTATGCTTCTTTAATACATGGCATTTTCCTTCCTATTGCTATTACTCCAATTTGTGGCCTTCCCACTTCTTGCTCTGGGAACTACCATACACACATTAACACTAACATTGCCTCTAGAAAGAGCTTGCCAATTATATGAGCTATAGAGTTCCACTGTGACTTCCCAGATGAAGACAGTCTTCCTTGGTCTCCCACTCTCATATATTTTCTATATTTGCATATTCAAATTTAATATTATTTTTTATCCCCAGTACTCAGTATAGTGTTTTGTACAATGAAAGTGTCTAATATTTTTCAAAATTTATTCAATTTATTCAACAAGTCTTACAATTTTATATGAGACACCCAGATACAGAAAAAATATTTTTGCCTTTTATTACTTTACTCATGGCCATATACTGTGGGGGACATATTAGTCAATACATATATATCAATGTTTAAACATTAATATAGACAACAAGTCAATATAGAACAAAATTATTTTGTTTCCTATAAGATTCAAAATCAAATATAAAGAATTTCTTTGAAGGTAATGAATTTCATCTAATTATTTCTTTCCTTCTCAAATTTAAAAATCATTTAAGCTTACCAATTATTTTAATGAAGTTACCAAGAATATATTAATCACCTCTTGTGTCCAAGCACTGTGCTTAGTCCTATTAAATATAATATATATAGCTGTGTTTATAGTACTTACTTCCCATCAGCAATGTTGACCGTTCTGAAAAGAGGGTAGTCTTCTGGGGCTGGTTTTCCATGTTGATCTTCATAGAGGAAGACGGGAGACCTTCCAACCTCCACACCAATTTGCTGAATACCCTGCTCATTATAGATGGAAAAAAGGAAGGATTGTATTCCTTTTTTGGGCTTTACTGTGAATAATATTGAAAAATCTTGAGGAAATGTTCCACCTGATAAGAAAAGGGAGAAAAGAACAATTTTTAATAGAAAATTTTATCTAAGGAAAATTGAAAAGTATTTGTACTCTCCAGTATTCTCAGATTCTTAACTATAATTGACTTTATAAATGCCCAAGCTCAAAGAAATGACAGTGAGATATATATGTATATATATATATATACATTATATATGTTACATTATTAATCAAAAATATTATTTATATCTTATTTCCTATAAAATCACATTCTATTCAGAGATGAAACTTCAAATCATTTCTTTAAGAAAAATAAAAATGAAGTTAAACTGAAGATCTAACTGAGAGACTATATCACAGTGTTAGAAAAAGTTTGATACATAGTAAAAATTCCAGTTATTCAGGGTCAACTGATCACTTCAAAGTTATTTTTGTTTTCCCCTTTATTTTGGGAAAGCTCAAGCAATTAATGCCACAAAGTGGAATGTGATGAGATTTAGTGCTCTTAATTTATTTTTTGACATTCTTTGAAAAATGAACTGAAATGAAAATACTATATTTTAAAATCCCTTTCTCTTTCTTGAATGACTAAATAAAGCATTGATATAACACTATGTGCTAGGCTGGGAATGCAAATATAAGTTTGTAGGACAGTGGCTGTTGTAAAGCAATTCATTTTCTTTTTTTAATAAAAAGAAAACAACAAAAAAAGCTATCTTACCTTCCATCTTAGAATCAATACTAAGTATTGATTGCAAGGCAAAAGAGTAGTAAGAGCTAGGTGAATAGGCTTAAATGACTTGCCCAGGATCACATTGCTATGAAGTGTCTGGGGCTGGATTTGAACCCAGAATCTCCCATCTCTAGGTCTTGCTCCCTATCCACTGAGCCACTTAGCTCCTCCCAGAAGATAACTTCAAATAGGGAGAGAGACAACATATTTGGAGAAGTCTTGGGAAGGGAAGGTTGTTAGTTTGTTTTAATCCAGAAAGTCAAGAAGATGATGAATGGTCATAAGGCAACTGATTTGGAATGTCCTTTCTAGGAAAGGCAGTATTGGTGTGATAACTGTTCCCACATATAAGAGTTGGAAAACCAGGGAATGGGGAGCAAGAGAAAGGGCAGGTTCCTGGCAGAATAATGGCCTAGGAATGGTTATGGACCATCAGTTTGCATCTAAGTAGGATTAGATAGGGTAAACCTCTCACTAATGAAAAGATCAAGGTCTTGGGATAAGAGAGGGAATGTTGCTCAAGTTAGTAATGGAGACTTAACAAATAGCTGTTGTTTCTTTGTTTCTTAATTTTGTTGTGGTGATAGGAAGTGCTGATAAAATATTAGCCTCTGAATCTTTATATTACATAGATTTTAAAATTTATTCATGGATACCTAAGCATTGTTCACTTACTTTGATTTTATGGGGAATAGAAGAAAAATATTCCTATATACAAATGTTCCTACATCATATTAGTAACTTTCAGAGGTATAACCAGCCAATCAGAAAAAAATGAAACTGAACTCCACCCCATAATATGCCATTTCATATTGATATTTCATATATTTTCCATATCACTCAGTTTTACAGTTTTACATATAGAAAGGCAATGATTCTCTTTCCTTATCTTTGTTATAGGGATCTGGTGGGTTATAATTTTATATGTTTTTTTCCTATATCCCAACTTAAACATTCCTAGTAAAATCCAAAAATAGTATTCTTTAAAAAATTCTTGGAAAAACCATTTGATTGTGGGGAGAAGGTACAATATTTGGAATCAAGAGAAACATGTCCTGCATCTGACACATATTGACACAAGTGACAAAGTAAGGCTCATCACTCCTTCAAGTCTCAGTTTTCCCAGCTGAAAAACAGGGATAATAATTTTGGTAACTAGTTTGCCAGAGTTCTGTGAAAATCACAGGATCATAGATTTAGAGGCAGTAGGGGCTTTAGAAGCCATTAATTCAATTCCTCTTATTTTACAGAAGAGGATACTAAAGCACAGAGAAGTAAATGACTCATTCATGATCAAACAGTTAGTCAGTAACAGAAGCAAGTTTTTAGCCCAGGGCTCCTAAACTCTAAGTTCACCTAATCACACAATAATGTCCCTGTAAATGAGATCAAAAGAGATAATGTCATTCAACATTTTGAAAATCTGGAAATACTATATAAATGGCAATCATTGCTATTTTCCAAAGCACCATATTCTTTTTTTAACTCATGTTGATATTCCTAATCAAGAATATTTAGACTAATTATAACACACAGTTTGGCATAAGAAAAGCCATATTGCTTCACATAAGAGTATATATTAAGCCAGAGGTATTTTGAAGACCATGATGGCTTCTTATGCCATCATTATTAAGGACCTATGGAAAATCCCCAGATCCCCTTAATAAACCTTTTAAATCGATCAAGCATGAATTTAGCTAAACTTTCCTGCAGTACATTTATGTTTTAGGCTCTATTACATCATCACATGGAATCCTTTTCATTTATTATTATGCATATAGTATTTCCTTTTGTTGGTTCTAAAGGTCCTTCCAAAGTTTTAATGTAATGTCCTGTGGTACAAATCCATTGGCTTACCACGTTTGGAAGTGATACCCACTACCTTATTGTGCCAAAAGCCTCCTTTGGAACTCTTTCTGGGTAAACACCATGTTGGTAATCCCCGAGTACATTGGCAAAATAGCAGTTTGCAATTATAGCACACATTTGGGCTAACATTCAAAAATTTCAGTTAAGTATTTTTAAAATTTGAGGGTAGAGGCTACTGTATTATAATTGACATTCTATCTTGCCAATAAATTATAGAACATTGGAGGTAGTATAATATAAAGAAAAGAAATAAAAAATAAAGGAAGGGGGTTCAAATCCTGGCTAGGTCATATAAGAAAAAGAATAAGAACCTTTAAGAATATAAGCAAATCATTTCACAACTCTGGATCCAAGTTTGAGGTCACTGGACAAGATGATGTTGAAGGTCCCTTTTATGTCTAAACCTATAATACTTTGATCATTACTAGATTCAGAGTATAATATAGTATTGGTGCACTGTTTTTTAAAGCAGGTACTTGTAGTTGTGTTTCCAAGGATACTGACAGAAAAACCACCCATGATTCCATTAAGGCCAAAGCTAAATCCCCTTCACTTCACACCTAGCTTGTTCTCTTACTTAAAATCTTTCAATTTCTTTTCCTTATTTAAGTGCCCGTGCCTGACTTTCAAGTTCTTCTATGACTTTGCTTACTCAATTTAGTCTGACTACTCTTCAACAACACACCCTTTTTGCCATAGTGAGGTAAATCTCCTTACTGTCTAATAAATATTATATATTCATTAATACTTGCATTCTTTCTCTCAGATCATTTCCCCTTCCCTGAATCCTTCACTTTCCCTTCTATCAAAATAAATTTTTCTCATTCTACAAGACCCACTTTGAGTCCCACTTGGAATAGTAAATGATACTTAATTAGAAATAAATAGCAAAGAAATAGATTTCAGCTAGTTCTAAGGGGAAAATTTCCTACAAGTAGACCTACTGACAAGGCTAAGGAAGTCTGTGGATAGAACAAAGTACTAAGAGACGTTGTTGGATTTTTTTTTACCCATTAGCCATTTGAGGTATAGAAATAGTGTACCTTAGAACAGTAGCCATACCTATAGCCATGACCTGCCTCCAACATCCAGGAGAACAATCCTGATAGGAACCCAGCCTCCAGTAGTCCATGACTTCTCAGAAACTAAAGCTACTATTGTTTGAGAAAAAGTTCTTAACACCAAAGCTCTTTTCTCTGTCAAAGGTTCAATGTAAGAAATTGATTTTTTTTCAATTGAAATGATGCCAAAGAAAACGCACTTATACACTCAGTGGCTTTGTTTCCCCTGATACTCCAGCCAAAGTTAATCCAGCCAACCATCTCAATCAGGAGGTCTTACCCTTTGCTCTGCTTCCAAGGCCTGTGGAACACAAATATTTAAGACCAGGACCCAGACCTTACATCCTAAGGACCATCAGTCAGTGTTATATCTGCTCTACCACTCTGTCTTCAAGATTACTAGACCCTGACATCTTTCCTGCTTTACATTCCAAGATATACCTTTGTATCCATCCTGAAGTTGGACTTCTGACATGATCTCTATTCCCCTGTGAGAATGTGAGCTCTGAGAGAGTGGGGACTGGCTTACTCTCCATTTGTATCCATAGTAATTAACATAGGGATTGGCATATAGTAAGTACATAATGCTTCCTCATTCATTCATCCTTTTCTTCCTTAATTTAATCACTTCCTTTACCCCAAATCCCAAAGGAAAAAAGCATTTATATGTTATCTACTATGTGCAAGACACTATGTTGAATGCTTTCTTAAAATGTCATCTCATTCATTCCTTACAGTACTTCTGAGAAGTGGGTGTTATAACCTCCATTTTGCAGTTAAGGAAACTGAGGCAGATGGAGGTTAAGTGACTTGCCTAGAGTCACACAATTAGTACATATCTAAGATCATATTTGAACTCAAGTCTTCCTGATTCCAGGATCAGTAATCTATCCAGTAGCATTAAGCCATAAGGGTGCTATTCCAAAAATTACTATTATTATTACCAATTAAGAAACTGAATTTTTTAGAGATAAAGTAATTGAGTCCCAGCTAATAAATTGGATAAACAGGATTCACTTTTAGGTCTTGGTCCCTGTGCTCCCTTCACTGGATTATTTAATTTCACTAAATCACAAAAGTCTTTCATGACCATTCTAGGTCTCATTGATGTTTCTCTCCTTTCAACTGCTAAAACACACCATTTTTTATCAAATAGTCATCCTTACAATGGCTGGGGTACTTTTTCTGCCAGTGAAAATTATGATACATCTATACCTTAAGAGATGATCTTTGTGGTTGAAAAGTGTCATTCTACAGCCAACTTCTCTGATCATAGCTAAATTCATACATACTAAGCCAACAGATTTCTAGGGTGAGAATGGATCTGTCAAAAGTTTGATCCTTGAAGTCTTTCCAGTTTGGTAGGAACTACCACAGCTTGCACTGTACTAACTTAAACTTCAGAATCTCTGAGTCATCTCGAGACCACAATAATATACAGGAGTAAAGCATTAGTTAACATGCTCTGTCACTGTGTGCATGGACAATGAATACTCTTTAGCTGATTGGTTGAATAATTGTATCATAACCACACATGTTCTCCCTCAGTCATCTCATGGCTGACAGATTGTATTTGAAGCTCTTTGGCTACTGTTATAAGTACAATTAAGGTAACTGGCTAGAAGCATGGCCAAAATCATGATCATAGCCTCATTAGATGATCATAGCCTCATTAGAGTCATATTTAATTATCCAATCAATCTATCAATATTTTAAATCAAATGAAGTACAGAATTCCAGAAATTATAGGAATGATCTCACAGTCAGGATGTATTGAAAGGTACGATATTCAAGAAGAATATCGGTATTAAAATAATGGCAATTAATTCTTATTATGATTAAAAGGGAGTGGGGAATCTAAAAAAAATTAAGGCTATACAGTGGGTAGGAGATGGAATGCAGTATTTGAGAAACCTCAAATTAGTCAATTGAACTGGACCAATTCCATTCAACAAAACATAATTTAAACTCCTATTATGCACTAAGAACTGATTTATGCAATGAGGACAACAAAAGAAAAAAACTGAAAGCAGTCTAGGCAATCTGTATACTGATATGTAACTGTATCATAATTTGGAGAGAAATGAAGAACAGAATTAGGAAAGACTTTCTTCAAAAGATGGTCCCTGAGACTCTAAAAAGCAATTATCAAGAAATAAAATCAAGGAATAGGGAAATAACCTGTATAAAAGCAGAGAGATAGGATTTGGAATGTTGATGAAAAAATTATAGAAGTTGCTGAAAAATGAAAAATATCTGCTCTTTGGGACATTGCTGGGATAGGGAGAACATATAATCCACATTTTTTAACTCCTTCAACTCTCAAAAGATACCTCTGAGATCACATTCAGTACTTGCCAAGGATACTATTCTTTTTTTTTTTAAGGATGCATTCTTTCTCCATTTTCAACACATCCATGATTTCAAATCTGGTAACCCTCTGACATATGTACTTCCCCCAAAAAAGGCTTCCTAATCCCATGTTCTATGTTCCTGAAAGAAAACATAATAGCAAAGCAGTTCTTACAGCTCAAAGTCATGACTCAATTGAAACCACCATTCTAGGTTCCCCATATTTACCTCTCTGATCCAATCTGGGTTTTAGCCCTTGTATCCACAACTAGGTTTACACTTTTCAAAAACCTCTCGTCCTATTTTCTAAGGGTGTAGAGAATCCTCTCAACCTCTATTATTTCCCATAAGTCATGACCAAGTTAATGACTTTTTCTAAAGTCTTGGGGTGGCGGTCCCATCAAAACTGTGATGGTTTTTCATGGGAAAGTCAGAAATTTTTTAGATGGTATATAGGACACAGAGATAATGTGGGACTTGGAATTTCTTGCTCCCAGTGTTCCTCAGAGACTGCAGAGTTCCATCTGAGGTTGCCATACATCTGCAATGAATCCCTTCATTCACATCTTTCTCACAAGAATACAATTCTGTTTTCTGTAACACTTCTTACTTCAACCCCTGCCCCCTGCCAGGAGACAAGGGTCCAACTTACTCCCAGAGAATGGTATAAATATACTTTAACTCATGTTAGAATAAAAAATATCTCAAGCTATATTCGTGGGCAAGATGGAGAGATGTTGGTTGATACTAGTACAGTTGGGTGGACTGGTTGAAAGTCCAGACCCAAAGAATAGTTATGAATTACTCATGTCATCAAGATCAAAAATCTCAAGAGTTCCCCTAGAATCTGTCTTTGACAAGGTATTTTAATATAATTTAGTCATGATTAATGTAAGATTAAGGTTCATCCCAACCATAATTAATATAATTACAATGTATTGGTTATTAAAATGGTCATCAATAATTGTTTTAAACTTCTGAATAAGGTAGTTGATACCTTGTGATTTTGTTATGAGGTATAAACTATTTAACTCTTTAATTCATTTCAAGAATGAAATAAGTGACTTGATCTAAGAGGCAGCTAGGTAGTGGATAGTGTCCCAGGTCTGGAGTCAGAAAGATTGATATTGTTGAGTGCAAATCTGGATTCAAAAATTTACTAGTTGTGTTATATAACCCAATTTGCCTCAGTTTCTTAACCTGAAAAATAATCTGGAAAAGAAAGTGTCAAACCACTCCAGTATCTTTACCAAGAAAACCTCAGATGAGGTCATGAAGAATCACACATTCCTGAAAAATTACTGACAACTTGTTATAAAATAAGGTAAATCCTAAAAATATTAAGTAGAACCTGGCTCACTCAAAGTTCAGGAATTAAGTGGTTGAGTCAGAGACTTGTACCTGGCAATAGAAGGCAATGTGGGATGAGCAGGAAGGACTGTTATTATACTTGCAGTACTATTTATTGGAAGTTGAGAAAGTAACCCTGGAAGAAGTTCTGCACTTTAATAATGTCATAGATTTCATACTTGTCAAATTTGCAGAGGATAAATGAGGAAAGAATGGTTAACATAACTAATGACAAAAAATATTGATATACTAGGATATTAAGCTGAATCTAATAAGATGAATTTTAATATAGATAAAATCTGATTAGATTATATTTAAAAATTAAATTTATGAATATAAAATGATAGAAAACCAAGGCTGATATTGTCAGTTTTGTTTTGTTTTCTGGAAAATAGCTAACATATTTACTGGGCTGCTAGTTTAGGAATAATGAACAGTGTGCTAAGGTAGACAATCTTTGTAAGCACAAAGCAAAATATCTTCCAGAATTAAGGAGGTGATAGTCTCATTGTACTTTTCCTTAATCAGATCACTTTTCAAGGATTATGTTTCTTTATTTCAGTACATTTTAGTAAAAGAAATATTGGGAAGCTAGAATCAATCCAGAGGAGGACAGATAAAGGGTACTCTTTCTCATTGTTGTGCTATTTAAGGGTCGATTAAAGGAATTAAGAATGTTTAGCCTAGATAAGCTAAAACTCAGAGAAATATCTCTCTATAAGTTCTAGAAGGTCTATCAAATGGAAAATAAATTAAACATTTTTCTTCCTGAACACCAGAGATTAGAACTAAGGGTTGTGGGTGGGCTAAGAAAATCAAATCGATAAAGAAAAAAACAACTTCCTAAGTTAGAGCTATTTAAAAGGAAGATGAACTGCTTCAAGAAGGCAGTTGAGTCCTTGTCACTGTGGGTCATCATGAAAAAAAACACAGGACATCATTTATTGGTTATGCTATAGAATGAATCCCTAAACAAAGAATGTACTTAATTAGATTAGACAGTTCCATAGTGATTATCTAGCTTTGACTATTTGGAGGGAGTCAACATCTTTTGAACTAGATTTTCTCTGAACTTAAATTGATAAGATTCAATTACAGACTATTTCAAATAAGACCAAGTTGCTAGGTTCAGGTTAATTTCATAATAGGAAGAGTTGATATAATATTGGAATCACTGAAATAAAATTTTAAAATCTAAAACAATGAGAGATTCCATAAGCTTGGATATAAATACATATTCTTTCAGTCATCAAAAAAATATGTAAAATTTTTGTAGCTCTTGAAAGTGAACAACGATCATTAGTAAATAATATATAGTAATTAAAGTGTAGCTTTGAAAAAATACCTTCATTTCCTTTTTTGATAATGTTATTAGGCTTATAGAACAAGGGGAAACTATATAAAGGATTGATCTTAGGAAACAGATTTGGCAAACTGAATTATTGAATGTTTGCTGATGAAACTGAAAAGAAAAAATGTTAAGATCAGTAATCAGATATGAAATTGTTTCTGGTTAAACAACTTTGAGAGTCAGTGTGGTTAAATGGAAACAGTTAGCCTGGGAAAAGGAAAATCTGGCTTTGGGTCCTGGTTCTAACAGATATTAGCTATGGTCCTAGGAAACTCACTTAAATCTCTCAAAGCTCTAGGCCAGTAATGTAAAAATCAAAGAGAAATAGAGGGCCATTAACACATATGCAAGGACGGGAGCCACATATTATTTTAGAAAATTACATATAAACATTGTAGATGTTTTGGATATATTTTTATTTATTTTGTTAATATTTCCCAATTGAATTTTAATCTTGTATGGGCTACATTCAGGAGCATTGCAGGCTACATGTTAGACAACTCTACTCTAGAAAACTTTCTAATAGTTTCAGTTTCAGAGAAGCTGAAGAACAAAATTTGCAGAGGAATTTTCTTACCAGGGAACCCCTAAAATTAATAAAACCACAGATCAATAACCTATCCTTAACTCTAAATAATCATGGCCAGTGTATGATGATTAATCATTCATGTCAAATTGGAAAGAAGTCTTTGGTGTCTAGGGATTGAAGCCTCTATTTTTTAATTGGTCTGTTCAATATTTTTATCAACAACTTCAGGGAAGACACAAAAGGAAAACTCATATAGCTTTTATGCAGAACCATAGTTGCATGGATAGCTACTGACCTTTCGAAAGAAAATTCAAAAGAATTTTAATAGAATCAAAAAATGTGCAAAAGTAAATATAAAAGTTAAAGTCATCATTGAGACAAGATAACAAAGATAGATGGATAGATAGTTATATAGATAGATAACCAATATGGCATTCATTAAATACTTTAGGTGACAGGCACTACAGCTCTGCTAAAATATATTAAAATTGACTAATAAGGGGCTGACAGTTAATGCAAATCATAATAAAAAGAAATAAAAATAAAAATAATGTGAATTTTGGATTTTAGAAGAAAGCTGTAATTCAGCTCTTACTGACCCATCCATCTCCCTCTGCCTTCAAAGAAAAACCAAAGCAGTCCTAAAAGCAGTCATTTTACAATCAATTATTAATCAGAAGGAAATGGTTATAAATTTAATAGGAAGTTTTGAAATAATCTTTGTTCTCCAATATTTTTCATAGTATAAAGATACAGATACATGGAGCAGTGTAGATAAAAAAGATATTAAACCAGACAATAGTAATGATGGGTGTTTTTGTCATATATTCTCAGTATATACCTATTTCAAAATATGGAATTACTTATTTTCTCTGGTCCATACACTTTTAAATGTGTTAATAAAATTATAATTTGTTGCATGATTCCATACCTTTTTTTATATCAAAATGGAGGAAGGGAATAAGCAAACAGTACTACATGCCAAGCACTATATGAAAGTGCCTTATAATATTATCTCACCTGATCCTCACTACAACCCTGAGAGTTAGATGTCATTATTATTCTCATTTTACAGTTGAAGAACCTAAGCCAGATAAAAGGTTAAGTGACTTGCCCAAGATCACACAACTAATAAATATCTAAGGCAAAATATGAGCTCAGATCTTCCTGACTCTAGCTATGCTAAGAGCTCTGTCAACTGCATCACCTAGCTGCCTATAAAAAGGAGATTATATAAATGTATGTGTGTGTTTGTAAATATGTATATACATGTATGTGTTCATACACATATAATATGCATATATAAACATATATACATATATGTGAAAAGTAAACTACTTGACTCTTTTCCATAGATGAGAATGTCTGTTTACTCATTTAGTTTGTGCTTTTAACTTACCCAATGAAATGAAAATAGAAGAGCAAATGAAAGAATAAAGGGTGAGAGTATAGATAAAGCTAAAAAAAAAGCAAACAGCAGGGATGTATTGAAGGGGATGAAGACAGGAGTGATTTTAAAAGATCTGAGCACCTGCTTTGCTTGAAAAGTTAATTTAAAAGATATGTTAAAAGTGCTTGAGGCAGGTGGCACTAATTCAAATTGCCTGGGCAATGTGCATTCAATCTTCTAACACACTATGAAAAAACAAACTATGGAAATCTACTAAAAGTCAGAGAATGAATGTTAATATTGTCCAGATCCAGATTATTTTATTTTCCCATAGATAATATTATGAGAGAAGCCCCAAATCCCAGATAATATAACTTTTGTGCAGATATAGAGCATGATATTTAAAATAAGGCTAAATCATTGATTTACAATAGATTTCCCCCCATAGAAAATGTATTCACTAAACAATCATTTTAATTCACAATAAATATTTCAGGATAAGTGTTTTACCTGTTTCAGTGAAGATGTTAATAAAAATTTTCAATTATGATTATTTTCCCTCACCAGTGCCAGAACCCTATTGCTAAAACACAAATAGGTCAACTAATATTTATTAAATTCATAGAAATAATTGCTAAAAAGTCATTTTAGGCAGGGGAAAAATGATGCCATTTGAGTTAAAGATCACAAAAAGAAACAAAGACCAGTTGGCAGTGTGAAAATTTGGATTGAACAAATAAAGATGAAAAAAGTATGGTAGCAGAACTAAAAATAGTACTCCCTCCTTCATTCTCCATGTTTTTCAACTGGTGATAATATGTTTCAGCTTGGGATCCAGGAGATTCTCTATTACACATCTTACAAATTTTCTTACAAATAATACATCAAACTTTCAGAAGTTACAGTTTGTTGATTTTAGCCAATGTTTTCAGAGCTCTAAGGTATTCTAGGTGAAAAGTCAATCCTGTGAGAAACTGAGTCTTGGGAAAGGGAAAAGTTCCTTTATAGGCTATGTAGAGTACATATGGAATGAGATGGAAGAATGTGGCTGCTGGAGAAGAGAAAAGAACTAAAGTGAAGAGGAAGACATATTTGATGGGTGCATAAATAAAAACTAGCATCCATTTTGCAGCATTATTAGAATTGGAAGGAACCTCAGAAGTCATCTAGTTCAACTCAAAAATGAATAAGAATCACTTTTTTTAAAAAATCACAATCAAGTAGTCCTCAAGCTTCTACCTGAATATCTCTAGCAGAAGAGAACCCACTACTTCCAAAGGGACCTCATTCCATTTTTTGGATAGTTCCTATTTTAGGAAGATTTTTCCTTCCATCAGGTCAAAAATCTTTTCCTTCTGGGATGAACCAGATAAATCTAACCCCTCTTCTACCTCTTAATATCTCTTCACCTGAACACAATTAAAATATTTTCTTATGAATTTTTCTTTAGAATCTTATGCTGTATAGTCTTTCACCATCAAGGTCATCCTTTTCTAGAAACATTGAAATTTGCCAGAGTTGAATGGAATAGAATGGAACACAAGGCTCTGCATTTTTACTAGGGCAAAGGACCCTGCGATTATTCCCTCCCTTAATAGACACTAAGCCTCTCTTAATTGGAACCAAGATAGCCTTATAGCAACAATGCCTAGTGAATTCAAAACTGACCTTGAAACTAGGAAAATTTGAGTTCAAGACCCACCTCTGCCATATGCTAATTTTGTGATTGCAGGCAAGTCAATTACTGATTTCATATCCAATGTACTTATCTAAGACTATAAATTGCAGAATGAGTAAGAGGGAGTTTATTAGAAAGTTCTCTTTGTCAGTGAAAATACAGATCCAGGTCCTATCACTAAGCCAATAAAATATGATATTTAAATGGTAAACTACTATTACCTGAAAAAGGAAGGACAAAGGAAAGAGATTCAAATGTGTTATCCAAAATGCTATTTTATTAGGTTTTCCATTTGTAAGCTTTTGGATAGCTGTTGGAAATGCTCAAAGAATTCACTGTACCAATATCTACATAAAAAGCTAAATGAGAATTCAATCCCAAGAATGATGTTTTGTCTATCTGATATAAAAAAAAAACAACAGTTTAATTTCTTTTCATGGACTTGTCTTACTGTCAGTATTTTTTTCCTGACTTCAAGCATACTAGAAGGCTCTTTCTGTCAAACCAGTAATAATTGAGATGAATTTCTAATAATTAAGCTATAGGTTATTAAACCACAGGTCACCGGATAATGAGTTTAGAGTTAGAAGGACCCTTAGAGATTATTTATCCAAATCCTTCAATTTACTGATGAAATTGTGTCCCATAGACATGAAGTGTCTTGCCCATAGTTTTATAGCTAATAAAGAAAGTGTCTTTCCAAAAGCTCATGTTTTTGAAGGTGGAATATTATCTTTACTTTTCTTTTTTCCACTCTCCTTTTTCTCTTCCTTCTTCATCATCACCACCATCATCATTATCACTATCTTCAGTAATTACCTGCGGTGTTTTCATGGGGTATGCATTCTAAATAAATAATGAAAACTAGTGCAGGTCACAATATATCTAACTTAGAGTATTAGAGAGTGATCTGAAGCCTGGGCAGATTACTTGACTGGCCACATAACTATCATATGTCAAAAATGAAATCTTCACATTTCTTCCTGACTTCACAATTATCCTTAGAATCACTTTTATATGTTTATTATTTATTTGATAACTAATAGGAATCTGTAAATATTTGAGTAAAATTGTGTGGTACAATAGGAAATTCAGAGGCTGTGACTTTGAGTTCATGCTTTGTCACTTATTACCTGCATGGTTACGTTTAAATCACTTTGTCTCTTTGGGACAAAATTTTTTCAAGTGTTAAAGGAGATGCCTGAACTTGATAGACCCTTGAGTCTTTTATGATTCTAGCTCTACTATCCTCGAGCTCTATCATCCTCTGGCTCAAGGTGTCCAAAAGACAGACAGAGCAGAAATAGTTCTTATGTTTAAATCTATTGTAATATTTACATTTTTTGCCCATAAATAAAACAGTTGGAATTAATTTAAGATATATATATATATATATATATATATATATCTTTATGTATCCTTATTTGAAAATAAGTGATGGCCATTTTTACTTTGCAAAAGTTGTACCCCAGGAAAGTTCTTTTAAACAAAAACCTGTCTCTGCTGGAGCCTATTAGAGGAGCATAACTTGTGAAATTGCTGTAAGGGTGAAGGAGTAAATGATTGCCTCCCTTCCATATGTGCTGCAGAAAGCCTTCAGACATTAAAATTAAAGTCTCCAGTTTGGGACTGCCAAGGACAGTCCCATAATTTAAATGCTAGAAAAACATCATAATGACAGTATTTACTCTGACATTTAGAGCTTAAATGAGCACTTCCCATTGTCACCAGGAGCTCCTTCTCTTATTCTACTCATTACAAAGGAGAATAAATTGCCACAGAACTTGTTTCTGCATAAAAGAAGGAAGTTAAAAACTTATTGCTTTCAGAGATCCTTCTTTAAAAGAATATTTGTCCCTTGCCATATTTTGAAAATTATGGACTACTAGGTTTGTTTTTATTCTAATGCTAATGTGATGTATTTCACAACTCAGGGCTTCTAACATGCTAATGTTTTAGGAGATAACACAAGGCTCTACCTTTCCCAAAATATCTTTTCCTCCTAGGCTGCTATTTCATTGTCTTCTCTGACTCATTTACATAGAATTTCCACCACTAATTTCACCCAAGCACACTAGACAACATAGCTGGAAAGCATGTCGATTGAAGATCATTGTGAAATTTTATTACCTATGAGGGCAAGGAGAGTCTGTCACTACTTCAGCCCTTCCCTGTTGAGGGATTAATGTAGAGTAGTTTATTAGACTAGCTAAATTGTCTTATGGAAAAGCAAAAAGACCTGCCCTAGACGGGAAGATATATGACTGGTCATTTTCATTTATTGCTTCTTCTAGACTGCTCTCACTTGCTCAGTTATGTCTTTTAACCACAAATCTACAAACTTTTACAGCTTCCTATCATCAACAAAATCAAATTAAAATGGCCATTTTAATTACTTTGGATAAAGGAAGCCATAGTATAGATTAAGTTAAAACATACATATATATATTTACATATAATATGTATAAATGAGCATATGTAAGTATGCATGTATATAAGGATACTTTTTTGAATTCTGTATCCTTTAATTATAGTAAATAGATATGCTATATTTATACATATCCTCTTTTGGCATTGAAATTATCTATATTATACACACACATAAATATATATGAGATAATTTCAATGACAAATGAAGAACATGATCAACTAAGTATGTGATTATTCTTATTGATATTTTGGATCTATCGAAAATTATTTTTAGAATTAATAATTTTGTGGGAGGGTAGAGGGGGATTAAGAATTGAATTTGATTCATAAATTATATAAGTAATAATTTTATAAAAATGTATGTAAATATCTATGTGATTCTATAGGTCCCTTATTCCCAAATGTATCATTTTCAACTTTGCATTCTTAATTTTCTATTTCTTCACGGTTGAAAAGCAAAGTAGTGAATGTCTGAAATGCATGTGTAGAATATGAGAATAGTGTCTTACTCCCAGCAACCCTACTAAGAAAATGCCAACTTTCAGTGTCAGAATGCCTAGGCAGAGAATAATAATCTATGCACATTCTAAACTCTAATTGGGTCATTGGATTATAGATTTAGAGCTCTAAGATTTAGACCTGTTGACTTGAATCATTTTAAGTAATCACTTATTACCACATTTTCTTGTGCAAAATTAGACTGGAATTAATAAAAACAATGAGATTACCATTATGAATGAGAAATTTTGTAAAACTAAGTGTATGATTTACTTAAACTAATTGGGTAATTTGTACTTTCTGGCCTTGTAGGATAACTTTAAAGTAACTGACTAAATTTGGTCAAATTTTTCTTAATGCTAAATGTTGTCAAGATGCACATATAAGCTATTATTTTGTGGGAAAAGTCAACTGAGATTTGTCTTAAACTGTCTTTATGAGAATGTAGCTATTTTTAATATGATTCCCAATTCTGGACCAGGATTCCAAGCAATCCATCATATATTTGATCATGTATTGTTTGGTCTTAAACCAAAATGGCAGATGATATTTTAAAATGAGAATATCTTCTGGCATTTTGGATAACTTCTGAAGAAGTAAAAACATGTGAATAATTTTTTGAGATGTTTTTGCACCATTTGACAGTTATAGCCATGGAAAACATGTATGAAAATAGCATTTAAACATTAATCAGGAAATATAAAAATGTTTGCAATAAGAAGCATCTTTTGAAAATGCATTTATAGAATATTGGTAGAAATACTAAGTAGTAACTGAATGACATGACCTCTTTAAACTCAACTAATTTTTAAAAAACCCTCATCTTCCATCTTAGAATCAATACTGTGTATTGGTTCCAAGGCAGAAGAGCAGAAAAGGCTAGGCAATTAAGATAAAGTCACTCACCTGGGATCACACAGCTAGGAAGTGTTTGAGACCAGATTTGAACCTAGGACCTCCTATCTATAGGCTTGGTTCTCAGTCCACTGAGTCATCTAGATGCCTTCATCAACTAGCTGGTTTTAAATCTTTATTCATCTATTTGTTCAATATGAACCTTTGAATTTTTCAACTTATTTTTAAGACCATGAAAAGGTTCTCAAGATACACAAGTTAACTTTTCTCAGCTCATCAAACTGGAAGTATTGGGTAACTGCTGTATTCTAAGTACTATGGGGTATAGAGACACATAAAAAGGGTTCCTGTTCTAAAGAGATTTGAGGAGTACTTGAAGTGGAAATGATAAATATATGACAATTAAAGAATGAGGGAGGTTTTAGCTGTGAGATGGTGATTCACATCTTGACATCTTGAAACAGATTTATACATGATAAAAGTCTTCAGGTGGACCTATTTTCTAGGCTTATATCAAATGAGGTCTTTTATTCCCAAATTAATGGATTGTTTAATTATTCATTTGTACTAGAAGTCATTTGTGAATTTGAAATGTTATCAAATTCCATGAATTATTTAAATGATCAAAAATAGCACTAGACTCCCAGAGAAGTTTGTAGATCATGAAGTACAATGTAGACCATTATAAACTCACCTGGATATAGCTGTTTTGTGGGGGCACTGATCTGTGCTTGTTTTGTAACTTTATAAGCAGTATCTGAGCCTTTTGAATTCCTCCTGTTTGTGCAGAATCCTGCTGTTTTTGATATTCCCTCTGGTGAATTATGAAACTCTAATGCTTTTAGCACATCAACTGGTGTAGCTGGAAAAAAAGAGAGAGAAAAAAGATTACTGACTCTGATAATCTGACATGAGAAAAATGCAGGTTTTAAATAAAATGAATGGTTCAATATTATAATCAAAAGATGCAAGTAATAATCATGCATCATTTAGCATAATAGTTTGATATTTTGGGGCATGATCCTTTCAACAATGAACTGTCCAGATAAACAAAAAGGAATTAAAATCAAGGAAAAAGATAATGAAAAATAATTTAGTGCTTTTAATAGTTTATCATTTGTCATTTAACACAAACCTTAAATAAATAAGCTTTTAGGGAGATAGAAAATTCAGAAAATTAAGAAGGTAAAAAAGAACATATTAATTATTTATATAATCTTTATTAAATCTGAATAATGAAATTATTATAAATATATAACCCACCCATATTAATCATCTTCCTTTAACATTTAATTATCCACCATCCAGCTATTCAAAGTGTTACCAAATACTAAAATTAGTGTATTCAAATTTTATTATAAAAATCAAGCATTGTTTCAACAAACTCCTACGCAAATACATTATTATAGCACTGAAGTAACCCTGGATTTTCAAAAGCTATGCCAGTTAAGCACAAGCTTTAACTTCTACTAATATACTGAAAGGGCTTTGATAATGAACATAATGAAAATGTCTGCTTTCCTAAGACCCACCTAGCTAAGCAGAGAAGATTTTATTAACACCAGACCAGCCACTTGGTGACAAATTATTTTGCCATGGCAACCTGTAGAACTTTGGAAAAATTCAATATGGCCACTAGTCCTGAGAAGACCCATTCTATTTCTGAAACAAGGATAACAGAAGGGAATAAAAAAGGTAACAGAAGGGAATAAAAAAGGTGCAGAGGGCCCTAAGATTCACGGATTTTGGAATACTAATAAATTTTAACTTGGTTGTTAGACCTGTAAATGGAAGGTCCTTATCTAGTGATCTGTTAAGTCATGGTTATATTAACTGAAGGGACTGAATCAGATCTATCTTGATATATTTACTATAAATGAAGCAAGGAAAAAATAAAAGTAGCCAATAAATGTAAGTTTGATTTCAAGATAATTCTCAAAAGGCAAATGTAGGAAGAGTTGATAAAATAGATTTCCCAAAGACATTAGTAAACATCATTTCATGGGAATATCCAGACACTGTTGTGGTTAGAAGCAGCCTTAACAAAACTTATCATGCAAAGAATTGGTGGTTATGAGCTCATTTGTTGTAGATGATGAGGTAGAGAAATTCTATGAAAATCTGAATAACATGCTCAAAATTAAATCGGATTTCAATGGACTGATCATAGGGAAAAGTTAACAATTATGTTGGAAAATTGTATTCAAAAATAAGAAATGAGAGTATTTCAAAGGCATTTATTTAGAATGACCCAAAGGGTTATCACTATAAAAACCTTAAAAATAATTAAGATATTATATATATTAAATGCCTCCCAAATTAATTCATTTTAATGCACAGAAAATGATTAGGAATTGAAGTGGGAAGTAATAACCATATTAGCTGCTTGAGTTCAAATATTTTATCATAATTGTGGCTCTGATTCAAACATTTTCATAATGAGATAGAACTTCTTGAAGACTATGTCACTTGAGCACAATAAGTTACTAACATCAAGTTCAGAGTAGATAAGAATCAATGTCCAAGAAAAAGAAAGAACAAAAATAAGAATAGTTCATTGAGACACCTGCACCTAAAATGTTTACAGAAATTTGACTAAAACAGAGGAATTAGGTAGAAGAGACACTGACACATAAAACCACCATTTCCAAAGGCAGTTTAATCAATATAAATTGATTGTCCTAACAAGGAGACCAAAAAAAACTTGGAAACTGACAAACCAAAATTTATTTGAACTTATAGCTAAGTAGAGAGCTACAGCAGCATTCAGTCTAGCCCAATTTAGAATATAAGCTCATTTGTAAAATCTCAGGTGGCCAATTCAAAATGAGGTAAGAGAAAATAAAAAAAAAAAACAATAACAAGAAAGTAATCAATCTATATAATGACTACAAAAATATAAAAGAAAAAGATAATAGCCAATCTGCCAAAAAATTCATTGAAGAATATCTGTCGTCCAGAATTGATATGCAGTTCAAGAAATAAAATTGGTACATCAGCATAAATAGCAAGGAAGACACCATGCAGGGAGAGCAGGGATAATCAGTTACACTCAGAGTTGAACAGGAGAAGGAGATGAAGCTAGACTCTCTCTTGGGAAATTTTTTGGTGTTTTTAATTCTCTCAAAGTTCTTTTTTAAATGAAAGTCCAAATAATGAACAATATTCTTTTCCTGATGCTATGTCATGGAATAATCCAATGTTAAGAAAAGAAAAATTGAAGGTCATCCAAAAGGCAAGGGAGAGGCTCAAGGAGGCATGGGAAAGACATTGCTAAATGTATTACTGGAAAATAAAGTCAGGCAATCACATAGAAAAGATAGTTCTATGCTTTCCATTGGTATCCATGCATGTTCATGAGACTGAAATTAGAGCCTACAGAAAAATGGAGTGAATTACTTCCTGTGGGAAATTTAGAAGAGAACATTATACTAAACCGATAGGCATAGATGACCAGTTAGTTGCATCATTAGAGGGTAAATTCACATTAATGAGGTAAAAGGTCCATTAGAATGCCAAACTTTGAATTATCTAGAAGTACTGGCATAATTTTCATTTAATTATATAGAAAATACAAGGAAAAGTTGAAGAGCCCATGGAAAAAAATTCAGAACTTTCCCTTTAAGTTTATACGAATAATTATGTTATTAATGTTGTATTTTCTAATATTCTCTTTTTTCAAATTGCCTCATGAGTGAATAGTTGGATTCCTAAAGGTGTAAGTCTATGGCTAATGAAAATTATGTGGTTTTTTTCTCTTCTTATATTGCCTCAAAGTCACAAGGAAGCATAAACAGAAGACATTAAATGAATATTTATTGCTGAAAACAAAGATTCCCCAGATCCATCCAATGTCTGCTAATTCATATGAAGGATTTATGATTTCAATCTAGTCTATTACATAGGGGATAGGTCACAAAATAAGTGTCAGAAGGGGAATTTGAACCTATGTTCATTGTACTGTCTGTGTCAGTTATCGAGTGATGGCCAATTTAGGTTTGTAACTTCTATCGTTTCCCAAAAGAGTGGGTTAAGGTAAAAAATGTTTGGCCATGGCATGCACAATATCTCTTCTATACAACAATAATGGAGATTAAGATGTGTACTATTATTAGGAGAGCATCCAGAAAAGAGTGAGACAAAGTATGTTAGCCATCATATCTCTTTCCTTGACCCATAGTGAGCTTTTCATAGGCTCTTTCCAGTGTAAAAAGATTTATAATGCCAAAGATGATATTTTCCATTTATTTATTCAATAAATATGTGCTGAGTACCTAGAACAGGCAAGATGTCATGCTAGGAACCATAGGACAAACAAAATTGCACAAAACAACCCCTTTCCTCAGGAGTTTGCATGATATCACTCAATCGTTAACAAGTCTTTATTAAGAATTACTATACACATTCCCCAATTGACAATTGGCCAAAGGATAGGAACAAGCAGTTTTTAGATGAATAAATCAAAGCTATCAATATTCATATGGAAAAAAGTTCTAAATCACTCTTAATTAGAAAAATACAAATTAAAACAACTCTGAGGTATCACCTAACACCTATCAGATTAGCCAATAGGACAGTAAAAGAAAGTGATAAATGTTGTAAGAGATATGACAAAATTGAGACACTAATGCATTCATTATTGGCAGATTTGTGAACTGATCCAACCATTTTGGAGGGCAATTTGGAACTTCGCAAAGGCTATAAAATAATGCATACCTTTGGATCCTGTATAACAAAGAGATAAAAAAAGGGGGAAGGGGGCAATCTACTTGTATAAAAAATATAGCTGCTGTTTTTGTAGTGGCAAATAATTGGAAATTAAAGGGATGTCCATCAGCTGGGGAATGGCTGCACAAAATTGTGACATATAATGGTGATGGAATATTATTGTGCTGTAATAAATGAACAGGATAATTTCAGAAATACCTGGAGAGGCCTACTTGAACTGATGCAGAGTGAAATAAGAAGAACCAGAACACTGTACACAGTAACCCAATATATGTGGAATGATCAGCTTGATAGACTTATCTACTCTCAGCTTGGAATGAAGATCAAAGCAATCAATTTTTCACTTTAGTTTATTTTAAATTTTATTTGGGGGCTTGAATTTTATATAATTATTCTCTTACAAAAATGAATAAAATGGAAATATGTTTTGCATGATAATATATGAATACTCAGATCAAACTGCTTGCCAGCTCCAGGAAGGATTAGGAAAGGGAGGCAGTAAAACAGTTGGGATTATATAACTTCAGAAAACTTATGTGTTTCAAATGAGGATTATGGAATCCAGAGAAAAGAAATGTCAATTTTGGTTAAAGGGTTCAAGAAAGACTTCTTAGAGAAAGAAATATTCCTCTAAGAATGCTAGTCTCATTAGATATCTAACATGAAACAAAGTGGAAATCAAATAATTTCCATCATTATGTAAAACCTTTAATCTTTCTAAGGGATATCTTGCATTTTCTCCATTTCACAACAGCAACACCAGGGCTGGTTTTAGCTGAGGGAAATGTGATCATCATGATTTCTTATATCTACTCAACAAAGTAGAATGCGACCAGTAGTACTTTTTGTGTTTTTTTTTTAAATCTGAACATTACATTTTGTATTTTACTTTATTTATTTTGAGATTGAGTCTCCTTATCTCAACCAGGCTGGAATTTCAGTGACCATTCACAGGCCCCATCCTAATAATGATTAGCAAGGAAGTTTTAACCTGCTCTCTTTTTCCAACATGGGCCATTTCCCTGGGTAAATTTAGGGAGATGGGTCACCTTCTGGCAAGAGCTTACAATAATAGTGTAGAACTTAGTGTAGATACAGATCAGATTTAACCCTAATGCAGTTCAGAATTTCTGAGCTCAAATAATCTACCTTCCAAACTTCAGCCTCCCCTAATAGCTAGGATTATAGAAGTGTACATCACCACCCAACTACATTTTCCATCTATTGCGCCCTAAATTGCAATAATTATAAATAGCACATGCTATTGTATGCAAGTCTATATGTCATTTTAAGCATTTATATGTGAATATGATTAGTAATTTGCCATAAATTGTTTTATCTGTCACCATTGCTTCATAGGTACTAATTTTTTTTGTTGTTTTGTTTCTAGTGATGATATAAACTTTTTGTGACTTCTTCAACAATTTTATTATATCTGTGATAGTTATATATACTTTCAAACTCTCCCAATGTAAAAATAAATCCACAGAACAAAATGAAATATGTTGAGAGGAATATCCAATACTTGTGCAAAAAAAGTAACTGGCCTTGGTGTCAAGAGATCTAGTATGGAATCCTAAATTGAGCACTTATTATGTGAACTTTGACAAGTCATTTAAATTATCTTACCTCCAGTTTCTTCATTTATAAAATGCAGATAATAATAATTAATATTTATACTTGACAGAGTTCTACCAAAGGCACTTATAAGCTTTAAAAGGAGAAACCATATAAATGTAATATTATTATCATTATTATTTGAATCATGCCTTCTCCTTTGGCTAAAAAGATTGCATCTTGCCTATTGGTGACTGTTGGTGAGAATCAAATGAGATGATTTTTTGTGCATTAAAAATCTTAAATTAAATTATTATTTAAATTAATGATGTGATCAATATTTATTTGTTATACAATAATATTAATTGTATATGATCAATATTTATTTGATCTATTTTGAATATATATTACCTGCACTGATTTATTTTGTATTATAATAGTATCAATATCATTTATCTTTCTGGTTTACATTTTGGAGGGCTAAAATAATTTAACAATTCAATTCATCTTGTTTATTGAGCATCTACTATCTGCTATGCACTATGCTAGGTGTTGGTGGTAAAAAATCAAAATTGAAAAGCCCTTGCCCTCAAGGAGCTTACATTCTAATGTAAGGAAATAGGATAGAGAGAGAGAGAGATAAAATATATATATTTTGTGGAGAGGTGGCATAGTAAAAAGAAAGCTGAGCCTTGAGTTTAAAATTCTTCTCAGACTTATTAAGTATATGATTCTAGGCAAGGCATTTATATTCCTCAGTTTCCTCAATGTGATGTGGGGATAATAATAGCACCTACCGCCCAGAATTGTAAGGATCAAGTTTACAAATAATTTGTAAAGGGATTATCATGGTGACTGGAACATAGTAAGTCCTTAATACATGTTTATTCTCTTCTCCCTTAATTTGGGAGGATAGAGGACTAAACACTGTAGATATGAGGAAAAACCTATGTAGGCAAGTAATGAAATTGAGAGGCACTAGTGATTCCAAAAGTCAAAATACCAATATATTCCTATGAATTATATGGAATTTCTCAGGAAAAAAAGGAAATAAGCAAAATATAGTAAAAATAGCAACAGTATTTTCAAGATTACAATGTGGAAATCCATATGTATCTCATATTTTTAAAACACTTACCTTTTTTCTTAGAGTCAATACTGTGTATTGGTTCCAAGACAAAAGAGTGGTAAGGGCTAGGAAATGGGATAAAAAGACTCATCTGGCAATCCTACCTAAATTAATTTACTTATTCAGTGCCATACCAATCAAACTACCAAAAATATAAAACTAGAAAAATAATAACAAAATTCATCTTTAAGAACAAAAGGTCAAGAATATTAAGGGTACTAATGAAAAGAAAATGTGAAAGATAGTGGCCTAGTAGTACCAGATCTTACACTATACAATAAAACAATAATCATCAAAACAATCTGATGTTGGCTAAGAAATAAATGTGGATTAATAGAATAGATTGGGGGTAAATGATCTCAGCAATCCAGTATTGATAAGCCTAAAGATTCTAGCTTTTAGGAATAATCACTCACTGTGTGACAAAAACTGCTGGGAAAATTAGAAAACAGCATGGCAAAAATTAGGTTTAGATCAATATCTCATACCCTATACCAAGATATGATCAAAATAGATATATGATTTAAACATAAAGAGTGACATCATAAGTAAATTAGGGGAACATAGAATAGTTTACCAGTCAGATCTATGGAGAAAGAAGCAATTTATGACCAAAAAAGAGATAGAGAACATTACAGGATATAAAATGAATAATTTTGATTATACCAAATTAGAAAGGTTTTGTACAAACAAAATCAATGCAACCAAGATTAGAAGAAAAACAACAAACTGGGAAAAATGTATAACAAATTTCTCTGATGAAGATCTCATTTCTCAAATATGTAAAGAACTAAGTCAAATTTATAAGAATCTAAGTCATTCCCCAATTGCTTAATGATCATAGGATATGGATATGCAATCTTAGATGAAAACATATGAAAAAAATGTCCTATATCCCTCTTGATTAGAGAAAGGCAAATTGAAATAATTCTGAGGTACCGCCTCACACCCATCATATAGGGCAATATAAAAGTAAAGGAAAATTAAGTGTCTAGATGTCAGGGTAAATACAGAAGAATGTGCCACTTATGTATGACTAAATTCAAGTTCTGCCTTTGTTACAGACTGACTGAGAGGTCCCAGACAAGCCTAGAACTTCCCAGTGCTCTAGGTAATTCTCTACTGACCTACGTTGTTAAAAGGAGCTTCCTTTCCTAAGAATGCCCTATGACGTTACAGGCATAGTTTTATATTTCAATCCTCTTTTATTTTATTTTTATTTTGGTGAGGATTTCATTTCTTTTTTTATTTATTTGGAATATTTTTCCATGGTTACATGCTTCATTACCCCCCTCCCCCACTCTCTCGTTCCCCCTCCTAAAGCTGACGAGCTGTTCCACTGGGTTATATATTCATCACTTTTCAAAACAAATTTTTATATTATTCATATTTGCAGTAGAGTGATCTTTTAACATCAAAACACTAATCACATCCCTATCGCACTATGTGATCAAGCATGTATATTTTTTAATGTATTTCTGGTTCCATAGTTCTTTTTCTGGATGTGGATAGCATTCTTTCTCACAAGTTCCTCTGGATTGTCCTGAGTTGCATTGCTTCTGGTAGAAAAGTTTATTAATTCTATTGTGCCATAATGTATCTGTCTCTGTGTACATTGCTCTTCTGGTTTGGCTCCTCTTGCTCTGCATCAATTCCTGGAGGTCATTCCAGTTCACATGGAATTCCTCCATTTCTTTATTCCTTTTAGCACAATAATATTCCATCACCAGTATATACCACAATTTATTCATCCATTCCCCAATCAATGGACACCCCCTCATTTTCTAATATTTTGCCACCAAAAACAGCACAGCTATGAATATTTTTGTACAAGCTTTTTTCCCCCCTTATTATCTCTTTGGGGTATAAACTCAGCAGAAGTGTGGCTGGATCAAAGGGCAGCCAGTCATTTAAAGCTTTTTAGGCAAAATTCCAAATTGCCCTCAAGAATGGTTGCACCAATTCACAACTACACCAGCAATGCATTAGTGTCCCTCAATCCTCTCTTTTACATGAATATTCCTTTATCTAACTCTTCAGAAAATTATAAAACCCTAGCTCAAGCATCTACTTATGTAAAATAAAGTGTCAATTAATAGATCATTCCCTCATTTCCAATGGAAAATTAGTTCCTTAAGAATATGGATTGTCTTGTTTTAATCTTTCTGTACCCCAAGTCTAATATCCTATCCCACATGTTGTAATGACTTAATATATTCTTATGGCATGGAGGAGAGAAGAATTGACTTCTCTAGTGGGATGCCATAGACATCTGATCTTGGTTCTGCTCTGGTTAGCATTTTTAATTAAGGAATTAAGTGATACAAAAATTAGAGGGATGGTTAATCTAGTGGATGAAAAATAAGAATCTCAAAAACATTTCAATAAGCTTGGATAACAGACCAAAGCTAATAAGACAGATTTGCTAGAAACATTATAAAGTCTTCTGCGTATATTTTAAAGTTCAGCTTCACAAGCACAGGATGTGGAAGGAGTTGCCTGAAGCAGCTCTATCAGATGTTAAGAGAAACATGATAAAACTCCTTTAGGTTTTATCCTTCACTTAATGACCTACTTACAACCATTTGGAAGATATTTGGCATTGCAATATGAATTCTATTGGTAACCTATGGTGGAATGTGCAGGCTACTGAATTGCCAACTTGGTCATAATCAAGAGTAGTTATAGTCTAATTTTAAGGAATCTCACAAGTAGAATTTCCAGACTTAACGATATTCTAAAGGTCCCTCAATCAATGACCTACTCCTATGGCCTCAACCACCAGAGGCAGAAGGGTAATGTATACATAATGTCAGTTTTACAAACTACATTTTTATTGTTGAAGACTTTTTCTCTAATTCTCTCTCTCTCTCTCTCTCTCTCTCTCTCTCTCTCTCTTGTCTCTCCTTGTCTCTGCCTGCCTGCCTGTCTGACTGTGTCTACCTGCTTGTCTATTTGTTCCTCTCTCACCCCAATGCCCCCAATCTAAGCAACAGAAGGAAGATGAGAATATCAAACAACTACTAGCTCTAGAAGTACTTCTCTCTCATTGGTATATTTACCCTCCCTCATGGTGATGTCTATCCCCAATCCACTGATCCCAGTGTTTGGTTCTGGCTAGGTTTTACATTTTTACTGACCTTGAGCCCAAATTTCTCTCTTTGCAACTTCTGCCCATTGTTCCTGGTTCTATCTTCTTAAATCAAAAAGAATAAATATGTATAGTTCTACTTCCACATGACAATATTCCAAATACTTGCACACCATTATCATGTGCATACACATTTTTTCTTCTCAGGCTAAAAATATTCCATCAACCTTCAACTAGTTAATCTAGATATGACATGAACTCAAGGATAGTCACCATACTGATTGTACTCTTTTGGCCACTTGCTAGCTCATCAATGTCTTTATTAAATAGTAGTACTCAGAAATAAACATAATACTACAGACAAGATCTCACAAGGGCAGAATATAGAGGAACTATCATCTATTAAGATATCACATGACGGGAAAAATATTTTTTTTGCTGCAATATCATACTTTTGACCCATTTTGAGCTTGGCAACCACTAAAATCTTAATATCTTGTCCAAAACAACTACCTATACATTTTGCCTATATTATATATATGAAGCTGATTTTTTACACAAGTAGAAAAGTTTACATTTATGTCTAATGAATTTCATAAAAAATTTAGCCCATTGCTCAAGCCTGTCAAGAATCTTCTGGAACCTGACTGTATCCACCTCCTGTCTTTATTACTTTGTGTCATCACCAAATTTTATGAGTATACAATCTATAATTTTCTCCAAGTCATTGATAAAATCTTAAATAGCACAAGGCATAAGTCATTGGGGGTACTTTCTGCCACATTAACATGAAACCATAAACAATATTTTTTAAAATGGTGGCCAACCACTTCTGAACTGATCTGATAACATCAAATCCATAACTTTTCATCTTCACTACAAGAATCGCATGAGACACTTTATCAACTTATTTGCTAAAATATATGTAAACTGTAGCTCTACTATTCTAGTTATCAACTAGTTTAGTAATCCTGTTTAAAAAAAAAAAGGAATTAGTCTCATATGACCTATTCTTTTTTAAACCCTTACCTTCTATCTTAGAGTCAATACTAAGTATTGGTTCCAAGGAGAAGAGCAGTATAGGTTAGACCAGCATTGGTGAAGGTTTTCAAGTTCACATGCCCTAACTACAACTTCAAACTGCCTGTGAGTCCCCCTCCCCATTACCTCAGAGAGTGGAGGAAGTGGTCCCTTTGGGCAGTTTGACAGAGGGGCGGGACATGCAAAAAATGTCCTTTGGCACTGGGAAGAAGGAGAATGGAGCATACAATCCAGTGCCAGCTTGGCACATGTGGCAATACTTTGCCAATGCTGGGCTAGACAATTTCAGTTAAGTGACTTGTCCAGGGAATCATCTGTATTCAGATTTAAATGCAGAACCTGCTGTCTTGAGGTCTGACTCTCTATCTACTGAACCACTTAGCTACCCCTCACCTGGCCTATTCTAAATAAATCTATATTGGTTCCTTATAATCACCATTCTATTTCTTAATCTTTGCCAACATATTTTTAATTCTGTATTCTAGATTTTTCCTAGGAGTCATAATAAATGTCAGTGGCCTATTGTTTATAGATTCTATTATGTTTCATTTTTTTTAATTGAGATATTTGTACTTTTTCTTGTAATAATTTTCCTGTGCTGGTAACTAGCTACTACAGTGGATGAAGAGTTGGACACAGATTCAGGAAGACCTGAGATCTTGTGTTGCCTCAGATACCTACTAACTCTGACCCTAAGCAAATCATTATTAGTCCCTCAGTTTCCTCATCTGTAAAATAAAGATAATAATAGCATTTACTACTCAGGGCCATGATAAAGATAAAATGAGAAAATAATTATAATTGGTCTTCAAAACTTAAAGTGCTATATAGATAGTGGAGGGGCTTGCCATTTCCTTCTCCAGCTCATCTTACAGATGAGGTAACTGAGGCAAACGGGGATAAGTGACTTACCCAGAGTCACATAGCTAATAAGTGTTTGAGGCTCTATTTAAAATCTAGGCCTGGCATTCCATCCATTTCACCATCTAGCTGCCTAATAGTTATCAATATGGATGATACTCATATGATCAACTAGAAGTCTTTAGCCAAGCATTTCAAACTCTTCACAACAAAGACCCTTCCTCTCTTTGCAAATTACTCTCATGAACTGTATATATAGCCTAACTAGATTAACTCAATTGCTACTTCTCACATACCACCCTCCCCATTTCTCATCTCCAAGCTTTTGCTAGAACTTGCTTTCATTACTCACCTTTGCCTTCTATAATCCCTCACTTTCTTTATTAATTAGGTCAAAAATGGGGCAGCTAGATGGCTCAGTGGATTGAGAGCCAAGCCTAGAAAGGGGAGATCCTGGGTTAAAATCTGGCCTCAGACACTTCCTACCTATTTGACCCTGGGCAAGTCACAACTACCATTGCCTAGAATTTATAGCCCTTCTACCTTGAAACCAATACACAGTATTCATTCTAAGACAGAAGGTAAGGGTTAAAAAAAAAAGAATTGGGTCAAAACTCAGCTCCTATATGAAACCTTTCCCAGGTCCATCAGCCACTAAGGTCTCCCTACTAAGGTCACCTTCCATTTCTACATACATCTATAAATTCTCTCCCCACTAGAATATAAGCTCCCTGAGAACAGGTTTGTTTTTGCTTTGTCTTTCTTTTTCTCAGCACTTAGTACTGTGCCTAGCAATGTTTGTGGACTGATTGATGTCAATCAACATTCTTTTCCAAATTCAGCTCATTCTGAGATTTAGAGCTCCTGATCCTAGGCTGGTCTCATGCCATATTTTTATATTCATCCAATTTTCCTCTCCTTGATTTTCATCTCCTAAAAGTGGTAGTGTTGTTTTTTAATTCAATGTAGTTGATGAGATCCCTTAGCACCCTGTATCATCTTTGTATTCAAAGGAAAGTACATAATGGAAGAATTGGACAGTTCACACATTGCCTTAAGCAAGCAATTTCAAATTCTACTTAAAAAGGTAATGACTATTCCAGAGCATAGGGTTTTTTTTTTCAGATCTGCTATTACTTACAGAGAATTTTCCAAGTAGTGTTACAGTTAATAAATTGCATCTTCAGTAAGAAGTTAGTGTTTACTATATAAATAGCGATACTATTGTTTCTCCAGTTAAGAATAAATTATTGAATAAAATAAAAATAAACCTCTCCCAAAACCATATTTTTGACTGGCATCTTGGAAAATGTTGTAGTGTTTGATTATTATACCACACATTGTATTGAAGCAATGCTTGGTATTAAATTGTGGTTTAGCTTAAAAATGCAGGATGAAACATTAGCCTGGATTTTGAAAACTTAAGAATTTAATTTCACTCAACAAAGTGTTCCTCCTATTGGCATTAAGACAATTAAAATGTAAAGTTTCAGAAAGCAAACCAAATGTTCAAAAAGTTTTAAAGTTATAGGTCCACTTTTGTATATTGGTAAAAATGAAATGACAAGCATGCACGAAATGTGTATTTGATTATGTGAGAAATCAATGTTATAATTACATATCCTAATTGGGTAATATCAAAAAGACTTTTATTATCATAAAAATCAATTATGATACACCCCTGCAATTTAACTTTTAATTATGCTTATTCTGATCTATTTTATGGTCTGGGGAGGGCCACATGACCCAACGTCCTACACCAAACCCTTTGAGTTAGGGCCATTAAATAAACTATCTTTGAAAACAGACACTCTCATTTGGTTTCTGGGTAGATTCCAATCTCCTACAGTTGCCTTCCTGTCCCTGAGCTATAACTCTACACCCCCATCTTCTTCCCAAGAGTCCTAACGACTTCCATCATTATACAGTGAATGGGGAGTGGCAAAGCTGTTTTTGGAATTCATCGCCAAATTCTAGGCCCTTTCTCTTCCCACTCTCAGGTAATGCTAGCTCTTTAATACATTTAGGACAGCAGATGAATGACCCATGGAGTACTCTTCTTTAAAGTAATATGTCTAAGGCTTTATTAGTTATGATCTAAGACAAAATGGTGGTCCAAATTAAAACAAAGAACTGAAAAAAATGGAAAAATATACTCTTAAAATACATCAACAAAAATTTCCAAATAAGATAAAAGTGTTCTTTTCCCCTTGAGTTATATGACTTATTATTGTCATTTTTCATTTCCTTTCAGTTATTAAAACAAGTTTATTTTTGGCACCTTTACAAAGATCTTTATTCAAATTTGAGAAGTGTTGCAAAAAATAACAAAATCATTTTTAGAATCAGAAAACAACTTAGATATCTCATAATCTATATATTAATGATGAAATTGGTTTAAATCTTATATTAGGAAATCATTCACAATAAAAATCCATGGAGGTATGGGGGTAGGAAGAAAGCTATACAGTAAGTGCTAGTAATAATACTATTAACTTTGAGACATTGGTCAAATGTGCTTTATTCCTACAAAATATAATTCTTCATTCTCAAATAATATGGGTAGAGAAGATGATCCAATATTATATCATTAATCAGAAATAAATATATGTATTTTCACAGGGGATTTTGAAAGAACATCACAATTTTGACAGTGAAATTTTTCAGATATCATTATTTATGAAAGTTATTGTGTTAACATCATTAAGCACTCAAGTACATGGGCCTGCCTCCTCAGGTGAATCCTGGCTCTTTATAAAAGATGGTCTTGTTAATCACATATAAAAATTGTATAAATGTTACTTATTACCCAGACTATGTCATACATCTTGGAGAGCAATCCATTGAGTTAATTGAATTATATGTGTGTGTGTGTGTGTGTGTGTGTGCGCGCATCCAGTATTTGACTGCCAAAACATATGCCTGTATTTGTGGATTTGTGGGAGGGGGTGTAAAAGAGAATCAGCATGGAACTGTGGATAGAGAACTAGTCTTGGAATCAGAAAGACAGGTTCAAGAATATAGCTTTGGCATATAGTGGCTGTGTGACTCTGGGTAAATCAGTTAAGTTCTTGGTGCCCACAAACAACTCTCTAAGATTATAATTCACAGAATAAATTCACATCTGCCTTGGCAGAATAATTTTCCTCTCTGGGAATTTATACCAATGAAATATAAAATTATGGGCCTGACATTATATACATACCTATATATGTATATATATATATACATATATATGTATATATATACAGACCTAGCATAGATTATGTCATATTGTACATATGTAATGTATACAACATCACATATGTTATACATTTATAATATATACAATATATACAACATATACTTAATTTATGCTACATATATATCTTGGAGAGATACTGCAATGTGCTAGACCATTAAAATGAAAGAAAAAGGCAGAATTGCATTTGAGAAATGATAATAATTTCAATGGTCACTGAACATTGATATCATTTGGGGCTGCTTTATGTCTGTGAATTCTGGAAATGTCAAGAACTGAAGAATTGTAATTGTAATTAAGCCAAAGGGTAATGGGTATATGAATGATGGGCATAAGTAGCCTGTGGCTTATTATCGATAATGACTTGTTCCTGCATGATTTGTGATCTGCAACATCAGATGGAATACCTGATCATGGACAAGAGATCCATCTGAGTATATTTTATATTCATGAGTAATAAAATAATTAAAATACATTATTCAGGAAACTTTTAAAAGTCAATGTTAGTTGAATCATGTAACAAGAGTAAAGGACAATGAATGGAGAGTCCCAGTCCTGCCCTGCTACTTATGGAGTGATAAAAGTCCTAGAGGAAGACCTACAGAATGTTAGGTAGAGCTTTTGTAGAGAATGTATCATAGAAGGACAGAATGACCTCGGATGAGGTACAGGACAACTATGAGCTCTTCAAGGGCTGGTACTATATGATCCTGAATTTGGGGTTCTTCATCTATAGGATACAAATGTGTCAATACTCCAAGGATCTGGAATTTGGTCAACATGGGGTAGTATCCACTGAATTAAATGATAGTTCCTCTATAACTTAGTATTTACATTGTTGTTGTTGTTGTTATTGTGACAATTGCCAAATAATTTGTCATTATTTAATCAACCTGCTAAGAAGTTTCTCTGAACTTGACTGTTGATCCTCAGACAACAAATAAACAATCTATCACCATGCCAAAACTTTATGTCTTTCCAATCCAGTAAAACCTATCAGAACTTTGCTCTGTTGCCATAGCTTTAAAAAAATCTGGGGACTTCTGTCATGACTTAAATATGAGTAAGAATTTAGTTGAGGAAGGAGAACCAGAGAAATATTTATTTCTATTCCTTTTATATTGTTTATTGATTTGGTACTGAAGCACCAAATTCACTACAAAACACCTGATTTTATCCTCCAAACAGAATGTTCCAGTTACATTGGAATTCCCCATTCCAAAGTGTTCCATCCTTTAAAACTTCAATCTACCAACCAACAAGCATTTATTAAGCTCTCTATACCAGACAGGCAATGTGAAAAGGGCTGAGGATACAAGGATAAAACAAAAATACTTGTCTTCAAGGTGCTTACACTCTAGGTTGCTGATAGGCAGAGTCCATACCTCAATGAAAAGACCACCATAGAAAGAAAGGAATTTCTTCATTTGACAACTGCTTGGGTCTTCTGTTTGTTTGTTTCCTAAATTCTGACTCTTTTATCACCTGTCCCATCTGGTTTGGGATACTTCTCTTAATTCAGTTTCCATTCTGCTCAACTTATCCACCTACTCTGAGCACTGGCATTTCCTCTCCTAACAGTGAAAGAGCCTATACTGACCTCACAAGAATTCCAGTCTCAACCACACTGCCACAATGCCAGAGAATAACTGCCCAGTTGTCAAACAATTATCATCTGCCATATAGTTACACATATTTGACAGTAGAACTTCCCAAGCACCTCAGAAAATGGATTTGAGGAGTCACAGTGCAATAGTTGGGATTTCCTGCATCCTATGTCTGGATATATACCCAACTTGACAAAATTCACCACAGTGAATTTATAGCTGAAAGGGATGATGAGATCATAGATTTATAGCTGGAAGGCACATTAAAAGAAAGAGGAATAAACATTTATATTGAACCTACTAGATGTCAAGCATGGTGATATGTGCTTTTAAAACATTTCCTAAGTTCAAATCCAGTGTCAGATATTTACTAGCCTGTGACTCTGGGAAAGTCACTTAAATTCTGTCTGCTTCAGTTTCTTCATTTGTAAAATGGGAATACTAATATTACCAACCTCCTAAAGTTGTTGTAAAATGATTAGGACCATGTCTCACAAGTAGCAAAGCTGGAATTCACACCCAAGACTGCTGATACTAAATAAAGTATGCCACCCTGGCTGAATGATGTAGGTCATATTTTCATGACTAAAGAAGACTAAAGGACTAAAGGAAAATGCTATATCCATATGAATGACAGTTATAATTGAAGTATAAAGAGAAAGATCCATAGATAGAGAATAAATTGAAGAGCTGCTTTAAATTCACTCGCAATTGCTTGTTGTGAAATTTGTTCCTCATACCATTCCTTAAAATATGCACATTAATTCTAAAGATGAATTTTGTAAGATTTAGCAACTTTCTAATTATATGTCAGAGTCAGGACTTATAAAAAGACTGAGAGAATTTTTTTTCTGATATCAATGTATCACAGTTCCTTTCCAATGAAGAGGTTGATACCATCACTCTAAAATCCAAGATTGTAAATGATTAGAGAAGGATAAAGGTATCGGTCCCTAGCAATGTCATCAATAGACACACATCTCATTTTTATGATTCTATATGTGAGTGATGGTGGTGATGGTTGATCTTAGATGATTCAAGCAATCAATTGTAGGGTTTTAGATAATATATAATTATTATATTTAAAAGGATGATA
Source organism: Monodelphis domestica (assembly GCF_027887165.1). NCBI lineage: Eukaryota > Metazoa > Chordata > Mammalia > Didelphimorphia > Didelphidae > Monodelphis > Monodelphis domestica. The sequence continues at coordinate 470,636,642 of NC_077228.1, forward strand.
GTATTTATTTATATTTTAAAACTCAATAATATTGATTTATAGATGGTCATATTGATAATATTGAACATAAAGTACATTCTGACTAGTTTTTCTAGGATTGAAATAATATATATACATGTATATATATATGTGTGTGTGTGTGTGTTGTGTCATCACTATTTATGATATAGATTAATCCTTTCAAGATAGCCTAAGATGATAATATTTTATCTATCACATAATTTGCACCTAAGCAGATAACTTTGAATTTCAATATGTTGACTTTCATATCAAGTGTTGTAAAATAGCTAGCTATACAACACATAGATAGAGGGTTAGATTTAGAGGCAGAAAGATGACCAGAAATCCAGCATGAATTTACTGTGTAGCAATGGTCATCAATGAACCTTTGCCTGCCCCAGTTATCTTATCTCTAAAATGGTTTTTACGGGATTGTTGTGAAGATAAAATAATGTAATATTTGTAAAGGTTTTGCAAATTTTCAAGTGTTTTATAAATACTAGCAATTTTCATTATTACTATTACACAAAAGACAAATTTCTTCCACCACATATGCTTTATGGTTCCTTATAATTTCACCAGCAAATAGCTAAAAATATAGTTTGAGTTAATGTTTCAGGAAACCTTTGACCTTTACAATTTGATCTTTGATACTTTACAACTGACCCCTTAGATATGCAATAGCATCCACTGTAGCAGGACTTTTACACATAGGTTTAATTCAGTAGAGGAACAAAGTAGCAGCTAATGCAACTCATTTTTGTAGTGTCTTTAAGATGATATTCTCTACTAATCTCAAAAACACCTAAAATTTTTAGTTTTACTTCAAAATGGATTGAATGTCAACTACATTTTTTTCTCACAATATCTGTACTACTGTTTAGTAAAGTAATTATATAATGATAAAGAAATAGAAATGTAGTAGAGGTGCTTAACACTAATAGTGTCTTCAAGATGAAAAGATGGAAAATAATTCCAATTATGACATAAAGATTCCTGTTTTATTTTTTGGAATGGATCTGATTTATTTGTTTTAGGAAACTACTAACTAGTATGGTTTAAAACCTGATCTGTGACCTAAAATCATAAAATTTTATTAAAACCAGAATTGATCTTATTGCAGTAGAGAGCTCCTAACGAGGGATTTGCTCTACCGATGCAGTTCAACACCACCTCTTATCATTTTTTACTTTTAGAGAAATGCCTTGGGAACCTATAGAAATATTAGCTCTTGGAAATGTATAAGGTTGAATAAGAGGCTAAATAGTGACTGGTTCAGGATCACAAAGTAAGGGCTAGAGGCAAGTCTTGAAATCATGTCTTTCTAACTTCAAGGCTTCTATGATACTACAATGCTTCTAACGATTTATATTCAATATCATTAGTATAAATCAAAGTTGAAATATATATATATATATATATAAGAAGATTCATATATACCTAAGTGTTGAATGAAATAATGTAAATAAAGCTCTTGGAAAACCTTGAAGTGTTATATTATTAAAGTAATAATCATAACATATAGCATTTATATAATCCTTTAAGGTTTTCCAAGTGCTTTATATGTGTTATCATATTTAGTCCTCACTCTGTGAGAAAGCTGCTATTATTATCCCCTTTTTTTCCATACAAAGAAATAGACTGAGAAAGAAGCTTGAGGTCCCATGGATGAAGCAAGATTTGAATTCAGCACATCCTGACTCCAAGTCCAGTCCTCTATCCAATTAAGCCACCTAATTCCCATTGATTACATTAATATGATTCCATGGTACACTAACATAGACACATTTACACATGATAGATCTGTGATTTCCTGAGTATGAGATATTTTGACTGTGAGAGCTCCATGTAACAATGAAGATTTCTACCATCTTTAATATATATATATATATGATTGTTCTATAATTTGATGGAAATTTAGAGATTATTAATTCAACATCCTCATAGGCTAAGAGATATAGAGCTGAAAAAGCCCTCCAAAGCCATCTTGTCTACTCCATTTATTTTATAGATAGAAAAAAATGAATCCCAAGATGGTTAATTGAAAGTCAGAATTTGAAAATAGATCATCTGACTTCAGAAGCATAATTTTTTCCATTGTATCATACAATTTACAGATGAGGAAACTGAGGCCTAGAAAAGTTAAGTGACCTGCTCAAGGTCTCATAGGCTGTAATTGGCAGAGATAGAATTTAAACATGGTCTTCTGACCATGTAGGGAAGTTTTAGGGAACTGTCAGTCACATACAGGTTAAATAAATGACTTGATCAAGGTCATAGAGCTAGTGGTAGAGATAGGGTTTGAATTCAATTAATCTTCCTGATTCCAAGCCCAATACATTATATGTCAATTTATTTGTGTTTCTGTGTAGAATATGTGTTTATGAGAGGAATATAGTCCATTGTTATTAAAATATTTATACATTTTATATTCTTCTTTAACTTCCCAACTTACTTCAATAAGTTTTAATTAGTAATTTGTTGGCTTTAAAAATAAAAAAAAATGTTTCATGTTATCCAGTTATTTTTGTTTTTATTTTGCTATTTTTCTTTTCATTTATTGTATTTTAACAGAGCAATCCATTTAGAGACCTCCAATACGGAGTAGTCAATGCTAAGTGAAAAGCTATTTTCCAGATGAAGAAAGATGAAGGAATTATCACAATCAATGCTTAGAAAAAGCATGGATAGTGGGCAGCTGGGTAGCTCAGTAGATTAAGAGCCAAACCTAGAGATGGGAGGTCCTAGATTCAAATATGACCTCAGATACTTCCCAGCTGTGTGACCCTGGGCAAGTCACTTAACTCCCACAGCCTAGCCCTTACTGCTCTTCTGCCTTGGAACAAATACACAGTATTGATTTATTGATTCCAAAATGGAAGTTAAGGGTTTTAAAAAAAGGACAGAAAGCATGGATAAGGTCTATGAATATAGATTTGAATATAGATCCTTCCAAGGAGATCCTGATTGGGAGGAGGGAAGGTCTTAGCCTTCTATATTTCTCTCCTCCACATTAATTAGATGTCAACCAGGTGAATGTTTGGCTAATAGAAGAAAGCAAAAAGCAGTCAGCCAGCCAGCTGCTCAGTGACTAGAGAGGCATTAGTTAACTCCTGCTAAATCTGTTCTGATTCCTTTGAAGTAGATGGACTAGAACCAGCAGCATCTCACAAAATAAAAGGTGTCAGACAGTCTGGAAGTAATAAATTGGGGGAGGGGGGAGTAGAAGAACTTGATTAAAAAGGGGAATGGGGATCTGGACAAGACCACACACAGGGTTAATATCCAGAGCTTTTTGTCCTCTGTAACATCTGGATGAAGAAAGCATTTAAGGACATTTTGTCAGCTCTCCCACTAGTGGCAACTGTTCCTCTTCTGGTCATCCATCTAATATAAAAATCTGCATATGGGAAGAATGCTAAAGACCTCTCCGAGCTCAAGGATCATTCAAGTCCGGATGTCAGTTTACTAGCCAGACAGAGGAAGCTTCCTCTTGACACTCTCTGTACTGTACAAGTTTTATGAATAGAGACCTTCATTTGCCTGTACTGTAAAAAGCCATTCAAAAGCAATGAAATTTGGTCAAAATAAGAAAGAAATACTTTTTTAAGGAAAAAAAAGGAGGGTTTGAAAGGATTGCAAAAGATGATTGTGCTAAAGCACTTTTACACAGGTTTGTTTTAGTTCTCAATTGTCCAGTCACATTTAAGCAGGTCTCTTACTGTGAAATATGATAACCTTTCTTTTCTCAGTGTTCTTTCTCTTAAATTAATGGCACTGTCTCTAATTCCATGCGCAGCAAGCAAAGAGTTTAGTTTACTAGATAACGCTAGGTCTGGTAATCGGCCAATGTCGAAAGACGCACTAGCCAAAGAAGTAGTAGGCCAAAGACTTCACCTGAGAAATAGCAGATATTAGGGCGTTTTTTTTTCTTTTTTTCTTTTTGGAGGTCTTTTAGAGAAATATTAATAACCATGCTGAGTTCTGTCCCTGTTTAAAAGCAGAGGAACTGGGGGGAGTCCATAAATTATGCTAGGTAGCCAGAATTTTCCTGTTTTGAATGTAACTGAAAACAATCTCTTTAAAACTGATTGTTAATGAAGTTGTAATTCAGAAGCATTCCAAAACAGCAGGAGGCTTTTAAAACCACTAAGGTTTGGATGAAATCATAAATTACCATTTGAAGAAAATTTGGACTGCTACTTGATACACTTTTAGCTGCTTTCTAACAGCAAGTTCTAAAGTTCTGCAGTTCTGTGTGATGGGCTGTAGGGAATACAGCATCCCTTCAGAACTTCTGTATATACTTTTCTAGCCCAAGGAAGAAAACAACATGGACAAAATAAAAAGTGTCATTTCCTCTAACCATTCCATTTAGCTCAGGTCACATTTCCCCAATAGGAAATGGGCAAAAAGTAAAAGTGAAAGCTGATTTGCAAAGTGAATATTTATTTGCTCTATCCCATGAACCCCTACACTCCCTCCAGGATGCTTCAGAGTTGAAAGATCATTAGTCTCAGAACTAGCAGAGATCCTGTTCTATAGAACTACATTACCTTGATCAGGTAAGTCACTTAGCCTTTCTAGGCCTCAGTTTCCCCATTTATAAAATTTTAAAATTTAAAATTTTATAAAATAAAAAATAAATTTTCTAAAAAAATTATAAGAAAAGTAAAAAAATCTACCTCAAGGAGGTATCATAGGAAAAATAAGATAATTATATGGTGTTCTTTTCAAATTTTCAAAGGTAATAGAAGTACCAGTTATTACTATTATTATTATTATCACTATTATCTAGCAATCGATGAACAAATACATTAAGTGTACTATGGAATCAATTTTGCAATGACTTTCAATGATCATTATCATCATCATTTCCTTGTACTCTGGAATATTGCCTGTTACTAACCTAATAACCTACATATGATGGTAATAATTTAGCTTTTTAAAGTATTTATCATAAGCCCTTTATATGACTGAAATATCTGATGTTTTTAGATATAAATATTAGCTATTCCTCTTTAAGACTTTTTATTTTGTTTTAAGGATAATGAGGTTGTTACTTTCAGCTAAAAAAAATAACCAATGGTAAACATACCGACTCTTCAAAATTCATTTCCCATAAAATATTATGATACTAAAAAATGAGAAAGTATTTCCCTCTATCATTTCCTCCAAATGCCATTAGAGGAAACATTGGTGAAAAGCCAGCCACCATCATCAGTGTTTCAAAAATCATATTTTATTGAATAAAGGTAAGGAAAAAGTGATGAAGAAATTAAATGTCCCTCTACTCTGAAATTAACATGCCATCCCCTCCATTTAAAGAAATATTTAATATACATGGTGTAATGTCATGTACTTAACCATGCCTGTGAATTACCCCTTATAAGACTAAGTTTTATAAAGGTCTAAATCAAGTCTTGATCTAAACTTAGAATTTCACCAAGTGCTTCACACAGTTCATAAATTTCTACTGAATTGAATACATTCATCATCTTAAAATACCTCATCTAACAGTGAGGGAAGCATTGAAATTAGCTGCACATATTATATATTTAGTCAAAGATATTAGTGAATATATGAAAATGCATAATAAAATACTTGATGCTGCAAACAATTATTTAGGGGCAGCCAGATGGCACAATGGAGAGAACTCAGGGCTTAGGGTGAGGAAGACTAGTTCAAAGCCAGCCTCAGATACTTACTAGCTGTGTAAGCTTCAGCAAGTCACAGAACCCTATTTGCCTCATTTTCCTCACAGGAAAATAAGCTGGGCAATGGCAAACTACTCTGATATCTCTGCTAAGAAAAATCACAAATTGGGGTCATAAGGAATCAGGCATGATTGAAATGACTAAACAACACCACAATCTTTTAGAAACATGATGATGTTGAAAAATGGCAGATATGACAAAATTATATTTTGTGCCAAAATAAGAATTACGTATAACATATAGAAAACATATTCATATGATTGATGCTAAAACAGCCTTTATCATTTTTATGGTTTTAATAAACTAGATGGTTTTACTGAATGTTGGGCCTGGATTTATCTTCTTAAAATACTACCCTATCAAACTAAATAGAAATTTAGTTATATTTTGTTCTCCAACTAAATTATAGACACAGAAGTATGTATAGAGATGTGAAAGGGTCATTGTACTTTCAGATATATTGTTCATAAAACCTTAATATTGGTTTCATAGTTTCTGACTTTAGAACAAAAAGAGAAATCAGAGGTCATTTAAGAATTAAGAACCAACAATTTGTCATGTACTGTGATAAGAGTTTTATAAATTATCTCATTTGATCCTTACAACAACGTTGAGAAATAGGTGCTATTATCATTCCCATTTTACATTTGAGGGAATGAGGCACTCAAAGGTTTAGTGATTTACCCAGGATCACATAATTAGTAAGTTTATGAGACTAGAATCCAATTCAGGTTTTCCTGGCTTCAGACCCAGAGCTCTGTCCTTTGTGCCACCTAGATGCCAATAATCAAATTCAGTCTTTTCATTTCATAGAGGAGGAAAATGATGGCAGAGACATCCATTAATTTGCATAAGGTAACATAGGTATCATGCAGTAGACCTTGCATTTCAACCTCAGTCTTCTTTTTCTTATTTTCATCGAAAGATTATGCAAAAAGATTTATTTTCCCAAATTTCACAGTATGTATTTCGTATCTGGAAGGGACCTTATAATTCATCAAATCTAACCCAATTATTTTGTGGTTGAGAAAATGACATCATCATCATTATCATTTCATCATCTTAATTATCATAACACTAATAATAATAATAGCACTTATATTTTAAGTTTTGCAAAGTACCTTATCAATATCTCATTTTATCCTTACAATCAAGGGAGATAGGTGCTATTATTATTCCCATTTTATAGATAAGGAAACTTGAGACATCCAGAAGTTAAGTGACTTTCCCAAAGTCATAGAGCTAGTAAGTGAGTGAGTTAAGGATCCAAATCAAATCTTTAGGATTTCAAGACCATTGAACCACCTAGACAAGAGAAGTTAAATGACTTTTCTAAGGATACACAAATAGTAATGGTTTGAGGTCAGAAATGAATCTAGGTCTCACACCAAGTTTCATACTCCACATTGCCTCCTCATCTATACAACATAGGTAATGGACTATTAGTCTTTTTGATTTAAAAAATATAATTTTCTGGGGTCAGCTGGGTAGCTCAGTGTATTGAGAGCCAGACCTAGAGATGGGAAGTCCTAGGTTCAAATCTGGCTTCAGACACTAACTAGCTGTGTGACCCTGGGCAAGTCACTTAACCCTCATTGCCTAGCCCTTACTGCTCTTCTGCCTTAGAACCATATTGGTTCTAAGACAGAAGGTAAGGATTATATACATATATATATATATACATATATATAATTTTATGAATAAATCAAACCCTTTCTTTGTATGTTTTAACTCAGTATTTAAAACTTTATTTTAATAGTATTTCAGATACCCATCTGCATTTAACTAAGCCAATGAGAAAAAAAAAAGCTCATTCTCTCATCTCAACATCCAAAACGCAAATCTTTTCTTTGAAAGGGTCTACTTTTTAACCATACAGCCCATGTCTCCTAAGTTTGATTTAATTTGAGTGAGCTCATTATCACTAACTAGGCAGCACCTCAGTAAATTAACCAGTGTTAAGAGGATTTTTTTTTCCTCCAAAAAGGAGAAAGCTTTCCTGAGAAAAGAAAGCCAACTTCTTAGTCTTTTTTAGCAGATAGAAATCCTAACCTCCAATCTGAAAAGGAGTCATGTTTGCCTCAGTGTATTTTAGGGATAGCTTAGCTGCAACAATGTGGTGGTTTTTCCATTTTAACTGTAGCCTTGCTGGAATCGAGGGATTTGGTCGAACTTAATTAAATAATTTCTAAGCAATGTATATGTATATGTTTATTAAAATATACCATTTTTGTGCAATATTAAAAAGTATTCATGGAGCTTTACACATAATAGATTCTCATTCAGTATCTGTGGATTTTGTTTAATCTAAAATTAAGTACTAAATAATGAGTCACATCAGACTATAAATGTTTAGCTTAAGAGCTCATTGAAAGAATATTTTAAAGGTCTGTCATGTTTACTCTATATGCACCTCATTGAACTTAACTGTGACAATCTATATTATTTTATTGAAAGATTCTTCTAATTGATAGACAATTTGTCTTCATTTCTCCTCTACAAGACACCTTGTCAATTTTTGGTTTGGCAGAAAACTATTGGGAAAGGGACAATATGAATATCCTCTAGTATGTGTGTCACTGATCATCTAAACTGCACTCTGATTAAGCAAACTCCTGAAGTTATCTTGGCAAGATCTGAATATATACATATAGACATATATAGCTTATATCAAAAAGATTCATATAAATAATATATACTATTATACATATAAGCATATTTATAAATACATAAGTGTATATATATATGTATATATGTCTTGAAGAAGACAGGACCATTTCACCTGCTGATCCCTGGGACTCAAAAAAAATTGAGTAGGAACAACTAAGGGTTATGCACACACTTGGGGAGAGGGGTGTTCCATAAATATCATGAGCTTAACTCCTCTTTTTTTTCATTTTAATGAGTTAATAACTGTCTAAACTCTGCAGATTATTATTCTAATAAACAAGGAGCTGACTCAGCCCCACTATATTCCATTACTACTAGATGATATATTAACTCTAAAATATATGAGAGATGAAACAAACTAACTTTCCATAAAGAATATTATAAATATAAAATGTATTTATGCATTATTTAAAGTATAAACTGATTTTTTTGAAAAGCATCAACAAAATTTCACATTTTCTTAAAAAGTACACAAATATTTATATATACAGAAACAAATGACAAAAACAAAGTGTGTATATGTCTATATATGTATACTATATATAATTTATAAATCATTACTGTCACTACACCCACATTATTTACCTCCCCCCAAAAAGTTAAAATTAAAAAAGAAACTAACCATTGATACAAGCTGAAACCAGTAGGGACTTTGATACTCTAATAGTAAATATAGTCATGTTAAGAAATCCCTAAAAAATAATGGAATAACAAGTTTTGAAATAAAATTTAGCTAATTAGTTTATGAGAACTAAAATCACTAACTGCATGTCATTCATTTCCCATCCATCAATTTTCCCCAGACCTTTCTACCATAGTATGAGGAACCTTGGGTTCCTAAGGAACATTTTTTAAAAAAACAGTTCTTACTCATACAGGGAACTCTTCTATGTGATTTTATTTTTAAATATTAAAAAAATGAAAGAGTTTAAATAAAAAAGGGTCTTTCAAGTTATAAAAAGATAGCCACTGTTCTAAAATTTCCATGTTTAGCAACTGAGTTCTGTACAATGATGCTGCCACAATGTTTCTATTAAGCTGGTTTACAATTCTACCATTTTGACTTGAGCTCAAACCCAAAAGCTAGTATTAGCACTGCCCACCAGGGTGTCTATCCTTTCACCAACACTAGTTTACTTTTTCATTCCTTTTTATTTGGTAAATGTGGTTCAGACGCTAATGGCTACTTTCTGTTGTCTTTGAATATGTCTTTTTTAAGAAGATAGATATCTGACTAAAAGACAAGACAAGTATGAAGTACATACACTATTTTAGGTAATTAGAAACTAGCAACTGGGAAATAAATAGAAAAGTACAAAAACAAACAAACAAAAACTCACTAAACTATTATGTTAAGTTAAAGACATTTCATCAAGTGACAGAAAGCCCACTTAATCTGAACCCTGCAATTTTGTATTTATTGAATTGATTTGCTTTGCAAAAATAGGCAAGGTTCCTGCCCTGTCCCCACTTCCCCTTGTTAAATTTCTTACTGTGATTGTAGGCAGAAGGTGTATATAGGTAAACAGAAAAGGGGGGGGGTATAAGAGAGAACTCCAAAAAATTAATTTTCATTTTAATATTAGAACTTGACAAAGAAAATGAAGTCTAAGTTAAATAAATAAGCAAATGTGTCTTCAGTTGATCTCTTCTTTAATTCACACAAAGATGTGGCCAGAGCTTATGTTTCAGCTGTGTTTTTACAGAAAAAGAAAAAAAAAAGTTTGGTGCCCTGCTTTCATGAAATTTTTCTGTTTGATCAAAAGTTGTAATTTGTGGTATCCTACGCCACATGTTGGGATGAGGAGTAGGAGGGAAAAGATCCGTAGGGCTTGCCTTAGTTGAATTGAGTCCTATATTCTCCAATATCACCCTCCTTAGACTGATTTAATGAGAGTTCATTTACAGGGGTAGACGCCTCAACCTAATTGGTAAATAAAACCAGCAGGGGGCAGAGCTGCTAACTGCTTTGACAGTATCCAACTGATGACCAGGTACAGAAAGCAACAACCTGAAAGGAAACTTTGACGGTCCGCTCGGTTAAAAATTTCTCCATTACGTTTTTTGCTGAAAATGTGGCACGCTGATGGAGTATCTCCAGTCTGCAAAATTCCTTTGGAAGATCACAAGTTTCTCTAGCTGACCAAAGAGCGGTTCAGCAGAGCCAGATTTCTTTAACTCCAGTTAACAAAGCTGCATAGTGATCAAGGGGAGTGGGAGGCAGTGAGCCAGACTCTATTCATGGATGTATCTATTCATATATGTATGTTCATTTTCATAAAGTCGGGACATACCCAGGAGTCCAACAGCTGGGCATTGCTTGTGGGACAGCAACATTATTATAGCCAAGATACTGCCAGGATCCCAGGTTTCTGCTGGAGCCCTGAAATCTGAGTTTAAGTTGGGGCTCCTACACGTGCTTCTCCCTCTTCCAGAGATGTTGCAAGAGCAACCCTCCGAGTTCATGTTTCTCCTTCCTCATCCTTCCTACCTTCTCAGGGGCCTTTCTCCCTCCACCCCTCCCACCCACCCACCCCCGCCAAAAATATTGGGATTATTTTCATTGCTCTCTATTGGGATCTGATCTCACTTAACTCCATCTGAGGAACTGAACCCTGCTAGCCATGTCCAAGGACACCTAACGGACCACTCCTGCCAGGGAAAAGGCGGGGAGCTGGGGAAGGGGGGCGGGTGAGTGAGGAGGAGGGACATAGTCCTTTGCTTCCTTCTGCATAGACAAGGCTGAAGTGTAGGAGTAGGTCCTGTCACTGAATTGTTGGTTTTGCCACGTAGGAACTTTCCCCCTACCTCTCCTCCTCCTCTCACCACCACCAGTGTACCCCTCCCCTTCACTATCCACTCATGCTTCCTCCGCCCTCACCCCCAGCCCCAATTTCCAGCTGAATTTCATAATATTCTGGGGAAAATGCACCTCCAACATTGGGCATTAAGGGCATGAAGGTGGTGGTCTAATTAATAGAAGAGGGAGAGAATAGTAGTTTTTGAATGGGCACTACTTTGTCTGGGACCCTAAAGTTTTGTTTTGTTTTTTAAGAAATCCTTTCCAACAAATCCTATAAAATCATTTCCACGTTTTCACTAAATGCCAGACAGTTTCCTAAATCTAGAGGAACCTAAATAGCCACTCCTTCAGTCCACCTGTCTCACATCACTAAATGGCAACACTTTTTCCTCATTTTATTCAAGACAAAGTTATCAAGATCCACTCTAAAATCTCTCTCTCTCTCTCTCTCTCTCTCTCTCTCTCTCTCTCTCTCTCTCTCTCTCTCTCTCTCTCTCTCTCTCTCTCTCTCTCTCTCTCTCTCTCTCTCTCTCTCTCTCTCTCTCTCTCTCTCTCTCTCACACACACACACACACACACACACACACACTTACTTTAAATTGTCAACAGAATGAACCTATTCGTTCAAAAGAGCACAACATATCCTGAAAACAATGTTTAACCAAACTGCTGTGTCTCTGAGGCAGTCTCTCTGCCTTTCCAATCAGCTAGATTTGTGAGATGGTCATCCTAGGTGGAGAGAGACAGCTGGACTGAAAAGTATGCAAGGAGCATCCTGGCTAGTTGTCTGACAGTTCTTTCTTTGCTCTTGACTGCTCCTTTCTCTGATACTCCCCCTCCCTTCCTCTCCCCCTAATCTCATCTGATGTCCTCCGTCTGGTTCCCACTCTCCACTTACCCGGGCAGCAGCTACAATATGGACTTTAGCTCAGTTTTAGGAAAAGAGGAGTAAAGAGTCATAACCCATTCCTCCCGCCAAATCCCCATCTGTCTCTTACCTCCTCTGACCTCCGCAGCTTGAAAGATTAAAGTTATTACGACGAAGGTGGTAATCGTGGAGTCCCAAAGCCACCTTTTCGTTTTCCACCTTGTGGACCAACGCTCCATCTCCAGGATCGGTCAGGGTCCACAACTGTAACCTGCGCCCTTGAAGCTGCAATTTTCTACCCACTTAGTCCCTTCCACGTCTCCCCAGGGATGATTGCTACACAGCCATCAGGGAGAAAGGGGGGAATTCAAGCTGTTTGGGGAGGTCTGAGGGGCGCTAGTTGTTGGTAGTAGTTTCTTTCCTTGTCTGCCTCTTTCTTTTTTTCTTCTCCCTCTCCAATGAGTGGCCAAGCTAGGTCAGGTCCTTCTGATCCTTCCTCCTCGGTGCCCTGCCTTCAGACTGAAGGCAGACGAGGGGCTTTAATCAAAAGGCAAAGAGCACTGCATGCCCCTCAAGGCTTCATCCCGTCAGAGGGCCGGCCAAGAGCCACCAGGCAGCCCCCTCTACTCCTTCCCCCCACCCGCTGACTCCCCCCCCAAGGCGAAACTGACAAGCGGACTGCAGGTCAGAATCCAATCAAACGCGTCTCCTGGCAGCCCGGAGCCCGCCCTCCATCCCTTTGACTGAGAGGCACAACTCCAGGCTGGCCCAGCCCACCGATCCCCCCCACCCCACCCCCTCGCCCAGACTTCCCTCCCCTTACTAAACCCCAAAGAAGAAACGGGAGGGGGATAGGGAGGGTGTCTGTATGGTTCAAGCACTTTGGGAATGAAAGGAATTGCTGGAGAGGGCAGGAGCCCCAGGAGTTTTCAAGGAGCCTCTGTACTCAGGAACTGCTACTGGTGTACTTGTTAGCGGCTCATCTATGGAGGAGGAAAGAGAGGAGGGGGACAGGGGCATGGAGAGGAGAGTGGAGAGGCAGGATGGATCTGCCACACATGCCAGGCACACACACATATGCAAACACATACATCAACTCTGAATAGAAGGACAGGGTATGGGGGTGGGGGGTGGGTTCTTCCCCAGTCTCTCTTCCCTCCACCCACCCCCCCGCCCCCCGCTGCTGCTGAGATTTTACTGGGAATAAGGAAGCAAGGATGAAGGAAGCTATGATTGAACAGTCCAGAATCCACAGGTTAAAAAGTTAGCACTATTGAGAAGAAACTGGAACACGTTTTTACTAACCTGAGATCTTTAAACTAGCATTAGGTGAACCCCATGAGGTTCTCATGAAGAGCTAAAGAGTCAATGAGGAGTCAGAAAGAAAGGAGTTTGGGGAGCTGGCAGAGAAGAGTAGCTCAATTTTGCTTCCTCCTGCTTCATTGGTGGGGCTGGGTGGGGCTAATTTAAAGGGAGCAAAATCTGTATTGGGGAGTGGGTGGTGTAGAAACTAGGCAGCACTAGTGCAAAGTTCTTCAAGTACCTGTCACCACATCTGGGAGCAATGAAAGGGTGAGGAGGTGTAGGGGGATGTTGGCTCTCCCTAATCCTTAGGCACATCTGTGGACAAAGGCATGCTAACTCCAAATACTCTAGATAGTAGATAAGGAGGAAGGATGGGTTTCCTGTCTCACTATGCTGATCAGCCCTACAACCCAAAAGATTATTTTGCCTATCTCAGAACCCTAGTAACAGGCAAAGGGAGCCATTACAGTCCTGAATGGGGATAGTCTAGGTAAGAAATGAAAAGAAGATCATGGCTACCATATTGATTAAGTGCCCCCCCCCCCCCACCAATGCTCCCATACCTCTCTGGCAATACTGTAGATAAAATGCAAGAAAAAAAATTAAACAGGGCTCTTAAAATCACAATAAATGCTTAAACACAGCAACAAAAACATGCAGCCAATAGTATGTTGACTGACTTTTTTTGTTCAAGTGTCTTAAAATAGCAGCCATGTAGCCATTTAGTGGGTAGAGAGTAAGCCCCAGAGTCAGAAGGATCTGGATTTAAGTCTTGTTTATAACACTTACTGAGTCTGAGATTCTGGAGTCAACATTTTTTTAATTTTTCAGTGTTCTAGGTATCTAAGAACATAAATTGCAAAGGAAGTGCCAGTCTACCTTTTACAAAGATTTTCATCACCAAGGAATTCCCTAGAACAGGGGTCCCCAAATTGCAGCCCGAGGGCCACATGCAGCCCCCTAAAGGCCATTTATCTGCCCCCCATCACACTTCCAGAAGGGGCACCTCTTTCATTGGTGGTCACTGAGAGGAGTACTGTATGCGCAGAATCACTCACATACAGTCCTATTTCCAGTGACATAATCCTTTGCATGGCTCCTTGTTCTGAGAGTAACTGAATGAGAACAAGGCACTGCACAAAGGATTGTGTGGCTGCACAATGGAAGACTGCTGCCCAGTATAGTGGTGGCGGTGATGGGCCTGTGCGAGGTGTGACAGGCCCATCACAGCCAGCACTGAAGCCTCTGCTATCCCAGACAGCAGTATACAGATTTGTTCATAGTTTGTTTTTTTTATAGTCCCGCCCTCCAACAGTCTGAGGGACAGTGAACTGGCCCCTTGTGTAAAAAGTTTGAGGACCCCTGATCTAGAACAATGAAATCACAAGTCATGTCTTAATCCTTCATATTCTTCTTAAACAAGGATGCTTAACCTGAGGTCACTAGACTATCAAAGCCCAGATTTGGATGGTGAAAAAAATTACATTTTTATTTCAATATAATTAGTTTCCTTTGTAATCTTATATATTTTATATTATGCCTTTAAAAAAAACATAACTCTGATAAGGTTATCCATAGGCTTAAAGGACAGGTTAATACACATTTTTAAATCTCCTATGGAAGCTCTTATTTTGAATCAGTTATATAATATATAGACAGATTCAAGGTTATATTCATTTCAAATATGGCTTTATTGTTTGAGATAAATATCTGTATCTTAATGCCTTAAATTGGTAAGTACTTGTTCAGCAAGATCATGATAAAATCACCTAGTATTTTGTTGTTGTCTGTTCTGTAATGCCCAATTTTCTATGTACAGGTAAATGGTCTTCCTTACTCTATAACATGATATCTACTACTGGAATTAGGGAAGTATTTTATCTATAATGCTCTTTTCTCTGAATCTAAAGAATAGAGAGAAGAGAGCATCATGTTTTAGCAAAAATTTAAAGTAAGATATAAACCAAATAAGCAGGTCTGCAGGAGAAAATATCAACTGAAAGTTGGCTTTGTATGTATTACCACAATGCTTTGCTTCTCACATTACATAGAAATAATTTGACTTTTATTTCTGATGTGACATAGGTAACCTTGGGAAAGTATATATCTATCCCCAGAAGGTATCTTCTAATGGGTTGGTTTTTTTTTTTTTGGTTGTTATATTCTTAAACTCTAATGGATCTGTAACCACAATGATTTGGGTATTTTAATTGATCAATCAATTAAAAAGAATTTATTAAATTTTCAATAGGTACCAGTTACTGTGCTAGGAGTTAATGACATTGTGTGTATGTATGTGTATTCATACATACATATAAAAATGATTAAAGATTTCAATCCATCTATACCTGCTCATTTTACTTTAGTAGGTAGTTTATAAACAGTCATCCATCCAATTAAGTGAAATAATTTCATATACTGCTGTCCTTTGTATCTATGATATCTGGACAAATGAAGAAACATCAACATAGTGACCCTTTTCTCCTTCCTTAGTACTCTTTCCTCTCTAACAAATTCACTCATCATCTCTGAGATGTTAAACCCTGATGTTCTATCCAGTTTTCTGAACATTCCTTTCTCCTTTACTAGTCTTATAATTGCAAGAAATAAAAATTGATATAATGGTACTATGGGGTTTATGATGCTATCATACAACTGGCCATAACCAAATTTAAAGATGCAGGCTACTTGAAACAACTGCCCAGAATGGTGGTCTAAATTGTTTCTTAGAGTCTCTCCAGTGCCCACTTTAATCTTCTGAATTACTAAAAACTCAGTGACTTGATGCTAGTCTTAAAATGTGGTATGGTGCAAAATAGTCTCTCTAGCCACACCTTCTGGTCACATCTTAGAGCCTTCCTAACTTTGAGAAAGGGTTCTTTTAACCAAAGTATCTTAAATGGATAGGGATATGCTTCCTTCATGTTTTCTAACTCTGTGGGCTGAATTCCTCTGGCTATTATACAAGTAGACATAACTTGGGCTTGAATCAATGCCCCTGAAAGCTAAAGTAGTAGACTCACAGTAAGAAATTATGAATGGTAGTGGGGGGCCATAATTAGTCTACAAAAAGTGCTCAGAATTGGGAACCCTAATAATATACTCATAGGCATTTAATAGATGGGAACAACAATGGGTAAAAGGTCAAAGAGAGCTAAAGATTTTATAAAGTAATAGTATCCCTCCACTGCCTCAGTTCCCCAAGAAGTGACTTCTGACAATATTTCAAGAACGACTTTTCTTATAATCCAATCAATTTGACTTTACATTTGTTCAATGATATAACTTTACATTATTTCACACATACAAGTCCTGCTGAACACAGAGCTTCCCCTTGTTGCATAATCATAGAAAAGAACTTTGTAATTAATTTGATCTCCTTTCTTATTCTACCAAACTAAAAGGAGGGATATTTTCCCCCAATTCACCAAACATTTATGAAGTACTTGTGCTGAGTACTTGGGATACAGAAATAAAACCAAAAGCAATCCTTAGCAAGCATTTAGCACAGTGCTTTGGCACCTAGGAGTTGATTAATATTTATTGAACGACTGACTACATTTATTTGATTGGGATTGGGGTGAACATTTCATTATGCAGAATTAATTTTGATTACAGTGACCATTTGTGAAAGTGACCCCCAAAATTATGTCAATATTTGTAGGGAAGGAACAAGTCACATTCCACAGAAATATTTTCTAAAAAAGAGTTTTAAGCAACTTTGGTTTGTCAGTGAAGGTCAGGTGATCAACCTTTGGGGGAACAGAATAAACCAAAGTCAATCATCAGTGAATAGAATATGAATAAAAGTAGGCAGAGTGCTCCCTCCATCCCATTCCCTATCCCTCAAAACTCTGATGGATAATACTAGTCCTACAATATCATTATCATCATCATTATTTTTTATTATTATTCTTATTGCCTTCCTACAGTTCTAAAATTTTCTCCATCCATGCCACTGGTCAAAATTAAGGAGAGGATCTCAACAAATTTGCCTTGATTTACATATGGGGCATTAAAAAAAAGAGCTTTTGCACACACCACCAGAAATCCTTAAAAAGGTCTTAAAGCAAATTGCTTTTGAATGTAATCCTCATGTTACTGTGTCTACTCGTTTGCCTTTCTTGCCCTTTTCTGAACTTTCGTTCAATCATTTGAAGAAAAGAATGACTAAGCAGTTTGACATTCACTTAACAGGACCTCTAATACGTGAGTGACTGCAGATTACTCTCTGTTTAAATGTTGAGTTGCCTCTTTTAGCACACAGATGGAGCATTGTATTTTCGGCAGTGGGGGAAGGGATCGGGAGCAGAGTTTATTTCCGAAGTCTAACCTGGCTCATAAGAAGTCCACAGTGAGGATTTCTTATTCCTTGGCTCCCTCCCTCTGAAATAGCTTACAAAATTTCACAGGACTAAGAATTTTGCCCAATTTCCATGACACGACAGAATGTTCAGTTGAAATGTCTAGTCTACAGTAGGTGGGGCCATCCAAGACACCCTGTTATGCAAAACCTCAAAAATAGAATCAAGTGAACCCAAAAAGCAGACAGCAACTTGAACTTGAGCATATCCACATGTCTATTACAATACCTATATGTTGGTTATATACAACTTTTGGCCATATTCTAATCTTTTTTTTGGCTGAATTTCTGAGGGAATACGGAACTACCTATAAGGGACAAAGGATAATTAATTTGAGGCTCTAGAGTGCTAGGTAGAAATTTGTTTGGCATTTGTGAATAAATATTTTCTGTATTTTTTGGTTCTCATTTGTTATATGCAATGAACAATATTAATTACTCCTATGATAATCTACTGAGAATAATTGATACCAAAGGGTTTTGTTTTTTTTTTATGTTGGTATTTGATTTTGAGTCTTTGCACAATCACCATTAGAACTAGATATATTTTAAATGTGAAAAAAAAAAAGTTTGGTATAAATACAAAGATAAATTTAAGAGAAAAGCTATACCAGATTTTGAAAGAAGCTTCAATGATTATAAGGATTATATCTAATAACTCCACTATTCATCATGTTGGTGTGTAAAAGTAAAGAGATTATTTTCCCAACCTTTTAAAGTCAAACTCTTAGAAAAGGATGCCTAGATCAGTTGCTTCCAACTTTTGTTCCTCCCACTCCTCAATACTTTGAAATCTCATTGTAGCAATTACTAATCTCTTTATCCCCCAAACCAATCACTTTTTCTCTCAGATTTCATCTTTCTTGGCCACTTTGAAACATATGATCTTCTTAAACATTCCCACCACCTGAATCTCTTCTGCTGCCCAGGTTTTATAGACCCTACTCTCTAGGTTCTACTTTTACCAATCAAATTCCATCACTGCCTTCTTTTCAGAATCAACAACCACATCACACTATTCCTATCTGAATCAACTTCACTGCTTTTATAATCCATGTCTGTTCCTCCAGACTCCCCCCTCTTCCCGAGATGAGAGGTAATATGATATGGGTTATATTATATTTCTTTTATACATTATCCAAATGCAAGGCCACTATTATTGTAAGTGTGATGTTTAAGGCTAGTTAACATGGCTAAATTTTTGAAAAAGAATCATTTTATAAAACATCTGCACTGAATAAGTTTGTCTTGATGTGTTTTGCAGAGAGTCCTAGTGTTTAATAACCCTCCCACTCTAATATGTTCTGCCAGTTGCTAGAATGGTCAATTATTTTGCACATTCAAACACTGAACAAACAATAGATACTAGTTTAAAAAAATTTAAGGGCTGATCTGCCCTTTGTTTAAAATAGAATATATATATCTTGAAGTTATGAAAGTAGCTAACAAAAAAATCCCCTGAATCAGATATGATAGAACTCCGCAAAAGTAAAATACAAATTACATAAGCATCATTGTCTTCTTACTTCGCATTTTATCCTTAACTCTAAGGCCTAGTATTGTAAGATACATAGTAAATGCTTGATGAATGTTGATTGGAACAAAATGTCTTGATTTTTGCACTTGAAAGGACATTATGGACTTTTAAAAACACTAGTTCATAATCTTACCATGAAGTTGGAATTTTGTCAGTTATGACAACTTCTTTCTTAAAGGCTAGGAAATCCTCCAAACTAGAGAGATTGAATTATACCAGATATCCTAAATTATATATAAAATAAATGAGGTTGCTAATTAACTCATTGCTATTCTTGTGATCTGAAGATCAGCTCCAGTCTTAAAATTAGACAATAGCTTGAATGTTTTCTCTTTATGAGATTCCCATTATGATTTTGAGTTACCTTTCAAAATGATTTACAACATCAAAAAGGAATGGCCAAAGATTAAAGGGGATCGAAAAATTAGAAATTAATTTTAAAAGATTAACATATTAGAAGATAATCATCAAATGATCAACACAAAAAGAACCCTGTGATTTTTTAAAACAAGCTCTTATAAAGAAAAATATATCTGGCTACCTTTTATTTTAATACAATCCCCGAATCTGACAGTCTTCTGGAACTTTCAACACATGATGGTTTTACAACAGCGAAATCCTCAGATTGTGTATATAAACTACTGAAAAGAGTGAAAAGTATATTTAAAGGAGCCCAAAGAGAAAAGGTGTGTGTGTGTGTGTGTGTGTGTGTGTGTGTGTGTGTGTGTGTAGAAGAGAATCATAGTAGTTAATATATAGCAACACCTAATTTTCTAAAATTACTTTATCATTTAATTAAAATGACAAATACCTACAAAATTATCAGTACTTTAAGAAAAATCATGGTCCAGTCCATATTAGGTGATAAGTTTGGAGTGGGTGTTTATATTCATAATATTTATAAGCATTCTCCAAATTGGGGTCTTCAAATTAGGAGAGACATAGACAAAATTTCTCTTGACTTTCACTATCACCATGGCATTGACAATGTTTTGCTCATCATCATCCTTCCTTTTCACAGATCCACAGAATTAAAAAAATTCAGAGTAGAAAGTGACCTTAGACCCCACCTAGTCCACCTCATACCTGAACAAGAATCCCATATAATATCGATAAAACGTATCTATGAACTGATCATATAGTCTTTATGAAGGGCTCCAAGGAAAGAAAACTTTCTGCAATAGTTTAAACCCTTCCAATATAGCTATCATGTCCACCTTGCCCTTCTCCAACTCTTCAGTTTCCTCAAGTATAAACATCTCTATTCCTTTCACTCATCACTATATTGCTCAAATCTCTTGATCATTTTGGCTGCCCTCTCTTTGATCCTCTTCAACTTATCCATTATTTTGAATTTGAGAACCTAATTTTAATAAATTTTCATTTCTATATTGTTAATATACCATTCACATATCAATTTCTTAGATAACTTTTAAATTTCTTGTCCTATAATTTTGTATATTATAGTTAATCTATATTGGTTGTAACTATGGGAAATATATTGCCTTAATAAACCACAAGCTCAATGAGAAAAGAATCATGCTTCTATTTATTGTTTCCCAACTTGCTTCTTCATTTATATAACATTTTTCAGATAATAAATTTGGCAGACTTATTTTTAAATGAATTTAAATAATTTATTTTAGTGGACTTTTATTACTCTTTAAATAGATATTCATAATCTCATGCCAGGATATTAAGATCTTTAAAATAATGATATATTATTTAAAATAATGAAATGAAAAACTCATGGTTTATAATATCATTTAAAAGTATTAGTTTTTTTTAAACTAGAATGACTCAAAAATTTAATGGTTGAATTCAGAAATATGGCTACTATTTCAATTGTCATTTTATATATTTGTCTCATTATATATGAAAGTAATCAATAAAAGAACTTTAAATGACTTTTGATGTTTTATTTTTTTAAGATAAAAATTGCATTTAACAGTTGACCAGCATGTGATATAATATAATACCTGGCACATAGTAGACATGGCTCTTTTTTTAAATCTAAATTAATTTTTGAACATTTTATTTAATTAGTGAATTTAAAATATTTTCCCTGGTTACAAGAATCATGTTCTTTCCCTCATCTCCTCCCACCCCTTCCGATAACCAGTGCACAATTCCACTGGGTTTTGCATGTGTACTTGATCAAAACCTACTTCCATGTTATTGACTTTGCACTAGGATGATCATTTAGACTCTATATTCCCAATCATAACCCCATCGACCCATGTGGTCAAGCAGTTGTTTTCCTTCTGTTTCTATTCCCACAGGTTTTCCTTTGAATGTGGATAGTGTTCTTTCACATAAATCCCTCCAAGTTGTTCAGGATCACTGCATTGCTAATAATAGAGAAGTCCATTACATTCAATTGTATCACAGTGTATCAGTCTCTGTGTATAATATTTTCCTGGTTCTGCTCCTTTCACTCTGCATCAATTCCTGGAGGTCATTCCATTTCAGATGGAATTCCTCCAGTTCATTATTCCTTTGAGCAAAATAGTATTCCATCACCAACAGATACCACAATTTGACCAGCCATTCCCCAATCTGAGGGCATTCACTCATTTTCCAATTCTTGGCTACCACAAAGAATGCAGCTATGAATATTCTTGTACAGCTCTTTTTCCTTATTATCTCTTTGGAGTATAAACCCAGCAGTGCTATGTCTGGATCAAAGGGCTGACAGTCTTTTAACACCCTTTGGGCACAGTTCCAATTGCCTTCCAGAATGGTTGGATCAATTCACAACTCCACCAGCAAGGCATTAATGTCCCAATTTTGCTACTTCTCCTCCAACATTCATTAATGTCCTTTGCTGTCATATTAGGCAATCTGCGTGTGTGAGGTGTGAGGTGGTACCTCAGTGTTGTTTTGATTCACATTTCTCTGATTATAAGAGATTTGGAACACTTTTTGTAATACAGTTTTGAATATTTGATAGAATTCATTTGTGAATTCACCAGGTCCTGGGGATTTTTTCTTGTGGAGTTCTTGGTTGCCTTGTTCAATTTCTTTTTCTGATATGGGATTACTTAAGTATTCTATTTTTTCTGTTAAACTAGGTAATTTATATTTTTTGTAATTATTCATCCATATCACCTAGATTGTCATATTTATTGGTATATAATTGGGCAAAATAATTTTTAATGATTACCTTAATTTCCTCTTCATTAGAGGTGAGGTCTCCCTTTTCATCTATGAAACTGTTAATTTGGTTTTCTTCTTTCCTTTTTTTATTAGATTGACTAGTACTTTGTTTATTTTATTTGTTTTTTTTTTCACAATACCAGCTTCTAGTCTTATTTATTAATTCAATAATTCTTTCACTTTTGATTTAATAGATTTCTCCTTTGATTTTTAGGATCTCTAACAACTGAGGATTTTTAATCTGTTCTCTTTCAAGGTTTTTTTTTTTAATTTTCATGCCCAATTAATTGATTTCTGCCCTCTCTAATTTGTTAAGATATGAACTGAAGGATATAATTTTCCACCTGAGTACTTCTTTGACTGTATCCCATAGATTTTAAAAGGATGTCTCATCATTGTAATTTTCTTCAATGCAATTAGTAATTGTTTCTATGATATGTTCTTTAACTAGCCAATTTTGGAGAACTATAATAGTTAATTTACAATCAATTTTTGTTTTGGCTCTCCATATATCTTTACTAATTATTATTTTTATTGCATTATGATCTGAAAAGTTTGCATTTATGTTCAATCTTTCTGAATTTACCATATGCTACTGAAAAGAAGGTGTATTCCTTTTTATCTCTTTATTTTTCTCCACATATCTATTAATTCTAATATTTTTAAGAGTTCATCCACATCTCTTACCTCTTTCTTATTTATTTTTTGGTTTGATTTATCTAGTTCTGATAGAGGAAGTTTCAGGTCTCCCACTAGTATAGTTTTACTATCTATTTCCTTCTTCAACTCCACTAGTTTCTCCTTTAGAAATTTGAATGCTGAGACTTCTGGTCAAGATGGCAGCTTAGAGAAAGCTAAAGTTTGGAGCCCCAGAAACCCTTCCTTACCGATATCAAATGGAATGCTCCTAGGGCATCAAAATTCAAAACAAACAGCAGAATAGACCCCAGAAACACTCCTCTTGGACCTGGATCAAAAGGTCGCTGCCTGAGGGCATACTCCATCTGAGGTTAATCCTATCACCAGCCCTCAGAGCTCCAGGAAGCCACGCCACCTCCCCCCTCAGAGTGCAGGGTCCTCTGAAACAACAGTAATCCTCAGGGCTGGCAAAAGGGTCTCGGAGCTGAAGGCCGATTCCTGAAAACAACCTGACCCAGCCAAGGGGGCATCCAGACAGCAGGGAAACAGAGAGAGAGACAGGAGGAGCCTGTAGTCCCCCTGACCAGATCCTTCCATCTGAGTCTCACTGAAGGCCCTTGCCTGAGGGCATACTCAGTCTGAGATGCACAGAAACAAGGGCCAAGCCATAGAATGAATAATCTGCCTAGGGCTAAAACCTCTGAACGCCAGACAGATATAAGAAAAGCTAATCCTCCATACTCAGACAGAGATGGCAAACTCCACAGAAGCATAAAAAAACCAAAATTCCAAAAAAAAAAAAGAAGAAGGGGGCAACTTTGGACACATTTTATGGAGCAAAAATACAAAACACAGAGATAGAAGAGGAAACACAAGCAAATGCCCTGAAACCTTCCAAAGGAAATGGAAACTCTCCACGAACCCATGAAGAATATGAATCAGAAATGATAAAAAAGATGGAAGCCTTCTGGGAGGAAAAATGTGAAATAATGCAAAAGAAATTCATGCATCTACAAAACCAGTTTGACCAAACTGAAAAGGAAAACCAGGCTTTAAAGCAAGAACTAATAAAGCAAAGCCAAAAGACCAAGAAATTAGAAGAGAACATAAAATATCTCACTGACAAGGTCACAGATTTGGAAAATAGAGGGAGAAGAAATAATTTAAGAATAATTGGACTTCCAGAAAAGCCAGAAATAAACAGGGACATCACCTCCGATGAAGAGGAAATTAAGGCAATCATTAAAAATTACTTTGCCCAATTATATGGCAATAAATACACCAATTTAGGTGATATGGATGAATATATACAAAAATACAAACTGCCTAGACTAACAGAAGAAAAAATAGAATTCTTAAATAATCCCATATCAGAAAATGAAATCCAACAAGCCATCAAAGAACTTCCTAAGAAAAAAACCCCAGGGCATTATGGATTCACCAGTGAATTCTATCAAACATTCAGAGAACAGTTAATCCCAATACTATACAAACTATTTGGCATAACAAGCAAAGAGGGAGTTCTACCAAACTCCTTTTATGACACAAACATGGTACTGATTCCAAAACCAGGCAGGTCAAAAACAGAGAAAGAAAACTATAGACCAATCTCCCTAATGAATATAGATGCAAAAATCTTAAATAGGATACTGGCAAAAAGACTCCAGCAAGTGATCAGAAGGGTCATCCACTATGATCAAGTAGGATTTATACCAGGTATGCAGGGCTGGTTCAATATTAGGAAAACCATTCACATAATTGACCACATCAACAAGCAAACCAACAAGAACCACATGATTATCTCAATAGACGCAGAAAAAGCCTTTGATTAAATACAACACTCATTCCTATTAGAAACACTAGAAAGCATAGGAATAGAAGGGTCATTCCTAAAAATAATAAACAGTATATATCTAAAACCATCAGTTAATATCATCTGCAATGGGGATAAAGTAGATGCATTCCCAATAAGATCAGGAGTGAAACAAGGATGCCCATTATCACCTTTACTATTTGACATTGTACTAGAAACACTAGCAGTAGCAATTAGAGAAGATAAAGGAACTGAAGGCATCAAAATAGGCAAGGAGGAGACCAAGTTATTGCTCTTTGCAGATGACATGATGGTCTACTTAAAGAATCCTAGAGATTCAACCAAAAAGCTAATCGAAATAATCAACAACTTTAGCAAAGTTGCAGGATACAAAATAAACCCACATAAGTCATCAGTTTTTCTATATATCTCCAACACAGCTCAGCAGCAAAAACTAGAAAGAGAAATCCTATTCAAAATCACCTTAGACAAAATAAAATACCTAGGAATCTATCTCCCGTGACAAACATAGGAACTATATGAACACAAGTACAAAACCCTCTCGACACAACTAAAACTAGACTTGAGCAATTGGAAAAACATTAACTGCTCATGGATGGGACGAGCCAATATAATAAAAATGACCATCCTACCCAAACTTATTTATCTATTTAGTGCCATACCCATTGAACTCCCAAAATATTTCTTTACTGATTTAGAAAAAAACATAATAAAATTCATCTGGAATAACAAAAGATCAAGGATATCCAGAGAAATAATGAAAAAAAAAAACACATACGATGGGGGCCTTGCAGTCCCTGACCTTAAACTATATTACAAAGCAGCAGTCATCAAAACAATTTGGTACTGGCTAAGAAACAGAAAGGAAGATCAGTGGAATAGACTGGGGGAAAGCGACCTCAGCAAGACAGTATTCGATAAACCCAAAGATCCCAGCTTTTGGGACAAAAATCCACTATTCGATAAAAACTGCTGGGAAAATTGGAAGACAGTGTGGGAGAGACTAGGAATAGATCAACACCTCACACCCTACACCAAGATAAATTCAAAATGGGTGAGTGACTTAAACATAAAGAAGGAAACCATAAGTAAATTGGGTAAACACAGAATAGTATACATGTCAGACCTTTGGGAGGGGAAAGACTTTAAAACCAAGCAAGACATAGAAAGAATCACAAAATGTAAAATAAATAATTTTGACTACATCAAGGTAAAAAGCTTTAGTACAAACAAAACCAATGTAACTAAAATCAGAAGGAAAACAACAAATTGGGAAAGAATCTTCATAGAAACCTCTGACAAAGGTTTAATTACTCAAATTTATAAAGAGCTAAATCAATTGTACAAAAAATCAAGCCATTCTCCAGTCAATAAATGGGCATGGGACATGGATAGGCGGTTCCCAGATAAAGAAATCAAAACTATTAACAAGCACATGAAGAAGTGCTCTACATCTCTTATAATCAGAGAGATGCAAATCAAAACAACTCTGAGGTATCACCTCACACCAGGCAGATTGGCTAACATAACAGCAAAGGAAAGTAATGAATGCTAGAGGGGATGTGGCAAAGTAGGGACATTGATTCATTGCTGGTGGAGTTGTGAACTGATCCAACCATTCTGGAGGGCTATTTGGAACTATGCCCAAAGGGCGACAATAGAATATCTACCATTTGATCCAGCCATAGCACTGCTGGGTCTGTACCCCAAAGAGATAATGGACAAAAAGACTTGTACAAGAATATTCATAGCTGCGCTCTTTGTGGTGGCCAAAAATTGGAAAACGAGGGGATGCCCATCAATTGGGGAATGGCTGAACAAATTGTGGTATATGTTGGTGATGGAATACTATTGTGCTCAAAGGAATAATAAAGTAGAGGAATTCCATGGAGACTGGAACAACCTCCAGGAAGTGATGCAGAGCATGAGGAGCAGAACCAGGAGAACATTGTACACAGAAACTAATACACTGTGGTATAATCAAATGTAATGGACTTCTCCATTAGTGGCGGTGTAATGTCCCTGAACAATCTGCAGGGATCCAGCAGAAAAAAACACCATTCATAAGCAGAGGATAAACTGTGGGAGTAGAAACACCGAGAAAAAGCAACTGCCTGAATACAGAGGTTGAGGGGACATGACAGAGGAGAGACTCTAAAGGAAACCCTAATGCAAATATTAACAACATAGCAATGGGTTCGAATCAAGAACACATGTAATACCCAGTGGAATCAAGCGTTGGGTATGGGGGCTGGGGGGGAATCAAAGAAAATGATCTTTGTCTTTAATGAATAATACTTGGAAATGATCAAATAAAATATTATAAAATTAAAAAAAAGAAATTTGGATGCTATACCATTTGTTGCATACATGTTGATTAATAATATTTCCTCATTGTCTATAATACCTTTCATCTGGATGTAATTACAGCCCCTATCTCTTTTAACCAGATCTATTTTTACTTTGGCTTTGTCAGATATCATGATTGCAATCCCTGCCTTCTTTTTTCTCAGTTTAGGCCCAATAGATTTTGTTCCAGCCTTTAATTGTCACCCTGTGGGTGTCTACCTTCCACATGTGTGCTTCTTGTAGATAACATATGGTAGGATTTTGGTTTCTAATCCACTCTGCTATTTGCTTAATATAGCAAATATTAATATTTAATTAAATAATCATTTATTTATTTAATTAATTATTTTTGATTGATTATTTTTTATTTTATTTTTTATTTTTAAAATTATTTATTTAAAAAAATAAATAAAAATTAAAATAGCAAATATAGCAAATAAAAAATGAAATTTTATGTATGAGTTCATTCCATTCACATTCAGAGTTATGATTGCCACTTGTATATTCCCCAACACTTTCATATCCTCTCCTAGTTTTGCCCTTTTTTCTTTCTCTATATCCTTTTAAACCAATGGTTTGCTTTTACTAAGTTCCCCTGATCCCCACCCTTATAATACTTCCCTTTCTTCCCCCTCTAATTTTATCACTTATTATTTTTTAGGATCAATTAATATCCCTCCCCTCTTTCTTTCCCTTGCTTTTTGAACTCCCTGACCCACTACCCCTCTTAGTTTTTACCTTTTCACCATCCATCCTTGTAGGGTAAGATAGAGTTCAATACCCCAATGGATCTAGATGCTCTTACCTCTCATAATTAATTTCACTGAAAGTAAGGTTTAAGTATTACATATTATCACTCTCTTCCTCTCCTACTTATAATAGTATTCTTCCCCCCCTTCCCATGCACCTCTTTTTATGATATAGTTTACCTATTTATCTCATTTCTTCAAGTTTCTCTTAGTGCCATCTTCTATTAACCCCTCCCTTTTTCTTTTTTTGCATATCATCATAGACCACTTATTACCCCAATCTCTACCTATGAATGATTCTTCTTATTACTATAATACTGAATATAATTTTTGAGAATTTACAAATAACATTTTCCATATATTAATACAAACAATTTGATCTTATTGAAGTCCTTAAGGAAGAAAATTTAAATTAAAAAAATTTCCCTTTCCCCTCTCTTATTTACTCTTTCATGTTTCTTTTGATTTTTGTGTTTTGATATCAAACTTTCTGCTTAGTTCTGCCCAAACTTTTGAATGCCCAAAATTTCCCCTGGAAGTATATAATCAGTTTTGATGGGTAGGTGATCCTTGATTGGAGACCCAATTTTCTTGCCTTTCTGAATATCATATTCCAAGCCTTATGGTCCTTTAGTTTGGAAGCTGCCAGATTTTGTGTGATCCTGATTGGTGCTCCTTGATATCTGAATTATCTCTTTTTGGCTTCTTGTAAAATTTCCCCGTTAGCTTGGAAGGTCTTGAATTTGACTATTACATTCCTGGGGGTTCTCTTTTAAGGATTTAGAGGGTATTCTATGAACTCTTTCACTGTCTATTTTGCCCTTTTGTTCAAGAATATCAGGGCAGGTTTCTTGAATAATTTCTTGTAGTATGATGTCAAGGTTTCTGTTTATTTCTGGGTTTTCAGGTAGAGCAATAATTCTCAAATTGTCTCTTCTATACCTGTTTTCTTGGTGAGTCCTCTTCTTGGTGAGATATTTCATATTTCCTTCTATTTTGTCAATCTTTTGATTTTGCTTTATTAATTCTTGCTGTTTTGTGAAATCATTGCCTTCTAATTGTCGAATTCTGGTCTTTAAAGACTGGTTTCCATTATAATCTTTTGATATTCCTCTATA
Organism: Monodelphis domestica; assembly: GCF_027887165.1. NCBI lineage: Eukaryota > Metazoa > Chordata > Mammalia > Didelphimorphia > Didelphidae > Monodelphis > Monodelphis domestica. The sequence goes on from NC_077228.1 coordinate 470,665,753, forward strand.
ATCTTTTGATTTTCCTTTCTGGTTTGGTCTATCCTGCTTTCCATGGCTTCCAGGTATTTAATTTTGGTCTCCAGTTGGGAATTCCTCTCTGTTAGATTGTTATTTTCTTTTTGAACAATTTCCCACTTTTCTTACCACAATTCATCCATCTTTCTCATAAGCTCCAATTTAAATTCTTCAAGAGCTTATGGCCAATTTCCATTTTTGGAAGGTTTGAATGCATTTATTTGTTTGTCCACTTCTGCTATTTCCTCTGTAGTCTAGATTTTTCCTCCATAAAAATTATCCAGGGTCAATCCCTTCTTCTTGTTGCTTTTGATGTTAAGAAGTTGTTTTTCCTGGGCATTGTTTGCCATCACTATACTGGTTTTTCCTTCCCTTTCCAGTCATAAGTCTTAGTGAGGAGGGCAGACTCTCTGAGTATGGAGCTAAGGAGGGATGTTTTCACCTGAGGCCATCTCTTGAGTCTCTGAAGTTTCTGTGGTTTGCAACCAGCCCTTGCCTGTGTTATCTCCACTCCCAAGGTCTGTGCTGTTTTGCTTGCTGGGGCCTCAAGTCTAGTCATTCTCAGGGGTCAGTACTTAGTGGTCCCAGTCAGATGCCAAGGACTTAGAGGTGCCCCTTGCTCACTTCAGAGGTGCCCCTCACTCCCTCACTGATTCAATAACACTAGCTCTGACACTAGTGCACTGTGTGTGGGGTGTGGGAGGGCTGATCAGCTCATGCTTTGGTGGAAGCTATTTTACCCCCATATAGAGTGGAAATGCTCAAATCCCACATAACTTCAATGCTGCGCCCTATTGTGGAGTTCCTTGGTTCATATGAATTTGAATTTTTTTTGACCTTTTGAGGTAATATTTATTGGTAGGCAATGAGGAGAGGAAGGATCCTGCATCTATACTGCCAACATGTTTACCTGGAAGTCTCCTAGACATGACTCTTTATAAATTCCCGTTAACTTTTTGTTCGTACTTTCTAGTATTTATTCAAGTATTTCTTCAGAGCCCAATATATGAATAATTTAATACAATTAATTAAACATTTACTGAATACACGCTATGTACAAAATATTTACCTAGGTATTGGAGATGCAAGGTAAGGAAGGGCAAAACTTTCTCCCTTATCCCTGAGAAGCTTAATAATCTAACAGAAAAAAAAATTATGCATAGAGACAAGTATAATATCAGGTAAAATATAATAGGCAAAGGAAACATTGAGACAAAGTACTTCACAAATATTTGAGAAAAGAGAGCCCATTTTCAGTTGAGTTGAATAAAGGAAAGCATCCCTGAGAATGCAGCATCTGAGTAATTCCTAGAAGAAATATGAGGATTTTTAATGTAGCTAGAAAAGAGTTGCCAGGCATCAAAGAGTTCCTATAGAAATGAACAGAAGCAGGAGAGTGTAGGGCAATTTCATAGAATAGTAATAGCCAGTTAGGAAGTAGCATAACATTTGGGAAGGTATAGTGTGAGAAACAACAACAATAACAACCTAGAAAGGTAGAGTAGAGCCAAACTAAAAAGGACCTTAAATGTAAGATCAGGTTATTTGTTTCATATACTAGAGAGAATAGTGTTATATAGCCTGCTAGGAATTTCTCTTTCTACCAGATATTGTCTATCATACTTCCAAATCTTTTGGAGGCCAGTACTTCTCAAATCTTAGTCCTTGTTTATGGTGAACTTATAAATTTTGTGGGTGAATTCTACAAAATAATTACCCAATTTTGTTCTAAGGAAAAAGAGATTTGATGACACTTTGCCACCTTTCACCATCTGGAAAAACCAATATCAACAATCACAAAGTACTTCCTTTACCCATCTTTGGAGAATTTATCCATTCACTTTTTCAATTCTGTTCCTGAGGTATAGCTGCAATAAATGATGACTCAGTAAAAGGTTTACTAGCCAACTATACCTAATCCATGCTAGGCCACCGAATAGATGATCAGATCATGCTTCATATCTCATTCAGCAATCTACCCTGGCCATCATATTGACTGCTACTGTCCTACAAGGAAAAACTAAGTCAAACTACTGTTGTTACTGAAAATCTTATGTCAACTAGCTGTCCATGGTTCAGCTTACTAAACACATGATTATCCATATAATTTCTTCCCTGCCCATCATATGTTTGTATACATATACACATAAATGCATACACATATGTATTTGTGTTTTATAAGCATCTTGAGGGGTCAGGGAATGATTTCACTTTTTTTATTTGTGTTCCTCAATATTATTGAGCATAGTGCTGTCATGTGAAAAACAAAGAACTCAAAATGCATATTGTCCAAACTATAAATATTTTTGAAGGGAAATCTTTCCTTCTGTCAATAAATATGAATGGTCTCTGACCAACTGGAATATAGTCAGAGAAGTGAAACCAGGATGTTAAGGTATTGGATCTATATCATATGGACCACAATTGAAAGAATTGAGCATGTTTAGCTTAGGAAAGAGAAGACTAATAGAATGACATGACAGTTGTCTTCAAACTCTTGAAGTGGTGTCTTTTGGAAAATAAATTAAGCTTAAATCATGGAGAGCATCCTTATAAAATTTATGTATGACCTATAGATAAGTAGAATAGATAAAGTATTGGATGGCAGAATTATACCTAAACTCATCTAGACAATTATATGGATGAGTTCAATATAATAAGATGAACATTAATTAAGATAAACATAAAAATCTTATACTTGGGTTTTGGAAAGTGGCACCAGCACCAGCTAGATGGTTCAATAGATAAAGTGTCAGTTCTAGAGATTGGAGGTCCTGGGTGCAAATCTGGCCTCAGACACTTCATAGCTATGTAACCTGGAGAAGTAACTTACATCTCATTGCCTAATTCTTTCCAACTCTTCTGCCTTAGAATCAATTCATAGAATTAATTCTAAAATAGAAAATAAATTCTGATTTTTAAAATGGCACTAGTGTTTGATTTTAGACAAAAAAGTTTGCATGAAAAAGATTTGAGGATGGTGGTAGAGTATAAACTCAGCATCAGTTAACATTGTACAATAGCAGATTAAAAAACCTGTTGTGATGTTAGTTTGAATTGAGAACTTGAAGGTATCAAAATGCATATATTGCTTTTATATCATTTAGTATAAACCGAGTTGTCTCATATAATCCTTTAGATAGATAATTGCAACTATGATTTTAGAAAGAGACCTAGTTAATAAGCTAACTACATATAAGATGTCAATACTAATAATCTAATATTAACTGTAGTAGTAGAAAAGATAGATAAAACATGGGGTATTCAAATAGTATAGCTACCCATAAAATTAAGAGCTTTTGTTTCAACTTTGAAATGGTAAGTACACAGATTGAGTGAATTCTGTTTCCTAATAAAGATAACAGAAACAATCATTGAGTTAACAGTAAAAATTAGAAAACTATTATAAAGACAAGATGGCATTTGCTTTCATAAGGAATTTATATTCACTATAGGTTCCTTGGAGTTAATAGTCCAGATAGATGCCTTTGGTCTATATTTAAGTTTATTCCCAGAGTTAGAATAATGAATTAGGTCTGATTATGTCAGTCTATTATTTGTAGTATCAGTTAGAGATGACTGAATGTTATATTCTGATTAGCTTCATTCCCATATTTACTGTTATTGTTACTTTCATACCGTAATGATGAATGGTACTTGGGACATTCCTTGAACCATATATTCTAGATGTGACATTTTAAATAGGCCCTGATTTTTGTAAATCCTTCTGATGTCCAAATAAGAAGTCTTAATCATGCTAAATCACCAGACAGACAAAAGCAAATAGGGTGTGTGGGGGGGTGTCTACTTGTCTTAAGCCTTTTATTGGAATTTATTAACTCTCAGCAAATATTTCCTTAACTTTAGTACCATTCTGAACATTTGGTTTTGCTAATCACTTAAGTTAATTAACTGTCAAAAGCCCATAAAACAAACTGTGAACATCTATATGAGGTCTTTCATCACAGACTGGGTGTGATGAGACCTCCAACTTATTTTTTTTTCTTTTGCCCATTAGAAAATAAAGTTGGACCTTCAGCTGAGAATTTGACCCAGATGCCCTTATTTCTCTACAAACCAAAATATCTGAGGAAGTGGTAGGGGGTTATTCCCTTCTGTTTAGACTATATTTGGGGTTCAGTGTTCACTTTAGGATGTCATATTTTAGGAAAGGCATTGGCAAATTGTAGTGAATCCAGGAGAGGGTAACCCAGATAGTGAGAGGACTGAAGACCATGGTATACAAAGTTCAGCCAAGAGAACAGCATATGTTTAGCCTGGAGAAAAGAAGTAAACTGTTCTGTACAAGACTTAGATTTATTCTGCTTGACCTCAGAAAAAGTAAACTAAGAACAGTGGGTAGAAGTTGTACAGATACAGATTTCAGCTTGATAAAAAGGGGGAAAAATTCATAACAATTTGAGTTGTTCAAAACAGATGTTCAGTCTATGATTCCTCAGAATGGTCTATCATTAAAACAAGTTAAACTGACTCAAACATACCCTATAACATAAGGATTCTGAGGGCAATGGGAAATGTACATACAAATACATGGTTGTTTTCCCATGGACTGGAATACCAGGAGAGACAAAGAGGACATGACGAAGTCAAAGATCTCAAACCACATAAGCAGAGATGCTTAGTGGGTAAACTTTCATTCAAAGAACTTTATTTACTTCAAGATTCAATTATTGTGTCAGTCTATCTACCAAGAACATCCACCATTTTTCCTTCATAAATAAATCTTTGTGTTTCATTTCACATCAAAGGTCAGCAAATCCAGCTCTTTTATTTTACGGATGTAACAACACTTTTGGTAGGGCTGGAGGCTGGCCTCCTACAAGAAAACCTAAGGCACCAAAGGGCCTCAGAGTTCTGTTTTTTTCCCCCTTACTGGGAAGAAAGGAAGCTAATGGGAAATCAGGACTCTATAGTGAGTTCCTTTGGAGTTTCTCTGGAGAGGAAGTTGAAAAGAACAGGAGGAAAACAGGTATTGAGACTCTCGCCAGACACATGGAGCAGTTAATGGTAGCAAGATCTAGAAAATAGCCTCAAATCCAAACTTCTGTGGTCCACAAGCTTTGACCATTAAACAAGTAGAGAAGTATGTGACTCATGTCTGTATGTGTGTTACTAATTGTAGGTACTCAATCAGGTGACACTGAGGAAAACAAACAAACAAGATAAGTGGTAGTCCTAACTCCCCTATTCTGTGTCTTGCTTCATCTAGGTGTAACAAGTACCAGCCCACTCCTAATGTTAATCTTTAAATCTATTAAAGATTGTTATTATTATCTAATTTTAAACTCTAGTTCTATTAAAAATCACATCTGATTGACCTAACCTTATTTCTCATGAATATCAATTTTTAACCCTACCCATGCTTTTCCTAGTAAGTCTTCGTTCACTTCATAAGAATATTGGGACAGCATTGGAAGCCACCCAAGAATGAGTGGGCTTTCTTATCTCAGGGCTGGGATTCAGTACCCTAGCCCATTGTCAAAGAGTTTTTATTCTCTAATTGGGTACATAATCATGTACCACCCCTTTGTTTCATAATTGTACTTCCAAAGGTAGAAATGTCTTTTAAAGTCTGTCAGATATAAGCCCAATTTAGCTACATAGATAAGGAAACCACAGGTGACATAGGAAATAAATGGAAGAAGTAGCATTCAATCCAAAGTCCTTTCATTCCACTTTCCCCCATTTTTCTCTCCATACATACATACATACAGTATGTATGTATTTTCACTGGAAGTCTTATAATGAGAGCTATATGAATAAATACCATGAGGATGTTTTAGAGGGTTCTGCTTGAGAATGCATTGTGTAATATGACTGAGCTCCTTTCTAATTCTGAGGCTCTAAATTCAAATTCCACTTTCAAAATACAATAAAATGGGGTATGTGCACACTAGTTTTGTGCATCCTCATGGATTGAGTTGAGGCGAATTCATATTTAATTGATAAAATTCTTGTTGGTTCTTCTCTAGATTCTGGCTTAATGATCATAGAATATCAGAACTGGAAGAGATTTTAAAAATCATCTCATCCAGTACTTTGAATCTGCAGATAAGAAATGTGAGGTGCAGAGAGGTTAAGTGATTTGGACAGCAATATACAGCTGTTTGAACCAGGACTAGAATTTAGGTTCTTTAATTATAAAATAAATCTATGGTTCATTATATCACTGCCTCCTTCCTCATTTCTGCTTTCACAGCCACAGCTCTACTTCAGATTTTCACAACCTTACATCTAGATGTATGTAATAGCATCTTTATTGGTTTGCCACCATCTAGCATTTCACTCGAATTTATACTTCATATCATGAGCATAAAAATCTACTTTTAGTACCTTTTTCATCATGTTATTTTTTGATCAACTACTTAATGATCTTTCAGATCTAATTTGAGTTTCTCAGTCTCAAATTCAAAGTTCTTCACTACTTTCATCAACTGGTTCTCTAGGTTTCCAAACTCTCATTATAATCATTATTCTAATCCTTCACTTTACCCCGACTGATCTTGTTTGAATGCTTCAATTTGCTCAGAAAAGGTATTCCACTTTTCTATACAACTTTAGTTCTTCCAGTAGAGCCTATGTCTCATCTTTTTCCTGAAAAGTTTACTCAAGCTCACTCTTATATTCTATATCCCTTGTGAATTAATAGATAGGAAAATAAGCAGATAGACATGCATATAGATAGACACCTAGAAAGATGAAAGATAGATTGAAAGAGCAGTTAAGTACTTAGTATGTTCTAGATGCTATGCTAAGCAAGCAAGACAGTCCCCACCATCAAGTAAATTACAATCAAATAAGAGAAGACAATACATATAGAGGGTAGCTTTAAATGGGGATGGAGGGAGAAGAGAAGGCAAAATACTTTCACTAAGATATGGAGAGAAGTGAAGAGAAATCTAGATAGCAAGTCCCTGATATGTATGAGGTGATATATAATTGAGATCTTTTCCAGATGGCATTGGGAAAAGACTTGGACATCAGGAGAACTAGACCACGGGACAAAGGCTTCACCAGAGTAGGAATGTAGAGTACTCTGGAGAGCATGATCAAGAATACACATACATATTTTTATAATATTTTCTATGTTCTTGCTTATATGTTTGTCTTCATATATTATACAATCTCTAATACCATCAGCTCAATTATAATTCCTCAAGGATGGGAACTAAGATAGTCTTATTTTCTCTTGGTCCTTCTTACTCCTAGCCTCCATATGACCTAAATCAGGACTATCAATAAAGCAGGATCTCAAGAAATACTTATAAATGTTATATGAATGAATCATTGATCAACTCTGTAAATATGAGCAAATATGGTGAAGCATCAGAGCTATTAAAGGCAAGCAACCTTGATCTGTCAGCATCTACAATGACAGTAAAAGCCAGGATGATCACTTTATTGGTGAAGACCTGTTTTCACAAAGTGGCATTTTAAGAATTATGCACATCTGCATAGTGCAGTGCTTAGAAACAGGTGGGTATTTTAAGTATAAACTATTAGTCAAACATCAGAGGGAGGAATACTTTTCTGAAAGAAGTGAAAATTGTGCTTACAGTGATCTCCATTTAGCAAGTTCCAGGTACCACAAATCAATGAATAATGCTCAGAAAGGAACAAGAAGATGGCAGATTAGACTCAATTTATTTCTTGTATGCCTTCTAACTCTTGTGATGATAGAAACCACTCTCTAACTTTGTTCTACCCTGCACCCCATTTTTGTGTGCACACTTTGCTGGACATAGGGACACAGAGGATAAAAGGCGTGGGGTGGAGTGTCTCTCTCTCTCTCTCTCTCTCTCTCTCTCTCTCTCTCTCTCTCTCTCTCTGTCTTTCTCTCTCTCTCCCCCCTCTCTCTCCCTCCTCTCTTTCTTTCCCTCTCTACCCTCCCTCCCACAATATTTTATTAATATTAAATTTAATAATTTTATTTTAATTTATTACACTCTCAATAGACGATCCTTTGAAGATTAACTGTCTATATAGAAAATCAAGGACTTTATACTTTAAGTAGAAGTTTGGACCTCATTTGATCTCTTTACTTTCCTAAAATATACAGTTGGGAGCCTGGCAGATAGAGCATTAGATCTGGAGTCAGTAAGATTTGAGTTTAATTTCCAACTCAGACACTTATTAGCTATGTGACTCTGGGCAACTTAGGTAAACCCTGTCAGCTTCAATTTCCTCATCTATAAAATAAAGATAATAATAGCACTAACCTCTCAGGTTTTTATTAGAGTAAAAGGAAATAATATTTTTTAGAGTGTGGCAAATTTTAAAAATGTTACATTAATGCTAGTTATTATTATTGTTTTCTCCAAATTTAACTGAATTGTTTTGCATGTATGTCATGCATTTACTACTATAGGAAATAATAAATTCAGCATGGATAAACAGAGCAGAATCATGGATAAATATTTTCTCACAGTGAAATTGAGCAAATCTTTCAGAGCTCTTGACTAACCGATTCTTTATTTTCTTTCTACAAATAAGGAAACCCACTCCTAGAGGAGCCTCAAGCTCAGACTCTTATACATCCTGATGTTGTGACCTTGAGCAAAGTCATTAAACGTCTCTGTTCCACCAGACAGAACCTCGTCTTTCATCATTTCTTACTTCAGGTTCAGTTTTCTCTGGAAAATCTTTGCTGATCTCTTAAAGTTAATGCTCACTCCTTCAAATACCCTTGATCTCTACTTATGTATATACATGTTATAGAAATGTAGAGTGCTCCCAGAAGTATTTACTCAGTAGACGCTAAGCTACTTGAGAACAGAGACTATTTTTTCCCACTTTATTCCTCTGCTCTTAGCACTATGCCTTTTAGGTAATAGATATTTGATAAATATTTGTTTAATTGATCCTCACAAAACTTTCATGAGGCAATTATGCCAATTTATAGATTGATGTTTTTGTTGAGTCATTATTCATTTCATGTGATCCCATTTGGCATTTGGATACTGGATACTGGAGTTATTTGTCATTACATTTTCCAGATAATTTTACAAATGAGAAAACTGAGGCAAACAGGGCTAAGTGACTAGCTTAAGCTCACAGAGCTAGTAAGTATCTGAGGCAAGATGAGTCTTCCTGACTCCAGGCCCAGTGCTCTATCCACTACACCACCTAACTACCTCTATTTTACAGATTAGGAAGCTTAATATAGATAGAAAAGTGAGACAGTACTTGCTCTCAAAGAATTTACCTTTTTACTTGGGGGAGATAACACCAATAGTATGGTATAGCAAAGGAATTTGAAGAGTTCTTCCTGGAACCTCCATTTTTAGAAGCACTTATCTCCCCCTATCCTTCTTCTCCAACCCCTTCCCCTAGTTTTTCAGCTACCTTTTTATATGGTGTCTTCCTGAATTAGAAGGTGAGTTCATTGAGAGCAGAGGCTGTCTTTTTTTGGTGTGTTTTTATGTCTATAGTACTTAGAATGGTTCTTGGCATACAATAAGTATTTAATAAATGTTTGTTGATGACTTTTAATCTGAAGTGTTATATTAGAGGAAAATTGATTCATATGACCTATTTATTATAAAAGTTATAACTTGTCACACCTCATATGACTAATAAAGAGACTTGAATTCAGACCTTGTGATCCAATGTCTTTCCCCTTTAATACATTGCCTCTCCATAAAACAAAAGCTTTGTCATACACATGCAGGTGTTGTTTTTATATCAATAATGTCATTAATAAGTATTAGTTTGAAAGATTAAGTGAGGCCTCTAAAAAAATAAGTGAAAAGGGAAATGGAAGCATCAGGTTTACATTACAGTAGTTTCCTCTATTGAGGAATGTTCACTCAGAAATTTCCCAGGTCCAAATCTACAAAGCAGGAAGACTATTCACTATATTCAATGTATTCATTGTAGGTATGTTGGCCTGCCTTCATCTGCCTTGGCCAGAAGTATGTCCTTATATTGGGTCTTCCACCTCCCTAGTACCAGAATTAGCACCCATGTTTTTGTTGGAGACATTTGCTAGCCCATAGACTAAAAATGAAGCAAATATTTATCTCCTAGAGGTAGATGAATGGAGCAGAAGCAGCATAAATATTTCTCACAGTGAAATTTAACAAATCTTTTAAAGTTCTTGACCAATACACTCTTTTATTTTCTTTCTACAAATAAGGAAACTCATGCCCGGAGGAGCCTCAAGGTGACAGACAGAGCAATTTAGTGTGAAGGTTGATAATAGAACCCAGACTTCCTGCCTCCTGGCTTCATGTTCCAATCATTTAGTTTCTCTGGCATCCAGTACATCTTCAGAAGCATTAAATTTAATTAAAAATAAAACAGAAATTCACTGCAAGATTTCAGATGCGGAAATTTAATCTAATTGAAGAATTGTGAAACTGAACATGTGTTGATCCCTAGTTATATAAAGAAGGCATTTTACAGTTTAATATAGACTTTTAAAATTAAAGAGATAAATGATTCATTTACTTTCCAACTTGTTAATGTAAATAAAATACAATAAAGCATATAGTATTTAAGGATTGCTAATTGCTTACAACCAATTTAAATCTTCAGAAATATTTTCATAATAATACCAGATAATACATGATGATACTAAATACTTTAAAAATACGAATATTTTCCTTTTTTGTCCAATCTTTCCTGGAAGGAAACATTTGCTTTCATTTTCTTAGAGATCTCCTCTCTTCCCACTAAGTTTATCCATATTTTCTAGTAATAACATTAATTTATTCATTCATTCAAAGAACATTAAATGATGACTTACGTGCTAGGCAGCATACCATAGTGGATAGAGAACTGCTTCAGAATTATAAACACTCTCTTTCAAGTCATGCTTCTGAAACATATTAGCTGGGTGACCCTAAAGAACTAACTAAGGCTCTCTGTGCATCTAAGCATCCCTCTAAATCTAGAACTTTCAGAGCAGTCTCTAAACTGCATTGCTCTTAGGGATTCCTTATATAAATGAAATCACAAATACATTCCACAAAGATGTCAGTTTTGGCAATCTGGGCCAAAGAGATAATTTTTTCAGTGCACTAAAGGATTTTGCTTGGGAGTACTTGATAGTTGTTACTCACACTTTTATCTTAAAGTTGAGGTGTGTACTCAATGGTATTTTTAAAACTATTTGGGCATTACAAAGATTTGGCTTAACTTAAAAGAGTAACTGCTTCCATACTTACCTGCTATGTAATGTATAATAAAGAAGTTAACAAGAAATTTGCTACCCACCAGAGTAAGTAAAACCTTTAATTCCATACTTAACAACTTAATGCAATACTTGTAGTCCATTCACCATGTCCAATTCCATAACAGGACATGCAAAGTCATCATGATCTCATTTATCTGATATGTCCTATGTCACTCATTCTGATTTTTAGGGAAAAATATACATGGATTCTAAGAAAACAATTGTGTACACACTATATATATATATATATATATATATATATATATATATATATATAATATTGTATATGTGTAGGGCAGCCAAGTGGAACAATGGACAGAGAGTGGCATGTCTGGAGTCATGAATTCTTCATGAGTTCAAATCTGGCCTCAGATTAAGTCACTTAACCTTGTCTATCTCAGTTCTCCAGTATCAGCAATGAAAATGCTAAATGGGGTCACAGAGTCAGACACCATTGAAACCAATTGCACAATAATGAAATGGATGTTTGTATGTATACATACATATATGTGTTCTCTCTCTCTCTATGTGTGTATATATGTGTGTGTAAATATATTATATATGTATTTATTTCTTATGACTAAGTTAGAAATGCATTACTTCTCGGAAATTAGGCAAACCATGGAGAGCTTATCCCGTACATTCTCCATCGTTGCTTGGGGCAAGTAGAAGATAAGTGCCTTATCCAGAGTCACAAAGCTAGTAAGAGTCAGAAGCTTGACTTAAATTATAAATCTTTATGACACCTATCTAGCACTCTTCAAAGGTATTACACCGCTTCATAAAACTCATTCGCACAGCTTATTAAACTTGACTTACAATTGAAACCATTTTAGCCAAGCTTGAAGAGTTGGAAGAAGTAAACAGGGTTCTAGAAATGGCTAGTGGGATTCAAGCATCTATCAAAGGCCGTAAATATTGGGCTGAAATTCTTCCATGCAGAGGGAGTAAGTAGCATTTTCATGGAACTCCTAGATCCCTCTCATCTGGTAGAATTGTAGGGACAACAGTGAGGTCAGACAATTAATGGGATAATAATAAAGTTCAGACAGGTTTGAAAACCAAGCAGGAAATACCAACATGAGATACAACTTAGAAAAATGCAAACTAATATGTCTAGCAAAAAAAATAATACGAAGCACAGATGCTCAAAGTCGAGCCAAATTTGGAAAAATAGAAAAGCCAACGGGACCAAGTTATGATAATGAAACAGTAAATATATCTGAATTGTGACGTACCCTAGAAACATGACCAGGGTCATGTTATGCTTGTCCTTGCCCATTCGAATTTTCCTTATAAAATTCAAGAGTTCCTTAAATCTTTAGACTTTGTTCCAGAAACCCCTGCTGACAGTTCCCAGAGATAATGAGAGAAGATGCCTTTTCTGAATCTTCTAGTTGTTAGCACTCTCCCCCACCTTATTTAACTACCACATGATTATTTTGTAGTTTTTATCTGTCTATTCTCTTAAAACTCTATATATTCACATTATCTCCCTGAAACTTTTCCCACCACACAAAATATAAGCTCTTAGAAAGCATTTTTGTTTTTCTATCTATGGCACCTAGGATTAGTGCCTGCAAATAGTAGGTGCTTATCAGATACTTGTTAGCCGTGTGACTCTAGACAAGTCACTTAACCTATTTTGCCTAGCCCTTACCCTTCTGTCTTAGGGTTGTTACTAAGATGGAGGTGAAGGGCTTTTTAAAAAATAGTAGATGCTTAATAATTTTTTTCTTGTTCATTATTCATTTAAAAAAATAGAGAAATAGAACAAAATTGAACAATTTTAATTTTGCCTCTATTTTTTTCTCTAACAAGAAGAAGGATCCTGAGAGGAAAAAAGGAGGGCAAGAAAAAAGGTATGACTAAGAAATTAAAATTCCAAATATGTGACATAATTAGAAGAACACCTAAGGTACATTCAACTGATTCAAGTGACCAGGCCAACATACTGAAAAACTTTGTTAATGAAACTCCTGAGAGAGTGAATGTCAGTCCCCTTTGAAAAGTCCTAAAGCATGTAGGTGGTGCAGTGGAAAGAGCATTGGCCTTGAAATCAGGAAGATTCATCTTCCTGAGTTCAAATGTGGTCTCCAACACTTCCTAACTGTGTGATCCTAGGGAAGGCACTTAATCCTAAAGGAGGAGGAGGAGAGGATAATATAAAGAAATAAAAATACTTCTTTAAGCAACTAGGTGGCTCAGTGGATAGAAAGTGAGCTCTAGAGTCATGAGGTCCTGGGTTCAAATTTGACCTCAGATACTTCCTAGATATGTTATCCTGAACAAGTCAGTTAACCACAATTGCCTAGCCCTTATTGTTCTTCTACATTAGGACTAATTCCACTGAGGTATGCATGTATTATCACTCGAGATCTATTTCCATTTATTCATTTTTTATTCTTTTTTTAAATTTTATTTACTTGATTAATTTAGAGTATTTTTCCAGGATGACAAAAATCATGTACTTTCCCTTCCCTTCCCTTAACCCCCACCTACAGTTGACACGCAATTCTACTGGGTTTTACATGTGTCATTGGTCAAGACCTATTTCCATATTATTGATATTTGCAGTAGAGTGATGATTTAGGGTTTATATCCTCAATCATATCCCCATTGACCCATGTGATCAAGCAGTTGTTTTTCTTCCGTGTTTCTACTCTCACAGATCTTCCTCTGAATGTGGATAGTGTTCTTTCTCATAAGTCCTTCAGAATTGTCCTAGATCATTGCATTGCTACTCGTAGAGAAGTCCATCACATTCCATTGTGCCACAGTGTATCAGTCTCTTTGTACAATGCTCTCCTCGTTCTGCTCTTTTCACTCTGAATCAATTCCTGGAGGTCATTCCAGTTCACATGGTTTCTTTGAGCACAATAGTATTCCATCACCAACAGATACCACCATTTGATCAGCCATTCCCCAATCTGAGGGCATCTACTCATTTTCCATTTTTTTCCCTCACGAAGAGTACAGCTATCAATATTCTTGTACAAGTCTTTTTCCTTAATATCTCTTGGGGGTACAAACCCAGCAGGGCTATGGCTGGATCAAAGGGCAAACAGTCTTTTAGCGCTCTTTGGGCATAGTTCCAAATTACCCTCCAGAATGGTTGGATCGATTCACAACTCCATTAGCAATGCAATAATGTCCCAATTTTGCAATGTCCCCTCCAACATTCATTAATTACTATTGCTGTCATGTTAGGCAATCTGCTAGGTGTGAGGTGGTATCCCAGAGTTGTTTTGATTTTCATTTGTCTGATTATAAGAGATTTAGAACACTTTTCCTAATAAAGTTTTGAATGTTTTATAGAATTCATTTGTGAATCCATCAGGCCCTGGGGATTTTTTCTTAGGGAGTTCTTGGATGCCTTGTTCAATTTCTTTTTCTTATATGGGATTATTTATACTATTTCTTCTTCTGTTAATCTAGTTAATTTATATTTTTGTAAATATTTATCCATATCACCTAGATTGTCATATTTATTGCAATATAATTGGGCAAAATAGTTTTTAATGATTGCCTTAATTTTGTCTTCATTAGAGGTTAGGTCTCTCTTTCATCTTGGATATTGTGAATTTGGTTTTCCTCTTTCCTTTTTTTTATTAAATTGACCAATACTTTGTCTATTTTATTTGTTTTTTATAAAATACCAGCTTCAAGTCTCATTTATTAATTCGATAGTTCTTTCATTTTTTATTATATTAATTTCTCCTTTGATTTTTAGGATCTCTAATTTAGTTTTCATCTGGGGATTTTTAATTTGTTCCCTTTCAAGTTTTTTTTTTTCCATGCCCAATTCTTTGACCTCTACTCTCTGTAATTTGTTAATATATGAACTGAAGGATATAATTTTCCCCCTGAGTATAGCACTTTGGCTTCATCCCATAGATTGTGAAAGGATGTCTCATCATTGTCATTTTCTTCAATGAAATTATTAATGGTATCTATGATTTGTTATTTAACTAACTTGTTTTGGAGAATCATATTTTAATTTCTAATCAATTTTTATTTTGGCTCTCCATGGCCCCTTACTAATTATTATTTTTTATTGTATTATGATCTAAAAAGGTTTCATTTATTATTTCTGCTTTTTTGCACTTGTTTGCCATGTTTTTATGCCCCAGTACATGGTCAATCTTTGCTAATGTACCATCTGCTGCTGAAAAGAATGTGTGTTCCTTTTTGTCCCTATTTATTTTTCTCCACATATATATTAGCTCTATTTTTTCTAAGATTTCATCCACATCTCTTACCTCTTTCTTGTTTATTTTTTGGTTTGATATATGTAGATCTGATAGAGGAAGGTTCAGGTCTCCCACTAGTATAGTTTTACTATCTATTTCCTCCTTCAATTCCACTAGTTTCTCCTTTAGAAATTTGAATGCTATACCATTTGTTGCATACATGTTGATTACTATTATTTCATCATTGTCTATACTGCCTTTTATCAGGATGTAATTACCTTCCCTATCTCTTTTAATTATATCTATTTTTACTTTGACTTTGACAGATATCATGATTGCAATTCTTGCTTTCTTTTTCTCAGTTTAGGCTTAATAGATTTTCCTCCAGACATTTATTATCATTCTGTGAGTGTCTACCTGCCTCTTATGTGTTTTTTGTAGACAACATATGGTAGGATTTTGGTTTCTAATCCACTCTGCTATTTGATTTTGTTTTATGGATGAGTTCATGCAAGGACATATATTATAACTAGTGAAATTGTGAGTTGGCTATGGGATGGGTGGGGAGAGGGAAGGGAAAAATAGACTATGATTTTTGTAACCAAGGAATAATGTTTGGAATTGACCAAATAAAATAAAAAAATAGTAAATAATAAAATGTTCACTCAAAAAAAATATAAATTGATGAGTATAAAGTAGGCCCCATGGCTAGATGGATTCACAAGTGAATTTTACCAAATATTCAAAGAACTACTAACTCCAATACTACATAAACTATTTGGAAAAAAAAGAAGAGAAAATCTTTTCATACTTTTTATGACACAAATATGGTACTGATACCTAAACCTGGATGAGTTAAAAAAAATAAGGAAAACTATAGACCAACCTCCCTAAAAACATTGATGCAAAATTTTTAAATAAAATACTAGCAAGGGAATTACAATATCATATCACAAGAATCATACAAAACCACTAAGTAGGTTTTATACTAGGAATTTAGGGATAGTTCAATATTCAGAAAATCATCAGCATAATTGAACATATTGATAATGAATCTTACAGAAACCATATAATTCTTTCAATAGATGAAGGAAAATTGTTAGACAAAACACAACACCCATTTCTTATAAAAACATTAGGAAACATTGGAATAAATGGAAGATTCCTTAAAGGGATTAATGGCATTAATTTTTTTTTCTTCTCAAATCAGAATATAAGCATCTTGAGGACAGATTTTGCCTTACAAACCTATTTTTGTAGAACCAATAATTGGCAGCACTCGTGACATATTGTAAGTGCTTGACTGATGCTTTTTTCAACCATTATTTATGTTTATTGCATTCAGAATTGATTAAGCATCTATTACATGTCAGGTACCACACTAGAGATATACAGTAGAACAGCAGATATCTAATATTAAAGTGCTTTTAATCTAGTGGGGGAGATTCTACCTGTATATAATCATAATAGAGTGAAGAGTAGGAAAAGGTCAAAGGAGAGATCCAAACAAAATGGTACAGGGTCATTATAGAAGGTAAAGCATATTTTCAGCTTGGTATGGTGAGTAATGAAGGTAAGGGAAACTTCAGGGATACCCAAGCTCAACCTTGAAGGAAGAAAAGAATTTCCACAGGCATAAATGTAGAAGCAGTTTATTCCAGTCATGATAAATTCTCTGTACAAATGTATCACCTTAAGATAGCATAGTAAATGAAGGGACAGAAAAGCAATTTGATTCAAATTTATAGTCTCTGAAAAGGAGCAGTACATAAGGAGTATCATATTAGAGGTTGAATCAAACTTCATGAAGGACTGAAACAAAATGAAACATGATTTACTTTGTCATTGAATGAAAAGGTTATTCAATAAGGATGAAATGGAAATGTTAAGAAATTAAATAAAATTATAAATTTCAAGCTTTAATAGTTTAAAATTGGCCCAGGAATTTTGGGATGCCTTGTATAAATGTAGTCTATGATATTAAACTTTTTCTTTATGTTTGTCACATTTGATCTTGTATGATACTTATTAGTACATAATATTTATCCCTCCTAATTATTTATAAGTTCCTTATTTTAGGTATCATTTAATCCCTAGCACTTGGCATATAGTAAGGGCATCATAAATATTTGTGAAATTCAATTTTGTGAGCTATTAAAAAGATATGAAATCTTAAGATTATAGATTTCAAGATTGAAGGCAACTCCTTCATTTTAGTAATGAGGAAATTGAGGCCTAGACAGGTTAAATGTATTTTCAAAGGTCATTCAGGTGATTATGGTTAGAAAAAACATTTCCAGTTGCTTTGACTTTGGAACCAATCCTCTCTCCACTATACCAAATTGCCTTTCCAGAAGAACTTCCTCCCCCTTTCATATATGTTCTTTATTATTATTTTTAGATTATGTCAAAATAATTTTAGTATTCATTTTGACATTTTGTAATCTATATTTTCTTCCTCTTTCCTCCCTCTTCCCTCTACCCAAAAGGCAGGTAATATGATATAGGTAGTACATATATTATCATACAATACACATTTTCATATTTATCATGTTGTGAAATAATTACTTACAATAAATAAAAATTCATGGAGAAAATGAAGTGAAGAATGTCTTCATTTGCATTTGGAATTTGACTATACCATCTATGGTGTGTAAAAATGGAGATTTGAACCCTAGACTTCAATCCCCAGAAGTCCTTGGTACTTCCCAGAATTCCCTATAATCTCACCTGAGTGTTCACCTGAGTATGAGAACACAATTTAGTATTTAAAGGGCTCTCTGCCTCCCAAGAGTCTCTCTTCTTCCGCTTCTAAGCACACGTCTCTCTACCTGGCAGGCAAGATGTAGTGAGTAGGTTGTGAATGGGCTAATGTGCCTACTAGGCACGTGGTTTTCTTATTTTGTATTTTCTTATTTCCTTGATTTCTAATAATCTTAATAAACCTCATAAAATATAATACTTTTAGTAGAGAAACTAATTTAATCTTTGCAGGTGGTGGATATCCATTTGTCATGATTCTCTTGGACTTGTCCTGGGCCCTTATTGATAATAGTTGTCATTCACAGTTGATCATTTTACACTACCATGAAACAGAATTGAGTGTGCTATTCTCAGAATGGGCACTCGGGGGTCAGCTGGGTAGCTCAGTGGATTGAGATCCAGGCCTGGAGATAGGAGGTCCTAGGTTCAAATCTAGCCTCAGACACTTCCCAGCTGTGTGACCCTGGGCAAGTCACTTGACCCCTGTTGCCTAGCCCTTACTACTCTTCTGGCTTGGAACCAATACTATTTATTGGTTCCAAGACAGAAGGTAAGGGTTTAAAAAAAAAGAATGAGCATTTAGCTCCCAAGGACTATTTTGTTAGCTTTTGTTGATTGAGGACTCCCCAACAAGCTTGGGAGGGAGAATGATGAAAGGCAGAAAGGACAATAAGCAACTAAGTTACTTGCCTTTCATCAGAGTAACTGGGTTGGAAAAATAGGTGTTTTAAATTGTGGGTCAGGGTCTGGTGCAGGGGTCTGACAGGGGAGGTAGAGGAGCCCTGTGTTGGAAGCTTGTATGTATTGCCTGTTTACTGCCTACTCAGTTGGCACTTCTTAGCCCATTATAGAAGTGGTCTCTTTCACGAATGGGAATGAACAACTGGCTCTTTTTACTCATACTTTCTGATTCCAGGTTTTGCTTACTTGAATGAGTAGGGCACTTGTCATTATTTTTATCTCACACATTACTGTGTACAACATTCTCCTGCTTCTTCTCAGTTCACTTTGAATCACTCCATATAAGTCTTTCCAGGTCTTTTTGTGATTATCTTGTTTTTCATTTCTTACAGCATATTAGTATTCCATTACAAGCATATACCACAATTTGTTCAGTCATTTTCCAATTGATGGGCATTCCTTCATTTTCCAATTCTTTGCCACCACAAAAAGACCTGCCATAAATATTTTTGTAAAGGGAGTTCCTTTTCTCCTGTCTTTAATCTCTTTGGAAAATAGAACTAGGAATAATATTGTTCCGTTGAAAGGCTTGCAATTGTATGGTTTTATGGATTTAGTTCCCAATTGCTCCCCAGAATGATTATATCAGATCATAGCTCTATCAGTAGCACATTAGTGTCCCAATCTTTCTACATCCCTTTTAATATTTTTATCTTTCTTTTTTATCATGATAGCCAGTCTGAGAGTGTAAGATAGAGCCTTAGAATTATTTTAATTTGCATTTGTCTATATAATAGTAACTTGGAACTTTTTTCTTATTACTAAAGATAGTTTTAATTTTTTTCATCTGAGAATTAATTGCCTGTTTATATCTTTTGACCATTTGTCAATTGAGGAATGCTTGGTATTCTTATAAATTTGACTCCAGGAAGAACTTCAAAAATGTCATGCAGGGTCATTACTATGCACAAATCTGTAGACAGGATAACCTCTCAGGGTTCTTCCTAGGAATATGATTCTAGCAAAACCATCACTACTCCCTTTGATATTATGGGGAAACATCTTTGGCTTTCTACCTCAGTGTTGTTTTAAAATCATTTTTTTTTTCTGGAAAAGACACTGACCATTCAAGGAAACATTTTCTGGCATAACCAAAGATTTTGGCAGTGGTTAAGTGAATGCAAAGGGAATTTTATCATTAAAAGATACATTCACAAGAGACAAAGCTAAGGTACTGAGGGGAAGGAAGAGAGCTTGGAATGAAGGAAAAGAGATTGAGAAAACATCTGGTTCAAAAAGAAAGAAGAGCCTGTAGGATTTTTCATAGGGCAATGGAATGAGATAAAATTTCCTTTTCTTAGATTTTTTTTTCCCTTGGAAGATATGAAAAAGGAGATCATTAAATAGGAATAAGCATTCAAGTCTGGAAAATTACTGTAGAATCAAAGTAAAGGCCTGAAAGTGTAATTTCAACAATAAGCTATAGTATTATAGGCAATACCTGTGAGGAGACACAAGGCCATTTTCTTTAGTGTAGCTCCAAATAATGAATATATATATGTATATATATAATTATTATTATTAATCAGCTTTGAGGATATGAAGTACATTATTTCAGCTACCAAAATCTCAAGACTCATGGTATAGAATGGCCACAATCTTCTCTGAAGCTGGCAAAGGTGTTTTAGAGTATAACTCAGGCCTGTTACTATAATGGTAATATTAATGACCTTGAAGCACAATTGATACTATTCATGAACAGCATGATTAACCACACTATTCATCACATACTCCTGGATGACAACTCTTCCCACTTGAATTGGCACTAATCCAACTTTGCAAATAGGTTCATAGGATTATATATTTAGAGTTGCTAGAGACTATGGAGGCCACTGATCCCAACTTTTTCACTTACCAATTAAAAAACTAAAGCCCAATTAGGTAACTTCTCCAGACTCATATATCTAGTAGAGCAAGAAGTGAGATTCAAACCTAGTTCTTCCTTATGCAAAGTTAAACACTCTATTCACTAGAAAAGAAGAAAAGAAATAGGTTTATTAAGCAGTTGGAACTGTGCTAAGTGCTGAGGATACAAATGCAAATAAAAAGAAAGATAACTCCTGCCCTCAAGGACCTTACTTTCTAATCAGATTGGACAATACACAAAAAGTAGCAGACAAGCTGGGAAGGGTGGTATTGAAGATATTCACTTCATTCTCAGTTTCTAGGGAATGTGAATTTTTATTACTGGGATAGACAAGATGGAGATGAGGTTCTTAGTGTCATCTTTATACCTAGGAGCCTAAAGTCTACCTCTTAGGTGATAAAAACAAACAACCTAGAGTTCTGATAATGAAAAGAGCAGGTTATTTCATCTTGTGAAAGAGATTAAGGCATCATTTGTTCTTAACTTCTATGGGATGAAATATGAATATCTTAAATTCCCCAAAAGTTCAGGGCTTTTTTTTCCAACATGGACCTATATTCTATATGTAATTTTTTGCATGATGTCTATCCCATTAAAATGTGAATTCCTTAAGGGCAGGAACAATGAATTTATCTTTCTTTTGCCCATTATGTGGCACAATGATTGAGCACCCAGCCTAGGGTTAAGAATAACTGAATTGAAATCCTGATTTCAGACCCATACTAACTGTGTATCTTTGAGGAAATCACTTAATCTCTGTCTCAGTTTCCTTAATTGTAAACTAGGGATAATAATAGCATCTACTTCTCAGGGATGTTGTAAGGCTCAAATGAGTTAATAAAGTGCTCAGTATAGCACCTGGCACATGGAGGACACACACACACACACACACACACAGTCATCTCTCCTTATATGGCGGCTCACATATTCTGGTTTGACTGTATCCCAAGTTTGTTGTTTTTTTTTTTTTTAATATACATCTAATTCTGTATCAGGGAGTTTTTGCTATATTTCCGGGTTTTGTGGATGAATACCATACTGTACACAATGGAAATACACTACCTACACCACTACCACTTGCCCAATTTTGCCACTGTGAAATTGTACATGGCACACTATTGCCTGAAAGGTGACCAATCACAGTGCTGTGTTCTGTCTCCTGGACACTGATTGGTTCAGTGTTCATAAGAGTGTGGGAAAGGTTAATAAGAGTATGGAAAAGGTTTATAGGGGAGGGGGAAGGTTTTATAAAGCCTTAAAGTATACATAAATAATAAAATAAATATAACACTGCTATTTGGTGGATTTTAATCTATTGTAGGAGTCTGGCATATAACTCCCTCAATAGTTGAGGGGTCACTACATATATATATATATATATATATATATATATATATATATATATATATATATATATATATTATTGACTGCTTACATGCTTCCTCCCTTCTCTTCCTTTCACCCTTCCTTTTTTTTCCTTTCTTCCTTCTGTTAGATTTAAAATAGTTGTCTGCCTTAAACTATGGCAGTTAAAAGAGTTAAAATGGTTAAGGTAGTAAATTGTAGTGAGTAAAATAGTGGAAGATATAAATTATGCTAGATATAAGAGTGGGTGAGTAAATTTGACCACAGAAAATATGTTTCACTACAGTGCCTTGTTTAAAATCAAATATAAGGTGGTCGCCAGGGAAATATTCCCAATTATGAATATACCCAAGTCAGCTGGGTTTTATAGAGACTTTAATTAATAATACAATGAGGAATTAAAGAAAGAGAGAAAGAGTAAGAAAGGAATAAGTATGAAAGGCCTTAAGCCAACATGTCCTACACCTGAGTCTTAAGAGAGAGAGATCAGTCAGTCAGTCTTTTATCACTCACCACAAGGTCTGTCTAAGCAAGGATTCTAGTGACACCAGGCCAGCTCCATCTCAGCTGACTTCACCAGAGAGAGTTCCAGCCAGAGTCCTCCTCAAAGAGAGATCCAGCCAGATACTGTTTCAAAGGGCCTCTTTCAAGAGCCTCCAGAGGGACAGAGTCCCCTCAGAAGAGCTCCAGCGAGACCTCCTTAGAGATTTTCCTCCAAGAGCTTCCCTTCTCCAGAGCCTCTCTCAAGAGATTCTTCCCAAGCGATCCTCATAAAACCTTCTCCAAAAGGATTTTTTTCTTCAAGAGATTCTGCTTTTTCTTATATAGGGGGTTTTCTCCTATGTCACCTCTCCTAAGTTCTTCCATCTACCAATCACAGTAGATGTTTTCCAAAGGACAACCCATTCTAAAAACACTGCTGGGCTGACTAATCCCTTTAGGAGAAAACCTCTGAGTAAGTTTGAACCAGAGAAAACAAAGCTGAGTCGATTAATCCACTCAGTAAGTCTGAACCAGAGAAAACACAGCTGAGTGGACTAATCCCCTCAAGAGAAAACCTCTGAATAAGTTTTCACCTCTTTGCTCCTGGCAAGTTTACAAGTTGCCCAACTTTTATAGGTATCTAGCATCCCATTGTATCAATTCTAAAAACAGGCATGGCTCAAAGAACTCCCTGCCTCCTCATAAGCATGGGTCCATGTACTTTCATTGTTTAGCAAGGAGTTTTCTCCCCAAAGCAGTCTTAAGTACGGGTGGAGTAGAGGTCCTCCCATTTCTTATCCTGGCAAATTTTCACAGTCAAAATGGGGAATGTTCCCAGTAGGGAATTGTTCCAATTGAGAATTCCCCTATAGGGAAATTTTTAACATTCACAAGTCTGAGAAATTTCAAGATTTACACTTCCTCCTTTTATATCCTCAAATACTTAACAAAATGTGGGATACATAGTCAACATGCAATAAATGCATTTTTAACCAACTGGCTAATTATGTGTACACATGGGAATTTGGCCATTGCTCAAAAACTTGTAAGAGCCCAACTTGAGAACCACTGACAGAGAAATTGAAATTAAGCAGAAGGTAAGGCACAGCTCAGATATTGGGCAATGGGACTGAGTGGGCTCAGAAATCCAATGACATTTTCTTCCAGGAGTTCTTTCTTTATCCGGAATGTTTTGATTTGCTTCCATTATGTTCCCTTCTTGGATTTTTGCCTGGATAGCTATCTGAGGAGGCTCTTGGTAAACCACAATATTACTTTATACTTTTAGATAGGTACTACACCCATTATACAGGTTTAATCTTGGGTACTTCTACTCCTCACAACCAACCTAAGACACCAAGATCTTATGTGAATCTTGCAGAGTTTCATTAGATTTTGCCTAGAATGGAAAGAATACATGATGTGGTTGTGCCACTTAAGGAGATTTGGTAAGCACAGTGGGTCAAATCTGATTTGATTGCTGATTTCAGAGAAAACATAACCTCAGCATCCTAAACATACTTCCTTTCTCTAGACTGAACCTCCAGAGCCAGCGGTTTTCAGAATTAGCCACCTCTTCTAGAAGAAGTATTCAAGATATTCAGTGCCCTTGGAGTAATTTCCCTAAATCATGAAGCAGCAGGCTACCATTCATCAAACAATGCATGGTTCAATGGGCAATATGTACAGCCAGTCAAAAGACATGGATGGCTACCTTAAATATAATACAAAACTCCCATGGATGGATGTTGATGAGTAATATTAGCTGGGTAATGAACCATGAAAAACCATTTACTTGATCAGCAAATTTCCTTGAGGCATTTCTACAGATCTGCTAAACCCCAGTGCAGGAACTTTAGCTGTCTCCAAAATAACTCATCTGTACCCTGAAGATGATTATTTTCCCCTGGAAACTTGTATTCTCAACCACCATCTTGAATGATCACATTTAACTGTTTTGATAGAATACTTGAATTAAAAAAAATAGCATGCTTATCTTTTCCTGTTTTCAGGAAATAACATCAAAATCGCAGCTGGTCTCCTAAGGATTTCAATGACAGAAAGAATTATCCTATTCACCACAGTTTTTTTTTGTTTTTTTGTTTTTGCAGGATTCTGTGCTAGCAATAAAAGAAAATAAAAAAAAAAACTGGCAGCAAAATGGGTACTCATTGATTAGGGATTAAACAAATGATGGTATCTCTGTGTTTTAATATACTATAAAAACATTCATTGATATAATCAATTCAGAGAATCTTGGTGAGACTTGTAAGAATTGATTAAGAGTAAAGTAAGCAGAACCAAGAGAATATACAAAGTAATCACAGGAAAGTAAAGGGAAAAAAATCAGAGAACTCACTGAAGAAAATAGATGCTATAACCCACATACTCATCTCTTTTCAGTAGAGATAGCATTCTAGAGGTATCAACTTGGATATATGCTATTAAACAAGATCACTGTTTACCTTTCTTTTGAGTAATTTTATTTATTATAAAGTATGATTCTATTGGTGGGTGGGTAATAATAATGATGATGATAATAATAACTAGCATTTACTTAGCTCATTAAAGTTAGCAAAGTGTTTTACACATAGTATCTGAGTTTTCCTCACAACTCAATAGGTGCTATTATTATCCCATTTAACATAGGAGGTAACTGAGGTAGGGTATTAATATGCATTCTACAGAGTTCTACACCTAGTAAGTATCTGAGCTAGAATTTGAATTGAAGGCTTTCTGAATCCACATCAGCACTGTAACCATTGAGGTAACTAGTTTCAATAATGATACCTAGTTAAAAAAATAACTATTAGGAAATTTAAAAATACTTATGCACCAAAAGGAAATCATTTAGATAGTTGTTACTATTCGGTCATTTTCAAATGTGTCCTTCACTTTGTGACTCCATTTGGGATTTTCTTGTGCAATAAATAAAAATTGATCTTGGAGACTTCATGATATATTTATAAGAATTTATTAGTAAAGAGAAAAAGAAAGAAAAAAGGTATCACCAGCCTGCCTACTCAAAGTCTCTGGTTGTATTGCTGCTGCTTCATCAAGTTCTAGATTACCAACTGGTCCTTGTCCCTTTCACAATTAGCAGCAAGGGGGAATAGCTAACGACATAGTTAGGCCAGACAAATTAAGACTAGCCAAGGAGCTGGCTTTAGTTCAGGATGGGACAGAAGTAAAAAAATATATTATATGGCCAAGGGGACTACTGCAAGGACTCCACCACCTAGGTCAGTTTATAGCACATACCAAGGAAGCACAGAAGTGTATGGGTTGTATCATGCTCAGAGCCAAGTTATAGTCAACCCAAACTTCTTTAGCTCTCTAAATTCATGTTGGATTCTAAGGTTAAAGTTACTTCTAGAGATCATTCTTTTTGCTGTTGCTTCTTTCCTACTGGTTAAACGTCTAGAAACAGTAGAAAGAGCTTTTGATCTCTTGACTGTATCACGCTAACCTTTTAACATGTTTTTGGGTATGTGGTATGTTTAAGATAGAACAGTACCTCTGGTATGTGGGTTCACTGAGTCATTTTCAGGGTTGCTTTCCACTCTGTGTATTTACCTGCCACCTAGCTCTCACCTGTGGCTCCAAGAAACTATAGCAAACACAGAGGCCACATCCCTGTAAACTATCTTGGCAGGTGGGCTAATTCAGGGTAATTAACTGGTAGGCTTCAAATCCATTAATTAATTGGAGAGGTTTCTACCCCAGGCATGAAAAAACTTTCCCCAACTGGAAGGGGCAGATGAGAACAATTTATTCCCAAAACCATGAAAATGGCAGAAGCAGAGGCAATGGAATAGCACTTAGAACCTGTTTGGAAAAGAAAAGCCGCAGTCATCCACTGTATCCTGAGTCATTCTTGATTTTTGTCTCACCACTGGAATAACTGTGGAAGAGAGAGTGAGTATGAAAACTTTGTACAACTCTGCCTTACTTAAATCCAAGTTTTGCACAAGTCAAGAGACATGACCAGAGATGTCATTTTGATCTTCTTTGAAAAGAAAGGCCAACACCCAACCATCTATAACAAACATTATTACAATATTCGATTACAAACTGAGATAGCAGTAGAAAACTCAGGCCATTATTTAATTCTTTCTTAAAGAGCCATAATGGAATGCTTTGAATAAAGAAAAATATCCCTTTTGAGAGAAAATTGGTTATTTGGGCACATAGTAATATTTAAAAGTAGAACAGGTAAAGGTTTTTAATTTAATTTGGTTCACATGGATTGTTAAAATTCTGAAATTTATAATTTGACAATTCTTTTTTATTGGGTGAAATGCTCTGAGATGTTTGAGCCACAAGGACATGATTACTCCTTGAGAAAAATTGAAAAAGGGATTTAAGGAAACACCAAGAATAATACTTTGGGGATCTTATTATAATAAATGACTTATTACATTAATATTCTTTGAATATTTGTGACTTCTTAGCTAAATTGATTAAAGAGTCCCATGTTATTAATAGTTAATGAATTTGATGCCTATGTGACTACCATGATAGGATATAGGCAGCTATGGGAATGGCTAAATGAATCTGAGAAGCAGAATTAGGATATAACCAAATAGATGAAAGAGTGCAATAGGAAACTGAATGCTGTAACTCTACTCCAACTATGGTTAGGCTTATAATATTTAGCCTTGATTGGTGTAAGAAAAAATGATCCTACCAGAAAGTCTAGCAATGAATCAGTGACTCATATATTGGCATACTTACGAAATGTGCAGGTTAAACAAAATTCAAAAGAGAAGTAATAAATTAAATGAAAGAATCAGGGTCCAAAAGGAGCACAGCAGGCTGAAATAGTAGGCCCAAATGAACTAGATGAAATTTAATAGGAATAAATGTAAAGTTTTGCTATGGTTTTAAAAAAAACTGAACAAGTGTCAGCTAGCAAAAAAAAAAATGTATCTTATTCTTGTAACAAAAACGTGGTTATTTTAGTAATGGTCAACAATATAATGTGATAGGCAAAATAACAATTGGGTCTTAGTTCTGTTAATGTAAGTATAACTAAAACTAGGCACTGATGCATATGTCTGTAGTCCCTGCTACTTTGGGGGCTGAAGAAGTTTTGAGCTACAGTAGGGATACAATTAGGGATATGGCCTAAGTTTGGCTCCAATATGGTGACCACCAAGTTGTCTAAGGAGAAGCAAATTAGCTCTGGTCAGAAATAGACCAGGACAAAGCTTACATACTGATTAGCAATGGGATAACGTTTATGAAATTGATTTGGATTTCCACCATTGCTAAGATAGAAATACCCATTTTAAAAAATGCAATGGAGGAAAAAATGTCCATGTGGAAGAGACAGGTGTTTCCAAAAAACAAAGAAACATGATGATATGGATGATGTATAATAGAAGTACATCCTCACTGTCAGAGAATGAGTCCAGAGGATCTCTACTCAAGGAGAATATCAGAATAAAGAAGGTGAGATGTCTGCTTTTCTCTCTGTTCTGATCTAAGCTTTAGTATTTGTTGCATGAATAAAATGTTCATATTCATGTTTGAAGATAATCACTTGGGCAGGATGGATTGGAGAAGGTATTCACTTATAGTAGAGACAGCAATTAGGAGACTACTACCACAGTTAATGGAGAGACAATGAGGGCCTGTAATGATTAAAATTGATATCCAATAGACTGAGTATTATATAATAACTAAAGTAAAAGAACTACCTAAACCCAGCCCGGTCGCGAGAGAAAAGGAGCAAATAGGACGGAGATACCAAACTATACAAACATGACCAAGGAAACATGATGGAGAGATTAAAGGGAATTTTGGGGAATACTAAGGGACTTTGGGGGGATTAAATCCAAAAGTTCAAAATCTCCATTTATACAGGCCTAAAAAAAGTGGCAGCTGTGTAAAATGTTAAAAGAGGTAGATGTCAAAAAATCCTTTGGAAAGACAAAAACTAGGTGACTCAGTGGATTGAAAGCCAGGCCAAGAAAACAGCAGTCCTGTGTTCAAATCTGGCCTCAGACATTTTCTAGTTGTATAACCCTGAGCAAGTCACAACCCCCATTTTCTAGTCCTTAATACTCTTCTGTCTTGGAACCAATACACAGTATTGATTCCAAGATGGAAGATCTAATTAAAAAATAAAAGATGCTATGGAGATAGAACTTACAATTGAGTGGATATGTGATGTGAATGAGTAGACTTGAGGATGATGATAAGGTTGTAAACATGGTAATGTCCAACACTGAAATAGGTTATTCATTAGACAAGTTGGTATGAGTGGAAAGGATAAGAAATTCAGTTTTTAGAAATGTTGACTTTGAGAAAAAATGGGGTATCAATTTGAAATGTCCAGTAGGTAGTTTACTGATGTGGAACTGGAGCTCAGTGGAGAGAGCAGAGCAGGGAATACAGATCTGGGAATCATCAACAAACACATAATAATAGTCAAACCCACTGAGTATATGGAAAGAAGTTCAAGGCTGGGTCCTTATGGTACCTCAACATTTAGGGATAATGCTATGAATTACATTTCATCAAAAGAGATGGAGGAGTGATAACATAGGTAAGTGAAGAAGCAAAATTAAGGAGCATGAAAACCCAGTGAGGGTTAGATATAATGGAAAAGAGGGTACTTAGTAGTTTCAAATGCTATAGGGAAGTCAATGAAGATGGGGATTAAGAAAAGGCCATCAGATTGGCATTGAAAGGGTCACTGGTAATTTTGAATTGAATATGTTCTATTTTCCAGCAAAAAAACGAATCATTCCCTTGCCTGACCCTTTGTTTTTGCACACTTCCACAATTTTCTCTAATGCCCCTCCCTTTACTTCTTTTTGTTGTTGTCATTATTGAATTCATCTCCTCTCTGAAGTTTTCCCTTACTCCTTTCTCTCCACATGCCCTCACCACCCAGTCCCAATTAGCAATATGCTTCCCCTTTGGACCAAACACATCACTTTAAAACCTTTACTCTATTATTTTATAACTGATTCCTTGGATGAATTACATTTTAAGATGTACAAGGACAACAATGGGATCTTATCTAAACTATGTCTCCCTAGATTAAAGCATAGTTCTCTATTCTTTAAGAAAAGTCCTCCCACAGATCATAATTCCTCCACACTTTTGTAGATGGTCTTTGAGAGTTACTATTACCAAATCAGAAGAAAAACTCTCTAATGTAGACTAGCACTTGGCTAGCATTTAGAAATCATTGGGCCTATACTCAAAGCCTAGCCAGCTTGATAGACTTTGCCAAAATTTGGGCTCTATTGGAGAAGATTTTGAGAAAGCACACTATCTATTATGAAGTTTTAATGTTAATGGAAGGGAGAAGTAGGAATAGTGGAATATGAATGAAACAAACCCAACCTTTTCCCCCTAAAAATACATATAAAGGAGATAAAATATGCCAGATTACTAACAGCTCTTGCTCAAAACAAAGTTAAATGAAGTTTAGTGGTGATAAATTTGGCATTTTAAAAGGAAACAGTTGTTTGTTTGTTTATTTTTAACAGAGAGAAAATATTTTATTCAGACGGAAATAAACAGATTTGTTTTGTCTCTATAAATCATTTAAAAGAGTAAATAACTCCAGTGAGTTATTTCCTTTTCATGTAGCTTTAGCCCCACAGAAATGTTTCTCATTCAACATTAATACTTTTTTTTTGTTTTATTCTGAATGTAATAATTAGTTGGAGATTTCTTCCATGATGGGAAAAATAGTCTTTTTTTAATGAATCCTCTTTTGTCTTAGTCTTGATGGTAGTCTCTCGGAAGCTGAGAATGACGGTTGTCTTTGTGCATTTGCACAAAGATACTTGTGTGTGAAAGAGATTTAAGTGGAAAAGTCGATGCACAGAGACAGTCCCACTCTCTTGGCGTTGGAAGCCTGGGTCCAGTGGCACGAAAAGTCATTACACCTGGAGACTTCCTCAGCTGCATTGGATGGCCCTGTTGTCCTTTGTGCTCCAACACACCCTAAGCACTCCACAGTGCTTTGCTGCGTTGCCCTCTCAGCCGTTGAAACTTCTTATTGGTTTCTTCCTCCTGTTCCGCCGAAACAGTCTTCACATACTGAGTGAGCAAAGCCCTGGTTCACCAGGGGTCAACAATGACCCATTGGCTACCCTCACAAGATATGGCCTGCCTGTCAAAGCCGTTGCCTGGGGTGCTGCCACATGCTAGAAGCTACTAGGAGCCACAAGTGAGAGCTGGGTGTCAGGTAGGGGTCAGAGGCTGGAGAGCTGCCCTAGGAGGGTGCTACCCCTCCCTGAGCACCCCATACACCTCAATTTAAAATAGAAGAGTGATAAAGGCTAGTGTAAAAGTTAAAATTAAAGTTCAATAATAAAATATTATATTTAAGGGATTTATTAATGATCAATAGGAATAAAGGAATAAAGAGGATACAAAATAAAGACCATGTGCCCATGGCTAATCAGCCATTTCAAACACCTGCCTTACCATCTCCCAGTCTAGGACAGGAAGTAAAGAGGCAGGACCCTCCGTGTCCTTACCTAATATAGCCTGTCTAAAGGAAGTATGTAATGACAGGAATTCGATGGGCTCCCAGGAAATGTAGTTCTTTTTTAGGGTAACAGATTTTCAATTATATATCCCACCCTGAGATCCACGGAAGACTAGTCTTTCCAATGGATCTTGTAAAAATAACCAACTTTGAAATTACAATAATTTGGGGATAAAACGAAAAAAGAACAAAACCAATGATTGCTAGGTGCATTGGCAAAAAGCCAGTTAGGGGGAAATCCCCTTTGGCATAAGAGTATACATACAAAACAAATGCATTCAATTCAAATCACCACATCCCAAAGTTCACTCTGGATCTTCTGGTGCAGCATGTAGTCTGTTCAGGCATCTTCATGGTGCATTCTCCAAACAGTTGTATAATTGAAAATTTTACCCTAAAAAAAGAACTACATTTCCCAGGAGCCCACTGACTTCCTGTAGACAGGGAATAAATATCCAGTGGGCAGTCCTGCCTGTCTTTCTTTGGCATGCAGCCAGCAGTGATGGTGGTGAGTGGGGATTTTGAAAATGGCTAACCAGTCATGGGCACATGGTCTTTATTTTGTATTGTGAATTTTAAATTTTCTATGCACTGATTAGTTTTTTTTTTTTAATCCTAACAAATAGGAGTGTAAACACCCCTACTTAAGGATTAAGTATGGAGGAGGATGGCCTATGCCTATGCTAGCAAGTGGCAAATAAGAAACAACTGACAGACCCCTAGGCTGTCCTAAGTCAAGCTTAAACTACCATTGGTACATGTGAGACGCAGAAAGTGATGTAAAAAAAGAGTTTATATATTCGCGTCACTTCCTCTCTGGCCTTTTTTTCATGGAGAGGTGGCTCTGGCTCCTTCAGGTGGTGGAGACATGGGGTTCAACTAGAGGTGTGGCTCGTGGCAGCATTTTGGCACCTTGGCATGGGTCAGGTGAAGTGTCTTCCCTGAGCTCTCTCAGAGTTTAGGCTGATTCCTTTATTTTCCTTTACTTTTCCTAAAATGCCATCCTCCTAGGAGGCCACTCATCTTGGAGGAGGCCTCATGGCTAGAAGGTCTCTGAAGTCCCCTTGGCTCAGGCTGGGCTGGAAAAATCTTATGCCCTTTTCCCTCTCTCTTCTTCTTAATTCCTTCCCTCTATTTTACTTAAACCACCATAAAATTCCCAAACTGACTTGAATATTTTTATTGGGATTTAGAAATTAAATCCCTGGTGACTAACTAAATTTATATTCAGTCTCAACCTTAAATTTACCCCTTACAGTATACTCTTTATTTCCTTGATTTCTAATGATCATTTAATGAGCCTCCAGAAACATAATATTTTTAGTATTAAGATATAATTTTAATTTTTACACAGTTCAATTTCTGGATTCAGAAATGTAGCATGTTTCTTATTCTAAAATTACTCTCAAAAGGAATTTAAACTTTCTAATTTATAATAATAATAATAATACACCCGCCTGGGAATCAGGGCTAAGTGACTTGTCCAGGGTCACACAGCTAGGAAGTGTCTGAGGCTAGATTTGAACCCAGGTCTTTCCAATTCCAAGCCTGATTTTTTATACACTGTGCTGCCTAGCTGCCCCCTGAATAGTATTTTAAATGTTTCAAAAGGTTTCTTGCATTTTTATTTCATCTAAAATTAAATTCCCTTGTGGGAATGCATATATAATATTACAACATCAAAAAGTAAGCCTATCTGTTATGACACCCTAATATACCTATCTAGTAAGAACTTGGCATGTAAAGACATCATGAGTTCCTTTTGACTGTGAATCTTAACTACTCAGACTGCACTTTAGAAGATTGATTTAGGTATTTCCTTATTGTAACAGTGGAGATACTTGGTCTAATAAGAATCAGGAATGTCTTGGGAACTTTACATTACTCCACCCATACTTAGACATACTTTAGGGGAAGATAAAGTTGTAAACTCTTGATTGAACAATAAAGGTACTTAACTCATACCTTATAGTGAAGCTAGAACTTTAAGTTAAGTCTGTTTTTAGATCTAATACAAAAAGGTGTTAAGTACCTGTAAAGGTTAAATTAATCACAAAAAGGTCAAGTTACTCACAAAAGGTAAGCTTAACAAAGAAGTGTGAAGTACCTCAGAAGATATAATCTAGCCAGAGAAGGTGAGAACTAAAGAGTGGTGAGAATTAAGAATGAGCAGTCCTGGAAAAAAGTGTCTACTGTGATCGGTAGATGTGAAAATTTAGGGGAGGTGACAAGAGAAAATTTCTTTAAAAGGAGGTGTAAAAAGTCAGTTCAGGCAATTCAGTTCAGAGTAGAATTGGATTCTGAACTCAGTTCAGGAGATTGAGTTCAGTGAAGCACTGGAACTTCCTTGGAGATGGTCTCATGGTGAGTGATAAGACTGACTCCCTTTCCTTTAGACTCAGGAAGGCCACTTTGGCCAAGGCCTTTAACTACTGCCTGGCTCAGCCTGAGCCAGAGCAGTTTAAATTAATTTTCTCTCTCTCTTTCTCTCTCTCCTTTCCTTAATTCCTTCTCTCTATATTAATTAAAATCTCCATAATTACCAGCTGACTTGGGTATTTTATTACTTGGGAATCATCCCTGGCAACCAATTATTTAGATTTAAAACACTATTTAGATTTCAAAACACTAAAATTATCTTTACATGACTATGGAGAGAAAAGCTGGCAGTGTCAACAGTGAGAGGAGGAAAAACAACTGGCGTACATATGATTCAAGGATGGTTGGAACTGTAGTTTTTGATGTCTCTTTGGTGTTGGAGTAATAAAATTACTTATGATGGTTTGCATAATATCTTGACAATTTTAGAAATGTGAAATAAACTGAAAAAAGGTTAGAAATATTAACAGCTTCAGTGGGAAAATATGGCTCCACACATTTTATTTTACATACAATAGAAGGGTCATAAAATTTAAAATTATAAGAACATTATAGGTAATAGAATCATAAACTCTCATAGTTGTATAATATTCTTTCCCCCTACCCAGATACCCTCTCTTGAAATTAATGTACTCTAGAACTTCTCATTAATTTCTAAGTTCCATAAGTTGTTTAGAGTTATATCCACAGCCTTCAAATCCCACCAATGACTTAAACTCTTCCAGCCTGGCTTTTGAAGTTCATGTCTATATACCTTCAATATCATCTAGACATGGCTGGCATTTTATCTCTCCTCCCTCCTACCATATCCCCTTTTTTTATGTACCTACTTCCTGGCTACCATTTTCAGGGATTTTCATCCTTGTGAGATTCCCATAGCCTAATTTAAATCATTCTAAAAGGAAGTATTCTTAACCAGTATGTTCACTTGGTCAGATCACCAGGCTGTAGTGAGTCTCAGAGTCAACTTTCTGGAAATAGTCTTCATAATTTTCCCTAATGCACATTCTTTTTCATCTCTATGCATTGTCAGGATATGGAAATTGCCTACAGATACACCTCTAATATAATCTCAGAGATCATCTATTATAACTTGTATCTGAACAGTAATATTTTCTTGGAAGTTTTCAGCCTGACTTCTCACTTTACAGAGGTAGAAATGATAAATTATTTTAGGAATTAAACTGTTCTCCTAAATGAAGTGCTCCTATTCCCTTTACTATTTAGGTAAAAGATAATTTATTTTTACATATCATAGCCTTTTTTAGGAAAAGATGGGTATATATGTCTGTGTATGTCTGTATATTTGTGTAAAATATAGCAACACAGTTACTATAGTACAATCATTTAAGGAAAATTTGTTTAATTGTTGCTTCTATAGTAGAACAAATACAGTCAATCAATCAACAAGCATTTATTAAAGCAACTATTAATTACCAAGCACTACATTAAGCTCAAGGGCTACAAGTCCCAAGAATAAAATAATTCCTACTTGCAAGGATCTTACATCCTAACAAGTAATTTCCAGCATTTCAACAGGTCATTCATTAAACTAGCCACCAAAATAATTCAGATTATTAACCAAAAGTGAGAATCTGCCCATTTGCACGTAGTCACTCAACTTTTCTCAAGTTTGGAGAAGCTAGTTAGAATTAAAGACATCTCTGACAAATATGTGATTCTATGACAGT
Organism: Monodelphis domestica; assembly: GCF_027887165.1. Lineage (NCBI taxonomy): Eukaryota > Metazoa > Chordata > Mammalia > Didelphimorphia > Didelphidae > Monodelphis > Monodelphis domestica. The sequence goes on from NC_077228.1 coordinate 470,700,965, forward strand.
GATTGACTATAAAGGTAAAGATCTAGTTACATAGTGGAAGCAGTTATTAAGAATTCTGATAGTTCTTACAACTGAGGACTTTAGGAAATTCATCAATGGCACAGTGAGACTTAGACCCTAGCTACAATCTTCCAAGAATGGAATATTGAGACCCAACCTAAATATGGAAAAAGAAAATTGGATCATAAAACCAAAGTGACTCCTTTCTTTGTGACTAATGCTCTATTTCTGGAAAATATGCATTTCAAAGCATCATAGGGAACTGAAATTATGAAAGAAGAATTCAAAGGTTTGAAAGCTCAGTTGGTTTGAGGTGAGAGAAAGAATGTGGATTTTGAAACACTAACGTGAATTAATGTAGACATAAACTCTGAAAAAGCACTGGCAAGACCCTGAAATGTTCTGCTCAGGTCTCATATACTTGATGAGCTCTTAGGATTTTTACTAAATGCTTCCATTTGTAATTTTTGTCTTCAATTTTTTTGTCCTTTTTTTTAATCGCAACATTTTTTCTTTCTTTTTGTAAAATTTACTTACTTTTAAGTAACTTATTTCTCAAAAGAAAATCCTATACTATGTTCTAGTCTCTTCTGTTTATAAGTATTACCATAAAACTCAGTTTTATAGAGTTTTCTGATATTTTTAAAATGGCTATTAAAAAAGGCAGTCACTTAGTGGTATGTTAGATAAAAATGCTAGACTTGTAGTTAAAAAGAGTTCAGTTCAAATTCTATCTCTGGTGCTAATTTTGTAATTAGGAGCAAATCACTTAACCTTTTTCTTTTGTGAAATGCTGAGTTTTAATTGCCTCATCTGTAAAATGCAGGGATGAGGTTCAATGATCTCGAAAGTTCTTTCATGTTCTAAGTCTATGATAGTCTGAATTTTCTGTTTATTTATAGATGGCTTGCAGAGTAGATAATGTTCTCCATACTAAGAATAAAATAGGTTCTTCATTCATGAAAAGAGCATTGTTATATACTGCAAAATCTCTTCCAACTTTAAATGTATGAATCTATGAATATGAAACTGACTTGCTCCCAATATCAGTGATAATATTAAATAATATACAGGTAGCCTCCAATAGAATTTCCATGAGAATCAGAACAGCCTATCATCATTGTTGGAAAATTTTAGAAGACACATATCTAGGAATAAATGGCATTTCTATAATTCCTGGTGCTACCGGCAGCCTATCCAAGTGAAAAAGTAATTAATTTCATTTGTGACCATTTATAAATGGTTTGCTCAAATGATGCTAGTAGAAGGAGCATGAAAACAGGAAATAGAAGAAGGGAATGAGAATATTTTTATGAATTGTAAAATTTTGACTTGGAATTTTGCTTGTAAAATTTTAATTACTCTTCTCTTCAATGAAAAAAAGTAAAGACTGCTTTTTCATTTTGTTGATGAATCCTCTGAGCTTTGCACAGCTTAGATGTTTTAAAAATGCTTTGTGGTACTAGATGATTTTTTTCAGAACTAATAACTAAATAAAACAATGAAATAAAACCCATAAATAATTTGAGCATCAAAGATAAAGTAAGATGAAAATATATGTATATATACATATACATTCATACTTACACACACACACACACACACACACACACACACATCTCTTGACCTTCTTGTTATTCCTTATATTTGTCAGTCAATCTACTGGATACCTTTGCCCTTGTAGAACCTCATTCCTGGCATGCTCTCCCACTGCCTCTTGGTCTACTAGTCTAATTGCTTGCTCTGGCTTCCTTTTAGATTCAGACAGTTCAAAATCACTTTCTGTGGAAGGCTTTTTAGACTGTCCCTTTCAACTCTTCAACCCTCCAACTCCAGTCTCTTCTCATTGAGATTAAATTTCTTTTACATTTCGTATAGCTATTATATATGTATCTGCTTTCATGTTAACTCTCCAGTTGAATGTGAGCTCCCTGAGAATAGGGAACATGGTATCACTTTTCTTTGGAATTCCAGTGCTTAGGGAAGGGTATGGAACATAGTAGGGGCTTCATAAATGCTTACTAAGTGATTGTCTGAGTGTTCTTATGGCTTTAAATATATGGCATCCTTCTTATGGTACTTATACAGTACCTATAGCAATGCTTAAAACAATTTACTCTCCAGCAAGATTTGGTTTGAAGAGTACATACAAAACTGTCTTATACTTTGATGTCCCCCTTCTAAAAATTGCTTTTAATTCATGTAAAAAAAAACTTTATTCAAAGACTTGGCCAATGATGTACACCAACACTGTAGAATTAATGTTCCAGTGACACATATGTAGGAATGAAGAATCAAAAAAAGTCTCCTTTGACTTCTACTGCCCATGAAATCCCAGATGTGTTTCTTCTTGAATTTATGGTATCCAAAGAGGGCCAGCAGGAGACTGGGTTAAGCATATTTAGGGTCTGACCTACTACTGTAAATTGTTTGTTAAACTAATTCAGAGGCTGAAAGCATGAAAAGAAAGCCTTTCAATACTAGATGTGCTGTAGGAAGGGAGTGGTGTTAGTGGTGAGAGTGGGACAGGCAGCTCAAATTCTTCATTTCTATTCCTGGCTCAATCTTTGGCATGCTTTGTGGTTTTCAGAACATCATTTATATTGCCTTGCTTAGAGCAAAGGGTACTTGGGCAGTGGGAAACCCTCATGCCCCTTCCCCTCTCCCTTGAGTTGAAAAACTGAACAAATGGAATAATTTTAAAAATCATATCATTATCGGTAACCTTTAGAGAGAGTATCACATGGTACATAAAAATCCAGTCTTAGAGTAAAGGAAGATCTGGGTTGAAAACCTCTTTCATTTGACTATGGGACTCTTTTAATGACCCCAAGCAAGTCTAAGTTGAGAACAGTTGCCAATTTGCATGGGTAAAGGAAGTTTCCTGCCTTTTTAACTCTATGACATTTTCATACTTTATGGAGATAATTTCTAATCTCAGATATCCAATAATTACCTTGATATCTAGATGTTTAGATGTCTGGCTCACAGAATGAGTGGAAAAGATTCCTCTTAATAAAAGTTTCTCTCTCTCTTCTCTCTCTCTCTCTCTTTCTCTCTCTTTCTCTCTCTCTCTCTCTCAAAGCATCTTCTCTAACTGGGGGTAAATTCATAGTTGTTGTTTTTTTATAAGAAAATCTTAGGCTAGAAAAGTACTTTTGAGATTTTCTAGTCTCATCTCTCATACAACATAAGAATTATTTATAAAACATCCCTGACTCATAGCTATATTTTTTCTAGTGAAAAGGTAATTCCTAAAATCCATGAAAATGTCTTTTATTTTTGAACAGATCTAATGGAGCCTAAACCTATAAATGAGTAATCCTAGAGGCCATCTACTTCAACTTCCTCATTTTATTTTTTTAAGTTAATTTATTTAGTCAATTTAGAACATTATTCCTTGGTTATAAGAATTATAATATTTCCCTCCCTCCCCACCCCCACCCTTCTCACAGCCCACTGGCAATTTAAACTTCCTCATTTTAGAGAGGAGAAATTTGAGGCTCAGGAAGGATAAGTGATTTCCCTGAAGTTACATAGGTAGTTAGAAAATATCAGTGATGATATGAATCTTGCTCCTCTAAATTCTGGGGCAGAAAAGTGGGTATAGTAGATAGAGTACCAGGCCTAGAGTCAGGAAGATCTGAGAAATTATATATTTTTGTTGGGATTTTTTTGTCTTTCATTTTCAAAGAATGTCAGTACCATCATGGAATAATACCTTGAACCATCCATAAAATGGGTTTAAGTGAGACAGAGTTGCACAAAGTCATCAGTCTCATTCTCTCTTCCAAACTTATTTAAGTCCAGTGGCAAAACAAAATCTGTATGTCTTGCAATGCATTGGGATGCAAGAGGTCAATTTGATGTCTTCAATGTCTCACCAACTTCTAAGCACTCCATAGCATTGCTTCAACAACCTTCATGGCTGTTGAATAAATTGTTCTTAAGTGACTATTCCATCAAATATATAGTCTTCAAAAGTATGATATTATTTATGATGAATATCTAAATTCTATATTATAACAGAATTATTCACTTTATTAGATGTGAGGAATAGATAGCTCCCTTGTTCTCTATAAGAATCTGACTTGCATAGCTCTCCCTCTCTCTCTCTCTCTCTCTCTCTCTCTCTCTCTCTCTCTCTCTCTCTCTCTCTCTCTCTCTCTCTCTCACTTGCACACACTCACATACATACTCAGAGTGTATTTTAGGTTTTGTATGTTTTTCCAAAAATAAAAGAAAACAAAATCAAACTTCTGTTGATGTGGGTTGGTAGAAACCATTCCCTGTCAACGCTTGGCTCTGCCCACCTCAATTTTTTTAAGTAAGCATACAACCAAAGTTAGTACTCTGAACAATTCTACCTTTTATTCAGTCTATCACGTATACAACAACATGAGGACTGCCAGAGTGGAATGAGGAAAGGGGAGATGGGTCCAATCTGACAACCATCTGTGTTTTTAGAGGAGCAAAGCACATCCAGTAAAAACAGTTTAGAATTGAATGCAGTTTTCATATTTGGGAGAATCTAAATTATGTTAGTGGAATGAAATGCACAGGATATAAAAACGCACATTAGAATTACTGTCTGTGCCCAGTATAAATCTAGGCAGGCATCATCATAACCATGAAGCCCACACTATTATTCTTGGATCTGTCTTCTCCATTGGGGAATTCCTGACAACAGGAGATTTTTCTACCCTTTCTCCTAATTATATTTCAAGAACATTAAATAATTTCACTTTTACTTTTATTTGGACTCTTTCCAGAATATTGTCCAGAATAGTGGCATATAATTTTGGCAAGCATGCCTTGTTTTAAGCTGCACTTGAAGTGCAATGTCAGAGGGTCATTGGCTAGAATTATATCTGTTGCTTCATAAAAGAATCTTGAATGGTGGATTTCTTAAGTAGTTCCTTATATATAATATGTATTAATAATTATAGAATTGAAGTGAATCTTAATATATAATAAAAGTTTGCTAATAGAAGAAATTTTAATATTTGATTTTGATACACAGGATCACATTTTCTTTTGTGTTGTTGTTCTATGACAAATAATAGCGGGATATTACATTTTCCATACTTTTTTATTCCTTTCACCATAAATATAGAGGCTGTAGAAAATCAGAATCAGAGGACATGGACTCAAATCCCATCTCAGTTGCCTACTACCTTTGTGATCTTATGCAAGTGATTTTACCTTCCTTGGTCTGAGTAGAATACCTTTATTTTTATTTATTTATTTATTTATTTTTAATTTGTTTTAGTCAATTTAGAAGATTATTCCTTGGTTACAAGAATCATATTCTTTCTCTCCATCCCCTCTCACCACCCTTCCTGTAGCCAACGCACAATTCCACTGGGTATTACATGTGTCCTTGATCAGAACCTACTTCTATGTTGTTGATGTTTGCACTAGAATGTTCATTTAGAGTCTATATTCCCAATCATATCCCCCTTGACCCACGTAATAAAGCAGTTGTTTTTCTTTGGTGTTTCTACTCCCACAGTGTTGTTTCCTCTGAATGTAGATCGTGTTCTTTCTGGGTTGTTCAGGATCACTGCATTGCCTCTAATGGAAAAGTCCATTACGTTCGATTGTACCACAGTGTATCAGTCTCTGTGTACAATGTATTTCTGGTTCTGCTCCTTTCACTCTGCATCACTTCCTGGAGGTTGTTCCAATTCACAAGGAATTCCTCCAGTTTATTATTCCTTTTAGCACAATAGTATTCCATCACCAACATATACCACAATTTGTTCAGCCATTCCCCAGTTGAAGGGCATCCCCTCCTTTTCCAATTTTTTTTTTTGCCACCACAAAAAGCACAGCTAAGAATATTCTTGTACAAGTCTTTTTCCTTATTATCTCTTTGGGGTACAGTGCCATGGATGCATCAAAGGGCAGACAGTCTTTTAGTACTGTTTGGGCACAGTGCCAAATTTCCCTCTAAAATGGTTGGATCAATTCACAACTCCACCAGCAATGCATTAATGTTCCAACTTTGCCACATCCCCTCCAGCATTCATTACTTTCTGTTGCTGTCATGTTGGCCAATCTGTTAGGTGTGAGGTGATACCTCAGAGTTGTTTTGATTTCCATCTCTCTGATTATAAGAGATTTATAACACTTTTTCATGTTCTTATTAATAGTTTTGATATCGTTAACTGAAAATTTCCTATTCATGTCTCTTGCCCATTTAACAATTGGGGATTGACTTAATTTTTTTTACACTTGATTTAGCTCTTTGTAAATTTGAGTAATTAGACCTTTGTCAGAGTTTTTTGTTATGAAGATTGTTTCCCAATTTGTTACTTTCCTTCTAATTTTGGTTGCATTGGTTTTGTTTGTACAAAAACTTTTTAACTTGATGTAATCAAAATTATTTATTTTATATTTTGTGATTTTTTTCTAACTCTTGCTTGGATTTAAAATATTCCCTTTCCCAAAATCTAATGTGTATACTATTCTGTGTTCACCTAATTTACTTATAGTTTCATTCTTTATATTCAAGTCATTCACCCATTCTGGGTTTATCTTGGTGTAGAGTACGAGATGTTGAGCCAAACCTAATCTCTCCCATACTGTCTTCCAATTTTCCAAGCAGTTTTTATTAAATAGTGCAATTTATTCTCAAAAGCTACGATCTTTCAGCTTATCATAGACAGTCTTGCTGAGGTAACTTACCCCAAGACAATTTCACTGATCCTCCTTTCTGTCTCTTAGCCAGTACCATATTGATTTGATGACCATTGCTTTATAGTATAGTTTGAGATCTGGGACTGCAAGGTCACCTTCCTTCACATTTTTTTTCATTATTTCCCTGAATATCCTCGATCTTTTGTCCTTCCAAATGAACTTTGTTATGGTTTTTTTCTAATTCAGTAAAAAAAGTTTTTTGATAGTTCAATGGGAATGGCACTAAATAAGTGAATAAGTTTGGGTATGATGGTCATTTTTATTATGTTATCTTGTCCTACGCATGAGCAATTGATGTTTGTCCAGTTGTTTAGATCTAGTTTTAATTGTGTGGAGAGGGTTTTGTAGTTGTGTTCATATAGGTCCTGTGTTTGTCTCAGCAGATAGATTCCTAAGTATTTTATATTGTCTAGGATAATTTTAAATGGAATTTTTCTTTCTAATTCATGTTGCTGAGATGTTTTGGAAATATATATAAATGCTGATGACTTATGTGAGTTTATATTGTATCCTGCAACTTTGTTAAAGTTGTTGATTATTTTGAAAAGCTTTGTAGTTGATTCTCTAGGATTCTTTAAGTAGACCATCATGTCATCTGCAAAGAAAGATAACTTGGTCTCCTCATTGCCCATTTTAATACCTTCAATTTCTTTTTCTTCTCTAATTGCTACTGCTAGCATTTCTAGTACAATGTTAAATAATAGAGGTGATAATGGGAATCCTTGTTTCATTCCTGATCTTATTGGAAAGGCTTCTAGTTTATCCCCTTTGCAGATGATGTTAGCTGATGGTGATAGATATATACTGTTTATTATTTTTAGGAAAGATACTTCTATTCCTATGATTTCTAGTGTTTTCAGTAGGAATGGGTGTTGCATTTTGACAAAGGCTTTTTCTGCATCTATTGAGATAACCATGTGAATTTTGTTGGTTTGCTTGTTAATATGGTCAATTATGGGGATGGTTTTCCTAATATTGAACCATCTTTGCATTCCTGGTATAAATACCACCTGATCATAATGAATAACCCTCATGATCACTTGCTGGATTCTTTTTGCTAATATTCTATTTAGGATTTTTGCATCTATGTTCATTAAGGACATTGGTCTTTAGTTTTCTTTCTCTGTTTTTGACCTGCCTGGCTTTGGAATCAATACCATATTTGTGTTGTAAAAGGAATTTGGTAGAATTCCTTCTTTGCTTATTCTGTCAAATAGTTTATATAGTATTGAGATACATTGTTCTTTGAATGTTTGATAGAATTCATTTGTGAATCCATCGGGTCCTGGGAATTTTTTCTTAGGGAGTCCTTTGATGGCTTGTTCAATTTCTTTTTCTGATATGGGGTCAAGTATGCTATTTCTCCTTCCTTTAATCTAGGCAAGTTATATTTTTTGTACATATTCATCCATATCACAAAGATTGCCATATTTATTGCCATATAATTGGGCATAATAATTTTTAATGATAGCTTTAATTTCCGCTTCATTAGAGGTGAGGTGTCTCCCTTTTCATCTTGGATACTGTCAATGTGGTTTCCTTCTTTCCTTTTTTTAAATTAGATTGACCAGTACTTTATCTATTTTTTGTTTTTTTCAAAGTACTAGCTTCTAGTCTTATTTATTAAATCAATAGTTTTTTTACTTTCAATTTTATTAATTTCTCCTTTAATTTTTAGGACCTCTAATTTAGTTTTCATCTGAGGATTTTTAAGTTGTTCATTTTCTTGTTTTTTAATTTGCATGCCCAAGTCATTGACCTCTGCCCTCCCTAATTTGTTAATACGTGACCTCAAGGATATAATTTTTCACCCTAAGTACTTCTTTGGTTGTATCCCATAGACTTTGAAAGGATTTCTAATCATTGTCATTTTCTTCAATTAAATTATTGTTTCTATGATTTGCTCTTTAACTGATTTTGGAGAATCATATTGTTTAATTTGCAATTAATTTTTTATTTGTCTCTATATATACCCTTACTAATTATTACTTTTATTGCATTAGGATCTAAGAAGGTTGCATTTATTATTTCTGCTCTTTTGCAGTTGTTTGCAATGTTTTTATACCCTAGTACATGGTCAATCTTTGTGAATATACCAAGTGCTGCTGAAAAGAAGGTCTATTCCTCTTTGTCCCTATTTATTTTCCTCCACATATCTACTAACTCATTTTTCTAAGATTTCATTCATTTCTCTTAACTCTTTCTTATATATATTTTTTGGTTTGATTTATCTAGTTCTGATAGGGGAAGGTCCAGGTCTCCCACTATTATAGTTTTTCTATCTATTTCATACTTGAGTTCCACTAGCAGCTCCTTTAGAAATGTGGATACTATGCCCATTTGGTGCATACATGTTGAGTACTGATATTTCCTCATTATCTATACTGTCTTTCATCAGGATGTAATTATCTTCCCTATCTCTTTTGACTAGATCTTTTTTACTTTGGCTTTGTCAGATATCATGATTGCAACTCCTGCCTTCTTTTTATTAGTTGATGCCTAATAGATTTGTCTCCATCCTCTTACTTTCACCCTATGTGTGTCTACCTTCTTCATGTGTGTTTCTTGTATACAGTATATGGTAGGGTTTTGGTTTCTAATCCACTATGTTATTCCCTTTTGTTTTATGGGTGAGTTCATTCCATTCACATTCAGAGTTATGATTACCAGCTGTGTATTTCCCAGCATTTTGATTTCCACTCCTAGTCCTTTCTTCTTTCACTATATCCTTCTACACCAGTATTTTGTTTTTAATCAATCCCCCTAATGACCACCCTTATTTTACTTCTCTTTCTATCCCCTTCTTATTCCCCTCTTATTTTCTTTACAATCTTTTTAAACTGCCCCCCTCCCCCTCCCTTGTATTACTTTCCTCCCCACTAGTTCATTCGTTACCTTTCTACTTCCCTATAGGTCACAAATCAATTCTCTGCTCCAATGTATTTGATTATTCTTCCCTCTTTGAGTCAATTTCAATGCATGTAAGAATTGAGTATTTCCTATATCCAACCTTTTTACTCTCCTAGTGTTTTGATATACTCCCCCCACCTATTGCCATGCACTTCTTTGTGACATATAAATTTACCCCATTTTGTTTCTTTTCTCATATCTCTTAGTTTTAACCTCTTATTTAACTCTAGTTGTGTGTGTATATATATATGTATATATATACATATATATATATGCATACATATATCTATATACATATTTATGTCCTGACATTTCATCCTATACTGGTTGTCACTGTTGCCTCTAAGTATAATTCTTCTAGCTACCCAGATGATAATAACAATTTTTAAGAGTTACCAATATCCTCATTTCTTATGGGGATATATATCATTTTAATTTATTGGGTCCCTTAAAAAAAGTGTTTTTGTTTTGTTTTGTTTTGTTTTTTCCCACTTTCCTAATTACTTTTTGTTGATTCTCTTGGGTTCTGTGTTTGGGCATCACATTTTCTGTTTAGGCCTGGTCTTTTCTTTACAAATGCTTGGAATTCTTCTATTTTATTAAATGACCATATTTTCCCCTGTAAGAATATAGTCAGTTTTGCTGGGTAGTTGATTTTTGGTTGTAGACCTAGCTCCCTTGCTTTATGGAATATCATATTCCAAGCCTTTTGGTCCTTCAGTATAGATGCAACCAGATCCTGTATCATACTAACTGTAGTTCCATCGTATCTGAATGACTTCTTATGATCTTATAATATTTTTTTCCTTGGTCTGATAGTTCGTGAGTTTGGCTATGGCATTTCTGGGTGTTGTCAGTTGGGGAATTAAGTACAGGAGGTGATCTGTGGATCCTTTCAATCTCCACTTTTCCCTCTTGTTCTAGAATGTTGGGGCAATTTTCTTGGATAATTTCCTATAGTTTGATGTCCAGGCTTTTTCTTTTGTCATGGACTTCCAGTAAACCAGTGATTCTTAGGTTGTTTCTCCTGAAATGACTTTCTAAATCTTCTGTTTTGTAAATGAGGTATATAATATTTTCCTCATTTTTTTGTTCTTTTGATTTTGTTTTATAGTTTCCTTCTGCCTTGTGAATTCACTTCCTTCTAATTATTGTATTCTGGTTTTTAATGACTGAATTTCATCTCTGGCTTTTTGATCATCCTTTTCCTTCTGACCTTCCATTTCTTTTGCCTCATTTTCAAGCTGATTAATTTTGACTTTCTAGACACTATTTTCTGTTTCCAGATTACTTATTTTTCTTTTTAAGTTCTTTTCCCAGTTGTTGTCAGCCTCTCTTAATTGTGTTTTGAATTTTATTTTGAGTTCTTCAAAAGCCTGTGTACAATTCACTGGAGTTTCTGTGTTTTTGCTTGAAGTTCTTTGATCCTCCTCTGTTACCTTTGCTCTTTGTCCATTGCCTAATTAGAAGCTGTCAACTGTAAATTTCTTTTTTCTTTTTATGTTATTTGCTCATATTTGTCTCTTCCTTTCCCCCTGTAGTTGCCTGCACTCTTGCTCCTGTATGTGCTGGGTCTATGGATTTGGGCTTTTCTATCACCCTTCACCCTTGGAGCTTAACAAGGGGCTCAGAGCTGTCTGTGGGGGAGGGGTGTTGGAGCTTGAACATCCCTGCCCTCTGAAGGCTTGATGAGATTAAGACCAGCTGATCTGGACTTGCAGAGCTGGATGTTCCCTGAGGCCAAAACCTCAGGAATGGGAGGGGAGGGGCAATATGGAGTGTCTCCTCTCTGAATAGGCTGCCTCCTCTGTGCTTCTCCTCTAGCTGCCTCCATGCTGCCTATGTTCAAATCCCTGAGACTGGCAATGCTTTGCCCACAGGGTACAACCTCTAGGCTAGGGCCCTTGGCTGCCCAGAGATTTCAGCCACTGCTGGAGGCTCAGTACTATAGGTAGGGATGGGTCCTGGGATCTTCCTTCTTCCTTCCCCTTAAACCCGAGTGTTCTCTAATTCAGGTTTTTGGGGACCGTAACTTTTTAGTTGAGTCCAGCAGCAGTGTTTCTTGGCTCTGTTCCATTGTTAAGTTTGGTTTTCAGTCCCTTAGGAGCATTTGGTTTTTAATCAATAAGGAAGGGTTTTCAGAGGTCTGAACTTTTGCTGCCTCTATTCTGCCATCTTGACTCCCTTATCTCAAGGCTAGAATTACTTTAAAATGATGATCCCCTAGTATTTCTAAACCTGTGATCCAATGATTTTATGATTCTCAAAAATGTTAGGATAAAATGTAGGTATACTAGTTAGTAGTTATTAATATCCTATAGATCATCTGTGAAGGAAAGTTACTATATTATCCATATTCTTCATTCTTTTTTGTATATTTCTCTCTGTAAAGAGTCCTGTAAAATATTCTTTCAATGTGTTCTAGAATATCCCCCCTCTGATGGATATTTCCTTTGTTCCTTGTCTTGTACAGGCATTGTTTTCAAATTCACCTACTTACTTTGTCTACTTCCTTACATAGTACATTATCAAGGTATTCCCCTGAGATAGTAAAGTTCTTCATATGATTCTATTTGTGAATGGCATAATGTTGGTTATATCAAGCCCTAGAATTTATAAAACTTCCTCTTCAATGAGATATGATTCCTCAAATGATATTTGAATAATAATCCTCATAGATAATAAAAAAAGAATGAATAATACTAGTTTTCCTGACTCTGATATGCCATTAAATAATTCATTGAGATAGTTCAACAATACATATATCTAGGCTCAATCATTTAGGAGGTGAAAGAGAATAGGCTGGATTGTGTTATGAAAATTATAATATGCTTTAAAACATGGCTTAAAAACTCATCTTTATGGCCTAAAACCCCAGTTTTCTAAAAATCACTGAATCTCAGTGATGGTAATAACTTCATAAACTATCTGTTCTAATTTTAGCTTGAATATAAATTACCTTTGAATTGTTCCCTAGAAGCTGTCATTAATTGTTTACAGGTAAGTAAGAAGGAAGGAAGGAAGGAAGGAAGGAAGGAAGGAAGGAAGGAAGGAAGGAAGGAAGGAAGGAAGGAAGGAAGGAAGGAAGAGGAATTGGGAAAATGGAAGGGAGGAAGGGTAGGGGAAGCCGCTTACTCATTTAAAAGCTTATCCCATCTCTAGATACCTCTGATGGCTAAGAATAGTTAGAAGTTATATAGTGCTTTAAAGTTTGTAAAGCACTTCCTGAATATTATATCATTTTATCTTCACAACAATCCTGGTAAGCACTATTATTACCAACATCGAGACAGACAGAAGTTAAATGAACTGCTAAGTGTCAAATAGCTAATAAGTTTTTGAGGAAGGATTTGAACTCAGTTTTTTTCAAGATCTATCTATTGTGCCACCTAGCTACTAAGAAGCTTTTGTTTTATTTTGTGCCCTCCCACCCTATATCAAGTATACATTTGCCTCTGCATTTAAAACATAGTCTTTCTGAATAAATATAACTCCATCAACTAGTAGTATAAGATTAAAATTAATATCCAATAACTCCAAGTATTATATTTTTAAGTTTATTAATGATCACTTGAAGCAGAAAGAAAATAAACTAAAAGAATTAGAATTTCAAACATAATTAGCTAACAAAAGTAAACCCACATGTGTATATTCTCCTGACTGGCATAAAGCCCCCTTTCCCAGCTGCGATCAGGGGAAAAGAGAGAGAGGCAGGGTCATACACAAACTTTATCTCTAAAATGTAAGCATGTAACATGAGAAGGAACAAGGGAAGCTGGGAAAGAGAGTTCTGGGGTTCAAATCCTAATTATACAATCTACCCTGTGATTCCATTGGAAAATGAGCATGTAGAAATCTTCCATATTTATAATCCTAGTTTTACCACATAACCAAGTTATATCTCTAAAGATCTTTAACAAGAGGTATACACAATATTGCACTTTCTAAGGGGAAATTACAATAGTAGCCAACTCTATGAGAAATAGTCTTTCTGACTATGGATACTCAGAAAACCTGGAATGCCTTTTTTGACCAATACTCAAAGCCTTTCAAATCTGATACCAGAATTTCCACTGTGTTGGCAGAGAACCCAGAGTCTTCTTTCCATGATGACTCCTCAGAGGTGGACTTTAATGGAGAACTTTAATAAATATTCTACATTAGTGAATCGAGGGACAGAAAGAGAGAGAGAGAGACAGAGAGAGAGAGAGAGAGAGAGGGAGGAAGGGAGAGAATGAGAGAGAGAGAGAGAGAGAGAGAGAGAGAGAGAGAGATGAAAGAGAGAGAGAAACAAAGAAACAGATTGCCTCAAAAAATATCTTTCTACCAGGAAAAAATATATTTCTGATCAATATTTGAATGACTGCCTTCCTTGCCATATCCCAGGCATTTCAGAAAATATATTATGAATAAAATAATCTATTTAATGATGAGAGTAATTTTAAAATGAATTCTAAAATAACAATTCTACCTAAATTAATTTAACTACTTCCACAACAACACACAAATTATTTCATAAAATTAGAAAAAATACAGTAGTAAAATGACCATAGTAACCTAGTGTTTGACAAACCCAAAGACCCAAACTTTTGGAAGAAGAAATCATTATTTGATAAAAACTGCTGAAAAAAAACTGGAAAACACTATGTCAGAAACTAGGCATAGATCAATACATCATGCCATAGAGTAAGGTAAAATAAAAATTGATGCATTATTTAGAACAAAGGGTGATACCATAAACAAATTAGAACACAACATAATTTACCTGTCAGACCTATGGAAAAGGAAAGAAATTAAAACCAAAGAAGACATAGAGAAATTACAAGATGTAAAAAAAGATAAATTTGACTACATTAAATCAAAAAGGTTTTGCATAGAGTTTTATAGTTCCCTGGACACTTAATACACTGTTACTGGAACTGTGAACTAATACAACCATTCTGAGGAGCAATTTGGAACTGTTCCCAAAGGACCATAAAACTGTGCATACCTTTTGACCCAGAAATACAACTACTAGGTCTGTATCCTAAAGAGATCAAAGATAGAGAAAAAGGACCTGTTTGTACCAACATATGTGCTGGCAAATTAAAAAAAAATGCTGAGCTGATCTAACAGTTAGAAAACTGACTTCTGTCTGGAAACACACACCACACACCAGAGATAGGTTGGCTCCAGCTAATTCCCTGATTCAGTGATCTCTTTCCCTGTGATTCCTCACCCCAGATCCTCACAAGAAGACAAGTCAATTGGACAGGACTTGAAACACAAGCTGTCCACTAAAGAAAAAGATTTCCATAAACCTCCTTGAATCTAAACTTGAGGATACTTACTGTGCAGCCAAGCATCAGAGTCCAGGACCCCTTATCCCTCCTTCCTTCTTGAACTTCAATTTCCTACCCTCCATCTTCCCTGTTCCTTTTCTGTTTCCCTCAAATAAATTCCAGTTAATAAGACTCAGGATCTGACTCAAACGGTTACTAGAGGGAAATTTGAGATTGAGGTGGGAAGAAGTGACATTTCTCTCTGCAGGAAGGAAGGAGGCTTATCACCATAGGCCTCCTCAACAAGATCCTTCAAAGAACCCAGCAGTTAATAGTTGAAGGCAGCCATAGCGGGGTGGGGGGATTGTCAGAGAGTGCTGAGGGGGGAAAGACAAACCTATTCTCCTTTCTCTCCTTTGGCTTATCAACATCACCTCCTCACTTTGTCCCTGCCTTAGAGGGGGAAGACTCTATTCCCTTTTTCACCTTTCTTCCATTATCATAAACTTCTCGCTTTTTTACACCTCTATTAAAAATACAATATCATCATATCATAAGCATGACAAACTAGATAATCACAAAAAAGTGGAAGGACATATAAAGTGATGCAAAGTTAAGAAAGCAGAACCAGAAGGATGTTGGGCAAAGTGACAGTAACAACGTTCAGTGATCAACTGTGAATGATTTAGCTTTTATCAGCAAAGCAAGGATTCAAAGGGACTCATGCCAGAAAAGGTTATCCATCACCATAGAATGAACTAAAAATAAGAATTGAGCAAATGGAACCTAATTACACCATAAGACATCAGGGGTAAAAAACAAAACAAATTCAAAAAAATGAAAACAAAAGAGGAAAATCTTAAATATTTCACTGGAAAAACAACTGGCCTGCAAAATAGATCCAGGAGTGTAAAAGGGAATTATTTATTCTCTTTGCCTTGTTGGAGTAAATGCTTTGGTTAACAATAAGTTTGAATTAAGATGAGTTTGAACTAGGTGGAAGAGTTCACAAACCACTTAGAGAATTTATACCCTACCTAGTGCAAGGTGAGAAGCCAGCAAGATACTTAGAGAGCTCCACTATTTTTTCTAATTCAGTCAGAAACTTCCTTTTAAGAATTCACAAGAGAGTTCACACCCTCAGAAACTGTGAACCCCCTGGGCAGTGCTAGATGATTTGGCCCTAAATTTCTGAGTTTTAGGAAAATGGACTCCAAGAAGGGAGTCACTCCAAGAAGGAAGTTAGCTTCAAGAAGGTCAGCTCAAAGAAGAAAGTCATTGACTTTACCTGTCTCTTAAAGGGTTTTCCCTTCCTGTCTTCTGGAGGTAGTTTAATTCTTGTTGAAGGTTATCGAGTCCTGGCTGAACCAAGCATTAGAACAATATTTAGTTAGATAGGTTAATGTCTTCTCTACCCTTTTTTATTTCTCTGCTTTCATTCTTTCAACCTCTTTTGTAAATAAAAGATTTTTAATTTTCATGTATTTAGCCAAATCATTGATTTTAATGCTTAAAAAGAGATAATCTAAGAATCATCAGAATACCTGTAAGCCAGGATAAAAAAAAAAAGTTTGAACACCATATTATAAGAAATCATCAGAGAAAACTACCCTATCTTCAAACAAGAAGGGACAATAGAAATTGAAAGAATAAATCAGTCACCCCCTGAAAGAGATCCAAAATAAGATTTCCAGTATTATTATAGTCAAATTCCAAATCTCCCAGCCCAAGGAAAAAGTACTACAAGTAGTGAGAAAGAAACGATTCAAATACCATGGAGCCACAGTCAGGATTACATGGGTCCTAGAGCCTCTACATTAAAAGACCAGAGGGCATTAAATATAATATTCCAAAAGGTAAAGGGTCTAGGATTACTACCAAGAGTCATATACCCAGTAAAACTGAAATAATACTTGAGGGAGGGAAATGGAGGACTTCCAGGGATTTGTGACAAAAAGACCATATCTGAAAAGAATATGAGGATCAAATTTGACACTCAAGAGAAGTGTTAAAAAGTAAATAAAAAAGTGAAAAAAAAAGATTCAGTAAACTGATTATGTTCCTATAAAGGAAGGTGACAATATATTTAGGATATCTTTGATATTAGAGGTGTGAAAGGTATCTAAATTACCCAAGATACTTGGGTTTTCATAAAATTTCATAACATTTCTTTTAATTTCATCAGGATATCATATGCCCATCACTATAGGACTTTAAGGTAGGAATAAAATAATGACATAGTAAAATGAAAAATGGTAAAAAAAATGGTATGGGTCATGTCATTTGACTTGCACATAAATTGTACTTAAGTGAAGAACAGTTGTGAGAAGTGGTCAGTCTCACTCTCTCTTTCAGGCTCATTGAAGTCCAGTGGTAAGATAGAAATCAAAATAATTGACAATGCCTCAGGATGCAATGGATGACCTTGACTTCTTTGATCTCAAATTTAACCTCTAATTACTCTATAGGAATTACTCCAACTAGCTTTAATAGCTTCTGAAATAAATTGTTCTGATCTACCTATTCAACTGAGGGAAGTCTTTTGTATGTTTGGGGTAGATACCACCCTTACCCCATTCAACTCACTGACAAGTTTGAGATCTGGTCCTAAACTTGATTTATCTTACGTACCAAAATAGTTTTAATATGGTGTGACCACTGTGCATGCTGCAACTTCTTGGAGTCACAGATGAAAGCTAGATGTAGGTAGACCCCAAAGGAGGAAAATGGTACTGAACATAGGGCAAGACCTCATATCAGAGGCATTATTCTCAGCATTCCATACACCTAAATGAGTTATTAGGGTAGATAAAAAATAATTGTCAAAATATTCCAAGTGAAATCATGTACCATGGATTAGTAGTGGCAGAAACCTATTGCTGGGACAACTAATGGTGTGGTAGATAGAGCTTTTGGCTTGAAATCAGGAGAATTCATCTCATTGAGTTCAAATCTAGCCTTAGACACTTACTAGCTGTGTGATCCTGGACAAGTCATTTCATTGTTTGTCTCAATTTTGTCCTCTGTAAAATGAGTTGGAGAAGAAAATCACAAACCATTCCAGTATCTTTGCCATGAAAACCACAAATGGAGTCATGAAGAGTTGAACATGGTTGAAAATGAGTAAAATTTAATATCAATAGCAGATAAATACATCACTTTCTTCAAATACAGATAGAAGCTATAAAACAGGATAGTAGAAATTGGATATTAAGGAATCTCCAGGAATAGAGATTCGAAACTGAGTAATAGCAGGTCTAATGGGCAAGGAAGTCTATGATTAAATTAGTTATTGAAGTAGCAGACCATGAAGTTATGGTTGAAAATGGAGGCTAGTGAAACCAGATTAAGATATGTGGACTGGGAGATGGATGGGACAAAGAACTAATATGTCATTAAAGTTGAAGAGAAGGTGGTGTGAGTGAGACAGTTTGTAAAAGTAGAGAGACAGTACAATAAACAAAGAATAGGATTTCTAAATCTTGGATTTCAGAAATAAGGCAATTCTGAGACCTGGTGTGAATTAATCAATGAACAAACCAATCAATAACCATTATTGAGTACCTTCTATCTGCCAGGTGCTATGACAAATACAAAAGCAAAAGTTGGTCAGTCTATGCCTTTAAGGATCTTGCTTTTTTGTACTCGGTGTAATTATAGGGATATGTCTAAAGTGGAATGGATAAGGAGGCTATTGGATTATGGAACCTGAGGAATTTTGTAGAGAGGATGTTGAAGGTATCGATATTATGAATATTGAACTACCTATAATTAAGGCAAAGGATAGGATAGTATGGGTCAAACACTAAAGTCAGTAAAGGAATTAAGTGAATGATTTACATGCCAATAGAAGAAAACAAGGATGATGGGAGGGTGGAACAAGAAGACTAGGGACTGCAAAATAGGAGGAGTCATTAAGGAATGAAAGTAGATGACATCTAGAAGATGGAATGGAAGAAGCAATGTTCAATGAAATGGATTTCAAGAGTTGTGATGTCTTAAGGTCAGAAAGCTTTTAATGAAAGCAAGAATTGGAAGCACTATGGGTTGAAAAGTTTAAGGGACATGGGGAATTTTATAACAATTAAGTGGGAGTTAACAAAGAGTACAGTGAAATCATTGACTTCACATTAGTGAATCAGATTTGAGGGGCACTAGGGAAAAGTAAACATAATTAGAATAGAAGCATGTGGTTTCTCTGGAGGACTATTGGTATGCTAGTAAGGTGGTGGAACTGTATTGCCATGATTTGAAAATCTAGTCCAAAAGAAGCTAGATTGGTGTGATGCTCCATCAGCAAAAGTTAATCAATAAATGTTTTGCTATCAGTTTATAGGAGAGGTATTTCCAGGTGCTATGATAAACCCAAACTCCAACCCTCTGGCTCCCCTCAAATTTTTTAACAGGAGATATAAAAATGTGACATCTATGCATTGCTGAGTATTGAAGTTTAAATGACTGAAATTCTTAAATAGAAGATTAGTTTTGACAAGAGTCAAAGTAATGAGGCATTGGAGCAGCAACTGGAAATATCTTGGCAGGCTAAACTTCCTGACAGACTCACATGCTGGAGAATAACTAAGTTCAGAGTTGCCTTACGGTCTATCACCTTATAAGTTTATATTCAAGCTGGTTTCTTTGAGCTCCTTGTTCTTCAGAAAAGTTTCAAGGAATATTCACTTCAACAAAGTTTTGCTTTATTTCCTTAACAATCAAGGAATGATTTTTCCCCTTTAAAAAGAAGACCAAAAAAATGGTTTTCAAACTTTTTGCCTTAATCTCAGAGTAGTTTAACCAACAGTATGAAGAAAAGGACTAATGCAATAAAAGGCCCTGATGGTCAGTTAGTAAGTCTAGTTCAACTGGGAAGGAATGCTACTCAAAGCTTTTTAATATGGGTCAATTTGGTAATGATACTTTTTGGCTCTTTGCCATATTTTCTTCTCTATACAGATTTCCCAAACATATAATATTAATTGATTTAACAAGCAAGTTGGTCAACGTTCATTTATCAAAATTCTCTAATCATTATTTGAAAAAGCCAAGAGTTTTAATTTACTCATTCAAGTGTATGTACTAGAGGACTTGTATGTACTAGTTAGTCAATGTGAGTGACACAAAGAAAATAAACACCTAATTGAATGAAATTCATGAAGAAGTTGGTGTGAAATCACCAACTTTTGTTTTTGAAAAGTTGAATTTGAATTTTTAGCAGCTCCTGGGAATGGAAAGTAGGTGGACACTTTGAATACATTTGTGAAAAGAAAATAAAAACAGAGACTTCAATTAAGCAGACAAGAAATTGAAGAAATGACAAGAAATCATAATTATCACCTGTTATATCATTATCTTTATAGTATCACAGGATCACAAAGTTGGAAGGACTATATAGGTCATTAAACACATATAGAATATATAATTTTTTTAAATCTGGGCTAAAAATCTTCCATTGAGGAAGAACTTATGAGCTCCCTATAGACTTTGTTAGTTCTGATTGTTTGGAAACTTTCTTCTTTTCAATTCCTATTCATTTTTCCTGGTTCTGCTCACCATGGTCAACTGGAACAATTCTAATCTCTCCTTTTCATGAAGACTTTTCAAATACTAACAATGCTGGCATCATTCTACCATATCTTCTCCATTCTAAGCCAAATATCTTTCATTCTCGAGGTTCCCTTTGATGTTGGTTATCTTTCTCTGAAACACTTTCCAGTTCATTATTGTCCTTCCAAAAATATAGAACCTGGAAGTGTGATGTGAATATGTAAGAATACAGTGATCCATCACCTAACTAGTACTAGGAACTATGATTCTCTCAATATAAGATTGAAATTGAGCTTTAACTTTCATATTAGGGAGTCCTGAGTGAGATCTCTTCTTTTTCATCAGATGAAGAATTGTGTAGCCATATATCTCACATATTTTATTTTTAAAGATGTAAGACTTTGGATTTATCTGTATTAAATTTCACTATAATTGCCTCAATATTTTAGCTTATGGAGGTATTTCTAAACTTGAATATCAGTAAGTTCAATGACTTAATACTTTGAACCAGTCACTTAATCTTACTAGGTCTCAGGTTTGTTTTGTTTTTTTCACTTATAGAATAAGAGAGTTGGACTAGATAGCATCTGAAATTCTTCTTAGGAACCTCAGAATCTGTATTTCACTCATGCAACATCCTGTTATCCAACATATGTAGGTCAGCCCACCTCACTTTGGGCCATCAGCAAATTGATTAACCCAGTATCTTTTCATTTAAAAAAATCATAGGATCGCAGATTGATCCTTGAGGCAAATTCATCCAAGTTTATGTTGAGATTGTCCTTGACATTAGTATAAGAGATTATTAAATGGAGCATTCTTGTTTATTTACTAAGTGAATCAGATAGCCTCCAAAGTTTCACCTAAGATTGAAGTCTGTGTTGTGAATCTTCATGAAAAAGTTGATTTTGTTGCAAACAAGCAGATTGTATTGATTCTCAGTAGTTCCCAGAACATGGTCAAGGTATAAAACCAAACCAGGTCAAGCCAAAGCAAATAAAGCAAAATTAGACACAACACAAAGAATAATTAAAGCAACAAGGAGATGATGTAAGGTAGTTACATGGGATGGGGGAAAGGGTTACAAGTTAGAAAAAGCAAACAAAATATTGCCAAAAGTTATAAGGTAGCCACATGAAAGCTCAGGTCAAAGAATTGTCATTTTAGAAATTTCCAGACCCTGGGCTAATAAAACATCTCCAATTGTTGCTCCCACGAGGATCTGGTAACTGTCTTTTTTTTACCCCTGGAGCAAAAGTCTACCAGCACAGTATTACACCTGCTGACCTTGGCCAGAATGTTCATTGTTGACCTGACTCCTTGGGATCTAGTTTCCCCAAGCAAGCTCACTTGCTCTGAGTGGGCAAAGGAGCCTGGGGGACAATCCAGATGCTATAGGGGTTCATAGATTTGCCATCTTGTTTCCTCATCATCATTGCTGTTTTCCAAAGGCAACTGAAGCTGGCTGAGGGGATTTTGGTTCTGAGAACCCTGACAACAGCAAGCTGGTGAAGCTCTGAGTTATTTATTAACATCACATTCCGTACAAGAATGGCAAGTTCTTAGGCCAAGCAGACAATAAAAATGGGACTGAAGGAGACCACAAAGTGATTTCAAACATGTGATGTTGGTGCTGCCTACTAATGTTTAGTCCTGACCACACATCTGTCTTTCCCACTTCTTCTGATTGCCTTCCAACTATGGGAACCACAGGAATTGACCACAGGCAAGAAAGGCCATGAATTCTGAAATATCAATTTTTGCCACAAAGTAAATGAACTGGCCTGTTAAAGTGCACCTTCAGGATGGAATAGTTGCACTTTGTATTTAAAAACAATTCATTCTGACATGTCATTTACTCTTGTTGGACAGATCACTGTCATACAGACTTACACTATCTTGGCTTTCTATATATGTTTACATATTTGGAAGCAAGAGTCTCTGAAAATAATTTTTCACTACTTAGGATCTCCACCACACAAAATCAGGTATCAACCATTAGATGCTAGCTTTTTAGCAGACAAGAAAGGGATAACTCAAAATTGTGAGTCATGACATCAATGGCAAACAATAGCCTTATATCATTTCTATCTGTTACCAACTAGGAAGGCTCAAGATAATATTTTATTTTCTTTCTGAAAAATCTATGTAGGCAGACATGTTTAAAGCTATATATAGAATGTCTTCACAATGAACATATCCATCTGATAATAAGTTACAGATAATATAGTTGTTCTCCCTAATTCCTATCTGCTGCTAGCCTTTCTGCTTTCTAATTTATCCTGTACATACCTCTGTCTGACTTTATTACTCTTCTGCTCAGGAATCTTTTGTGACTCCCTACTGCCTCTAAGCTAAAATACAAGAGAATTTTTTTTTACAGATAAACAGGAGCAAATATCTACCCAGCCTGTAGCAAGAGGTTAGATACCCTGATGTCTGGGAGTAACTTACTTTAACTTTGAAAGCTAATTGATCTCTTAAATTCAAAGTTAAAGAAAGGTTTTGTATAAAAATTATTTTAGTTAATAATTAATTACCATTCAATTCAATCCAATAAACATTTATTAAGTGCCTATTCTATGCCAGACACTGAACTATAAAAATAACACTGTAAAAATGAAAATTAAATCTCAAATATAAAATTTTATATTTTAGGAGATTTATTAAAGGATCATTAGAAATAAAGGAATAAGAGGGGTACAAATAAAGACCATGTGCCCATGGCTAATCAATCCATTTAAAATCCCATGTGCTTAGCTTTCCACTGCCATTAAGCTTGCCAACAGGACCAAAAAAAGGGAGGACC
The DNA here is from genome assembly GCF_027887165.1 of Monodelphis domestica. Taxonomy (NCBI): domain Eukaryota; kingdom Metazoa; phylum Chordata; class Mammalia; order Didelphimorphia; family Didelphidae; genus Monodelphis; species Monodelphis domestica. The sequence goes on from NC_077228.1 coordinate 470,724,194, forward strand.
CTCCATGTCCCTGCATAATATCCCCTGTCTACTGGAAGTACATAATGACAGGAAGTCAGTAGGCTCCCAGGAAATGTAGTTTGTTTTTTTTTTTTAGGGTAAAATATTTTCAATTATACAGCACTAATAGTACAAAAATAGAAAAGTCAATCCCTGTCCATAAGGAGCGAGCTCCTTAAGGATAAATTTTAGGGTTGAGACTGAATATATTTTTATTTAGTTGCCAGGGACTTAAATTCTAAATCACAATGAAATACTCAAGTCAGAATGGAATTTTATGATGGTTTATTTACAATAGAAGGAAGAAATTAAGAATGAGAGAGAGAGAGAGAGAGAGAGGGGAAAGGGAAGATCTGTTCCAGCCTGGTCTGAGCCAGGGGAAGTTCAGAGGCCTCAGCCAAAGGGCCTTCCCAGAAGATTAAATCTAGTTGGGCTTCCAGCCAGGAGGCTTCCTCCAAGATGAGGTGTCTCCTTGGAGGCTAGTGCCTCCAGAAAAAGCCAAGGGAGTCAGCCTTAACATTCACCACGTGGTCTTCTAAGGGAAGCAGTCTGAGGTCCCATGCTTGAGCTTCTCCAAGTCAAGTTCCAATGCCAAAGTCAAAATCCCCCTCACAGGAAGTGATGCAAAATATAAAGGCAGTTCTTTACATCACTTCCTATGTCTCACATGTACCAATGGTGGCTTAAACTTGACTTTGTAAGGCCCAAGGGGTCAGTCAGTTGTTTCCAATTTGTCACTTGCTAGCACATGCGAGTCATAGACTTTCCTCCCCACACTTAATCTTTAAGTGAGGGTGTATACATTCCTGGTTGCTAGAATTCTAAAGACTAAGTAGGGTGGAGTAAATCTAAAATTCATATAACATGCAAACAAATACATACAGAGCAAGCTATATACAACATAAATAGGAAATAATTCACAGTGAGAACTCCACTGGAATGAAGAGGGGTTGGGAAAGGCTTCCTATGAATCAAGGATTTTAGTTGGGGCTCAAAGGAATCCAGAGAGGTTACCAGTCCAAGTGGATAAAGAAGAAAATTCCATGCTTGGCAAGATAGCCAGAGACTATGCCTGGAACTTAGAGATGAAATGTCCTATTCATGCAATAACTAGAAGGGCAATAATACCAGGTCAAAGAGTGTCTGTTGGGGAGTAACAATAAGAAGAGTGGAAACACAGGAAGCATGGAGACACTTATATAAACTAATTCAATTAAGTAGAAACAGGAAGACACCACAACAATCTAAATGAAAAAATAATACCAATGTGAAATTGGACACTATAGTTAATTATACCCAAGCTTGGCCTTGGGAAAGGGAAAAGAAAATGTAAAACCTTCATTTTGTCAAAGAGGTGAGGCACTCTGGGTATGAAAAGATGTTTCCATGTTATCAATTATGGTTGATATGTTGGGTTAATATTTCTCAAGTGACTATCTAGATTACAGAAAATGGCAAGATAGTTTTTGAAATTATTGTCACATAGAAGCAAAAGACATCAATAAAGCTATGGATTTATTTATAATTATAATTATATTTATTTATTTATAGAAGGGTAGGAGGGTGATGATGGTGAAAAAAAGGATTATTGTAAATTTGAAGATGGAGAGAAGTGACCAGGGAAAATACAATAAAAATCATTTTACTATTTACATTTTAAAGCAAATATGTAATTAATTACATCAGATTCTAGGAGCATCAAAATCTATTATTATATTATCTGACAAGAGACTGAATTGGGACTAGGGAGAGGAGGCAGAGCAGTAGAAGTCTATCCTCTAATAGATACCAGAATAATTGTATCTTATTTCCTACAAATCCTGTGAGTTTTATTTAATTTATATAATTTTCAAAATTATATATGTATGTTTAGCTACATACATATAAATAAAATAAGTTTAATTAAATTTACTATGTACATATATTTTCATAATAATACTCATTTATCAAGGCTTGCTGATTTCATCTGTGTACATCTCTCATATATGTCCTCTTCTCTCCTCTGATATTACCACCAACCACTCTGAGGCAGCCTCTCATCACCTCATACCTGGATTATTTGGATTATTGCAATAGTCTGCTGTTGGATGTGTCTGCCTCAAGTTTCTCCCTATTTCAATTCATATTTCAATTGGCTCCCAAAAAGATTTTCCTAAAGTGCTCACCTGGTCGTGTCACTCCCTCCCCCCAACACACACACACACACACACACACACACACACACACACACACACACACACACACACACACCAAACTACAGTCATTTCTTATTGCTTTCAAAACCAAATACAAAATGCTCTTTTTAGCAATTGAAACTCCCTGTAACCTACTTCCCTCCTAACTTTCCAGTCTTCTTTTACCTTACTCCCCAACAGACACTTTTTGACTTGGTGATCCTGGCTTTCTGGTTAATGCATGAACAAAACTCACCATCTCTAGGCTTTGCCTAGAGGCATTGTCTCTGCCCTCCACCCTCATCCCAGACCTGGAATTCTCTCCCTCCTCCATTTGTACTGGTAAATTCCCTGGATTCCTTTAAGCCCCAATTAAAATTCCAGCTTCTATGGGAACCCTTCTTCAAAATTTCTTCATTTCATTGGGGTTCTCACAATAAATATTTCCTAATTATCTTGTATATAACTTGCTTTGTATATATTCATTTGCATGTTGTCTCAGTCATTAAATTGGAAGCTCCTAGAGGGCAGGGATTATCCTTTGCCTCTTTTCATACCTTTAGAACTTAGTTTAAAGCCGTGAGCATAGTAATCATTAAATAAATATTATTTGAATTGAATAGTAATAAGTCAAGTGCATTTTGATTTGGGAACTCAAAGAAATGATGAGAGTTTGGGTGTGTTGCTCTTCCTACTTAAACATTTGGTCAAGATCAAGCACTATGAATCAAGGTGGAATAAGACTTCATAGCAGTTTCTAATTGGTATGGAACCAGAGAGGAATTCTGTAATGATGCAACCTCAAAACATTAGGGGGGGGGGGGAAACACATATCTACAAATGGCAAAATTGTTAAATACTAACAATGACCTTGGAACTTACCCAAAGTCCTATTCAAATTACTCATCATGCTGACAGAGTGTATTCTCCAGGAGGTTCTATAAGATTATAAAGGTTTTATGTATGTGCTTGGTAATAAACAGTGCATGCTGTTCAAGGCATAGCCCAGCTAAGAAGAGAGAGATTCACCACTAGAGATCATCTAGTAGGTGAAAAAATATTATTGAAGGACACTAATCAACAAATTCACAGATAATTTAAAAATAATAGCTAATAAAAACAGCTAACATTAGTATAGTACTTGCTATGTGCTAGGCACTGAGCTAAGCAGCTTAAAATTATCTCATTGGTCTTCACATCAGCCCTGAAAGGAAGGTGCTATTACTATTCTAATTAGACAGATGAGGAAACTGAGGCAGATTAATGTAAAGTGAATTCCTCAGGGTCACATGGGTAGTAAGTGTCTAGGTCGGGATTTAATCTCAGTTCTTCATGACTCCAATGTAGCATTCTATCCACTCAACTGGACTAAGTATACAAAGTGGACAACCATATTGATAATACTACAGTTTTGATGGTGATTCATTCCATGTTACCTCTAAATAAATGAAATTGAATCCATTAACAGTAGCCCCTACATCCACCCAGGGCAAAGAACACTGATATGGACTTCCTTAAGACTTATGATTTCTGACTTCACATAGTGAAATTATCTCCTGGAAGAGAGATTGGGTTGATTCTGCCTAAGCATAAATGAAATAAATAGACCAAAGGGAAAAGTTACAGAAATGTCTAATTCTACTCAAAATTTCCTAGCCATTAGAACTGCCCTATAGGGGAACTGATAACCTTGGGGAAAAGTCATCTCTAAAGGAATTAAAATAGAAACTGGAAGATCTTAATTGAGAGATATCATTGAGACGTTTCAAATTTTGAGTTAGAGAAGATTCTTTTTGTTTGTTTTTTTCCAGTACCATAATTTTTTTGGCTCTATGACACATAATCCCAGAAATCACAAAATATATCAAATCAAACAATCTATGTTGAAGTGCTTTATATAATGCTTCATAAATATGCATTAATATTTTATGATTTTACCTACCAACCTTAAATAATAAAAACATGGGAATGAAACTTTGAAGTCAATGGCAGGATTTATCTTACACAAGGAGGAGATCAACCTAAATTGCATTTAAAACCATCCATTGAGGTTATGACATTATAAAGGACATTAACATTCTGTTTCTAAAATACTTATATTACTCAATTCAAATTAATGAAACATGAATAATTCAAAAGCATTGGAGGAACTTGAAGAATACCTCTTCACATCCCAGGTAATCAGGGACAGAGATAATTTCAAAGTGAATAATTTTGCTTCAATGATGAAAAAGAAGTAGAAAAAGACATATATGCAAGAAAGAACATAGTACTTCTAAGATTCATTGAAATTGATGACAATTACATCTGGGCAATTTAGTCCTTTCCTACTTTAAATAGTATTCTGCTTTACCATACTCTGTAATTGAGCCAAACTGGCCTGTTGTGACATTTGGGATGGAATATTTCCCATCTCCCTATCTTTGTACTGGCTATCTCCCACCAACATTGCACTGCTCTCTTATCTTTTTTTCTTGAAATCTTTGGTTTCCTCTAAGAGGCCATTTAAGCACCACTTTCTATATGAAATCTTTCCTAACCCATTTATCTGCTAGTGTTCTCTCTTCCAAAGCTACTTTGTATTTATTTTGCTAATATTATTTATATATATATATATATACATAATGTATATTCTTTATATTTAGAATATTTACATATTATGTATAATATTTGCATGTATAATAAATAAAAGCATTTTCTTATTTATGTAAAATCCACTATTATAATGTAAGACCTTTGAAGAAAGAGACTCATTTATATTTGTATCCCTGGTATTTAGTACAGTGCATGGTACATAAGAGTTTAACAAATGCTTGTGATTGATTGACTAATTTCCACTTCTGATTATTTAAGTGATTAGAAATGATTAGGTTGGCCCTCAAGAGAGTGGATTAGGTAAAAGAACTAGGAGCATTTTCCTTACAGAAGACTGGTGGAGGGCATCAAGATAGACTTTTTGATTGTCATTTGGAGGAGGGAATATATTTGTTCTCCTAGTCCCCAAGTATGCAACCAGGTAAGAACAATAGTTGGAAAATTCATCCCCCAAAATTTAGTATTTGTAAACGCAAAGAGAAATTTGAGGTGACCAGGTAAAATAGTAGATAGAGTACTGAACATAAAGACAGGAAGACCTAATTTTAAATCTAGCCTCAGACATTTACTAGCTAGGTGAAACTAGGCAAAAAAAAAAAAATCACTTAAATTCTGCTACTTCAGTTTTATTCATTGCAAATGTAAAACCTCCCAGTGTTATTTTGAGGGGAAAAAATGGAAAAAATGAGAGAGTATTTGTAAAGTTATTTGTAAACTATAAAATATTCATTATGATAGATTTTATTAAATTTCTGAAAGTTAAGCTATCCCAAAATAAAATAGGCTGCATTGAGAGATGTTGGGTTCTCCTTCAGTGTAGATTCTCAAGCAATTTTTTTAATAATCATTTGATAAGAATAGTATGGTAGGAGTTCAAGTACAGGTTAAATTAGCTGCTCACCATGAACCCTTTCAACTGTTGAATTTTACGATTCCATGACAGAGAAAAATGCCAGATATATTTCATCTTGAGACAGCATTCAACTGGAACATTCTTCTCTCTCTTTCCTTTCTATACCTGATAAATCATTAAGTTTTGTCAGTTCTTCCCCCCACCCCCATACCAGTCTATCTCTGTGATTTTACTTTTCCTCTCCATTTGTACAACTACCACATAAGTGGCTTACCTACCAACCTCAACTTAACCTGGGAATGATTTTTTTCCCATTGGCAAGATTTGTCTTAGATAAGAAAGACATAAAATTAAGTTACATTTAAAACTATCCAGTGTGCTGAAAAGAATAATGAACTGGAGGAATTCTATGTGAACTGGAAAGAATTGATGCAGAGTGAAAGGAGCAGAACCAGGAGAACATTGTACACAGAGATTGATACATTATGGCACAATCGAATATAATGGACTTTTCTACTAGTAGCAATACAATGGCTCAGGACAATCCAGAGGAGCTTATGAGAAAGAACGCTATCCATATCCAGAGAAAGAACTGTGGGAACAGAAAAGCAAAAGAAAAACACAATCAATTACCTAGTTCAATAGCAATATGATTAGGGTTTTGATGTTAAAAAATCATTCTACTGCAAATATGAATAACATGGAAATAGTTTTTGAACAATGATATATGTATAACTCAGTGTCAGCTCTTGTAAGAGGGAGGGAAGAAGTGTGTGTGTGTGTGTGTGGGGGGGGATCATGAATCATGTAACCATGGAAAAATATTCTAAAGATAAAAAAAAGAAAAAAAACCTATCCAATGAGGTTATACAATTATAAAGGATCTTAGCATTCTGTCTCCAAAATTGTTATATCACTCAATCAAATTAATGAAACAAAATTAATTTCTATTAATTGCATGTATGGAATATCACAATAGATTTTCTCTTTGGTCTCCTTTTTTAAGCAGTCTTTTCCCTCTCAATTTTAAGGGTTCACTGAGAAGATATGCTATATAGTGATGATGATATAAAACATTTTCCTCAAAGTAGACAAAATCTCTGATTGCACACACAAGATCTTTAAGCAGAGTAAGCCAAACTTTAAATAATAATGTTGTTGTTCATCCTTTGTTTTTGAAGAGAACCAATGATATCACAAGATATCTTGACTTGTCCTTGATGTGTCCTGATGATTAAAATACTGGACGTCATAAACTGTTACAGATAAAAGAGTGGTTGGCTTAAATTGTGACCGCAGAAAATATGGTTTTGAGTGTCTTGTCAAATATAAGGTGGTCGCCAGGGGAAAATTCCCAAATATTAAATATATTCAAGTCAGCTGGGTTTTATAGAGATTTTAATTAATACAAATGAGGAATTAATGAAAGAGAGAGAGATAGAAAAAGGAAATAATGAGAAAAAGGGCTAGACCAGCCTAGGCCAGCATGATCCAGCCTAGGCTGAAAACCCTAAGAGAGAGATCAGTCAGTCTTTTATCCACTCACCACAAGATTTGTCCAAGCAAGATTCTAGTGTTCAGAGAGACACCAGCTGCCTCCTCCAATTCAGCTTTTCCCAGCTAAATCTCCTGAGACCTCCTTTTTGGGAATTTTCTCCTATGTCACCTCCCCTAAGTTCTCATATCTACCAATCACAGTAGACATTTTCCCAAAGGACAGACCATTCTTAATTCATACCTGAGTAGACTTAAACTTTTGATTAAGTTCACACCTGAAAAAACCTCTGAGTAAGTTCTCACCTCTTTGCTCCTTGTAAATTCACAAGTTGCCTGACCTTTATAGGTACTTAGCACCCTTTTGTATTAGATCTAAAAATAGGCACAGCTTAAGAACTTTTGCCTTACTATAAGTATGGGTTTAACTATTTTTCATTGTTCAGCAAGGAGTTTCTTCCCCTAAAGCATGCTTAAGTAGGGGTGGAGTAGAGGTCTCACACTCCTGATCTAAGTTCCTTCATTGTTTAAAATGGGGAATAGTCTTAACCAAATCTTATGAAGTAGGGTCTGAGAATTTTTAAGATTCACAGACAAAAGGTAAGGTTTTAAAGAAAGTTCATTTCTTCCATTCTTCTCTGAGATCAAACTTGGGAGTCATTTTTTTCAAATAAAAATAATAAAAGTCATGAGTAAAGTTAGCACAGAACTGAATCTAATAATGATAAGATGATATGTGCTTGAAGTCTGCCATGATTCTAGTTGTAGACCTTAGAATCAACATGATTAATTTTTTAAAAGAAAGGGTTTTGCTAAATCCATTTTCTCTAACAAGAGTCTTGTTATACATTTAACAAAGTGGATCCCCTTGTTTGTGCCAATCTAAAATTCATGAGATGTTCAGTCCAGCCTTCTTTACCATCAGTCATTCTCTCACATTTGAAACATACCATCCTATTTTCAGGTGGCTGATTGTATTTGACCGCCAATTCAACTCTACTGTCGAGTAATAGCATCAGCTGGTGCCCAATCCAGCAGTTGAATTGTTTGCCCAGTCAAAACAAACATTTTGAAGCTTCCCATTTGTGGTGCAGCATGTGTGAAGGTAACACTCCATGACTGACATGGCTTCAGCAGCACAATAATTTAGGTGGAACAAAATAGACATTATAGTCTTCGCAGCTATATCATTAGACTGTGCTTTTGGCATCTTATTGTTTTTTTGCAGTAGTTAAAAGAGAGATGAATGTTTTTAGTAAAATCTATCAAAGACAAAACTGAATATAGCAATAAGAAAAAGAAAGGGAGCAAATGTATATTATTTTGCTTCCTGTACTCTACCTGCAAGTCAAATTGGCATCTTGCTCGCTGCAGATGACATTCCATCTCCCTTCTCCATGTCTTTGTTATAGGCTCTCCTTGTCTTCTTCTTGATCCCTGTCTCATAGAATTCTTCACTTACTATAAACTCACCTAAAGTACCTCATCCTACATAAAGGTAAATCCTGTCCCTTGCAGTTGCTAATGCTCTCCCTCAAAGAGCTTAATTTGCAGTTACTTTTTACAGAGTCTGTTTTTACTTAGCTATGTACATATTGTTTTCTCACAGGAGAATACAAATTCCTTGAAGGAAGGGATTGTTTCTGTTTTCTTTGTACCTCTACTCCCATAAAGTAGGTGCTTAATAAATGCTTTTCTAAGTAAATAATACCATAGACCTCTATCCATCCCTGGACCCAAGTAGACAATCTCATAGTATTCCATCAAATTTTATCTTTATGTCCAATTTCCTCAGTGATTTGTACTCTGAAAAATATTATTAACAAACCCAGTGGATGATAATGGCTTCTAATGTTCAACGCATTACCCTCTCCTTGTCATTTTAGCAAAAACTAGAGGCTTTTCAGAATTTGCTTTCAGGAAACTATCCAGGGTGCATCTAGTTGGTTCATTGGATTGAGAGTCCCACCGAGAGAAGGGAAGTCCTAGCTTCAAATATGACTTCGGACCATTTCTATCTGTGTGATCCTGAGCAAGTCATTTAACCCCCATTGCCAAGCCCTTACAGATCTTTTGCCTTAGAACCAATACATCGTATTGACTCTAAGATGGAAGTTAAGGGTTTAAAAAAAAAAAGGAAAAGAAGCTATTCAAACTAGACTAATGGTGTCCTAAATTTAACTGTAGAAGAAGCCTCAGAGACCTTCACCTTAAATTAAGGAAAGTAAGGCCCTCAGAGCTTATTGCTTGCCTAAGTGATCATATTGGTAGTGAGTGGTAAATAAAGGATTTAAAGCTGTAGTCACCAACTTCTCAGTTAATGTTGTATTTTCTCCACTGCACAATAAGACTGCCAACTCTCAATTGTGACCTATTATCAACTGTGAAACTCAGTGAGTCACTATTGTATTCATAAAGGTAGTCAACAATACTAATTAACACGAAGAATCATAGGAACAAAAAAGAAAGCAGAAATTTATCCACATATAAAAGCATAGGGTGTCTACCTGGAATACTGTGGGGAATTATGATCATCATAAGAAAGCACAAAGAAGAAACAAGGTTTATGAGAAGGCATTTAAAATGATTAAAGGAATAGAGGGCAGATTCTTTCTAAATCCCTCATCAGAAAATAGACTGTTCTGTTCTGGAGAGACAAAGAGACAGAGAGAGATAGACATACCCACACAGAAAGAGAGACAGAGGCAGAGAGAAGGAGAAAGGAAGACAGAGAAAGAGAGTGAGAGAGAAAGGCTAAGAGAGACAGAGACAGAGACAGAAAACAAAGAAACAAAAATGAAAAGTTATTGCAGAAATATCAATAATGTTATTGGCAATAGTGATTATTGATAATATTTGTAGGAGTAAAACAATAATAGTGCCAACAACAATGACCCATTAGTACAGTGCTTTAAAGATCACTATGTTCATTCTTCACAAGAGCTTGATGAACTTATTCTATCTCTATTTTTAAAGATGAGGGAACTGAGGCTTAAAGAGGTAAAGATGACTCACAGAAGGTCCATAGATAACTAAAATTTAGGACTGGAATAGACTTTGGGGATCATCTAAATCTGATACTCCCATTTTGCAAAAAAGGAGAGGTTAATGACTTGCCTGTGGTCACACAAATAGTAAATATTATTGATGAGATTTTAACCTGAGTCTCCCAACTCTATGCCCATTTCCCTCTCCAGTCCTCCACAAGGGCTAAATCTCACAGGCATTTGTATTGCATTTTAAGACTTTTAAAGCACTTTCTTCCCAGTAACCCTTGAGGTGGATAGTGACAATATTCTCATACCCATTTTATAAATGAAGAAGCTGTGTTTCCGAGAAATGAAATGATTTACTGGCTCATTTCTAAGAAAGTTATAATTATCAGAGTCAAGATCTGTACCTGGATCTTCCAACCCTTTCCACTACACCATGGCCTCTAGCAAACATTTAGAATGTCTATTATGTTTATACCTAACCTTTACTGTTGTAGCTAGGTGGCACCATAGTGCCCCAAGTGTTCTAACCTGTCAGAAAGATGAGTAAATTCATTTCAGACACTAGCTGTATGACCCTGGGCAAGTCACTTTGCCTTTGCCTGCCTCAGTCTTTTCATCAGTAAAATGGAGATAATAATAGTACTTCCTGGAGTTGTTGAGAGAATCAATTGAGATAATATTTGTAATTTAAATAAATTTAAATTAAAAAAAAAGGACTCAGCATAGTCCTCAGCCTGAAACAGAGTAAGGGTGCCATAAATGTCAATTATGATCTTTAGTCCTTATAATTATCTACAGACTCATTTGGATAATGATCCAAAATTATATCTTAAGAGAAATCTTGGGGCAATGGAAAACGAAGTGATTTCACAGAAGTATGGGAGGCCTATATTTAAATCTAATGTAGAATTCCCTTAGAAATTACTTTGAAATAAAAATAAATTATATTTGGTGAACATTTTAAGCTATGTAAAGCACTCTCCACTGAAATATTTGGTCCTGAGAATAATCCTTAAAGGTAAGAGTGATAGGTATGATGATCTCTATTTTACTGACAAAAATGAGATTAGGATAAATTAAATGACTTGCCCAGGGCCATATAAACAATGAACACCTTGGATAAAAAATTATTTTTGTCTAGGTTCAAGTTTAACTTTCAATTTATCATACCCTGAATATAGGTTGAAGAATACCATTCTTCATTTTATTTACTCCATAAATTTTTCTTCAGCGTGATATCTTTTTTCCCCCATAATCATGATGAACATGGAAATATGTATTATATGACAGCATATGTACAATATCTAGATATTACCTGTCATCTTGGTGAGGGGAGAGAAGTGGGCAAGAGAGAAAGAACAGGGATTGCAAAATGTAAAAAAATATAATTATTAAAATTGTTACAATGAGAAAAAAATTAAAAAAAATTAAATTCTATTTTACCACCTTGCTACCTCAAGTCTTTCTTTTAGCTCTGTAGGGTTCCACCAAGCTTTCATATTCAATAAATTTCTTTGAAATATTTTCTTTCATGTCCAAAACAAACAAAAATTATGGTACTTGTTTTTAAAAACATACATAAATCTTCCTTAAGCAACACGTCACGAGAAACTCTGTGTGCAATGGATAGAGTTCTGGATCTGCTAGTAGTAAGATCTGAGTTTGATCTAGTTTCACACTTTTACCTTCTGTGAGACTCTGGTGAGTAAGTCTCAGCTTCAATTTCCTTATCTGTAATATAGTGATAATAATAGCACTTACTCAGTGTTTTATGAAATGAAATGAAATAAATCTGTAAAAGCTTTCCAACCCTTAAAACACTACCAGAATTAATTGAATATTGAGTCTTTTATTTTTATTCTCTATAAACAATTCTTGGTGATTTTCTACTGTTTAAGGGAACAACAGCCAAAAGACAGAGTTAATCTTTTGTGTCTTTAAATAATATTTCTAGTTTATTTTGAGAACTGCCTGGTACACGATTTTACTCAAGAAAGAAATAAGTGCTGCCTTGAAATGATACCCTCTGTCCCTGCTCCATTTGGTGCCCTTCACCTTAAAATGTTCTTTTGGTTACATTACATTACAGGGGTCAGTTATCAAAATGGCACCGTGGAGGAGAGAGCTCAGAGAATAGAAGGGAAAGAGAATTCAGATGAAAACATCAGAGAGAGAAGGGAGAAAAAACACTTATAAAGGAGTAAAGCTCAGAAGCCGGGAGATTACTGAAAATTGCATGACACTGTAACAAAAGTGCAAAAGACATACCTTGAGAATCTATTTGAAAAAGAAATGATAAATAGGTTAAAAGGATTCAGAAAAAGAAAGTACCTTTAAGGGTTATTCTTTTACCTATTCCATCTTACAGAAGAGAAAACTGAGACCAAGGGAACATTGTAATTTGGCCAGAAAAAGATAGATACTAAGTAGCCAGGTTAGATTTAGAACCCTTTTCCCCTGTCCAACTCCAACAGTCTACTGTCAGAAAATATTTAAGACCTTGATTGTTCCAACTGAGTACAACCTATTAGATTGTTTTCATTGAATACAACCTGAAGTGAGTATTTATCCCTGTGGCCAAAGGGGAGCAAAGGCCTCTATTCTATTAGTATCTACTAATTTATGATAAATAGTATGATACAATGGAAAGGGCTCTAGATTTGGGTAGAAGTCATAGCATGAATTAAGATTTCATTTTTTTTCTTTAATTTCTTATTAACATGAAAATACTACTTGATTTCAAAAAATGGAAAATGTCCAACTTGAATAAAATGATATGATTATTTTTAGTTCTGAAAAGAAGCATAAAGATTATCTGAGTGATTTAAATGGATTTCATGCTTCCAACTCTAAGATTTTGTTTCCAGGCTAACCTTTTGACTTTCAAATAAGATAAATTGAACTCTAGAAAAAATAAGTGACTTATCCAGTGTCTCAGAAGAAGCAAGTGGAAAAGCTCATGCTATAATTCATGTTTCCAAGTTTCTAGACCAGTCTTTTTTTTTTTTCCATTATACCATGCCAGAGGAAGAAACTGAATGGAAGAAATTTCTATTCAAAATAAAAAAAATTTTTTTGGTTGAAGCTATAGTAGGATACAAAAATTAACAACAACCACCAAATGTAATATTGTGCTTTTTGGACAGATAACGTGAATGATGAATTCAATTCAATTCAATATTTATTAAGTGACTACTATGACTTGCCCCAATTAGTATGAATAATGAATCTTTTGGGATCATGACATTATTCACATTTGCACTATTTGGAGTTATAATTATATGTGAAAAAGTAGTCATTGTTTTCAGCTCACTAGAAATATTAAAAGAAAATTTGTAAAATTTTTGCATTTATTTGCTAATATAACAACAAAGGGTAAGAAAATGTATTTGTGATTAAAGAGGCAGAGTCAAGATGGCGGCATAGAGGCAGAGAAAGTTCAGATATCTGAAAACTCTTTCTTACTGATTAAAAACCAAATGCTCCTAGGGGACTGAAAACCAAACCTAACAATAGGACAGAGCCAAGGAACCCTCATTCTGGACTCAGCTTAAAAGGTATGCCCCCCAAAAGCCTTAATTGAAGAACACCCAGGTGTAAGGGGAAGGAAGAAGGAAGGACCAGGACCCCTCCCGCACTTACATTACTGAGCCTCCAGCAATGGCTAGAATCTCTGGGTGGGCAAGGGCACTAGCCTGGAGGGAGTACCTTTGTGGGAAAGCTGTTCCAGGCTCAGGTCTTTGAACAAAGGCTGTGGAGAAGCAGCTAGAGAAGAAGTGCAGAGCAGGCAGCCTAGTTGTAGCAGTGGAAACACTCCATATGCCTCCCCACCTTTCCTAAGGTTTTGGCCTCAGGGCCCATCCAACTCTGCAAGTTCAACTTCACTGGGATTAATTATCAAGTCTTCAGAGGACAAGGAAGTTCAAGCTCCAATACCCCTCCCCCAAAGACTGCTCTGAGAGCCTTGCTAAGCTCCAAGGGTGAAGGTTGACAGAAAAGCCCAAACCCACAGATCCAGCACATAATGAATGGAGCAAGACTACAGGCAACTACAGGGGGAAAAGAAGGGTCAAATATGAGCAAACAACAGGAAAAGAAAAAAGGAAATTACAATTGACAGCTTCTATCCAGTCAATGAACAAAGAGCAGGTGAAACAGAGGAAGATCAAGGAACACCAAGAAAAAACACAGAAACTGCAGTGAATTGGACACAAGCTTTGTAAGAACTCAAAATACAATTCAAAACACAATTAAGAGAGGCTGAAGACAACTGGGAAAAGAATTTAAAAAGCAAGATAAGTCATCTAGAAACAGAAAATAGTGTCTTGAAAGCCAAAATTAATCAGCTTGAAAATAAGGCAAAAGAGATGAAAGATCAGAAGAAGAAGGATGACCAAAAATCCAGGGGTGAAATTCGGTCATTAAAAATTAGAATATAACAATTAGAAGCAAGTGACTTCACAAGGCAGCAGGAAACTATAAAACAAAAATCAACAGAATGAAAAAATTCAAGTTAATTACAAACTGATTATTTATAGAAAGTAAAAAAAAATAATTGTTTTTAAATTTAATATCATACCTAAATATAAAAATTGACACAAAAATAAGGATATAAAAATTATTGTTACTTAAAATATTTTAGCAGTATAGACAACTGTCTTTGCTTTCTTTATATCTTCATACATTTGTTTTGAACTTTACCTGAGACATTATCTAGTGTCAGTAATACTTTAAATGCTTTACTTTTATCTTTGAAATATTTTTCAATAGCTATGCTAAAATAACTTGAAAACCAGTCTTTGAAAACTGATTTATTTATGGTTTCTTATTTGATCACCAAAGAACTGGAAGTGATTGATGATGGTAGCCTCTTAAGAGTATGAGGATTTTGAGACTGATAAACAAGTTTTGGTTTTCATTTAAAAAGTTCCCATCTGCATCGTCTCATTAATAAGCATTAAGCAATACTTAAGTTTATTTATAGGTGTGTTTTTCCCCCTTTCTTAGAAATATAAACATTGGAAAATAATCCTTTTCCAGATTAAGAAACACTACAATCCCACACTAAGAAATTCTTATGCAGTGTGTCTATCATTGATTGTTTTCTCAAAAGCATCAGTATATTTTGCTGCCAGGTCCTCATCTACACTGGTTACCTTTCTGGTCATTATCACATGATGCAGTTGAACTTAATTTTTTAAATAATTGAACTAATCAAAATTTGTGGCAAAAATTTCTTGACTGTTCATTTTATTTCCATTTTCTTTCACTGCCTTAAATAAACTAGACACCTTTATTTTGAGAGAAAGGGAATGATTATTCAGTTATGAGCAATGCACTTTGATTTCATGCTTTGATCCATACAATGATAAAAAACTCTATTTCTATCATCCTAACATTTCTATTTCTTATATTAGTTTACACACCACAAAATCTGATGCAACTTTGCCTTTCTCTTTTATTTCACTTTTGTGTTTGTAGTATTTTTCACCACCCATTAGGCATTCTATCACATTGTCCATTACTATGACAATGTTCATACAATTCAGTTACACCAAATTTTTGTTCTAAAGTAAAACAAAACACTTCTTTTTTTGCACTGACAGTGTTTCCATCAGAAGGATTTTACCTTTTGTCCATTTTGCCAATGGTTTAAAAATTAATATAACTGTTGGTAATATGATATATAGCAGTGCATCACCTCCAGATGTAGGAACAGGAAAGTGCAGACTGATACATAATAGCAGTGTGTTATAATTCACCCAAACCACATGCATTATGTTAGTTGAATTTTGTATTACAAAGTGCCTTCTATAATTTAAAAAATTCTCACTAAGTTAAAATTTGCATTATTCAAATTCACATTGATCGATTTTCTCCACCTTTCTGGAAATTACAATCTGCATGAAATCTGAGCTCATCAATATGAGTAATAATACTCATACTCCCAATAATACCCAATACTCCAATAATATAGGCAGTAAATGAACCGTTGCTTCTTGTTTTATGCACAGGTCACCCAAATTCTTAACCTTCAGAGGGAATCTATTCAATAAACTGAAGACTTTCATCTAAGACTTTTAACGTTCTATGGGCAGAACTAGAAAAAATAATAATAAAATTCATTTGGAAGAACAAGAGGTCAAGAACATCAAGGGAACTAATGAAAAAAGTTTGAAAGAAGTAGGTCTAGCAGTACCAGATCTCAAACTAAAACTGTCATCAAAAGAATCTGGTACTGACTAAGGACTAGAAAAGTAGATCAATGGAGCAGATTAGATCCACAATATATGGGGGGGTAAATTACCTTGGCAACCTAGTAGTATTTAGTAAACCCAAAGATCCCAGCTTTTATAATAAGAACTTACTCTTTAACAAAAACTGCTGGGAAAATTGGAAAACAGAATGGCAGAAGCTAGGTATAGACTAATATCTCACACCCTATAACAAGTTAAGGTCAAAATGGATACATGATTTAGATATAAAGAGTGATTCCATAACCACACTAGAGGAACACAGAATAGTTTACTTGACATATCTTTGGAGAAGGGAAGAATTCATGACCAAACAAGAGATAGAGAGATAAAATGTAAAATGAATAATTTTGATTATATTAAATTAAAAGACTTTTGTACAAACAAAACTAATTTAACTAAGATTAGAAGAGAAACAACAAACTGGGGGAATTTTTTTCTGGGGGAAATGTCTCTGATAAAGGTCTAATTTCTAAAATTTATAAAGAACTAAGTCAAATTCATAAGAATACAAGCCATTCCCCAAATGACAAATGATCAAAGGAGATGAACAAAGTGAAGAAATCAAACACATCAATAATCACATAAAAATGTTTTAAATCACTCTTGATTAGAGAAAAGAAAATTACAACAACATTGATGTACCACTTCAAACCTACCAGATGGGCCAATATGGAAGTAATGGAAAGTGGTAAATGTTAGAGGGAATATGGCAAAATTGGGACACTAATGCATTGTATTTTCCATCAAGCTTGGCTTATTAGTTTTTCCTTATATATGACGTTCCATCAGCCATCTACAAGCTTTTGCACAAACTGTCCCCTGTGTTCAGAATGTTCTTCTTCACCTCCATCTCTTAGAATCCTTAGCTTTCTTTAAGGCTTAGTGTAAAAAAAAAGTGTACCTTTTACATAAGGTTTTCTTTTTTTAATATTTTATTTTCCCAATTACATGTAAAAATAATTTTCCACACATGCATTTTCCAAAATTATGAGTATCAAATTGTTTCCCTCCTTCCCATATCTGGGAAGGGTAACTATTTTGATCTGGTTTATACATGTATTATAATACAAAACTTACTTTGATATTGGTCATTGTTGTAAGATAATACTCATATAAAGCCCAAACCCCAAAATAAAAATACAACTACACTAAAGTGAAAAATAGTATGGTTTGATTTGTTTTCCAACCCCAACAGTTCTTTTTTTGAAAGTGGATAGTATTCTTTGTCCTGTCCTTCAGAATTGTGCCAGATCATTGTATTGCTGAGAATAGCTATCTTTCACAGTTGATCATCCTCTAAGTGTTGTTAATGTGTACAATATTCTTCTATTCTGCTTATTTCACTCTACATCATTTCATGGGGGTCTTTCCAGCTTTTTCTGAAATTATTCTCATCATTTCTTATAGCACAATAGTTTTCTGCCACCATTATATACCACAATTTGTTCAGCCATTCTCTAATTGATGGACATCCCATCAGTGTCTGTTTCTTTACCATTACAAAAAGAGCTGCTATAAATGTCTTAGTACAAATAGGTTCTTTACCTTTTTAAAAATTTCTTTTGGATATAAACCTAGTAGTGATATTATAGGATCAAAGGCTATGTACAGTTATATAACCCTCTAGGTTCATAAGGTCTTTCTTGAATATATACATTTCTTCTCAATATAATAGAAGCTTCTCGAGTTTATTTAACTGGATTGACTTTGATTTTGTAGCAGATAGTTGGTAGAGTGGGTATAGTACTGAGCCTGGAGTCAGGAAGACATGAGTTTAAATCTGACCTCAGACTTTTACCAGTTGTGTGACTCTGGGCAAGTCACTTACTATCTTTAAGCCTCAATTTCCTCAATTATAAATGTACATACTATTAGAATTCTTCTCAGAGCTGTTGTGAGGATTGAGATAATATTTGTAAAGTTCAAAATCATATGCACAGAGAAAGACTTTTTGTCATCTGCATCTGAACTCCACATAATTTAGTGAAAACTATGTTTAAACTGAAATAGTCTGACATAAGATTAAATATAAAGAGTAATCTAGGTCCTAGATTTTATCCTTTGAGCTATCTCGAACTCTATCAACTAAACTATATAAGCTCTACAGAATTAGATGAATTATATTTCAACAAATATTAATTGTGTCTACATTGTGGAAAGGGTCTCATGAGATGTTCAGGGAAGATGAATACCTTTTCCATGAGGGCTTGCTGAGACCTCTTCAGAACTGATTTCATCTTTGGTGTATACCTATCACCCAGCTCTCACCTGTGTCTCCAAGAAGCTGCAGCAAGAGCAGTGGCTAAACTCTGATAAATTATTTTGGCAAGCAAACTAAACCAAATTGAGGATAACTGACAGACCTCAGACTTGTCATTTAGTTAGGGACAAGTCTCCCTGAAGCATATGAAGACTTAGCCCCTTCCCCCTCAGTAGAATGAGTGGAGAGGAACAATTTGTTCCAATAGCCATGAAGACAGCAAAAGCAGGGACTATGGAATGCTTAGAACTTGGTTAGACATCAAAGAAGCCACTGCATACTGAGCCATCACCATTCATTTTATTTTCTTATATCTTTACTTTTTATCTAAGAATCATGCCAAAGTATCAACATTTGGGGTAAAGTGACTTGCCCAGAGTCATAAAATTAGGAAGCTTCTGAGTTCAGATTTGAACCAAGACCTCCCACCTGAAGGTGTGGATCTCTATCCACCAGCCACTTAGCTGTCTCTCTCACCAATCATTTTGACTTTTGCCTCGCTGCTGGACTTTAATTGAATTGGAAGAGAGAGTTGGGCCGATTCTGTCTCAATTTAATTCAATTTATGTGAGTCAAAAGACATCATCCAACAATGTCATTTTGGACCTCTTCAAGTACAAAGTCCAACAGCTAATTGTGTGTGATACATAAATGCAGAACAGGTTTTGCCAGTTGCTATGGCTGAAAAATCATGACCTCTCGTCCAATGTTCTGGGGATCAGACTCTGAAACTATCCAGGTTTGTGCTCAGACATCTAATGTACAGGACATCATAAAGTCAGTTCTCTAAACCTTTGTACGAGGCTGGAAAGTGATAGAATCTGCCCCACCTCCTAGTGACAGATTTAGAGGAAGCACGTGGAGGTATCCAAAAGAAGACTTCTCTGGAAAATATTTCACTAACCACAATGACGGAACTTTTAGAATTCTAACTAGAAATTCTTGTGACTATTCAAGCAGCAAGAAAAAGATGTGCAGTTGGGCAAAGGGCTGCCATGGAGGTGAGCCAGAGATCCTGGGATGAGGCTTCTAAGGAGGGTGGGATGAGGGAATGTTTCACCTCAGAATGTCTTCTGAGCTCCCCATTTTAATCAATATTCTTGCTAACTAGGTGTTAAGCTAGATGATTTCTATCATGCTGAGAGAGTTCAGGTTGAAAGTACTCTCTAAATTCAAAGCCCTAGAAAAAGGCCTAGTTGCCTTTCTCCTTGTTATAAATTTGAAGATCTTGTCACCTGTTTTACTCCACCAGTTTGCATTTTAAAGAAAAGGTATCCTAGCTGTGTGACCCTGGGCAAGTCATTTAACCCCCATTGCCTAGCCCCTACTGCTCTTCTGCCTTAGAACTAATACACAGTATTGATTTTAAGACAGAAGGTAAGGATTAAAATTTTTTAAGTGCAAATTTTCTTAACTTGGCAGCCGTTAAATGAAATAGATGGCACTTAGCTCAAACACTCCTCATGATAAAGCATATTTGTTAGTTCGAACCTAGTAAGTAACTTTTAGAGGAGTTTCTTCTGTGGAGCACAAACTTTATTGACAAGGCTGGTTCTCTATTCCATTATAAATCAAAACAAAAAAAAAAACTTGGCAATGACCAATGTCATGATTTGGATCCTAGATTCCTATAAGGGCTTGTCTGAGGATATAAAATCAACACCTTAATTGCAGCCATAAATAAAGAAGAATTCTGTGTAAACTATAGGGAACAGGTGAAATATGAATCACAGACAGCGACTTAATTCCACTGGGAACATGGTCTGTATAAGGACTGCCTAACTGGGCCTCAAATTATTTGAAAGGATATTTCCTTTTTTTGGGAAAAAAATCATGGTTTCTGATCCAATTTTGGATCACCATGGAATGTGAACTTCCCTCAAAAATCCCTTACTAAGGACAGGATTTTAGTGAGACATGAACAAAGAAGATGCATAAACTAAGTTGACTGATGAAACACCCGGAATGTCCGCTTTTACCCAAAGGTCCTGAATTTTAATGGGAAAAGGAGAGTAACAGCCCCCAAATATTTTCCTATTAATAAAAAATATTTTTTAGTGAAAAAAGTTGGGATTAGATGTTTGTGTTAAATTTTCTGTACCAGAGGGCAAGATATATTTGAAACCAAGTAAATGATTTGGGGAATTGCCTCAGAATGATCACAGACATACATTATTTTACAGCAGAGTCCTCCTCTCTGGGTTTGCCATTGTTTATGAGGCTTGATCATATGGTCCACAGCTGGGAGTTATGTAATGCCAAGGACCCTGAAATGTTGATAGGCATAATTTCCACTGCCATCTTAAGGCAGAGTATAAAAGAAATACATCTGTATGCTTACATACTTACATATGATTTTCTTTTAGTCTGACAGAATTCTAACTAAACTTGGCACTGGGCTTTAGTCACACCCTTTGGGTGCCCCCAAAT
Organism: Monodelphis domestica; assembly: GCF_027887165.1. NCBI lineage: Eukaryota > Metazoa > Chordata > Mammalia > Didelphimorphia > Didelphidae > Monodelphis > Monodelphis domestica. Next base: position 470,745,253 of record NC_077228.1, read on the forward strand.
GACCCTGAGCCTGCCTAAGGCTACAAAGATGGGAGTAAGGGCATCTGGGCTCCAAATGGTTACCCACTCAGGGTAGACAAATACAGAATGGTTCATGCCAACTCAGCATTTGCTAAATGTTAGCTTTATAACACCTTCAAAGTTTCAAAATTCTGGGCTTCTTTAGGGTGGTGGTATCTTGCAAGTTTGGATGGAGTAAATCAGACTTGTTTGTGCAACATCATTTTATTCTCATGACTCCTTTTGAAGAAAAACTTATATTCCTACCAATATAGTTTTAGAAGCTGGAAAGTCTCCTATATCATAGGCAAAATATATGTTTTCTCTGTCTGTCTCTTCTTTCCTTCTTCTGTCCTTTTATTTTCCTTTTTTCTTTCCTTTTTATCTACATTTTTCTTTTTTCCTTTATTCTTCATTCTCCTTATTTAACTTTGTAATACATTTGAATAGTCAAGAAAAATAAATTTATACATTGACTATTTCTGAAAATGTTATTCTGTATCAAGTTCATCATCTTTTTGTCAAGAGGTAGGATGCATGATGCTTCCATCTGAGGAACAGTTGTGGACAGAAGTGAGCAATCACTGTTTATAATGGCCATCTATGCACTGGATTTATTTAAAAGTTTCACCACGAAAATCCTGGGGACAAAGGAATTTCTACTTGGGTGGAACTTTGAGATGCAGAGTGTGAAAAGAAAGAGTGAATAAGAAGGACAAGGAATATGTGGCAAATAATAGTGTGAGTTAGAGACAGAGTGGATGAGACCTGAAATGAAAATAAGTGTTAAGAGATTAAGCCTGGATATTTTGTTAGTCTACAGTTGGGGGAATAAGCCTGTAGGTAGAAGAAAAAAAATTGATTGAACAGAAAGGGCATGTGAAATCAAGGAGTACCTAATGGAGTGTTAAGAGTACTTGCTGGGCCCTGGATTCTAATACCCTCTCATTAACTAATATTGTGATATTAGTTTTCTTGGGCAGTAACAGCATATGATTTGCTATTTTCTAAACTCTATGGTGTCTGCTTTGGAAAAGGGAGCCTCCAGATATTGCAGTTAGATTATGAACTCAAATATGAGTATAAGTGGATAATAAAATGGTGAAAATTTCACTCATACAGATGTGAAAGTATAAAACACTATGAGCTGTATACTTAATAAATTAAGAGGAAAATAAACCTGCTTTAGAAGTTACATTAAAAAAAAAACATTTCATTTTTTACTTTCCCCATGCTACATTTACACAAATACAAGTAAAGTCCACAGGAAAACACACCAAGCTTAAAGCACATATGGGAAAAAGTATTTTACAGCTCTTATGATCCTTTTTATAGTCATCATGATGATTCCCTTAGCTGTTCTGTAGCTTTTCTCTTATACCTTTATAAAGCCTTGAACTTGCCTTTCTTCATCATACCCCCTCTATTTTCAACTCATTAAGCAGATACTATTGCCAATCACTGATGTCCTGAGGATGAAACTAAGACATTGATGAAAAGTTCAAAGATGGATGAGCAGCCATATAGAGGGCTCAATAAGCCCTCACACCAGGTGTGTTAGTCCTCCTTGAACACCAATACATCCCATCTCCAAGCAATTTTTTTCTCAGAGGCTTGACTGAAAGTTTCCATCACAGAGTTCCAATATATTCAAAACTATGATTCTAAACTAGCTTCTTGGTTTTATTCGGGTTCCATAAGGCTTGACCAAGTTCCTCAACCAGTTCAAATAGACTAAAAGAATACCTGATCTATCTAGAAAAAAATGTCTTAACTGAGGAGAAATGTCCATACCTTGTTGGTATCAGGTTCATACAGTTAACTGATTGATTAATTGATTCAATTGAGATGTGTTCTCATTGGACAAAGAGAATAATTTAAGTGGGATGATGTTTATTTCACTGACTGTCTCAATTTGTTCCCATTTTTACTTTTGTATTTGTATCTTCAGTACTTACCACAACACCTGAAACATATTAGTCTCTTACCAAATGATTTTTAAATGATTTTTCCATTGATTTTATGTTTTAATTCTAAATTGCCTGATATTATGTCCATCTTGAGGATAGGTTATCTAAGTTGCCAATGAGCAGGTACATTAGATAGCTTTCTCTCTTCTTATTAGTAAGAATAACTTTCTTATATCAAGCCTAAATATATCTCTTTACAAATAATAGTCCTGCTTATCAGCACCAGGAAGTATAAACATTTAGTGTGTAGGCTAGATATCTTACCCTATTCTCTCTCTGATTTTTCTGATTTTCACTCTTTCTATATTTTATGAATAAATTGTTAAAAATCAATCTCTTTGGAATTAAATTCCTAGTGATCCTATTCTTAAATAATCCAGTCCAACCTTTTATAAAACTCCTCACATTTCTACCCTTTACATCTCTCATCGTTACTCATATGGGGCTAACAACAATATTTTGTATATTCTTTTCACTGGTTATAATTTTCTGACCTTCCATCTCTTTGCTTTACTCCTTCTAAATATATTCATCCTTTTTATGACCTTGATTTTATCCCCCCCTTTTATCACTCTATCTCTTCCTGTTCATCCAATTCAACACCATTTTATTAGCTTAATTTTTCCCCTCACAGACTTAATTCTGCAGTCAATCATAAAAATCTGTGCTGTCTACCCCTCTTTTTTTCATGTCTTACCACATTTTAGGGTCTACCAGTCCTCAACCATGCATTTTCTTCACCATTCACTTTTTTCTCTCATACTTTCCAGTTGTTAAAATAGTCACACTGTTCTAATGTGGTCAACTACAAGGTCATATTATCTGATCTTTAAAAAGACTATCGCTACCTGCATTGACATCTCTTCCAAATTCCATAATCTCTGGTCCCTCAACCCTCCATCTCTTAGTTTATGTCCTCATTTCTTACTTCACTGAGAAAATCAAAGTCCTTCTTTATGAGTTCTGTTTCTCCTACTCTACATTTCATGATTTCAGGGCATTTTCAGGCAACCTACTATTAACTCTTATTAACTACTCTTCCTTAGTTCTCACATACATGACTACTCATTTTTCTATGCAAGATCAGAATGACTTCTTTAGTCCCACAAAGTTTGGGCTTCCTCAAAATTTGCTCTTGATTCTTTTCTATTTTTTCTCTACTTTCTCTGCCTTTCTGAACTCATCATTTTCCAAAGAACCAATGATCATTTCTATGTAAATGATTCTCATATGCAGCCCTAATTAGTTTTCTGAATTCCAGTTGCATATTGCCAGCTGGTTGACTGTATATCTCCATCTGTGCTTTAGATGTCTCATATTCAACATATTCAAAAAAAAATATCACATTTTCTCCCAAACATACCTTCTCCAAACCTCTCTATTTTTTTTTCTATTGCTAACACTATTTCTCAAGTCTTTCAGGTTCCTCACTTGGAATTATTATTAGTTTTTCTCTTTAACTTCATTCCCCTCCTCCCATATCTAATAAGTTGCAAAATCTTATAAATACAACTTCCATAATATTTCTTACATCTTTCCCTTCTCACTACTCATTCATCCTCTACCTTGATTTCAGCTTTATTTTCTCTCACATGAATTATTATAATAACTTAATAATTGGTATCTATTTCCAGTCTTCTCCTTCTCCATTTACTTTTCTAAATATATATATATATATATGTATATATATATATATATAATTTTGTCATTCCCTTATACTAAAATCTGCAATGCCTCTTTATAGCTTCTGATATATAACAAACTCCTGAAACTGGTATTAAAAGTTTTCTAGTCTCTAGCTAACATCTAGCTTTCTAGACTTATTTCAGATCACATTTCTTCTCTGCCCCCCCCCACACACACTAATTAAACTAACTGAATAGCTGTGACATATACATTAAATGTCATGTTCTCTCCCTAAATTTGTGAGGACATAGATCAGTTTTTCACTTTCTACCTGAGGTCTTTCCTCATTATACCAAACATTGGAATCTTCTTCTTCTTGATAGCCTTCATTTCTGTATATATTATATAGCCTAAGATAAAGCAAATTCCTTGAAAGCATGGGTTATTCTCATCTTCTGTGTTTCCTTCAGCTAATACAGAGCTTTGCATGTAGAAGTTATCTAATGTTGGCTTAATTGAATCTACTGTTCCTTCATATTACCTTTGATAAAGAAGAGGTCTTTCCCCTTGTTTCCATTTGCACTCTTTCTCCCATCTACTCTCATATTCTCTATGACCTTCCCACATTAATTTCTGTATCTCTTTGTTTCTGTCTCTTCATCTCTGTTTCTGTCTCTCTCTCTCTCATGAACTTTTTCTCCTCCCAGGATTCTTTTTTTTTAAAGCTTGAACTAGGTGTCACTTCCAGATGCCTTCACTAATTCTCTTGTCCAACCACCACTGTTTTTCCCTTGGTTTATCTATCTATCTATCTATCTGTCTATCTATCTGTCTATCTATCTATCTATCTATCTATCTATCTATCTATCTATCTATCTATCTATCTATCTATCCAGACACAGACACACACACACAGACAGAGAATATTCCCCACTCCATCCCCTTAAGAAGTTAAAGATATATTCCTTGTCTTTGATGTCAGGGAATATTTCAGTTTTTTTTTCCCTTTAAAAGCTCAGAATTTTATACATGCCTCTAGCAACTTGGAGGTGATCTAGCCCCTCCATTTCAGTTTTAAAGTTGACGAATGAAACCTGAGGTCTAATAAAATGAATTGACTTGCCAAGGTCACGTAGGTGGTCAGCCAGGGGTACAATAGGCATTTAATAAATTTTTGTTGTTCAATGAAATGTTTCTGATACTGTCTAAAGGAGCAGATGAACTTTGGCTGATGGTCAGAGCCTTCCTCCAGCTGGAAGCAGTCTGCAATCAACACACTTGGCATGGCAGTTACAAAAAAGCTGGAAGGGATCATATGGTCAGTCTTTTGCCTTGGGCAGGTGAATATCTAAACTACCAAAGAATGAAAGTTGGATATTTTCTTCCTGAAGCCCTCTTTTTCTGCTGACATTTGGAAGTAATTCTGATCTACATATAAGAGATGTGCCCTAGAAAACTAATGGCTTGAAAGTAATTTAAAATTATCATAAAATCCATAAATTGAGGGAGATTCCCAGAGAATGATAACCTTTATTGGGTGCTTAAGTAAATTAAAGCAATAACTTCTTAAATAGCATCCTGATGGCCTGAAAATGTTAAATTAACTTTTAAAAGAGTCTTACAAATAAGGAACAGCTTAAACAGTGGCTTTCTACTTGAGAAAAATCAACTTTAAAACCTCAATCATATTCAGTATTTGTCTAAATCTGACAGATTTGGACTTATTTTGCATATCTTCCTGATACAACTGATATCCAAATCATGCAGTTTCCTATTTCCTATATAGTTTATTCCTCCTATTAGCTAGTAAACTACTTTGAAAGAGCCTACTTTTCCCCCTGATGTCTGAAATGATGTACTACAAATAGATGACATTAACTAAATTCAACTTTAGGATAAATCTTTTATTAATGCAAGATGCCTTAATTGGCTGCAATACCTTTTTAAACCAGAAGTTCATAGATTTATAATATCATATTGTTGACAGAGGATTTAGGGATCATTTGATCTAACACTTCTCATTTTAAAGATAAGGAAACTGAGGCCTGGAGAATTCACAGATGTGGTGCTGGAAGTCACATAAATCCTTTCAGTCTGATGGATGAAACCCAGGACCAGAAAGATGAAATGATTTTTGTCCAAGGCAACATAGGTAGTAAGTACTAGACCTAGGATTGAAACTCTTACACCAGAGTCAGTGCTCCAATTTTCCTGAGGTCATATTATCTTGCTAACTGGAACAACTGAGAATAGAACATTGGCTTCCTAAATTCTATTCCCTATATGTTTTCTAATAAACCATGCTTCTTCTTCATTTCACAGATTCAGAGGACTTATGCCTAATTGAGAGGAAAAACAAAGAGGGAAATATGCTATCAACAGATATTTTTGCATTGTTTCTAGAAGAATCTAATGTAAGAATCATAGACATTTATTGAAAATTATCTGTGATCTTAGTCTTAGATCTGGAAGATATTAAAGGGGCTAAAATGAAATTTCTGATTTTGACAGTTAAAAAAAATTGAGGCCCAGAGAGGGTTCACATAATCTCAGAGGTGAAAATGGTTCCACAGGCTGTATAGTCCAATCCATTCATGGGAAAAAAGACTTTCTTTTACAATACACTCATAGACCCTGTTATTCCTCTCCATGTCGCACTCCTGACTCTCTGGACTTTCTCTATTACCCCTGAGAAGCCTCCTTAACCTGGAAGTTCAGTACCCCTTTGGACTTCTCACAATGGAAGGACACTGCCCTTGCAGGCCCTTCTTATAATTGGCTGGCTTCATCCAGAACCTCCATTTTAAATACATGCCTTGATATCTCTTGATTCCTCTCCAGCTTTTCTTCTTGACAATTTGGAGGTTCTCTACTAAATTTTCATTTGGCTACTTTTCCCCTTGCCTCTACTTTTCAGCTTCCCTATATGTACAATCTTCCCCCATTCAAATATAATCTCCTTGAGGGCAAGAGCTATCTTTCATCTTTGTCTGTATTTTAAGATTTTACCAAAGGGTCTTAATAAGTAATTAAGAAATGTGGACTGATTTTTAAATTTAATTTGCTGTTCAGACTATACATGGAATATTGTGTTCCATTCTGGTTGCTATATTTTATTCAAAACACTAATAAAATAGTGAGTGTTCAGAGAAGGAATTACTAGCACTTTAAAGGGCCTTGAATTCATGTCATATTGGGATTGTTGAAGGATTATTGGGCATGTTTAGCCTGGAGAAGAGAAGACCACAGATGAACAATAGTAATCTTCAAGTACTTGATAAGCTCTAATGTGAAAAAGAGATGTAGCGTTTGCTCCAAAAAAATTATGGACAGAAGTTACAGAGGCAAATGTAGACATTTTTAAAGTGGGGTTGGGGGGAAATCCAATCACTTATCCAAAAATGGAATGAACTAAACTAGGACACATTTCTCCTTCAAGGAGGCAGTTAGGTGGGCAGCTAGGTGGCACAGGAAGACCTCAGTTCAAATACAGCCTTAGACAATATTTAGCTGAATGACTCTGGCCAAATTTCTGTTTGCCTTAATTTCCTCATTTGTAAATGAGGATAACAGCACTCACTCTCCTGGGCTGTTGTGAGGATCAGAAGAAATTATGTATGAAGCACTTAGCACAGTGCCTGGTTAGTAATAGGCAGAACAGGCATTTAATAATGCTTATTCTGCTCCCATCAAAGGAAGTTTTCAAGTAAAGATTGAACGAATTATTAGAATATTGTAGAAAGAATTCTTTTTTCACATAGATATTATATTAGATAGTCTCAATAAGTCCCTTCTAATTCTGAAATTTTGTTATATTATATTATATTATATTATATTATATTATATTATATTATATTATATTATATTATATTATATTATATTATATTATATTATATTATATTATATTATATTATATTATATTATATATAGTACAAAATGTTCATGTGCTCCTGGTATCTCCTTGATACGCTACTACTTTCTCTCTCTCTCTCTCTCTCTCTCTCTCTGTCTCTGTTTCTGTCTCTATGTCTCTTTCTCTCTCTTTCTCTCTCTCTCTGTCTCTCTGTCTGTCTCTCTGTCTCTGTTTCTGTCTCTATGTCTCTTTCTCTCTCTCTCTCTCTCTCCTCTCTCTCTCTCTCTCTCTCTCTCTCTCTCTCTCTCTCTCTCTCTCTCTCTGTTTCTGTCTCTATGTCTCTCTCTCTCTCTCTCTCTCTCTCTCTCTCTCTCTCTCTCTCTCTCTCTCTCTCTCTCTCTCTCTCTCTCTCTGTCTCTCTCTCGTTTCCCCACTCACCCAGGATGGGAATGATTATTATAAGAACTTTAGTCTGCTCTGTTTTTAACATAGGTCAGGTTTGCTTTCTTAAGCATCTTGGTCCCTTCCCTACATACTCCTCCAGAGGGCTCAACACATCAGTCCGCGACTTAGTGTGGATGCCTAATTAGCTTTTGTCATACTGCTGCTCAGAGCCCTTCATCAGCCTCAGCCTCTGGGACAGAAGGGACTACAAATGAGTGTCTCTCATTTCTCTTTTACAACCACATGCCTAGAAGAAGATATATCTATACTTGTTTCCTTCCTCCTTTCCTTTTTCTCTTACTCATTTCTGATGGTGTGCCAAACTGGCTTCTGAATCTTCATCACACAGCAAAAACTGATTCCTTCCAAGCTGACCACTGATATATTAATTGCTAATTCTGAATGCCTTTCTTCCATTTCAATTCTTTTGACTACACTCCAGAATTTAGATTCTGTTGATCTACAGGTTATACTTTCTCTTCCCTGTATGTTCAAGACATGGTTCTTCTCATACTTGCCTGGCCACTCCTTTTAAGTTTCTAGAAACATACATTTCCCCTAAGATTCTGTTCTATTCGCTCTATATAACCCCCTTTTATTTATCCCATTAGCTGTTGTGATTCAATTATTACCTTAGTGCACAGAAATATAATATCTTTCTTTCCTTTGAGCTCCAGGGCTCCATCATGGCCTGACTATTGAACAGTCCCAGACAGATGATATTGAATGTCCTAATTCAAACTAGGATGGTGGAAAGCAGAGAAAGGGGATGGAAGATATTGTAGATGTGGCAATATTTGCCAACTGATTAGGAAGAAGAGAAGTAAGAGTTAAAATGAGGGAAAGGAAGGAGATAAAATTGACTTAAAGATGGAAGGGAATTTGGATTCATTAACTTCCAACCCCTAATAGGCCAATTTTCTTTTTTTTTTCTTGTCTAATTTTATTTAGAATATTTTTTCCATAGTTACATGATTCATAATCATCCCTCCTCCACTCTTTCAAAGCCAACAATCAGTTTACATATATATATATAAAATGATTATATATGTATCATTGTTCAAAACATATTTCTATGTTATTCATATTTGCAGTAGAGTGATCCTTTAACATCAAAACCTTAACCACATACCTTTTGCACTATGTGATCGAGTATATATTTTTCAAATGCATTTCTAGTTTCACAGTTCTTTCTTTGGATGTGGATAGCATTCTTTCTCACAAGTGTCTCTGAATTGTCCTGGGTCATTGCACGGCTGCTGGTAAAAAAGTCTGTTACATTCTATTTTGCCATAATATATGAGTCTCTGTGTACAATGTTCACTCTGTATCAATTCCTGGAGTTCTTTCCAGTTCATATGGAATTCCTCCATTTATGTATTTCTTTCAGCACAATAATATTTCATCACCAGCATACACTGCAATTTGTTCAGCCATTCCCCAATTGATGGACAGTACCTCATTTTCCAATTTTTTGCCACCACAAAGAACGTGGCTATAAATATTTTTGTACAAGTCTTTTTCCTTATTATCTCTTTAGGGTACAAATCCAGCAGTGGTATGGCTGGGTCAAAGGGCATTCATTTAAAGCCCTTTGCACATAATTTTAAATTGCCCTCCAGAATGGTTAGACCAATTCACAACTCCACCATCAGTATATTAGTGTCCCAATTTTGCCACATCCCCTCCAACATTTATCACTTTCTGTTGCTATCATATTGGCCAATCTGTGAGGTGTGAGGTGATACCTCAGAGTTGTTTTAATTTGCATTTCTCTAATCAGGAGGGATTTAGAACACTTTTTTCATGTGCTTATTGATAGTTTTGATTTTGTCACGTGATAACTGCCAATTTATGTCCCTTGACCATGTGTCAATTAGGAAATGGCTTGATTTTTTGTAAATTTGACTTAGTTCCATATATATAGGAAATTAAATCTTTGTCAGAGAGTTTTGTTATAAAAATATTCTCCATTTGATATATTCCATCTAATTTTGGTTACATTGGTTTTGTTTGTACAAAATCATTTTAATTTCATATAATCAAAGTCATTCATTTTACATTTTGCCATGTTCTCTATCTTTTGCTTGGTCTTAAATTCCTTCCTTTCCCACAGATTTGACAGGTATACTAATTTAAGTTCACCTAATTTATTTGCTCTTTTTATATTTAAGTTATTTACCCATTTTGAATTTATCTTTGTATAGGGCGTAAGATGTAGATCTAAACCTAATTTTCCCCATACTGTTTTCCAATTTTCCCAGCAGTTTTTGTCAAATAGTGGATTTTTATCCCCAAGGTTAGGATCTTTGGGTTTATTGTGCACTGTTTTGCTGAGGTCATTTACCCCAAGTCTATTCCACAGATTCTCCCTTCTGTCTCTTAGCCAGTACTATATTGTTTTGATGACCACTGTTTTATAGTACAGTCTAAGATCTGGTACTATTAGACCCCCATTCTTCATATTTTTTTCCATTATTGCAGTTGATATTCTTGATCTTTTGTTCTTCCAGATGAGCTTTGTTATATTTTTTTAATTCAGTAAAAAAGTGTTTTGGTAGTTTGATAGGTATAGAGCTGAATAAGTAGATTAATTTGGATAGGATTGTCATTTTTATTATGTTAGCTCATTCTACCCAGGAACAATTAGTGGTGTATTTTTCCAATTGTTTAGATCTATTTTTAATTGTGTAAAAAGTGTTTTGTAGTTGTGTTCATATAATTCTTAGGTTTGTCTTGGCAGATAGATTCCTAAATATTTTATATTGTCTAGAGTGATTTTAAATGGAGTTTCTCTTTCTAACTCCTACTGCATAGTTTTGATTGAAATATATAGAAATGCTGATGATTTATGTGTGTTTACTTTGTACCCTGCAACTTTACTAAAGTTGTTAATTATTTCCACTAGCTTTTTAGTTGATTATTTAGGATTTTAAATAGACCATCATATCATCTTCAAAGAGTGATAGTTTAGTCTCCTCATTGCCTGTTTTAAAACCTTCAATTTCTTTTTGTTCTCTAATTGCCACAGCTAGTGTTTTTAGTACAATATTGAATAAAAGAGGTGATAATCCTGATCTTATTGGGAAAACTTCTAATTTATCCCCATTGCAGATGGTGCTTGCTGATAATTTTAAATATATACTGTTTATTATTTTTATGAAAGGTCCTTCTATTCCTATATTTTCAAATGTTTTCAGAAGGAATAGGTGTTTTATTTTGTCAATGACTTTTTCTACATCTATTGAGATAATTATGATTTTTGTTGTTTTGATTATTGATATAGTCAAATATGTCAGTGATTTTCATAATATTAAAACATCCTTGCATTCATGATATAAATCCCATCTGATCATAGTGGATAATCACTTGCTGGAGTCGCTTTCTAATATTCAATTTAAGATTTTTGCATCTATATTCATTAAGAAGGTTAGTCTGTAGTTTTATTTCTCTGTTTTAGGTCTGCCTATCTTTGGAATCAGCACCATATTTGTGTCATAAAAGGAATTTGGTAAAACTCCTTTCTTGCTTATTTTGTCTAATAATTTGTATAATATTGGAATTAGTAGTTCTTTAAATTTTTTAGAGAATTCACTTGTGAATCTATCTGGCCCTGGGGATTTTTTCTTAGGAAGTTTCTCGATGGCTTGTTCAATTTCTTTTTTTGAGATGGGTTTGTTTAAGAATTCTATTTCCTCTTTTGTTAATTTAGGCAATTTATATTGTAAATATTCACCCATTTCACCTAGATTGTCATATTTATTGCCATATAATTTAGTAAAATAGTTCTCAATAATTGCCTCAATTTCTCTTCATTAGAGGTAAGATTTCACTTTTCATCTTTGATACTGTTAATTTGATTTTCTTCTTTCTTTTTTATTAGATTGACTAGTATTTATTTTATTTGTTTTTATTCAAAGTACCAGTTGCTCCTAGTCTTATTAATTAATTAAATGATTCTTTTACTTTCAATTTTATTAATTTCTCCTTTAATTTTTAGGATTCCCAATTTAGTTTTTATCTGGAAAATTTTAATTTGTTCTTTTTCTAATTTTTTAAGTTGCAAGCACAATTCATTGATCTCTGTCCTCTCCATTTTCTTGGTATAGGAACTCAATGATATAAATTTTCCCATGAGTACTGCTTTGGCTGTATCCCAAGGTTTTGGCAGGTTGTCTCCTCATTGTCATTCTCTTTAATGAAGTCTGTAACTGTTTCTATGATTTTTGAACCACCTTGTTTAAAGAATTAGATTATTTAGTTTCCAATTAATTTTAAATTTTCCTTTACATGGACCTTTCTTAATTATAATTTTTACTTCATTATGATCTGAAAAAGTAGCATTTATTATTTCTGCTTTTCTGCATGTTTGCAATATTGCCATGCCCTAGTACATGATTGATCTTTGTATATATATCATGTACTGCTGAGAAGGTATATTCCTTTCTATCCCTGTTCAGTTTTCTTCAGATATCTATCAACTCTAACTTTTCTAGCATTTCATTTACTTCCCTCACTTCTTTCTTATTAATTTTTGGTTTGATTTATCTAGTTTTGAAAAGGGAAGGTTAAGATATCCTATTAGTATGCCCTTACTATCTATTTCCTCCTTGAGCTCCTTCAATTTAATCTTTAGAAATCTAGATGCTATACCATTTGCTAAATAAATGTTTAGTATTGGTATTATTTCATTGTTCATAGTACCTTTGAGCAAAATGTAATTTACTTCTTTATCTCTTTTAATGTTTTAATAATAAATTTCTACTTTGGCTTTGTCTGGTATTATGATTGCTACTCCTGTTTTTTTTTAATTTCATATCATCATATATCATTATATGCATCATATTATCATATTCAGCTTACTTTTCCACAATCTTTCTGAGTAAATTCTATCTTCTCCACTACAGAGAGTAATTTTTGAGAATTATAGAAATCTTATTTCCATGTAGACATATAGACTTTTTTTACCTTAATGAGCTCCTTAAATTTTCTCTTTCTTATTTGCTTTTCTAGGCTTCCTTGTGTCTCCTATTGGCCTTCAATTTTTTTTGTTTAGGTCTGGTTTATTCCTCATGAATGCTTGGAAATCTTTATCCTATCGAATGACCATTTTTCCCCTGAAAGAGTATATTCAGTTTTGCTGGATAGGTGACTCTGGGTTGCAAACCCAAACTTTCACCTTTTTGAATATCATATTCTTTGCCTTCTGATTCTTTAATGTAGAAGCTGCTAGGTCCTGAGTGATCCTGATTGTAGCTCCATGGTATTTGAATGGTTTCTTTCTGGCTGTTTGAAGTACTTTTTACTTGGCTTGGTGGCTCTCAAGTTTGGCCATTAAATTCCTGGAAGTTTTCAATTGAGGATTTCTTTCTAGAGGCAATCTGTAAAGTCTTTCAATTTCAATTTTATTTTCTTGTTCGAGGATCCATCTGGGCAGTTATCTTTGATAATTTCTTGGAATATGATATCCAAGGTTTTTTCTTCATCATGGCTTTCAAGTAATCCAATAATTCTCCGATCATCTCTCCTTGATCTATTTTATAGGTTTATTATTTTTTCATTAATATATTTCACATTTTCCTCTGTTCTTTTTCATTCCTTTGATTCTAATTTATCGTTTCTTGATTTCTCATGAAATCATTGGTTTCTAGATGGTTGATTCTGATTTTTAAGCCCTGGTTTTCATCTGTTTGTTTTTTGTTCTCCGTTTTTAGTTGTCCCATTTCTTCTTGCATCACTTTCATTTTTTCTTGCATCACTTTCTTTTCTCTTCTCCACTTGTCCTCTACCTCTAATAATTGGTTTTTGAAGTCTTTTTTTGAGCTCTTGCAAAATCTGTGTCCAATCCATATTTTTCTTTTGGTCTTTGGGTGTGTTTCCTTTTCATTCACTGATTCTTTCTGTGTCTGCACCTTGCTCTGTCTCCATAAAAATTCTTTAGAGTTAGGTACTTTTTTATTGTTTGTTCATTTTTTTTTAATCTAAGTATAAGTAGATTCTGTTTTCTGGGAAGTTGGGATACCCTCTTAAACTACAGTCCTTCCTTGATGTTATTTTCAACTTATTTTCTGGGTTTTTACTAACTTACCAGATGGTATGAGGGCTGGGAGCTCTGAGAGTGCTCTTCACCCACCTCCACCATTGATTCAATTGACCCTTGAGATGCTGATAGCTTAAAGACTTTCCTCAGACTTGGGTATAAGCTTTTGATCTCAGTCTGAACTTTATCAGGTCAGGTGCTGATCAGAATCTAACCCCAGGCTTAGGCTTGTGTTTTTTTGGTCTCAAGTTGTTCTTGATTCAACCAGGTACACCCTTGATTGCCCTGTTCTGGAGCTCCACCCTTAGTTTTGGTCAAAAAGATCCCTGGGAAGCTCCCCCTGAGAACTGTGTCTTCAGCCCAAACAGTAGATTATGTTCTCACCCTAAACCCAGACTGGGATTCCTCGCTTTGCTCTAGGCCTATGTGGATTACCCCCCTTCAGCCCAAGTTGCCCTGTGCTGGGATTCTGGACATCTTCACAGGTTTGCAATTTCAAGGGGTGTTAGTTGGCTTAGACCTCTTTTTACCTCACAGGATCTCAAGATCTTAGCTTAGGTTTAAGTTCAGAACCTGTGAGAGAAGATGTGTGGGGCAGTGGGGGTGTTGTTTGCTCTTGGCTTACTCTTCACTGGCTGCTATACCCCTGTTACCTCTGCTCCCCTCTCACCTCAGTTCCTCAGATGATCTCTGCCTACCTTTTGGGTTTTTCTTTTTTTGACAGTTGTTTCTCTTGGTCTCTTTGTTACTTCTTTAACTCCTGTATTGGTTTTGTGATAATATTTTACTCTTGTTTGGAGAGGATTTTCATGGTGAAATAGCAAATTGCTGCCCTAATTACTTCTCCACCTTGGCTCCACCCCCAGAAGTCTTGATATGCCAATTTTCTACCTGATCACCAGTCTCCAAAGGGTGGAGGAAAGGTAAATTCAAGTATGACCAAATATTTATAACAGCTTTTTGAAATTACCAAATTTTGGAAGGCTGAAATATATTCCCATTTTTTGAGGAATGAGCAAATAGATCATTGTACATGAACATAATAAAATATTGCTAATATAAAATAATAAATAAGAACAGTACAAAGAACTGTGGAAGGAAATAATTTGGTTAAATAAGCAGAATGATGAAAACAATATAACAGTGACTGTAACAATGCAAATGGAAGAACAACCCCCCAAAAACAAACAAAAAAAACTATAATTATAAAGATCAAGCTTGACTCCAAAGAAAAGAGAAGAATAGATCTCCCTCCTTTTTTGAAGAGGTGGGGCACTACAAGGATTGAAAATTATATATATTCTCAGATTGGGCTGATGTGTTATTTTATTTTTACTGAACTGTTCTTTTCTCTCTCCCTTGTTTTTAAACTTTTTTTGAGGGATGAATTTCTAGAAAAGAATGTGTACATAGAAATAAAGATGATTTTCAAACCAAAGATGAGTGGTTGATCAGTAGAATGGATTAGGCGCATAATATATTAAA
Source organism: Monodelphis domestica (assembly GCF_027887165.1). NCBI lineage: Eukaryota > Metazoa > Chordata > Mammalia > Didelphimorphia > Didelphidae > Monodelphis > Monodelphis domestica. The sequence continues at coordinate 470,760,671 of NC_077228.1, forward strand.
AAAAAAACCCAAACATATTAGAAAGGTACTTCACAAACTCAAGTTAATCAGGGAAAACACACCATTTGTCAAACCTCCTGGGAAAACTGGACAGCAGTCTGTCAGAAATTAGATTTAGATTTAGATAACAAATTAGATTTAGATAACAAACACTTTACATAAAATAATTATATAAACTATAAATGAATATATGCATTTGCATATATGTTTATATTAGCACACATATATAATTTATATATTTAAAAATAAATTATAAATTATTTGGAGTTTATGGTTTACATGTAATTATTTATACATTTGTTTATTTAAAGGTTTTTTGGTGGTGATGGTGCTTACTAAGTAGGTAACAAAAAATTGGAAAAATAGAAATGAAGTCAGAATATGAAAATTAACAGATAACAAGAACACAAAGTAAGGAAGGAGATAAGTATATGCCTGCCCTTAATGCATTCAAGCCTTTAGGTACAAGTACCTCCACTCTACAATACAAAAATAATTGAACTATTTGATAACATAGTCATTGTGGGTAATCTTTGAAAGGTTTGAGGAAATAGCATAGCTGCTTTTAGATTGACCCAGGGCAAATGTTATCCCCAGTTTCGTAAAAAGGGAATGGGTGGAGACTGGAAATGATAGGCCAGTGAATATGACTTCTATTCCTAGAAAAATTCTATCCCATTATTAAAGGGAAGATTTGTTATCATCTTAAAATGGGAGTAGTTATCACTGAAAACCAGCATGTTCAGCAACAATAGTGTGCCAAACTAACCTCCCCTTTTCATGATAATATAATTACATTGGATAATCAGTAAAAGTAGAATATTTCAGTGTCAAGAAAGCTTTTGAGCAAAATTTTCCCTGCTATTGTCTTTATAGAAAAAATGGAGTGAAAGAATAGAATTGATAGATTTGGTTCTGGATTGTCTTAAAAGCAAAAACTTTAGTTTTTAGTTTTTAGACTTTAGTCTACGCCCAGGTGAGCTAAGATGAAGGTACTCAGGTGAAAGATGCTAGGGATTTAATTCTGGAAGAAGACATTCTCTGTTGGCCTGCCACATGGTTGGGAACAACTTTTTTTTTTTTCTGTTAGCCAGAGCCACTTAAATGAGGACAACTTTAAGTTACAAGGGCACAATTGCTCTCATTCTGGTGGCAACCCAGGATAAAGGACTTATTTATTCACAGAATGAGCCCCATGCAGTAAACTAGGTAGGGAAGTGCTACCTTCCCCTTAGACCCTGTGACTCCATGTAACAGCTTTGGGATGTTGGTCTCTTTCATTCATCCTTTCTCACTCTAGGTTCAGGAAGTGGTGTTCCAGACCTCAGACCTTAAGTCAAGGGGACCTTGGAACCCAGGATTTCAGGTTGGATATTTTAGCCAATTAGTTAGGGAAATCCTAAAAACCCAGGATATCAGGAGACAAGCGCAGGGAGCTTGCAATTTAGAACTTTATCAGAATTAATGCTATATAGGAACTAATCTAAATTATGAATCTAATCCTCCTCTCCTTTCCTAGTACAACAGTGGCAGTATAAGAGAGAATTGTAGAACTCAGTATAAGGAGAAAAAAGTAGCAAAAACTGAAAAAAAATTATGAGCAAAGAAAAATCCTAATAAAATTAGAAAGTATATGAGGCTATGGGGCATCTAGGTGGCTCAGTGAATAGAGAGCCAGGCATGAAGATGAGGGTCCTGGGTTCAATCTGATCTCAGACATTTCCTGGCTATGTGTCCTTGGGCAAATTATTTGACCTGCATTACCTGGCCTTACCACTATTTGCCCTTTAGATAAGAGCTTTTGTATAAAAAAAAAAAAGTATATGAGGCATTTCAAGGAGTGGGGGAAGAATGAAGGGAAGTGGAGAATTTATAAATAATTGCTTTAAATGTTTAAAAAATTGTACATATAATTGAGAAAATATGCAATTAAAATTAAATTTAAATGTGATTGAAGGGATTAGAGATAAGGAGGTTAATGTACCACCATGGAAGTTGAATTACAACAATTATTAGGAGTTGTTATGCTCAATTGTATTGTAAAATTAAAACTAATGTATAGTAATTTCAAATATTATATTTTATAAGATCTAGTAATAATCACTAGAAATAAAGGAATATAAAGGCAACAAAATAAAACAATGTGGCCATGGCTAACCTACTTGTTCAAACAGCTTGCTCCACCAATGTCTTGACACAGGAAGGAAAGAGTGCTACCCATGGAAGACCAACCTATTTATCCCCTGTCTATGTAAGCACTTAACAACAGGAAGTCAGTGGGCTCCTGGGATATGTAGTTCAAAGGCACAAGATTTCCAATTACATGGTATGCCAACAAATTTAATGATTTAAGTGAAATGGAAGAATACCTTCCAAGATGTAGGCTGCCTGGACTATCAGAAGAGGAAATAGGATATATATTTTGGAAAGGGGGTTTGAATGGGACATGAATGAACTTCCTCAAGGAGGGGGATCAGAATTAGATGGATTCAGAGATGAATTGTGCAAAGCATTTGGAGATCAACTAATTTCAATATTCAATCTATTATTTAAAATAATTTGTGGAGTTTTACCAAAATCGTTTTGTGAAGCAAATATGATGTTGATACCTAAACCAGGAAGAACCAAAACAAAGAAAGAAAATTATAGTCCAATTTCATTATTGAATATGGGTGCAAAATTCCTAAATAAAATAGTAGCCAGGAGACTACTACAATGCATCACAAAGATTATGTTTTATGACCAAACAGAATTTATACTAGGATTACAGAGATAGTTTAATATAAGGAAAACTAGCAACTTAATTGAATATGTTAATAACAATGTAATTAAGAAAATATGGTTATATGGGAATAAATGCAGAAAAAGCCTTTGATAAAATATGTTATTTCTATTAATTTTTTAAAATTATTAATAAATAATTAAGCAGGTATAAGAGTGACCATCCCTTCTGGAGAGTATGGCTAGAGCTAGGTCCCTTCTGATTATTGAAGGTTTATTCTGTTGACAGGTGCTAATTATGTGATTTAGTGTTAATTTAATTTTGTACTTTCCTAATTATTTTTGGTTGGAATAGGCCTTTAAGAGTATGAGGCAAGGCTAAACAATGCAAATTTTTTAAAATAAAATTTTGATTATTTATTCAATTTGCATGACTTTGGAAATAATTATAATCCACAGGCCCTACCACCAATGGTAGAGACAAAGCTTTTGCAAAAGATTATTTGTGGGATTGTTTAAAAACGGGGCCACATGAACTTTTTGAGAACCATTAGTACAAGATACTGGGAAAACATACTTAAAAGGCAATTGCATAATACTATTCCAGGAGGAGAGTGGATGTTGAAGAGAGATATTTGAGCAAAATTTGAGATCCAGGCATTTTGATTAAATGTGGTACCTTGGATAAAGACCATATTATTACTTTTACTTAAGTAGTTTTAGTCCACCAGGAGACATACAATAATAATAATTGGTCAAAAATGGAGAAGCGACTCCACTTGTGGCAATGCAGTGATCCTGAACAACTCAGAGGGATCTACGAGAAAGAACACTATCCACATTCAGAGAAAAAAACTTTGGGAGTAGAAACACAGAAGAAAAACAACTGCTTGATCACAATGGTCAAAGGGGATATGATTGGGGATATAGACCCTAAATGAACATCCTAGTGCAGACATCAACAACATGGAAATAGGTTCTGATCAAGGTCACATGTGATACCCAGTGGAATTGCACATCGGCTGCTGGAAGGGTTGGGGGAAGGGAGGGAGGAATAGAAAATGATTTTTGTAACCAAGGAATAATGTTTTAAATTGACCAAAAAAAAATGGAGAAGAGAGAGGTATAATTACACAGGTAAGGAAATGTAAGTATACAAAATATATAGTATGTACACATAATTTGAATATATGTATATTATGTAATTGTTTAAATAAAGACATCAGAGATACCAAGAAATGAATGACTGAGGTATCATTATAATTGGATTGGTTGTTCTCCATGGTTATCAGAAATGTTTTAATTTACAATTGTCTAATCAAGAATGATTTAGAATATTTTTATAATATTAAAAATAGCTTTGATTTCTTTACTTATAAGTCATCTGACTGTCTTGATTTTTGATATATCCCAGTCTGCTACAATTGCTTTTCAAAAATGTCCAAATAATTATGAGTTATTAAAAAGATAAAAGTATGAATGCGTTTTAAATGTTGTTTGGATAATTGTTAGCAACCTAAAAGCTTAACTTGCAGAATTTTCATTAATGTTATATTTGTCTTATTTTTTAAAAGGAATGATGAAAATAAGAAAGGAAAAAATAGGAAGTCATTTTGATGGCATTAACTTTTTTCTGACTAGGGAGAAGAAAAAGGGAATAATAATTTATTAAGTACCTACTATGTGCCAGGCATTATGCAAAGCACCTTATGAACATTATCATATATGTTCCTCACAACAGTACATAGGGGCTATCACTGTTATCTTCACTCTGTAATTGAGGAAACTGAGGCAAATTGGTTAAATGACTTGCCTAAGGTCATAATCCTGAAAAATAATAAGAATCATATAAATATAAATGATGTTTGTTGTATGTATTCTCCATGTCTACACTATATTCTTGGAAACTCCAATGGATCAGTAATACCATCAGTGCAAATATTTCCCACCATGATGCAAATCACAGTCTATCCATCTTGTTGGACTTTAATACACTTCATACACTGTCAAATATGGACATTATCTTGGTTGGTTTTGATGAACTCTTTCTCTTTGAAGGGAAGACTTACTTGTCTTCTTAACGTATATGAACCTTACTGCTAATTACAAAACAATTATAACTGGTGTGGAAAAGGAACATAATGTGCCATATATTTATTTATGCCACCCTATTTCTTTCTATGATGTACCTTCTATTACTCTTCATATTATGATTTATCAGACTACTATGACATTTGAGGCTGTGTGGTGAATTTGAAAAAGTCACGCATTTGGAGTCAGAGAGCCTAGGTTTAAATCCTAGCTCTTCCATTAATAATCTATGTGACCTTGGGCAAATCGCCACCTCTATGGGCCTCAGTTACATCATCAATGAAATAAAATGTTTGGACTAGATGTCCTGTAAGGCCATCTCCAGTTCCAAGTATGATTCTATGATTAAAGCCCAACATGTCAAATATCTGGCTTCCTAATTAGTTCTCTAATCGATCACCACAGTTGCTACTCTAAATTGTTTCACATTTACTAAAGCCTCCCAAATCATCCCCTCTTCCTAGTTTCTCTGTTTGGGATTTTTGACTTATAATTTGCCAAAAAGAAAATTTAGAACATGTATGAAGTGCTGCCTTTTTCTCACTCTTTATCTTATATCACTCAGTTGTCTTCTCCTTCAATCTTGTCTCTCACCCTTGTCTTGAATGAAGAGATAGCTTTTATTAAGGCAAATGCCTCTTTATGCATTTTTTATTCTTTTCCTCCAATCTTCTCTAACAGATTTCCCCATGATCATCCATATTCTCGATCTAATCATCAGTCTTTCCCCATTCACTGACTCCTTTATTGCCTACAAACCCACTTATTTCTCCTCCATTCTTTAAACATTTTTATTTATCACTATTATGACCCTACATCACTCCTCTCCTACTGAGCTAAATTCTTTGGGAAGACATTCTATACTGGGTGTCTATGTTTCATTTCTTTTCAACTCTAAACCTTCTGGTTTCTAATCTCATCATTTAACCAAAATTTCTTCTCCAGTTACCAATAATCTCATAATTGCTAAATTAAATTACCTCATTTCATGCTATAAGTTACTCTCTCCTCCTGAATACTTCCTTTTCTAAACATTTTCATAAAAAAGCTCTCTCCTGGTTCTCTTACCTGTTCAACCACTCTTCAGTTTCCTTTGGTGTATCTCTCAGTCATATCTAGTTAAGGTAGACATCTTCCAAGGATCTATCCAGGGTTCCTCTTCTCTTTATACCATATTTTACTTCATGATATCATCTTCCATATGTCTACCATATTTAGATACTCAACTCTAATTCCTCTCTTGAGTTTAGCTCTGGTCTTTGTGCAAGGCCTCATCACCTCACCAAGAGTATATTGCCTTGTAATTGATTTACCTACTAAAACTTTTTCCCATTCAAGTCTATCCTCTATTCTTCTGCCATAGTGATGTTTCTATGGGACTCAGGTATGATCATGTCATTTCCTACTTCATAAACTCCAGTGACTCCTACTACATTAAGTATCACATATAAAACCACTGATTTGGCCTATAAGGTCTCACACAATCTAGCCTCTTTTTTCTTTTTTATTAATTGAACATTTTTATTTAATTAAATAATTTAGAATATTTTTTCCATGGCTACATGATTCATGTTCTTTCCCTCCCTTAACCCCCCCCATAGCTGATGCATGTACTGTTGATCAAGACCTATTTTCACATTATTGATAATTGCACTAGGATGATCATTTAGAGTCTACATCCCTAGTCATATCCCCCATCAACCCATGTAATCAAGCTGTTGTTTTTCTTCTGTGTTTCTACTTCCACAGTTCTTCTGAATATGGATAGTGTTCTTTTTTGTGTCTCTCAGAATTGTCCTGCATCATTGCATTGCTGTTAGTAGAGAAATCTATTACACTTGATTGTACCACAATGTATTGATTGTACCACAGTGTACCTCTGCGTACAATGTTCTCCTGGTTCTGCTCCTCTCGCTCTGCATCACTTCCTGGAGGTTGTTACAGCCTCCATGGAATTCTTCCACTTTATTATTCCTTTGAGCACAATAGTATTCCATCACCAACAGATACCACAATTTGTTCAGCCAGTCCCCAATAGAAGGGCATCCCCTCATTTTCCAATTTTTTGCCACCACAATAACTTCCTTTTTTCTATTCAATCTTCTTGAAATGTACTTTACCACATATTCTTTGATATAGTCCCAGTGGCTTTCTTCCTTTTCTTCATATGCAGTGCTCTATCTTCGAACTTCATTTCTTCATACTGGCTTCTCCCATGCCTGGAATATCCTCTGTCCTTCTCTTCATCTCCTAATTTCCCTGTTTTCCTTCAATATAATTCAAACCTCAAATCTTCAAGGAGAACTTCCTAGACTTCCCTCTCCCATTATTAGTAACTTCCCTTTATGATTCCCCTCCAATTTGTATATACACTCTACGTATTTCATCTTCTCATTTAGAACATGAGCTTCTTGAGAATAGGGACAATATTTTTGTCATTCTCTGTAGAACTCAGCTCTGTAGTTATCACATGATAGTTTAATTAATGACTTTATAGTTAATAGTTTATTTAGAATATAATATATAATTTATTATATATTATATGTATAATATATAATAAATAAATAAATATAGTTTATTTAGAATAGTTTAATTAACTGACTGCCTTTTAGAAAACTCATTTTAATAACTATCTAGAGGATGGATATGAGAGAAGAGAAATGTGAAGCAGGGAAAAATACAATAAGAGACTATTGTTTAACAGCTAAGCTGCACAGTGGAAGAATGCCAGGCCTGGAATCAGGAGGACCTAGGTTCAAGTCTGGCCACAGATACTTCCTAGCTGTGTGACAATGAGCAAGTCACTTAATCCCAACTGCCTAGCCCTTAAAATTCTTTTAGAATTGATATATAATACTGATTATAAAACAGAAAGTAACTTTTTTTAAAAAGGGACTACTGCAATAATTCAGACAAATAGTTATGAGAATATGAAATAGGATAGTGGACATTTTATTTACTTAAATATTTAGAGGTGGGTGTTAGTGAGACTTGGCTGAGCTAGCCAAAAAGGTTTCTGCCATGGCAAATTACTTTTTTCCACATAAAAAGTTTCTAGATTTGTTTATCATAGTTCATGATTGGAACAATACAAGTATCTGTAGGGTAACCCATATTTTTCTGTACCCTTCTAGAATATTAAGTAAGAACAGCTGAGGAATGGGTACACAACAGTGGCCTTTCCTCAGAAAGTGCCTAATTGTCTGGTGAAACATGAATTTACCCATTTAATTGTTTTGTGTTGGTCTATGTCCCTTTTCATACTTTAGTAATCTATGTGTAGATCAACATTTGGAGGAAGGTTTTCAGAGAAGTAATATGAAGGGGCAAATATTCTAATATATTCCAGCTCTAATCCTTACTGTTTCTTCCTCCCCATCCTCCATACTGTTGGTTTTCACATAGCTACAGAAAGCATTAAAACATCTGGGCCCTTAGACCCATAAATGACTTTAGAGATTATTTTCACTTCATGAATTAAAGTAGTGGCTTTTTAATTATAGGAGACAGTTCCTAAGAAAGCAGATTAGAAAAGTCAAATAGAGATGGGGGGAAAAGTCAGACATTTTTTCTTAAATGCTAAAAATTAGCTTTAACCTTGATCTGTATTCAGAGAATTAATTGATTTATTCTCACGAATTTACTATTCTTGAATGGCTATGACGTAATTTTTCTGGCTTGCCCACTAAGAAATGTACTTTTGTAACACTCTTCCAAGAGTATACTCTTAATGATTTTTTTCTTTTTATTTAATTCAGCACATTTAAAAGAGAATATACATTTATATGTTTGAATTCTTAAGAATAAATGCAGATATTTATATTAAAATAGACTATTTTCCCTAAAAAGATTTTAATAGTGATGTTTTAAGGTTATTTTATAAACACAATAAAAACACATCAGAGAGAATTTTGGCCCCTAATGTTACCACTTCTTGGGAGGTTGTGGCATTTGGGTGCATGCCTAACAATTTATTTGAGTGTGGCACTATCCCAATATACCACACACCCTGTTTTATTGCTTTCATGCAACTATCTACTTTGTCAAATTTACTTAAGACAATTATGTTAAAATATTTTGAAACCAACATTTATCAGGAGAGAAACAAAATGAAAAACTGATCTTTAATTCTTTTCTAATCTCTTCAAAATGTTAGTTGTATAGACTTGGTTAAGTTTACATTCTCTCCAACTTTTATATTTCTCATCTCTAAAATGAAGTAACTTCTTTTTTTTAGTATCCCTGAATGTCCTGTGATTAGATTTTTTTTAGAATTCCTAAATGTAAAATTGACATGCTACTACAAAGAAAAGTAGATTTGTGTTAGTGCTGGATAGCTGGTCTTGGAGTAAGGAAGAACTGGGTTTAGATCCCACCAAAATGTTATCAACAAATATTAATTAAATACTTAATTTATCCCAGGCACTTGTGCTAAGCACTGAAAATAGTGTTATATATACCAAAAGAAAAAATAAAGCTTGTCCCTTCCATTAAGGAGTTTCCAAGTTAATGGAGGTATACCAAAAAAAAAAAAAGGAATATAAAAAAAGGAGGGAGGAAGAGAGGGAAGGTTCCTGGTGTGATTGAAAAAATTTGGGCACAGATAGAAGACATGACATGCAAAACATAGAGAGCAAAGAACACATGAAACCTGGATTGTCAGGGTTCGTGAGAGAGAGAGAGAGAGAGAGAGAGAGAGAGAGAGAGAGAGAGAGAGAGAGAGAGTTCCATGGAAGTTTGAAGAAGGGACAGTTGGACACCCCTGCTGGCTGGACTTCACTTTTGTGTGAAGATGGTTTGAAGACATTTTCTCTCTGGCCATTACCTTTCTACTTCTATTGTGAGCTGAAGAAATAGTTAGTCTTGCCCAGAAAAGACCCTGGCAGGGTTGTTGCCATCTTCCCTCTGAAGAAGATATTGCATTTCCTTTCTTTTGAAGAGACTTATTTCAAAGCCTTCAACCAATATTACAACTTAGAATTAAGGAAAACTCTTTCCCTCTTTCCCAGCCTCATTCTTATTTCCTTCTCCTCAAAAAAATAAAAGATCCTTTAACTAAAGAAATTAGTTTGAAGGCTTTTGTTATTAGAGAGTGGAATTTGACTTACCATCTGTGAAGAAAACCTCCATTTCCTTACTTGGTGAGAAAGAACAGGAAGTAGAGAGGGAGGAGAGCTCAGGATTCAGCTTCTTTCATTCAACTACTTCTGGTGTGACATCTTTTGATTTCCCCAATTATAACTCACCAATTCCCCTTTCTAGTACACTGATGAGGGAAGTTCAAAGATGAAGTCCAAAGGGGTGCAATTGAGTAGTAAATAAACAGATAATTGGACAATAAATTCTCCTTAAATGAAGGTTGTAGGAGTTTTCACCTGTCCAACCAATAATTGCTTATTTTGAGGCAGCTTGGTAGATCAGAGTGCCAGGTCAGAATCCCAGATTGCCTGGATTCAAATTTGGCCTCAAATACTTTCTAGTTGTCTAACTTTGGGTAAGTCCCTTAATTCTAAATACCTAGCCTTTGCTATTCTTCTAACTCACAACCTATACATAGTAGTGATTCTAAGACAGAAGGTAAGGATTTTTTTAAAAATTAAGAATTTAAAAACTATTTTTAAAAGCTTATTTTCTCCCTCTACCAACAGTTACTAACTGGGTGAACTTGAGCAAGATAACTAACCTCTCTGAGACAAAAATCATAAGCAGAAATCTCTGTCTAGCTGAAATTTTTATTTGTTGTTCAAAGAGTGAAAAATAATTTATTAAGAATTTGATTGTTAATTCATTTATTCATTAAAAATTAGCATAGAGCTAAATATATAAAAGGTGCTTAAGAAATAACTGTCAGTTAACCTTCAAAAATACAATAATTCGTTCTCTTTCTACTTTTAAAAAAATTCTGTGCCACTCCTTGAAAGAATGTGTAATATCCAGGCTATATCAATCATTTAAGGTTGAGAAGCAATAATTTAACACTTTTCTTGTTTCACAAAATTACAACCTGGAATTTTGCCATAAGCAATACTCACCTTAATATTTTACTATGAAGAATTCCTAACCACCTAAATTCTGAAACTATACTATTTTAAAATATTCCACTACCCCCAAAATACAAAAAATACTAACCTTTTTTCACTATTCTGACTATCTAATTCTATCCTAAGGTTTTGGGTTAAGGAAAGAGGTGTGGGTCATAGAAATGCAATACAGAAATATGATTTTGAACATAATAGTAAACAATACAATAATTCAAACAATATTTTTGATAATGTAACTTTCTTATATCCTAATGACTATAGTTTATTCTAAGTAAAAGTTTCTATAAACAACAGCTGTTACTAACATTATTATGTAGCTTAACTTATATTAATTATGCTATACATCTGTCCCTAAGTCATCAAGGATTTTGAAAAACTTTTCTAAATCTTGCCCTGTTGTGTTAGTAATTAGGATGTCAGTAACTTAACCTTCTATTGTTAGCATGTTAATTCTATTGGTATTTGCAAATGTACATATTTTTGTCTATACAGATTTTACATATGTACAGTTATAATACAATTTTGTATGTGATTTCTGTGCAAAATCATGCAGATAGGAAAATTCCTTTTGTCTATTTGAATTTTCCACAGAAACTCACAAATATATCAGTATGAATTTCATGTATGTGTAACTATGAAGTGTTTTGTATACTCATCCATTCCATGAGACTTCTTTGCATGTTGTGCTTATATGTAGTTGCATATATGTGTATGTACCTATATGTGAAGTTAACATGTATGACACATTCTTACATGACCTCATCACCATCAGTTCAATATTTCAAAGTGTTGATTGTAGAAACATACATATCTTGGGTTTTTCATCTGTGCTACATACACGTGTTGTCTGTCGTCTCATCTTGATTGACAGTCCTTCAAGCTTCCATTCCTTGCATCTGCTTGCCAATCTCACTGATGTTGTAATCTCTTCCTTACACTAATGACTGCCTTAAATAAATAACTGATACTGTAATTAAAAAGATTTTGTTGTGAATTTAACAGTAATAAATCAACATAGACTTTTCAAAGTAGAATACAAAGTAAAATATCTTTAATTTCTGTAGTTTTCAAAGGAACAACTGATCATGATTAAGACAATTCAGAAGAACCATGAAAACAATCCAGTCAGGGACTACCGAATTTATTTTCTTTTTGTTCTTTCTTTTTACAACTTACTTCCGAATAAATGTTCTTGGAGTGACATTAATACATTTTCTGAGTTATTTTGTCTTCTAGATCTTTCTGCTTAGTGGTGAGTAGGAAAAAAATATGACCAACTAAATATAGTTTCATCTTCATTTTGTATGTTCCCACTCCATTTTAATTTGCTTGCTGCCCTGTCATCCTTGATTTCCCCTTTCAAATTTGGCATTTGGTTTCTAATTTTAATCTCCATTCTAATTTAGAGGGAACATTCCTCAGGAAATCACAAAACAATCCCTACTCCTCATTAGGCTTTTTTGCTAAAGTACTTAAGAAAAGTTTATTTGAGTTGATGGTTTGGCACCATTCTATTCCTTCAATCATTTATCATGTAATCGCACACAATCAATTCACTCACCATCATAAAGTAATTTTGAGTAGGGCAGGAGAGTTTCTTGAGTATAGTAATGATATTCATTTGCATCTTTTCTCAAGCTTACAGTTTAATACTTTCCAAAGAATTGTGGTAGATTTTCCTCTTTCCCATTCTTCCCCTTCCATATTCTTTTAGCAAGTTGTCATAACTTGTGTGTGTGTGTGTGTGTGTGTGTGTGTGTGTGTGTGTATGTGTGTGTGTGTGTTCCCTCACCTGTGTATGTGAAGGCAGCCACTAGTTGGAGAAGAACCTCTCTAATTTTTAAGATAGCCTAGATAAAAATTTTAAACCACATTTCTTCTGCCAATGCTTTTTGTCTACCCCACCCACCCTTGCAAATTCCAACTCTCTTTGGAGCTGCTGCATTTTTATTTTCCTAGTTTTTGTCCCGTTGCTTGCTCTCCCTACTGTTTTTAGTGGAAGAACTCTTGGCAAAGAAGAAATAAACCCTTTCTCTTGCCCAACTGCTTGAGTCCTTTGTTCCTCCTTGCTGCTGGCTCTGGGATTGCTGATACTGCTTCCTCTTGATCTTCTAGACCCAAATTGCTCACCTAGCCCAGCCCCCTCCCCCCCCTCCAGAAATCCTCCTACTGATCTCCAACTCTGATCTTAAATCAGCCTCCACCCCCAACCAACCCTGATCACTGTGCTGCCCCTGCTGGACTGATTGCTGCCACCTAGGAGAAGCAAGGAGTCCTTGGAGTAGCTCCTCAGGGCAGATAGTTTAAAAAAACAAACAAACAAAGACAACCAGAGTGTCTTCTTCCTTAGGCAATGATTAGCCTCCTAACTCCCTCTGGGGAAACTAACATTTTACCTCAGTGGGGGACAGGGAGAAGGATGAGACTCTTTCAAATGGGAAGTTGATTATAATCATGGCATATTCTATGAAAGAGCAGTGCATTATCCATTTCAAACAGCTTCCAGCTTTAGGATTTTTGTTTGTTTGTTTGTTTCTACCACTGATCCTTTCAATTATCTTGCTTGAGATTCAGAGGAGAAAGACATCCCCCTACAACACTTTACCTTTTGAGCCTGCCCAGTCTCTAAGATTCATCCAGTTTGAGATTCCTAAAACCCATGTTCTCCCTTGCTATGGGAGATTCCACAGTGCTGACAAATTTTAGAGAAAGGAACTTTAAGAAACTGGAGGTGAAATTTTTAAGCCTTCTCAGACTCCATTGTTTTCTATGGAAGTCTCTGTATTTTGTTTATTTTGCTGATTGTTTTAAGATTTAATTTTGTTGTTATAAGTTCATATATTAATGTATTCAATATTGTTCTGTAACACTGAATCATTTTTAATCTACTGTGCTTTAACTATTAGATATATTCTGTTACCTTTACCCTATGACTACTGAACAAAATATTGTAAAATATTGTAAAATCCCATAAATAGCTTTTTTTTTTCCATTTTGCATTTGTTAATTGTCACATAGGTGATGAATGTACTCAACCTGGATAACAACCTTTAGAGAATTTAATTGTAATGTTAAGGGGTCTTCAGAAATAATTCTTATTAACTAGTGGTTCCTGAATGGATGAGGTTTTATTTATATTTATATTTTAAAGAATGTTGTATTAAAAGTAGAGAAACAAATAAATGGTTCTACCAAGGTATTTCTATGAAGCAGGAAGCCAAAAAAGAGCTCCCACAAATTCTTCAGCTTAATTTACTTCCACTAGAACAATCTAGATTTCTTGGTGATGTTCTAGACCCAAATAAGTTTTACTTCATTTAAAAATATACTTGCCAAGGTTGAAATATTTGCTACATCTGTAAAAAAAGTTATGACAAATATCCATCAGTTAATAGGTTTGGGATTTTTTTGTCATACAGCAGCTTATATGAAATATGATAGTGGGTTTGTTTGCTTTTGTCATTAAATGGGCTTTTACATTTTGGGGATTTTTATACTTTTTGAATGTGCATTACATATTGTACTTTTGTTCTTTATAAAAACTGTTACTTTATGAGTAACTGTTACTTTATGTTACTTTACTTGTACTCACAGTGGATCATGGTAGGAAATGGATCTCATTTTTGATGAGAAACCTTTGTATTCTACATTTCCTTAGCTGACAGAGTGTCAATGATTGTAAACTATATATTTTTGGTTTTTAAAACTCTTTTATTATTTTTTTTTGCTAGCATGTGCAATATACTATTTCAGTTTTATTTTTTCTCTCCATTTTGTATTTAAAGCATATGTCACCAGCATTGAGAAGATTTTCTTTAACTTTTTTGATTTTGCCGTAATATAAGTTTAAAATATATTTACTATAATGTCAATACATGCCTCAAAAGCTTGAAACTATAAAAACGATGCCACTGATCAAAAAGAGCCATTGCACAGTGCCAAAGAAGCACAAAGCTAAACTGCCTAGTGCCTATCGAGCACAAGGTCAAAGAGACCAACCAATCCCAATGGGATTCATGACAATTTTGAGCCAAGACAAGAGGACTTGAACTTGTTTGGGGTTCAAGGTTGCAGCTGTTTAACGTGTGTTAAAGGCAGGTCTTCCTTGTCGCACATTCTACCAAGTATCTCCAATTTGGCTCCTACCTGGCTCCTATAATCTAGTCCCTTTTCTGTCTTTCATGGTGTGGCAATCTTTCTATATAGTCCTGGCTACTGATTAGGTAAATGCATAATTGCTTAAATCATTTTAATTGGGCCCTGATTCAAGGACATGTTGTAGATTTATTTTTCCTTTACTTAGAATTTTTACACATAAGACTTTGATAGTCTATATTTCATCCAGAACTTATTTTTTAATTTGGATTTTTTATTATTTTTATTTCTCTTGCAAATTCATTCATATACCTCATAACTCAGCCATGCATCCCTGAGTGATCCCTGTGTTTTTAAACACCCTCTTGGGGGGTGTATTATTATTTTAAATTGCAAATTTTAAATTCTTTCTGAGAGTAATTTTAGGTTAAGAAACTTGCTACCTCTCCAAATCCAGACAATGAACTCTTCTTAGAAGGCACCATTAAGATGCCTTCATGACCCCAAGCTACATCAAGAAGATCTAGAATGAACTTTGGGTGTGGTAGGATTGAACATTTAATTTGAATGTATTCTCTTATTCCAGAAGGGGACTTCCCCCTAACTGCCTTTTGGTCAATGCGCCTAGCAATTATTGGCTTTGTTCTCTTTTCCTCTTATCCTCCAATTATTATAATTTCAAAGTTGGTATGTTTACAAGACCCACTGGAGAGACTAGTCTTCTGTGGGTCTCAGGAGGGAATATATATGATTGAAAATCTGTTACCCTAAAAAAAGAACTACATATCCCAAGAGCCCATTGACTTCTTATCATTACATACTTCCTTTAGACAGAGGATAAAGGGTGTGGGCTTTGGAGGCTCCCTCTCTCTGATGTAGAATCGGCATTGATGGTGGAGAGTAGGGTTGACTAAAAAATGGCTAACCAGCCATGGGCATGTGGTCTTTATTTTGTATTTTTTTTAATCCTTGATTTCTAATGGTCATTAATAAATCTCTTAAGTATAATATTATTATTGAGATTTAATTTTAACTTTTACAATCCATATTCTTTTTACTATGTAAAAGTAAAAATTATGAGACTGGCCATGCATTAATAATTTTATTAATCAAAGTAATGGGGGAAATGGAAAAATAAGAGAAAGATATAAAAGATACTTTCCTTATTGCTTCATTTACCTTGCTATTCTGTTACCACCATTAGGGTCTCCTAGCCATGCTCACAAGGCAGTCCAGTCAATAACAAACACAGAAGAGAAAAGAGTGAAATACACTCTTGCCTCAGTTTATGAAACCTTTTCTCTGCCTACTAACTCTCACACATCATGTCTCAGGAGCCAACTATGGCTTTCTTTTTTGCCTGTGCCACCCAGGGGAGTAGTCCAGGGTATAGTGCAGGAGACATCAACCTGACTCCATCTCATGATCACTTGCTGTCTTTTTTTGGCTGCCACTCTATCCTTGTGACTTAATTCACCCAGTTATTTCCTTGTACAATACCCAATCCTGGGACAATATCACTCAGTCTCACACCAGTAATCATACTTGAAAGGGAGAAGGATAAATTTCCTTCTCACAATGATCTAGTAAAACTTATAGATTCCTTTTTAGATTAACTCTTTTTAAAAAAAAAAACCTTCCATCTTGGAATCAATACTGTGTACTGGTTCCAATGCAGAAGAGTGGTAAGGGCTAGGCAATGGGGGTCAAGTGACTTGCCTAGAGTCACACATCTGGGAAGTGTCTGAGGTCAGATTTGAACCTAGGACCTCCCATCTCTAGGTCTGGCTTTCAATCCACTGAGCTACCCAGCTGCCCCCTAACATTTTTAAATCTATAAAACAAATATACAAGATCAGTAAAGAAGCTAATTACTTTTAATACAATTATAAAAATATATTTTTAAGTAAGTTCACAGATTTCATATTAAGAACTCCGTTCTATGGAAAGAGGAAGCATGGCATAGTTGATTGAACACTGGACTTGGAGTTGGAAACTCCATGGACATGCAACAGAATTATTCATCAGACTTATGAAGGTGATCTTTAGCAATTCACTTAACCTCTTCACACTGAGGTATTTTTTTTTCCATCTGTAAAATGGAGACACTAGCACCAAACTACCTCCCAGAGTTGTGAAGATCAAAAAAGGTATTGTTTGTAAAGCATTTTGTAAACCTTAAATAGTTGTATAAATGCTCGAAATTATTATTAAATAAAATTAGGATACTTGAAAATTTTAGTATTTCATTAGTGTAGGTTTTTCATCTGCTATTGTCCATCAAAACCATTCAGTGATATATTAGGTTAGACTCAAGAGCTTCTATGACTGAAAAATAAGCTTTTTGTCATTCTTGGGAGAAACTTATCATTGCTTATCTATGGTGGTCCCTGAATTTCAGGAATAAAATCTGTTACTCAAAAAATATGCATTCTGTTGTAAGAAATAATATAGTAAAGTAAATAGAGTAAATTTCACGGATTAGCTTTAAGAGGAAAAGAGGAGAATTTGTATACAAGCCCTGGGAGGAGATTGTGATAAGGAGAAAAGGATTATTGGAGTTTTATTGGCATTAATAGTCACTCTCTCTCCTACTTTTGGCTGAGCTGGAAGTAGAGTTTTGATCTAGTAAATTTTCCTTTGGCAGTTCTAATCTCATGGAGAGGTTAGTGATTCCTTGGTTTGAGAGTTTGCCTTGGAGTAGACTGCTTTTTCCCTGAGGTATAGAGACCATCTTCCTGTGATCCATCTGCCAGAAATCCACGTGGCCAAGGTAGTCCCAAGGTTTGTCAAATGGGACTTTGGGTTATCTAGTGAAGCCAATACCAGGCTTTAGGTAAGGACTTAAATGCACCTGTTAGTCCTTCCTTCCTCTTTGTCTTTTTGGCAATCCATGTTAATTACATTAGTTTATAGTCATATAGTTTTTGGGGTCTTAGGTAAGATCAGGGAGCTATAGGAAATGCTTGAGAAGATCAGAAGAGCAAACCCCAAGAGAGGGAACATAGACTGGTGGGAGGAGCTATAGCTGGATAGATTTCGGACTGTATTTATTATTTCCCTAGGGCTAGACATTCAGTCTGGGGTAGGGAACAGGGCATAACACAGTATCCAAAAGTTTAGCTATCACTGACCTAGGGCCACCTCCAACCCATGAAAAGTAAAGGGAAAATTTTAGTGGAGAAGTATAATAATGGATGTGGGAGAAAAATAGAAGGTTCTTCTATACCATTCAATTAATTTGGAAAGGAAACCAAATAGAATCTGAAATAATCTGAAACTACAGATGTTAAAGAGTATCTTTTTTATATTGGTAGCTACAATGGTAAAAAGAAGGTCTCCTCTGGAGCAATAACAAATCAGAATTTATAGACACAGAAATAACATCATATTTTTCATAACTTGCCAATACAATAATTTTTTACCTTATAACTTTGCTCATGTGTATAATTAATTGTACAAGTGTTAAAATTAGTCATTCTGAAATGAAAACCGCTTTTTTGGGAAATTTTAATAATTTAAAAAATATCAGCCAGTTATACTTAACTATCAAGGTATAATTGATGGGTAGCTCTGTGGTTCCACTGTTCTTTGCGGTATTAGGAGAAAATGGGACAAGCACCTAAAAATAGCAAAAATTTAATAAATGCTTGTTGCTTTGTGATGAACATAATAGAGGATGTGGATAGGATAGTGGATAGGAGTCTCAGAGGATAGACATGCATGGATAGATTATTATCCTCATCACTAGAAGGAATACAAATATAGAGTATTTCATAAATACATGTAACTATGTTATTGTTGGCCCAATCCTTTATCATTTGTAGATCATCACAGTGAAGTTATTTTGTTCCTGTCTTATGTAGGAATGGAGGATCTTTCTTAATTGTTTTCATATGTTTTCTTCTATTTCCCCATTTTAATACTATAGCATATCCTTGAATTTATTGTCATACGTTATTCCCAACACTGCAGTAGATTACAATGCATTCGAACCTCATAAATTATAGGAGAAATCCCAATGGGGGCATCTTTTCTGCCCAAGATCACAAATTAGAACCCTAGGCAAGTGACCAGAGCAAGCACTGTGAAATAGAGGTGGATCTGACTTGAACTTGGGACTATACCAGCACGACAGAGTGTCCTGGGAATCCACGATCACAGATATAATAACAAGGGCTCTCAATGGGAAGAGGATTAAAATTAGAGGGCCATAGTAGATTGGAGCTCCTCTTCAGGTAGAAAACCAACCTAAGCCAGAAAAATAGGCAACCCAAAATGAATCATGAATTTAGCTGCTGACCCAGTCCCTTTAGCATCATGGGGTCAGTCCCCAGTAGAGCTTTAATGAGGATTCAGCCTCCAGGTCTCTGGTCAAGGTCTAATAGCCTTATAGGAGCACTGAAACTTGGGGTAGATCAGAGACAGTTGGGGGACTTAGTCCCAAGGCTAGAGGCATGGGGTGTTCCAGAGGTGACCCATACAGTATATATATAGCACCCAAACTAAAAGTAGGGCAGAATCAGCATCCCATATCTCTCAGGGTACAAGATAGAATCAGCCCAGGATCCAGAACAGGAACATACCCACAGTGGGTTGAGGACCTAGTTCCAGTCTAGAACAATAATAGACTAGCAGTCTAGCCACTTTGAACCTACTGAACCTTTCAAATGACTGATAAGAGGATGGAGTCAGTTGCTACCTAATACCTCAAGGGCAAGTCTCCCAGCTATATTCCCAGGCCCAAAGGGCTCTGGAACATATACCATACAGCAGTGCAGCAAACAGATCATGCCTTTGATCTTATTGCACAGGGCTTACTAAAAGAGTGCAGCTCACTGATTCAAACAGGCCTTATGATTTTTTAATAACGCAGCACTTCATACACAAAGAACAGTGTCAGGAACCATGTATATGATCATATAAGGCCACAACAGTCCTTCTAGATATGTATAGAATTTTTTCCTAATAAAAATGACCAATTTGAGAAGTTAAGCTGGAGGAATCAGTAATCAAAACAAAACAAAAATATTATACAAAAATATAAACAAATTCAGATGAAGAGAATAACTCCAAAATAACTACAAGTAAAGCCTATAATATTGATTAGAATTACTGGAAGGAATGATATAATAATTTATTTGAAAGCGTTAAAAATGAAATTTTACCCACTAAATGAGGCATAAAAATGTGGTGGATAAAGAGTGAGCTTTGGAGTTAGGAAGATCTGAATTCAATTTCCTGCCTAAGACTCCTACTGCTTATATGTCCCTGAGCAAGTCACTTAACCTAAAAATTGCCTAGAAGTTTCTTATTTGGATTGGCAAAGGAAATTCTTACCAGGAGGTTAAAAAACCAATGAAACCCTAGATTTTTCCAAACATAAAAACAAAACCCAATGAAATAGTTCCATTACCTATGGTTACATCATCTATAATTTTTATCCTTCTGAAAATGTGGTGTTATGTGAGTCACTGATAGTTAGTATCATGAAGGAAATCCTGATTATTTTCCCATGTTCCAAGACCAGAGAAGAAAAAAGATCTTTGAAATATGTGACCATTTACTGGAATGCAGAGATAATAACCATCTACAGTGGATATGGAAATCAATGTTTATTCATGTGGTCTGTATTCTGAAGCTCTTATTTATACATTTACCACAAAGTTTGCAAATATAAGTTGCTCATTTTGGGTGTGCAAATATGCAGTCTTGCTTACTTACTGGTAACTTTTCTTTAAGTGAAAACATTTTTGATCAAAATTCACTGCAACTACTGAATAAAACCAAATATTCATTAAACTAATTCTAGATTGGCCAAGTGATCACATTCTATTATGGAAAGAGGTGAGTAGAATAGTGTTATATATTAACAAGACATGCTCAGGAGAAGAAATTCAGGAACTAGAAAGGTAGAGCACATTTGAGTGAATATCATTAGAAGCAAAAACAGAAGTGACATTGGCATCAAAGCTGGTCAGGAACAAGAGACAAATGAAGAGTTTGTGAAATAGGTCACAAGCCTAGAATGAGCATATGATAGAGGAAGGATAGGAGATTTCAGAGTCACTAAACATTTCTTAATGTCATAAAATTGGAAAACAGAATAAAGTAGGTTAGATTTTAGACTATCTACTCACACACATACCATATCAATTCCAAATGGTTATAAGATCTATAAATATAGGACCATATCATTTTTAAAATGAGGAGAATTAAAGGAAATAAGTTTTGAATTAAGGCTTGGAAAGTGGTTTTGGCTAAATAAGAAATATAGATAATCATAAAAAAAACAGACCATTTTGATTTCATAATATTGAAAACTTTTTGCCCTACCAAAATCAGTGCAGTTAGAATTTGAAGGAGGCATAGTTATAAGATTGTCCTCATGGCCAATAGATTGTCACAGACAAAATAAAGAGAAATTACAATTGTTGGAGAAAGTGTAGGATGCCAGAAATGTATCATTGGCAGAACTAAATTGCTACAGTCATTCTGTAATGTAATTTGAATTCTATCCAACATGTTGATGACTGTACATATCCTTCACCACAATAATATTACTAGGCACATAATACAAAAATATCAGAAACAAAGGAAAATATATGTATAAAATATTTATGACAGCATTTTATACTGTTGGAACAAACATGGAAAACAATTTGGGCATCTAGCAATTTAGTAAGGACTGAATAAACAATGGAATATGAATGTAATGGAATGGCATTGTTTCTTAAGAAATGATAGGAGAAATTGATATATATAAACCTAGGTGTACAGATATGAACTGATGTCAAGTGAAGTGAGCAGAATCAAGAGAACAAAGTATAGTTAGCACAACAAATAAAAATATAAAAGAAAATAATTCTGAAACACTTAAGAAATCTCATAAATGCAATGACCCATCCTCATGAATCTAGAAGACTGATGATATAGCATGCTTCACAACTCATGGCAGAGAACTGACAAATTAGAAGTACAGCATAAGAGAGAAATTTTCAGATATAAGCCAATGTAAATATTTGTTTTGTTTAATTATTCACATTTGTTAAAGTCACCCTTGTGAAAATTTAGAGTGGGGTTAGGAGTGGAAGTTGTAGTCAGAGAGGAACTAGGAATAGGAATGAAGGAAAAGTATTTTGGGGGAGCTGAGCCAGTACCCTGTTCATTTAGGTTTGATACTGGAACAAAATGAGAAATATATAGGTCATTTCATAGTCAACAAAGAAGAAATTTGCTTTAACCATGATAGGAGAAAGAAGTGGTATTTATTAAGGACACATGAAACAGATTTGGCTCAGAAACTTTCTTTCTTGAGTTCTATGCCATGATCCACATCAATACCCTGGGTGTTTAGCCCCAAACCAAACAAATCTTGAAGATAGTCTCAATACCTTTTAAGGAAAAACAAATATAACTTGCATAGGGGAAGGGGGGGGATTACAATATTCTTTCTTTCACACTTTACTCCTTGATGGCAAGGTTCTTAAAACTGTCTAAAGCATTGATATCAGACTAAACATATTCCAGAGGGCAGCATATTGACTAAGAAAATCACACTTTAACATATCTATTGTATTTTATTTTTATTTTGTTATATATTACTCATTTACATTTTAATTTGATCAATTTATTTTTTAAATTTTATTTATTTATTTTTAGAATATTTTCCATGTTTATATGATTCATTTTCTTTCCTTGTCTCTTCCCTCCCTGATCCTAAATAAATGCACAAGCAATTCCACTTGGTTGTATAAATGTTGTCACTTGATACTTAATTCCATATTATTCATTTTTGCTATAGAGCGATTTTTAAAAACCTAAACCCCAATCATATACTCATATATACAGGTGATAAGCAATGTTATATGTTTTGCTTTTCCATTTCTACTCCCATAGCTCTTTCTCTCAATGTGGATAGCATTCTTTTTCATAAGTCCTTCAGAAGTGTCTTGGCTTGTTGCAGTGCTACTAGTAGCAAGGTCCATTACATTAGATTGTTCCACAATGTTTTACTTTCTGCATACAATATTCTTCTGATTCTGCTCATTACACTTTGCATTAGTTCACTGAGGTTCTCCCATTTCATATGGAAAGCCACCAAATCATCAATCCTTATATCACAATAGTATTTCATTACCATCCTATACCACAATTTGTTCAGTCATTCCCCAATGATGGACACCCCCTCATTTTCAAATTTTTTCCACCACAAAGAGTGTGGCTATAAATATTTTTGTACAAGTATTTTTCCTTATTATCTCTTTGGGGTACAAGCTCAGCAATGGTATTGATGGATCAAAGACTATGCATTCTTTTAAAGCCTTTTGCATATAATTCCAAATTGCCTTCCAGAATGTCTGGATTAATTCACAACTCCACCAGCAATGCATTAGTGTCCTGATTTTGACACATTCCCTCCAACATTTATTATATTCCTTTACTGTCATGTTGGCCAATCTGATATTAGTGAGGTGGTAGCCTAGTTTTATTTTGATTAGTATTTCTCTAATTATGAGAGATTTAAAACATTTTTTCACATGCTTTTTTTTTATCTGAAAACTTCCTCTTCATATTCTATTCCTTGACAATTTGGCAATTGGGTGATGGCTTAATTTTTTTGTACAACTGAATTAGTTCCTTATAAATTTGAGAAATGAGACCTTTGTTAGAGGTTTTTGTTTTAATTTTGTTTGCCAATCTGTTGCTTCCTTTCACATTTTGGTTGCATTGGTTTTGTTTATACAGAAAAATTTTAATTTAATATTATCAAAATTATTCATTTTATATTTTGTAGTGTTCTATATCTCCTGCTTGGTCTTAAAACCCTTCTTTTCCCATAAATCTGACACATATACTATTCTATGTTCACCTAATTTGTTTATGATTTTTCTCTTTATATTTAAATTATTTACCCACTCTGAGTAAATCTTGGTATAGAATATAAGGTGTTGATCTAAACCTAATTTCTCAAAAACTGTTTTCCAATTGTTCCAGCAGTTTTTGTCAAATAATGGGTTCACCTGAATGTTTCTCTTGCAGTTTCCCCAAAATTTTGATATGTTGTTTCCTCATTGTCATTCTCTTCATTGAAACTATTAATTGTTTCTATAATTTATTCTTTAATCAACCAGTTTTGGAAAATAATATTCTTTAATTTCCAATGAATTTTTGATTTGGGTCTCCATGTACACTTAGTAATTATATTTTTATTGAATTATGATCTGAAAAATTTGCATTTATTATTTCTGCTTTTTTATACTTGCTTGCAATGTTTTATGCCCTAATATATGGTTAATCTTTGTGAATTTACCATGTGCTGCTGAAAAGAAGGTGTATTCCTTTTTATCCCTATTTACTTTTCTCTGTATATCTCTTAAGTCTAATTTTTTTAAGATTTCATTCATATCTCTTACTTCTTTCTTATTTGTTTTTTTGTTTGATTTATCTAGATCTGATAGAGGAAGGTTCACTTCTTCCACTGGTATAGTTTTATTATCTATTTACTCCTTAAACTCTAATAGTTTCTCCTTTAAAATCTGGATGCTATATTATTTGGTGTATACATGGTGAGTACTGATATTTCTTCATTTTCTATACTGTGTATCTCTTTTAATCAATCTATTTTTACTTTGGCTTTGTCAGATATTATGATTGTGGTTCCTGCCTTCTTGTTCTCAGTTGACATCCAAGAGATTATGCTCCAGCCTCTTACTTTTACCCTCTAAGTGTCTACCTGCCTCATGTGTGTCATTTGTAGACAACATATGGTAGGATTGTGGTTTTTAATCCACTCTTCTATCTGCTTTCATTTTATGGGTGAGTTGATCCCATTCACATTTAGAGTTATAATTAATGCCTATGAGTTCCCCATCATTTTGATTTCCTCTTTTATTCCTGTCCTTTTTTCTTTCACTAATTTCTTCTATACCAGTGTTTTGCTTTTAATTATTCCCCTTTTTCACCACCCTTATTTTACTTCCCTTCTCACTCCCTCCCTTGTTATTCCCCTTTTTCTCTTTAAGGTCTATTAATCACCCATCACCAATCTTTCCCTCCCTTTTATTATCCCCACTGCACTTCCCCCCCTCATTATTCCTTTCAACTTTTCTGTAGGGTAGCATAGAATTGTATACCCCAATAGATCTGTCTATTCTTCCCTCTCAGAACTGATTTCACTGAGAGTAAGGTTTAAGTATTACCTATGACCTTTCTCTTCCTCACATTTGTATAACAGTATTCTTCTGACCCCCACCATGTGCCACTTTATGAGGTATAATTTACCCTATTTTTCTTCTTCCTTCAAGTTTCTCTTAGTATCATCCTCTTTTCCCCTAAATACATTCAGGGGAAAGTATGTGAATTTAACAAAATAGAAGATTTCCAAGCATTCCTAAAGAATTTAACCTTACTGAAGCCCTTAAAAATTTCCCCCCTCTTTCTTGTTTACCTTTTTATGGTTCTGTTGAATTTTGTATTTGGACATCAAATTTTCCATTTAGTTCTGATATTTTCTTTAGGAATATAGTCTGTTCTAATGGATAGGTGATTCTTGGTTATAGATCCAATTATGACTTCCTGAATATCATATTCTTAGGTCTGCAGTTCTTTAGGGTGGAGGCTTCCAGATCCTGTGTAATCCTGATTGGTGCTCCTTGATATCTGAATTGTCTCTTTCTGGCCTTTTGAATATTTTCTCTCTACCTTGGAAGCTCTTGAACAGAGGTCCCCAAACTATGGCACAGGGATCACATGTGGCCCCCCAAGGCCATTTATCTGGCCCCCACCACAGTTCTGGAAAGGACACCTCTTTCACTGGTGGTCAATGAGAGGAGCACTGTATGTTGCAGAGCCTCAAAGCAAGGTGTTACTCACATACAGTACTACTTCCAGTGACATAATCCTTTGCTTAGCACCTTTTTCTGAGAGTAACTGAAAGAGAACTAGGTGCCACAATGAAATAGAGAAGGTAAACTGAGGAAACTAAGGAAACTGTTTCTTTTTTGCTATGACTGCTGTCCTATGGCTTTGACTAGAGAGAGCTCCTAAGGGAACCTAAAACTGCTTATTTGTAATGGAGGTAGGAATGAGAAATGCTGAGAGATGCTAGTACAGGGATGCTGCTACACAGGGAACCTTCTCTGGGGAATGCTCTGGGGTTTGCCTACTGAACCCTACTGATGACCGATGGATCAATATATCTTTCTAACCTCCTCCTCCACTTCACTCCCTCCCTTCTCCAACCCACTCTTTCTTGCCTCCCTCACCTCCCAGTTCTTCTTGAAGCCTTTGGCTTCTTCCCTCCCCCGTTGAGTAAACTATAAAGATACTCTTTTCTTTTCCTTTTTCAAGTCAAGGGGTTTATTGGGATAACAGGATAGGAAACTGGGGTGTCCCTAATCTAAATGAAGGAGAATTGAGGGTTTGAGAAAGTAGTCCAGTCACAAACTGAATCTAAGGCAGTTAGAGAGATGGAGGACAATAGCTGTTTAAGATCTTCTTTCTTCACAAAGCCAGCGAGGTCTCTCAACTTAACCCCAGAGAGAAACAAAGCTCAAAATATCTTCTTCGTCCAGGCTTGTCTCCTTTCTCAGCTTCAACCCCAGAGAGAAACAAAGTACAAAGTCCCTCAGCTTCTCCTGGCCAGCTTAACTCTCATAGAGACAACCAACTCCAAAGTCAAGTTTTTCCTTCTTTTCCTCTCTGTGGTCAGAAACCCCCAACTGCCACTCCTGGGAACATTCCATTTGGAACCTTCCTCTTGATTGACAGGCGGGTTAGGTCCCCAGATTGTTTCTTGCATCTTGGCTTACAATCCTCTCTCTCTCCATGCCTCTACCACAACACAACGGATCATGTGGCTACACAATGGAAGATGTCAGCATGATGAGCAGCGATCTGGTGGAGGGGATTCTACATTGTGTATACTGCTAGCTGGTATAGTGGTGACAGTGATGGACCTGTGCAAGGTGTGACAGGCCCATCACAGTTAGCACTGCAGCCTCTGCTATCCCAGACAATGGTATGCAGATTTGTCCATGGTATTTTTTTAATAGTCTGGCCTTCCAATGGTCTGAGAGACTGTGAACTGGCCCCCTGTGTAAAAAGTTTGGGGACCCCTGCTTCTTGAATTTGGCAACTACATTCCTGGGGTTTGTTTTTTGAGGATTTAATGTAGAGAGTGATCTATGGATTCAATAAGTGTCTATTTTATCCTCTTCTTCAAGAATATCAGGGTAGTTTTCTTGGATAATTTCTTTTAATATGATGTCAATGAGTTTCTTTTTTTCTAGGCTTTCAGGTAGACCAATAATTCTCAAATTGACTCTCCTGGATCTATTTTCCTGGTCATCTCATTTCAATGAGATATTTCATGTTTTCTTTTATTTTTCATTCTTGTGAATATATAGTCAACTTGATACTTCAAGGTTTTGGAACTTGTTGAATTTGTTATTCAATACATTTTGTTGAGAAAATATTGTTGCAGTATTTGACTTTTTTGGCACATGATATGATAGCTAGAACTTGTTGCTGTTGATATCTCATGTGGAAAGATTCAGGCCCAATCACAAGTTACGTCTAAATTAAAGAGCTTGTAAAAGACTTGGGGAATATAGAAATCACCAAGAAAGAGTCAATGCAAGACACAAATCACACAGAATCACTATATTCAATAATGTTTGATTCAGAAAATGAAGAAGAATAAGAATCTTATGAATATATCAAACATTACAATCAAGATTACAAAGCTTTACAAGAGGAAGAGATGCATGATTTCATTAACAACTCAAATGAAGAACAAACAATCCAGTCAGAAGAGTCAGTTAAGGAAATAAACTACACAATCTCATTAAAAGAAATGCTGGCAGCATTGGGAGTCAAGAATTACCAAGAACTTTGTGAAAAGTATGTGGAAGTGGATAAAGTGGATAAAGACACTAAATTTGCAGTACAAGAAAATCATATACCTGATCCAAAACAAAAGGAAGAAGAAGCAAACAATGTAATGCTCCAATCACATGTTCCTTTCTCTGATGTAGAACTTCTCACAAACTAGACTGTCAATTAACAAAATATATACAAGCTTTACAGACAAGAATAGCAGAATTGCATTAAATGGGCTTAATACAACAAACAGTACCCCTGGATTACAATTTGCACAACATCAAACCAGGAGACATAGTATACTTAAAAAATTTCAATAGAAAATTGGCTACAGACATAAAATGGACTGGACCACATGAAGTATTGCTTACTACCCCAACAGCTATAAAAGTTGCAGGGAAAGACTCAGGGTTTCACTGTTCCCACGTGAAACCAGAAAAAGTTCAAAATCACTGTAACAGACATAGAAGATAATTAGACAAAAATAGGGCTGAGAAATGAAAACAAAAACTGATTAACATAAAAAGTACACCACAAAGAAATAATAGTGAAACATAATGTTCAAGACAACTTCCCAGACCAGAGGAAAAGCATCCCAGAGGAAAAGTGACCCAGAGGAAAAGCAACCCAGAGGAAAAGCATCCCAGAGGAAAAGATTTTAAACCAGTGCAGAGGAAAAGCATCAAGAAAAGATGCTAGAGACAAGAAACAAAGAGGAAAAGCTGAAATGGACAGCTAAGACTTTGAACTTTGTAAATTTGTCTATATAAGAAGAAGACAGATCAAAAACTTGACTTATATGTAAGACTGAGTGTGTTGAAATAATAAAACAAAAGTAATTTCACATATTAGGGAAATAGCATCCATCACTACATAACATGGAAGAAAGAAGAGATCCATCAGTCAACATGAGAAGTGGAAATCTGAAGAAACTTGATAAGTATTAATTCAACACAACACTATTAGACACAAAACACAAAATCACTAACATATTGAGAGACCTTGTTTATATAAACAAGTGTCTGAAATTGTATTTAGGCCAAATATAAATATGTATATAGTTAGTTCCATAAGGTCTTAGGCAAATAGAAAGATCAATAGATATTTCTATTTGACTGACATCAGGATGTGGAACAATGTATATTGTTGTATTATATGTAAATAATTTCTATATCATGTATTAGTTTTAGTTAAAGTAGAGTAAGTAGTATTAGCACTAAGATTCAAATTTCTTGTAATAGTCTTTTGTTCAACATTTATTGTACTGAATTTATTGTAAAACCCTAAAACTACCCTTGCCCAAACTTTCCTGCTAAGAATTCCTTAGAGTAGATTTACTAAATTGGTAACTATCATATAAATATGTGACCTTGGGAAGGTCACAACAAAAAAAGGGGACAATTGTGGAAAGGAAACAAGACTGACAGTTTGTGGGGGAAGAGGCCAACTGGGAGTAGCAGTGGGGTCTTGTGACTAGCACTTCCTGCCAGGAGTGGCAGTTGGATCTTGTGACTAGCACTTCCTTCCTGCCGGGAGTGGGTGGGTGGGGGGGTCTGGCTTCCTGGTGTTGGAGGAGCGAGGAGCTTGTTCAGCCCCATCTGGAGTGGCATGCTCTTCTTGTTTCAGCCAGAAGACACATGCTTCTGAAGGTTAGACCTGTTCTTATTTGCTTTCTATCTACTGCTAAGATTCTGAATTATACAAAACTGGGCTGATATAGAGTAGATGGGAGTGGGACAAACCCTCTGCCAGCCTCTGGGGCCTGGCCTCAGGTCTGAAGCTGAGAAAAAACTCCAATTCCAACTGGTTATTAAACTTTATATTATTTGAATTCGCAGTCAGATAAGTGGACTATCTTTTCTGGTCATAGAGAGAGTTGAACTTCAGTTCGGTCATTCTACAACAAACAATTCTTATTGGACCCCTGCTGTTTCCTCTCAGCAGGGGGCATTGCCCTCCTTTGCTTCACCAAACAGTGTTCCCTCTCTCCTTAACTCCTCCTTACTCCTATTCAAACCTCCCATTTATCCCCATTTTCCAATTCTATTTCCTTTCCCAATAAATATTACACTTAGGAAGCTTATTCCCTCTCCAATAGAAACAAAAGATCTTGCTGATCAATTCATGGTTGGACTGAATACTTAATTGGTCAACAGGGATTTAATTTCTAAGTCCCATAAATGAATTACTAAAGTAAAATGGAATTCATGGTAGTTTATTTTTACAATAGAGGGAAGATATTAAGGAAGAGAGAAAAGGGGAGAGACAGAGAGAGAGAGAGGAGAGAGAGGAGGGGGAGAGGGAGAGAGAAGGGAGAGAGGGGGGAGAGAGAGAGGGAGAGAAGTGAGAGAGAGAGAGAGAGAGAGAGAGAGAGAGAGAGAGAGAGAGAGAAACCAGCTTCCTCTGAACCAGGTAGAAATTCTAAGGCCCCAGCCAGGGGAAAGAAGTCTCAAGATGTTGGGCCTTTCACTGAGGCTCATGCCTCCAGAAAGGGCAAGGAAGGAAGTCAGTCTTTACACTCACTGTGTTGTCAGTTCAATCAGTAGATTCTTTTATCAGCCTCATCTCAAACAGGTTCCACTCCAAGTGGCTCCCTTCAAGTCTGTCTTCACTCCAAGTCCAAGTGTCTGTCCTCTGTGTGTCTCTGTTTCCACTTTTAATGACCTTATTCTCTTGTGTCAATCCCCCTAAATTTTTGCTTCTACCAATCACAGCAGACACTGCACTCCAGGACTGCCCACTCTTTCACTTGTAGGTCACAGACCTCCCACTCAATATATGAAATGGGTGTTCACACATTTTTGTGGTTAAAATAAAAATGGGTAGATCTCCATACTAAACTTTAAGCACTGTGCTTTACACTTTGGAAATTAAAATCTAAAAATAGAGAGGGGATTACAACTTAATCTTCACAATCAAGGAAGAGCTAAGTACTCTCATTGTTACAATCAGGGGAGAGCCAAATCCAATCTTCACAATGTGTTAGTCTCAGGTACTCTATCATAGTACAGAACCCTGCTCAATCATGTTCTCTTTTTGTAGTTTTTGTTATATTTTTCAGATATTTTTGGGAATTCTGGAAGAATCATTTCAATATCCTTGATAGATTTCATCTTATTGATAAAATATGGAGGAAAAATCTCTTACAAGACCATGAACTCTGCCTGGAGGATATTATGGCCAGAAGCTATAATTCAAAGGAACTTTGAAGTCTTTGAGACTGAGACTACACCAATTGTTGAGGGCATTGTGACTCTGGGCCAGTCTATGTGTCTGGAGGTCAATGATGATGGTGTGGAAAAGTTAGTTCAGAGCAAAAAGAAGAGCTCAACATTGAGGAGCTGCAGGAACTTCAAAGAGAGCATCAAGAGCTAGTGGTGGTGGAGTTTTCTTCAGGTGAGGAGGCAAAGACAAATAGCCCCATTTCGTTAATCAAGAAAATGTGTGCAAAATGGGTGGAAGTAAAAAACTTTGTTCAAAAATAACACCCTGATAAAACGTTAACAAGCAGAATTCTATATTTGTTAAATAACCAGAATATTTACCACATTAGGGAAATTTTTGTTTTATCAATTTTTAAAAAATTTATCTTTACATGCCCATTCACTTTTTAATTAATTAATTTATAATATTTTCCATGATTACATGATTCATGTTCTTCCCCTTCCTTCTTCCCTCCCCCTTCCCAGAGATGACAAGCAATTCCACTGAGTTTTACATGCATCATTGTTCAGAACCTATTTCCATATTATCAATATTTGTAATAGAGTGATCATTTAAAGTCAACATACCCAATCATATCCCCATTGAACCATGTGATCAATCATATGTTTTTCTTCTGAGTTTCTACCCCCACAGTTCTTTTTCTGGATGTAGATAGTATTCTTTCTCAAAAATTCCTTTGGATTGTCCTGGATCATTGCATTGCTGCTAGTAGAGAAGTCCATTACATTCGATTGTGCCACAATGTATCAATCTCTGTGTATAATGTTCTCCTGGTTTGCTCCTTTTGCTCTGCATCAATTCCTGGAGGTCTTTACAGTTCACATGGAGTTCCTCCAGTTCATTATTCCTTTCAGCACAATAGTATTCCATCACCTACAGCTACCACCATTTGTTCAGCCATTCCCCAATCAATGGACACCCCTCCCATTTTTCAGTTTTTTGTCAACACAAAGAGCATGGCTATAAATATTTTTGTGCAAGTTTTTTTTTTCTTTTATCCTTTTTTCTCCTTATTATCTCTTTGGGGTACAAACTGTAAAAAATAGACTCGAATACAGGACTACAATCCCCATGAGCCTTTGCTCCACTTCCCCAGAATGCCTTGTAATCTCACCTGGGCCGAGATCGAGAAGATATTTAAGCAAAGGCTTTTGAAGGGCTCGGCCCTTTTGGACTTCGGTTTTTGGAGCAGAGGCGTCTCTTCCATGATGTGAGGTTATTTTTTCTAGGCCTCTGGCCTAGGCACATGTTTCTTACTTGTATATTCTTAATCTTTAACCTTTAATAAACCTCTAAAAAATATATATTCCTTGCAGAGAGAAACTAATTTCTACCTGCCTCAGTCTCCCCCTCTCCCCTAAATTTTAATCTTTACAGTTTTTGGCAACCACGAAGGGATGAGAACTTCTCAAAAAATGTTTTTAGCCTAGAGAATTTTTTTAAAGCCACGATTCTCCAAGATACTCTTTAGAAAACCATCTTGATCGGCTCCTGTTTCTGCCCCTGGCCTCTCACCGGCCCGCTGCCTGCCTATTTCTGTGCCCCAGACCCAGGAGCCCAACCCAGCCGGCTCATCACCCAGATCCTTGGAGCAGATCGCTCAGGACTCATTGCGACCAGCTGGTAACAGTATTGGCCACGTGGGTGGAGGGGAGAGACCAGAGAGAAAGGAGACTGGGCAATTTTCCCTTAGGCTAAGCCTCCACGTGGCTGGGGGTATTGGCCACAGGGGTATCAGAGAGGGGAAAGACAGAAAAGACTAAAGAGAAGAAACAGATCTTTTCAAACAGAAACCTAAAAAGCAATGGGCTGTTTAAAAGCATTTTTGACTCTTCTGGCAATTTCATTGATTTTGCCTGCCTGTCTGGGAGCAGACTCAGCCCAAAGATTCAACTTTAACTTTGGGGAGGAAAATGGGTGGCCCAGCGAACTGGAAGCCAGGCCCAGAGACGGGAGGTCTCTAGTTAAAATCTGGCCTCCGATGCTTCCCAGCTATGGGGCCCTGGACGGATCCCTTGAACCCCTTAGCCTAGCCTTTACTACTCTACCTTCGGACAATAGACATTTAAATGGATAATTAAAAACAAACAAACAAAAAAAAAACCCCAAGGAACTTTGAAGAGACTAAAGGCTATATTCTAAGGCATTTCAGACTCCAATGGTTTATAAACATCTCTGTATTCTATTGCATTGTTTTGTTATGGTTTAACTTTGTGATTTTAAGTTCATATATTACTGGATTCAATATTATTCTGTGAACTGAAGGTTGATTGAATTTATTTTGAATGTACTGAGTTTTAAAATTCTGTTGTGTTTCCCCTATAACTGTGTTGAACAAATATTATTGTGAATAAGCCCATATATGAGAAAACAGCTTTTTTTTTATTTTGCTGAGGATAGATGGACTTCAGAACTGGTTATAATTGTATTAACAACCTTGGAAAATTTAATGTGCTAAATACCTCAAATGATTTTATTTTAAGGGTTTTTTAAATATGATTTTGGAATTTTTTTTTAACAGTCTGGTTATTTTTGCCTGCCCCTACCACGAGGTAAGGCCCATTCTAGTAGCTGAAGTGAAATGTATTTTATAACCCCCAACCTTCCCACATGTGAATGGAAGTTGGGCAGTTAATTTCAGGGCATTTGTACCCTTGGGAAAAGCCTCCAAGAAAAAGGAGCACCCCTTTATTTATGCTCTTCAGCTCACTATTTTACTTGCACCAGAATGATATATAGATTTCTTGATTATGTTCTTAACCTAAGATGAGTTTTACTTTGTTTAAAAAATATGTTTAAATACCAAGGTTGAAAGATTGCTATGTTTGTAAAAATTGTGACAAATGTCCATCAATTCATAGGTTTTAAAAATGTCATACAGCAACTTATGTGAAATATGAAAGTGTGTTTGTTTGCTATTGTAATTAATTGGGCTATTGAGAATTTTGGGGATTTTGATATCTACATATTTGTACTACTGTATTTTTAAAGATGAAAAAATTGTTAACCTTGTTCAATTCATTTGCCTTCTACTCACAGTGATCATGGCCAGATACAAAGAGGAAATGGATCTCATTTTTTGGTGAGAAAGCCTTGTATTTTATATTTTCTTAACTGACACAGAGTGTCACTGGTTATAAGCTATATTTTTGAATTTTTTAAAGCTTTTATTATTATATTTTTCTTGCATGTGCAATATACTTTTTCAGTTTTTTAATTATTTTTTCTCTCCTTTTTATATTTGAAGCACATGTCACCAGTATTAAGATTTTCTTTAACTTTTTGACTTTTCAGTGCTACAAGTTTGAAATACATTTGCTAATGCATGCCCTAGAAAGCTTGTGACTATAAAAATTATGCCACTAATTATTTAAATAAATTATGGGACTTTGCTTAATGATTCTGTCTGATTCTAGGACAAGATATACACAAAAGAGCCACTGCATAGTGCCAATAGAGCATAAGGTCAAAGAGACCAACCAATCCTGGAGAAATTGACGTCACTTTGAGCCTAGACAAAGAGGACTTGAACGTGTTTGGGGTTCGAGGTTGCGGCTGTTTAACATGTGTTAAAAGCAGGTCTTCCTTGTTCCACATTCTACCAAGTACCTCAAACTTGGCTCCCGGAACCTTGGCTTATATACTCTGGTCCCCTTTTCTGCCTCTCATAGTGTGGTAACTTTCTGTAGTCCTGGCTACTGACTGGGTAAATGCATCATTGCTTAGATCATTTTGATTGGGCCCTGATTGAAGGACCTGTTATAGATTTATTTTTCTTCTACTTGGAATTTTTACACATAAGACTTTGATAGTCTATATTTTCATCCAGAAATTTTTCTTTTCTTTTGGATTTTCTGGTGTCTTTTTAATATCTCTTGCCAATTGATTCATATACCTCATACCTTAGCCATGCATCCCTAACTGATTCTGAATCTTTCAATCACCCACAACACGGGGGAATGTAAAAAATATCATTATTTAAATTGCAAAGTTTAAATTCCTTTTGAGAAGAAATTTAGGTGAAGAAGATGCTACCTCTCTGAATCCAGAACTGAACTGTTGGAGAAGCCACCATGAAGAAGCCTCCAGACCACAAGTTGCACAAAATTGAACTTTGGGTGTGGTTGATTGAACATTTATTTGTATGTATACTTTTATGCCAAAGGGGACTGCCCCCTAACGGCTTTTTGTCAATGTGTTCAGAAATTATTGGTTTTATTCTTTTTTCTCTTATCCTCACACTATTGTAATCTTTTAAGTTTATTATGTTTTTATGATCCTTTTGGGGAAAAATTAATTTTTCCACAAATGATCACACGGGGGGATGTAAAAAATAGACTCGAATACAGGACTACAATCCCCATGAGCCTTTGCTCCACTTCCCCAGAATGCCTTGTAATCTCACCTGGGCCGAGATCGAGAAGATATTTAAGCAAAGGCTTTTGAAGGGCTCGGCCCTTTTGGACTTCGGTTTTTGGAGCAGAGGCGTCTCTTCCATGATGTGAGGTTATTTTTTCTAGGCCTCTGGCCTAGGCACATGTTTCTTACTTGTATATTCTTAATCTTTAACCTTTAATAAACCTCTAAAAAATATATATTCCTTGCAGAGAGAAACTAATTTCTACCTGCCTCAGTCTCCCCCTCTCCCCTAAATTTTAATCTTTACAAAACCCAAAAGTAATATGGCTGGGTCAAAGCCCTTGGGTTTAAAAGAATGCCTACCCTTTGATCCTGGAATTACCTCCAGGAATTGATGCAGGGAGAAAGGAGAAGAGCAAGGAGAACATTGTACTCAGAAACTGATACACTGTGGCACAATTGAATGTAATGGACTTTTCTACCAGCAGCAAGGCAATGACCCAGGACAATCCTGAGGGACTTATGAGAAAGAATGCTATTCACATCCAGAGAAAGAACTGTAGGAGCAGAAATGCATTAGAAAAATATATGACAGACCATGTAGTGTGATAGGGATGTGATTAGTATTTTGATGTTAAAGAATTGCTCTATTGCAAATATGAATAACATGGAAATAAGTTTTGAACAATGATACATGTATAACCACTGCTTGTAGGCTTTGGGAGGGGGAAGGAGAAAGTGGTGGGGAGAATCATGAATCATGTAACTGGGAAAATATTCTAAATAATTTTTTAAAGCCCTTTGTAAAGAGTTCCAAATTGCCTTTCCGAATGGTAGGGTTATTTCACACCTCCACCAGCAATGCATTAGTGTCCCAATTTTGCCACATCACCTCCAACATTTATTACTTTCCTTTTCTGCTAGGCATGAGCTGGTACCTCAGAGTTGTTTTGATTTGCATTTCTCTACTTATGAGAGATTTAGAATACTTTTTCATGTTCTTATTGATAGTTTTGATTTTTTTTATCTGAAAACTGCCTATTCATGTCCCTTGCCCATTTATCAATTTGAGAATGGCTCAACTTTTTGTTGTTCAATTGATTTAACTCCCTATAAATTTGAGAAATTAGACCTGTGTCAGAGGTTTTTGTTATAAAGATGTCTTCCCAATTTGTTGCTTCCCTTCTAATTTTGGTTGCATTGGTTTTGTTTGTACACAACCTTTTTAATTTAATGTAATTAAAATTATTCATTTTACATTTTGTAATATTCTCTATCTCTTACTTGTTCTTAGCTTTTTTCCCTTTCCTAAAGCTCTGACAGGATTTATTATGCTATATTCACCTAATTTACTTATAATTTCCTTCTTTATATTTATGTCATTTACTCATTCTGAATTTATCATGGTATAGGATGTAAAATGTTGATCTAAACCTAATCTCTCCCATCCTGTTTTCCAATTTTCCCAGCAGTTTTTTTTTCAAATTATGAGTTCTTGTCCCCAAAACTAGGATCTTTGGGTTTATCATACACTATCTTGCTGAGGTCATTTTCCCTAAGTCTATTCCATTGATCCTCCCTTCTGTCTCTGAACCAGTACCATAATGTTTTGATGACCACTGCTTTAGAATACAGTTTAAGATCTGGTACTGCTAGGTCCCCATCCTTCACATTTTTTCTCATTAGTCCCCTTGATATTCTTGTTCTTTTGTTCTTCCAAATAAACTTTTGTTATATTTTTTTCTAATTCAATAAAAATAGTTTCTTGGTAGTTTGATTGGTATGGCACTGAATAATTCATTTTTATTATATTAGCTCGTCCTACCCATGAGCAATTAATGTTTTCTCCAATTGTTTAGATCTGGTTTTAATTGTTTGGAAAATGTTTTGCAGTTGTGTTCATATAATTCCTGTATTTGTCTTGACAAATATATTCCTAAATATTTTATATTGTCTAGAGTGATTTTAAATTGAATTTCTCTTTCTAACTCTAGCTGCTGAGTTGTTTTGGAAATATGTAGAAATGCTGATGACTTATGTGGGCTTATTTTGTATTCTTTAACTTTGCTAAAGTTGTTAATTATTTCCACTAACTTTTTAGTTGATTTTCTAGGATTCTTTAAGTATGCCATCATATCATCCGCAAAAAAGTTATAGTTTAGTCTCCTCATTGCCTCCTTTAATCCCATCAGTTTCTTTTTCTTCTATAATTGTTACCACTAATGTTTCTAGTACAATGTCAATAATAGATGTGATAATGGGCATCTTACTTTAGGGGAATTTTAAAAGCAGGCAAAAAGAAACATCACTGGAGAGGTTTCTTGTGAAGCTTTTACCTGGTGAATCTCAAGCAGGTTTCAATGATGATAAGGGACAGAAAAGAGAAACAGAAAGAACTCAAAAGGACAGCTGTCCTTAGATGTTATGGGAGGGGAATTCCTCTTCCAAACTAACATTTCTCCTTTCTACCATCCCCTTAGGCCATAAACTCCTCTCAAAACAGGAAAGTTAAGTTAATTATTTTAAACCTAATTGTTGTTTTTATTTATGTCTATATATTATTAATGCTTATTTAGTAAAAATAAAACTATTAATATAAATAATACATTATAAAATCTGTGTTTTCTGGGATAGATGAATTCAATTTACATTATTCCTTAATAGAAAAATTCATTGTGTACTTAACCTTTTGGGTAGTCAACCTGCCTTCTGGAATGAATTAATGATGATTATGAAGATGCCACTATATATCTATATCTATCTATATATAGTAGACAGATAGATAGGCAGATATAGAGACAGATAGACAAGTTAGATACATAAAGAGGGGGAGAGAGAGAGGGAAGGGGGAGAGAAATGATCGATAAAAGTATGCCTTGCTTATTTTTATTTATCAATTTTTTCTTCTCTGGAGATGACATCCCTAAATAGAAAGCTGACAAACTTTTGAGGCAATTAGTCATTCTTTGTATTCATATCTGAGGCATTTCTTTCTGCATTCCAATGTGCAAAACTCTACTTTCTTGCCACTGGGTTGAGAGTGATTTCTTTTTTTCCTCATTCTGAAATCCTGACTCTGGGAAAACGACTGGTGTTTCCCTTCTGTCAAAATTGCCTATTAGTGACTTGGGAGAGTGTTTTATTGCTAAGTAAACTGGCGTGGTACAACATTAAAGAACTGTATCCTTTCCCTTCATACTTCCCTTTTCTTATTTTTGACTATTCAACTTTAATCTTTTTTATCAGCAGTGTTTTAAAATTAACAGACCTCTGGGTGTGGCTTTTAACATGATTATAACTTTAAGTATCTTGTATTTCTTGGATTATAAAATACAGAATTATAGAATGTGAGAGTTGGAAAGGACTTTGATGGCCATAAAGTCCCACCCCTTTGCCAAAGGAATCCTCATATGTCTTTGTATAAACCATACAAAATTTTTTCTTATTTTTATAATTAAAAATACCCTGTAGGAATCAACCCATCATGTTTACATTTTACAATTCCCTATCCTCAACCCTGAATCACCAAATGATTGCTAAAAAAAAGTCTGCTAATGTGGAAATTTAGTGTCTTGTATTGTAATTGATTTTTGACACATCTCTTGACATGTGTGTAGAGACGCATTTATTCACACATGCACAAATATACATACATGTGTGATGTACATTTATATATGCTTCTGATTTTTCTGCGCCCTTTATTATTGCCATAAGTGTGTCACCTAATTTGAAACAGACTCGCTGCTGTTTTCAACTATAATAGGTTTGTGGGTGAAATATATGAGATAGAAATGACTGTACAAAATGTGAAAATCTAATGCTAGACATTCCGACTAGGCCTTTGCAGACAGGAATGTGGGTTTGTCT
This sequence comes from Monodelphis domestica, assembly GCF_027887165.1. Lineage (NCBI taxonomy): Eukaryota > Metazoa > Chordata > Mammalia > Didelphimorphia > Didelphidae > Monodelphis > Monodelphis domestica. Next base: position 470,799,955 of record NC_077228.1, read on the forward strand.
GGACAGGAATTATAAACCTAGGAGTACTTTACGGTAATAACCACAGTATGTGCATCCTGCATTTGAATTTTATTTTTTTAATTACTGTGCAATATGCCATTTTAAGAGTGGGGTTCGTGGCTTTTGGGGTTATGAATCCTACACACCCAAGCAAATAGCTGCTCAATGTGTGGCTGAAGACTAGGCATCAAGTCACCAGCACAGATGAGAACATGGCCCCTATTATCCATCTGCCAGGTTAGACCTCAAGAAGATACCTGGCATAACCAGGCAGTTGGGGAGGGAATGAGAAATAAGGGAGAGTGTACATGCACAGAAATCTGAGAAAGAGTCAGATTCTAAAGGTAGAATTTGCTCACACTGTGGTGGATAAAAGCTAGGTTTCCCAAAGTTTGTCATTCCTGCCCATGCTAACTCACATTCCTATCTGCACAGGCCTACTTGGAATGTAGAATATCAGGAGCCCTGCAGGCAGAAGTAGTGGGCACTGACAGAAGGCTGGCCTCCACATGCAGTCAATATGGTAGAAATTCCAGGTCACAGATTGGTCTCTTTAGCTACAAGTATATATTAAGTGACTGCATCTCAAGAAACACTTTGTCTTTCATTAGGGCAAACTAATTTAAAAAAAGGATTTAAAGCAGTGGAATCTTGGACCTTCAGTAAAGAGAATAAAATGTCATTGGGCAAAGTGCCTAGGAGTTGGGGTGAGGGGTAGAAACAAGAAGATTTTAAGTCCTGTCAAAATTTAATATAAAAATATTAGAATGATCAAAGGATGGGAATGGGAAAAAAGTCTAAATGCCTCATCCTCTGTTACAGGCAGCATACAGTACTAGCTTTTAGGAAGACTAAAAATAAGTAACACTGAGGGTATTTAGATGGTCACCAGCATAAGGACAAACTTGACTCTGTTTGGAATGTTAAACTCCCACCCTTTGAAGGAATTTAAAACTTCTAACTAGAACACACAAGACAGCAAATATGATGGCTTAGGGTAAATTTGAAGCCAAGTGTTCTCCAATATTTTTTCATGCAATTAATGGACTTCCTTAGTGTGTATCAACCTAAAGAGTGATGTGACTAAAAGGAAAGGCACAGCCTAACAGTTCAGGTAACTTATGTGACCAACTAAATATCAATAACTTTCTCCAGAACTAGAGGAGTGGCTGGATTCCAACCTCAGTTTAGTAGATTTGGTTGAGTTAACGTGTCTCATTCTACTTTTGTTCCTCTCTGGTCTCAGAGGAAGGAAAGGTTTCTATGGTAATCCTGGATATTAAATGGACTTTAAATTAGTCTTATAGGTGTAGTTTAATTCAGGTCCCTAGGTGATCCTCTTGAAGGAAAATGAAAGCCACTTCCAGAAATAAACTGAGGTCCTTAGTTGATATCAGAAAAAGGGAACCACTTTATACCCTCAAGTGGATCATCACTATCCTCAAAGTGTCACTCATTCTAGCTTAAAGTGGGGTCAAGTCTTTAGGACTAGAACAGAAGTCAGCTTTAGTTAATACATTCATACCCCTGTGGAACTAAAAGTATAAATGAAAGGGATAAATTACTTGAATAAGGTCAGAAAGATAATGGCAGAGATCTACCTTAAAGAAAACATTGGAAAGGAAGGAAATTTCAAATGACAAATAAATAAATTGGGCATTTCACAACTAAAGATAACACTAACAGAGAATTAACACTCAGGATTATATGTTTAGAGCTGAAAGTTAGCTAAGAAGTCATCTAGTATAATCCCCTTCATTTGATCCATGTCTAGAGTGGTAGAATGATTTGCTCAACATCACAAAACAGGACATGTCTGTAGACCTAGGATTTAAGGATACATCATTTGATTCCAAATCCAGTGCCCTTTTTACAAACCATACTCTAGTTCCCATCCTTTATTGAAAGCAGTCCTTTGCACGGTTCCATAGCTTGGAAACTTAATAGGACCACCCACCATGTTTGGCTCTTTCTATGCTTGCTTTTCCAAACTGTGATCCTGAACTCTACCGAAGCTGTTTTGCACCTGGGAGTGCCTTGTGGGGAAGTTGTTGCTAGTACTTATATTGCTGCTTCGAAGATTGGGTTTAAGATGTGTCTGTGGTACTGACAGACTGATTATAGGCTCTATGCAGGTTTTATACAAACCAGATTTAGAGAGAAAGAATAGCCTATATTTAGATGAATGTGGAACCAATATGCTTTAAATGGATGTGAAACATGAAGCATAACTGTATGAATAACTGAAAATGAATATCACACAGAGGACAATGGGGAGATACATGGTAGGTGTCAAGAGTCTAAAATATATAACAAATCAGAAACTTTAATAAATAAGAGTAAAAGATTATATCAGTGATAGGTAGGCTAGAAAAAGATGGCTGGTCACATAGTGATGGCAATGATGAGAGATAGGTAGTACCAATTGTTCATGACTATTCTAGAGATACTAGGATAAATTAAGGAAGACTTCTAACTTGGAGGGTGGATTTCTATATTGAGCTTATGGCCAAGAGTTCCATTGACTGGGTGTGGATGGGTTGTGATTTACATCTTAGGAGGGAACAAGCAAATCACTGAAATCACTTTTGGTGCATTTTGATATTTGGATTCAGTATGAGGAAACTTGGATCCAGCCTCTGAAATATCCTTCTGTTCAGATATTTTACTATACCTCATTAATAAACTGATCGATTTTATCCCTTCTGTTGAATACTAGCCATTTTGACCCCTTGCTCTTACTAAATACTGGGAAGTATTTTGTTTCTGTATGTCTGGGAATTATTGTCAACAAGCTCTACCATCTTTATAGGCACCTAGGTCCACAACCTTCACTTTTTCTTGAACTCTTCCTTCTTCTTCACCCCTCGGATTTTTGAAATTATTTGTCAAAAATGATTCATTCAACTTTTAAAATATCTCTCAAATATTTTCTCCTCTATCTACTAACACAGCCTGGGTGCTTGTATAGCCCTCCTCACCTTCTACCTGGCATAATTAATGCTAAAGCCTTTTAATTGGTCTCTCCTCACCTCATATCTTTCCCTCATCAAACTTATCCTCCATGTGGATGCCAAAATAATATTCTTAAAACAAGATGCCTCTTCCATATTCTAGAAGCTTCAGTGGTTCCCTTTACCCCTGAGATAAAATACAAAGACTTCTGTTTAACATTTTCAATCTTTTATATTCAAATTTATCTTTCCAGGCTTATTGTACATTACTCTCCTCAATGTATTATACATTCAAATCAAATTGGTATACTTGTAATTCCTTGTGTTATATAGTTCATTTTTTATCTCAATATCTTTCATTAGACTGTCCCCCATGGCTAATAATCTCCAAATTCTCATCTCTACCCTGTAAAATCCCTTTCATAGTTTATTTCAAGCATTACTTTCTATTTGAGATTTATCCTAATCTCTTCTATTTTTTAGTGTCTTCCCTTACAATGAATTACTTTATATTTATTTTCCTATATTTAATATTTCCTTACTTGGAAATATAGACCTAAGAGGGGGCAGAAACTATTTTATTTTTGTTTTTGTATTTTTGTTGTCTGAAAAATACTTTGACCTTATATTTTTCTTCTACAGAGGCTGCTTCAAAATACCCAGGCTATAAATGTCAATCTCATGGGACCTGAAAAACAAGAATCCAATACTTATCTTGTGGGTCACTTTTGATTACTCTTTCATCATTACCTCTGTATGTTTCATATCTGTGTGTGTATGTATGTTTCATATATATATATATATATATATGTGTGTGTGTGTAAAATATATATATTTGCTGAGTTCTGTTCTGAATTTCCCCCAACATAATTGAAACTCTTTTAGCTTGCTAAATCCTCTCCCTTTTTGCCATTTAGAATTATGTTCAGATTTGCTAGATATTTTATTCTTGGTTCTAAGCTCAGTTCTCATGCTTTACAAAATGCTATGTTCCACGTCCTCCATTCTTTTAATGTTGCAGCTGCGATGTCTTTTGGTATCATGATTGTAGCTCCACAATATTTACATTTTTCTTGTTGTTTGAAGTATTTTTTCCATAACCTAAAAGCTATGGTACTTATTAGTGATGTTCCTATTTATTTTCATCTTTTGATCTCTTTCAGCTAGAGATTGGTATATTGGTGTATTGGTATATTGAAATATTCTTTCCATTCCTATTTTACCTTCTGATCCTAGGATTTCCTTGATGATTTCTTAGAGTATGGTGTCTAAATTCTTTTTTTTTTTGGTCATGGCTTTTCAAGAGTCTAATTATTCTAAAATTACCTTTCCTTGATCTATTTTCCAGGTCAGTTGTTTCTGTGAGAAGATATTTAATATTCTCTTCTATTATCTGATTCTTTCATTTTTGCTTTATTATTTCTCATTGTCTTAAGAGATTATTAGCTTCTCTTGTCCAGTTCTAGTTCTTAAAAGAATATTTTCACTAATGAGCTTCTGGATCCCTTTTTCTATTTTGGTGATCTTTCATAATTTTCTTCTTCTCTTGCATCGTTCTTATTCTTTTCCTAGTTTTTCCCTCAACCTTTCTCATTTGCATTTTAGGTCCTTTTAAAGATCTTCCAAAATCTCTTTTTTAGCTTTTGGTCATTTATCGTGTTTCTGTAGTGCTTTTGAAGTAGGAATTTTTACTTCATTGTCCTGTGAATTTAAGCCAGAGTAACTATCAATTGTTTGGTTCTTTTTAAAAAATTTTTTCTGAACTCTCAGAGTTCCTACAGTGTTGGGTTATGTTATCTTAGGTGTCAGGATTTTTGTATCTCTTTGTTCTTTGTTTTCCCTGGGCCCTATTTAGTTATTCCAATTTTATAGCCCAGGATCTGATATACTTCCCAGATCTCCTGTTCAAGCCCCAGTCCATGAATGATCTCAAGGGCACCAACAAGAGGCAGCAGGCATTTCTGCCCCTGTTACTGCAAGCAGAAAGGCTTCTTCCCCCTCTGGTGACAACCAGAGTCCTTACTCTCTTAGGAGCAATCATAGCTGATAGAGCCTTAGTTCCCTCAGCAGTCACACTCACTGGTGGCACTTCCTCTTCATTCTTCCTCTGCCACCACAGTTGATCCTGATAGAATAGAGGTCCACTACACATTCACTGATCCTCCAATGTCCCTCACTTGTCTTCCTCAAGGCTTGATGTACTGCCCATAGGGTCTAAAGCATGTGTACTCCAAGCTATCTGCTCCTTCCATCCCAGCTGTGAACCACTGCCACTGAAACCACTGTTTCCTGCCAGCAATTCTGCATCCCCTGTTACAGTAGACAGAGCTGTTCCTAGGAGCCATAGCCTAAGGATGTGGATTCCAGTGTCCCCTCCTGGTGGTAGGGCTTAGTGGCTCAAAGAAAAAGAAGTGGTTGCTAATCCTGCCTTTAGGGGTTGTGTTGCTGATTCCGACCTGTTTGCTAAGATCCAGGCAGCTATGGGACTTGGGCTAAGGAAGTCAAAGACCTTCTTCCCTAGTTGTTTCTGATTGTTTAGCTTCACAGTCAACTCCCACCTGCTCTTGTCCCTTTTAGAATTGATTTTGTGGATTTACTTTTGGTTGTTTATGGCAAGGGTCAATTGGAGAACAATGAAGTTTCACTCCTACTCTGTCATCTTCAAACAATGCACCTGCTTTTATACTTCCCTAAGTAATTCATATTCTTACTTACAACAGTGATTATTTCCATCTTTTCAACACCTATTATCTTCTCCTCTCACACTTCACAGGAAAAATTGAGGCCATTTGCTCCTGCTTCTCTTCTTATTTTATATCACTCAGATATCTTCTCCAGTATCTGGTTCTTCACCCTTGTGTCATACTTAGAGATGGTCCTTCTCCTTGACTGGATGAAACCCATTGCATGCATTCTTCATATTTTATATTTCTATTGAAAACTGTTTGCTCTTCGGAGTACATTTCTGATCTTTCCATAAGGAATGCTTGGAAATAATCTATTTTAATAAAGATTCATTTTCTCCTATGGGATAATACCTTATATTTTTGGTTAGGTAATTCTTGGTAGTAAGCCTACCTCTTCTGCCCTTTGGAACATCACATTTGAAGTTTTCAAGTCCTTTCTAAAAGTTGCTGCTAAATCTCATTTGATCCTGATTGTGATACCTTAATATTTGAATCCTTTCTTTACAATTCCTTGAAGTATTTTCTTTTTGTTTCAGGTATTCTAGATATTGGCTATAAAATACCTGGGAATTTGCATTTGGGAGTTTCTTTCAGGAGATGATTCATGAGTTATTTCTATTTCCACTTTCACCCTGGTTCTAAGAAATTAAATCAGAATTTCCTTTATGATTTTTTTTGGAATATGATGTACAGGTTATTTTCTTAATTTTTTCTTTTCTAAATTTCTTTATTTTAATCTTAAATCTTTTCTTAAAAATTCTTAAATTATCTCTCTCCTTCATGTTTACCAGTATTTTATCTCAAATGCTTTACATTCTCTTCTACTTTTAGAATATTTTTACTTTTAAAAAATATTCCATGTGTCTCATAGAATTATTATCTTGGTTTTGTATTATTTAAATTTTCATAGATTTTATTGCTTGGACAAAGCTTTGTATCTCTTGTAATGAGCTGTTTAATTTCCATTCCAATCCTTTCTTCTATATCTCTTTTTTTTTCAATTCTTTTTATCAAAAGATTTCCTTTATTTTTAAAAACCACTTTAAAATTTTAGAAAGCCCCTTGCTTCATCTCTTTCAAGTTCTATTTTGACTTATATCCAATTAATGTTTTTCTTTGAGGTTTTGTCTGTAGGTGATTTGGAAGCATTTTTTTCTGTGTTTATATCTTAATCATTTGCGACCTTTACAGTTTTTTAGATGAGATTACTTTTTGTGAATTTGTTTGCATATTCTCCCAGCTTTCTTCCTAACTTTAGCCTGTGTTAGGGTCATAGAGAGAATGTTTTGATTGATCTTGTCACCTCTGAGGTTCCTGCTATTGTTTTCTTAGGTCCTTATAGAGTTGTATTATTCCAAGATGATAAAGACTTGTTCTTTATCTTATTTTTTAATTTAATTTTATATTTTATATATATTTATATATATATAATTATATATTTATCTTTATCTTCTTAAAGAACATGCTTGTTCAAAATTTCAGGGTTCCCAATGTTTTCTAGACAAATTCTGATGCCTCCCTCCTAGTCTCTGAAAGTTCCTAATTTGGGTTTAAGTCTGAGCAACACACCTGTGGGCTTGCTCTTGGTTGTAAACTCTAGTAGTCTGCTGCTGTATTTAGCCCATTCCAGTCAACTGTGAAGATCATTGGTTCAGAAAACAGAAGTGCAAATTGTTCTTTTATCTGGGGTTCTTGTCCTGATTATTAAAAAAAAAAAACAAACAAAAAAAACTGAGCTTCCTACCTCCTACCTGACTTCTGAACCGCACAGCTACTACTTGATCCTGGAACTGTTTCGTGCTGATTACATAGCCTTGAGCCAAAGACCTTTCCTGGAATGCTACTTTTAGTACTTATTAGCTACTTTAGTTTTACCCTGAATCTATGATCCTGAAGTGTATAGTGATTTACAGAATTTCTAGTTGGGACCATTCCATACTCTATGGGGGATTAGATCCCTCTGGGTTGGTTCTGGGACTGCTACTTGCTCTAGTGCACAGCCTCCTCCTGGGCTGGACTATATTTATCTGTACTTGCTTGACCCTTTCCCCAGTGTCTCTTTACCTCTGCTAATGTGGACTGGGGAGATTCTTCACTATGATTTTTTCCTTAGATTTCTCATTTAGGATTTAGCCTGCTACATTTTTTAAATTTATGTCAAGGAATTTTAGGGTTAAACACAACTGTATTTCATCCTGCTGTTCCACTATTTGGACTCACTCTTCATTTCTAATCATCTTATACTTTACCCATATAAATTATTATAATTATATAATTTTATGTATATGATATATAAATGTATATATTATATAATTATTATAACCAATGTATTCTACAATGCCACTGATTTTCTTAAGGTTTCTTACACACAACACTTCATCATCTGACTTTGTGACTTTTCAGGGGGGTTATCTCCATGCTTGGAATACATCCTCTACTTGCTTGCCTCCTGACTTCTTTGGATTCCTTCAAGACTCAGCTCAAATTATATCTTCTTCTTTTGGGGGTTCCTCTCAATGAGAGTGCCTCACCCTCGGCCTCTAAGATTACCTCTAAATTACTTGGGACGTATCTTATTTGTATAAAATTCTTTGCATGTTTTCTCTCATTCTAATCTAGGAGATAACAGTTGCATATATATATATATATATTATATATATATATATATACAGATACATAAAAAGGAATAAAATCATCTAGAAAACAGTTACAAAGCAACCTTTCAGGGGGAAGGCATCAGAAGCTACTGGGATTAAAATAGACCTTATCTAGAAAGTGGATCTAGAGGTGATGCTTTGGAATGAGAAGAGTGATTCCAAAACGGAGAAGCAAGGATGGAGAACATTTCAGGAATGGAGCACAACCAATGAAAAGACAGAGATGGGTAATATAGTGCTGTATGTGAGAAGCAGCAAAGAGGCCAGAAAAGCTGGATGAGGCCATCTATGGTGGGGAACACTATATATAAATGCAGGGAAGGTAGGATAGGGTCAGGTTCAAAAGAGTTCAAAACTCCAAAGAGAGGAGTTTATATATATTTTTATCCTTAAAGTTATAGGAAGCTGTTGGAATTTACCAAGTAAGAGTAATAGTCTTTAGCCTTGAGAAAATCATCGAAACCACTATGTGGACAATTTTTAAATGGAGGCATATTTTTTATATTTTTTTATATTTATTTATATATTTTAATTTTTATTTATTTATTTATTTATTTTTTAAATATTTATATATTTTAAATGGAGGCATGATTTTTAAATCAGTGGCATATTTCTTATTTTTGGTTATCCATGATCTTTAGCCCTTCCATTTTAATATAAAGAACATGTTTTGGTGTCACATCTTCCAAGATCCCTTAATCAAACTTTTAATTTTGTAACTAGTCAGTGCACTTGTCTATTATCATTATCTTTGGGTCATATTCCACTACTAGATTACTCTGAAGGATAGGGACCATATTTCATCTAATTTTGTATCTTTTATTCTACTGCTCGGTACACTTGAATTAATGATTGAATGAAATGGCATTTGTTAAATGCTTACAGGGTGTCCAGTTCTATGTTAATTACTGGGAATACAAATACAAAAGTTGAAAAGCATCCTAAATTCAAGAACTTTACATTCAAATGGTAAAGATAAATCTCAGGGCAATTTGATTAGAAAAATAAGAAGGATACTGACTGGGGCCTTATGGAAACAAGCTTTCATATCTCTTCCAGGAAGAAAGGCAGAATTAAATGGATTATGAGAGAGAATTGGGGGAGGAGGTAGAGATTATAAGTGAATCTCGAGGAGATTGTTAAAGAGAATTCAAGAGATTGGGAAGTGATATAAAATGTGAAGATTAGAGATTTTCTGAAATAGTGGTCTTTGAAAGGCAGTCATCAATGAGGACTAGACATCTGTAGTTCCAAATGATGCATTGTTGCAAAAAACAATGCCACCAAAACTTTATAAAAAATCTTTGAATGTTTATGTGGGCAAAGTGATAAAAACTGATATGAAAGCTCTTCAAATTTAGCTAGATTTAGTATGATAAACATAATGTACAACTCACAGACTATATATATATTTATATAAGTTTTTTCATCTTTGCAAAATAACATTGAGTTTACCTTCTACATGCAGATTTTGAGATAACAGAAACATCTCCAGGCCATGTTGAACTATCAGAAGACTATAAGATCATAGATTATGTCTGGAAAGGACCTTAAAGATTTTTTTTTTAATTTTATAATATTTTATTTGATCATTTCCAAGCATTATTCATTAAAGACAAAGATCATTTTCTTTTCTTCCCCCCCCCCATAGCCAACGCGTGATTCCCCTGGGTATCACATGTGTTCTTGATTTGAACCCATTGCCATGCTGTTAGTATTTGCCTTAGAGTGTTCCTTTATAGTCTCTCCTCTGTCATGTCCCCTCAACTGCCATAGTCAGGCAGCTGCTTTTCCTCGGTGTTTCTACTCCCACAGTTTGTCCTCTGCTTATGAATAGTGTTTTTTCTCCTAGATCCTTGCAGATTGTTCAGGGACATTACGCCGCCACTAGTGGAGAAGTCCATTATGTTCGATTATACCACAGTGTATTAGTCTCTGTGTACAATGTTCTCCTGGTTCTGCTCCTCTCGCTCTGCATCACTTCCTGGAGGTTGTTCCAGTCTCCATGGAATTCCTCCACTTTATTATTCCTTTTTGCACAATAGTATTCCATCACCAACATATACCACAATTTGTTCAGCCATTCCCCAGTTGATGGGCATCCCCTCGTTTTTCAATTTTTGGCTACCACAAAGAGTGCAGCTATGAATATTCTTGTACAAGTCTTTTTCTCCATTATCTCTTTGGGGTACAGACCCAGCAGTGCTATGGCTGGATCAAAAGGTAGACATTCTTTTATCGCCCTTTGGGCATAGTTCCAAATTGCTCTCTAGAATGGTTGGATCAGTTCACAACTCCACCAGTAATGAATTAATGTCTCTACTTTGCCACATCCCCTCCAGCATTCATTACTTTCCTTTGCTATCATGTTATCCAATGTGCTAAGTGTGAGGTGATACCTCAGAGTTGTTTTGATTTGCGTCTCTCTGATTATAAGAGATTTAGAGGCCTTCTTCATGTGCTTATTAATAGTTTTGGTTTCTTTATCTGAAAACTGCCTCTCCATGTCCCTTGCCCATTTATAAACTGGAGAATGGCTTGGTTTTTTGTACGATTTAGCTCTTTATAAATTTGAGTAATTAAACCTTTGTCAGAGGTTTCTATCAAGGTTTTTTTTCCCAATTTGATGTTTCCCTTCTGATTTTAGTTACATTGATTTTGTTTGTACAAAACCTTTTTAATTTGATGTATTCCAGATTATTTATTTTACATTTTGTGATTCTTTCTATGTCTTGCTTGGTTTTAAAGTCTTTCCCCTCCCAAAGGTCTGACATGTATACTATTCTGTGTTTACCCAATTTACTTATGGTTTCCATTTATGTTTAAATCATTCACCCATTTTGAATTTATCTTGGTGTAGGGTGTGAGGTGTTGATCAATTCCTAATCTCTCCCACATTGTCTTCCAATTTTCCCAGCAGTTTTTATTGAATAGTTGATTTTTGTCCCAAAAGCTGGGATCTTTGGGTTTATCGAATACTGTCTTACTGAGGTCGCTTGCCCCAGTCTATTCCAATGATCCTCCTTTCTGTCTCTTAGCCAGTACCAAATTGTTTTGATGACTAATGCTTTATAATATAGTCTGAGATCTGGGACTGCAAGGCCCCCATCATTTGTGTTTTTTTTTTCATTATTTCCCTGGATATCCTTGATCTTTTGTTATTCCAAATGAACTTTGTTATGGTTTTTTCTAAATCAATAAAGTAATTTTTTGGTAGTTCAATGGGTATGGCACTAAATAGATAAATCAGTTTGGGTGGGATGGTCATTTTTATTATATTGGCTCGTCCTATCCATGAGCAGTTAATGTTTTTCCAATTGCTCAAGTCTAGTTTTAGTTGTGTGGAGAGTGTTTTGTAGTTGTGTTCATATAGTTCCTGTGTTTGTCTTGGGAGATAGATTCCTAGTTATTTTATTTTGTCTAAGGTGATTTTGAATGGGATTTCTCTTTCTAGTTTTTGCTGCTGAGCTTTGTTGGAGATATATAGAAAAGCTGATGACTTATGTGCGTTTATTTTGTATCCTGCAACTTTGCTAAAGTTGTTGATTATTTCAATTAGCTTTTTGGTTGAATCTCTAGGATACTTTAAGTAGACCATCATGTCATTTGCAAAGAGTGATAACTTGGTCTCCTCCTTGCCTATTTTGATGCCTTCAATTCCTTTTTCTTCTCTAATTGCTACTGCTAGTGTTTCTAGTACAATGTCAAATAGTAGAGGTGATAATGGGCATCCTTGTTTCACTCCTGATCTTATTGGGAATGCATCTAGTTTACCCCATTGCAGATGATATTAGCTGATGGTTTTAGATATATACTGTTTATTATTTTTATGAATGACCCTTCTATTCCTATGCTTTCTAGTGTTTTTAATAGGAAGGGGTGTTGTATTTTATCAAAGGCTTTTTCTGCGTCTATTGAGATAATCATGTGGTTCTTGTTGGTTTGCTTGTTGATGTGGTCAATTATGTGGATGGTTTTCCTAATATTGAACCAGCCCTGCATCCCTGGGATAAATCCTACTTGATCATGGTGGATGATCCTTCTGATCACTTGCTGGAGTCTTTTTGCTAGTATGCTATTTAATATTTTTGCATCTATATTCATTAGGGAGATTGATCTATAGTTTTCTTTCACTCTTTTTGACCTGCCTGGTTTTGGAAACAGTACCATGTTTGTGTCATAAAAGGAGTTTGGTAGAACTCCCTCTTTGCTTATTATGTCAAATAGTTTGTATAGTATTGGGATTAACTGTTCTCTGAATGTTTGATAGAATTCACTGGTGAATCTATCATGCCCTGGGGATTTTTTCTTAGGAAGTTCTTTGATGGCTTGTTGGATTTCATTTTCTGATATGGGATTATTTAAGAATTCTATTTCTTCTTCTGTTTGTCCAGGCAGTTTGTATTTTTGTTGATATTCATCCATATCACCAAAATTGGTGTATTTATTGCCATATAATTTGGCAAAGTAATTTTTAATGATTGCCTTAATTTCCTCTTCATTGGAGGTGATGTCCCCCTTTTCATCTTTGATGCTGTTAATTTGCTTTTCTTCTTTCCTTTTTTTAATTAGATTGACCAGTACTTTATCTATTTTGTTTGTTTTTTTCAAAGTATCAGATTCTTGTCTTATTTATTAAATCAATAGTTCTATCACTTTCGATTTTATTAATTTCTCCCTTAATTTTTAGAATTTCTAGTTTGGTTTTCTCCTGGGGGTTTTTAATTTGATCGATTTTGAGTTTTTTCATTTGCATTTCCAACTGATTGATCTCTGCTCTCCCAAGTTTGTTAATATATGCACTCAGGGATATGACTTTACCTCTGATTACCTCTTTGGCTGCATCCCAAAAGGTTTGAAAGGATGTCTCACCATTGTCATTTTCCTCGATGAAATTATTAATTGTTTCTATGATTTCTTCTCTAACTAAATGATTTTGGAGTATCATATTGTTTAATTTCTGATTAGTTTTTGATTTGGTTTTCCATGTACCATTACTGATCATTATTTTTATTGCCTTGTGATCTGAAAAGGCTGCATTTATTATTTCTGCTTTTCTGCATTTGTGTGCCATGTTTCTGTGACCTAATGTATGGTCAATCTTTGTGAATGTGCCATGTTGTGCTGAGAAGAAGGTGTATTCCTTTTTATCCCTATTTATTTTTCTCCATATGTCTATTAATTCTAATTTTTCTAAGACTTCATTCACTTCTTTTACCTCTTTCTTATTTATTTTTTGATTTGATTTATCTAAATTTGATAATGGTTGTTTCAAGTCTCCCACTAATATAGTTTTACTGTCTATTTCTTCATTCAATTCTCCTAGTTTCTCCATTAGAAATTTGGGTGCTATATTATTTGGTGCATACATGTTGATTAGTGATATTTCCTCATTATCTAAAGTCTCTTTTAACAAAATATAGGGAATTATCTTCCCTATCCCTTTTGATCAGGTCTATTTTTGGTTTCGCTTTATCAGATATCATGATTGCCACTCCTGCCTTCTTTCTGTCAGTTGAGGCCCAGAAGGTCTTACTCCATCCTTTAATTCTGACCTTGTGGGTGTCTACCCGCTTCATGTGTGTTTCTTGAAGACAACATATGGTAGGGTTTTGGATTCTAATCCATTCTGCTATTCGTCTATGTTTTATGGGTGAGTTCATCCCATTCACGTTCAAAGTTATGACTGTCACTTGTAGACTCCCTGGCATTTTGATATCCTTCCCTCATTCTAACCTTTCTTCTTCAGCTCTATCTTTTAGTCCAGTGATTTACTTTAAATCAGTCCCCCTTGTCCCCTCCCTTGATATGTTTCCCTTTCTAGTCCCTTCCTTTTTGTTCCCTCCCCCTCCCCCCTCTTCTTCTTTCCCTTTTTTGTGTTCCCTCTCCCCCTCCCCCCCTTGGTTTTCCCTTCTCCTTTCCCTTGTTGGGTAAGATAGAATTCAAGATCCCAATGGATCTGGATGTTCTTCCCTCTCAGAGTTGATTTCCCTGAGAGTAAGGTTTAAGTAAAAACTCTCTTCCTCTCCTTCTTATAGGAGTTTTCTTCCCCTCCCCTTCCCGTGTGAATTTTTGTGTGAGAAAGATTATTCTATTTGGTCTTTCCCCCCTATTTACACATTACATTTTCCCCACATGTTAATATACATAGATTGATATAAATGTAGTCCTTATAGAAGAGAGTTTGAGTGAAAGGAAAAGATAACATTTTTCTCCTTTTCCCTTTCCTTCATATGTACTTTTTCAGGTATTCCATGCTCTTTGTTTTTTGATATCGAACTTTCCACAGAGCTCTGGTCTTTTCCTTGCAAAAACTTGGAAATATTCTATTTTGTTGAATGCCCATACTTTCCCTTGGAAGTATATAGTCAGTTTTGCTGGATAGATGATTCTTGGTTGAAGGCCCAGCTCTCTTGCCTTTCTGAAAATCATGTTCCATGCCTTATGGTCATTCAGAGTGGAACTTGCAAGGTCTTGTGTGACCCTGATTGGCATTCCTTTATATCTAACTTGCCTTTTTCTGGCTTCTTGTAAGATTTTTTCTTTTGTTTGAAAGCTTTGGAATTTGGCAATTACATTCCTGGGAGTTGTCTTTTGGGGATTTAGTGTAGAGGGTGTTCTGTGACCTCTTTCAGTGCCTGTATTGCCCTCTTGTTCTAGGATCTCTGGGCAATTTTCTTTTGATTATATCTTGTGTTATGATGTCAAGTTTGCTGTTTATTTCTGGCTTTTCTGGTAGTCCAATTATTCTTAAATGGTCTCTTCTCCCTCTATTTTCCAATTCTATGACCTTGTCAGTGAGATATTTTATGTACTCTTCCAATTTCTTGGCCTTTTGGCTTTGCTTTATTAATTCTTGCTCTTTGTCTTCGAGTTGCCTAATTCTGACCTTTAGAGCCTGGTTTTCCTTTGCACTTTGGTCAAACTGGTTTTGTAGATGCGTGAATTTCTTTTGCATTATTTCCCACTTTTCCTCCCAGAAGGCTTCCATCTTTTTGATCCTTTCTTATTACAATTCTTCATGGGTTTGTGGAGAGTTTCCTTTTCCTTTGGAAGGTTTCGGAGCATTTGCTTGTGTATCGTTTTCTATCTCCTCTGTATTTTGTATTTTTGGTCCATAAAATGTGTCCAAAGTCACCTCCTTCTTCTTGTTTATCTTGGAGTTTTGAGGCTTTTGTGCTTCTGTGGAGTTTGCCATCTCTATCTGAGTGGAGAGGACTAGCTTTTCTTATCTCTGTCTGGTGTTCAGAGGTTTTAGCCATAGGCAAATTGTCTGGTTCTCCTCAGCTGTTCTGTCTTCCCGGGGAGGCCAGGAACTGCTGGTGTTTCTGTGTTACTGCCCTCCTCAGTTCCCTCCTGATGCTTCTCCGTTGCCTTACTTCCACGTTCTGAGCCTGGCTCGGCACTCTCCGCGAGGTTTTTCAGTGCCTTAGCCAGCCAGAAGAGCCTACACTCTGAGGGGGGAGGGGCCGCAGCTCCCCGGAGCTCCAAGGGCTCCTGATAAGATTAGTTTTCCCTGGGTTGAACTGAGTATGCCCTGAGGCAGGGACCTTCCCTGAGACTCGGATGGAAGGATCCAGCCAGGAGGTTACAGGCTCCCCCCATCTCTCTCTGTTTCCCTGCTGTCTGGGTACCCCCATTGTTTTCAGGAAGAGGCCTTCAGAATAGCCGGCTCTGAGGCTCTGAGGTTCCCTCTGCTGCCTCGGACTCAGCGCTCTGGGTTGTGGAGGATTGGTCCTGGGACCTTCCTTCTGCCTACCCCTTAGGTCCAAGTGATCTTGGGTTCTGGCTTTTGGGGGGTCGTACCTTTTGGTCCAGGTCCAGGAGGAGGATTCCCAGGGTCTATGCTGTTGTTTGTTTTGAATTTTGGTGCCCTAGCAGCATATAGTTTGAGTTCAGTGGGGAAGGGTTTCCGGAGATCTGAACTTTAGCTTTCTCTAAGCCACCATCTTGACCGGAAGTGACCCCTTAAAGATTTTCTAAATCAATTCCTCTCATTTTGCAGATGTGGAAGTTAGACTTAAAGAGGTGAATTGTCTTGACCAAGGTAGCCCAGGTGGTAAGTATAAAAATCAGTTTTGAACCCAAGTATTCTGCCTCAAAATACAAGTCTTTCTACTAAAACAAGGGGCTGTTAGGACTTCATTGGAGACCTCCTTATTGAATTGAATATTTCCTTTCTAAGATCTTTTTGATTACAGAGTGGTAGAAGTATTATATGAAGAATAAAGTCATCTCTCCATCTTTCCAGGTTTTGTTAAATGCACAAAATTGGTAGCTGACTATAAAATACATTTTTGTTCTGGATTTAGGCAATGCTGAATAATGAGTACTATATCTTTATCCCTACATGGTACATATGCATACAAATATATACTCTTTCATATCCCTTAGTACTTAGCATTCACCAGCATACAATTTTTGACCTAAGTACATATATTTTGAAATTATAGTGTTTAAAATAACCCTTCTCTCATTCAAGGGAAAATTATGTTGCTTCAGCTAGCTATGTTTGAGGCCACATTTTCCCTCTATTTTAGCAGCATGAAAATAAAGCATTCTACCTTTTCAGAGTTGAAAGAATACTTTCTTGTAAGTCATAAAGAACCTGTATTAATAGAATCCCAAACATTCCATAGTGGTGGCTCACTATGGTGAAATGTGAGTTGAGAAAGTTCACGTTGATCTAAGCTGTTTGCCTTGATTTTCTGTGAGGGATACTGAACAATGGGCCACAGTTCAATTCATGAAGCTATGATCTAGGTAGAGAACCGCAGTGAGGTTAGTTGGCAACTTTTGGAATGTCAGTAAGACAGGGCAAGGGGTTGTTCTCAATTAAAAAAAAACTGGCTAAACAAAAATGGTCTATTGGGTTTAAAAATGTTCAATGTTCATGGTAGCCTTTGAGCAGGATTCAAGGTATGGACTTCTGCTCACAGAAAGAGATGTAGATGTGTACAGACACAGAAGAAAAGCAAGATAGGTAGAAACAGAGACAATATGAGAGAGAGAGAGAGAGAGAGAGAGAGAGAGAGAGAGAGAGAAAGAGAGAGAGAGAGAGAGAGAGAGAGAGAGAGAGAGAGAGAGAGGGAATTATTTAGAATAAAAATAAGAGTAACCAGTTTATATATTTTCCAAAATACTGAAGTAGTATCCTAAATGAGCTATTGTCTTGTTTTTAGGATCTAGAGATAAATGAGGGTAAAGATTTAGGAAAATAGGAGTAATGTTGTTAAAAATACCAAAACATCAGGTAAACATTTTTCTTTTAAATCATTTGTGCTTTTCCAGAAGTGGTGAAGTATTTGGAATCAGGAAACTTAGTTTTAGAACCTTGTTCCCTTTACTGATTACTTGTGTGACCTTGGACAAGTCACTTTCACTCTCAGGGTCTTTGCTTTTCCCCTTTATAAAATGAAGGAATTGGATTAGATGAAATAGAAGGTGCCATCTAGTTCTAAACTTAGTATCCCATGATCCTATGTGTCTAAAAATTCTGAAATTTCTCAGTGAAAAAAAGCAGCTTTATATAATATATACATATATATATATATATATATACACAGAGAAAGAGAGAGAGAGAGAAAGAGAGAGAGAGAAAAAGAGAGAGAGAGAAAGAGAGAGAGAGAGAGAGAAAGAGTAAGCCCCCTAGTCACATGAGAAATTTAGGTAGCACAGTGCCTACTACACTACTGATACTAAGCCCTACATCTAGTGTCAGAAAGACCTGACTCAGATCCTGTGTGACCCTGGACAAATCACTTCACCTCAATTTGCCTCAGTTTCCTCATCTGAAAAATAGAATCATGTTATACATCCCAGGGATGTTGTGATGATCAAATGCGATAATAATTTTAAAGTGCCTAGAACAGTATATAACACATAGTAAGGACTATGCAAATGTTAGCTATTAGAGGAAAAAATGAGATTTGCATACAATGAGGAATAAGTGGAAAGGACTTGAAAAGAAAGTGGTAAGGCCACACAAGGAGACTCAAAAAATGTCTGGATAATCTCAGTATTGTACTGGTGTAACTGAAATATTAACAGAACAAGAAGGTCACCCCTGCATTGGGCATATGGCCTATGGAGCATTTCTAGAAAGAACATAGGAATTAGAACTGAAAGAGATCTTAGATAACTTTAGTTCAAACTTCTCTTACTTAAACTGAAACTCCAAAAGGTATAGTGAATTCTCGAAGCTCACATACACAGAGAGTAAATAGAGATGGTTCAGAATAATGTATGTTGCACCTGGAGTCAGAAAGCCCTCAGTCCAAATCATGCCTCTGAAACATTGAGCAACTCACTTAAATTCTTTGAACCTCAGTTTCCTTATCTTTAACAGAGAAGAATATATGAAGCATCTACCTGATAGGGTTGTTATGGAGGTCAAATGAAATAATGTTTATCAACAGTTGGGAAAATTTAAGACACATATGAATAACATTTTTTATTAAGAAATAGAACTGATTAAAAATTTAAGAAAAAAAAAACAGAACTGAGATTTTTAAACCCTGATATGCTGACTAGAAAATTACACAGAATGAGAAGCCATGATCACCAAGGACTTTGAATAAAGTCTCTCATTTTACAGATGGGGAAACAAGCTCAGAGATGTAGATGGATCCCAGATCCATTGAAGTATGAAAATATTGACCATTGCATAAATTTAAATAGACAGCCAACTTCTGTCATGAACTTTAAAGTTAACCTAGATATTGATCTTTCTTTGTGTGTAAAGTGGACTGTCTCTGAGAAGGAGCAATGACTGTGCAGGTGAGTTTATCATAGCATTAATCAATGGTTTTTAACAGCATATACTCACCTCACTGGACATTCTAATCTATTAAATTGGCCTCTGTAAAATAGTCTCTTTGGAATGTGGGGCCAGCTTGAGAAAACATTCTAAAGTTCCACATCTTGAATTAATTTTGAAGTTTCAAGAAGTTTGGTATTAAAGTAGATTAAAAAAATCATTTACACAAAACTTCAGAACGCTTGTCAATGAAGTGGTGGATCATAACTTTAGAGGGACTAATGCCAGCGACCTCTCTTGAAAGAAGGGGCAGACGATGTACAGAAGGAGTCGTGCATTTTCAGAAATGACAGAACAGTATTGATTTGTTTTGCTCGACTGAGGTTATTCATTATTAGGAAAGACTGGGGTGTAGGGTTTAGGGGACAAGAAAATCATCCATAACTGGCATTGATTTTTAAAAAAGGAAACTCAGTAAATATGAAAAATAAATTATTGATCTACTTCCTTTCCAGATATTTATAGACAAAGTATTCCTCAGGCCTTATAGAAATTCTAACAAAAGTAATAATGAACATGATAATAATGAAATAACAATAATGTTTACATAGTGATTTAAGGTTTGCATGACCGTTTGCAAATAGCTCATTTTAGACTGACAAAAATTCTGAGGAGGAGGTGTTGTTATTTCCTCTATTTTACAGATTAGGAAAACAAGGAAGGCAAATTAAGTGAATTGAGACAGGATCATTTAGTGAGCAAGCATCTGAGACTGTATTTGACCTCAGGTCTTCCTGACTACAGGTCCAGCACTATGTCAACTGTAATATCCATTGTGCTTTATTTATATGCTCCTTTATTTACAATAAGAGACACAGAGATGGGGGTCAAGGACTTTCTAAAAGATAGTTAGCTGGAGGTTTAAAAGAATAATTTGGAGTGCCATTTAGATCAGGCTCCTTTAAAATTGTATCCTATTAGGAAATGTAACACTTTGTCTCTCCTCTACTTCCTCTCTGCTCCCAGTGAGAAATGAGACAAGTTTTCTGATAGATGAACCATGGAAATCAAATAAGTAAAGTAAATGGTAGAAAGCAAATCTGTCTATTTCAGTTTTGATACTGACAACATTGTGATTTGACAGAGACTTCAGCAAGTGGTTATCAGCTTATTCAGGCAAATAAAAATTTCCTGTCTGCTTTGTACACTTTGCAGCTGTGTTTGAAGTTTAACAGAGTTTTTTACAGGAGGGTTTTAAACATATGAAGTGGATGGTTCAAATTACCCATCCCAGATGATTTTCACTGGATAAAGTAAATTTCAGGAATATCCTGGCTTTTAACTTTTGATCTCTGAGATCAGGTTTTATTAGAGAACAGTTCATTGCTTTTGTCTTTGCAATCTTCTTTAAGATTCAGAAATTCTGATTGGTATCTGGAAGACCCTGGGTGGGCAATACATAGAGGTGAGTGAGGTTGAATGAGTATTTTCAAGCTCACTATTTTGAAGACAAGAAACAGCCTAACCTGTAGTCAGGGAAACTGGGGTGAATTAATGAATCTGTAATATACATACTGTGTAGAAATTGTCAAGTCACTCAATCATCAAGTCAATGTTGCTAGGAAATCAGATTAAATCTTTAAAATTAAGATTTGAACAGAGGAGTTTCATTTCTCCTGGCAGAGGAAGTTTCTGCTTAAAAAGCATTACAAATACAGTTACAGGACAGGAGTCTACCTTCCCTACTCTTGCCCCTCTAACTCCCACCATATTATTTCTGCTTGGAATGGTAATTTTTAAATATTGAAATTGAGTTCTTTTTTGTAATAACATATCCTCTCAGCAAAGTATCTTAAAGAGAATTTTCTCTACACCATGAAAAAAAAAATCTGTGATAAAGATAATACTGTTTATGGACATTTAAAAGTTTAAGGGACTGAGTTAGAGAGAAATTGGACTGTCAGATAAAGGAGGGAAATTCTACATTTCTCTGTTCTGTAACCTTTGACTGATTTTGCACTTTCTCTCTTTAAGAAATATCACCATTTTCCATCTTCTGGAGTGCAGATTCAGAAAGAGAACAGATAGCTAGAGAATGAAACAATTGGCAATCTCTTTTTGTTTCTTTCCTGCAGATTTTTTTCCTACTATCCTTCAGTTCTACAGACGTTGTATTAGGTACTCTGTGTAAGATTCCCAAACCTAGTCTAGCACTTGACATATACTAGATACTTAATAAATTTGTGATGATTGTTTGATTAGTTAGATGTCATAGGAGAAAATTTGCTGAATTGAAGTCAGAAATCACAAAGATGGGAGTTTGAATTGTATATTGGGCTTAAGAGTTGTGTGGCCTGTGCCAGTCATTTACCATCTCTCAACTTCAATTTCCTCATCTCTAAAATGAAGCTAATAATCTCGTAGACTGGTGAGAACCAAATTTTCATTTTTAAATATGTGAAATAATATATATCAACTTCTTTACAAAATCTGAAGGATTATATAAATGGTAGCTATTTTTTCTTATTATTAGTTATATATATATTATTTTATAGGAGTATAAAATAGGAGTTACATTGTGATTATAAAGGAGTATGTCAACCCAAATGAGTACTAGTGGAGTTTACCTATATCCTCAAAAATGAATAATGCTTTATTTATTTTTAAAGCCTCTTTATTATTTTTATAACTTGTTCAGCATGATTTGATGATTTGGTATCCACAATATCAACCATTCAAGGGGCTACTGCAGACTCTAAGGAAGTCTGCCAAAAAAAGAAAAGATTTTCCTCATTTCTTTCTGGAATCCTTGTAGGGCAAAGAAGCTGCCAAAAGTTTCTTGGCATATATCATTGGATAAGATGGAAAGGACAGGAAAAGATAGAATAGGAGACGTTGGACAGAATAAGATTGGATAGAATAACATGGAATAAGATTGGACAGCATAGGATAAGATAGGACAGGATAGACTAGGATAGGATAGGACAGGAAAGGACAAGAAAGGATAGGACAAAATTGGATACAGCTATCAATTATTAGACATATTATGTGCTAGGAATTTTGCAATGGAAGATACAGACAGAAATGAAATACATCCCTAACCTCAAGGTGCTTATATTTTAAGTAGGGATGGGATGTATAAACAGAATATATACAAGAATATATAAATGCTAAGCATTGCTGGGGAAACACTAAAATCTAAGATCAGGAGAAGTCTCATGTAAGGAAAGGACTTTAAAAAAGCACAATCTGATTTTGGCTAAGCAATAGAGTAGTAGATTAGTGAACAAGATTAGGTATATTATACAGAGTAGTAAATGACCACAGTAATCCATGGTTTCATGAAACCAAATATATCCAAGCTTTTGGGTTAATTTAACATTTGACAAAAACTGCTGAGAAATCTGGAAATTAGTTTGGCAGAAACTAGGCCTACACCAATATTTCAAATTATATATCAAGATAAGGTCACAATGTGTACGTGATTTAGACATGAAGAGTAATACCATTAGTAAATTAGGGGAACATGTAAAATATACCAGACAGAACAGTTGATAAGGGGAGAATTTATAAACAAGGGATAGGGATCAGCATTGGAAATAAAATAGTTAATTTTGATAATAGGAAATTTTAAATGCTTTTCCATTAAATATATATTTCTGCCAAAACTAGAAAAAAATGGGAACTGTGGATAAAATTTACAAGTATCTCCGAAAAAGGCTTCATTTTTCGAATATATAGGTAAAGTCAAATTTATAAAATAAGAGCCATTCGCTAGTTGAAAAAAATGTTCAAATGATGTAAAAAGTTTTCAGAAGAAATCAAAACTATCAATAGTTACATGAAAAAATGTTTTAAATGACTACTGTTTAGAGAAAATCAAATCAAAACAACTATGAGATATCACATCACACTCTCAAACTGATTAGTATGATAAAAAACAAAATAACAAATGGTGAAGGGAATGTGGAAAAATTGGAACATTAATGCACTGTTGGTGGGGTTATACACTAGTCCAATCATTTTGAACAATAATTTGTACCCACACCCCAAAATATTATTAAACAGTGCATACCTGTTAGTCCAACAACACCACTACTAGGTCTTTATTCCAAAGAGATAAAAGAAAAGGGAAAATAACTTATTCAGTAAAAATTATAGTAACTCTTTTTTTGTGGTGGCAAAGAATTGGAAATTGAGGAGATCATCATCAATTAGGGAATGACTGAACAATTTGAAGAATATGATTATGATGGAATGATATTTTGCTATAAGAAATGATGAGTAGGATGCTTTCAGAAATTTTGGAAAGACATATGAACTTGAGCAAAATGAAGTGAACAGAACCAGGAGACAAGTCTATACAGTTACAGAAATATAAGGATAATTAACAGTGAAAGACAGTAACTCTGTTCAATATAATAATCTTACATGATTCTCCCCTTCTGGGAGAGAAATAATGAATTCTGAATGCAGATTGAAGCATACTTTTTACTTTACTTTATTTGTATTTTTGTGTGTATTTCCTATTGCAATATGGCTAATATGGAAATATTTTTGTATGACTTCACATGTAAAATCAATATCAAATTGCTTACCTTTTCAAGGAGTAAAATGGATCAGGAGAGAGGGAGAGAATTTAGAACAACTTTTTAAAAAAATAAGTGATATTTTTTACATGTAATTCAGAACTATTTATCAAGATAAATTAAAAATACTTTTAAAAAGACCAAGCAAAGTATCACTTTCAGTGGGAACCTTTCCTGGTCTTTTTAAATGCTAGTGCCTTCCCCTTTAAAGTTAACTTCTATCTAATTTGTATATATCTTGCATATTATTATATAATCTCCCATTAGAATGTAAAATGAAATTCTTGACAGTAGAGACTTTTGATTTTTATTTTGGAGGCCCAGTAATTAGCACAGTGCTTGGCACATACTAGACATTTCATCAATGCTTGTTAATTGAGTAATTGATTTTTGGAACAGTTTTCAGAGCTATCAAAAATTTATGTGAATTCAGTAGAATGTGAACTCCTTGAAGGAAAGGACTGCATCCCATCCACTTTTCCACCCCTTTAAATCTCTAGCAACTAGCATGGTGATTTGTATATATATATATATATATATATATATTGCAGATATTAAATGCTTTGTGTACCAAACTGAATAGAATTCATCAAGATATTCAGAGCACGTGGACACATACACAAATTATGCAAACTGAATTTAGAAAGTCCTTTCTTGTCTATACCTATATAATTCTACCACTGATTCTGAGCTACCTAGAATCTTTCTTTAGGTTTTACCAAAGCATCAGGAGATAAAACAAGAAAATGATCAGTCCTGGACACAGCTGTCTGCTAAGTGCACACCTGGAATACTCTGCTTGTTTCTAGGGACATCATTATTAGAACTATGGAAGAAAAAACTGGAAGGAGTTCAGAGAAACAGCACAAGGATGATTACGGGCTCAGTGTGGGTGATTTATGAGAATAAATTAACAAGCCAAACTTGTCTCAGCAAAACCTGTGGGGGGTAAGTCTGATAAAAGTGAAGAAACATCTGACCATTGTAATGATGGCGAAGAAAGAGGAATTAATTTTGTTCAAAATAAATAGAAAAAGCACGTTGAAAACCGCACAAAATAAGTTCAAATACTAAGATCAGTAACTATGTGATTTTTTTTTGTTTTTATGAGTGCATAACTGTTTGTGATAATAAAAACCAAGGATGAAATAAATGTGTGTGGGTTTTCATTTGCAGTCCTAGAGATGATAAATCCATTGAGAATATGCCCCTTTCCTTTTGAATGTCAATGTTTTGCAGACGCTTAAATTTTAAGATTCCGAATGGAAAATTTCTCAGTATTTTTCTCTTGATCTAATAAATGATGACTAAGTCCAGATGGATAGAGATTACCTCTATGTGCCATTGATATTACCAACGTTTAATATAGGTCTTAAAGAACAGTTGGCATCATAAGACTGAAGAGACAATTCAAATTTTATTCTTTTTAGATATATTAATATCATCAAAATATTTCAAATATTCAGTTGTAAAGAAATAGTTGCATAAGGATATGTATATATCTGTATAACTAAAATAATATTGTAAAAATTATAATCATTACCTGTGTTTTATCTGCTATACATATTCGCTTTGATATGCTACAGACTTCTTAAATTCAATGTCTAAATGTATTGTCAAACTCCATCTCCTCCCTTCCAGACTAAATTGTTAGCCTAGGAAATCTTTTACATGGGATTCTGTTCTCCAGAGTGGTAAATACATACGTATATAATTAAAATATATTAAGCACGGACAGAATATTGATTTAATTAGGTGGAATTTCTCTCTTTATCAGGATTCAAGAAGGATTGGTACCTCTAGTGTGAGGGCTTGTTGTACTCTTTTCAGGGAGGCTCCCAGCTGCCCCCTTGAAGAATATATTTTAATAAATTTTAAGGAAAAAAGTCAGCCTTGTATAGGGTAGATGCACCTCTTATGACACCAAGCTGCTCCTTGACGAAAACGTAACTACCAGTGATTATACATGGCTACAAATCATGGAACAGAGCAAGCTTCAAAAGTGTGAATGAACCCCAAAGTAATGTGACTCACAAAGTGGTGGATTCTGAAAGGCCTAGTTCAGATTCCACATGTGACATTACTTATATCTATGACAATGAATAAGCCATTGAGAAAAAATAATTTTATATTTTTTAACATTTAAAAAATCCATTGAATTATCTGCCTAAGAGTTGGTTAGTTAAGTTTACTTTTTTCCAAAAAATTCAATATTCTTTGCCAACAGAAATAATTTAGAATCATAAAATATTAGTCTTGAAAGGCATCTGAGAGAAAATATAAAATGTTCAGAGAAGAAGTAATCTGAAGAATGCAGAAACCAAGAGATTTGGCAGTCAGACGTAAGAGTGAAATCACTTGCTCAAGATCACTTAGTTGGCCCTAAAAGTCCACTGATTCACAATCCAGAACTTCTGCTTTCCCATGTTGCCTTTTCTTCAGAGGTAATTCATGCTTCTTTAAAAAAAAACAAAAAATCCCTTTATATTCTATTTTAAAATCAATATTGTATGTTGATTCCAAAGCAGAAGAGTGGTAAGGGCTAGGTAATAAGAGTTAAGTGACTTGTCCAAGGTTACACAACTAGGAAATGTCTGAAGTCACATTTGAACCCAGGACCTCTCATCTCTAGACCTGGCTTTCAGTTCACTGAGTCACCCAGTTGCCCTTCCCCCAGGCTTCTTTTAATGACAGTATTTATATAGCACCTTAAGGTATGTAAAGTGCTTTTTCATACCTTAGATGATTTATCCCTCATAGCAGCCTTCGGAAGTGGGTGCTATTATTATTATTATTATTATTATTATTATTATTATATCCTTTTTATTGTTGAGAAATCTAAGGTTCAGACAAGTTGAATTAATTACAGAGGACATCAAAACTGATATTTCAGATGGGATTTTAACGAGGCTGTCCTGATTTCAAGTTAAAACAATTCTTTCCCAACATATGAATTTGTGTTCTTAAACAAGTACCTTGAATATGCGTCGTAAACATTTGTTAAATGTCTATGGAATTCAATTGATTTTTTGGGTTGAAGGAGAAAATATATTTAATATTAGTGGTCACTAGGATGTTTTTCATTTTATAGGATTTATGAGACATCATGTATCAGGAAAAGAAATTCTAAATGCGCTGGACTTTAAAACAGTTTTCAAAAAGACTAAACCAACAGTCAGCAATAATATGATTGCATAATCTGCAGGGGGAACACATATCTTAGAAAGTGCTTGATTTCCTTTCCAATAACCAGAAATAACAAGGAGAATATCTGTGATGAATTCATCTCCAAATACTTCATACTTAATTTAAGTGAACATTGACCACATTCTGGAAATTTGAATCTTCTTCCATTTTTTGTACTAGCTTACACTACAATTAATTATACAATGCCACAAAAGGGAAGGGCATAGAGCATACTTCACTCATTTCACAAGAATTTAGTAAGCCCCTCCAATATATCAAATAGTGCTAGAAAGATAACAAAATAAAAACATAAAATTAAAAAGAAAGATCTCTTGCTCTCAAGGGATACTTATATTCTACTAAAAGAATAGATTCCACACCACTTACATGCCTTTGGCATTCAATGGTACTACTCATTTCCATAATGCAATGAGGTGACATTGGTACCAATACTCAAGGGAATAAGAACCCAAGGTGCCATTTTGGCTCAGTCATAGGCAGAGTGAGACCAAAGAACAATAACTTCTCCTCTCCATGTGGCAATGTGACAGAAAAGGAAAAGGGGATGGCTGAGGAGAGACAGAGACAGAGTTCCAGAGAGACAAAAAGAGAGAGAGAGCTTGCAAAAGCACTCATTAAATGCCTATTATGTGATAGGTGTTGAGAAATAAATACATCTAAGCAAGACCACCCCTTCCCTTAAAGAGTATATTGTAAAAAGGGAAGAAAATATGCATAAAGGATCTAGAAATGAGGAAGGAAAACAGAATGATGTGAAGATGAAGAGACATGGAGTGGACAGCTAGGGGAAGAGTTCAGGGTTTTTCACATACTAACTCTAGCTCATTTGATACACTTAAATATTTTAGTAGAGACAAATAAAGAGTTCTTAGCAATGTTTGATTTGACCAGTTAGCTCCAAGAGTTTGAGGATATGAATCAATACCAAATAGATGCCTTTTAACCAGTTTAAGTTTTTTTTTTTATTTTTATGTCCTATTTTATATTGATAGCTATATTTATAACCTATATATTGATACCCTTATCCTTCCAAAGCTGGCAAATAAAAAATCAGAATGAACTTTTCCCAGAGTTTCCCAGCTTGTATGAAGCACAGATGGAGAACCATCTTTGTTGTCTTCAGATCCCCAGTTTGCTTGCTGTTCAATACTGACAAGAGAGTAGAAGACTTCCACTAATTCTCTCTCAAAATATTTCTAGATTCTCATTTATTTTATGGGGAAAGATCCTTGGTCAGCTGAGTTGTCTTTGGTTTTCTCCACTTTGGCAGTCTTCTCCATAACTGCAAACTATATAACAAGGGAAGCCTTGTCCTTAATTGGACTATCCTACCAATATTAGCAAAGGACTGATTGGCAGTAGAGGACATTTAATGAAATTTTGTTGCTTTTTTTTGTTATTGTCCTTCATAGAACAAATTTTTAAAAAAATGAGTTTGTGGCAAGCAGTCCTGCCATTACATTGCCATGGAATAGATACAATAATTGTACTGCTGTGACACCTCAAAATAAAGGGTTTACACAGAAATGAAAGGTTTGTTTTTCAAAATTGTCATGGGTAGACCACTAAAAAAGCTCCATTTATGTGCCAAAAGACGTAGTATATTTATTGCATATTTACAACCATGCAATATTCAGGAAAAAATGCTTCAGAGATGCCAAGGGCAGACAGTCAGTGATTAGAGAAATAAGGCAGTCTAAAGAATGGGAGTTTGCTTGAGAACGAACTGGACTATTAGGAATTATCAAAATAAAATGAATCAAAGAAACAAAACAAGGAAAATCATGGGAGGTAGCTCTCAAAAGCAGCAAAGGATGATAAGTAGCAAATCCTAAAATCAGCCTAAACTGGAACATGAATGGATGAGAGGAAAAGATGTTATCTGAAGAAGCTAAAGAATCACAAAATGTAATAAGATGTATTCTGATCATAAGTGATGCAATGGCCCACTTGTAGAATGACTTTCCAGAAGATGTGATCAAAATAAAATATCAACTAAAGTGAAACAAAATAATGAGGTCCATCACAAATGGAGAATTATGGAAAATAAGAGTCAGAAAAATAAAGTAATTTAGGAGAATATGAAAATTTTAAATAGAAGGGGATATGGAATCCTTCATTCGTGTAACTTCACATAGGAAAGGACATGTAAAAACAATCCCACAGGAGTGAGTATTTGACAGGAGGAACAAAAACAAATCTTTAAAATCATTTACTGAAAACTGAGACCAAGTTGTTCTACCACAACATTTTTCTTTCACCTTCTGAGAATCATGTAAATATATTTTGGGGAAAATAATATCTTCAGAAAGTCTTTGAACACTTTTAAACATTGAAAATGTACATCAAGGGCAGTGGTATGCTGAATCGAGCTCAAACCAGTTTGTGAAAACTGATCATTAAATTTTCAACATGAGCATCTATAGCCTAGAAATTGACAAATGCAAGGTAGTACAATGGATAGTCAGGAAAGCTCATCTTCCTGAGTTCATAACTAGCCTCATACACTTACCATCTTAGTGACTCTGGGTAAATCACTTAACCCTGCTTGCCTCAGTTTCCTTATCTGTCAAATGAACTGGAGAAAGAAATGACAAACTACTCACTATCTTTGCCAAAGAAACTTCATATGTGGTTATGAAGAGACAAACTGTTGGACATGGCTGAAAAATAGCTGAACAAAAGATTTTTAATGTTACTCATATTTTACAAGGAAAAACCTGGAGCTCAGGGAATTGAAGGCACCCAAACAATGAATTTCGAGTCACATCAATTGATGTCAAATTCTTGCTACTTATTCATTGCCAGTATGACCTTGGTCAAATCCCAGAATCTCTTTGGGTTTTAATTTCCTCAGCTGTAAATGAAAGAATTAGATCTGTTAAGCTCTCTTCCAGTACTTAATCACATGTTTATTATATCTAATGCCACAGGTAGATATGAATGAATAAATGGAAAAGTATTTATTAATCACTTAATTTGTGCCCAGAACTACTTGAAAATACAAATACCAAAAGTAAAGAGTCTACCCACAATCAGCATATACTCTAATGGACAGGGCAGAACACAAAATTGAGTGAGGGTATGGAAAGGTACTTTGTTGTGAATAATTATAAATATGACCCTGATTCCTACCAAGCCTTGGATAATTTTACAGAAGGATAATTCCATGACTTTCTCAGAGTATGGAAAGGGATGTGACTGCTGAGTGGATGAAACAATATGGAACCCAACGGCTGCCAGAGTATGGGTTTTGTTGGAGATAAACCCTAAAAAAGAAACAGACCTATAAAAAGGGGCAGTGGGTACAGAAGCTTGGATATTTGAATGGTAGATTGGAGCTCTAGAGCCATAGATAAAAAGATAGGCAAATAAGGGGGAGTGGAAAGCTCAGCATTCTCTCTGAGTACTAAAAAGAGACATAAGGAATCATGCCTCCTTTACAAACATGGAGCAGTACAGGGCACAGGTCTTTTACTCAGGAAAACTGCTCTAGGATTGCCTAAAAGCAGACTTATACAGGGATAATAACTGCGGATGTAGAGATTAGATTGACAGACCATATCTATTAATAATGGCAGAGTGTTATAATCATGGTGCATGACTTCAATCCTGGAGGTGAAGAGGAAGTAGGGAGAAAAGAAAAGGGTTCCATTGGGAATTCGGTGGAAGGAAGAGAAGGCATTTAGTGTATGGAGAAATGTCAGGATGTGAAGCCAAATCCTCCAAACCAGCATTGTTCCTTGGCATATCTTTACATAAACAGAAATAAAAAATAAAAAATAGATTAAATATCTGTATGTATCTATTTATATATATGTATCTCTACATATATATATATACAGAGCATATCTATAGATATACATATATATACATACCCATACCCATATATAAGCCTATATAACATATATATGGTTATATGTACATATATATATGTGTGTGTATGTGTGTATATATGTATGCATATATCCCTACGTATATAAATGATAATTCATATTAACTACCTGACCTTATCTTTTTGATTGGAAGTCTAGGGGGAAATTATTCATTTCTATTAAAATTGTGTCAATATAAGCTATATTATTCCATATGGCTACAAATATACAGATAATACAACCTTAAAAATCAGTAAGACACTGATGTTAAGGAAATTTGTCACTGAGAAGCTCAAATTATCACTATTTTTAATCTATGCAGTTAGAATTAAAGAACAAATTCATCAATTCAACATTAATTTGCCATAAAATGTTAATTACAGGAGTTATTTAGAACACTAACTGGAGTATTGTGACACAATTCATACTTAAATCAATTCCATTTTTTGACTATGGCTTGGCCATTTGGCTCTCCTCACACAGGTCAGCCTTTTATTGTTTCAATGGCCTAAATACTTGCTTGATCACCAACTGTATCTCAATAAACCAAAATATATTTTCAAGAAAAGAATAAACTGGAAAAAAAATCACTCATCCTAACATTTGTAAGGGCCATTTCTGAATAGAAATTTCTATAACCAGCTCAAACTGTCAGTTACTGAGCAGTTAGTTTGTTTTACCCAATAAGGATTAAACTTAAGCACCCTTGAAGTAGCCACATCATTTAGAAAATGTTTATCTTGTATTGTTGACTTTACAAGGTTTCCCGACTTGTATAAGCCTTAATCTAATAAATGGATTATACAAACTAGTTCTGAGAATATGATTTCATTAAGAATTGAGGGATTAGTGTAGGCCTTGCCATCATTGTTCCAACAATAGGAACTACTATAAATGTCACCTGAGGGAGTAATGGGATGCCTGCCAAAATAGGACTGTGAAATGCAGCTTGGTTGGTTGAAAGAAAAAAGAAATAGACTTAAAATCTGTCAAAGGGATCCAGTGCTATTTGTGCTTCCATTGAGAGTTGTAATACACATAAAATTGTGTGATCTAGACATATCAGAGGCAAATCTGTGCCTCTGCAACTGGAAGATATGTTCCCCCTGCTCTGATGTGGCAGTCAAACTTGGGCAGCTTCTATCAATGCTTTCTCTGTTGGCCAAAGGAAAAGGCCCAGTCTTGAAGTCTCAGGAGAGTATGGCTTTAATGTTCCTTGATTTTTACAGCCTCATTATGGCTGGTTTGAGAGAGGCTGTGTTTGGATGAAAGAATGCTCTTCAGAGTCCTGCATCATCCCATTGCATATCAACAACCAAACAGAAAATATTTAGCAAAAATGCAAAGGGCCCAAATATTTTATTCTTATTCTCCCACAAAGTTTGCTACAGGCTCATCTGGAGCTCTGGAGCAGAAAGGTCCACAAATGCCAGAGTCTAGTGAAAACAGAAAGCAGCACAGTAGGGTCAGACTGTGCTCAGGGTTGGAGTAAAACAAGTTCCTGCTTACCTTGGCTCAGCATAAGGTAAGCACTGTCTGCAGTTCTAAAGTCAAGTTTTCTGTGCTGTACCCCTGAAGCTCCAGGACATCCTGCTGAGGTTTCCAAACTAAACCGTGTTACGCTTAAGAAACGAATGAAACGTATGAAGTAACAACGTCAAAACTGTTCCTTAGACCATTCTTAATAAGAGTACTGTATTCAACTCAAATACCACTTTTAAATTCCTACCTTGTCATGAACCTCTCTGTAATCAGGCTGACTTTATAGGATCATTTAAATAAATCATCCCTGAAGTGGATCCCAGTTCTGTGCTTGACCTTATACAGTTTAATTTTTTTTAATAAATGACTCAAATAAAATTATAGATGGCACCCTTATTAGATTTACAGATGACATGAATCTGAGAGAGAGAGCTAACACAGTAACAGAGTCAGGCCCCAGAGAAATCTTGGAAGGCTAGAACCTTGGACCAAAATTAATGAGCTCAGGTAATCAATAATGAATAATTGATTACACTATACCTCGAAGATAGAGGGGGGGAAATCTACCTGTATGAAAATATTTATTGCAGCTCTTTTTTGGTGGCAAAGAATTGAAAACTGAAGGGTTGTCCTTCAGTTGGGGAATGGCTGAACAACTTGTGGTCTATGATTGTAAAGGAATACTATTGTGCTTTAAGAAATGACAAACAAGATTATCACCAAAAAAACCTAGAAAAACTTATAGGAAATTAATGCAAAGTGAAGCGAGCAGAAGCAGATGAATATTATGTATAGTAACAACAATCATATGTGATGATCAACCATGAATGAATTAACTATAATCAGTAATGTAGGGATCTAGGACAACTCCAAGGGGCTCGTGATGAAAAAGACTATGCAATACCATAGAAGGAACTGACAGAGTCTAACTACAGATTGAAATATACCATTCTTCACTTTATTTCCTACGTGAATTTTTCTATGTTGAAGGCGATGTGTATCTTCTTTCAAAATATAAGCATGGAAATATGTGTTGTATAGTACTACATAATAAATATGTATTGTATAATGAACCTGATTCATGTTGTCTGCCATCTTGGGAGGAGGGAAGAAGGAGAAGGAGGAAAAGAACATGGATCAGAAAATGTCAGCAAACAACTACTAAAAATTGTATCAACATGTTTAAAAAGATTTAAAAAAAGTAATAACAATATTCCAGACTGTGCAAAATGATGGAGATACAAAGAAAGACAAAAACACTCTTCCTGTCCTCGTAGAGAACACATTCCAGTGGGGAAACATGTAAATAACTAGTTATGGAAGATGATCTTAGAGGGGGAAGGTACAAGCAATTGAAGGCCTTATCAAGGTAGCATCTGAGCTGGGTCTAGAAAGAAGCCAGATTGTCTCAGGGTGAAGGGGAGAAGGAAGAAACTTCTAGACAAGGAATTGGTAGGTTTTCCAAGAATAGCATGGAAGGCTGTATAGCTTGGTCACAGATTAGGAGGATAGATAACAGTTAGGTTTGATGTACTAGAGATCAAGTTCAAGAACTCACTGTCACAAGGACAAGAGATTTGAGGCATCTATGCTCTTGGAGGACAGTTAAATGGAAAAAGAAGATATCTAGAAGGTTAATGAACTACAAGTTCAATATAATTATAACAATAATGATAATGTATTTTATAGCACTTTAAGCTTTGCAAAGCACTTTATGAAATTTCATTTATCCTTACAATAATCTGGGGAAGTAAGTGCTATTATTATCCCCATTTTATAG
The DNA here is from genome assembly GCF_027887165.1 of Monodelphis domestica. Classification (NCBI taxonomy): domain Eukaryota; kingdom Metazoa; phylum Chordata; class Mammalia; order Didelphimorphia; family Didelphidae; genus Monodelphis; species Monodelphis domestica. The sequence continues at coordinate 470,833,945 of NC_077228.1, forward strand.
ATGAGGAAACTGAGGCAGGTGGAGATTAGGTGATTTATCCAAAATCATACAGCTAGTAAATACCAGAGACTAGATTTGAACTCAGGTCTTCCTGAATCCCAGTCCAAAGTTTAACCACTGTCCCATCCACCATGATATGTGACATAACAACTAATATACTGAACAAAAATATTTGACTGTATTTTAAAAGGCCTAGTTTCCAGGGTTTGGGGTGGTACTTTCTGTTGATTAGACAACATAGAAAGTACTGTGTTCATTTTTGGTCACAATGTCATATGGTAGTGTAATATTTAAAATTAAAGTATGAGGCTGCTAGTAACTGTAGTAGCTTTATTACATCAAAACAGTGAGATTAAAGAGAGAGAAATGTAGGGAAGAGGTAGAGAGAAGTTTAGCTTAATCCCTTATCTGTTGTTCTGATGAACTGAAGATCACCACCAACAGAGGGTCCTTCAGGTTCCAAACTCCAGCCAGAAGACTGAGAGAGTGTGCCTGTGCCCAGAGCCTTGGTCTTGACTTTATAAGCAGTTTTCTCCACCCACTAGCTCTCCTACTTCACATCTCAGGAACCAATCATAGTTCCTTAATTTGCCAGGCACCACTCAGAGGAGCAATGCTTGTGGGATCAGTTTCCTATCTCATTGGATTCAACTTCCTTTCTCTGAGCACCTGTCTATCCCTGCACATCTCAATGGTAAATGCTTATTGACTACATCAAAACAAAGCGACATAATGGGGGGAGGAGTTCCCTTACAGTAGGAAGGATATTGATAAACTAGAGAGTAGTCAGAACAATAAGAATGATGAAGGGTCTGTGTATCATGCCATTTGAGAATCTATTGAAAAAATTGGGGAAAAGACCTGGCAGGGAGGGACAAAAAGGATAATGTTTCAAATATTTGAAAGTATATAGAGGAAAGGGGAAAGGCTCATTTGTTTGACTCAAGAGGGCAGAACAAAGGGATCAGTGGATGAAAATTGTTTCAATGTCAGGAATAATTTATGAACAATTAGAAATATTTCAAAGGGCAGCGATTGTCCTTGGAGTTAATGGGTCTCCCCTAGATGGAAGCCCTTAAGCAAACATTCAATGACCAATGTGTTGTGTATATCATAAAGGAGATTATTCAACTTAAGTCAGATTAAATGAGATCTGAGTTCTCATATAACCATGAATCACGGGGTCTAGTCAGATGACCTGATTTCTAATCCCACCTTTTGGGCTGTGAAAATCACATTTGTGACAACTTGAATTGAAGAAGGATGAAGAGGAGGAACAGAAATAGAATAAGAATGAGAACAAGAACAACAGTTAGCATTTATACAAAGCTGTAAGGTTTGCTTTTTAATTTCACAACTCTATTAGGTTTGTGCTTTTTATAATCTATTTTTTATCCTTTATTTTAAAAAAGAATCAGTGATGTCACAGAGTGATGTGTTAACTCATATAACAATTGGATTTAAGTGAAGCAGAGTTGCACAAATTCATCAGCCACGCTTACTCTTCTAGAGTCATTAAAGTCAAGTGGCAAGGCAAAATTCAGGAAGTCTGCCAGGGGCCCAGGTTGCAGTAGATAACCCTGATATCTTTGGATGTCATATCAAGTTCTAAGAGCTCCATAGGCCTGATTCAGCTGCCTTCCTGGCTATTGGAATATGTTCTCATCTGTTATTTCCAATGGGGGAAATCTTAACACTTTGAGATGTTCTCTATCTCTCTATTAAACAGGTGATGAAACTGAGACAGAGATGCATTGATTTGCCCAGGGTAACAAACTAGTAAGTACCTAAAAATTGCATTTGAACTCAGATCTTCCTGACTTCAGGTCTAGTGCTCTAACCATGGAACCTCCTGGTCACCTTAATCTATAATCTTATATTCCTATGATATAACAAACACCTACAAACTTTAAAGGGGCCATGCTCAATCCACTTGTTATTGAATTTCCGTTAGCTGAGCATGTGCTATTCTTGTTTACACAGCACTAGACCTTGGGTTAATGCTTTATTTCTAGCATTCTAGGCTATACAACTCACAAGTCACTTTGTAATATGTGTGCAGAGTGAGCTATGGAATAGAAACCATAGTTTACTTCTAGAGCTATAGGTCATCTTTGGCTGTTTTATCATTCAACTCCAAGAAGAGGCAAAGATAGAGATGGTGTGTATCGTCTCTAAAACAAGATAGTTTTGAAAAGTAAACTGAGATAAAGTTATAGCTTAATTTAACACATGGAAACACTTGTTCATTAAAAGGCAGTTTCTTTAGCAGAATTTATTCCAAGGGTATATTAAAATTAAGTTTATGTTAGTAAATTATGTTGAATTAATTCATTTTTAAAATAATCTCATGTTATTATAAATATAATTAATTTAAATGTGTAAGCTTAAAATAGTTGACAAAGTAACTCAGCAGAACAAAAATGGCAATAATTAGCTAAGATAAGTGTTATAAATCATGGAATTAAAATGTTTAAAATTATCCATGAATGAGAATATCACAGTATATCCATGACTGTTTTCAGGCAACTATTTGTGCCAAATGCCTGGTCACTGACTGCATTATTTAGCTAACCATGTGCTAAAGGACTCTGGAAATTTGGGGATGAAAGCATTAATTGCTACTGAGCAGAAAAATTTGCTATCACAGCAAAGTTACACACACTAAAAGATCTTTTTTTAGTTACAGTTGATTTCAGGTCTAGTCATATATATTCTTGAAAAAGGAGGGGGGCACAGGGCAGCTGGGTGGCTCAGTGGATTAAGAGCCAGGCCTAGAAATGGGAGGTCCTAGGTTCAAATCTGGTCTCAGACACTTCCTAGCTGTGGGAACTGGGGCAAGTCACTTAATCCCCATTGCCTAGCCCTTACCCCTCTTCAGCCTTAGAACAAATACATAGTATTGACTCCAAGATGGAAGGTAAGGGTTTATAAAAGAAAAGAAAAGAAAAATAAGAGGGCAAAAGTGACCATACTTCAGCCCATTCAGGCAGCTTTCTCATTAGAATAGAATTGAAGATGGGTTTCTGGCTACCCCTTCTACTTTGTCTTTCCCTTTCTTATGTACTTGTGGGTACAAGACATCAAGAGATGCTGGGTCTTCCATTGGTTCTGGCTGTACATTGTGAAGATCCCACAGTTTCCAGTTACTTAAAAAGCTACCACCTAGAGGAACATCTCAGTCCCAGACAATTCCAAAGGACATGGACATGGAGGAAGCTATTTGGATATTCTCTCCTGTTTTTTTCCTACTTATCTGATGATTCTTTCTCAGACTTCTTTGCTGTATTCTCATCTATATCTAAATTTGAGGTTATAGATATTCCTCAGCATTTCATCTTGAGTCCTCTTCTCTTCTCCCTCTATACTACTTCAATAATTTCATTAATTCTCATAGATTTAATTTCCAATTATTCACTGATTATGCTCAAGTCCACCAATTGTGAGCCAATCTCTCTACTGATGTTAGAAATAAAGACTTCTCCAAGTCATCCGTCTAACTGAAGATCCAAAATTTATTTGTGGTCATTTAAAGTTAGAAGTCGCACCATGCTTAGTCTGTGGCAAAGACTTCATATAGAGGTTCAACAGAATGTTTTATACATTTTGGGCAGTTAATTAGTATAAGTCATTAACATGGCAGAAGGTACATAGTATGTTTAAAAAAATGCTAGAACATTTGGTAATGATTTTTTTTTACATTTGATAAGAAGTAATAAGTTCCAGTATAAGAACAGTATTACTATCTTGGTCATAATGATGATGAGCCTGTAGCTAGTATAAATCTTCATAGGATCAAACAGCACCTGGACATGCCAAGGTTGCTTTCCTTTGAGCTCATCAGGTCAGCTGTGCACTCACTATTCTAGATGAGCACAGCTAATTTCCTACTGCATAAATTTCGGCTTCCTAAATAACAACACAGACTTAAAGTTTTTATCTCTCCAATAGAAGCTCTTAATCTAGTTAATTGTTATTATATTTAAGTACACCGAACTACAACCTTTCTAAGTCTGTGGTTAATATTATATTATACATAGTTAGTATAATAACTGGGTCTAACTCTAAAAATCATAGTTGAGGTTACCTACCTCAAGGATTAAATGTGATCACTTGGTTAATGACCAATAATATAAAAGCAATATAAAACTATTTTCTTTTCAATGACCTCTAATTTGTGATAGGGAAAAGACATTTTGCAGAAGAACTGAACAATGCATCCATCAGTGATTGACAGGAGCATGTAACTAAGAGTCACATGGGAGCCTGAGATTGGAGATCTGGGAAAGATTCTATGCCCCAACAGACTTCATCTTCTCTCCTGAAGGACCTTGGAAAAACAGGTATTCTACTCCTCCTAACACCAGCTAAAGAAAGAAATCTTTGAATCTAGCTGCTGGAAGCTTGAGGAAAAGAAGATTGAAGGCATACATCACCTCTAAAGATCCTGACCTTTTGGTTGGACTCCTTGTGTGAGATTTGGCTATTGGGGAAAATTACTGTTTAGCTTAGAAAGATAGTTTTAGATAGTTTATAGACATTAGATTTTACCATAACTAGTATAATTTTCTCCTAAACCCTTGTTCCTTCCTCCCCTTCCCAACCAATAAATTTGAATTATTTATATGTTCCCTCTTGTTCTTTATTCACCAAAATCCCAACATAACAAATCTCATCCCTCCAACTATCTTTCAGATATTTTGAACTAGATGTATACCAGATTCTAAAATGAAATATGTCCAAAACAGAATTCATTATCTTTCTCCTTAAACCCTTCCCCTTTCAAAACCAGGATACTGTACTATCTTTGTGGATCAGGGGAGACTATGCTAAATGTTCCATACAGGTCAAAAAAGAATAAGAACTTAGAAATTAATTAAATGTCATTGTAGAGAATAGGTATTTTCACTCTTTCATGAAAAAAAATTTATTTTTTCCAAATTCATGTAAAATAATTTTAATATATTTAAAATTTTTAAATTCCCAATTCTCTTTGCACCCTCCTTCTCTCTCCATCTTGAAGTGACAAACAATATGATAATTTTGGACATATGTAATCATTAAAAGAATAGATAAGTGTTTATTTTTTTCCTTTCATATTCTTCACTCTACATTCAGACTCTATAGCTTCTTCCTCTGGAGGTGGATAATACTTTTCACCAGACATCCTTCATAATTTCTACTTATAAATATATTGCCAAGAATAACTAGTTCATTCTCAATTGATCATCACACTCTACTTCTAATACGGTGTATACTTGTTCTGCTTCTGCTCATTTCACTTTGCATAAGTTCATATAAAACTATGAGAATGGTTTTAGTAGAGTGGTAGGTGCCAAAGCCAGGACATAGGAACAGAGTAATGAAAGATCATAGACTTAGAGCTGGAGTAAGAGAGATTGTAAGTCATTGAATCCAAAATCTTCATTTTACAGATGAGGAAACTGAGGCTCAGAAAAGTTAAATGCCTTGTCCAAATCATTCATGTAGAAAGTGGTCAGGACAGAATTTTAACTTGAGTCTTCTATCTCCAAATTCAGCATTGTTTCCATGATTTAATTTTTATAAAAATGAAAAAGAGCATCCAGTAAAAGGCATGTTGATTTCAACTACTTTGCAATGCTTTAGGCTAATAGCTTTTATTCTGCCAATCTTGGTTCTTCCACAATTACACTACAGTACTTGACCCACTAGTGTCTCTCTAGGGTTCTAGCCATGTCCTGGGTTCCACAGTATTCTGACTGACTTGAAAACTTTTCATTATATGTGTGAAAAAGTCCCTCATCTTTCTAGAGTTTTAAGATTATTATCATATTAATTAATGAAAGAATAGAGCTAGATTATTACAGCAATATTAAAATTAACCTTCCAGCTTCTAGTGTCTTTCTCATCCATCCTTTTCTTCACACACCTGTGAAAAACTCCACCTCTGAAACACAATTCTGACCATATTATTCTTCAGTTCAAGAAGTTTCAGTAGTTCTATATTACCTGTAGGATTAAATAAAAACTGTTCTTTGGTGCTCAAAGCCTTTCACAATGGTTCAATCCCCCTTTCCAAGTTTACTGTATATTATGTCACTATACATCCTTTTCCCCACACTTTATGTTCCAGCTATATTAACCTACTTACTGTTCCCTGAACATAATATTGTATCTCAATATTTTGTATACTATGTTCCTGTGGCTAAATTGTTCTCCCCCTTTGTTTTAAGAACTGACTTCATCAAGGCTCAGCTTAGGACTACTTCTTGTAAGAAAACATTACTTTCTCTTATTACTTGCTCAAAATTACTCTGTATTTATTTTGGATATATTTTGAACTCTTTTTTGTGTACATGCTGTATTACCCCCAGCAATATGTCAACTGAATCTCAGTTTCCTTTTGGGTAATTTTTGTGCTGATAGCTGAGAGGAAATCAACACTTATTATTTTTTTAAGGAAATGAGGATGTTTACCCTAAAGTAGAGTTAGGGGAAACAGAGTCAGGCTTCAACTGTCCTGAAGGATTATCATGTCAAAGAATAGTTATACAGTTAAGTGCTCTCCCAGATAATACAACAAGGGGCAGTGAATGGAATTTTCATGGAGGTAAATTTAGTTTCATTGTAACAAGAAACTTTCTAACAAATAAAACTAGCCAAAGATGAGATAACGTGTCTCAAGAATGCGTGAATTCTATCACTTTGATCTTCTGGTAGAAGTTGAGTGACCCCTTGTCAGGAATTTTATAAAGGAAAGTCACATTTAAGTAAAGTTTGAACTAGATGACCTTGTAGGTACTTTTTGCCTTGGAGAATCTGGGATATTGTGGCTCATTTCATCCTGTTTCTATACTCTCTTCTCCAGTCCCTTCTATGAGATCATTGTTTTTAGGTCTCCCTATTCATATATCAGTGTTAAAGTTGGAATAGGAAATGCACTCATGATAAGTCAATAGTGAATTTTTGAGCCCCATTGAGCCTCAGATTGTTTAAGCATCTTCTCAGTAATAGCATTATAACTTTTAGTTTATCATTAACTTTTTAAATGTCTTTTGAATCTGTGCATGTGATATCCACACATCTGTTATCCACTTCCCCAAAAAGAACAGAATCTGACACTAATACTCCTTAATAAATCTTTCAGTTAAATCGACTTTCCTACGTTATGCTTGTTTAAGTGAAATAGTCCTATCCCTAGTTTGTTAATCATACTCTTCAGGATTCATAATGGCAATAAAATGAAAAATAGCTTTTTTTCCTCCAATTTAGACCTCAACTTTGGGAATAGATGCAGATGCATATTTTGTCCGAATAAGGTAATAAGGTTCCTTTCCAACAAGTGCTCTGGAAATTGTGTAAGTGATATGGCTTATAATTGCCCACGAAATTCTGACTGGGATAAGTAGGTGATGGCATGATTTGGTAAGATCTAATCAAGATTTTTCCTCTAAATGTAAATAAAGAAGTGAACTAATCTACCCTGGATTAAGCAAGAGATTCAGAAAGAGGACAGATAAGACACATTTAAATTCCTTTGGGCCCTTGGGATGTCTGTGAATCTTAGGTCTTTAATCTAATTATGGGAGTTAAAATGGATTTGATCTGTGAAGTTGATGTCAGTTGTAAAGTTTATTAATTTTAATTACTACCACTTGTCAGTGCTGACTCTGGAAATTTTATATACTACTAATATGCATGCATTTTTACAATTCTGTATTTGAGGGCATTATAATAACATTTTGGAATACATTTCTTAATTAATAATAAATCAAATCACCAAAAATATATTAAGGACCTCCTAATGCTGTACATGCTACTAGGACTTGGGAGAGATTTAAAGTTTATATAAAGACATTATCTTCCCTCAAGTAGCATATGGTCTAATAGCTGAAAAAAAATCACTAAAAACTAAAATACATAAAATCACACTAACACAACATATGAATTCCAATGAGGAAATGCCTTACCAATTGGAAGATCAAAAAAAATATCTTTGAGAAACTAATTTGTAATTGAATATCCACTCATTGCTCCATAACTAGTTAGTGCCTTCTGTGTGCTGAGAACTATGGATACAAACACAAAAGTGAGTAATTTAAATTCTATAGAATAGAAATTCTACAGGTGAAAAGATGGATAAAGAGGGTTCCATTCAAAGTAAATAGTCTAAGTAAAGGTAAAAAATTGTGAAAGTATAATATGTCCCTGAAGAGAGTTAACAGATTGTCAAGAATACAAAATCATAAGGTCTCACAAAGTCAAAAACACAAGACCACTATTACTTTTCCACTATTAGCTCAATCTGCAAATGAGCTCAGAGTAGAAAAAGAATAGTGACCTGAAGTTGTAGAAGACCTAATGGATAGTAGGGAGTAGAGTTTTAAATTTACTTGAAAGGTAACAGGAAGCCCTTGGAGATTTATAAGCAAATGTCTAATATGATGAGATCTATGCATAAGAATGTTTATCTTGGCCATAATATAAGGATACTTTGGAGGAAGGAGAGAGTTGCAATAGAAACATTTGTAAAGAAAGAAGCTATGTTTCCATAGACAGAGATAGTAAAATCAGAAGGAAAAGAAGGTTAGAGGATATATTTTGATCTAACTTTTAGAGTTATTGCATTTGAGGTACTTCTGGGAGTAGAAATCATGAGCAAATATGGAGATATCTGAGGGATACAGGTCAGATCTGGTGATTAAGATATGGGAGTCATCTAGTAGGTGCTAATAGCTGAAGCTGTGAGAGTGACGGGGGTTAGATTATTTCTGAAAGGAAAAAAAAAGAGCAAAGAATGGGTCTTTGGGAAATTCTTATCATTGGTGGTCAGAGAACAAAGACATAATAGCATGCAGTGTGATTAGACATTAGAGAGATTATCAAGAGGAAAATTGTGGTTAAAGTCACATTTTTGTCATAGGAAGATGCAGAAAGACCAAGGAGGATTAATAAGAAAGAAAGAAAGAAAGAAAGAAAGAAAGAAAGAAAGAAAGAAAGAAAGAAAGAAAGAAAGAAAGAAAGAAAGAAAGAAAGAAAGAAAGAAAGAAAGAAAGAAAGAAAGAAAGAAAGAAAGAAAGAAAGAAAGAAAGAAAGAAAGAAAGAAAGAAAGAAAGAAAGAAAGAAAGAAAGAAAGAAAGAAAGAAAGAAAGAAAGAAAGAAAGAAAGAAAGAAAGAAGGGGAAGGGGCATTAGGTTTAGTGTGTAACATCTTACTATTGACACTACTAGGAACAATTGTAGTTGAATATTGAAGGTGGGATTTGGAATGAAAGGGATTGTTGATTTAAAGGTGGATTTATACTATAAATACAAGGCTAGTTCAATATTAGCTCCCTCATTAGAGGGGATTTCCTTGAGGTCAAGGATTGTATTGACATTTCTTTGTATCCTCAGTACTAAGCACAATATCTGGTATATATTAATTACTTAAATGTTTTTTGACTGACTGTGAAACCGATGACAAAGTATAGAAAATGGTATTGACAACTTTTTTCAGAGTATCTACAGATGAAGACTTCATTGATTTCTATGCTTTCTAGAATTTTTAATAGGAATGGGTGTTGTATTTTCTCAAAGGCCTTTTTTACTTCTATTGAGATAATTATATGATTTTTGTTTGTTTTGTTATAGTCGTGGTCAATTATAACTAATTGACAAAAATAACTAATAAGCTAATAACTTTCCTAATATTGAACTAGCCTTGTATTCATAGTATAAATCCCACCTGGTCAAAGGGTATAATCTTTGTGACACATCACTATAATCCCCTTTATTAGAATAGAATAGAGAGAATGAGGATATGCAAAACAAGTTTTTAAAACTTAACACATGCTCAATGTTTGTGAAAGTGCAAAGGAATTTTATGTGTATAGCTAAGAAAAAGGTACATTACTTTCTATCACTCTTCAGTTTTTCCTTGTCTAGCATATCTAAATTTTCTAAAATTCTATTCATCTCCTTGACTACTTTCTTATTTATTTTATAGCTAAATTTCTCTTGGTCTGAGAGGGGTAAGTCAAGGCTTCCAAATATAATAGTTTGTATTTTTCCCTCTGTAACTAATTTCACTTTTTCTTTAAGAAATTAGATGATCTGCCATTTGGTGATATATGTTTTGTACCAATATGACATTGTTTGTGGTGCCTTTTAGCAAAATATAATTTCCCTGCTCATAACTTTAAATATTTTTCTCTTTTTGTAATCTGAGATTATGATTGGTAAACCTGTCTATTTTTTTTAACTTCAGCTAATGCATGGTAGATTTTGCTCTAGGGCCTTAGTTCAACTTTGTGTGTGTCTCTCTATTTCATGTATATTTCATGTATATATTCATGTATATAAACAACCTATCATTGGATTCTGGTTTCTTATCTATTGTGTTATCAGATTTGATTTTATTGTTGGTTTCACATTCATAGTTATGATTACTAATTGAATTTCATTCTATTTTCTTCTGATATCTTTTTATCTCTCTTTTTATCCTCAAAAGTCTGCTTTGTTTCTGATCACTGCCTCCTTTAATCTTCTCTTACTTTTATCAGCACTCCTCTCTTATTCACTTTTCCTCATGCTTCATTTTTAAGATAGCATTCTATGTCCACATGTATGTGTGTATATGTGTATATGTGTGTGTATACACAGATAGATCTATATTTATATATTCTTTGGTCTTTGAACCAATTCAGATGAGAGTAATCTTCATGTATTGCATGTAGCCTTTCTATTTTCAACTCCACTGGAAATTTCTCTCTTGAATGCCACTATTTTATCATTCTTCCTCTGTATTCTCATATCTCCTGTTGTATCCCTCTTTTTCATATTCATTTTTTTTTTTAGATCTTTCCAACATAATTGTCTCAGAACAGGTTTTATCTATTTAAGGTTTTAACTTACTCAGGTTTTTTTGTGCTTTAGTGCTGTGCTCTCTGTATATGTAGAATCTTTCTAACTTCACTAATTATGATAAATTTCTTACAAGTTACATGTATTATCTTTCCATATGGGAATGTAAACACTTGAATTTTTATTGCATGCCTTATGATTTTTTTTTTCCATTTTCATGATTCTCTTGACTCTCTTATTTGAAAATCTAATTTTCTATTACTCTCTATTCCTTTTTAATCAGGAAGGCTTATAAATCCTCTATTTCATTAAATATCCATTTCCCCCCCGAAGGATTATATTCAGTTTTGCTGAGTAGATTATGCTTGTCTGTAATCCTTCTTCATTTACCTTCCAGAATATCATATTCTAAGCCCTCTGCTCCTTTCATGGTAGAATCTAAATCTTGCATAATCCTGATTATCACTCCACAGTATTTATTGTAGGATTTTCTCCTTAGCTTGGAAGCTCTGGAAATTGGAAATTACATTCCTGGGAGTTGTCTTTTGGAGATTTAGTAGAGAGGGTGTTCAATGAACCCTTTCAATTTCTATTTTCCCCCTTGTTCTAGAACCTCAGGGCAGTTTTATTGGATGATATCTTGTATTATGATGTCAAGATTCCTATTTATTTCTGGCTTTTCAGGTAGACCAATGATTCTCAGATTGCCTCTCCTTCCTCTGTTTTCCAGATCTGTCACCTCGTCAGTGAGATATTTTATGTTTTCTTCTAATTTCTTAGTCTTTTGACTTTGCTTTATTAATTCTTGCTGTTTTGCAAGATCATTGTCTTCCAGTTGCCTAACCCTGGTCTTTAAAGACAGATTTTCCTTTTCAGTTTGGTCTATCCTGCTTTTTGAGGCGTCCAGCTGTTTCTCCAATTGGGAGTTCTTGTCCCTCAGATTGTTGTATTCTTTTTGCATTATTTCCCATTTTTCCTGCCAGAAGGCCAATATCTTTTTGATAACCTCCAATTTAAATTCTTCAAGAGCTTGTAGACAATTTCCATTTCTTTTGGAAGGTTTTGGAGCATTTATTTGGGTTTCCTCTTCTGCTATTTCCTCTGTAGTCTATATTTTTCCTCCATAAAAACTATCCAAAGTCAACCCCTTCTTCTTGCTTTTCTTGGTGTTGGGAAGTTGTTCCTGGGCACTTTTTGCCATCTCTATGGTTTTTCCTTCCCTTTCCAGTCAGAAATCTGAATGAGGGCTCACTCTCTCTGTATGAATCTAATGGTCAAGGTTTTTTTGCCTCGGCAAGTTCTCGATTCTCCGTAGCTGGGCTATCTTCCCAGAGAAGCCTGAGGTCTTCCCTCCCCTGCCTGCCAGCATTTCGGGTGTTACTGCTTTTATGGGTAAGTCCTTGGTGGTCTTAGTCAACTCCCAAGACCTATAGGTGCCCCTTGCTTACTTCATGGGTGCCCTTTACACACTTGTTGATTATGGCAAGCTGGTTCTGAGCTCCCAAGTTCTGAGCTTCCTTTGCCTGCTTGCCGGGGTTTCAAGTGTTACTGCTCTTAGGAGTAAGTCCTTGGTCATCTTATTCAGCTCCCAAGACCTGGGGCTGCCCTTTGCTCACTCCTGGTGTGCCCCTCCCTCACTCATTGGTTCTGGAGCACACTGACTTTAACTCTGGCTCTGTAGGTCTGGTGGGGGAGGGGAGGTCAGCTCAAGTTTGGGTGGGAGCTTTTTTGTTCCCTTATAGTGTGGAAATGCCCGAATCCCATGTACCTTCAGTGCTGCACCCTACTGTAGAGTCTCTCTGTTCTTATGAAGGTGGTTTTTTGGGGGTCTTTTGGGGCCGTCTGCATCATTGGGTCTGAGGAGGGGAAGCAAGTTGCTTCTAATCTGCCACCATGCTTACCCGGAAGTCCCCCTCCATAGTATTTAAATGGCTTATTTGCAGCCACTTAAAGTATGTTTTCCCCTTGGACCTGGGAACTCTGAAATCTGGCTATAATATTTCAGGAAGTTATCTTTTGGGGATCTCTATCAGGAGGTAATTGGTTTTTTTGTTAAGTCATGTCTGATTCTTCATGACTCCATTGGAGGGAAAATACTGGAGTAGTTTGACATTATCTTCCCCTATTCATTTTACATATGAGGAATGTAATAGTTAAAATAGTTGGTGCCATAATCTGTAGTGATTAAATAGTGAAAGACTTAAATTGTAGTAGATATAAGAGTGGATGAGTAAGTTGTGACCGCAGGAAATATGTTTTCACTACAGTGTTTTGTTTTTAAATCAAATATAAGGTGGTCACCAGGGAAATATTCCCAATTATTCAAATATACCCAAGTCAGCTGGGTTTTATAGATATTTTAATTAATACAAATGAGGAATTAAAGAAAAGGAGAAAGAGAGAAAAAGAAGGAATAATGAGAAAGGAATAAGCCGGCCCTGACCAGCCCTGGCCAACCCAGGCCTAAGCCCTAAGAGAAAAGATCAGTCAGTCCTTAATCATTCACCACAAGATCTGTCCAAGCAAGGATTCTAGTGACACCAGGCCAGCTCCATCTCAGCTGACTTCACCAGCTCAATCCTCCATCTGAATGTCCTCCCTGAATGAATCTGAGCTCCTATTTAAAGGGTATTTTATCTTATGTCACCTCCCCTAAGTCCTTATATCCACCAATCAAAGTAGATGTTTTTCAAAGGACAGACCATTCTTAGTTCACACCTGAGTAGACTAGTCTTTTTGAATAATTCACACCTGAGTAGATTAGAATCTCTGAGTAAGTTTTCACCTCTTTGCTCCTTGTAAGTTCACAAGTTGTCTGACCTTTATAGGTACTTAGCACCCTTTTGTCCCAATTATTCAATAAACCCAAAATAGGCATAGCTTAAGAACTTTTGTCCTACTATAAGTATGGGTTTAAGTATCTTTCATTGTTCAGCAAGGAGTTTATAACTTTATCTTCCCCTAGGGCAGACTTGAGTAGGGGTGGAGTAGAGGTCTCACATTCCTGATCTAAGTAGAGTTCTCACATTCCTGATCTAAGTACCTTCATTGTTTCAAATGGGGAATAGTCCCAATGGGGAATGGTCCCAATGGGGAATTTTTAAGGTTCACAATCCTAACCTTATGAAGTAGGGTCTGAGAATTTTTAAGGTTCACAGGAAACTGAGGCATACAGGATTAAGTGACTTGACCAGGGTCACACAGTTAATTAGGTGTCAGAAGCAGGAGCTGAACTTGTGAAGTTGAGACTTTCTGATTCCAAACTCAGTGTTCTATCCACTTGCTGCCTTTGGAAGTTAGGTAGATTCTTTCCATTTTTATTTAGTCTTTTGTTCTAAGATATTGGGGCAATTTTCCTTGATAATTTCTTGAAATATGATATCACAGATCTTCCTTTGATCCTGGATTTCAAGCAGCCCATCTATTCTTAAAATATCCTTGATCTTTATTCTAGGTCAATTGTTTTTCCAATGAGATATTCCACATTGTGTTACTTTATTCATCCTTTTGATTTTATTTTACTGTTTCTTGATGTCTCATGCTATCATTGATATCCATTTGTTCTACATTTTAAAATATTATATTCTTTAGTTAGTTTTTATGCCTCTTTTTCAATTTGGTCAATTTGGTTTTAAATATTTTATGTTTTTTACGTTTTATGTCCCTCTTTTTTCAAACTGTAAACCATCTTTTTGTAATTACATGGTTCTTCTTTTCCCAAAAAGTTTTCCTCTACTAATCTTATTTGATTTTTAAAAACCATTTTACATCTTCTAGGAATACTTGCTGGGTTTGTTTCCAATTCATAATTTTCTTTGAGACTTTGCTTCTAGTTATTTTAACATTATTGTTTTCTTCTAAGTCTGTGTCTTGATCTTCCTCATGACCATAATGGATTATTTGATTGAAATCTTTTTGTTTTGTTATTTTCTCATTCTTCCAGCCTAATTTTTTTTATTTTAAGCTTTGTGTTAAAGTTGAACTCTTTTCTCATGATGGTAGCGAATGGCACTTTTACAAGCTTCAGGCTGTTTTGCACTTCTTTTTTAAGGGCTATTTATGGAGTTTGGGAAATTTTTTGTGCTCCCAAGGTGGTATGATCTGGGGGAAGGTATAGTCACTGTTCTCCAGATCCTAAATGGGGTCTTACAAAGGTAGAGACTTTGGTATTTTGTACTGCAAAAGATACTATTCCTCAGGACCCCTGATCTCTTATGACCAAAAGCTTTCTTTCCTCTCTGCCCTGGAACTGTGACCTGTAAGTAGATATAGGCAACAGATTTGCCAAATACCATTCAGTCCTATTCCCAGTGCTACAATCTCTTTCTGACTATTTGCCAGATCACCCTACCATCTGTAGACTAAAACCTCCAAAATCTTTCAGTGCTTCTATTCTAGCCACCAAGGTCCACAGCTGGTTTTGCCATGTGGGATCTGTGTCAGGCCCTCCTTCCCCTCAATGTCACAGACATTTCTTGCAAATATCCTATATTGTTTGGGGCTGGAAAATTGTCTCACTCAGAGACTCCATCACTCTAGAATTGTAATTGAGGAATTATTTTAAAGTTTTTTTTTAGAGAAGAATGTTGGGAATGGTCTTCTTCTTCCTCTACTCTAGCATTTTGGCTATCCTTCTAGAATTTTCAAGTTAACTTTTCTAATCCAAGTATTGTCTAAAAAACAGGTAACATGTACCATCTGAGTTTTCACCTAAATCATTGATGAAAAAATTACAAACAGCAGAAGACCAAGGATAGAACTCTGAATTATTTTATAATAGGTCTCTATCAACATTAGCAATTATAAATTAATATATTTGATTGGGTCATGCTAGCTACGTGGCCCTGAGTAAGTCACTTAACCTTTGATCCACTTAGAAAAGGATCTGCTTGATCCACTAATGAAATAAATGAAAGACTACTCCCATATCTTTATAAAGAAAACCCAATGGATAGCTATAGTCCATTTGGCCATTTAACCAGTTCCAATTCTACTTAACAACTGTTATCTAGCTAAAATATCTCTGTTGTTTTCAAGGATAATATGATAAATGATGTCATTTTTAAAAAATCTACATGATTTGTTTCTATCAGATCCAAACCAAGAAATATTTATTAAACATCTATGTTAGTGTGTGGGGAAAAAACTGCAAGATATTGGAGTCACAAAGAAATTTGCTCTTAAGAAGTATGCATCATGTGAAGTAAGTATACAGCATGTGAAATTTTTCACATTTCCCGATCGAGTCACTCTTTCAAGAAAGGAAATTATCTTAGTCTAGAATGACCTGTCCTTAATGAAGACATTTTGGTTCTTAACAATTCATCATGATTTCCTTTTCTGAATGTTCACAAATGATCACCAGTAATATGTTCTAGAATTTTAGTAGGAATAAAATTTAAGTTCACTGACATTTTTTTTAGAATCCACTCTTCCTGTCCCCCCCTTCTTGTCTTTAAAGCAACCCTCTCATTCTCCATCATCTTCTAAAGATTACTGACAATAAGTAGCTCAGAAATAATATTTTCTAGTTGTGAAGTGTTGGCCTTGCAGCCAGGAAATTCCATATAGAATCTCACCTCTGACACTTAACTGGGCTGAAAGCAAGACTTCTGGTCTGGGAGTGTTGAGAAGATTAATTTTCCTAGGGAATTTAGGTTCAGGATTCTGAGTTGTTTTCTTGGCTGTATGAGAGGAGCAAGGATTTGAGGTTGAGTTGCCTGCCATATACCACCTCCTGTTTCTCTCAGGATACCTAAAACAAGGCTGGCTTTCCTGTTAATCTGGCAGTTGGTGGTGGTGGAGGTATCAAGGTTGAGCTGCTTTTCCATAGTTTGTGTTTCTTCTGTATCCTAGTTTTGGTTGCCAGGCGAAGCAGAAATTGAATCAATGAAATCACAGTTCCAGTGATGTACCAAAATTTATTGTTGAATACTAAGGTATACAAATGTGCAAAAGCAAAACTAAACTTGATTGTGTATATGTTAAATAATGCAATAACTACTATATTCCTTTGAAATTAGTCATTATATTCTTTTTCTCCAAATTGGGCTTATTTAGGAGCTGGCACATAATCTAAAATTAGTATAATTTTTCAGTGTATATTCAGGAACTTTTCAGTTTTCAATGTGAGCTATGTTAGGGTGTTGCCTATAATCTAGACAGCTGTATTCAGAACTATACTTTCTACCGTCTTAGTTGAATGGTTATTTAAGATAGGTAGTACAAATATATTTATCCCAACTTTAAAACAGGGGAAAGGGTTTAAATTACTTGCTTAAGGAAACATCACTAAAAACTGACAGATTTGAACCCAGCCCTTTCATTTATAAGGACAGTTTTCCTTGCATTCTTTTACTTAATTTTCTCAAGCAATCACATGTATACTGAGCACAATGAACTATTTTCTCTGTTATTTTATAATATAGAATGCTGAAGGAGATACAGTGATCAATATGGATTATCTCTGCTCTAAAGAAGTTTATAATTTAGTAGAAAATATAGATAAATACATTGACATATAAATATGTGTATATAATTTATCCAAATTAATAAATTGTTCAGTTGCCTGAGGCACTAACAAGTTAAGCCCAGAGTCAGGTAGCTAGCTTATGTCAAAGGTAGGAGTTGAAGCCGATTCTTCTTAGCTCTCTATGAACTACAACAGGCAACTCTCTTGGAATGTAAGTTGGAGATTGATGCCATTCTACTTTGGTGGAAGAAATTACTCACCAGTAGCTTGATAAACTAGTTTAAAAGAGTTTTATTTAAAAAAAAACAACAAAAATACATCTACAGCTATAAAAAATATTGATCAATTTTTAAATTTGATTTTTATTTTGGTGGCACTGAGGGAATAGGATTTCTGATGGGCTGGTGGGAGAAAGAAAAAGATCCATGGAGGCAGGGTTGTGGGAGGATATAGGAAAAGGACAAGAGATTGGATTAAGGTCTAAAGGAAAGGTAGGATGATGCCAAATAAAAATTTCAGGTCCTTCCTTCAGAATTTTGCCTAGTTCTATTGGCCATTAACAGTTACCTTACATTCCACTTTTGGCATATGTCCTGTTAGTTGCTGGTGCCAGTTCCATAAGTATCAGCCCAAGAGAGATTTTAAATAAGCCCACAAACCTGGCATGAGTTTATGCCCATAGTTTCATTGAAGGCTATAAAATTGCACAAATGATGATGACACAATTGGGTCCATTGTTTTGGGAGCTATTTGAAAGGCACTATAATAAACAGAGAAGGCAGAAAATTGGCAATTTGTAACCATTAACTTTCTTTTTAGAAGTGTTGCAGTGAATTTGCCTTTGTTTTTGTATTGCTGTTCCATTAGTCACAGTAAATAGAGAGGAGTATTTTCTTTCATTACGGCCCCTGGCGCACAGTAGTTATCCCCCTAATAATTGACATATGTCCTTGAAATGTTTGCCCAAAAGATGACCTGTAGACTAAACAGAAAACCAAACTGGAATCAAGTTTTTTTTAAGTGAACTGAGGATTTAGGTGTTTTGGAAAATCACTCAAAAGGATAAACGAATGGTACAATATCTATTATCATGTGTTTTAGGCTTCTAATTTTAGTGGATTGTAGGGGTTTTCAAACTGACATTCAGGGATTCTGGAAACAAACAAACAAAAATGAGTGGTTAGCAAATGCATAGACCTCAGACTAGCTCCTTGGAAGTTGGTATATGATGGTCTTTAAAATTTTGTCTTCTTCCCTTATCAGCAATCTTCTCTAATGCAGGTACTTGGTCTTTCACAAGTCAGAGAGAGAGAGACAGACAGACACAGACAGAGAGAGACAGAGAGATATAGAGAGACAGAGATAGAAGGAGGGAGAGACAGAGACAGAGAAATAGAAACAGAAACAAAAGACAGAGAGGGTAAGAGTATCTAAGGATAGGACCACCCCCCAGGAAACCATCTTAATGCTAGAATTTTAAATACTTGGCACCTGAGTGGAGGGGAAATTTGGGTAGGAAGCAACTCACTCTTTACTGCCTACACATAATTGTGGCTTTGTTCTCAGCCAAGGGGGTAAATGTTACAAAGGATTTTAAAGAGAGGCGAAAGAAAAGAGATTTCATCTCCTATCAAGTATTACTTAATTTAGTCTTTTTAGCCTTAACCATCAATATTCAAATCACAAAATGGCATTGCTAGAAGGGCATTCAGAGCCCCTGAAGCTCTAACACTTTCTGATAATTGTGTCACAGAACTACATGAATACTTCTGTACTTGCTCCTTCATTCTCTTTGTTCATTTTGTCCAGCTCTTCTTGACCCCATTTGGAATTTTCTTAGCAGAGATACTGGAATGGTTTGCTCTTTCTTCAAGCTCATTTTACAAATGAGGAGACTGAAGTAAACAGGGGTAAGTGATTTATTCTGAGTCACACAGCTCATAAGTCTCTGAGGTCAGATTTGAAGTCAGAAAGATGATTCTTCCTGACAAGGCCTGATATTCTATCACTGTGCCATTCTATCACAGCAGTCCCCTTTACATTCTAGTCTCTAATGATATTCTCCATCTCTTAATAGCCTTTCTATCTATAACAGTTCTGAAATTATGAGTCATAATTAAATCAGCCATTTTTCATGAATTGTCAATCTATTGTCCCATGGCCCCAGTAACATTCCTTGTAGCTGTCAACTAAAGTGGACTTTTGGATGTGGCAAAGTAGGGACATTAATTCATTGCTGGTGGAGTTGTGAACTGATCCAACCATTCTGGAGGGCAATTTGGAACTATGCCCAAAGGGCGATAAAAGAATGTCTACCCTTTGATCCAGCCATAGCACTGCTGGGTTTGTACCCCAAAGAGATAATGGGGAAAAAGACTTGTACAAGAATATTCATAGCTGCGCTCTTTGTGGTAGCCAAAAATTGGAAAACGAGGGGATGCCCATCAATTGGGAAATGGCTGAACAAACTGTGGTATATGTTGGTGATGGAATACTATTGTGCTAAAAGGAATAATAAAGTGGAGGAGTTCCATGGAGACTGGAACAACCTCCAGGAAGTGATGCAGAGCGAGAGGAGCAGAACCAGGAGAACATTGTACACAGAGACAAACACACTGTGGTATCATCGAACGTAATGGACTTCTCCATTAGTGGTGGTGTAATGTCCCTGAACAATCTGCAGGGATTCAGGAGAAAAAACACTATCCACATGTAGAGGACAAACTGTGGGAGTAGAAACACTGAGGAAAAGCAACCGCCTGACTATGGCAGTTGAGGGGACATGACAGAGGAGAGACTCTAAAAGAACACTAATGCAAATATTAACAACATGGCAATGGGTTCGAATCAAGAACACATGTGATACCCAGTGGAATCATGCGTCAGCTATGGGGGGTGGGGGGAGGAAGGAAAAGAAAATGATCTTTGTCTTTAATGAATAATGCTTGGAAATGATCAAATAAAATATTATAAAATTAAAAAAAAGTTAGAGATAAAAAAAAAAACGTATAACATATCTCTTTACCCCCCCAAAAGACAACAACTTCTCCTCTTATCCTATACATATTAATTTTGATTATACAAAAGCATTTCAATTTTATGTAATAAAATTAAGTGTCTTTTCTTTTGGAAAAAAAATAAAGTGGACTTTTCTGGATACTACTCCCCTATGAATGTGCCTACTCAATTTGCATATAAACTCCCCCCTCCCTTTCTTAATTACCTCTTGGTGATTCTCTTGAGTTCTGTGTTTGGGCATCAAATTTTTCTGTTTAAGTCAGGCCTTTTCTTTAGGAATGCTTGGAAGTCTTGGATTTTGTTAAATACATTCTGCTACAAGATTATAGTCAATTTTGCTGGGTAGATGTTTCTTGGTTGTAGACACAGTTCCCTTGTTTTCCAGAATATCATATTCCATGCCTTCCAGTCTTTCAATGTGGATGCAGCCAGGTCCTCTCTTTTCCTAACTGTGGTTCCCTGATATCTGAATGGTTTCTTTTTAGCAGCTTATAGTATTTTTTTTTCCTTCATCTGGTAGTTCTTGAACTTGTCTATAACATTCCTGGACATTGTCAATTGGGATTAAATGAAGGAGGTGATCTGTAAATTCTTTCAATCTCCACTTTTCCCTCTTGCTGGAGAATGTTAGGACAGTTTTCTTGGATAATTTCCTGAGAATGATGTCCAGGCTCTTCCTTTTGTCAAGATTTTCTGGTAGTCCAATAATTCTTAAACTATCTCTTCTGGATCTATTCTCCAAGTCTCTTGTTTTAATTTCATATTTCCTTAATTTTTTCATTCTTTTGATTTTGTTTTATAGACTCTTGCTGCCTTGTGAAATCATTTGCTTCTAAGTTGTTAGATTCTAATTTTTAAAGACTGAATTTCATCCCTGGCTTTTTGATTCTCCTTCTGGTCTGTTTTTCTTTGTAGGTCATCTTTCACTCTCTTTGCCTCATTTTCAAATTGGTCAATTCTGGTTTTCAAGACATTATTTTCTTGTTTTAATTCATGTTCTTCTGTTTCCAGATGACTTATTTTGCTTTTAAAGTTCTTTTCCCAATTGTCTTCATCCTCTCTTAATTGTTTTTTGAATTGCATTTTGAGTTTTTCCAAAGTGTCTGTCCAATTTTGTGGAATTCCCGAGTTTTGGCTTGTTTTTTCTTGATCCTTCTCTGTTACATTTGTTCTTTGTTCATTACCTAGATAGAAGCTGTCAATTATAATTTATTTATTTCTTTTTCTGTTGTTTACTCATATTTTTTCTTTCTTCCCCATCCCTCCCCCTCCCCCTTGCCATTTACTGTAATCTTGATGCTCTGTTAATTTGCTGGATCTATGGGTTTGGGTTCTTTTGCTCTGAAGGGATTTCTTTTTTGCTCTGCTGATTGACTAGATTAGGTTGATGGAGTATTAATGAATCCTGATATCAGATCTTCCCCAGCTGCCAGCAGAAGCTGAAGCTGAAGGTGAAGGTGAAGGTATGAAGGCTTTACCTTTGTCCTCCTCTGTCTTCCTTTCTACCAGCCTCATCCCTGTCAGCTTCCCTGTCAGAGCCCTGAATCTCTTAGCAAGGTACTCTTTTTAGGTTGCAGCCTTCTCCCTGGGATCTTAGTTAGCCATATTCTTACCTCAGCTATCAGAGCAATCAGTGGGGAAGGGGTATCAGAGATTAAACTTCCTTTCCCTCTGAAGGTTTCTTACCTGCCCTATTGATATACTGTATTGAACCTGGTGGAATTGATCTGCAAAGCTGGATGTGCCCTGAGGCTAAAACTTCTAGAAGCAGAGGCCCAACATGGAGAGTGGTGACTGAAGGCTAATATTAAGCTGCCTTTCTCATCCAGTTGCCTTCTTGCCAGTTGTGGTCTGAGCCGTGAGCCTCACACAGCTGTGGCAGAAAGGTACTCCCTGTGGGCTGAAGCCCTTGCCCAGAGATTCTAGGGGATGATCAGAGTCCCAGTGCAGTAGGTGGGTGATGGATCCTGGGACCTTCCTTTCCCTAAACCTGAGACTTCAGCCTTCTCTGTGTACCTTTTAAGTTGAATCAAGCAGGAAGATCCCCAGCTCTGTCCTATTGTTAGATTTTCTGTCCCCTCAAAGCACTTTGTTTTTTATTGGTATGGAAGGGTTTACAGAGAGGACTCAATTTTTGCTGCTTCTAAGTGGACATCTTGACTCCACCCCCTTCTTAAGGGCAGAGACTGTCTTTGCCTTTTTATTTATATTCCCAGTATTTAACCTAGCTTTTAGAATAAAGGAAATACCTAATAAATGATGTTTCATTTATTCATTCTTTCACTCAGCCATTCATCCTCTATTCTATAACTTTACTTCTAAATTTCCATATTTGTCTTTCTGAGAGCTAAATAATTGGTGAATTCCATATGACACCACATCATCCTACTTATACAAATTCCCCCTTTTCATCCTCATTGGAGTCAAAGCTTTCTCTTTGTGTCTTTGGAATCCCATTTAAGAGACTTTACCATCTTTCTTTAGTCTAATTTCCCAATGACTATTAGTTCATGGGAACCTTCCTCTACTTTTCTGCATCTTTTGAAAATTACTCTTCAAAAATGTAATATGTGCTAGACTTTCTCTAATTATCTTCTCATTCTCTGTTGCAAATTCAATGATAATGTGTTTAGATAATAATATCTATTGAAAAACTTCATGGGGATATTATGAGGATTAAAGAGAAAATGTTTGTAAAGTTTTAATGGAGGACTTAATGTCTAATGTGGAGGACAGGGTGTTTTTTAATTCTCAAATAAAAAAAATGGGTTTCCATATAATTTTAAGTTGTTTATTTCATTCTCAAGTTCTCTTCTTGGAATAGAGAATGTGAAGAATAATAAGCTAATGAATGTCCAAAGGTGGATGACCAGGATGACAAAGAATCTTAAGGCTAAATGAAGATGGGTTGAATGATGTTTAGCTTAGGGAAAAAATTCAGGGTGACATATGTCTTTTCTGGCTTTTGGAAATTATTTTGAGAAAAAGAGATTGGATTTGTTCTGCTTGACCATTGAGAGAAAACATAGAACCCACAAGTAGAAGTGGGGGGGTGGAGATTTCTGCTTCATACATGGAAAAACATAACAGCCATTTTAAAAAATTTGTTCAGTGGCTCAATAGAGAGAATGCTAGACTTAAAACTCAGAAAGACTTCAATTTGAATCTTGTCTCAGACATTTACTGGCTATGAACCTGGACAAACCATTTTATCCTCAGCCTCAGTTTGTCCAGCTTTAAAATGGGGGTTAATAATATCACCTACATGACAGGTTTGCTGTGAGAATCAAATAAGATAGCATATGTAAAGTGTTTTGCGAATCTTAAAGAACTTGTTGCTATTATTATTATCTAGATTAGGATGCTTTGGGAGATAGTGGTAGGATCATTTGAAGAAACTGAGGATGTTTCCTGTGTTAAAGACAAGATTTGGAAGAGAAGGTTAAAAATAGATTGTTTTCAAGTTCTTTATGGATATTGCTTGAGAAACAATTAGATTAGTTTTGCTGGACTCTTAGTGATTTGAAGTTGAAACAGTAGTAGAAATTTCAAAATGACAAATTTAGGATCAATATAAGGACAAAATGCCTTAACAATTGAACATGTCCAAAGGCAAAATGGAATACCTTTAAATATAACAAGTTCTTTATCATTAGTTCTTCATATATAAATAATGCAGAGAAGAATCTTATTCAAACTTTTAAGATCTCTAAAGTTCCTTCCTACTGTGAGAGTTAGGGTTTTTGTGTAATTTGGAATAGATTATGCAATGTCATTCCTCTTTCTATCCATCCATCTATCTGCCTTTCTATCTGTCTATCTATTTATCTATCATTTAGTTTTGAAATGGAGAGGTGGGAGAAGTTCTACAGATTAAAATATGAACCATAGAGAATTAAAAGGCTTCTAGCACTTTGGGAAGTCCTCCTCTGGTGAAATATGGCATGCTCTGGACAAGAAACAACCAGATGCCAGCCTATGATTAGTCTATATCTGAATCTTTGGAGGAAACATATACATTGATGAAATTGCTTATTATTTATTTAAATATTTAAGATCTGGAAGTGGACCACACAGTCTCTAGGTACCCCCCCCAACACTGATATCAGTAGAGGGAGTAAAGAAATTTAGACAATATAAGTATAGTCATAAAGATAAAATGAAAGTCTTGTTTCCTTTCTACATATCTGAAAAGAGAAAAACAATAGAAAAATTAACTGTGGCATCTATGAACAAACCTGTTCAGTATTTAATTTTTTTAAGGATTAATTTCAGATGAAGGTGAAGGGAATAAGTATTTATATGCAGCTACTGTATGCCTGGAATTGTGCTAAGTATTTTACAAATATTATATCATTTGGTCCTTACAATAACCCTAAGAAATAGATTCTGTTATTTTCTCCACATTTTATAGTTTAAGAAACTGGAGGAAATAGAGGATAAATGACCTTTCCAGAAAGTGTCTTAGGCTAGTTTTGAACTCAAGCCTTCCCAACTCCAGGCCAAGTACTCTATCCAATGATCCATGTTACCTTCCTTTTGTGGAAATTGGTAGTGGCTATTTTGTGCTATTGGATATTCAAAATAATTTAATATTATAAATCTGAAATAAAAATAAATAATAGTATTAAATGTAACTGCTTCCTTAAAAGTATAAATTACCTAAATCATTAATTAATCAACTAGTTTATCCACCCTAAACAGAGCTGTGTGACTCATTCTAGGTTTAAGAACTATAAAAGAGGATGCCTTAATCATAAAAATGAGAGATTCAGAAGCTATTTTACATTTTTTTTCATTTTTAAGACAGATAACTTTCTAAAGTTATTATAAGCCTATTTGCTTTTAAAAGGCCATAGTTGTTGCTCTGTATGATTTGGTGGATCTGTGACCTCGAGTAGATAGCAATTTAGTCATTTTCTCTCTTTGAATTCTTGCCTTGGTCCTGAAAATTTTCCACAGGAGATTCAGTGAGCTAATGGTTCTTTCTCTAGTTTACCAGATAGATTGTGAGTCTACCAATAATGTATGGAAATTTTCCTTTAGTAATCCCTTGTTCTTGTCAAACAAATAATCCATCTGCTTTTCCCCTCAGACACCTTTCTTGAGTCTCCTTTATATCACTTCTTTTGTATAATTCTTGTTTGATAATTTTTTGAAGCTTATCCATACCCATTGTGCAGTATTAATTGTCCTTTGCATAATCTTCAACTTTAATTCCTTGGAGATGGTGGTATTTTATGACTTACAGTCATATAGTAAGTAATATTTGAAAGATCCTAGTGATAAAAAATAGGCCTTTTGTTTTTAAAAAAACTGTACAATTCTCTAAAGTCAATCCAAGTTGCTCTTAAATTCTCCCATCTTTGATGCTTTGGGACAATTAGGAGACAGAAAGACCTAAATTCAAATCCAGCCTCAGCAGGTAATTGTGTGACCCTAGACAAGTTACTTAACCTCTGTTTGCCTTAATCTACTAGAACAGAAGGGAGAAACAGAGATAATACAACTTGGGGTATCCTCTCAGAGGAAGGGCAGAAGGGACAAAAGAGTTGGTACATGGGAAAGAAGTGATTACAACATTGGAATATGAAACATATAAATACATAAGACACTACAGTGGGTCAAAGATAGCTCCAAAATAGGGGAGAAAGGAATGCTCATGGCTGTTGAATCCCTGAGGAAAGCATTAGCCATATTGTCAATCAATTAGTCAACATTTATTCAGCACCTAGTAAGTACCTGGTGCTTTGCTAAATGCTGTGATTATAAAAAGGGCAAAAAATGGTCCTTGCTCTCAAAAAAATTATAATCAAATGTTTTAGTTATTGCCCTGTCAACTTAAGAACACTCATGGGAAAAAAGGAATTCCCCACCATTACCAGAGATGAGGTATCAGAAATACAGAATGAGGTATATATATATTTTTATCATATATGGGACTTTTTTGTTTGTTTAACTGTGTTCCTTTTTTTTTTCCTCAGTAGGATACAACTGGCGAAGGTGTTTATTAAAAATTAGTATATAGACTTCCAGGCGAAAATTCATGGAACCATGGAAAATGTTCTAAATTAATTAATTAAAAAAACTTTAAAAATTAATATATAATAGGTACATAAGTATTAATGAAGCTTTTTGGGTGAGTTCTCTGTGGTACCTTCCAACTCTGTATCTGTGGTCTTGTTATCATTTTAAGTCAGTATGTTCAGTTTGTTTTAGTTGGTCCAAAGCAGCAGAGAGCCAGTTACAATTTTATTTGCAAATGACAATGTAGACCACATCACAAAATAGCAAGTAGAGCAAGGCATCACGGGGTATGATATATACACATAGGAAATCCAATGAACCAGTTCTTTGTCAAAGGAATTTGCGAGAGCACCAGTAGGCAGGAGCATTCTACTCATTTCCTTCTATCTTCGGATATTCATTAACCAGACTATCAGTCTGCACAGTGATCTGTAATTAGAGTAAAATTCAGCGGGAAAAAGTTCAGTTTTCATCAAAGGAATATACACACCAATACATATTATAAACAAAAAGTGTATATATGTATGCATGCAAACACATACGCACATATATGGAAACATTATTCTTTGCAAAATCTACAAGTTAAAACAATGTATCTATTACTGTGATGTCTCTTTAACTTTCTGGAATGCACATCCCTTAGGCTAAAAATACAAGACTGATCATGCATAGGTTTTTCCTCTCTTTTTTAAAGTTTTTTTTTTTCCCTCAAAATATCCATACACATTTATTTTTGATCAGTCAAACACTTCCACAATACAAGTAATTTAATGAATACATTTTTTGATGACAACCTAAGTTCGAACATCAATTTGAATGAACTTTAAAATGAAGGGAATAATGTTTATCCTGCATTAAAAATTATGATTCACATGTTTTTTTCTTTATTTTTTCCATAGCAGTTTTTAAAGACTCCATGTTTTTCTTTAATATTGTAATCATTATGTTGTATGCATAAACTGATGAGAGTTGGCTTATTATCATGGACTTAAATTTCAGGGGGGAAATTGTTTATTAGAATAGGATTTTTTGCTTATTTTATAATAAAAAATATAATATGCATCTAATTAGCACCTTAAAGCAATTTATTTTTAGCATGGAAAAAGGGAAAGAAAATTACAAATAGCTGTGTCCATATTTCAGGAATTTTCCCTTAGTTACAAAATTCCAGCCAGAGAGTTTGGTTATAGAGTATGGGTTGAATTTTGTCTTACTCCATCTGCTTTTTTTGACTTTTTTTGACTTTCCAAAGACTTTGACACATAGCAGGCAATTCTACCCTACGTTTATAATGCCATAATATCATCATTAGGTCAAATAATAATAATACTAATAATAATAACAACAACAATAATAATGGTTGCCACAGGTCCTATTTATTTACATAGCACTACATTTAAGCTTTGCAATATACTTTTTTCACAACAGCCAATTGAGGCAGTTAGTATGAGTATTATTGGCATTTTACAGGCCAAGATACTGAAGCTCAGAGTGATTTAGAGATGGCCATAGTGACACATAGTGATAATTAACAAACAGAAGCTCACAATCTCTAATTTAGAAGCTACTCCCTAGGTTATCTAGTCCAACTTGTACCTGAAGAACAGTTCTCTAAATTCAAATAAATAAGCACATTTTGAATACCTATTGTGTTTCAGGTACTATATTAGATGTTTGGAGTCCAATGACAAAATATGTACCATCTCTGAATAGTGGCTGTCTGACCTCCAAGTAAAGACCTGCAGTAATGGCAAATCTACTAATTCTAGAAAAAGTCCATTTAGCTTTCATTTAACTTTAGTTACCCTTTTTCCTTATATGACCAGTTTTGTGATTTCCCTTGCTTAGGGAATTCCAGAATGAGGAAATTGCCTTTATTAATTTGGGTTGGCAACTGCCAACTGATAGCCCTATGAGTTGTCTATTACATAAAGCTTAAATTACTTCTGCAGTCACCCAGTCATTGTGTGTCAGAGTTAGGACTTGAACCCTGGTTTGGCTGGCTTTTTTGATTGTGTATTTGTTAGCCATTCTGTTTCTCATATGAGACTAAAATCTTTCTATTTGCAATTTCTACCCATGACTCATAATTCTGCCTTCTAGGGTAAATGAAGAAAAGTCTAATTCTTCTTCCATGTAGTTGACTTTTAAACACATGAAGTTGGAAAATATCTCAAGGTCATATAATCCTACCTATGCCCATTCAGGATTGAAAGAAATCCACAGTGGCCATTGAGTCCAAATTATACCTGAAAAAAATCCCCTCTACAATATACCCCATTGGTAGTCATCTAGTTTTTCCAGAAACCTCTGAAGAGAAGGAAATCATAATATTCCAATGCAGATTACTTTCTTTAGAGATAAAAACAAAATAAAACAATGAAGCTTTTATCCTGTATAATTATAAACTTGATTTTGGATGATTTTAAGATATCCTTTTACCTGTTAGTAATCTAAAAAGAATGTTTTAATTGTAAAATATTAGTAAGTTTTAGAGTTAAGAAATTTATTTTTGCTTACAACTTATTTGACAAAAATTATTAATGTTAAAAGTTTGGGATTTGTTTCAGGAAAGAGTCTGGAATTGTGGAAAGCACTATGCAATTTCCCAAGTAGACTCCTCACTTCTTTCTTTAATTCAATTCTGACTCCACTTTCTTATCCATCTAATCTCCAAGATTAATATAAGCATTGATAATCTAACTCAATGGGCTTCCCATCTGGATGCATGCCATACTATGAGCAAGATGCATTATTCTTTCTCTTTATTTCTCCAGCAAGGATCATTAGGCTGATCTCTTTTGAATGATTATGGATTTCTCTAGGGAGGTGCTGTGTTATTCTGGGCCTTGGTATAATCAGTGCAATGTCTTTCTCAAATGTATACCAACAAGCATCTGTGAGACTCAAGGATCTATAAGTAATGTCTGTTTCATTTGGACTCTGTGAAGGATATCTCCCAAGATGGAAGCAAACATCTTTAGTGACCATATTTCTCTATATAATGTCTTGCTTAATAATGGTAGAAATTATTGAATAAAGACTATTCTTTCATCAAATTAAAATTATGGTAAATTCCAGAATATGTTGGTATTTTAATATAACAATTTTCTATATATTGAAAAAAATGTAATTTGTAATGTATTGTTTCTTGTTGTACTGCTAACATTTTTGTTTATAGGATGAAACCTACTTAGTTGACCTTTTTGCTATATTACATGTTAATTTTTTATGGAGAAAAGGAATCAGGGAGGACCACTAAAAATTTAGGAATTGAATGGGTTGCCATGGTTAAAAAATTTCCTATTAGTCATGTACCCCTCTTATAGTGACTAAGCTGATCCTTGGAAAATATCTTTTTTTTTTAATTTCTGGAGCCATATTTAGTGACTTTCCTGCATAGTAAAACTTGTCAAAGCCTGGGCTTTAATATGGCACCACCTTAAAGAACTCATGCTCACCTCCTTGACACAATGAAACATCAGAATAGGACTTTCAGCAAGATATCAGTGCTGAAGGACATACAATTTTTGAGTGCACTGAATGACCAATTTACAAAATTTTACATGGGATTTGACAAAAGTTAAGATGATTGGAGATGGCCTGGGATGCAATAGATGATCTTGGTGTCTAATGTCTGACCTTCAAGTTTCTAAGTTGAAGCACCTGATTCAGCTACCATCATGACCATCTTAATGAATTATTCTCATTTCCCCATTCTGCAGAGGGAAGTCTTCACATGCTCAGGAGAGATGTACTCTACTCAAGATAGATGACCAATGCATTTGAGCCTTCTCAGTTACCCTCAATATTGGTTTAACTCCTCAGACCCCAGGAGAGAGTTTGGTGAGATGTGAACACCAAAAGTGGGTGAGTAGCCCTGAAAATGTCTTGGCAAAATGCTTGTTCTCAATGAACACTGTATACACTTCACTAGTGTTCTTGGTCAGAAGAAAGCGAAGGGGTCTTCAAGGAATTTGGGTAGAACCATTCTCATGGACTTTCTGGAAAACAAGGATGAATAGATGAGAGTTATACAGGATAGGTAGGTATGAATGAGTTGCAGTCTGCATTATAGTAGATAATAAATCATTTTAATCAGCAGAAAACAGCATTAATATGACACTTTAAAGGTTTCCGGAATGCTGTATATAGGATACTCTACTTAATCCTTCTAAGAACCCTGTGAATAAGTGCTATAATTGTATTCCCCATTTAACAGCTGAGGAAACTGAAGCTGACAAGTTAAGTGATTTGTCAGTGGTGACACAACTAGGAAGTATCTGGGAAGGTATTTGAATTCAGTTCTTCCTAACTCCAAGTCCAATATTCTCACTCACAGGACCACCTAGCTACCAATCAATAAGATTATGGATCATTTTGAATATTTGTGAGTAGGAACAGATTAGCTCAATAATGAATGAATGATATGTAATTATGATTTCACAGAATGAATCACAAACATTATTAAGTGAGGATACTCAAGATTTAGAAGACTGATAAGATCATTTTCTTCAAATATTTGAAAGGTTGTCATGTGGGATGGGAATGTAAAAAACTCTTCTTGGTAGCCAGAGAGAATTACTAGGTTGAATGTGAAGGCAAGCCAGGTCATGAAAATATAACAGGGTAAAAAGGTTTCTTGCCAATCAGCATTAGGATCAGGGTATGAGTGGCCGCTGGGTGAGATAAGAAAACTATATGAATGAATGAATGAACAAGCAAATAAGTGCATGAATGAATGAAATTACTTCCCTCTCTTCTTTTCAGCAGTAAGGAAATATGTGTAGAGAGTAGTCATTTGCTACCAGACTTGGTTATTTTTGCTGAGTTATATTTTATTTTACTTTTATTTGTTCTTGGATACAAGGGATGGCATGATGGGGGAGGGGAGGAGAAACACAGGGATATATTCAGAAATAAAGGTAAGAGAAAAACAAAAGCTAAGAATGGAAACTTATTTTTAAATAAGAAAAAAATCCTATTTTATCAAGTTGTCTCTTTTTCCTTTCCCTTAGGAGAGATAGTGTTTTGTGCTGAGAGTATCCTTAGAATAAAATGGAAGAAGAATAAAATGAGCTATCGAGTTGAATCATCTCCAAATGGCTGCAAGGGAAACATCAAAATAGAAATTCAAATGCAGACATATCATGAAGCTGTACCATATGTTTACTAGCCAATGCAAAGCAGAGAAAGTTCCACTAATATACATCCAGCAGTAAAATACTAACTTCTGTCTGGAAATTCCATTTTATTATGTAATATATTTGGTAGAAAAAATTTTGTAAATATGAAGCCAAGATACAAGTGCTACAATAAATGGAATTTTCATTACTG
This sequence comes from Monodelphis domestica, assembly GCF_027887165.1. Taxonomy (NCBI): domain Eukaryota; kingdom Metazoa; phylum Chordata; class Mammalia; order Didelphimorphia; family Didelphidae; genus Monodelphis; species Monodelphis domestica. Next base: position 470,865,625 of record NC_077228.1, read on the forward strand.
TGAAATCACTTCTGTAGCATTTGACTGCTTTAAATAAATCATAGGGGAAAATGTTTTCATAGCTCTACAAGTTAGTAGTGCTTTCAAAAAAATTCAAAAAGTTTCTTTTTGATTATTAAAGTTTAAAACTATGTATTACAGTCACTTAAAATCAAGGGCATAACTACATAATACATTAATGGAACAAGTGCTGAGCTTTGGAATTTTCAGTGAATGTGGGTTTTTATATCTTTTAGCTCTGCAGAAATACATAATGATACTCTAAAATTCAAGTATAGGGAAATATTGGTGATAGCATACTTTATCTAAAGCACAAATTCCCAATAGGCTGTGTATACATAGCAGCATGATACTGCTGAGTAGGAGTGTTCACTTAGTAGACAGAGAGCTGGGCTTGGTATCAATCAAGCACTTACTTATTAAACATTACTATGTGCCAGACATGGTGCTAAGTTCTGAGGATATAAAAAGAAGACAAATGCATCAGGAAGATTCAAGTCCTTACCCTCACACTCATTGACTATTAGCCTGGATAAGCCATGTAACCTCTCTCAGCCTCAATTTCATTTTCTCTAAAATGTTAAAATGATAACTATAGTATAATTAATTTATGATGCTCTGGGTCTCAAATGAGATGACGGATACAAAATGTTTTGTAAATTTTAAAGTCCTATCAAACTTCATTTTTATTATCATCACATTTTTGTAAGGATAAAAACAACATGGGAAGATGCTTGAAAGCTTCAAGCATATGGACAGTGTTTGTTTTCTTTTTATTTTGACTCCAAATGTTTCTTTTGATCAGGATAGTTTTCCTGTCAAAAGTCTATGGAGTGGTTATTATTGAGTGTCCCACCCTGACTCTACCTCGCTTTTACTTGAAGGTAGACAGGATGGTTTGAAATTCCTATCATGCAAAATTTCCTCCACTAATGGGAGTGAACAAGCAGACATGAAAAAGACAAGTTGGCAGCCAGAGAGAATCCAGAGGAGGGTTCCTGCCCATTCATGTCCACTGGGATGCATTCCAACAGCCATCTCTAATTCTACCCTTTCATTTCTCATTAGGACTTTGCTTGGCTATATGAGCAGATACCCATCATTCTGGTTTCTAGGCCTGTATCCAGTGACATCCATGGAGAAAGTTCTCCTTGAGGAAAGTGAACTTAACTCCCCTTCGTTCCTTGAATTTACTTATGTTGACTTCACATTGTCTATGCAAACAAGATTTAGTAGACTAAGAAATATGTGAGAGCAGTATATTACAGTGTTAAAGGTTAGAAAAAATGTATTCTTCCCCATACGATCATATTCTATTTTTTCATCCTGACAATTTTACCTGGCTTACTGTTATTCTCCTGTCACCTTCATCTCCCAAAACATTCTCAAAAACTCATATAGAAATGTTCACCTCTTATGTTCTCTCTTTCATCTTGTCCTTTGAAGTCACTAAAGATGAATTTGAAGTACACTCCAGTGCCAAGGTAGAGTGGGTTCCTCTGACCACTACATTGTTATAGACCTAAATCACACCATAATTTTCCTTCTCTTTTAGAGGGCAAATTAAATATATCTAACTAGCACCCATATGACATCACAGAATTTTATATCCCAAACATGAATATATTTGGATGAGGGAGCTGACCAGAAGTGAAAATAGCTATAGGAAAATTACAAGTTAAACTTTCTAAGGTTTGTATTCAGCATATTTGGAGCCAACATCTGCCCTTTAGTAAAATACCTTTCCAAAATCCCTATGGTACTAAATGTATAGGTATTTTAACAGCATCAACAAAAATACTGCCTTTTACAAACATATAAAAGCAAATCATTTTCTTAAACAAAAGACTAAATGTCACTGCTCCTATAAGTGCAACAGAAATTATTTCACTTCATAGCTGATTCCCAGATAATGATATTGCTACTTATTAGAGTTGAATAAAATGGAATGAAGGATCTAGATCTAGAGAGAATTTTGGTCTCCACGGTCAGTGGCAGGATCTTCCCTTATACCAAGTCTACCAAAGTTATTACTATAGAAATCATTCAACTATAGGGCACTTTTTCAGAATACCATTTGGGCTGCCCTACTGGGACTAGACTGATTGGGCTGTTGCTATTCCTAGGTCATGCAACACCAGTTATGGAACAATCAGAAATCATAACAACAAAAGGGTTGCACTGACTAGAGTATTAGTAGAATTAAAGATGATGAGATAGTCCAACATTACTTAGCAACCCATAGGCTAATAGTAGTATGTAAAAGGAACTATAATTTGCTAGTACATTTATTTTATAAGGCTTAAATTTGTAAATAAGAATACCTAATTTCTTTGGAATCTTATTTTTAAGAGAATATAGAAAAACAATTGAAGATTTGTCACATATGCTTTTATGTTATATGATAAATGTTAGAAGTAGCCTTTTCTGTTAAAATTTCTTGAAGTGCAAAAATGACAAGATAAAAAACAATTCAAAAGCAATTCATGGGGGTGGATGGGGCAAAGCCAAGATGGTAGAGAAAGCACACAGACTATTATGATCTCTACAAAATTGATCTCCAAAACATTATGATATATTGCCTCAAAACCAATTTTGGAGCTGTATAACTCACAAAAAGATGGAGTGAAACAATTTTTCAGCCCAAAACAACTTAGAAGGCCACCACAAAAGATCTAGTGCACCAAGGTGGAATTAGAGCATAAAACTGTACACCAAAGCAGCACAAAAGTATTACAACAGGTCTTCGGAGCACCTGAATAAGCAGCAAAGGTTTCTAGAGCTCTCAGCACAGACAGTGAGGAGGGGTGGGGATCAGACAACTGCTCAGAAGGAGATTATAAGGGTCCTTTATTGACTTTCAGTGCAGGATATGTGGATTCATGAAGCAGTCCTAGAGCATGGCCTCTAGGGGAGGAATACTAACTCATACCATCACTTATGGCCACAGTATAGCAGGAAATCCTGGTCAAAGGTCCAATATGTAAACAAATGCTTGTGGTCTCTCACAGACCAAAGCATAGGCCACAAAAAATAGGCTAATTGGTAAAATAGGCACAAAAATACACTGAAGAGAAGAATTTCTTAAAAAGCAGAATTAGCTAAATAGAAAAGGAGGTACAAAAGCTTACTGAGGAAAAACATGCTTTAACATGAGAACTAAGCAAGTGAAAGCTAATGACTCCATGATACATCAAGAAATAATAATAAAAAAGAATGAAATAATAGAAGAAAAGGTGTAATATCTCATTGAAAAAAAACTCACCTGAAAAATAAATCTAGAAGAGATAATCTAAAAATAATTGAACTACTTGTAAACCATCATTAAAAAAAGAGCTTAGATATCATCTTTCAAAAAATCAAGGAAAATTGCCCTGATATTTTAGAAACAGAAGGAAATATAGAAATTGAAAGAATCCATCTTTCACCCCCTGAAAAACATCCTGAAAGGATAACTCCCAGAAATATTATAGAAAACTCCAGGTCAAGGAGAAAATATTGCAAGCAGCCAAAAAGAAACAATTCCAATATCATTGAGTCGTAGGTCCTGGATTAAGATATTCTAGAAGGCAAATGAGCTAAGACATCAACCAATAATTGCCCAGAAGAACTGAGCATAATCCTTCAGGGAAGATATTTTATTCAATGAAATATAAGACTTTCAGCATTCTTGATGAAAAGAACAGAGGCAAATAGAAAATTTGACTCAAATACAAAACTCACAAGAATCATAAAAGGTAAACAGGAAAGAGAAATCAAAAGACTTTCACTGAAATTAAAATATTTACATACCCACCTGGGAAGATGATTCTTGTAACTCCTAAGAACTTTATCATTACGAGGGCAGTTAGAAGTATAATAAATAGACAGTAAGGCATTGTTAGGGGAGTTGTGAACTGATTCAAGCATTCTGGTATGGACTTATGACCAAAGGACTAAAAAACAGTACATATGTTTTGAATAAGCAATATCATTACTAGGTTTGTATACCAAAAAGATTAATAACAAAAATGTATAGGATCTATATTTATATAAATATTTAAAGTAGCTCTTTATATAGGAGCAGAGAATTGGAAAGTGAAGGGATAGTCATTAATTGGGGACTGGATGATTAAGTTATAATATATGTTTATGTTGGAATACCATTGTACTGTAAGAAATGATGAGCAAGAGTAGCTCAAAAAAAAAACTGGGAATAATTTAGATGAACTGAAGTAGAGTGAAATAAGCAGAATCAAAAAAAAAACTTTGTCTACAGTGACAGAAATACAGTGCAACGAACAACTGTGAATAACTTAGCTGTTCTCAGCTATATGATGACATAAAACAATCCCAAAGAACTCATCATAAGAAATGTCATCTGCTTCCAAAGAAATAACTGATGGAGTCTGAATCCAGACCTAAGTAATCTTTTTTCACTTTCTATCTTGTTTGTTTTTTTTTTTAAATTTCCTTCCTCAAAAGGATTAATATGGAAAATGTTTTACATGATGTATACATTAAAATCTATATGAAATTGCTTACCATCTCAACTGGGGGTTGGGGGGTGAGGAGGGAGGGAGAGAGGGAGAGAATTCAAGACTCAATATTTCTTTGAAAAATGCTGGGAATTGTTTTTACATGTAATTGGGGGGAAATGAAACAAAATGAAAAAAGTCCTAAAATCATAAAAGAAAAATTGTGAAGATAAAAGAAATTCTTCAAACCCTTAAACATGGAAGGCCTTCTTGGATAAGTAAAGTGGTGCTTTTCATGGTTTATTTCACACAAATGGCCTTCTGAAAACTTGATTTCTATTTACTGCTGCTGAGAAAAATAATTCTTAGAATCCTTTATTAGGTACTCTAAAAGTTGTCTTTTTTTGTAGATTCTTGAGAAATCTAGGATTGTAGTTTTAAAGCTGGAAAGGATCTTAGAGGTCACAAAATTAAATTTCACTTATTCCACAGGTAAAGAAATAGAGACTTGGCAGAACAGCTGAAGTGACTTGCTAATACTCACTCTCACTTCAGATGTGGGATTTGAATTTAGGTCTTCCTGACTACAAACTAAAAATGGTAGACTACAACAATGAGGCAATTGTTATTACATTAAATAAAAGCCACAATATAAACACATGTTGAAAGGGGAGAAATAGGAAAGCCAATTTATTAGTGGTGGTCTTTTAGGTTCTAATAACATTTAATATTTGGATAGCTAAACTGTATTAGAAGGCCTACTCTGTCTCAAGCTTTTTTTTAAATTTTTTTTCTATTTAAACTCAGCAAAATGTATTAAGCAGTTTTCATCTTCATAGGCATTGTGCTAGATTCTGGTAATATAAAAAAAAGCAGAACTAAAGTCTCTCCCCTCAAAGGCTTGAATACTGATGGGGAATATACCAAATACAAGTATATTACATGAACAGTAATTCATGGAGAATATGCAAGAAGGCTTGAATGAGGAGATAAAGCCTGAAGGAATATATTCCAGTCATAGAGAATGGCATTCCATAAAGACTCTTCAAATGTAACAAGTTCCTAAGGCTTTATGAAATATCTTTGCTGGTTTCTTGTTACTTGTTAACTTCAGGGCCACAATTCAAAACACACCGCACTAGCTTAACCCATCCTTCTGGAAATTCTTTTTGATCCAGCTATTAACAATGACTTCAACATTAAATCATAGTCAAGTAAAACTGTTTAAGAGATTTGGAAAAGCATAGTAATATCGAGCAGCAGTAGGCCCAGATGGCATGAACTACAGTGGAAAAAAATCCCCTCTTCAAGGTCAAAATTCCCCTCTATCCCTCCCAGGATGGAAACATCTTTTCCAACGACCTTGATATTTTCAAATGTTGTCTACAAGTAGCTGGGTCTCCTCAGAAGCCCTTCAGTCTGTTTGCTAAGTGAGAGGGTAAATGAAGGAGTAACTCACTCAGTTCTAAGGAAAAGGGAAGCACTTGCAGGGTACTGGACTTTTCCTGATGCCCCAAGCTGTTGAAGAAATTCTTGGCTGCCCCATATGTCAGTTCATCAGACTGCATTGATTACTCATGAAGCAACTAAATCTCCACCTGGATTCTCAGGTGGTCTGTGGATATTAGTGAAATCACTGTCTTCTGGGCCCCATACTTTGTTCCAGTCTCAGCCATACTATTGTCTGTCTTTGTCTATATCTTGTCCTTTGTCTCTGACTCCATTTCTTTTTGTCTTTCTGTTCTTTCCAGCACTCTCTCTCTCTCTCTCTCTCTCTCTCTCTCTCTCTCTCCCCCTCCTCTCTCTCTGTTCTCTCTCTCTCTCTCTCTCTCTCTCTCTCTCTCTCTCTCTCTCTCTCTCTCTCTCTCTCTCTCTCTCTCTCTCTCTCTCCCCCTCCTCTCTCTCTGTTCTCTCTCTCTCTCTCTCTCTCTCTCTCTCTCTCTCTCTCTCTCTCTCTCTCTCTCTCTCTCTCTCTCTCTCTTTTCATCTGTCTTTGTCTGTCTCTTTCTTGTTCTCTCTCACACACATACAGATACACAAATAAATTCATCCTTACCAATTGACACTATCTTTAACCCTTTGCCCCTCTGTCTCTGTCCTTTCTCTTTCTGTCTCTCTATTGATTTCTTTTTTCTCTATTTATCTTTCTGTCTCTCTGTCTCTCTGTCCCTCTCTGTCTCTGTCTCTGTCTCTGTCTCTCTCTCTCACACACACACACACACACACATACACACTTCTGCCTTGCTAACCAATGCTATTTTTAACTTTTTGGGAACCCACTCTCATAGGAATAATATTGAATAAGAGGGAAAAATGATACTGTCCTCGAAATGTCCCACCAGTGACAGCCACTGGTAAACACAATTCAGAGAAACTTGTGGTCATATTTATCCATATATTATGGATATGGATATGCATTAATTTCAGGAAACTGGTCATGGTAAACTTTGACTACAATGTGGAGTTGAGGAAAGAAAGTAACATCAAATAAGATAGAAGAATACATTGGAGTCAGATTGTAAAGGGCCACAAATGCCATGCTGAGGGAGGGAATGGGGGGAATTTCAAATTTTATCCTAGAGCCAATAGAGAATCAATCATTGAACACATAGAAGTAGAGGACTGCTATGGCCACACATGATAAAGGAATTGCATTTTGGTAGTTCTGAGATAGGTGAATCAGATCCTTGAGATAATTGAAGTTTGGATACCAGTCAGGAGGTTATAAAAGGAGATCAGTTAAGAGATTATAAAATTTGAACTGGAGTCTGGAGTCAGTCATGACATGCATACACAAGGTGCAAAGGGAATGGGAAGTGATTTTGTAAAAATAACAACAACAAGATTTACTGTTGTTATAGGGTTGTAGAGCTACATTAACAGTCATGACCAATACCAGTTGAATAACCTTTTTTATAGAAGAGTTAATAAGATATAACTACATTATCACAAAATCACTAAATCTCAGAATTATACTAGACATCAGAGTCCAACTAATATCCAAGCTACATTTGAAAGACAGAGAGACAGAAAGAAAAATAGAGAAAAAAATCATAATATGCATGGCAATTTTGGTCTTCTAGCCTTTGTGTAATGCTCTGTAATGGAGAGGCATCTTCTGCTTCCACAAGTAGTCCATTTGCTTTTGGACAGCTCTTATTGAGAAGTTGTTGTTCTTGTTTTGTTTTGTTGTGTTTTGTTTTTCCTTCTGTCAAGCTTGAATGTGCCTATTGGCTGCATCTATCCGTTCTTCTAATTCTGTCCTCTGCAGCCAAGGAGAAGCAGTATCATGTTTCTTTATGACAGACTATCAGATAGTTGAAGACAGAAACTATGTACTTTAATCTTCTCTACAGGCTATCACCAAACCCTTTAACGGTCCTCCTTTTATCTCACCCCCCTTATGTTGCTTTAAAACAAACAAAAAACCCAAATAAGTTTGTTTTCCTTAGCATTGCTTCCCATTCTTAGCTCATTCTGAATTTTAACACTAATAGATGCTATTTCTGAAAGATAAGACCAGATGTAGTTCTCAGTTGTGAATTCTGCTTCCTTTATATATGGTCTTAAAAAATCCATATTAGTCAGTGAACCATTATCCATTCATGTCTTCTTGAAAAAAAAACACTCCTATTAGTTGATCCTACTTATATTTTCTATGAATCCTTTGGTCTCTGGAAATCTAGGATGAAAATTAGACTTTATATCTAGTTTCTGTCTGTCATCTGTCATCTGTCATCTGTCATCTCTCTCTCACTCTCTCTCTCTCTCACACACACACACACATTTTTTTTCTTCTGACTAGGTTGTGAGTGAAGAAGTTTATCTATCATTTCAGACTAGGTTCTTCTCTATAAAAGTCTTAGAGAATTTCTTGACACCCTAAGAGATTAAGTGACTGACCCAGAGCTATATAACCAGTAAATGACAGAGGCAGGACTTGAATCCATGGCTCCACGAGTATAAAGCCAAGTCTACACATTATGATGGCATAATGGATTCAAGTCCCACCTCTGTCATGTCCTGACTGTATAGACCTGGATTACTCCCATAATTTCTCAGTATTTCACAGAAACTCTCTAAGGCTAACTTGTAGAGTTGTAGGATAATGTCTCTCTTTCCTCATCTTATCTATAACAATTTCTAGAATGTAATATTAAATTCCCTGTAATATTCATATTATTTCTACTCCCCTTCCCTCCAGTAAACAAGTTTTCCTTGATGGACAGAATCCAGTCCAGATCAATTCCTCTTGTTAATTTAACCAACTTTCAAAGGATTAGTTTCTTATTAAGGCACATCAAATCTCTAACTGGACTGCTTTGGAAAGAGAAAAGAGATTCAAATGATGTTTAAAAAAACTGAAGGCCCAAATCACTATTATAATAAGCCTCCATATTAGACTTGTTATCCATTTTCCAAAATCCCTTCTTATTTATTCATTCAGTCCAGCTGTTTTATAATATCCACCAGTTACAATAGTACATCTGTTTATGTCTTCAATGATCTTCACAAAAATGCTTATTACATATATTTTGTGTGTAATAATCATTTAAGCAAAATTTAAACTATTTCTTTTTCTTTTTAATTTTTTTCTCAATTAGATGTAAACACCAATTTTAAAAATTCATTTAAAAAACTTTGAGTTCCAAATTATTTCCCTTTTTCTCTCCCTCCCCACTTTTTTGAGAAGGCAAGCAATTTTATGTAGATTATTCATGTGCACTCCTCCAAAATATTTCCATATGATCCGTGCTGCAAAAGAAAATTAAAGCCAAATAAGCAAAAGAAAAAAATTAAATAGTATGCTTCAATCTTCATTCAGACTTCATCAGATTTACATATGGACCTTGATGGCATATTTCATTATGCATCCTTCTGTATTGTCTTAGATTCAATGTATTGCTTAGAATAGCTGTCATTCATAGATGATGATTGTACAATATTGTGATCGTTTTATGCCCTTTTCTACTAGTTCTGTTCATTTCACTTCGTATAAGGTCATGTAAGTTTTTCTAGGTTTTTCCAAAAGCATCCTGCTCATCCTTTTTGATAGTATAATAGTATTGCATCACAATCATATATCATCTCCAGTAATCCTCAAATGTTGGCCATTCCCTCAATTTCCAATTCTTTTTCCATCACAAAAATATGTTAAAATATTTTTGTACATATAGGTCTTTTTCCTTTTTCTTTAATCTCTTTGGGGTATAAACCTAGTAGCATTGCTGGGTCAAAGGGTATACACAATTCTATGCAGCCCTTTGGGCATAGTTCCAAATTGTGTTACAGAATGATTGATCAGTTCACAACTCTACCAACAGTGAATTAGTGGCTCTCTTTTTCCTCTTCAATATTTGCCATTTTCATTTTTAAACAAATTAGTCAATATAATAGTTATAAGGTAGTACCTCAGAATTTTTTTAAATTGCATTTCCCTTGTCAATAGTAATTTTGAATATTTTTCATATGACTACACATAGCTTTGATTTTTTTTTCTAAAAACTGCCTATATTTAATAGGAATGAGTGGTATATTTTCTCAAAAGCTTTTTCTGTATCTATTGAGATAATCAGATAATGTTTACTGATTTTGTTTTTAATATGGTCAATTATGCAAAAAGTTTTCCTAATATTGAAACATACCCACATTCCTGATATAGTCACCTGATCATACTGTATGCTAGTTTATGTTATATTGCTGTAACCTCCTGTGCTAGTGTTTTATTTAAAAATTTTGCATCATTATTAATTAGGGAAATTGGAGCATTGTTTTCTTTCTCTGATTTTTCTTTCTGCTTTGGGAACCAGCTACATATTTGTGTTGTGAAAGGAATTTTGTAGTACTCCATCTTTGCCTATTTTTCAAATAGTTTATACAATATTGAAATTAATTGTTCTACAAAAGTAGAATTTACTTGTGAATCTCTCTGGTCCTGGGAATTTTTTCTTAAAAAGTGAGAGAAGGGTTTTGCAAGAAAATACCATAGAATGTCAAGGAACATTTAAGAAAAGCCCTTTGATGGCTTGTTCAATTTCTTTTTCTAAGATAAAATTATTCAAGTTTTCATTTCCCTGTTAATCTAGGCAATCTATATTTTTGGAAATATTCATCCATTTTACTTAGATTTTCAGATTTATTACTATGTAATTGTACAATATAGCTCCTACTAGTTGTTATAATTTTCTCTTCGATGGTGGTGAATTTACCATTTTTATTTGTATTATCGGTAATTTGCTTTTGTTCTTTCTTTTTTTAAATCAAATTAACCAATGGTTAATACATTTTATTGCTTATTTTCATAAAACCAATTCCTAGTTTTGTTAGTTCAATGATTTTCTTACTTTCAACTTTATTGATATCTCTTTTGATTTTCCAGATTTCCAATTTGATGCTTAATTGGGAATTTTAATTTTTTTTAAATTTTACCTAGTTTTTTTAGTTACATGTCCAATTCATTGATCTACTATTTCTTTATTTTATTGATCTAAGTGTTTAATGATTTAAATTTTTTCCCAAAGTACTCCTTTGAAAGTTGAATTTCTACCACTAATATAGTTTTACTCTCTGTTTCTTTCTGTATCTTATTTACCTTTAAGAATTTGGATGCTCTGCAATTTGGTGCATATATATTATTAATTATATTATTTGTATTGATATTTTTCCCTGTCTAGAGTACTTTTATAATAAATTGAAGTTTGCCCCCTTATCTCTTTTAATTGGGTCTTTTTTTGTTGTTTTTGCTTTGTTTGAGATCATGATTGCTATCCTTGCTTTGCTTTCTGTTTTTTGCTTCTTTTCCCTTAACTGAAACATAGTAGATTCTTCTCTAACCCCTTTATATTTACTCTGTAAATATACTCTTTGTTTCAAATGTGTGTCTTATAAACAACATATTATTGGATTCTGGTTTTTAATTCTTTCCTCCATCCATGTTGATGGATAAGTTACTATTATTCTTTCTAAATGGGCTAAAGTAGTGAAAGTTTCAGGAAGTTATAGGCTTCCCAGTCTAGAAATGATGAAGTTATTGTGTGTAGGATTTTAGAGGTGATGTAGGCCTTAGAGATCATTTAGTGAAGTCTAACCCCTTTTGAGGTAAAAACATTGAAACAAACACAATTTATATGACTTCTCTATAGTACAGGACCAGAACTCAGGTCTACTGATTCTTAATCCACTATTATTACCTCCAAACATTTCTAGACCACTTCCCTTTGTTCAAAGTCTTCACCCCATCTTCTTTTTCCAGAGAATCAAAAGTTTTCAGCCTTTAAAAAATCTATACTACCAACAGTCTCATCAACTGCTAAAATGACTTGCCATTATATAAATTGAGTGATGGTTCCAAACAGTTTCTGCAGGGGGTTGGGGGTGGGAATTATTTTTTTTTTCAAAACCAGTTGAATCCATCATTTTGATGCTATTGCTGTTCAGTCATTTCAGTCCAACTCTTCATGATCCCATTTGAGATTTTCTAAACAAAGATATGTTTATTTTTCAATTTCAATTTCAATATTCAGTATTCAAATATTACCATTTTCTCCTCCAACTCACTTCACAAATAATGAAAATAGGGCAAATAGGATTAAGCAACTTGCCCAGAGATGCACTGCTAGTAAATGTCTGAGGTGATTTGAACCCAGGTCTTCAATTAGGCTTTGTTTAAGAATAGGCTAAATGCCTCACTCCTCATGAACAAAAAATGACTTACTCATTTGGTGGGAATGATTTAAGATCAATAAAAGGTTTGATGCTGACTATATTGATGCATGCATTATTAGTAGCTAACTTTGAGAAATCTAAGAAACAAAAAATTAAATTGACATCTAATGATAGAAGATTGCTTTTTAGATCCATTAAAAAAGTTTAATTTGAACAGAGAATGCCCCAAATTGTCAAATATAGTAAAAAAGGAAAAATCATATGGGATTTAAATTCTCACATGCTTAATGGCTTTTGTGCTATTTGGTAAATGTAATTTATTTTTGTTCTTTTCATTTTAACTCTCTATACTAAAATATCTAAAATCTCTGATAATTATCTGCTGTAGAATTTTGTCATTTAAAAATTAATTTCTATCATCATTGTTATCAGCTTTGGAAAGCATCAGTTCCTTGGCTAATTTTGTATGTGACCTCTAAGTTCTTTATTTGGGTAACTATATTCTTCACTTCTATACTCAAAATCAAGTCAAGTCAAGAAATATTTCTCAAGTGTGTGCTGTTCCAGGTAATATACTTAACAATAGGGATATCAAAAGGTAAAAAAAATAATATATATATATACATACATACATACATATATATATATATATATATATATTCCTAGTTCTCAAGGAGCTCAGAATAATGGGGAAGGCAGCATACAAAAAATATAACTCAGTCAAGATATAGACAGGGTAGATTGGAAATAGTCCAAGAGGGAAGGCATCAAAATTAAGGAAGACTGGTAAATGTTTCTTGCACAAGGTGGAACTTATCTTGAAGAAAATCAGAAAAGTAAGGAAGTAGAGAGGAGTAGGGAAAGAATTGCAGAAATGGGTGACAGGCAGGGGAAAGACCTGGAATCAGCATTTTCCTGGGTATAAAAAATCCCTCTGTGGATATAGACTGTAACTCCTTAATAGTTTTAAAGACAAATGCACGCATGACTGAGCAACCAAACAATCCATCCCCTGACTGTCAGTGCATTTGTGAGGAGTCTCCAAATTTAGCAAGGCTCATTGTCTAATGACAGGGATTTATTTCCAGTCCAGGTACTTATTCAAAGATGGTTTAATTTGACAGGACTCAGAAATGGAGAGGCTCTACTGGCACAGCCTCAAGTTACACCTGGTCACTTCTATGACACAGGAAAGCACAAGTGTAGGAAATTTTAAGAAGAATTCTGTTACTACTTTTTTTTTTAAATAAGCATAACCAATTTCCTTATTTCAGTCAAGCAAAGAATAAGTTTGACATTTTGAGGACATTTACAAGTACTATCTCTGGATGAAAATACTCTGTATAAAACAGAAACTTGGCAAAAATGGATCTTGAAACATTGAAAGAGAGAATGAATCCACCTCGTGATCATTTATGCAAAGGAAAAATATTTAGCATTTGTCTAATACTTTCTATTCAAAGAGTTCAGAGGTTTAAATTCTGAACTACAATTGTATGGGGTGCTCAGGGAGGAGTAATATCTTTGGTATGGAGGGCTTGTTGTGCCCTCCTAGGGCAGCCCTCCAGCCTCTGACCCTCACCTGACACCCAGCTCTCACTTGTGGCTCCCAGTAGCTGCTAGCATGCGGCAGTGGCCACACCCCGGGCAACTTGTGAGGGTAGCCATCGGGTTGCCAACCCCTGGTGAACCAGGGCTTTGCTCACCCAGCATGTGAAGACTGCTTCAGCTGAATTATAAGCCATGTCATATATCATAGGACACACATATATGTATATATCATATCTCAATAGTTTATTGTTATATGTGTATGTGCCTGAGTATGTATCCAGGTAGAATAAGCAATTATATTACTGAGTTACTCTTAGGCATTATAGATCTTGAAAATAGGCACCAGAGTAAATTTAGCTGAGGATGAATAACTTGCAACAGTAAATATAAGTAGTATGGACAGTCTTTTATGAGTAATCTTGTCCCTTGGTGCCCAGAAAACAAAAGAAAAGAAATCACCTTTGCAATTATATGTGTTTTGTTGCTGTTCAGTCATTTCAGCCATATCCAAGCCTTTGTGATCCCATTTGGGGTTTTCTTGGCAGAGATATTTGGAGTGCTTTGCCTTTTCCTTCTCCAATTCCTCGTACGGTTCATCTTCATCTTTAATTCTTTTTTTCCTCTATGCTTTGAAGTAGGGAGGAGCCACACTAATGAGATCACAGATCCATGGAATTGAAGTTCTGAATATATCTTCTCAATTTTAAATTTGTTCAGACTCTAAATAGGACTACACTTTCCTAGCACTTCCACTCTGACAGTTAACATGTATACCCAATATCTATGGTCTGGGAGGAAGCGAAATATATTTTCATATATAAGAGATTAGTCTTATTTTATTTGGTTCTACAAAACAGAAGTAATTTGAAATAAGTCACATGAAGAGAGATTTAGATTTGATATTAGAGGAAACTTCCTAAAAATTAGTTATCCAAAAGTAAAATAGGCAGCATGGTAGGTAACAGGTTTCTTGATCACTTTAAGGAAAGACCAAATGAACATTCATCATGTATGTTGTAATGACGATTTTTTTCAGATATTGGTTGGACTAAATAGTCTCTGAGGTTTCTTCCAACTCTGAAATTCGATTATATTATTAGTCATAATCATTATCTAAGGAAAAAGAATTGTTTTAATTCTTCAATTATAATTCAGTTGTTTTATTTTTTTTCTTAACCATGGGTCTTTGAAATTATTTATTTTCAATAGATAACTATTGCAGGCTTGGAGTCATCCCTACTACAATACAAATATCAGCTGGTATCACATTTCTAAAACTTTTTTATTTAGAAAAAAAATTGGCATTGAGTAATCTTTTTCATTACTGATTTTTTTTTCTGTTTCTAATTTTGTTTCAGGATGGATTCAAATTGCCTATCTATAATCTTAAATGACATACACTCAGGCTCATACATATACATGGTGCAGCCTAAGCCTAAATATCAGTAATTTTATGGACCAGCAAATTTAATCAATTTCTATCTAAAATAAATTTCCATTGTGGACACTCAATTAAGTAATATCTACTGAGTCCAGAAATACCTGAATACTGGGAATTCCATGCATATGATAAGGTAAAACACAAATCTAGATTTCCCATGCTCAAATTATGTAAAAACCTCCAGATCTGCCCCACTGCCAGATCAGCCTATACCAAAATAAGAGGGGAATTCCTTATAGTTTATTATTTAATTTCCCATGTTTTTTTTTTTTTCTAAATAGGCAGCAGTTGGTTTGAGTCAACTTATACCTTGTTAGGGGCAATTTTTTAAATTTCCTTTTGAACATGTACACTTCAGAAATCAGCATACGTTAATAACGCAGGGTAAACTTAAAAGTATAACTTGTGTACATTTTTTTGAGAAATAATAGTTAAACACATACCAACACATTCTTGTCAGTGGCCCTCTCAAATTGTAAAAACAACCTACAAAGTTTGAGTTTTTTTCAGTGCTCACTCACCAATATCTAAAATGGAAAAGTTTTGTGCCCTTAACTATTCAAGCTAGCTAACACTGAAAGGGTAACTTTTTTTTTTTTTACAAATATATGATATATTGTTGTTGTTCATCCTTCAGTTTCAAAGAGGACTAATGATATAATGGAATAATATCATGACTTTCATGTGATTTGGATTTAAGAGAAGTAGAGTTGCACAAAGTCATCAACCTCATTTTCTCTTCCAGTCATCAAGGTCCAGTGGCAAGACAAAAATCAGGATGACTGGTGACTTCCAGGATGCAGTGGATGACCATGGCCTCTTCAATGTCTGACCAGCTCTAAGGACTCGCCGTACCTACTTCAGTTGTCTTCATGGCCTTTGGAACAAATTGTTTTGTTTTGTTTTGTTTTGTTTTCTGCCCTTTCCACCAGGTGAAGGTCTTCACATACATGAGGTTGACATCCATCCCCCTAACTCATTTGAGGCTTTAATTTTAATTTAAATCAGTTAGCCTCAATCTAATTTAGCCAGTCAATTGAGACAATTTTACCAGGTTTTGATTGCTGAGCATGCTTCAGCTTCTCGAAGCCAGGAATGATGGGATTACAATCACTCTTACTGAGGAAGTTGAGGCTAGTGATTTGCTTGAGCTGAGGAGTTTTGATTTATAGTGAAGCTAAAGTCATCTAAGTATCCAGTCAGTCTAGTGAGCTTCTGGATAGTCTTTCTCTGTGGTCATGGACATAAACTTGCCTATTTTCAAGTGGCCAGATGAACTGGTCCTTTCCAAATTCAGGGAATGATTCAGTATTATTCAAAGCCATCTCGACTGTCTAGACTTTTAGTACTAAAGATGTTATGTTACTAACTAGGAATAAAGAATGTAAGAATGTCATGAAAATCATTTGGGGCATTTTAGCTACAGTAAACCTAACCTGATGATTCTGAAAAGTTGTAGAACTAGTTCCCATTTGGGGTGAATTTTATATTTTTCAAAGAAAAGGACTAATAGTATTGATGATTTAAAATTATTTTCCTTTTGTAGTCAGGGCTGAATTTATTGAAACAAATAGATATGTGCATGTATATTCTAATGTTTTAGACTTTCAATGAATTCATGGGCACATTGACATTTAGACTATATTCTCTCCCTCTGTGATTCCTGTGTACCTCTAATACTCCATATAAACAATTAAGTAAGCTTTTATTAAGGACCAGACACTCCAGTGGGCAATGGGAATACATGTACAAAAGCCTCAAGGAGATTACATCCTGCTAGGGGTTATGGCAGGCTTGTATAAATAGAGAATAAATATGTATTTATAATTATACCTATGAAATAAGCGTGAAGGCATTTGTGGAGCAAGAGTAGGGGGATAAAAATGGGAATATCAGGAAAGGCCTGAAGGAGATAATAAGTGAGAAGTGAATTTAAAAGGCAGTAGTAATTCTAAGAGGCTGAACTGAGGATGGACAGAATTCCACTCCTGACAGAAAAGCTATGCAAAGTCATGGGGGAAGAAGAGTTTATATTATGTGTGGAGAACACCCAGTGGGCAAGTTTGCAAAGCCAAGGTAGGGGGCAGGGGAAGAGAGTGTGCAATCAGGCTGAGAGTATATTGAAACCTGATTGTGAAGACTTGAAGAACTTTATGGGCTGAGCAGAGAAATTTATATTTTATCTTAAGGACAGTATGGAACAACTGAAAATTTTTGAACGGGGGATTGAAAGAATCAGATCTGTATTTTGGTAATATAAATATTGAATCAACCCAGTGTGCTAGAAACCTTTTAGCTTTAGTTGAGTTTGATTTGGTTTGGTTTTTTGAATATTTCAAAGATAACTATGCAATATACTTTTGCTGTAGGACCGACCATCTGGCCTCTTTTTGGGCTATACATATCATTAATGATATTTTTTATGTACTGCAATCTATGTTTATCTATCCTTCCCTTACATTCATCTCCACCTTGAATATTTTGAAATTGTGGGGTTTTGTTCCATGCCCTATGACCAAAGAGCATCACCAGCAGGATTAATTTTGTAACAATAAGCTGCTAGGGATCTTTTGAAAATACTATATGATTTTACAAGTAAAATTAACATTTAAGTCCCAACTAAAAATCTGTTTTCTACTGGAAAGTTTCTTCAACTCCTCTTAAGTTTAGTGCCTTCTCTCTGTTAATTTCCCATTTATCCTATATATAGCTTGTTATGTCTCTATTGGTTAACACGTTGTCTTCCCCATTAGATTAAGAGCTCCTTGAAGGGAGAGCCTGGCTGTTGCTGGTTTTTGTATCCCCAGTTCTTAGCACCAAGCCTTAATAAATGTTCATTGATTTGATTACTCAACTCTTGTCCCTGCCTAAAATATGTGTATGCTTTTCCAGGCATTTAAATCCTACTATTAAATTTTCAGTGAACATTTATACCTCAAAATTGTTAATCACTGTAAATTAGAGCTTGATTTTTCTAGATGTAAGAAAGTGTTAATGATGTGGATTGAGCTTAGAAATGGGCTTGAGGGGAAGCTAGGTGGCTCAGTGGATAGAGAGCCAGGCCTGGAGATGGGAGGTTCAAATCTGACCTCAGATACTTCATCCCTGTGTGATCCTGGGCAAGTTAGTTAAATCCATTGCCTAGCCTTGCCTTGGAAGCAATAAACAGTATTGATCCTAAGATGGAAGATAAGGGTTTAAAAACATTTTTTAAGGAGTGAGTGAACAAAATTAGCATTGTTGAATATGTACCAGCACACCTCTGTATTGTTCTATTATCCTCATTTGATCTCAACAGAACTGTAGTACTCCCATTCTGAAAGGCAGAATTAGCTCCCTGGAGAGTGGTTCACTCATCTTAGTAAATTCCTGTGCATAAAAGTTGATTGACTCAATTTGGTTAATTAATAATTAATGAGGAACATACCAGTATTAGAATCCAATGTAAAACTCCTGAGAACTGGAGTTAGTTTCTAATATTGGCAATTGAGTCCTTTCCCAGTCTTTCCTCCTGATGATCAATTAGCCAGAGTGAATCAAGGAGCTTTTAGAAACAAGTAGGCACTAACATGGTGGAATAAATACAGTTGGGCACACTATCCCAAAGGTACAGATGCAGGGGGATATATATGGGATCAAGCTTAGAGTGCATGTGGGACCAAAGAATGAATAACCCCAGCTCCTGCCTGGAGAGTTTTTTTTTTCCTTTGGGACATTCTGATAGCATCCATGAGTTGTATAGTTTAATTCCAGGGCAACTGGATGGAGCAGAAGATGGAGCCCTAGGCCAGAAGTCAGGAAGATCTGAGTTCAAATTTGGCCTGAGTCATTTACTAACTGTATGATCCTGTATAGCTCATTTAACTTCTCTAATCAACTTTTTAGTACTATAAGTTGCAAAGAAGTTGCCCACCTAAATTTGTAGAAGGGACTTTTTTTTTTCACTAGTGAGTTCTTAATACAATAAAACCACAAATCTAGTCCTTAGCCTAGTCTCTGAATTATATAGTAGAATATAAGCTATTGAAGCTGTATACTTTATATTTTAACTTTATATTCCCAATGCCTAGCATAGTGCTCTGTACATAGCAAACATTGACTAACTACTCATTGAATTGAATTGTTGAACTGATCAATATCTTACCAATTGTGCGTCATTATCTGGATGATATACATTCTTTAAACACTTTCTTTTTTCTTATTTGGATAGCCAGTTTGTCCCCCTTTTGAATGACTATTGCTGGAATTCACTGAACAAGACTTTTGGCCTACCAGGACCTGATGCTCTCACATGTTTTCAACAAATATGGAGTTAAAAAGGATGCTGTAATTGAGAAGCTGGAGTCTAATCCAGTCTGGTACATGCATTGCCTGGGCGACTTTGGGAAAACCCTGTACTCTCTTTACCTTAGTTTCTTAATCTATGGCATGTTCTATATAATTTAGAAAGTCATTTTAGCTCTAAATTATTGTATATACATATGGGTGTATTTAGATATATTTTAGGAAAATCTACAGACCCTCCTCAAACTTATGGAATTCCTATTCTATTTGATTTATGCATAAAATATCCTCTGAGGCATTGGAAAATTTTTTAGGGCTTTATATATTTCCCTGTTAGATGTTTCAATTGATCTGAATACACAGTAAAATGCTGAGAAAAGTTATCTTGATGTTCATCTCTATCACATAATATTGCATTATATTATATCTGGCATATAACTTAAGAGAAGTCTATAAAGATAGATGTTTTCTACTTATTCCAAGACATTATTGTACAGAAAAACTAAAAACAAAGCATATTTTCCATTATTTACATTTTTGCTTTGAATGTGTAGAAAACTCCCTGCAAAAATTTTCCTATTCCTTTCTCATAGTTTAAGAATAATTTTGATGATCAGCTTGTTCATATTGCTACAAATTTCAAACAACAATTATGAAAAGGAAAGGATGTAATCAAAGAAATGTATAGGTAAAAAGGGAAGTGGGTTGGTTCAAGAATGAGAGACAAACAATAAACAGAAAATTCATATCCTTGCAATGTCAAGAGATATTGAGGAAAGTCCCCAGGCTCTGGAGTGGACCTCTTGAATTGAACCTGAAAAAGGATGTGTATAAATAATTCAGAATGATTAAGGAAAGGCAAGAAGGATCTAGTAAGTGCTTATTATGTGTCAGGCTAAGTACTGATGAAACAAATACAAGCAAAAAATAAAGATGGCTATGCCCTTAAAGAACATACATTCAAATGGAGAAAGACAACACACAAGGGAAACTAAAAGGTAGGAGAGGTATAAGGAAGAGAGGAGGAAAATAAGGAGGTATTTAGTTGATGTTGAAGTCCAGAAAGTAAGAACAATAGGCAAGAGGGGAATGAAAGATGCCTAACTTGGATTCCTTTCTAATATGGAATCCAATATGAGAGGAACTTGTCAATGGGAGAAGAGGACTGGTGTGATGGATGTTACAACATGAACCCAAGGATTGCTTGTGAACTGCATTGTTGCAGGGAATACACAAATTGATGAGCTCCATTGGAGAATGTTCTTGCTAGGTGGATAAACCAATTCCTTAAATATTTTAAAGAAATGAAAAGTAGCCATGAGTCAGTTGTTGCTGATTTGAAAGGAACTTTAAAAGCCAATAATACAATAATACTCATTTTATAGATCTGCAAACTGATGCCCAGAGAGTTCGTGACTTGCTCATAATCAGACAGCTAGTATGTGTGGGAGAAAGAATTGGAAATCAGGTTTTAATGACTCCACATCAGCAATCTATTTGCTATACTACTATCTCATGTCTTTAATGTAATTTTAGGAAAATCCTAACAAGAGGCATTTTTTACATTCTTTTGGACTTTTTCCTACATAATTTGCCTTGAAAATATGTATATGCAATTAAAAGTCATTGCCATTATAGACTATGTATATACTTGGTCAGTTTCCATCTGCTTTTCCTGAATTGTTTCTTAAATCTTAATGATTCTTCCTCACATGATAAATCATTTAATGAGGTTGTGGAGTCCAAATATGATGACAGTATTTTTTTAACCCTAACCTGTCTTAGAAGAGATACTTATCATGGGTTCCAAGCCAGAAGAGTGATTTGCCCAAAGTCACCCATCTCCAAGTCTGGCACTCTATCCACTGAGCCACCTAGTTGCCCTGATGATACTATCATTGAAGCTAGTTAATCACTGAAATACAAAAGGTTTATTTTATTTCACATGTTTTGTTGCCCTGTCTCCAATTCTTTTTTTCTAAAATTCTCTAGACATTCTGGTTTAACTGTGTCTGACACTGTTTCAGACCATTTCCTATTCATCTGTGGAGGGAATGTATACAGAGGAGCTTTGCTTTGATGCTTACTCATACAGGATTTTGCAGACAGTTTTCTATATTTTCATAGCCAAAAGATGTAAATAGTTGATGATATTATATATATATATATATATATATATATGTTTATATATAATGTTTTGTATATCCACGTTAGTTGTTGTTGTTGGTTGTCTCTTGAACCGAGAATGACGATTGTCTTTGTGCCTTTTTGTGCACAAAGACACCTGTGCATGAAGATTTAAGTGGAAAAGTCGATGCACAGAGACAGTCCCACTCTCTCGGTGTTGGAAGCCTGGGTCCATTAGCATGAAAAGTCGTTACACCTGGAGACTTCCTCAGCTGCATTGGATGGCCGTGTTGTCTTTTGTGCTCCATCACGCCCTAAGCACTCCACAGTGCCTTGCTGCATCGCCATCTCAGCCGTTGAACCTTCTTGTTGGTTTCTTCCGCCTGTTCCGCCGAAGCATTCTTCACATGCTGGGTGAGCAAAGCCCTAGTTCACCAGTAGTCTCATCAAATTATACATTATCTGAGGGCAGGTACTTCTTTCTATCATGTGATTCTTAAAGTCTCTGGTGTTAGCACAATCCTTAGTAAGGTAGTTGTTCAATAAAAAAAAAAAATTTAAAAAAACTTATCTAACTGAATGGAATCAACTTCAAACTCATAATTAACTACTTCAAAGTGGAAAATGAGAATGCAATCTATTCTCAACATTTCTAATTTGATTTCAAGAGGAATGAAGTATCAAGCACAATAGGAATCAATACAACTTTATTAAATTTCAAAGGGAGGTTTGATGGATGTTAAAATGGACCTGAATAAAAAAAAAAACAACTAAATCATATTTGGTAAGAATTTACTATTTGAAGTTTTTTTTAACTATTAGAAGTTATCAAAAGGAAACTACCTTTCAAGAAAACAAGGTTTGAAGATACCAATCATGATATATTATTTCTTCCATTTACATATAGTTTCCTGTGTTCAATGCCATTTCCAGATACATTTATCTTATTTGATCCTTTCAATAAACTTTAAAGTTGTTGAGAGAAGAGTAAAGACAGACAGTACTATCCCTTACACTCTGCAAATGAAGAAACTGATCAAGAGGGAAAATTCTGGTTTCAGGCCATATAGCTAAAATATTATAGTGTTTGGCTATTTCCACTGCTATTTTGATTCCACCATGGTTTTTTGTTTTTGTTTTTGTTTTTGCCAAAAATAGCTATCACTCAATAATTAAAATAATATAGTAAAAAGAAATCAGTTTGAGAAACTCCTCCAGTCTACTTATGGAAAATAAATTTAATTTTTAAATACTACTGCTTACCATAAAGACTTTCTTGACATATGTTATTTATATTGACCTAAACATCATCCTTCACATTAAATCAAGTGTAATACAGTGAAAACACTCTGTAGGCACAGAATGACCCAAGCAGACAGTAGTAGCATGTTTGAATGTGCCAGTTCTCATTCCATTCAAATGAGCCTCCCTTTCCAACTGGAGCCCCTCAGTGGAAAAAATGACTTTCCCCTAGGAAAGCTTCATTGTACACATGAAGAAATGTGAATTCCAAAAGAAAACAGAATTTTGAAAACTCAGAAAAAGAATCATTTTTAAAAGGTAATAGACTAGTAAAATATGATGGCATTTTAAAAGCTTAATATTGTGTATTAAATAATGTGAGAAGAAAATTTGCCTATGACTTTAATATCAAATAAAAAAGAAGTTTTTTTTTTGTATGTGTTAAATAATCATCAATGATCAGCTGGTTATTACTAGTGTCAGTAAGAAGTGGGGAGGAAAGAGTGAGTCAACACTCATTCCTCTACCCTGATCTGTCTTTTATCTTTATCTTTCTCCCTTTTCCATGCCACTTTTTCCAAAATACAATAATTAAAATAATAATAAGCCTTATAATACTACTACTAATAAAATTCAATGTGTACTACTGGAATGGCTAAGCACTTAGCCTCTCCAGGGATTCCCTCCCAAGTTTATTCTGCTCTCTCATCCCTAGGTTCTATTTTCCATCCGTATTTAATTCTTTCTGGATCTCTCATTCTGCCAGATCTGTCAGCTCCCTTTTTATGGGTCCAAATCCAAGGGCGGGGTGATCTCCAATGGCCCTGACTGAATCACACATCCCCAGTTCAATCAGTCATTCTGGATTGAAGTGCCAATGGGTCAACAGTTTCAGAGGCCAAAAGTACTCTGTCACACACCCATCATGAAGAAATGTCATCAGTCATCTCAATGAGATATTAATGGGGATGTCCACACCTTCCATATAGGGAGTTTTCTAAGACAGAACAAAGGCATTATCCTTTAACCTCATCAGATTAACCAAACTATTGACTCCCTACTTATGAGAGGCCATCAATCATCTGAATAGAGATATCCACACCTGTATGTATAGGATAAAGTCCACAAATAGTAAGGACTATTCACTTTATGTAGTACTTTCAAACTTGTAAGGAAATTATGACACTAAAGAAAAAAAATAGTATATGCATGGCCTTTCCTTCAAGGAACCAAAAATGCTTAGTGATCCAAACCTGTAATTCAGAAGAAAGGGAAGTCCTAAATACAAATATTACCTATTTTTTGTGAAAAAATGAGAAAGTGGAGATAATTCACATTGAATGTACAAAGGCATCTTTAACAGAACCCTATTTTTCTTTGTTGTTTTTCCAAGTGCTACTTTTCAGAGTTGCCATAAGAATGGAGATACAGTAAGATATCAAGATTCCAATTAACTTTTTTTTTTTTTTGTAATTCCTGTACAACTCTGGATGAGCCACAAGGTGAGAAATCTTTTTTTTTTTTTAATAGAATTTAAAACCTCAAAGAATAACATCATGGCAATGATGTACCAAGAGAGTTCAATTATAATAAGTCCTCCTATTTAATAAAAAAAAATCCCTAGGAACAAAAGGTACACAGAGGCTTGAAGGGTTTTAATCTAATGAAATAATCAATCCAGTAAACTCATATTAAATCTACATCTTTTTTATTAATTTTATACATTATTTTATTTGGTTATTTTCCAACATTATTCCTTGGAAACAAAGATCATTTTCTTTTCCTCCCTCCCCCTCCCATAGCCAATGCACGATTCCACTGGTTATCACATGTGTCCTTGATTCGAACCCATTTCCATGTTGTTGGTATTTGCCTTATGGTGTTCATTTAGCTTCTCTCCTCATTCATGTCCCTTCCACCCCTGTAGTAAAGCAGTTGCTTTTCTTCAGTGTTTTTACTCCCACAATTTGTCCTCTGATTCTGGGTAGTGTTTTTTCTCCTACATCCCTGCAGAATGTTCAGGGACATTGCATTGACACTAATGGAGAAGTCCATTACCTTCGATTGTACCACAGTGTTTCAGTCTCTGTGTACAATGTTTTCCTGGTTCTGCTCCTCGCACTCTGCATCACTTCCTGGAGGTTTTTCTAGTCTCCATGGAATTCCTCCACTTTATTATTCCTTTTAGCACAATAGTATTCCATCACCAACATATACCACAATTTGATTAGCCATTCTCCAATTGAAGGGCATCCCCTCATTTTCCAATTTTTGGCCACCACAAAGAGTGCAGCTATGAATATTCTTGTACAAGTCTTTTTTCCTTATTATCTCTTTGGGGTACAAACCCAGCAGTACTATGGCTGGATCATTGTAGGGATATTAATTAATTTATGGTGGAGTTGTGAATTAATCCAACCATTCTAGAGGGCAATTTGGAACCATGCCCAAAGAGCGACAAAATAGTGTCTGCCCTTTGATCCAGCCATAGCACTTCTGGGTTTGTACCCCAAAGAGATAATAAGGAAAAAAGTGTTCACCTAATTTACTTAGAATTTCCTTCTTTATGTTCAAGTCATTCACCCATTCTGAGTTTATCTTGCTGTAGCATGTGAGGTGTTGATCCAAACCTAATCTCTCCCACACTGTCTTCCAGTTTTCCCAGCAATTTTTGTCAAATAGTGGGGTTTTTTTTCCCAGAAGCTGGGATCTTTGGGTTTGCCATATACTGTCTTGCTGAGGTCACTTACCCCGAGTCTATTCCACTGATCCTCCTTTCTGTCTCTTAGCCAGTACCAAATTGTTTTGATGACCGCTGCTTTATAATATAGTTTGAGATCTGGGACTGAAAGGCCACCTTCCTTTGTATTTTTTTTTCATTATTTCCCTGGATATCCTTGATCCTTTATTCTTCCAAATGAATTTTGTTATGGTATTTTCTAGATCAGTAAAAAAAAATTTTTTGGAAGTTCCATGGGTATGGCACTAAATAGATAGATGAGTTTGGGTAGGATGGTCATTTTTATTACATTGGCTCATCCTACCCATGAGCAGTTAATGTGTTTCCAATTGCTCAAGTCTAGTTTTAGTTGTGTGGAGAGTGTTTTGTAGTTGTGTTCATATAGTTCCGGTGTTTGTCTCGGGAGATAGATTCCTATATATTTTATTTTGTCTAAGATGATTCTGAATGGGATTTCTCTTTCTAATTCTTGCTGCTGAGCTGTATTGGAGATATATAGAAATGCTGGAGACTTATGCGGGTTTATTTTGTATCCTGTAACTTTGCTAAAGTTGTTGATTATTTCGACTACCTTTTTGGTTGAATCTCTAGGATTCTTTAAATAGACCATCATATCATCTGCAAAGAGCAATAACTTCATCTCCTCCTTGCCTATTTTAATGCCTTCAATTTCTTTTTCTTTAATTGCTACTGTTAGTGTTTCTAGTACAACGTTAAATAATAGAGGTGATAATGGGCATCCTTGTTTCACTCCTGATCTTATTGAGCATGCATCTAGTTTGTCCCCATTGCATATGATGTTTGCTGAGGTTTTAGATATATACTGTTAATTATTTTTAGGAAAGACCCTTCTATTCCTATGCTTTCTAGTGTTTTAAATAGGAATGGGTGTTGTATTTTATCAAAGGTTTTTTCTGTGTCTATTGAAATAATCATGTGATTTTTGTTGGTTTACTTGTTGATATGGTCAATTATGTGGATGGTTTTCCTAATATTGAACCAGCCCTGCATCCCTGGTATGAATCCTACTTGATCATAGTGAATGACCCAATATTTTATGACCTCTTGGGGGGAGGGCATTGGTTGGCACTTAGTAGTTTACTATTTTTTTCTCCAGTTCATTTTTATAGATGAGAAAACTAAGGCATATGGGGTTGTGTCTTGCCCAGGGTCAAACAGCTAGTAAGTATCTAAAGCCAAATTTGACTCAGGTCTTTCCAGGGCTCTATCCACTGTGTGACCTAGCTACCTTTTTACTTGACCCAAAATTTGTTTCCACTTTTCTCCTTTTCAAGTTTGATTTTTAAAAATTGTTATTATGCCATAATAAGTGGTAAAGTGGATAGAATGCTGAATCTGGAGACACAAAAATCTGAGTTTATATTATATATAGACCAGACCCTCACTAGCTGGATATACCCAGATAAATCACTTGTCGGTCTCAGTTTTCTCAAATGTAAAATGAGGTTAATAATAACACCTAGTTCCCAGGCTTATTGTGAGGATTAAATAAGATAATACTATCTTGGTAAAGTATCTAATATAGTGTTTGACACATAGTTAATAATTAGTCCTTCCTTCCTTCCTTCCTTCCTTCCTTCCTTCCTTCCTTCCTTCCTTCCTTCCTTCCTTCCTTCCTTCCTTCCTTCCTTCCTTTCCCTTTTTGTCCTCTCTGACACTTGCTCTCCCTCTTTCTCTTTCTTCCTCAATCTGTCAGTTCCTTTGTTCAGGGATGCAGCCCTGATCAACATTCCCTACATTGGAGATGCTTAATAATATTTATTAAATTGGAACTCAAAAATATGATAATTTGTGAAAATAAAATATTCTACCTCTATTGTTTCTTTTGTCAGTGTTTTTATTTGTTCCCATAGCAAACCTTGATCATTGCTTTCTTGCCTGTCTATTCTGATAAATGAGTTTTTTCTCATACAGTGAAAATTCTCAGGCCCTGAATTTCTTAGAACTTTGGAGACTTCTTTCTATATAGTCTATCTCCTAAGGAGGCTAAATATTTTCCTTACTGAATATTTTTTCTTTATTTTGATGATAATGAAATAAAGCTATTTTTAAGCACTTTGTTGACTTTATCAATTGCTTAAAATGGCTTCTTTACAAAAGAAAAGAAAAATATAAACATCTTAATCATCTATATTCTATAATCATGGTAGAAACTAATATGAATTTCAAAGAGATAATATAGTAATAAAACAAGATTTTTTTCATTCTTCTTATCTTACTACTTAATTAAGGAGAATATAACAGGAAAGTTTCTCCCAAACAAAATGATGAGTATATTTCTTCTCCTATATAATTGACCATAGCCATTGAAAGAATAGAGAAGTTCTACTGATTCAGTTTCAAGGTCAGAATAGCATTCCAGGTTATTGTCTGTGATTCTGGTAAGAACAGATAACTACTCAAACCTTTAACCTTCTTAAACCTTTTTTTTTCCTTTTGAGAATATGGACCAGAGTGCAACAGAGGACACTTTTATAGTGGACACATACAAAATCACCTCTCCTCAGCAACAATCAGTTTAGAGAACATATGTTCATCCCTGGTTTTCTGAGCTCTTGTCAGGGATTGGAGACCTGATAATGGACTTTCCTTGCCCGTGAGATATTAAGAATTAGGGTAATGTTTTTGTAAACTGAGATAGAAGCTCTATTTAGGGATTTCCTCTGACATGAACTCCTGGGAAGTGAGCCCCAAAAAGAAAATAAACTTCTTGGTTCACTTCCATGACTGGGTCCAGTCTGTGTGGGCTCAACATTTGCAGGAAGGAGGCAGCAATGAGGAGGACAGAGACCCCATTTGAAAATCTCTAAAAATGGGAATCTTACTAAGAGATGAGTTAATCAAACAATAAATATTCATTATTAAGTGTCTATTAGATGCCTGGCAATTTATATTGAGGACATAAAGAAAGAAGAATATAGGCTCTGTTTTCAAGGAATTCATAGTCCAATGGCAAAGACAATAACCATATACATATATATAAGCTATATATAAGACAAATTAGAGATAGTCAGTGTGTTTTCTTATCCTAAATTGAAATGTGTATTCCTTTACTTCTCTGTATTCTTGGTTCTTTATTATGTCTGACTTAGATTCCATTTCTTTTGGTGGTTTTTTAGTCTTTTTTTTCTTTTTTCCAGATTTCCTATCAATACAATTTTTGATAATTATTTCCTGACATTTCACAATCCATTTTCACTCCCTCCCTCCTCTTCTACCCCCCCTCTGAGATGTCAGGAAATATTAATAATTATACACATGCTATCATACAATACATATTTCCATGTTTATCATGTTGTGAAAAAAGACACATATCACTTATACAAGAAAAAAATCATGAAGGAAATAAAGTGAAAATTTTTCTGCTTCAATATGTGTTCAGACTCCATCAGTTCCTTCTATGGTTGTGGATAGCTTTTTTTTGTCACAAGTTTCTTGGAGTTGTCTTGAATTCCTGCACTGCTAATAACAGTTAAATTATTCACAGTTAGTTGATCATCATGCATTATTGCTATGCCTGTGTATAATGTTCTGGTTCTGCTGAAATTTGTATTATTATTACAATAATAACTCACATTATGAAAAAGGATTCACAATGACCCATTTCTGGGATCACTTAATTTGATGTACTGAGTTCCCTAGGACTAGTAATATTTCATGACCCAATGCAATATAAACTATAGTCTGCACCTTTCAGACTGCATCTGAATTTCTATATCTTTTTAAACAGTACATACTTTCAAAGGTAATTTTTGAAATCAACTCAGTGGTGCAAATTGGTCTCAACTCCAGCCAGTAGATTAAGGAAGTTCTCCCCAGCATAGACCTAAAGGGATCCTTAGGTTAATCCTGAAGATCATGCAATTTAAAGTTGAAAGGAATTCTATGTCTAGTTCTCTATATAACTAAAGGAATCATGCTTAGAAGAAAGCACTTTAAAATTTTATCTCTAAGATATATATATGTATATATATAAAGGTCAGAGTAATAATTTATAGAATAGGAAAGTAAAAATAAATCTAACTTCCAATATCAACTAGTTGTCATTGAGAGTTCAGTCACCGGGCTTCAGAATTAGGTAATTCAAACTGTAGAATAAATACAAAGAAGCTAAGCCATTTAATAAAATTCATTGCTAAGGCACTGACATATTACAGCTACCAAAAAAACATGTTGGAAAGAGAAATTTCAGGATTTTCTTTTCCTTTTAAAGATCCTTTCCCATTTTTCTTGCTTTTTAAAACAACCATGTAATATCTTAAAGCAAAATGTGCCCTTAACCTAACTTCTTTCCTCTACTCTTGATAAAATTTCATTGGCTAACATCCACAGAATTTTTCATGCTTTCCCCTAGGCATGTTTACACAGCGGTTTTGTTAATAAATAGTGTATTCACCAACCTAAGACAGTAGCCAATTCAAAAACCCAATGATCCTTGAACTTTAGAAGTGTAAAATTCATGCTGCAAAACCCTACTGAGATTGATAAAAGAAGAAATTTGGCAAGCATTTAATTTCTAAAATTATGCTTATCTTTAGGAAATTAAACATGCATCATTTTTACCCTTTGAAATACTGATTTTCGTGCATAATAATGCTTTGTTGTTAAGCAATATTCATGGGTATGTAATGAGATAAAGTATGGAAATATTTTACATTCTACATAGCTGTAGATCTAAAGGAAACCTTATGATAGATAGATAGATAGATAGATAGATAGATAGATAGAAGTTTTTGAAGTATTTTTTATGCTATTTTTCTGTGATAAACCCAAATTCTGTGCACCAGGACCTTGAGGAGGAAGAGAGAGAGAGAGGAAGAGAGGGAGAGAAACAAACACCATCCTAAGTAAACTTCCCCAACCAGCAGTCAAAAGCTAAAATAAATAAAAATAATTAATCCTTTTGGGCCCTGGATCAGATTTTCCAGATGCAATCTCCATTGAAGGCAATAGGCATGTTGAGACTACCAAAACAGTGCCAATGAGCTAAATTCCTCCCCTGTTTTTTTTTTTAATTATCTAATTTATCTTGACTTTCTTTCTTGCTTTAAAAACAAAGCGAAACAAATTAGGGAGGGCAGAGATCAATGAATTGGAAATGCAAATCAAAAAACTCAAAAACTAACAAATTAAAAACCCCCAGAAGAAAACCAAACTAGAGATCCTAAAAGTTAAGGGAGAAATTAATAAAATCAAAAGTGATAGAACTATTGAGCTAATAAACAAGACTAGAAGCTGGTACTTTGAAAAAACAGACAAAATAGACAAAGTACTGGTCAATCTAATTAAAAAAAGGAAAGAAGAAAGGCAAATTAACAGCATCAAGGATGAAAAGGGGGACCTCACCTCCAACAAAGAGGAAATTAAGGCAATCATTAAAACTACTTTGCCCAACTATATATAAATATGTCAACCTAGGTGATATGGATGAATATCAACAAAAATATAAATTGCCTACACTAACAGAAGAAGAAATAGATTTCTTAAATAATCCCATATCAGAAACAGAAATCCAACAGGCCATCAAAGAACTTCCTAAGAAAAAATCCCCAGGGTCTGATGGATTCACCAGTGAATTCTATCAAACATTCAAAGAACAACTAACCCCAATATTATACAAACTATTTGACATAATAAGCAAAGAGGGAGTTCTACCAAATTCCTTTAATGACACAAACATAGTACTAATTCCAAAGCCAGGCAGGCCAAAAACAGAGAAAGAAAACTATAGACCAATCTCCCTAATGAATATAGATGCAAAAATCTTAAATAGGACACTAGCAAAAAGACTCCAGCAAGTGATCAGAAGGATCATCCACCATGATCAAGTAGGATTTATACCAGGGATGCAGGGCTGGTTCAATATTAGGAAAACCATCCACATAATTGACCACATCAACAAGCAAACCAACAAAAATCACATGATTATTTCAATAGACACAGAAAAAGCCTTTGATAAAATACAACACCCATTCTTATTAAAAACACTAGAAAGCATAGGAATAGAAGGGTCGTTCCTAAAAATAATAAACTATATATCTAAAACTATCAGCTAATATCATCTGCAATGGGGATAAACTAGAATCATTCCCAATAAGATCAGGAGTGAAACAAGGATGCCCATTATCACCTCTACTATTTGACATTGTACTACAAACACTAGCAGTAGCAATTAGAGAAGAAAAAGAAATTGAAGGCTCAAAATTGGCAATGAGGAGACCAAGTTATCACTCTTTGCAGATGACATGATGATCTACTTAAAGAATCCTAGAGATTCAACCAAAAAGCTAATCGAAATAATCAACAACTTTAGCAAAGTTGCAGGATACAAAATAAACCCATAAGTCATCAGCATTTCTATATATTTCCAACACAACTCAGCAGCAAGAACTAGAAAGAGAAATCCCATTCAAAATTACCTTAGACAAAATAAAATATTTAGGAATCTATCTCCCAAGACAAACACAGGAACTTTATGAACACAACTACAAAACACTCTCCACACAACTAAAACTAGACTTGAGCAATTGGAAAAACATTAACTGCTCATGGATAGGACAAGCCAATATAATAAAAATGACCATCCTACCCAAACTCATATATCTATTTAGTGCCACACCCATGGAACTTCCAAAAAAATTTTTTACTGATTTAGAAAAAAACATAACAAAGTTCATTTGGAAGAACAAAGGATCAAGGATATCCAGGGAAATAATGAAAAAAAATACAAAGGAAGGGGGCCTTGCAGTCCCAGATCTCAGACTATATTATAAAGCATTAGTCATCAAAACAATTTGGTACTGGCTAAGAGACAGAAAGGAGGGTCAGTGGAATAGACTCGGGGTAAGTGACCTCAGCAAGACAGTATATGACAAACCCAAAGATACCAGCTTTTTGGACAAAAATCCATTATTTCATAAAAACTGCTGGGAAAATTGGAGGACAGTGTGGGAGAGATTAGGTTTAGATCAATACCTCACACCCTACACCAAAATAAATTTAAAATGGGTGAATGACTTGAACATAAAGAAGGAAACTATAAGAAAATTAAGAGAACCCAGAATAGTATACATGTCAGACCTTTGGGAAGGGAGAGGCTTTAAAACCAAGCAAGACTTAGAAAGAGTCACAAAATGCAAACTAAATAATCTGGAATACATCAAATTAAAACGTTTTTGTACAAACAAAACCAATGTAACTAAAATCAGAAGGGAAGCATCAGATTGGGAAACAATCTTCATATAAACCTCTGACAAAGGTTTAATTACTCAAATTTACAAAGAGCTACAGCAATTGTACAAAAAATCAAGCCATTCTCCAATTGATAAATGGGCAAGGGACATGAACAGGCAGTTCTCAGCCAAAGAAATCAAAACTATTAATAAGCACATGAAAAAGTCTTCTACATCTCTTATAATCAGAGAGATGCAAATCAAAACAACCCTGAGGTATCACCTCACATCTAGCAGATTGGCCAACATGACAGCAAAGGAAAGTAATGAATGCTGGAGGGGATGTGGCAAAGTAGGGACATTAATTCATTACTGGTGGAGTTGTGAATTGATCCAACCATTTTGGAGGGCAATTTGGAACTATGCCCAAAGGGTGATAAAAGACTGTCTGCCCTTCGATCCAGCTATATAGCACTGCTGGGTTTGTACCCCAAAGAGACAATAAGTAAAAAGACTTGTACAAGAATATTCATAGCTGCACTCTTTGTGGTGGCCAAAAATTGGAAAATGAGGGGATGCCCTTCAATTGGGGAATGACTGAACAAATTGCGGTATATGTTGGTGATCGAATACTATTGTGCTAAAAGGAACAATAAAGTAGAGGAATTCCATGGAGACTGGAACGACCTCCAGGAAGTGATGCAGAGTGAAAGGAGTAGAACCAGGAAAATTGTACACAGAGACTGATACATTGTGGTACAATCGCAGGTGATGGACTTCTTCATTAGTGTCAATGCAATGTCCCTGAACAATCTGCAGGGATCTAAAAAACATTATCCACAAGTAGAGGATAAACTGTGAGAGTAAAAACACCGAAGAAAAGCAACTGCTTGACTACAGGGGGGAAGGGGATACGACTGAGGAGAGACTCTAAATGAAAACTCTAGTGCAAATACCAACAATAGGAAATGGGTTCGAGTCAAGAACACATGTGATACCCATTGGAATCATGCATCGGCTATGGGATAGGTGTTGGGGGTTGGGGGAGGAAAAGAAAATGATTTTTGTTTCCAATGAATAATGTTTGGAAATGACCAAATAAAATAATGTTTAAAAAAATAAAAAATAAAAACAAAACGAAATGAAACGAAAGTAACTTTTCGAAAATGTGCTAAACTACTGGACATGCCCTCATGAGTTTCATCTTATGGAACAAAAAGGGGATGTCTTCGATAAATAGGAGAAGTGTTCCTTAAAATTACAAGTGTCTTCCTTTTTTTAAATTTTTGTTGAATACACTTAATTTATAATAGTTATATTTTGAATCAAAACAGGGTTTAACTAAATATTCTCTCTGGCTGTCAAAGAATTTTTTTGAAAGTCACTGTTTATAATAAAATTATTTGAGATTTATTAAAGGAAACAGAAAAGTTAGGAATCTTGGGTATTCTTACATTGATAAATATGCCATTCCACAATTTGCACCAAAATAATCTGTTCTAACTCATAGAGTGTCTTATTTTATTGGGAAAGATATTCTTAATGTAATGAAAGGAAGGATGTCATTTTTATATCTTTGAGGAGTTCCTTTTGGGGCTATCATTATATTCTAATTTTCATTTTTAAAATGGAATCCCCCTGACAGAAGCCTGGAATCAGAGTGAATACTTTTAGTTACTATAAGGCCCACAGGTGAGAATCTAGATAGAGGATTCCTATCTTTATTCTAGTTGAGAGAATACCCCACTGACTGTAGCTCCAGAGTTATTTTTATTTTTCAGCTTTATATTCACCAAAGAAAACAAATGAGAAATGGAAAGCAAAGTTCTAAAACATTTTTATCCAAGAAAAAAAACCCACCAACATTTGGAACAATTATAGGGGCACAGATTAGACCTGGAAGGGCATCTATCCTAATCATTTCATTTTACACCTATGGAAACTGAAAGCAAGAAAACTTACTTGACTTGTATGAGTTCATACAAGTAACGGGTGACAGGAGTCAGGAAAGAGAAAAGAGAAAAAGAGACTACCAGATTTCTCATCCTCACCAACAGGCATAGAACAGGTTCAATCTGGCCTGCAGATTGAGATATTGGAGTAAGGAGTGGCCCTAGGCAAGAGCAAGAGAACTCAAATTATCCATTCTAAAGGGAACCATTTGGAAATTATGGGTCATACCATGGATTTAGTTCTCTGAGATAAACTCAGGGTAGCAATAGAAGTACCAATATAATTGGACAGAATTTCCAGAGCAGCTACAGAACAATCATAAAATCTTGGCACTCCTATGGTTTAACAGTGTTCTAGGGCTGGGCTGGAAGTCTCGGAACTCTTTCAAAGTGGACTGCCAAAAATGGGCAGAGCCAGTGAGGGGATGGACTGGCTGATGTGCCTTCGGGCTTTGGCTTCATATGGAGCACTGCATCACTGATAATTTTTCAAGCTCAATCCAATCACGCTTTTAATTAAGACACTGGTTTGGAAATTAGTATTAAATAATTTAAAGGAATGTCAAATTCTTAGGTATAATAAGAGGAAATCAAATATGAGGTTTGGAAACAGTAATCAAAATGTTCTAAAGAAGACATTTATTTCTTCTTTGAGTAAATCTGTAAATGATGTAAAAAGAGCTTTTAGTTGGAAGAAGAAAATGATTTTTATATAAAAGTTGTAAAATCATCATTAAATATTCTGAAAAGGGCAGCAAAGTCAACTAAAAGTTACTACTAAAATTGATGTTTCTCATTTGGTATAGTGGAAAGAGTAACACAGAATCAAAGAATTTCAGTAGAAAAGGGATCTTCTAAGCCATGTCGTACAACTTGCCCATGTGCAAATAATATTACCTGTTAGTGCTACAATGATTTTTATCTTCATTCTTCCACGTATCCAGCACAGGTCAAGGCTAGTGCTATTTCATCTAAGTAGTTAACCTGGGAATGAAAGGATGTCACTGATCCATATGTTATTAAGTCTTGGTGATCCTTGGAGAGTGGTGCTATATTAGTGGAACCACCTGAACTTTTCTGTGATAGAATGACTTGAGATTCCAACATTAATTACAAATAAATTACAATAGAAAATAGAAGCCAGATGACTATAATGACACATGGTGTTTCCAAGGAAAATATCTGATGTACTCTACATGGCAGTAATCATAATATATTTTCTTCTGTTTTAGTACTTTATCCTCCCAAGCCCCACAAAGATATTAGGAATCTCTCATTTTGTAAGATTGGGCAATATGTTACGCATAAAAGACACTTAGGGGAAAACTTAGTGGACAATTCCTAGGAAGGTGCCTGAGGTACATAGAGAACAAGTGCTTCACAAAGCAGGTTCCTGAGAGAAATATCCTTTGGCATTCTTCATTATATTAAACTCTTAAACAAAATCCAGGAGCCCATTTTCCTCTTTGTTGCTGTCATTTTTCTTTATTCATCAAAGAAAAAGTATAGATTAATTTCACCATAATGTCATTGATTTAGACAAAATGCTCTTCATTTTCTAACTTCCTGGTATTCAATTTGCACTAAAAGCCAGCCTGAAATTGTTGTCATTAACTTCTTCCACAAGAGATATAGTCAACATACCTGGAAGATAATCCTTAAAAGTGACTTACCCTCTATCTTCCCTCCTCCTCTTATGTCTCCTTCTCCTCAGCTGCCCCTAAAGGACCCGGTTTTGCTCTAGCTTTCTGACATCTCTCCATCTCTGCCACACAATGGCTAACATAGTCAATATGAAGTTCTGAGGCATCCTTAGGGACTTTCCAGGTGTCAGTGAGAACAAGCTGAAGAAGGCATATAGGAAGCTGGTCAATGAAGAATGCCCCGAGGAGAATCCAAACCAAATGCAGGGGACAAATTCAATGAAATAAGTTTTACATATAAAGTTTTATCAAACCATGAGTAAACAGAGTTACACAGATCAATTGATATGGAGAACAAGGCCTTCAATAAGGTAGTAAGGTGGTGGTATGGATGATATTCTTTCCTCACATTTATGGTAAAGGATTGTTCAGTTTTTTGGTAGTTGATTTGGTAGTCAAAATGGTAGAAGAAGAGGCAATGAGATGATCATCCACTCAAGCTATCTTAAGAAGATCTTCATATCACAAGATTAACAAACTACAACTCAGCAAAAATGTTCTTTGTAGCACATGCAGTGGCGAAGGGGGTAAGACAGGAGTTGTTCAGAAATGTAGCCTATGTCTAAATGGAGGTATACATAATAGTAAGGCAATTGGCTCCTGGGATGGTGTAGCAGATGCAGTTTGTGTGCTATGATTGTAATGGAAGAGAAATAACTAATGAGAAGAATTGTTGTCAAAAACATAAAGGAAAAAAGGTATAAAAGAAGTGAAGATTCTTGGAGTCCATGTAGATAAAGGCATGAAACATGGACAGAGAATGACAGTTATTGGAGAAGCAGTCATGGCCCCAGAAGTGGAACTCTCCAGGAGACATTGTTCTTTTGTTACAAAAGGAGCATGAGGTGTTCAGAGAGATAGAAATGATTTATATATGACACAGAAGAAAGGATTTATTGAAACACTGTGTGGATTTTATTTCTTATTTAAACACCCAAATGTCCATGAGATGTGTTAAATATCCATCTGGCAAATCAATTGAATTAGACTGTGTTTGTATAGCTCAAGGAAAAGAAACATGACAGTATTGTGATGCTCTTGAAAAAAGTGATCTTCACACAAAGTTTCCTGTACATTTTTCTGAAAACTGAATTAGCCCAGAGAAATTTTCCAAACTTGAATACTTTCTTTAGATAGTGGGGAAATAAAGGAAAGGATAGAGAAGGGAAGAGAACGGAAGGGAAAGGGGAAGGAAGGGAAGGGGGAGGGGAGGGAAGGGAAGGGGAAATGCTCAAGAGGAAATATTTTCTAGTTTTGCCTGATTTGTTATCAGCGATCCACCTGACTCTCTAAGCAACCCAGATGAACTGATAGACATCCATTGCTCTACATATAACTTTTAAATTGGTCATGGCATCTAGAGTACATAATTAGAATTTGACACAGTTTTATATCTTCATTTTGACTGTTCTTCAAAATAATGCACTTGAAAGAAAAACAAGATTCCTTTTCATATGGGTTCTAAGTTTTAGTTCTGACATTTTACTTGATTTTTACGGTTGCATAGATTTTATGTTTCCTACTTTAAATACAAATCCTCCATTGTAGAATTGGTGTCAATGTGTCCTGAAGTTTTGAATTTGGCTGCACTTACAAAGGATGCTATAAATAAAGCATTTCATAGACTGTATTTAGGTGCACTATTAATGCACGTTGCCACAGTGGATTTGAAGCTCTATGGGAACAATAGAAAACTACATGGGCAATGATTGCAGTTTTGAAAGTTTGGTTTTATTTTCTTTCATTTTGTGAAAGTTTATGAACTGCCATTAAAATTGTTGGTGGATTTTTTTA
Organism: Monodelphis domestica; assembly: GCF_027887165.1. Classification (NCBI taxonomy): domain Eukaryota; kingdom Metazoa; phylum Chordata; class Mammalia; order Didelphimorphia; family Didelphidae; genus Monodelphis; species Monodelphis domestica. The sequence goes on from NC_077228.1 coordinate 470,903,774, forward strand.
ATGAATGACCTGAAAAAGGATAACATAGATGACTGTTTTTAACATCCCTACTGAGAAGCTCAATTAATTTGAAAATATTAATAAATGTTCAATTTGCTTTCTCTAAAAAACATAATTAAGTTTTATTTTCATTAAGTTTATATGATGATTAGCCAGTAATTAATTTTCCCAGATGACATATACATTCAAACCCTTTCATTTACTTGTATATCCTTCAATTAAGCAATGCCACCTGCTGAGGATTTAACGTTTCATGCATGCCCCAGTAAACCATGATAAAAAAATAGCCTGATGCTTCTCTAGGTGGCTTTTTTTTAGTTTGCTTTCTTTCTTTTTCTTTCAAATAAACTTAATTAATGCCTTTTGTTTTTATATCACAGTAATTTTTTTAAAAGCTCCTTTGTCCCCAATATAGATTGAATGTTCTCTTGAAACAAAGAAAAACAATTATCTCACTAATGATATAGTGGTCATATCTGACAATAGATACAATATACTATCTTCGGGCTCCCCATTTCTTTGATATGAGACGGGGGGAGGACCTGCCCCCACATCCTTACTAGCTGTGTAACCCTGGACAAGTCATTTAACCTTGTTGATTGGATTTCCTCATCTCTAAAATGGGTATAATAATAGTACCCTACCGCCCAGGATTGTGGTGAAGATTAATTGAGATGACAATTGCAAAGCACTTAGCACAGTGACTGGCATGTAAGTGTTCTAGAAATATGAGCTATTATCATTATTATTATTATTATTATTACTATTACTTCACCCAGACCTTAACTAATTTTTAAGTTATCTGGAATAAATCTTTCTCAGTATTTTTAAAATATTGTACTAGTATATGCTCTTCTTTCACTTTTACTTGTTTCAGTCTATATCATTTGAGAAAAATCTTCTCATGTTTCCCAGAAATTCTCATATTTTAATTTCTTACCATTCATCTTCCCTTAGGCTTCCTATGGCCCCTTCTCCCTCCCATTCCCTTCTCAACTGAAAAGTGTTTGTCCTTTTTCACTGAAAAAAAAAAGAAACTATTTGGCAAGAGCTCTCTCAAATCCCCTCCCCATCTCTCATTACTCAAATGTCTTCCCCCACTATCTCCTTCTTCATTCGCATCTCATATCAACATGACTTCTTCTAGGTCAGAGACCCTCCGCTACAACTTTGTTGCATCATATCTTTTTCAGCAGATTAGATCTCTTATCCCCACTTCTATCACTATTCTTCAACCTTCTTATCCATTGACTATTCTCTGTTGGATACAAACAGGAGGACTATGTTTAAAAAAATTCCCCTATCCTTAAAGATCCCTCACTGGATACAACAGAACTCTCTGTTTTCCAACTCTTTTGTGGCTAACTTTCTTGAGAAAGCCATATGCAATTGGGACCTTCGTTTCCTATCCCCTCCTATTCTAAATTGTCTGCCAACTGACTTCCAACTTCATTCAACATAAACTATTTTCTTAAAAGTTACTAATGATCCTTCAGCTGCCAAATCTGAATTCATGTCCTCTTTCATCACTCTGAAGCTTCTGGCATTATTGACTCTCCTCTGTTCCTTGGAAATCACTTGCCCCTAAGTTTTCATGACACTGTTCTTCCTTGGCTCTTCTCCCACCTGTCTAGCCATTTCTTTTCAGTCTATTTTGCTGAAGCCTAATGCAAGTCCTGCCCATATGAGTATTCTCCAATATTCTGTTCTGAGTCCTCTTCTTTTCTCCTACTAAAACATCCCATAAGCTCCTTAAGAGTCAATTAGCATCTCTATTCAGATGATTATCAAATCTATTCACCCCAGCCCTTATCTCTCTCCTAATTTCTAGGTTCACATTTCCCACTGTCTATTGGACATGTCAAACTGAATATCATTTAGGCATATCAAACTGAACATATCCCAAAGTGATATTTTCTCTTTTCTCCAAAATCCTTCTCTCTTCCTAAAATCCCCATTACTGTTGAGGGTATCATCATTCTCTAGTCTCACAGGTTCACAACCCAGGTGTCATCAGCTCCTCACTTTCTCACTTCCCTGTGTCCAATCAGATGCCATGGCCTGTTGGTTCTATCCTCCCAATATCCCTCACACCCTCACCCTTTTCTCTTCTGCTACTATTTCCAGCCTAGTTGAGGTCCTAATCATTTCTAACCTCAACTTCTACAATAGCCCTCTAGTTAGTGTACCTGCTTGTAAACCTTAAAATTTCTTAGACTTATAAATGTTGGAAATTTCACCATTGGGAAATTTCATACTTGAAAAAATTTCCTATTGATAGTGGGTCTTGGCTATTGGAATGTGAACCCCATTGGCATGAGAGGTTCCTCCTCCTCCCTTCTTAAGATTACTTTAGGACAGAAACCTTTTGCTGAACAATGGAAAGGACTTTGACCTATGTTTATGCATAGAACAGGAATTTCTTTGAGTCATGATTGATTTTAGAATTGATACAATGGAGATACTTGGAATGACAGAACCAAGTCTTGGAAATTGCAATCTCCACCCTACTCAGTCCTAACAGGATTTAGGAAGGGCTGCAGCATAGATCAAAATTTAATTATTCCAATCTCTACCCTACTCAGGGTTACAGGATTTAGAAAGGGCTGTAGCAAAAGATCAAGATTTAATTATTTGAGAATATGACCTCCAACAGACATGTGCAAAGCCACAGACCTCTGGGCGGTCCTGGGTTAAGCTAGAGCCACCATTGGCACAGGGAAAATGATGGACAGTGATTGGTAGATGTGAGAACTGAGGGGAGAGAACTTGGATGGTTTCCTTAAAGATTAGAGGGGTCTGAGGACTGAGGGGGGTTGGTTGGAGAGGTTTTGCTCTGAGCAAGGTGACTCTGAAGGAGGACTGAGGAGGTTGCTCTGTGGGAGGACCAGGAGAGAAGCCTGGCTCTGAAGGAGGAGAATTCTCTAGAAACATTTCTTGAAAGGAGGCTCTCTTGAAGGTGGAGCCTGAGGTTGGCATGAGAAGCCTTACCTAGAGAGATATTGGGTGAGTGATAAAACCAACTGACTGATTTATTCATTCTTATTCCTTTCTTACTTTCTCTCTTTTTCTATTGATTAATCAGTGTATTATAAATTAAATTTCTCTATAAAACCCAGTTGGCTTGGGCATATTCATAAATTGGAAATATATTCCCTGACAACCATCTTATATTTATATAAACCCAAGACACAGTAGAGAATATATTTCAGTGGTCATAATTGATATATATATTTCCCTTGCTCCCAAACATTTTAATCATCACATGCTTCAAGTTTCCCCATTTAAACCTATCCTTTATTCAGCTATTAAATTGATCTTCCCAAAGTATAGATCTGACTATGTTAAACCCCTTTCCAAAAAAACTCCATTGGTTCTCTATCACTCCCAAGATAAAATACAAGATCCATTGCTTGGCTTTAAAAGTATTTCATAACCTGGCCCTTTCCTACCTTTCCAGTCTTACATCTAACCCTGAATCAAGCCTCATTCCTCATATTCTCCCTACCCTATATATTATATTGTATAGAATCTTGTATCTACGTTTTACATAATTCCTTGCATTTTATTTCCAGATTCATTAGATTGTGAAAAGCAAGAACTACTTCCCTCTACCTTCATTGTATTATGGGCATTTAAAAGAGTGACTTGCACAAAATAAGAGTTTGGTAAATAGTTCTTGATTTGGTCTGACATGGCACAATAATATTACATTAAACTTATATATCACAGTTTGTCTAGCTATTCTCCAAATATTGGGTTCAACTTTGTGTCTAGTTCTTTATTACTGGGACATATGGAGTGTTGAGAGAGTACTAGTACTTTTGATATGAGGGATTTCTGAGCTTTTTTCAAGGATGCTCATCCATCTTTGGTGTCCATCTCTCTCCCGTGACTCCAAGAAGCTGTAGCATGTTTCGCAGCCACATCTTGATAAAATCATTTTGGCAGATGGGCTGACTCAGGCTGAGGGTAATAGTCAGGCCTCAAACCCATCAGTAAGTTGGGGGTTCTCTATCCCAAGATATAGTGAATGAATGAGAACAATTTGTTTCAATGGCCATGAAAGTAGCTGAAAAAGGTACTATGGAGTTCTTAGACCTTAATCAGACATCAAAGATGCAAAGATCATTCACTTCAGTCACCCGTCATCCTAACTTTTGTTCTGACACTGCACATGACTGCTCCCAGCATGACACTAAACCTTAATAATGGTGGAAAAGGATTTTTCCCTTCTGGCAGCCAAGAAGAGTAAGGAGAACTCCAAGCTCACACAAAGCCACCTCCAAACAACTGCCCCCCTCAGCCCACACACATACACAAATAAAATGAAAATTTAAAAAAATGTCTCCAAACAAATTTTGGAGCAGCAGAACTAACAAAGACAAAGTAAAAAGGGTTTCTGTCGAAGGAAACCCAGAAGGATAGATGACTGGAAAAGAGCAAGAGGCGGAGCACTTTGTGTGGCTCTGCCTCACTTAAATCCAATTCAGGAGCAGGTCAAGATATTACCCTCTGATGTCATTAGTCCACTTCAAAAACAAAGGATGAACAACAATATTTCTTTACTACCAAAAATATCTTTGAACTGAATATTTTAATATATTGAAACTTTTGTTTGTTTGTTTCTATCTTTGACTGCCTTATCTAGTAGTAGAATTTCTGGATTAAAGGATGAGAATAGTTTATTGATTTTTCTTGCATAAATCCAAATGATCTTCTGAATGGTTGGGCCCATTTAGAAGTCCAACAGTATATTTATTTATCTCTTTTTTCGACATTCCTGAAATATTAAGTATTTCAATTATAGCAAGGTCTATAATCTGTTCCTCTAGCCATGATTTTGAGACTATGTAAAACTGAAATGAGAGGTTATGTAAGTCTGGGAACTCAGCCTTAACTCCCAATCAACGTAATGGGATTTGCCTGAAGAAAGACAGTCAGTCTACCATACCATTCAATTCTTTTCATGCTGCTAAAGGAATGGGTGACTGAGTGGTGCCTTCATTCTGACCTCATATACATCACTGTTTTGTTGCCACTGTAGCTACAGCCTGACCTAAATTCTGTGGATCAAGTTGGTGGATACAGAAATGAAGGTGTCATTAAGGTGGGGTGGGGGTTCATAGCAGAGTTAAAGGTTTTTTTAATAATTTTCTAGATTATTCCAGTTCATATAAAACCTGAGACTAGCTTTGACCTGAAAGGGGACGGGGGGGGGGGGGTGTGTGATAGTTTTCATGTAGTCAGAATAACCTCTGAGGTATTGTGGGGCATATATTGTTAAATCAACCTATGTGTACCAAATACCTTCTCACTAGTGGTACTAGTCAGAGTGATTAAGCTTGTCCAATGGTAGTGCTTATAAGGGTCAAAATATATAATTCTCAGATATTAATTAATTATGTCCACATATTTCTCATTCATTTGAAGAAAGAAAGGGAATGAGCTCCAAGGTATGGAAAGGGATAGTTTCTGCAGCACTATTGCCCATACCATGTCACACTTTTTTTGATTATCAGTGAAAATTTGCTTGGTGTACCATAAAATCCGAAGCTTACTTAACTTGAATTTCTCATATTGTTATTTATAATTGGGAATTTTAAAAATTGTTCATATACTCTGACCACTTATTTAGTAAGCAATGGTTCTTGGTCTCATGTACTTGTCTCAATCATTTTTATAGCTTAGGTATTAGATTTTATCAAAAATATTTGATGCATATATTTTCCTAGTTGGAAAAGAAGGAAGGAAAGAAGGAAAATAGAAGCAAGGAACAAATGAATGAAATGAAGGAAGGAATAAACAAAGGAAGGAATGAAGGAAGGAAGGAATGGAGGGAGGGAGGGAAAAAGGGAAAGGGAGAAAGGAAGGGAGGGAGGGAAGGAAACACGCCTTTATTTGGCACTTACTATATACCAAGCATTGTGCTAAGTACTTTATAATTGTTATATAATTTAATCCTCCAAACAACAGAGAAATGAATGAATGCTATAACATCCCCTTTTTATAGATGAAGAAACTGAGGCAAATAAAAGTAACATTTGTACACAAAGCTAATAGATGTAGATGAGACTAGATCTGAACACAGGTCTTCCTGACTCCAAGTAGAGTCTATTCCCTGGGTCACTTAGATGCCTCTGAAATTCTCAGTTTTCCCCTTTGTAAAATATTTAATATGTTTGAAGTTTCTATTATTTTCTTTATAAGTAATAAGTGGGATAAAATATATAAAATGCTCTATTTTAAAGCACTACAAAAATAACTCTTAGATGATAGGTATCAGACATGTGATTTCATTTGTATAGGAATCTCCTAGTGAAGAACTTTATACATGAGAGCAGATCAACACCATCTCTATAAATTATAATCCTAAATGCTGTTTAGAGCTTTGATCTAGTTAAGTGGCTTGCCTAAGATCACACCACACCACACACACACACACACACACACACACACACACACACATACACATATATATGTATATGTCAGAACTTAGTAAATTTCATCATTTCAATACAAATCCTTTAATTGATCTATAATAAAAATTTAATTTGAAAGGCCTTGGTGAAAAGCCACCAGACTCTCACAACTTTATAAGTTCATTCGGTTCACTGTTACACTGGGCACAACTATTTTTTAACATTTAGACAACTAATCTGTCCGAATATCACTTCAGCTATAATGTTATCAGAAAATAAGGATTTGCAGAAAGAAAACATACAATTAGCAAAGAAGAGGTGCTCTAGCTAGCTTGTGTGATGTCAATTGCTAACAGAGGGGACGTTGTTACTTTCTCTTTCTTCTTATTGCTTATTTAAATTTGGTATTAAGCCAAGAGGCACATCTTCCAGCTGAACAAACAGAATTCTCCTTATGTCTTTGACACATTGAAGTGAGCACTGAAGTGAAAATAATGTGAAAATAATTTACAGTTTTAGGTTAAATTTTTAACTAAGATCTCTTTGAGAGCTTGCCAGTTCCTCTCAACCTGCTTTATCATTTTTTGAAAGATGTACTGCCACGTTGGTGGGTGTCCCAAGCTCTAAAAAGTCATAAATCAGAGGAGCACTAATGAAGTTTTTGAACTCACTGAAGTGAATGGAGCAGGAATTAAATTATGGGTGGGGTCATTAAGATGACTACTCTCTAGATCATTCTGGGATGTAAAAGAGCCAATGTATTTAATCGTTAATATCTTGCATTTCAACCTTTAGCCTCTAATAACATTTCCATTCTACAGTACAGTATCATTTCCCATGGTTCAGGGCACAGACTGTTCAAGTCAAAAGTGGACATTTTGCCAAAAATACATCTGGAAACAATGTTATAGGCTGGAATTTCTATGTGTAAAAGCTTATGGAAGGATCTGTGCTTTTTCGCTAAAGAGCCCACCTCAGGTTTCCTGCTATTTAGATTTCAAAATGACTGGTACTTCGGCACTGGTCACTCATTCCTAACTATTTGATGTGCTGTGCTGGACCGGTTTCATATTTATAATTATCTTGGGGTAGGGGCTGGGGAAGGATACTCTGCCATAGTTTTTCCAGTAGATTAAGCTATTGAATCTTGGTCTCTCATTCTATATCCCAAATAGCCAAGAGGCAGCTGCATGGCCAATGTCAGTTTAGAGAAGTCGAGTTCATAGCAGAATGAGGTTTCTTGGTATGTTCCTTCTGTAGCCAGCTGATTCTTTTCCACCCTTCTTTTGAGTGTAATGAGAGAATCCCTTTTCAGCTCTGAGGTTTGCAAATCCAAACCTTTTCAGTTGTATCATCAAAAACAGCTCTCAAATAACTCTTTTGGTATGTCCCATTTTCTGTCTTCTACTCAGAACTTATCCTTTTCTAGTATTTTTTTTTTGGCCTCTGGAAGGTAGCCTAATAACGCTCTCCACAGCTGATACCAATTTGGCTTCTGGGTTTTACAGCAGAATACAGGCCCAGATAAGCCAGCTGGCCATCATAAGAAGCCAGTCATGGCAGATTTATGATATAATCAACTGCTGCCAGTCTTGTTTCAATCCATATCAATTCAACATGCATATATTGAATAACTACTATATGTCAGGCACTGTATTAGATAAATAACAAGGGATAAGACAAAAGACTCAAAGAACTTCAATTCTACTTGGGCTGTACAACTCCAAATACACGGACTTTTCTGCTAGCTGGGAAGTTATTTCATTCTTTGAAACTATTTCCCCAGCATCTGGTAAATAGCAAATATTTGATGATGATATTAACATTAATAATTAGCATTTGTATAATATCTTAAGATTTGCAAAATGCTTTGAATCTAACAAATACTAATTGATTGATATTGACTCTTGAACTTTTCTTCTAGATGCTGGGAAAGTCAAATCAGATACAAAGGAAAGCCATAATTATTTTAAAAAATGCTTCTGATACACCATTTGATCCTAAGAATAGGAAAAATAATAATTATGATTTATATACCTGTCTATTTTGTTTTTGTAGACCTTTTTAGTTCAAAATTTAGATATGAACCTTTTGTAACATAAAATGAGAATATTGGAGAAGACATAACAGTATTGGATAGTAAAGAAGAGTATAAAGGGGAATGAATAGTAATAGTCTGGGCAATGGGGAGATCACTATAGACAGTTTCCTATTAAGCACAACAGGGCCAATGAATAGAAAAAAGGAAAGGTATGCTTTTTTTTTCCTTTCACGGTTCCTCCTAATGTTTTCAGAATGAAATTGTTCTAGGAATTGGAAGGGAAGTAACTTTGGAGGCCCTCTTTCCCATCTGTCTCTGTTTCTTCTGAGAATACCGTAGGTGTTTTCTGATATAGGAAAATAGCCAGATTTTAGGAAATTTCTACCCACGGGTAGGTCTTTATGTGTTTATTAAACTTTTCTCTATTTGAGATGGAATTCTAAAAAACTATATAATATTCCTCTGAGGCATAACACTCCTCCAAGGACAGCTGTGGCTGATGCTGAGATTGAGACAAGTACAAGTATGCTTCTTTTCAGGACTCCCCAGCGATGAAAGGGTAGCAAAAACCTAGAGAATTAATAGTGTCATTTTCCTCATTTCCACAGTGGTTGAAAATATAAAATTTTGAAAAGAAAAGATAATTAAAGAGGTAGTAGGTGGGTATAATGCTGCAGAAAGGGCAATAAATTTGTACTAATGAACAGCATCGTGACAACTGAGTTTAAATCCCCAGGTCTACCCTTTACTGCCTGTGCGACCTTACTATTCTCAAAATTCTCACAACTATAAAATGAGGGGATTGAACTAGATGATCTCTGGAGTCCGTTCCAGCTCTAGATACATATATCTAGGTCTTATGATCCTATAGCCCTATAATCATATCATAAAGACCTTTCAACATATGACAGAGAACTAGTTTGGCTCTATTTTATGCAGTCTCTTCTTCATAAAAAAATCAAGTGAAAAATGCAAAAATAATAATGAAGAAAACATTTCTTTTCAGTACACTTAATGGAGCACTATACTTATACATATATATGTTATAAAACAAAATGGATATTTAAGACATTTATCAAATCATTTTAAATACCTAAACTATTGTGGAAAATTGTTTTTAAAATTTTTATATTGTTTTTCTGATTGTCTTTTTATTTTCATCCCATTTTCCTATGATATACTTGATATTAGAATGGCTATAGTCTTTATTATGAAGATTATAGCAATAAAAGGCATATATTGTTTATATTAGAGAATTTTTGAAAATTTATGTTACTCATAGATTAATGTGATAATGTAGTAAAAAATTAGACAGGGAGATGGAAGGGTGTGGTTTCAAGTCTAACCTTCCATATATATTGACTATCATCCTGGTCACATCACTGTGCCTCTTAGTGACTGCAGGGCAGTCTTTAAGACTGTAAGTTACTCTGCAAACCCTTTGACTTAGCAATGCTACTATTAGATCTGCACCCCAAAGGTATCAAAGAAAAAGGAAAAGGATCTACATGTACAAAAATATTTATAGCAGCTTTTTTGTAAAGGCAAAGAAATAGAAATTGAGTAAATGCTCATTAATTAGGGAATGGCTGAAAATGTCCTAATGCATAATTCTGATGGAACACTTAATTGTGCTATAAGAAATGATGAGGTTTCAGAAAAAAACCCTAAGAAGATCTATATGAACTGATGTAAAGTGAACAGAACCAGGAAATCATTAGAAACAGGAACAATATTGTAATGACCAACTGCAAAAGACATGGTTAATCTGATCCAAAAATGATCCAAGACAATCTGCAAGAACTCATAATGAAAAATGATATCCACCTCTGAGGCAAAACTGATAAACTCTGAGTATCTATTGGATTTCAATTTTCTCACTTTAGTTTTCTTGCTTCTTTTGAAACATGGTTAATATGGATACATGTTTTGCATGATTTCCTATGTATAAGACGTATCTTTTTTTGCCCTCTTGGGGCAAACAGAAAGAATTTGCAACTTAAAATAAAACAAGAATATTAAAAATAAACAAATAATGATACAAAATCTCAATTTAAAAAATACTCCTAAGCCCCTGCCTGAGTTGGGGATCTGCATGGCTAGAAGTAGTTTCCGCATAAGAAGTTGCCTATCATATTGAAATCATAAAAGTTTACCATGCCTGATGAATTAAAAATAATATTTTATCTAGATACTAACTGGTTAAGTCAATGTGTGTGTGTGTGTGTGTGTGTGTGTGTGTGTGTGTGTTTACTGAAAGGGCTAGAACACTTTTCACAAAATCATTAAACTAACAATTTTAACCCTTAACTCATTGGAGTAACCAAAAGCCATTTTTAAATGGTTGGAGTCAATATTCCTTCCTGAGTCTCTGGCCAGCCATACAACTCAGTTGGATGCTCTGGGCATTGCTGTGAATACTGGGAAATTCACCAACTAGAATGAATTCAGACTTTAACACATAAGCCAAGATACATAACCATTCAGAATGCAGTACTGTAGTGTTTGGCTCATAAAAGCAGGTGCACCCTATTTGATTCACTGGAAACAAATCTGAGCAATATTTTGATACTGTTCTACTGTTCAACTCCTATTTTCGGGACCAGGTTTGGGAAAATAGGAAACTAAATGAATGTTGTCCCTCTCCCTTTTGTATGTCTCTTCCTCCTGCCCTCCCTCATAATGACCTCTGACCACTGGTGTACTACAGCCTGCTGGAATTAGTTATTAATTTTTTTATTATAGCCATTTATACCTCAGAAATAGGCAAACATTACAAATCAGGGTATGATTTATTTTTGTTATTGTTGTTGATTGTTAAGACTTTTAAAAATGATAGAGAAAATATTAATAAAATAGACTAAATAATAATATGTCCAGAGTATTTTTTCAGAGAACCAGTAATTGAAGTTTTGTCAGCACACTCCTGGGGTCAACCATATAGAGCTGAGACAATGTCCTTATTCATCAGTCATTCACTCAACTGTTTCTCCTGTCTTTTAAGTGATGTGTGCACTACCAAGGGTTATACCCCAGAGGCCAATCTTGATGGACTATTTCTTTTTTTCTAATAAATATAAATCTATTTTGTAGCCATAAAAATACTCTGGAAGCATGTAGCCACTGTGGTTTAGTATTAAAAAAATTTTGGTCTGGGATGAGCAAATTGAGTTTATGCTCCAACTCATTCACTAGTTAGTTAAAACTGCGATTTTCCTTAAGAAAGTAATTTATCTTCTTTGCACTTCAGTTTTTCTAATTTTAAAATAGGAATTTCCATATACATGTATGTATATGCATAAATACACACATGCAATGTATATTCAAATATTTTAAAGGAAAATAGTTTCTTAGTGCTGTCTTGACATGTCATTTATGGAAAGTGCTAGAGGTCTATTTCTTAGTGGGCTTTCCTAGGATTGGTCCTTTATGCCCCTTAGCTTTCATAGCCAATTACATAGACAAAATCATCCATTCTTCATTTTCTCCAGTCCCTTGCCATCCACTTTTCTTCAGTTCCTTACATTCCAGTGACTACTCTCACTACTAGAATGACATTCCTCTCTCTGAGATCAGCATCTGTTTCACACTAAATCCAATGGATCTTCTCCATCCTCCCTGACCTCTCTAATTTTCTTCAAGAATACTCCCTCCTAATTTGGCAACTGACTGCTGTCTACTGATTTTCTAACTATATATTTAATTCCCCCTGCCCCGCGTTCTAAGGCTCTTCCTTTTGCCATCCACAAAGCACAGGCATCCATCAAGGTTCTGTTCTGGGTCCTCTTCTCTGTTTAGTTTCATTAAATCCTACAATTTTGTTGAAGTATCAGTTTTACAATCATGACTATCAAAATTGTATATAAGGGAAACTTCAAAACTCAAAATGATTTGGGAACCAAAACTAAAAAATAGAAATGTGATTAAGCAGAACAAATGCAAAGATTATTACCCAGTGCTTATTTTTGCCCCAGTGCCTTTTACCTTCCTAGAAGAGGACGAGCTTTGGAATATTTCAAATGCAGGACCTCAAAATCTGGAATTCATGGCAATTTGATGGCACAGTAGTCTCTTCATTGATGATGACAAGATCTACTTTAGCTTAAAAGTTTTCCGTTTCTAAGCTAGAAAGGAGTCTCTGACATAGACCCAGACTTAGTGAAGAGAAAATACAATATAAAGATAAAATTATGTCTGTGGGCACTAATTAGCCAGAACTAAGTCTGCTCATTGTACTCAAAAATTTGGCACTCCGAACAAAGAATCTCATCCTGAGGAAGATAACCCATTTTTAGCTAATTGAAAATAGAGAAATCTACCTCTAGGAGAATTCATTTTTTCCTTGAATTTACTATTCTTATATAAGCTCTTTACTTACCCCCACCCATCTCATGCACCTAGTTTAAAGATTGCACATTTGGAGGAATGTGAGTTAAAAAAAATAAAGGCAAGCCTCAAGACTTTCAAATTTTTAAAAATAGCAGAGTCCATCCATCCTCTTATAAAGAAGAAATATAGATAAAGCTAATGAATACAGGTACACTAGAAGCTGAAAACAGAAGGAAAAGTTCTCTAACTACATTCTCAGTGGAGTCTCTCATGGCAGTAACCAACTATGAGATGCTTAGCAGCAGCCACAACATAGTAGCAGGAAGAAATACCTGGCCGAGATTATGCATTTGGAAAAGACTGCATATCAAGTTAGAGAATCAATCCTATTATATTTCTATGACCAGTCTTTTCAGATTCAAGGTATGAATGACTTGTCATCTCCACACAATTTCCCTGTGTATGTCTACTCTGTGAGTGTGCCCTGGCCATATTTTTCCTGCTGATAGTGTGTATATTTCTCCAAAAATATGCCAAGGTTTATGAAGGGAATATTTTGTTGCTTCTTTTCTATGTTATTTGTTTAAAGATTATTTTGCTTTGAATGAACTTTATTTTCTGGGTGATTAGTAAGGTAAATATGTGGAAGTTCATGAGCTATGGCTTTGACCAGACTCAAAGAGTACTTTGAACCTAGGATAGCCTTTTCTAGGAGAAACATTTGTGAGTTTATTGTGCCCCCCAGATTCTTTCCTTCCCTCCCTCCTATATTAGGGGAATTAAGTAGGGGTTATGTTGATGGAAAGATCAGATCAATCAACCTCCTCCTTCTCCCTCCTCCTCCCTCTTCCTTCCTTCCTCCCTGTCTGTTCTCCCTCCTCCCTTCCCCCATCAGTTGGTTCTTCTGTTGGTATCACTAGAAATCAGCTCTGAGTGAGTATCTTGATATATAAGACAGATAACTCACTCTTTCATAAATTTAAACAAGGGGTTTTAGTTAGAAAGGGAAAGGTAGGGAAGCTGATGGGAGGCAGGGTTTCGGTTTCCCTAATCTGCAATATTCCTAAATTGAAGGATAATGGAATAGAGTCTTTGAAATCGAAAGATAGATAACAAGTTTAAGGATTTTAGTCACTTGATTCTTTGAAGGGAGAAACCAGTGAGAGCAGGATATTTTCAGTCCTTACTCCTTGTCCCAAGAGCTAGAGATTCAGTCTTTCAACCTGTAAAAAAAGCTAGGTAAAAAAGTAGGTAAAACAAAGCTATGGGAAGAATCTCTGGCCATTTGAGATGAATTTCAGCACAGAGGTTCCCCACCATAGTCTTTATTTCCTTATTTACATACTCCACTTGCCCTGAACTTTGTGGATGATAAAGAACATGATATTTTGGTGGTATTCCTAGATTTTCATAGACACTTTTCAGGATGTCATGAGTGAAATGCAATCTTTTATCAGAGTCTATTGTTAGTGGTATTCAAAATCTAGGTATAATTTCCTTAATCAACACTTTCACCACAAAGCTAGCTGTATTTTTATTTGATGGAAAAGCTTCAGGCCATTTGGTTAATCTATCAATAATTACCAAGCAAAACTTGTATCTTCCAACTTTTGGCATGTGGATGTAATCAATCTGCAGACTCTCAAATAGACAATACGCTAAAGGTCTACCACCTAAACCTTTCTGTCTTAATGCCCCTTGATTAAATTTTTGGCAAACAGAACAGCTTGAGCAGACCTTATTTGCTATAGTACTTATTCCAGGAGCAACCCATTGTCTCTTTATGGTGTCAGTTACACTTGAATACCAAAATGACCTTTTGTGTGAATGGCTTGACACAAATAGGTATACAGGTTTTTTGGTAACAGTGGCTTTGCTGTTTCTGTTAACCATATACCGTGTTCTTTTCTTGCTCCAAACTTCTCTTTCCATTTTTATATTTCTGAATCTACATAAGTTTTTTTCCAAATCATCAGATTCCATAGTCGATAAGTTCATGACATACACTGGGGCATTTCTGGCAGCAAACTTTGTAGTTATATCAGCTCTATGATTTCCTTTAGCAATTGAGTCACTGCTATTAGTATGACTTCTACAATGGATAACCACTAATTGTTTAGGCTTCTGGATAGCATCCAACAACTTAGTTATTATTTCTGCATGAGCAATTGGTTTTCCCGATGCAGTAATAATAACTAAGTTGTTATATATATATTATATATACATAATAATAACTAAGTTATATAATAATAACTTGTTGTTTCCAGATCATTCCTGTAGCATGACACACTGAAAAAGCATAATGGGAGTTTGTATACACATTTGCACTTTTGCCATCAGCCAGAAGACATGTTTGTTTTAATGCAACCAACTCTGCACCTTGAGCACTAAGGTTACTAGGTAATGATCCATACCACAGTGTCTCAAATTCTGTGACAACTTCAGCACCTATCTATTTAATTCAATTATACAAATATGAATAACCATCTGTGAATAAAACCAACTCTGAATTTTTTATTGGAGTGTCTCTTAAATCCATCCTCGGCATATCCACTAGATCTACTACTTCTACACATTCATGGAATGGTTCACTATTCTTTGGCAAATCAGAAAAAAGTGTAGCTAAATTTAATACACTACACCTTTTCAAATCGATGTTTTCACTACCTAGAAGTATAATTTCATACTTAGATATTCGTTGATCTGAATATGCTGAGTAGGAAATTTCTTCATTAGTGCTTCTATTTGATATGAACAAAATACCATCAAAGGACATCCCAAAACTGTCTGATGACTTTTGAACTAACACAGCTACAGCACCTACACCCCTTAAACAAAGAACTGTACATGCAGCAATTGGATCTACCTGAAAACTAATATCCAAATGGACAATAACTTTGTCCTAAAGTCTGTGTCAGTACACCAGATGTAATTCCTTTTGTCTCATTCACAAATAATTGAAATGGTTTAGTATAGTCTGGGATTCCAAGAGCTGGAATCACTTCCTTAAGATTCCTTAAGGCTTACAGATGTTCAGGTTTGATTTTTAGAGGTTCTGGTTCTGTATTCCTGGTTAGATCTGTTAAGCATTTAGTAATTTCACTATACCCAGGTTTCCATTGTCTATAAAAACCAGTTGTTCTAAGAACAGCTCTGAGTTTCTTGTTGGTCTTAGGTGCACTCAGTCTCTGGATATCAGCTATTCTTTTCTTTGTGAGACTTCTAGAACCCTCTGACAACACGAATCCAAGATATTCAATGTGAGGCAAAACCCACTGCAGTTTTGCTTTAGAGATTTTATGTCCACATTTATGTAATCCAATCAAAAGAATCTTGCTATCTCTTAAACACACTTTATCAGATAGAGATGCTAGGAGGATATAATCTACAAAATGTACTATTTTACTTTCCTTGAATGTTATTGTTTTAAGGTCTCTGTTAAAAATTTGAGAGAATTGAGACAGGCTATCACAAAAACCTTGTGGAAGACAAGTCCACATCCATTTTGTTTTTTCCCATGTGAAAACAAAGATCTTTTGAGAATTCTCATGAATTGGTATCAAGAAAAATGCTGAACATAAATCTACCATGGTGAAATATCTTGCTTAAATTGGAATGGATGAGATTATAGCAGCTGGTCTTGGTACTATAGGATGTGTCTTTATTACATGATCATTTACAGCTCTCATGTATGAATCTATAGACAATTCTGCCATCTTGATCTAGCTTTTGCTTTCTTATTGGAAATATGGGTGTATTGTATTCTGAGAAACACAGTATTATGATCTCTTGTTGAATTAGGGACTCAATGATAGGTCTTATCCAGTCTATAGCTTCTTTACTCAAAGGGTACTGAGGAACACAAGGAACTGGTCCTTCCTTGGTTCTCATTATTATTGGAGTAGCTGATTTCAATAGGCCTACATCTGTGGAAGACTTTGCAAAACAGATTTACATGCTCCAGTATCCACCAAAAGATCATATATCTGATCCCCTATAGTTATTGAAACGTAGGGTTCAGTGCTATTTGGAGGTAGGAAGGTTTCAAGAATTTGAGTATAATTTTGAAAGTTGTAGATGGGGAGTGGATAGTAAAACAGCTTCTAGATGAACTTAATAGCATGACAAGATAATGAAGCAGGAAATTTCAAGGTGTATTCCAGGAGAGTACATCAGTCTGACCAAAGATAAGAATTAATGTATTGAAGAAGTGAGAGAGAAGCCCAGAAATATATTTTTCCAGCAGATGGTGGACAGACTTAAATATCAAGCTGACAAGATTGAACTTTGTCTCAGAAAACTGATACAAAGATTTTTAATCATCTGAAAATAATATGACAAAAGTAGAATTTTAGGAAAATTAATCTCAACATACAGAATGCAATGAAGGGGATGGAGCCTGAATTCCAAGAGAGTGAATAGAAAAGCTATCATAATAGTCAAAGTACAAAATAACCAGGGCCAGAATCACCATTGTATTCAGTGGAAAAGAAAGAAAGAAATATATTTAATAAATATTGTGAAAGAAGAATTGACAGAATTTGGATGTGACACATATAACAGAGAATGACAAAAACTCAAAGTTTGTAGGTTTTAAGCCTGGGCAACTGAGAGAATGAGAGAATTCTTGAGTTTACTTGTTACTTATTTGTCTATTAATGGGGAGGATCAGATAAGAGGCAAATGATTTTTACTTTATTAGGACATATGTTATATAAAGTAAATATTTATTGTATTACTTTTATTTTTATTCTCCAAATAGCACCCTACAATCTATCAAGCTTGGGTTTTCTAGCTTAAAAAAAAGTAAAACAAAATCAATTGCATCACTAGTTATATCAATATGAGTTTTTTTACATATGAATAGTAGAGGCAAAGTATTGCCTTTCTCTTAAAAAAAATCAACATTGTTTTAACTGGAAGTCAATCCCTTCTGTCATCTAAGTGTATGTCTTTACTTTTGTGGGCATGCATATGTACAAAAACTATACTTTTAAATTTATTTTATTTTGTAATATCTCCCTGTGATCATAAACATGTCATTGAAATTTATTCTTTCATAAACCCACAAATTACTACTAAGAGAGTAATAATATATTCATCCTTTGGAGCTCTGACCCATCCAGAAAATGCCATTTCTTCATTAATGCTCTGCCTTTTCCATTAGAATACCAGGACACAGAAAGTCCAGCTTTAAGAATAGGAAGATGAATGGATGAATAAACAGCATGGTCAGCAAATATGCTCTGTACCAGAAGGCTGGGTTTGATAATTCTCTTAGGAAAGGGAAAACAAAAGCTACATTTTTGGCTAAAGTGATTAAACCACTGGGGAAAATTGTAGGCATAGATTCTAAGTGACTGAGAACTAATATCCTATATTTCAGTGGCAACTATTCTGAAATTAATGTGAGGTTTTCCACATGGATGTTTGTGGTAATGTGTTGGAGAAACGGATACCTGCCCTCAAAAATTAGGATGATTTCATAAGGAAAGAATAATTTCACAATGCACTAGGCAATTCAATAAAATCACATTCTGCGTAATTTTCTGCAGAGTGGGAGGTAAAACTCTTCCTGTGGTTCAACACCCTTTCCCCAACCCCCATGTCTCATCACCTCCTGCATTTCCTCTTACTCCCAGATAATATTCTGAAGGATGTGAAAACTGCACCAAAATCTTTCCAAGATCAGCCCTAGCGAAGTACTGGTACCACTGGTCCAGGGATTAGAAAATCTGTGACATAGACAAAGGGGAAGGAGAAGACATGGCAAGGCAACTAACCATGTGTAAAGACTCAGGGTTTTAGATGAGTCCTAACTAAATATCAGCCAAGTATATGATGTGATTGCTAAAAATAAAATTCACAAGTGATTTTAGGCTGTATGAGTGGAAATATAACGTCTGCTATTTATTGCAATTCCCCCCCCCCCCTTTTCATACTTCATACCCCCTTCCCAAGAGATCTGAGATTTCATTTGTAAAGGCATTCCCTCTGTGGCATCTATACCTATTTAAGGGGTGGGACATGGAAAAAAAGGCAAGTATGGCCAAAGAACTCTTTTAAGTGACTGGAAGTTTAAATATCTCCTACAGATGACCTTGAAAGAAAGGTTGGAGACTAAAGGAGAAAAGGAAGAAGGAGATTGATAGTGCTTAAATCTAAAGCACTAACATTTCGGAGGTGAGACATATGACTTTTAGACTATTCCATAGAGCAGGTTCTCAACCTGTGGGTTGCGACCCCGGAGGGGGTCGAATGACCAAAACACAGGGGTCTCCTAAAGCCATAGGAAAATACATATTTCTAATGGCTTTAGCTGCTGAGAAATCGCACTACTTTACAGCAAGATCTCAGAAAGAATGGGGATCCTGCTGCCCACACATTGTACTAATATTAGTTACCTATCAGCAGCCCTGCCCCTATGAGGGGCAATGGATTTACTCTATTGCCTGGAGACCAGACTCAAACAGAGACCCAGAGAGAGCACCCGGGTGCTGGCTCCAGAGGGGTTAAGAACAAGTCCTGGAGCGGATAACTCCTGGAGCTGATAACGCAGCCGAGTAACCCCAGCAAAGTGAAGCCTCAGCTCGAGCTGGAGGGAGACGACAGGAAGAAGAAGGCAGCGTCTGTGGACCCCCTCCCCAGGCAGGACATACCTCTCGCCCCAGCTCTCAGGCTGCCTCCTGCTGGATTAATATTTCTCAACATAATTAAATATTGTTTTTGTAATTAATCACTATATTTAAATTATGTTTGATTTGTGACAATGAGAATACATAATGCATATCAGGTATTTACATTCCAAATCATAACTGTAGCAAAATTACAGTTTTGAAGTAGCCACCAAAATAATTTTTGGTTTGGGGTCACTGCAACATGAGGAACTGTATTGCGGGGTCACAGCATTAGAAAGGTTGAGAACCACTGCCATAGAGGCATAGCTTTGAAGGGTGGGGGATATTGTTATAGAGAAAAACTAAATGTCAGTGATGGTGTCTGACCTTAGCAATGATCACAGAGCAAAATCAAGAAATCACAGGGCAGGATCATGGCTCATGTAACCTCTGGAGTCAAGAACAAGAAGTCTTGCTTCCAGAAAATACTGTGGTGAGTTCCTGACAATTCCCAATTCCTTAGGTTGAGATCTAGGACATTTATGCATGTATGACAAATCTTGACATCCTGTACTTAAGCTTGAGTCATGCAGATAAAGGTGGGGGAAAGGTTTTCTGGTACAGAGATCAAATGGAATGTATAGTCAATGTCCATGTGACATACAAAGAATGTTTCTACTTTTATTGGCATTTATGTAATTTTATTATTTTTATAGTATGCCCCTCAACTAAAGGGAAAGCTATTGATCTCATAACTAGTGACATAAAAAATGGGAAGAACCAGTCCATTTTGAATCAAGTTATTGTTTTTTTTTTGGAGGATTCAGATCTAGACTCCTGGATTAACATAATAAATTATCATCTTCAAAGCAATGGACTCATAGGGAGAGTGGCCTCAAAAATTATTTTTTGAGCCAGAGAGACATGTAAGGAGCTAGACACTTATCCTGGAATTAACCCTTGTATTTGGTGATGGTGAAGAGGAGAGTTCAACTGATAGATGCATGTCTTGGGGAGTATGAAATAAAATCAGGCAAAGGTCATAGTGTTCCCTAGGATATTATATCACCTATAAAACAGATCCTAACTTGTCCACTCCAATTCAACCTATATCCAGCTGCTCCTATAATATTCCATGGAAAATACATATAAATATGTTAGGAAACTTCGTAGTGTTCTCAAGATTCCATGTTTCACCAAAGGAACTTAAAGGTTGTCCCCAGATTATCCTTAATTACTGCATTTTTAAATTTTTTTTACCAATTACATTTAATAATAAATTCCACACAAATTTTCCCAAGTTATATGAACTTATTTCCCTCCCTTCCTTCCTTTCTCCCTTTCAGTAATGACAGGAGATTTGATCTGGGTTATAGCGGTATTATCACACAAAACATATTTTCATATTATCCATTTTTGTAACTGAGTAATCATATAAAACCAAAGCCCTCCAAATATAAACCCAAATGACTAATTGAAAAAAATCATGTTTTCATCTGCATTCTGACTTCAACAGATCTTTCCCTGGGGGTGGATAGCATTTTTTGTCATAAGTCTCACAGAATTGTTCTGGTTCATTGTATTGCCAATTATATCTAAGTCTATTACAATTGATCTTCCATAAAATTGCTTTTACTGTATACAATATTTTTCTGGTTCTGATTATTTCACTTTGCATCAGTCCATGAAGGTATCCCTAATTACTGTTACAGGACTGGTCTTTCTCCTTTTTGTGGTCATTATTTTTCTCTTATGGGTTCCTTTTCGGCCATCTCCCACAAAATTCCTTGATAATCAAGTGTTGTATCCTAATTACACCCACCATGAGCTTCTTCTTTGTCCTTTACATGATCCTAAATTTCTGTTCTTTGGAGACTGTAGTGTTCCATGACTCACAGACATACATCATCACCGGAAGAATATTAGTATCAAAAAGTTGGTCCTTTGTTTTAAGGAGAAGAACTAGGTCATGAGAAACATTGTACTATTCCCAAAGGTAATCCAGCCCACTCTTATCCTTCTATTCATTCCTTGACCTAGCTCATTTCCCACTTGCTGTGTCTATAGTAGATTTATGTAATGATGAATGAGCTCAAAGGATAGTTTCTCCAGCTACATATCACAAATCCTTACTAGGTGTTTCCTGTGTGGATAGTTAGGCCAAACTTATTTGGTTGATTATGGATCTCATTCAGCAGGCTCTACAATATTCCCAGATGTTATAAAATTGGCTTAATCCCATCCACATTTGAAGGATGTCATTATTCACAAAAAATTCCCCCTTTGACTTAGATCTTTGCTAGATTTCCTCTATTGCTATGGAGCATATGCCTCCCTGTTTTATGCTTCACTTGCTATTAATATTCACCAAACAGACATATTTCAGAATATCTTAAATGATTTTGACATACACATAAGAGAGATTATGTTACAGAGGAATCAAATGTCTTTTCACAGTCAAAAATTCACTTTATTCTCTAATGTGATAAGAGTGCAAGGGGAAGGTATGGAGTAGAGAGATTACTATGTGCTAAAATTATTTTTAAAAAGTGAAGGGACTTGAGTTGAATCTTGTAAGATATGTGAGATATAGATATATAAACAAGACAGAGAATATCCATGGAAAAGTAGTCCTGATTCTGGATTTGGAGTCAGAGGACCTTAGTTCAAATCTAGCTTCATATTATATGAGGAACCTGCTAAATTTATGGTTGGACTGAATATATTTAATTGGTCTCCAGGGATTTAATTACTAAATCCCAAAAATAAATTACTAAAGTCAGCCTTTACACTCACCACATCTCAGTTCAATCAGCAGATTCTTTATCAGCTTTAATTCCAGTAGAACTGCTTCTTACATGAGGTTCCACTCCAAGTGTGAGTCTACTCCAAGTGTGTCTTTTCACTCCAACTGTGTCTCTCCACTCCAAGTGTGTGTCTGTTTCCACTTTTAAAGATCTTTTTCTCTTGTGTCACTACCCCTAAATTTTTATGTCTACCAATCACAGCCAATGCTCCACTCCAGGACTACTGACTCTTTCACATGTGGGTCACATACCTCCCACTCAGTGTATGAAATGGGTGTTCATACATTTTTGTGGTTAAAATCCAAATGGGTAGATCTCCATAATCAACTTTAAGTACTGTGTTTACATTTTTAGGGATTAAAATCTAAAAATAGACAGGAGATTATAACTTAGTCTTCACAATCAAGGAAGAGCCAACTACCTTCATTGTTACAATCAGGGGAGAGCCAAATCCAATCTTCACAAACCTTAGACAAGGCTCCTTAGTTTCAGTTTCTTCCTCTATAAAATGAGGAGTTAGACTATATTAACATATAGAAATAAGTTTATAAAAGTGGGGTAGGATTGAGGTTGTATTATAGAAAATTGAATTTATGAATCAGTGTTGGAGGTGATATTTGGTTTTCATTGCTTTACAGCTGGATTAAAAGTTCTGCCAGGATGTAACAATTTAGTAAAGTTTTGGCTTTGTCCTTCTCAAGGGATAATATCTATTATTTAAGACAAATTTAGCTAAGTGTGAAGATGGCCATAGCTAACAAGCAGACTTAAGAATTCTTTGGTTCAGATAATTAGTAAACCAGGTGGTTGTGGTTGTTGTCCTTTGACCTTGAATAGGACCAAAATGACAACTCTGGCATGATGTCTTTTGACTTGTGGAAAAAAAATGATTTAAGTGAGGCAGAGTTGCACCAAGTCATCTGCCTCACTCTCTCTTCCAGTCACTAAGGAATCGAGGTAAGACAAAAGTCAAGATCACTGATGATGGCTCAGGATGCAGTAGATAACCTAATTCTTTAATGTCTAAACAAACTCTAAGTATTCCATAACACCTACTTTAGCCACCTTCATGGACACTAAAACAAATTGTTCTCATCTGCCACTTCTGCTCAGGGAGGTTTCCACAGAACTAATGGTTACACTGAACTTGGTGTAGCCCACATGCTAAAACAATTTTCTGAAATGTGGCCACCTTGAATGATAAAGCTTACTGCAGCCACATGTGAGAGTCAGATGGCAAAGGACGAAAGCTGAACTAAGAAGGGCTAGGCAAGTTCTCATACCAGAGGTACTAATCTTCCCTGAATACTCCATACACTCCTATGAAACAGGTTAAAATGTTAAAAGGAATTCTGGGTTTTTTTTAAATAAAGTCATTTATTATTTGAGGGATCTAGGGCTGGTATGAAGAGAAAGACTTGGACATTTCTTAATGCTATTGTTTCTTTTTTTGTTGCTGGCTTTAAAGGAAAATTAAACTACACATGAAAAGTAGAAACCAAGGCATGGGTAGAGAGAATGTCATGTCTAAGTGAAGAAGGTAAGCATTAGTAATGACCTGGAATAGGACTCAACAAAAGAAAGTGACAACTCAAGTATCATAACATAAACTCAACCAATGATATTTTTAAGCTAAGAAATGTATTTAATTTTTCAATTATCATTTATTTTTCTCCTTCCTGCTTCTCTTCACTCCCACTAGTAAAAAAGAAATACAAAACCCTTACAGCAAATAAGCATAATAAAACAAGATGAATTCCCATATTGACCATGTCCAAAAATGTATCTCATTTGGCATATTAGTCCTTTAACAGACTACCAGGATGTGAGCAGAATTCTTCACTGTCAGTACTCTAGAATCATGGTTGATCACTGTGTTGACAAAGGTTTTTAACTCTTTTGGAAATGTATATTTTATAGTATTAATTGTATAGCATAATTATCTTATTGATTCTGCTCACCCAATTTAATTTCATATACATCTTCCCAGGCTTCTCTAAAACCATTTTTCTATATTTTTAACTTTAAAAAATAGTATTCTATTATGGCATATGTATATACACATATGTATTTATGTGTTATATAATTTCATATATATTCACAAATATATATGTGTTTGTTTATATATGTATATTTGCATATATAAAGTTGTCTAGCCATTCCCCAATTGATGAATACCCTTCAATTTCCAGTTATTTGCCAGTACTAAAAAGTAGTTTTTACAAATATTTTTGTATAGAAGTACCCTTTTATCTTTGGAGAATAGGCCTAATATCAATGTCAATGAGTCAAAGGATATTGGCTTTTTAGTAACTTTTGGAATATAGTGCCAAATTACTTTCCAGAATTCTATGTCAATCCACATCTCCACCAACTTGCTGTGACTAGTTTCTAGAAGCCCCTCTAAAATGTATTATTTTCCTTTTCAGTCACCTTTGCCAGTATTATAAGTATGAGGTACAACTTTAGTATTTCCTTAATTTGCATTCCTCTAGAGATGGAAAGACCTAAATTCAAATCTTGACTCAGGCATTTACTAGATATCTGACCACAGCCAAGATACAACCACTTTCAGCCACTTTCCGCATCTATAAAATAAGAACAATAGCAACTATTTCACAGTGTTATGGTGTGGATCAAATGAAATAATCTATGAAAAGCAAATATATAAATAAGGTCATTTAATTGGTAAAATGTCTTCTATAAGACTAGTAGGACTTTGACACCAAGATGTGGTGTTTTATAATAACAACATCTACTCCATGCAAACTAGCTTAGTTTTTCCTTAAAATCAACTGGAATATTTTAATAGCCTGCTGATTGTTCTGTTTAACATAAATAGCTCCACACTCTATTCCATCTTCCATTTAGCCATGAAAATTATCTTTCTAAAGCATAAATATTTGCTCAATGAAACCGAATGCCTTTCTATCATCTCCAGGTGAAAATATGAAATCTTCTGTTCAGTATTCTAAACACTTTATAACTTGCCCCCATATTTTCCCAGTCTTTGTAGACCTCATATACCACCCCTCTACTCCATATAGTTTTTGATCCAGTGACACTGGCATCTTTGCTGTTCCTAACGGAAGTTGCGTTCCATCTTTTCAGTTCTGGCATTTTCACTGGTTAACCTCCAGATCTGGAAGGTTCTCTCTCCTCTTCTCTTTACCCTAACTTCCCTGCCCCTTCCTTCAAGCCTCAGCAAAAAAAAAAAAAAAAAAAAAAAAAACTAATTTATTTCAATTTTCTACAGGAATCTTTTTTGATCTCCTTTAATCCAAGTGCATTCCTTCTGTTGATTATTTCAATTTATACTGTATATATTTTATATTTACATAATTGTTTCTACATAGTCTTCTCCATTAGACTGTGAGCTTCTTATGAGTACAGATTGATATTTACTTTTTTGCTTTGTTTGTTTATATCCCCAGTGCTTATCACAACCTTTGGAATAAAGTAGGCACTTAATAAATGTTTGACTGATGGAATTTTTTGTGCACAGGAGTTCTACACTGTAATTTTCTAGGTCAATGAGGCCTCTACACTGTCCTATGTCAATTTGATAAACTTCTAGAGCAGGAGCCTGAAGAAGGGCAAACCAGCCCAGATCAGAAACAGTGGAGGTCAAAACTCCCATGCTAGTCAGTGTGATTGGCTTGGAGGAGGCTGAGGGAAGATAGAGAGACCCAGAATCAAAAAAAATATATAGCAAAATAAAATAAAAATAGATGGAGTCAATCTACCCTCCACAGAGGCCATCTGTGAGACTAGGATTATTTTAGTCTTTCTCCTTTGAGCCACAATCCCAAGGGAAGGATAAGGAATACTCTTACATTTACTTTCTCCCCCCCCCCAACCCCACCCTGCTAAACTTGCCACATCACAAGTATTTCCTTGCTGCAGGAAACAGTCAGACCAAGAGAGCCCACAACAAAGGAAATTTATTCTTAAAGGGCTAGAATCTGTAGAAAATGACTGAAGCCTTCATTTGCTTTAAAAAATAAAATGAATCCAGTTTTTCCAGTGTTCTTGAGGCAGCTGGAGGTCTGAGTTTGAGCAGATGGACTACAAGTGAGTAATTACAAGCTACAATATAATTTCCTTGAAACAACACATACCAAACAAACACTTATTTGTGGTTATAGAATGACTTAAAGTTACTATAAAAGTAAGACCACACCTTATAATATTGCTATATGCCCATAATTTACCTTTGCTATATGTAAAAAGTCATATCTTGTTCCAGGCTTAATATTTAGTAACAGATAATTTAATGTGCAAATCTCCAACCTAAGCAAAAGAGGCTTTGAAATAGAACTACTCTTGTACTCATTAATTATGGGGAAAATATGGCCAAACCAAGCAAATACACAAGAACTAAATGAAATGGAAAAATGATCTTCTTTCACAACAAATACTGAGCTAATTTCCAAATAATGTACTGAAAGCATGCAATTCAACTCTATTCAGTTAATTCAAGGGTTAAAATAATAGATGATAAACATAAATGGCATTTCTCTAATGAAAGTCAATAGCGTAACTATAAAGGTATCATAGTGAGATGAAAGTCCAGTGGGAAAATCACTGGGTTTATATTCAAAAGACTTAGGTTTAAAGCAGTATCAGATCAGCTAGTCCCTGACTATGGGATCATGGCCTAAATACTTCCTCTCTATATGCCTTGTTTGTCTCACATCTAATATGGGAATATGGACTGTGTGACCTCTAATGTCCTTTCAAGTGTTAAATCCTGGGACATTTGGTATGCTTGGTTACGTGATCCATCCCCCCCAAAAAATATCTATATATACTAGGAATATTTTAGGGAATGACCGCCCTCTGCAATTTATAACATTAAAGTACTTCCTTCTATTCTGAAAGTTTAAATGATTTGCCACAGGTCAGACGGACAGTGAGTCAGAGGTGGGACTTGGACTCAGATCTTTTTGGCCAATTCCATCTATGTCATACTGCCTCCCCAGAACTCAGAATTCAGCAAAAACCTCTATATTGTCTCTACCTAGAACTGAGGCCTGGCTATAGAAAAAAGGCAATGAATATCATTTCCCACCTTCATTTGTGGATCCAGAGTAAATGCATATTTGAATAATTGCCCTTCACAGCCAATTATTTTTCATATCTATGTGTTTCCTCTATAGTATGGAAATCTGTTTATTAAATTGCTAATGTGTATTAGAAACTATGTGGGCATTAGATTCTAGACAATAGAATAAATTATTTTTTCCCTGGGAGATTGTAAGTTATTTCCTATAATTCCATGAACTATAAGTCCAGAACTTTTTGGTAATTTACAAGGCTGCTTCCATGACACTAAATACCATTTTAAAGCAGGTGGTTCAGATTCTTTCCTCTTCAGAATATCAACTGTCAAAGCTTCTTAATGAAGCAAATTCTCTTGAGCCACTACTTGGCAGCTTGTTGACATCTGCCAGACCTTCAAGGAAGGGTTTCACAAACCCTTTCATTCTGTAACTGACCAGGAAAATTTCTTTGACTTTTTGATATCTGTCATTCATATCATTCATATTCCATACTCCAATCACTGTACACAAATCAATCCAACACACACACACACACATACACACACACACACATATTCACACAATAGCTATCTTATACCTTTTCTTGACAGTGATTCCATCATATTATATTATTCACTCTTCACCCTTTGCCTCCTGATGAAATAAAAACAAATGAGGTTGAGGAAGCCCAGGGAATGACACCTTAATGATTTCTTCCAAACAGAATGCTATCACAAAAGATTCTTCCAGGAGAAAACTTAAGGAATGTTTATGAAATGACATCCTAGCAGCCAGGAAATATTCTTCTGAGTCATCCAAAGAACTTCATCAGGGAAAGAGAAGAGTGGCTTATTCAGTAGGAATGTTTCTTCTTAAGGAGTCTTGAATGTTAGCATTGTGATATTCACACACTCTAACCCTCATTCTTTACTTTTCAAAGAAATCTACTAGTTTGCCATTAATTTAAAAATGTGAAATGAAGCACTGTGTGATTCTATCAATTATCTCTCATCATGATTGTTAAGTTCATATAGACAAAGTTCCCAATTGCTTTTTCAATATATTTGCTTTGGAAATTCTAGGCATCAGCTTTATAAAGAAAAGGGGTTCACACAAAATATTTCACAACAACCAATTCACTATTCTTTTATTTTAATCCCTTCGACCTTAAAAGCAATTCTAAGTATCTGTTCCAAGGCAGAAGAATGGCAAGGTTTAGGCTTTTTGGGTTAAGTGACTTACCTAGTTTCACACAGCTAGGTAGTGTTTGAGGTCAAATTCGCACCCAGGACTTGCTGTCTCTAGCCCTGTCTCTCCATCCATAGAGTCACCTAGCTGTCCCCAAATTCACTATTCTTAGCATTTGAATTACGTCTAGGATTTTCAGAGACAAAGAAGAATCTACAGATGTGTGCTCCAGTGACATCAGGTTCAGATTGTGTCCTTCTTAATTATAGCCCCTCTCCAGTGCTCCACTGACCCTCCAGTGTTCAGCCATTCTGTCTCAGAGGGAGCTCAAACTGTGAGGAGGTATAATTCTGGGCATGGCTGAATCAGCTCCTCTATTTTTCTATAAGTTCCTTCCCCAAATAACTAATCAATGTCATGCAAATACGATTTAAGTAAGAACTTGAGTTCCCTACTTTCCAACCATCTTGCAGTATACTTATTCATTTCAGAACAAGAAATCATATTATAGAAAACATACATCACTGCAAAATCATCAAGGCTATTTTATCCACAAGATGAATGGGCAGACAAGCCCATTCTACCACAAGAGGATTAGGAATACTGTGAGCATATTTTGTTATATCGGTCCACACAACCTAACCCAATCCTATAATGATATTGTTGCTAGTAATGATAGCTGTCATTCTCCATCATTTAAAAGTATACAAGCTTTTTGACATACCCCATTTCATTTCCTCCCAACAAACTTTTGAGGGAGATAGTACAGAATGCATCCTCATTGCACAGATGAGGAAACTGAGGCATTGATAGGTTATATAACTTGCCCAAGGTCACGCAGCTAGTGTCAGAGGTGATAGTTACATGTTAGTATCATCTGATTCTAAGCAGTGATGTTAGTTATTGTTACTATTATGATAGTTATTATTATAGTCTACTATCAATCACAGAATGCTACAGAAAATCAGAATGTTAATGTTGGAAGGAATGTCATTAACTATTCTATCTTATAAAGGTGTCTTGTTCATAGCAAGAGATGGATAATGTGTTGTTGAATTTATTGAATATTAATGAAATGGGCATATATGAAAATTCATTTTTCAAAGCCACAGGATGGAAGAAAATGTGTATTAGCTACTATATATCAAGTGCTTTACAAATATTTTACCATCTTTTTGATATTAATATTCCTCCCATGGTGATGTATGTCTGTGAATCATGGAGTACTACAGTCTCCACAGAAATGAAATTTAGGATTATACAAAGGACAATGAAGAAACTCCTGATGGGTGTAATCAGGATATTACCATGGGAGCTGTCATTATTTTGCACATTTTACAGTTAAGGAAACTGAGGCAGACAAAAACTAAGTAATTTGCTTAGGATCATAATGACTTAAATATCTAAAGCCAGGTGTTCCTCATTCTAGTCCTGGTGCTTTATCCACTGCTAATTCCAAAGAAGGAATTTAGAATAAAAGAAATTCTAGAATGAGAAGGAACCTTAAAAATCATTTTGTCCAGTCTCTCAGTCAAAGCACATTTCACAACATTGTTGGCACATCTTAGCAAACTAGCTTCTGGTTGAATAAGTCCACAATCCCTTATTCCAATATGATGAGGTAGAAGGTTTCAAATTCTCTCGATTTTTAGATCCATAAATGAATAACTAAGTGATTAACACAAGGTCAAATTGTTATTGCCTTCAAAAAATTACTGAATGCTTATTATGGACAAGATATTTTGAAAAGTAGATAGAAATGGCCTTTACTTGTGGTCAATCTAGCTTCTAATGGAGGAGAGAGGAAATGTATTTTCTTTTAAAAGGTGCAAAGTGCTTTAAAGATGAATTTATGTAGATATAGTAAGCCTGTATTTCAAATAATGCAGATAATAAAGCATGGAACATCAAACTCTGCCTCACTGATTTAATTTAAATGATTGTATTTCTTCTTGATGAATCACTCAAGGGTAAAGAAAGAAAGGCTCTAATTACTGTTAAGAACAAAAAATATGGATCATTATTTGTGAAAATAACGAAGTGGATATTCACTTTATAGGTTTTCAGTTTCATTGATTTGAGTAGTTCTGCACATAAAGATAACCACACCTAATGATTACCTAGCTTCTTCAGGCTGAGAGGACCACTCTGACAAAAGGGAGGCACCTAAGCTAGTAACCCTTAAAGTTACATTAAGATTTATTTGGGGGATACTTTACATACAGAAATTATATAGTAATTAAAGTACAGAACAGAGGAGAATAAAACAGATACAAGTTACTATACTAGGTCCCAGAAGGGAAGACTATTTTCTGATTCGGGAGAGAAAAACAAAACTTCTTTAGAAGTGGGATTTGGGCTTAGGACAACTGGGAAGCACTAAAGAGAGGGAGGAAAGAACAATAAAGTTGAGTCAGGAAATCTTGAGTTCAAATTTGACCTCAAAAACTTAGCAGATATGTGACACTGGGTAAGTCACTTAACTTCTAATTGCCTCAGCTTCCTCAACTGTAAAATGGGGGTAACAGAACCATCTGCCTCCCAAAGTTTCTGTGAAGATCAAATGGGATAATAAGTGTAAAGCACTAAGCACAGTGCCAGGCACACAGTAAGTGCTACATAAATTTAGCTTATTGTTATTGTTATTATTATTATTATTATTATTGAAATGTGGGTTAGACTTCAAATGGCAAAGATAAAAAATAGGGAGGGCATTTTAAGTAGCCAGGAGGAATAGAGTGAGCAAAGGCAAAGAGATGAGAAAGTGCCAGATGGGTATAAAAAATGGTCAGTAGTTCAATTTTGTCAGAATATAGTACATATGGAAGGAATAGTGTGTGAGAGACCTGGAAATGTGGGGAATTATCAGATTATAGACAATCTTGAACATTAGGATCAGGAGACTGGACTCAGTAATCAATAGTAAACACAAATAGAAAACCAGTATTGACTAAAACATTCTACTAATGAAAGTAAAACAATGTATTGGATAAATATTTTAACATTCTTCAACTCTGTGTGTTTTTCACACATTTCTGTATATTTTGTATCATCAACAGACTTAATTAGTTTACTACGAGATCTTGTTTTGCTGAGATCATTTATGTTGGTTAGAGGCCAAAAGGCAGCTAACTGCTAACTTATTAATTCTCCAACTAATATTTTTACAGTTGGATAAAGTATACTACATGTAAACACATAATTCCTTTCAAAAATACCCTGTGTTGTTTCTTATAAATGGATTTTATTTATTATTTCTGCTCTGTGCCGCATGCCTGTGGCCCAAAGTAGAATGTTTGCCATATGCAATTTCAATAAGGCCTTTCTGATACACTGAAATAAATCAAATTACACTGAAAACAGGGCTATCACAAAAGTCCATGCAAAAGAAGTGCAGAGAATCAAAAATAATCTATCATTTACCTTGTGGTTATCAAAAGCCAAATTACCTATGTCTTTCCAGTCACATTTCCTAAAGGCTGCTATTTTTTCCCAAAATGGAGGACTACAAAAATATTCATTTTCTAAAGGAAAGAAAGTAGTTCTTTTGAAGGCCTACACAGGCCTTGATCTATATTTGCTAGAGTAGAACCCAGTGATTTCAGATCCACCCACTAGTGTCACAGTACTTGGCTTTCACCAACTCACACACGGCTGAGATTAAGTTCAAAGTCAAAAATAATTTAGTGGTCACTATGTACCATGAACTAAAAACCATTTATCATACACATAAGGGGAATTTTAAAGAAGAATTATGTAATAGAATGACTCAGGAAGCCAAAGACCAAGAGTTTTGATTTTTTTTTGTCACTGGTACCATAATATTCATAATAATTTACATTATCAACTGCTACAATAGGATTAAATACTTTGTAAGGCATTTTACAGGTAATCTCATTTGATTTTCACAAGTATATGAAGTAGGTGTTTTTATCCCCATTTGACAGAGGAAGAAACTGAGACTGAGATATACAAAAGACTATCTCACACAGCTAAGTGTCACATTTAGGATTTATCCTCAGGTCTTCCTTCTTGACTCCAGTTCCTGTACCCTGTCCACTATACGACTCTGCTGTCTCCACTCTCCTTTAATACTTGTCACCTCAACTAGATGAAATCTTGAAATTGACCTTGACTCCTTCTAACTCTTTTTTTTTCAAATCCAGTCAATCAACAAGTTCTGTTGATCTTGTTTCCTAATTGCTCCAAAATCCACTTTTCTTCTTTATCTGTATCATCTGTACCCTAGGTCTGGTCCATGGCTCTTTATACACATATCATAACTTTGTCCCAATAATACCACTACTAGGTCTATATCCAAATGAGATTAAAGATGGAGCAAAAGGACTTACTTGAACAAAAATATGTGTAGCAGCTCTTTTTGAAGTTAAGGAAGGAAGGGAGTGAGGGAAGAAGGAAGGGAGGGAGGGAGAAGGAGGAAGGAAGGAAATGAAGGAAGGAAGGAAGGAAGGAAGGAAGGAAGGAAGGAAGGAAGGAAGGAAATGAAGGAAGGAAGGAAATGAAGGAAGGAAGGAAGGAAGGAAGGAAATGAAGGAAGGAAGGAAATGAAGGAAGGAAGGAAGGAAGGAAGGAAGGAAGGAAGGAAGGAAGGAAGGAAGGAAATGAAGGAAGGAAGGAAGGAAGGAAGGAAGGAAGGAAGGAAGGAAGGAAGGAAGGAAGGAAGGAAGGAAGGAAGGAATATTTTCAAAGTTTCTGCTTCAGTATGGTGCAGAGGTCCAAATGTTCTAAATGTTCAATAGTTGAATGAATCTCAAGGAATGGAAATCCTTGAGTTACATCACTAGTTCTAATGATAATACCAGGTATCAACAGTGTATTGAAGCAAGTGGAAAGACCTGATGATGTTGTACTCACTGTCAGATCTACAGTTGGTGAATCCCATCCATATGAAAAGTTATAAAATAATATAGAAGAATAAATGTTAAGTGAAGCAAGTGGACTAGACAATAAGAACAACAGTATTTTGGTGTATGGAGAGCTCACAATGGTTTGGAAGGAACAGAGGAGGATACATGCAAAGTATATAGTACTTGTCTTTAAAAAATCTTAAGATCTTTTTAAGGTAAATATACAATTAGTCTTTATAAGCTGTGAACTTGATTTTACAGATGTGGGAAATAATGTGAAACAGAAGTTAAACAAGAATATTACCAAAAATTACAAAGACAATAGTATTAGTCTGTCTAGAAATGTTTAATCTAGTATGGGGAATCACTGTCATTCAACTTCTTATTCTTTATATATTTATCTTTGTGATTTTTTATTACCAATATTAAAATGAATTATTAAATTATTATTATTATTATATTATATAAAATTATTAAATTATAAAATTATAAAATTAAAATATACCCCCTCAGAAGGATCACAAATGAAATATTTGTATCATTTCAATGTATGAAAACTGGTGATTTGGGGGAAAAAATAAAAATTTAAATTCTGTACCTAAATCAATTATAATCTAAAACTTTCCAAAGGAGGCAGAGTCAAGATGGAGGTGTAGAGGCAGTGAAAGTTCAGACCTCTGAAAAACCCTTCCTTACCAATTACAAACTAAATGCTCCTAGGGGGACTGAAAATCAAACCTAACAACAAGACAGAGCCAAGGAACCCTCCTGCTAGACACAACTTAAAAGGTATACCCCCCCCCAAAAGCCTGAATTCAAGAACACTCAAGTATAAAGGGAAGGAAGAAGGAAGTTCCCAGGACCCCTCCCCCACCTAGAGCACTAAGTCTCCAGCCACAGCTAGAACTTCTGGGCTGCCAAAGGTGCTGGTCTGGAGGGAGCACTTTCCAGGCAAAGCTGTGCCAGGCTCAGAGCATCCATCACAGGCAGTAGGGAAGCAATAAGAGGAGTGCAGAGTGTGCAGCCTAATTGCAACAGCGGAGAACCTCCATATTGCTCCCCCCTTCCAGGAGGTTTTGGCCCCAGGGCACATCCAGCCCAACCTAGCTAGACTTAGTCCCATCAAAATCTTCAGAGGGCAGGGAAGCTCAAGCTCAAACACCCCTCCCCCACAGACTGTGCTGAGAGATTTGCTGACAAAGCTCCAAGAGGGAAGACAGACAGAAAAGCCCAAAACAAACAAAAAAAATGAGAGCAGTAAGAGTGCGGATAACTGCAGGGAGTAAAGAAAGGGTAAATATGAACAAACAACAGAAAAAGAAAAAGATATCACAATCAACAGCTTCTATATAGGCAAAGAACAAAGAGAAAATGGAACAGAGAAGGAGGAGAGAAAACTAATCAATAAAAGAGAAAACCCAGTGAATTGGATACAGGCTTTGGAATAACTCAAAATACAATCAAAACACAATTAAGAGAGGCTGAAGACAACTGGGAAAAGAACTTTAAAAGTAAGATGTCATCAGGAAACAGAAAACAGTGTCTTGAAAGCCAAAATCAATCAGCTTGAAAATGAGGCAACGGAGATGAACAATTAGAAGGAGAAGGATGACCAAAAAATCCAGGCATGAAATCCAGTCTTTAAAATCCAGAATATAACAACTAGAAGCAAGCGACTTCACAAGGCAGAAGGAAACTATAAAACAAAATCAAAAGAATGAAAAAATTGAGGAAAATATAAAACACCTCATTCACAAAACAGAAGATTTAGAAAATAATTCCAGAAGAGAAGACAACTTAAGAATCATTGGTCTACCAGAAGACCATGACAAAAGAAAAAGCCTGGACTTCATACGACAGGAAATTATCCAAGAAAACTGCCCTGATATTCTAGAACAAGAGGGAAAAGTGGAGATTGAAAGAATCCACAGATCACCTCCTATACTTAATCCCCAACTGACAACACCCAGGAATGTTATAGTCAAATACAAGAACTATCAGACCAAGGAAAAAATATTACAAGCTGCTAAGAAGTCATTCAGATGCCATGGAACCACAGTAAGGATAACACAGGATCTGGCTGCATCTACACTGAAGGACCGAAAGGCATGGAATATGATATTCCAGAAAGCAAGGGAACTAGGCCTACAACCAAGAATAAATTACCCAGCAAAACTGTCTATATTCTTACAGGGGAAAGTATGGTCATAAAAAAAAAATATAAGAATTACAAGCATTTGTAAAGAAAAGACCAGACCTGAACAGAAAATTTGATGCCCAAACACAGAACTCAAAAGAATCATCAAAAGGTAAATAAGAAAGGGGGGAAAAAAGAAAAACAAAAAAACCCAGCTTCTTTTAAAAGACCCAATAAGTTAAAATTATATGTATCCTATAAGAAAAGAGGTCATTGGTAACTCTTAAAAATTGTTATTATCACCCGGGAAGCTAGAAGAATTACACTTAGAGGGAACAGTGACAAACTGTATAGGATGAAATGCCAAGACATAAATATGTATATACATATACATATACATATGCATAAATACATATATATGTGTATATATATATATATATATATATATATAACTAGAGCTTTAAAAAGAGGTTAATACTAACAGAAATGGGAAAAGAAAC
Source organism: Monodelphis domestica (assembly GCF_027887165.1). Classification (NCBI taxonomy): domain Eukaryota; kingdom Metazoa; phylum Chordata; class Mammalia; order Didelphimorphia; family Didelphidae; genus Monodelphis; species Monodelphis domestica. The sequence continues at coordinate 470,939,728 of NC_077228.1, forward strand.
AAAAAGGGGTAAATTTATATGTCACAAAGGGAGGAGAACATCAATACACTGGAAGGGTAAAGAGGTTGGAGAGACTGATACACTGTGGTACAATCGAATGTAATGGACTTCTCCATTAGTTGCAATGCAGTGATCCAAACAACTTGGAGGGATCTATGAGATAAAACACTATCCACATTCAGAAGAAAAACTGTGGGAGTAGAAAAACAGAAGGAAAAGCAACTGCTTGAATACATGGGTCAAGGGGATATGATTGGGGATGCAGATTCTAAATGAACATCCTAATGCAAACACCAACATGGAAATAGGTTTTGATCAAGGACACATGTAATACCCAGTGAAATTGTGTGTGGGTTGTGGGAAGGGTGGGTAGAGGGAAGGGAGGGAAATAATATGATTCTTGTAACCAAGGAATAATGTTCTAATTTGACTAAATTAATTAATTTAAATTTTAAAAAATGAAAAAATAAAAGTATAGTCATAGCTTTATGCAAGTCAGATTTCAGAAAGTGATGATAAATATTTGGAAAACTACTATACATAATTAGATAGATAGATAGAAAGATAGATAATATAAGCACAAATATACATAAGTACATATATGACATGATAATGCTTTCTACCTTTAAACTGATGAACATATTTTATTAATTTGGAAAATAAATAATTATTAAAATAAAATAAAATAAAATGAAACTCCCCAAAGCTTTGTCTATAAAGAATAGGCAGCCTATGGAATGAGTACCAGTGTTCAGCAAGGAATAGTCTACTTCTCTGTCTAAAACATGTAATTTTTGGCAACACTCTACTTCCAAACTCATCTTATAAGAAGTCTTCTCTTAGGGAGAATATGGCAAATTGGGTTGAATCGTGAAATGGGAGTCAAGAAGTCCTGGAATCAAATCCTGCCTCTGAAAATTTAATAGCTGTGAGATTATCAGGAAGTCTTTTGACCTTTCTGAATCTCAATTTTCTTATCTTTAAAGGGGAGCTCATTAATATCTACCTCAAAAGGAGGTTCAAATGAGATTTTTATTAATTTTTCTTTTTTTTACTCCTAATTTCTTCTTTTCTTATTTTACTAAACTATTGAATTTTAATTCCTTCTAAACTCAATTCAATCTGTGGATCCACCTAAAGTACTTAGTGGCATCCCCAAAACACTGAAGGAGATTACTGGCCCAACCCAGGCACCATAACAGCTACACTTACATGGCAGCTAGAGCATTTGCTCAACTAGGCAACCTGAGCCTGGGGATTGGGTCTCTGTTGCCCTTTGATCTTTGTGTTTCTTCCCTTAAATATGTGATAGGAGAAGCGTCTTGAGATGGATTTGTCCAGCCATGTAGAGACAACATTGTAAATTCAAAAAGTATCAAGACCCAAGCTCCCTTGGTCAGAATTGACTAGTGACAGAGGGAGTTTCTATACTGGATAGAATACTGGAGGGATTGTTATTGATATCTGTATAATACAGCATAGGGTTCTTGAAACTGGAAGAATGGTAAGAACACTAGCAAAAAAGGTAACTTCTAGACATTGCTATGAAGAAAAAATTGCTTTTCATGGGAAAGACGATACAAAAACTTTATAAAGTACTAAAGTTTGGGAAAGTAATTTTTTTATTGATAAAACTCAGATTTTTATTTAAGGTTATACCAAAACTGTTGTCAGAAATGTCCAGGTGAGTTTTCAAGATCTGAATGCCTCCATAAAACTTTAAAAAAATACATTACCAAAAAACATTTGATATATTTTCCATTTCCCATAGGCCTGGAATTTTTGTCTCCATTAAGAAATTTATGAAATCTGATAATACACTTGATCTTTGCTCCAACTGACATAATGAGAAAGAAAATTGTTCTGGAATTATAAAAACTTCCCAAATCATGACGGAATACTGAAACATTGCCTTTTTCCATCCACAAGTCATGAAAAGTTATTTAAGCAAGAGTTGTAGATAAACCTGCTTCAGTGGATTAGGAACATACTTGATTTAAATGACACTGAAAAGCTATGGGCTATAATTAAGTCTGGACTTGGAAAAACAGACTGTTCATCAAAGGTGTTTAATATCAAATGTAATGAAATTGTGGTTTCATGTTGAACAATAAAAGAACATGTGTCAAAATCTTTTGAACTTGATGCCAAATCATGTAAAATAAGTGGTTATACCAAAAGAGAACATATCACATATTAAAAAGATTTTTTGATGCAAAAAAAGTTTATTTTGCATCAATAACTTTAATTATGTTACTTTGGTCCATTGAAACCACACAAAAAATGTAATTTGTCTGTGTGTTGGCTTCCTAATTATAAAATGAGAATAATATTTGCAGTGCCAATTATGAAAGGAAACAGAAATAGAGGAGAGGTGTGGATAGGGAACTAGCCTCAGTCAGGAAGATTTGAATTCAAGTCCTGCCTCTAACACTAGCTATATGATTCTAGCCATTACTTAACTTTTCATAGACCCCAAGCAACCTTCTAACAGTAAAAGTTATGGAGAAAAGTACCCATCTGCTTTGATAGAATCGTTTCTCATGTGGGGCTAAACTCCATAGATACGGAGACGCTAAAATGTACATAAGGACTCTTGCTGGCTTCTTGATTTAGAAAAAAAAAACACATATTAACATTATTTATATTCAATTGTATCTTATTTATTTATTTTAATATTTCCCAATTATATTTAAATCTGGTTCTAGCCTCCTGTTTGAAACATCTGTTCCACACTAATGAAATGAAATCACAAATCCTTTTCAAAAAAAAAGAAGTTCCCACCAAAAAGTTGTTGGGACATAAATGAGATGGTTTATAAAGAGCACTGTAATTTTAAAGATCTTTAATCTTTAGTTAGCTATTTTTTTTTATCACCACTATGACCATAGATTGGCTGTTCCAATCTACCTTCCATAATTAATGATCTAAGAAAATCTTACAGAAAGATTAATCCAAGATGCAACTTCCTTTCCATTTCATACCCAAATCTGACTTTTCTGAATCACTTGAGTCTAAATTCACTGTATAACATTTTAATGAGCTTTAAGAGGGTGAATGAAATTTTATTTCAAGTGACTAAATCAACTCAATTCTGTGCTTTCATCTAAAGATGACATCATGCTTATTTCTTGGTGTTCTGGGAGCTTAATAGACTCTAAGACCCAACAGAGAACCAGTGGTAGTGGTCAGCCTTGGAAGAAAGGGGCAAGTGAGTGGGCACTGGCACTAGTAAAACATGAAAACTGGTCCATTATGGCCTTTTTTTATGGGAAATTCTGACTCAGGTTGATCTCCTTTAGTTTTATTTTGATATTGGATCAAGATGACACAAATGTAAGATGTTAAATATTTAACAAAACGAGGTTTTACTTAGCTATAGGATATTTAACAAGAATACTGAAATAATTACGTTCAATAATTTACACACACACACACACACCCTGGTGTCTATAAGTCTATAGAGAAATGCATCTTGTCGGTAGAATAAAATATAGTGAGTTATATAGTCTTGGAACATATGCCATGTCTGAAGGGTTTTTAATTCCACATAATTGGACCACTTTTATTCCTTTGAGTAACAAGGAAACCATGTCATTATAGTCAGAAAGCTACCTACCTAGAAATTGTATCAATAGAGGCATACCTTGAGCTAACTTACCTCCTTTGTTTCACCAAGCTATGAGTATAGCTTTGTTACCTTTCAAGGGGAAAAAAATATAGCATGATCCATATAATGGGAAGAGAGAAGCATACCTCATAGATAGTGGTTCTATCACATCTTTGCTTACCATATTCTGGGACTGATAAGATTCTTTTACATTATTACTAGTAAAGTACTCAGTGGCTAATGAATAACTTAGTCCTAGGGAAAGTTTAGGAGAGGATGGAGTGGAATTTCTAGAAGTATCTTGCTTTTTTAAGGAGGAGGTCCCTTAGGGGATAGCTCTTATTGGGCAAAAAATATATCTTCCATTAATGGAATTCCAGGAATGGACAGTGGGGTGTCCTGGCTGATGGGAAAAAATCTTCAAGGGATCAATAGAGTAAGGTAAGTCTTGGAATCAACCCTAGAACTTGGATGGGCTGTATACAAGAGGGTATTCACCTTTTAGCTACCTTGCTACAAATGACCTTAATTTGTAATTAAGACTGGTGACTGCCTATAATCTTAACATCTGTTCCTTGGTCTTGATACCCCTCATTATAACCACTTTACATCTGAAGAGTTCTTGTAAACTGCAAAAACATTTGCAATAATCATCATATAAACTAGATCATTAAGATCTGAGACTTGATCTGTTCAAAGAAGCAACTTGTGCAAAGACTGCTGAGCATGAAATAAGAAATAATCATCTTCATAAATTCAATCAAATCCAGCCTCAGACAATTACTATCTGTGTGTCCTTGGGCAAGTCACTTAATCCTATTGGCCTCAGTTCTTCCCTTCTCTAAAATGAGCTGAAAAAAATGGCAAACCACTCCAATATTTTTGTCAAGAATACCCTAAATGGGTAACAGCAACATAACTATGTCTTTGTTCTCTACCACATCCAATTACCTTAGACCTCATTATTTCAGGGGACCACAACATTACTGATTACATTTTTTTGCTCTTTTTTTTGGTCTTTCTCTTTTCTTCTTCTCTTACCTTCAACTGATACCTCTTTTGATATTGCTATCTAAAACAAGCTTCTAATATTCTAAAGTTCAGGGTTTCTCTTCACAGGTCTAGGGACATCTAAGTGGTAGAAAGTTCTCTAAAAGACGAAAGACTTGCCATTAAGGCAAGGAATGTGGCAAGTTCCTCATTTACTAAAGATGCTACAATGTAGACTATACTAGTCCCTTCCACTTAACTGCTCCCAGACCACACAACAAAAGGCAAAGAAACCATCTTCAAGATTCATTTTATCCAGGGCACCAAGGTTCAAACCATCAGTTATCTAAGTGCAGAATTCCTGGTCACCAAACTACAAAAGTCCATTTCCACAGAAGTTGAGTATCTTCATTTAAAACATGCTTCTGATCAGGTGAACCACTATAGCAAATGCAGAGAAAGGATACATTTACTCAACTGAATTACCATGCTGATTATCCTTTCCATACTATGACTAAGTTAACTTCTTTTTATTAAATGTCAGTCAACCAGCTTCTGCTTTATTCTAGCGATATTGTTCTTTTGTTTTTGTAGTGTTGTATTCATCATGACCCTATTTGTGGTTTTCTAGGCAAAGATACTGGAGTGGTTTGCCATTCTCCTCTCCACCTAATTTTTCATTATTTTTTAAAAGAAGCCTTCCCTCCCATCTTAGAATCAGTATTGAGTATTAGTTCTAAGGCAAAAGAGCTGGAAGGGCTAAGCAAAGGAGGTTAAGTGATAAATACTCCTAATTGCCAGGCACTCTATCCACTGTGCCACCTAGCTGATACAAATAGACATCAGATGACCTCATTTGTCTTTGTAAGAAGCAATATTATTAAGGTGAGTGAATACAGGAAGGATGATCAAGAAGGGCTTAAGAAGGGAAAAGAATATTTAGAAGAAATCATGAAGAGACTATTATAAGAGGCCATTCAGGGATTAGCAAAAAGATTGTCATTCAGGAATTAGAGACAAATTAAGATTATATTACATAAAATGTTATTGGATCCAGTCAGTCTAGTTATGTAGCTTTGTTCAGCAGTGGTCAGAAGCGAATAAGAACGGAAGGAGAATGATGATGATGATCTAGAGTTGGGATTTAGAAAGTGATCAGTGATAACAGGATAAGGCAGGAAGTAGAAGATGGGGGACAGTGGAGCACAGAGAAAAGAAAAGACATGGGAAATGAAGACATGATGTAGACAAATATTCATTGACTGGGATTTAAGGGAAGGTGGAAAATAGAATTTTTAGAAAAATACTAATAAGAGGCCATTCATCACAATAAAATGTCAGAAGAGATTTGGGCCATAAAAATGGAATTTTGTTATTTATTCTTAACAATTCACACAATTTGAAGATGTATTTTGGTAAACCAATTTTCTTAATACCCTTCTAAAAGCATGATTTTTGCTCTTGGCAGTTGAAATGGTATTGTTAATACCCTCAGGAATGAACTGAGGTAAATCTGATGACAGCTGTGATTTTTAGAGATACATGAATATTGAAATGTTAGCCTCAATCTGCTGCTCCTAACAAGAGTCAAATATACTACCTAAATCTGTTTTGTTGTCTATTTCTAACAACAAAGTCTATTCAATTTTCTTTCAGTTCTTTAATAACTTTTTATTAACTGTTTCTTTGAATAAAAATAACTGAAGATGATCATTTAAAGTAAATGACTATAAAAGGAAAATTTCTCTGAACTATCCTTTGTTACACAGAAAATAGTTTTCCTGAACTTTGAAGTAACTACCTTAACTGTTGACAAAAAGAAATGTTTGTTCATATTTTTTCATGAACTGAAATATATATACATATATATATATACATATTTTTACTCAGATTTTTTTTTCCATTTGCATAGATGTTAAAAATATATTCTCTTTTGGCCCTAGTGTGTAGGAGGGTAAAAATTAGCATTCATATTTAACATTATAACACTGTCAATCCAGGGATAATTATAGGAGACAGTGTGGTACAGTAGAGAGAGTACTCAAATTGGGTCAGTGGATCTGGGTTCAATTCTTGTTTAGTCACTTACAGTAGTACTGCCCATGTCACCATAGGTAAATCATTTCCTTCTTGGGATATCTACTACCTCATCTGTAAAATGAGAAAGTTCAAAAAAATATGACTAAGTTATAATGATGGGGATGAAATCATCTCAATTAGCCACATCTTAAATAGAGCACTTTTATCTGAATAAATCAAATCTGAGTTTAAACAGAACCTATTGTTGTTCAATAATTTTCCAGTCTTGTCGAGTTCTTTGTAAACCCCATTTAGAGTTTTCTTGGCAAAGATATTGTCATGATTTACCACTTCTTTTTCTACCTCATTTTAGTTGAGAAAACTGAGGCAAACAGGATTAAGTGACTTGCCTAGGGTCACATAGCTAGTAAGTGTCTGAAGCCAGATTTGAACTCAAAAAGATGACTCTTCTAGTCCCACTATTCTATCTACTGTATCACTTAGTTGCCTATATGGTGCCTATAGACCTTAAATTTCTCAAAGGCCTTAGATGAGGAACTGGATCACAATCTAAGCAATTTATAAAAAAGGAAAACACTATGTCAGAAACAGAGGGAAAGAATATATGCCGCAGAGGGGTTGAAGTATATGTTATTTTCAGTATATTTCTAAGGAACAAAAAGAAGACTGATCTGTGACAGAGAAGGGAGATACTGAAGAGAGTCATTGGATTTATGGGCATTTGGGAGTGAAGGGCCCAGATTGAGGAAAATCTCAAGGAAAGATTTTTTTCCCAATTTATCTTCCTGATGCCAACATATCCACAGGCACTAGAATATAATCTGCTATTTTTGTGATGCAAAATTTTCTAGAAATTGACTTTTAAATCAATGACAAAGAAACCAGGTATGAACATGAGGTGGATATAAACAAAAGATTAAGTAGAACCCCAGCTAAGTATTAGAGACTTTTCCCTACTTGGAACTCAGAGCAGTTGTAACTCAACTCAAAAGTTTTCTCTTAAACTCCCTAAAGGTGAAGAGGATGAAACTAAATGAACTTCAGGGGCTATTAACATGCCATAGTCTTAAAAGGAATTCATTATTGTAACAGAGTATAGTTTTACATTTCTTTATCTGTACATATATGATTAACTTGCCTATTCAAATTGTAGGGCAATGACTAAGATCTATTCATGTTCAAAGGAGTTTGTTTCCTCATCTGTAATATTAAGATAATGCATTTTCTTACCTGCTGAAGGAGCATGTAGAGAAAAATGACAGCATTCAACCATATTAAATACTTTCAACTTCCTGAAGAACTGCAGACACTTAACAGAGAGAAAACCAAATATTTAAGGGGGGCAACATAGTGGTATTACACTAACTGAGGAGTGCTTGTGTGGAGGAAGAATTAGCTTTCTTCTCTTTAGCCCCAATGGGACGAACCACCGATGGGAAGAAAGTATAGGAAAGTGGATTTTAGATCAATATAAAGACAAATGTCCTAATAATTAGAGTTGTCCAAAAATATAGTGACTTTGAGAGTCAGGGAGTTCCTGGCAGTGGAAATATTTAAGCAGAATCTGGATGATTTTTCTTGTCAAAGAAGTTATTGAAATAAATGTTGCTTCATAAAACCATTGGATTGGATCACCTCTGAGATTCTTTCCAACTATAAGATTCTGTAAAATTCAGCTGGAGAATTCAATTTTATTATATACCTAGATGTTTGTTATTTGTGTCAAGAAAAGTTTTTACAATATGAGTACAAAACATTATCAATAATTTTGCCACCAAAATATTAAATTGATATCAATTTTTATAAGAAGAATAAACTCAAATGAAATCATTAGGAAAACAGTAATACTTATTTTTATATTCTCTCCATTTTATGTGGGCTTAAAAAATAGTTACATTTTTTATGCTAAAATTTTTACCCAGAGACTATGGTTGTGTACATGAATAGAACCAAAACTGTCTAGCAGACAGATCTTAACAAGCTACAATGTCTTTGGAGAGAGGCCAGAATAGAACTTTGATTCCTGTTGAAGAATCACGATAACAATGTGGAGAAGCTGATTACTGAGATAGGTCATGAAGTGATTAATATGAAGCTACAGAAGTTCATGACTCTTCTACATGACATAGAGGATGTAGGTTCTACTTCATGGAAGGAATTATACAGTCAATTAATGATTCAAGGGAAGGAAGGAAGGAAGGAAGGAAGGAAGGAAGGAAGGAAGGAAGGAAGGAAGGAAGGAAGGAAGGAAGGAAGGAAGGAAGGAAGGAAGGGAGGAAGGGAGGAAGGAAGGAAGGAAGGAAGGAAGGAAGGAAGGAAGGAAGGAAGGAAGGAAGGAAGGGAGGAAGGAAGGAAGGAAGGAAGGAAGGAAGGAAGGAAGGAAGGAAGGAAGGAAGGAAGGAAGGAAGGAAGGAAGGAAGGAAGGAAGGAAGGAAGGAAGGAAGGAAGTGAAAGAGGAAAAATGAAAACAATTCCTTATATACTGAAAGCACATTGACACACTGTTGGTGGATTTATGAAGGGATAAAACACTCTAGAAAGTAATTTGGAATTAAACACAGTTACTACAGAGGTTATGTTTTTTGGCCCAGTCATACCACTACTAGGCCATTACCTTAAAAATATATATATTTTTTAAAGGCATAGGTCATTTGTTTAAATTATATGTTTTGGAAGCTCTATTTGTTTTGAAAACTAATGGGATGCCCATTCAATAAGGAACGTCTGTATAAGTTATGGTATGTGAATATAATAGAGTGCTATTGTGCTATAAGAAATGAGGAAGGGGGCAGCTGGGTGGCTCAGTGGATTGAGAGTCAGATCTAGAGACGAGAGGTCCTAGGTTCAAATCTGGCCTCAGATACTTCCCAGCTGTGTGACCCTGGGCAAGTCACTTGACCCCCATTGCCTAGCCCTTACCACTCTTCTGCCTTGGAGCCAATACACAGTATTGACTCCAAGATGGAAGGTAAGGGTTTAAAAAAAAATTAGGAAATAGTAGATTTTAAAAACGAATTGAGAAACTTATATGAAGAATGAAATGAAATGAAGCAAAATGAAATAAGCAGAATCAGAAGAAAAAAATTATACTATAAAATCAATATTATAAATATGAAGAATAAAACAAATAATTTTGAAAGCTATAAGAACTTTGATCAATACAATGATCATTCATGATTCCAGAATGATCATATTAATATCATCATATTCCAGAATTCCTATGATGAAACTTGCTATTCATGAATTAGAGATGATGGATTTAAGGAATAGAATGTTAATGTATATGTATATATTATATAGCCAGAAAGGGCATTTGTTTTGTATGACTAAGCATATTTATTAAAAGGTTTTTTTTTTCCCTTTTTTCCCCAGTAGGTGAAGGAAAGAAAATAGATTACTTTGAATTAAGAAACAGTGGAGAGGAGGGAAGTTCTATAAATGGGAAGTGGCACATTCATTTTCAGATGAAGTGCTGTAATTTTAGCTTTATTTAACTGTTTTACTTTGTTACAGGAAATCTCTCACAAAATGAGAATACTTTGTAAATGTAATTTTAAAAACCACATTAATAAAACTTTAAATCAAAATTATTATCATTATGTTCATTCATTTTGTATTTTCCTCTACACATTTTATATATACTTGTCCCCTCCATGATAATATAAGATCTTTATCAGTAGGAATTGTTTTATTGATTGCTTTTGTATTCCAGGACATGGTATTCCGAGTTCCTTACTGCCTAATAAATTTGTTGATTAGTTTTAAGGTCTTCTTTTCCTGATCTTTTAAGAGATCTTCATGAAATGTGAAAAAAGTGCATTGCCAACTTTAAAGCACTATATTTTAGATATTAATTTAAACTATAATTATATAATATATATTAGTTATAATATCCTAAATTCTGGCATACATTTAATGTTTCATTTAAACTGAATCAATAGAATATTTTATTTTAATATAATATTCTTGCAGTTACATATTATAATAATTTTAGCAATCATTTACTAAAAGCAGAGAAATTAATTAGAAGGCTAAGGTATTAATTTAAAGAAAAGTGATAAAGGCTTAAAATCTGGGGAAAGGAACGAGCAGAAGAAATATGGTATAGATCTGACCAGTGAGACTAAGATAGATCTCAGCACAGTCCTGGACAAACAATAGTTTAACAAATAGGGATCTTGAAGGGTCATCCACCATGATCAAGTAGGATTTATACCAGGGATGCAGGGCTGGTTCAATATTAGGAAAACCATCCACATAATTGACCACATCAACAAGCAAACTGACAAAAATCACATGATTATCTCAATAGACGCAGAAAAAGCCTTTGATAAAATACAACACCCATTCCTAATAAAAACACTAGAAAGCATAGGAATAGAAGGGTTGTTCCTAAAAATAATAAACAGTATATATCTAAAACCATCAGCTAATATCATCTGCAATGGGGATAAACTAGATGCATTCCCAATAATATCAGGAGTGAAACAAGGATGCCCATTATCACCTCTATTATTTGACATTGTACTAGAAACACTAGCAGTAGCAATTAGAGAAGAAAAAGAAATTGAAGGCATTAAAATAGGCAAGGAGGAGACCAAATTATTGCTCTTTGCAGATGACATGATGGTCTACTTAAAGAATCCTAGAGATTCAACCAAAAAGCTAATCAAAATAATCAACAACTTTAGCAAAGTTGCAGAATACAAAATAAACCCACATAAGTCATCAGCATTTCTATATATTTCCAACACAGCTCAGCAGCAAAAATTAGAAAGAGAAATCCCATTCAAAATCACCTTAGACAAAATAAAATACCTAGGAATCTATCTCCTGAGACAAACACTAGAACTATATGAACACAACTACAAAACACTCTCCACACAACTAAAACTAGACTTGAGCAATTGGAAAAACATTAACTGCTCATGGATAGGAGGAGCCAATATAATAAAAATGAACATCCTACCCAAACTTATTTATCTATTTAGTGACATACCCATTGAACTTCAAAAAATTTTCTTTACTGATTTAGAAAAAAAAAAACATAACAAAGTTCATTTGGAAGAACAAAGGATCTAGGATATCCAGGGAAATAATGAAAAAAAAATACAAAGGAAGGTGGCCTTGCAGTACCACATCTCAAACTATATTACAAAGCAGCAGTCATCAAAACAATTTGGTACTGGCTAAGAGACAGAAAAGAGGATCAGTGGAATAGACTTGGGGCAAATGACCTCAGCAAGACAGTATATGATAAACCCAAAGATCCCAGCTCTTGGGACAAAAATCCACTATATGATAAAAACCCTGGGAAAATTGGAAGACAGTGTGGGAGAGATTAGGTTTAGATCAACATCTCACACCCTACTCCAAGATAAATTCAAAATGGGTGAACTACTTGAACATAAAGAAGGAAACTATAAGTAAATTAGGAGAACACAGAATAATATACATGTCAGACCTTTGGGAAGGGAAAGACTTTAAAACCAAGCAAGACTTACAAAGAGTCACAAAATGTAAAATAAATAATTTTGACTACATCAAATTAAAAAGCTTTTGTACAAACAAAACCAATGTAACTAAAATCAGAAGGGAAGCAACAAATTGGAAAACAATCTTCATAAAAACCTCTGACAAAGGTTTAATTACTCAAATTTACAAAGAGCTAAATCAATTGTACAAAAAATCAAGCCATTCTCCAATTGATAAATGGGCAAGGGACATGGATAGGCAGTTTTCAGATAAAGAAATCAAAACTATTAATAAGCACATGAAAAAGTGTTCTAAATCTCTTATAATCAGAGAAATGCAAATCAAAACAACTCTGAGGTATCACCTCACACCTAGCAGATTGGCTAACATGACAGCAAAGGAAAGTAGTGAATGCTGGAGAGGATGTGGCAAACTAGGGACACTAATTCATTGCTGGTGGGGTTGTGAATTGATCCAGCCATTCTGGAGGGCAATTTGGAACTATGCCCAAAGGGTGATAAAAGACTGTCTGCCCTTTGATCCAGCCATAGCACTGCTGGGTTTGTACCCCAAAGAGATAATAAGGAAAAAGACTTGTACAAGAATATTCATAGCAGCACTCTTTGTGGTGGCCAAAAATTGGAAAATGAGGGGATGCCCTTCAATTGGAGAATGGCTGAATACATTGTGGTATATGTTGGTGATGGAATACTATTGTGCTGAAAGGAATAATGAACTAGAGGAATTCCATGGAGACTGGAGCCACCTCCAGGAAGTGATGCAGAGCGAAAGGAGCAGATCCAGGAAAACATTGTACACAGAGACCGATACACTGTGGTACAATCGAAGGTAATGGACTTCTCCATTAGTGTCAATGCAATGTCCCTGAACAATCTGCAATCTAGGAGAAAAAACACTATCCACAAGCAGAGGACAAAATGTGGGAGTAAAAACACTGATGAAAAGCAACTGCTTGACTACAAGGGTTGAGGGGATATGACTGAGGAGAGACTCTAAATGAACACTCTAATGCAAATACCAACAACATGGAAATGGGTTCAAATCAAGAACACATGTGAAACCCAGTGGAATCACGCATCGTCTATGGGGGTGGGGGATGAGGAAGAAAATGATCTTTGTCTCCAATGAATAATGTTTCGAAATGACCAAATAAAATATTGTTTAAAAAATAAATAAATAAAGTTAAATAAATGAATGAATGAATAGGGATCTTGACAAAATAATTTGTGGATCACAACACTATTGATGGTTCATAAATGGAACCTTGATGTTACCATTCAAGGCAGAAATGCACTGGATTAAGTTAATTTCTTTTCTAAAATAAAGACCAACTTAAGGTTGATAATAATAATACTGAAAGAATGTGTAAGAATGGAAGATACATTAGTCTTTAAAACAACAAAAATCTGTATGCCCCCTTCTATCCCATGTCAGAAAGTATATTTCTAGAATCTTGGGACACTGGTCATAAAAAAGGAGCAATGGGGCACAATAGAAACAGTACAGATCTATGAATCAGAGTCCTGGATTTGAGTCTTAGCTTTACTACTAACTGCAGCTAACTTACTCTCTGAATTTAAAACATGAGTTTCTTTTTAGTAGAGAAAGAAAATTAGTTGTGTAAGACACCTTTCAATTTCCCATCATCCACTCTTGAGGCAAGTTGCTAAAGGTAGAAGTTGCATATCTGTATTGGTGAAGATGGTAGACAGAGGAATAATTCTCCCCACTGATGAAATCACAACTCCAGAAAAAAATGAAAATAAAATGCCATGGGATGAATCAAATCTTTCAGTCATTTCAGATTCAGGCTGATAGGAATAGACATAAAGTAGAACATTTATATAAAGTATTGGGGACCCTTTGATAAAAAAAATACACCTATAAAATGCCTTTAGCTCTGTACTATGCAAGTGTTCTAATAAAAACACTTTTTTTCATGTGTCAGAAAAAATATCTGGAAGTTCTCCATTACAGCTTAAAATGTATGAATAATACATTACAACCAATTGCTATCAAGGTAACAAATACAAGAAATTTTAGGCAAGTTTACATTATTAGAATTATTGCCCTACTTTTTGGAGGGTGGGAGAGTTGTGTAGTATTTAGCAAGATTGACCTTATAATTTTCACTTCCTGATGTAGAAATTATATTTGGATTTAGCAATAGGTAATTTCAGATCATTATTATATACAAATGGTGGTAGAGGCATGGAGAGAGAGAGTACTTATAAGCCAAGATGCAAGAAAACAAGCTCAGGACCTGACCTGGCAATCAAGAAGAAGGTTCCAAATGGAATGTTCCCAGGAGTTGGCAGTTGAGGCTGGCTGAGGACCCTTGTGGGGCTGGCTTGGTTTTGGGGGCTCTCTGACCAAGGGATAAACCTCTGTTCTCTCTGATATTTGACTGACCAAGAGTTGGAGGAAAGCCAAGAGGAAGGAGAGACTTTTCTTGGTGCCTTTGTGAAGAAGAAAGAAAATTATAACTGTTGTCCTCCATCTCTAACTGTCTCTCTGTCACAGTTTGTGACAAGACTGATTATTTCCATAACCCTCCTAAATTCTCCTTGTAGTTTAGGGAAACCCTCATCCCTCTTACCTCAGTTTCCCATCCTGATATCACAATAAACTCCTTACCTAAGAAAGAAAACTAGAGTATTTTATAATCCACTCATAGGGGGAGGGAGGAAGCCAAAAGGCTTCCAGAAGTGGACAGTTAAGGGAGGGAGCGAGGGAGAAAGAGGGCGGAGGAGGTTAGGAAATATATTGATCCACTAGTCCTCAGTAGGGATCAGTAGGCAGACCCCAGAGCATTCCCCAGTATCTATCTAGAGCATTCCCTTTGTGGCACCATCTAGCAGCATCCCTGTGGCAGTATCTCTTTCTATCTCTGTAGCAAGTGTCCCCTACCAGCAGCTCTCTCTAGTCTCAAGCCATAGTATCCAGTCACTGTGGCAACAAGTAATAGTATCACACAGATCACATTTTCTATTTCAAGTGGCACCTCCAGTTTGAATTGAACCCCATCCTTTTAAGGCAGGAAAGAAAGAAAGTAACTGTGTTCAGATAATTGGTTTTTGGGATTGTGACTATAACAGCAATTGCCTGCTTTTGGGTTTACCACATTGTATACAGTAGGATAACCCATATGGTAGTGGATACTATAGAGTACGTTGGCAACATTACAATGAATGTTTTACAATTGGCATTTCAACATGAACTGGTTCTCTGGCAAGTCCTGGCACAAGTATATGTAATCTTTATGGCTATCTTGCAGACTCTAACCCAAGTGAGGAAAGTATTTAGATTCATGGTTCCCCTTCAGGCAGAGAAGGTCATGGCTATTGATACCAACTTAGACAAGATGATTAAGGCTGTGTTTGAACAACTGATTAAGGAAAAAGGACTAGATGTAGTTATGGGCAAGGACAATGGGCAAACTGAGAATGCACCACAGGAAAATCAAAATGGCAATGAAAATGAAAACCAGGCTGATAGTGACCCTGTGAAAATCTGTCCTTTGAAGGAAGTCACAAAGCTTACCACTAATGCTGGTGTGATTCACTCAAAAGCCCATAGACAATTCTCCACTCAGGAACTAGAGTCCATAAAACACTGTTTCCCAAAATTTGTGGACAATCCTTTTAAATCCCAAAAGAAGCTTACGAGAGCATTCAGGATCTTTGATCTGGACTTTGATGATGTAGAATTCCTGTTGTTTGAGCTGTTCAGCTCACATGAAAAGAGGCAGTTTTTGGAGAAAACTAGATCTGAGAACAATTGGACTAGCTGGCCAACTGTAGATCAAAGAGGGGATATGGACTTTGCAAATTCAACTAGCATGTCATACCTGAGAAGGTGTAGGGAGAATTTACTGGAGGTCATTAAGCAATGCTGTTCCAAGCCAAATGCATTGGCCAAATTTGACAAAGTTAGGCAGGATAAAGGGGAACATCCTGCCACATACATAGACTGTCTGTCAGAAATGGCAGAGTCCATCTTGGGTCTAGAAACCAACACTGACAAGTCAGCTAGCCATGTACTTAGGCAATTTCTGAGGGGATGAGCACCCAATTTGAGAATATTCTTCAAGAACTATTTCCCTAAATATGACTCAGTTTCCCTTATTGAATTGAGAGAGGCTGCAGGTTACCTATTTGAAAACAATTCAGATCAAAATAAGGAAATTCAAGACCTGAAAGATAAGTTAGAGCAGACTGAAAAGGGTTTGAAACAGAAGGAAACTGATGAAATTAAAATTTTGAACACGGTTAGGACATACACAAAACCTAGTTCCCAGAAATCTAGTTACCATGCAAGATCAGTGCAAAGAAAGACTAGGGAGTGTTTCTTTTG
This sequence comes from Monodelphis domestica, assembly GCF_027887165.1. Taxonomy (NCBI): domain Eukaryota; kingdom Metazoa; phylum Chordata; class Mammalia; order Didelphimorphia; family Didelphidae; genus Monodelphis; species Monodelphis domestica. The sequence continues at coordinate 470,956,220 of NC_077228.1, forward strand.
TCACCAGAGAAGACACTTGATTAGAAACTGTTTTTTGAAGAAGAAACATGAGAATAATAACAGAGACAAACATAATGCAGAAACTAGGTACAAGAAATCCACTTGCTGTTCAAACTGCAAGTTAAAGTCCTCACAGCAAGCTCCTGATTTGAACAAAATGAAAAATGCTATAAAAACTAGAGCAAAGCCAAAGTATTCAGATATGGTTAGAAGAGAGTTATGAAGCCAGGTCAATAAGACATGCAGTGTGACACTTGGAGATGGCAATGAGGCTGCAGTTGTAAATGATAGAAAAAAGTTGGGAAGTAGTGTTATATTGGTGTAAGAAAATTACTCTGTGAATGATAGCCATTGCAATAAAGCTAGAGAAAGGCAGAGCCATATTACAGAAAATGAGGCAGAAATTAATGAAATGACATCTCAAATTGCAAATGAGATGAGAGACTTTGCTAAGACCTGTATAGTAACCACAAAGGAAAAGTCTGTAAAGGAAATCAGATCATTCCTGGAGAACTTATTCCAGTATAAAATGGATAATAGGATTGAATTATGCAAAAGAAAAAGAAAGAATAAGTGACTTGCCCAGGGTCATACAGCTAGAAAATGTCTGAGACCAGATTCAAACATAGGACCTCCCATCTCTAAGCTTGACTCTTAATCCACTGAGCCACCCAGCTACCCCCAGCAAGTATGCTCTTAATGATTTAATGATAGAAGAAAATCTCATACATGTATTTGATCACAAGCCTTTGTAATATTTCCCTTTCTATCCTGACACTCCAATTTTTCAAAGATCTATGATTTCATTAATGTTCTTACACTTTCTTCTAGTGCAGATCCCAACCGCTCTATTGACTTATTAGATGTCAGTCATACCAAAAAGGAGATGTTAGTGTCCCACCACTCCTCAGAATCATTTGCTTTACATTAGTATTAAAAGAGATAAGGTGGGACTGAAACTCTTAATCGGAGAGCAATTTCTGAGTATGCAACCAAGTGATATCCTGAGCTCAGATTGTCATTTCACTGACTATTCTAGTTAACATTCAAGTGGGAAGAATATGTTAACTAACTAATTCAGCAGAATGTTCCTGTGGGTGGAGGTGATGACATTTACCCTTGGAAACTTGAGTTTGCCAACAAAGGCAACTCCATCTTTTTTTTTTTTCCAGACACCTCTCCGGGATGGTGTCACAAAAAAAATGTTGGAATTTAAGATTGATGAGTCATTTTTTTTGAGAATACAGCCATAATTCTTTGGGACTTTTAAATGATCTAAGAAGTTCCATAATTTAAGTGATGAATTCAATTTACTTCAATTGCATAAAATATTTTTGCAAGTATCCATATAAATTAGACTTTGAATTTGGAAACATGATGCATAATTAAAAAAATACACATCACAATTTTTTCAGGCTACAGGATTTTTAAAGAACTGATTTTGTTCCAAGGTGAATGATGACTTCAGAATCGTAAAAAGCTTTGCAATTTCATCAATGTGGATATTCTGTCACTGTTTTCTTGAATTAATATGGCAAGCATCTAGACAATATTCTGATAAATTAGTTAAGCTAAACTAGTCCTCTGATGAAAGGCACAAAGTAGGCATATACTTAAGTTTGATAGTATCCAATAAAAATTTCTTTCTGCTATCATGGTTTTTTAATATTTCCATGCTATGATGAGGCATTAGAGTAATAAATAGCAAGTTACTGTTCTTACACTGATAGGGAATAGCTATGCACTTCTGAACACATTACCTTATCTTTCTTGAGTTCAGTTTTCTCATCTGTAAAATGGAGATAATACATTTCCTATATCACAGCGTTGTTGCATCAAAAAATACTTTGTAAATCATAGTGTTATCTCTGAATTAATGATAAAAATAACAATAACAGTCATGATAAATAGCATCTTTTTTCAAAATCCTTATCCTGCATTAGAATTAATAATGTGTATTGATTCTAAGGCAGAAAAGTGGTAAGGGTTAGGTAATGGGTATTAAGTGAGCTGTCCAGCGTCACACAGCTAGGAAATGTCTATGTTCAGATTTGAACCTAAGACCTCTGGTCTCTATGACTGGCTCTTGATATACTGAGCTACCCAACTGTCTCCTAAAAAGCATTTTTTACAATATATTTAACAAGGGGGGAGTATTCATGAATTATTTTGTTTGTTACATTGAAGAAATTAATAATCCCTAGGGGCTATATATTCAAACAGCTTCAGGAACTCCAATAGAGACCAGTCAATATAGTAGACTATAGAATCTTGCTGCTCTTCCCAACTGTCATTAGTCCATACTTGTGTTGCCTAGATGGAAATTCAAGTCAGGGGCTTGTAAAATTTAGATGAGAAGGAAAGTAATAAGATTTCACCTTGGATTATATTGTACACACTGAAGGCTTATGGCTTTCTAGTCAAAGCTGGACCAGAGATCATTCCATAACTCAGGACACTCAAAATCTGGGAGGGAGGAATCAATAGGAAAAAAAATCAAAAAGAAATAAAACAAGAACAAGTACTGAGCAGAAATTTTATCTAAAAATATTCTAAGACTGACCTTAGAACAAAGTCTGAAGCTGAGAAGGGAAGTTGGAAGAATGAGCAGGCCAATAAAAGAAAAATTACATTATAAAAAACTATTATGATGATAGAAAAACCCAGAACCCAAACCCAGAATACAGGAATGACTCAAAATATCTATACATAATTAAATCCTCATAGCAAAAACACACTTTTTGCCAGATTCAACTGAAATTCCTAGAAGAAATGAAATGAGGTTATTTGTTAAGAGCTAAAATGATTTTCAAAATAAAATTAGATTATTAGAAGAAAGAATTGAAAAAGAAATGAGAGTTAAGGTGAAAAAATTTGGAAAGAAAATTAATAGTTTAGCAGAAGAGATACAAGACTTTAACTAAGCAATAGACTCCTAGAAAATTGAACTAGAACAAGTAGAAGTTAATGACTCAATGAGAAAATGAGAATATTAAAACTAAGTGAAAAGACAAAAAGGTATCTCATATATAAAACAAATGACCTAGTATTCAAATCATGACTAGTTAAGAATTGATGGGATACTGAAAGCTATGACCCTTCCCCCATCTCAAAAAAAGCCTACAGATAATATTTTTAAGAAATCATGAATGAAATTCTCCATTTAGAACCTGAAAGCTAAGTGAGTAAAAAAAGCAAGACATCATTTCTAATTTCCTAAAATATCCTAAAATAAACCCCCACATGAAAACTCTTAAGGATATTAAAGTCAAAAATCTAGAATTTCTTAATCAAACAAAAAAATGCAAACATTTAGAAAGATTTCAAAGACTAAAGGAGACAATATAAAGAAATAAAAGAGTCTAGACTATGCTAAAGGGAAATGAAATAGACTTTCAACCTAGAACCATTTACCCAACTAAACTAAGCATAATCCTTCATGGAGAAAAATGGTTCTTTAAAGGAATCGAAGAATTTCAAACATTCCTAATAAAAAGAGCAGAGCTAATCAGAAACTTTAGAATACAAATACAATAGTAAGAGAAATATAATACAAAGGAGCCATCATTTTTTGTAAGAGTTAAAATTTAGGGTTTGTGCTAAATATGGGAATTTTAAAGTAATATTGTGGTTGCCAAATTAAAAATATTTTAGCTTAGGTCAAAATGACTTTTAGCAGCTTTATTTACAAAGATGTTGGAAGAGTAAATGTGGAAAAATGTAAGAAGGTATAGAATTGTCTAGCCTACCACCCTAAGTGCTACTCTGGTGTTTGGCTCAGCCCCAGCAGGGCTAAGTAATCTTCAGCCAGAGTTCCACCAATGCAGCCTACTCCAAAGTCAAGGCAGGAATCTACAGAACCAATCTCTCCAAAAGTCAGGAAGGAAATCAGTCTCCAGAACCAATCTCTCCAGAAGCCAGCAAAAGAAGGCCAGCTACTCACCCAGCAAGCCAACCCAGGATCCAGGGAAAGAGTCTCCTCCTCTGGTCAGATTCACCAATTACAAAGTGAATGACTGAATCCTCAAGCTGGCCTTTTTAAAGCAGTTTTCTCAATGTCACTTCCTGTTGCTCCCCCACTTTATGGGAACCAATTGCAGTCTTTCAATTAGCCTAGCAATGCCCAAAGTGGGGGGAGGGAGAGCAATATAGCCCCTGGAGGTGTGAGCTTACTCTAGTAGGTAACTTGAGAACTCTCTTACTTAGTGTCAAGTAGGGGTACTTTTAAGTTCTTGATTTGATTAGCTAAAAATGGGCAAGGGGAGAGTTAATTCTATCTTTACATTTTACAAAATCAGGATATATAAATAGAACACTATACACACAAGGTGGAAGAGACAAGAAAGTGGGTAAGAAAAATTAATGTTGAATTGAATTTTTAGTGATTTTAGTGGATTTACATTTTATATGTAAATCCATTCATTTTCCTAAACCCTTAACTTCTAAAAGTCAGGCATCTCCCAAGCCAATGTGATTACTCCCAAGCCCTAAGCATCTAACTGCTTTGGGAGCCTATTGTTTGTTTAGGACAGAGAGATCTCCTCCTCCTTTATCTATGAACAAAAACATTCCTCCCTAAGGCATTTGAAAGCATAAGCCTTCTTTGTCCTTGATAAATATATCATTTAGATTTGGGGTGACCAGATGCACAGTAACAAAAGAGCCCCTGAAAATGTATTTCATTTTCCTAGCCAAAGATTGCTAGAAGCAGCTGGGATTCATAAACTCCCTGGTATTCTATGTCTTTATATGCCAAAGAAGGGTAAGTCTACCATGTTTCCTTAGCTTGGTGAATTTGCAGAGATCCACCCATGTGAGGATTAGTCCTTCCCTCCATGATGAAGTAATGGGAAGAGGAGTTGAGATTTCTGTGTCCATCTCCTCTTTCAAAATATCCTCCAACTGGGACCATCAAGGAAGGTCTAAAGAAAGAACTGACAGGCCCATCAGAAAAAAGACACATATCCCTATACAAAAGAGGGTCAGGACTCATAGAGCTCTTTTCAGTAGAGTGACAGGCATAATTAGACCTGTTTTTTGCTAATAGATGCATTCCCTATTAATAAATGATGTTATTCTGGGGAAAATGGCCCCAGTTATTGTTTAAAACTCTGGGCACTACATGGGCAACTCATGAATTTCATTTCATCTTCACTAGTGAAGGGAAGAAGGAAAATATACATATGCAGTAGGATACAAATGTTTTTCACTTAACAAGAGAACAGGAGGCAAAGAGAAGACAAAGAAGAGGATAAGCAGATTAAAGGAGGAATTAGTCATAAGAAAAGCAAATTGCAGCCAAAGAACATGGACTGTCTACAGAGGTTTAAAAAGAAAGAATGAAATGATAAGAACATGTGACTGGACTCCAGGCAAATGAAAAAGACTTGGGGCAAGAGAACAAAAGAAGATTGCATGGAATTAGTGCACTGTTACTTAGTATAATTTTCCATTACTATCTTCTTTGTTCATAAGTGGGGAGAGAGAGAGAGAGACAGAGAGAGAGAGAGAGACAGAGAGAGAGAGAGAGAGAGAGAGAGAGAGAGAGAGAGAGAGAGAGAGAGAGAGAGAGAGAGAGAGAGGAAAATGATATAAGAGAATAAGGTGTAAAGAAATGCAGAATTAATGATTAAATGGCAAATTTTAATGCAATCAATTTGCCCTTAAAACATAAGGGAATAATAGAATGGTTTAAAAAATCGAATCTAACAATATGCTGTTTACAAAGAATATACTTGAAAAAGATTTAGAGTTGAATAAGAGACTGGCATAAAATTTATTTTGTTTCATATTGTAGCAAAAAATATGGGGTAGCAATTATGCTAGCAGATGAAACAATAGAGGAAATAGTTGTAATTAAAAGTTACAAATAAGGTGGGGGTGGGGGGGATAGGTAATTAAAAGGATTGAGAACCAGTCCTAGAGATGGGAGGCCCTGGGTTCCAATGTGACCTCAGACACTTTTTAACTATATGACTCTGAACAAGTCACCATTATGAGAATTAAAATTAATATACAATTACTCCAAATATTATAAAGATTTATTAAAATAACTAAAACAAAAAGCTAGAGTAAAAGGAAGCTAAGTGCAGTCACAAGAGAAGAGGTGAAAGGAAGAAGTCACTAAACTATATACATACATAACAGTACAAACATGAATTTGAAGGGAAAGGGATGGTGGGTAATGAAAAAGAATTCTGGGGAAGATAGTCCTAGGGTTCAAGATTTTCCAACTGTACATTCCCCCTATGACACTATGAGAGACCAGTCTCACCAATGGGATCATGGAAACATAACTAAACTATGAATTGCAATAATTTGTGGATAAAAGGAAAAGAAAACAAAACCAGTGATTGCTAGATGCATTGACAAAAAGCCAATGAGGGGGAAGTCCCCTTTGGCATAAGAGTATACATTCAAAAGAAATGCATTCAGTCCCCCCAAAGTTCACACTGGATCTTCTGGTGCAGCATGTGATCTCTGCAGGCATCTCCATGGCACCTTCTCCAAAAAGTTCACCTTCTGGATTCTGGGAGGTAGTCTCTTGTTCTAAATTAGGATCAAATTCAAATCAATGTTCACAACAATTACACAGTCCTCCCCCCAAGGAGAATAATAACAAACACAGGGATCACTCAGGGATACATGGCTGAGTTATGAGGTATATGAATCAATTGGCAAAAGAAAAAAAAATCAAAAAATCCAAATAAAAGAGAAAAAAATAACTTGTGGATGAAATATAAAATATCAAAGTCTTATATCTAAAAAAAATCTAAGCAAAGGAAAAATAAACCTATAACAGGTCATTAAATCAGGGCCCAATTAAAATGATTTATGTAATTATGCACTTACCCAGTCAGTAGCTAGGACTAGAGGAAGTTTACAATGCTATGAAAGACAGAAAAAGGACTAGATTATGGGAGCCAGGAAGGCAGCCAAAATGAGGTGCTGGTTAGGGTTCAGAGAAGTCCTGCCTCTGACATATGTCAAAATAGCCACAATCTCAAACCCCAAACAACTTCAAGCCCTCTTGTCTTGGCTAAAATTTCATCAATCCCATTGGAATTTGTTGGTCTCTTTGACCTATGTGCTCTTTTGGCACTATGCAGGTTAGCTTTGTGCTTCTTTGGCACTGTGTAGTACCTCTTTTTTGTATTCCCTTCTCCTGGAATCAGACAGAATCATTAAGCAATGTCCCATAATTTTTTAAACAATCAATGGCATTATTTCTATAGTCTAAAGCTTTTTGGATATGCATTGACATTAGAGCAAATGTATTTTAAACATATTACTGCAAAATCAAAAAGATTAAAGAAAATCATCTCAATACTGGTGACGTGTTTCAAACACAGAAAGGAGAGAAAAATAAAAACTCAAATACTATATTGCATATGCAAGGAAAAATAATAATAAAAATGTTTTAAAAATAAAAAATATATAGCTTACAATCAATGACACACTTTGTCAGTCAAGGAAAGGTAGAATACACAGGTTTCTCACCCAAAAATGAGATCCCTTTCCTTTTTAACTTGGCCATGAACAACTGTGTGAGTGCAAATGATTTTCACAAAGTAACAGATTCATAAAACAGTAGTATGGTAGATAATGAACATTCAAAGAAGATACAAAAATTTCCAAAACTTGCAATGGCCCAGTTAATGACAATAACAAACAAACTCACTATCATATAGGATTGACATGAGTATCTATATAACCACTTGCTGTGTGATATTTAAAAAACCTATGAACTGATGGATACTTGTCATAAGTTCTACAGATGTAGCAAATCTTTCAACCTTAGCAAAGATATTTTTAACAAAGTCTATTACTGCCAATATTCCAAACTTTGGCAAAAGAGACAAAAAATAAAAAACCACAAACCTCTGTAATGCTGATGAAAACCTTTTGAAGTCTAAAACACCACCAAGAAATCTAGATTGTTTTGGTGGAAGTAGATTAAACTGAAGAGTTAAAATACTATGCACAAACTACTTTAGGCTTCATGCTTTATATATAAAAATTTTTGGCAGGAACTTCTATTTTGTTCTCTACCTTTAATTCAACATTCTTTTGTGTGTGTGTGTATGTGTGTGTGTAATATTCAGAGGCTACTAGATATCTAAAGTTATCATTTCTAAAGATCCCTTAAAATCAATTGAGATATTTAGCTCATAAATTCTCCAAAGGTTGCATACAATTGTAACCAGTTTTGATGGATTCTATCCATCATCATCTATGTGATAATTAACAAAGGCGAAAACAAAACAAAAGGCTGTACAAACAACATGTGATCTCAATGGATCTAGTAACAAGGTTTGGGCAGATATGATTATGGGCTTGTACAAAGATATTTTGTTCAGTATAGTCATAGTTGAAAATTAAAAATCAAAATCAGGTTACAGAATATATCTAATAGCCAAAACACAGTAGGCTAAAATGATTCAGTGTAACAGAAAGATGTTGATTAGATTAATATATGAAAATTAAACCTTAAAGCAATCAGCAAAATATAATATAATAAATATTGATAGGGTACAGTCGGTGAATTCAAAAATTCCTTTCTCAAGTTCCAATAGATTCTTCAGTTTTCAGAGAGGAACAAACTGAAAATAGTTAGCAAGCAATAAAACAATGGAATCTGAAAAGGTTTAAAATTCACCTCCAGTCCTTATTAAGGTTTCTTCCCCTCCCCAGTATTTATCATCCTTTTGCATTCTTTTTGTCACCCCTCTGGAGTTCCTCATGCATGCACTGGACAGAATCTCCATTATGCATGTTGAGTGTATTTAAGATTTTCAAAACTTTGTCAAAATATTCTAGTTTGGTCTGGAATTCAAGCAGTCAGCCTAGTTTGCTGCTGCATCTTCTTAAGGAGAAGTAAATAAAGTGAGAAATATGCAATGAAAATAAAAACTGCCAGTAAAATAATTAAACAGGTCCAATCTGCACTTGTATTCTCTACTAACTCAAACTGTTGTTTTGTTTTGTTTTTTTTTCAAAGTCTCAAGCGTGCTTAGGAATATCATTATTCCTCAACAACAACAAAAAAAAAGCTGAATGGATTTTATTTACAGGGTAAACAAAAGAACCCTGACTAGAAGGCAAAGAGACCTTTTTAGGGTTTTGCTAAGAGGCTTGGAAGGGTTTTTCTTTTTCCCCCTCTTCCCTAGGGGCAAAACTGCTAGGGACAACAATAGTCTCCCTAGAGAGAATATGAATATGAATATGAATATGGATATGAAATACAGAACACCCCTGATATTTAGGGTCAGAAAAAGAAAAAAAAATCAGGCTTATTCCCCAAAACTCTGACTTCAAATCCAATGATTTGGGTTAATTGCCCTCCCTGTGGGGGGGAAAAAACCTTCAAATAAAAGCCTTCTAAACCAGGAGCCCAGAGTTAGCTTAAAAAAATAAAATGCTAAGAAACTAGAAAGGGGTAGAGCTGAATAGCACAGGCTTGATTTTCCCCTGCTAAAAAATGGCTAGGACAGGCTGGAATCCCCTTGGGTTGGGGGTGGGGTGGCCAAAAGGATTGGGGAATCTCACTCTTCCATGGGAAAAAAAGTGGCTCAGATTGGCAGGCTCATAGCAACTGGTCTGGCCAGAGGCTGCAGACTGGGCAGACTGAGCTCAGGGGTAATGAGAGCAGCAGGGTTGGGAGGTGGGAACAGTAGTGGCAGCAGTGGCATTAGAGGTAGCCATGACAGGAAGATGCTGGAAGATGGGGCTGGGAGAGTGCAGGGTGCATGGAGAGAACAGACAACCTCAGCTCTTGGCTCTTGTGGTAGGTGGGCGGAGTTCACACCACCAGACAAATTTACTGTGTACACTGAAAAAGCTATCTTAAAAAATATTTGAGAATTCTATCCCTTTGTGGCCACCAAAATTGTGAGAATTAAAATTAATATACAATAATTAAAATTATATTTAATGAGACTTATTAAAATAACTAAAATAAAAAAGCTAGAGTAAAGGGACACTAACTAAGCCATGGTTGCAAGAGAAGAGGTGAGAGGTAGAAGTTACTGAACTATATATACAAGTAACAACACAAACATGAGGACAAAGGGAAAAGGATACTGGGTAATGAAAAATAATTCTGGGTAACATGGTCCTTGGACACCATACATAACTCTTACCATTCTTCTGTCTTGGAATCAATACACAGCATTGATTCTCAGATGGAAGGGAAGGATTTTTTTTAAACTTATAAAAAGGGGAAATACTTTTTGTCAAACAGTACCAAAGGCAATAAATTAATAACAGTATTAAATAAAAATGCTCCTAATGATGCAAAATCTAAATCTTAAGAAAAATTTAAATTGAGTTTAATGGAGATATAGTTAAAGTATGATAATGGAGAAATTCAGTATACTTTCAGACGTAGATAAATTTAACCAAAAAATAAACAAGAAAAAAGTAATGAAGATGAATTTATGGAGCTGACTATAATTTTAGAAAATATAAGTTAGAAGTCTGTCAATTGTTAATTGAGAATAGAAATGAATATAGATATTTCTCAGCTGTGCATAGCATCTTTATGATAATTTATAATGTATTATGGTAAAAAAACAACAATAACAACACAAAAATGTAGAAAAACACAAATATCAATCTTTTTATGAAACATGAAAGAGTATGAAAGAGTAAAATTTATTTTAAACAAAAGGTCACTGAAGGAATTATTTGAATTATTAGTATATGAATTAATAAATAACTTAATCTTAAGAGATTTGTCAAAAATACATAATAGAAATGATAGATAATTTCATTTAAGATAATGATAACCATGAGAAAATAAAGGATGTGATAATGGAAGAAGAAAATTAACTTATCAATGTTGAAAAAGTAAATTCATAATAAATGAAAGAATAATGCAAACTATAAGAAATTATTTTGCCCAATAATAGGCAAACAGAACTGACAAATGCATTTAATAGATAAGTACTTACAAAAATATTAAATGTCCAGACAAATAGAATAAATAATAGAAGACTTCAATAACTCAATCTCAGAAAAAGAAATTGAACCAGCATTAAAGGAGCTTCCAAAGGAGACCAAAACCTAGAATCAGTTGAATTAGAAGCAAATTCTATTAAGCGTATACCATATAATTAATTTTAATATTACATAAGCTTATTTAAGGAATATGGGTTCCTACCATATTCTTTCTATAATACTCATATTATTTTGATATCTATACTAGTGAAAGACAAAAACAAAAAATAAATATCCCTAATGAGTATTGGTGAAACATTTTCATATATCACGTAGTAGATAACTACTACAATAATCGCAAAGCTTATAGACAATGGCCAGCTATGATTTGTATGGGAAATTTAGGTTTGGTTGAATTATAGGGAAAAAAATTTTAAATCTTTACCTTCTTTCTTAGAATCAATACCAGGTAATCCCAGGTTCCAGAAAAATTTTAACATAATAGTATATATTCATAAGGGCCAGTTGGGTGATATATTGGATAGAATGCTGGGTTTCATCATTTGAGTTCAAATCTGGACTCAGACATTCACTATCTATATGACCCTGGGCAAGACATTTAACCATGCTGGCCTCTGTTTCATCATCTATAAAATGAGCTGGAGATGAAAATGGCAAATCACTCCAGTATCTTTGCCAGAAAAATCCCAAGAGTTACAACATAAACAACAAAAAATAATATGATTTTATCAATAAAGAAAAGGCTTCCAGCAGTCATTACTTTTTAAAACTAGAAAACATAGAAATCAATGGATTGTCCTATTGTATGATAAATAGAATCTCAAACCAAGAGCCAGCACATTTGATGTAATAGGGACAATTAAACTTTCCAGTATAAGCAAAAGTAAGTCAAGAAACACTCATTAGAGTGAAAAGGAGGGACAATCACCTTTCAGGAATAAACATAGGCAAAGGAGAAACAATATTACTTTATGAAAATAACATGATAGTATAGTAGTGATGATGATAAAAAACATTTATAAAATGCTTACCATGTGCCAGGCTCTGTGCTAAAGCTTTACAAATTATTATCCAATTTTATCCTCACAACCATCTTGGAAAATAGGTGCTATTCGTACTCCCATTTTAAAGATTAGGGAATTGAGAGAAATAAAGATTAAGAGACCACAGACACTCAGCTAGTGTCTGAGGCTAGGTTTGAACTCAGGTCTTCTTGACTCCACTCTATCCATTGTTTCACCTATCTGACTAGCTGTAGTAAGAAAACCCTAGAAAGTCAAATACAAATTAGTTGAAATAATTGGTAACTTCAAATAGTATTTCAAGTCATAAAATAAATCCAGGAGGTTTAAGGGATTGAAAGATAAAGTCCATTTAAAATAACCATTGAAGATATAAAATAATTGTCATCTACTTGCTAAGATAATATATTACATAAATATATAAAACACTCTTTGCATAAATAATGTAGAAATATAGAAATAAGAAATAAAAAATAAATAAGAAAGTTGGCTCAGTCAACTGAAAAATATTGTAAATCTTGAAATTTCTCAGACTTGTGAATGTTAAAAATTTCCACATTGAGGAATCCTCCATTGGAACAAATTCCCTACTGGGAAACATTCCCCATTTTGATGTGAGAACTCGCCAGGATCAGAAATGGGAGGACCTCTACTCCACCCGTACTTAAGACTGCTTTAGGGGAGAAAACTCCTTGCTAAACAATGAAAGTACTTGGACCCATGCTTATAATAAGGCAAGAAGTTCTTTGAGCCATGCCTGTTTTTTAGAATTGATACAATGAGATGCTAGGTACCTAAAAGGGTCCGGCAAGTTTTCTCTTCATGAGATTAGTTGACTCAGCTGTGTTTTCTCTTGTTCAGACTTGCTGAGGAGATTAGTCGACTTAGCAGGAATTCAGAGGGGCAGTTCTTTGGAAAATGTCTACAGTGATTGGTAGATGTAAGAACTTAGGGGAGGTGACATAGGAGAAAAACCCCTATTTAAGAAAAAGCAGAATCTCTTGAGAAAAAAATCCTTTTGGAGGATCTCTGATGAGGATCGCTTGGGAAGAATCTCTTGAGAGAGGCTCTGGAGAAGGGAAGCTCTTGGAGGACAATCTCTAAGGAGGTCTCACTGGAGCTCCACTGAGGGGACTCTGTTCCTCTGGAGGCTCTGGAGAGAGGCCCTTTGGAACAGTCTCTGGCTGGAAGGCTCTTTAAGGAGGACTCTGGCTGGAACTCTCTCTGGTGAAGTCAGCTGAGATGGAGCTGGCCTGGTGTCACTAGAATCCTTGCTTAGACAGACCTCGTGGTGAGTGTTAAAAAACCTTATATCTATCACAATTTATATCTTCCACCATTTTAACTCACTACAGTTTACAACATCACTCTTTTAACTGTTACAGTTTAAGGCCTTCAACCATTTTAAATCTAACAATATGGATATTAACACTTCTAGAGATGGTAAAATTGAAAGTCCAGTGTCTCTCCAGGCTGAAACACCAAAATGGCTGCCTTCAGACCTGGATCTTTTAATAATGCAATCTGACTTCTATATTGAGTTAACAAAAGGTTTAATATTGTAAATAAACAAGGAATGGTATAGGAAGGAGGGCCAAGGTAATTCTCTAATGCTAATAACTATCTCTATTACTCTACACACTCAGCTAAGAGGTTTGCAAAAGCCTGCCTTTTTTTTCTTGATGTTAAGTATCACCTATTCTCTCTGTGTGTACCCCATATCCTTAAATTCTAGCTATCCTGACCAGGCCACTCCAAAACAGTCTTTGGGAAAGGCTTTATAATGCAGTTGCTGAATAAGGGTGGTGGCAGGATGTCAGAGCCACCCAAGGGCCTTCAGGCAAAAGCCTGAAAGTCTCCAGACTGGTACAAAATCTCTTTAGGCTGGCTTTTTTCTCAGAAACACAAAGGTATGTTAAAATTCAGGACAGGAATGAAGAGGCAGGGACCAATGGGAAGCTAAGTCCAGAAGCTGGAAAGCTGGTCCTAGAGCTAAACCAGTAGGGCAACCCCTCCTCTCAGGGAAGGTCAGTTAACAACTCCAGGAAGTTATCACTCCAAAGTTCCAATCTCAACAGGAACTCTACCTCAGTTCCAGGCAAGTCTCTCTCTTATTCTGTTCTAAGATTCCTTTGGAACACTTTTCTTTTAAGTTCCATCTGTGAGATCCCTGCTTTGTGATCTATATTTATTTCAAATTTTCTTTCTTATTTCTCTATTTCTATAGTAACTTAATAATTGGAAAAATATTAATTATTTAAAGTTCACTGAGCCCCTAACATCTTAAAGTGACAAAGCTCCCCAAAGTAATTTGCATCTTCCAGTGTCATATGAATCCAATTTCCAAAGCATTGCTTTATGTAAATAGAAAAAATAAATGTGATTCTTATGGAAAAGCAAAAGACAAGAATCTCAAGGGTAATAAAGATATATAGAGATATGTATGTATACCCCCAAATCCTGGCTATTGAAGTTAGAACTCACTATTTGACAAAAACTACTGGGAGGCAGTCTGGGAGAAACTAGGTAGTGACAATTATCACCATGTGATTTAAACACAAAGAGTAGCAACATAAGCAAATTAATGTGAAAATGAATAAAATATTTAAAAATCTATGGATAGGAGAAATGTTCACAACTAAACAAAAGAGGAAAACATCACAGACATTAAAAAGAAGCATTTTAATCAATTAAAATTTTGTATTAACAAAACCAATGAATTTTTTCTCCTTAAAAAAGAAGGCAATTTCATTTTATTAAAACAAAAGCAAAAACTGTGGAAAATATTTATAGTGAGTGCGTTTCTCTGATTTAGATTTGATGTCCAACATATGTAGGAAACATTCAAATTTATAAAAATGTGGTTTATTGTAAAATTTCAGAGGAAATGAAGAGGCAGTTTTCAGAGGAAAGAAATCTAGGAAAATCCCAAATAACTATGTGGGGGGTGGGGGAAGCTCCAAATCACTAAATAATTGGAGATGTACAAATAAAAGCATTTTTAAAATTCTACCTCCCACCCAACAAGTTGGCAAAGTTAAGAAAAATAAGAAATAACAAATGTGGCAGGGGTTACAGAAAAGTAGCTTATTCACATTGTGGAAAGGAAACAATAACAAGTTCTGAACTTTCTGCCAATGTGTTGGAATAAACAACAGTAGGAATATCCATAGAGAAGAAATTGTCAAGACTGACAGTTGGTGGGGGAAGGGGAAACTGGGAGTGGCAACTGGGTCTTGTGACTAGCATTTCCTTCCTTCCTGATTTCCTTCCTGCTGGCTGTCCTTCCTTCCTGGTATTGGAGGTGGGAGGAGCGTTGGCTTCCCAGTATAGACTAGGAGTGCCTCTACTTGCTTCTGCCCAAAGACGGCCCAATAAGTTCTGAAGGTCAGAACTGTTCTTGCTGCTTGGTGTCTACTGCTAAGATTCTGAATTTGACAAAGCTAGCACAGACAGGGTAGACAGGCATGGGAGAAACCCTCCACCAGTCTGTGAGCCCTGGTCTCAGCTGCAAAGCTGAGAAAGATTCCAACCTTATTTAGGGACCTCCTTCTTCCCTTTTCCCTGATACCTCTCCATTCAGAACTGGTTATTAAAATTTCTCTTATTAAAATACCACAGTCAGATAAGTGGACTATCTTTTCTGGGACATAGAGGGAGCTAAAATTCAGTTCAGTCATCTAATTACAAATGGTCCCTATTGGACCCCTGCTGGGTGACCAAATTCTGGGAAAAGGCTTGTCCCTCAGGAGGGTCCATGTTTAGCCTGCTCTGGAGCAACTTCGGCAGCAATCCAGCAAGAAGACATCCCTGCCGGCTATTGTAAGTGGCTCATTTCTTGGACACCCCATTTTGGTCAAAAATGGCTTCTAAGCAGGGGGCATCTCTCTGCTTTGCCACACCAGCAGCCATATTCCTTCTCTCCCTTCAACTCCTCCATTCCCTGCTACAAACCTTCCGTATTCCCTGTTTTTTCAATTCACCCATCTTTCCCTATACATATTACAACATACCATTGATGGAACTATGAGCAGCTCCAGCAATTTTGGAAAGTATTTTGAAACTAATCCCCCCAAATTCTTTAACTGTGTATATCCTCTGATCCACCAATACCATTACTAATTCTATATCCCAAAATCATTTTTGTTAACAGAAAAAAAGAATTTTAAAAAGAAATATAAATATAAAAAGAATCTCCAAATACTTATTGCTGTCAGAATTAAATGTATATTTTTTGTTATTTAAAGCCTTTTGAAATCTGATTCAAGCTTATTTTCAATGACTTAATTTACCTCACTTCAATTTATACATTATTACTCCTTAAATACCCTAAATTTTGGCACCAAACTGACTTACTTGCCCTACATAAACAACATTCCATCTCTTATCATGATGTCTTTGAACAAACTGTTCCCCATTCATAGATTCTTTTACTTCTTCCTCATAATCTCTTGGAAGCCCTACTACCTACAGGATTTAAATCTTCCTTCAAGTGATCTTTGCAAGAAATAATTTGACCCCTACCATATTTTAGTAGACTCTTATATACCCTAAATAAATTACTTTACCCCTCCATGAATTCCCTCCCAATCAGTATTTTTCAATGTAATATGTTTCCATAGGGGTAGCAATTATTTCTTTTGTATCAACTGACATTAATTTATATTTAGCCAGTTGAGGATAATCAATTTATCCTAATATCTAACATAATTAATAGTAAGTATAGTAGGTTAAATAGATTCTGTCTTATATCACACTTTTTAGACTTTAAGTAGATTTTAGGCTGTATGCTAAGAGCCATGAGCACACTTGCTTACACCACAAAAATGTCCTAATTAGAGCTTCCCCACCCATATGATGTGAGGAGTAAGCACTAACCATGAGGGAGGAGACCTCTGGATGCCACCCTCTGACATTTTTCCAGTTACCCAGCTGTGGGAGATATTCATTCTATTGCCCATCTTCTGATCTTTAAGTCAGCAATAGGGGTACCCCCTACCCATCCTATTACCATAGATGACCCTTGTCTTGCTCTTCTTGTGATCACACATGTAAAGACCCAGAGTTATTTTATGAGTCTGTTGCTTAGCACTTAGGTGGGATTCTGCCTGGTCTGTACTTATCAAGGAAACAAATGTACCCAACAATTAGTGTGGCTATATACCAGCCATTACCCTGAGATTTACTGGACTTTTACTCTATGAGCCTCAATGTGACCGAGGGACCACAAGGAGATTTTATATTTGTGTTGCATCATCTGAACTGTCCAGGACTTATGGGTGATAAACTTGTACTGTGAAGCATGGAAGGGCTCAAGATTGTGAAGAAGGGCTGGGACCCCTGTTAAAGGGAGCAAGGTCTCTTTAACAAATACTTATTGACTCAACTCTACCTCCATTGTTTTGTTGTAGATTGGGCAAATTTGTGGCATTATATAGCTTTTCCTAATTTTCCCAGGTCTTAGCGCCTCCCCGATGGCTTTGTACATATATTATTCACAAAACTGTTATTTACTTACCCATGAACAAGTCAAATTCACTGAGTAAAATATAAACTAGAGAAAGGGACTCTCTCATTTTTGTATTTGTCCCTACCACAATAAAAAACTACTAAATAGTTTGTGATTGGTTAATTGAATAAGAAGTCACTGAAGTAACCCAAAGTTGGCAGTCTCTTAACTCAAAAGATAACATGTTATATGCAGAGCCTATTTCTATTTTGTCTAATTGAGAGACATATTTTCAATGATGGGGAAGGGACTTTTATGAATCAAATGATAGATGTTTAAGCATAGGGTTACCTTTTTTACAAACTATGTAAAAGGAACCCCCTCCCAACCTTGTCCAACCAGTGTCCCTGTGTTGCGTGACTGGATGTCACGTGAACACTCCAAACAAAGGTCATAGGTAAAGAGTCCTAGGAATATGAACTGGAACTAAAGGTCAGGGATCCAGGCCAAAAGAAAGGATAAAAGAGGGGCGGGGTGCGAGGATTCCCTTAGCCAGCAGGCGTTCCAGGAAGGTGGCTACTAGTCATGAGGCAGAGTGACACGTGGTAGATTAGAGTTAGATTAGAAAAAAGACTTTACCTTCTACCTTTATCTATTTCAAGTAAAATTAATAAACTCTATAGGAATCTGGAGTTGTTCATTTAAATTTAACCAACCCCCAAGTGTAAAGAGTTCCATGAATGCAACTTTCCGTCAGAAAATGGAGACATTCTCATAGAATCAGTTTAATTGACTTTTCCTGGTCCCATTCAGGAATTTCTTGGCAAAGATACTTGAATGACTGAACACTTTCTTCTCCAGCTCATTTTACGAACCTAATAGGGTTAAGTAACTTGCCCAGGGTCACACAGTGAGTGGGATTTGAAGTGAGGAAGAGGAGTCTAGACCTGACTATCCTCATTTAGCTGTTTACAGCTATTTAGCTGCCTTACAAAGTCAAGCCAGTGAATAATACTATCATCTAACCTTCTAGTCAGAGTAGTATGATTTTCTGGACAGAACTTACTTTGGTGGCTTTTTCTCTAGAAACACCAACACACAAGAATCTGAAATCTCTGGAATTTGCTAGGAAGATCTAATCTCTAGCAGAGAAAAGAAATACATGAACATGACTGCTAAAGTTGGAGGAATGGCAAATATAACCTTAATACAGAGGGAAAAGGAATTGTGATTTTCACATCCCTGGAACCACAAGTTCTTGAGATGTAATGGAACTGGTACAAAGGGGTTTTCCCTGTTGAATAGTCAGTTCTGTCTTCCTTCCTTCTTTCCTTCGTTCTTTCCTTCGTTCTTTCCCTCTTTCCTTCCTTCTTTCCTTCCTTCCTTCCTTCCTTCCTTCCTTGCTCCCTTCTTTCTTTCCTTCTTTCCTTCCTTCCTTCTTTCCTTCCTTCCATCTTTCCTTTATTCTTTTCTTCCTTCCTTCTTTCCTTCCTTCTTTCTTTCTTTCCTTCCTTACTTCTTTCCTTCCTTCCTTCCTTCTTTCCTTTCTTCCTTCTTTCCTTCTTTCCTTCCTCCTTTCCATCTTTCCTTCTTTCCTTCCTTCCTTCCACTCTTCTTTCCTTCCTTCCTTCCACCCTTCTTTCCTTCCTTCCTTCCTCCCTTCTTTCCTTCCTTCCTTCCTTTCTTCCTTTACTTCTTTCTTCTCCTTTTTTCTTTAGTTTCTAGGGAAATAAAAGTACTCAGAGTAATATCATATGTAGTAGAAGCAAAACTCATGGTTTTGTTTTGTATTGTTTTCTAGGCTAGCTTGACTTCCCTTTAAAGAGATAGGGAGACATTCTTTGTCATCATTAGTTTGCCTTCTTTGCTGCCTGAGGCATAAAAGACCTACCCTAAAGAGTGGGTGCCAGGTTTTAGATGAATTTTATTGCCTTTTCAACCTTAGCATAAAAGTTTGTTATACTGAATAAGGAGGTAAATGGGAGCAGAAGTTTTATCTGAATTATTCAATTTTTAGCATTAGGAATTTTATTTTTTTCAATTAGTAAATTATTTTTTATTGCATTTTATGGATAGGAAAGTGACTCATTGCCTTCTAATTCCAAACCTGAATCACTAGACTACACTGAGTTATGCCTTAACAGAATAAATATTTTGGATTCTAGTATAGTTCTCTGTAGGGGAAAAGTGGAAATCATTGGAATTGTGTGATATTGCCTCTCTATAACTCCAAATTCAAATCACAATGTGATGATTCTGAGTTCCTGCCTTTCTAGAGAATATAAGACTAACTAGAATGTTGGAGGAAGACTGCTAAATCTAAGGGATGGCGGGATTGGTTTTAGACTTCTAAGTGGAAAGTAGGTCTTACCAGAGACAGAAAAATGTTACATTAACTACATATGGAAACCATAAATTTGGGGTAGATTAATGACAATCAGGTGGTACAATGGATAAAGAATTGGGCAAGAATTAGGAAGTCCTGAATTCAAATCCGGCCTTGTAATCATTTACGAGCTGGCTTACTCTGGACAAATCACTTAATAATCAAATTAAATTAAATATAAAAATCAAATAAAAAATAATCTACATTGGTTTACTCAGCTCTAAAATGAGGATATTAATAGCACTTAACTCCCAGAGTAGTTTTAAGGATCAAAGAAGATAATAATTATAAAGCACTTAGCATAGTATCCAGCATATAGTTGGTATAATATACATACTTATTATCATTATTACTACTTTTATTATTTCATGAATTTTATCCACTGTTTTTGAGCTCTTGTAAATTTTTTATGTTTTCAAATGGAAGAAGGAGGTAAAATAAACACTTTCCTAACTCAAGAAATACATATGTTACCTTGAGTAATATTGGATGTGGGAACCCTTTGTTACATGTTTGAAGGAAGCTTGGCATGAGTCATTTAGGGGTTTTCCCAGTGTAAACTCAGGATGGGGTCATAATAAGCCCCCACAGTTTCCTTCCTCCAAACAGTGGTCTAGTTTTCTCTGTAAATAATTTTCATGTACAATGTGGCCATGGTAATTTTACAAAGCTGCTTCTGAAATTGAGCCCTATCTGTATAAGTCCAAATACTGGAATTCTAAGTGATAGTTTGCCTACGCAAAGTATCACTGTTTTTTTTTAAATAATCTACTAATATTTTCAAGTAATTGTCATACATAGGACAGCTTTTGTGATGTTAGTGAAGCAAAACTTACAGTCTTTAATTTTTATGTCTTATGGATCAGCTTCTACATTAAAGTTTCCCAAGGACTAAAGAAAGAGATCAGAAAATTATCATTTAAAAATTATTCCAACATATATGTGAATGAACTCTTCAAAACCTACCTTAGTTAAAACCAATGTTTCATCAGGTGGAAATGTTGGGTAGTGCTGGGAGATTGATAAAAGAATGGTTAATAATTTTTTAAGTGGGTGCCATTCAGTCCTGGAAAATTTTGTCACTGTATAATAAGAGTAATGATTAATGACTATCTATTAAATATATTGATGATTGGGAAAAAGCAGTATTTCTTTAATAATAATAATAATGTTATATGTAAAATAAGTAAGATCCAGAAAAAAAATGAATACAATAGCTCAGTGTATGAAAAACCCAAGAATAGGAAAAGGTCTCTTTATCTGATAAGATCTTTAACAAACTTGAAACCATTAGGACAGAAATTAAATTTAGATGAATACTATATACCACAATAGATCCAAATTGATGCATAACCTAAATATAAAAAGATATAGTTTTTTTTTAAACTGAAGGAAATTTCATATAGGTTTATAAATGTTTCATAAACCTTTCATAACTAAGGGTAGGAGTAAAATTCTTAAACTTCTGGTTCAGGTTCCAGCCATTTTGGAGAGCAATTTAGAATTACACCCAGAGAGTTATAAACGTGTGTGCATCCTAAGATCCAGTGACACTGGATCTGTTTACCAAGAAGATCATGGAAAGAGGAAAAGAACCCATATGACACAAAATATTTAGAGAAGCTCTCTTTGTGGTGGCAAAGAATTGGAAATTGAGGAAATACTCATCAACTGGGGAATAGTTAAACAAATTGTAGTATATGATTGTGATGGAAAACTACTGCCCCATAAGAAATGACAAATAGACTGATTTTAAAAAGAGAAACTTCGAAAGAACTACATGAGAAAGAACAGTGAAATAAGTAGAACAGGAGAACATTATACACAGTCACAGAATTAATGCTAGAAGATTAAACTGTGAATGTTACCTCCATAAAGTGAACAGAAAGGTGAAACATGAAAGACTTCATTCATATGTATATGTTAGTCTCCTTGAGGATATCTTCTGTAAGGCTGGGTGAGCAGAGAGGGCTTGGCCATTTTGGAAGGGATTTATTTTGTATATAAGAAGAAAAGCTGAACACAAAGGAAATTTGTGAATTCCTTTGTGTACTATCTTCTTTTTCTTTGAATATGGAAATGATTGTTTTGGTTTCACAAAAATTGGGGAAAATAAAATTAAAAACAAAAAAAAAACACTTGTATCAGGTATTTCAAAGAATTAAATAATGAATTTCATTTATGTAACATTTTTAAGACATCAGTTCAATCAAAATAGGAAAAGAAACTTATAGGAGGTCAAAAGTATTTGCAATAAATATACAATTATAAAGTCTAAATTACAAAGAGAACTGATACATTGAGATCCATTCTTCAATAGATAAATGATCAAAAATATTTTAAATATATTTTACAGAAAAAAGTCATGATATATTGCTCTAAATGAATAATAATGAGAAAAACATATGTACATTAGACAACTCTGAGGTTTTGCTTCTCTCCCATTAAATTGGTAAAGAGTATTCTATAGTGAAGGGAGTATAGGAAGACAAGCACAATAATAAATTATTGAAGAAGCTTTGAATTGGTTTTTAATAATCAGGAAAATAATTAGGAACTATGGTAGAAAAACCACTGTATAGTTCAAATCCTTTGAATCAGTGATGGCATTATTTATCATATACCCTAAAGAGGCAAATAACATAAACAAAGATTCTATAAATTATAAAATACTAATACCAATCCTCTGTGGTAACAATATGAAACAAAAAAAATGAAAACAAAATAGATATAGGTCAATTGGGTTAATGACTGAATAAACTGATAGATTCAATGACTCATGGTAAGTCAATCAGTGTTAAAGGGAAATGACTGTGATGTAAAAACTAAAGGTTCCAGTAAAACTTAAAATTATATAAAAAAGTAAAAGTGTCAACTTTATTAACCTGAAATATCAAGAGGACACTAGTAATATAATTTACTTATTTGTAACAAGCATGAGTTCTTTTGATTAGAGAAAGTGGATGACATTTAGACATTTAAAAATAAAAATAATATAAAAATTAATATCAAATTTTAAATTAAAGGCACAATTTACTTGAATTTTAATGAACTATTTGCTCAGAGTTTGGAGACAAATTCATTGTGTGAGGAAAAGCAAAGGAATCAGTGTCAATGGATTATTGACATTATTATAAATGTTTTATATCTAAATAATATAAATATAAAAAATATAAATTATAAATAAACTGAAAAGGCAGGAAGCAGGGCAATGAGCAAAAGTCAAGAATAATACTTAGTTTGTTAGCCTGGGTTAATAGTACCCCAAAAGTCATATGAAAGCTAAGAAGAGGGAATGTCTTAGAACAGGGAAAAATAATGAGTTCATTCTGAAAATATGGAATTTAAGATGTCTCTAGGACTTCTAACTTTAAATATGCATTAGGAAGTTGGAGACATGGGACAGGAGGTAAGGAGAAAGGTTAGAGTTGGGTAATTATATTTGAGAATCATCAGCAAAGATCATTGAATCCATGAGAGTTTGAGCTCACAAAGAGAAGAAAGAATTTATAAAGAACAGAATTTTAGAGGACACTAATATTCATATAGGTAGGAGAAAAAGCAAAAGAGCAGTGTTATAAGGAAAGAAAGTATTGAAGAAAATGATTGACAATGTTAAAACTGTAGAGGTCATTGAGAAAAGGCCATTAGACACCATCACTAATAATTTTGGGAAGAGCTATTTAGTTGAAAGATGAAGTTAGAAGGCTGATTCATGAGATTTTTCAGATGGCAAGTAGAAAGTAAATGGTGTCACCAATCATTGAAAGCACCACTTGGAATCACCAGTTCTTAAGGAGATTGGTCTTGAAAAGGGAAGACAGTTATATAAAATGAGAACTATAGACCATGATTATATCAAATGAGTATTTTCCAAGGATAAGCAAGGAATAGTTAAGTTTAGAGGAATCAGGGAGGCAGCAAGAAGGTAAGGAGTAACTGAAGATTAGTGAGAGTGGGAATAGTAAAAGAAATCATCTGTAAGAGAAGACAGGATAGAGTATAATCACATGTGCATGTAGAAGGGTTTGCATTGGCAAGGAGAAAGGCCACCTCTTCATGTGAGATGAGATGAGGAAGGAGACAGTGAAGGAAAGTATTTCAATGATGTGAAATAAAGAGCTTGGAGAAAGGGGGAGCTCTTGGTCAACTGACTCAAATAATTCAGTGAAGCATGAAGCAAAATGTTTAGCTGGAAGGGCAAGAAAAGAAGTCATAGAAAGCCTGAAGAATGGTAAAAAGATTTGGGGGGGAAAATGATAAAATTGGGTTAGTGACTTTAGGGAGAAGAGAGTAAGACAGAGTCCTGGAATACACCAATACTTTGTGAGTGATAAATGGAACTTTATACAGATAATTAAACACAGAAAGAAGAAACAAGTAGCCAATTTCTGATATTTCAATACTGATTTTTTCTTGGTTATAATGATTACTGATACTGAATTCATAAAGTTTATAGGCATATAGATGTAGAACTCAAAAAGACCTTAGAAATCTAGCACAGTCTCCTCATTTTACAGATTAAACAACTGATGTCCAAAATGGTGACCATACTTATCCAAGGTCACCCAGGTAGTAAATAGCAGACTTAGGATTCAAACCTACATTTAAATCCATTAATCTTTCCACTGCATTATAATGGAAATATGATTTGTTTAACCTCCACTATTTCATTTCTGTGAAACAAAGGAACTAATCTACAACATCCTCTTGAATAAATGATTGAACTAAAGACTATTGTTTAATTCTCATTCAATGAGGTTTTTTTCCTAATAACATACTTTTCAACTTATCTTCCACAGATCTATAATTAGAAGATAGTCATGGGAAAAGATGCCATGAGGAATGACTATTCATTTTCAACAATGAAAAACAGTAAGTCATATGTAAATATTTAACAAAGTTTCTATCAGCGAAGTAGTTTTCTATCTTTTTGAATATAGGCTCTATTCCCAGGTGTAATTAGGGTTTTTTTTTTTTGTTAATTTATTTTGGAACAAAACTGATTCCATTAGTACAGAGAATTTCCAAAATTTAAACTTTCTTTAGTAAAGTATATTAACAAAGTATATTAGTAATATATATATATATATATATATTTAGTAAAGTATATGATTTATAATCCTAAACAATTTCTTGGAACATAAAGAAGTTAAATGAGTTGTCATTGGTCATATGGAGAGCATATATCTGAGATGAAAGTCGAACCTAATTCTTCCTTATGTCAAAGTTTATTTCCTACAACTTCCCCCAGAAAGTATACCATTAATAAATAGCATTTTAATATACTTCACTCTTTAGGATTGAGATTTTCCAGCTTATTAAGAATAGTCAAGCCTTTAAAATTCTATTAAACCTCATAGATGGTTAAGAGATACAAATTATAGTAGATAAACAGTCAGTCTTGGGCTTGAATTCAAGTTTTCTATCTGAAACATAATGGTTACATGATCATGTGTAAACCACTTTGTCTCTCCACATCCAGGCAATTCATTAATTATCAGTTGCAAAACAGGTACCTGTTCAGAATTTTTAAAAGGGATTTCTTCCTTAGTTCTCTACTCCAATAAAATCCTAAATACCCCAAAATAAATGAAACCAAAATAGTTTCTTCTCTGGAGCTTGAATAAATTTCTCCATTCAGTTTAGTAAAAACAAAACAAAAAAATGAATGTTTGTCTTTAGGAAACAGTATTTAAGTAACTTTCAAAGGAAATTGAAGATGGCAAGAGGCATCTGGGCATTCGTTAGAAATAGAAACCCCATTGAAATGTTTCATCCAAATAGCCTTGTCTCATGAGGATACCTTATGAGATTAAGCCATTAAAGGGCACTTTCCTTTACTAAAAAGAGGACAAAGCTTTGCAATTTGGGAACCAATTTTCTTAGGGGATAGAGGTGAAGCAAAAAAGAATTATATCTATTAGATTTCAAATAACTCCATGATTTGGAGGAGAAAATGAAGTAATTTACCTTATGATTCAATGTACACATTCAAAAAATGAAGTCACTGTAAATCAAAATTTTATTGAAAGAGTTATTGCCATAGTATATATCATTCAAAATTCCCAGATGTAATTAGAACAGCCTTGCAAGAGGAAGTGGAGAAATTTGGAGTTGTCTTTTCTTGACTTGTCACCTTCTATACTGTTTCTTTGTGGTATGCAACTGGGGAAGAATGAACCCAAAGTGCTCTTGAATTAGCAAATAATTCACTTTGGGTCTTTGCATACTGAAAAAATACCTTTCTGGACCTCTGAGAAAAATATCATGGTACATAAATACCAGCAAAATTCTGGTATGCAAGCATCAAAAGCACAACTTTCCAAAAATATTCACTGCACTTTTCCACTGTAGGAAGAGTCAGAGTGTTATTTTTCTGAGTCCATTTCTTTCCACTCATGGAAGCCCTAAAACTTCACTATTCCAGTACTTCATGGAAAATTTACTCTGCCAGTATTTCCCTTGGAGGAAGATGTCTTCTTAGTAACTATACTTAGTTACCACGCATGATGAGATATACTTCCTGTCTAGCATTCAGGGCTTATATATATATATATATATATAATTTTACCCCTTGATATGTAAATTGATTCAGAAATTCCTATAATATCCCTTCTACTCCATTAGAACAGTGTTATTATTGATAAACATGTATTAAGTTTAAGTATACTATGTGTCAAGTACTAAACTAAGTATAAGTGGGGTTCATTTAGAGAGTTTCCCAATCAGTTTGATGAGTTTCCTAATCAATCTGAACAACTTTCAGGGATATGGGAAGCATCTCCCCATGGAGAATTAAGACATAACCATTGACATCTCAATGAGATTGCAAATGGTCCTAAGTGGATTTCAGGGACTGAAGTTGACTACCACCAAAATGATTGGCTTGTTGGGACTCAAGAACATGGACTCCAATGAGAGGAATTCTCTTTTGCAAGGATCTATTGTGAGAGATAAATTATTATCAACCCTTTTTACCTTTAGTTCTTTGACTTTGCATTTTCTGAAAACAGGAGAAATAGTAAGAGTAAATTTTTTTTCACCCAGAAACACTGGATTGTATTTTGTGGCCCCCTCACTAAAAATCAGCAAACTATGCTGACTTGGTCCAATACAGATTTATGTTATATCTTGTCAGCTGTTCAGACAATTATTTTACACATCCTTAATGAATTCCCTAATCCACTCACCTCAGAGGCTTTTCCAGTCTTTTGTATGTCTTTCCAAACTTCCCATGCCTCTTAGTCTTTTGACTCAACTGAAAATCTCATCTTATTTAAGTGATTCTTACAAGGCTAACCCTTCTATGTACACAAATGATAATATTCCATCCCATTTGCTCTGAAAAATATCCCTTGTGTATTTTCCTCATTCTCACTAATTTTCAGTTTTTCCAAGTCTACTACCCATTTCCCTGATGCCTAAAATATCTCTATTTATCCCTTTTTAATTAAAAAAAAAAACTCATCTGATATGGTCATTCAAACTAGGTTTCCTTCCCTCTCTCTCCACATGGTTGGGACTAAACTTTTTGAGGTCCTCTACAGGTGTTATGTATACTTCCTTTCCTCTTCTAAGCCTTCTTATTGAACTGAAATGTCACTGTTTAAAATTATTGTTGTTCTCTTGTTTACCAGATTGAATGGCCTTTTTTCAGTCCTCATCCTTCTTGACCTTTCTATTGCTTTTGATATTGTTAATAACTCTCTTCTCCTTAATATTGTTTAGGTCTTCATGACACTGTTCTCTCTTGACTTCTCTATATGTCTGCCTGCTCCTTCTCAGTCTTCATCTACATTCTGTGAATTTTAGTTTTACTTAAACCTGCTTAGTCTTTAGAAATTCTAGCAACCAGGAATGTATACACCCCTACTTAAGGATTAAGTTTTCAGGAGGATGGCTATGACTAACATGTGCTAGCACGTGACAAATCAGGAACAACTGACAGACCCCCTGGGCTGTCCTAAGTCAAGCTTAAGCTACCATTGGTACATGTGAGATGCAGGAAGTAATGTAAAGAATGGTCTATATATTTTGTGGCACTTTCTCTCTCCATGCTCTCTCACGGAGACATTGGGCTTTTTATGAGTTGGGAGCTTGGGAGCTTGTGGTGGCATGCTTGGTGTCTTGGAAGTTTGGCATTTGCAGCTTGCCACTGAGGTGACTGGGAGAAGCTCTTAGTGTGCTTGGTGAGTAGTTAGGTTAATTCCTCTTTTCCTTTACCTCCTAAAGGAAACTATCCTCCAAGGAGACTCCTCATCTCAGAGGAGGCCTCATGGCTGGAAGCCGAGCTAGTTTGAAAAGTCCCCTTGGCCTAGGCCTCTGAACTCCCATCTGGCTTGCTAGAGCAGTCCAAATTCCCTTTCCTCTCTCTCTTCTTCTTTCTTCCCTGTATTGTAATTAAACCATCATAAAAATCCCAAATAGACTTGAATATTTTATTGAGATTGAATTAATTCTTGGTAACCACTAGTATAATATATTCAGTCAATAACCCCTAATTCTACCCTTTAGAGTTGTGGGTGCATACCAAGTGTGCATTTTTTCCATGACTCTGACTCAGGCTCTTTTCTCTCTATATACTATCTTTGCTATTCATCTACCAAGTGTTAAGGGTAAATTTTAGGGTTGAGACTAAATATACTTTTTAGTTGGTCGCTGCCAGGGATTTAAATTCTAAACCCCAATGAAATACTCACATCAGGATGGAATTTTATGGTGGTTTATTTACAATAGAAGGAAGAAATTAAGAATGAAGGAGAGAGAGGGAAAGGGAAGATTTGCTCCAGTCTGGTCTGAGCCAGGGGGGAGTTCAAAGTCCTCAGCCAAGGGGCCTTCCCAGAATATTAAATCTAACTCAGCTTCCAGACAGGAGGCCTCCTCCAAGATGAGGAGCCTCCTTGGAGGCTAGTGCTTCCAGAAAGAACCACGGTAAAGGGGAGTCAGTCTTAACACTCACCATGTGGTCGTCTAAGGGAAGCTATCTCAGGTCTCACACTGGACCTCCTCCAAGTCAAGTTACACTGCCAAAGGAAAAAAGTCCCCCTCACAGGAAGTGAAGCGAAATATAAAGGCATTTCTTTACATCACTTTCTGGGTCTCACAAGTACCAATGGTGGCTTAAACTTGGCTTTGGACAGCCCAGGGGTCAGTCAGTTGTTTCTGATTTGTCACTTGCTAGCACTTGCAGATCATAGACCTTCCTCCTCCACAGTTAATCTTTAAGTGGGGGTGTATACATTCCTGGTTGCTAGAATTCTAAAGTCAAAGCAGGGCACAAGGTAGTATACAATATCTTCTTTAGTCAATAATTCTCACGTAGGGAGTAAAAACACAGAAGAAAAACAACTGCTTGATCACATGGGTTGATGGGGATATATTTGGGGACAAAGACTAAACGATCACCCTAGTGCAATTATCAATAATATGGAAATAGATCTTGATCAATGACACATGTAAACACCAGTGGAATTGTAAGTTGGCTACAGGAGGTGGGGAAAGAGGGGAAGGAAAGAGCATGAATCATGTAACCATAGAAAAATATTCTAAATTAATTAATTAAATAAAACTTTGCAACTAAAATAATAATAGTAATTCTCATATATACTTATCTAGGCCTATCCTCCTGATCTTTACTCACATATCTCCAATTACTTATACATATCAAAATGAATGGCCCATAGCTATCTTAAGCCTTCCCCCCCCACCCCCTTTGCCTTTCATTGTATTCCCAGCACTGAGCACAATGTCTGGGAACATAGTGAGTACTTAATTACATTTTTAATTGACTTGTTGAAATAGATTTAGTTCATATCTATATTATTTTGGCATGGTGAACTCCCAGTGAAGAAAATCCCTGTACTAATGCAGATTGCAACTTCTGTACAATCTATACAGTCTTAGACAGTTAAGTTATATTCCAAGATCACATAGCTGGTGTGTGCCAGAAGAAAGATTGTTTCTGACAAATTCCAAGTCAACATTCTTGCCACTACACCATCCTACTTTCATGAGTCATAAAGCATCATGTTTATACAATTTTCTTGCTTTACAAATTATAATTACCTTTGAAATTGTGCCCAGAAATAGTTTACAATATTTTTTAAGATTTTTAAAACCTTTCTCCTTTTTAAAAGTTAATATGAATGTCTAATGCATCTTAATTCTCCAGAAGAACTAGTTTAATGTGATTGGGCATGAAGTTTTTTTTTTTTTAAAACATTAGCCTGAAGTTATCTTCAAAAAGATATTTTAAGTAAATATATCTTTTTTTTTAATTGGCCTGCTCTAGAGCACAGAGAATTTTTTGTGCACACTGTTAAACTTCATTGCCTAAGACATTTTTTCTTAACTTATTTCGTGAAAAATATGTCTCAGTGACTCTCATTTGTTATTTCACATAGATTCTTCTTTGAATCAGATTTTTGTTATTGTCAATTTGTCCTCTTCCTTCTTGTGTCCCTGTTTTACTTTGAACTGCAATATTTCATTACCAAAAATCAAATGGAAACACAAATGTAGTCATCTTCAAACATTTACTGCATGCTGTTGGTCTGAGGCAGTACAGACTAGTTTTCCAGAACTCAGAAATGCGCATACTCAGGCACAAACACACACATACACACACATTACACTGAAATGAATGGGAGTATTCATAGGAAAGAGAGACCTGTGCAAACCTTTAAAAGGACTGCTGTTTTACATATACATATATTTTACCACATTCACCATCTTTATTTGCAGAGTGCAAATCTTTCTGTGGGGAGTTTTCCTTTACTTGCTAATTATTCTCCATTTTTTATTCATTTTTCTAGGAGAAAGATACTCCCATAAAAATTTAGATCATCCCCCACATTAAAATAAACACCACCACTGGCCCATGACCAACCATGGTAAAAAGCATGATTGAAAGAGCTGAACAGACAGTTTAATCCATGATTCATTTATCTGAATGTACAGTTTTGTGCCTCTAAAATCTAGTGAGATAATGTTTCTCACCTCTCCACAACTTCATTCACTGACTTGGGATTTTAGTAAAGTAAAGGTATACATGATAGTATGGAAATTCTGGAGAACTTTGCTAAATAGATATATGAATTCTGGATAACTGTACAGTCAATTTTATTTTATTTACAGAATATTGAATGAATTAAATTTGGTGGCAACTAGAAATATTCAGATACCCAACCAAAACATTGAGTAAAAGCTTTCTTAGTTTTACTGATTATAAATAAGCAGGTGTGACTTAAGTGACAAGGAGCTAGAAGGAGTTGCCTCCCAGAATTTATTTGTTTTGTTTCCATATTTTGTAAAAACCAGGTCCTCTGAAGTCATTAAGTCAAATGGAAAAAAGCGTGCTTAAAATGTTGCTCTAATGTAAATATAATATTTTGGGAAGTCTCAAATATCTCTGTTAAAACTTTTAATGTACTATCCATTTGATAAAAATGGTAGATTGGAAAATCCTTTAGATTAGGAGTGAAATTTATAATTCTGCTAATAGCTATCAGTTTGAATTTACTAAGTAATATAAAATGTCTAGGCTTTCTTTAGCAATCTGTAAAGTGGAATTGAACTATATAGCTTTAAATGTCCCTTTCAAATTTAAATCTCTGATCTTAAAAACCCTATGATTAGCAGACCTTCCTTGGGGTATGCTAGAGTCAGCATCAACCAATAGAATCAATTATTACATTTTCAGTATGAGTGTTTAGACCTCAGAAATTAGAGAACTCTATACATCATGGTTTAATTTATTGTTTATTGATTGCATAGACCTATGTGATGAAAGTGATGAAGAAAATATACATGATGTTGGTTAAATTTACAAGTGTGTCAAAACTACACCTCCCCCCTTAAGAGATTTGTTAAACATATAGTAGTACCCCCATAAGCAACTCTTCAATATTAACTCTCACACTAGAAGTTTGAAGTCCCAGATGGGAGCTGAAATTTTAGGTTCTAGAAGTAAACACAATAGATAAGCAGTTTCCAATGGGTAAACGAAGTTTCCAAAGCTGGAAAAGTTCATTCTTAGTACTTCTAGACTTTCTCATGCACAGAATAAGTAATTAGGTAGCAGAAAGTCAAGAGAAGGCAACCAGGAACTACAAATCCAGGAACTGCCCGGGACAATACTAGGTTTCTTGCTATAGTCACCTTCTGTAAGTAATAATTTTCTATTTAGAGAATAGGGGGAAAAGTCAAAAGTAAAACCCACTTTCCTACAACCATGTTTGGTGTACTCCAGTCCATAATCCCAAGAAAGAGAAAACACAAGAATAGGGAAAGTGGTGAGTCATTTCACACTGTATTTTTATAGTCCTTGAAAAGGACAGCTCCTCCAAGAGCTTCACCCAACAATCACTAGGAGGCAATCCCAATGCCTAAGTCAAAATCCACAAGGTATCAATGAACAAATATACTTCCCTAGAAGGTGCCCTTCATAGCCCCACATCTTGTAGCCTCAAGTTGACCTTCTAAAGGGAAAAGAAATTCATCAAATTGGTAAGGGCCTTTCTTCATCAATCCATTATAACATATAGTACATGGCTAAAAAGGCTTTGTAGCTTAAAAATGAAAGTAAATGTCCTTGCATTTTACCAATTGATTTTAGAGATCATCTAATCTAAATTCATTTTTTGAGAGATGAGAAAATAGAAGTCCAGAGTGGTTAATTGACTTCCTCAGTACTGTACAGCAAGTTAGGTCATTGGACTTAGATTTAGGACAGCTAGTTTCTAATCCCAGCTTTGCCACTCTTAATGACCCTAACCACAAACTAGCATCCTTGCAAGACACATCACATGTATAACAATGATTAAAGTATTCACCCAACCAACTCTCATAAGTATTAGATTATCCAATAAGAGTTATTGTCAGAAAAAAAAATTCAGCATAAACTTTGGGTTAGTTATCTGTCCTGTAGTGTGTTAGAGCCAACTCTAATTAGCTCTTTCAAGAATGTGAAATTTTCAGTGTGAGCATTTACATTTCAAAAATTAGCAAATACTACAAACCAGCACTTGGTGTACTGTTCTAATGATTCTAGATTTAACAGGATGAGCAAAATGCATATTAAATTGTAAAATGAGCTTGTTTTTAAACATTAACTGGTACATTACTTATATCTAACAATTACTTCAAGATATAAACTTCCTTTTGTCTTCTTTAAGTGAAATTAAATTTTATATTTTTTCATTTGTTTGCTACATTTAAGTGCCCAGGGATCTCCCTTCCTCCCCTCCCTTGCACTAAAGAAAGCATTCTTTGATAAAAAGATACATATAAAAATAGATAGATATGGATGAGGATATATATATATATATATATATATACATCATACACCTACCCACATACATATAGATATAGATATAAATATAGCTATGCCTTGATTGCTTAATTATATTTATCAATTCTTTCTCTGGAGGTGGATATGCACAAGTTATTTTTCAAACAATATTTTATTCCTAATTTCATGTAAGTCTTTCCATGTTGTATTTGTTTTCTTAATTAACATGCTCATCATTTCTTCTGGTGCAGTGGTATTCTATCACAGTCATATTCTAAATCAAGCAAAATAAATTCCCACACTAGTTGTGTCCAAAATGTTTTTTTCCCCCATCCTGTACCTTAAGTCCATTCCTTCTGTGTTAGGATGGTGATAGCATTTTGATCATCATTCTTCTAGAATCAAAATTGATTATTGCATTGAGTAGTTCTTAAATCTTTCAAAGTTGTTCATTTTGACAATATCGTTATAGGACATGGTATATGGTTCTCTTGGTTCTTCTAACTTCATTCTGCATCAGTACATACAAACCTTCCTAAGGTTCTAGAAAATTATTCACTTTATTACTTCTTATACATATTTTCCAAACATGAATTTGCTGAATACTATCTTTCTTAAATAATTGTTCTAAGATCACCATTGGAAATGTGATAGAGCTGAATTATACTCTTTTACATATTATATATTTTCATTGCTCTTTGGTTTATAAACAATTTTGATTCTTTGAGGATGGTGATGCTACACTATTTGGTGCCTCACAGCATTAAGAGAACAGTGGTGAAAAAGAAGGGCAAGATGGGGGGAAGATGTTTTTTGAGCCAGAAAGTAGGGATCATTAAAAACTCTGAGTCACATTCAATTCCATTTTTCTGTCTTCAACCTGTTTAATACTGAGCCTAATTCTATTTAGTGTCTGCCTAGAGATATGTACTAGTATGTTAATTCAGTAGAATAGTCTGAAGAATGAACATGACTAGATGACCACTAGGTCCTTGATTTGTACAAATAATAAATAACTTCCCCAAAGTGGTCTCATATATGAATTGGTACTATTCGAGGTTATAATTATGTCAAATATGGTCATTAGTTCCAATCTAGTGAAAATATATAGTGTGAATTTGAATAACGCAATTATTTTGGAGGTTTCATTATTCTCTCTAATGAGAACCTAAACTCTCCATTTGTAGACAATCACATGAGCACAAATCATAAAGTCCGAAGCAATCTAATAAGCATTGCTAAAGATAATGAAACACTAGGCAAGAAACTGAAGACCTTTCAGGCACAGATGACATTATCACCACTGTTATTCATCAAAGGCAAATAGTTTGAAAACAGAGAAGCAGATGTGAAACATTGATATCTTAGAATGGCATTATTAGATTAAATATAAATATATAAAAATAAAGGAATGGCAGGCCCCTAGCCAGGAATAGAAAACAAAAAGGACTGATAAGAATTAATTTTCTATAACCTTAAAAAATTAATATATTAAAAGCTATGGAAAGTGCTGGATATTACAATCACACTGAGATAGGAAGAATAGCAACAGTGATACCCAGAAGTTCACAGGAGACAAAATGCAAGAATGACATCAATGGTAAAATGATGTCTAGACCCAAATGTCAAAGTAGGGGTGAAAATAAAGATAAAGTCAAAAATCTAACAAAAACAGAGGTGGAATCACGATAAATATGCTTTGGAACAATTCACTATATTCAAAGAAAGAAAACACAAAAATAAGAGGGGCTGTTATTAGTACTTTATATTTTAAGATGCAGACATCTAAGGAAATGCAAAATTCAGATGGAGGAAACATGGAGCAGAAAAATTAGATAAAAAATTGATAGAAGGAAAAAGAGAAGTTATATTGAAATTTAAGGAGAGAGAAGGGGAAAGAGATACAGACAGACAGAGAGAGATGGAGAAAGAGAAGAGGAGAGGAGAGAAGAGAAGAGGAAGAGAAGAGAGCTAAATAGTTTGGGAAATAAATTAGAAGCCTACTGTGAAGGCACAATAAAGTAGTGATAGAACTGCAATTATCCAGATATCCATTAAGATTCTCTTATTCTAGTTAGGATATTAATTTGTAATCAAAATTTCATCCTTAAAATTTC
This sequence comes from Monodelphis domestica, assembly GCF_027887165.1. Classification (NCBI taxonomy): domain Eukaryota; kingdom Metazoa; phylum Chordata; class Mammalia; order Didelphimorphia; family Didelphidae; genus Monodelphis; species Monodelphis domestica. The sequence goes on from NC_077228.1 coordinate 470,991,450, forward strand.
ATCCTTAAAAACCTAGAGAAGCACAATGGGGATTTCTTTTCTGGATCTGATCACTCTTAAAAAAACAAAACACCCTTTAGCCAGTGAAGATATTATGGTAACTTTGAGAAGCATCATTCCATCCTAGTGCTGAAAACATGTTCACTAGATTTTATAAGGACTGTTTTCAAAGTGTTCAGAGAAAGGATAAATAAAATTCCAATAACCTAAAATTCTTCAAGAGAACTCATCCAAGAAGAGACTAGGAAGTCCTCCAGAATGAAAAGGCAGAAGCAAAAATAATTCTGAGGAAAAGGAAAATATAAAGTTGTCTAAATAAATACTGTATGACTATGTAGGAAATTCAACAACCAATTTAGACATATATGTATATATCATATATAATACACACACAAATAAAAGGGCCAATAATGAGAGAAAAATACAAAACTGTAGTATAATTCTCAAAGAATGGTAATAGGGAAGTTAGAATTCAGAATAAGCTGAGTCTGACAAAGAAAGCTAAATTTAGTTAAAAGGTTTGCTCTTTTAAAAAATAATACTGGGCAGAATAGGGTGATTCAAGAAGGGATAAATAGAATGAGGGACAAAAATAATGGAATAGAGAAAGAAAGTATTGCCTCTCAACTTCAACTTTGTTCCTGTATTCTTTGCCAATGAGAAATGATATTAGAATGGAAAGTACAGAATAAAAATGGATAACAGAAAGTTGAGGTGGAGCCAAAATAGAGGAGTAACTACAGAGCATCACCATTTCACAAAGAGTAAAATATCCCCACAAAATAAATGCAGGAGTGAAGGAATCAACAAAGAGACACAGTGAAACAATCCTCAGAAGAGGAAAACTCAAAAGGTAGACTGAGACCATCTGGGGTTCTAGTGTGAGAGTGGAGGAGAGCTAGCAGGAGGTATAACAATGAGTGAAGAACAAGGCAAGAGAAAATCACACCCCCACATTTGTTCTCACTGGTTAAGCTCTGTCTAGGGGGAAGACCCTGAGATCCTGCCTGGGCCAAGTAGTGGTCCAAACCAACCCATACCCCTTGAAATTTCAAACCTGTGAAGATGTTCAGAGTCCCAGGCCAGGGCAATCTGGGCTGAAGGAAGTCAATCCACATGGGCCCAGAACGAAGTCAGGATTACCAGTCTGGGTGTTGGATAAGTACATAATCCACAGTTTGGGGTGAGGATACAGTTCTCAGGGGGATCTTCCCCAGGATCTTTTTGCCCAAAACTAAGATTCCAGAACAGGGCAATTAAGGATATGCCTGATTGAATCAAAACACCTGGAGATTTAAAAAAAATGAGCCTAAGCATGGGGCTACAATTTGATCAGCACCTGACCTGATCAAGTGCAGAGTGAGATTAAAAGTTTACACCCAAGCCTGAGGAAAGCCTTTAAGCTAGCAACATCTCAATAGTCAATTGAATCAACAGGGGGAGGCTATTCTCAGAGCTCTCAGTCCTCAGATCATCTATTAAACTAGTAAGAACCCAGAAAATGAGCCAAAAACAGCATCAAGGAAGGACTGAATTTTAAGAGGGTACCCCAACTTCCCAAAAAAAAAAACAAAGCCTACCTATAATTAAATAGGAAAAATGAGCAAGTAACCAAAAAAGCATCTAACTCTAAAGACTTTTTATGGAGACAAAGAGCAAGGTACAGATACAGAAGTGTACAGCAAAAGCACAGGAAACACATGCTATGTCCAAAAGAAAACTGTGGAATGGACACAGAGTCTGGAAGAACTCAAAAAAGACTTCAAAAACCAATTAAGAGAGGTAGATGAAATGTGGGAAAAAGAAATGAAAGTGATATAAGAAGGAAGAAAAGTAAAAAAAGAAGAAATGAAAGTGATATAAGAAGAAATGGGCCAATTGAGAAATAAGAATCAAAAACTGATAGAGGAAAACCAGGCCTTAAAAATCAGAATTTACCATCTAGAAATGAATGATTTAATGAGAAATCAAGAAACAATAAAGCAGAATCAATGGGATGGAAAAAAAAACAGGAAAACATGAAATAACTTATTTTAGAAAAAACAACTGACCTAAAAAAAAAGATCTAGGAAAAACAATCTGAGAATTATTGAACAACCTGAAAGCTATGATGACAAAATAACCTTGGATATCATATTACAAGAAATTACAAAAGATAACCCCCTAAGATCATTGAATAAGAAAATAAAATTGAAATTGAAAGAATTCACAGATTGCCTCCAGAAAGAAATCCTCAACTGACAACACCCAGAAATGTAATAGCTAAATTCAAGAGCCATCAAGTCAAGGAAAAGATATTTCAAACAGTCAGAAAGAAAATATTCAAATGCATTGGAGCTACAATCAGGATCACTCAGGACCTAGCAGATTCTACATTAAAGGATCATAAGGCATGGAATATGAAATTCAGGAAGGCAAAAAGATTTGGGTTTGCAAATCAGGATTTGGGTTTATAAACCAGAGTCACCTATAAAGCAAAACTCAGTCTATTCTTTCAGGAGAAAATATGATCATTCAATAAAATAGAAGATTTCCAAGCTTCCCTGCATAATAAGCCAGATCTAAACCAAAAATTTGAAGAACAAATATGAGACACAACAGAAGCCCAGAAAGGTAAATAAGAAAGAGAAAATTTAAGGGATTCATTAAGGTAAAAATGTTTATATGTCTACATGGAAAGGGGATCTCTGTAATTTGCAAAAAATACTCTTAGTAGTAGACAAGATAGAAAGAATTTATTCAGAAATAGGATGGAGAAGTAATTTGATTATGATAATATGATGTATATGATGATATATGCTGATCTGATAGATATATATATATATAAATGTGATGATATGGAATGATATGTATGTAAGTATGGTAGGATATTTATGCATATGAATAACAGATGATATAAAATATAGAGAGGGAGATAAAGAGAAGGAAATAAAATCCTAGACATTCGAGTGAAACATTAATTGAAACTATCAATAATTTTGGCAAAGTAGCAGGATATAAAATAAATCCACATATAAGCACTTCTATATATAACTAACAATATCCTGCAAGAAGGGATAGTATGAGATAATCCATTTAAATTAGCCATAAATACTATAAAATACCAAGCAGTATATCTTCCAAAACAAATCCATAAACTACATAAACATAATTATAAAACATTTTATACAAATATAATCTTATTTAAATAAATAAATATTAATTTTTCATTTATGGACAAAATCAACATAATTAACATTAACATAACTAATACATTTATTCAATACCATCCCAATTAACTTAATCAAAGGTTATTTTATTGAATTGGAAAAAATAGTAACAAAATTCATTTGGATAAACAAGAGGTCAAGAATATCAAAGGAAATCTTAAAAAGAATGTTAAGGAAGGAGGTCTAGTAGCACCAGATTTCAAACTATATTATAAAGCTGTCATTATCAAAACTATCTGGTACTGGCTAAGAAATAGAAAGATAGGCTAAATACAATAGACATAAAACAAATAGTCTTCAAAAAATATAGGAATCTTATTTTTGGCAAAGGTAGTTATAAGTTTTTGAAGTAAGAATTCACTATTTGTTAAACTGGAAGGCAAAATCAATGTATATATATGAATCAATGTTTTATATCATTTACTTAGACAGAATCAAAATGTATACATGACCTAGGTATACAGGAGATATAAATAAATTAGATCAGGAAACATATCATCTATCAAATTTATGGATTTGAGAAGAATTTATGAATAAATAAGAGAAAGAACTGTGAAATATTAGATAGTTTGAATACATTAAGTTGAAAAATTTTGTACTAAACTAATGTAGTCAAGATAAGTAGGAAAGCAATAAGCTGAGGAAAAAATTGTGGAAATTTTCTTAGATAGTGATCTCATGTCCAAAATATAAAGAAACCTTTATCAAATATATGAGAGTGAGCCATTTCCCAATTGACATGTAGTCAATAGATAAGAACAAACAGTTTTGGATGAATAAAGCAAGGATACATATAAACATAAGACATCTTGCACTAAACCATTTTTGATTAGAGAAATGCAAATCAAAATAACTGAGATATCATTTCACACCTATTAGATGGAATAAAATGATAAAAAGGCAAAATGACAAATTTTGACTGGGATATGAAAAAATAGGGATACCAATGTATTATGATAGAATTGTAAACTGATCACATTTTGAAGTACAATCTGGAATAATACTTGAAAAAGTTATACTGTGTACCTTTTGACCTAATAATACCACAGTTAGGTTTATTTCTTTCGGTGGTCAAGGCAAAAGGAAAAGGAACAGCATTTTCCAAAAAAGAAATTATAGCAGCTATTTTTATGGTGGTAAGGAACTGGAAACTGAAGACATGTCTTGTCATTTGGGGAATGGATGCACAAGTTATGATATGTGTTATATATGTAAATACATATAGTGTCATAAAAAATGACAAACAAGATGATCACAAAAAAAAAACCTGGAAAGATTTATATGAAGTGATAAAGTAAAGTGAGCAGAAGCAGTAGAACATTGTACATGGTAACAACAATAATATATGATGATCAACTGCTAATGACAACTATTTTCAACAAGAAAAGGATATAAGACAACTTCCAGGGATTCATGACAAAAAAAGGATATCCACAACCATGGAAGAAAGAGTCCATATGCAGACTGAAATATACCATTTTTCCTCTTATTTCCTAAATGGGTTTTTCTCTAGTGTAAGCAATATGTCCTGTTTCATAACATGACAAACAAGAAAATATGTGTTATTTGATAAAATATGTACAAGCATTGTATTACCTGCCTTCTTGGGGAAGGAGGGGAAGAAAGAAAGAGACATTAATATTTGGACATTGGTAATGTGATCATTTGGTTCTCTTGGATACGCATACTTATAATTTGTCATATATTTATAACAAATCACATGTATTAAATTATTATATATATATATTATGTTATAAGTAGAAATACATGGAAACTAAAAAGAAACATTATCCATATCTATAAAACAAGAGAGACAAGTTAAAAATCATTAAACTGTAAAGAAATTTAAAAAAAAAGAAATAAAAGTAATGAGGAGTAATACATTGCACCATCAGTGAGGAAGATCTAGGTTTCTATACTGCTTCAAGTACTTATTCTTTTCTTTTAGGGGAATAGCTCATCAGTAGAAGAAGATGAAGCTGGAAAGCCTCTTTCCAGAAAAGCATGATGACATGGAATAGAAGTTCTTTGGGGAGATTTGAGCATGGCTAGATACTCTGTGACAAGTTCTGAGTCACTAGCTACATAGTAAATAGGACCACTTTGATTAGCTATGGAGCTAGACCTGGGGTATATTCAAATAGGTGAGAGTTATCTTGTATTTCTAGACTTATTGGCATTGGAGAAGTAGCTGCAGCTGTTGAGGGAGAAGACTTGAATCCTCTCTAACATGGAGCCAGCATGAAGCGAAAAATGCAAGAATGTATGGCTCTACTTTTGCTTCTGTATCTCCTGTGCTTAGTTTTTACTGATTCTAAGTAAAGGAGATTAGAATAGTTCTGACCTTATGAGCTTCACAATATCAACAAAGTGAGCCATCTGGAAGCCTAGGAATGGATTCTAGGCCAAAGAGTCCAACATTGAGACCCTGAGGAATGATCTCTGGGACTCACATCATCAGTAACTGAAATATAGACTCATGAAACAGCAAGGCCATATTTGGACATGAATTGAAGAGCTCAATCCTGTGTAGAATTTGCATTGTCCAAATCTACTTTCCCCTGGGACCAAGGGAGTTTAGGGGAGAATATTTCCCTGAGGTGTTGAGAAATGTTTACATTTCTTTTTCTTGCTATTTCCTCAAAGTAAATACATATTTGGGAACGTTTATTGGGGATGATTGATCTAATGGAACTGTAGAGTTAATAACTAGAAAGTTAATAATTTGTAGTTAAAACTGGAATCAAGGGCTTGAATTGATATGATTAAAGACACTCTAAACCCCTCAGAGATTCCTCTAGACCTCTGACTGGGGGATGTAGCTCTGCTCTGGGAAAATGAAACTAGTAGAGTGTAGCTCTAACATTTGTAGTTCTTTCTTTTCCTATCCATCTATCTGGTGAGTGGCGAGATGGTGCCAACTTCCTGAGCTATCTGTGTTACATCCCAAGTTTTGGGGTGAGAATTTTGGCTTAGAAAAAAACAGTGAAACTTCAAAATGTAAAGTGGGCCCTTAGTGCTATGGATGATGTCTCTGAGAGAAGAATTTATATAAAAACCAAAAGAAAAAAAAAGATTTAAAAGTAGAAGGAATCTAATATGAAATTTTTAATTGGAATATAAGTTACTTTAGAGTATGTACTGGTTTGGTCATTTTATGTTTACTATTTTTATATTTTGTCTCCAATGTGTCTGGAATATAGTAATGCTTAATAAATTTTTATTTGATTGTCTAAATTACTTATAAAATTACTTAATCATTTGACAAGACATAGAATCATAGGTCTAATCCAAATAATCAGGAAAAATATCCTAGTCATCATTGCTTAAGGGAGATAGTGAGGGAAAAAAAACTTCCTACCCTTGTACCTATTCAGAACTTGCATACATTGCTCATAGACTATGCTAGGTGTATAAAGCAAACAGGATGCAACAGAATGGTTAAAATTGGACAATTAAGTTATTGTACAAAAACGATGATTCTCTAGGTGACGTCAACAGAATGTCTAAGAGATCTTTTTTTCAGAATTAGGGGTATGACTAAATGGAATAGTGAGGATTGTTCACAAAAATTGGGCTTACAACCAAGTTTGTGTCAAAATATGGAAAAGAGAAAAGGAGAAATTATTCTTGCAGTGTTCCAAATGACTCATAATTCCTCCCTCTTTTCAATCAGTGAAGAAAATTAAGAACTGTCCAATGCTCTATTTTGTAGTTAAAATGATATATAATTATCCAAGGAGTTGTATATAAAATATGTGACGTTAGAAATTGTCATGCAAAACATACGAAGGAATGGGAGGAATGGCCTATACCCCAAAAGTATAAAAACAGTCCAGTTTTATCAGAACTTATTAAAAAATATACCATTAACAGAGTGCCTGACACAGATAAGCTCTTAATAAAATACTTGTTGATTGATTTGCTAATAGGAATGGATATATTAAACAGAATGACACCCTTGAATTCATTCCTGAAGGTGATAGGATCTCCGTTAGGGTTAATTTCAAGAAAGAGGGTTGAATTTTCTGACAGGATTTAAGGGCAAGTAATGCACAGAGGCAGTGGGACAGATTAGATTACCTCTCAAAGCTCTTTCCCAAGCTCTGATTCTTTAGTCATTCATTTATAAGGAGAATAGGAAAGATAGTTTATTGTAAGTCAAGTGCACAAAGCTTAAACTTTTCTCCCTCAAGGGCCAGTACTACTTACTGTGGTTTCATGGTATAATTGCTTGACACTGTACTTAGGGTACCATAAATGGTATTTTACAAATTTGTATTCTTGCTGCTGTGGTAACACATCATTCTTCTTTAAGTAGTTTAAAGACAGAGCTACAAAATGTGATCACATTTTCAAAATGCCCTTTACTTTTTAGCTGAATGCTCTTAGTTCCAGAGAAAAGAAAGCTGGTTAGAAAAAAAAAATCTGTTTCCACTCAGGGATTCCAACCTTTCATTTTGCAAAGCCTTGTGGGAATACTTTTTTTCCTGGTCTGCATTCCAGTAGCCTTTTTTATTTCCTGTAGCTGTGTCAAAAGCAGTAATAGCAATTCTAAAGAATGGAACAGGTTACTTTATAATATACATACCATATGGTTCAATAGTATTCTTTCTTCCTTCGTTTGTTTTGAAATTATTGCAAAGGATAATAGTGAGTCTGTTGCCTAATTACTGTCCCATGTGCAAGCAAATGGATGCAAAATACTGAAAGTCTGCCATCTCCAAATCTTGTGTATTCAATTTTTCTTGTGGTGGAAGCCTCTAAATTACAAAAAAAAAAAATTTAGAAAATCTGGCTTCCATGGCTGCACATTTTGGATCAGCACCAAGAACATATATTACATCCATGCTTTCCATTTTTACTGCCTGTTTCCCCATTTGCTGGAAAAATGCATACTTTGCTTTCATCAGCATTTTCTCAGTATACAGATCTTCAGGATGGGAATGGAAAGAATTGGGTGGGTAATGTGAATGAAGTAGTATATCGAAGTAGTAAATTGTCCTCATCAAGAAACTCATGTTACAGTCCAGTATAAGAGACTTGCTTTTTTTCTAAAATGCTATGTGGCACAATGCTTATTAAATAAATTTCCATATATTTTGACAGAAGTGAATTTCAACGAATTCCAATTCAGTTTAATGATAGAAGTATGGTATAGTAAGGAAGCAGCTAGGTAGCAGGGTGGATAAATCACCAGGTCTGGAGTCAGAAAGATCTGAGTTCAAATCCAGCCTCAAAACACTAGCTCTGTGACCCTGGACAAGTCATTTAATGCTGGTTGCTTCAGTTTCTTCATCTTTAGAATGATCTGGAGAAAGGAATAACAAAACCACTCTGATATCTTTACCAAGAAAACCCTAAATGAGGTTGTGAAGTTTTGGATATAACTGAAACAACTGACTGACAACATAATATAGTAGACAAGATAACTGGTCTTAAAGTCAGGAAGACCTGGGTTCAAATTTTGCTTCTGGCACATATTGACTCTATGACCGTTGACAAATAACTTAACCACTAAGTGCTGTAGGCCAACAATTTTCAAAGTGTTTGTCCCTGGACCACTAGGAGTCCCTGAGAAAAAGGAGGACTGCAAGGTCAAAACTATTTTCATAATATTAAATGCTATTTTCTTATTGAATCACTTCTTTATTTTCCCAATTGCACATCTGTGTGACTCTATATTTCCTTCATATACTTAAGCCAAAACAACATATAGCAACATGCTGAATACAGAAGATAGGAAAATATAACTTTTTTGACCTGTCAGGCATTAAAGAAATTATAAAAATACATAAAACAACGCTGCTATTCTTACTACTTTCTTTTATTGTTATTTTGCAAAGTCTGGCTATTCTCTCATTAAAATTTTGTTTATGGTAACATGTAATGGTTTTGTTAATTCAATTTAATTAATAAATATATATTTAAGAATTTATGTTTTAATACTACAAATATTGATATATGTAATTGATATAAATAAAATCTTTATTTGGAATTAATAATTTTTTAAAGTATAAAGACTGACATTAAGAACTTTGACTTTGTTCTAGATAATTCTCTAAGAATGTGAATTGAATTTAGGTGATGCAGTGGATAGAGATAGATCTAACTGGGCCAGGAGTCAAGAAGACCTGAACCCAACCTGAAGTCAAACATTTATTAGGTAAATGGTCCTGGGCAAGTCACTTAACTGTATTTGCTTTAGTTTCCTCATCTATAAAATAAGTTGTTGGAGGAAATGGTAAACAAGTCTAGTATCTTTGCCAAGAAAACTTGGAAAAGGTTCACAAAGAATCAGAAAAGACTGAAAAACAACTAAACAACAAAATAAATTGTAAACAAGGTATCAACAGGTATTGGTAAAATGAATTTCCTCATCTTGGAGGATCACTAAGCTAGACTTGAGAAAAGACACAAAGATGACACTGTCCTTTCCTTGCTGAAACTTATAAACCAGAAAGAAAGGCAAGATATATTCAAGTAATTGTGATACTAAAAAGTAAAATATCAGAATATGCAAATTATCTGTGACTTTCAAAGCAGATTGCAAGAGTTTACAAATTAATAGAAAAAATCCAGTTTGCTCCTTATGAACCAGAGATATTAAGTAATTTATTCATAAGTCATAATACTTATAAGTACCTGAAGTTAGATTCTGAATCTTAAACTTCCTTATTCATAGGACAAGTGATTTAGAGTTAGAAGGGATCTTTGCAATCTAACTCCATGGAACAGAAGAGAAAAATTAGGTCCAAATTAGGTGGTGACTTGCCCAAGGTAGTACAGAGATAGCTTTGAAGGCAGGATTTGACACAACGTAATAATAATTCAAATCTAGTGCCCTTTTCACTAACTTTCACCTCTCTCTCATGTTGTTTCTACAGTGTCTGCAAAAGGGAATGGATGAGAATATTATGTGGGTTCAGAACAATTAATAATCATGGACGTATGGCAGAAGTCAGAGAGGAACTCATATGGGAGGTCATATTAGATTTGGGTCTTGGTGAATAGAATTCTAATAGACAGGGATAGGGGAAGAAGGCATTCCAAGATTAGAGAATGGAGTAAGCAAAGACGAAGAGGCAGGAAATCTGAAAACATGATGGGGAGAAGGCTGTGAGTACTTGAGTTTGTCAGACCACAAATACTTTAAAAAGGGTGTGGTGTGAAGTGGGTCTGAAAAATAAAGTGAGCTCAAACTTGACAAATTCACGGATACTAATGGGTTTTTATTTCATTAGAAAAGCTTTGAAATGTCATTGCAAATATATCATCAGGGGAACATTATAGTCAAATTTGTGCTTCTCCAGTATGTCAGTCATAATAACCATGAAGCTGCAGTGCATCAAATTTGGAGGGAGAAATATTGAGAACACTGATAGCATTTTCACTGCTTAAGTAGAAGAAAAACAATGCAATTCTAAGTATACAGCAGTTACTCTGTATAAGTTATTAAACAGGAAACTTGCCACTGCATTGAGCTTTTCTCTGGTTTCTCCAATTTCTCACTTAAGATGCAATTCATTGCCTCTCTCCCCATGAACAAAATTCCTTGTCATTCTGTTCTGGCTTTGTCGTGAAAGATGAAGTAAAATGTATGGGAATATTTTTGGTCATCCTTTTTATTTATTTTTAATCATATTTTATTTTTTCTAATTACATTTAAAAACAAATTTTAAGATTAGTTTTTTTAACATTTTGAGTTCCCAAAGTCCTCCTTCCTTTCCTAATTTCTATTCTCCCTGAGACAATAAGCAATTTTATAAAGGTTATATGTGTGTGATCAGGCCAAGCATGGTTCCATATTATTCCTATTGTGGAAGAAGATACATATTAAAAATGAAGAAAATAAAGTGAAAAATGATAAACTTCAATCTGCACTCATATCCTATCAGTTCTTTCTCTGGAGGTGGTTAGAATGTTTCATCCTGAATCCTCTGTTGCCTTGGACCACTGTATTGCTGAGAATAGCTAAGTTATTCACAATTTATCATTATATAATACTTCTGTTACTTTTTTAAAATAATATTTTATAATAAGCTAAATCCTACTTTTCTGAGTCCATAATATCTCTTACATTTGCCCTTTGTTTTCACTTACCTGCAACCACCACTGAAAATGCTCTAATTTTAAAGATTAAATGAAAACACTCAGTTGGTTATGAAAATTTGTTTTGCTCAATAGAGAAATGGGAGGGAAAGGGCATAGGATTTATTGGGGATGGGAGAACAGGGAGAGATGATAAAAGGAAAGGTAGATCAAGAGAGGCTTTATTCAGAAGTAAAACAGATTTTTGAGGAAGGCCAGGAGAAAAAGAGAGAAAGGTAAACAAAAGAAAATCAGGTAGAGGGGAATTACATAGTTGGTAATCATAACTGTGAATGTAAATTAGATGAGCTAACCCAAATGGAAGCAGAGCAAAATGGATTAGAAATCAAAATTCAATAATATGTGGATTACAAGAGATAGGTGAAACAGAAAGACATACAGAGAATTAAAATAAAGGATGGAGTTGAATTTATTATGCTTTAGCTGAAGTAAAAAAAGAGGGGTAGCAATCATGATCTCAATTGAAGTGAAAGTAAATCAGTTATTTTAAAGGAATAATCAGGGAAATCACATTTTGTTCAAAAGCACCATAGACAATGAAGTAATGCAAATTTTACAGCAAGTTTCACAGATAATGACCTCATTTCCCAAATATATAGAGAACCAAGCCAAATTTGTAAAAATAAGAGGCATTTCTCAACTGATAAATGGTCAAAGAATATGAAACGGAAGTTGTTAGAAGAAGAATTCGAAGCTATCTATATTTATATGAAAAACTGCTCTAAGTCACTACAAACTAGTGAAAGGCAAATCTAACTACTCTAAGATATTACCTTGCACCTATCAGAAATGACGAATGCTAGAGGACGAGGGAAAAAAGAAAATTAATCAACTGTTGGTGGAGTTGTGAACTGGTTCAACCATTCTGGAGCACAATTTAGAACTATGTCCAAAGGGTTATGAAATTTTATATATACTTTGACCTAGAAATACCACTACTGGCTTTGTAGTCAAAAGATATAAAATAAAAAGGGAAAGGTCATATCACAAAAGTTGTTGAAAGCAACAAAATATTTATACTAGCAAAAAATTAGAAATTGATTTGGTTGGTGGCTTATCATTTGGGAAACAGTTGAACAAGTTCTGACATATATTTGGGATGGAATATAGTATAGTTTTGCTATAAGAAATGACAAGGGAACATGCCAAGAAAAATCCAGGAACTATATGATCATAAATACAAAACACTTTTTATACAAATAAATCCATATCAAAATATTTGGAAAATATTAATTGTTCATGGGTAGGCTAAGACAATATAATAAAAATGACAATTCTTTCTAAATTAATTTGCTTATTCTGTGACATACCAAACTAGCCAAGAATTATTTCATATATCTAGAAAAATAATAACAAAAATTCATCAAGAAGAACAAAAAACTAGAATATCAAGGGAATTAATGAAGAAAAATGTGGAAAAGTTGCTTAAAGTGACAACTACCAAAACAATCTGGTATTGACTAAGAAATGAACACCAGTGGAATAGATTAGGCAGTCAATATATGTAGTGACAATAGTAAGTTAATGTTTGATAAACCCAGAGAATCAAGTTTTTTGGGGGGAAAAACCATACTTTTTGACACAAACTGCTGGGAAAACTGGAAAACAGTATGGTAGAAATTAGGCACAGACCCACGTGCTAACATGACAAAAAAGGATAATTATAAATGTTAGAGGAGATGTAGAAATATTAGGACATTAATACACTACTGTTGGAGCTGTGGATGAATGTATCCATTCTGGAAAGTAATCTAGAACCAGGCTTAAAGGGTCATAAAACTTTGCATACCATTTGACCTAGAAATATTACTACTAGGGCTGCATCATAAAGAGATTTAAAATAGGGCAAATGTCTGTTGTAGCAGTCCATTTGTGCTGACAAAGAACTAGAAACTGAAGGAATGTCCATCAATTGGGGAAGACTGAACAAGTTGTGTTATATATTTGTAAGGGCATACTACTATACCATATGAAATAACAAGATGATCACCAAAAAAAAAAAAACTGTAAAAATTTATATGAAGTATTACCAGGTAGAGTGAGCAAAACCAGAAGAATGCTGTATATACTTACAGCAATAATGTATGATGATCAACTATGAAATATTTAACAACTATCAACAAGGCATGAATTCTGGGCAATTTCAAAGGACTCGTGATGAGAAAGGTTATATACTGCCATAGAAGAAACAGACAAGTCTGAATGCAGATTGAAACATCTCATTCTTCAATTTGTTTCCACTATGAATTTTTTTCTAATGCAAGCAATATATATCTTGTTTTACAACAGGAGGAACATAGAAATACGTGTTATATGATAATATATGTACAACCTATATCATATTACTTGGCTTCTTGGGGAGGGTAGAGAGATGGGAGGGGTGGGGGGGAGAGAATATGGAATGCAAAGTGTTAGAAAATTAATACTAAAATTGCATTGAATATGGGGGTAAATGATCTTAGTAACCTGGTGTTTGATAAACCCAAAGATCCTAGCTTTTGGAATAAGAACTCACTTTGTAACAAAAACTGCTGGGAAAATTGGAAAACATTATGGCAGAAGCTAGGTATAGGCCATTATCTCACACCCTATACCAAGGTAAACTCAAAATGAATATGTGATTTTGATATAAAGAGCATTCCCCTAACTAAATTAGGGGAACACAGAATAGTTTACCTGGAAGATCTCAGGAGAAGGGAAGAATTTGTGAACAAACAAGAGATAGAGAGTATTATAAGATATAAAATTAATAATTTGATTATATTAAACTTTAAAGCTTTTGTACAAACAAAAACTAATTTAACCAAGATTAGAAGGGAAACAACAAACTGGGAAAAACAACTTTCATAATGTATGTCCCTTATTAAAGGTCTAATTACTCAAATTTATAATAAACGAAGTCAAATTTATAGGAATACAAGCAATTCCCCAACTGACAAATGGTCAAAGGATATGAACAAGCATTTTTCAGATGAAGAACTCAAAGCCATCAATAAATCACTCTTGACTAGAAAATGCAAATTAAAAGAATGCTGATGTACCACCTGACACCTATGAGATTGGTCAATATGGCAGTAAAGGAAAGTAAGTGGTAAATGTTGGAGGGAATGTAGCAAAATTGGGACACTAATGCATTGTTGGTGGAGTTGTGAACTGATCCAACCATTCTGGAGGTCAATTTGGAACTATACCCAAAGGGCTATAAAACTGTGCATACAAAAAATTGAAAAATGAGGGGATATTTTTCTATTGGGGAATGGCTGAACAAATTGTGGTATATGATGGTGATGGAATACTTTTGTGCTATAAGGAATGATGAACTGCTTGATTTCTAAAAGAACTGGAATGACCCATATGAACTAATGTGAAGTGAAGTAAGCAGAACCAGGAGAATATTATACACAGTAAACAAAACATTGTGGGACAATCAGATGTAATTGACTTTACTACTTATTAAAGCAATGCAATGATCCAGGACAACTCTAGGGACTTATGAGAAAGAATACTATTCACATCTAGAGAAAGAAAAAGTGGAGAAGAAACGCAGCAGGAAAACATACAATTTTCTTTATATGAGTATGTCACTTGGGATTTTGGTTTTAAAACCTATTATTGGTTTTTCAATACTAGTACATTTTTATTTACATTATTTACATAAGAAATGATTAGCAAGACAATTTCAGAGAAAGCTGGAAAGATCTCCAGAAACTGATACAGAGCAAAATAAAGAATCAGGAGAACATTGTGCACTAAAAAAGCAATATTGGACAATAATTATCTGTGAAAACTTGACTACTCTCAGCAATGCAATGATCTGGGACAATCCTAAAAGGCTTATGACAGGGAATGCTATCCACCTCCAGAGAAAGAACTGTTGGAGTCTTCTTTAACATCAGTGTATTTATGGTTATTTGGGGGTTTTGGTTATGCATGACTTTGCTCTTACAACAGTGACCAATATGGAAGTGTTTTGCGTGACAATACAATATTTTTAAATCATATTGACATGTAATCTGGAAAAAATTAAAAACTAAATGATAAGAAGTGATTTCAAAAAACAAACACAAAACATGACAATACCTATATGAATTAATGCAAACTGAAGTGAGAACTTGGAGATCACTGTGCACAGTAACAGCAATGTTTTAATGATGATCAATTCTGAAAGACTTGGCTACTCTGATCAATATAATGATCTAAGACAATTCCAAAGATCTCAGTATGAAAAAATGCTATAAACTTCCAGAGAAAAAAACTGATGAACTCTGAGTGTAAACTGAAGTTTAATTTTCCTGATTCCTTAATTTCTTTGCCTTTTTATTTTTCAATATGTCCAATATGGAAATGTTTAGTCTTATTTCACATGTATAACTGATATTTTATTTATCTTTTTAGTGGAAAGGGAAAAGATGGGAAGGAGAGAGAAGAATTTGGAACTAAAGGAGAAAAAGAAAAAAGCCCTCATTACTTCTAACCTGGACTATCACTGACTTTACCTATTTCCAATCTATTTTTCCAATTATTTCTTCACACTTCTACCAGAGAAATATTTCTAATGCATGTTTGACTATAACACTTTTAAAACAACAATAAAACCTTCTCAGTGTTTCCCCATGAGTCAAAAAATCAAAATATAAACTCATAGCCTATTAGCCTTCAATATAAAATACCAAGATGCTTTTTTCCAGCCTTATAACATACAATTGCCATTCAAGTTTTTGGCTTTTTATGCAAAATTTATTGGTATCTATCAATAACAATAACTATATATATATATGTATATATTTGTATAGATCAACGTTCATTACTGGAATGGTTTCTTCGCACATATCTGCTAATACCTGCTAAAATTTTTCCCTTTTTTTGAAGAATCTGCCAAGTTTACCATGATGTTCAACAGTATATGGTCTAAGGTCTTATATAATTTTCTTTTAGAATTATAGGACCATAATTTTAGAGCTAGAAGAGACAAAGGCAGACATTTATCACAATACAATTTTAAGCATCTGTATAACTGATCCTTTATCTTACTCCTTGAGGGAAGATATTCTTTCATCTTCGAATCCCCAGAGTCTATTATAGATAATTAATACATAAACATTAACATATAGTTGCTTGATTGATTTTCTAAAAAAATATCATCTCGTTTTCTTTCTTTATCAATGTAAAGGGCAGGTTTTGTTATCTTATCCTGATTTTTACAAATGGGCAAACTGAGCCTCAGATAGGTTAAGTGATTCGCCTAAATTAGCTCAGCAAATGTCACAGCTGGGATGAAACCTGAATCTAACTGAATCCAAGTTTTGGGGTCATTCTATCATACTGTATTGCCCCTCTAAATATAAGAATGTACAATCTCTCCTTTTAATGTTAATTTTTCAATATTAAAGTTATGATGCAATATTGAATATTGAATATAGAAAAAACACATTCAAATGTGTGGTTTTGTACCATCAATTAAATATAGGCAAAAGGAATGGGAATTATCCCTCTGAGCTTATTCTTCTAATGTTCTAGGGCATTAGCAATTTGGGTTCTTAGAGTAATCCATTGGATGCTGTTTTTTTTCTTCTCACACTACAGTTCTCCCTTTCATAAATGAATTCCCACAAGTGTGCTTCTCCTTTACCATAAACAAGTTGACTTATCAAAGGAACTTATCAAAAGGCTTCACAGGAACATTAACTACAACGTATTTCCCCTCAAATCTAAAGTATACTTTCCCACAAATACATACAGAATCAATAGGAGAAAGAACAGGTATAAACTTAAAGTGTAATGTTGACTCACATATATAGAATATATAGTTCTCTTTCTTTTAAACCCTTACCTTCTGATTTAGTATAATTCTAAGAAAGGAGAGTAGCAAGGGCTATAGGCTATCAGTTAAGTGACTTGTCCAGGGTCACACAGCTAGAGAATTCAGATTTGAACACAATTCTAGTCCTAGTACTCTATCCACCAGGCTATGTAGCTGCCCCTGAAAATACACATTTCCAAGGCAATTCATAACCCTAAGACCACAGGACCTCAAGGTCCTTTATTTTTTTGGAGTGTCCTAGAAGTCCAGTGTAGGAATTTGGGGGAGAGGGAGGGGATGCTATCAATGACAGAAGAGGAATTATATTATTCAACTGGTCTTAGATCCTTCTAGGCATAGGATCTCCGCTGGGGGGGTCAAACTGCTTCTAGGCTAGGTCAATCAATTCACTCTACCACTGGGCAGCTTCACTTTGGCTAAGCCTGGCATATGCTACAGGGTGACTATTATTGGAATAGATGAGGAAGATCAATAAGTTCTTACTAAGGCCCAATATCTTTACTGTTTGGACAACCTGCTAGACTCCCTGGGATCATTTTGCAATAAGCAGCTATGATTCAACGGAATTTTACAATTCTTTTTTTCAGCTCAATGGTTGGGTACTCTTTTCAGCAAGGGCAACAACCCTCAGCCTAGGATTGGCAGAAGCATCTCTTCTTTGATCACCTCAAAGACTCAGCTGTGAAGTTTATCACCTCCATAGAGGAAATAAGAGAGATCTAGTCTGTCCTGTTCAATAGTCTTTCACAATTCAGTGATGGAATCCTTCATTTATCATACTGTAGGATAATCAAGGCTGACAGCCTTATAGAAATTAGGGCATGTAATCAAATTTTATTGACTATTCAACATTATGAATGTTGAATAATAATGTTGAATAAAAATATTGAATAATAATAATAATAATAATAATTGCCTCTAGGGGGAAAAAACACCAATTTAATCCCAAAAGGTTTCAGGAATTATGTCTTGTACCAGTGCTCTTGGGAAAGTTCTCTTTTCTGCCCTTCTTAGGGCTGTGTGCTTTCCTTTGAGATCACCTTCTGATAAATGTCTGCCAGTCAGAACTTCTCTCAGTCAGTAGCCAGATCTCCAAGTACAGAGAATGTGAGAGTCAGTTCCAGTAATGTCCCAGAAGAAGACTGTTGGGGAAGACATCAAGTGTATTTCTTATGACTCTAGCGAAGGTCATCTCTAAATTACATTTCAGTTCTGACTGAAGGCATTACCTTAGTTTGTGATGGGAGTCAGTTAACTTAACATCATTAGCTAGTATTTAATCAATTGTTCACCAGATTTGGGAAAAGCACAAATCATTAGGAGTTGTTAACCATATTTGAAACATATATGTGTCATGTAACCATATCCATTTCCTCATCTAATTTTTTTAGTATTTAACAACTTTTTAACATCAAAAAATGGAAACTTTAAAACAATGGCTCATAGTAAGTTAACAATGACATTTCTCATACTAAGTTAACATACTTATTCTAAATATAATGGCACTAGCAGTGGGGAGGATTGGGAAAGGTTTCATGTAGGAGTGGATATTTGAGCTGAGTTTTAAATGAAATTAGGAATTCTAACAGGTAGATACAAGGAAGGGACACTTCACAGTCCTGGGGGATGGTATATATAAAGACACAAAGATTAGAGGAGAAATATTTTATATGAGAATCATAAGATGGCCATTTTGGCTAAAATATAAAGTGCATAAAGTGGAGTAAAATAAGCCTGAAAAGGTAGATTGGAGCTAGATTGTAAAGGTTTTTTTTAATACGGGGGGTGGGGTGGGGAGGGTTGTGTATGAGGTGATAAGGAGAGTTTATTGAGCAAGGGAATAACATCAGAATTTAGTTTTAGGAATTCCACTTTGGTAGCTGAATGAAGGATAAAATGGAAAGGGGCAATATTTGAGTTAATGAAAACAGTTCTTTCTATTCTGCAGGTGAGAGGGGGGAAAAGACATAAACAAGGATGGTAGCTGCATAAATGAAGAAAAAGAGGATAAAATTGATGAGTATTGGCAATTGATTGTCAACCATGTCATCATTCTGCCAATGTAACTTCCATCATTCCCTATTGTTTTTAGAATAAAATGCAAACTCCTCAGTTTGACATTTAAAGCCTTTTATTGCCTTCAGCCTGTTTTATAGACTTTTCAAAAATGTACTTTCTTTCATAAACTCTCTATTCTATTCAAGTTATCTTATTTTCTTTTTCTTAAGCTTTCTATACCATCTCCCATCTCTGAACAGCTACACAAGAAGTCCCCCATGTCTGTAGTGTACTCCCTCCTCACTTCTGGCTCTTGGAAGCCTTAGCTTCCATTGAGAATTACCTTGCCGGCTAGCATAATATGGGTGTTACTATAATATCCTCAAATTATATTGTAT
This sequence comes from Monodelphis domestica, assembly GCF_027887165.1. NCBI lineage: Eukaryota > Metazoa > Chordata > Mammalia > Didelphimorphia > Didelphidae > Monodelphis > Monodelphis domestica. Next base: position 471,010,988 of record NC_077228.1, read on the forward strand.
TTAATTATTTTTTCAATGTTTTTCCACTAGTAGACTACATATTCAATGCAGGCAAGGACCATTTTTTCATTATTTTCTTGTATCTGGGACCTACCTGGCATATAATCTCATTTAATAAATATTTGGTGGATTTCACTGCAACAGATCATCACCAAGCACAGTAATTACAATAAGTACAAAGTGAATACTGAATATGGTCAATAATAATTCACCAAATAGGCACAGGAAAAATTTTAAATACTCACTATTAAATAGCTGTATTTTGCTACTTCAAAATGGTGACTGAGATTGGGTTTGATTTGGTTTTGCTATCTTTTAAGAAAAATTCAGAGGTAATGTCAAAAATCAATATGCGCTATTCAAAAAATAATTATAGATATGAGGTCTAATGTGCCTCATATCTTTAGATATGTGGAGGGCCATCTTCAGAGTGAAAAAGACACTAGTTCAAATCATGCCTCTAATGCATAATGTCTATGTGACCCTGGGTATATTATTTAATCTCTCATTTCCCTCAGGAAATTTTCTAACACTGTAAGGTATAAAGCAAGTGCCATTCATCCTTGGTAGCTAGAATTTCCTCCTTTGGATCGTCATTTATTGATCAAATCACAGGCTTGGTTCCAAAAATAATGACTAAAATAAAATGTAAATGTTTTCATTGATCTAGTGCAGGAAGGGATGTTAGAGGACATCTTGTCTAACCCCTCGTATTTTACAGATGAGGAAAACAAAGCTAAGGAAGGCTTAATGGTTGTTCGTTTATGCCCAGAACTCTACCAAGTTATCAAAGGACAAATTAAACCCAGTTCTCCCTGGCCCCAAAGCCAAGAAGTCTTTTACCATATTCTGTCAGACCTTGCTTTATAAACCTTCTTAATGAGTTTCTTAGCAATGACAATTCATATTCTACAGACCTATAATCATTTAAACTGGGTTAAAAACAAGAAAATATATTGACCTACTTGAGATTGAATAAAGAAAAGTTGACCATTCAATTGAATTATCTATAAAAGACTAAATTATCTTAGAGGCTTTTACAAGTAATTGCCCAATTCCTGAGAATAATGACCCATCCTTCCTTTTTATTGTGTTCTATGTAGATGTAGCAGAACAGAGCTAAGCTCATGATATGATTGCCTCTGATTTACTCATATCAAAAGTACATTGTTAGGTGGGTATTATTATAACATTCCTTTTAAATCTTGTCTTGAACAATTTGATTATTGAATTTTCACTGCCCTAAATCCATTGCATCAGAAGTTTGGGAGCACCAGACTGACTGATGAAAAACAAATGCTCCTTCCTTAAGAAGTTTTCATGCCTTAGGTCCAATAGTTAGTCAGTAGAAAGCCAAGATTTGAACCTAGGTCTTAGATGTCTAGATCTACTACCCTTTCTACCATATTTCACTTCCTCTAAAAACTTACAACTACAACTGCCATTCTAATAATGGAAGATGGCACTCATTCAGAGCTTAATGGGGCTTCTTAAAATTAAGAGTCAGAGTGATAAATATCTTGGGGGTTTTTTAAGACCCAAGAAAGGAATCTGTAAAGTTTCCATCTACTGTTTCCAAGTATATGTTTAGGAGACTCTTGTTACTGCCAAAGCCAAATGTCAAAGTTTTAAGATTTTCTCACTTCAGCCAAATCTGCCTCAGGAGGGTAGAGCAAGAAAGTGGCATCCTGTAGTTACCAGGAAAAGGAAAGAAAAAAATCCTCCTTTTACATTTCCCATCACCTCTTTCAGGAATGATGTTGCTTTTAGCCAGCCAGTGGGTATGTGTGCCTTTTATTCTTAAGAAGCAGATATTTTGCTTCCAGGGAATTCAATCTCTAGGCAACCAGAAGGTGTCTATGGCTAAAAAGGAGAGCAAGCCATGAAACACTTCCAGAGGCTCCAAGGGGTCAGTAAATGGAGCTACTCTCTTACACATCATGCATGTTGATTAATGAAATCAACTGTAAAAATGGCATGTGGTTCTATTTTTTTTTAATTTGGCCCTGAAATTTAAATCACTAAAAGGTTATTTCCCATCTCCACATGTATCCTTTTATCTATTTGGATGATCTGAAGTCAGTGCAAGACTGGCTAACAATGTCCAGTAACAAATTAGAACAACAACAACAACAACGAAAAAAAACTCCTTCCTTCCTATTTCCCCACATCTACTTCATGGGAAGAAACCCCTATCAGTTATGCCACAGATAGGATTTTTGACACAGCTTTTTTTCTTTCATCCAAAGGAAAGGTTTGGCTGCTTTCACTACATCTAGAGTTCCTTCAGAAGATTAAATCAGATAATACAGTCTCACAACTGACCTTTTGAATTCTGACTACACATTTTTCCTTTCTTATTTTCCACTTTCTTCTTTTCAATCTGTATTTAACTGACAAACAATGTACTTAGTTTTGTTTTGTTTTTTTCCTATGGGAGGAGGCAGTGATTCCAAGGGAAGAATAAGACAGCAGGGAAAATAAAAATCTAGCTCTCTGCCACTGATTTGCTTCACTTGACAACTGAAACTTATATGGGATGTTCAGGGAACCTTATTTGTCTCAGACTCTGATATGTAAAAACTTAAGATGAATCTTTTAAAATGTCTTATATCAGGTTTTTAGGTAGATTTCTTCAAGATATGGAGTTGAACTAAAAGACAACAATCTCAGTAATTATTTCACTTCAGTAAGTACCTATTTGAGGTCTTGACCAATGACACATGTAAAATCTAGTGCAATTGTGCATCTCCTATGGGAGGGGTTTTAGGGGAGGGGAGAGAAAGAACATGATTTTTGTAATCCTGGAAAAAAAATACTCTAAATTAAACAATTAAATAAAAATTAAAAAGAGAAAAAAATAAATACCTATTTGTTGACTTATTTTTGTTGTAAACTTCTACTCAATAACAATGATAAATGATAAATTCATCCACTAAATTTCCATTCTCATCTCATTGATTTTTAGGGATTCTAGATCTAGAATTGGAATGGACTTTTTTATTTCTTAGTCCAAGGCTATGATGACCACCAATCTATTTAAGTTATCTCATTAAATGTGCAAACCAGAAGTTCCTAAATTCAGTATTCCCATTGTTGGAATCACCACATTTTGCACAGATTCAGTCTAGTCCAAAGCCTTCTTTTACAGGTAAGGAGACTGAGTCCCTGAGAGATTAAATTATTTGTCAAAGACTAGAAAGATGGTAAATATTTAAAATGGGCTTTGAATCTTGATATTTGGGCTCAAGAACAGTATTCTTTGCACTGAAACACACTACTACACCTGCTAGGAATCTTCAAATTTTGCTAGCATGGCACAGACGCTAACTAGCAATAAGTATAGACTGTAGTCTAAACACCAAATTAGCAAATTTCAGAGGTTCAGTTCCGATTTGTCCCTGGGATGATAAATTTTCCTACCATAGATTCAAAAGAGATCATCTACTAAGTGTATGTAATAGAGGGGGGAAGATCAGTGCAGTTGCCACCACTAGTAGGAGTGACCATACTAGCTAACAAAATCTTAGGTTCTTCATGAAGAAGGCATATTCATATACCCATTTAACTCAGAAAAATGTTCCTACTGTAGCCTTTACCTCAATAAACTTTTTTAAGATGAGCTCATAGACATTTTAATTAGAGATAAAATTCCCCTTATTTGCAAAATGAGGGTGGTGTACTAGATAATCACAATAAACTCTTCCAGCTCTAAAATGTTGATTCTACAAGGAAATGGCATTCTTCAAAGGCCAATATATAACATCTACTATTCCCTCTCTCTTCCATTGTTTTAATCCTTGCAAGTGAAAGGTCACGACCTTCTACTCAATTTCTTCCTTTCCAGCTCTTTATCAGTGAATTTTATTATTTTTTTTAATTTTCTAATGTCTTATCTGTATTGTAGGATTAAAACACACAAGCTCACTTCTCCATATAAAATATACATTTATGCCTAATCAAGCTATTAAATATAGTCTTTATTTAGAAAGTAAAAATTGAACATAGTAAATGAAAATTAATTTCTTTATAATTCTTAAACAATTTTCTGGTCTATGGAAAAATCTCCCATGCCAAAAGCTTTTCTCAATGGCCTCTGCTTTAGGAACCAGCATTTGTGAATTTCTGGTGAATTATAGCAAACAGGGAAAAATGGGAAAAAATAAAATGAGGTGATATTTATGTGATTCTGGCTCATATGATGGGATGAATAAGTGAAATATATGTGTGGCTTGACAAAAAGAGGGTTAGGTGAGATGTTAGGGAATAATTTTTCTCCCTCTAAATATTTTTAATGCATCCTGGAAATTTTCTTAAGATATGTATCAGATGAAAGAATTTTTTTAATTTTGGGAAACACTAACCTGGATGATTCTTTTTATCTATTGTCTTATTTTCTGCAAGTTTACTAGTTTTTTTCTGACAAGTCATTCAGAGCTATTCAGATTCGTCATATCATTGCCAGCTTTCCTAGTCTGTCCATGTACTGATGATCCTGTAAAGACTCTCTTGTTGGCAAAATGTTCATTGTCCTTCCCAATCTGCCGCCTTCTGAGAATGGACCTAAGAAAGGATTTGCCAGATGAAATCTTGCCGGTGTTTGGGAGTTTCTGCTTTTGGGAGCCAGGAAGCAAGTCACTTAGTGCTTGATCCCAGTCTTGTTCTCCAAGGAGACAGTTATTTCACTTATGAAGCCTGAATCTGTGCAAAATGTGGTGATTCCAACAATGGGAATACTGAATTTAGGAACTTCTGGTTTGCACATTTAATGAGATAACAACGTAAATAGATTGGTGGTCATCATGGCCTTGGACTAAGAAATAAAATACATTTCAATTTTTAAACGTGTTAATCCTAATATGCCAGTTCCTTCTAGTCTTTAAAAATACTTCAGTTTCTGGCAAATCATTCCAATCACTAGAGTACGTTTATAGCACTAAAAAATAATTTACAAATAAGTAACTGACAGAATTAGTGAAATTTTCCAAAGCACTGAAACCCAGAGGAAATTGTGTTGACTATCAAGGTTCTAACAGAGTAATTTCTGTTTTTATTTGTTCCATAGTGCCACCACTAGAGTCAGGTGAACTCACTTTCTTTAATAAGTATTGATCAAAGTTTATACTTTTTAAACCACTGAGATTTGAGTAAAGCAGTCAGATGATGCTCTACTGTTGCTTTACTGATGCCTGACCAGAAACCATTCATCAACACTCCCATAATGTCCACAGACTGAGGGCAGGTCTCCAACAATTCTTTTACAAAGTTTAAGTGGCAGCCTGCCTGTTGTGCAGGCCTGATCAAATTGATGTCTGTGTTGGAAGCCTAGCCCTTCATTTCTAATTATATTTTAAGACTTACCTAAAAGGATATTTGAGTGAGTCTCCTGTTTTCAACATTGTTTAAAAATTACTCTAGCATCAAATAATTAATTTGCATAGTCTAAAAGTTTGAAATGATTGACTGGCATTTTAATAAGGTAATTTCAACTTTTTTAAATGAGAAATGTTAGCCAGTTGAGTTTAAGCCTCAGAAACAAAATTTTCCTCTGAATAACATCCAAGATTTTACACATTGTTAAAATTGCATTCTCCTTTTTTTCCTTCTTAGTATTACATAAAATTAAGTTAGAATGAGTTTCAGAAATTCCTTATATTTCCAAAGGAATTTCCTAACCATTTCTAGAGCTTTTAAATAATCAAGTAAGGTAGAAAAGGTGGAAGTGGCTTCTCTACAAGCAATCCTTGAATATGCTGAAGTTTCTACTGATTAGATCTCCTGGCACCATTGCCCAGTCCCCTTGTAGATTCATATTCCAACCTGCTCCTACATTCATTGGGTTTGTAGGTTCTCCATTGGATAAGGTCACCCACTGTTGCTTTTCAGAAACAAAGCAGAGAACAGATCAGCCTCCCATGATATTCTAGTAAAGAAATTCAGATGGCAATGTGGCATAGCAGAAAGAGCGAATAAAAACTTGGAGATTGCAATAGGACATTCATTTTAAACACCTTCCAAAATCTTGAAATAGTTTTTAATGCAGTAATTGATTTGTTAAAAAATAGACAAAGGGAACTTTCATCAACAGCAATTTATTTGAGGGGAAAGAGATGAGTTTCAGCTGTGATTCTTAGAGCAAATTTAATGAAAGGTAAGGAGTCTGAACTGGGCTTTTTTTTTTTAAAGAAAAAGATTGAAAAAAGCATCATAATGCAGTAGCAAGCACTTTAACTGGGAAGGCAGAGCCTGAGTTCAAATCTCACCTCTGATGAGATGGTCAAACTTTCCTGGCAGGTTGACACAAATCTCAAAATCTCAACAACAACACAAAAGCTAATAAGCTTTTCATTGTTGTGGAGTAGTCATTGTAGCATTTCATCTTCATTCTTCCCTGTACAAACAATTCTTGGCTCAAGTCTTCTGACAAAATGGGCCAGACTTGGGCTGATCCTCTTACTGGAAATGTTCTACTCCAAAAAGGCCAGAGGACTTTCCAGGGACTCCTCTGCTTGCCCCTAGAAAGCTCCAACTAAAAGGAGACAAAGCCTCTCAACATTGTATGGTCAGCTCTAAGCCTAGATGCATCCATGCTGGGATGCTCATTAACTTAAATGAGGAAAGATATACCTATTAATTTTTATGGTTAGACTGAATATTTAATTGGTCACCAGGGATTTAATTTCTAAATCCCAAAAATGAATGACTAAAGTAAAATGGAATTTTTGGTAGTTTATTTTTACAATAGATGAAAGATATTAAGGAAGATAGAAAGAAAGAGAGAGAGAGAAAGAGAGAGAGAGAGAGAGAGAGAGAGAGAGAGAGAGAAAGAGAGAGAGAGAGAGAGAGAAAGAGAGAGAGAGAGCACAAGCAAGGTAGAAATTCTAAGGTCCCAGCCAGGGGAAAGGAGTCTCAAGACGATGGGCCTTTCCCAGAGGCTCACACCTCCAGAAAGGGCAATGAAGGAAGTCAGCCTTTACACTCACCACGTTGTCATTTCAATCAATAGATTCTTTTATCAGCCTCAACTCCAAGTGACTCCCTTCAAGTCTGTCTTCACTCCAAATCCAAGTGTCTGTCCTCTGTGGGTCTCTGTTTCCACTTTTAAAGACTTTTTCTCCTGTGTCACTTCCCCTAAATTTTTACGTCTACCAATCACAGTTGACACTCCACTCCAGAACTGCCCAGTCTTTCATATGTGGGTCACAGACCTCCCACTCAATGTAGCTCAAATCTAGCTTCAGACACTTACTAGCTGTGTGACCCTGGGAAAGTCACTTAACCCTGTTTGACTCAATTTCCTCATCTATTAAATGAGCTGGAGAAGGAAATGGCAGGCCACTCCAATATCTTTACCAGGAAAATCTCAACTGGGATCAGAAAGAATTGAACACAACTAAAATGATTGAACAATAACATCAGCACTTCCTTCTCATTGGTCAATAAGAGCATTGTCTTATCATCTCAAAGCATGAAGCCCTGTCTTCACTGAGGCAGGCCAATGTGGGCAGCTGAATCAGAACAGTCAGCTTTGTCAGTGTTCTGTAACCTGTTAAGCTATTAACCAGTTAAATGTGGAGAGAGTACATGGATTGTGTTTTGCTTCAGTTTATTATGTGTGCCTAACTCAGTGCAAATGAAGGTTAGTGCTCTCAGATTATGAGACAGATGATAATTTATAGATAATGCTTTTAAGTTTAAAAATCACTTAAAATCTACAATATAATTTGATCCATATAACAATTCTATGAATTAGCAACTACAATTATTTTACAGCCCCATTTTACAGCCAAAATAAAAGGCTCAGAGAGGTTGAGATAGGATGTGCAGGATAGGAAGGACTGAGGCACAGCTACCAGACCAGTTGGACTGAAATCCAGAGTGTCTGTAAAAAATGACAATAAAGTTAGACTGGAATTAGATTGTAGAGAGCCTCTCCTATTTTATTCACCCTTTTCAAGTCCTTAAACTTCTTATAGCATATATTCCATTCTATTACACACCTCCTAATTCCCTATCTCCATATGCTTTCTTGGAACTGAAGACTTCATTTTTGCCATTACTTTTCATTATACATTACCAGATATGTTATTTTATAACCTCTATTTAATATTTGAAATTGACCCACCCCAAAATGAATCTAAATCCATGACACTCTGCCCATGAAGGCTAAATCTGGAGTATTCCATTCATTTCCCAACAGCACAACATTTTAGGAAGTACAATGATAAGTTAGGTAGAGTTTAAAGGAAGAAAACCAAGATGGTGAATGTCCTTGGGTTTATCCATATGAAGATTAATAGAAAGAATGGAGAATGGCCTACCTGAAGAAGGAGTCTTAGAGGAAAGGATAAAAGTTTTCAAGTATTTGAAGGAATGTCATATAAAAGATTTTTTTTGCTCCATTTGTCCATGAAGCATAAAACTAGGAATAATCAGTGGGGAATTATGAGTCAAATTTAGGCTTGATGTTTGGTAATATGTCCTTATACTTAGAGCCACACCAAAATGGAAAGGTATACTTTAGGAGGTTTCTCCCTCATTGAAGGTATTCCTCAGCAAAGGGGCAGTATGTTGTAGAGGGAATTTATTTCAAGATATAGGTTGAACTAGGTATCCAATGAAGCCACCTTACCTGATATTCTGTGATTAAATTATGTTCAATCAATCAATCAATAAACATTTATTCCTACTATATATTATACTAATTCTGGGGATAGAGAATGAGGCAAAAGGCAAACCCTGCCCTCAAGAAGTTTAAAACAGGAGACAGCTAATTGGTTCAGTGAATTGAAACCCAGACCCAAACTTTTCCTATCCAAGTCACTTAACCCCCATTAATTAGGCCCATGGTGGTAACCTATAGCATGTGTGTCCCAGATGGCCACAGAGTCATCTCCACCATGCCTAAGCACATTTTTTTCACTTCACCCATCCCTCTGCCTAGCAGCCCAATGGGAATGCTTCCTCCCTCCTTTGTCTGGGGTAAGGATTCCTTCAGTCTCTAAGGAGTTGGGGGAGCAAGGTATGGCATGAGGTCTTGGGGGAGTGAGGCATGGCACTTGGTCTCTAAAAAATTTGCCATCACTGATCTGGGCCTTCTGCTCTTCTGCCTTAAAACCAATATATAATATTGATTCTGAGGCAGAAGGTAAGAGTTTATTTTTTTTAATGTTTTCAAGAGATTAAAGACTTCAAAGCCCACTTTAATGCTTTAATTTTCCACCAACCCCATAGAATTGTTCTAATCTATACAAGTGTATAAGTAATCAAATAGGGAGAATGCTGGATTTGAACTCAGAAATAACCTGGTTCAATTCTACCCTGGGCATATTCATTATGTGATTCATATATTATATATGAATATTACATATACATAGCTTTGGAAACACTAAAACACTATATATGCCAGATCATGTCAGTGGTGTCAAACCTTTTAGAGACTGAATGTCCAAACTGCTATCCTCACACTGCATGTGAGTCACCTCTCCCTTGCCCCAGACAGGGGAGGGAGGAAGTGCTCCCACTGGGCTACTGGGCAGAGGAATGTGTAAGAGAGGAATTTATAAGAGAGAAATCTTTGGCAGAAATCAGCTGCAAAGAGCATGGAGGGGAGGTGCAAAGGAAAAAACTCAAGATTCCAGTGAGAGAACAGAAGTTGAGAGAACTCAAAAACTGCCAGTTCTCTTCATTCCTCCAGCTGAGAGCCTGAGAAGAGGATCTCTGGAGTTGGGGATCCATCTGAATATCAACTGTTTCCCAGTGAATCCCTGAAACCTCTCTCTCAGCTTGAGACATTGTAGACTGAGACTTTGAAGGAAACTGTCTTCTGAGAAACTCCTCTCCAAAGATTATTCTCCACCTTTCTCCCCAATTTGTCCTGAACTCCATTACTCTAACTAGAGTAGCTCAGGAGTAGAGATCAAACCAGAGAGGGTCAAGGCTGAAAGCCTGAACCCCCAAGATTTGTGGGGTCAGTCTGCCAATCAATAGGGATTCCTGCTACCCACTTTCCTCACCTAATACATTCATCTCTCCCTTCCCTGAGTGATCCCAAATAAAGTGTTACTACTTAGATCAAGTCTGCCTAATTCCTGACATTAAGGAGGGGTACTAAAGATTTGGGGAGAATAATACCTCTCCCCAAAAGAGAGGGTTAACTCAGAATTCTAGTGATCCAAATAACTAAATGCAAAGGAATGATACTCTCCTCTGGGCAGAGGAGTAACTTCAGATTTTGGGGGGAGGAGAAGTGGCAGTTGGTGTACTTAAAGGACCCAGAGACAAGAAGGTCCATCTGGTCTCTCAACTATAGCTGAGACCAAGAAGGGAAGCTGTGTGCCATTTCACTAAAGCTCTTGCCTCTAGTTTTAACCTCTACCTCCCAAAACCACTCTCTGAGGAAACATATTCTGTCCCTCAGGGAGACAAAGTTGGGTTACCTTCCCCAAGGGGAAGAGAGGTGAAGATCAATGTCTTCCCTGTCTCCATTTTCTCAACTCTTTCTCTCCCTCTCTCCAGTTCCCCAGTATATGTGTGTGTGACCCTCTTACTGGCCATATATTATAGATGGGTGATGGAAGAAATGTCTTCAGGCATGCATGGAGAGGGGAAGGGGAGCAGCTCTATCTGGCATGCATACCATAGGTTCACCAATTCCATTCTCCATTGTAAATGGCTCTTTCTGTATTTCAGCAACAATCATCAATTCATTAATTTAAGCTTTTACTTACATATTTGGGCAAAGCTATAGTTTAATATGAATGAACCTAAGAACTAAAATGCTACTACTCCTCACCTCCACAATCACTGTGGTTCTCACACATGTCCTTCTGTAAATACTTGCGTAAACATGCTCAAGCCACCAATTCTTTTCATATCTCAAGTATGCCAAAGTAGCATTAAAACTATCAATTTTTATCCTTTCCAAATCATCAGTATCTCCTCTTCCAATCATCCATAAATTTGATGAGATGATATACTTTACCTTATTTCATTGGTATAAAGTAATTGTTGGAAAGAAGTTTGAGGTCTTTTTATATATACTGGTTTTTAAAAATTATTATTGTCTCTCTAGATTGTATAAAATGAAAGTACTATGGAATGTTCTAAATACAATACAACCTGATCTCTTCCTTAAAGTCAACTCTGGATCAGATCTAGTTCAGTGTTCATATGTATCGACTATCTGATAGAAAATAGAAATAGATAAAAGACTGCCCTTTTCATTCTAGGCACAAGTTATAGAGTCTCTGGAGCCAGGAGCTCAAGCCATGGAGCCAGGACATCAGTTCAAAGGTTGAGGTCAGCCCATCAGAGAACCCCTAAGAGGTCAGGGTGCTAGGAAACAAATCCAAAAGTATTGCGACTTAAGAAGGCTAGGTGCACAGTTTAATTGGATGTGAATTAAACTGTGCACCTAGCCTTCTTTTTTACCACCCATAGACTGAGATGGTAAAAGAGGGTATTCCAGAGGTGTTGGGGGGGAGTGGAATGAATATGTTTATTTTTGCCAAATCTTTGAAGTAACTATTTCTTTATAAAAATTCATCTTATACATGTATAACCCAGTGGGACTGTGTGTCAGCTTTGGGAAGGAGGAGGAAAGAGTGGGGGGGGGGGGGGAGGTAGGAGGAAATCAGGAATCATGTAACCATGGAAAACTATTCTAAATTTAAAAAAAAGAAGAAATAAATAAAAAAGTAAAAATGCATCTTACTGTTAAATGGAAAAATGATAATGGGGTGCTAGGAATTCATAAAACTATAGGAATACAATCGATAGGGGCTTGAACCAATGGAAGAGCCTAGATAATTCCCATCCCTATATATTGGTACCAAAGAAGGCTGAGTGAGCTATGAAATGAAATATATCTGGCTTTTAAGCAAGAGGGACCAGAGTAGTCACTCTTTCATAAGGATAGAGACTTGACCTGTGATTTCACTGGGAAAAAGAACTCTTTAGTGAGAGTATTTTATGGTTATACAGACTCGCTTGGGCACACTGAGAGATTAAGTGAATTGTCAAGGATCACCAGTCAGTGTATGTCAGTGAAATCACTTGAAGCCAAGCTTCTTGGCTAGGTATATATTTACTCTACCCAGCTGTTTTTCTCCACTATTGTAGCTGATCATAATAAACATATCTACAGATTGTTTCATTTTGTATCACTGTTTTTTTTTTCCAAGTTTCATCTTGCACGTGCTCTTTGTATTGTCTGTGGTTAGCTGAATCTTGATATCAGCTGGATCTTTCCAAAGGCTTAATTTCTTTTTTTTTTAAACCCTTACCTTCCGTCTTGGAGTCAATACTGTGTATTGGCTCCAAGGCAGAAGAGTGGTAAGGGCTATGCAATGGGGGTCAAGTGACTTGCCCAGGGTCACACAGCTGGAAAGTGTCTGAGGCCAGATTTGAACCTAGGACAATTTGGGGGTTTTAGTGACCAATTTATTTGGTTGACTATTTTGAATTGATTAACCTTTGAGTGAAAATATTGAGAAGCAGTCTGACATACTGGTCTTACAATTGGTCTTAGATTCAAGAAGTCTTGAGCTCAAGGTCAGTCCATGACATATATTGGCTATGTGATGCTGGATAATCTCTTAACCTCTCAGGTAACCTCCTAGACAAATCTCAACGACTACAAATGGCAAAACTACAGAATGGCAGAACTTCAAATGGCAGATCCCTCCCTAAGAGTTTTCTAAACTATCAAAATTCCCTGAATAGACCCTAAATCAAAGAAGAATAAAGAAATGAGTTAGTATCTTTACTTCTGCAAGTTTCCCAGAGACAACAGCTTATATATTTTCTAAACCTTTCAGATAATCATGCAATTACCAATATGGTTTACTGAAAAAAAATCCTCTATTAAATCTTGACTATTCTTTTTTCATATTTTCATTAAGGCTAACTTCATTCTTATAACATTACCATAAAGATTTTTTACACTTCCAAAAAGATACAAATATATTTCTGTTGTTGTTCAGTCATTTCGGTTGTGTCACTAGAATGGTTTGCCATTTATCTCTCCAGTTCATTTTACAGAGGAAAAAATTCAGGCAAATTGAGGCAAACAGTGTTAAATGATTTGCCTGGATAATGAAACTGATAGGTGTCTTCACCCAGATTTGAACTGAGGTCTTTCCGACTCCAGGCTCAGTGTTCTATCAACTGTGCCACTCATCTGCCCCCAAATATACTCATATAGGTAAATAAATATAGATATGTGCTTAGCTATTTTTTCTTACTCTTAACATACTAATTTTCATGATCTTTTTTTCCATTTTTAAATATTCCTCACTTGCAATCCTCTTAAAAATGTCCCTAGATGTCTCTCATTTCATTACTTAGAACTTGTATTTTTTTCTGTATGTACTTATTCAAGCCCAGAAATCTTTTCTTAGGCTTTGTCTTAAAGTTTATTTCTGCCTGCTTATATACTAAGGTAGAGTCGAAGTGTCATGATTTTACTGTAAATAATGATGATAAAAGGTTACTATTGTAATTTTGACACATCTATTCCATTTCATATTGATTGATTGTACTCCTGGTTTCATCTACAAATGTCCTTGAAGTACCTTACATTTACATAGGAATTAGAGATTTATAAAATGCTTTATAAACATTATTTCATTTCACTCTCACCACAAACATGTGAGATAGGTACTGTTATTAAATTAATAATGTTTTCCTTGTGAAAAGAAATATTACATGACTTCCTCAGGTTCATAAAACTATTTAGTGGATGAAATAGGATTTGAACACAGTTTCTTCCTGAATCCAAGTCTACTAATTAGAACAGTGATTTAAAATTAAAAGAGAAATTGGTCTAACAGGCTGTACATAAGGATCCTTGCTGACCACACATTAACTTAGAAAACCACAGGTTAAAATTACTTACCTCCAATTGTATTTTTATTTATTTGACTAAATATTTCAGAATACCTTTTATTCTAGTCCAGCCTTACCCAGGAGAATTGTGAACCCCAGTAGTGTTTGACACCTCTACTGCAACACAGTGTTACATGGATGAGTTTGGTTTAATAGTAGGATACATTTGCAGCGTGTTCTTTCCTTCATTACTTTCAAAAAAATTTTATGAGGCAATAAAAATTATTAACAATCTTCTGTCATCTAATTATGATGCTTTACAAATTAGTTTCTATTCTAAAACACTGTTGCAATTAAATTCAAAATTTCTCATTTTGTCAGAGTTCAACTATGTTCTGACTGAAGTAATTTTGGTATTTTTTTGTCCTCTCAATTGAGCTTTTTTTTAGAAATAATGATAATCAGAGTCAATTACTTTATTTTAACTATTATTCATTTCTCAATAAAAAAAGACTATTTAAGTAACTGCCACAAATCCATCAAAAGGTCAAAATTAAGCACTTAAAACATGGCAGGCAATGTATTAAGTTTGGAGGACACAAAAAACAAAAACAACAGTAGCAAAAATAAAAGCATCAGATCTCAGGAAGTTTACAGTCTACCATGGGAAATAACATGTACACATGTAAGTAGATGCAAATATATCAAAATTGAATGAAATGTAATTTTTCAAGTTGACACCAGTGCCATGGTGGGGTCAGGAGAGGTTTTTTTTTTTTTTTAATAAAAAAGTGGCCCGTGAATTGAACTTTAAAAGGAATCAGAGATTCTAAGAGAGATGGCAATATGAGGTTATAGCTTTTAAAATGGCCAGAGGATAGAGCTGCATGCTGAGAGCTGTAGATGACAAAATAAAGGATGTTCCACTTCTTAATCCCTCCATATATACACAAAATAAAAGAAAATAAACAACCTCAAAAAAAAAGGAAACTTGAAGGAACTTGTCTCACTGGAGTAAGAAAAGAAAGTGGCCAAGGTAGAACAGCATCTCTGAATACTGACAGCACTTGAGCAAGTCAACACACCACAACTTCTTCAGGGATAAAGAAGTTTTGAAATAAGAAGAAGCCCGGCCCAACCCACTCTATACAATTACAGGAGGCAAAGAAGGAAGGAAACCTTATGCTCCCATGTGACAGCAAAGTCCTTAAACCACTAAGAAGCAGAGACAGGGACTGGCTAAGCAGCAAGAAATTTTGCACACCCACATGGCACCAGAGGCCAGAGCAAGGGAGCTGCTCAACCCAAATCACTTATCAGGGGCAGAGAAACAGCAGAATGGGGACTAGCCCAGACCAAGAAACAACAAGGGAACAAACTTGGGTCCTGAATGTAGCTGTACAAAAAAGCTACAAACATCCCCAAAACAAACTGGTAGGCCATCTTCTTGACAAACATTTCATGAGAGCAGCCAAGCCTACCCCAAGTACCAGAGAAGAGCACACTGTAAGCTTATAGCAGTGTGTTCTTTGCCACAGGAATAGAGAAGAATCCTAATAATCAAAAAATGTAATGAGGCAGGAGAAATGAGAAAAAGACAAAAGGAAACAATACCCTGACCTTAGAAAGTTACTTTAGTGACAGGAAAGATCAAAATACAAATCAGAAAGGATAACAGAACCCAAAAAGAAAAAGGTAAGGTCTCAAAGGGAAGTGTGAAAGTATGTCAGGCCCCAAAAGAACTCTTGGAACAACTAGAAAAGAAGGTAAAAAAAATAGTAAGAGAATTGACAGAAAAACTCAACAGCTGAAGAAAAAAAAATACACTGAAGAAATCAATTTCTTGAAAACTAGAATAGGCCAAAAGAAAAGGAAGGCACAAAAATACATTGAAGAAAATGAACACCTCCAAGGAAAAGAATGGACCAGATAATGGAGGCAATTTAATTTAGGTATATGCAACTGTTTAAAGAGTAGGATTGGAGAGATGTAAAAGGAAACACAAAAAATCAATTAAGAAAATAACTTTCTAAAGATTAAAATTGGGAAAAGAGAAACTAATGAAACCATAAGACATGGGGAAATAAGAAAATATATATATTTTTTTATTTTTATAATATATTTTATTTGATCATTTCCAAGCATTATTCGTTAAAGACATAGATCATTTTCTTTTCCTCCTCCCCCACCCCCCATAGCCGACACGTAAGTCCACTGGGCATTAGATGTTTTCTTGATTTGAACCCATTGCTTTGTTGATAGTATTTGCATTAGAGTGTTCATTTAAAGTCTATCCTCTGTCATGTCCCCTCAACCTCTGTATTCAGGCAGTTGCTTTTTCTCGGTGTTTCCACTCCCATAGTTTATCCTTTGCTTATGAATGGTGTTTTTTTTCTCCTGGATCCCTGAAAGTTGTTCAGGGACATTACACCGCCCCTAATGGAGAAGTCCATTACGCCCGATTATACCACAGTGTATTAGTCTCTGTGTACAATGTTCTCCTGGTTCTGCTCCTCTCGCTCTGCATCACTTCCTGGAGGTTGTTCCAGTCTCCATGGAACTTCTCCACTTTATTATTACTTTGAGCACAATAGTATTCCATCACCAACATATACCACAGTTTGTTCAGCCATTCCCCAATTGATGGGCATCCCCTCGTTTTCCAGTTTTGGGCCACCACAAAGAGCGCAGCTATGAATATTTTTGTACAAGTCTTTGTGTCCATTATCTCTTTGGGGTACAGACCCAGCAGTGCTATGGCTGGGTCAAAGGGTAGATATTCTTTTGTCGCCCTTTGGGCATAGTTCCAAATTGCCCT
The DNA here is from genome assembly GCF_027887165.1 of Monodelphis domestica. Lineage (NCBI taxonomy): Eukaryota > Metazoa > Chordata > Mammalia > Didelphimorphia > Didelphidae > Monodelphis > Monodelphis domestica. Next base: position 471,027,636 of record NC_077228.1, read on the forward strand.
CCAGAATGGTTGGATCAGTTCACAACTCCACCAGCAATGAATTAATGTCCCTACTTTGCCACATCCCCTCCAGCATGCATTACTTTCCTTTGCTGTTATGTTAGCCAATCTGCTAGGTGTGAGGTGATACCTCAGAGTTGTTTTGATTTGCATCTCTCTGATTATAAGAGATGTAAAACACTTCTTCATGTGCTTGTTAATAGTTTTGATTTCTTTATCTAAGAACTGCCTATCCATTTCCCTTGCCCATTTATCAATTGGAGAATGGCTTGATTTTTTGTACAATTGATTTAGCTCATTATAAATATGAGTAATTAAACCTTTGTCAGAGGTTTCTATGAAGATTTTTTCCCAATTTGTTGTTTCCCTTCTGATTTTAGTTATATTGGTTTTGTTTGTACAAAAGCTTTTTAGTTTGATGTAGTCAAAATTATTTATTTTACATTTTGTGATTCTTTCTATATCTTGCTTGGTTTTAAAGCCTTTCCCCTCCCAAAGGTCTGACATGTATACTATTCTGTGTTTACCCAATTTACTTATGGTTTCCTTCTTTATGTTTAAGTCACTCACCCATTTTGAATTTATCTTGGTGTAGGGTGTGAGGTGTTGATCTATTCCTAGTCTCTCCCACACTGTCTTCCAATTTTCCCAGCAGTTTTTATCGAATAGTGGATTTTTGTCCCAAAAGCTGGGATCTTTGGGTTTATCGTATACTGTCTTGCTGAGGTTGTTTTCCCCCAGTCTATTCCACTGATCTTCCTTTCTGTTTCTTAGCCAGTACCAAATTGTTTTGATGACTGCTGCTTTGTAATATAGTTTGAGGTCTGGAACTGCAAGGCCCCCATCATATGTGTTTTTTTTCATTATTTCCCTGGATATCCTTGATCTTTTGTTCTTCCAAATGAACTTTGTTATGGTTTTTTCTAAATCAGTGAAGAAGTATTTTGGTAGTTCAATGGGTATGGCACTAAATAGATAAATAAGTTTGGGTAGGATGGTCATTTTTATTATATTGGCTCGTCCTATCCATGAGCAGTTAATGTTTTTCCAATTGTTCAAGTCTAGTTTTAGTTGTGTGGCGAGTGTTTTGTAGTTGTGTTCATATAGTTCCTGTGTTTGTCTTGGGAGATAGATTCCTAGGTATTTTATTTTGTCTAAGGTGATTTTGAATGGGATTTCTCTTTCTAGTTCTTGCTGCTGAGCTGTGTTGGAGATATATAGAAAAGCTGATGATTTATGTGGGTTTATTTTGTATCCTGCAACTTTGCTAAAGTTGTTGATTATTTCAATTAGCTTTTTGGTTGAATCTCTAGGATTCTTTAAGTAGACCATCATGTCATCCGCAAAGAGTGATAACTTGGTCTCCTCCTTGCCTATTCTGATGCCTTCAATTTCTTTATCTTCTCTAATTGCTACTGCTAGTGTTTCTAGTACAATGTCAAATAGTAGAGGTGATAATGGGCATCCTTGTTTCACTCCTGATCTTATTGGGAATGCATCTAGTTTATCCCCATTGCAGATGATATTAGCTGTTGGTTTTAGATATATACTGTTTATTATTTTTAGGAATGACCCTTCTATTCCTATGCTTTCTAGTGTTTTTAATAGGAATGGGTGTTGTATTTTATCAAAGGCTTTTTCTGCATCTATTGAGATAATCATGTGGTTCTTGCTAGTTTGCTTGTTGATGTGGTCAATTATGTGGATGGTTTTCCTAATGTTGAACCAGCCCTGCATCCCTGGTATGAATCCTACTTGATCATGGTGAATGATCCTTCTGATCACTTGCTGGAGTCTTTTTGCTAGTATCCTATTTAAAATTTTTGCATCTATATTCATTAGGGAGATTGGTCTATAGTTTTCTTTCTCTGTTTTTGACCTGCCTGGTTTTGGAATCAGTACCATGTTTGTGTCGTAAAAGGAGTTTGGTAGAACTCCCTCTTTGCTTATTATGTCAAATAGTTTGTATAGTATTGGGGTTAACTGTTCTCTGAATGTTTGATAGAATTCACAGGTGAATCCATCAGGCCCTGGGGATTTTTTCTTAGGAAGTTCTTTGATGGCTTGATGGATTTCAATTTCTGATATGGGATTATTTAAGAATTCTATTTCCTCTTCTGTTAGTCTAGGCAGTTTGTATTTTTGTATATATTCATCCATTTCTCCTAAATTGGTGTATTTATTGCCATATAATTGGGCAAAGTAATTTCTAATGATTGCCTTAATTTCCTCCTCATTGGAGGTGCTGTCCCCCTTTTCATCTTTAATGCTGTGAATTTGCTTTTCTTCCTTCCTTTTTTTAATTAGATTGACCAGTACTTTGTCTATTTTGTTTGTTTTTTCAAAGTACCAGCTTCTTGTCTTATTTATTAAATCAATAGTTCTATCACTTTCGATTTTATTAATTTCTCCCTTAATTTTTAGGATTTCTAATTTGGTTTTCTGCTGGGGGTTTTTAATTTGATCGCTTTCGAGTTTTTTCAATTGCATTTCCAATTGATTGATCTCTGCTCTCCCTTGTTTGTTAATATGAGCTTTCAGGGATATGAATTTGCCTCTGATTACCGCTTTGGCTGCATCCCAAAAGGTTTGAAAGGATGTTTCGCCATTGTCATTTTCCTTGATGAAATTATTAATTGTTTCTATGATTTCTTCTTTAGCTAAACGGTTTTGGAGTATCATATTGTTTAATTTCCAATTGGTTTTAGATTTGGTTTTCCATGTACCATTACTAATCATTATTTTTATTGCCTTGTGATCTGAGAAGGCTGCATTCATTATTTCTGCTTTTTTGCATTTGTGTGCTATGTTTCTGTGACCTAATGTATGGTCAATTTTTGTGAATGTGCCATGTGGTGCTGAGAAGAAGGTGTATTCCTTTTTATCCCTATTTATTTTTCTCCATATGTCTATTAATTCTAATTTTTCTAAGATTTCATTCACTTCTTTTACCTCTTTCTTATTTATTTTTTGATTTGATTTATCTAAATTTGATAATGGTTGGTTTAAGTCTCCCACTAGTATGGTTTTATTGTCTATTTCTTCCTTCAATTCTCCTAGTTTCTCCATTAGAAATTTGGGTGCTATATTATTTGGTGCATACATGTTGATTAATGATATTTCCTCATTGTCTAGAGTCCCTTTTAACAAAATATAATTACCTTCCCTATCCCTTTTGATCAGGTCTATTTTTGCATTGGCTTTATCAGATATCATGATTACCACTCCTGCCTTCTTTCTATCAGTTGAGGCCCAGAAGGTCTTACTCCATCCTTTAATTCTGACCTTGTGGGTGTCAACCCGCCTCATGTGTGTTTCTTGAAGACAACATATGGTAGGGTTTTGGATTCTAATCCATTCTGCTATTCGTCTACGTTTTATGGGTGAGTTCATCCCATTCACGTTCAAAGTTATGATTGTCATTTGTGGACTCCCTGGCATTTTGATTGCCTTCCCTAATTCTAACCTTTTCTTCTTCGGCTCTACCTTTTAGTCCAGTGATTTACTTTGAATCAGTCCCCCTTGTCCCCTCCCTTGATGTTTCCCTTTTTAGTCCCTCCCTTTTTGTTCCCTCCCCCTCCCCCCTCTCTTTCCCTCCCTTTTTGTTCTCCCTCTCCCCCTCCCCCCCTTGGTTTTCCCTTCTCCTTACCCTTGTTGGGTAAGATAGAATTCAAGATCCCAATGGATCTGGATGTTTTTCCCTCTCAGAGTTGATTTCCCTGAGATTGAGGTTTAAGTAAACCCCCCCCCCTCTCTTCCTCTCCTTCTTATAGGAGTTTTCTTCCCCTCCCCTTCCCCTGTGAATCTTTGTGTGAGAACCATTATTCTATTTGGTCTTTCTTTACCCCCTATTTATACATTACATTTTCCCCACATATTAGTATACATAGGTTGATATAAATGTAGTCCTTATAGAAGAGAGTTTGAGTAAAAGAAGATAACATTTTTCCCCTTTCCTTAATATTTACCTTTTCAGGTATTCCTTGCTCTTTGATTTTCGGTATCAAACTTTCCACAGAGCTCTGGTCTTTTCTTTGCAAAAAGTTGGAAGTCTTCTATTTTGTTGAATGCCCATACTTTCCCTTGGAAGTATATAGTCAGTTTTGCTGGGTAGCTGATTCTTGGTTGGAGACCCAGCTCTCTGGCCTTTCTGAAGATCATGTTCCATGCCTTACGATCATTCAGAGTAGAACTTGCAAGGTCTTGTGTGACCCTGATTGGCATTCCTTTATATCTAAATTGTCTTTTTCTGGCTTCCTGTAGGATTTTTTCTTTTGTTTGATAGCTTTGGAATTTGGCAATTACATTCCTGGGAGTTGTCTTTTGGGGGTTTAGTGTAGAAGGTGTTCTGTGAGCTCTGTCAGTGGATGTATTGCCCCCTTGTTCTAGAATCTCTGGGCAATTTTCTTTGATTATATCTTGTATCACCATGTCCAGTTTGGTGTTTATTTCTGGCTTTTCTGGGAGTCCAATTATTCTTAAATTTTCTCTTCTCCCCCTGTTTTCCAGATCTATCACCTTGTCGGTGAGATATTTTATGTTCTCTTCTAATTTCTTGGTGTTTTGGCTTTGCTTTATTAGTTCTTGCTTTAAAGCCTGGTTTTCTTTTACAGTTTGGTCAAACTGGTTTTGTAGATGCGTGAATTTCTTTTGCATCATTTCCCACTTTTCCTCCCAGAGGGCTTCCATCTTTTTGGTCCTTTCTGATTCAAATTCTTCATGGGTTTGTGGAGAGTTTCTATTTCCTTTGGAAGATTTTGGAGAATTTTCTTGTATATCTTCTTCTATCTGCTCTGTATTTTGTATTTTGGCTCCATAGAATGTGTCCAGAGTCGCCCCTTTTTTCTTATTTTTCTTGGTATTTTGGGGCTTCTGTGCTTCTGTGGAGTTTGTCATCTCTGAACGTGGAGGATTGGCTTTTCTTGTCTTTGTCTGGTGATCAGAGGCTTTAGTCCTGGGCAGATGTTGGTTCTCTGAGCGTTCCCTGGGTTAAACTGAATATGCCTCACTGGAACTGGAATGGAAGGGTCGGACCACGAGGCCACACTCTCCCCCTGGCTCGCTTTCCGGAAGTTGCCTTCAGAATCGCTGGCCGTGAGGCTGTTTCGTCGGCCTGCGGGGGGATGGGCTGCCGCTTCCCCAAGCTCCGAGAGCACAGACTTTCACTGAGACTTGGATAGCAGGATCCAGCCCGTGAGGCTGTCTTGCCCGCCCTGAGGGTTGCTGTTGTTTTGACCAGCTCTCTGCAGCGGAGGCCCCAGGCAGTAACTTTCACCCGGACCGACTGGCTCTTTGCAGCGGAAGCCCCAGGCAGTAACTTTCACCCGGACTGGGACTTGGGTAGAAGACCCTGAGGGTTGTTGTTCCTCAGACCCTGCTCTCTGAGCCCGGCGCGGCTGCGCTTCCGGGAGCCTTGGACTCTGCGCTCCTACCCCTGAGGTCCGAGGGATCTCGGGTTCTGGCTTTTAAGGGGAGCCGTACCTTTTGAACCGGGTCCAGGTCCAGGAGGAGGGTTCCCAGGGTCTGTGCTGTTGATCGTTTTGAATTTCGGCGCCTTAGGAGCTTCTAGTTTGAGATCGGTCGGGAAGGGTTTTCCGGAGATCTGAACTTCAGCTTTCTCTAAGCCGCCATCTTAACCGGAAGTCCAGAAAATATATTTTTAAATAGAAGAAAATCTTAAATGGCTCTCTGGAAAAAACAACCAACCAGGAAAATAGATCCAAGAGAAATCATCTAATAGTCAAAAAGAAATGAGCAGAACCAGGAGAACAATGTATATAGTAACAAAAATATTATATGATGATCAACTGTGAAAGGCTAAGCCATTATCAATCAGTAAAGCAAGTCTCCAAGATAACCACAAGGGACTCATAATGAAAATGCAATCAATCATGAGGGAAACAACTACTGGAGTCTGACTGCATATGAAAGCATACCTCTTCCACTATATTTCCCTCCTGGTATTTCTATTGTATGATATGATATTTTTATCATGATATGAGCAATATGGAAATATGCATTATATAAAAGTACAAATATAACCTATAGCAGAGTATTCATCGCCTTGGAGAGGCAGATAGGGTAGGGAGAAAGAAAACCTGAATTCTAAAGTATAAAATAAACAACTGTCAAAGATTGTTTCTACATGTAACTGACAATTGTGAGAGGATGATACCTTCTCATCTTTATACTTTCTTCTAATTTATTGTTGATTTCATCTTTTGCTTTAACAAGTCAATGGTATAACTAACCAGACATCTGACTGGGAAATTTTTCTTACATCATTTTTTACTCATTTAAATTAAAAATTTTAGTGATTTGAATTTAATTTTAAAGTTCATTTAAATATCATGTAAAGGGGTTAGATATTAAAAATTCAAGGAAATCATAGAAAGAGAGACAATGACAAGGCTTCAAATCAACTAAAAATTAGGGTGCTAAGATAATGCCTTTATGACATATGAACAACTTCCTTGAGTCAATTAGGAGGAACTAATATTATAAATTAAAAATTGATTGGGCTGTGGGCTCGCTGGGTAGCTCAGTGGGTTGAGAGCTGGGCCTAGAAATGGGAGGTCATAAGTTTGAACCTGGCCTCAAATACTTCCTAGCTATGTGACCCTGAGCAAATCACTTAAACCCCATTGTCTAGCCCTTACCACTCTTCTGCCTAGGAACCAATACACAGTATTGATTCTAAGGTGGAAGGAAGGTAAGGGGTTTTTTTGTTTGTTTGTTTGTTTTTTTAATGATTGGGTATTCCTCTGGGCAAACCACAAAAGGCACAATCCAATCAGTTAAAGGCACTTGAGGCAGAAGTCTGGGAAGATCCCAGATTTGAGGGTACTAGGAAATTTCCTTCTTTCCTCTCACAACTAGCAGCAGAAATATTCACTCAGAAGAAAATGTATTATTCTTCAGTTACAGAGTGAATTCCAGAGCGTCCTTATTCACAGTTGTGGAAGAGGCATCCAGAGCTTGAAAGTAGTTTCTTCAAGGAGGGCACCAAGCCACAAAAAAGAGTCAGCTATGGATTCAAGAGAGCTTTGTTGATCAAGAGTGAGGCACAAAGACCATCACCAGTAGAGAGGATGTCCCTGAGGAAACTTGGGGAAGACTCCATCAGGAGGCAAAGGATACTGAGGACCAGAAGTTTCTGAGTGGTGAGATACATTGGGAACAAACTTGGGATTCCTTTATGTGCGCCTCACAGCCATTGTACTCGAATTCTGTGCTTACTTTGTCTGTGTATGATGGCTGAGTGTGACTCAGATCAGCCTTTCAGTAGTTTGGATCCAAAATTGGGATGTAATAAGACTCAGAAGCCTTCTTTTAACAAGGAGAGGCTTACATAGTCATAGAAAAGGAAAGACATTCAGAGAAGGAAAAGGATGTTCATCCAGGCTAAAAGACTGATTCAGTTGAGCAGAGTTTCACAGAGTTATTCTAGCTGCTGGATGATAGTCTAAGCCTAAGTAGTGAGGCCAAGGCCCTGGTGCCCTGGGTGTTTTAAAACAAGAAAACAGAAAAACAGCTTTAATGTCCTAAACCTTAGTTCCTTTAGTCAATTAAATTTTGCAGCTTAAATTAGTACCTTTTAAGGAGATGAGGTTTGATAGTAACAATATAGTAGGCTTGCAAAAAAAAAAAATCCCTTGACTGACCGAATTGTGAGTGAAGAGTTGGAAAACAAAAATTAATGATGAAAAAACTGAAGTTTATATATAGTGCATCATACATGAAGGCACTGGGAGGATGAAGGTTAGATCTTAAATGAGTTATTTAATCATAAAGTAGTTTCACTCAAGAAGAAAAATTGTGTATCTCTGATAGAGAAAAATTGCTCTTTTACCTCTGTTGCCTGTTTTTATAGCTGTAAATGATCATATGCTTGAGACATCCAGGTAAATGCTTAACTAATTCCACAATTTTACTTCTCATTGAATGATAAATGTTTAGACATTTTTCTATTCTGTAAAAGCCAGCTCTTCATAAAGGCATCTGTAAAGATTCATACTGTGTTTATCTTTATGCCTTTTAGATAATGCTCCTAAACAGTTTTGGAGACTCCTCGAAAAACAATTTTCCTTCTACCCTTTCCACCTACTTTTACTCAAAGAAAGCAGATTTTCTTCTACTCCTATTTATTTGTACCTACAGAGACCTGTTTCCCTCCATCCTCCAAGAAAATCTTCTTAGCCATTCTCTACAATATTCTCGATATTTTCTCTCATATCTTGTACTCAACTCTAACTAAAGAGGGAGAATAAGAATATTTTTGCACCTCACTGACATTTCTGCATTTCATTTTTGCTTCTTTTTATCCTCTAAAGTTCACTATAATCTAACTCTCTATCCAGTCGAGATCTTAGTAGCTGTTATCTATGATTGCCCAAGATATCTCTTTCCTTTCTATGATATGACCTGATTTTTTAAAACCTTAACCTTCTGTCTTGAAATTGATGATGTGTTAGTTCCAAGGCAGAAAAGCAATAAAGACGAGGCAGTTGGGATTGAGTCTTATTCAGGGTCACATAATTAGGAAGTGTCTGAGTCCAGATTTGATTCAAGAACCTCCTATCTCCAGACCTGGCTTTCTATCCACTGAGCCACCCAACTGCCTTTCTCTTTCCTTTCTAAAGAATTGATTCACAGTATTCCTTTCCATCTCAACTCCTGGCATTATAATAGGAAATTCAGTATGCATGCTGAAGTTCCTACCTGAGCATAGAGGTGCAAACCTGTCATTCTTATCCTGAGGGAGAATGAGGCTGGTGGATCGCTTGAGCTTGGGAGTTCTGAGCTACATTAAGGCTAAACAAGATTGGGTGTCCATACGGAATCCCTTCATGAAGATGTAGATTATATGATGGGAATTTTATTTATTGACAACCAATCAAAATGATTTTTACTAGACAATTACCTTCAATAAGATTTTATCAACCATTTTGAAAAAAAAAAGTGTTAACAAAGGAAGAAATAAGACAAAGCCACCCACCAACTAGTATGAATCCTTTTACTTTGCCAATATTTTAGCTTACTGTCCTGTGGAGAAGTGCTGAGTGAAAAATTATGAAAAGAATGCATTGCTATGGGCAAATAAAAGTGATAATTCATTACTGACGATGATGACAAAAGACATGCTTATTTCTGAATTCAAAGGCATTTTTAGTTCCTCATGCAGCACTAAGAAAATAATCAGGGCCTCTATGAACACTGTGATAAACCTAACAGTTGACTTTCTCAAGCTTGAATTCTTAATAGGACACAGGATAATGTGTGCTGTTGATCCAGACCAACAGGCTGCACTGAAAGTCTCTGAATAATAACACTTGAAGTTCTTCTCACAGAATGGAAAGAAAAATACACGTGTTGACTCTGGCAGCTAATGACCTATGCTTAACCCACAATTTTTCAATGCAGAGATGGACAAGATCAGAACTATGCATGCTGTCCAATCAAAGGCTACACTGAGGCTCTTTGTAGTTCCTTATGTTTGGAATACTTGTAAAAAGAATTATTTTCTTCTAGGAAAAGGCAGTGATAGTAAAGGGATTTGACTTTTACAGTAGAAAACTGTAAACCTAATGCTTTTCCAAATTAAAACATTCCTCCCTACACTCCTGGAAAATACCTTTGCAAGTCTATCTGAGTGACAGAAATGAAACTGAGTAGGTTAAAGCTTCAAAGGATGAAAATTAAACCAAAAAGTAGACTTTCATTATTCCAAACAAGTTTTAGGTGGGACAACTGATGTGACTTTATGGTCATTTTTAACAAGGACTGAAATTTAACTGAGAACCAAGTTCATATGAAGTTTTCTACAAAAATATATTCTAAGAGGCTCTAGAAACCCAGGGAAAGATGTCCTCAAATGGCTTCTGAATACTTAACAGTGGGGATGGTCTAAGACAACATCATCAACTGGCTAGAGTAGGCGCCTGATTAACTCAGAGTGTGGGTCAGATGAGGTGATGCTTCCTTTGAGGGGCAGTACTACTCTGCACCCCACTGTTGCCATTTAAACAATCAGCCGTCAGCAGCTTTCCCCAGAGGATGCTGTGAGGGTTCAGAAGGGGATGCAGGCTTCCTGTGGTCTCCTCCTACCTAAACCTCCTTGTTTGTATAAAATAGATGCTTTACCAAGGACCTCCCCACAAAGACTGTGACTTTCCAACTACAAAAAGGCTACTTGAATTCTCATAAATCAGTTATACCACAGTATCTTTAAGAAAGTCATAATACTACCCCAGGAACACCAAAATTTTTTTCAATGAAAAGTCTATACAATTTGAAGGAGAAGACACTGACAAAGATAGAAATGTGATCACATGGTAGCATGTGATAAGATAGTTGATATAATATATCAGTATACATTTAAGCTAATTGAATTATCAGATTTTTTAAGGAAATTTTCAAAATAGCAGAATGATGGGATATGAAATTGGCAAAAAATGAGAATGATAAATCCTTTCCCAATACACATGACAACTAAGTGAAAAAGCTCTTGAGCTGACTTTGTCACATAAGGTCAAGTAATATATCCAGCGTTATACATCTAAATAAGCATTCAAGACAAGATTTGAAATTCACCTTTCCCTGATTATAAGTACCAAACTCTACCTGATACAATGGGTTGCCTTCATTCAAGTTAGTTTAGGCAATCAATAAGCACTTATTAAGAAGTTACTATATTCAAGCAACATAAGTTAATCTTATAGCAATGTTAGAAAATATAACTGATATGATGAAAAGATTTGAGACTGTGCATTTTAAAATTAATAATCAATAAATATTATATTTTATTATTTTTATTATTAATAACTAAAGCAAAAGAACTGCCTGAATTCAGCCCTGTCACAGGTCCAAGAGACAAAGAAGGAGGAGTTACAGCCATTTAAATACCATCACACAAAAAGTGAGGATGCAAGAAGAGGAATTTTGAAAAATACTAAGGGACTTCTGGGGAATTAAGTCCAAAGGCTCAAAATTTCCATTTATACAAACCCCCCATGATTCTAGTGGGAGACCAGTCTCCCCAAAAGGATCATAGAAATATAATCAACTTAATTTCAATAATTTGTGGATAAAAGGAAAAAAGAACAAAACCAATGATTACTAGGTTAACAAAAAGTCAATTTGGGGTCAGTCCCCTTTGGCATAAGAGTATACATTCAAAACAAAGGCATTCAACCCTCCTAAAGTTCAAATTCACCATATCTCAAAGTTCACGCTGGATCTTCTGATACAGTGTGTGGTTTCTGCAGGAATATTTCTTCATGGCACATTCTGGATTCTGGGAGATAGCAAGTTTCTTATCCTAAAATTGCTCAAATTTAAACAAAAGTTCACAACAATAACTCCCCCTGAGGTGAATAATAACAAACACAGGGATCACTCAGGGATTTGTGGCTGAGTTATGAGGTATATGAATCAATTTGCAAAAGAAAATAAAAAAACATCAAAAAATCCAAATAAAAGAGAAAAATAACTTGTGGATATAATACAAAACATAAAAGTCTTATGTCTAAAAAAAATCTAAGTAAAGGAAAAACAAACTTATAGCAGGTCCTTGAATCAGGGCCCAATTAAAATGATTTATGAAATTATGAACTACCCAATCAATAGTGAGGACTATAGAAAGTTTGCCACACTATGAAAGACAGAAAAGGGACTAGATTTCAGAAGCAAATGGGATCCAGGATGGCAGCAAAAAGGAGGTGATTGATAGAATGTGGCTCAGAGGAAGTTCAGCCTCTGACATATGTCAAAACACCCACAACCTCGAGCTCCAAACAAGTTTAAATACTCTTGTCTTGGCTCAAAATTACATCAATCCCAGTGGGATCTGGTCTCTTTGACCTTGAGCTCCATAGGCACTATGCAGGTGCTCTGTGCTTCTTTAGCACTGTTCAGTGGCTCTTTTGCATATTCCCTTCTTTGGGAATCAGACAGAACCATGTCTCATAATTCTTTTAAACAATCAATGGCATCATTTTTATAATCTATAGCTTTGTGGGTATGCACTAATATTAGAACAAATGTATTTAAAACTCATATTACTGCAAAATAAAAAAAATAAAGAAAAATTTTCTCAACACTGTTGACACGCGCTTCAAATACAAAAAGGAGAGAAAAATAAAACTCAGATGCTATATTGCACATGCAAGGAAAAACGATAATAAAAAAGTTTTAAAAATCAAAAATATATAGCATAATATCAGTGGTACACTGTGTCAGCCATGTGTGAGTACAAATGATTTTCAGAATAAAACAGTAACACAGTAGATAATGCACATTCAAAGAAGTACCAAAGTTCCCAAAATTCACAATAGCCCAGTTAATTACAATAGCAAACAAACCTACTATCATATTTCACATAAGTTGTTGTATGACATAAAATAAAATAAAAACTATGAACTGATGGATATTTGTCACAATTTTTACAGACATAGCAATTCTTTCAACCTTGGCAAATAGAATTTTAAACAAAGTAAAACTTATTTGGGTCTAGAACATTATCAAGAAATCTAGATTGTTCTGGTAAAAGTAAATTAAAATGAAGAGTTTCGCAGGAGCTTTTTTTTTTTGGCTTCCTGCTACATATAAACACCTTGGTAGGAACATTTCTTTGTTTCGCTATCTTTAATACAACATTCTTTATGATATAAATACAAAATATCACCCATTCCAAAATCACTAGTTATCTAAAATTATTTCTGAAGACCCTCTAAAATTAAAATTAAATTCTTGGCTTATTAAATTCTCTAAAGGTTGTATATAGCTTTTGATAAAGTCCATTCATCATCATCTATTTGACAATACACAAAGGGAATATGACATCTTCGATGGATCTAGTAAAAATGGTTTTGGCAAGATGTTCATGGGCTTACAATATTTTTGTTCTTCAGCAAAGGTAAAAGTACAAATTAAAGATCAATATGGGCAAAATACAGCTTAAATGATTCAGTATATCAGAAAGATATTGATTTAATTAAAACAGATGAACATAAAAAAATTTAAACCTTAAAGCAATCAGTAAATACAACAATATAAACCAATGAGAAGGTGCAGGCATACAGTGCAGTCAAAAATTCTTTTCGCCAATCCCAAAAGACTTGTTCACTATATTAGGAGAAGAATAAACTCAAAATAGTTAGCAAGAAACTTCCAGATCTCTTTTAAAGTTTCCTTCCCCTCCCCCCAGTATTTATTATCCATGTAGATTTCTTTTGTCAGCACTCTGAATTTTTTCATAGAAGCACAGGGCAGAATCTCCACTCTGCATGTTAAGAGCAGTTAAGAGTTTTAGAACTTTGTCAAAATATTTCAGGTTGGTTTATAGTATAAGCAGCCTAGCTTGTGACATATTCTTGAGGAGAAGGAAATAAAGTGGGAAATCTCCAATGAAAATAAAAAACCCAAGGGAAAAAATTAAGCAGATGCAAAGTGTACTTTTTAGCTCTACCAACTCAAACTGTTGTTTCAGAGTTTCAAGCATGCTTTGCAATAGCAATTTTCCTGAGACACTGAATGGAAAAATGACTAGCACAGGCTTCCATGTGGGAGGGGGGAGGGATCAAAGGATTGGGAGGTCTCACAGAATGGCAGGCAGGGCTGGTCAGGTCTGGTCATGGTTTGTCCAGAGCTGGAGACCAGGCCAGTGCAGCTCAGGCTGAACCAGGAGCAACAGCAGTGGCAGCAGGTAATGGGCAGCAGGGTGGTGCAAGAGCACAGGCAGACTGGGTTAATAGACCCTCCTGATGGGTGCCAACTAGGCAAACTTACTATCTTTACTGTAAGGCTATCTGCTCAAAAATTTTGAGAGTTTGTAATCACTTTATTGTAAGCTAAAATGTGAATTTTTAAATTAATAATCAATAACTAAATGTTATATTTTATAAAGTTTTATTATTTATAACTAAAGCAAAAAAAACTGCCAGAATTCAGCCCTGCCGCAGGTCCAAGAGAGGAAGAGGGAGGAATTACAGCCATTTAAATACCATCACATAAAATGTGAGGACACAGGAAAAGGGAATTTTGGGAAATACTAAGGGACTTCTGTGGGATGAAGCCCAAAGGCTCAAAATATCCATTTATACAAAACATATAAACTGGTAGTGGAACCAATAATGGCAATTTCAGTCACATAGCTGAGACAGAACCGATCTGGAAGGTCCTTGACCTAGGGAAAGTAAAGAAAGATGTGCATGTGTTACTCAGCTGTAATACATCATTCTTAAATAATGACTAAAGCAACAACATTTGCAGAGCTTTGTAACACATGGAAATGAATGGTGAACATTTTGAAAATTATGTGTTAACAGCACCTTGCTATTGTAGAATTGTGTGACCCGACTTGGGTTTTTTTTTGGCAAAGATACAAGAGGGGTTTCTGTTTCCTTCTCCAATTCAGTCCCTAAGGATTCCAGAACTCTCATCCACAGATGGTAAGGAGGAGTCAGACAAATGCTCATTCAATTGTTCAAATTGTCACCCTCTAACTCCAATTTTAGGGTTCTTTCCATTTGTACTACACTGCCTCTTGTGGTCAAGTAGAAAATATATGAAAATTAAAATTATTTTAAGCCAGAACATTCTAATTTGAGAATTTGAATGCTAAAACATGGATTTGGAAGTGAAATATAAATATGTATATATGTATATGTATATAAATGAAATAATTGTAAGATACTTTGAAAAACTTATCAGTATAGATATATGAATGGTAAAATAGCAGAATGCAGGTATCCCTTCCACATTTTTACTTTTCCCATCACAATTTTTCTGTACCTGGAGTCAGCATTAGAAATTTTGGGAATTTTGTGGGAGTTTTTCTGAAGCGTCAGACCACACATAGACAGTAGATGACCCAGAAAAAATTTAGAAACTCAGAAATGCATATTTAACCCAAAGTTTATAATAAGATGCTATAAACATTCTATAAAAAAAGAAGAAAAATCAGACTTCTCAGGTACAAAGAAAGAGCCTAAAACTCTTATGCAGATTTTCCAGATCTCAGGGGAACGAGAGTCCTTAACCCCTCATATATAGAAATGTATATATACTTGTATTTAGTATAATTCCTCAACCTAACTATCTCAAAGGAAAAAATACAAATCAAATCTATAGTGATTAAAGAATAGTAATTAAAACTCTAGTAATTAACTATAGTAATTTTAAAAATTGAATCAATAAGATAGAAAATGCAATGAATAAAAAAACACTTAAGTGCTTCCTATGTACCTACCAGTCACTTTGCTAAGCACCGGAATTATGATACAGAGGCAAAATTTGTTCTCAAGAAACTTACATATAATAGAAATAGTGTTCAGGAAGGTTATGTTAGTATGGAAACTTAAATTAATAGTAAGCAAAACTTATTTCCACTTCACATTCCATCTCAAAGTCAAACATCCAAGTCACAATAGAAGTATTGATTTGATTTGATTTTGGAACTTGAGAGAACAATGCAAGTGGATGGGTAGAGGGAGGAAACATGCATTTTATTAGGTTACTGGAGAGAAAAAGGATAGGTTGTAAAGTAAAACATTACTGGGGCTACCTAAATAGATACACAGGGCCCTAAAAGACTCACAAACTAAATTAATATTCAGTGGACTAAGTGGCTGTTTTCTTCATAAATGAATTACATATAAATACACAGTACATCCAATACAATATACAAGTAAATGAAGTAAAAGATGTCATGGTTTGATCTGAAACCATATTGCAACAAACAGTTCCTTCTTTGGATGTGGACAGCATTTCATCATGAGTTCTTGGGGTTATTTTGGAACCTTGTTTTGAGGACAATAGTTTAATCCTTCACAATGAATCATCATGCAGTATTTCAGTTACTGTATACAGTGTTCTGGTTCTGCTCACTTCACTTTGCACTAATTCATGTGTCTTTCTAGGTTTTTCTGAACTCATTCTGTTCATAATTTTTTTTGGCATAATAGTATACCATTACAACTATATACCACAACTTGTTGAGCCATTCCCCAAAATGATGGACATTCCCTCAATTTCTAATTCTTTGACACTACAAAAGAGCTGCTAAATATTTTTTTTGTAGAAGTAGGTTCTTTTCCTCTATCTTTGATCTCTTTGGATACAGACCCAGTAATGGTATTACTGGGTGAAAGAGTATGGATAGTTTTATGGTCCTTTGAATGTGGTTCCACATTACTCTCCAAATTGGTTATATTTGTTGACAGCTCCACAAAAATAACTTTCTATGTTGACTTTCTGTTTTGTTATTTGCTCATTTTCATGCTTCTTTTTTTCTTTAAGTTAAAAAAAAACCCAACTATTAAAATTGCCCTCTGTAACAATGGTGATGGGAGCATTGTTCCAAGCTTTAGATTCTTTTTGCAGCTGCCTTCAGAGCTGGTACTGGAGATCTATCTGTTTAAGTTTCCAAAGCAATATGATAAAAAGGAGAGGTGGTTCAATACTCTCCAGGACTGTGCTCTTATCTGTGAGTAACCACAAACACTCTCTTACCTGTGACCATAGTCTCTAGTAGCCCTGTGGCTGCAAGTGCTGGTGTATGCTGATGCTCCCTCTTACCCTAAGATTATACCCCAGGATTATGACCTGGTTCTGCCAATACAATAAGTCTTGTACCCAGAGCTAGCAAAGGGATCTCTCAAATCTGAGCATTTGTCTGACTCCCCCTTACCATCTGTGGGTGAGAGTTCTGGAATCCTTAGCTGCTCCTTCAGTTGTGCCCAAGATCTGTTGCCTTGGTGGAGCCTGCCCTGGATTGCTTCACTTCACCTCCATCCTGGTGCACTTGATTCCTCTTGCAGGTCTTCTAAATTGGTTTGGGCTTAAAATTAATTCACCTTACCTTTTTATTGGTTGTACTATGTTAGAATTCATTTTGAGGCTTTTCAGAGAGTAATTTAATAGGAATAAGATTCTCCGCCTTCTTGGCTCTGCCCCCCAAAAAAACTTCTTTTAGAGTGACAAAATTTAACTGAAATTTGAAGGAAGCCAAGAAGACAAGAGTTGAAAATGAAAAAGGAGTAAACTCAAATTCCTAAGAAGAAAACAAAGTCAATGCTGTTGCATCCAAAGCCTCCAAGAAAAATATCAATTGCTCGCAAACCCAAAAAGAATCATGAAGTTCAAAAAGGATTTTAAAAAATCAAATAAGAGAGATAAAAGAAAAATTCAGGTAAGAAATGAGTGATATAGGAAATTTATGAAAAAAAGGAGGCATAAAAATACTGCAGAAATCAATACCTCTTAAAACAGAATGGGCCAATTGTAAAAGGGAAACAAGAATCCAAAGAAGAGAAGAACTCTTTAAAAATAAGAATTTTTAAAATGGCAAAGGATATGCAAAAATGTACTGAAGAGAAAAACTTCTTGAAAGACAGAATTGGCCCTTTGGAAAAAGTGGCACAAAAATTCAGTGAAGAGAAGAACTCTTTACAAAGTAGAATTGGCCAAATGGAGAAGGAGATAGAAAAACTCACTCAAGAAAATGATATCTTAAAAATTAGAATTGGGCAAGTAGAAGCTAATGACTCCATAAGACATCAAGAAACAATCAAAGAAAGTCAAAAAATGAAAAAAGAAAAAAAGAAGAAAAAGTGTGAAATATCTCATGGGAAAAACAAACAACTGATCTTGAAAATAAATCCAGGAGAGAATTTAAGAACTATTGGACTACCGGAAAGCCATGATTAAAAAAAACAAACAGACCTATGGATGAGTGAGATACAGAATGCACTGCAAGGACTTGATTTACAAGGAAACCTCATGCAAGAAGGAAATGGAACTTTGTCTGGCAAGAGGGGATGGGATTAGAACCTCCAATCAAGAAAAACAGATAGTTGGAAAGGAGTTCTTATTTCCTTCTGAACTGAAATGGAGAAGATCATCTCACTGAGCTTAACCTGCTGTGATCTCTCATGGATCTGAAGAGCTCAGATTAGCCAGCTCTCCTCAATAGTGATGGATAGAGACTTTTTTCCCTTTGGGAAAGACAAGAAACTATCCACCCAGAAGATTTTCCATTGATATCTTTAAAAGCTCTTATCTCTCTATATTAAGAAATTACACCAGACTGACCCCACAACATCCTCAGGGACCCAGGTCCCCTGACCTGAGCCCTCAACCCCTGAAGGGAATTTAGGTTGAAATAGAATTAGGGACTTCCTATTTTTCCCCTCTTCCCTAAACCTACCAATCTTGAATCTCCAAACAATAAATAGATCTTATTAATTCAAAAGAACTAAATATCTAATTCTTCAAATGTACTAAGGGGATCAAGATAATATCCATCCAGGGAAGAAAACAGAAACCAGAGACTGAAGGGGATTTCCTTTTTGCCTTTCAGCTCTAGACATGAATCCAATCTTACCTTCCTTTTGTGTAGTTCTGACTGGGAGAGGAAGTGGTGCCTCTATTTATCTGTTCCCTCCCTCTCTTAGACCTGTCAAGCTTTGGTTCCTGATCCCCCACTAGTACAAACCTTAGACATCATCTTACAAGAAATCTCTGAATATTTGAGAACTATGGTCTTTGTTGAAGACACTTTTCCAAATTCGTTGTTTCTTTTCTAATCTTGGATGCATTGGTTTTCTTTATACAAAAACCTTTTTATCTAATATAATCAAAATTATCTATTTCATTTTTCATAATGTTCTCAATATCTTGTTTGGTCCTAAATTCTTCCATTATCCTTAAGTCTGACAGGTAAAATTTCCATGTTCCCTGAATTTTTTTAGGGTATTATCCTTAATTTCTAGACCAAGGATCCATTTTGACTTTATCTTGGTGTATAGTGTGAGATATTGGTCTAAGTCTAGATTCCGCCATACTGTTTTCCAGTTTTCCCAGCAATTTTTGTCAAATAATGAGTTCTTCTCCCCAAAATTTGAGTCTTTAAGTTTATTGAATACTGTGTTACTATGATCATTAACTGCTATGTGCTGATTACCTAACTTATTCCATTGATCCACTACTCTATTTCTTAGTCTATTAGAATGTTTTTGATGATTACCACTTTATAATATAGTTTAAAATCTCATATAGCTAGACCTCTTTCCTTCATATGTTTTTCATTAATTTTCTTGATATTTTTTACCTTTCCACTTCCAAATGTTTCATTATTATTTTTTTCTAGCTCTATGAGATAATTTTTAAGTAGTTTGTTTTGTTTATAAGTAATTAGATAAATTAATTTAGAAAAAAATGTCATTTTCATTATTGGCCTATTCAGTTGTTTAGATTTTACTTTATTTGTGTGAAAAATGTTTTGTAATTGTAATTGTTGGCTTGTTTTGGTAGGTAATTCCCCCAGATATTAAGCATTCTTTACAGTTATTTTAAATGGGTTTTCCTTTTTCTATCTCTTGCTGTTGGACTTTGTTGGTGGTAAATAGACATGCTGGTGATATATTTATATATATATATATATATATATATACATAAATATTTATATTTATATATTAGTTTCTTTTGTATCCTGAGACTTTGCTAAATTGTCAATTGTTTCTAATATTTTTTGGTTTATTCTCTAGGGTTCATGATGTATACCATCATGAAATATGAATTCTTCAAAATTTTTGGTAGACATTTTCCTAACTAACCAATGGGTTTTAGTTACCATCAACCTGATTTAGCCCTCTGTAATTTTACTTTATATGACTACTGTGCATGCTATCACTTCTTGGAGCTACTGGTGAGCATAATGTGGCAGGTAGACCCCAATGGTAGATGAGTATCTCCAAAAAGGACTTGACAAGCACTTACCCCAGAAGTGCTACTCCCTCTTGAACACCTCATACACTCTGTATGCGGTAGCAAAGAACTGAAAGGGGAATGAGTATCCATTGACCAGGAAATAGTTAATCAAATTATGACATATGACTATTATGAAATACTTTCATGCATTAAAAAACAAAAAATGTGAGGAATTCAAAGAAATATGGAAGATTTTCTATGAGTTGATGCGAAATTAAGAAAAGAGAACCAGAAAAAAGCATATATGACAACAATTTAATTTTAAAGGAACAATAAAATGGAACAAAATTGGACATTATTTATAATAGCCTGTCTTATCAGAGAAGATATGAGGAAATTTATCTCCCTCTTTCAACTAAGGAGATAAAGGAATAAGAGTGCTGATTGCTGTTGATGTGTGTTGGTTTTCCTTAACCATTTTATTTCTCCTTTTACAAGGGAAGGGCTTGCTGGGAAGGGAGAGGGGTATAATTATATTTGGAAATTACTCTCCAGTTTAACCAAAAGTTATTAATCAATTTTTTCCTTGAAACTTTTATTTTAAGTTTTAGAGAGGTAAAATATTCATGTTTCTTTTTTATAGTAATAAATTATGAAAGATTTATTACTATAAAAAGAAAGGTGAATCTTTCATTAAGTCTGGAGTAGAGAGGAGAAAACATTTTGTCATGGCTAAAAATGAGCCATTAATCATTTTATTTCATTAGTTTATTTGGGGAATATGCAAAATGTTAAGACCTGTGATTCTGTCAGTGTGGAGTATTCCAAACATGGGAATTCCCTTAATCAACAAAAATAAACAACCTGACTATGAATTGCAATATTCACAGCACTGAAAAGTTAAGAGACTTGACTATGGGATCATAGTCTTCTGTCACAGCTCTTCTGTCAGAGGTGCATTTGAATCAATGCTAACCTTCTCATTGTCACACCATGTCACCTTTCTAATAAACTTAAAACCCATATACTAAAATTTGCATTTTGAAAAATTCCATTTCACTGTAATACAGCCTGATGTTTGAAATCCATACACTATGACTCCAAATAAATTGTCATAGTTTAATTCTCATCAATTTTGATATTTATGCTCACTTTATTTTGACTGAATATGCTCAATAATATAGTGTACTAAAATACAATCTAAATTTCAGCTATTATTATTATTACAAGAGAATTATTAATTAGCTACTTCAAGGAGCTAATGCTTCATCAGTATGGGCTCAGTCTACTTACTTACATTATAGTGCATATACAGATAGTTGCTTCATGGGTTGATGTCTAAAAAAAATCATCTGGTGGCCACATTCAGCTTCTCTGAATTTAGTCAGGTTCGTATTTAGATTGTAAACATATAGACCAAAGTTGTGTACTTAAAGCCCTTCCAAATTGAAAGGACATCCCAAAGTTTGTACTCCACTGATACAGCCTTTTAAATCTATGCTCAGAAGACATCAGAATTGGACACTTGAAAAATACAGAAAAAATTATAAAGATATGATGATATGCATTTTTTAAAACCCTTATTTAGAATCAATACTGAGGATAAGATTCTAAGACAGAAGAGCAGACAAAATAGAGTGAAGTGAAATCTTCAGGGTTACATAGTGATGGATTATCTGAGATCAGTTTTGAACCCAGGACTTCCTATCTCCAGGCCTGGCTCTCTATCCACTGAGCCACCTAGTTGCCCTAATTCACATTTTTTTTCAGAATTTAGAAAGGATATTTACTTTAAAAAATAAAGCAGGAGAAAAAAGTTTAAATATTTCTCCTCAATATCTCAGAAATACATTCTCTTTTATACCACTTTAATCTCTTGACAAAATGGGCTCACATTTAGCATAGTTTTTATATAACATTAGTCCCATCAAGTTCACATCCAAATGTGGTATTAGAGCTAGATGAGTCTTCTTCTCAGCTACTTATTGCTGGGGTGATTTTCAAGATTGTTCCTGACTGCTCAGGACATTGATTCTGGACTAGCTGAAATATTTATTGTAGATTATACTCTGAGATTCAATGGATATCCAGATACCTTGCTCTCCTGACTTTTTGAAGTTGATATAGTCATAACTCCTAATTCCTACACCTACTCTGAAAGGAAAAAAAAAACATTAAGGCAACGAGAATGGAGAACTATTTTTCAGAGTTACCTGGAAACAAAACCAAGAGCAGAGATCCACTAAGGGAGAACAATATTTCACTTTAACAAACCTTTTCTCTACTATAACAAATGTAAATGAGCTTCTGAATAATGGAGGATAGAGACATTAGTTTATGGTTTTGATTTCTAAAATAGTACCTTTCTTAGCACAAGAACCAACTTAAAAAGAAAACATTGAATTAAATATGATGCATTACATTTATTAACATGGTCAGAAGG
Source organism: Monodelphis domestica (assembly GCF_027887165.1). NCBI lineage: Eukaryota > Metazoa > Chordata > Mammalia > Didelphimorphia > Didelphidae > Monodelphis > Monodelphis domestica. The sequence goes on from NC_077228.1 coordinate 471,049,789, forward strand.
ATTATGCTATCATCTTTAAAGGATAATTTCTTTGAAGTTACCAATGTATGTTGGTTTCTAGAAAATGTTCTCACTTAAAGGAGATCTTGTATTTTTTTTAAAAGAAATTGGATAAACCATAGGCACTTCTAATTTTTCTCTCTAGTCACAATCTCCTTTTGAGTTGTGGTCATTTCTTGTATTTCTTTGCTGTTTTGGAAGTAAGTCTTTTTACTTCACTTTCTTCTTAGTCTGAGCCTAAGTCTTCTCTGTCCCCATAATAGGGATGGATAGTTGGCTTCTTTTTCTTTTGCTTGCTCTCTTATTTTTATTTTAGCCGCCAAGTCAATGGACTGGATTATTGGCTTTTTTGCTGGACTTCTATGGTTCCTAGTATGCTATAGTACTTTACCTTAGATTTCAGAATATTTTTCCCCTGGTTCCTATTTAATTATTCTAGTTTTATAGACTAATGACTGATGTACTCCTGTGTCCCCCACTTGAGCCCCAGTCCATTACTGACCTCAGATGTTCCAAGTAGAGGCAACAGGTGGTTTTGCCACTGCAACTGCAAGCAGACAGTCTACCTCCCCCTCTGGTGGCAATCAGGGACTGCACTCTCCTAGGAGTGACCACAGCCAAAAGGGAACCAGTTCCTCAACAATCACACTCACCAATGCGAGCCTTCCTCTCTCTTGCACTCCAATATTTGCAAAAGAGTGATCTTTTAACACCAAAACCCTAATCATATCCTCATTGGACCATGTGATCAATCATACGTTTTTCTCCTGAATTTTTACTACCACAGTTCTTTCTCTTAATGTGGATTGTGTTCTTTCTCATAAGTTCCTCTGAATTGTCCTGGGTCATGGCATTGCTGCTAGTAGAAAAGTCTATTACATTTGATTGTGCCACAATCTATCAGTTTCTAGGTACAATGTTCTCCTGGTTCTTCTTTTGCTTTGCATCAATTCCTGAAGGTCTTTCCAGTTCACAAAGAAATTCTCCAATTCATCATTCCTTTCAGGACAACAGTATTGTATTGCCATCAGATACCACAATTTGTTCAGCTATTCCCCAATCGATGGACACTCCCTCATTTTCCAATTTTTTGCCACCAAAAAAGGGTGACTATAAATATTTTTGTACAAGTATGTTTCCTTATAATCTATTTGGGAATACTAAACTATAGATAAGTTTTAAAGGAAAATAAAACCTGGGTTTTTAAACAGAGAAAAACTATTGGTCATAATGGATTCACAGAATACTATTGAAGTTTTAAATAATAATTAATACTAGTACTACCCAAATTATTCTCAAAATTGATAAAAAATAGTCTCATTTTATGAAACAAATAGTACTAATACTTTAACCAGAAAAAGGATAAAGCAAAGGAGAACTGTAGAACACATATTATCAATAAACATAGATCCAAAATATGCACCAGTCAATTGAGCTGTACAATGAATTTACTTTTCACACTTTCTGGATGGGGGCATAATCCAAGAAAAATGGAATAACATCTCCACTAAAAAAAAGGAGGGGGGAAGGGGCAGCTGGATGACTTGGTGGATTAAGAGCCAGGCCTAAAGACTAGAGATCTTAGGTTCAAATCTGCCCTCAGACACTTTCTAGCTGTGTGACCCTGGGCAAGTCACTTAACCCCCATTGCCTAGCCCTTACCACTCTTCTGTCTTGGAACCAATACACAGTATTGATTCTAAGATGGAAGATAAGGGTTTAAAAAAAGGTGGAGGGATAAACTTCTGACCTGTTCTGCTACAGCTGCCTCTTACATTAAGATTATATGCGGAGGGTTCTCTATAATAGTAAAATGTTTATATAAATATGAATTGTCCTCATTAAAATATTATAATAGCAGCTTCCTTGTTATGAGTATAAAATGAAATAATATTTATATACTACTTGTAAACATTTGGGTATAATATAAATGTGAAATTTTATTATTATGATTAGTGATGTAATCAATTCTGGACTCTAATACTTTAATTGGGAATGAACTATAGGTCGTGGAAAGATCAAATGTGGCAGCAGCTGGACATTCTTCCCAGTTTCTGGGTTTTTCAAAAAAAAGTAGAAGCAAAACTCAGCCAACTCAAGAATGTAAAGTTTTGATTTTGCTTACAACAGAAAAACAATCACTTAATTGATTCCATCTATGCTTTTATAGCTGGCTTATCAACTTTCTGATTCAAATTTGAATGTTCAGGGTTTTTAAATGAAGATGTCTAACATTATGAGCATATTTAATTTTACTGAATATAGTAAACAAATGGTAGCACTCATATTACTTTAATTTCAAAGTACTCAAGATATGCAATTTTGGTACAAGGCCACCAGAGGTCCTTTGTTTGGATCCTGATTTATTGTTATTAATATCATCATCATCTTTATCTTTATTATATCATAGCATTATATAATATAATATATTGTAAAACAAACTTCTTTGAATATGTAATTAAATTTATTGTGTTGATTAATAAATTGGTCATAAAATGTGATTATTAATATTATTATCAATAATAATAACATTGATATAGTATTTTAAAGAATGAAATTACTTGGACAAGGGAAAATATATAATTGCACTGTTATAACAAACATCTATGAAAATCTCAAGAAATAAGATCAATATAATCACCTATCATATTTCCAGGAGACTAATAAAGCATGCTATTCACCTCCTGATAGAGATGTGATGGACTCTAGGTCCACAATGAGACACAGAATTTTTGGACATCACTATTGTGAGTTTGTGTTGCTACATTATATATATTTTTACAAGTTTTTGTTTTTCTTTTCTTTTTCTTTTCCATAGTGAGAGAATCAGTGAGTTTTTAAACATTTATTAAGTACCTATGAGATATAAGGCACTGTGCTGAGCACTAGACATAAAAAGAAAGGCAAAAACCAGTCTCTGTTCTCAAGGAGTTCACAATTTAATGAAAGGAGAAGAATATATTTTTGTAAATTAATATATATATGTATATATCAATTGAAATAATGAAAAGAACAAGAGAACCTAAAAAAATGCCTTAGTCAACAAATTTGGCTTTCTTACCAAGCAGACGGATATAACAGCCAGGAACAAAGGCCATTTATAAAATAAACTAGTTTATAAAATCTTATTGAGAAGAATGAAGGAAGAATGAAGTAGTACCACCTTATAAAATAAAGAAGCAGGGAAGGATAAACCCACTTTAAAGGAACCTTGGCAAGAAACTGAACTGACAATCATTTTGAGTGCATTTAAGGATGAAAATGAAATAAGGACAACCAACATAAGAAAACTGCAAAGGCATACAAAGATCTTTACAACAAACTTGTGCCACCATTATGGAAACTAGAACCATCATCCTCAGACTCTAGAAATGATACTAAAAATAACAAAGATTAGGGTGGAGGTGGAACAGTTGGAATCTACAAAAAGTACATAAGGCAAATCTGTGTTGAAGTTAACATAACTGTGATGTCACCAAATATTTGATTTAGTAAAGCAAGACATTGCCTTAAAGATTCATTCCCAATAGGTTGTCTTCAATAAACATGAAAAAATTATTAAAGATTCCATTAAAGATACAACAATTGAGATAATTTTTCAGTGACCTAATTATCAATATCAAGACAATTTTTAAAGGGTTGCAGGTAATTCTTGTTCACCAAAATAACCAACACAATAATGTAGGAGAATATGTGTAAAGTCCAAGTTAAGAGGGCTTTCCTATATAGATGATTATAACTTCCAGTTGCTTCTGTTTATCCATGATATTATGCTAGTTGCACCAAACCTTAAAACATTGGCTCCTGAATGAGATCTCTGTCCATTCAGAACTTTTTTTTTCTAATCCTTACCACAGGACAAAACAAAAAATGCCTTTTTATCTGGACTATATTATTAAGTCATTCTCGGTCACCGAGAGACTACCACTATTATTAAGTAACCAACTTATACAGCTCATCCTTGTCCCAATGGAGTTCTTGTGTGTGTATACAGCTAGAGAGATGATATAGATATAGACATATAGATATTTAGATAGGTAGATGATTGATAGATAGATAGATAGATAGATAGATAGATAGTAGATTAGAGAGAGAGGAGAGAGGAAGAGAGGGAAAGACAGAGAGAGACAGACAGAGAGAGAGAGATGGTTCTAAGAGGCAGGGTGATGTGATGGATAGAGCACTAGACTTAGAGTAAGGAAGACTTGAATTTGAATCTTGCTTTAGACATTTACTGTAATATAGGTAAAGTCACAACTTTTTCAGCTTCAGTCTTAATAGCATCTATTTTTTAAGTTGTAAAAATTATAAAAATCACAATACATAAAAACCTTAAATTTCTATATAAATGTAAACATATCTGTAATATATGCATATACATACATATGAAATGCTTAAGATTATTTCAGAGCAGCTGCTTGTCTTCATTCACAGAAATTTCTTCATCAGAAGCTAAGGAAGTAGAAATAACCACAGTAAAGGAATTCATCAAAGAAATAGATTATCAAGAGAGAGGATGGACTGGTCACATGATGAATGTGAATAATAACAGGTATATAGCCAACAGGTTTCTTTAGATTCTTCACATTGTCAAGAGAAAGGAATGAAAGGTTCCCATATGTTGGGTCTACTCTCTGCAACAAATGTGAAAATGTGACAAATGACAAATAGGATTATATTGATAAGTTAGTTAGCTAGGAAGGCATTTGTGCTCTATGTCTATGTCTTAGTAAAAAGTAGCTACATCTATCCTTTACTAAATTTTCCTTTGATGCTTCACCCTGACCTGGAGACCTATAGTTTGATTTGTATTATATTTTATTTTATTCTTCCCCAATTACATGTAAAAAGTTTTCAGCATATTTTAAAGAATATTGAGTCTCATTCTCTCTTTCCCTTCCCTATCAACTCCCCAACCCACCTTGAGATGGTAAGCAATCTCATATAGATTTTACATATTCAATCATGTGAAAAATTTTTTCCATATTAATTCCTTTTATGGAAAGAAACTCAAATAGAAAAATTAGGAAAGTGAAAAGTTTGCTTAGCTCTAAATTCAGATTTAGTTATTTTTCTCCAAAAGTAGATGGCAATTTTTCATGTGTCCTTTGGGATGGTTTTGGATCGTTGTGTTACTGAGAAAAACTTATTTACTCTAGTTCAGTATAAAATACTCCTGCCACTATACAAGGTTCTCATAGTTTTGCTTATTTCACTGTACTCAGTTCATGTGCATCTAAGTTGTTTTGGCCTGAAAAATTACTTCACATTGTCTTTTTGTGGGTTATGCTATGCCAAAATTTGTTTTGAGGCGTGATATCATTGCTTTTGAGAGGGTAATTTGGTGAAATCAGATGGGTCCCTGCATTTTCTCCACCATATTAAGAGACTTCCACTTTTGAAGTCTATGCAAACATTACAAATTCTGTCAGGCCTTGTTTGAATTGGGACCCAACAATAAATAGTCTTTGTCCAATGGTCAATCTAGTTAAGTTTGGAGAAATTCATCACCTGGAAAATTTATTCCAACAACTCTTGAAGGCCTTCTAAAAAGTATTGCAGAGAATATAGGACCTGTAATCAGAAAGTCTTGAAATCAAATTCTACCTCAGTTGTTTACTAACTTTGCTATCTTGGTCAAGTCTTTTAATATATCTCAGACTCAATTTCCTCTGTAAAAATAGATATAATAACACCACCTACATCACAAAATTGTTGCTAGGACTGGAATGAAAAGTTTAATAAAGGTTTTAAAAGTATCAGTAAGTTCCAAAAGATACAAGGAGTGAGATATAAACAGCTTTAAAATAAAAGCAAGTTTTAAACCTATGGGCCAAACATTCCAGAGAGCACAGTGGTATAGGAGTAAAGAAGGTAGCATCTAGGGATAGGGAATGGACTTTATTAGTGGATGGGAGTTAAGAATAATTGTAATAGGAAGAGTATAAGGATCTGAAGTATGTTAACCCCTGAAGAATGAGTCCATGAAGAGTATCTGTGATTGGAGAGAGGTCTGTTGAGAGAGGCAAGTGATTACACAGCAATTGGTCCAATACTTTATCTTCTTTGTCAAGCTCTCTCTTACTATGACAGCCTACTCCAACTAGGGTAAAGATTATGACAGTAGAGGAGACAATGCAGAGGAAAGAGTCAAAGATGATTTATGTACTTGAATGTCTAGAAGGTTAGTAGTTTCATTTAGTAGAAATAATTGTAAGAGGAATGCATTCAGAAGGAAAGATAATGAGTTCTGTTTCAGACATGTTGAATTTCAGATTCTGACCAAGAATCTAAGCAAGTACATAAGAACTTCATCTTCTGTATAAATCTGGTACTTTGGATGCCACTTATTAGTCCATACAGTGGGTAGAAGGTAATTAACCTGGATTAAGAAAACCTAGGTTTTATTCCCTTGTTCAACAATCTGCATGATTGGGGCAAGTGATTTCTTCTTTCTGAAATTTTTTCTTCTCAATTGTACTAATTAAAGGTATAATTGACTTTGCCTTTGTAAAAAAGGACACTGGCTAGTGAAATAATAGGGCATAGAAAAAAGAAGGGTATCACTTTCATCCAAGAAAAGCCACTTTTAGCACTATCCAATTCAATCAGTGTATTAAACACCTACTGTGCAAATCTGGGGATATAAATATCTATAAGACAGGTGTCTATCCTCAAAGACCTTACAACTTAATGAGACAATATAAAGCAAAGCATAACAAGATCAAAGAAAGGGTATAAAAAACAGGAAATATCAATAGAGTGAAAGATTTGAGGGAAAGGAGAGTTATTCATAAAGTATTCATGAAAAGGGGGCATGTTTGTGGGACTTTTTAAGAGATTTCATCAGGCATAGATGAAAGAAAGAGTGTATGTACTAATCTTGGAGAACACGGGGAATAATGATGCAGATACATACAATAACAGAATGAGTTTAGTTAATAATGAGCAGTATAGTTTAGTTAGAATACAAACTTTATGAATGAATGAGAATGACATGAAAAATCTAGAGGACCTTGAATGACAGATGAATGAATTTAAATTTTATTCCATAAGCATTAGAAAGTCAATGAAGATTTTAAAGCATAGAAATGGCATAATTAAAGCTTTATGTAAATCAATACAATAGCTTTTTGGAGAACAAATTGGAGAGGAAGAACACTTAGGAGATTGTTGAAAACTGTCTTTGTGAGAAATAATGAGATAGAGATAGGAGGAAAAGAAAAAAATTCTGGGGAGACTAATACAAGAGATAATTCAGAGGAAGAATTGACAGGATTCAAGTATTAGCAGGTAAAGTTTAAGGGAGAGGGAAGATGCAAACATGATTCATGGCTTGGAGCCCTGTGTGACTTCACAACCAAGTAGAAACACCAGGTTTATGAAAGCATGCCCACTAGACTATACTGGATTCTATAGACTAAAATGTGAACCTTTTGAGAGCAGAAATGCATTTGCTTAAGTCTTTCTATTTCCATCACCTACTAGTAAGTACCTTAATCACAGTGGTTTACTAAATTTAGTTAATTGAATTGAATTGGATTAAATTGTGTTAGAATGGATTGAGTTGCAATCATTGCAATGATGGTTAGGAGCGAGAAAGAATCAGTGTTCCTACTCTTCCTTTTCCTTTCATATCTAGGTACAAAGTAACATGATCTTGCTGACACTGTTTCTGTATTCATCTAAGAGGATTAAATTTACAAGAGAAACAGAATTAGCACCATATAGATTTTTTAAAGTTCTGTAAATAAGAGAATGAAACTGAAGAACTTTTATCTGTGGCCTTGATCTCTCTGTCCATTATATCTCCTTCTTATTCCTTCCCAAAAAATATTAGGAAGTAAAGAAGTGACACTCATTATATAGCAAATATTTCTAACAGACAAAAATCTAAAGTTAAGAAAATTTTAGAATATTTGCACAAATAATATTCATAAAATTTGTGATTTGACATGTATAAAAATATTTCAAAGTTAGTATTTGCTCTTTTGGGTAAATAACAGAAAAATAAACTTAATAATGTATCCTTTTGATACATTAAACCTGGTCCTTAGAGAATCCATGGAATTATTTATTCATAATAAATTATAGCTGCCCAAATTGCCAGACACACAGTCTGCAGCAAAACTCACAAAAGTTTTATTGTCTTGCTTCTGTGACGTCTGCCAATATAGCTGAGCTTAATTTTATAATCACTGAAATACTCTACTTTCCATATTGAACTATCATTTCTGTTTCTGGATGCAGTTATGTTGTCTTCCTATTTACAAACATAGATTTAAAAAAAGTCAAATAGAATCTGAATTAAAATCCAATAACTATACATGACAAAAATTATTCAACCCCTTAGATACATTTATTCAATTTTTAATGACTTCACAATCTTTTATAAAACTGTAAATTTCACACTCAATTCATGAAGACATTTAGGCAACCTAGTGTGTTTTCTGAGATTTACTGACATATAATATCAGGATTATTTCTGGAAGAGATTATGTTCTTTATCCCAATATTCCTTCATTCTAGATGGCATAAGGTTATATTACTGTTTCTATTTTGCAATAAAATACCCTAAATAATCTGTTGTGGTATTTTACAGTATCTATTATGTATCCAATAGATGAATGGAGGTTAACACTGTCATTTCTAAATTATTTTACTTGCTAGGTACAAAGTTAGTGCTGGAAGATTACTTAGAAGATGACAAGAGGAAAGGGTGATGGAAAAGATTTTGAAATTGAGAACATATCTTGAATTCTAAAATACATTAAACTCCATAGAGGGAAATCACTCCACAAGCTTAAAAACAAATGCAAATGAAGTCTTTCCACAGAACTCACTTTTCAATTTTCTATTTCTCATCTAAATGGTCCATAGTGCAACAATTCAACAAATATTCCTATGATATATAAAGCACTGTTCTGGGAACCAAAGACAAAACAGAAGTTATATTTTACTGAGAGGTACAACATGTCAACAGATCACAGAAATGTAGATTCTGAGCAGGGTGGGACCTCAGAGGTCAATTCTCTCATTTTACAGATGAGGAAACTAAGGCCTAAAGGAATGAAAAGATTTCCATAAGAATTAAGCATCACAGTTGAGATCTAAAACTTTTTAAGAAGGAGGGTGACAAAACAAAGAAGTAAAGGGATCAAATATCCTATTCTTTTAAAGCTAGGGAGGAAGGAGATAAGCATTTAATAATTTTTTTATGTGTCATGTAGATGGCACAGTGGACAGAGTGCAGGCTCAGGGTCAAGAAGACATCTTCATGAGTTTAAATCTGGCTTCATGCACTTAACTAGTTGTGTTACCCTGAGCAAGTCACTTAATCTGGTTGGCCTTAGTTTCTTCATCTGTAAAATGAGCTGGAAAAAAAAATGATAAACTACTTCAGTATATTTGCTAAGAAATTCTAAATACAGTTTTGAAGAGTCAGATATGACTAAAAAATGGTTGAACACTGTGCTAAGTTCTTTACAAATATTATCTCATTTAGTACTCACAATAACCCTAGGAGGTAAGTGCTATTATTATCACCATTTCACAATTGAGTTAACTGAAGCACACAGAGTTTAAGTGACTTTCCCAGGGTCACATAACTCTTAAGCATCTGAGATTGCACTTGAATTTAGGTCTTTCTCAATTCAGGCCCAGCACTCCTCTGCTGAGGGAAGGAAGAAAGGGGGATAGACCTTTAATAATCTTGAGGAGGTGCCCATGGAGGATGTATGGGACAACAAGGACCAAAGTCACAAAGAATGAAAAGAAGAGGCTACCTTGGAATTTGCAGTTATTGAAGGAGTACACAGACAAATGAGGACTCAGTTCAATTTTTTGCCACTTGTAATTAAAGTGAATTTTATACTTTTCAAAGTGTTTTCCATATAACCTTGTAAGATAAGGCAAGGTACAATCATTCCCACTTTACAGATGTTTAACAGGGAAAATAATTCATTCAATACCCTTGAGTACAGATTCATAATGAAGTAACCTACTAGGCATTGGGTTAATCAATGAGATGGTAAAAAGGGAAAAGGAAACCATCCATGCATTCAAGGAGCTTCTGTTTTACTGAAACCAAATGAGACCACTACACTCAAGTGAATGATGACTTGCCCAAAGTTACATAGTTAGAGAAAAGCATATCTGGGATTAGAATCGAGGCCTATACATTCCCAATGATGGTATTATTCTTTCCATGTACTTTAGGGTTAAGGATTAATCTTATGATTGCATTGATAGAGAAAACTACCAGATAAAGAAATTATTTGTCTCTCAGCTCTTTCTCTGAAACTAGAGCCCTGAGAGATTAAATGATTTGTCCCCAGAGTCACAGAGCACTCTATGTGTCAGAGACAAGGTTTTGAACCCAAGTCTTCCTCATTCTGAAGTCAGTTCTCTTTCCCCCATGTCATACTGCTTCTCATACATTTGTAGTTGTTCAATCTTTTTAGTTACATCTGATTCTTCATTGCTCCATTTGTGGTTTTCTTGGCCAAGATCCTGGAGTAATTTGCCATTTTTTTTCTCCAGCTCATTTTTAAAGATGAGGAAACCAAGGCAAATATGATAAAGTGACTTGCCTAGGGTCATACAGAGAGTAAGTACATAAGACCAGATTTCAATTCAGGAAAATGAATCTATCTCATTTCAGGCCCAGGACTCTTATCTACTGTGACACCTCTCTTCTCATACATGTGCCATGGTACATTTAATGGTGGTGCCCTGTGTTTCACCCTTATTCATTGCATAATGAAAACTTGACACTGACCCATAAAATAATATTCTTAGTTTAAAAAAAATTTAAGCCTTCTTTGTCATTATAGGTTTCATAATGGATACAAATAGAACTGATCATTATCATGAACTATCAAAAATTATGTACAATTCAAATAACATCAGAATGTGTTACTGAGCTTCAAAGACATTTGACATCTAATTAACTTTAAAACAATGAGATTTAAAGAAAAGAGCGGAGGAGTTAGAAGATGTCTACACTGATGCCAACTCTTCTTCCTCTGAGCCAAATGACCCCAGCTTAGTTATTTTCTGCTCTACCTGTTTCATGGGGTTGTTTTAATGAGTAAGTGACATAGTGAATGTGCAAATTTTCTGCAAAAAGAAAGGTGGAAGAAAGAACATTAGATTTGGAGTAGGAGGATTTTAATTAAAATCCTGACTGCCATGGATACTTTCATCTTTGAGTGTTTGCTTAACTTCTGTAGGCCTCAATTCCCTCATCTTGAAAATGAGAATATTAGACTGTATCATTTCCTAAAGTATTTTCTATGAAATGTGATTTATTATTGCAAATTTATTTTTATGATCCTTCAAAACTCATATATTTGTTGACAGCAGTGTCTATAATATTTTGGAATATCAGCTGTATGTGGAAATCATAAAACAATTTCCCATGAGATCTTCCCCAGAAAGAGAACATTTGAAAAAAAGTACAGTAATGAATGAATGAATAAAATGAAAAAAATTATAAAGAACCAGGTATAAGTCACTATGACAAGTATTAGATTTACAAACAGAAAAACATGGTCGCCTCTGCCCTTGAGGAACTCACTTTCTTTTTTTAAAATCCTTATTTTTCATCTTAGAATCAATATTGTGTATTGGTTCCAAGGCAGAAGAGTGGGAAGGGCTAGGCAATGGAGGTTAAGTGACTTTTCCAGGGTCACACAGCTAAGAAGTACCTGAGGACAATAAGAGCTCACTTTAAAAACAAAGAGACAATGCATATGGTTCAATGGCAAGTCAGATAGAAAAGCCTCATGGTCCTTGGAGTAGAGTGGAAAATCAGATAGTATTACATCTTCAGAGTCATTTCTATTGATAAAATCATAATAGTTTTTGATATTTCATCATTTGACAAAGTCAAACACCTTGGTGGAGAGAATTTTCTTTTCCTGGTCTTCGGTTACTGTACTTAATGATAAAGTAAGGGCTTCAGCACCATTAGAGGAATTGCTTGGTCAAATCTTCAAAAAAGGTGTTTCCCTGGACAGAGGCCTTGAGAGTCAGGCTAAAAACAGTATTGATGTGCAAAGGGCACTATTATTCTTGAATTTGGGGGGTTTACCCATCAGTGGCATTTGATTAGCCATGGGTATAGTGGTCCCATTCTATAGAAGGGTTACTTCCTTGATGATGACTTGTTGACCCTTTAATATTCAATGGTTTTTGTTTCTATTCAAGCACTCATTTTTGAATTTACTAGAAATTAATCAACTAAGTACCCACATTTTCCTTTGAGTGTGAAGGTCAATTTAGGGATTCTAGAGGGGAAAATAGTATATTTTGTTTCTTGGACTTCAATGACTTTAAATTCTCTTATAAAGGGTTGAAGGAAAGAAACAAGTGTTACATATAGGGAAATAAGAGGTGACAATCAGCTACAAAGATAGGTTGTTTTTAAATGAGAATGTTTTCCTTTTATTTTCTTATTTCCCCTTGATTAACAAATATGAAAATACTAATAATAGCTATTATTTATAGAGCTTTAAGGTTCGCATACTGCTTTACAAACATTATATCATTTGATCTTCACAACTTTGAGAGACAAGTGCTATTATCATATTCATTTTATAAATGAGAAAATTGAGATAGATAGATGTTAAGTGACTTGTCCAAGGTCACATAATTAGTAAATGTCTGCGACTAGATTTTAACTTGCTTATTTCCATCTCCAGACAGAGCTCATTGGGAAACTGAAGGGTGTGGTACCCTGGGTTGTAGAATGACCATTTGCATTTTGAGTCAAAATTTGGAGATTCAAAGACCAGCCATATCATTTAGGACCTGGGTGACTTTGGCCACGTAGTCTGTCTGAGTCTCTGTTTCTTCATCTTAAAATGAGTAGTTTCGATTCCATCCTGGGAACCACTCTAAGCTCTGATAGGAGAGCATTAGCATTATCTGTTCTAAACTTTCAGCTAACTATCATATTGTGGTCACCAATTCCAAACCATATCACTATGCAAGTGCACCTCTCCACGATGCCCATCTTCCTTTTATAGGATGTCTCCCTCCATGATAACATTCTTCATTAGAGAAAGAACTGTCATGCTTGTATTTGTATATCCAGAGTTGGTCACATATCAAGCACTTAATAAATTCTCTCTGTCTGTCTGTATGTTTCTGTCTCTGTCTCTCTTTCTCTATCTGTCTCTGTCTCTGTCTATCTGTCTGTCTGTCTCTCTTTTCCCTACAGTGAGGTACTGGTGCTAAAGGAAAGTAATATATCTTCCTTTGCTGGGTCCTTGATGCTGCTCCAACTACTTTTATTTCTTGATTCCCTATCTCAATTCCCCACAATAAATAGTTTCAGCCTTTTATTCACTGAACAATGTCTGAATCCTACCCACAGCTCCTAGATGATCTATGCAATTAGGTGACTGAAAGGATTGTGGCTATATGATGAAAGTTTAATTTCTTTCCCTCTCAAGACCTCTAAACATCTCCCTGAGTTTATTTATCCTCTTTTCACATAAATCAGATAATCTCCAGACTCGCATTTTCACTGACTATCTGCCATGTCTAGAATTCTTTTATTTCCTCATCTCTATCTTCTGGCTTCCTTGACTTCCCCAAGGTTATCAAAAATCCCATCTTCCTAAAAAAGCCTTTTCCACTGATGCTTAAGTACCTTGCCTCAAATAGAGTCTCCAATTTCTCCTATATAACTTGCTTGTACATAATTGTTTACATGTTTTCTTACCCATTAGATTGTAAGCTTCTTGAGAGCAGTCTTTGTATGGCCAGCACAGTGCCTGGCACATAATAAGTGCTTAATAAATGATTGTTAAGTTTATGGGGATTCTTATGAGTTTACTTTTCTTTCACTTTCTTCTATGGCTTCTAGATTTTCTATGAAAGAGAATGAATTTTAGGCTTTTATTATATTAAAAGGCTAAAAAGAGAGTCAAAAAGGGAGTCAACATCCAAGATAAATAACAATATGAGAATATAAAACCTAACTCCCCTCCACAAATTCTAGTCAAAGGATTATTTATTTAGAACTAGAGGGGACCTTAAAAACCATATAGTCCAAATCCTTCATTTTTCTATTAAAGAAACAAATTACAAATGAGGCTCAGAAAAGTTGCCCAGAATCCTATAAATTACCTTTGAATACAAAGCCCTAAAAGTGGCATATCATATTTTAAAAATACATATTTTAATAGTAATCCTGGACATTCTCAAGGCACATTTGTATTTCAGAGAGAGAGAAAAGAGAGACAGGCAGACAGATAGACAGAGGGAGAGACAGCAAGAGAAGAGGAGAGAAATAACTAACATACTTAATAATCAAGGCGGATCTCAAAAAGATTTTGACAGCCTAGAACTTTGGGCTCACCTTAAGTCAGGTACCAATAGGATAAATGAAAAATTTTGTTTTGGGGGTCTTTTTTTAAATGAGCTTCACAACTGTGAGTTAGGTGAGGAATGGGAAACAGTGCTTTTTTTTAATCTAAGAGCAAGATCAATATATTTCAAAAGTGTGATGTATAATACATAAAATCAAATAATTTCAAAGAGAGAAGGTACTTTTGAAATCATCGGGTCAAATATGTATGTAAAAAGAATTATGTCTACAATATCCTTAGTAAGTGAACATCTAGTCTTTCCTTAAGAATATCTCACTTCAATGACACATGTTAAACCTGATGGAATTGCACATCAGATATGGGAGGGGGATGGAGGGAGGGGAGGGAAAGAACATGAGTCTTGTAACCATGGAAAAATATTCTGAATCGTCTAATTAAATAAAATTTTCAAAAGTAATAAAAAAAATCTCACTACCTCCTATGCTCACTCATTCAATAAAAATTATCAGGAGACTTTTATTACAGTAAGCCTAAATATATCCCAACAACTTCTACTTGCTGTTTTCAGCTTTCTTTCAGTATACTCAGCAGAACACTCTCAATTCCTCTTCCATGTGACAGCTATACAAATAGATTAACAGCAATCCTGTCCTTTCTGCATCTTTACAATACTTTATTCCCCATCGAATCTTCTTCTTGGTTTCAACTCTGGAAACACCATGCCTTCCCCAAGCTAAGCTCATCATCTGCAATATCATCATGGAGAATGATATTCAATATTTTGGTGCTCAATATTTCCCCAGTACCCTCAATTTCCTCTCTTTGTTCTAATTAGAGGTCTGGAGGTAGAGAAAAAAAATTCTTCCCAAAGCGTCTCTTTACAGAGAACTCAGAATTTTCACTATATTTCATATCAGCTGCTCTGCTTGATTTCTACCATAGGCACATCATGTCTCTAGGCTTATGATCCACCTGGAAGAGGTCTTAGCACGCATACCAACCTAGTCTCCCCTTTTCAGGGTCTTTGTATATATTGTCTCCTCCTATTATAAGTTCCTTAAAGGCAGGAACTATCTTTTTTGTATCCCCAGCCTAATACAATGCTTAAAATCTATTGGATGTTTAAAAAATGATTATTGACTATTAATTCTTGACTAAGCTAAAAATCCCTATGTTCATCTGATTTTTGTAAGGCCCTTGACAATAATGATTATCCTCCTCTATATGTACTTTACATACTTTGTTAAAAATTATAGGTTTCACATTAAAGGGAAATGCAATAAGCATTGTTCAAAGTATTCATTTTAAACAACCAAAATATTTTATTTCAGTTACTAAATAAAAATATCTAAGGAAATATAATTTATTTTAGAAGAATAGTTAGAAACTATAACTCATTAATATTACTGAAATAGTAATGATAGATCAATATCTAACCTTTAATAGACTGCAATAGACTTATTTAAGATTATGTACTTTTTGACAGCAGGAATTGTCTTAGCCCAGTGCTTGGCACAAAAAGAATATATCTTAATAAATATTTATTGACTAACTGGCATGGGTTGTTTTCATTCAAATCTTTATATCTCAGTACCTATAGCAATTCCTAGTGCATGGCAGGAACTTAGTAAAATACTTATAGACTTAAATCATGGCATCCAAGAAAGTTCTTATTATCTTGGGCTGCATTAAGAGAGGCAAAGAATCTAGAACTAGGGAAATGATGATGTCATTGTTCTTTATCCTATTAGGAATACATCTAGAATATTATATTCAGTCCTGGGCATTGTATCTTAGAAAAACAATATTAAACTTGAAAGTATCCAGTTGAGGAAAACTGGACTGGTAAAAGGTTCCAAGATATCATTACATGAGAATCAGTGGAAAGAATCAGAGATGTTTTCCTCAGAGAAAAGAAGTCTTCAGGGACAGGTAGAAAATAAAGTTGGCTAGTAGAAGAGTTTTTAAATACAAGCAGATGAATTTGAGTTTGATACAATAGACAACAGGAAGTCATTGAATCTTCTTGACCAGAAAAGTTACTACAGAATAAGGGAAAAAAAACAATTTCAGAACTGAATCTGAATTTAGAAATCATCTAATCTAAATGACTCATCTTACAGAATAGTAGTAGTAGTAGTAGTAGTCTCTCGGTAACCAAGGATGACTATTGTCTTTGTGTGTTTTTGTAGACAAAGACACTTGTGCATGAAGATTTAAGTGGAAAAGTCGATGCACAGAGACAGTCCCACTCTCTCAATAAGAACCTGGTAAAAGTAATATTTTAGAAACATTATTCTAAAATCTAAATAAGCATATTAAATATATATTTTATTTATATAGTTAATTATGCTTTCCAAAGACTTTTCACAAACAATTTTCAAGGTCATAGGTCAATTAGTAACCAAACAGATAAATTGTGGCTTCAAGTCCCGTCATCTATTACTTACTGCCTGTGTGACTCTAGACAAGTCTTTTACTCTCTTAGATGATCAGGCATCTCTGGAAGACTCTAAGTTGCAGGGCAGTTGTACATCTGCATTGGTAGGAGGAGTTCATCATACTGATGAATTCCCAGGTCCATTCCAAAAAAAGAAAGTGAAAGAGACAGATGCAGACAGACACACATACACACAGAGGGAGGGGAAGGAAGGAAGGAAGGAAGGAAGGAAGGAAGGAAGGAAGGAAGGAAGGAAGGAAGGAAGGAAGGAAGGAAGGAAGGAAGGAAGGAAGGAAGGAAGGAAGGAAGGAAGAAAAGAGGGAAAAAAGGAAAGAAGGAAAGAAGGAAGGAAGGAAGGAAAGAGGGAAAAAAGGAAAGAAGGAAAGAAGGAAAGAAGAAAGGAAGAAAAAGCCCATTCCTAGTCTATACACCCTTTTCAGTGTAAAGCTGACAGTCGGTCTGTCTTGTTCTATCAAAAAAGGGCCTAATAAAGGTGAAACAACCTTGAGTGCCCAAGTTCACATTTGACTTGAAGACAATGTTAAAACAACTATCCTATGTAAAAAGCATTCACTACTAAAGTGTATTAACATTGTTCACCATTCTGGCATGTTTTCTTTTCTTTCCTTAATGATGAATTGTTGGTGCATGCAGTTAAAGGAATAAAGCTAATCTAAGTTCACTTGCCTGGCAAAGATGAAAACTTGTTGCCCTCTTGGCAGAGATGATTGAGGAATCAAGTCTACTCCTGCCTGCCTATCTGATTCATGAGCCTCCTTTCTGGAGGGTAAGTGCACATCTCTAAACTACTGGTTGCCTCACCACTGATTAATATCCTAGCTGTTCCCACAACCAATTTAGGCTATCTTTCAGAATGACCTACCAGCCAATATCCCTCAACCAATAATTGTTGTTGTTGTTGTTGTTGTTGTTGTTGTGTGTGTGTGTGTGTGTGTGTGTGTGTGTGTGTGTGTGTGTTTCTTACTTACTGCCTGGCCAGATTCATAAGCTTTGAAGTTAATGATCAGCTGATAAAACCAGCATGCGATGGGCAAACTCCTCAGCATTTTGCCAAGTGAATTTTCCACTTGGACCACCCTGCATGTATTATCAGATAAGTTTCGGGTTCCATATTGGAGCAGACCTCCTTGGGTTCTCTGGACTGACCTGCCTTGTGCACTGAAGGGACTGCCAGACAAGACATGGATTCCTGGGACTTCTGAGTTACAGGAAACACAAAGAAGCACATTGATACATGTATGGAGGTCAAGTGATAGCAAAGAGTTTTTCATTCTTTCTCATCTTAATAATAGAATTTCCTTTGAAGACTGGACAAGGGAAAGAGATGATAATAAGAAGGAGAGATAATGAGGTTAATTATAAAAGCAGTTTGCAATAGGAATAAGCAAGACTTTGGCAAAGAACAATAAAAAATACTTCAGCATTTTTGCCTTTTTTCTTTGATAACCAGGTTAACCAAGACTAGATGGGTCAGCCTTTAGTCCCCATTTGTTCTATTTTGTTTTACGTGCCAACCTTTTTCTCTTTCTTATTAATCACTAAAGTATGTGATTTCATTGATTAAAAAGTATTAAGCACATTCAATAATATCTTTATCAACTTTAGTGACATGATCCAGAGAGCCTGAATCTTCTGTAGGGTGAACTTTGAGATAATGCTTAGTATTAACTTCAGAGTTTTAAAAGTTAACAAAGAATTTTGGGAATCTAGATTGAACACGAATGTAGGAAAGCAACTCCAGTTTTCACTGATCCTTATTTTGGATTGAATAGAATTGGACTGAGACGCATGTCACACAGAAGATGGGGATATTGCTGCTGGTTTGGGGTTTCATTTATTTGTCTTATATAACTATCCCTTTTCTCTGAACAGAGAAAGCTGGCCTGCAGTATGACCTGAAGTTCCTTGGACCAAAGTTTGATCAGTTCAAAGGGGAATTTGAGGTAGAGAGACTTTTTTTTAAGATTCTCTTGCTACTAACCCTCAGAGTTGTATTTAATAGTCTCCCAGAATTGACTTCATTGGCTAACAGTGCTGGCCTTCTGAGTAGGTGGTGTGATTTGAGAGATGCCAAGACACTGCACATGCCAGTGAATATCTTCCCCAAGGGGCCTGCCTGAAATTCCCACCATGAGAGTTGTAACAAAAGGCCCCTATTAAAAGGCATGAGAGAGTCAGCATGCATTCAGAGAGAGCCATGAGCATAGCTGCAAAAGGGACCAAATTAGCATATGGTTCTGCCCAGGTAGGGTAAGAAAGGGTTATTTGTCTACTTCTATTACTCCAGTAAGAACACCTGTCATGTCTACTAGACAAAAATAGTCTGTTTCCCCATGTGAAAGATTGGAACAGAACTAGGGGTAAGCAAGAAAGGCAGCTGCCTCACTCAGAATAAGCGGAGAGATGCAGCAAGGGACACATAATTTCAAAGAGGTACATAATCATTCATTCAACAAGTGTTTATTGGGTAATTACTATGTGTAAGACACTGTTGCTCTATAGACCAAATTGAAACAGTCTTTATCCTCAAGGAGTTTATATTCTCTTGGGAGAAACAATATGTACTAGATCATATTAGGGCTAAATGGACCCTTAAAGTTAATCTAAATCAATCTCTGCATTTGACATATATATGATGCATATATATATACATATATAATGATGAAATTAATATCAAGGAAAATAAAGATAATATGGCAGACAAGAGCCAAACCCAGATCCTGTTTCCAACTATCTAGACCTCTTTTATCTAAGAAATACACACAACATAAATGCAAACTTATCAGAAGAGAGAATATTATCCACTGGGAGAATCTGGAAGGTTTTCTTTTGGTGGATACCCATGGAGATCATACTTGAAGGGAGGTAGGGATTCAAATAGATGGGATTGAGCAGGATACATTCTAAGCCCTGGGAAGAACCTATACAGACAGAGGTAAGAGATGAAATGTACAGCAGGAACTACAATTTGGCCAATTTAATTGGAACATGTCATAGATGGAACAATGTGACTTGGGGTACAAAATTAGGTTAGAACTTGCAAGGGACTTTTAATGACAAGAACGTTAATATCTTATCTTTCCCATCACCCAGAATCTTAACTTCTGAGACATCTTTGACATTTTACTCTCTTATCAAAATATCAAAAGTTACCAAGTCCTGTCAACTCTACTTCTGCATCACTTACATCTGTCACCTTCTATCCATTCACATATTTATTAAACTAGCCCACCACCTCTTGCCTGGAATAATGAAATAGCTCTTCCAGTTGGTTTCCCTATACCCAGACTCTACTCTCTTTAATCTCTATATATCAATGAAAGAATCATAGGAATTATGTGAACTAAACTAATTCCATGTTGCGGCTCAGTTCTGTAGCTAGCTCTTTCTATTCAATTATGAATCTAGTTGAATTTCTGCCATGAGAAAACTTTATTCAATTATAAGATTGTGACAAAACTGTATTGCGTTGTTTGAACATAACTCTGCATGACTGGCAAGTTGGATCATCTCTACAAGAAAGAGTAAGAATAATTCCAGGAGTTTTTTTTCACAATTTTACTTCTTAAGCAGTCCATATGTCTTATCTTAAAACAGGCCCCATACTGGTCAATAAGTTACTGTTTCCTTGTTCTTTTGACAGAATGCAGGCATTGGCAGGGAGGATGAATCTGATACCTCTTTTTCTGATTTCATAGAATTAGACCTTCTCAGTCTCCCCCTCTCAACTCTTGAAACTCACTCATTCTCCTCCAAATTTGGAAAGCCCCTAATCTTTCCTCTTATTAGAGATCAGATATACTGTTAATTATTTTCTTTTGATAAAAAAAAACTATCTTTTCCTATTTTGAGGGTCCAGTGCCAAGCTTAGGAGGCCTGTTCCCAAACTGATATGCAGTTGTTGTCATGCACTGCTTAATCTGTATGCTTGAAATCTTGAACCTTTGCTTTCTCAATTATTTCAGATCATCCCTCACACACAATTGACTAAAAAAATGTTTCCCAAAGCAAAGGTCTGACAATATTACACTCTTGTTCAAGAATCTTTGTGGATCCCAAGTCTAAGCCAGTGATGGTGAACCTTTTAGAAACCTTAGAGACTGGTTACCCAAACTGTAACCCTCATATGAGACATCCCTCCCCCACCTCACCTTATCCCAGGCAGGCGAGAGATGAAGTACTTCCATTGGGCTGCTGGGTAGAGGGTTGGGTCATATGAGAAATGTCCTCAGGCATCCATGTGGAAAGAGGAAAGGGAAGAGCTCCGTCAGACACATGTGCCAGTTTTACCAACATGGGTCTAAGCTTATCATTGAAAGTTCTTCATAGCCATGACTCTACCCTACTTTTCAAGACAGTTATAATTTCTCCCTTTTATTTACTCTATATTTCAAGAAAACTATATTGCTTAATTTTCTCAGAACTCAGATTTTCATTTTGCAATTGAATGCTTTTATACAGGCTTTACATGTACCTGGTATGAATTTGAACTCACCTTTCTAGACCTTAGCTTCCTTCAAGACTCATGTCAGATGTCATTTCTTAGAGTGTGACTTTCTCGATATTCCTAGTTACTATTTCTTTCTCCTCCAATAATCAGTATATATATATATATATATATTTATCCACATATTATAGTCACTCATTTGTTCCTTCCCTCCCCCACCCCAGGAGAATTTAAGGTCCTTCATTAAAGACTAATTTTTTTTGTTTTGTCTTTATATCAATAGTATCTATCAGAACACCTTGCTTATGTAACAGGAGTGATCAAAAGAACTGAATTGTGCATGTCTTTTGACCCAAGCTTATACTCTCAAAGAAACAAGTAAGAGAAACCCAAAAAGTACCCATATGCGCACACAAAAATATTTGTAACTTTTTTTTTTAGTTGACAAAGAACTGGAAGCTAAGAGATGCCTGCAAGTCAGGGAATGACTGTACAAAATATGGTATATGAATGTAATTAAATATTTTTGCACCACAAGAAATGATGAAAAGGACATTTTCAGACAACCCTGGGAAAGCCTTGTATGAACTTTTGTATTGTGAAAGAGGCAAAGGTAGAATAATTTATGCAATACAACAATATTATAAAGACAAACAACTTTGAAAAGCTTAAGAAAGCAAGGCAATGCAGTGACAAATCATAATTCCAGAGGACAAGAACACTGCTACCTAATTATCAACAACGACTGATGGATTCAAGATGCAGAATGAGATATAAAATTTTTGGCATGTCTAATGCAGGAATTTGTTTTGCTTGGCTACTCATATTTGTTACATATGGTTTTTTTTGTCTGTTTCTTTTCTTTTTTCCCCCATTTTTGGCAGGGAAAAGTGAGAGGGAGAGAAAATAAATGCATTAATTGAGTAGTTTAAAACATAAACCATGCTAAATATGTGTGTTTAATAGAATGCAATCCATTGATGGGATAATTGTGAGTAAAGGTGCTATCGACAAAGCTAGGCATGTGCACTGGCCTTTTGCTCAAGGACTTGAGCTATAGACCAATCAGAAAAGTATCTTGTATATTCTCAGCAAGTGTTAGAGTACATATTCTTCAGCAGGAGGAATTCAGTGCTCGTATCTAACTCCATGGGCAACAACAAATCCTTTCAACAAAGGGTTACATTCTTTTTTTAATTCCAAATTTTACAAAACCAAAGAAATAAGCATTTCCATATACAAAGAAGAAGAAACATGCAGAGCCAGGAGAACAGTGTACACAGTAATAACAATATTGTTGAATGATCAACTGTGAAAGACTTGGCTGCTCTCAGTAATAAAATGATTCAGGACAATTCTGAAGGGCTTATGACAAAGAATGTTCTCCACCTCCAGAGAAAGAACTTTTAGAGTCAGAATACTGATTAAAGCATATGATCTTTCACTTTAGTTTATTTGTGTTTATTTGGGGGTTTGGGTTTTATATGAGTATTCCCTTACAACAATGAACAATATGGAAATATATTTTGCATGATAATACATAAATAACACAGATCAGATTCTTTACCATATTAGAGAAGGAGAAGGGAAGAGGGGAAGGAGACAATTTGGATCATATAATTTCAGAAAACCTATATGGAAAAATTGTTATTACATGTAATTGGTAAAACAAAATATGTTTAGAAAGAAAAATTCAAAGAAGATAGTATACAAATGAAATCACAAATCTATATTTTAGTTTACTTTTCTTCATATCTACATAAGAAATCCCATACACAAGTGCCTCAGTCCCTCCCCACCCTCATCATACCACAAAAGATGTCATCAATGCAGCCAAAATATACATATAAATTAAATCTTTCATATTTCAGCTTTCTGTTCACTTTCTGGAGGTAACATTCACAGTTTATTCTTCCAGCATTAATTCTGTGTCTGTTAATAATGTTCTCCTGGTTTTACTTTTTTCATTGTCTATTATCTCACATTCTTCCCAAGGCGTGTTTTTTTTTTCCTTAATCAATCTGTTAATTTCTTTTGTCACAGTAGTATTCTATCAGAATCATATACCACAATTTGTTCAGCCCCTCCCCAGGTTTCCCCTCACTTACCAACTCTTTACCACCACAAAGATAGCTGCTCTAAGTATTTTGGAAAATATGGATCCTTTCTTCTATGATCACCTCATTGCTTGGTTTAAGGGTATATTGAGCTTTATAACTCTGGGTACATTTCCAAATTGTTATCCAAAATGATTGGATCAGTTCAAGCTCTACCAAAAGTATACTAGTCTCCTTTTCTTCCTTCATCCCCTCCAACATTTGACAGTTTGCAATTTGTCATTTTACGGAACCTGATAGGAATGAAAAATCTCAGAATTGTTTTGGTTTGCATTTCTCTAATGTATAATGATTTAGAGCATTTTTTCACATATCAATACATGGCTTTGATTTCTTCATTCAAAACCTGTTTGTTCGTATATTTTGCCCATTTATCAATTGGGGAATAGCTCTTATTCTTATGAATTTGACAAAATTCTCTACACATTTTAAATGTGAAAATTCTATCTGAAAATTTGTCTATAAAACCTTTTTTCTCCATTTTCTACCTTCTTTCTAATCTTGGCAGCATTTGTTTTATTTGTACAATTTTTTTGATTGAATATACTCAAAATTATCCATTTTATATTTCTATTCATCAATACTATTAATGACTCATAAACTCCTCTCCTATCTATAAGTCTAATGGGGAGTATGTTCCCTTCTAATTTACTTACATTATTTTCTCTTATGTCTAGATATATCCATTTGGATATTTTCTTAGTGAATGTTCTCAGATTCTGATCTTTTCCTACCTTCTGACAAACTAGCTAAACCAGCAATTTTTTTTTTTATTAAACCCTTACCTTCCGTCTTGGAGTCAATACTGTGCCCAGGGTCACACAGCTGGGAAGTGTCTGAGGCCAGATTTGAATGTAGGACCTCCTGTCTCTAGGCCTAGTTCTCAATCCACTGTGCTACCCACCTGCCCCCTAAACCAACAATTTTTACCAAACAGTGATTTCTTATTCCAAAGATCTGGGTCTATGACTTCATCAAGTACAAGATTATTACAATCTTTTACTACTGCTTGCTGTAGGTTTGTTCTGTTGCACTGATCTAACTTTCTATTTCTTAGACAGTACCAGGTAGCTTTGGAAATTACTGCTTTATAATAAAATTTAAAATCTGGTACTACCATTACCTTTATAGTTTTTTAAATTAATTCCTTTGATATTCTTAATCTTTTATTCTTCCAAATGAATTTTGTTATTATTTTTTTCCTAATTCAATAAAATAACTTTTGGTAACATATTTGGGATACATTGAATACTGTTAAGGGTAAAAATTAGGGTTGTTGACTGAATATATTATACTAGTGGTCGCCAGGGATTAAAATTCAATCCCTATAAAATACTCAAGTCAGTTTCGGATTTTTATGGTGGTTTAATTATAATAGTAGGAAGAAATTAAGAAAAAGAGAGAGAGAAAAAGGAATTGCACTCTTCTGGCAAGTCAGATTGGAGTTGGAGGTCAAGGAAAGAAGAAAAGGAGGAATCAGTCTAAACCACTCACCAAGCACACTAAGAACACTGCCAGGAGCCCCCAATACTAAAAAAGCCCAATGTCTCCACAAGAGCAAGCAAGAGTGTGCAAGAGAAAGTGACACAAAATATATAGACCATTCTTTACATCACTTCCTGCATCTCACATGTACCAATGGTAGCTTAAGCTTGACTTAGGACAGCCCAGGGGGTCTGTCAGTTGTTTCTTATTTGTCACTTGCTAGCACATGTAGATCATAGGTCATCCTCCTCAACACTTAATCCCTAAGTAGAGGTGTATACATTCCTGGTTGCTAGGATTCTAAGACTAAGAAAAATGGAGAAAATTTAAAACTCACAATACATAGATTAATTGAAGTAGGATTGTCATTTTAATTGTATTAGTTCTGTCCAGTCACAGACAATATTTCTCCAATTACTTAGATCCAAATTCATGTAAAATGTTTTATAATTATGTTAATATTGTTCTAGTGTTCATTTTGGCAGGTATACTCACAAGTATTTTATTCTACCTGTGGTTGTTTTAAATGGAATGTCTCTTTCTATCTCTTCTTACAGGGAATTGTCAATAATATATAAAAATATCCATTTATGTGGATTTATTTTGTATCCTGCTACTCTGCTAAAATTATTGATAGTTTCAACTAATACTTTAGATGAATTTTTGGAATTTTCTACATATGTCATTATGTCATCAGCAAAGAGAGAGAGTTTTATTATCTTTGCCCATTCTAATTCCTTCCATTTCCTTTTATTCTCTTACTGCTATTTTAGAATTTCTAATACTATGATAAGTAATGCTGTTGATAATAGGCATCTTTGTTTCACTCCTGATATTATTGGGAAGGCTTCTAACTTCTCATTACAGATAATACTTGCTGATGATTTTAGGTAAATGTTTCATATCACTTTAAGAACAACTCCATTTATACTGTTAAATTTATGGTTAGACTTGTGAAGATTGGATTTGACTCTTCCTGGATTGTAATAATGAAGGTACTTAGCTCTTCCTTTATTGTGAAGATTAAATTATAATCCCCTGTCTATTTTTAGATTTTAATCTCCAAAGTGTAAATCCAGTATTTAAAGTAGAGCTACCCATTTTAACCACAAAAAGGTATGAACTAACTACAAAAAGGTGTGAACTAACCACAAAAAGGTATGAATACCTATTTCATACATTGAGTGGGAGGTCTGTGACCCACGTGTGAAAGAGTGGACCTTCCTGAAGAGGAGCGTTGATTTTGATTGGTAGATATAAAGTTTAGGGGAGGTGACACAAGAGAAAAAAAATCTTTAAATAGTGGAAACAGAGACACAGATGATCATCAGTCACTCAGAGTTGGACTGAAAGACAGTCACTCGGACTTAGCATAAGGACAGTCACTCAGAGCTAGAGGGAAGACAGACACTTGAGGAGAGACTAGAAGATAGACACTCAGACTTGGGGTGAAGACACTTGGCTATGGAACTGAACCCCTGGAGGAACTCATGCAGGAGACCTCAGACTGCTTTCCTTTTAGACTGTCACCTTGGCGAGTATAAAGGCTGACTTCTTTCCTTGCCCTTTCTGGAGGTGTGAACCTTCGAGAAAGGGTCATGGACTTGAGACTCCTTTCCCTTGACTGGTGCCTTAGAATTTCTAACTGGTTCAGAGGAAGCTGGAGAGCTCTCTCCCTCTCTCTCTCTCTCTTCCTCTCTCTCTCTCTCTCTCTCTCTCTCTCTCTCTCTCTCTCTCTCTCTCTCTCTCTCTCTCTCTCTCTCTTCCTCTCTCTCTCTCTCTCTCTCTCTCTCTCTCTCTCTTCCTCTCTCTCTCTCTCTCTCCTTTTCTCTCTTCCTTAATATCTTCCCTCTATTGTAAAATAAACTACTACTAAATTCCATTTACTTGAGTAATTCATTTTGGGATTTAGAAATTAAATCCCTGGAAACCATCAATTAAATATTAAGTTCAAGCATAAATTTTCTAACAGACTGAATAAAATTTTAGTTTGTCTCCAGGGATTTAATTACTAAATCCCAAATGAATTACTGAAGTCAGAATGGATTTTATGGTAGTTTATTTTACAACAGAGAGGTAAGATATTAAGGAAGAAAGAAAGAGAAGAAAATAGAGAGACAGCTGCTCTGACCTCCTCTTGAGCCAGGCCAGGTTCAGAGGTCCTTGCCAAGGGAAAGGAGTCTCAAGATGTTGGGCCTTTCTGGAGGCTGGGGGCCTCCAGAAAGGCTAAGGGAAAGGGAGTCACCCTTGCACTCACCAGAAAGCCAAGGAAAAGGGATCACCAGGAACCCAGTCCAGATAGCACTCTTCTGAATGAAGAAAATTCTCCACTCCAGTAGAACTCCAGCAGAAACAAGTGAGAGTTCCAAGTCAAATTGCCAGAAGAACTCCATTCAGGTCCTTGTCTCTCTTTTAAAGACCATTTTTCTTGTGTCACTTCCCTTAATTTTTATGTCTACCAATCACAGCCAATGCTCCACTCTAGGACCGCCCAGAAAGCAGTCAGTTGATTTTGATTTGTCACCCACTCTTTCACACTTGGGTCACAGACTTCCCACTCAGTGTGTGAGATGGGTGTTTGTACCTTTTTTGGTTAAATCCAAAATGAGTAGATCTCTATACTTAACTTTTAAGTACTGTGTTTACATTTATGGAGATTAAAATCTAAAAATAGACAGGTCTCTACACTCAACTTTACTTACCATGTTTGTACTTTGGGGATTAAATTTAAAAATAGACAGGGGATTACAATTTAATCTTCACAATCAAGGAAAAGCTAAGTACCTTCATTGTGACAATCAGGGGAGAACCTAATCCAATCTTCATAAAACTCATCCCTTCCAGTGATTTTAATAGGAATGAAAGTTGTATTTTGTCAAAGATATTTTCTGCATATATAATCATGTTTTTTATTATTTTTGTTACTGATATTGTCAATTATGTTGAATGTTTTCTTTATGTTAAATCATCCTAGCATTCCTGGCATAAATCCTGTTTGTTCACAATGTATTATCTTGTGACATTTTTATTTGAAGATATTTTATTTCCCCAATAATATATAATAACAATTTTCCATATGTTTTCTGAAGTTATAAGATCCAAATTGCCTCCCTCAATTCTTCCCTCTACCAAAGATGGTAAACAATTTGATCTGTCTATGCATGTATTATCATGCAAAACATATTTCCATATTGTTCATTGCTATAGGAAAATACTCATAAAACCAAAACCCCAAAATAAAAACACAAATAAACTAAAGTGAGAAATAGTTTTGATCTACATTTCAACTCTGAGAGTTCTTTCTCTAGAAGTGAATAGCATTCTTTGTCATGAGTCCTTCAGAATTGTCTTAGGATCATTGTATTGCTGAGACAGAGCAGCTAAGTTTTTCATAGTCATTGTACAATATATCTGCTATTTTGTATAGTGTTCTTCTTGTTCTGTTTATGTCACTCTGCTTCAGTTCATGCAGATCTTTCCAACGTTTTCTGAAATCATCCTGTTCAGAGAACAATATATCCCATCAAAATCATACACCATAATTTGTTCAGTCATCCCTCAATTTCCAATTCCTTGCCACTCTAAAAAGAGCTTCTGTAAATATTTTGTAAAAGTAGATTCTTTCCAACTTTTTTTTTAACTCTTTGGAATACAGATTTAGTACTGATATTACAGGATCAAAGCATATGCCCACTTTTTTAGCCCTTTGGGCATTCCCCTCCAGAATAGTTGGATCAGTTCTTTGTGGCATTGTTGTAGTCTCCTAGCTAGGTTTTTTTTTTAAATAATATTTTTGCATTCATATTCATTGATGAGGTTGTTCTATAATTTTCTTTCTCCATTTGCTCTTCCTGGTTTGTATCTACATTCTTTTAGGTCTATATTATTCTAACCTATATAGCATATTTGGGAGGGGGACACATTAAATCAAGCTTCATTTCTCCTGATCACCCCCACAACTAAATATGCATTGAATTGAATCAAGAAACTTAATTCTCCATAACACCTGGGATTTGAAGCATTATGTGTTCCAGTGAAGACTCAAAGCTTCGAATAATCTTTAAAATGCAGAGTAATAAGTTTTCATGTCTCAATTTGTTTCATATTTACTTAATGTATTTCAAAGAACCATAATTTTATCAGGATCATTACTCCCTCAACTATTCCAAATATGAATTTATACAAACTTTAGTGGAGGGATAGACAGATAAATAATAGATAGAAAGATAGATAGAGAGATAGATAGAATCATTATGTGCTGTGGCTATTTTATAGAGAACTCACACAAGGCAAGCACTCAGAAGTGATACAAAGGAAGAAACCAGGTTGCTAAGTGGAAAGAGAGCCAGTCCTAGAGATTGGAGTTCCCGGTTTCAAGTATGACCTCAGACATTTTCCAGCTGTGTGACCCTAGCCCAATTGCTTAGCTGTTGTTGGGTTTTTTGTTGTTGTTTTTGTTTGTTTACCTTTGAGCTGATGCTCAGTATCAATTCTAAAACAGAAGGTGAGGTGTTTTTTAAACTGATACAAGGACTCTTTTAAGATCAGTTATGAAACACAGGAGACACTTGAATAGGACCATCCAGTGTGGTATGCCTACATTAAAGAAGGTGCTGTGATCTATGAGCAAAGCAGAATTGTAATGGTGCAAAAGAAATGTAAGATCTCTAAATTTAGAGACTCCTTTATCCCAAATGTCCATACAGGCAAGATTTGACCAAACTGTGGTAAAACCTTCCAACTTTGTTTTGATCTGATCAGCCACAATTGGACACTGTACACTGATCCCAACATAATGATGTCATTTTAGTCCTCTTCAAATACCAAAACAACAACCATACCATCACACCAATAGTGATAGCAACAGAAGTAGTGAAATTTAAAAAAAAAAAAGATTAAGTTGGGGTGGGAGGAAATAGAGAGATATTAGAAATTTTGTATAAGATATATTGAATTTGAGGGCCTGTTGAAATGCCAGGGATAATGAATCTTTTAGAGACCAAGTGCCCAAACTGCAAACTGCATGGAGAGGGGAAGGGGAACAGCCCTGCCCTGTGCCCCTCTGGCTTTCTATTAACTCTGGTGAACCCTGTGCTTAAGAAGATGGTGCATGTGCCCATAGAGAGGGCTCTTAGTGACCTCCTCTGGCACACATTACATAGGTTCACCAACATGTCAATAGAACATTGGAAATATCTTATGGTTAGTCCAGAGCAAAGAAGAGAGTCCATTATTAAAGATAGAGACTCAGTAGTTTTACCTTGCAATTGCTAGAGGAGTTTCGTAATAGAAAGATTTTGCTATGAACCTGACAACAGTAATAAAACTAATATTTATAGAGTGCTTGCAGAGTAGTTTGCATAATCATTATTTTCCCCAGATTTAATGGCAAATTATTACAATTTACACTATTGTTAAGCTATTCTCAACCACAAAGGTACTAACTAGTTTTACCAGTACATGAATCTGCAAATTGCACATGGAATGAGCCTCCAACTTGAGTGGTTTTATTTAATTTCCTAAAGAAGATCCTAAAAGGGAGGGTTACTATGGAACTAGGTAACAGTAATTCAAAAATCTGCATAGACATGATAGCTAAAATTATGGGAATGAGTAAGATTTTCAAAAATATAGTGTGAGGATAGTAGGAGGAAAGGGATGGGAAAAGGAGAAAAAGGGATGGTAAAAGAAAACTAAAGATTAAGTCTTACCACTCACTCAACTTAAACACAAATAAAGAACCAGTATGAGAGATGAAGAATAAGTTGTAAAACTGCTCCACCACCACTCACACTTCCAGATTATCCAAGATTTACCATCTCTATGGGCCTGTATTCCTTTAACTATAGGTCCTGAGTCTCCACAGCTGTATTTACCTTTACTATGAAATCAAAGGAAATATATTTGCTAAAAAGTCATAGCAAGGAAAATAACAATAAAGTATTTTCCTTCCTCAAATATGAGGCTCACTCTATCATAAATATACAATGTCAGTTGTAAAATTGGAAGTACAAATGACTGAGAGGGATACACTTAGAGCCACCAAAGGCCAAGGCAATTCGCATATCCAGCGCCATAAGGCCTTGATATTCATTTTCTTTGTGTGGTATGCTCACAGGACTCCTTCTGAGGACAGAGCACCAGCTAAATGCAGTTCCTCTGAAGCAGATCAAGCCCTCCAATAATATGATATGACTTTTTTCTATATCATTACATTTGATTTGGAATATTTATTGAACCCCTACTATATGTATAAAGTATGAATATAAGATAGGATTAACTCTCCCTTTGTCTATTTTTAGCTAATCAAATCAAGAATTCAAAGCACCCCTTCTTAACCATTAAGTATAAGAGTTCACAAGTCACTTACTAGAGTAAGAGACATCTCCAAAGTTCATGTCCTGTCCCAACCCCACCCCACCAGGCAGTGCTATGCAAATTGGGAGCCTGGGATTGGTTCCCATAAAGTGGGGGAGTGTTGAGAAAACTGCTTTAAAAAGGCCAGCCCAAGGATTCAGTCATTCACTCTACATAGGTGAGCTGGGCTGGAGGAGAACTCTATGCTGCCTTAGCTTTGGAGGAAGCTTTTTCCCTGGATCCTACATCAGCTTGCTGGGTGAGTGACTGTGATTCCTGCCTTGGCTTTGGAGGAGAAGTCTATGCTGGTGGACTTCTGACTGAAGACTCCACATGGAGACCTGAGGAAGCCTCCTGTCAGGGTGCTGAACTGGGCTTCACTTCACTGGAGAAGTTCTTAGGGCTGGTTGTTAAGAATCTGTCTCTTTATCTACATTTTTCCACTTTCACTCTTTCCACCTCTTTGTATATAAAAGCTGCTATAAGTCAACTTGACGAACGCTATAATATTTTAAAATTTGTGACCACAATATAACTTTATAACTCTCTTATTGAGTCAAAACCCCAATTATATTTCTTACAAAAACTATGATATACAATGAAGAGCATTCAATTCAACAACAATTTTCAATTCAACAAACATATATCATGTGAGAGGCAGCATGATGTAATGACGTAATGGCGAACCTATGGCATGTATGTCAGCACTGACATGATCCACATGCTATGACCATAGCCAGGCCCTGGCCTGGTGGGTGACACTCACTAAGTGGCTGGGGCATGTGGGGCTCTGGTGGGGGCAGGGAGCAGGAGTGCACAGGCAGACAGGCTAGCAGGGCGGCAGCCACTGCTCTCATATCACCCCCAAGCAAGTCAGCTGGGGAGGGTTGGGGTGGGGTGGGACAGGGCCAGCAGAAGACTGGGCAGGGCTCTGGCCCATGTCCAATAGAGGAGTGCCTGGAACCGATTACCAGACACTTTTAGCACCCTGAAAAATATAGCAATGACTATACTCACAATTTTTCTCTCCACGTACATTTTTGAGACCTTATTCTCAGCGTTAAATACTATCAAAACCAACAAAAGAAACAGATTGACAGAGGAAGTTAGTAGCACTTGCTTGGGCTTGAAGTGTACAAATTCAATTGAAGATTTGGCCAATGAAATTCAGCAACAAAAAAGTCACTAATAGGCAGATTAGTTAAAGAATTCCTCCTCCCCCTTACTTATCTTAGTTCACAGCACCCCACACAAGGTAAATAATATCAAGACCAACAAAAGAAACCAACTGATAGCTGAACAAAGAAGTCACTAAGCAGGTAAATTAAAGAATTAGTTTTTGATTTATTAAATACATATTTTGCAATATGTATTACAATTATACATTTTTGTTATTTAAACTATAAATATCACAAAATTATGTTTTTTTCTTGAAGTGACATACCACCCAAGTTATGCTCGATTTTTTAGCAAATTTTGACACACCAAGCTCAAAAGGTTGCCAATCGCTGATGTAATGGATTTAGAGCCAGCCCCAGAAAAAGAAAGGCTTGGGTTAATGCCATACCTATGACAGATATTGGTTGGATGATCCTAGATAAATCACTGAACCTCTCAGGTTCCTCAGGTAACTATAAGAATACAAATTATAATCAATCAACATATATTTATTAATTTTATTAATATAATGTTATAATATAAAATAAATGTGAATTTAATAAATGTCTATAATGTGCCACACACACTTCTAAGTACAAAGAATAAAACAATCTCTACACAAAAAATGTTTGTGAAAGGATGTTCCTCATCCATGAAATCAAAAGTCAAATTTTTTTTTTAAATACACTTTTCAAAATATCCCCTGGAAGTCAATAGAGAAACAAATGGCTCATATATTCAGTCATTTTGCAATATATAGTAAAGAATAACAAAGGAGAATTAAAATAAAAGAAACAATCCAACAAAAATATCATTAAAAAAGATTATGATTCTGGCCCCCCAGTGAAAACAACAGATAAAAAGCAAATTGTGTGCTCTAGTGATATCCTATTGAAAAAGAAGGAATGTTTTCAGTATGTTGAAAGAGCCTCTTATGTTCAGTTTCTAAATATTTATTAAGAATTTACTATATGTCTAGCATTGTGCTAAGTAATGGTAAACTTGTGGTAGGATAACAACAAGAAATATAGAAGATAGGCTAGTACTTTTGTGATAAACATCATTAGAGAGAATGTTATAATAGATCCATTGAAGTATTTTGAAAGTCTAGAAGGAGTTATATATTATATACTAGAATATATTATAATAGTATATAATATATTCTAGTATATAATATATGTAATATATTCTAGTATATAATATATAACTCCTTCTAGGCTTTCAAAATACTTCAGTGGATCTATTAGAATATAATGTATTATATACTAGAAATACAAATTTGGAAAATGATAGTTCCTTCTAGCAAAAAGGGTTTTGACCTATGTCTAATGGTGGAAGGGATATAAAAGGTAGACAAATAGTAAAAAAAAGTAGACAAATAAGTGTGATCAGAGGTATATTATGTTAAAAGGAAAAGAAGATTCTGGACAAAGGACTCTAAGAAAATTAAGAGGGAGAAGCCACTTGTAGCTGAGATACTTAGACTTTGTGAAGAAGTGAGCACCTTGATGAAAGAAATGTTTTGATAGGAATTTACTCTAGGTATAATCCATCAAGCAGCATTTTTAAACCATATATTAATAAATAAGCCTAGAAGCTGGTATTTTGAAAAAAATAAACAAAATAGAAAAGTACTGGTCAATCTAATAAAAAAAGGAAAGAAGAAAACCAAATTAACAGTATCATAGATGAAAAGGGAGACCTCACCTCCAATGAAGAGGAAATTAAGGCAATCATTAAACCATATATTATGTAACAGGTATTGTACTAAGTACTTAGTACTAAGAGATTCAAAGAAAGGTAAAAACATTGTCCTTCCCCTCATGAAACTCACTTTCTAATGAGGGAGACAATATGAAAATAACTATTTATAAACAAGTTATATTCAATGTAAAGCAATTGTAATCTCAGAGGGAAGGCAACAGTAAATAAATGTGAGGGTGAAGGACTTGGAAGGATCAGATAAGGGATGGAATTTTTAGCAGTCATGAAAGACACCAAAAACTGGGAGGCAAAAGTAAGAAAAGAAGTAAGGTATTCCAAGAATGTCAAAATTAATTAAATGAACAATTGAGTTCTAGGGAAATTCAGAAATGAGGAAATCAATATTAATAAAAAAATTAATTTGGAGAATGAGTATTGTATTGAGAAAAGGTTGGTTTAGAAAGCTCATTACTGGTTTAGAAAGCTCACTAGTAAGACTGGATTAGAAAGCTCATGCAGAAGAATAATTGGTATAAATTAAAATTCAAAAGATAGGCAAAATCTCAGGAACAAATCAACAACTAGTATGAGGCAACTGAAGCTTTGTTCTCAGGTCCCAATATGATATGAAGAATATTTCCTTCCCTTGGTGGATCAGCCTGCTCAACTAATCCATTCTTTTACTGGGTTGAAGGCTACCACTTAAGGTTCCCAGGACTGTGTCATGCCCCTCATCCAGCAAGACTTCCCCAATTAGGCTTACTTACTTCCATTATGCCATGTGGCACAGGAATCTGAGGCATACAGGAAGTCCAAGTTCTATACATTAGTAGGGAGACTGTCTGTCATGTCTTCCCTCTATTACAGATGATATTGATCTTGCTATCTGTTATTGATGATAGCTGATTATAGACTTGAGCTGTTAGGGTCACTTGGTGGTAGAGGATGTATAAAACTGATGGACACAATATAACCCAACACCTATTTATTAATTTTGTTAGGAGAGGCAGAGAAAGGAAAAGGAGATAAAGGTAAAATATGAAAACTCTGATTATAAACCTAAATTACTAAAATATTTAGTAAATATATCCCATCAAAACTGATCCGCAATGACAAAAAAAAAATTGGAAAATGAGGAGATGTCCTTCAATTGGGGAATGACTGAACAAATTGTGGTACATGTTGGTGATGTACTACTATTGTGCTCAAAGGAATAATAAACTGGAAGAATTCCATGTGAACTGGAAGGACCTCCAGGAAATGATGCAGAGTGAAAGAAGCAGAACCAGGATAACATAATACACAGAGATTGATATACTGTGGTACAGTCAAATGTAATGGAATTCTCTACTAGTAGCAATGCAATGATCCAGGACAATCCTTAGAGACCTATGAGAAAGAAGACCATCCACATTCAGAGGAAGAATTGGAGGAATAGAAACACAGAAGAAAAACAACTCCTTGATCACATGGGTTGATGGAGATATGATTGGAGATATAGATTCTAAATGATTACACTAATACAAATATCAATAACATGGAAATAGTTCTTGATCAATGACACATGTAAAACCCAGGGGAATTGTGTGTCAGCTATGGGAAGGAGGTGGGAGTAGGGGAGGGGAAGAACAAGAATCTTGTAACCATGGGAAAATAATCTTCATTAATTAATTAAATAAAATTTTCCAAAACTTAAAAAAAAAAAACTGATCCGCAAGGATTTTCTTCTTGTTCACCAAAGGTGAACCTCCTTAAAATATTCTACCACTTTTGGCCTCGCACCCAAATCTATCTATCTATCTTTATCCTACTATATACGCTTTAATATTAATAACCTCCTTGAAATATAGAACAAAAGTAATAAGTTGTCTTCTCTAACTGACCAATATGGCAGTTAGAGATCAAAATATCTCCTCTGACTCTTCTCAGATTTGATTCAGAAATCACACTACTTCAGTAAGAGCAAAATAGCACCCTCTAGTTGGTAGTTCCACTCCCTTTCAGGAGAACAGCTCTGACATCAAAACAAAAACTCTTTCCCCCTTCACAGATATTCTTGTAAGGTTTCCAAGTTAAGTTTAGCCAAAGTCTCTAACTGATATTAACCAGAGAAAAGTCAGAAACCACCTCTCCAGACAGTCAGTTACCAGAGAGTGACCAGAATCCTCTCACTCTCTTCCCAGCATGCAAATTTTTCTTAAAGTAAACACTGTGATTTTTTCCCTGGCTGTGCATAACGGGGGACAGGAAAGAATCCTTTCTCTGGTATCTATCTCTCTGTGTTCTAATTATTGCTACATAACTTAATTAATAACAAATTAAACCAAACACCTCTTACCCCTACAACCAAAGTAAACTCTTTAAAAGCATGGGCTCGGTCCTGTACCTCTCATTTGGCCTCCCTAGTTCCCCACACACTTTTCTCAAAGAGTAAGCATCCAATAACTATCTGTTGATTATTATTATAACATTTAATATACCTCATAAAAATAAGTAACTACATTCCTCATCTTTCAGTTATCAACTGAAAGGCCTCAAAGTCAAGAATTGTACAGTTTCTTACTATTCTTGACCCCTGGACCTCTAGAATTTTCCTGTTTTCTAAACTACTCCTACTTCCCTTTATGCTATGTCCCTTCTCTTATTATTTTAATTTTCTGATGTTCACTAAAACTAGCTTCCTTTTGAAGAGACCAGATACAGCTTCACTATAGGCAGTATTCTCTCTCTTCTAAATCTAGTGCATTCTTACAGGTCCTTTAACACCTGTGAATCCATATTGTCTTTAGCCTAGACTAGTGATGGCAAAATTTTTAAAGACACAGTACCCAAACTACACCCTCATGCCATATGTGAGCCCCCTATCCTGATCCCAGAAAGGGGAGGGAGAAAGTGCTCCCATTGGGCTGCTGGGTAGAGGGACAGGTGATGTGAGAAATGTCCTAAGGCACCCTTGGAGAGGGGAAGCATGCATGCAAAAGGTTTGCCAACACAGGTCTAGACAAATAACCTTTCCCCCTACTACCACTCCTCAAACTCTGCTATCTATCTGCTTTAGCCCTAGACTTCCAAATCCCTAGGTGCCTCCCCTCTCTTTCTGGTGTGACCTCTGGAATCCTCTTTCTTTCTTAATGTTATCTCCCCTATCTCACTCTCATCCTATATCTCTTCCTCTGATATTACTTTTTTCTTCCAATTTTCCCTAAAACAGATTTCTTTTGAAGAGACCAGATCTCTTGACATTCTCCAGTTTGGGCTGTTCTTTTTTTCAGATTCCCTAACATACAGGGTCAAAAGTAGAAAGTGGAAAACTTTTGACTTCCTGTTGTCACTTTCAGACTATGCCACCATCATTAAGCTGCTACTTCTTGAAAATTCACTCCATCCTTTATAGATTTGTGTTGTTTTTTCTGTAGACCCCCAGGTCTTTCTCTCTCCTCTCCAATGAGTTCAGTACCTGATTCATTCCTCTTATGTTCCCCCTTTACATACTATTATGCTAGATTCTCAGTCTCTTCAAATTCCATGACCTCTGTATCCAGTCTTGCTCAATTATCATCTATGATTAGAAATGGCCATAATTTTGACAGTCCTCCCCACCATCATTGAATTTACCCCCAGCTTCTCAGAATGATTAGCTTTGTACTTATTTAGAAATTATTGTTGTTGTTTTTTTTATTTCTAGGAATTAGGAGTCGTAAATTTTTAAGAAGGGTTTTGATTGGAAACAGTTATATAGGAAAATTGATCTGACAGCAGTGCATGAGATAATTAGTGGGAAGAAAAAATAGTCAGCAAAGGTTCTTAATCTTTGTGTTATGAATCCCATTGACAATCTAGTGAAGTTTATGAACTTCTAAAAACAATGTTTTAAAATTCATACAAACAATATTGCTTTAAAATGAGCTATATCAAAGCATATTTTTTTAACTTTTAAAAGTTATTTTCTCCTCAGATACAGATATTTTCTCTTAGACTAGAGAGGGAAGGTTATCACAAAAGCATAGGTGGTATAATATGGCATGATTGGGTTTTCTTGGCCTCCAGTTCTAGGAAACAGTAGTAGTGATAAAATCATCACAGGTCTGTCCTATTTATATTCATCCAGCTTGAATTACCAGAAAAAGGTAATATTTACCAACTCAGAAAAATTGAATTTGCCTCTAAATTAAAAAGGAACTTTAGCCCTCATATGTAAAAGATCACCAAATTAAATCATCCCAGGTTTTTTCATTGGTTCCTTAAATGATTTTAATTTAAAATTTTAATTCCCTAAAAGTTAGACCAAAAAAAAAACATCAATTTTCTTTGTAGTTTGCATCATGACTATGATTTCTTTCTTAGTTCTTTGAAAAACTTTCTGTCTTTCATAGAAAGTTGTTCATATGTTGGTCGGCTAGAGGTGCTCAGAGTCCTGAGATTTGCAGTCTGATTAACAAAGGTTTGAACAGCCTAGACAAGTTAAAAGTATGACAGGGTATTTTGGATTAGTCATCATTAATTTAAGGAAAGGCTGAGGATGAAGAGTCCTTCTTCATTCACACATTCATTCATCCTTTCAACAAATATGTGAAAATAACAGTACGTGAGTGTATCAGTCGACTAGTATTTATCAAGTTCCTAGTATGTTCCAAGTACTGTGCCAAGCATATTCAAAAAATCTACCAAACAGCACCACAAAACTCCCTAGAGCTTGAGCTTCTTGTAGCAGCTGCTGTTTTACTCAGCTAGAGCAGCTCAGTTGTATCTGCTAAACCCTCCCCTTTCTGGCTCTAGTTTCTCTGCTTGAGCAATTCAGGTCTTTGATCAATTTTTTCTCCATCTTGATAATTTCTGGAATAAAATCCTGTTTAGGCTAATAGTGAAGGCTAGAGTGGGATCCGAATGGCTAAGTGTATGGGGATCCAAGTTTCCAAAAATCTTTTCATTCCTATTGCCCTTCAAGG
This sequence comes from Monodelphis domestica, assembly GCF_027887165.1. Lineage (NCBI taxonomy): Eukaryota > Metazoa > Chordata > Mammalia > Didelphimorphia > Didelphidae > Monodelphis > Monodelphis domestica. Next base: position 471,088,809 of record NC_077228.1, read on the forward strand.
TTGAACCAAGATCCAAATCACGGGCTAGAAAGTATATCTTGGTATAAAAGTCCACTTTTCCTTTTTCTGTGGTGCAGTAGAGATTTATATGAATCACAAAATAATTTTAATATGTATTCTTAAATAGAAATGATAAGTAGAAAAAAATTGAATGAAATAGCCTATGGGAAGAAAAGTTTGTTCATTTTTTCTTTTTTTAAAGAAAAAGTTCTAAGAGAGTTGGATTACATGTTCATTTTAGTACTATTTTGAGGAAACAGGCATGGCTACTTTAACCCAATTATGCCTATTGCCAAAAAAAGTCAAGCAAATAAGGTAATCAATTTACTGAATAAAAATAAATCATATATTCTATTCTTAAAAATAAAAATTATGTTCATGAAGAAAACCAATATATAGTACCTTCTGCTGGTCAGCATACAATCTTGATAGTATCTTTTAAGTCTGCCTTGCTATTGACAAGTATCGAATCTTGTAATAGAACAGTTAGGTGGTTCAGTGGATAGAGCACCAGGTCTATTGTCAGGAAGAACTGAATTCAAATCTACACTCAGACATTTGCTTGCTGTGTGACTGTGAACAAGTTGCTTAACCTCATTTGTCTCAGTTTCCTCAACTGTAAAAAATGAGCCAGAGAAGAACATGGCAAAATACTCTGGTATCTTTGCCAAGAAAAACCCAAAATGGGTCAAAAAGGGTCAGACACAACTGAAACAAATGAACAATTCTTATGATGTTTAGCATTTGACTGACCATAAGAAAAAGTGTGAAGCTTCCTGTTTCCATTTTGGGGTTAAAAACAAAAATCTCTCTGTTCAAGAAATAATTCATATTTGGGTGTCCTTTAAATTATTTTCCCCTTCCAAACATATTCAACAATATTATTTGTTGAAAGAGATGTCAATAAAATTAGATATTTAGAATAGAATCCCAAAATTTTGAGGGCAAATAAAAATTAACTCATTTTGGGGAAAGAGAATGGTCTTGTCATCTAGCTAGGTAGGTAGTAGATAAAGTCTGGGGTCTGGAGTTAAGAAGACCTGAATTTAAATATGAACTTATATACTTAACTTACTAAACTGGACAAGAAGTTTAACCTCTTTCTGTTTCAGTTTCTTCCACTAATAAATGAAGAAAATAATAATACCTACTTCACAAGGTTGTACTAAGGACCAAATGAGATAATATTCATAAAGGGCTTAGTACTTTATGTCAGGTACATAGTACATGCTGAAGAAATACTTATTTCCTTTCCCCACTCCTCATTGAGGTGCTACTAATTGAAGTAATGCCCCTAATTTTCAAATAATATTGCACCCAATAGAATGTAAGCTACTTAGGGGCAGCTGGGTGGTTCAATGGATGGAGAGCCAGACTTAGAGACAGGAGGTCCTAGGTTCAAATCTGGCCTTAGACACTTCCCAGCTGTGTGACCCTGGGCAAGTCACTTGATCCCATTGCCTAGCCCTTACCACTCTTCTGCCTTGGAGCCAATGTATTGGCTCCAAGACAGAAGGTAAGGGTTTAAAATAAAAAGAATGTAAGCTACTTGCAGACAGAGAATATATTCATTTGTGTCTTTGTATCCTCAGACTCTAGCATAGTACCTTATACATAGTGGGTGCTTAGTAAATGTGCATTGCACTGACACCAAAAAATATTAGAATTTTCATTTTTCATAGATATCACTGATTGCTTATTCAGTAAAATATAATCTCATTACTAGATCTGAATAAGTAGTAGCCACAGTACTTGCAATATAATTTTGGAAACATTTTTTCCTATTTCTAAAAAAAGTATTTGGGGAAATGTTAAAATTTATCTCAGTCATGAATGTCCATCTCCCTTATATTTCATTATTTAATGTTCAATTCTGCTAAAACTTTTCAAAGAATCTTTTCTATAAATTCTGATTTTTTTTGCTTATAAAATTTTTGACACAGGATAAATTACATAGACTTGCCATAAAATAATTTATTGACATCATGTTACAACTTCTCTCCGTTCCTCCATATACATATACATATATTTCAAAGGAGTCATTTAGTTTTCCACTAATACTCAGATATTGCTAGATAATTAAGTTCTGTATTTTTCCCTCAGCTGTATAGACTACAGTTAACCTATTTATATTTCTTAACTTTCTGCATTCATTTAAATAAAAATGTAAATGTGGCCAAGTAAAACACCAATGTGGTAAAGCTGGGTTCCAGCAAGAGAACAGAAACCAGCTTTGCACGTACAAATGAAAACGACCTAAGCAGACTTTTAGCTTCTCTCTTCTCCCTCCATTAACTACTGAAAAGAGGTTATAATGTAAGGGGGAAAGTATTAAAAAGCATGACAATAAAGTAAATTGATGAAGATTTATATCAATATAGGAATAAAACTGCCCCAAACACTGTCTTCACGTTATAAAAGCTTGAAGATGCTAGTCCTCAAGACACTGCAGAGACTTGGAATTTGAAGGATGGCTATTACAGTGAACCAGAATCCAAACAATTGAGCAAATAAGGATTTATCAAATGCTTAGTATGCTCCAGGCATTGTGCTAAACATTGGGAACACAAAGGAAAGTAAAAGGAATCTTTGCCCTCAAGAAGCTCACATTCTAATACAAGAGAAAACAAGAAAATAACTATGCATATGTTAAATCTATAAATGGTAAATTGGTAGTTATCTCAGAAGGAAGACATTGCATTGATGTACTAAGTATTTTTATTCATTTCCCTACGTTATCACAGATGGTCTACATAATACTGGACAGACCATGCCATGCTAATATGTAAAGAACACATCTTAAGGAGTTCATTCAAAACAGAGATGATACTAGATTTTCATAGGGTTACAGAATATTTCCCTACACACTGAGACAACCTTTACCAATTTTGTGGTCAGAAAGTTGCTTTTTTTTCTATAAAATGAGTAGGTTGGACTAGGGAGCATCAATGGTCCCTTCTAATTCCAAATCTTTGTCTGATGCTTTATGATGCTTATGACAATGATGATGACAGATCATTAATTCTAGACCTGAATGGGACCTCCAGATCATCAGGCTCAGTCAGTTCCTTGTTTGAATGTAGTTTGGACCTCATTATTCTCATTTCCGAGACAAAACAAATGGTGAATAAAGTAAATTAATACTTCAGATAATTATCTGAAAAATTCAAGTCATGAGAGATGTTTTGTTTTCCTTATCTGAATTTTTCTCTTGAATATGACCATATTGCTGTAGTTCTGGATTATTTAGATAATTGCCATATTTTGGTTTATAAAAATAAACATAGAAAAAATCTGATTGTCAAGTAACAATTGTGTATCAGATTAAATAAATTTTTCTATGTCTTATTATACTAAAATATTTTAATGTACTGACCAAAACAGTGAGATGAGGACATTTTAAGCGGTACTCAAAGTTTCAAAGCTATATAGAGATCTCTTTGGGAAACAGATTCCTATGAGGAGCTTCCAAACTGCTGATAGGAACAGATAACAATCCTAAAATGTGAATGGCCTATTACAAAAATAACTACTAATAAGTATTCAAGGTATCTTCTTGTTTGGTTTGCTTTTCATTCTGAACAAAGAAGGGGTTTTGCTTCAGCAGCTTCTGTAGAAAAAAAATCAAGTAGTGAAAATTTAAGTAGAGAAAATACTATACTGTCATTCAGGTGACTAAAATCTAGGTTGCCTAATATCCAAGTTTATGACAAGATCTGAAGCTAACATGGGCAGCTGGAGTGCAGACAGAAGCAAAAACCTCATAATAGTTGCATAAAAACTTCTCTATTAGTTTTAATTAAAATAATTATTTTCATACTTCAGAATATTTTAGAAGATCCATGATTTCACCAGGGTGGGTTATTCTTTACATCAGTATAGACTATAACCCTAGCTGGAAAACTGTAAGGACAAAAGAATTAAGCATTAACTATGTTCATATTTTAGTTAACTCAGTGGGATGCCTATGCTTCACTGTATATTACTTTAAATCTTGTTCCTAATAAAAAATATTTTATTTATTAGTCTCATACAAATAAATTATTAAATTTATGGTGTTTTTAAAAATTATATAATTATTAACATTAAATCAGTCATAGGAATTTTCTTTCAGAATTATCACTTTTCTTCATCCAGAGAAAGTCTCTCTTGAGCTTAAGATGCCTATAATAGTTACCACCATCCACCTAGTGGCAGCCTCCAAGATTTCAGGCAAAAATGTAGTAGAAAATATTAGTTGCCTTTGACTCCAAACTCTTAACTATAGTATTTCAATTGCTAGAGAGAGAAAAAAAAAAATCAGATGATTGAATGAGAGCTAGAATAAGCCTTAGATTTCATCAACTATAACTCTCTCATTTTTTAGAAAAGGAAGAAGGGATCTAGAGAGGAAGTACCTTATCACAGACCATATGTTTATGGTCTGACTTTGGTTTTAATATTACAATATACTAAATTTCATTTGAATCTTCCCAATATGTGGATGTTTCCCCTGTCTACTGTGTCTGAAATATTACCCCTGCTTCCATATGTACACCTATTAAAGTTCTCTATCCATGTGTTAAAGCTCAATTCTGGCCATCTCCTCCATGAGTTGTCCTTGAATTCATCTTTCACTCAGTTTGGGAAGAATTTCTCTCATTATCTCTCTCTCTCTCTCTCTCTCTCTCTCTCTCTCTCTCTCTCTCTCTCTCTCTCTCTCTCTCTGTGTGTGTGTGTGTGTGTGTGTGTGTGTGTGTGTGTGTCTGTCTGTCTGTCTATCTGTCTCTGTCTCGGACTCTCTCATTCTCTCTCTCTCTCTCTCTCTCTCTCTCTCTCTCTCTGTCTCTATCTGTCTCTGTCTCTCTCTTCTCTGTCTCTCTCTCATGCTCTTTTGATATCTCAATGCATTTCCTTTGCACTTCTTTTTTGTACCTAACTGTGCTCTATTTTGTATTACATTAATTTATGTCTAACTTTAGGTCTTCTACTAGTGGAAATTCATTGAGGACAAAGATTGTAGTCACCTCTGCATAATCGTCCTTCTTCTTCCTCTCTTCACTTGTGTCCTAGTTAGTGTTACAGTGTTCTCTTCTGCAGCATCTGCCCAGTCAAACAATGCAGGCCATAGGAGTGCCCATCTTAATGGAAGTCATTCAGAAACATCATACTGAGATTTTAGGACCCCCCAAAAATACAAAAATCCAAGCAGTGATCCACACATAGTGTTTAATACACATTTGCATTCAAATAAGAGCCACAAAGCAGTCCAAGTACCTTTATGAAAAGGGACCCTTACCCTCCATTTTAGAATCAATACTGGGTATTGGTTCCAAGGCAGAAGAGTGGTATGGTATAGGCAATGGGGATTAAGTGACTTGCCCAGAGTCACACAGCTGGGAAGTGCCTGAGGGCAGATTTGAACCTAGGACCTCCCATCTCTAGGTCTGGCTCTCCATCCACTGAGCCATCCAGCTGCCCCTAATGGATACACTTTTAAATGGTTACTTTTTTGATATTCATTTTCATGTTTTAAAAAAAAAGTATATTTGAGGTTGCTTTTATATGTTTTTAAAGTAATGGCATAATACAACATTCCCAAGTTAATTACATGTCTGTTTCCACTAAGCCTTCAAAAGAATTCTTGAAAAAGAACCAGATCTCTAATTTTTATACCTATTTTAAAAACACTTTTCATTCAGCTAAATCATGTCAATTCAACAGACATTTATTAAGTCCCTGCTATGGGCAAAGCATGGTGCTCTGAGTAGCCAAGTCAGCCATAGTTTCTCTCTCTTTATAGCTTTTGATGTGAACTTTCTTTCTTTTTTTTTTCTTTTTAAATAAACTTGAAAATTGTTCTTCCCAAACATGTGATGCAACTTAATGACTATTTTTTGGATGCTCTGTCCTGCATTGAGGCACTGAGAAAACCTGGAAAAGGAGCTACAGAGTGAGTCAAAAACAGAACTTTGAAACGGACTTCTGTTTCACAGGGGTCTCCACAAGCCCACGTCTAGATTGCACTCCTTAGACACTGGCCAACTCAGCCTGCGCTTCCATGATAGGCTCTGTCTTCACTTTTTAAAATACCAGCAGGCTTCTTGTGGGTGGGATCAAATGACTGCCCTGCTCCCTTCACCTGTGAAATTTCAGAGTCTATTTGAAAAGGGCCATTGTTTTCCAGGAATGCCAGGCCCAGTCCAGGAAAGAAAGTCTTCATTTCAACAGGAATTTGGAGCCTGCCTGAGAAGGCCAGCCAGTTACTTGGTGAAAACTATGGCAATTCATTCAAGTTCTGAACAGTTATACTATCTGGGCCTCACCCTTTTACTTTCAACTCCTGAGCTTTAAGACAAATGTGTTTTTATCACAGGGATATGTGTGCCTCAGTATATGGGGGGAGTGGAAGGGTAAGGGGGGCAATGAATGTAAGTGTGGACTTGTGTGTAGGCAGGGAGGAGAAAAGACCTCACTCACTACAAGTGCTGGGCTCTAGCCATCAGTGGGAGACATAGGTTTCTCTGTTCTAACTCCTGTCCCCTACATTTACAGCACTTAAGTGCATTCATGTGAATAAGCTCATATGTTTAACAAGCATTCTGAAAGGGGCTCCCAATAAAATATATTTGTACAGGAATACAAAACAAAGATACAGTGTTTGTATTCAAGACTTGGACAGAAGACCCCTGTCTTGAGCAAATTAAAAATAATTTCTAAAGTAAAATCAGGACTAGAAGCTGACAGAAAGCTCTGATTTTTTTTCAACCACTTGATACCTGGGGCCCACAGTCAAACCTTTCTTGTGAGGGTCCACAGGGACTGGCTAGTGGTTTTACTATCTGAAGTTCCCACTGTTTAGACTTCTCTGACATTTTTTTTTTTTACAAAATGACTTGGGTATTTTCCAAGGCTGACAGATTCCACTAATAAAGTGTTTCACTTTTCAGAGTCTTTATTTAGGAAATTTGCCTTTGCCTCCTCAGAAACTTCAAGGCAGAATTCAAAGAACACTGGTGGAAATGTGAAGCATTAAAATAAGCCCCAGCCCAGCATCCTGAAGTTGAAAGCAAGGCATTCACACCTTTGTGTGTGTTTATTAGTAAACCAGGAGCTAAGGAGGTGGTAGTGCCAGACCCTAAGCTTGGGGATAGACTTTAGAAATATATTTTTTCAAGTTAATGGGCAAAATGAACCTGAATATGAACAGATAACATTATATGCTATTACTCCACCTCCAAAGACTTGAGAAAATTTGACTTTTTGCCTGAATCTACATCCCAGGTCTTGATTTCATTTTTTATTCAATAGTAATACCTATTTGGTAGTAAACAGACTTATCCATTTGTTTTCTAAACATGAAAGAAAAATAAAAAGGGACAAATAACAGAATGAAGACAAATTTAGTGAAAGAGATGACATATTTGCTCCTTTTCTCCATCTGACATTTCCTGTAATTTTGAAGGAAAAAAAAAACAACCTGATGTGGTAACATTATTAGCCATAGGACCCTAGAATGGCCAGTGTACAAAAGGAAGCTTGTCCTTTGGGGACCCGGTTTTGAATCAGTTACAGCCAACAGAAAAATACTCTTTTGTAGCTGCTAAAGTTCAGGAATGAATTCTGGCAGTCTAACCTAATTCCCTAAAGCAGAGTCCACATTACCAGCCTCCAATTGGCAGGCTTAACTTGTAATTCCCACTAGGGCTGGGGGGAATGAATGGATTTCGTTGAGGTGTCCTGAGTCATCTACAGAGTGGCTGGTCTGTGTACAGTCTCTTCCTTCTAACCTTCCCAAAGGTGTCATTCAGAGAAAAATGGAGGTTATAGCCTTCTGGCTACCCAGGAGCACACAATGGGCATTTTTTAAAGCTAGAGTCCCCAATGAAGGAACACTTTATTTCTCTTCATCCAAAATGAAATATAAATAGAAAATATTCATCTTGAATTACTTTTTCTTTCATTTCCTCCTCCTAAACACCAATGATCAGGTAGGTACAATTCAATTCAATAAGAATCATTAAACACCTACTTTGTACTTGGTATTCAATGAGGGAGTCTCTGCCTTCAGGGAGTTTATGTTCTTTCCATTGGTAAAATTATTGTTGTTGTTCAGAAGTTTCAGTCCTGTTCTTTATGACCCTATTTGAGATTTTATTGGCAAAAATACTGAAGTGGTTTGACATTTCATTCTCCATCTCATTTTACAGATGAGGAGATTGAGGGAAATAGGATCAAGTGACTTGCCCAGGGTCTCATAACTAGTAAGTGTCTGAAGCCAAATTTGAACTCAGGAATTAGTCTTCTATGTAAGATGAGCATGTTATCCAATATACTAACTGTTCAAAGGGGAAATTATATGCATCAAATAAGACTATATGTACATCTATATTATATATTCTCTTATTTACATAGGGAAAATTATATGTATACAAATAAAAGTACATACATACATATGTATCACATTATCTTATTTATATTGGGAAAATCACAAATATACAAATAAGAATATGTATGATATTTACAAGGGAGATATAACATAATTGAGAGAACACTAAAAACCTCAGGGAAGGGTAAGAATCAAGAAGGTCTTCTTATGGAGGTGATGCTGAGCTGAACCTTGAAAGAAGATTGAAATTTCAAGTGGCCAGAGGAAAAAGGGAAAGCCTTCCCAGGCTTGATCATTGCTTCCTCCAGAATTACTCAAGATGGTTCCCTTGTCAGTCAAGAGGAAATTTTTGCCTTTTCCAATTGTATTTTTCTGCCCTCCAAGCATGGTCCTCACCACTGATTCTTACTCTAACAGAATAACCCATTGATAACATCTCAACTTGCTTCTTTGCCTAGAACCAAGGATCATTTTTACTCCAGTTTTTAACAAATGGAAAAGTTAAGTGATTTGACAATCAGCCTTTAATGGAGAGAGCCCCTAGATTTGCAAACAGAAACCCTGGGTTTGGATATCTGTTCTGCCATTTGTTGAAGCAGTCGCTCATCTTTATCTTGGTTCATTTGTTCATCTTTGAAATGAAACTAGATAAATGATCTCTAATGTCCCTTCCAATTCAAAATCCTACAACTATTTCCCCCAAGGCAACTACTTATAGAAATAACTATTGGTCAATAATTCTGATAATTGTTTGAAGTGTATCTTGTTGTTCCTATTTTGCTTGGGTTTTGAATCAACATTTTTATGTTACTGAGATAGGGAACTTTTAATGAAAAAAACTACCTTTATTAAAACAATCCTATCAGCACCTGGTCAATAATTCAGAGCTTACTGAGGCACTGAGAAGTTAGATCACTGATGGAAAACACTTTAATGACCAAGCGCACAAACTATATACTCATCCAGCATGTGAACTGTCCTGTAACCCAGACAGGGGAGGGAGGAAGTGCTCCCATTGGGCTGCTAGGCAGAGGAGTGGATAAAGTAAAAAATATCCTCAGGCACATATTGAGAGGGAGAAGGAAGCAGCTCCCTTCTGTGTACAAGTGCCATAGGTTCACCAACATGGAGTCAAGTGATTTCTCTGGAGTCAGATATCCAGTGTGCCTTTAAATAAGCATTTTCTTTTAAATCTGTTGATCCTTTTTTTAAAACCTACTTAATATATGCTTTTTTATTTTTCTCAATTTTATAAAAATTTACTCATATCTCCTATCCCTAACCTTTCTCTTTCTCTCCTCTTCTTTTTATCTTCAGCTACTATCTTGAACAAAAAGATAGGATAAAATCTAAGCACAGGTAAGTGCACTGAAGCATGGGCCACTTCAGCTCCACTGAACTATTCTCACAGATTTCAAGACAGCATGAAGAGAACAAAATAAGAAGATAAAATGAGAATCCCACCAAAAGCAATCAAAGCCAACCAGTGAGTTTAATTCATGAGCCTTCCATCTTTCTTCCATAAAGAACTAGTCCTTAAAAAATGTACCTCTCTTTTTTTTTATTTCCCTAACCATCCATTGACTGATCTATTCTGAACCAATAAATGATCCATGGTCATACCAAAGGTCACTATAGATCTTTATCCTCTGATCATTCATAAACTTAAAAACAATCAGCTTCTCTAATATATGACATGAGTAGCAGGTAACCCACGCTTTCCGCCCCATTTATTGGAAAGCATATGGGGGGACAGGGTTAGGGGTGGAGATAAAGAGACTTCTGCAGAATTAAATTCACATTGAAAAGTCAGGTACTTTCAACTCTCCCATTGCCTTAACAGTGTTTCCCCGCAGGCAGCCAAAAAGAATACTCAGCAGTGCCTGCATGGAAGCCCAAACAATGGTTCCTTCACAAGCGGGGCCTTTAATTGATTTCGGATATGTTTAGAGGAGCAGAAGAAGCTTTACACAAAATGACACAGTGCCTTCAGTTTCAAAAAATGCTTAGTAATGTTCAGGGAAAGGTCCTCCCATAACCCTACTGATTTTACCTTTATATATAATTATCTATGAGGTTGTTTTTTTTTTAATGTATTAAAGTTTCACCACTTTTTTTTTTAATCTGTAGCATGCGTGGGGGTAGGGGTGGCGGGAGGAGATATCTGATTTTCATGAATGCACATGCCTTACAGCATGTGAGATCCAAATATTAAACATGAGAGAGAAGAATAAACAATAGGCACCTCCTGGAGTCCCCCTTCAGTTGGGCCCCCATGTCTGTCAGTTTGCTGAGGTCATTGCAGAACTATAGCAATTTTTTTTTCTTCCCTTGGTCAAAGTTAGTTTCTCTTAACCAAGAAAAGAATAGTTACTCTGGTCATTCATCTTGTTAAAAAACAAATCTGCTTCCAAAAAATGAATTTACTTTCCCAGATGTCCAATGTGCTAGTAGAAATTAACCAAATTAACCCCAATGATTCCATCCATTTATTAAGAAACCTGGTAGACCAGAAACAGTTTGGAGGATTGAACTGGAATCAGAGGCTTTTTATTTGTCTGCAAACAGTGACCTCTACAGGTCAAACTACCACAAAAAACAGCCTCTTCAGTTCTGTGAACTTGAATAAAAGATGATTTATTCAAGGCAGAACCATGTTGTGACTTACAGTATTAGCTTTAAAAATGCATTAGACCATCAAAGCCGTTTTATCCTTTGAATTGTTAAACTCCGCCTGAATCAAACATTCTCTGATAAATCACTCTTCAGAGCTGCTGACTCCAATTTCAAAAGGCAGCGATAACCTGACAAGCTCTTGGCCGTTATTTTCAGCTAGGATTAATGAACTATGATGTCTGTGGTCTAGAATTCACCATGATTGTATTGAAATATTCAGATTTTGTTTTAATGAAAACGAGACAGGTAAACCTAGGAAGATTACTTTAGAATAGAAATCTTTGAGCCTGAAGGTGGATGCTCATCAACCAATAAGCGTTATTAAGTGTTGACCAAATGGGGACATAAAGAGAAAAACAGGGAACTTACATTATAGAAAGAGAGATATGTATCCCTATATGTAAATTCCAAATATGTATAAAATGAATTCACGTGAAAGGGAACCACTCACAATTGATGGAATTAGGAAAAGGTTCATCTGATAGGAGGAAATACTTGGACTGAGCTTTGAATGAAACTAAGGAATCTAACAGCTAAAAATGAGGAGGAATGCACTGCAGCTATCCAGGGCAAGGCTGTACAAAGCCTCATCCATGGGAAATGAAATGATGGAAATGGAAGCTAGAAGATCCTATGTAAAAGACAGCAAGTAGTACAGTTTGGCAAGTAAAGGGAGAGTGTGAAGAAGAGTAATGAGTGGTACTAAAGCTAGCCTAAGAAAACTTTTAAAAGACAAATGGAAGAGTCTGTATTTTATCTGAGGGAGGCACTGGAAGTTTTAGAGTAAGGGAATGATATGGTCAGAACCTGAGATTTATTTTTTTAAACCCTTACCTTCTGTCTTGGAGTCAATACTATGTATTGGTTCCAAGGCAGAAGAGTGGTAAAAGCTAGGCAATGGGGGCTAAGTGATTTTTCCAGGGTCACACAGCTAGGAAGTGTCTGAGGCCAGATATGAACCCAGGACCTCCCATCTCTAGGCCTGACTCTCAATCCACTGAGCCACCCAGATGCCCCCAGAACCTGAGTTTAGGAAGAATTCTTTGGCAGCTGTGTGGGGGATGCTTTGGAGAGGGAAAAGAATTGATGGAAAAACACCAAATGGAAGACTAGTACAGGTTAAAGGTGATAAGAATGGGGGCACTGTGAAGGAAGAGAAGGGGACAGTTTGAAGCATGTTATGAGGTAGATATGATAAAGCTTCCTAGCTATTTATATATGGAAGATGAGGAAGAGTGAGAAGTAACTCAGATATTGAACTTTAGAGACTTGAAAGATCATGAAACCTTTGGTAAAAATAGAGGGGTTGAGAAAACGGGTGGTTTTTGAGGAGAGAGAAGAATTCTTATCCTATAGGCATGTCAAACTCAATATGTTGCAATGAGGCAACAGCATAAAACTATTGGAGGGATAGACTGTCACATACTACATAATCACGTCATTAAAAGAGGAAAAGTTCCAACACTTCAAAAATGAAAGATTCTTAGACATTCACAACCATGCCATTAATTAAGAAAAAGCTATAGTGAGGAAGAAAAAAATACCAATCATTTCTGTATTTTTTAATGCATACCAGCTATTTAATTTTTAAGTGTTGGAACTTTTCCTTTTTTAGTGGAATGATTATGTAGTATGTGATAGCCTATCCCTCCAATAGTTTTATGCTGTTGCCTCATTGCAACATAGAGGATGACCCTGGATCCTTGAAAATCAGGACAAGAAAAAGACTAACACTGCCAGGCCCTATTAAGTGGAATTTACTAAGTTTAGATTAAATATAGTTCTTTTTCTCATGGAATTTGCAATCCAAAAATTGAATGAACTGCCCTAATAAATCCTAGGTTTCCCCTCACTGTAGCTTTTTAAGCTGTGGCTATCAGGAATGTTTTATAGAAATTTCTTGGTCATTCACACATTCCTTCACTCATTCCACAACTATCTGTGGAGCATATTTGGCATTAAAAATACTTTGTTTGCTAAAGGATATAAGGATTTTAAAAAAGCAGTCTGTAACCTCAGGATGTTTAGTCAGCCAATTTATTAAGAGCCTACTATGTGCCAGATACTTGTTTAAGGGTTGAGGATGAAGCAGAAGACAAAAGTTCTTGATATCAAGTTGTTCACAATTTGTTGTGGGAGGAATTATGCAAATAACTATATGCAATCAAGCTATGTACAGGAAAATACTAGAGATAATCAACAGAGAAACATAATTAAAAGATATAGGGAAATTCTTATAAAAGGCAAGGTTTTAGCTAGGATTTGAAGCTAGTGAGAGAGGCCAGGAGATTAAGATGATGAGAAAGGAAAATTCTTTTGTAGGACAGTCTAAAAATGACTGGAGTTGGGAGATAGAGTTTCTTATGTGAAGAACAGCAAAGAGGCCAATGTTATTGCATTCCAGAGTAAGTGGTGGGATCAGGATGATGGCTTAGAAGCAGCAAATGTCGATTCCACTGTGAAAACCCTTCCACATCAATCAAAAATAAAGTGCTTCAAGGGGCACACAAAACCAAATTCAACAACAGGGCAGAGCTGGGGGACCCTCCTGCTCAATTAAACTTAAAAGGTTTGCAGAGAAGGTTGAATTCTTGGGTTTAAGGAAAAGAAAGAAGGAAGGTCCCAGGACCCTTCCCCTACCAAATGTGCTGAGACTCAGGCAGTTGCTGGAATCTCAGGGCAAGATCTCTATCCTGGAGGCAGTGCCTTGCTATCATAGCTATATGAGGCTCAGGGCTCTGACCAGAGCTGGTAGGTGTGTAAAGGGAACCCCTTCTTCCCAGGATCATGAATTTTCTGCTAGTCTGAGGAAGCCCATTAGCAACCCAGGAACTAGGGGTTACAAGTCTGGGTCAGAGAGACTTTGATTGGTCCCTGAGATGTAGTAGACCAATGCAGAGGGAAAGGACGAGAAGCAGAGGAGGATTATACAATTGAGACTATAGAGGAGGCTGGGCACCTTTTCTCTGGAGATTTTTGACTGGGAGCTTGTTGGCAATTCAGTGTTGGTGGCTGGGGCAGAAGACACTCTTGTGGGCTGGTCAGAGTAGGGTGGCCCGCTATGAAATATTTTTTTCTATTTCCTTCCCTCCTTATTTCTTTCTTATATATTAAAATTAAATAAATAAACAGAGGAGCAAGAATATAACCAATGGAGGTGGGAGGAAGAAGAAAAAATATGAGTAAACAACAGAAAAAGAAAAAATAAATTACAATCAATAGCTTCTATCCAGGTAATGAACAAGAGAACAAATGGAACAGAGGAAGACCAAGGAACACCAAGTAAAAACTTAGGAACTCCAGCAAATTGAACCAAGACTTTGGAAGAACTCAAAACACAATTCAAAAAACAATTAAGAGAGGCTAAAGAAAATTGTGAAAAGAACTTAAAAAGCAAAATAGGTCATCTGGAAATGGAAGCACATGAACTAAAACAAGAAAATGGTGTCTTAAAAGCCAGAAATGATCAGCTTGAAAATGAGGGAACGAAAGTAAAAGATGACCTACAAAAACAAAAACAAAAAAACAAACAAAAGAAAAACAGATCAAAAGGAAAAAGATGATCAAGAAGCTAGGGATGAAATTCAGTCTTTAAAAATTAAAATCCAACAACTAGAAACTTCACAAGGCAGCAAGAATCTATAAAACAAAATCAAAAGAATGAAGAAATTGAGGAAAGTATGAAATACCTCATTGATAAAACAATAAACCTAGAAAATAGATCCAGGAGAGACAATTTAAGAATTATTGGACTACAGGGAAATCATGACAAAAGAAAAAACCTGGACATCATTCTACAGGAAATTATTCAAGAAAACTGCCCTGATATTCTTGAATAGGCAGGCAGAGATTGAAAGAATCCACAGGTTACTTCCTGCATTAAATTCCCAATTGACAATGCCCAGGAATGTTATAGCCAAATTCAAGAACTTACAGACCAAGGAAAAGATACTACAAACTGCTAAAAAGAAACTATTAAGATATCATGGAACCACAGTTAGGTGGTTCCTAACACAGGACCTGGCTGCATCTACACTGAAGAACAAGAAGGCATGGAATATGATATTCTGGAAAGCAAGGGAACTGTGTCTACAATCACAAATCAACTACCCAGAAAAACTGACTATATTCTTGCAAGGGAAAGAATGGTCATTTAATAAAATAGAAGACTTACAAGTATTCATAAAGAAAAGACCTGACTTAAACAGAAAATTTGATGCCCAAACACAGAACTCAAGAGAATCATCAAAAGGTAAATAAGAAAGGGGGGGAAAATTTAAGGGGCCCAATAAGTTCAAATGATTTGTATTCCTATAAGAAAAGATGATATTGGCAACTCATAAAAATTGTTATTATCAGGGTAGCTAGAAGAATTATACCTAGAGGGTAGAGTGACAAACTGCATAGGATGAAATGTCAAAAAAAATATATAAAAAACTAGAGTTAAAAAAGAGGTTAATACTAAGAGAAATGGGAAAATAGATAAAATCGGGTAAATATATAATTCATAAAGAAGTACATGGGGGAGGCAGGAAGAACACTAATACAATGGAAGAATGAAAGTGGTTGTAGACAGGTAATACTTAAATCTTATGCACATTGTAATTCACTCTCAGAGAGAAGAGCAATCAGATCCATTGGGGCAGAGAACTGTATTGTGCCCTATAGAGAAGCAGTTGAGTAATAAACTGCCTGTTGGGGAGGGGAGCAATATAAGGGAAAAAAGAAGTGTGGGGGTTATTTAAAAGGCAGTTTAGTAAGAGGGGTTTGGGAAGGGGAGTAACATTAGAGAGGGGAAAGGGGGGAGACTAACTAAAAGCAGAGTAAGTGGTGGGCGATTGGAATAAGGTATAAGATCAGTAGAAATTTAAGGGGGTAGGGGAGGGCAGGTTATATAGGGCTGTGAACATCAAATAGGGATTTATATTTGATTCTGGGAGTGGTAGGGAGCCACTATTTATTGAAAATGTGTATGAGGGTGACATGACTTCCATAATTTAAGAAGAGCTGATAGGGAAAGAAAATAAGTCCACTGATACATAAATACAAAGTGATTTGGAGAAAGGAAGTACTAGTAATATTTTGGACAATTTGGCTTAAGAGACCCCTTCCAACTGCGATCTTGTGCTTCCAAAAGGCTTCCAATGAACCTAACAAAAAAACTTCTGTCCATCCTAGCTAAGTTTGGAGAGGCTTAGCAACAGATTGGCTACTATTTTTTTTAACACAGAAATTTGGAGCTCCTATTAATAGGTGAAGAAAGTTTAGTTGCAATTTTCATTGATAGAGGGAGTACTCACACTGATGAAATCAAAGATTCTGGAAGTATTGAAAATCATTCTCTTGTCATCAATAAATAATATTTTTAAAATAAAATAAAAATTGACAATATACATATATTTTATTTAACAAGATAACACAAAGAAAAACTATTTTAAATTATATTCAATTAACTATTTCTGATATAATTTACTACTAATTTAACACTATTTGATACAATTTAACACTAATAATGATAATAATAATAATAGCTAACACACAAGTAATGCTTACTATGTGCTAGGCACTGTGACAAGTACTTAATAATTATTATCTCCTTTGATTCTCACGACAATCTTAGGATGTAAGTATTATTATTATCCCCATTTTGCAGATGAGGATCCTATGGCAACCAAAGGTGAAGTGACTTGGCTAATAAGTGTCTTAAGATAAAATCTGAACTTGGGTCTTCCTGATTCTAAGTCTAGCACTCTCTACACTATAGCACTTAGCTTAGTATGTTAATTATGTGCAGGATGTGTGTATATTCCCTATATTGGTTACATGTGTCCACATGAGTCTATCTAGATATGACTAAAAGGAAGCATAAATAGATAAATCCAGAGGCTTGTCCACCTACCCCTTTCCAAAGGAGAACTTGATTCCTGGCATAAATGGAAGCAAGAAATCGAGGCCAGGAGGATGGCTGCTCTACTCTCTTCAGCAATGTGGGGTATCGTACTAGAATTATATTTATCTATTCCTCTAAATATTGTTCATCTAAGGGAAATATTTTCAAGCTCAGCTACTAATCAGTATATCTTAATAGAGAAGGAATATCCAAATATGTATATTCAAGACTTTACCTCCTCACTAAATGTCATTTACACAAAGCAAATAAACTTATTTATCCAAGTCAATAGCAAATAGAAAGCAGAGAAGCCATTCATATGAGAAAACACTGTACAATGCAGAGATAATGAATTTTCCATTTATTAGAGTGAGATATCTTAACCAAGTCAGAGAATCTCAGAACTCAAACTAGGGAAAATTCTCTGACCTTTCTAGTGTGGTAAACTAGGGATAGGGATGAATTCAGGTGCCTATTCTTCAACATGTTAACTTCTCAGAGTCTTGCTGTCCTTCCAGAGACCACTCCTTGATGAGAACCTGGAACTCTTGCCTTCCCCCTCAAAGATGGAAGCCAAAAGATCAAGATCTCTCTTGTTTCAAGTTCTTAACAACTCTGTCCCTCATCAAAGTGGAGAAGCATAGATTAAAGAATGTCTACGAATATGGAGAGTCTTATACTAATGGACTATGACATACTAATTGTATATGCTTTTTAAAACTTTTAGCCCTATTTACATCACAACAAAAAACCTACATTAATGTACTCAGATTGGTTTGAGTGCTATGGAACTCAGGTGAATTAAAAGAATAAGAACTAAAGTAAGATCTTTTAATCACCAAATCCAGTGACGTTTTCTTAATATTCATCCTTCCTGATCTCTCTGCAGCCTTTGACACTTTTGATCATCCTCTTTCTTAATATTGCCTTCTCTTTAGGTTTTCAGGACACTAATATATCTCTCTCTGTGTCTCTCTCTCTCTCTGTCTCTCTCTCTCCTGGTTGTCTTCTTATCAATCTGACCATTCTTTAATACCCTCTGCTAGATCTTTATCCAGGTGAGACTTGTGGGGCTCCAACATAGCTCTTCCTGATTCTTTTTTTTTTCCCTCTATATTAGGTAGTACAGTTAATGGGTATTGAAATCAGGAAGAGTATCTTCCTGTGTTCAAATCTGATCTCAAACCTTTACTAGCTGTGTGATCCTGGGCAAGTCACTTAACCTTGCTTGGCTACATTCTTCATTTTTAAAATTACCTGGAAAGACAAATAGTAAACCACTACAGCATCTTTGCCAAGAAAACCCAAAAATGGGATCATGAAGAATGAGGCGTGACTAAAATGACTAAAAAGCAGCAACTTTGTCAATCCATTAATTTAATGATCATTTCTTTGCTAATGATTTATATATCTATTTATCCAACTCTAGATGTCATCCTCCAGTCATTAATTCTGTTCATCCCCCCATATCCTATAAATTGCCAGGGTCTGTTGTTTTCACCTTTGCAAAATCTCCTGAATATATGCCCTTCTCTCCTCTGATACTTCTGCTATTGTACAAGTTATCATCTCCTTATACCAGAATTGTTGCAATAACCAGCTAGTTGATTTGCTTGTCACAAATCTCTCTCCACTATTCCACCCAATTCATCCTTCACTCCCTTAGCAAAATGATTTTTTTCTAAAATATATGTCAATGTCACCTCTCCCCACATTCAATAAACTCCAGTGGCTCTCTATCACCTCCAAAGTCAAATATCAAATTCTCTGTTTGCCATTCAAAATCCTTCACAACCAACCCATCTTCCTAATTTATAGCCTTCTTATGCCTTCCTTCCCTCCCCCATGAACTATTTGATCCAGTAACACCAAAATCTTTGCTCTTCCTGGAAAAAGACACTCTATCTCCCCTCTGCAGAAGTTTTTACAGTCTGTCCCCCTCTCCAAGAATGCTTTCCATCATCATTTCTGACTTCTAGCTTCCCTGGCTTCTTTAAAGCTCCATCTAAAATTCTGCTTTCTATATAAGGGAAATCTTTTTTAATCTCTGTTAATTCTAAATCCCTTCTCTCCGTTGACTATTCCCTATTTATCTAATACAAAGTTTGTTTATACCTAATTGTTTTCATGTTGTTTCCCCATTAGATTATGAGGTTCTTGAGTACATCAGTTATCTTTTCCTTTCTTTGTATACTCAGCAGTTAGTATAGTGCCTAAGACATAATAGATGCATAATATTTATTGACTGACCAAAGTACTTTACATAGTTCAATTCATTTGATCCTCAGAACTCTATGATGTAGGAGCAATAATTATACCCATTTTATGATGAATAAATTAAGAGAGGTAAGATAATTTGTTCAGTGTCACATAGCTAGTGTCTAAGGCTCAGCTTGAAATCAAGTATATCTCTAAATTAACATTCTATCCACTATGTTACCTAACTGCCCCCCCTCCAAAAAATAGGAAGGAAAACAGCAACAAGGTGCTCTTTGAAGAATTTGTTAAATAAAAGGCAACTAGGGAGCTTAATGGAAAGAGATCCAGCTTGGGGATGGGAGGTGCTAGGTTCAAATCTGGCCTTAGACATTTCCTAGCTATGTGATGCTGAGAAAGTCACAACTCCAGTTGCTAGTCTTTATTGCTCTTCTGCCTTGTAAATGATACTTTTATTAATTTTAAAACAAAAGGTAAGAATTTTCTTTTAATTTATTAAATACTTTAACTATTTCAAGCTTTACTTTGTTTACAGTCAAAATATGATTACCTGGAAATAGCTAAAGCCTAGTCCCTTTCAAAAAGAATGCATTTTATGCTGAGTGTAACCTCCAAGTCAAATAAATATTTAAAAATACACCAAGTATTAATTTTTAAGTGAACAATGAAAATACACTTGGTTTAAAAAAAATAATGAGGTGGAGCCAAAATGGCAGAATAGATGCACTGGAAGCTTGAATCACTCTGAAAATCCTCTCCAACCAATATTAAAATAATACTTCAAAACAAATACTGGAGTGGTAGTACCAACAGTATAGAATGAGGCAATTTCACTGCAGAAAACAACTTGGAAGGTAGTAGAAAGGATTTAATTCACTGTGATGAAGAGGAACTCAGCCCTTGGCAAGGTCATGGGAAAGAACACCAGGGCAAACTGACACCAAGCCACACCCCCAACCCACCCCCACTAACTCAAGGTTCTGAACACTAATCCAAGCTAACATTGAAACCCCAAGACCCTGCTCAAGCCAAGAATAGAACACCCATGCTCACTCCTTGAAGTTCTAAGCCTCAGCACAAGTCTAAGCACAAGGCAGTTCACAGTATGTCTGGACAATACAAGCCCAGAGGTATGTCCCAAAACCTAGCATAGAGTAGCACACAATTCAATGGGCCCTGCAAGCCATCAGCAGGTCCCAAGGTTGATTGAGTTAGCAATGGGAGGCAGCTTCCAGAGTTCAACCCATTGGCCATCATACCACCTTGGAAGAACTAAAACAGAAATCCAGAGCTAGAACAGGGAGTAATGGTAAGGAACAACTAAAGCTTAAGAGTACCCCCTCTACTCTGAAAACAAAGCCCACTTTTAAGATAAAAATAAAGGTCAAGAAAAAGGTTAGGAAAATGAGCAAACATTAAAAATAAATACCTAAACTTAAAAAATTATTATGGAGACAAGGAAGAGCAAGGCACAAACTTGGAAGGGGACAATGAAATCAGAGTAAGTACATACAAAACTTCAAAGAAAAATGGGAATTATTCTCAGACTTCAGAAAAGTTCAAAAAGTTTTTAAAAACTAAATAAGAAAGGAACAGGAAAAATAGGGAAAAGTAATGAATCCAATGAAATAGTCAGCAGCTTGAGGGAGGCACAAAAATATACTGAAGAAAATACCATTTTAAAACTCAGAATTGGCCAAATGGAAAAAGAGGTACAAAAATCCAATGAATGAAAGATTCTATTAAAAAGAAGAATTGACCAAATGATAAAAGAGGTCCCAATTAAAAACACTAGAAAGCATAAAAATAAATGGATGTTTCCTTAAAACAAGTAGAATCTATTTAAAACTATCAGCAAGTGTTACCTGTAAACAGAATAAGCTGGAAGCCTTCCCAATAAGATCAGTGGTAAAATAAGGCTATCACCATGATTACTTAATATTGTACTAAAAATGGTAGCTTTATTGGATTAGGAATGCAGATAAAAGTATAAAATTTTTCACTTGTTTATTTGGGTATATGTTTTGGGGTTTTATAAGATTATTCACTTACAAAAATGAACAATATGGAAATGTGTTTTGTGTGATAATACATATATAACCCAGACTGAATTGCTTGCCAGGTCTGGGAGGTAGGAGGAAAGGAAGGAAGGAATCAATTTGTATCATATAAATTTGGAAAACTTATGTGGAAATTTGTTATTACATATAATTGGTAAAAACAATTTAAAATAAATAAATCCTTCAGCTAAAAAAAAAGAAATGTTAGCTTTAGTAATAAGAGAAGAAAAAGAAATTGAAGAAATTAAAGTGGGCCATTAGGGAACTAAATTATCACTCTTTGCAAATGATATGATGGTATACTTAGAGAATACTAGAAAATCAACTAAAATTTAGTTGAAATGTTAACTTTAGAAAAGTTTCAGGATACAAAATGAACCCATGAAAATCATAAACATTTCTACATATTATCAACAAAGTCCAACAGCAAAAGATAGAGGGATTCCATTTAAAACAATGACAGATAATATAAAATACCTGGAGTCTACTTGCCAAGAAAAACATAGGAATTATATGAACTTTAAAAAATACTTTCCACACAAATAAAGACACATCTAAACAAATGTAGAAAATATTAATTGCTGTGGGTGGGACAAGTTAACATAATAAAAATAATATAATAAAAATATATAAAAATTAAAAAATAATATAATAAAAATTAAAAAAACTAAATTAATTTACTTATTCAGTGCCATACCAATCAAACTATCAAAAATTCTAGAACTAGAAAAAATGAAATTCATTTAGAAAAACAAAAGATCAAGAATATTAAGGGTACAAATGAAATATATATATATATATATATATATATCAAAGAAGGTGGCTGAGCAGTAACAGATCTCAAAAAATAGTATAAAGAAATAATCATCAAAAAAATCTGGCAATGACTAAGAAATAGAATGGTGGCTCAATGGAATAGATTAGATACACAATATACAATAATTAATTACTAAAGCAATCTAGTGTTTAACAAACCCAAAGTTTCCAGCTTTGGGGATAAGAATTCACTATTTGACAAAAACTACTGGGAAAACTGAAAAACAATATGGCAGAAACTAGGTAGACTCATAGCTTACATTTAAACCAAGATAAGATAAAAATGGGGGTCTGATTTAGACACAAAAAGTGATACCATAAGCAAATTAGAGGAGCAGGGAATAGTTTGCCTTTCAGATCTATGGATAAGGGAAGAATTAATGGCCGAACAAGAAATAGAGAATGTTACAAGAGTGTTTTGTAAAATGAATGATTTTGACTATATTAAATTAAAAATTTGACTATATCAAATAAACAAAACCAATGTAACAAAGTTTAGAATGGAAACAACAAACTGGGAGGGGGGATTTCATAGCAAATGTCTCTGATGAAGGTCTCATTTTTCAAATATATAGAGAACTAAGTCAAATTAATAAGAACACAAGGAATTCTCTAATAGATATATAATCAAAGGATAAGTACAAGAAATTCTCAGATAAAAAATCAAATCTATTAATAATCATATGAAAAATGTTCTAAATTTCCACTAAATAGAGAAATGCAAATTAAAACAACACTGAGGTAACACCTCCCCACCTAGCAGATTGACCAATCTGACAGTAAAGAAATATGATAAATGTTGGGGTACATGAGGCAAAACTGGGACACTAGTACATTATTGGAGTTGAGAACTGATCTAACCATTCTGGAGGGCAATTTGGAATTATGCCCAAAGGACTATAAAACTGTACATACCCTTTGATCTAGTAATACTACTAACACGTCTGTATCCCAAAGAGATGAAAATAAAAAGGAGGAAAGGGAAAAGGACCTATTTGTACAAAAATATTGCAGCAGTTCTTTTTGTGATGACAAAGACTTGGAAACTGAGAGGATGTCCATCAATTAGGGAATGGCCAAAGAAATTATGATATATATTGTGATGGGATACTATTGCACTAAAAGAAAAGATGATTTCAGCAAAAGCTAGAAAAGGCCTACATGGGCTAATGCTGCAGGATGTAAATAGAACTAGGAAAATATTCTACATAGTAACAGCAATATTGTAAGATGATCAACTGTGAAAGACTTAGCTATTCTCAGCAATAAAATGATCCAGGATAATTCTGAAAGACTTATGGAAAAGAATGCTATCCATCTCCAGAGAAAGAACTGTTGTAGTAGGAATGGAGGTCAAAGCATCTATCTTTTATTTTAGGTTATTTGTGTTTCTTTTTTAGGACTTTGGATTTATATGAGTTTCCTCTCACAACAATGACTAATATGGAAATGTTTTGCATGATCACACATGTATAACTGAAATAAAATTCCTAACCATAACATGGAAGGGGGAGAGAATTGAGAAAGAGACAATATGAATCTTATCATTTTAGAAAATGTATGTTGAAAATCGTTATTACATGTAATTGGGAAAATAAAATATTAAAAAATAGCAACTAGAATGTCTAGCAGAATGTAAACGAGGCATTTATATGCTTTAAATGAGGCTTGAGCATTGTATACCCTTTATGTTACTTCCCCCTTGAGGCTTTAAGCTTTCACCTAATTCTCTCCAAAAACTATGCAGATTGCAAACCATAGATAGGTGGCAGATGAAATAAAGTGAAGAAATGAAGTTTTAAGCTTTTGTGTATACTAATTTATAAGCAATATAAACCAATTGCCAACAAATTGGGACGAATGACCTTACTCACCTTTACTGGACCTGACTAAGGTGGAAACATTTTTATACACTGAAAACACTCAAATATAACCTATTAATTAAAAGGAAACAATTAACCAGAATATATTAAGTAATTTGATTTCTAATTATTAAAAAAAAAATGGGAGTTTTTCCAAGTTGGGAGGAGAATAAACAAGTACAATTCTCTAAAATCTCCAGACTCAATTCAATTATCCTTTCATTAAAAACAAAAATTACTTCTGAATGTATATATATATATATATCTTATAAATATATACATGCATACATACAAATATACACACACACATTCAAAATGTTCATCTATTATCTTTGGATATCATCCGAAGAGATGTCCCACATACCGGCCTGTGATTTGTAACTGTTAGTCACGTCTCTCCAATAGATCTTCCCAATCTACTAAGGCCTCCCTCATTTTCTCATGGCATGCAACTTATCACAAAATAAAAGACCTAATTAAGGCATAACTGACTATATTAAAGTTATGATTTTCTTGCATCAATTGCTTTTTCAAAATAGAAACATCCTCTCGAGAGGACTTCTTTACTGTGGACTTTCTTCCCTAGTGAATGTTTACCTTTCCTGTTCCTGATCTTGCTCTATTTGGCCTGATTCTAGGATAGAAAATCATTCTTTGAAAAAGCAACATTCTCTTAAGAAACAGAACTTTTTTACTTCCAACCATTCCATGTTACCTTAGAAAAACTTCATTTTTCTATATTAGGGGTTCCTATCCTCCAATACATAATGATAAAGATTTCGCCTAATGGGAACAAAAGTTCAAGAATTCTGCTAGTGAAACTAGTGTTATTATGAAGCATTTGTCTTTTTCTTAGAAGCAGACATACTGTTAAAAGTAAAATATCTCATTATCTTTACTTAAAGTCACTGAGCTCCTTTTAATTAGGGGATAGAAAAAGAGTGGTTCATTGGGGACACAGTTTTGAATAGAGTTAGCTTATCAGAGTGACAATATTCATATGTATTTTTAAAGAAATTTAAAATGTAAGACAGTTTTACTAGTTTGAAAAAAAATCTTGCTTTGGAGAGAGTCAAAACTTGCTTAAGGTCACATTGTATGTATCTGATTTGAACTCTTATCTTTCTGATCCAAGATAAAACACTTTATTATATCATTTAGCCTCAAACTAGGCATAAGAATACAATCACTGGAAGGTGATTGGAAGGATGATGAGTGCTACAATTTCTTGGCTCCTTTCCTTTTCCTAAAAATGATAGAACCTACAATTGACCTTCAGAATAATCAAACATAGAGTTTAACTGAATTAAAGGTAAGGAGAATGTAAAGTAAAAATTGATTTCCCTTGGGTGAACAAAGAATGCAAAGCAAACTTAACCTAAACATGATATTATATACAATAGTTGATATCATATTGAACTTTTTATACAAAGAGAAGCATTTAATATAGTTAGTGTATAGTTTTAAACAATTAATTAAAAATTTGTTTTCAAAATACATCCCTCACTACATCAGTTTATTTATTTCTAATTCCCTAACTTTATTTAGATTATACCTGAAAATGGGTATACAGAAAATGGCATAGTCTTATTTCATAGAGATAAGTGGGGTCAAAATTCTTAAAGCTGTAAGGAACTTTAGGAAATGTGTACTCCAACCTTCTTATTTTATAGGTAATAAAATGAGTCCAAAAAGGTTAAGTCACCTTTCCAAGATCAAAAAAACAATTAGTGGTATAGTCAAGACTAGAATCCCAGTCTCCAGACTCAATGCAATTATCCTTTCATTAAAAACAAAAATTACTTCTGAATGTATATATCTTATGCATATATATAAATGCATGCATACAAATATACACACATACATTCAAAATGTTCATCTATTATCTTTGGATATCATAAATTGTATTCATTCACCAATCTTATCATATTAACAGAATATGGTCAAGAGAATAGCAGATCAGGTCAATATGTATGTTTCATCTGAGAGCATGCATGCATTACTGCAACTGTAAAGAGTGAATCAAACTTTCTTTGTCTATCAATCAGCAACTTTAAAATGGAACAATCAAAACCTGAAACACCCCTACTTAACACTAAGTAAGAGAGGTTGTAAGTCACTTACTAAAGTGGGTCACAACTCCAGAGGCCACTGCCCTGCCCCTGGGCAGTGCTAGGCAAATTGAAAGCCTGAAATTGGTTCCTGAACCTCCTGTCCAAGGGATTTCACCTTTGTCCTTTATCCTTTGGTTCTTGAACTGCTTCTTGAAGAACTGCTCCTGGAACTTCTTCTTTGGACTTTGGTATTGGAGAACTTTGCCCTGGGACTTGGTCTTTGGTCTCCTCCTTTGGAGTTTGTCTTGGATAGGTGAGTAGTTGGTCTTCTTTCCTGACTTCTGAAGAGATGATTGATTCTGGAGATCCCTGCTGTGGATTTGGAGGAGGTTGTGTTGGTGAAACTTTAACTGAAGATAACACCAGACATGGGGAAGCCCCTGTGGGGAAGAACCTCACTTCACTGGAGAAGGACTTGTTAAAACCTGTATCTTTAGCTACCTTTTCCATTTTCACTCTTTCTACCTCTTTGTAAGTAAAGCTACTAAAAGTCATTTTTTTACTTAAGTTATGATACCTTTAAATTGACCACAATATTACCTTAGAATTCCCATAGTAGCATAACAAACTAAATTTATATTCTTATACAACCTAATGGCTTGGAATTTTCTAGGATTCTGATAGCTGAGTTATAGAATTCTGCTAAAGTATATAATGCATATCTGTCTTATCTGTGATATATTTAGGACATGTGATAGTTTGGTATTAATTTAAAAATTGACCTAATGAATTTGGTTTGGGTATTAATTTAAAAATTAGCCAAACGAAACTGCCTGTTTCCACTGAGTTAAACATTGTCTAAAAGGTTGTACTTTATTTTATCTTTAGGTGTACTGATATGATATACTACCAACAAATCATTAATGTGATCAATATAAAACATTTTTCTCATCAGCAGTGATTACAAACCATTTATGCTTTCTTATCCTAGGTGATGTATATCAATGTTCTCTTTTGGATTGTCCAAAAAGATTCTGTTAAATGTACCAAATTTCTTTCTACATATTTCCTTTGAAATTCATCATAAAGGTACAGCTATTTTCTATCCACCTATTACTTTCCATCTATCATATCTTGTTTTTGTTAGAAGACTAGCACATTCTTCTTTTAATTAAGCATATTTGTGGATTAATCCTTCATGCCATTTCTTACACATATGCCAATGTTAGAAGTATACTGGAGCCTACTATGTTGCCCTCCATTATCTGTCTTTTCATTTACAATTCGAGTCTATAAATTAGAATAGTTAGTCCCTGAGATCATTTCCATTCTCAAATATGGTTATTCTCTGAGATTGATGTTTTACAGAATATACAATCATCAAGAAGACATTATTTTTGAATGAAGAAGAGAACAGGAATAATAAAAACATTCCAAAGAAATAAATTTAAATTTGATATCAATAAAATATTGATTATGTTAATATTCTTTTGAATAATTGAATTGAATTGAATAATAATATTCAATAAAATATTCTTAATATCTAGATCTGATAAAAAGTAGAATTATTTTCATTGAGATTGGATTTTTTTTCTTCTTTGAAGGTCTTCTTACAAATGTTGGATCCTTGCAAATGTAAGATATGTTGTGGTAGCAATTTGTTTCAGGGAGGGCCTCAGGAAAGATATTGAAGTCGCTTCCAACTCTCAAAATTCTCTAATTCTTTAAAATTTGAATTTTCTAAAAACATAAATTACTCAGGGAAATGTCTTCTATCCAACAAGAACTTCTGGGAAAACGTTCAAGCTATTTGACAGATATAAGGTTTTGTAAAGATTGAAATTAATAATCAATAACTAAGTATTATATTTTAAATTTTTATTAATAATAACTAAAGTAAAAGGAAGTACCTAAGTAGCCTGGTAGTATAAAAAAAAAGAGTCCATGGTAGGAGTTACATCCAGTTAAATACCAATAATGTGATCTCGCCAACATGGAGCTTCAGGAGAGATTATAGGGAATTTTGGGAAATACTAAGGACTTCTGGGAAATAAAGTCAAAGGTTCAAAATCTCCATTTATACATACCTCCACCCCCTATGCTCCTAGTGGGAGACCAGTCTCCCCAAAAAGATCATGGAAATATAATCAACTTAAAAATTTCAATAATTTGGATAAAAGGAAAAAAGAACAAAACCAATAATTACTAGGTTGACAAAAAGCCAATATGGGGGCAGTTCCCTTTAGCATAAGAGTATACATTCAAAACAAAGGCATTTCAACCCCCATAGTTCAATTCACATTCCAAAGTTCACTCTGGATCTTCTGGTGCAGCATGTGGTCTCTTCTGGCATCTATCTTCATGGAGCATTCTGGATTCTGGGAGGTAGCAAGTTTTCTTATCCTAAAATTGCTCAAATTTAAATAAAAGTTCACAACAATAACTTGGCCCCATGAAGTGAATAACACCAAACACAGGAATCACTCAGGGACTCATGGCTGAGTTATTAGGTATATGAATCAATTTGCAAAAGAAAATCAAAAACATGAAAAATCCAAAGAAAAAAGAAAAATAACTTGTGGATATAATACAAAAGTAAGTCTTGTGTCTAAAAAAAATCTAAGTAAAGGAAAAACAAATCTATAATAGGTCCTTGAATCAGAGACCAATTTAAATGATTTAAGAAAGTATGCACTGCCCTATCTAGCTAGGACTACAGAAAGTTTGCCACAGCACAAAAGACAGAAAAGGGACTAGATGTCAGCAGCAAATGGGAGCCAGGATGGCAGTGAAAAGGAGGTACTTGATAGATTGTGGCTCAGACGAAGTCCAGCCTCTGACATATGTCAAAACAGCCTTAACCTCAAACCCCAAACAAGTTCAAGTCCTCTTCTCTTGGCTCAAAATTACATCAGTCCCACTGGGATCTGGTCTCTTTGACCTTGTGCTCCATGGGAATTATGCAAGTGCTCTGTGCTTACTGTATAGTGCCTCTTTTGTATTTTCCCTTCTTCTGGAATCAGACAGATTCATGAAGCGAAGTCCCATAGTTTTTAAACAATCAGTGGCATCATTTTTATAGCCTAAAGCTTTGGAGTATGTATTAATATTAGAACAAATTTATTTTAAACTTATATTACTGCAAAATCAAAACAAAGTTAAAGAAAAACCTTCTCAATACTATTGGCATGTGATTCAAATACAAAAAGGAGAGAAAAATAAAACTCAGATGCTATACTGCACATGCAAGAAAAACAATAATAAAAAAGTTTTAAAAATGAAAAATACATAGTATATAGTCAGTGAAACAATGTGTCAGCCAAGGAGAGGCATAATACAAAAGCTCCTCACTAAAATATCAGGTCCATTTCCTTTTTAATTTGGCCATGAATCACAGTGTAGGTACATTATGATTTTCAGAATAAAACAATAATACCGTAGATAATGCACATTCAAAGAAGTACCAAAGTCCCCAAAATTCAAAATAGCCCAGTACATTACAATAGCAAACAAACCCATTATTATATTTCATATAAGTTGCTGTATAACATTAAAAAAACAATGAACTAAAGGATATTTGTCACAATTCTTACAGGTGTAGCAAATCTTTCAACCTTGGCAAATATATTTTTAAACAAAGCAAAACTTATTTGGATCTAGAACATTTCTAAGAAGCATAGACTGTTGTGATGGAAGTAAATTAAACTGAAGAGTTTTTCAGGAGCTCTTTTCGGCTTCCTGCTTCATAGAAACACCTTGGTAGGAACATTTCTTTGTTTCTCTACATTTAATACAATATTCTTTATACTGTAAATATTAAAAAATCATCCATTCAGAAACCACTAGTTAATTAAAATTATTTCTGAAGACCCCTTAGAGCTACCATTTAAATTCTTAGCTCATTAAATTCTACAAAAGTTGAATGAAATTTAACCATTTTTGTTGAAATCCATCCATCAACATCTATGTAACAATTAACAAAAGAAAATAACAAAAAAATAACAACAACAAAAACAGAAAAGGCTTTTTAAGGCAACATATGATCTTCAATGAATCTAGGTTTGGGCAAGATATTCATGGACTTATACACTATTTTGTTCTTGAGCAGAGGTAAAGGTACAAATTAAAGATCAATATAGACAAAACATAATAGCTTAAAATGACTCTACTACAGAAATATATTAATTAAATTAATACAGATAAACTTAAAAAATTAAACTTTAAAGAAATCAGTAAATACAATAATATAAACAAATAACAAGGTATAAGCAGGCAGTATATTCAAAATCCTTTTCAACAATCCCAATAGACTTGTTCACTATTATATGAGGAGAATAAACTCAAAATGGTTATCAATAAGCTTCCAGATCTCTTTTAAAGTTTCCTTTTCCCTCCCTCAGTATTTGTCATCCATTTGCATTTCTTTTGTCAGAGCTCTGAAGTTGATCTTAGTGAGAGAGAATTCTGCACTGAATATAGTATGGGGGGATCTCAAATTGGAAGTATTGTAGAGGTTTGACAGGCCCAAATGCCAAGTGTGTAGGAAGATGAATCTCCTCTCTGAATCTCAGGATTATTCAATCTAAACCAAGGATCCTTGTTCCCAGGAACAGTAGTAAGAAAAGACACTAAAACTTTGAGTTGCTTGAGATTCGTAATGCATTGTTCTTTCATAGAATGAACCATGCTTTGTAACAAGATTACTCCTTAAATAAAAGTTAAACAAAAGGAGACCCTGACTGAAGGTAAAGAGACTTTTTTAAGGCCTCTTTTACTAAAGGTTTTTTAAGAGGTATTCTTCTGGGCTCCCTTCCCTAAGGTCAAAACTTCCAGGACAACAATAGTGTATTTGCATATGAAGGAATGGCATTTTGGGGAGAGAGAGAGGGGGGGGAAGAGAGAGAGACAGAGAGAGAGAGAGAGAAAGAGAGAGAGAGAGAGAGAGAGAGAGAGAGAGAGAGAGAGAGAGACAGAAGGAAAAAAACAGGTTTATTTCCCAAAACTGACTTTAAATCCACTCATTTGAACTCCTTGCCCTCTCTGTGAAAAACCTTGAATAACAACCTTCTAAACTAGGAGTCCAGTCAGCTTAAAAAAAAGATCTGCTTGAAAATTAGAAGGGGTGGGGTTTCTTTTCTCCATACTGAAAAATGGCTATGGCAGGCTAGAAAAATTCAGGTGGAGTGTGAGAAGGGATTGGGGTAGAAATATTTTTATACATCACCCTCTGTGGGAAAAAAATGGCTGGGATTGGCAGGCTCTTGTGGTGGGTCTGGTCTTGGCAAGAGGAGGCTCCCAGCTGGATGGAAAGTGGTGAGGAATTCTGGCTCAAGCAGATGGACTGGAGAAACAGCAGGAGGCAGGTGACAGGGCAGGGCAAGAGCACAGGCACACCAACCTCTGAACCCTAGTGGTGGGTGGCTACTGGGCCAATTTACTATCTTTGTTGTAAGGCTATCTGTTCAAAATTTTTTGAGAATTCATAATCACTTCAAGGTAAGCCAAAATGTAAAGATTGAAATTAATAATCAATAACTATTATATTTTAAAAGTTTTATTAATAATAACTAAAGTAAAAAGAAGTACTTTAACTCAGCCTGGTTGCGTAAAAAATAAAAGAGCTGGTGGGAGGAGTTACATCCAGTTAAATAACAATAATGTGATCTTGCCAATGTGGAGATGTAGGAGAGAATCTAGGGAATTTTGGGAAATACTAAGGACTTCTGGGGAATGAAGTCAAAGGTTCAAAATCTCCACTTATACAGTTTTGATCATCATCTTTCACATTCTTTTCTATATCAACCTATTATTTCTTTAATTTAAAGATCCCCAAGTGAAGAAAATGCTTCCACTAATGAATATGTGTACATA
This sequence comes from Monodelphis domestica, assembly GCF_027887165.1. NCBI lineage: Eukaryota > Metazoa > Chordata > Mammalia > Didelphimorphia > Didelphidae > Monodelphis > Monodelphis domestica. Next base: position 471,120,623 of record NC_077228.1, read on the forward strand.
TATACATAAATTATAGTCTGAATTGTGTGACACCCTGGAAGGTTGAGTCACTCTCTCATGACCACACAGTATATCAAAGGCAAATCTTAAATGCAAACCTCCTTCTGAACACAAGTTCTGAACAATTTGCTCTTTTTTTCTATCTTTTGTCTGCACAGTATTCTCAACTATGATTTCAATGGGGATGATACAGCTTAATCTGGGTCTCATGAAGCTTTTGAGTGATTGATAAGTCTCTTGTTACTATTTACTCAGTCACTGAATTGCATTGAGGATCATAGATTGTTTTGTCTATAAGTGACATGGGCACTGTACCCCAGAAACCCAGGCGAACTATTGTCAAGGGAACTCCCTTGTTGTTTTTCCTGGCTCTGAGACTAAAAACACCCAATGACCCCACCTAGGGTCCTGAGATGACTATCTTCCTTTGATCGTCCTCTAGATGGTCAGAAAGATGCACCTTCAGACCACACCTCGATCCTATCGGACATCTGCTTGTCCCCTAAAACTAAGGAATCTTTATGTCCCCAGGCAGACCCCAGTATGATCACCCCACCTCATGCCTGAGTGACTAACTGTTGTGAAGAATGTATAAAATCCCCAGACCAGATGTCATGGGGGGGGGGGGGGAACAGCTTTTCCTTTCATGCTGTCCTCCCAGGGAACTGCTCCCCATCTTGCTGTTCTACCTTGCTATCCTCCTGGCCACTCTCAACATTACTTTCTAAATTAATAATTCTCTTTTTGTTTTTAAGCTAAGTTTTGGAGTCATTGCATGCTTGCAAAAGGCATCTTTCCTGAACCCCAAAGGGTATATCCTTCCATGCCCATAACATAAGGACCTCAGAAGCCATCTGGTCTAAACTCATTAGTTAAGGAAAATGAAGCCCATAAAGGCTGTGACTAACTCCATCAATTCTTTTCTTTGTCTCTCCTAGGAAATCCCATTAGCCTTACTTTTGTTTAACTGTTTTCTAGACTTAGATTCAGGAAGACAAGCTCAAATCCTGCCTTCAACATGTTATACTTGTATGATTCTGGGTAATTCACTTAACCTCTCTAAGCTTTAGTTTTCTCATATATAAAATAGGGATAATAGCTCCCAGCTCACTGTACTGGTGTATGGATCAACTGAGATACATGTAAAGTGCTTTAAAGACTTTAAAGCACTATATAAGCCCTAGTTGTTATTGTTATTATTATTTAATTTTCCAGTAACAATTCAGCTCATTGTTCCTGTGGACCAAAACCTCACATGCATAAAATTATCAGATAAGTTAATAGAGATGCTTTAAAAACTGTGCTTCTTAGTATCCTCTGCACCACTATTCTGCTACCTATAAATCCATTACTTTCACTTTGTAAGTGGACTTAGGGAAATTTTTCTTTGTTTCATGAATTGCCATGACAAAGATTTCACTGCCAAATGGCCAACTTACTTGAGATAAATCTCTCCATACCTAGCAAGATTAATTTTTAAGCAGCATACTCAGTCTGTAGTTGAGGCTATACTATATTTCTTTTGAGCTTGGTCAAATTTGCCCTGCACTGGACCACAAGTATCTAAGGGATCTCTAAACTCTGATGATGCCTCAAAGTATGACTTGGAAGAATAGTATTTCTATATATGCATTAATTATAAGCCTTATGAGAAATATCAATTGGAATAAAAATCCATTTAGCAACATTATAGCCCTTCTATATGCAAAGCACAGTGCTAAGGTTTCTAGGGATAAAAGGATAAGAAAGGGCACAATACTTTTTAGTTTGGCATCTACCAGATGTATTTAGGGGTGCATCTAGATTTTGTAGCAAGGATAAAGTAATATTTATGGAACTTGTGAATTCTAAAATTCATTTACAAGTGTTCCTAAAACATATTTATTCCATTACAGTTTTTTTTTTTAATGCTGGAAGTCCATGCTCTTCTGAATTGTATTTTAAGCATGAATTGTAGTATTTATAAAAGGTAATAATTTAGAGAGGTCAGCAAATCTATGAAAAGCCTTTAATTATCTAAATATGAATTAAAATTGCATTTCTGACAAAAAGTCTAAAGAATTCATCTCTGCTTAGTACAAGCTTGCAGGATTTCTATGTATTCCTTGGTTTAGGCAGAAATTTTGTCATGCTTAGATAGTGGTGGATTTTCTATAAGATTACATTTTTCATTCTCACATTTAGTTGTTGGCAAATATTCTCATCAAATCTCAAGACATAAGCAACTTAAAAATGTGTAGTAAAGAGGACAGAGAAACTAGATAATTGAAATCCACATAGAATACAAATACTTCAATTTTGGCATTCTCCTTGGCATAATTTTTATTAGTTACTTCCAAGTGGCAAAACCCATTAATTTGAGTTTCATTTCCATTTATTCTCAATGCTCACAATCTAGCACGTTTGCTAAAAACAAACAAAAAAATGGAGAATCCAAAAATTTATGAAATAGAAATTTTAAAAATTTAGGGTTAAACATATGCACATATGTATTACATTCACATATATATTGTAGACCATGTGCTACATAGAAATATTTATTATATATTATCTTTTGTGTAATATATTTAGTATATATTATATATAGATGCATATTCATGTATACATATATAGTCATTTCATCTTCACAACTCTTTGGAGTAGGCATTATCTCCATATTTTAATGGGAAACTGAGGCTAAAAGAATAAAGGGATTAAGAATTCTTAGTCTCAACCTCTCTAAACCAGATCTTAACTAATTCTCTCAACTCCCTGATCTGTATCTCTTCTACATTTCCAAATTGTCTTATATGCATTTTATATTTATTTAAATATGTAATGGGAGACTGACTAATGGAGACCTAGTCTCAAGAATCTATACATTATCTTCCTCCTGTTAATATACATAGATGCTTGGTGAGAGTGTTCCTGGAAATATGTGCTAAAAGAGTCCCTTTCCTTCTCACGTAAAGCACATATAGATCCTATGAGCATTTCCTGGTTTGTTTGTTTGTTTTTTACTTTGTGGTGATGAGACATTTAATTGGCTACTGATCCAGAATGGGATATGCAAACAAATGTGTAGATGAGAGGAAGAATGTTTTCTTCTCTGGCTCCTCTGAGTGAAGAGGAAGAAAAAATGGTGAGGGACCCTGAGGATGGAGGAAAGATAGCAGCAGCAGCAGCTGATAGCCTTCTGCTCTGCCTCATCTCCCTTCTTAGCACTCTATGTAAACACCATACATTTGTTTCTTTCTCTGTTTTATTTATTTATTCTCTGTTTCTTAAAGTTATTTTACTTTGTTATTTATTTTATTTATTCTGTTTTATTCATTCATTTATTATTTATTTATATTATTATATAGATTATTTATTCTTTCCTGATATTAGGTGAACCTTAAGTACTAGAAAAAGATAGAACTAAGCTACAAACTTGTGATTATCAAAAGATAGAAGAATTACCAGAGTTCCTAGAATGGGAATCCCCAGACAAGTATGATGATAGTCACAGCTGACAAGCCCAATGGGGAGTCAGTCTTATTGAATAATCTGCTTTACCCAATCTAGTAGTAAGCTGATTCAGCAGCAACTCCCCTGTCAGCTATGAAAAACCCAAAAAATGAGGCTCATGTGGGTAATAAATGTTTGTAGCATCTACTCTAAATATGAGTTCTCTCTCCCCAGGGACCAAGATGGTAGAGGAGACTGTGTATTATTACACTTCTAATCTTGCAATACTTTTTAGTGAATATCGCTTTAGAAGAGCAAATTGATATTAAATGGCTAATTCATATTGAGGAGAAATCAATATGTTGGGAGGGCATTGTGAATCTTAAAATTTCTCAGACTCTACCTGTTTAGTTAAGGCTATTCCCCATTTAAACAATGGAGGAACTTGATCAGGAATAAATTGAGAATTTAACCTTACTCCACCTATATTTAGCCATACCTTAAAAGGAAGATAAAGTTGTAAAACTCCTTACTGAACAATGGAAAAAGTACTTAATTCATACTTATAGTGAGGCCAAAAGCCCTTAAGCTAGGTCTATTTTTAGATGTAATACACAAGGGTGCTAAGTACCTATGAAGGTCAAATTAATCACTAAAAGGTCAGGCAACTTGCAAGGGACAACCTTAGTAAAGAGGTGTGAAATACTCAGAAGTTTTAGTCTACCCAGAGAAGGTGATAACAAGATGTGAATTAAGAATGGTCAGTCCTATGAAAACGTCTACTGTGATTGGTAGACATGAAAACTTAGGGGAGGTGACATAGAAGAAAATTCTCTTTAAAAAGGAACTGTCTGAACCAGTTCTGGGGAGTTCAGATTAGTAGAGCTCAGGAGCTGAACTGGACAGTCTCTCTGAACACTAGAGTTTTGCTTGGGACAATCTTGTGGTGAGTGATTAAAAACTGATTTAGTTTTCTCTCTTAAAAGAAAGGCCTAGGCCATTGGCCTAGGCCCTAGCCTTCCTATTATTTCCTCTTACTCTATCTCTCTCCCTTTCTTTAATTCCTTCATTTGTATTAATTAAAATCTCCATAAAACCCAACTGACTTGGGTATTTCATATTTGGGAATTTTTCCCATGGCGACCACTTATTTTTGATTTAAATCAAGACACTAAAAATTATCTTTATTTTTTTTGGCAATTCAAAGTCTTGAACCCATATTTTCACGGTCACAGTTTATGGCAACCACTCTTTTGTCTGTAACAGTTTATGGCAACCACTCTTTTAACTGTAACAGAATACACTAGATGAGAGATAATGAGCAATACTATTTGATATTCCCAAAATCCACATCCATTACCCTTAGGACCTGACACAGAGAATTAGCTTGGTTTAGATGTTTGTATCTAACCTTCCAGTTCAACTTGAGGTTGGGAGAGTGAGTGTAAAAATGCATACATACATATATATGTGTCTGTGTGTATGTGTGTGTGTGTGTACACACATACTCCTATGAGTAGGTATGGTTTCATTATTTAAGGCCAAGAAAATTGTTTGAAAAAGAATAAGTATGTAATAAATATTTATTGATTGATTCAGGCTCTTTATATCACTTTAATTTTTCTGGGAAAAATTATTCTTGCAATGCATTGTTTGTCAAACTCAATTTTCTAAATCATTTGTCTTGGCTAGTAGATATCTTAAATGTTCTAACTGTGTTGCCTCTTAACTTTATGAAAATATTTTGGATAAATCATTGTGCTTTTTAAAGTTCTTTCTCCTTCATTCTCATTTTCAGAGTATTGGCTTCTTTGCTTAGATTTTCTAGGTTTTTTTCAGAAACAATTCTTTTAAGAGTTTCTTAAAGAATTCCAGTTTTACTCTTTCATTAATCTTTCATTTTTATCAACTTTTTAATCACTCTGATGGTTCTAGTGACTATTCTATTCTCTGTAGATTTCTTTTCTTGTTCTCAGTATTTCTCTTTATATTCTTAAATCTGATTTCCTTTTTGAGATAGTTGATAGAAGGTTAATGTCAGAGACCTGGGTTCAAGGTCATACATATAAGACAAATTACCATAAGCAAACCAAATCACCTCTAAATGTTTCAGGAAATTATCTTTAAGTACTAGAAAATATTCCAATCTATATCAGTGTATGGAGTTCCCCTACCATAATATGTAAACATTAATGAAATTACAGATTTGGAAACAAAAAAAAATCATTTTTTAATTTGCCACCTTTTTCCTTAAGCCTCTCTTATAGGTTTTCTGTGATGATTTCCATGTGAAGATTTCTAAAGACTTTCCCTCATTTTTGGTTGTTTTTCTTTAATGCTGTCACTTTTTTGTTATTTGCTTATGTTTCCAGATTAGGGGAGCTAGTCTGAAGAAAGGTAATAATTTGGTCATGTCAGTTGAAGGAAAGAAAATAAAATCTCAAAGATTATGATCTCTGGAATACTTATTTGGCCATCTTCCTTCCTTCTGGCTACTTACATGCTCTACTAATACTCTTTCTCTCTTTCTATATAACCTTTATTACTTTGACTCTGGTCCTTCCTGTCCTCATCTTCCTACCTTCACCTCCTTTTTGTTAGCATGCAACTCATTCCCCATTACAATTAGTATTATTTTATATTATATCTTTTTTCCTCTCTTATTTTGTTTTTTCTCAATTACATGTTTTTAAAACATGATTTAACTATTGAGTCCTAAATTCTTTCCTCTCCCCTCCTTGAGAAGGCAAATAATTTTTAATAGATTATATAAGCACAATCATGCAAAACATTTCCATACTATCTGTGTTTCAAAAGAAAACAGATCAAAAAAGAAAGTAAAAAATGCTTTAAATGGCATTCAGAGATTGTATCAGTTCTTTCTCTGAAGGTGGATAGCATTTTTCATCAGAATTCCTTTGGAATTGTCTTGCTTATGAATTTCTCTCTTAATCATAGATCTGACAAGTAACCTTCTCCCCTGGTTTACTTATGATAATATCCTTTATGTCTAAAGGGTGTACCCATTTTGACTTTGTCTTGGTATGTGGTATGAGATATCAGTCTATATTCATTTTTTGTCAAACTGCTTTCCAGTTCCCTCAGCCATTTTTTCTTCAAATAGCAAGTTCTTGTCCAGAAAGCTTGGATCTTTGGATTTATCAAATACTAGATTATTAAGGTTATTTGCTATTCTGTAGTCCACCACTATACTTTTTAGACAGTACTAGATTGTTTTAACAGTTATCACTTTGAAACAAAATTTGAGACCTGGTAGAGCTAGGCTACCTTTTGTCACATTTTTTTCTCATTGATTCTCTTGATATTTTACTTTTTTATTTTTAGATAAATGTTGTTGTTTTTTTTCTAGGTTAATGAGATAAATTCCTACATAGTAGTCTGATTATCATATCACTAAAAAAGTAAAATAATTTAGGTAGAATACTCATCTTTTGCAATTGGCTCAGCCTACTCACAAGCAATTAATAACTTTCCTGATTATTTAAATCCAACTTTAGTTGTATAAAAATTGTTTTGTAATTGTATTCAAATAATTCCTGGGTTTATCTTGGCAGGTAAACTCCCAAGTATTCTATATTGTCTATATTTAAAAGGTAGGCAGAAAGAGTCGATGTTCATGAGTAAAGGGAGAACCAGAAGTAAAATGGTACACAGAAGAGTGCTGGATAACCACCTCTACCCCTACTACACAAGGTTCCAAGCCTGGGCATAGACCATCTTTGGGAACCCAGGACCCAGGTTAAACCAACAACAAAGCACTTGACATCCAAAACTAACCCCTTGAAGTCCTATACCCTGGCACCATCCCACAATGCTTGACCCTTTCAAACCTGGACTCTGATGAAGATCTACCCCCACTGCAGAGCAGATTACAGTGCTGAGTCCTACAAGCCACCAGTAGAGGAGATAGAATTAGCAGATTTCAGCATTCCCTTCCCTCATTAAAAAAAAAAACCTGGGGAAATGAGTCAAGAACAGAAGAAACACATAATCCTAGAAAATGTCTATGGTGATAAAGAAAAAACTATAGAATCAATAGAAGATGGTGAGATCCAAGAAACCACATGCAAAACTTCAAAGAAAAATGGAAATTGGTCTCAAGAACTCAAGAACTAGAACTCAAAAAGGAGTTAAGAATCAAATTAGATAGGTGGAAGAAAAATGGAAGAAAATGGGAAAAATAAATGAAAGCAAAGCAAAAAGAAAATAGCTTAGAAAGCAAAAATGGCCAACTGGGAAAAGAGGCACAAAAATATTCAATGAATAAAAGAGTTTTTTTTTAAGAAATAGAATTGATCTACTAGAAAAAAGAGGCCAAAAAAATGAAGATAAAAAGTTCCATAAAAAGTAGAATAGACTAAGTGGAAAAAGAGAATCAAAAAGTTATGGAAGAAACTCATTCAGTAAAATTTAGAATTGGGCAAATAGAAACTAGTGATTCCACAAGAAATTAAGAAACAATAAAACAAAATCAAAAGAATGAAAAATAGAAGAAAATATGAAATATCTCATTGAAAAAACAACTGATCTGGAAAACATATCCAAGAGAGAGAATTTAAGAATTTTTGAACAACTTGAAAGTCATGATCAAAACAAAAACCTAGAGAGCATATTACAAAAAATTATCAAAGAAAACTGCCCTGACATTCTTGACTAAGAGGATAAAATAGAAATTGAAAGATACCACAGATCAACTCCTGCAATAAATCCCCCAATGACAACACCCAGCAATGCTATAGCCAAGTTTAAGAGCTCCCAGGCCAAGGAGAAAAAATTACAAGGATCCAGAAAGAAATAATTCAAACTTTATGGAGTCCCACTCAGGGTTACATAGGATCTGGCAGCTTCTACATTAGAGGATGGGAAGGTTTGGAATTTGCTATTCCAGAAAGGAAGGGAATTGGATTTATAACCAAGAATCATCCACCCATCAAAACATTCTTTCAGGAGAAAATATGATCATTTAATAAAATAGGTTTCCAAGCATTCTTGAGAAAGAGATGAAACTTAAACAGAAAATTTGATTCCAAATACAAAGTTCAAGTGAAGCATAAAAAGGTAATTGAGGGAAAAATATTAAGGGCTTCAGTAAGGTTCAAATTGTTTATATTCCTATGTGGAAAGATGACATCTGTAACTCAATTTTTTTTTTCTCATTATCATGGTAGTTAGAAGAAGTATACATAAAAAGAGGGTATGGTAGTAAGCTGTTTGGGATAATATACAAAAAAATAATTGGGTGGAAAAAACTATTACACTAAGAGAAATGGGAAGAGAGAAGTAAGATGGGGTAAATTATATCACCTAAAGAGATGCAGGGTTGGGAGGTGAAACTATTATAATGAAGGGAAGGATGAGGGTGGTGACAGGTGATATTTAACCCTTAGTCTCACTGGAATTGACCCAGAGAAAGATGAATAGACATTAATTGAGGTATAGAATCCTATTTTACCCTATAGAGAAGTAGAAGGTGAATAAGAAAGGAAGTGATGGAGAGAAGGGAGTAATAAAAAGAAGGGAGAGGTTGGGTGTGATTAAAAGACCCTATAGATAAATAGAATGGAAATAAGAAGGGTGGTGGTGGGAAGAGGAGTAACATAAGGGAGGGGGAATGGAGGGAGTGATTAAAAGCTAAAAACTGGTGTGGAGGGAAAAAGTGAAAAGGAAAAGGTCAGGATTTAAGAGGAAATCAAGATGGAGGGGAATGCACAGATGGTGATCATAACTGTGAACGTAAATGGGGTAAATGCATTCATAAAACAGAACCAGATAGCAGAATAAATTAAAAATCAAAATCCTACTATATATGGTTTTTAAGAAACACATTCAAGGCAGGTAGACACACACAGAGTAAAGGTAAGAGGCTGACATAAAATCTGCTGAGTTTCAAATGAGACAAAAAAAGTAGGAATAGCAATCATGGTCTCAGACAAAGCTAAAGCATAAGTAGAACTGATTAAAAGATAAGGAAGGTAATTACATAGTGATAAAAATTAGTATAGAAAATGAAGTAATATGTACTTCATGACAAATGGTATGCCATCTAGATTTTTTAAAGGAGAAATTAAAGGAACCTAAGGAGGAAAGAGACAGTAAATCCATACTAGTGAGGGACCTCAACCTTATCCTATCAAAACTAGATGGATCTAACCAAAAAATAAATAAGAAGTAAAGGAAATTAATGAAATTTTAGGAAAGTTACATTTAATAGATTTCTGCAAAAAAACTGGATAATAAAAAATAGTGCATTGATTAACTTGATGTAAAAAAAAGAAAGAAAAGAATTAAATTACCAGTATTAAAAATTAAAAGGGTGATTTCACCTCTAATGGAGAAGAAATTAAAGCAATCAATAGGAGCTATTTGCCCAATTATATAACAATAAATCTGATAATGTAAGTGAAATGGGTGAATATTTACAAAAATATAAATTGCCCAGATCACCAAAAGAGGAAATAAATAATCCCATCTTGAAAAAATTGAGGAAGCCATCAATGAACTCCAAAAGAAAAAAATCCCCACAGTCATATGGATTCACAAGTCAATTCTATCAAACATTTAAAGAACAATTAATCCCAGTATTATACAAAGTATTTGGCAAAATAAGCAAATGAATTTTTTTCATTACACAAATATGGTTCTCATATCTAAGCCAGGAAGACCAAAAAGAGAGAGACAGACAGAGAGACAGAGAGAGAGACAGAGAGACAGACAGAGAGAGAAAGAGAGAGAGAGAGAGAGAGAGAGAGAGAGAACATTACAGACCAATTTCCTTAATAAACATTGATACAAAAATTTTAAGTAAAATAACAGCAATGGGACCACAGCAACATATGACAAGAATTATTCACTGTGACCATGTGGAATTTATACCAGGAATGCAAGGCTAAAATTATCAGCATAATTGACCATATCAATAATCAAACTAACAGAAATCACATGATTATCTCAATAGATACAGAAAAAGCCTTTGACAGCATACAACACCCATTGCTATTGAAAACACTAGAAAGCATAGGAATAAAAGGGCCTTTCCTTAAAATAACAAGTACTATTTATTTAAAACCATGAACAATTATCATCTGCAATGAGCATTAAGTTAGCCTTCCCAATAAGATCAGGAGTAAAGCAAGGATGTCTACTATCATAACTATTATTTAATATTATACTAGAAATGCCAGGTCTAGCAACTATAATTCCAGGGCCAACAGGCCTGCCAAAATTTGTGATTATATGGGAACAGAGTTCTTTCCTGGGTAAAAACCAGGGCACAAGTCAAGAGAAGAGTGACCACACCTCTCCTTAGATCATACCACCTTGGAAGCACAGAAAGCCTACAGACCCTCAGAAATAGCTCTGAAAAGAACAACAAGAAAGGCCTGAATTTAAGGACACTGTCCCTTTCACCCCAGGGGAAGAGCCTAGTTAAAATATAAAGTTAAAAGTCAGTCAAGACATAGGCTAGAAAAAAAAAAGAATAAATAATAAAACAAAACAAACAAACAAACAAACAAAAAACCTGATCATGTTACTATGCAATTCTATTTTTTTTTAATCCTTACCTTCGGTCTTGGAATCAATATTGTGTATTGGTTCCAAGGCAGAAGAGTGGTAAAGGCTAGACAATGGGGGTTAAGTGACTTGCCCAGGGTCACACAGCTAGGAAGTGTCTGAGGCCAGTTTTGAACCTAGGACCTTCTATCTCCAGGCATGGCTCTCAATCCACTGAGCTACCCAGCTGCCCTCTGCAATTCTAATTTTTAAGAAATTATTTTCTTTAATAAGTTTTTGTATATCTTCTTTTTTCCCCATTTGGCCAATTCTACTTTTTAAAGCATTTTTCTCAATAGTGAATTTTTTGTCCCTCTTTTACCAAGTTGTTGACTCTCTTTTCATAATTTTCTTGCATTGTTCTTATTTCTTTTCTGAAAATTTTCCCTTCCTCTTTTATTTGATTTTTAAAATCTTTATTTAACTCTCCTAAGAAATGCCTGTTGGGTTTTTATCCAGTTCATATTTTTACGCCAAGCATTGGGTTCATTCTTGGACTTCTTACTGAATTCAAATGAGTTCAGATGCTTTCCAGTCATGCAACCCTGAATAAGTCACTTAAGCCCATTTGCTTAGCCTTTAAGTAAAGGGTAAAAAAAAAAGAAAATATATGTCAAGCACCCCTTACTTCTGCAAAGGAAAAGAAATTTTTTTCTCTTATTCTCCTTCTAGGGGTTATGCTTGCTCTTTAAAATTTTGCAACATTAACTTTTGATTTGTGTTTGTGTGATTGTTCTTTCTGTTAATTGATATTGCAGGTACATATTAGGTGATTAATAAATGTTTATCGATTGAATGAAGTCAGTGTATATATTGTTTTCTTGACTCTGCTTATTTACTGTAGATCAGTTCATGTAAGTCTCATTCTCAGGGTTCATCATTTCTTTTAGTAACATCTCATTAAATTTACATAACACAATTTGTATAACCATTTCCTAATCAATTAGCTTCATGCCCAACTCTGTGCTACCATGAAAAACTCTGTTAAAAATATTTTAGTATATATGGGGATTGTCTTCTTAACAGTAGTAAGAAAACCTCATTTAAGACCTCATTGTAGTATCTGCATGGTCAAAGAGTAGAAATATTTTAGTCATTTTAACACCCAATGGGTAGGAAATGATCTTAGGAAGTGTGAGGTAGAGAGTTGGGTATCTCTTGAGGAATGAGCAGTTTTTGGAGATCATGAAATCTAGGAGAACAACCCAGTAGGAAATGATGAGGTGAATCATCTCGGAGTCCTCTTTAAATGGTGGAGGATCCAGGAGAAGGTCCCTAGGGTTCAATATTTACCCTTTTCCTTCAGAGGGTAGGAGGAGTCCCAGGGCCAGTGGGTGCTTAGGCAAGATGAGTTTTAGAACTTATTTCATCTGGAATATTGAGTTTCTGAAGATCATAAAATCTAGGAAGTCAGCTCGATGAGAAATGATAAAATGAATTCCTTAGATGTCATCTTTCTATTAGGAAAATTTCATCTTGCTAAGTAGGCATTCAAGTCTCCAATTTGCCTTTTTCTTCTAGAGCACTGAAGATATCATCTTTGTCTACATGACAGAGGCAAGATCGCTAGCTTTGAAACCAGAGGACCTGGATTTAAATTCTGCATCTCTTCTTCACCATCTGTGTAATCCTGGGCAAGTCACTTTATCTCTGTGGGCCTCAATTACTCTCTTTGTTTTTTTTTTATTTACAATTAGGAATTTGAAATAGAAGCCTTCTCCATTTCCTTCTAGTTCTAAATTTATGAACCTATGACTAAGTCTTTATATTAAAATTTCACGGTATTGGTAATGCTTTCTAGACTGTTCGTGGCAATATTATATATGCCCATTTAAGTAAGCTATAATGGCTATTAGTCATTGGACTTGCAGAGTTTTCAGAGTTGTTTTTGTTTTTTTTTCCCTCACAGTCTACTTGGCTTCATGCCCCAAGAAGAAAACAGAATGCATTATTGTCACCTGGGCTTAAAACATCAGGCCCCATACATAATTATATTCTCAAGTCCTATTCTTTCATAATACCTCTAGGATTCTTCCCTTCCTCTCCATTCCTTTTGTGTTCCTTAATACTTTAAAACTGAATTATTGAAACATCCTTCTAGCTAGACTCTGACCTTCAGGTTTTCTCACTTTAGTCAATCCTGTGCATTGCTGCAAGCTTAGTCTTCCAAAATTACTCTTTCATTACCTTATTCCATTTTTTTCTTTTTAAAGTCTATAAATGCTCACCAAAGGAGTCATCTTTATCTCTTTCGCAGCTTAACTTTTGCCTTAAATTTTTAAACTCCAAACTCACGGTGGGCAAAATCCTTGACCCGGCACTGGTAACCTTCCAAATCTATTCCAGTAAGAAGTTTGTAGGTGGGTAAATGTGTATGTGAAATCCCTTTACAAACTGAAGACAGATGCCTTGTTTCCCCTAAGCTTTCTCTTCTCCTAGATAAGTGCCCAAAATTGTTTCAACAAGAATATGATGCCTTTCAGGTATAGCTTTTTGTTTAGGAATTAAGACAATTATAGTCTAGAACTGAGTTAGATAATGTATAGAGAAATTAATTTACCTCAAAGGATTTTTAATATTAAAGTGAATATATAAGTAGTAACATACTACTAAGAAGACCCATTTACTTAAATGTTTATCTTTTCAACAACTTGTTAGTTTGGGATTGATGATTAAATAACTCTGCCAGGAAGCAATTCAATACCAAAATTGGTGTAAGTAAATGTATCTTATTTTACCCTATAAAAAAATATGGTGTTGTAAAGTTTTCATGTTGTACTCTGAAATCACAAACCATTAGCTGTCTCAGGATGCTATTAAAAGGTGAACAACAAAATCCTCACTGTAGCTTTAATGATATTTTAAATGGATTTGCTTTAAATTAAATACCAAAGCCACAAGTATTTACTTTATGAACATAACACAGGAAATGAAAATCATTGCTTCTATTTAAGATTCAGTTCAAACATGAGCTTGTGTAGCTGCTTCAGCAATGTGTACTCCATTCTCTCTTCCTGGGTAGAATTTCCTTCTATAACTATTTTCAGTAAAGGTCCATGATGGTGCTCTCTTGTGTCCTTAAGGGTACAAACGCCACCATTGAGTCATAGGAATTTAAAGATAAGAGCACACATGAAGCAACCGTAGGAATAAAAGCTGAAGTTAATTTTAAAGACTTTTAAAATTTTACATAAACATTTTGGAATTGTGACTTAATAAAAGCCTAAGAAAGCTCTATTTACCCAGAAAGCGTCTCTATTTAGGTTAGAAGAGTGGCAAGGAATGCTGATTCCTTCATTCTACTAATAAATAGTATATGTATTGAGGTAGGGGGCAAAGCGGAATTAGGTGTATAATTTGAATGTAGATTGTTTTGGCTGTATACTCTCCTCTAAAACCTGTGCATCTTGTCTCATTTACCTCATGGTTGCTGTGGTTCCATTTTCTACTTTCTATTAGTGCTAGACTTAGGCTTAAAATCACAAAGACCAGATTCAAATATTGCTTTCAAAAAATGAGGATCTAATACATTGTACACAGCAATAAAATCCCTAAAATAACCTCAAATTTTATCTGGATATAATCCCTTAGGAGGAAGGCATTATTGTCTGGTGAGACCATGAAAGGTCAGGCATTTGACTTGTAAAAAAAAAAATAGAGGATTCTAAGGGATGGATATAAGGAAAGAGAGAATACTCTTGGAATTGAGGACAACCAGTGCAAGACACAGAGATGGGAAATAGAATATTTTGTGTAAGGAATAGAAAGAAGATCAGTGAGTATAGCTGGATAAGAGTATATAATGTTACAGAAATGGTGATGAGCTAAGGAGTTTATATTTGATCCTAAATGTAATAGGGAGCCTGTACAGTTTGTTGAGCTGGAGGGGTAGGGTGAAATGAAATGTACTATGGTTAGACCTACAATATAAAACTCTCACTTTGATAGCTATGAAGATAATCTATTGAAAGAGGTAGAGAGACAGAATACATGAAAACCAATTAGAAGGTCATTGATATATTCCAGGAAAGAGGTGGTTGAAATAAAGTGGTGGTTTTGTGAATAGAGAGAAGGAAATGCATTTAAGAGATGCTGCAAAGTTAGAAACCACAAAACAAACTGAATACATGAAGTAAATGAAGAGTCAAGAATGATACAGATATTTCTAAACTGAGTAATTAGAAGGATGAAGTATATATAATAGTAATAGTGAAGTTTGTGGTCTGAAATTCTGTGATTTTGTGATCTGACTTTAATGTGAAAAGACAAAATTAAGGAAGGAGAAAGTCTAGATTCTTTTCTCTAGAACAAGAATTTAATTTGGGGAATTAAAAGAGCAGAGATGGGAAGTATTAGTATTTCTAGGTTAAGATTATTCAAAAGGTTTTCAGAGAAAAGTGTCATACAAATAGTAAGATAGTTAAAAAATACAAATAGTTAAACTTTAAAGAAAGAAAAAAATCTTATGTAGCAACTCAATGTGAATCAGCTGACCAAAATAAGTTCAGTTTTATTTGAGGGAGACTGTTCTTTATGTGTTCTAGAATTATGGTTTCTTTTTGGTGATTAATTGTATTTTAAGCCAGAAATTCAAATGAGAATAGATAAGAGTATATATTAGAATTCTAACAGATCATTTTCAGAACCCATTTCCTGACCAGTGCTGTGTTTTCTGTTTGAGGAATATTTTTTAAAATATGCTTTACATATATATCACAGGGAGAAAGTGAAATTCTATGTTGACTGGAATATAAGTGCAACAACCAGGTTTGTTTATTTTGTTATTGATGGTTATACAAAATATATTTTAATTTTTTTAAAAAGGAAGGAATGTGGTTCAAGAAAGTAGAAGCTTTTTCTTCTTTTTTTGTCCCTTACTTAATCCTATTCACATGCCAGTGAAAGAAGATTCAGGAAACAAAGTAGTTTACATTCCATATCCCACCTCACCCCAAGCCAAGATATAAGACAGCTCTTATTATATCAAGTTAGGTTCCCTGAAATGGATTTCTATAGGCATAGGATCCTCACAAAAGGTCAAATGATAGTTATAAGAAATGCCTAACTCTAAATCAGACAGTTGTCTGGAACAGAAGCCTAACACACTACCAAAGAAGAGAACTGATCCAAAACTATAAAATGGGGATAATAACAGTTCCTACTTCACAGGGTTTCTGTGAGGATTAAATGGGATATTTATAAAGTGCTTGGCACAATACCTGCCCCATAGAAGCCACTTGATACATGCTTGGTGATTGATGATATGTATGTTCCCTGCTTATGTTTGTGATCTAAGTTATCTGTTACTTGGTCACACATATATTCTCTGTGTACACTCCTCGGTCCCCATCCCATCCCCATGCACACAAACAAGTGGTATGATAACCTATGGGAAAAATATACCTCATGTGAAATGAGGGGATTGTCTCATCACTTTATTTGCTCGGCTGCTTAACTGATTGTCTTTTGTTTATAATTCATATATTTTCTGGAGAGCTGGTAAAAATAGAAACTAATGACAGTTCACAAGCTATGGTTTTGAGTACAAATTGAACCTTAAAAAGACTTGAATCTAAAGTAACTTTTGCGGTAGTCCACATGTGAGGAGGAATGCTAGTCAGAATACAGTTACAAAAGATGAAGTTTCATCAGTTAGCTATCCCCTCCAACCAATCACAAATAGTAATGACCCAGCACTGTTTTTTAGACATTCACTGAATTAAGAACCTTTATTTATCTTCTTTTGGGAGAGGTAGAATGAGGAAATGTAATGATTTAAAAGCCAATAACATTGCCAATTTAATTTGAGGACAAAATGAAACCAGAAGGTTAACATTACTTACTTAAAAGCATCCAAATTTTAAAGTTAAAATAACTGTACTTTCTGCCATAAAAAAATCCCATTTGCTTTTAAAATAAATATTTTTTGAAAAACTAATATACCAACTCATTTTTGCAGGCAGTGCAAAAACATAATATTATTAGGAGCATAAAAAATCATCATTCCAATTTGTAGGACCAAATGGAGATAGTATATCTTCAAATATCCGTCCAAGTCTAACTCCCACTTGCATGAAGGAAATGCCTAGAAAAAGGAATCCTATTACTTGAAATGGAACTTCCTGTTAAATAACAGCACTGCTTTCACCCAAGTAAATTCCTAGTTTTTTGTTAACTATAGAATGATAAATTTAGGAGCCCCAAATCCCATCAGGTTAGGTCAGGAAACCTTCAGAACTTCTATTGGAATTTTCATTGCTGGCTTCAACAGCTACTTATAGTTTCTGGGATTCTCACCCTACATAATAAACTGATATGCATAGTTCCCTTGTTATCTCAGAACATACACACATACATGCACATATAGACACACAATTTTTATTCAAGAGATTTTATTGAATACCTACTATGTGTAATGGGGATCTGGAGCATGAACAATAAAAAATAAAATAAAGAATTGCAAAACACTTTTGACAGATATAGAGAGGTAGAAATTATATGTAATGGGATGGTGGTATCTCTTTATTTCTGAACCCATTACACACTTTATCCACCTAACCAAAGGTAGTGTGTTACAATGAAAAGAACACTGGCTGTGTAGTCAGAAACGTTGGGTTCAAACACCAAGTCTTACACTTAGTACCTGTGTGACTTTGTGTAAGTTATTTAATCATCTGTGCTTCCATTTCCTTGTCATTAAAATAAAGGGATGGGAACAGATGATTGTTGAGGTCAAGCTCTCATTATATGATACCCAATAAATTTGAATTTTACTTAGTGGGCAAAAAGGAACTACTGAATATCTTTGAACTGAGGAAATGTCTACACATGAAATAGGTTATTCTGGAAGGGATATGAAGTATAAATTGGAGGAGAGAGTATGGGGCAGCAAAGAAGATAATGAGGTTATTAAACTAGTCCTAATAAACGATAATGAGGATATATATTTGAGTTTTGGCTGCAGAAAATGAGAGCAGTGATGTATGTGAATGTTATTTTATAAGTGAAGTTAATAGGACTTAATAACTGAATATGAAGAGCTGGGAAGGGTAAAGAGTAAAAGATAACAACAAAGTAAGGAACTTGGGTAAATGAATGCGACATATAGCAATAGTAAAGTCAGAATAATAAATTTAGGAGAAACGTATCCAGGATTGGATAACGTATCCAGGATTGGATATATTCAGTTTGAAGTACCCATGGACATGCCTTGGAGGTAGTGGGAAATCATAGACTTATACATCTAGAGCATGAAAGACCTTCAGTGGCCAATCCCCTCATTATACAGTTATAGAAGCTTAAATCCATGAAGATGAACCAATTTTGCATCAGTTAGCCAGGGAGTAATCATCAGAGTTAGAACCTAGGTCCTCTGACTATAATAATGTGTTTTTTAAGTATGCTTTTTTCACTGCAGCACACTGTGTGTCTAGAACACTGAGGACTGATCAATCAATCACTCGATAAATCAATAAACTTTTATTAAGTACCTACTATGTGCCAGGCACAGTGCTAAGCACTGAGGATACAAAAGGAGGCAAAATGTCCCTGACAGTAAGAAGCTTTCACTCTAATGGGGGAGACAACATCCAAACCGAAATACATATATATATATATATATATATATCAAATCATATATAAGATAAATAGAATATGAGTAACAGAGAAAACACACTAGAATTAAGAAGGATTAGAGAAAGCTTCCAGTAAAATATAGGATTTTAGCTTGGAACTTAAAGGAAGTCAGGGAAGTCTGTAAATGGAGTGGAATTTTTGGCATTGGAGACAGCAAAGAAAATGTCAAGAGCTGAGATATGGAGTGTCTTGTTCTGGAACAACCAGAAGACCAACGTTACTGGATCAAAGAGTACATGTTGGAGAGTAAGGTGTAATTAGACCAGAATGGGGTGGGAAGTGGAGGCTAGGTTATGAAAGATTTTGAATGCTAGAATTCAGGTTTCTGAGAGATAAATATGGGAGTTTTCTGTGTAGAAGTGATAGTTAATTACCAGGCAATTGGTCACCTTAGAAAGAGCAGTTTCTATAAAGTCAGGGTAGAATCCTGATCACAAGGTGACATTGCAATAAAGTTGCCTCCTTCTTTACACTATTGTGACTTAGTCATCTTTTTATACTTACAAAGTCACCACAAGATGGCACTTTTGTTCTTTAAAAGAAATCTTTTCCAAATCAGAAAAATGCTATCCAACTTCAAAAAGACTGATGGACTGAGTGCAGATTTAAGCATATATTCTTCCTTTGTTTTAATTTTTTTAGATCTTTTTTTTACAAAGTGGCTGATGTTAAAATATTTTGCATGATTTTGATATATAATGGATATTGCATTTCTTGCCTTCTTAGTGGGTGGGTGAGTAGCTAAAGGGAGGTAGAGAATTTTGAATTGAAAATAAAAATTAAAAATTAAAAAACAATCTTCTAATTGAGCAGTCTTTTAGTAAGCAGTATGGGTTTGTTAGGGACTTCAAATATTTACCACCTATCCTGGAGCAAGACAAATACAATGCTGATGCAGTATGAAAATGAGAATGATAAATAATTTGCATAAAGGAGTTAATTATTCAAAGAGTCTATCTATACCAGAATTCCCCACCCCTAGCATTACTGCCTCCATAGGCTAATGCATAGCTGCGTTTTGTCCAATAACTATAGATTTAGATGTAAACTCCTCCATTGCAAAGACTGTTTGCTTTTCTTTGAATCCCCTGTATTTAACACAAAATTTGACACATACTAATAAGTGCTTTAAAATTTTCAGATTGATTAATTGCAGTTTAGTCTTTAAATTGAGCAGTTGGAAGGCAGACTGGTGATATAAGTAATATCTTCCCCAGCTAAAACTTAAAAGGTTTAGAAAATTTAGCCATTCCCTGATCATTCCTTTGTCTCCATGATCCCTTGTTCAATTAGGAAAAAAGAACGTCCTTTTTAAAAAGAATAGTGCTTTGAAAACTCAGAATACTGGGATTGGAGTACTACTTCTGAAATTAGCCATCTGACCTTGGACATAGGGTCATAGGGTTAGAGTTTGAAAGTTAAACTTAGATTCAAAAAATCAACTTCACAAATATAAACTATAAACAGAAATAAATCTTGTGAAAAAGATCTAAGAATTTTGATGAACTAGAAACTCACTTTGAATATCCAAGGTGACATGACAACCCCAAAAGCTAGTGCTATTAAGGGTTACATTAGAAAGGGCAATGTCAAAAAATGTGAAGAGTAAGTCTTATTTGGCCAAGGCGGGCATATTTAAGAGATAGAGGTAAAAATTACAGAGTGGTAGATTTAAGTTTCATATTAAGAAGAAGTAGAGGCTAAATTGTTTGTTGGGGGAGGAGGGAGGTTGTACTATAAAGGGAGTTCTTATTCTTTTGCAATTGTGTAGATAATATGGCATTTGATGATGATGATGATGATTAATAATACTAACTGCCATGTATATAGCAGTTTATCTTTCTGCAAGGTGCTGTGCTAAGCGCATTAGAAATATTTCTTTTCATTCTCATAATGCTGAGAGGTAGGTGCTATCGTGATCATGAGAATCTGTTTCGGGGTGGTGGCTACAGAAAAAGAGAGGAGGGGATAGATGTGAATGTCATACAAGTAAAGTTGATAGGACTTAATAACTATGAATAGTTAGAAAGAGGAGAGTAAAAGATAATAATCACAAGTTAAATCCCTTGAGTGACTGAGTGAATGGTGATGCAGATAGCTATAGTAAAGTCAGAATAGTATGTTTAGGAGAAAAGTATCCAGTATTTGGACATGTTCATTTTGAAGTGTCCATGGGCATGTCTTGTAGGATACATCACATCTTGTAGAACATCACAGACTCAAAAATATAGAGCTGTGCTACTTAGATCCATATTATATATCCAACTTAGTATCTGTGATTCTTTAAAAATGTATAATACTAATCAAACATAAGAATATGGTTTCCCGCAAAGCTACCATTCCCTATCTCTTGCTGGTCTTTTGTTACAGTAGCCTTGCTAAGCTTTGTAGCAATAGTAATAATATGATGTTCTATGGCTTTTTGAATGAATAGTTATTTCAAGAAAATGCTTGGAAAAGAAAATTTACATGCTACTATGACACATCATACACTCAGATCTCTTTGCGCTTTCTTCTGCCATGTAATGAAGCTGTGTTCAGGATTATTATTATTCCCTTGGTGGAAAAAGAGCCCTAAATTTACTTACAGTTGCTTCCCCAGGTATCAAAATGTCAAATCCATCACTCCCAGTCAGCAGTGTGTTTATACTAACATATCACAGGAACTTGGAAGCAATCCTTCATACCCCCTCTCCTTTCATATACACACTAATAAACACATAAGCTCATAAACTACATTACGACCATTATCATTACCACCAAATACACAGAAGAACACATCTAAATTAATCCCCCAGGAAGTCCTAGGTAGAATCAGATTCACAAAATTAAGAGTTTGAAGTTCAACTTCCTCAATTTTCAGATGATGAAAATAAGACATTGAGAAATTAAATGATTGGTCTAAACTAAGGGAGGATTTGAACTCATGTATTCTAATTCCAAATAAAGGTGTTTTTCCCCCATTTTGCCTCTAAAATTGGGACAGCCAATGTTATAACCACATTCTAATAATAATGTTGATTTTTTCTAATAATAGATTGTTTATTATTAAATAATTTTTCTTTTCCAAGCACTTTGCTACATGCTAGAGATACAAAGAAAGACAAAAAGATTGTTTCCATTTTTTTGTCAACAATATTTATTAAGCACTACTATGTATAAAGTACTTTTCTAGCTACATGTAAAAGAAAACTCTAATGACCATAGGGTTAATCAGGGAAGTTGAACTCAAAGGGAAGTTTTTTGAAAGAACAAAAGAAGCTAAGGTATAAGGCATAATATTTCATACAGTATGAATGGCATGAGAAATATAAAGAGTTTAGATTGAGTCATATATATATGTGTGTGTGTGTATATATATATATATATATACATATATATATATATATATACACACACAAAGGTTAGTGAAAGGAAAGAAACTATACTGGTTGAACTGAAACAAAAAAAAAGAAATTAATAGTAGGACATACTGAGAAATTTAATACATACCTGGTTTGCTTAATGGGAAGCCTTGAAAAGGATAGGCTGAGGATTTCTAAATTATAGACTGTCAGAGATGAAAAAGATTTTGAAGGCCTCCATTGTTATGATAAAAATTCTCTAGAGACTGTATATTAATTTATAATTATTTATTAGTAAAGATTAGAGAGAGGGAAATATCAAATGATTACCTGGCTTTGACTAACCAGAAGCTGCTTCCACACTTCCCTGGCTCCAACTCCAAGCCATGAGGCTGCATTGGTTCAAGACAGTGTCTGCCAGGTGTTAAATGATCCAGAGAAAGGCAAGAAAGCAGCAAGTGTCCAGCAAGAAAGCACTTCAGACTACTTGGTCCCCTTTTTTATAAGATCAATGACATCACTCTCTCAGAGTGTCTTGGGTTGGACAGACTTGACCTCAGTCCAGGTCAGAATCAAGTCTTCTGGGATGCCAAAAGCCACTTAAGACTTGGGGCCAGCCCCTTCCTGGAGCCAGGGAGTCAGGAATCCTTTGGTGTTCTTCCATAGTAGGCAAGTGTGCCTAATCAAAATGTAGGGCTGATATCAAATGGGTTTTCAAATGGAATAAGGAGGTACAATTTATATTAAATTTACACAACATTCTTATACAATATATTGGTCTAGTATTCAACCTTTACTTGAAGAGCTCCAGCAAAGAGGAACTCATTACTGTAAAAATTAAAATTAATATACAATAATTTCAAATTTATATTTTATAAGATTTATCAATAGTCACTAGAAGTAAAAATAAAAAGGTAACAAAATAAAACTACATGCCCATGGATAACCTACCTGTTCAAACAGCTTGCTCCACCAATGACCCAACTCGGGAAGGAAAGAGAGCTAGCCATGGAAGACCAACCTATTTATCCCCTGTCTATGTCAGCACGTAACAACAGGAAGTCAGTAGGCTCCTGGGAAATGTAGTTCAAAGGCACAAGATTTCCAATTACATATTACTTTCCAAAGCAGTCCATTCTGCTTTTGGAAAGCTGCAATTGTTAGGAAATTTTTCTTAAAACTAAATTTGCCACTTTGTAATATCCCCAAACTGCTCTTAGTTCTGCCTTCTGAAGTCAAATAAATGAATAATTGAATCTAAAAGCATTTATTAAGTACTATCTTTGTGCTGAGCACTGTGCCCAGAATTGGAGTTATAATGTATATGTCTTTTCTCTAAAGAAATGTCCACTTTGTTAGGGAATGTCAAAGTGGATAGAGCAATGAAGACAAACCTTTTAGAGACAGAATGTCCAAACTGCAACCCTTACACTGCATGTAAGATCCCCACTTTATCACAAACAGAGGAGGGAGGAAGCTCTCCAAGTGAGCTGCTGGGCATAAGGGTAGATGATGGAAGACATGTCCTCAGGTACACATGGAAAGGGCGAGGGGAGCAGCCCTATCTGGCATGCTCTGGCATGTTTGCTAAAGGATTACCAACACAGAGAGTGTTGGGCCTGAATTCAGGAAGACTCATTTTCCAGAATTCAAAGTTGACCTTGAAAAGAACTCTGACTCTTTTAAAATAAGATACCAGTTATCACAATTAATCAATAAAAATACAGTAATTATATTTTATAAGGGAAAAGTTTACACTCCACAGTAAATCTCTAGCTACTTCCTCTCTCTTCATAATCTAGCATTTCCATAGAATATGACTCATCAAGTAAGGGGAAAGCTTATCAGCTGTATTAGGCATGTCTGGATGAGTGGTGGGGGCCTTGGAAATGTGTTGATGACTTGATGGATGGACATTTGCTAGTATATCAGTCTGAAGACCTTCATAACCAACCAGGACTCAAGAAGCTGAGACGCCTCCTCAAGAAGATAACATCCAATCATTGCTGGAAAATATATCTTTCCACTCACTGTCACAGAATGGTCATCCCATCCATTGTCACAAAATGGAAATCCTGCCCATTGTTATAAAATGGACTATAATGTCATGAGCAACTATCCTAGGATTGGTGGTTGACTATTGAGGTGGAATCTTGAGTGATATAATGTTAGGATATAAAATAGGGGAGGGGAGCTCTCATTTAATTGTCTTAGATGGGAGGAAACTTAACATCTCAGCTTTGCTGAGAGATACTAGTCTCCTTCAATAAACCTGTTATTGGTTTGGAGCTTTGACTTTTTGTTTTATTTCAGAGTAGTTGAAAATATTCGTCACAGCTTCAGACACCTACTAGCTGTGTGACTCTAGACAAGTCACTTAACCCTGTTTGCTTCAGTTTCCTCATCTATAAAATGAACTAGAAAAGGAATTGGAAAAACACTATAACATTTTTGCCAAGAAAATCCAAATGGGATCATGAAGAGTCAGACACAACTGAAAATCAATTGAACACATGTAAGGTAGCTAGAACTGAAAAGGTATTTGTGCTAAAAGATGAAAGGAGTATTTTCAAGGCAGCAAAGTCCAAGAATGAGGGAAAGAGGAAGTTCAAATTCAGCTAAAAGAAAATCTAATCTCTCTTCCACATGATAGTCCTTCAACTATTTTAAGGAAAGCTATACTGTCCCCTTTGGTCTTTTGTACTTCAAGTTAAATGCCCCCCAATTTCTTTAGCTGATCTTCATATGCCATGATTTTAAGGCCCATTACTCTCCTGGATGCCCATATCTGAATGTCAAGTCAAAATTCTTTGTTTTATAAATAAGAAATTAAAGCCTAGAAAGATTAAATTTTACCTAATAAATAATTACAGGTACTTGAGCAAATGAGTGACATGATAAGAGGTCCTTTTCAACTCTAATAGAGTTCTAATGCTCTCTATTCTAAAGTTCTATCTATCTTTTATAAGTGTAGACAGCAAAGCCCCTGTAGGAGGATAGAAGAGATCGGTAGTACAAGAAGGAAATTATTGAGGGGACTTTGATCATGAGGATAGAATCAAAACTCTGGTGCCTTTTTGGCTGGCAGGAAAAGCCAGAAATTGCAGTAAAGGACAATGAGGCAAGAGCATCCTCCATTTTGAAAAGTTGCATCAGTTTAAGAAACGTATCAGACCCCTATACAAAAAAGCATATATTTGCTTTTTGTAATTATTAGAATAAATTGGAAAATTATTTTCAGAGTTCTAGGTTTTCATTCAGTTCTGTTCTGCCATTTCTTTTTCTTCTCCCAAAAATGACTTCTAACTTTGAGAAGAACTAGCACTAGGAAATGGGGAGAGCTGAGCATAGTAACAAGAAAATTGTAAATACACTCAAAAGATTTGGATTTGTATCCTTACTAAATTAATGACCACCTGGTAGGCCTTGGGCAAACCATTTAACCACTCTGGTCCTCAGTTTCCTTATTTGAAAAATAAAGGCATTGCATATATAGTTTTCAAGCTTCTTAAAGTTCTAAATTCTTGGAGCCTAAAAATTAGCCTGTTGAGAAAGATTATCCTAGTAACTGTGCAAAATAAACTAGCCTGGGTAGAAGCCAGAGGCAGAGAAATTGGAAAGGGGATTATTATAGTAATCCAGGAATGAATTCAGACAAAGCTAGTAACTGAAGGGATGAAGAGGAGTGGTTGGATCTAAGAGTCATTAAAGATGAATAACGGGAAACTATTTTGTGACTAATGACATAGGGACAAAGGGGTAAGGTGAAAATAACCTTTAAGGTGCAAGACTGTAAAATGCTTGGCATATGATATTATGATTGACAATGGTGGAGAAGGAAGGAAGAGCATCTCTTCCTTTGCCATGTTTATGGAGAGAAGGAATAATATATTGCTTTCTTAAGCTCTTGTTATGCCAATGAGGAGCCAATGAATCTTACATGCTTCCAACATCCACCTTCAACCTGTAAAAGCTATAAATGGAATTGCAGAAGTAAATGTGGGGAATTTATCTCCCTCCTTTCTCTACTTAATGCAAGCAATAAGCCACAGTGATTGATGCCTTAGAAGAGCTTCTAATGATAGTGTGTATTTACAGGCTATTGAGTGTGTAAAGCCAAGGAATTAAATAAAATGAATTTGGTCCATACATCCCTTAAATTTCACTCCATCATATATCATGCTTCAGCTCTCTGTTGTCTCTCTAGTAAGCCCACCTCTGAATTAATGGCCTCCAGTAGTGGATGTATAAACAGGCATCTCTTAAGCCAAATTGTCCAATTGACTTACCAAACAGAGAAAATGGGTCAGAAGCTTATGCAAACATCTGGAAATCATTTGAGCCAAAGAAACTACTCTATTGAAATATGGCTGAGTAAAATGCCTTGACTAATGGGAACTGCTACCAAATAGTCTTCTTGAAGCTTTTCTGTCTTGGGAATGAACCCAGAAAGGAGTCAACTCTTTCTTGTACATTTTGGAACCAAACTTCTCTTTCTCTCTAGGAAAAAGAACTATGCCCTCCATAGTTTAGCTCCATGAGTCACTCACAAGAAGCCCTGTTGTGTCAAATGTTTCTGTATCCCTCTGAGAACTGGGTCAAGGGCGAAAGCTGAAGTTTCTTTGGGCCTGTTAATGTAAGAGTTAATGACTTTTAAGTAAGTATCAAATCTGAACCTGAGACATCAACAAGTCCACCTCTCATATTTCATAACTGAGAGAATTGAGGCAGAGAGTGGTTAAAGGAGTTGTTCATACAGCTAAAGAGTCAAAAGTGGAATTTGAACCCAGGTTTCTTCTGAAATCAAGTTGCATGCTTTTCATTTCATCTTTCATGTTACTGAGGCTATAGCGGGGAATTCACAACATGAATGGTTATAATTGGAACTTCTTCCTAACATCAATCTGAAATCGAACTATAATCCACTGGGGCTATAGATGTATATGTAGAAAATCATAAAAGTCAACAGTTTTAAGCTATTAAGGTTTAAAATGTCACTAAGCTTTCTTGGACGCACGATATATATATTCCCATGTGGCAACCATTAAATCCCACCTCACATAAATTGTTTGTTTTTTGTTGATGTTGTTTTTTAATCCTTATCTTTTAGCTTAAAATAAATACTGTGAATTGATTCAGGGCAAAAGAGCAATAAAGGCTAGACAACAGTGGTCAAGAGACTTGACCAGGTTCACGCAGCTAGGGAGTGTCTGGGGTCATACTTGAACCCAGGATCCCATCTCTACACCTGGTTCTCAAGCCACTGAGCTATTTAATTGCTCCTGTGCTTGCTTCTTGAATCTAGGTAATATTTTTTGAGTCATCTTTATTTATTGTTTTTCAGATTTTTTTTGGCCAGTTTCAATCAATCAATATTTATTAAACACCCTCTATATCCCAAGCACTGTTTTAAGTGCTGGGAATGCAAAAAAGAAGCAAAAGACACACCCTACCCTCAAGGAGCTTATCAAGTGAAGAAGATAGCATTCAAATAAGTATATACAAAGGAAGACATAAATAGGAAATAATAAACAGTCTAATCCCTCCTCCAGCTAACAAATGGATAAAAAACACCTATTGAATAGATGTAGGTGGCAACTATAGCTCTTCCCACTGTTCTTTTTTCTATAATAAAAAATCTTTAGAATAAAAATAATTTCAGAATAAAAATATTTCAACTATTCCTCCTATAACATGGGCTCAAGTTTCTTCACCAGCATGGTTGCCTACCTTTGGTCACTCAAGCGTATTACTGTCCTTAAACTACAGATCCCAAGCCTGAATTTCTTATTGAAGTATGTCCTTCTGGATAATTAGTCCCATTGCTTAGCTAAGGTCATAGTCTAGGATATAGGTGGGAGAGGATGAAAAGAGAGAAATAATATCTTCTTTCCCCTTGATTTTGGGGGGCAGTTGGACTTAAGGGGAGACTAGAAAATTATTTCATGTTTCTAGTGACAGAATAAAATCAATCCTGGCTAATATGGCTGCTTAAGGCTAGAGAAGGAAGGAAGAAGAATCTCAGGTAGGTCTGATAAGAACTTGAGGAAGAGCTTAATGAAGAATTAAGAGGAGCTGAATGATAATAGTGACAACAGAGTCTTCTATTCACCCCCAACCATTCAGCTTTATCTAAATTAGAAGTTACTCTGAAATGAACCAGAAGAATCAAATAGCCATGGAGATTCATGTCTTACCCTATAAGATACTGGTTTTATGAAACCAAAAATGACAGAGTAGAATAAAAAGTCTTTTGAAGACTGGGGGCAATCTAACATAGATGGACAATCTTTCCATCTTTGACAAAACAAAGAAAATAGCCACAATTAGTAACAGACTGCCAAACTACTTATAATTAAAGAATTAAAACATGTAACAAGCCCACTCTTTCAACCTCTTTCAAAGTATATGCTGTTAAAAACTGTAATTCTTAAAAAATTATATAACAATAGCAAAAAAATTGTCTTGCCTGTGTGGAAAAAAAAAGCTCAGAATTCATGATTTGAACTTACAATTTGTATTGACTTTGTAATAAAAAGTTCATTGTAATTGTGTGACATTAAAATTCCCCCTATGGCTCAGTGTCACCATCTGTGAAATAAAAATTAGCCTTCTACAGATTGCTATACAGGAGCATCCTATATAATAACATTGCTTTGGCAAAGCTCATTTTACAATGGCATCATTAATAGATTATTGTCACTACTAAAAGTCAAGTCTCAAAATCCTCCTCTAATGTTGCTTATTATTGAGCTTAGCCACCCTCTTTCAGATTCCTTATCCCTAGCAACACTGCTTCAAAAGATAAGATGGTATAGTGAAGGGAGGTCTAGAATTGGACTCAGGAAGAACTGGATTTGAATCCTGTATCAAGCACTTACTAGCTGTGTGAGCATGAGCAAATAACTTTTGATACAGGATTCAAACCCAGTTCATTTTGGGTCCAATACTAGACCTCTGTTCACTATGCCATTGGAAGGGAAAAGGCACTACTAGTTGGGGGATCAGAAAGTGCTACTTGAGCTCAGTGTTCAAGGAAGAGAAGGAATGTATGAGGCAGAAGTGGGGAAGGAGTGTATTACAAGCATGAGAGATAGTGCAAAGGCATGCATATGGGAGATGGAAGGTAATATGTGAGGAACAATTCACCAAGAATTTATTAAATGCTAATTATCTACCAGGTATGGTAGTAAGCACTGGAAAATAGCAAAAAAAAAAGAAAGGCAGTCCCTTCAGTGAGCTCACATTCTAATGGGGAAAATATATATACATATATATAAATGAGAGCTAAAAACTGGGTTGGTGGAGTAATGAGATGGAGAAAATGTCCACAGCAGGCCACAATGGCACAGCCTTGAAAATTAGCAGATATAGACATAATTCAGAGGAAGGGCAGCAGTGTAGGTAGGCTTCATTGGCTTTCTCCATTGTGAGGTAAGCCTTCTTCCTTTTTCTCTCCTCTTGGGATTGGCACCTCCCCAAACCCAAGAAATGTGGGGGGAAGAGCCCAGAGGAAAGACACAGGAATCTAGGCTTTATTGACTTTGCTATGCAAGTACCTGAGGGTACAGGTGTCATTTGTCTTTATTTGGGAGAACTCTCATAGACCAATTAGCCCTACACCTATATATAATACCCCTGCTCTCTCAGGGAGGGGAGGACACTCCTACCCCAGGAAGGAGAAGACCTCCTACCTGTTCCCTAGAAGTGAGGAGTCCACAGAGTATGTTGTCCCCAGACACACAATAAAATCCTGTTTTACTCATAGAGAAGGTCTGAGACTGAATTCTTTCAAGAATGACACTGATCTAGACTTCACCTGAAAGAATGGTCAATCTAGGAACTTCCTCAAAATGTTGGTTCCAGGAAGAACTCACCAATGGGACAGAGGTGGAAGGATATTCCAGGATGAGAAGGCAGGTGAAGTGTGATAATTAAGTCTGAAGAGATAGGTCTAGAGCTACGAAAAGAAGGAAAAAAGAAGAGAGTAAATAACATTTTGGTTGGATCATAGAGACTAAAAGAGAGAGTAATGTATAATGAGTCTGACATACATTATTGTGGCCATACTGAGAAAAATTTCAAATGTGAAACAGAGGAGTATGCATTTGATCCCAGAGGCTAGAGGAAGACACTAGAGTTTAATCAGTTGGAGAGTGACATGGTCAGATTTGCACTTGAGTAAAATGATTAGCAGCTTGTGGAGGATGAACTGGAATGATAAAATAAATCTTAAGGTAGAGAAATTATTTCAGAGGGCATTGCAATTGTCTGTAAAAGAGATGATGACAGACTGAACTAAGACAGTAATTATATGAGTATAGAGAAAAGATAAGAAAAATGTTATGGAAGTAAAAATAAGATTTAGCAACTAAATGCTTAAGTGGAATGAGAAGAGTGAGGAGTCAAGGATGACATAAATGTTAAAGACTTGAGAGATGGGAAAAACATTGGGATCTTTGAGAAAACAGGTGGTTCAAGAGGAAATAACAGGATGTGGCAAAAATGTATTAGTCAAGATACAAAAAGTAAAAGCCAAGTCTCCAAGCCAATCATATAATCATACTGCCCTTTGTGAATGTGAAATCCCATACATCCCATCATTTTATAATATGCTGTATATATAAATGTATGTATATGTATTCTGTTCTGATATCGCACCCCACCATGATTTAAACTTCTGACCTCAATCACAACATACCAGGGGAAATGAATCTAGTTAACATTTCTGTTCTGTTTTGGTTCTATTTTTTTTCTTAATCAAAGGCCAAAGAACCTGAGTCTAGAATATCTGTTAATGCTGTTATAATTGTTCTAACAATTTTTTTGTAATTGTTCTAAACAACTTATCTTTATTTGTAATTGGTCTAAGATCCCCTTCAAAGTCAACATGGCCCATGGAATACACATGCTGACAGCATTGTGCTAATAATACTAGAGCATGGTACTAATAATATGGGAGAAGGATTGCTCAGAAAAACTTAGGAAATGTATTTTAGAGTTTTAAAAGAAATATGGAATGTTGATGATTAGGACTATGCCTGTTGAAAATTTCCTCAATGAATTTGGGTATTTCCCACTTATATCACTATTCCTGAAACATTAATTATCCTTCACTCATTGTTTTTGCCTAATATTGTATTTCTGTAGAACCAGTTAGGAATATTTGGTGTATTGTGGAATGTATAGATTCAATTTTTTGAATTGCATTTATTGCAATTTATTAAAGACATTTATTAAGTGACTAGGACATGACAGGTACTACATTAGGTATTGAGGATATGAAAAAAATATGAAAATGTCTCTGTCTTCAAGGAGTTTATATCCTACTGGATTGTATAGATTAATGAAATGATGCCTTTGAAAGATCTATGAATAACAACTTAAATTTAAAGCTATTTGTATGTCATGTAGAGGCAATCATTGCTTTATTTCCCATGCATGCGTGTAGCTCTTTTTTATCCTCATTTCTAAATAAATTATTGCTTCCTCTGACAGATGCAAGGAATAAAAAGGGGGGAAAATTGAATACTTAAAGATTCACTTAGGATACTATCCTATTTCCTTTTTAGTTTATACGTAAATATTAAATTAGTTTCTCTTCTGGACATAAATGAGATATGGAGGGTGACATCATAATTTTAGTAATAGTCGGGTACTTAATGAGATCTTACTGGCATGAAAGAATAGATTTTCTTTTTTAGCATTTAACTTACTGCCAGAGGTGACAAAGGTACAAGAACAAATAAAATTATTTTAAACTTTTCAAATACATACCAAGTATCTATAATTCTAATTGCATAACAAGTTATTTTACCTATTCCTTGTAATCTCCTCAACTTAATATTTTATCGTTAAAATGTCCCTTATAAATAATTCTCCCTGCTATAAAGAGGGGTATGCTGACATCCAAGTATGCTATTTTAATCAGTAAAAGTATCATCATGGTTTTTTAGCCTGAGGTGCTCCCTGATGAATATAGCACAAGTTAGATGGTATGGCCTATAATTTGGCTGTGTAAAATTCTTTTTTGCATTTGTTTTCACTTTTTGAAGTTGTTTAATAAATTCAGCTAGGTGACTACATAACTACACAAACTCACATTATATACTTTTTAACATCTATGTAGTTAAGCATAATGGGAAATACAAAGATAACTAGGACATAGTTTCTACCCTGAAGAACCAATTAGTTACTCATGACTCTCAATATAATTGAAAGAAGGTTGAGAACAAGGTTCCTTATATTGTAACCACTTAAAGATTATTATTTCTCTGACCTTTTTCTAATTTGGGTAAAAATTTTGGTATATCAAGCTTGAGGAGACACTAGAGATAGGAGGTTGAGTGATAGACCCAGGATATAATCTTCAAATTATTAATACAGGTAAAACATAATAAGTGGTTTCGGGTACATTTTTAGGAGTAAGGATCCATAGTATATCTTGAACCTGGGGTAGCCTTCCCCTGGAAGGCAACAAAAAAAGGTGGGCTGGGATTTTTATCCCAAAGGGAACTACACTATCATGATCTCTCATTTCTAAACTGCAGGCACAAATTCATCAATTTTCTTGACTCTAATGAAGAAAAGTAATATTTTTTATTTCCAACCCAAGATCACCACTCTAGTGATAATAGACTGGAAATGTAAGCTATACATAATAAGAGACAGGGGGTATAAAATATTTATGTATTCATTCTTTCATTCAACAAGAATTTTTCTAGCAATAATTATGTGTTAGGCACTGAGGATTCAAGGAAGATAGGAGAATTCTGTAATGACACAGTGCCTGCCTAGAAAGTGCTTGCTTCAGAGGAAGGTGAAGGGTTTATGCAATTATACGAATAACTATAATATATTATTCCAAATAATCCCTAACCAAGTGCCAGTGGAAGCTCAATAAATACTTTTTCAGTGAATGAATATATGAACAAATAAATGAACTATCTGGTTCGTGTACAGATGATGTAGACATTATCACTTAATAAAATGATTATTTCATTTTGCATAATCTCAAAAATATAATTAACAAGAAATAGAGTTTTTTTCAAATGCAAAATGACATGAAATTCAATAAAATAGTAACAGCAGGAAAAATCTGGAGATTTCCACTTTACAAATTTTTCTATTTTATTCTACAACTCTACAAATTATTTTATTCTACATCAATTCTTGCATCTGTGCCACTGTTCTAACTGGATATGCAGAATAATGGTGATCTTTGTGTTTGTCTAGCTAACAGGAAGTCAGGACAAAGAAGTATTTCTGACTCTCCATAATGTTGGCAATATGCAGAGGAAGGAAGTGGGCTGGAGTCAGACACAGGCACAGGCCACACAGCCCACTACAGTAGCTAATACAATAGAACTAATAGGGGTCTTCTATGAAGCAGCAATGTATTTCTCTTCAATAGAGAACAGTTTGCAGCAATTATTAACAGCTACCTCCCCAAAGTTAGAGTTTCTCACTATCCACCATTAGTATTGAAAGGTGTGAAAGAAATCAGCCTCAGTAGAATGGTGGCATCTTTATTTTCTTTCTGCATATTTTAGGCTGGAGGTGGTGGAATAAATGTCTCCCAGGGACTATCACAATTTACATCTTTGGACACAACAAATTATGTAGATAAGGAGCAATGGAGGGCCAGATCAAGGACAAATTTCCACCACTCAGGAGAATAGGGACCTTGGCTGACTTCTGCCTTTCATCTAAAAGGGAGTAGTGCTTGTTTCCATTTTTTAATAAATCTGCTTTCTTGAGATTAGACCTCCAAGAAGAAGCACTGTATTCTTCAGATAATTTTATAAGACACATAGAAAAATGGATGGCCAAGCCACTAAGAAGCATAGTTATAAGGGAAAATTTATACCAGCCAACATTCTAAAACATAATTTTCTCACTAATATTTTAATTGGGAATATGATATTGTGAATTTTAAAACTATTCCACCCTACTCAGACTGTAATTTAGAAGATGTGATTTAACTATTTCCTGATTGTAACAATGGAGATACTTGATCAGGAATGTCTTGGGAACTTTACATTGCTCCTCCCTACTTAAACCTTACTATAGGGGAAGATAAAGTTGTAATCTCCTGATTGAACAATGAAGGTACTTAGTTCTCACCTTATAGTGAAGCTAGAACATTAAGCTAAGTCTATTTTTAGATCTTAATAAAAAAAAAGATGTTAAGTAATTATAAAGGTTAAATTAATTTAAAAAAAAAAGGTCAAGTAACTAACAAAAGGTGAACTTAACAAAGAAGTATTAAGAAACTCGAAAATCTAATCAAAGAAGGTGAGAACTAAAAGTATGGGCAGCCCTGGAGAAAGCCTTTGATGTGATTTGTAGATGTGAAAGTTTAGAGGAGGAGACACAAAGGTGAAAGGTCTATATATTTGAGATTTTTCATCTCTCAAAAATAAACACCCTCTTTCCCCGGAGAGGTGGATCTGGATGATCACTTCCTGTGAGCAGCCTGGACACCAGTTCAATCCTGGAACTCAACCTGGAGGAGCTCACTCAGACAGCTTCCTTGAGGTAAGTGATAAGACTGACTTCCTTTTCCCTTAGGTTCCCTTAGGTTCAGGGAGGCCCCTTTGGCCTAGGTCTTTAACTCCTGCCTGAGCCGGAGCAGTTTAAATTAACTCTTTCCTCTCCCTTTCTCTTCTCCTTAATTCCTTCTCTCTGTGTTAATTAAAATCACCATAATTTCCAGCTGACTTGGGTATTTTATTATTTGGGATTTTCCCTGGCGATCAATTAATTTAGATTTTAAGTCACAACTATAAAATTATCCTTTACAATATAAAATGGTATAGTGAGAAAAATGCTGTATTAGGGATCAAAGAGTCTGGGTTTAAATTCTAATTCTGACACTTCCTAGCCATATGATATTTTTTCTGTGAAATCTTTTTAATTAATTGTTTGTTACAATTAAAATTCTGAGGTATCTCCCTCCCTCATCAACCTGTACTAGAAAAGGCACAATTTGACAAAAAAAAAAAAAGACATGTGTATGTAATACATTTGTGTATATATACACATATATAAAACCATGCCTTGCTGGTTTCTATATATCAGTTCTCTCTCTGGAGGTATACATACAACTCATTCTTCAAACATCATTTCTGTTGCTATATGTAATGTTCTCTTGGTTCTGCTCATTTCACTCTTCATAATTTCATGTAGATCTTCCCATGTCATTTTTTTAATTAACCTACTTTACATGCCCAATGCCACACCTATCAAACTATGCAAAAATTATTTGATAGAGCTAGAAAAATAATAACAAAATTCATCTGGAAAAACAAAAGGACAAGAAATCAAGGAAATTAATGAAAAATAAATATGAAGGAACGTGTCTTAATTATTTCAGATCTCAAACTGTATTATAAAGTGGCAACTATAAAAACAACCTCATTCTGGCTAAAAAATAGAGTAGTGGATCAATAGATTAGGTACTTGACACATAGCAGTAAATGACCATAATAAATTAGTGTTTGACAACTAAAGATTCAAGCTTTTGGAAGAAGAACTCACTGACAAAAACAGCTGGGAAAACTGGAAAACAGCATGGCAGAAACTAAGGCACAGACCAACACTTCACACCATATAGAAAAGTAATGTCAAAATTGATATATGATTTAGAAATAAAAGGGTGACACCATAAATAAATTAGGACAGCATGGAATACTTGTCAGAAATGTGGGTAAGGGAAGAATTTTTATCCACACAAGACATAGAGAACATTATGAGGCATAAAATGGATAACTTAAACAGCATTAAGTTAAAAAAAAAAAGACTTTCTGCACAAAGAAAACCAATTCAACCAAGTTTAGAAAGGAAATAATTAGGAAAAAAATTATAGCAGTGTCTCTGACAAATGCCCAATTTCTCAAATATATAGAGAACTGAGTCAAATTTGTAAGAACAGAAAGCACTCCCCAATTGATAAATGGTCAAATATATGAACAGGCGAAGAAATTAAAACTATCTTTAATCATATAAAAAATGCTTCAAATCATTATTGATTAGAGAATTGCAATTTAGAACAATTCTGAAGTACCATCTCACACTTATCAAACTGGTTAATATGACAAATGTTGGAGGGGATGTGGTAAAACTGGGGCCCTAAGACCCTATTAGTGGAACTGTGAAGCAATTCAACCATTCTAGAGAGTAATTTGGAATCATGCCCAAGGGACCATCAAACTGTGTATCCTTTGACCCGGAAATATAATTACTAGTTCTGTTTCCCAAAGAGATCAAAGATAGTGGAAAAGACCTACTTATACAAAAATATTTATAGAGCACTTTTACTGTGTGACAATAAACTGAAAACTGAAAGGAAATGGCTGAACAGGTTGTGGTATATAAATGTAATAGAATATTATTGTGCCTTAAGAAATGAAAAGTAAGACAATCACAAAAAAAAAATTCTGGAAAGATTTATTTGAAACAATGAAAAGTAAAGTGAGCAAGAACCAGGTCACTTTAACACAGTAACAGCAATAATGTGTGATGATCAGCTGTGAATGAATTAAGGCTTTATCAACAATGCAAGGATCCAGGACAGCACAAGGGACTCGTGATGAAAAAAAATCTTGAATGAAGCTTGAAACATACCATTCTTCACTTTATTTTCTCTATGAATTTTTCGCTAGTGTAAGCAATATGTGCTTTCTTACACAGCATGATAATTATGGATATATGTATTGTAAAATAACATGTTCAACTTATATCATGTTACATTCCATTTTGGGTAGGGGAGTTGAGGGTAGGAAAGAAGAGAACATAGATTGTAAAGTGTCAGAAAATAATTATTAAAAATTATATCAACATATACACTTTTTTAATTAATCCACTCATTTCTTTTGGTATAGTAATATTTCATCATAATCAGTCATAATCAATTTAGTTATTCCCCTGCTGATGGATATTCTCTCAATTTCCAGTTCTTTGCCATCACAAAGAGGACTGCTAAAAACCATTTAGAACTTATAGACTCTAAAGTAGAATATGTCTTTATTTTTCCCCATCTCTTCTAACATTTATTTTACCCTTTTACCATTTTAGCCAAACTGAAAGGTATGAGAAATCTCAGAGTTGTCTTGATTTTCATTTCTCTAATAAATGAGAGAGCATTTTTCACCTAGTTTTAATTATTATTTCTTCTTCCAAAAATTATATATTCATATCTCTTGACTCTTTATCAATTGGGGAATGGTTCATATTCTTATAAATTTGAGAAAATTCTCTAAATATTTTAAATATGAGACCTCTATTCAAGAAACTCAATTCAAGAAATTCCCCAAATTTTTTTTTGTTTTTCTTCTAATCTTGGCCATATTTGTTTTATTTGTACAAAATCTTTTAAAGTTAATGTATCAAATTTATCCATTTTACATCTTGCAATGCTTTCCATTTCTTGTTTATTCATAAATTCTTCTCCTAACCATAAATCTAATTGGTAATATGTTCCTTGTTCTTTTAATTTGCTTTTATGCTTAGGTCATGTATCCATTTTGATCTTATCTTGGTAAATGGTATAAGATATTTGTCTATACCTAATTTCTGTCAGAACTGCTTTCCAATTTTCCCAACATTTTTTATCAAATAGTGATTTCTTATCCTCAAAATTTAGATATTTATTTTTGTTCTAATCATCTATTTTTTATTTCTTAATTAGTACCAGATAATTTTGATCATTACTGCTTCATAATACACTTTAAAATCTGGTATTGGCAGACATCCTTCCTTCACATGTTTTCACTAATTCCCTTGATATTCTTGGCCTTTTGTTATACTAAATGAATTTTGAAAAAAAGAGATAATAATAGATACACCAATAAAATAACCTTAGATAGAAAAAAAAATGCCAAGGAGAATATCTGCCAAAACAAACTCAGGAACTACATTAATATAAGTATAAAACACTTAAATTTTTATTATAATTTTTAAAAATGTCTAGATTACATATCAAAATAACTTTAAATATTCATTTTCTGATATTTTGCAATCCATGGGCTCTCACTCCCTTCTATCCTTTCCCTCTCCCCAAAAGGGCACATAATATGATATAGGTTGCACATATATTATCATGTAATACATATTTCTATGTTCATCATATTGTAAATAAAGACATATTGCTTATACTAGTGAAAAAATTCATGAAGAAAATAAAGAATGATATGTTGTTATTGGCCAATACAACAGTAAAGGAAAATAATAAATGTTGGAGGGATTGTGGCAAAATTTGGACACTAATGTAGAGTTGTGAATTGATCCAACCATTCTGGAAGGCAATTCAGAACTATGCCCAAAGGGCTTTAAACCAATACCTAACCTTTAATCCAGCAATACCACTACTAGGTTTGTACCCTAAAGAGATAATAATGAAAAATGTTTGTAGAAAAATATTCATAGTCATGCACTTTGTGGTGCCAATAAATTGGAAAATGAAGGGTGTTCCTGGATTGGGGAATGGTTGAACAAATTGCGGTATATGAGGGTGATGGAATATTACCATGCTGTATGTAATGATGAACTCGAGGATTTCTTTATGAATTGGAAGAACCTCCAGGAACTGAACCAGAGTAAAATGAGCAGAACCAAGAGAACATTATACACAGAAAGTGAAACATTGTGGAACAATACAATGTAATTGATTTTGCTAATAAATGACAATCTCAAGGGATTTATGAGAAATAATGTCATTCCCACTAAAAGAAAGAACTGTGAGAGTAGAAACAAAGAATAAAAACAAATGACTTGTCATTTGTTTATATGGGTATATGATTTGGGGTTTTGGTTTTAAAATAATATAAAAATAGGTACAAGTAATAACATTTGTATAACCTAATGGAAGAGATTATTGGATCCAGGAGAGGAGAGGAAAGAGGGGAGGGAAAGAAAATGAAATAAGAAAACATGGAAAAAAATTTTAAAATAAAAAAAATTTTAAGAATGATGTTTCAATTTGCATTCAAAATCTATCTATTCTTTCTATGGTTGTGGATATCCTTTTTTTGTCATGAATCTCTTGGAGTTGTCCTAAATCTTTGCCTTATTGATAATATTTGCCATTCACAATTGATTTATATACATTATTGTTGTTACTATGTAGAAATTTTTTCATGTTCTGCTCACTTTACTTTGCCTCACTTCATATGTCCTTCCAGGGTTTTTAGTAATCATCTTCATTTATCATTTTTATGGCACAATAGTATCCCATCATAAGCATTTATCACAAATTGTTTAGCCATTCTACAATTGATGAACATCCCTTCAGTTTCCAGTTCTTTACTACCACAAAAATACCTCCTTTAAATATTTTTGTACAGATCGATTCTTTCCAAACAAAAGTTTCAATAGTGATGTGAATGGGCCAAGGCTAACAACCAGGGCCATGTGGACATTGGCAAGGGTAGAAAACACCAACAAATATGAGAATCAGCAAAAATCTTCTGTTGGAGGTAGCATCTGAGCTGAGTTTTGATGGGGACCAGAATTCCCAGACACAGGATAATTTAGGCAAAAGGAGATGACTGAGAGATGATATATCATTAATATAGAACATCAAAAATTAGCCTTTCACTTAACTACATTATATTGCAGGCAGGAACTTTTGTAATGTAAGCTTAAAAATTAAAATCCAAATACTTCAAGCATTATATTTTATAAGAATTTCTTAATAATAACTTGAAGAAAAAGAGAGAGGAGAGAGAGAAAGAGAGAAGAGAGAGATCAGGATGCTCCCTGATGGAGAGAGAGAGAGAGAGAGAGAGAGAGAGAGAGAGAGAGAGAGAGAGAGAGAGAGAGAGAGAGAGAGAGAGAGAGAGAGAGAGAAATCAGGATGCTCCCTGACTGGGTTTTTCAAACCTTTGACAGCCTACTGACTTTCAACATCTTGCCAGTGGACCAGCTGTTGGCCCTTTCTCCTTTACTAGGGCTACCCAGGGGCCATTTGCTCTGCTTTGTTGTTCACCACCTTAATTGCTGATTTTCACATTGACCTGAGGGAGGGCCACAACTTGGATTTTGTCTTAGTGATCAAGGTCCCCTAAATAACTTCCTTTGCATGGATGGTACCTTCAGTTCTACCTTTTCTCACTTAAGAACACTAGTCAGGATTACAAGGATCATCTCTTACCTGAAAGAAATGGAAACCTGCTTGGGCGGATCAGGTCTGAGATGAAAGTGAAGGGTCTGTTTAGCAGTCCTACTAAATGCCTTTATATTTCTGGAGAGTAAAATAAATGTGATAGATTATTATCTCACTTTTTAATATATCTGTTAATGTGTAATTTTGTATTTTCACTTTTTCTTTAGTGGTAAAGGATTTATCTTCTCATTGATATCTACTTGGGACATTGATAACCTTTTCTAAAAAGGATTCTCTTAATCTCCTTTTAATGACAATAGCTATATGTTTTTAGAATTTTTCCCTGGACTTCTACTTTAGGGTTAAGGCATAACAAACCAGAGAGAAAGATAGAAAAGTCTGATTTTTCTCTTTGGGTTCTAGTTCACCCAAAATTAATTCTGGCTCCATGTCAATCCAGATATAGGAGCCTCTGTATGTACCTCACCACCATCATAAGTCATATAAATTCTGAAAAATGATATCTGAAAATATTTTAAATAGATACAAATAGTTTCCACCCATTCTGAGCTAACAAAAATCTCTTTTGGTAAAGCCCAAATCCTCTGAAATTCCTAAGACCCACTTCAGCCACTCACAAACTGAATGACCTTAGAGAAGTCATAGCTTCGCTGAGCTTCATTTTTCTCCTCTGTAAAATGAAGGGGATGAATTGGATGTATCCTAAAGTATTGTCTTGCTCAAATCTATGCCCTATAAGCTGACATCAATATCAGCTTCAGACTGTATGTGGCTTCATGGATTCCAGGGACAGGGGCTGGAGTTTGTACACTGTAGCATCTCTCTCTTCTGGGCATAAGCTTTTCTTGGAAAGTCGATTCTAACTGGAGCTTCCACTATTGAAAAATAGTCACTTTCGATACATTTAGGGAGCTTATGCTGCCCCCTGCTGGCAGCTGTTTTGCCATTACTTCTGAAGTTGTGATGTCTTCCACTAGTTCTAAAATCTGATTTTTTTTTTTTGGTAAGGTTTGTTTGTTTGTTTTTAAAATGTGGTGTGAATGTGTCTTTTTTCCTCTCCTTCAAAATTAAATAAAAATTTATTTTAAAAGTCTGGGGATCCTTTTTTATTCACTTTGACTCCCATACTT
The DNA here is from genome assembly GCF_027887165.1 of Monodelphis domestica. Classification (NCBI taxonomy): domain Eukaryota; kingdom Metazoa; phylum Chordata; class Mammalia; order Didelphimorphia; family Didelphidae; genus Monodelphis; species Monodelphis domestica. The sequence goes on from NC_077228.1 coordinate 471,161,860, forward strand.
TTAAAAATGCTCCAAATCACTTATAATAAGAAAAATGCAAATCAAAACAATAAAATATAACAGAAGACTGGAATATTTAATGTTGAAGGGGGTATGAAAGAAAGACACAATAAGGCTTTGTTGATGGTAATGAGAATTAGTCCAGACATTCTAGAAATTATGCAAATAAAGTGTGTAAACTATTCATGCCTTCTGACCCAGAGATCCTACTCATAGGCATATACCCCAGTGATGACATTGATAAAAAGAAAGACCACCATATATACTAAAGTATTTTTAGCAGCCCTTTTTGTGGTGGCAAAGAAATGTAAAATTTAGGAGCCCATCCATTGGGACATGGCTAAACAAACTACGGTAGTTGAATGTAGTGGAATATAATTGTTCTTTAAGAAAAGAAAACAAGAAATGCATTGTGGGATGATGGGGGAGTAGGGTAATACCTTTACGAAATGGAAGCTATACATGGCAAAAATAGCCAGGAGTCTGAAGTGAAGCTAAACTGCAACAGAGGAAAGTTTCGGGCCACTTTGGCAGAAAAGGATCAAACAAACAAACAAAAAATTAAACAACAAGGTAATCACTGGGGGCAGGATTAGTAACCTCACCTAATTTGCCTGCATCCTAAAGGACATTACCTAAATCAGCAGGCAGAGGACCTTAGGAGTAGCTGTGTTTGCTGCAGCCTCTGCTCCTGACACCCCACTGACTCAGAGGTAGGGATAGAAGAAGTGGATACCACGGAGTTTGCAGGCTCCAGGGCCTGAGAGCAGAAGCTCATGCATTGTTGCTAGTGAACAAGGGACTTCAGAGGTCCAAGGAACACATACTGGACACTGGCTCTGTCCTGTGCTGCTGCAACAGGAAAGGAAGAGTGAGGACTGAGCAAGCACTAGTGAGTATGGTTACTGCGGAGCCTCGGTCCCATCAGCTGTGGTCACTGCCAGGATAGTGGAGTACCTGGATACTGCCACAGGGGAAGCTGGTAGCAGCAGCAACAGAACTGCTACCTGGCTCTGGGTGGAATGCCTGAGGTCAATCACAGACTGGTTGTTGAGCATAGGAACCAGGACTAGAGCAGACCTTAGATTATAAAAATTGGAAAAACTAAGTAGGAGCCAGGTAAAAACAAACACTAAAGCCTTAGGCAATATACTTTTGTACAATAGGAACACTGAGAGTTCAGTCAAAAGCCAATAATTAAATTTATTGGCCTGGCTGCTAAAATTTAAAAAATAAAAATGAGCAAGCAAAGGAGAAAGAACCGAACTATTGATAGCTATTATGGGGACAGAAGATTATGGCTCAAACTCAGAGGATAGTGAAGTAAAAATACTACTTAAAATGTAGCAAAGAAACACAGTAAATGGCCACAAGCATAAAAAGAACTATTGGAAGAGCTTAAAAAAGGCCTCAAAAATTAAATGAGAAAAGTTGAGGAAAATGAGGAAAAAAGAAGCAATACAAGAAAATAAAGAAAATTGTAACAGTCCAGCACATATGTATAATTAAGATGTAAGGATTGTGTGTGGACACATGGCCATTCTTGTGCATGGCAATGAACTCCAATCCCAGCATTGCTAAGGTTAAGGCGCGAAACTTAGACCCCTTTGTCTTACCCACCTTTACCTTGTTCGAATCTACACCTGAACCAATCAATACACTCTGTATTCATGTTTATGCATTACGCATCTTTGCATATCAAAGACATTAAAAGGAGCAGCCACAGGCACCTCCCCCCCCCCCTCTCTCTCTCTTAATAAATGATTATAACTCTGGCCAGATCTCCTTTTTACTTGTTATGTCATCAAAAAATGTAGCAGTCCAGGCCACATGTGTAATTAAGATGTAAGGATTGTGTGTGGGCACATGGCCATTCTTGCACATGGCAATGAACTCTGATCCCAGCATTGCTAGGGTCAAGGCATGAAAACTTAGTTCCCTTTGTTTTAGCCATGCTGGGATAAAACCCCACCTTCACCTTGTCGTAATTTACAATTAACCAATGGTAATACACTATGTAATTCATCAATATGTATTGGGTACATTTGCATATCAAAGACATTAAAAGGAGAGCCCCCAGCCACCTCTCTCTGAGATCTCAATGGATTGCCTAACACTGTCTCTTCTCTTTTTCTCTCCTCTCTATCTCTCACCTGAAACCTGGCCTTTGGCCAGGTGCCTTTCTTTTCCAATGCTAATACCTAGCTCCTTCTAATTCATCCTATCATACTCTGTCTATTCTCTCAGATAAGCTATATCATCCTCTGACCGGTGTAGTGTTAAAGTTGGATCACTGGATGGATTCTGCCTTTGGGTTATTCAGAGATCGGAGTTGGCTGCGGCTCCATTAAAATCAATATTGCCTGGTTCCTGACTCAATTCTGCCATCTCTTACCTGGATCCCTCATGCCCCCCGCGGAATTCCAAACTACTATCCTTTCTCTCTCTTTCTTATCTTATGGCTCTTGCAGGCGAGAGGCCGCAAAAAAAAAAAAAAAAAACCTCACCTGGAAAATAGAAGAAGAAACAATATAAGAATGGTTGGACTCCTGGAAAGTTATAACTTAAAAAGGAGTTTAGACACTATACTCCAAGAAATGATCAAAGAAAACTGCCCAGAATTTCTAAAATCAGAGGATAAAATGGAAATTGAAAGAAAATACCAATCACTACCTCAAAGAGGCCCAAAGATAAAAATGCACAGGAACATCATTGCAAAGTTCCATAAATCCCAGGCTAAGAATAAAATACTACAAGCAACACGAAAAAAAAAAACAATGTAGAGCTATGGACAGAATAACACAAGACTTAGCAGATACAACATTAAAAGGACACAGAACATGAAAAACATATCATAGAGCAAAAGAATGGGGCTTATAACCAAGAATAACATCCAGCAAAGATGAGCATAATTATAAAAAAATAAAAAATAGACATTTAACAAACTAAAGGAGTTTCATTTCAGCTATTCCTAGGGGAAAACTCAGAGCTCAGCAGAAAATTTGATCTAAAAGAAACATACAAAGGTAATGGAAGACTGATCATAAGTAACCCAAAAGATCAAATTGTTTAATTCTTTTATTGGAAAATGATACTATGGTACCAAAGAATGGCATCATTGCCTGGATTTTTTGAAGGCGCATGTATGAAGGGAAGATTTGAAGTTGAGATGAATGTAGTAAAATGAGCTGAAATGGTAGTGGAATACACCAGGAGGAAGTAGAGTAGATGCTTAATAAGTAGCAATGTCAGTATTACTATATTATAGAGTGATTAAGGCAGAAATAAGTTATAATCATATATCAATTATGAAGGTTTTATTTTACAAATATCATCATAGTCACAAATATTTCAGATTATAAGAGGGAAAATCAATGATGACAATAGATTTATTTTTTTTTTCACCATGACAAAAAAATTACTCAATATTGCTGTATTCCATAATGGTTAAGAAGAGAATAATTCAAATGCAAATATTATCAATTTGATAAATGGAAAAAATACTACTAATTCTTTTAAAGTATAGAAGTTGTCCTGAATTCACCAAGTATTTTAAATTATATGGGCACATAGTCAGGTCATTAATATGGAGTATGTTTAATTAAAAATGTAAAAGAGTCTGTTTTGACCTAAAAGAATATCCTAAAAGTTCTTTCTTTTCTCCTTTTAATCTCCAATTTTAAGTCTTCTCTACTTTGTCTTGCCTCTTGCTCTTGTTCTCCATCTTACCTTTCTTTCAGATTTTTTTTTTCAGATTTTATACTGGAAAATCCTGAAGTTGGAGTTGAGAATCCTGGGTGTCTCTCCCTGATAGTCCTACTATCTTGGACAAATCATTTATCTTCCCTGCTCTTTAGATTGCTTGTCCAAAAAGTGGGGATAATAATAGCTACCCCTCAGTATTCAGTACAACTGCATACACAGACATACCCACACCCTCACCCATATTTCTTGTTCTTTTTACCTTTGATTCCCCTTTCTCTCTGCTTGTTCTTTCCTTTTTTCAGTTAATTTCTTTCCTTCCCTTCCCTTTTCTCAAAAATTATCTAATTACTTTAGGATTTATTTTTGTTGTTTTAAACCCTTACCTTCTGTCTTAGAATCAATACTGTATATTGGTTCTAAGGTAGAAGAGTGATAAGGGCTAGGCAATGGAGGTTAAAGGACTTGCCTAGGGTCACAAAGCTAGGAAGTGTCTAAGACCAGATTTGAATCTAAGACCTTCTGGTCTCTAGGCCTGGCTTTCAATCCATTGAGCCACCCAGCTGTCCCCTGTTATTGTTGTTTTTTTTTAAATAATCTTTTTCACCAAGTTAAAGTGTTATCATTTTACTAGTATTTCAAGGAGTGAGTATACCAGAGTTATCGAGTTTCAAGTGTTTGCTAGTATTTAGTGATTTCAAGTTAATAAGTATATAACAAAGAGTGGTGACAATAAGTAGGGATGCTTTATATGCAGGTTAAAAATTTATGGGTCAAATCATTTTTTTAATCTGTGAAGCCATTTTCATATATGAGAGTGGCTTAGAATCCCCTGGCTTATGTCACTAACTATTCAGATGACTTACTAGTTGACCTTGTAAGATTCACTCAAAATTTGGATGTTTCAGTTTTCTTATATATAGATAAAAATAATGATTCTTCTTTTACCCAACAAGTATAGAGATTCCTATAGGTGGAAAAGATTTTGAATATAACCTTTGACTCAAAGGACTAATTTCAGGGTACTTTCTCCTTTTTGGTAGAGATCAGTGCCAAGTCCCTGGATCATGAAGAGTCAGACATGACTGCAAAATGACTAAAAATGCCTTTTAATAGTCCAACAGGCAGACAGCAAGCATTTATTGTTTGTTATGTGCTAGATACTGGTTTAAGTGCTAGGAATACAAATAAGAGTCAAAGGAGAGAGCCCCTTTACTCAGGGAGATCGAATTCCAATGGAGAAAAATAATATATAAAAAGGGAACTGAAAAACTAGAGATGGGAGTCAGGGAGAAGGCCCTGTACAGGGGAATGGTGATGAGAGTCAGAAACACAGACAGGAGGGGAATGAAATATGGCCAGTCTGGACCCCCACCCCAAAAAGAGGCTCTGTCTGAGAAGAACCAGTGAAAGAAACAGGCTATGATGGAAAGATGTTCTAGGATGAAGAGGTCTCAGGAAATGAGAGAATTTCCAGGGTGAGAAGGCAGCTGAGTCATGAGGCAACTTTAGTTGACACAAAAGTGTTGGACCTAGAGTTAAGAAGACCTGAGTTCTGATCTGACTTCAGATATTCACTAGCTATGTGAGTCTGGTCAGTTCACTAACCTGTATACCTCAGTTTCCTTAACTGTAAAATGAGTATCAATCAATAAGCATTTATTTAAGAGCCAACTATGTGCTAGGCATCACAGCACTTACTTCCCGGGGTTGTTGTGAGAATCAAATGATACAAAATTTGTAAAGCACTTTGGTACAGTACTGGCCAACAGTAGATATAAATAAATACTTATTCCTTCCCCCTCCATCTTCATGGTGGCAGTCCCAGAGAGTCAGAAGCACTGCCTAGAGGGGAACAAAGGATAACCAGCCAGGGAAGGTCTTTTCCTTCTTCCTGCTCCAGGCCTGCAGCTCTTTTAGAACACATAGCCTAAAGGCCATGATAACCTCAAAGCCAAATGTCATAATAGCCCTACCAATCCAGATAATCTATAAAATATAGCAAATGCTCTCAGGCTAAGATGATGCTTTTTCTTGATTCTTCTCTTAATACTATCAGTTGTAAAAATTAAAATTAGATCTCAATAATGAAAATATTATATTTTAGGAGATTTATTAATGATCGCTAGAAATCAAGGAATAAAGAGGATACAAAATAAAGACCACATGCCCATGGCTGATTAGTCCATTTCAAAATCCCCACTCACCACCTCCATGCTCACCAACAGGGCCAAAAGAGGGCAGGACCTTCCACATCCCTGCCTAATATCCCCCATCTACAGGAAGTAGGTAAGGACAGGAAATCAGTTGGCTCCCAGGAAATGTAGTTCTTTTTTAGGGTAACAGATTTTCAATTATACATTCTCCCCTGAGACCCACAGGATACTAGTCTCTCCAATGGATCTTGTAAACATAACCAACTTTGAAATTACAATAATTTGAGGATAAAAGGAAAAAGAACAAACAAATGATTGCTAGGCACATTGACAAAAAGCCAATTAGGGGGCAGTCTTCTTTGATATAAGAGTATTGTGAAGATTAAATTTAATTCTGCTCTGATTGTGAAAATGAAAATAATTAACTCTCCCCTGAATGTGAAGATTTAAATTGTAACCCCTGATTATTTTTAGAACACCCTACTTAAAGCTGAGTGGGAAGATCTGCCCATTTTTCAGATCTAATCACCAAAAGTGTAAACATCCCACTTGATCATTAAGTGGGAGGTCTGTGACCCATGTGTGCAATAGTGGGTGACAAATCAGAATCGACTGACTGCCTCCTAGGCAGTCCTAAGCAAGGTTTTAGACTATGATTTGTCCATGTAAAAAGTGGAGGAAGATACAGGAAATGACATAAAAGAAGTGTCTTTAAAAGGAGTGGACACTTCCTGTGAGAGACACTTCTTCATTCTTTGGAGTAGAGGCTGAAGGAAAAAATCTGCTGACTGAACCTGAGGCCCTGTTCCTGACAAGACTTGGACTGACACATGGTGAGTGAAAGAGCTGACTCCTTTCCAGTATATTTTCTGAAGAAACTAGCCTCAGGAGAGATTAGCCTCCTGAGAGAGGACCTTGGCTTTGCTGAGGCCAGCTAAGAGCCAGCTCTCCTTGCCTGGTTTGGGCTAGGGACTGGAAGTAAATTTCTTAGTGCTTAAGCTAGATATCTTACCCTATCCTCTCTCTGATTTTCTTACTTCATTTTTTCTACATTTTGTAAATAAATTCTAGATAAATCTCTTTGGAATAAATTAAATTCCTGGTGAACACACTCTTAAATAATCCAGTCCAACCCTTTTATAAATAACCCCTTTTCCTCCTTACAGTATACATACAAAAACAAAATGCATTCAACCCCACACAGTTCAAATCACATCTCAAAGTTCACTCTGGATCTTCTGGTGCTGTGTATGGTCTGTGGAGGCATCTTGATGGTGTTGTCTCGAAACAATTCACTTTCTGGATTCAAAGAGGTAGCATGTTTCTTATCCCAAAAGTAATCTCAAAAGAATTTAAACTTTCCATTTTAGAATAATTATACATTCCCCCCTGAAGAGGCTGTTGAAAAACACAGGGGAGAACATAGGAAAGCATGGATGAATTATAAGATATATGAATCAATTGGCAAGAGAAAATCAAAAATATCCAAAAAATCCAAATAAAAGAGAAAAGACAACTTCTGGATGAAATATAGATGATCAAAGTCTTATGTGTAAAATTTCTAAGTAAAGGAAAAATAGACCTATAACAGGTCCTTGAATCGGGGCCCAATTAAACTGATTTAAGAAATTATACATTTACCCAATGAGTAGCCAGGACCACAGAAAGTTCCCACATGATGAAAGACAGAAAAGGGACTAGATTACAGGAGTCAGGTAGGAGCCAAATTTGAGATACTTGGTAGAAGGTGGGACAAGGAAAACTTTGACATATGTCAAACCCCAAACCCCAAACCTCAAACCCCAAACAAGTTCAAGTCCTCTTGTCTTGGCTCAAAATTTCATCAATCCCATTGGGATTGATTGGTCTCTGACCTTGTGTTTGATTGGCACTATGCAGTTTAGCTTTGTGCTTCTTTGGCTCCTTTTGTATTCCCTTCTCCTGGAATCAGAGAGAATCATTAAGTAAAGTCCCATAATTTTTTAAAAATAATCAATGGCATCATTTTTATAGTCGAAAAATTTTGGGGTATGTATTTACTTTAGGGTAAATGTATTTTAAACTTATATTATTGCAAAATCAAAAAAGTTAAAGAAAAATCTCAGTACTGTTGTGGTGAAAATTTCACGTTTTAAGATTGTTATAATATTGAACAATGGCCGCCAAGGAATTTACTTATGAAATTCCTAAAATGAAACACTCAAGTCAGAATGGAGTCTATGGAGGTTTAATCACAATGGGAGTAGGGAAAAGGAGAGGGAGAGAAGTAGAAAGGGGAAAAGGGAAAGGGGCTACTCAACCTCTGACCAAGGCAGAGGGAATTTAGGCCCAAAGGGCCAAGGTGGAGGGAATCAGTCCTTGACTCACGTGACCGATCTGAAGGGAAGCTGTCTGCGGGCCTCCTCCCTGTCCAAGCTCCTCACACGAACTCACGTCTAGCCCTCTCTACAGGAAGTCAGCGAATTCCAGAGGCTACTCTCTCCGTCACTTCCTGTGCCTCACACGTGCCAATGGTGGCTCAAGCTTGGCTTAGGACAGCCTAGGTAGGCAGTTAGTTATTTCTGATTTGTCATTGACTAGCACATGCCCGTGTAGTGTGGGTGTACACAATTTTGGGGTGCTAGACCAAGATGGAGACTTTTAAAATTCACAGTACTGTTGACATGTGCTTCAAATACAAAAAGGAGAGAAAAAATAAAATTAAAATAGTATATTGCACATGCAAGCAAAAACAGTAATAAAAGAATTTTAAAAATCAAAAATATATAGCTTACAATCATTGACATGCTGTGTCAGCTAAGGAAAGGAACAATACAAAGGTTTCTCACGCCCCCCCCACACACACCGCCCCAAAATGAGAGCCATGTCTTCCTTCAAAACTGGTCATGATGCACTGTGAGTGCAAATGATTTTCACAAAGTAACAATTTTTTATAAAGAACAGTAATACAACAGGTAATGCACATTCAAAAAGTATCAAAATCCCCAATGTTATAATAGCCCTTTTAATGACAAAAGCAAACAAACCCATTATCATTAGGATTCACATGAGTCTGCTCTATGACATTTAAAACTAATGGATACTTGTCACAAGTTTTTCAGGCGTAGCAATCTTACAACCTTGGCTGAGATATTTTTTTTAAATCTATTACTGACTATCATTACAAAAATGTGGCAGAGGAGTCTAGAAAAAACAAACCTTTGTATTATTGATGTTGGGTCTAAAAAAATGTCACCAAAAATCTATATCATTCTGGTGGAAGGGTAGAATAAGCTGACAAGTTACAAATGAGAGATGCTCCCTCTAGGGAGCCATCCAGGGGTACCATGTCCTGGGATCAACTTCCCAGCAACTTTTATATGAGATTGTTATGTCTCATCTGTAAAGATTAAAATTTGGGGGAACCTGGGGCAGGTAGAAATTAGTTTTTCTCTGCAAGTAGTATTATATCTTAATGAGGTTTATTAAAGGTTAAGGATTAAAGAAAATACAGAATAAGAAAGCATGTGTCTAGGCCTAGAGAGGCCTAGACAACCTCACCTACATTATGAAAAAGATGTGTCTGCTTGGAAGCTGCAACATGAAAGCAGAGAGACACCGCCACAGGCGGAGACCCTTTAAATAATAATTTGCTCTCGGCCCAGGTGAGAATTCAGTGCAATTACAAAGAATGCTGGAAGTAGAGCAAGGACTTCTGGGATTGAAGTCCTAGATTCAAGTCTCCATTTTTACACATCCATTCACATTTTTGCAAATGCAGAGGTGGGGATCATAACTGTACTGCACTTCACCTACTAAAATAGACTCTTTATTTCTTGTTAAAAATAACTCAGAGGCAGGCAAAATGATCAATCAGAGTTGTTGAAAAAAATCTAAAATTCATGTTTGAAGACTCCTTAAAATCAATTTTAGATGTTTAGCTCATTAAATTTTTCAAAGGTTGTTAGCCAGGTAGAGTTCATCCATCATCTATGTGCTAATTAACAAATTCCAAATGGAAAAAAAGCTGTTTATGGGATATATATATATGTATATATATATATATATATATATATATATTTCAGTATATTTATAGGGGAAAAGTAACAGAATATATCTAATACTTAAAACACAGTAGATTAAAATGATTCAGTGTAATAGAATAGTATTGATCAGATTACTATATGAACTTAAAACGACAAAATTAAATCATAAACAAAACAATCAGCAAAATACAATAAAATACAGAGACTTTCATAAAACAATGGAATCTGGAAAGGTTTAAAATGTTCATCTCCAATCTCTTTTAAGTTCCTTCCTGGGATCTCCCATAGTGAGGGAGAACATGGGTTTGAGGAATCCCAAACTGGATGAATCTTAGAGACTAAGCAGGCCAAAATGGCAAAGGATTGTATGGAGATTAATTTCTCCCCTGTATCTCAGGCAAGATAATTGAAAGGGAATAGTGCACTCATGAATGGTAGAAGCTGTTTGAAATAGGCAAGGTACTGCTCTTTCATAGAGTATGCCATGCTTGTAATTTACTTCCTGTTTGGAAGAGTACCTTCCTTCCCTCCCCCCCCCAAGGTAAAATGCTAGGGAACAGTTTGTTTCCCCAGCCACGTGGAGAGGGAGTTAGGAGGCTAATTGTTGCCTAAGGAAAATACATGCCAGTTTTTACCAGTTGCCCAGAGATATGCTCCAAGTTTGTGAGTTCCAAAGACATATTGGCAGCTACCAGCAGCCCAGCAGGACCAACAACAGCAATTGGGGTTGGGGCTGGAGATCAGGAGGAGGATTCAGGAGTAGGAGCAGAAGCAGGCAGTATTAGCAGCAGCAATGCCAGAGGCAGCAGTGAGGAACTGAGAAACATGGGCTCAAGCAGATGGATGAAAGAAGTGGTTTATCTCCTCTTCACCAAGAGCCCCACTAAAAATAGCCCGGCTAGTAGGGAGAGCAACTGGGCAAAAAGTAGGGAAATAAAAGGGCAGCAGATCCAAAGAGAGTTCAGAGTTCTCTCAGGGTTTGCAAAGGTGGCTGGGGTGGGTGAAAAGCCTTGGCAGGAGAAACGTGGCTTAAAAATTTATCTAGGTTATCTTAAAAAATTGAGCGTTTCTTCTCCGATTAGTGATTGCCATCAATGTAAAATTTAAATTTAAATCTCAATAAGAAAAATATTATATTTTAGGAGTTTTATTAATGATCATTAGAAATCAAGGAATAAAGAGGATACAAAATAAAGACCACGTGCCCATGACTGATTAGCCCATTTCAAAATCCCCACTCAGCCCTGTCCCCATGATGACAAGAAGCCAAAAAGGCTGAGTAGGACCACCCACCACCCACTCAATATTTACCCCCTGTCTACAGGAAGTACATAATGGCAGGAAGTCAGTGGGCTCCCGGGAAATGTAGTTCTTTTTTAGGGTAACAGATTTTCAGTTATACACAGTATACCTTTCTTTAGGTAACTCTCAGACTGGAGGTTATACAATTTGTTTTAACTTTTTTTGTATTCTTTGTTATCAGCCTGTGTTCCTTCAGACTATTTTGAAGATTCCTCACAATAAAATGTTAAAAAATTTATTTTTATTTTTCACAAAAACCCACTTTAATCAAAAATCTGCTTGGGTAATTCTGTAGAGCACTGCTTTCAAAGACTTTCTACTTACTACTATTGGCATTTTCCTCTTCCTTATGGACCATATCCAAAAGCATCAATTATTTATTTACCCTACACCAGTGTGATAGAGGAATGATCCAGAGACTTTGAAGGACAGAGCCTGGAAGACATGCAAAGGTTTAAATCCACAGTGGGGAAGGGTTGAGGAGGCTTGGAATCTTGAGGGAAGAGGAGATTCCAGGAGGAGGCAGTTGATCTCTCTCTCTATCTTGAGACAGCAAGGATGACAGGCTAATCAGAGATTTCTCTCTTGAGCCATAAAAAGTCCCTCACCCAGCCTGGACATGGAAAGGATTGATGATTGATAGGTCTTTCTCAATTCTGTGGGTGGTGGTGAATGGCCGTTCTTAGTTGGTGGAGCAATTTATCTGGTTAATTCCAATAACGAAGGAGACTCTGGCATGCTAACTAGTTACAAGACCCCTGAGTGGTTGGCATCCCAACTTCTTGGTGGGACAAGTGTTTTTCATCCACCCAAGACTGAGCAATACCAGGTCTGTGATGCCCTTAGATGTCCAGGGCTGGACACACACTACACTGACTGGCTCAGCGTGTTCCTACCCTATGCTGGCAGGCACGGGTAACCCATTGAACCCCATTTGTGATGGGGTTCAGGGACTTCAATTATTCCCCCTGAATGAGGAATCCCCAGTAAGTGTGGGTCATAAGCTTGTGTTGATTAAGTCCCATCTGGGGTGCCAATTGTATTAGAGGGGTATAATGGAGAAAAAGCTGATGATAAATGTATAGAAGATAGAAGGAGGGTGAGATGAATTCCCCCCTTCAGTTTTCCTCAAATATGTCTCCCCACTAACCCTTCCTTTACTCCCCTCTAATAGCTGATTTTAATGGATGAACCACTTCCCTTGGGGAAAGAGAGAGAAATCAGTTTTCTCCCTCTTCCAATATGATAAAGAAGTCAATTTAGGATAACTGACAACTTTATTCTAACAAATTGTGATTAGGGGTAAGATAAGCGAGATGTCTACAGGTTGAGGTTTATAGGAAATGGGGTAAAGGAAGTCCCTATCTGTCTAAAATATCTTTTTTTTCCCTCCCTCCAAAGTTGAGAGACTCAAGCTTGCCAGCTTGGTATCTAAGAGGTTCAGGGTTTTGTGACCCCTGGTCTATCATAGCAGCACCAATGTCCAGATCCAGGGTGTCACAGGAGCTGTGTGAGATCTTTTTATGCTGTTCTTATTCGTTTCAGGTCCTGCTACAATTCTTGGTATCTTTGGGGGGAAATGGTGATGAAGTTCAATGAGGGATGTTATATGGCTCAAGAGAAACTTCTCTGATCAGCCTGTCACCCTTGCTGTCTCAAGATAGAGAGGGAGATCAACTATCTCCCCTTGGAATCCCCTCTTCCCTCAAGATTCCAAGCCTCCTCAACAATCCCCTGCTGTGGATGGGAACCTTTGTATGTCTTTCAGGCTCTGTCCTTCAACATCCCTGAATCATTCCTCTATCACAACTGTCAATAGACCATACATTCCTTCTAATACCAGGGTGCCCAGACAACCTTCTTGGATGAGACTTTATTTGTTAAATCGGGGCAACATTGCAGTGGGAGCAATCAGGGAATATATACCTCCATTTACCTAAAAAATCCCTGAAGCATTACCCACTCTTATTTCTGGGACAGTTTAATGAGACTAGTGACCAACAGCAGGTTATAGCATCACTCTATGATATTCCTACAGATATTCCACAGGGTGTAATGGGCTGGACACAAGAATGATGTAGGCATGATAAAATCAGTAATACCAGTGAGAATAGAAGTCCAGGATTGCATACCTCCCAAAATACCTCAATACAAGCTTAGCAAAGAAGCTTTTGAGGTCATTACCCCTATAATCAACAGCTTGCTGGAGCAGAGCATATTAAGATCTACAGTATCAGAATATAAGTCAAACCAAGATGGGTCTGTGAATTGGCAATTTATTCAGAATCTCAGAGCAATCAATAAGATAATAAAGAAGACATATACCATCACTCCATCCCTAAATGACATCATATCAGAGATACCTAGTAACACTTGGTAGTATACGGTGATAGATCTCAATAATGTCTATTTTACTATTCCATGCCATCCTGAAAGCCAGAATATTTTTGCATTCTCCTGAAAAAAATCTAGCTCTGCTGGGCTCATTTAGTTCAGGGCTGTTGCGAGAGTACATCAATTTTCTGTCAGCTGATACAAAAGAGACCTAGAAAATATAAGATTTAAGCATAGAAAGCTAGTAATTTATATAGATGACCTGCTCCTTGCATCTCCTGATACTAAAACATGCCTAGAAGATTCAAAGAGACTATTAATAGAGTTATACAAAAAAGGACACAAAGTCTCCAAGAGAAAGTTACAGATGGTTCTCTCTAAAGTTGAGTACCTAGGCTTTATCCTGGAAAAGAGCACCAGGAAAATATTCAATAAAAGAATAGCAGATATACAAAAGCTAGGTATTCCAAGGACAAAGAAGCAGCTCAGGGCATTTCTGGGCATGATAGAGTTCTCATGTCAATGCATCTCAGGGTATTCACATATCTCGAAATGCCTCACAGATCTAACCAAGAATATTGAAGAGCCATTGAAGCTCACAAAGGAACATCTTAATGTTCTGTCCACCTTAAATCAAGCTATGCTAACAGCTCCAGCCCTTGGCATACCAAATTACAACAAAGATTTTCATTTGTATGTCCATGAGGCACAAGGAATAGCTTCTGGAGCAGGGGTTCCCAAACTATGACCCACTTGCAGCATGCAGCCCCCTGAGGCTATGTATCCAGCCCCCATCTCACTTCCAGAAGGGGCACCTCTTTCATTGGTGGTCAGTGAGAGGAGCACTGTATGTATCAGAGCTGCAAAGAGTGGTGTTGCTCATATACAGTACTATTTCCGGTGATATAAACCTTTGTGTGGTGCCTTAGAATGAGGCACCTCACAAAGGATTATGTGGCTATACAATGGAAGACATCAGCATGGTGAACGGTGATCTGGGGAAGGGGATTCCACACTGTGTATACTGCTGCCCAGTTAGAGCTAGGGTTAGGGTTAGGATTAGGATTAGGGTTAGGGTTAAGTTTTTATAGTCCGACCCTCCAACGGTTTAAGAGACAGTGAACTGGCCCCCTGTGTAAAAAGTTTAGGGACCTCTGTTCTGGAGAGTTAGCCCAATATCTAGGATTGAATTTAATTGAATTTAAGATCTCTTGCATATTACAGCACAATTCTAGAGCATGTCGCAAGAGGCATGGTGCATTGTTTGCACAGCATTGCCACCATTGCCCTCCTGGTTAAAAAAGCTAATGAATTAGTGCTGGGATGCAAGCTACATGTTTACTCTGCACACCAGCTAGAAAAACTGTTGAAGTTCCAGAGTAGATATGCATTTACATCTGCAAGGCCATCCCAGTATGAAATAATTTTGCTGGCAAATGACAACTTGATTTTACATAGATGTGCTACATTAATCCCTGATCGACCATTGGGAGAAAAACCCTTACATGATTATACCCAAATGGTAGAAACCGTATATAAGACCAGAGAAGATCTTAGGGATACACCACTCAATGATCCCAACCTTCAGATATTTTCAGATGGTTCTTCTTATGTTTTCAAAGGGAAGAGGGTGACCAGAGCAGTGGTAGTGACACTAGACAAAACACTCTGGCATGCTTCATTGCCAAGTCATGTCAGTACCCAAAGCATGGAATTAAAAGGTATTATAAAAGAACTTGAGCTGTCAAAAGGAAAAAGTGTTAACATATATACAGATTCTGCTTATGCATTTAGAATTTTATTTGCTAATGGACAAACATGGAAGACTAGGGGATTTGTCACAACAAGTTATCTTATACTCACACATGAAGGAAAATACATACAATATTTAAAAACACAAAAATCTCACTTGCACTCACCCAATAAAAAACTCACTCTTACATAAATGCATACAATGGCAAAACAAACATACACGCATGATCTTGTATGTTCTGGTAATGAGATGGCAAAGATCCAGAGATCAACAATGAAGGCGAGACAACAGTAAAATATGTATCCAGTAAAGGTGAAGACATCCAGACCTGTGATACCTTCAATCAACACTAGAGGCCAGCAGAGAAACAACTGGACAGAACTTTAAATCAATGACATTATGGGAAATGAACTTCCATTAAAGGGTCATGTAAGACTGAATTGCCATACACATTAGCATCACACTTAGGGAATTACATCCGCATGCACATACAAATCTGCATAAGAAGAAAGATGATCAACCCATCAGGCAACAGGAGAAGTGGAAATCCAGGGGATAATGTGAGTATATGTATTCATCACCACATATTTAACACACAAACCATGAATTCACACTGATATTGGGGGCTGATTCATAAATAAGGACAGCCTATACAATTGTACATTTGTAAATAACTATCTAGTAGAAGTCATGCAGATAGGAAGGAAAAGACTTTCCTGTCTGAATGACTTCAAATCAGAGTATATGTATATGTATATAGTATCATATGCAATATTTGTAGAGAAATAATATATGTACATATGTAAAGAATAACAATCAGGGCTGGAAGACATGCAAAGGTTTCCATCCACAAACATTTTATTCTTGTTCCAATTTAATTGTAGAGAAAACATTTTCATAGGCTGACAATTAGTAGCATAGTGTTCTGACTCTTTCTCTCTTCAACTGCAACCACACTAAACTATCAATATTTCTTCCCTATCCTCATATTCTGAAATACAAACTTTTTTCAGTCTTAACTTCCCATTATTACTAAAATGCCCTTGTGTATGTCTGGTTTACAGGAATGGATTCTTTTACATTACTTTAAAAAATTCAATCCTTGGCTAAAATATTTGTAAAATCTACAATTCCCTCAATATAGTCCTTTCTCCTTATTATAGGTGACACTTCTACATGTACTTAATCCCTCGATCTTTCCCAGCAGATGCCACCCTCATTCCAACTCTTTTTTTGCTATCTATCCTTAGCTATTGGCTCATTCCTAGCTGCTTAAAAATATTCATATTTCCAATCCTTAAAATCCCCTTACTTGATGGGGTCATCCCCACAAGCTACTATTCTCTTCCCATTTACAACTGAAATTGAGAAAGTTATACTGGATACATCACTTTCTTTCCTCTTATTCCCTTTCAAACCCTCTATGAATTGGCTCCTAGTATCTTCATTCAATTAAAACAATTCTCTTCAAAGTTACCAATGATTCTTAAATGAAAAATCTAATGGTCTTTTCTCAGGTTTTTTTTTTTCCCCTTTATCTCTCTGTACAATTTGACACTTATTAACAGACATCCAGTTTGTTACCAGGTTCTTGCTTACAGTCTTTCTAGCCAAAAGATTTTGCATTCTGCTAGCTTAGCCTTCAAGCATCCCAATTTCAACAGGAGGGAAAATAATCACCATAATTAATCAAATAAAAAACACATAAATTACATTAAGAATTACCCAATTACAACAATAGGTGCAAAAAAAGGCCTCTGGAAAAATATAATGTTCATTTATTCATATGAAAATGCTAAAGAAAGAATAAGTTTAGAAAGGCATTTTCTGAAGATGTTCACAAGCATTCATTAAAAATTTGCTAATGCTATTTATAGTTTACCTTTACACAGATGGTCTGATACATCTTTATTAGTCTTCTTGACCTCATAGGCTGACAAAAATGGCAGAAAAAAGTGCAATGATATCAGATTATATGAATTTTATGAACACTAGATTGCAGAAAGATTTTTGAAGGGAGCGGGGAGAAATAGTAATATTCATATTGGCCTCCATGTTTCCAGGCTCCAATTTCTAAGCATCAATACTTCTCACTAAACATGAGGCTTATGGAACATATAAACACTTCAGTCAGCAAACATTCAAGGCCAAAGTAAGAGCGAAAGAGATAAGTATGAAATGATCATTACCAT
This sequence comes from Monodelphis domestica, assembly GCF_027887165.1. Taxonomy (NCBI): domain Eukaryota; kingdom Metazoa; phylum Chordata; class Mammalia; order Didelphimorphia; family Didelphidae; genus Monodelphis; species Monodelphis domestica. The sequence goes on from NC_077228.1 coordinate 471,179,324, forward strand.
AAGCCAAGAATGGTCTATGACCATGATGGCAAACCTATGACATGTATGTCGGCACTGACACGTGTAGCCATTTTCAATGACAAGTGGCCACATGGGGGCTCAGCAAGCCTTGGGCCCCAGGAGCTGCCTAGGGAGTATGGAAGTGAGAAATTGAGAATAATTTTGTAGCAGGAGTTTGGAGCAGCTGTAACTGATGACCTGTCATTCAAACGAGAGTATTCTATTTAGAATGTGACAGGGAGAAGCAGTTGGAGGAGACCAACTGATGGCTGGATTTTCTGGCTTGAAAGAGGGAAGAAGGATGTAATCTCTTGACTTTGGAGACTGAAGTCTGAAGGTGGTTTTGGCTTTGAAGACAGAAGAAAGAAGGACAAAAGCAGCACCCAGGGCAAGCCAGCTGGGGAGGAAGGGGCAGGGGCAGGCTGGCAGAAGATTGGGCAGGGCTCCTGCCCAAGTGCAACAGAGGAGTGCCTGGAATCGATTACCAGAAACTTTTAGCTCCCTGAAAAACATAACAATGGCTTTACTAACAATTTTCCCCTCTACATACTTTTGTAAGAATTTATTCTCAGCATTAAATATTAAAACCAACAAAAGAAACATTGACAGATGAAGTTAGTAGAGCTTGCTTGGGCTTGAAGTGTACAAAATACCAATCTTCAATTGAAGATTTAGCCAGTGAAATTCAACAACAAAAAGGGCACTAATAGGCAGGTTAGTTAACGAATTCCCCCTCCCCCTCACTTATTGTTAAATTTAATGTGGTTGGACTCTGAATATTTATATAGGTGATCTCCAGGGATTTAATTTCTAAATCCCAAAATGAATTACTAAAGTAAAATGGAATTTGTGGTAGTTTATTTACAATAGAAGGAAGATATTAAGGAATGAGAGAGAGAGAAAGAGAGAGAGAGAGAGAGAGAGAGAGAGAGAGAGAGAGAGAGAGAGAGAGAGAGAGAGAGAGAGAGAGAGAGAGAGAGAGAGAGAGAGAGAGAGAGAGAGAGAGAGAGAGAGAGAGAGAGAGAGAGAGAGAGAGAGAGAGGAAACTCTGGCTTCCTCTGAGCCAGGTAGAAATACTAAGGCCCTAATCAGGTAAAAGAGTCTCAAGATAATGGGCCTTTCTCAGAGGTTTAGACCCCCAAGAAATGCAGGGTCACTAAGTCAGCCTTTCACTCACCAACGGTGACTGGCTATATGGAAAGAAGTCTGGGTGTCCATCTTCCAGTAGCTCAAGTGTCTGTCTTCCAGTCTCTCCTCTGAGTCAGAGAGCTCTTCGATCTCCTTGAATCAAATATAGAATCGAATATCTCTTCTTCTGGCCTCTGATCCTCTTTTTAAAGATCATTTTCTCTTGTGTCACCTCCACTAAATTTCAAGTCTACCAATAACAGCAGATGTTCCTCTCCAGGACTACCCACTCTTTAGTTCACAACTTCTTTGGTTAAATTATACCTTTTTGGGTTACTTAACACCTTTTTTGGTTAGTTCACCTTTCGTAGTTACTTAACACCTTTTTGTAGTTAAAATGGGTAGATCTACTTAAAATACTGATTTATCACCTTTTGGGGATTAAAATCTAAAAATAGATTATGGATTACAATTTGATCTTCCCAATAAATGAAGAGCTAAGTACCTTCTGAAAAGATTAAAATTTAGGGGAGACTGAGGCAGGTAGAAATTAGTTTCTCTCTGCAAGGAGTATTATATATTTTATGAGGTTTGTTAAAGGTTGAGAATTTAAGAATATACAAGTAAGAAAAAACATGTGCCTAGGCCAGAGGCCTAGACAAGACATCACCTACCTTATGGAAAGAGCCACATCTGCCCCAAAATGGAAGTCCAAAAGAGACCACAAAAGCCTTTGCAATCATCTTAAATCCTTCCTCTATCTCGGCCCACCTCAGAATTGCATGAGATTACAAAGCATTTTGGGGAAGTGGAGCAAGGGCTTGTGGGGATTGAAGTCTAGAGTTCTAGTCTATTTTTTATAATTTCCCTGTTTGATCATTTGAAAGAAATTAATTTTTTTTCCCAAAGGATCATGAAAACATAATCAATTTAAAGATTACAATAATTTGAGGATAAGAGAAAAAAAAAGAATAAAACCAATAATTGCTGAACGCATTGACAAAAAGCTAGTTAGGGGGCAGTCCCCATTTGGCAAAAAAGTATAGATACAAATAAATGTTCAATCAACCACACCCAAAGTTCAATTTTGTGCAGCTGGCTGGTGTGGAGGCTTCTTCATGGTATCTTTTCCAACAGTTCAGTTCCGGATTCAGAGAGGTAGCATCTTCTTTACCTAAAATTCTTCTCAAAAGGAATTTAAACTTTGCAATTTAAATAATGATATTTTTACATTTCCCCCGTTAAGAGGGTGATTGAAAAGGATCACTTATGGATGCATGGCTGAGGTATGAGGTATATGAATCAATTGGTAAGAGATATTAAAAAAAATATCAGAAAAATCAAAAATAGAGCTTATAATCATTGACACTCAGTGTCAGCTAAGAAAATATAAAATACAAGGCTTTCTCACCAAAAAATGAAATCCATTTCCTTTTTGTATCTGGCCATGATCACTGTGAGTAGAAGGCAGATGAATTGAGCAAGGTATATTTTTCATTTTTAAATAATAGTAGTACAAATATGTAGTATCAATATCCCCAAAATTCTCAATAGCCCAATTAAGTACAATAGCAAACAAACACACTTTCATATTTCACATAAGTTGTTGTATGACATTTTTAAAAACCTACGAATTGATGGACATTTGCAACAATTTTTACAAATGTAGCAATCTTTCAACCTTGGTAATAAACATATATATATATATATATTTTTTTTTAATAAGGTAAAACTCATCTTGGGTTAAGAACATAATCAAGAAATCTATATATCATTCTGGTGCAAGTAAAGTAGTGAGCTGAAGAGTATAAATAAAGGGGTGCTCCTTTTTTGTAGGCTTTTTAGGGGTACAAATGCCCTGAGATTAACTGCCCAACTTCCATTCACATATTTAGAAATGCGGGAAGGTTGGGGGTTATACAATGTATTTCACTTCAGCTAGGATTGGCTTTACCTCGTGGTAGGGGCAGGCAAAAATAACCAGAGATTGTTAAAAAATTCCAAAAATCATATTTAAAAAACCCTTAAAATCATTTGAGATATTTAGCATATTAATTTTCCAAAGGTTGTTCTACAATTATGACCAGTCCTGAAGTCCATCTATGTGATAATTTACAAAGTCAAAATAGAAAGGCTGTTTTTTTTTTTTTATATGGGCTTAATTACAATAATATTTGTTCAGCACAGTTATAGGGGAAAAACAACAAAATTTCAAAACTCAGTACATTCAAAATAAATTCAATCAACCTTCAGTGTAACAGAATATTGAATCCAGTAATATATGAACTTAAAATCACAAAGTTAAACCATAACAAAAAATGCAATAGAAATACAGAGAGCTTTTATAAACCATTGGAGTCCAAAATGTCTTAGAATATAGCCTCTAGTCTTTAAAGTTCCTTAGGTGTGTTTATCCATTTAAATGTCTATTGTCCGAAGGCAGAGTGGTAAGGGCTAAGCAATGGGGTCTGAGCGATCTGCTCCAGGCCACACGGCCACGAAGTGTCTCAGGTCAGATTTCAATCAGTCTGGGCCTGGCTCCCAGTTCGCTGGGCCACCCATTTGCCCCTTCAAAGTTAAAGTTGAATCTTTGGGCTGAGTCTGCTCCCTGACAGGCAGGTGAAGTCAATGAAATTACCAGAAGAGTCAAAAGGTATCCTTTTAAACAGCCCATTGCTATTAAGTTTCCTGCTTGAAAAATCTGTTTCTTCTCTCTCCCTTTTCTCTCTCCCCTGCTCTGATACCTCCTCCTGCCCCAGTCCAAGTGGAGCCCAGGCCACCCACGTGGAGCCAATACCACCCCCACCCCCCGTTTTGTTGCCAGCTGATAGAAATGAGTCCCGAGCGATCTGCTCCAAGGAACTGGGTTTGTTGGGCAGGCAGGTCACCAGGTGATTGCAATCTTGGTTGAATCAGGTGGGTCAGGTGGGCAGGGCCGGGAATGGGAGCGCAGACAAACAGGGCCAGGAGCTTGGGCACCAGGTGAGAGGCCAGGAGCAGAAGCAGGAGCCGGAGAGGGCCGCAGGCAGGAGCTGATCAAGATGGTTTTCTAAAAAGCATCTTGGAGAAACGTGGCTTAAAAATGATTATCTAGGCTAAAAATTTTGAAAAGTTCTCATCCAATCTAGTGGTCGACAACTGTAAAGATTAAAATTTAAGGGAGACTGAGGCAGGTAGAAATTAGTTTCTCTCTGCAAGGAGTATTATATATTTTATGAGGTTTGTTAAAGGTTGAGAATTTAAGAATATACAAGTAAGAAAAAACATGTGCCTAGGCCAGAGGCCTAGACAAGACATCACCTACCTTATGGAAAGAGCCACATCTGCCCCAAAACGGAAGTCCAAAAGAGACCACAAAAGCCTTTGCAATCATCTTAAATCCTTCCTCTATCTCGGCCCACCTCAGAATTGCATGAGATTACAAAGCATTTTGGGGAAGTGGAGCAAGGGCTTGTGGGGATTGAAGTCCAGAGTTCTAGTCTATTTTTTACACTTCATTGTTATAATCAGGAGATAACTAAATCCAGTCTTCACCTTATCTTAGTTCATGGCACCCCACACAAGTTAAATAATATCAAGACCAACAAAAGAAACCAACTGACAGATGAACAAAGAAGTCACTAAGCAGATAAGTGAAAGAATTAGTTTTTGGCTTATTAAATAGTTACATATTACAATTATACATTTTTTATTTAAACTATAAATATCGCAAAATTATGGGTTTTTTTTTTTCTCATAGTGACACACCACCAGTGTTATGCTCAATTTTTTGGTGAATTTTGACACACCAAGTTCAAAATGTTGCCCATCACTGGGCTATGAGTAGCTTCTTTTGTACCTGAATGCATAATTATGACCCACACATTTGTGAGCTCAAGCAAGAGCAAAAGAAGCTTTTAGGATTTCATTCTCTTTTACACACTGCAGGGTTAGACTGGGGCAGTGTCCTTTGTTCATCTGTAAACCAGGATGACCAGATCAAATTCCTATCATCATGACCCAAAATTTGCCTGGGGAAACAGAATTGGAGTAAAGAAATACTAGCATAAATGTAATATTTCCTATTTGAGAAAAATAAGAGGTTGAATATGGGAGCAAATGGAATGTATTTTCTGCCACTTGCTATCTTTGGGACCTTGGGAAAGCCAAAACTTCTTTGGTCCTTAGTTTCCTCTAATGTAGAAGGGAATACTAAACAATGTTAAGCTTGGATAAGAAAGAAACATGGAAAGGTAATAATAAATGTCTTTTCTGCACTTCTGCTTTCATCCTACCCCAGTTCTCTTATACTTTGCTATTAGGACAACCAAACCAGACAAGTTGGTAGCAGTAGTTCATTCTCAGATCATTCATAAATGATCTATAATTCTGCCTCTATCTGAAAATAAGCATTTTGGAAAGCAAATATTTATCATGGTTAAAAAATATAGAAAAACACTTTTAGTGCCTTTCTTCTAAGATTACTTTCCACTTGAATTCCATATATGTTAAGGGTAAATTTTTGGGTTGAGACTGAATATATTATTTAGTGGTCACCAGGGATTTAAATTCTAAATCCCAATGAAATACTCAAGTCAGAATGGAATTTTATGGTGGTTTATTTTCAATAGAAGAAGAAATTAAGAATGAGGGAGACAGAGGGAAAGGGGTAGAAGATCTGTTCTGGCCTGGCCTGAGCAAGGGGGAGTTCTGAGGTCTCTCAGTCAAGGGGCCTTCCTAGAAGATTAAATCTAGCTCGGCTTCCAGTCATGAGGCCTCCTCCAAGATGAGGGGCCTCCTTAGAGGCTGGTGCCTTCAGAAGGGTCAAGGGAATGGGGAGTCAGCCTTATCACTCATCACATGGTCGCCTAAGGGAAGCAGTTCCACCAGGTCAAGTTCTACTGCCAAAGTCCACAAAAGCTTCAAAAGTCCCCCTCACAGGAAGTAACTCAAAATATAAAGGCAGTTCTTTACATCACTTCCTGTGTCTCACATGTACCAATGGTGGCTTAAACTTGGTTAGGGCAGCCCAGGGGGTCAGTCAGTTGTTTCTGATTTGTCACTTGCTATCACTCGCAGGTCACAGACCATCCTCCTCCCTTATGTGGGAGTGTATATATTCCTAGTTGCTAGACTAAGCAGGGTGGAGTAAATCTAAAATTCACATATATCCTGCAAGTATAATTTTTCTCTTATTGTCGTTTCTATTACAGTGTAAGCCCTATGAGGTCAAGGACCTTGGTTTTGCCTTTCTATGTAAACCCAACACTTCAAACAGTGCCTAGCATACTATAAGTGTTTTATAAATGCTTGTGACTTAGTGCTCGAATGATAGCCTTAAATATCCCTGATAGATGATGAGATGAGATGAGAGATGATTCGTCAGAGTGCCTTCTGCACTAGAAAAGTTAGCTATAGCAGTAAGAGGAAAATATGTGAAAGGATTAATCTTTGGCAAAATTATCTCTAGTTGAAGAAAACTTGATTTATTTAGAAAACTAATGAATCAATTAAGAAATTAACAATATTTTAGGATCAGCAAAGTCACAGGATATAAAACAAAAATTTAAACTCACTTAAAATGCATATATTCACAAATGAGATAAAATTCAGTGTGTCCTCTTCAAGGTAAAGCATCCATCTTGTCCCTCCCCCCTCCCAATCAGGAATGAAATGTGTAAATAAGTATGTTTTTAGTTTCAAGGTTGTCTAGTTATTTTAGGACTAGACCTTTTAATTTCACTTCAAGTGTATTGTTAGGGCTCAAGAAGCAAGGAGAACAAAGCCTCTCAGCCCAGCTGCAGCTGCCTCCTTATCTTTTCTTACCCTTAAAAATTTAGGGGGATACACTTACCCTTACTCCTCTCACCTAATGAGCTCATATAATACTATGTATCTTGCTATTTTCTGATTGGGGTAGACTTCATGCCTAGATTGTAAATCCTAGGAGAATGAGACAGAGGAGAGTGTGGGGGAAATTTCCCATGAGGAACCTATAAAATGTTTGTATCTGTACCCATGCCTGACATTTCTGCCTTACTTCGGTGAGGTGCCCTTTTTCATGAAAAAGAATAAATTTCTGTCTCTTCAACTCTCACTTTCTGATTCCAGGTTTTTTTATTTGATTTAATGGGACATTCATGCTTGCTTTTATCACATTCATTTATATATAGTGTATATACATAATTACATGTGTTTTATGACAAAATAGGAAGAAAATATAGAAATATAAATACAATTGGAGATCATAACAAAACACACAAAGACCTGGGATTTGACTACAGGACTTATTCCCCCTCCTCCCAGTGTTATGAATAAAAATTAATCTTGGGGACTTTATACTAAATTCATAAGTATTTATTGGTAAAGAGAAAGAAAGAGAGAAATTAAGGTTTTCAGCTTTCAAAGTAATAGCAGGTCCTCAATTTCAGCCTGGTAATGTTCCCTTAGAGCTGTTGCTTGCTTAGATAAGCAGGCTACCTGACAGCTCAAAAAATGGCCAAGAGAAGGAGCCAGAGCTGAGTCTTGAGAGAGCTTCATTAGCTGGCTTTTCATGTCTCTCTCTGAACTCTTTCCATGGGTCCTTTAATTGGCCCATGGCATCCATATGTCATATCTCCTGGTCTCCTTGAGTTCCTCACCCCATGTTGGCAGACCCAGACATGTGGCTCTGTGACTCCTATGTTCACCCACTGTGATGAAGCTTCTGGGATTGGACTGAGCTAGAGGTCCCCCAGATATTTAATTTACTCCTTAGCAAACAATTCTATTATTTCACCTTATTTTTTAAAATTAATTTTTTTCAGTTAAATGTCAAACAATTTTTGACAATTGCATTCTGATATTTTAGAATTCAGATTTTCTCCTTCCCTCTTTCCTCCACCCCCCCAGCAATAAATAGTCTGATATAGGTTATGCCAATGCTTTCTTGTAATACAAATTTTTATATTGCTCATATTGTGATAGACATGTATCACTCTTTTCTTGTTCTCCTTCCTTCCCATAAGGATAAGAAATATTTCTATAGTTGAATATGGATATTATTCCTACTTTGCTCATGAGAGTACTCTCATGAGAGTAATGTTCAAGCACTGCCCAGCACACATTCCCATGTTTCCCTCCACTGAATTGTTTCTTATACAACTCCTCTTATTTTCCTAGTGTATTCTCTTCTTAATCCTTGATTTTTAAAAATATCATCCCATCATATTGTCAACATTGAAAAACACAGAACCATCAAAGTAGTTAGAAAGAACAAGTCTTCAATGCTCTAATGACCTAAACGCAGTGTCATGCACAAAATATCATACAGAAACAAGTTCTGATACTCTAAGAACACTGTACAGGGTAAAAATGCACCTTCTATGGATTTTCCAATGAGCTAAACTTGGGGTCTCATTTACCTTTTGGGAAATAAAGGACACAAAGGACAACTGATTGGCTTACAAAGGAAGGAGGATTCCAGCCTGAGGCTAGACTACCTAGAAGAGTCCTACATACAATGGAAGAAACTTCTAAAACAAAAGGGCACTTAAGATTTTACTATATAGAATGTGAAATATGTACAAAGAGAGATCTAAGCAAATATAATAAAAATTTTCAATTTAGCTGACGCGGAACAAGGAAGCTTTCATGGCAAAGGTGGTGCCTGAGTTTAGCCTTAAAGAGTGAGGAGCTTCATTGGGAAGGAGATTCTTGGAGTGGAATGGTAAATACATCCCAGATATAGTTGATAATGTGGATAAAGGCACATAGCACAGTGTCTAACACATAGCAGGCTATTAATAAATGTTATTTAATTGTATGTGTTAAGGTTTTCAAAACATTTTACTTGGTTTAATTCAGTGTGTCTGAATTCTGTGTGGCTCCATGGACTATAACTACTCATGGGGTTTTCATGGCAAAGCTATTGGAGTGGTTAGCCATTTCCAATGGATCCTTTTGTCAGGCAATCACCCCAAGATTACCCAGCCATGTAGTATCTGAGGGCCAGATTTGGACTCAGAAATATGAGTCTTTAACTCATTAAATCGTACTGTTCTCATTTTACAGACAAGGAAAATGAGGAGAGAGATTAAGTGATTTACCCATTCACAGAACAAGGCAGTGCCTGAAGAAGCACTTTAACAGTGGTCGTTAGAACTAGCTGACTCACATAAATTTTGCATAAGTATACAAACCTCTTAGGTTCAAGGACTTAAAAGGGCAGGGAGTTTAGCAGTCATCAGGTTTTTCTCTTTTAACAGACAAACCACAAAGCACGGAGGTTAAAAGAATTGGTCAGGTTCACATAACTAAGGTCTGTGGCAGGATTCGAAGTCATTTTTTTTTACCTGATTCTACGTCCAACACCCTATCTAAAAGGACACACAGCTGCCTCAAACGATTTTGGGATATTTCCCCAATATGCAAGAGGAGAAATTCAGACTAGAAGATTTCTAAGTAACTTTGCAGACTCATTCAAAGCGTAAGGTAGAGCACGAATTTAAGTGCTTCCGGGACAGGTGAGAGCTAGTTACGCATGCGTAGTCAGTCCCGTCCAGGAGGGAAACATACCCAACTACTTCACCTCCCTCATTTTTTGGTAGAAGCAAAAAAGCTCCTTTTTTCTCCTCCACTTCTCAGAAACCTAGGGATGTGTTCAAATAGAAAAGTCTAATTTAGGTCAAGTTGGGAATTTAACTCTTCATCTTTGTTTTCTGGCCACTTTTTGGTCACAGTCGCAACCGCTATAAGTACCCCAGAGACCCGTCTTTGCTCATGCGCAGAGAAGTAGTCTTAGAGGATTCCGGGAGACGATGCTTTCCTGAGGCCGCACTTCCGGTCGTCGTCCTGGAGCCGCCCTCCGTGTTGGTCCTCTCCGATTCCTGTCATCGCCTATTTACCCCGAGATTTCGGCGTCCTTAGGGGTGATGGCGGCCCCCGAGCAAGTCCCGCTGTCGCGGGGCTGCCAGGTACCCTCAACGCCGCCGCTGCCGCGGGCCAACCGGACCCTCCTGGTGCGGCATTTGCCGGCTGAGCTGACGGCGGAAGAGAAGGAACATCTTCTGAAGCACTTCGGCGCCCAGGCGGTGCGGGTTCTGTCAGACAAGGGCCGATTGGTAAGGGAGTGCTGGCTCCTAATCCGAGCCTAGCGGAAGTGCTGGTGGGGAGGGGGGGGAACACTGGGGATTATTTGTTAGGGTGGAGTCAGGGTAGCGGCCAGGCCCAGGTGGAAAACATGCTGTCCTTGTCCTAATCTAGATGACTGTAGGGGAGAGAGGGGAGAATTCCCCTACCTTGAAAGAAATGAATACATCCGGGAATCCGGGACGCGAAGGAAGCTTTGAGATTATCTGGACCAGCCCCGGAGAGGCAGTTGGGTATAGGGTAGAGTGACAAGCAAGTGACCATGGGGAAATCTCTAAACTCTAAAAGTCAGTTTCGTCTTCTTTAAGAGTGGGATAATTATCTCTGCTGAAGTTCCTGGTCCACGGGTTCTATGTGAGGCTCAAATGAGGGTGTTCAGGGCTTACTAACACCTCTGGTTGTGAGGGCTTCTTAGTCCCTTTAGGGGTGTCTATCTTCACCCCACTCTCACGTGGCTTCAAGAAGCTGTATTGGCCACACCTCCGTAAAAATGTCTTGCGATGATATGTCCCCCAAATAAGGGTTGACTTTTGTTACCAAGGTCATGAGGTCAGCTTTAAAACAGGTGCCATTCGAAGTACTTAAAGCTTGATCAGACATCAAAGATGACTGCATCCCAAGCCATCACCAGTTCACTTTACTTTTGTCATTCCATTAGAAAATGAGGCTGATGACTTTGTATAACTCTTCCTCATTTAAATCTAACTCACTGGGAAATCAAGACCTTTCAGTGACATCATTGATCCTTTTCTAGAAAAATAGTAGAGAACATGAATTCGAACCCAAGTGTTCCCACTCCAAACACCATCTTTTTGCAGTACCAATATGTCTTTTTAGTTAAGCAACCTATTCTTACTATTCACATCTATCATTCCTTGAAGAGACCTCTTTGACCTTGATGAATGGGAAATTTTGAGCCCAGAAATACTAGCTTAGATCTTTTAGTTCAATGCCTGTTTTTTAGTTGAGGAAAAAACAAGGATTCAAAGGTTCAAAAAAGTAGTAAGTAGCAGAGCTGTTTTTTACCCCATGTCTTTTCCATTTATAATTAAATTTTTATTTAAATCCTTTGCTTTCTCTGTTACCCCATAATCCCTATATGATTTTGTAACTTAAGTGCTAATGTCATGTTTTCCATACACTAAGAAAAATGATATAAATAGGTTAAAAAATTCAAATGAAATGTTTCAGTTGAAACTCATTTATATTGTTCTAGAGTAAGTCTAAAAATGCAAAACTTCATTTTGAGAAAACCAAAGACAAGATCTTTGTTCATATGACTAGATAATACAGTAAATGTTGATATTTGCTGCTTTCTATGTTTTCTGTCCTTTTAAACTTTGATTTTTAGAAGTAGAATTTTCCCATAAAGGCTGAGCAAAAGGCTATATATTTAAGCAATGACATAAGGAATTATTTTTCTACTAGTGAAAACTGTAATGCTTTGCAGATGAAAGACATTAAAATACTACTGATATAGTTTAATAGATCATCCTCTCAGATTTTCCTGCCCTTGCTGATTTTATGTCTTTTGCTAATTATTTCTTGCTTTTGAATATACTTTGATTCTATTCAATATACTATGGTTATCTTTCAGAAACACACTGCTTTTGCTACTTTCCCTAATGAAAAAGCAACGATAAAGGTATGTGATATTCTTGACACTAAACATTTTATCTACATTCTTTCATTTCAACACTTTGGTATGTAACATTTAAATTGTTTCATGCTGAGGCCTATTGATATGTTCTTGACCTTTCTTATGCTACCCTTTCATTCTTTCCCTCTTTCACCTACTCTAAGTACATAGAAGTAACCACAAGACTTATTTAATAGTAAACATTTTCAAGTAGTTCTTTTATTTGAAGTGCAAAATTGGAACTGTTTCAAAAAATACTTAAAATTTAACTGAAAAACAGTTACTGGACTTTGCCCATGTGCACTAAAGCTCCTAAAGAAGAAAGAAAAAGAACAGATTGGGTAAATTTCTTTCTCTCTAAAGACTGTGTGGTCCTGAAATTGTGCAGTAGATTTGCTTGTGGTGGTTCATGTTGTCAAAGGTAGGTCTCTTCTATTTATTAGGAGGAGCAGATTGAATATAAGCCAAAATTTGAACTAAAGTTGAGCCACAAACCCATGTGACATACTCCTGTGATATATGTCAATATTAAAAGAAAGAGTAATAATTGCACTAACTAATCAATTCTTAATCATAGAGTAGGTGCTAAGTACTGTAATAAGCACCAGATATTTAAAAAAATCCCAGCTTTCAATGAGTTAGCATTTTAGTTGGAAAGACATAAGTACATTACTTAAGTATATATAAAATATATATAAAAGTTTTGAGAAAAAGTCAGTATAGCATTGATAAGACCTTAGTAGAAGGTAGCTAGCACTTCAGAGTTGAGACTTGGAAGAAATGAGATTGTGAGAAACCAAGATAAGGTAATAGGATTAATAGTAATTACAGTGCAAAGTTAATGTGCTTTAAAGAGTTTGGTTGTGGAGATTCTAAGCAATGTCTTAGATGCACAATAGTTACCCTGTAAATATTTCTTGATTTGAGTGTCATTGATGGTATTTTTTAGTTCTGCCACCAAAAATAAAAACTGACAAAGCATCCACATGAATAAAAGAAGTCATTATTGTAAAATTAGATATTAATAATTGGTATTTTTAATGAATGTTTGAAGAAATATGTTTTTGTTCATTTTTGGTTGTAGTAAGCCAACTGTTTTGAATTTTTTTATCTTGTTAACATGAAAGACTTTTTTTAGGATGATTGCATACTTAAAATTTTAGTCTGTTTTAAGAATTTTAACTTATGGGGGCAACTGGGTGGCTAAGTGGATTGAGAGCCAGGCCAAGAGATGGGAGGTCCTGGGTTCCAATATGACCTCAGACACTACCTAGCTTTGTGACTCTGGGCAAGTTACTTAACCACCATTGCCTATTCCTTACTGCTCTTCTGCCTTAGAACCAATACACATGATTCTAAGATATAAGGTAAGGGTTTTAAAAGGGAAAAAAAAAGAATTTTGTGATTTATGAACTTGAATGATAGAATATTTGGGATAGAGAACACTAATTAAAAATGTATTATTATCTAATGAATTTTAAATGTTAGTTAACATTTATCAAATTTAGCTTTTTTGCTTTCTGTCGTTTGAAGGCATTATCAAGACTTCATCAGCTAAAAGTTTTAGGTCACACTTTAGTTGTTGAATTTGCAAAAGAGCAAGATCAAGCTTCCTCCTTCTGTCAAACTTCATATTCAGAGAAAAAGAAAAGGTATGTGGTTTTATTTTTTGGCTCTCATATTTTTAGAATTATTTTGGAATAGAAAATTCTGAAAATAATTGCTGAATAAAGTTTGTAGCTGTTGAAGCCAGTAAGTAAAGAGAATTAATATTTTTGGAAAATTTTGCAAGCCAACATATTCCGAAATTTTATTATTTCAGTACAAGCATTTATTTAACTGGTTTGAGGTATAGCATTGATGGAAAAGAGGATTTACTCTTAATGAGTGAAGAGGGAGTTGAGTTGAGGTCCTCTGCCTAGAGGAAATAGGGGGTGCAATTAATAGGTGGTTTGAAAAGAAGAGTGGGTTTGTAATTGCTACTGTGAAGAGTGCTTTTGGGAATCAATCAGAGAAAAATAAAAGACTTTCCATGTAGCAGTGAGGGTCCTATTCAGAGTAAATAGCATACATTTGTAGTAGACTTAGTTTTCCTAACTGTATAATTTCCTTCAATGTTAGATTGCTTGGGGAAAAAATTCCTGGATGAATTTTGTATGTTGTCTTAAAAACCTAACATCACTAATAATTTGATAGGAAATATAACAGAAATCAACACTGAAGTTACAAATAAACTTTATATCAAAACTTGTTAATAAGTTAAGAGCTTCTTGTAGTAGTATTTATTGAAAAATATTTGACTGGAAACTTGTCAGTAGAGAGGACCAAAAAGATGTGAGTTATTTTTCTAGAAATTAGGAAAGGAAGATGAGAGATTGTTACTTCACCAAATTTTCATTACTAGGAAGTGACGGAGCCAGAATTTTAGTGATTTTATTTTCATCTTTTTCCACATTTCAGAGCTCTTAATTTCTGTGTTCTATGGCAGCTCATTTCTTACCAAGCACAGATTCTGGTATACCTTATCCTTTCTTGAACATATGCTATTGAATAGAGCTTGAAGGCCTTGCTGATTGAATACCCTATGAATTCATGGTTTCCAATTTTAATTAGACTGTAACTTATAGTCATGATTTCCAACTACTTGGATCCTGTACCCTATAAATTCATGGTTTCCAAATTTAATTGGGCCCTCATTGCAGAAAGCCAATCCATTATTCTTCCCTGATTTCCTCCTTGATTACTTCAGCACAAGCTATACCAAATCTTCTCAAAGCTTCCCAAGCTCCCATACCTTCACCTTCCTCCCTAGCCCCTAATATCTCAGCTGAAGACTTTACCTTTTACTTTACTGAGAAAATAGAGATTCTTTCCCCTTCTCTTCATCTCAGATACCCTTGACCTCATCTTTCACCCTCTGCTCCTTTCCGCATTATGATATGGCTATTCTAGCCAAGGCAAGTACCTCTCCAATTGTTCTTAATCTCATACCCTCTCATCTCCAGAAAATGGCTCTCTCAATAATCCCATTGCTCTAATCTTCAGTCTCTCTTTACTCATTAGTTATGAAATAAAAGACCAGAAGGTGGTCACACACTCACATACTGGGGCTGTTCCTTTGCCTTCCTGGATCTGATTTTTTCTTCTTTTACAACTTCTCTCTTACAGTTACTTTCCTACTGCTTTTAAACATAAATAGTGCATTGATGTTTGGAAATGATGTCACACATTTTCTTACTTATTCCTTACATTTCAATAAATTAGTAGCAATTGTTATGCCCATTTCACATAAGCTGAATCTGAGGATTAGAGATTCGATGACTTGCTAAGGTTTACATACTAGTCAGGTTATTCTGCCTAGCTTAAAAGTCTAGGCCTTTTAACTACTACATTGTATGATTACAATTTTATAAACATCTTAAGAACATGGATTTTGACTTATTTATCTTTTGTATATTTAGCATCTAGCACAGTACATTTTTGTTTGTTAGATGAATTAACTTTACATAACATAATTTAATACTTCATATTTTTTTTAACAAAATTTTGAAAGTAAGACCAATTTTGGTCTTTCATTTTCTAGGTCTGATGAACCTGTGGAAGAAGATAAAGAAAAAAAAGAGCCAAGTTGTTTGACCATAGAAAATGGAATTGCACCAAATCATGGGTTAGCATTCTCTTTTTTTCCTACAGTTTTGTTCTTTTTTTTTAATGAGATTAATGAAAATAAAATAAATTTGAAGTTAGAGATTTTACTTCAGTGCTTTGTAACATATTTGTAAATGAGTATAAATTAAAAATTGATTACTCTAACAATTGGAGAAATACAAATTAAAATAATTCTGATACTACCCCATACCCTTCAAACTGACAAAATTGAATACACTGAATTGAATACAATGAAAATGCCAGTGATGGAAAGGATATGGAAAAATAGGTTCATTGATGTAATGCTAGAAATGCTGTGGATTGGTCTAGCTGTTCCATTGAGCGCAAGTTAGCATGCCTGTTTTCTCAACCCTTCTGATATTGATTTTTTTACTTTTTATCTTTACCAATTTGATAGGGGTAATACTATGAATTATTAATAGATTTTGTGTTGATTATTAATGACATCAAGCATTTTCAAATGGATTTTTAATTTTCTTAAACTGCTTATTATATTCTTTCACCATTTATTGATGAAAAACTTTGGGAAATGGTTTTTTATTTTTTTTGAAATATGTTAGTGATATCATTGATTAAATTATATTAAAACTTCATAATAAGAATTTTTAAAAAATTTTCCCATAGGCTAACTTTTCCTTTAAATTCGTGCCTCAAATACCTATATCCACCACCTTCAAGCACAATACTAGCCAACATAGCAAGTGCCTTGGCAAGTGTGCCTAAGTTCTATGTACAGGTAAGTGAAGGAAATTTATACTTTTGAAATGATAAATTTTGTATGCAAAATTTGGAGGAATTTAGTCTAACTTGAAGCACGAAATGATATTGTGTCACATAAATCCTTAAAAATCCAGGAATCAATGTACTATATAATAAATCAGCAGTATAAAATGGTATTCCAGAAAGCTTGATTCAGCCTTGGAAGCACTGAAATTCTGGGGCAGCCTGGTAGCTCAATGGATAGAGAGTCAGGCATGGAGTGTGGAGGTACTGGTTTCAAATCTGGCCTTAGATATTTCCTAGTTGTGTGACTCTGGGCAACTCACTTAACTTCAATTGCTCATTCCCGATTACTCTTCTGCCTTGGAACCAGTACTTAGTATTGATAAGGGTTAAAAAAAGAAGAAAAGAAATAAAGGTATGTACTAGACCTGGAAAGTGATAGTCTCACTGTTTTCTGTCTTCATCAGACCACATCTGGAGATTTGGTTCTGGGCACTATGTTTTGAGAGATAAATTAATAACTTGGAGATCAGAAAGCAATCTTAAGATGTCAAACTTCAAGAACATACCATAAGAAAGTCAGTTGAAAGAGCTGAGTCTAGAAAAAGCTTGAAATGGGAGACATAATGGGAAATGGGAGACAAATTTCCAAGTTTGTAAAGGGCTGTCACATGGTAAAGATTATTATGGATGTCCACAAAGGCAGAACTGAAAATAAGAGTTGCAAAAACTACCAATTTAGGCTTGAAATAGAGGAAAAGCAATTCCTGCCTTTTAGTGCTATCTGAAGATATGTACTGCCTTAGTGGGTCTTGACTTACCTTTTCAAGAGAATTTTTTCCCATCTTTTTATACTTACTCAGAATTTCATTACTATATTTGAGTTTCCTTAAATTTTGAATTAAATATTAATGTATCAATTCCTTTAGAATAGCAGTAATATTTAATGTGGGTCTATAAGGTGTTTGGCTTTATTATCATAATTATGATTTTTTTTCTTTACTGGCATGAATTGATAAATCAATGTTATCTACTAATTTTAAATGCCTCCATGTTAGCACTACTTGAAAAAAATAACAGTATTTTTTATTCAGCAAATATTAAAGAGACAAATGTACTTTTATAATTGAATAATTTATATATTACCAGGTCAAGTCTAACTAAAAAAATTAACAAATACATATCTTTTTAGAAATACATTAAAGCTTTCTTTAGTATTGTCTTTAGATTGTTTTCTGTGTATTGTATTATAGTAAAGTTCATTGGTACTTAAGTAATTAAACCTATGTGCATGAGGTTAAAGATGAATTTGCTTTATACTAAATATTACTGAAAGTACTTATATTTTATACATATTAAGTAATCATTTTAATTCCAAATAATTAAAAAATTTTTAAGGTGCTTCATCTTATGAATAAAATGAATTTACCTACACCATTTGGACCAATTACTGCCCGACCTCCCATGGTAAGAATATATTTCTATAATTTGTAATATAAAATATTTTAAATTTGTTATCGTAAATTAGAACAAAGATCAACAACCTTCCCCCCTGAATTCATCTGTTGAACTTAAATAATGCTAATAAGATGGGATTAAAAAGACCTAAGATTTTGAAGACAGAAAAAGAATGTGAACCAAAGGAGATGAAAGATAATATCCAAATAAATTTGGAAACAAAGACAAGAGAAAAAACAATTAGTAGATTTCATCCATGATAACTGAACCATCTATCACCTTATGCACATTGATAATTATTAAGTAATGTACTATATGTGAATGTGTTAAGAGTTCATTGTTCTCATTTTTAGAATTACCTTGAAAGTGTTGTTCAAGGCACTTTTCTGGAAGATGTTGAAGGCAGTTGTTAAATATAATATTCAAATTTTAATAGATAATAGTCATGTAACAAGCTATATCATAGAGTTATAGATTTAGAGCTAGAAGAGACCTTACAAGTTGTTTAATCCAATGCTTTAATTTTTAAATAAGAAAACTGAGGCCCAGAATAGTTAAATAACTTGGCCATAAATAGTAGTAGTAAAAAATAAGTAGTAAGTAAAGTAAAAAACAATAGACCTAGGAGTTAAGACTACATCCTCTGAGTTCAAATCTGTCTTTAACAATTCTGGGAGTTTTTTTTTTTAATAATCCTTATATAATAAGACTCAAGATAGATTTTGGTTACTAAGCTACAAATAAAAGAAAATATTCTTGAAGAAAATAGTTACTTTTCCCCCCCAATACAGAACACACTTCTGAATTCTGTTGCATTCAAAATTTTGAGTTAAACATGGATTTGCAAAGGATTTGCTTATAGAACACAAACTTTTGACACTAATAAGTTAGAAAGACTTCCATTAAACTTTTATTTAGAGAAACTTGTCATCTTGACTTGCCTCATTGATGTATTTTTTGACCCTGGCAACTTTCAAAGACCTGGTAGTTTTTAGAATTACTATATTCTTCGTGGTAGAAGAATAAGTACCAACACTGCTTTGAGTTTGGATTAGTGAACATCACAGTATCTGGAAATTCAAAACAGGAGATGCAAAAAAGAAATCATAGGCAGTATTACCTTACAAAACTTTGAAAAGTAAGAGGGAAAATGAACCTGTAAAAATCTTGTGTTGTAATTTAAGCCAGATCATTCCAAGGAGACTTAGACATGAAATTGAAAAGACAATAATGATGAGAAGAGGGTTAGATTTGGAACAAGAGGACCTGTATTTGGATCATAACTGATATTACCTATATTAAGTCATATTCTCCATGAGTCTTTTAGTTTCTTTATTGATAAAATATCAAATAAAAGATAACTTTTGTGATTCTTTTCATCCACTTCATTTTAAAAGTATTATTTTTTAAGGCTGTTAAGACATTAGCAACTATAAATATGCTTTATCTCTAAAACAATATGGGAATGATCTCTACACATATATACTTAATGGTGCTGTGAGAAAAAAACAAACTTCTGTGGTCAGTTTTACAGACCACATTTTGAGTTACACAACTGATTCAAATATTTTATCACCTGTGGTGTTTTGCAAATTAGTCTGAATTGGTAGTACTCTTGGCTGCCATATCTCTTGAAAATGGAGATTAAGGGTTTACTGACTGAGTCTTTTTTTCTCCTCCTTTTCCCTTAGAGTTGTCTTGACCATTCTGGAATAGTTCATTTCTCAAAGAAATAGTAATAGAGTCATTATTTTTATTCATTTTCTATTTTTCAAAGTTCAACTAGTTTAATTGTAACCAGCCCTTTATATTTGTATCCAATATTGTCTTCTCATTTTTATCCTTCCATTTTGGTATTAATTTTACTTTTGCCCTATTTGTTTGGTTACTGCACACAGAAGATTCAGAAATAGTACCAGTTTTTTGTTTTTTTTTTCTGTCAAAATATAAGCACTTAAACCTTTTTTGCAGTGTTACTCATCTCTGTGACTTTCAGATAATTTTTCACAGAAATAGTAATGATTATAGGATTATATGTTTAGAACTGAAAAGAACCTTGAAGGTCCAACCCTCTCATTTTACAAATGAAGAAGCTGAGATAAAAAAGATTAATTTCCTAAGATTGTACAAATAGTATGTGAAATTTGAACCCATAACCTCTTATTCAAAATTTAACATTCTACAAAACTGACCTCTTTCATTTTAATCCCAAGCTATGTTTTTCCCATCTTCTGAATTAGTTTATCTGTTGACATCAATAGTTATTAGTTTTTCAACTTCTTCATCCCTTTCAACAATCTGTATAATTCCCTTGTTAACACTTACCATTAACATTGCAGACAGAGTTATTTCTCATTTTCTTTTTTTTAACCCTTTCCATCTTAGATTCAACATTGTATATCAGTCCAAGGCAGAAGAGTGATAAGGACTAGGCAATGGGAGCTAAGTGATTTGTCCAGGGTCACATAAGTAGAAGGGATCTGAGATTTGAACTCAGGACCTCCTATTTCTAGGCCTGATTCTGAATCCACTGAGTCAACTAGCTACCTCCACTAATTGTTATTTCTTTTGGCATGTTCTGACATCTAACTTTGCCCAGTCTTTTATTAAGCTTGTAACTTACCTGTTTTTTCTGATTTAATTTATAGTCAGAATGTCTGATATAGGTCCTGATTAGTATGAATAATAAATCCCCTGAAGCAGTCCTATGTATTTGAATTCACACTCTTTGAAGTTATAATTTTGCTAATTGTGTTAATTGGTTTCAGCATAAAAATATATATATATATGGTGTGAATTCAAATAATAAGACCACTTCAGGAAATTCATTATTCAAACTAATCAGGACCTAGTTGCTATTCCTCTAGTGACATATGATCTCTTTGATTATTGAGCAGAGTTTTCCCATTTAGAGTTCTAACATTTAGTTGATCTTTATCACCTTGAACTACTGAAGGCCATTTTTGTTCATTAGGTACTGTGGCCAAAAAGAGCATAAATTAGTTGCCATTATGTTGTTGACTAATGTCTTTGTACTTTTCTAAGCTGATTGTTGGACAGTAGGGAATGTACTCAAAGCCTTTCCATCTTAATAGAATCTGTCAGAGCTTGAATCCTGCTGGCACAACCTATGATAACACTGTGCTGTTTCCATATCAAGAAAAGCCATTGATAAAGTGTTCTTTTAGTAAACTTTTATGAACTATTAGTTCATATCTGTCTATTCCAGTTGAATTTATAAATCACATTCTATAATTATACTTTCTGATTCTTTTGGTTAGTATGAAGAGTATATGCCAGTGCATGTGCCTCTTCCCCCTGTACCTCCTTTGCCACCTGAAGAACCTCCCATGCCAGAAGAAGGTGAAGGATCTAGTGGAGAAGAATCAGAATATGAAAGTGGTGATGATGAAGCCCGAGAGAGGTTTGTAATAAATACATTTTAAGTGTGAGAAATTGCAAATAGAGTATCATTTTTCCTTTTAGATTTTTACTTTGTATAATAGAATATGTAACTGATTAGGAGTAATACGATTATTCAGCTTATAAGTTACTGAGTAACTGTAATTAAGCAAGAGTAGTTGGATCATCTGATAGTTGGGTATCTGAAGGGGAGAAAAGTATAAGAAAAATCATGAGAAAGCTAGGTTTTGAAGGACCAATTGAAAATAAGTATATGACATTTTGACTATAGATTTGAAGGTCAGGAGGAGAGCATAACCAAAGGGAAAAGTTCATGGAGATTATAGGGAATGTGATGTAGGGTAGAGGAAGAACAGTTGGCTTTGTTAAACTGAAGAATCTGTTCTTCCTCTGAGATTTGCACAGAGGAAGAAAGAATAGAGAAAGATGGACTTTTGAGATTAAGTGCTTCCAGGAGTAGCTAAGGCTAGCATATTGTTTGAGTTTAGGAATTCTAAGCTGTAGTATGCTAACTCCAAAGGACTGATCTGTCACCAATACATTGATCTCCCTGGAAGTGGAGAACCTGTAGGCTTCCCAATGACAGATAAGTTTTAGGTCAGAAGCAGAGCAAGTCAAATCTCCTGTACCTTTCATTGGGTTAGGCCTTTGAGTGTCTATTGTACTTATAGCCTCATTGAGAACCCAATCTCAAAATAAGTTTTTTTTTGTTTTGTTTTGTTAAGGAAAAGCTTCTGACATAGCTTCAGTTTTCCTAATAACATATATGATGAGGTCCTTTGTTGAGAGGGAGTCGGTTGTGTAGGTGGCTTGAGAACAATAGAAAGTTTGGAACTGGCAAAGCAGAGCACAATTTAGAACCTATATGAGAAGAATAGATGGAATTTCATATACTAGTGAGTCAGTTGAGATTAACATAAATTTATAGCAGATAAAATAAACACAGATCAAGCTATTGGATTCATCTTCATTGTGTTTGGCAGTTTATAGATAGGAATAGAGTAAGCATATATAAAAGCAATCTAAGGTTGGAGTCTGCAAAAGGCTAGAACAAGGGATTCAAGAATAAAGGACCAGAAACTAGAATCATTTAATTAAAACACTTAAATCTTGGTATTTTATCTTAGATTTTTATATTTAAAAGTATCAAAACTAGCAGTGCAATGGGAACAAGAAGAAGCAAACTGAGAAAAGCAGTATCAAGGAGTGTTGTTATACAAGTCATTATTCAGGATATGTATAATGTTAAGATTAAAATTCTCTGGAAATTGTCTCCTGATCTCCAGGGTGCTCCCCTTCTTTTCTCAATGAATTCGATACCTGATTTACAGTCTTTCTCTCCTCTCCAACTTCTGACCTCATAAGAGGGAATTTCAACATACGTATATTTAACTATGAAATATCCTATCCTCTTAGTTATTCAGCTTAGTCATTTCCTGTGACCTTGCCTTCCAACCTATTTTAGCTACACAGAGATAGTCATTTCCTTCCATTAACTCATTAAGGTACCACTTCCATCTTCTTGAACTCTGAAATTCTGTGGTCATTCCCCCAAACAACATTCTTTGTCTTTAACATAACCTCTAATTCTTTAGGCCCTCAATTTTCTTCCTCCCACCTATTCCCTGTTCCCAGCCATTACCCACTGGCTATACTAACTTCTCTTCTTCATTTTGACCCATTAGTGGGAATTATTTTAACTCTACACTGTACTCTTCTCTCCAGTCATCCTAGAGATTCGTTAAGCCCCAACCTTGGATTGATGACTCTTATGACTCATGCTGCTGAAGCTAAAAAAAATGAAACCATGCCTATTAGCATAGCTCCATTATGAATTTGTGTTACATAATCTCAACATCAAAGCTATCTTTGTATATCTCTCTAATTAATTCACTATCCTATTCTCCACAGAGACTTTTTCCAAACCTTTTCATCCTGCAGACCTTACTCTACCCCGTTTACTTAGCTGAAAACTTTGCCTTATATTTCACTAGAAAAATTGAGGCCATTCACTTAGAATTCCCTCTTCTATCCTCTTCCTTATTACACATCACTCAGTTCTTTCTTCCACTGTCAGCTCCTTCACAATCATATCTCACATAATGAGGTGGACCCTTTTTCTTAACAGATTATATTTTCTTATTATTCTCCACTACCTCATTTATTTCATTCTCTCCTCTTTTATTGGCTATTTACCTAAAAACATATCCATACCCATCCTCAAAAATTCCTCATTTGAGCAACCTATTCTTGCCAGCCATTGTCTCATTTGTCATCTATTTCTCCTTTTTGATTAAATTTTAGAATATCTACAGTCGCTCCTTTTTTTCTCATTCTCTTAACTTTTTACAATCTGGCTTCTAGCTTTACTCAACCCAAACTTCTTGATACATTGATAATATTTATTTCCAAATCAAGTGACCTTTACTCAATCTTCATTCTTGACATCTCTGCAGCCTTTGACATTGTTAGTCACCCTCTTCTTGACATGCTCCTCTCTCTAGGTTTCTGTGACTGCTCTATCTTGATTTTCCTATCTGTCTGATCAGGGCTCTTTACTGGATCTTTATCTATGTTACACCTTCTCTTTCTTGTTCCCTTTTCTCTTTTCTGTCTGTACTGTTTCAGTTGGTTCATAATATTTTTTCATTAATTAGCTCCCATGGTTTCTATTATCTTTTTGTTGATGATACTGAGATCTCCTTTTCCTGCTCTGATCTCTTCTAACATCTAGATTTGAATCTCCAACCATTTATTGTACATCTCAAACTGGTCTCATGCAATTTTAAATTCAGTATTTCCAAAACTGAACTTAACTTTCTCCATAAACTTCTCCCTTCTCAAGGCATATTGTTACCATTGGGAATACACTAATTTCCCAATCACCTGGCTAATAATCAAGGTGTTACTTATCTCCTCAGTCTCATCTCTGATATGCAATATGTTGCCAAGCCCTTTTGATTTTAATTACATCAGAGTTCTCATGTTACTTTCTCTATCATTTTCTCTCTTATATTCTGTCTCTCTGTCTCTCCCCTTCCCTCCCTCCTTCTCTCCCTCCCTTTCTTTCTTCCTCCCTTCCTCCCTCTTTCCTTCTTCCCCCCTCACATTATCACCACTCTGGTGTAGGTATCTTCATCACTCTATGCCTGGATTACTGCAGTAGCCTGCTGGCTAGTCTTTCTACTTCAGTCTATTTTCCACTCAGTTATCAAATTGTTCCTCCAAAGATTTGACCATGTCACCACCAATCAAAAAAAAAAAATCCCAATGCCTCCCTATCACCTCTAGGATCATATACAAAAGCCTATGGTGTTCAGAGCCCTTTGTAACCTTGTCCTTTAATACCTCTCCATTTTTCTTATGTTTTACTTACCCCCACATACTCTTCAATACAGTGACATTGTCCCTCTTGTTATTTCTCTAGCAGAACACTCCCATCTCCTGACTGGACATTTTTACATTCCCTTTGTCTGGAATGTTCTTCTTACCCATTTCACTCTCTCAGCTTCCCTGGCTCCCTTCAAGTCTCAGTGATAATCTTACCTTCTACAAAAAGCTTTCCCTAATCCCTATTAATGCTTGTGTCTTCCCTTAATTGATTATTTCCAGTTTTATACTGTATATATCTTCTTTGTACACAGTTGTTTCATGTTGTCTCCCTAATTAGATTATGAGCTCTTTGAGAGTAGGGACAGCCTTTTGCCTTACTTTGTAATCCCCAATATTTAGTTATTTTCCAGGCACATAGAAAGACTTTAAGGGCTTTAGACTGACTGACAGAAGTAGTTGATAAAAATCAATTGTAAAAAAAAAATGCTTAGGTTAAAGTTGTAAGTAATTCTACTTTTCTTTTTGTAGTATGCCTAATTTTGAGTTGTGATTTTCTTAACAATTTCATCTTGAAAAAACAACTTTAAACAATTTATAAATGATGACCTGTAGATAAATCCAAAAAAAGGAATATACATTATTTTCTAATTTAGGATGACAAAACTAATGGAATTAGCTAATTTTCAACCCAAAAGACCAACAACTGCAAAGCAACGCCGTGTAAGGAAAAGGCAAAAGATAAAGGACATGTTGAATATACCTACATCTACTTCACATAGGTAATTTCAAGTTTCTGACTTTTTGTTGTTTAATTTAGACTTGTGATTTCATTAGTTTCTGAGTTACACAATAACATTATGAAATATGAGTTATATCCTCTAAAAAACTTGAAATAGCCATGCCTTCTTTTGTAGAGAAATTTCATTAAAGTTGGTTAAAATAAACTGATTGGCACTACACATTTTCATTATGTTGGTAATGGAATTTAATTTAGAAATGTTTGGGTTTCAAACTTTTTAAATACCTTAAAATATTTTGTATCTTGATGTTTTTTGTTTTAAGTGAAGACATTTTAAAAGTTGCATTTTCCTTTTTTATTTCCTCACACTTACACAGTATTATCACCCAGGACTTTTAGGTTAACTGACCCAAAAATCATATTTAAATGTTTTTGTTTTCCTTTTATTCAGATTTTCCCTTAAGTATTAAGTAACCAAAAGGTTTGAGAAACACTGGTCAAGAAAAGTCTTGATAATCCTAATTTTAAGAATGTAACTTTGTTTTGCTTGATATTTACAATTATTCTGTTGTCAGGCTTTATATTTCTGTCTTTGAAGTTTTGCCACCATTTTTAGTTCACTTTTAAGTATAAATAATAGATTAGAAATTATTTTGCCCTTGTAAAGGTATTCATTTTCAAAACCCCAAATAAATACATCGTTAATGTTAAATAGTAAAAGTAAATGCAGAAATCAGTAGTTAGACTTTGGGGATGACAATCCTTCTTCACTAGCTGGAAGAGTTATTTTTTCCTCCCTTCAGTGAGACTAATCTGGTGCTATTTTTAAACAGTAATTTACACCCAGCACTGTTGCCTTCAGATGTGTTTGAGCAGCCGCAACCTGTAGAGCATAAAAAAATAGAATTCAACATATCTTCAGGGATACCAACTTCATTTGTAAAAGATTTAGAAGGAGAACAAAATAGTGGTAAGGAAACTTTATAATTTTATCTAATACTGTGTAAAATCAGGTTATATATGTTTTTAACATCTTTTATTTCATAAAAGATAAAACTTTTATATTTTACTTCTTCACATTTTTTATTCTTAAACTGGTTTTTAACACATCTAATTAGATGTTATTCATTAAAATCACTGAATAGTATGTATATAGTAACTTTGCCAGACCTAGAAATTATATTTGAATGTTAATATCTTTAAGACATTCAAAGCTGACATTTAGGACTAGGTACCTATGTCACAGACTTAAAATATTATAGAGCTAGAAAAGGCATTCTACTCTTATTTTATAGAAGGGATAGAGATCTAGAAATGTGAAGGACTTACCATGGTTATGTAACTTTAATTAGTGACAGATGTAGCACCAAAATTTAGCTTGGTAATGATACCATTACTATGTACTTTTCTTTTCAAAACTTGAAACTCTTCTAAATTAGGCATTTATATGACTAATGTTAATATCAAACTACTTTAGATTTGTCTGCTCCTGGAGATACAACAAATGAGGGTTTTGGAAAGATCTTTCCAACTCCTATTCTGAATGACAAAGAGGAGATTCAAGAAGACTCAGATGAAATACCAGCAGAATTTGTCTCTAGAAAAGAATTGGAAAAAGGAAGAATTTCTAAAGAAGGTAAAAGGTTACTACTTGTTTTTGTTTTTGTTTTTTTATTTTGTTGCTGATAAAGCTATTCACCCTTGTAAAAGTGAATAGTTGAATTCTTTAGTCCAAATAGATAATCACCAAATCCACAATATGAATATGGTATACGTAATTGTACTGGAATTTTACAATAAAATTAAGAAGTCATATTATTAAGACTTGAGTCAGCAATTGTAGGACTAACTAGGTACTGGTTAGTTGAAGCTCTGAACTCTTCAAGTCATTTAACCATTTTCATTTCTTTATCATTAAGTTTCTATGAATAAAACCAGAATTGCAAAGTATAGTGTTAGGTATATAGTAAACACAGTTATTAAATTAATAAAGGAGACCATGATAGGAATATCTATAATACTCAAGAGAAGAAACTTTCAAATATGATTTTGTGAAAACAATTAACTTGCTAATTAACTTACTTTCTTAAAACATTTCATTTAGTAATGTCTTTTAATCACTGTTGACTGAATTTGGGCTAATTCTATGAGAATTAACAATAGAAACTCCAGATATATTTGGTAATTAAAACTACATTATTTTCAGTAGTTGATTTATTAATAACTGGCATTTATGTAGCATTCACTATTTGTCAGACCCTGTGTTTTTATAGTTGTTATCTTGTTTGGTCCTCACAACAAAACTAGAAAGTAGGTGCTATTATGTCTCCTATTTTATAGATAAGGAAAACTGAAGTAAAGAGAAAAGACTTATCCAGAGTTACAGATAAGTGGCTGAGATCTGATTCGAACTCAAATCTTCCTCAACCTAAGCCCAACACTATCCAAATACACTTTATCATCTCTAACCATTCTTCATTTTCAACTAGATATTGAATGTTTCATATTATTTGTAATTGGTTACATTTATGACATTATACATTCATTTTGGAAATTGATTAAAGCCTCATGATTTCCCCTTTCTTTTTTATTTATTGCTTCAAGAAATGGAAACACTTTCAGTTTTCAAAAGTTATGAACCAGGAGATCCAAATTGTAGGATTTATGTAAAGAATTTAGCAAAGCAAGTTGAAGAAAATGTAAGTAGAATTTTCTAATTTGATCTTTAAAAAAATTTTTATTTTTTGGGCTTCTTTGTGATTTTTCTTTTTTTTTCCTTTTTGATACAATTCTAGGATCTTAAGTTTATTTTTGGAAGATATGTTGACTTTTCATCCCAAACAGAACGAATCATGTAAGTCATCTCCAGCAAAGTTTTCTCTCATTTATCTTCATTTCTTCCCTATTACTTTCTCTCTAAAACAAAGTGAGTGAGGATTGCATAACAAACCATAAACCATGGAGGTTATGATACAGCTTGTTACTTATCAGCAACTTCTTTAACCTCAAAAACCATTTCCCCAGTGACTTTCAAAATTAGTGACCTAGTTTTTTGGAATCTCTTATTCTTTTATTTCTCTAGCAGCCTCTTTTGGCTTAACAGACGCTATCTGAGGAAAGATACAGAACATTACTTTTAACCATAATTGTGTTTGTAAGAAACATTTGGAGGTGCTAAAACACGGTACTTGGAGGATTTCCTTTAAAGTTTCAAATTTAAGACTTAAACTTTTTAGTCAGGGAAAGAAGCCTTCAGGTGGACAGTAGCCCAAAAATCCAACATTTGAGAGAAGTTGGAAGGCAGAAGTAAGAAAGAAGTGATGTGACATTTTTAGGGGAGAAGTTGTTGAAATTAAGGAGTATTCTCTATTCCTATAACTTGACCTTTTATTTCATCTGGGGAGCACAAAGTATATCATTCTTCTTTGAGAGATCTATCAGTAACAATTTCTTTTCAAAGGAGAAAAAAAGATTATATTTATTTGAGAAAAATATAATCCTTTATAATTAATACTGAAGAGAGAAATATCCACAAATAAATGTTATATGTTAAGCTAATAACTTAGTGTTAAAATTTGGTTTTTAGAATTCTCATTAGTTTCAGAAGAGATTTTTTTTGCCAGTGTAGTTTTCAATGCTTTTTTTTTTTTGCAACAAAGGTACACACCATCAGCCTCTTTTTATTAATGTCCTTAAAATAGGATTGAAAGCCAATTATCTTAGTACTGATGTCAATCTGTATATTACTTCCATTTGCCATGATTTTAACTTTTTTAAGAATAAAAGATTTTGAACATAGAATGCTACAGACACCTATAGTGCTGTATTTATATATCTGTGTGCCAAGAGTTTTAGCAATTTAATTTTTTGCTGTTTTCTAGGATTGTTAGATTTAAAATGGTTGAAGGCCTTAAACTGTAACAGTTAAAAGAGTGATGTTGTAAACTGTAGTGAGTTAAAATGGTGGAAGATATAAATTGTGATAGATATAAGAGAGGGTGAGTAAATTTGACCGCAGAAAATGTTTCACTACAGTGTCTTGGTTTTTAAATCAAATATAAGGTGGTCGCCAGGGAAATATTCCCAATTATTCAAATACCCAAGTCAACTGGGTTTTATAGAGATTTTAATTAATACAAATGTGGAATTAAAGAAAAGAGAGAGAGAGAAAAAGGAAATAAGTATGAAGGGCCTTAAGCCAACATGGCCTAGACCTGAGTCTTAAGAGAGAGAGATCAGTCAGTCTTTTAACACTCACCACAAGGTCTGTCTAAGCAAGGATTCTGGTGACACCAGACCAGCTCCATCTCAGCTGACTTCACCAGAGAGAGTTCCAGCCAGAGTTCTCCTTAAAGAGCCTTCCAGCCAGAGACTGTTCCAAAGGGCCTCTCTCCAGAACCTCCAGAGGGACAGAGTCCCCTCAGAGGAGCTCCAGCGAGACCTCCTTAGAGATTGTCCTCCAAGAGCTTCCCTTCTCCAGAACCTCTCTCAAGAGATTCTTCCCAAGCGATCATCAGAGATCCTTCAAAAGGCTTTTTTTCTCAAGAGATTCTGCTTTTTTCTTATATTGGGGTTTTTCTCCTATGTTACCTCCCCTAAGTCCTTACATCTACCAATCACTGTAGACGTTTTCCAAAGGACTGCCCATCTGAATTCCTGCTAAGTCGACAAATCTCCTCAGTAAGTCTGAACCAGTGAAAACACAGCTGAGTCAACTAATCTCATTAAGAGAAAACTTGCCTGACCCTTTTAGGACCTAGCATCTCATTGTATCAATTCTAAAAAACAGGCATGGCTCAAAGAACTCCTTGCCTTATTATAAGCATGGGTCCAAGTACTTTCATTGTTTAGCAAGGATTTTTCTCCCCTAAAGCAGTCTTAAGTACGGGTGGAGTAGAGGTCCTCCCATAGCAAGGATTTTTCTCCCCTAAAACAGTCTTAAGTATGGGTGGAGTAGAGGTCCTCCCATTTCTGATCCTTGCGAGTTCTCACATCAAAATGGGGAATGTTTCCCAGTAGAGAATTTGTTCCAATGGAGGATTCCTCAATGTGGAAATTTTTAACATTCTCAAGTCTGAGAAATTTCAAGATTTACAGGATCCTATATTTCCCAGTGAAGAATAAGACCTAGATTCTGTCATTGGTTCTTCAAGGAACCAGCTTGTGATATTGGGGTAGTAATATTGCATACCTAATGAACCTGCTTCCTCAGTTGCTTAATGAGAAGACTAGATCTCTGTAGTGTCATTCAGCAGGTTTATGGCTATTCTCTTATGAAAATCAGCATTCCTTCTTTCTGTTGGTGTTGAGTAGTATTCTGTCTTAATCATAGTAAAGTAACCCCATTTATTTCAGTAGTGGGAAACTGTTAAAAAGAACAAAACATTTGGAAATATGCATTCATTTTAGAGTTTTAAATGTATTCCTAAGTTTAAAAAATCCCAACAAAATTAGATGAGTCATCATTAAAGACCTTTATAAAAACAAAACGTAAATATATGTTTTTTGAATATAACTAATGAGATGCCTGGGTGATAATGAATATTTTACATGTATTTCAGGCAATTAAACAATTTTGATTAATGTTGATTAGAACCAAAACTACATTTTTCATAACTTTTTCTAGGTTTGATATACGCTTGATGAAAGAAGGTCGCATGAAAGGTCAAGCTTTTATTGGATTTCCAGATGAAAAAGCAGCAGCTAAAGCTTTAAAAGAAGCTAATGGATATGTACTTTTTGGAAAACCCATGGTGGTGGTATCCTTTTTAAAGCTATTTATGAGTGCTTTGTTGTTTAGGTATCAGCTTGTGTAATTAAAATCTTATGGAGTCCAAAATAGGCACTTGTTATGTCTCTGGTACCCTATTATAGGATAAAAGTGTGAGGGAAAAAAGTATTGATGTTTAGGATTTATTTTTAAAAAACAAAAGAAATCTGGTAACATAAGGATACTATCAGACCATTGGTGTGTTATAATAAGTAATGTTCTTTTGATGTACCTTAGGTACTATATTTTTCAGAGAAAGATTAGTTTTTTGGGTGACTAATTTGTATGGTAAACATAACCAGTAAATGTCATTTACCAGGAAATATAATAGACTAGGTTATAATAAGGCTAATGTTGACTTCCGTAATATAGCAAGAATCACTGGGATCAGTCAATCAAAACAACTTTTATTAAGAGCTTAGTATGTACCAGGCATTATGCTAAATGCTGGGGATATAAAGAAATATAAAATAACAGGCCTTATACTAGTTTATGTCATAATTGGAGATACTACATGTAAGTAACAACTTCAAAGTTCTTTATGTTTGTTCCTCGTGACAAGGTGAACTTGACAATTTTTAGGCCTTATTTTACTGAGTTAATAAGTTGGGGTTAGGGTTGTCTAGCATTATCTTTCAGAACTAATTCAGCTATTAAAATGTATATGTGTTAGACTAGGAATAAACAGAAAATGGGGTACTGTTATAATTCTACAAACTACTACTTCTCAATGCAGTAATTCCTAAGATTATAGAATTTAGAGCTTAGTTTATAGAGTTTAGAGCTTAGTTAGAGCTTAGTCCAGCAATTAAACTTTTTTTTTTTGTGGATTTCTCAGAATAATGTTTTAAAATATATATTAAACAAAAAAAACAAAATTATCAAGATATTGAACCAACTTGATGGACTTCAGGTTAAGAACATCTAATCTAGTCCATCCATTATATTTTTAATACAAGAAAGCAGGCCTAAGGAGAACATATGACTTTCCCAAGTTCACCACATTTGCTAAGTAACAATCAAGGTGGAACCCAGGCCATCTCTCCAGTTCCTTTACTTGATCCTACTGTAGCATGTGGTATAATTGGATTTGCAAGAAGGTATGTGTAGTGAGATAGGGCCAGATTTTGGAGTGAGTTAAGATTTCGAAGGGGTAGTAGGAAGAAGCAGCCTTACTATAATAAACACAGGGTTATTGTTACTAGGGATTTATAAGAATTGGCTGAAAGCCATTAATTAATAGAAATTAAGTCAGTATTATTGATCCTTGTTAGCAAATACAACTTTCATTTTCCCCTCAAGAAATCCTTAATTATACCATTAGCAATTTGCTCGATCTGCTAGACCAAAACAAGATCCTAAAGATGGAAAAAGGAAAAGATAGATAATTGCTAAAGGTAAGTGTGGACTTTTATGTAACAAAGGGAAATTGTTATTCTGTAGTGGGAAACTAAGAGAAAAATTCACATTAGAGTAGCAATGAAAATATCTCAATTTTCTAACACCTTTTTTGTTGGGGGTACTGTTGCTGTTCATTTTGAAATAATAATTGTAGAATTACGTATAAAAACTTATATTTGCAAGGGAAAAGATTTAAAAACAAATTTTGCATTGAAGAAAAGCTCTTGCAGATTATTTCTTTACATCACGACAAGTTAAGATTTCATATAGTAACCAAATAGAAAGCTAAGTTTACTAAGATTAGTTTTAAAAACTAACCAGAAATATAATTGCATAAGTCCTATATGGAAAATAATTATGAACATTTCACAGAAGGAAAGTTAGGTACAATTTATGGATTGATAGACATTTTGCATATGTCAAGTTTGTACTTTCATGATAATCTGTTTTTAGTAAAATAAGAGCAAAAATGATATAAAAAGCCTTATGAAAATTATCTGCTTAACAGTAGCTTTAAGCATTTTTAGTTAGAAAATCTGTTTCAGTGGTTTCAGGTTTGATCTCTTAATGAAAAAAGAATAATGTTAAAGTAGTAACCCTGAATCAAAACGTAGTCCTTTTGTTTCCTTTTTAAAAACAAAAGCAAAAAATCCAACTCTGCCTTTTGAAAAGACTAAATGATAGGCCAAAATGACCAAAGCTTCCAAATAAATGAAAAGTTGCAACATTGCCTAATAGTCACTCATTAAAATTCCTTGAACACTTGTATTTTATTATTATCCCAGTATTGTTGTACAGTTATCCTAGAATGAAAGGATTTTAGCTTTTAGCAATCAAAGCATACTCATTTATGATAGGATATCAATTCTTTATAAATCTAATGCTGAAAAATAAGGAAAATTAAACTACATTCTGCTGTTCTTCTTTAGAAGCATTCCTGCGTAAATACTGCAGTAATACTGTCATGCAAAGTGTATCCTTTCTTGTTGTATCCTTTTTTGGGCAGTGCTTTTCTCTAGAAATCTTTTATTTTAATCTTTTTTCCCTGATGTAGATTTGAGATTAACTTTTCATTCTAGAAATAATATATTTCAAAATTGTTTGATGTAGGTTGAAGAAAATTTGATATTCCTTCTAGATTTGTTTAAATTTGTCTATGATGTGCTTTATTTTTAGAAAATTCATTCCAGGGAAAGTTAGTGAATCAGGTCATCAAATTTACTAAAGAGATACTAACAGTTGCTTTAATTCAGAATATGATGTTAGCTCTTGATATTTGTCTTCTTCCTGAAATTTAATTATTGTAATTTATGGACTTGGTGGTTTTGAAATACCTGGTTTGGGTCTTTTTTATATTTTTTTTTGCAGTGTAGTACATGA
The DNA here is from genome assembly GCF_027887165.1 of Monodelphis domestica. Classification (NCBI taxonomy): domain Eukaryota; kingdom Metazoa; phylum Chordata; class Mammalia; order Didelphimorphia; family Didelphidae; genus Monodelphis; species Monodelphis domestica. The sequence continues at coordinate 471,213,095 of NC_077228.1, forward strand.
AATATGTCAGTACTGATTGGATGAAAAACTAAAAATTTAGTCTTTAAAAGATATTACAGAAAATCCATGCAGAAGTTGATTTCTAAAGATTGTCTTCTTATTGGCTTTTTAAGTGTTATAATTGCCAAATGACACTTTCACTGTTCACCACCTGAAACCTAGGGTGTCAAATTTTTGAAATCCCTACTTTAAGTAGATAACAAGTAGAATCATCCATTACTAGGATAAGAGATAAATGGAAATGTCAATTTTTTTTTTGGTGAATACATAATTGAAACAAATAATATATTTGCTTATGTTGATTAATGGTGGCAGCCACAGTATGTCTGCCAAATGTAATGTATAATAATAACCTGTCAGTTGCCAAAACGCTTTACCTGACCATTTCTTAACCTTAAAGGTTGGTCAAATAGAAGGTATGTAATCTTTCCTTGCACCCCGAGTCTGGCACAAAGCATATACTTAATAAAATGCATTTTGATTGAATTGGCATAGTACAGTGGATACTGTGCTTAATAATTGTTGAGTAAAAACCCACTTTTTCCCATCCTCAACCTCTTGAAGACATTGGTAATACTCATCAAACCAAACTTTTTCAACTGATAACTTCATAAGTTCTAAAAACAATCTAGGCTATAGTTGTTTAGTCGTCCCTGAAACGTTTAGAATGGGGAAAAAAAGACCAATATAGAGAAAATAAATTGAATTCATATAATATTCATCTATATTGTTGTATGAGAACCTTAAACTATATTTAATTTTAGTGCTTTAATTCACAATTTAATTTATATAAACTGATTACCTATGAAAATTATTCTGTCAAATTGACATGATTCACTAATTTTCTGAATATTGAAATTTTAACTTTCTAATATATTTATAAAATACAAATATCTATTTCTACTAAAATAATTTTCATTTTTGATGGGCTTTTATGGTGTTTTAGGTTCCTTTTGAATTCCATATCTTTCAAGCATTCTCCAGCTTTGAGAAGAAGAAACTTGACGATCTGGACTTTTGAATTGTGCGTAATAGCTTTTAGAATATATTTTAAAACTAAATGAAATGCATTTAGATCTTATTGGAAGATATTCAGTAAATGTGTTTTAGTCAACTCTATACCTCCAATAAATTATTATTTTCTTTCCATTACTATGTCTTGATTTTTTTTGTGTTGGGAGCAAAGGATTAGATGTATTGTCATTGGAGAGAACTGCCCGTGTATGATCCTAACTTGAGCTTAATATCATAAGTGATGTATAGTAAAAAACACTTTAAAATTCCAAATGTAAGTTTCTATTTTTTTAACTGAATCTGTTTTTATTATTATAGGGAAATCGCAGTATGGAAATGCCTTCTCCCAGAGCACATCAGCATAGCTCTGAGACATAGCTTTAGAGAGTTTACTGGGACAGTGAGAGGGGGAATGGTAAATGGCTTGCTTAGAATCACATAACCATTTTGTGTCAGATTTGACAATTGAAACCAGATCATCCTAAATTCTGAAGTAATTTATTATAAATTTTGTCATTTATTACTTATACATGGTTACTAAATATTTAGGTACACATTTAAGGAAAAAAAAAACCTATTCATAAACTCTTATTTAAACTTGGGAATTTGAAACATACCCAAATGGAATGTTGCATTTCCTACCTGTGCCACTTAATATCATCCAGATTTCACTACTCAAAAATTTTCATGTGCTCATTTTCCAATTATCTTTTGAAAGGTTAAAGGAAATGGTATGAGAAGAGTTTATAAGAATGGTGCCATTAAAGAAATGATGATAATTAGCAAATTTATATGTAGAGTATATAAGAATGAGTAGTAGAAAATAAATATTATTAGTAAATAAAGGATAATGGTAAATAAAACCTAGAAATAGACATGAGGATAGGAAAGGATGTGAGAAAGAAGAAGCAAAAAGTACTGGAGTCTTTTGGGATACTATTTCATGTCCCAGTAGAGAAAGGAAGAGAAGTGGTTTGGAGTGATAATGAATTTGCCTTTAGACATGTTAAAACTGAGATTCCAGTTTGATATCCAGGAAAAGATGTCATGTAATAGCCTTTAATTCTCCGATATTGAAATGCAGGAATAATGAGGTATCCGTTGTGAAAAGATGTAGTGTAGTACCATAAATTCTTTGGGGTAGAATATTGTGAAGTGTCTTAATGGGATATTAGGAAACTAGATTATAAATGAAAGGAAAAGATACAACCATTTTATAACTACTAATTTTTCCAAGAGGATGATGGGAGAAGTCCATTAGAATGAGTAATATTTTTAATTATTATAAAATTTACTTTGTTTGCAGATAATAAGTTAAGGATAGTGAAATGTTATGCAAATAATGATGAGCTGTAGAAAAATCCTTTAATTAAATAAGTGCAGAAAATGTTGATCCATGAGTGAGCAGAGATATAAATACTGGAATGAGCATGATATAAGTGAGGATTGGTAAACTAGACTTCAGAGGATAACATTGAGAAGTTTTATCACAATGAATTATTTGAAATCACGTCAGAAAAATCTAGTGGCCAAAAATAAATCATAAGAGCATAGACTGAATAGACTTCAGAAGACATTCTTCATTTTACCAATAAGGACATGGAGACACAACCAAATAAATTGATTTGCCCAGGCTCACCCAGCCAATGTCAGAGGCAGAATTGGAACTCCGATCTTCCTGACTATAATGCGAGAGAGAGTTGGTTTTTGTTTTGTTTTGTTTCTTTTGTAATTTCAGCTAGGTTTTTTCACTGTTCAATGATAAAATACATATTCTCCAGTTTTTTTTCATTTGTCTTATTCCCCTTATCTTTCAGAGACCTTGCCTCCTACTGAGAAAATAAAGGTGATTTTCAAAAGTTCCTCTTCTTCCCTCCTTCATATCTCAAAGCACTTCATTCCTGTACTCTTCTCCATTCCTAATTTTGGCTCTGTATTCATTCCTTGGAAACTTATTCCCTGATTCAATCCTCCTTGTTCCTCCCCTACCCCTCTTTTTGTGTATTATTTAGACTCAAAAGGATACTTCAGGCAAAGGCTTAATGTTATCCTGAGTTTGGACCTGAAACACCAGGCCTGGAATCAGAAGGTTGGGAAAAGTTTCCTATCTTAATTCTCTTATACTCCATTTGAGTCATTCACCCATTCTGTCACTCAGTCCTTCATTTTCTACCCTCCATTTCCATGTAGAATCTACTCAATTGTTACCTAACTCCCCTTCATCTTTGGAGTTTTTATATTTTCTCATTTTTTTTTCTTTTTTTAAACCCTTACCTTCCATCTTAGAGTCAATACTGTGTATTGGTTCCAAGGCAGAAGAGTGGTAAGGGCTAGGCAATGGAGATTAAGTGACTTGCTCAGGGTCACACAGTAATTTTTCATTTCTTATACTAAGAGGAAATTGACTGCTCCTAAAATATGCTGTATCCCTGACCATACTCACTCCAGTGCTAGTTGCCAATTCATTTGTCCCCTAGTCCTCTGGACTAAGAAATAATTTACTCCTTTCTTCTCACTTCTGCTTTTATAATCTGCTCCTGTTACTATTGCTCAGCAGACTCCTCTGGAAATCACTCTAGTTGTCTATGCCCTCATTGTCCAGATCTTTGCTACTGAGATTTCCTATCTTTTCATTCAGTGACCTTTCTTTCAAAAGAAACTGGGTACCTAAGTTATTCTTCTCCATCTCAGTCTCTGCACTTATTTATACTGAGAGTCTAGTATATGTTTATGCCTCTTACAGTACCTTGGGATTTGAATTCATCTACTTCCTAAACTGATAGCTTCTTTCTACCCCCTACTCGCTCCTAAACTATAACTTCTCTCATCAGCCAATTACCTTCAAGGATGATCATTTATACCTTAGATCTCACCATCATCAATAACTGCCACTACCATGTTCCTATGTGAAATTTTGAAAATCTTTTCTCATTAAAATCTCCATCCCCCCCCTTAGAACCTATTCTGCCTATTGTAACTAACAGACCATTCCTCCCTCCCAGCCTATCTCTTCTCAATTTTCTTTTCCTAATTTTTCCATTATAGGTAATAGGATATTAGATTAGAATATTATTTCGTTCAGTCTATTAATTTTACAGTGTAAATTTCAAAACTATTCCACCCTAATCAGACCATTCTTTAGAAGATCTGATGTAGCTATTTCCTGATCAATAACAATAGAGATACTTGGAATAACAGAATCAGGTCTTGGAAACCCACATTCTCCACCCTACTCCGTATAATAAGATTAGGAAGGGCTGCATCAAACTCAAGATTTAATTATTTGAGAAAATGGCCTTCAACAGATATGTGCAAAAAAAGGACAGACCTCTAGGTGGTCCTAAGTCAAGCTTGAGCCACCATTGGCACATGTGAGACGCAGGAAGTGAGGTAGAGAACAGCCTCTGGAGTTCTCGAGACTTCCTGTGAGGAGGGGAGAGGGCAGTTTGATCCTGGAGCTTGAGGTTGGTGGAACCCCCACAGACTCCTTTCCTTCAGATTGGTCATGTGATTGATAAGGACTGACCCCTTTCCCTGCCTTGGCTCTCCACGGGCAATGGCTCAGAGTGGTTCTGAGTTAAACTCCTTTCCTTCTCTCTTTCCTTCTCTCCCTCTCTCCCTCTAATATTTTCTTCCTCCTGTTGTAATTAAAGCACCATAAAAATTTGGCAGCTGACTTGGGTATTTTATTATTTGGGATTTCCCTAGGTGACCTTTTAAATTTAGATTTTTTTTCAGTCTCAACAATAATTTTAACTGTTATAACATATGAGGAAACTAAAGCTCAATGAACTTGCCTAGGGACAAACAGATAATGAGGGACAGAACTGAGGTTTGAAACCAGGCCCTTTGACTCCATATCCTTTGTTAGTGAAGGTTCTTAATAGGATTTTGGGAAACTAAAGGAAAAGATACAAAGACCTATATTATAACTGATAGTTTTTCCAAGAAAAAACTACACTGTCCTCAACCCTTGATTTCCTCACTTCATACAACTATTGATGTTTTACTCAACTCTATCACCCCTACAATCCATCTTTTCATCTCCTACCCAATAGATGCTTAACACCATTGGAGGTAGTCATACTGTCAGATTTATATGGTCCAGTTCAAAGTTTTTAACCAACTACAACCTCCAGAGAACAACATACACTATTTAATGTGCAACTTCAAGCCCACTGAATTCTCTCCTTTAACATTGAATGAAAAAAATTAAGTAAAATTCACAACCATGGTAGCCATTTCTGATAGCATATGCAGCATTTATTATACTATTCTCTTGAGGAAAGAAGTAGACTATGCTTAAAGACCCAGTTTTGTCATATTTAAAATCACAGTTGTACTGACACCTCTCACTATTGTTTTCTTTTACATTATTATTACTATTTGTGTTCTTCAGGTTCTGATGATTTCACTTCATATCAATATAGTACATATGGGTCTCATAGTTTTCATGGATTCCTTTTATTTCTTACTGTACAGTATTCTAGTATATTCATATAAAATAATTTTTAAAGCTATTCCCTGGTTAATAAACAGTTTTTTCCAGTTCTAGAATGTTTTTATATGTATGGATATTTTGTAAATATTTTTTACCTCCTTGGTAGTTGTCCAGGAGTTAAATTGCTAGGTCAAAAGGTATGAATAATGGAGTGATTGTTCTCACTTAAGTCCAAAGTGTTATCTAGAATCATTAAATCAGTTCACAGATCCACCAACTGTATATGAGTGCACATATTTTCCCATAGCGTCTTTAAGACTTCCTGCTTTTTTTTCCTTTTCATCATAATTATGCCAGGTTGGACATAACTTGAAAATTTCAGTTTTGTTTTGCATTTATTTTTATTATTGATTCAATATATTTTTCCATATGGGAATTGATATTTTTTAGTTCTTTTGAAGCTCTCATCTGACACTTTACCTATTAGGGAATCACCTTAGGTCTTAATATATGTAGAGTTTAGACAAAGGTTCTTAATCTTCGATCCATGAACTTATTTTTTGCGGGTGGAGGTGGGCATGTACTATTTTTCAATTGTATTTTAATGTAATTATTTTTATCCGTAATACTATATATTTTATAATTTAAAAATATTTAGAGAAGTGGTTCTATGGATTTCATTGGACTCCCAAAGCTGCCCATGACACAAAAAAGTTAATAACCCATTGTATAAATTAATAACACTTATTTGGTGTAGCTTTTGCCTACTTATCATGTATTGATTACCAAACTAAACAAGCAAAAAGGCATTTGAGTCTAAAATGTGAAATATTTAGTTTTAGAGCCACTGCTTTTACAAGGTGTTTCTATGCATGATATTAAAGAGAAAATTGATATGACTAAAATATAATTTAGACTCAAGCCTGCCAGAAATAATTTTACTTAACATGTATCCAAGTTATTTCTATCTTGAAGAAATATCCAAACTGGAATAGGCACTCATGTTTCATCATGACTGTTTAAAGAAGATTTCAAGTAACAGGGATCTTGAAAAAGGAAAATATAAAATAAAGTTTTGAGTTAATATTCCAGAATAGACACTGTTCAATTCCTTCTTATACCATTCCCTGAGTTCTTTCTTATGACTAATATTTCAACCTTGAATTTTGAAAGAATGCAGATACTGTCATAATGTGGGTCATGGCACCAAGCACTCCAGATGAGTAGGAAGAGAATCATCCCAGCAAGACAAGCAAGTTTGATTATCACTCTTATTCTATGACAAAGGAAGGCTCTATCCTTTGTTCTTGCCACTCTCCAAAAAGGGAAAGGATTCAAAAGGGTTTTAAGTCAGGGAAATAATATTTCTAGAAATACTAAGAACATTTAAAAAAATGTTTCCATAATAGAAAATTCTTTGTTCAACATTTTCTATTATTGATATCAGTTGAAGCGTCAATAAAATTGCCACTGTCCTATAAACTGTCCCATTTGGACTAAGTGACATTAATGAATTTAATTTAGATTTTAAAATAAATTAAAGATTATCTAGTTTAATCTCTGAACAGATTTTGTATATCCTCCTCAGTGTGTAGTTTTTTCTGTATCTTCTGTTCCAAAGTAAAAATACCTCCACTTTATGAAAATTTTGTAATATTTTAACAATGGAGAGGAAAATATACTAGAAATACATATTGTTAGTCTAGCAAAACTTAGAATTTAAATTAGGTTGGATGATAATATAAATGCTCTCTGACACAGAGATCTTAATTAAATCTCAGAAAAAGAAATCAATCCAACCATAGAAGAACTACATGGTTATAGGGTGGAGGACATTAATGAGCAAGATCAATTAATCATTTGGGAAAATTGCTTGCAAAAAGAAAAAGTCTTTACCAAACATCTTTTATGAAACAAATATGTGTCAGTACTTAAGCCAGGAAGAGACACAATTGATAAAAAAAAAGAAGCACTGATGATTTAATATTGATGTAAAAATTATAAATAAAATATTTGCAATGAGACTGTGGTAATAACATATTTAGAAAAATATTTCATTATAATCAAATTAGTACCATTCCAGGAATGTAAGGATGGTTCAACATTAGGAAATAATTAGTATGAAATAAAAATACATAATTTACCAATGAATACAGATAAATCTGAGAAAATACTGTACTTGTTTACAATTAAAACTAAGAAGCGTAATCGTAGAAATTCATTTTTAATACTTTGAAAAATAAAGGATAAAAGTTCTTGAAAAGATGAAATACAATTTTAACTAAAAGTTTTCAAAGGAATAAAACCAATGCATATTGAATAGTAAAGGAAACCTTTAAGTGGGCAAATTTTTGCATCATAATCTTTTAGTGCTTTGGCAAAATTTTAAGACTAGAAGGTGCTGACTTAACATTAGGGATTTCTTCACTTGGCAGTTTCCTTGTACCAGTGAAATCAGAGGACCAGTCTCTATTCCTATATATGATCAAAAGCCATTCCCCAATAGAAAAGCCATCCAAAATATGAATAAAGGTTTTTCAAAGGAACTCAAAACCACAGTCACATGAAAAAATGGGAATTGTTAAGTGTTGGGGGAATGGTGGGGAAACACTGGGAAAGGAGGTACACTGTTAGTGAAGCTATGAACTTGTTCACTCATTTTGTATAATAATTGAAACTTCAAGAAAAATGAGTCTACAATAAGTACCCTATAATCTAGTGATCCCACACTTGACAAAGACTTCCAGGATGTGAAAAAGATGAAAATTCCATATATGCCAAAATTTTATAGAAAGAAATACAATGAGGAAAGCTAAACATCTCATGGTATGTGAATGTAATGAAATTCTGTTGTGAGAACCAATGAACATGAAGATTTCAGAGAAACATGGGAAAACTTGTTGGAGCTTACGTGTAGTGAATTAGAACTAAGAGAAAAGCAAATATGAGAATTACAATGATACAGATAACACTAACAGGTCGCCAAACTATAGGAACAGTTTGGTCCCATAGAAAAGAACGAAACTTACGTTGCATTTTTATGAGAGGAACAGATTTCAGAGTTTGCATACATTGTCATAAAGTTTATAATGACATTAGCTTTACATTATTTTGTTTAATTTTTTACTACTGATTTTTCATGTATACTAGCATTTTTTTTTTATTACAGAAGTAGGTTCAGTTCTGGAGAACAGGAGTAAAGTAGGGACATCCAGAAATGGATGTTAAAAAATATAACATACAAATAAAACATTAAAAAAGCTTGAATGGAACTATTCAACAAATATTAAATATCTTGCATGTATAGGCAACTGCTGTATAAATTGGCAGAGGTAAAAATTTTAGATAAAACTTGGTCCATGCCCTCTTCAAGAATATGTTCTAGTAGGGGTTAAAAACCACATTCAACTATCTACATACTTGTAATACAAATTAAATGCATGAGGTCCAAAATAAAATTTATGTTATAAGCAGGGATATCTAAAACTGAGGTTGTCTGGAAATTGGACTGTTCAATATCCAATCTAGCCAGTCTTATTTTTCTTGTTATCTAGCTGAATTAATTAAATGTAGTTGGAGTTCTTGGTCCTAGGAACAGAATACCATGAAATGTATAAGGTGGGGAAAAAAATTGTACTTTTCCTTCAATAACCCTTTACAAGGTTTGGATAAATTTGACAGCTATGACTAATTATATAAAATTCAATTCACATAATCTAATTTGTTATCATCCATAATAAAATGTTACGGATATATTTGCTCTTTATAAGTTTTGTAACTGCTATCTTTTATGAATATACCTGAATTGGCATTGCTTATTAGAAAATATATATATACATGTCATGGGTATGGAGGTATTAAGCACCTAACTATATACCAAGCACTGAGAATATAGACAGAACAATGAGAAATCTCTACAGGTATATGGAAGACTTAAGCTTAAAGTCACATGTAAGAGTCTCATGGTTCTTACAGTGTAATAGCAAACAGATGGTAATATTCCTTCTTAATGTCATTTCCATTGATAAAAATCCCATCAGTTTCTGGTGTTTAACCATTTGACAGAGACTTTGGAACTTTCTTTTATTGGTCTTGAGAATATCTATGCTTGCCTATGATTACCAGGCTATATCTCCATGGGAATTGCTTCCTGAAAAGATAGCCACAGACACTGGACTTTCAGAAGCATTGCTTGCTATTCCTAAAGCTCTTGGCTTCAGGATCCTAGGCCAGTGATGGTGAACCTTTTAGAGATGGAATACCAGGCCCCACCCCCTTCTCATATCCTAGACTGAGTGCAGTGCCTGTCCTGCCCCCAGACCACATGTTGTGCCCCTCCCCATGCTGGGTATGCCCTGCCCCCTCCCTTACCCCACACAGGGGAGGGAGAAAGCTCTTCCTATTGGGCTGCTAGGTGGAGGGGTGAATGATATGAAAAAATGTCATCAGGTATGGTGGAGAGAGGGAGGGGTACAGCTCCACCAGAGTCCCTTTGACTTTCTAGTAATGAACTCTGAGTGGGGGAGGGTAGCCATGTGCCCATGGAGAGTGCTCTATGTGCCATCTTTGGCACCTGTGCCATAGGTTCTTCATCATTGTCCTAGTCTGTCTCCATTAATGGCTGAGGGGACATATGGTTCTGTTTGGGACATACCATTTCTCTCATACATCTAGGCTAAATTGCTTGACTGTATGAGCATTCACTTTAGATCAAATAGGGTCCTATTTAGATTGGGAAGACAAGCCATTTCAGAAATTTAGTCAACAAGCATTTATTATGCTCCTAAATAATTATGCTAAACACCAAGTAAAAATAAAAACAATCCATTCCCTAAAGTTGCTTACATTCTAATGGAGACAACAAATAAACGTGTACCTGCACAGACAAGTTCCAGAACCTTTATTTAATATTTATCTATGTTCTAAAACTGATTGTTTCTCTCACAAATCAGAGGAATGAGTTTCTGAGTTAATGAAACAACCTGAATATTTATCTGTCCATGCACTGCTATATCTTTGCCATTGTCTTCAAGTTTGTTGGCCCCTTCAGCTAGCAAAAGGGGATATCCTTTGACTCAGCTGTTTGTACAGTCTAGTCAGCCTCTGATGGTGGAGATTCTTATATTGGGGAGCAATGCTGCAAGGAGATCTAGTAGAACCTAAGAACCCTGAAAAAGTATTGATGAAGTTCAGAATTGAGGCAATTTTATCACTTTGGGAATTTGAAGGCCCATGTGCTAACATCTAGGCAATTAGAATTAATTGAAGCAAGGAATTGCCTGCTGTTCATAATTCAGCATTTTACAAGAAAGCAGCAATTGCTCTTACCCAGAGACTTTTGAGGGTAAAGGGTCACTTGACTTTAATTGGCCCAGTTAGGCTCAACCACAACATATGAACATATTAGCAACTGCTTATTGGCCTACTATACAGATTCAAAATTTCTTGATATATGAACTACTGTGCAAAATTCTTTGAGTTAATGCTAGCCTGTTTATTGCATATAATGTTTTAGAAGTTAGAGTTTGATTCAGAAAAGTCAAGGTAAGTCAAAATTTCAGGTTAACATATGGTATCTTATCCCCCTTATAAGCTCACAGTCAGATATTTGGGGGAATGGGCTCATTGACTGGGGAAATTATTTGGAATATATCCAAGACCATAAGAACAAGCTGCTGAACAGAGCCAAAGTCAGTCATGTAAATCTAACTCTCTTCCTTCTCTCTACCATCCAACTTCCTTTTCCTTTTAGCCCTTAACTAGTTACAATACCCCACCCCCAAAAAGCCAGGTCAGAGAGCAGAGGTAGCAGATAACACTTTGTCATTTCACCAGTTACTCATTTAAAATCCTTAGAACTAATAAAAACTAGAAGTATCAGAGGTGGGACCTTTCTAATTAAAAATAATAATAAAAGGAAAGTTGGCAAGATTGTCACTGCCCTATCCCCGTGATCTGATCAGATATTTAGGTCACCTAGACAGCTTATGTATGTTTACCACAAACTACCTAACTCTCATGAGACCCCTTTCAACTACAAAGAATCTTTTAATAAATCTCAAATGTTTTATCTGTTGTATGTAGTCTGTCTCTTTTCCTTTTATTATCATTGACACTCTATCACTGACTTGGAAAATCATTTGTTGCTCAATTTGTTGCTAAAAAGAACTTGTTCAAGTCATTTAAAGAAAAAGCTTATGGCATAAGTGAATTGGTATTCTCAGGAAAATGTGAAATAGCCATCTATTTTGACATCTTCTAATCTTTTCTATGCCCTCTCTTATTGTCTAATTCTATTTTTCCCAGGTTGGCATTGTCCTCATTGAAATTTCAAAGTTCCTAATTTTATATTCCATACAAGACTGTCAAAACTCCCAATGTGCTCAAATCCTACCCCACATAAAGAAGACAATTAAAAAACAAACACTCTTCTTCCCTAAAAAACAAAAAAAAAAAACAAATTCAAATGGACATTAGAAAAAAAAAAGTATCCTAATTGAACTCACTAACACTATAGTATTAATGAGAAATGACCCTTTGACCCTTCTGCTCCTTTAATTTTTAAGTACTTATATTAATACAATATGACTGCAATTAATAAAATTTCAAACAGTAGAACAAACAGATTATTATCCAAATTGCAAATAAAAATACAGAGTAAATATAGATAATTCTTTTATGGAATTCTATTTGATATTTTTTGTCTATGATAACTTGTAGCAAAACATAGCTTACTTGTTTATAGCTTTTAATTTAATCATTTTTTTTTGTTTCACTTTAGACTAAGGTCACACTTGCAATCTCCTACCTTTTTTTTTTTCACTTCAATAGAATTATGAAAGATTTTGTTCCACTCCATTATTTTAATTCTGTATGTATATTTTTCTTTCAAATGTGTTTCTCTTAAGCAACATATTATTGGATTCTGCTTTCTAATCTATTCTTTTATCTTCCTTTTTATGAATATATAACATGATGAACAATATAACAGTTAAGCATGTATTTTCCTCTTTCCTTTTTAAAATTCTTTTCTTAGTTTTTGTTTCCCAACCCTCTTTTATAAGTTTGCTTTGCTTAATACTAAATTCCTCCATTAACTTGACCTTCCTTGTTTCCCTACCATTTTGTTAGGTTTCCTTATTGAGTGAAATATATCTCCAATTGTATTTCCTTTTATGAATTCTTCCATAATTTTTCATAAAATGATGTTTTTTTTCTAAATATTGAATCCCTAGAAAAATCAGCAGAGAAATCAGGAAAAACTCTTGTGAAAAATGAAAGGTTATAGCAATTGACATAGAGATATTACTGTTTCAGAGGAGCTTACTGACATCAAGTTGAAAGCAAGAACAGAAAGCAGTCAAAAGGTTTAAGGTCAACATTTCCAGGGTCCAGGACAGGACATGTATAAAAGGCATGGTAATAGTCTAATCAGTCATCGTGGGACATTTTGTTACCATATCATAAGTTTACATTTGTGATCCTATCTACTGTATAAATGAGTTATTCTTTCATATAACAAATACTACTAATTATATATAATATTATTTTTACAAATCCTATGGGTGGTATTCTATGAAATAAGTTTTGACAGCAAAATCAATCCTTAAATGGACAGTTTTAACATGTGATTCTGTGTGCTGTTATTGACTTTACTAGCAGATCTGAATGTTACTTTATTTGAATACTACCTAATAATACTTGCTGGTGTTTTCTAGTTTTTGAATATTCACTTCAGTACTTTGTAAATATAAGCTTAATATTTCATTTTAAGAATGGTAACTATAAAATTAAATATATATGGTATTGTTCAATTTTTAAATGATTTTCTTTGACATGCATGTTGATGTTCCTTTTTAATATTTTCTATTATCAAATGTCTCTATCAGGTTGAGATCATTTTATGTTGTCGAAATATATAATGTCACAATATTCATAATAACTAGACATCTATTTTTTAAAATCTCTGAAACACAAAATGATTCATTTTATTATGTCCACTTATTTTTATTTTAAAACATGTAAATAAAATGTTATAAAAATGCAGAAAAAAACATGATTTTGAGAATTCCTGTGAATACTGATTTCTTTTTTCTTAGACTAATATCAGTCTAGAATTTGGAAATCTTATGTCTATGTATTCTTCCTTCTGACTAGTTCAGATGAAAGTGAGGCTCAAGTGTCTTCATTCCTTCTATTCCCTCCTTATTTAGAAAGATTTCTTATGAACACAATTTAGATTTTTTCCATTCTTCCTCCCTTTTCCTCCATTCATCCAGTGTATCCCCTTTCCTTTCTGATTTTCTTTTAAAATCATCAAAACCAAAAAATACCATTCCCAGGCCCTCTAATTAAATTTCCTCTATGACCACAGATGGTGATAGAGTTCTGAAAGGCTACATGTATCATCTCCACACATTAGAATATACATTTTTGTTGTTCAGTGGTTTTCAGTTATGACCAACTCTTTGTGACCCCCTTTAGGGTTTTCTTGGCAAAGATTCTATAGTGGTTTGGCATTTCTTTCTCCAGCTCAGTTAGGGTTATTGACTCGCCCACATCACACAGATAGTAAATGTCCAAGGTCAGATTTGAATTCAAGATTTGAATTTAAATCACTGACAGGTTTAAGTCTTATCAGTTACCCTCAACCTGATTTAGCCCATCTGCCAAGAAAGTGTATGTACACAATACATATATAACCAAGGGAGGTGATCTGGCATAATGAATATAGGTTAGCCTTGCAATAAATAAGATCTAGGTGTAAGTAGTGCCTCTGACATATTTCAGCTGCCTGATCATGGGCAAGTGACAACTTCTCAGGCATCTAAGACAATAAATTGCCATTTCAGAGAGAATTAACATACTAGGTTTTCCCTATATCAGTGAAATCACATATAAAGGAGATGGCTGTGTATATCGAATATAAAAACACACATATCACAGATGTATGTATATGAGTATGTGTACATATATGCATCTATGTAGGTGTATATGTGTATATGCCTTTAGTATGTAATGCATAATAATGTGATTGTGCATTATTGGCATAAATATTTACCACAGAGATTATTGTGCCCTTAAGGAGATGATAGAAGTTTTTTATGGGGGAAACAGGTGTTAAATTGAAACTTTAGAGATGGAGAGTAGGGAGGAAATATTCCAAGTTAGGAGTTTGATCTGGGTTTTGTTTCCCAGATAATGGGAAATAAAGCAATGAAATAAGGGGCATATAGTTTTGTTTTGCTTTCAGTGATCAAGTAATTGATAAATTATCTTTAAAATTATATGATATACTATAACTATATAATATAATATAATAAGACAATATTGGAATTATTCCTGTAAATGTGTATATATGTCCATCCATGCTGATACATTTTTAACAACTGGCTCTGGACTAAAAGTACAAATGACACATATAAAATAACTTTGCCTTGTTAACAATTCTCTTCACCACTTTTAAAACTCTAATTAAACAAAAAGAAAAATCAAGCTCTAACTTATAACATTTGCATATTTCCAAAGTGAAAATGCTCATACTGAACATTTAGCAAGCAGGGAGGGCTGGTTGGTGTTGATTTTAGCACCCCTTTAATATATACCAGCTGATAATGTTTGCTTTCTCCTGATTATCAACACAAGGAATGACATTTATCTTGCTTTGTAGTGAGTAACCAAAAAAGAAATTCTAGTCAGATATGTTCATGTCCTTAGAATATAAAGCATGTTTGTAATTACTTTTGAAATTTTTATTTCTGAGATATAAAGGATTAAACATCTGTTCTCAGATTAGAATGGAGCACTAAACAACAGCAAAACAGATATTTCCCCCTTCAGTTTCAATTTATGATATTTTTGTGTCATTTAAAAATTTATGACATCTGGATAAAAAATTTTACTAGATGTTCTAATCAGTTATAGTCTCTAAAGAACCTTTAGATTCTTCCTAAATTTTATGACTCATGACAGATTAGAATTTTGTTTGGAATTGGAAAACAGGAGCAATAGGGAGAAGCTATAAGGTGGTAGATGAAGAAGAAACAATTGCCTAAGAATTCCAGCTGTCCAAAAAAAAAAAAAAAGGATTGAGCTGCTTTCAAAAGTAGTGAGATCTTTATGATGGGAACTATTTGAACAAGAGATGGAAGATCACTTTTGTATTTTTGTTTTAGATAGAGGCTGTAGTAAGAAAAGTAAAATGTCTTAGAATTCGTAAGATTCTGAATTTATGTGGATTTCTTCAAATCCACTGAAACTCATTTAAGCACATCAAAGAGCTATGCTCTACTTATGAATATGTTTTACAGTTAAGTTTGTTAATGCCTAAAGGTTCATCACCTTGTCACTACCAGTTCTCTGCCCTAAATTTGGTGGGTCGAGCCATGAACACTTAAATCTTCATTTAAGGAAGCTGCTTAGCACAGACATGTCCTCACTTCCCATCTACCTGCATTTCTTTAGGACTTCTCCAACTTCTCCATGTCCCAGAATCTCGTTACTGAGAAAGTCGCATCATCCAGCAAGATCCAAACAGCTTCTATCCCTCTGAATGGGAGGTGGAACCATCAACTCTAAAACCTATTTAAGAAGGGAGCTCAATTCAGAAATTTCATTTCTTATCTGGCTGTATTATTTGGAAACTTCTCATAATTTCCATCATGCACCTAGGGTGGCTACCTTCCCAGTTCTATCCCTTCCCTTCCCCTCCCCCATCTTTTTCAGCTTCCCTTTCTGTATATATATTCATTAGATTATAAACTCTTTGAAGGCAGGGATTATCTATTTTCATATTTATATTTTCCAATGTTTAGCATTTTTTTAAATTTTTATTATTTTTTTTAAGCCCTTACCTTCCATCTTGGAATCAATACAGTGTATTGGCTCCAAGGCAGAAGAGTGGTAAGGGCTAGGCAATGGGGCTCAAGTGACTTGCCCAGGGTCACACAGCTGGGAAGTGTCTGAAGTCAAATTTGAACCTAGGACCTCCCGTCTCTAGGGCTAGCTCTCAATCCACTGAGCCACCTAGCTGCCCCCAGCATGTTTGTTTGTTTGTTTGTTTATAACACATGCTAGATGCTTAGTACATGTTTATTGACTGATGGACTAAATAAAGCCTTCAAGGATATCCTAGAGATGTTTTTTTTTTTTTAGTTTGAGTATTTATACTTAAGGAATATACCATATGGTACAAATCTAGGCTTGAGTGATTGTTTTGTTGATGTAGGTCTAGACTTAAGCTGATACAAAAAATGTCAATAAGGCAGATTAAGTTTAGAAGTGTGTCTTGTGCATATTAAAAAAAAATCTAGTAGTTGACCACTTACTAGTATGTCTCTGCATGAAGCTAATTGCCTTGGGCATGTGGACAACTAGCCCTTTGAGGTCCACATGTTTTCTTCATGCTATGCATGCCTTTTTTACATTCTGTTTTTGGTAAGGTTAGGCAGTAGGGATGAAGTAGCTTCCGGAAGGTCACACAGGTAGGAAGTGTCTGAGATTACATTTGAACCCAGGATCTCCTGTCTTTCAATCCAGAGTAGCCCCCTCTGCTTGTACTTCTGGTCCTACTGCATCTAGGATTTAGAGACTAAATTCATCACTACCTACTTCCCATCAGGCCTCCTAGTCAAGTGTTGTTTTTTGCTTTTCTTTCCCACTCTCTGAATTCATCTGATCATAAATTTAGAGCTAGAGAAGCTTGAATATCATGTCGGTTAATCGTCTCATTTTATGAATGAGGAAACTGAGGCCTGCAAGCGGTGAATTCCCGGAATCAGGAATAATAAGCATTTCTATTACTTCAAGGCTTGCAAAGTGCTTTACAAATATCATTTGGTATTCAAGACAATCTAGGGAGATAGGTGCTATGTTTATCCCTTCTTTACAAATGAGGAAACTGAGGCAGATGGAAGTTAAGGGACTTGCCTAGAGTCACACCATTAGTAGGTTCCTGAGGTAGGATTTGGATGGAGGACTCCCTGACTCCAAGCCCAACACTCTATCCAGCTGGGGATGGAGTAGAAAAGAGTTTAGGGAAGTTTTATAGAAAGACACCACAGTGTCAACTCTTAGCTCTACTGGCTCACTTGAGCTGGTCTTTCACACTGCCTCCCTAATTTCCTAAATGGAGCTCCTGAGTTCATTATCTTCGCTACTCTTCCTCTAGGAATGAAGGCCCCCATACAGGAACCCATAAACCTCTTCCTGTGCATTGTCTCCTGTGAAGTCCAGAACATTCTACTCTACTCTTTTTTCATACCAACCTTGCTGACGTCGAGCTCCAGTCTTGTCCGTGACCCTCTATCTACACACGTCTCCCTCCGAACCCTTCGATCACGTTTCAACTTCATGGACCATGAAGGGACACAGTAAAATCTAATAAAAGGGATTGAGGGGATGGGAAGGAAGATGGCCTGTTCCTGTCCTTAGAATTCTCCCTCCGTCCACAAGCCATCTCCCTATGCCTGCAAAACATTGCTTTTTCCTGTCTCCCTGGCAGAATCTTTCTTTACCTTCAAGGCTCAGGCTGTTACATCCCCCAGGAAGCTCTTCCTCTTCTCTCCATTAATCACCGTCACTCCGTCTCTGTGTGTCTCCCCTGGCTGTCTCTTTCTGGTTCTCTGTCCCTCTCTATCTCTGCTTTGTCAGACTAATTTATTTAGCTTGTTCATTAGCTCTGAATGCCTTGTGGGGAACCAAAGGAAGGGCTGCTACCCCCCCTGACTCTGCTGGTCCCAGCTCATTACTTCAAACGACGAGTCCTTTAAGGGATGGAGGAAGGGTCGGAATTCTGTTGGGCAGCCAGAGAGAGTAGGAGGGAAGTGTGCATTC
The DNA here is from genome assembly GCF_027887165.1 of Monodelphis domestica. NCBI lineage: Eukaryota > Metazoa > Chordata > Mammalia > Didelphimorphia > Didelphidae > Monodelphis > Monodelphis domestica. Next base: position 471,231,384 of record NC_077228.1, read on the forward strand.
AGGAACGGGGGCAGTCCCTTGCAGCCAGCCAAGTCAAATCATCTGGGTAAGCCCAGGCTGCCATTAGTGGACGAGGCTGCAGATCCTCTGGATCCCTGCTCTGAAGAAGGTGAAGTAGGGGAAGCTGTCTAAATGCCCAGGGTGTACAGACCCTATTCTGTTCAATTAACGTGTTTCTGGGCACGCAATTGGATCTAGGGCAGCATTTTGGAATCGGTTTCAGGCTTGTTGGCAGCTACGTAATTGTGCTGAAGTCCAGGAGCACAAACAGAAACTGCTGCTCCTGTCCATGACACCTTTGGCCATGTCTGGCTTCTCTCTGACCTTGCTGTCAAAAGTCCATGCAGGGAATCGAGTCTTTGCATCTTTTTCACACAGTGGATCACCCTGGGATAGGTTCAGCCTCTCTGTTGGAATCTGTCTGTTGTCTAGGAAGTTCTCTGCAGTGTAGATGATTCATATAACTTTGTTTGTTTTTTTTTGGTAGTAAGAGGGATCTCCAGGCTGCCATAGTGGATGGAATGCTGGACTTGAATGGGTAAGTGACTTCAATTCTCTGAATCTATTTTTTTGTTCATAAAATGGGGTTAACAACATCTTCTGTACACACCTCTCGCCTCACAAGATAAAAAAAAAAAATAGATGTGAAGCCTTTTGTAAACTTTAATGATACTATGTATATAAGGTATTATAAAGTCATTTTAAAGTAGGGTATTAGTTATTATTAAGTAGAGTAGGCTATAAATGTTGCATTTCCTGACTGATTAGATTGAAAGCTGCTTGAGGGCAGGTTCTGTTTCCCCTGTCTGTGTGTCTGTGTATCTGCCCCCAAGGCCTAGCAGAGTGCTGTAAAAATTAAATTATTATCTAGTAATAAAATGTTATAATTATGAGGTTTATTAAGGATTATTAGAAATCAAAGAATAAAGAAGATACAAAATAAAACCCATGTGCCCATGGCTGATTAGCCCATTTAAATCCCCACCCTTAGCCTACTTGCTACACTTGCTATATCATTGCAATGCAAGAGAAGAAAGTGGTAGGCGTTACTGCCAGTTAAATACTAATTGTGATCTCACCCAGGTGGAGACTCGGGTGAGATTATAGGGAATTCTGGGAAATACCAAGGACTTCTGGGAATTGAAGTCTAGGCTTCAAAATCTCCATTTTTACAGTGCCTGGCACATAGTAGTAGGTTCTTAATAAATGTGTGCTGAAGGGTAGATTGATGACATGAATAGAAAGTCAGCCCTTTGAGGTCAGGGACTATTTTTATTTCTGTATTTGAATCATGAGCAGAGTGCCTGGCATATACTGAGAGCTCAATTAAAACTTGTTGAATTTAAGAGGAGGAATTTGGTAGAGTGGAAAGAGTGCTAGACTTTGGCCCTGAAGACCACTGTTCATATTCCCCCTCTGACATCATTAGTTTTGTGACCATGGGCAAATCACTTAATCTTTCTGGAATTTAGTTTCCTCATCCATAAAAAAAGGGGTTGAACTAGAATGCCTTCCAGTTGTAATTCTATGATCCTTATGAAAAGCAACTTCCTTTTCTTTCTTTATTTTTTGGGGGAGGGTGGGGGAGATACAAGAAAATCTTATAGTGAAGGAAGAAAGGATGGAAAGAAGTACAGATCCCAAACTGATAGACTCACAATGGCATTACCTAATTAAGGAAACTTCTGGAGAGCAGCCATGAAGTTTATTGGTGTCCCTATTGATTAGTTTGATAAGAAAATCATTCTGTCCACCATTCACCTAGGCAAAAGGTAAAATTAGCCATTGGCTGTTACAAGGGAATCACTTTAAAAGACTGATATATATTAATTTAAGGTCGCCAAGGAATTCAGCTATGAAATTCCTAAATGAAAACTCAAGTCAGCAGTAAATCTTTTATGGAGTTTAATTACAATAGGAGTAAGAAAGGAATTAGAGATAGAGAGAGAGAAAAAGGGAGAGAAGGGAATAGGGCTTAAATACCCCTTCTGTTTAGGCTGGGCCAAAAGGCCCAAGCCCTTAGATAGCTGGGGCAAAGAAAAGAGATCAGTCCCTATTACTCACGTGACCAAAATGGAGAAACAGTCTCAGAGGCCCCCACCTTCAGCTTCCTTCAGAGCAAGCTTCTCAGAGCACACCGCAACCACTCCGGCCAACTCCTCAACCACCACACTGAGTCTTCAGACTCCCCTATCTTTAAGGAAACCATCCAAGTTGCCTCCCCTCAGTTCTCACATCTACCAATCACCTGTCCATCAATTTCCCTGTGCCAATGGAGGCTCTAGCTTAAACCCAGGACCGCCCAGAGGTCTCTGGCTTTTGCACATGTCTGTTGAAGGTCATATTTTCAAATAATTAAATCTTTGATCCTTTGCTACAGCCCTTTCTAAATCCTGTTAACCTGAGTAGGGTAGAGATTGGAATAATTAAATTTTGATCTAGGCTGCAGCCCTTACTCAATCCTGTTAGGACTAAATAGGGTGGAGATTGATTCCAAGTATCTCCATTGTATCAATTCTAAAATCAATCATGACTCAAAGAAATTCCTGTTCTATGCTTAAGCATAGGTCAAAGTCCTTTCCATTGTTCAGCAAAAGGTTTCTGTCCTAAAGTAATCTTAAGAAGGAAAGAGAAGGAACCTCCCATGCCAATGGGGTTCACATTCCAATAGTCAAGACCCACTATCAATAGGAAATTTTTCAAGTATGAAATTTCCCAATGGTGAAATTTCCAACATTTATAAGAATAAGAAATTTTGAGGTTTACAATCCCCCCTGATGATCATTGGGAGACTAGTCTCCCCATTGATCATTTAACATAATCATTTTGTAGTTCTAAATTCACTTCTAACTAAAGATATACACAATATTCAATTTTCTAGGAGAAATTAGAATAGTGAGAGAGGAAATAGAAAAGAAAAGAAAGCAAAACCAATGTTTGCTAGGCGCATTGACAGAAAGCCAAATTAGGGGCAGTCCCTTTTGGCATAAATGTTACAATAAATGTTCAATCAAAAGTTCAGTCCAATCAATCACATCCAAAGTTCATTCTTGATCTTCTTGATGAAGTGTAGGTTTTTGGCATCTTTCTGCAACAGTTCATTCTCTGGATATAAAAGTTTCAAGCTTCTTTCTTGAAGATCTTTTCTCAAACAGAATCAAAATCTTTGAATTTTTTTTTTATAAAAGTAAAATTTTAAACAAAATTCTTGGATTTTTATAAAAATACAATCTCAAACAAAAAAAATTCAAAAATTCTTAGATTTTAAATTAAAATACAATCCCCCCTGAAGTAAGTATTTAAAAAAAATATCAAGTTTTAGCTCAGAATGCAATGTTCAGTTATGGGGGTGTATGTGTCAATTATCAAAAGAATAGAAAAATAATCAAAAACATAAGAAAAATCCAAAATAGACCTTGTATAGGTCCAGTTTAAAGTAATTTCTATCCCACAAGTATGTAGGACAAAATGCAGTAATATTTCACTTAGCCATTTGTAGCCAAGACTACAGGAAGTTGCCATAATATAAGAAGGAAAGAATTAGAATTCTATTTTGATGGGGAAATGTCATTCCCTTGTCTGATTTTTTTTCCTTCAGAGATATAGGGAGCCAGCATGATAGTCAAGCTTTGTACTTGTTTGAGTACTTCGAAAAGAGTGTAGATACAAGGAAGTCCTACGACTTAAACATAAGTTAAGCGTCGCAACCTCGAGTCTCACTTTAATATTTCTTGTGTGCTCTATTGGCACTATTCAGGTTTAGTCTGTGCTCCTTGTTTTTATCCCTTTTCCTGGAATCAGACACAAACATTAATCACAGTCCTATAATATTTTATCAATAAATGGCAGGTTCCCATAGTTTAAAGCTTTTAGGCATATATGGCCAAGAGAAAAGCTAACTGGTCTGGAGGTTGTCCTTGGAATCTCAGCCTCCATGCTTCCTGTCAGATATTCTCTCTCTCCCACTCTCTCTCTCTCTCTCTCTCTCTCTCTCTCTCTCTCTCTCTCTCTCTCTCTCACACACACACACACACACACACACACACACACACACACACACACAGAGCATTGCCTGTAAATTGTACAGATTACTGGGTTTTCTTGATGCTGTTTTGATGGGGTGAAGATTGGGAGGAAAAGATGTCCTGCCTTCTTTTTCCAGCTTTCTCTTGGGAAATAAGAGATGGCTCCTTATCCAGAAAGAGAGATAGTCTGTCCAGTACCGTGAGAACTCCTGATGTGGGTGTGTTTTGGGGGTAGAGTCATGGAGGATCTTTTGGCCTCTGGACTAGTAGTAGATGTTGGCTCTCAAGAACACAAGCCCTGTGCACTGGTTTACATGGAAATGTACATAATATTCTCATTAAATTCCTGATAGATTTTTTTTATTATTAAAGGTTAATTTATATTATTTTTTAAAAAGTCCAATGATAAGCAATTCAATGGTAAAATAAAAAGATATTTTTGTGATTGGCTCTCTTTTAAGATTGGGCTAGGCTGTGAATCAGAGAAAGGCAAAAGCACGATGTAAAGAACTCTACTTTGTTGTTGAGGGAGGAAGCATGGTCAATAGTTGACCTTCTTTTCTAGATGTATATTCTTAGAAAGTTTTCAAGAAGCAACTTGTGTCTTGTTGTTGACCTTTTCTTTGGTTTTTTAAGAGAGGATCATTTTTCTTTCATTAACTTAGAAGAAAACTAAAACTGAGGGTTTTTTTTTAATTTTTAAAATTTATTTAATGAATTAATTAGAATATTTTTCCATGGTTACATGATTCATGTTTTTCCCTTCCCCCACCATCCCCCCATCCCAGAGCCAAAGAGCAATTCCACGGAGTTTTACATGTATCGTTATTCAAAAACTATTTACATATTATTAATATTTGCAATAGAGTGATCATTTAAAGTCAATATCCCCAATCATATTCCTGTCGAACCATGTGATCAATCATTTGTTTTTCTTCTGTGTTTCTACTCCCACAGTTCTTTCTCTGGATGTGGATAGCCTAGAACTGATTTTTTTTTTTAAGGAAGATGAGGAAAGAGTCTGAATTAATAACATTTATTATGTTAAACAGGCTTCTTAATCTGGGGTTAATGCATTCTTTAAAAATATTTTGATAGGGGGCAGCTGGGTGGCTCAGAGGATTGAGAGCCAGGCCTAGAGACAGGAGATCCTAGGTTCAAATCTGGCCTCAGATACTTCCCAGTTGTGTGACCTTGGGCAAGTCACTTGACCCCCATTGCCTAGCCCTTACCATACTTCTGCCTTGGAACTAATACACAGTATTGACTCCAAGACAGAAGGTAAGGGTTTAAAAATATATATTTTGATAACTGTATTTCAATTTCATTAATTTTCTTATTAACCTATGTATTTTATGCATGTAAAAATGTTATTTTTGGGAAAAGATCTGTTGATTTACCAGATTACCAAAGGTACCTGTGACTCAAAAAATATGCATAGGTTAGTTCATTTGAACCTCACAACTTATGAAAGTTATTATTATTGTTATTATCCTTATTTTACATATGAGGAAATCAAGGGACAAGAGACTTACATAGAATCACACAGCTAGAGTTTGAAAAAGGATTTAAATTTGGGTCTTTTTGTTTCCAAGCTCAATTCTCTATTGATTGATTTGTCTAGTTAGATTTCTCTCTGAGACATTTTTCCATTTCAGTAACTTAATGCCTTTCAAATAACTATAATAAAGCCCTGGATGACCAGACTTTTGCTAGAGCTCTAATGGGCAAATATTAGACTATTCAGATTAGAATATTGTTTTCTTTTCTCCATCTCCTCCCTACCCCTTCCTCCTCGCAAGTCTAGCCTCACAAAACACACATTGATGTTTGATTTTTAGAAAATATTATGGGAGTAGCTGGGTAGCTCAGTGGATTGAAAACCAGGCCCAGAGATGGGAGGTCCTGGTGTAAAAATTAAATTAGTCTCTAGTAATAAAATATATTTTGTGAGGTTTATCAAGGATTATTAGAATCAATAATACAAAATAATAACCATGTTTGTGCCCAGGGCTGATTAGCCCATTCAAAGCTTACTTACTGCATCATTGCAATGGACAAGCAGAGAGAGACAGTGGGAGGCGTACTAATTGTGATCTTGCCCAGGTGGAGACTCAGGTGAGATTATAGGGAATTCTGGGAAATACAAAGGACTTCTGGGGATTGAAGTCTGGGGTTCAAATCTCCATTTTTACACTGGGTTCAAATTTGGCCTCAGACACTTCCTAGCCATGTGATCCTGGGTAAGTCACTTGACCCCCATTGCCTAGCCCTTACCACTCTTCTGCCTTAGAACCAATACACAGTATTGATTCTAAGATGGAAAGTAAGGTTTTGAAAAAAGGGAAAATATATATGCAAGAAACTATTTCAATTATTGCAGTTTACAAGGAAAAGGGAGAAGGGATTTCAAAAGTGTAACCTGGAAATTTCAAGAAACTCTTGCTTAGTTTAGGATAACTGCTTCCTGGTAGGACATTTTATAGCCCCCAGATGATTAAGAACAGTAGGCATTCTGATCACAAACCTCTTTTTTTTTTCATCTTTGTTGCAGGATACTGTAAGATGTCACAGAGTTCTATAGGTTCCATGTATATGGACTTATGTATACATGTATATAGTCATACTTATTCATATGAGAATGGCCAGAACTATATCCATCACTCATCTGCCAGGTCCCAACAACTCTGGAAAAAGAATCCAAGAGAAAACCAGTTTCTATAGAGGTTACGTTTATTTCCCTACAGAGAGAGAATTCAGACACGTGCTGGAATCCAGGCAAAGCTGAGTTCACCTAAGAGAAAGAGGCTACAGGTTATATAATGTTCACTTGTGGGGAACTAGAGAGGGGGTGAACTCTAATTCATAAAACAGGAAATGCTTATCATTTATTTGGAATGTTATATACACAGCTCAGATTGCTTATCAGAACATCGGACATAGTCTAGATGAGATAAAAAGGAACAGCCTTGGAGCCATTTGTAAGATTTAGGGCCTTCTTTTGGGACAAACGTGGCCCTGACTCTCGTGCTGGATTTATGCCCAAGACTGGCATCTCTGTCTTATCTTTAAGTTTCCTCCTCAGAGTCAGTGGAGTGAAAGAAATTAAAAGAACCGGGCCAGATTCCTGAGCCAAAGATCTGACTTTCATTTTATAGTCATAAAATACAGTAGCCAGAGGTCTGCAGTCAGGCTGTTTTAGTGGTCTGAAACGTCCTGTGTCCAGATGGCAAATGTTTTATAAGCTTGGGCAATAACTCAGTAGAGGCTGTGAAAAGGGCCAAGTGTTCAGACCAGAGGTATGGAACACCTTGATGAAATGATCTCCTTTTTTAATAGATAGGATTTTCTTTTCTTTTCTCTTTTCTTTTCTTTCTTTTCTTTCCTTCCTTTTTCCTTCTTTCCTTTCCCTTCCCTTCCCTTCCCTTCCCTTCCCTTCTCCTTCCCTTCTCCTTCCCTTTCCTTTCCTTTCCTTTCCTTTCCTTTCCTTTCCTTTCCTTTCCTTTCCTTTCCTTTCCTTTCCTTTCCTTTCCTTTCCTTTCCTTTCCTTTCCTTTCCTTTCCTTTCCTTCCCTTCTCCTTTCCTTTCCTTCTCCTTTCCTTTCCTTCCCTTCCCTTCTCCTTTCCTTTCCTTTCCTTTCCTTTCCTTTCCTTTCCTTTCCTTTCCTTTCCTTTCCTTTCCTTTCCTTTCCTTTCCTTTCCTTTCCTTTCCTTTCCTTTCCTTTCCTTTCCTTTCCTTTCCTTTCCTTTCCTTTCCTTTCCTTTCCTTTCCTTTCCTTTCCTTCCCTTCCCTTCCCTTCCCTTCCCTTCCCTTCCCTTCCCTTCCCTTTCCTTTCCTTCCCTTCCCTTCCCTTCCCTTCCCTTCCCTTCCCTTCCCTTCCCTTCCCTTCCCTTCCCTTCCCTTCCCTTCCCTTCCCTTCCCTTCCCTTCCCTTCCCTTCCCTTCCCTTCCCTTCCTTCCCTTCCCTTCCCTTCCCTTCCCTTCCCTTCCCTTCCCTTCCCTTCCCTTCCCTTCCTTTTCCTTTCCTTTCCTGCATTATTTTTAGAACAATTGGATCAATTCACAGTTTCATCAAACAATGTATTAGTGTCCCTGTCTTTAGGCAGCTCTTTCATTATAGAGTATTTTCATCTTTTGTCATCTTAGCCAATTTGTTGGATGTAATGTGAAACCTTAGAATCATTTTGATTCATGTTTTTCTTAGTTATTTGGAAAAATCTTTCATGGAATGTTAATCTTTTGTAATTTGTCTTTTGAGAACAGTTTGTTTATAACTATCTGACCTCTTCTTCACTTATTTGACTAAACTTTTTAGATTGTTTTTCATGACATCCTACAATGAACAATAATATACTTGCCATTAAAGACTGAACTTTAGCCAGATGGCTTCTAAGGTTTGTTCTAAGTAAAAGTACTTAGATACAGAATTACTTAGATACACAACTGTGTTACGAATTGAAATAAGAAAGAGCATAATCTTTTCAGTCAATTCATGGGTGTTCTACTCTGGAAAGATTTCAGAGATTTAGTGAAGAACATTAAATAAGAATGAACTAATTTTTTGTAAAGAAAAAATTTAGGATCTTATAGTTTATTTTTCAAAAGGATCATGACTTTAGAATTTTACTAATAAATATGTAATATTCTCAATTTGCACTAACTTCTTTTCTTCTATCAGAAAAAGGGCTGATCCTAATTAAATAACAGCTACATCAAGACTGTCTACACAAATAAAACATTCCATATGTTCAAAATGTCTAATCTCTGAATAAGAAAAATATTAAGTCCTTAAAGGTCACCTGGTGTTATGATCCTGGGAAATTTTACAGACTATTTTCACCTGTTTAATTTTGCATTACTTGTAATCTTTTTCAGAATACAAATAAGTTTGTGTGCCAGTTATCCATTCAAATAAATATTTACCAAGAGTTTGTTTGTTTTTTATAGGAGTATAAATAAGTTGCTGAAAAGACTGCTAAAGACTTCAGAGCAAAATGTGGCTCTTGCTGTTGCTTTCAGTCCTTGGGACATGCTGGGCACAGTACAATCCTAATACCCAACCGGGTCGAACATCTATAGTGCACTTATTTGAATGGCGTTGGGATGACATTGCTCTAGAATGTGAGCGTTACCTAGCTCCCAATGGCTTTGGGGGTGTTCAGGTATGTGCACTTTAAAATTTATTTGATATTTATGTAGGCATAATAAATACTTTTAATTTATTCCTGTAAATACAAAAAAAAAAGAATATAAAATGAAGGGGTTGGATTGGATGATCCTCAGAAATCCCTCAAGTTTTAAGAACTAGGCAGTACTTTATACAGAGTCTGGGACCTGGAGTTAAAAAGACTCGAGTTCAAATCCAGCCTCAGACACTAGATGTATGATATTGGTCAAATTATTTAACATCTTTCCCCCTCAGTTTCTTCATCTATAAAATGGGGACAATAATCAAATCTCTTAATGTTGCTTATCTTTCAGTGTTGTGAGATTAAAATGAGTTAATGTTTGTGAAATGTTTTGCGAACTTTTAAGTGCCTACATAGAGAATAGCTATTATTATTAATTCCTTTGTAGTATAGCAGCAAAAGCACTCGACCTGGAGTTAAAAGGTCTGAATTCAAATGTGCTTCTGCCATTTTCTACCTTTGTAATGGTGGCCAAAGTCACCTTAAAGCTTGGGGCCTTAGGTGTCTCATCTGTAAGTGAAATAGAGTAAAACAAAGTCCCTGATCAGTTGGTAAAGGTAGGAATCAATAAAGTAGACTTTCCCTTATAGAAAGCAGGCTTAAGGAATGTGCTTTCCCTGGCTGTAACAACAGATGGTCAGGGGCACTAGGGGATGCCCCCTCAAGGACAGGATAAGCCAGGTGCAGGATAGGATATATAAGGAAGGTCCATCCTCCCCATTTATGGTACATCGGGCCTGTGTCCGATAAGACTTAATTGTCCTGGTCAGTCTGCCCCAGGCATTAAGGTCACATTTCACTTATTTTAAACTTAAAGCCATATATCCTTCATCAGCTTGGTATGAGCTCATTTTACCTTTTCACCTTTCTCACATATGTAAACCTACAAAAACTGTCTGTAACTTTGCCTCAGGGAGGCTTTCACTAGGAAGGCTGCCCTGGACTGTTAAGTACATATTATTAATCAACTGATTAATAAACAAATATTGATTCCATTAATTGGCTGCCCTGACCAGTTACGCACATATCATTAATCAATAGATTAATAAACAAATATTGGTTCTATTAATTGGCTGCCCTGACCAGTTACATATGTATTATTAATCAATAGATTAATAAACAAATATTGATTCCATTGATTGGCTGCCCTGACCAGTTACGTATGTATTATTAATCAATAGATTAATAAACAAATATTGGTTCTATTAATTGGCTGCCCTGACCAGTTACATATGTATTATTAATCAATAGATTAATAAACAAATATTGATTCCATTAATTGGCTGCCCTGACCAGTTACGCACGTATTATTAATCAATAGATTAATAAACAAATATTGGTTCCATTAATTGGCTGCCCTGACCAGTTACATATGTATTATTAATCAATAGATTAATAAACAAATATTGGTTCCATTAATCAAACTTCTGGGTGTCCGGACTTGCTTTATGATGTGCACTACTGCATAAGTGGTTGGATAGGGTGGCCTCTTTGGTCCTTCTAGCTGTAAATTCATGATTCTACAAGTTAATGTCTGTGAAAGAACCTTGAAAACATACTCCCGTGCAAATCAGAGTTTCTATTAAAGGAACTCATCAACCCCTTGTTTAAATTCTTGATACTATATCGCAACTCATTGTCAGTGGATTTTGAAGCATTTCTACATTTAATAAAAATATGATTTATGTGTTATTAACCCTTGAACCTTCCCAAAATGCAGATCTCACCTCCAAATGAGAATGTAGTGATCCATAACCCTTCTAGACCCTGGTGGGAAAGATACCAGCCAATTAGCTACAAGCTATGCACACGGTCCGGAAATGAAGAGGAATTCAGAAACATGGTGAAAAGATGCAACGATGTTGGAGTAAGTGGATGACAATTACTTTCTCAGGGATTCTTATTATGGGGTCCACAAATCCCCAAGAGGTCTGTGGATAAATTTCATGGGTACATGAATTTGGATATGATAAAATTATATCTTTATTTGTATGAAGGGGTCAATGATACAACAAAGATTAAGAACCCCTGTTCTTTGGTGCAGGAGACTCCATGTCACTTTCCCTGCTTCATGCATGCTGCTTCCATGTAAACTGTGATTACCGTGATGGTCCTTTGGTTGATGTCACTGTGATCTCATGCAATTGGAGATTTCCTCCAAGAGCACAGATCTGAACTGCGTATATGCCTTCCTTTAAAACTCTTATTGCTGTCCTGGTAGTCTTTTACAAGGGATTCCATCCACTGAAAACACACACACACACACACACACACACACACACACACACACGCACACATGCACGCACGCACGCATGCACATGTGAACTCTCCAGTTCAAAATTAATTACTATTGAGAAGTCATCTTTTCTAAATCATCACTTGTACTTCATTTATGTACCAGAGAGAATGTAAACCAAAGAAACCTGATGGTGGCAGAGTTGACTTGTGCTTTTCTGAGGAGAAAACAGTTAAACTAAAAGAAAATGCTGATTTCAAGGATTTCCCTCACTCCTTGCATTTAAAACTACATGTTGCCCTTCAGTTCTTGAGGTTTAAATTCATTCCTTTTACAATGTATGATGGATTAGTCACCAATTGTGTTTCCTGCACCATTGAGGTGGCAAAGGGGTTATGTCATAAGTGTTTCCACTTTGAAACCTTTTACTTTCTTAACCAACTTGTTGACAATCAGATGATGGGATGATAATAATGTTTTCAAGACGCTACTTTGAATGGGTCTCTCAAATGGGCAGCAAACACACTTAAGTCATTTCTACAGCACACTTAATTGATTTAGTCAGTTTAGCTAAACTGATTTGGTGAAGTAACTGATTTATTTCAATTGGCCAATGAGTCCAGTCAAAACAGATGGTTCAGTTGTGTGTTGGTATAAACATATTCTCATGAAAGACAAACAAAATGTTGAACGTGTTCTTCTGGGGAATAACTCTGAGAAAAGGTAATTACTGGGAAAAAAAAAAAGAAAATTTTATCTCCTTGAAGTTAGGATTATTTAGTGTCGTCTTTGCATCTCTAATGCCCTGCCTTGAAGTCTGCCCTTTGGGGGTATTTGTTACCTTTTAAGAGGAAAGTAGAATATATTAAATTAATTTCATTGCATGATTTAATGTTCAAGGTTCTAGCTTCTAAAAGCAATCAGTAGTCCTCTGGAGCATTTATTAGTACTTGCCATCACCTGGACAGCTGACAACTCAGAGAACTGAACCTAGATTAAGAAAGACCTGAATTTAAATCAGTTCTCAGATAATTACTAGCTCTGTGACCCTGGACAAGTCAATTGACTTGTCTGGTTCACTTTCCTCATCAATGAAATGGGAATAATAAAAGCCACCTACCACCCAGAGTTGTTGTGAGGATAAAATGAAATAATAATTGTAAAGCACTTAGCACAATGCCTGAAACATGAATGCTTTATGATTTCTACTATTTTAAAATTATAATCTATAGTTTTATGTAGTTGTCTATCTTCCATTTACTATATTCTTCTGGTGTTTAAATGTGGATCTTTTATGTGAGATAATGTGGTACGTTGGGAAGAACCCTAGATTTACAATCAGAAGATTTGTGTTGGAGCCCTGACTCTGCTATCTTCTAACCAAATGACCTTGGGCAAATCACTTATGCTTCTAGGTGCCATTTTTTTTTCTTTCTATAAAATAAGGAGAATACTGTGTACCCTGCCTGCTTCATAGGGTGTTTGTAAGGATCAAATGAGATAATACACATCAATGCTCTTTGTAAACTGTAAGGTCTTAAATAAATGTAATTTGTTGTTATTGTGAGTAAGACTGTGGAGAGGTGGTGACTTTTTATATCATAGTAATTTCTCACGATATTCTTTTCCCTTTCTGTGAATCCTCCCTTCCCATATTGTAATTAAATTAAATTAAAAATAACCAAGCAAAACCATTCCAAACAATGGCCCTGTGTGATTGCACCTGCAACATACTATACCTGTAGTACAATATTTAAAGGGATACTGAAGAAGTACAGCTTTCCTTTCCACAGTTGTACCCCAGCCAGGCCAAGATTGGTCTCATTACAATTAATCAATATCAACTTTGCTTTGGTGTTCTTTTTGTTTTTATCTTTCTAGGCACTGTGTCTATCATCCTCTTATTTCTATTTACTTCATTCTTGAACAGTTCTCATCCCATTTATCTGCAATTAGTGACCATTGATTCTCAAGCCCAGCCTGATTAATTTAAGGTCCAGAGGACAAAGGCAAAGACACATTTTCATGACTTAATTACATAACACCAGTAAGATAGATTTATAAGCTCATTGAAAAAGAAATTGCCGAGCTGCATTAACATTCACTGTCATTTCATAATGAGGGCGAGAAGTAGCATGGCGAAGCAGAAAGAATACAGAAGATGAGATTCCAAGTCCTTTCCGTGATGCTCCACCTGCCAAATTCAAACACATGCCTTGCTTTTGCAGGTACACATTTACGTGGATGCTGTAGTGAATCACATGTGTGGGAATGGCGTGACTGCTGGAAGAGATAGCACCTGTGGAAGTTACTTCAATCCTGGAAAGAGAGAATTTCCTTCTGTTCCATTCTCAGGCTGGGATTTTAATGATGGTAAATGTAAGACCGGCAGTGGGGAAATTGAAAACTATGGTGATATGTATCAGGTAAATTTTTTGTGATAATTAACTAGCGACATATTATTTATCTGAACCCAGTTTTTCTCCCCAGCCTGGCTTCCCTAGCTGACTCTATTAATTCCATTTTTTAACCTCTTCTCTCTAGACATATACAAATATCAGTGTCCCCCTCTCCTGGATTATTCTAACAATCTCCTATTGATCTCTCATCTCCAGTCTCTCCACTCTTTAATCCATATTCCATAGAGTTGCCAAACTGAATCTAATTCTAAATTCTAAATCATGTCTGACCAAGTCACTCACTTGCTTAAGAAGCCTCCATGGCTTCCTAAAGCCTCTTAGATCAATTGCAAATCTTTCTTTGGCCATTTAAAGTACTTTCCAAATTGGCTCCAACCTTTCATTCCAAACTGATCACGTAGTCATTGTCCTCACCCACTCCATGTTCCTGCTATACTGACCTGCTTGCTGTACAAGAAGGTGCATGACTTTCTCTCTCCAGACTGCCTTTGTCTGGAATGCTTTCCTTCCTAATTCTGCTTGTTGAAATTCTAGCTTCCCTTCCAGATTCAGCTCAGGTGCTTTCTCTTGCACAAATCCTTACCTGGTCCCTCCAGTTTTTAGTGCTTTCTTTCATACCTACTCCTTACCCCCAGTTACTTTGCTTATGATCTCTTTGGGGTACAAACCCAGCAGTGCTATGGCTGGATCAAAGGGCAGACAGTCTTTTATAGCCCTTTGGGCAGAGTTCCAAATTGCCCTCCAGAATGGTTGGATCAGTTCACAACTCCACCAGCAATGAATTAATGTCCCTACTTTGCCACATTCCCTCCAGCATTCATTACTTTACTTTGCTGTCATGTTAGCCAGTCTGCTAGGTGTGAGGTGATACCTTTTGATTTGCATTTTTGTAAACTCCCAGCTACTTTGCATGTACTTCTTTATAGGCACACATCTTATCACCTGGGTAGAATGTATAAGTTTCTTGAGGATTGTTTGGTCTTTGTATTTTCTACTGGTAGCATAATCACTCACACATAGAAGATAACTTAAGAAATACTGAATTCAACTTTATCAGTATAAAGAACTCTCCAAAAAACTTGCAGCCCCTTGTGATGTAGAAGAGTGCACTAAAGTTCCATGACTCACTTAGGATTAGGATTTGAGTTTAGCTCTTCCTGATCCAAATCCAGAATTCTAACCACAATACCAAGCTGCCTCTACACATATCTGAAATCATAGAATCATAAAATCTAGATCTAGAAGGGATCATTTTAACCATGTAATCTAATCTTCCCATTTTATAAGTGAGGAAACTAAGGCCCAGGGAGGTTAAAAAACTTGTCCAAGATCATACCAGTGGTAGGTATCAGAGGCAGGATTTGAACCCCAGGCTTCTGACTGCAGATTCAGGGTTCTTTTTATTATATTACACTAAAGGAAAATGAATTTTAAGATTACTCTAGCCAAAATGCTTAAGTACAGTGAGCCTCAGTTTCTCCATATTCACCCCAGATGTTTAGTATTTTGAGGTAGAAGATAATGCTGCATATATATCACATAAAACATTATTATTTTTATAGGTTAGAGACTGCCGTTTGGTTGGTCTTCTTGATCTCGCCCTGGAGAAGGATTATGTGCGTTCCAAGGTTGCTGAGTATATGAACCACCTGATTGACATTGGTGTGGCAGGGTTCAGAATTGATGCTTCCAAACACATGTGGCCTGGAGACATGAAGGCATTTCTGGATCAGCTACATGATTTAAACAGAACCTGGTTCCCTGAAGGGGCCAAAGCATTCATTTATCAGGAGGTACTAAGATAAAATGTGTGTAAAGACTGGAGACAAAGATTGGATGACAGTGTAGGCATCAGTGATTTTATTCATTGTAAAAAAATGATAATTTTGATTAAATATGTGTTTTCTGTAGGAAGCCCAATTATAAGCTAATCCTGGTTATATAAGCCTGGATTGGGTCAGCATTTTCACAGGATAAGAAAAAATAATTGCCTAGATAATTTGATTTTTTAAAATAGCATCCTTCTAGAAGGTATAAATTGTCATCCTTTGAAATAAGCAAATTCATTTGAATATTTAATAGCATATAGAAGTGGAGTTATTGGCTTCACAATGATAATATGATGTCTAATATATTTTAAGAATTTCTAAGCAAAATTTTATTCTTCTGATTTCTACTAGGTCATTGATCTAGGCGGTGAGGCAATTAAAAGCAGTGACTACTTTGGAAATGGTCGGGTTACAGAATTCAAATATGGCGCAAAACTGGGCACAGTTCTTCGCAGATGGGATGGAGAAAAGATGGCTTATTTAAAGTAAATGAAAAGGGCTTCCAGCTTTGCCTTTTCAATGAAACCTTTCCTTGAGTGTGCAGCAACTTTTTGGCATCTATTTTTATATTCCAAGTATTAATTGGGATAGTTCTGCATCGATGTCAGTAATCATCCTTATTACATATAGAGGCCAATTCGAAAGTGTGCACTTTCAGAACCCTAAGACAAAGTCACTAGTTTTTAATCCAATCTCATGATAAAATGGAAGTATATTTGGCTAATGCTTATTTTTATAGTGTACTAAAACATTTGAACGTTTAAAATCGCTGCAGAGTAAAAATAACATGTTGCAGTCTCATTATAACACACCTTGCTTTAATTCAGTTATGTGATAGTCTTTTTTCCTACGTGGTCTCACATAGAGTATATAAATACTACTTAAGTATGTGACAGATAGAGGACCCAATAGAGTTTCAACTTAATTACAGAATATGAGGACTGAAAGAGACCATAAGGGGCCAAACTCATTTTACTGATACAGAAATTAAGTCCCAGAATGGTGAGGTGACTCCTTCAAGGTTAATCTCTTTGCAAATGGTTAATGCAGAATTTGATCCCATTTCTTCTGACTCTTAGTTCACTTCTCTTTCTAGTATACTATGGGGATTCTAGATAAAGGTTCTTTTTATTTATGTTAAGGACTACCCAAAGGGAGAAAAAGACCAGGAATAGCCTGCCTCTAAGCCATAAGAACAACATTTTATTTCTTTGTACAGGAACTGGGGAGAAGGTTGGGGCTTCATGCCTTCCAACAGGGCGCTTGTCTTTGTGGATAATCATGACAACCAGAGGGGCCATGGAGCTGGAGGAGCAGCCATTCTCACTTTCTGGGATTCCAGGTAGGTAATAGAGTCCTTCACCTTTTTTTTAATTGTATCTTCCTAATCATCTCTGGAATTTCCTTCTTTTCTCTAATGATCATATTTTATATCTTCCAGACTATACAAAATGGGAGTTGGATTTATGCTTGCTCATCCTTATGGATTTACACGAGTGATGTCAAGCTTCAGGTGGCCAAGATACTTTGAGAATGGAAAGGTATTTTTAATGTCAACATTTGAAAAGTACCTACTATTTCTAGAGTGCTATGGGGTGGTGTTAGAGAGAGCCGTAATCAATCAGCAATCCATTGATCTCCAAGCAATTATTGTTTGCTCTATGCCTACTCTGCTAGGCTTCAAGACTACAAAGCAAAATAAAAAACAATCAAATGAAAAACTAAGCTAGGCGCAGTCCTTTCCTTGATCAAGCTCATAATCAACTGGGAATATATAGTAAGATATAACACACAGATAACTATAAAATGGAATTATGTTCAACAAAAGAGAGAAAGCTAAGTCAAGTTCTTTGTGAAGTCTGAGGCAAAGGAAAGATTGTAAATGACTAAAAGAACCAGGGAAGGTATATGGTGGAGATAACATGTGAGCTGGGCTTCAAAGTCAAGTAGAGGCAGGACTGGATCTAGGCATAATGATTACTATTCAATTCTTTCCCTAAAGCAGAGAGTAAGTAGTTGAGAGTAGTAGGAGATAAGATTGGGAAGATATGGTGGTCTTGGATTGTAAAGGTTTGGAATGCCACGCTAAAAGTTTAAGTTTTGTTCAATGGGCGATAAGGAATTATTGAGGAGTTCTGAGCAGAAGAGTGACAGAATTTGTTCATGGAATCATAGATTTAGAGGCAGAAGAGACTTAATAGCTTATCTGATTTTCAGATGAGGAAATTGTGGCCCACAATAATTTGTCCAGGTTCACATGAGTGGGAAGATTCATCTGTTAATGGTATAAAACTGAATTTTGAGAACCATGAGAATAGAGTCCAGAAGTCGTCTGTTTAGGAAATAACACTGTATGTAGTCTATGAGGAGTACTAAGTGCATATGCCATGTTAGTAGCAGTAAAAATAACAAGGGCAAGGCAACTACTTTTAAGTTTTCTAAAATAATTTGGCTCCTGAGAAAAAGATAAATGCATCATTGTTGTATATGATCCAATTAAGTTATGCAATTTTTTTAATTCAATAGGCATTGTTCAAATGCTTACCAAGCCTATAGTTCTGTACTAGACATGGTGGATGATACTCAAGAAGGAAAAGTGATAGTCTCCGCTCTCAGGAAACTCAAGATGTGTCAGGGAAAGAAACATTTATGAAACAACTAGTGTGAAGGTCCGGGATTCCACCCACCACCAAGGAAGACCCGTGGACAATGCAATCAGGCAAAGAAAGGGCCTTTTATTGAACTAGTGCGCACCAATGGGAATTCAGCCAAAAGAGTTCCCCCTTCTCTCCTGAAGACTCAGTCTTAAATACTCTTCAGCATGTAGAGCCCCCCTCCCTTCCTCCTTCTAGTCCATTATCTGTTGCATACCCTTGTTGGAACATTGCCGGTATGTTTGGCTCCCCTCAGCCCTTATCTGCTACGTACTGTTCTTGGTACCTTGACATTTTCATGTCACAGGGTCTTTTCGGCCCTTTCTTATCTGGTGCCCAGTGCAGCTGGGATCTTGGCATATTTGTGGCTTTGAATTTCCAAGGCTAGGCAGCTCCCTGTTCAGGCCTTCCTGAACTTCCAAGGCTGGACAATTTCCTGCTTTGGCCTCCCTCACTAGGAAATCCAAAAAGCCAGTTAGATGTAACCAGGGATAGAGTGATGGACCTAGAGTCAAGAAGGTCTGAGTTCAGTTCTGGCCTTATTTTCTTTCTAATCCTAGACAAGTTGCTTGGCCTTTATTTGCCTCAGTTTCTTTTTGTAATATGGAGATAATAATGACTCCTTTCTCCTTCTCAGAGTTATTATGAGGATAATGAGATAATATAAAAAAAGCATAGAGTAAGTGGTTGAGAGTAGTAGGAGATAAAATTGGAAAGGTAGTGGTATTGGATTGTAATGGTTTGGAAATGTGGAAACAATGTAATGTGGAAACAATAAATTGTGTACCTGTGATGGCTTACCTTGGGGTGAGAGGACAAGAGTTCACACCCTGCTTTTTATCCATGTTGACTGTCATACCTTGAAAAATCCACCTATCCTCTCATTGCCCCAGGCAACTTTCAGATCGGATAAGGAATAAATGGATTGCCCTCTTCATTGAGAGAGATAGAGTAGCATAATTTAGGCAGTTGGGCAATGAGTTTTGAATCCCAGCTCAGTCACCTGATGTCAGCTTTCCATCCACAATGTGCTGCCTCGGTGATTAGTGATGCTCACAAAGGATCTTCATGACATCCTTGGGAAAGGTGACTGCAGACAGCAAGAGAAGTGGAAGACATGAGCAATAGTGATTCTTGAAATGCTGAAGATAATGATAATAAAAAATAGCATTTCTATAGCATTTTAAGGTTGGCAAGGTGTTTTACATATGCTGTCTCATCTGATCCTAACTAAGACTCTGAGGTAGTTGCCATTATTACCCGCTACCTAAAGATGAAGAAACTGAAGCATGGAACAGTTAAATTATTTGCCCAGGACCACACAGCTAGTACATGTCTGATGCTGGATTTAAAGAAGTTAGATCTGGGGGCAATTAGGATTGAAATTGAGAGCCAGGTATGGAGATAGGAGATCCTGGGTTCAAATCTGGATTTAGGTGACTTAATTGCATGACCCTGGACAAGTCACTTAACCCCCATTGCCTAGCCCTTACCACTCTTCTGCCTTGGAAGCAATATGCAGTATTGATTCTAAGACAGAAGGTAAGGATAAAAAAAAAAAAGAAGTTGGATCATAGGGAGAAATCAGTGGAATAATCCAGTAGACTTGTTTAACCACTGGTTATGAGAGGAGGAAGAATCAAATAAAAGAAATTACTGATAATGTTCATGTCTATGTTTTGTCAAATTAAGGATATTAATGATTGGGTTGGACCACCCAATGATAATGGAATAATTAAACGAGTCACTATCAATCCAGATACCACCTGTGGCAATGACTGGGTTTGTGAACATCGTTGGCGTCAAATAAGGTAGGAAGATTTGGTGGCATCTGCGTGATGGCATTCTCTTTAGTGATATACCAGTGTCTCAAAATTTAATATTTTAATTAATTTATCTAATTAATTAAAACTTCTCTAAGACTTTTGCAACTGTGTGTATACACAAAGAGGGGAGGGAGGAGGATTTTCAAGTCAAATATATTTACCAATATTTTATATATTTTGTTTACAGGAATATGGTTATTTTCCGTAATGTAGTTGATGGCCAACCTTTTACAAATTGGTGGGATAATGGAAGTAACCAGGTGGCTTTTGGCAGGGGTAATAGAGGATTCATCGTATTTAACAATGATGACTAGTAAGTACCTGCAGTTTTTAAATAGGTTCATGTAAATATATCCTTGACTGATTGTTTTTTCTGATCCCTGATACATTTATTTATATATATTGTAAAGGACCCCAAAAGAGGCTTAGAATAGCTGTTGCCAAGTAAAAAGAGAGCAATGAGAAGGAAGGAAGACTGAAAGGGAAAGAAAATAATTCTCTAACGTCAAGACTTCAAGAAGTACATTCTTGAGTCGTTTCTAATGGGGAAAGCTTTGGTGTATCTTGTGGCCCAGATGGTTAAGTCTTGACATTTTAAAACTTAAAAAAAAATCCTGCTTTAATGAAACTGCCATACCTGGAATCAAGTCTTCTACCTCCAACACTCTGTCTTCCAGGTTCAGGATTTGAAGAAGAAATCAGAACAAGAATTGTATTTTATTAAAAAAAAAACAATTCTTAACCTTAATACTATGCTTTGGTTCCAGTGGAGAAGAGCAGTAAGGATTAGGCAACGGGGAGTAAATGACTTGCCCACAGCCATGCATCTAGGAATTGTCTTAGAGCAGATTTGATCCCAGAACCTGCTGTCTCTAAGCCTGACTCTCAGTCCACTGAACCACCCTGCTGTCCCCCTTCAAACCATTTTGAAAGCTCCAAAGATTAACCCTACTTCAATTTACCCCTTGTTTTTAGCTCACTAGAGCTAAATTATACACTCATTAAGTGTCCTGCCTCGTTAAACATTGTAGCTGTTTGTTTTCTAATTCATATCTTCCATGCACAGAGACAGCAAAGTATACACTGGATGACTTTGCAGTTCAGTTGTTGAAGCACAAGATGATTTTGTTTTATTGAAACAGTTTTTTCTTCCTCAAGGAAAAGGTTAGAAATGACCAGATTTAAATTATTGAGAGCTACCGATCTTTCCCAATGGAAGCACTAATGCATGAATTGGAAATGTTTCCATTTATTGAAGGATCATGATGAAAACCTTGCGTAGATATAAATTTTCTAAAGTCTCCACTGTTGTCCTTTAATTCTCAATCTTCTAACATTTACCACTGACCAGGAAGTTCCATCCTAATCATAAGGCTTATTTTTCCCCTTTAAAGATTGATCAGATTTATTAAGCCATTTTTCAGTCTGTAGCCTCTCTACTTACAAATTTTTAATTATGGCACAAACATACTCTTTTAAAAATTATTAATTTATTTTTACATGTCAATACAATAATAAAAAAAACCCTAACTTATTTCTTAGAATCTATACAATGTGTACATTATAAGGCAGAATTGTAGTAAGGGCTAGGCAATGAGGCTTAAGTGACTTGCTCAGGGTCACACAGCTAGGAAATATCTGAATCCAAATTTGAACTCAGAACTTCCTATATCTAGGCCTGGCTCTCTATCCACTGAGCCCTTGACACAGTTTTTAACAATTGTTTTCTGACATTTTGTGATCCATGTTCTCTCTCTTTTTCCCTCCTTCTACTTTCCCCTCTCCAAGACAGCAAGTAATATGATATAGGTTATACATGTTCTGTTGTGCACAAAATTCCACATCCATCACACAGACAGACTTGTAATCTAAGCAGTTGGGCTGCCTTGTTTCTATGTTTTTCAAAACTCATTTCATATATTTTTTTAACCCTCACCTTCCGTCTTAGAATCAATACTGTGTATTGGCTCCAAGGCAGAAGAGTGGTAAGGGTTAGGCAATGGGGGTCAAGTGACTTGCCCAGGGTCACACAGCTGGGAAGTGTCTGAGGTCAGATTTGAACCTAGGACCTCCCATCTCTAGGCCTGGCTCTCAATCCAGTGAGCTACCCAGCTGCCTGCCCCCTACAGTTCATATTTTTGCTTTATACTAATGGTTTCCCTTTTGTTTTACAGTGAATTGTCATTCACTCTGCAGACTGGTCTTCCTGCTGGAACCTACTGTGATGTGATTTCTGGAGATAAAATTGATAACAATTGTACAGGAATTAAAATAACAGTTTCTGACAGTGGTAATGCTCACTTCAAAATTAGTAACACTGCTGAAGATCCATTCATTGCCATCCATGTGAATGCTAAATTATAAAGCAAACTATATGCATAATAAGCAAAAACAAATGGCCTGATGATCCATTCCCTCTTCTTCAATATGCAATTGTACCAAAAATCAAGAAATTATTGGCTATATGATATAAAAAGCTACTGTCAAAAGAAACCCAATGTTTTAACATTTAAAGCATATTTTGGTGTAATAATTACTATGCAATGATTATAGCCTCTATTAAAATTACATGGAAAAATATAAAAATATTTATGGGTTAATTATGAATCCTGTGTTATTCTTCTGTTTTTATTTCTCACTAAGGAAAACATATGACCATGTTTGTTGTAGTTCATGAACTACTTTAATGGGGGAAAATACATCAGACTTGCTTCTACTTTCATCTGCAAAGGACAAGAATTAGAGAGAATGGCTCTACTTTTGATAAAATGGTACATAGGCTCATAATGGCATCTCAAATGGAATTACAAAGGTTTCTAGTCCAAATCCTTTTGAATATCATTTGAAATCCTTCCCAAGAGATATTTAAGCATCTGCATCCCTTTCAATGATATGTTAGAGCTCACTTTCAGATTTGTCATCTGTAAATTTAATAAATATGCCTTTTACGTCTTCACCTAAGTCATTAATAACAAAAGCTAGCATTTACATCATTCTTTAAAGCTTACAAAACATTTTTTCAGATTTTATCCTCACAATAACTCTGTTAAAGCATATTGTCGCCCTCATTAAAGATGAGGAAATGAATGCAAATGGAGATAAGTGACTTTCCCAGGGTCACAGAGCTAGTCATTATTGGAGGTGAGCTTTAAATTCTGTTTTTTTTTTCTTATTTTAATCCTAGAACTCCATCTATTATGTGACCTAGCTACCTGATTCTCATTATTGAATAGGACGTGGCAGAAAAGGTCATAAATATCATAAAACATCTCCTTCAAGTTTGACATAAACAATAAATCAATCTCCAAACATTTCTTAATGGTCTACTACATATCAGATATTAAAAATACTTTTGGGATCCAGTCACTTGACAACGTGTGCACCTACCTATACTGTTATGAAACCAACAGCTTCCAATCTTGTCCAGAAACTTACCGTAAATAACTTATTAGTTGATACTAGAAACAAAATTTTGAACATATTATAAATAATAAGAGCAAATGGTGAATATGGAAATAACAATCCAAGGACCACTGATTACAATTATATATAACCAGGAGTTTTAGAGGAATAAATAATGATAGTTTACATATATTCATAAAAATTAACACATTATATCATTTGAGTCTCACAATCCTGTGTGATAGACAGTAAATGCAGATATTATCTCCTCTATTTACAGATGAAGGAAGTAAAGTTTTTAGAGGAAATCTGATTGTAAGGAAAATGATTCACACAAAACTGTTAAATGATAGAGCAAAAAATCCTTTGATCATAGATTTAGAGCTGAAAGGCATTTTAGAAGTTATTTAGTTTGAAACCAGCTATATTTAATGATAAGGATAACTTTTCTCATTATATCTCCCTGCCTTTCAATGTATTCTTTCCAATCCCTTTCATTTCTGTGGGTCACCATTATAACACTTAGAAACAAACCTATTGGTAATTCCGGATTATATTTCCTAAATCATTATTTATAAAATTTCGATCTTGTTCTGCTAATACTTTTTCTCAGACTACAAGCCATAAAATGACTACTTATCTTATAAATTACATATCTACACATACATGTATATGTACTAAAATGCTAATAATTATGTATGCGATAAAACTGATTCAGAAAAATGAAATAATATTTGTCATTAAGATTTTATAGGGAACCACTAGAATTTATTAAATAGAAGCAAAGTTTGAAGTTCTCTTCATTTTTTTGATTCCATTTACTTTTATTTTTTATAGTTTATATAATATGCTACATAATAATAATACAAATGATTTATTAAAAATGTCATAAATAGTGATAAACATGTTTTTCCAAGAAAACAAATTCTCACATTGGCATTTTTTTACCATTTCCCTGCCATTTCTCTCCCCATCCAAGAAGGCAGGTAATATGATAAAGGTTGTACATATATCATAATATAACACCTATTTCCTTGTTTGTCACGTTGTTAAACGACACATATTGCTTACACTAGAGGAAAATTCACGGAGGAAATAAATTAAGGAATGGTATGTTTCAGTTTGCATTTAGACTCCATCTGTTCCTTTTATGACTGTGGATGTCCTTTTACCTCATGAGTCCCTTGGAATTGTTCCTTGCCTCGTTCTTAATATTTTAGTTGTTCATAGTTGATACATTATTGTTGTCACTGTGTACAATGTTCTCCTGGTTCTATTCACTTTACTTTGTGTCACTTCATATAATCCTTTCTAGTTTTTTTTTATGGTCATTTTGTTTGTCATCTCTTATGGGACAATAATATTCCATTACAATCACAACCACAACTAGTTCAGCCATTCTCTAATGATGGGCATCCCGTCAGTTTCTAGTTCTTTGCCACCACAAAAAGAACTGATATAAGTATTTAGAAGATATAGGTTCTTTTCTTTTTTCCTTTATCACCTTCAAAAATAAGCCTAATGGTGTTACTGAATGAAAAGGCATCCTCAGTTTTAAAATTCTTCAAGTATAATTCCAGATTGCTTTCCAAAATGGTTGGGTCAGTTCACAGTTCCAACAACAAAGTATTAGCGTCCCTTTCCCCCCACATCTCTTCCAACACCTGCCATTTTGTCCTTTTATCCTTGTAGCCAATCTGATCAGCATGAGATATTTCAAAGTTGTTTTGATTTTCATTTCTCTAATCAATAACGAATTAGAACATTTTTCATATAGCTGTGATTTTTTTCATCCAGAAACTGTCTGTTCAAATCTTTTGACCACTTATCAATTGAGGAAGCTCTCTTCCTGACTGTAGATTTAACACTTTATGCATCACACTCTGCTGCTTACCCACTGTTAATTTTGAAATATATTTTTAAAAGTTATGAAAGAATTTTGTTTTTCTATTTCAAATATTTATAGACTGCTCCAATTTTGTGAGAGGAACCTTGTAACAAAGTAAAACAATTAAGTAAAACTAACAGATCTGTAGCAGCCACCCTCTACTTCTCTATTTTTTTTTCTTTTTCTTTTTTTTTTAAACCCTTACCTTCCATCTTGGAGTCAATACTGTGTATTGGCTCCAAGGCAGAAAGAGTGGTAAGGGCTAGGCAATGGGGGTCAAGTGACTTGCCCAGGGTCACACAGCTGGGAAGTGTCTGAGGCCAGATTTGAACCTAGGACCTCCCATCTCTAGGCCTGGCTCTCAATCCACTGAGCTACCCAGCTGCCCCCTCTACTTCTCTATTTTTAAAAATTTCAGAAATCTATTTTTGTCCCACTCACCTGCTACTACATTAAAAAAATCAAGTTTCTTATAACTATTATATGTAGTCAAAGCAAATTCCCTTAATGGTTGTATAGGTATACTATACATACATGCATGTACATATATGATACTAATACATATGTCATATATATTTTATATATACACATGCCTTATTCTGCATTCTAAATCCATCATCTCTCCTCTGGAATCTTGAATGGTCATTGTATTGATAATAGTTTTCAGTTTTCAAAGTTGTTTTTACTATGTTGTTGTAATTGTATAAATTTTATTCTATTTCTACTCATTTCATTCTTCAATTGTATATAAAGTGCTCAGGATAAATCATTTTTATAATATCATTACTCTGGTATAAATTATACTGGACTGATTTCTTTCACTGTGTAAGTTGATATATTTTCCATGTCTTTTTGAAATAATTTATTTAAATTTTTTTCTATTTCTAATACTTCATTACATTCATGCTCATTCAAACATCCCTCATTTTGTTGTGCATCACTTTAGTATCCAATTAGGTTTTGTTTTATCTCATTTATCATCAACACACAGAGAATAGTTACAAATAGAATTTTGATGTAAAGGATATTTTCCTCTTTGTTTGATCTCTTTTCAGTATAGGCCTAGAAGTGACCCGGCTAGGTCAAAGGATATGCACTAGTTAGTAACTTTTTCTGTTATTTTTCCAAATAGAATTGTTATTCCACTTACAGGTCTGCTAACAGTGCATGAATGGGTTTATTTCCTCATAGCACCTCTGACATTTGTGATTTTCCTTTTTGTCATTCTTGTTACTTTCCTGACTATGAGATGGAATATTAGAGTTGTTTTGATGTACATTGAGTGAACAATTTTTTCATGTTTTCTGATTCATTTATGATATGGCCTTTTATATCTAGGTTGTATATTCACTTGGAATTTGACTTAGTATAAGGTACGAGGTGTTGAGCTAAATCTTATTTTTTCCATATTACGATACCACTTTCCCGGCAGATTTTGTCAGACACTGAGCTCTTATCCCCATAACTAAGATCTTTGTGTTTTATCAATGGATAGGAAAAAATTTCATGATTTGTGACTTTGGCCAAGCTGCTTAACTTTGCAGAGTTCAGTGCAATTCTTTAAAAAGAGAAGTTGCAAAGAAAGTGATCATTTCCAATAATAGAGGATTTTTCATCACCTGAAATTTTCTCATACCAAAGAAATCATAATTCCTTTCATTAATTAAAATGATTGCCTTATTCTGACAGGCCAAAGCAGTGACTTTTTTTCCCCCTGCACATAAAGATTACAGATAGATTTCTGAGGACAGGCACTAGTCCCTTGGTGCAACTGCCAGATAATTTGTAGGTGGGCTGTAGACCTTTATAAGGCAAAGGTTTGTTAAGGGGCAGATGAACCTAATGAGCCAGTCTGATAAGAATATTATATTTTGTAATGTAAAGAGAAAAATGCGGCTGGAAATGCTTCAACCAAAGATAGTATTGCCCTAAATAATAAAAATTGGTACAGAATTTTTGGTAATAACTCTTTGACTTGGGGGAAGTTCTAAGAAATTATTAAGCCTGTAATAAAACCCTAGAATTGAGAAGGGCTGTAGTGAGTAACTCTTTTGAGTACTCAGTTTTCTCATTTCACAAATGAAAAACCAAGAACTAACTAAATACAAAGGACTTTCCAATTCATTCAGATAATGGCAGATACAAGACTACTATTGATTGTCCACTATCATGCTCTCTCCATTATATTACACTGCCTCTCTTGGCTTAAGCTGAACTTTAGGTTTTCTTTTGCTTTTCTATACTTCAAGTCACTCTACAGGAACAACACAGAATTTCTAAGTATAACAGATGCCAGTTTCAGTTTGACTTAAAAAATGTGGTGGGAATAAAGTTTAAAGAAAAATAACTTAAAACCTCCAATTAAAAAATAAATAAAACAATAACTTCTTTATTTAACTGAGGGAAAAAGTAATTTCAAGAAAAGACCTTTAAAGGTCTTTCATCAGAAATTGAACAGATGGGCAAATACACAGTCTGTTTGCTCTATTTGCCCTTGAATATAAATCTGAGGGAAAAAAGATTGAGTATGGCACAAGGCCATTGGAACAATTTGTTTTTAAGTAGAAATGGGTTTATAGAATGGGTTTAGGTACAAAGTGCAATAGACTCAGAATGGAATGAGAAATGGCATTCAACCTCCTCACCTACTCCACTGGAACTGGAAATCCACCACATGCAACTAACTTGTATTCTTTGACTCCTTTAGGGACATTTTCCATGTTTCACATCCTCATTTCCTTTATTTTAGTTTAATATTTAGCTTAAATCATGACCCTTGATTTTTAGTTTAATATGCTACACAGAAGACCATCTGTTATCTCCTATCTTACTTCCACATAACCCCTGTTTTGAAATCTCTAAAATATATAGGATATTAGAACTGGATAGTAATATGGAGCAGATCTAGTATTAACTCAATTTTCCACAGTCACCTTATAGAGCTCCCTCTTTTTTTTTTCTCCCTGACTCTCACCTCACCTATGAAAAGGATAAGGTTCCTTCCTTCCTTCCTTCTTACAGGAGGACAGGGACAAGGCAAACAAAGTGAAGTAACCTGTCCAGAGTCACACAGCTGGGAAATGTCTGAGGTCAGATTTGGATCCAGATCCTCCAAATTCCAGACTTGGCACTCCATCGATTGTACTACCTAGCTTCCCCCAGGTGCTTTTTCTACTATATAGTGATGTCTTCCTACCCATCTCTGTATCTACATTTCTGTCTACATTGAATACTTTCCCTCACACAAAACAGAAAAATGTATGCAGAAATCACTAATATTAGCAGCCAGAAATTTCATTGACTAGGAGAACAAAGGAACCCAAGAGATCAGCTAGTCAATCCCCAGCTCATTATCCAAATTAAAAAAAATTGGCCAGAGATGTTATGTTCCTCTGCCAAGGTTGAATTGATTGAAAGCTACAGAGTTGGAATTCAAATTTATATCTTCTATTTGAAATCCAGCATCTTATCCATGCTACCTATTAATGAGTACATGCAAGTGTGTGCTGGTAAATGATTAACAACTGGTTCAAGGCAAGGGTTTTCATAATATACTTCTAATTTTAATCTTCATTTCTAACATTGTTAACAATTTTCTCAAGTGTAGACAATCAAAAAAGCAATAGCATTTGCTAATTTTAGATGTAAATTCTCCCAATTACAACTTAACAATCAGCTCTCATGAGCTAGTTCAAGCTGATTTTAACACATTCTTGGAGTATATGACAGATTTGATGACCTTATTTCTGGTTCTAGAGAGCTGGTGTCCATTTAGTTTTACCTCTATTAGCATAATTCCACCTTCTCTTCCTCTTGCATTGATATAAATCCTCAATCATTGATACTGAAATTTATTGATTCAATATTGTTATAGTGACTCTACTAGGATGACAAGCATTAAAAAATAGCCACAACCATCAGTAACAGAGTATTACAATTGGATGGGCTTCTTTATTCTCCCTAATTTCAGTGTCTTTCATAAAAAATGGATAATAAAGTAGTTAGATCCCTTTCCTCTTATTTCTGAGTTTTTCTCAAAATTTGTTCTAAGTTCTACAACTTGTAGGATTTTTCTCTTCTTGGAGCTTTAGACCTAGTCTTGCATTGCTGCCATGTACCCTGTGAGTGATCCTACTACAGGTGTTGTTGGGCCAACTATGAAGGCTAAACAAGTTTGGATGATGTAATGAGAATCAGCATCGATAACTGAACAAATATTTATAGATTGTCTAGCATTTCCAGTGAATCATTCATTTATTTATTTATTTAAAGGTATTTAAAGGTATTTAAAGGAAGCCATAAGAACCTAGTTCTTGAACTATGACCCAAAGACTATACAACTATGCATCCTTTTGACCTAGTAATACCATTACTATATTGTAAGAATTGAATTAATATTTCTACCCAGATATACATTTTATAAAGTTTATTAGAAAGGGTAGACAATCATAGTTTTAAATCTCATTCCTCTAAGTAACCTGACCACGAGTTGCCTAACCTGCCAGTCCCTTCCTCTTTCCCCCTTACCTGCCTGCTCTGTTCCTGCATTTGTTCAAAGCCGAAAAGACCCGGCCACGAACTGCCCCCTCACTTTTATTGACATACAACATATTCACAGATGCAAAACCTAGTGTAACTGTGTTATGTGAGGAATGTTGATGGATAGGTCAAGATACTCAGGAGGGTGGGGGGAGTAAACTTCCTTGACACAATATCTATATACCAAACAGTGTTTTTTAAAAAAAAGGGAAATAAAATTATAGGGACAAAAACATTTATTACACTTCTTTTTGTGGTGGTAAAGAATTGGACATTGAGAAGATGTCCATCTATTAGGGAATGGCCGAATAAGTTGTAGCATATGATTGTGAAGGAATACTATTATACTATAAGGAATCATGATCAGGATGCTTTCAGAAAAACCATACACAAACTGATCCAAGTGAATTGAACAGAACTTGAGGAAGAACATTGAGAACATTGTACATGGTAACAGCAGTATTTTATAATGATCAACTGTGAATGATGCAAATATTCTGAGTAATACAATGATCCAAGAAAATTCCATAAGGCTCATAATGAAAAATGCTATCCACCTCCAGAGGAAGAACTGATAGAGTCTAAATGCACATTAAGGCATATTTTCTTTTTCTATTTTTATATTTAGTCTGTGTTTTCTTTCACAATATGACTGATATGGAAATATGTTTTGTGCTCTTCTGCACACATATACTCTATATCAAATTGCCTGCTTTCTTAGGCAGAAATTGGGAGAGGAAAGGATTGAGAGAATTTGAACTAAAAAAAAAAACGTTAAAATTGTTTTAACATGTAATTAAAATAAAATATAAATACAGTATAAAAATTAGTTCCTGATCTCAAGTAGCAACGACCTAGTTTTTGAGATATGAAATAGTTAGGTAGGTAATACAATGACCACTTTTGGCATGGATACTTCTTTCCCCATTCAGATTATAATTCTTTCTTATATTCTCATCCTGGATGGTTCTTCTTTCTTATATTCTCATCCTGGATGGTTCTTTTGATATTTTGACTTCTGTAGGTCTTTAATCTATACAATATGGAATGGAAATTATTTGCACCATGAGGAACTGATCTGAAGTGGCACATAAAGTATTAAGGAGTAAGTAAAGCAAAAAAAAAGGAAAGAAAAGAAAAAAAGTATTGAATCTTTTAGGATGTTAGGTATTAAGATTATATAAGAAATAAAGTTATCAAAAAGAAATCTGTTTCTTTCCTCCTATTCCTTACTCTCCTTCCTTCTTCCTCATCTTGCACTAATTTGGAGAGTATGAAATTCCCAAAGCTTCGGCCAAGAATTTCTCAAATAGGAATAATAGGAGGAGAGGAATTCACTGGGTACTGCATGGGTATATATTAGATAAGAACCCTATTACCTTCAATTTCCTTAATCTTTAAGAGGCTCTTGCAATATGTGGTAAGTGCTAAACATAGCTGGAAATATATCATTTAACACATGAATAACTGATCAGAAATGGTTATGCCTCAGTCGTTAGTCATTAATTGGTCAGACAACAAGCAATTGTGTAACATTTAAAAGAAGTGGATGCCATAAACTGTTATAATTAAAATGGTTGATAGATACAAATTATGCTAGATATAAGAGTGGGTGAGTAAATTTGACTGCATAAAATATGTTTCACTACAGTGTCTTGGTTTTAAATCGAATATAAGGTGGTCGCCAGGGAAATATTCCCAATTATGAATATTCCCAAGTCAACTGGGTTTTATAGAAAATTTAATTAATAATACAATGAGTAATCAAAGAAAGAAAGAGAGAGAGAGAGAGAGAGAGAGAGAGAGAGAGAATGAGAGAGAGAGAGAGAGAGAGAGAGAGAGAGAGAGAGAGAAAGAGAGAGAGAGAGAGAAGTATAAGTATGAAGGGCCTTAAGCCAACATGGCCTAGACCTGAGTCTTAAGAGAGAGAGATCAGTCAGTTAGTCTTTTATCACTCACCACAAAGTCTGTCTAAGCAAGGATTCTAGTGACACCAGGCCAGCTCCATCTCAGCTGACTTCACCAGAGAGAGTTTCAGCCAGAGTCCTCCTCAAAGAGCCTTCCATCCAGAGACTGTTTCAAAGGGCCTCTCTCAAGAGCCTCCAGAGGGACAGAGTCCCCTCAGAGGAGCTCCAGCAAGACCTCCTTAGAGATTGTCCTCCAAGAGCTTCCCTTCTCCAGAGCCTCTCTCAAGAGATTCTTCCCAAGAGATCCTCATCAGAGATCCAAAAGGATTCTCCTCAAGCAATCCTCATCCGCCTCATAAGAGATTTCTCCAAAAGGATTGACCTCTCAAGAGGTTCTGCTTTTTCTTATATAGGGGTTTTTCTCCTATGGCACCTCCCCTAAATCCTTATATCTACCAATCACTGTAGATGTTTTCCAAAGGACAACCCATTCTAAAAACACTACTGGGTTGACTTAATCCCTTCAGTAAGTCTGAACCAGCGAAAACAAGGATGAGTCCACTAATCCCCTCAAGAGAAAACCTCTGAATAAGTTTTCACCTCTTTGCTCCTGGCAAGTTTACAAGTTGCCCGACCTTTATAGGTACCTAGCATCCCATTGTATCAATTGTAAAAACAGGCATGGCTCAAAGAACTCCTTGCTTCATCATAAGCATGGGTCCAAGTACTTTCATTGTTTAGCAAGGAGTTTTCTCCCCTAAAGCAGTCATAAGTATGGGTGGAGTAGAGGTCCTCCTATTTCTGATCCTGGCGAGTTCTCACAGTCAAAATGGGGAATGTTCCTAGTAAGGAATTGTTCCAATTAAGAATTCCCCGATGGGGAAATTTTTAACATTCACAAGTCTGAGAAATTTCAAGATTTACAATTGCTAGGTGCCTACTAGGTTCTAAGCATTGCATTAGGTGTCAGGATTAAGCATGCAGTACTAAATAGATCTTCCAAAAGATATACTACTTAAGCTTGAGATAGTGAAAGAGCCATAAGGTAGTTTGAGGAGTCAGTGGAGGAAGTTGTAAGGAGACAAATTGTCTTAAATTAAAAAAAAATAATAATCAGTCATACCAAATTTGAATAGTTGCCTTGGGAGGTAGAGGGTCTTTAAGTAAAAGTGATGACTACTTATCTTCACAAGGTAGAAGGATTCTTACTCAAGGGTGTATTGGGTTATCAGATAGCCATTGAGTTCTCATTCAATTAAAAAAATCTGCAGTTGTCTCTCTGGAACTATACAGGAAAATATAATAATAGTAATGGTAATAGCTAGCATTTTACATAGTGTTTTAAGGTTGTCAAAGTATTTTGCAAATATTATCTCATTTGGCACAACATCCCTGGAAGATATTATCTGTATTTTAGATGAAGAAACTAAAGCAAATGGAGGTTATGTGACTTTCCCCACCAAAGATCCCCCCCCCCTTTTTTTTCTTTTTCAAACAAGCTTGGCCCATGTAGAACTTTTTTTTAAATAAGTGGGCAAATGGAATACCCAGGACCTTTCAAGGGTCAAGAGTTTTCTGAGGGCCAACTGGGCCTTCAGCTGGTGCTGGTGGGCCCTAGATGGGCAGAAGTCCCCCTTATCCCTACCAGGGAAGATGACTCTAGTGCCACAAAACCTAAAAGGTGGGGTTGGGGAGATACCATTGGGAGGGGTCATCTGGGAGCCATGGTCCCCTATGCTGAAAAGCCTGATAGGAGAGTGTCCAGTCATCCCAAACCTCTTATACAGGACTGATCTCTTTTTTTGTTCTTCAGTCAGCGAGACATTGCTTCCTGGATAAAACTGGCTGCTGTGTCCAGGGCTTAGCCATTCAGTCAATCATTAAGCTATCCATGGAAGTCTGATGTCTCAGTAAAATGGGGCAGATGAAGAGATGATACAGGAACTGGAGACCATTACAAGCCATTGGAAGCATGTACTACAGCAAGAAAGCTGCATAGGAAAAGGGAAACCAGAAAAAGAAGATGACAGAGAAGAATTCTGCCAGACCAAATATACCATAAACTTAGCCTGTTAATATCATGTTCATTGTTGGGGATTTTAGTGGACTTGAAGTCTTTAACTGAACATAATTACAAAACTCTTTCCACACAAATGAAATCAGACCTAAAAATGTAGAAAAAACCCAATATTTTCTCATGGATAGGTTGAACCAGGGTAATTAAAATGACAATCCTATCTAAATTAATTTACCTATTCAATACCTACCAAACTATCCAAAAATTATTTCATAGAGTTAGAAAAAAACAATAGCAAAATTCATCTGAAAGAATAGAAGGCCAAGAATATCAAGGAAATTAATGAGGAAAAATATAAAAAAAGGAGGCCTAGCTATACCATATCAAACTATTATTAAGTGGTAGTCATCAAAACAGTCAGATATTGGCTAAGAAAAAGGATAGTAAATCAATGGAATAAGTTAGGTAATCAACAATATCAAAGGACCATAGCAACCTAGTGTTTGATAAACCAAAAGATCCAAACTTTTTGGGAAAGAACACATTATTTGACAAAAGCTGGTGGGAAAATAGAAAAGCAGTATGGCAGAAGCCAGGCATAGAACAACATTGTTCGGAATACATTAATATGATCAAATGAGACATAGAGAACTTTACAAAAAACGAAATGGATAATTTTGATTACATTACATTAAATAGTTTCCACACAAAGAAAATCAATGCAACCAAGGTTAGAAGGGAAACAACACATCTTAGGGAGGGGAAATATAGTAAGCTTCTCTGACAGAAGCCTAATCTCTAACATAAAGAGAGAATTTACTCAAATTTATAATACAAAACATTCCCCACTTGACAAATGGTCAAAAGTTATGAACAGGCAGTTTTCAGAGGAAGGAAAAAACTATCGTCATGTGAAAAACATTCCAAATTACTATTGATTAGAGAAATTCAAATTATAACAACTCTGAGATAACACTTCATGCATATCAGATTCCCTAAAATGACCAAAAAGGAAAATGATAAATGATAAAAATGGATATGGGAAAATTGGGACACTATTATACTGTTGGTTCAACTGTGAACTAATACAACAAAGAACAATATGTTGGAGTCTGGTTGCAGATTAAAGCCTGCCATCTTCCACTTTATTTCCTTTACGAGTTTTTAATTGTATGTACGATATGTATCTTCTCTCATCGTATGAACAATGTGGAAATATGTATTGCATGAAAACACTGGTCAGAGAAAGAAATTATCTGGGAGGAGGTGATCAGAGAGTAAAGGAGGGAGGGAGTTTTGAATCATAAAATGTCAAAAAGCAGTTCTCTAAAATTGTTTCTTTGTGTTATTGAAAACAAAAAAGATACAAAGAATTAAATGCATATTTTTAAGCAAACAATAACATAATTCTTGTCTGTTTGGCAAAAATTGCGGCAAAAATCTGGAATAAACTAGGCATAGACCAACATCATTCAGCATACACCAAGATTAAGTCAAAATGGAAACAATCTAGAAATAGAAGAAAACACCATAAACAAATAAGGGAACATGGAAAAGTTTACCTGTCAAATTTAGGGATAACAGAAGAATTTAAAGAACATTACAAAAGATGAAATGGATAATTTCCCCATGATTTTGTTATAAACTCTAAAAGAGGAAGGGGGGCAGAGTAGGGCCATTTAAAATTTTTGATAGGTCTCTTTTGGATATATATATACAAATATGTGTATCTATCAATATCTGTCCATCTAAAGATCTCTCCCTCCCTCCCTCTCTCTCTCTCTCTCTCTCACTCTCTCTCTCTCTCTCTCTCTCTCTCTCTCTCTCTCTCTCTCTCTCTCTCTCTCTCTCTCTCTCTCCCCAACTATAGATTATCCAAAAATGACTTCTGTGTGTATATGTATATATATATATATTATATATATATACATTATATACATAAGTATATATGTATTTATAAAATTATTTGGTGACTAATCTGGAGATTATTCTCTCCAACTTAACTAGGTCATTCTTCCATCAACATATGAGCAACAGATCTATACTCTGAGACATTCCATTTTGACAGAAACTTTTAGATCCTGTCACATCCTTCCAGAAGCTAAAATATCAGAATAAGACTTTTGTGTTTGACATAATTTGTGGTATTGGCAAGAATATGTGACAAAATTAAATGATGTGGAAAAGGCATTGAAATTAATGCTATAAGATAATAGAATTATAATATTTAGTTTTTAAAATAGCACTTTAGTTGTATAGTGGACAAAGTGATGAAAATGGAATCAGGGAGACTTGAATTTGAATTTTGCTTTAGGCATTAAGCTGAGTGATCTAGGCGAGTCAAAGTTTCTGTTAAAAAAACTATCTCCATCTTTAAAGTGGAGATAATATCACTTATTTTCCATTATTGTTGGGAATAATGCATGTAGAGTTCTTTGCAAACCTTAAATAGCTATACAAATAGTTATGTTTATGTTTATTATTATTTCAAAACATTTTATGTGTTATCTCATTTGATCTTCAAAACAGGTACTACTTATCTCCATTTTACAGATAAGGAACCTGGGATTCAGAATTATAAAGTGATATGCTTATGAGTGATAGAGTGACATCTTGAGACTGTCTTCTTACTACAGATTCAATGAAATTTTTAGTCTGCTCATCAGTGACACAAATAATGGTGTTTTTTGAATTGAGATATGGAAAGATCACTGCAGATTAGTTAGGAAAGATTTCAAAATGGAGCAAAGACACAAGATAGATTATAAAAGATGGAAAGGTTTGGATTAAGCAGAAGAGACTGTAGAATTTCCTCCCCCCCCCAAAAAAAAATATAGGGGAAATACTTCAGCAATGCTATGGAGATTAGAAAAGTTTGAAACATGCTTGAAGATCAGAGAGTAAGCCAATTAGGCTATATAGGGCTTGTATGGAAGCCTAATGAGATAATTCATAGAATCATAGATTTAGAGCTGGAAGGGATCTTTAAGGTAATAGAGCCCTATCCTCTGAGTTTACAAATAAGGAAACTGAGACACAGAAAATTAATGAATTTTCTTAGGGTCAAAGGCTCGTATTTTAGAAAGGTTAAAACTTGAGTCTTAATGGCCTCATGTCTACCACTCTCTTCACTATTCCATAAGATAAAGCTGGAAAGGCAATTGGTGAGAGATTCCAATGGAGTCATTATTTTACTATCTCTGATAGGTATCCACTTAGACTGCAGCTACATCAAATATAGCCTAGTTCATTATGACTTAGTCACCTCCTCACTCCACTTCTGAGGGTCATTTCTCTCCTTGGTGAATTTTCCCTGTACTTCCACTTTTGGAAACCATCCATCCTTGATTTTCTGGACTTAGCAATATGCCAAGTGCATGGGTCCTTCCTTTACCTTCTCTGTTCATTCTTGATATCCCATTTTATGTATTGTTTCATCTGTTAGAATTTAAGCTCCCTGAAAGCAGGAATTCCTTTTCTTTTTCCTCCTATTTGTATCCCAATACTTCACACAACATACACCATACACAAAAACCCATTCATTTTTGGTGTTCATCCCATTTCCTTTATTAAAAATTTCCCCTAATTAATTCCTAAGCTTCAGGTAAAAACGAATACAGTGCATTTCTTTGTATACCACTGGCATTTCTGCCAATCATTTAAGCACTTTAGATTTGCATGAACCTATATTTGTCAACTCTTCCTTCTAGATTGGGATTATCACGGTTTGCAATGACAGATTTTGACTGACAGCCTGGTTGCTGAGGGCTATTTTTATACTAACAGTGATAGAAAAATGAAACTAACCCTAGATCGAATTGTCTGTCAAGAGACATCTCAGGCACATTCTAAAATTAGACAAAAGCCTCACAATATACCAGGAAGCCATGTTGTCAGTATTGGTGCTAGCTCTGTAGAAGTCTAACATTTCAAGTTTTGTTTGAACTTGAAAAGAGTATTAAAATAGCATTAAAAGAAACAAACACCTGAAGTAGTGAATTTTATCTGACAAAGTGCCAGATAGAGCAGACTAAACTATGAAGTTTACATTTTAATAAGTATATTTGAATTTACATTGGCATCCTGAGAGACATGAAATTGGGATCACTATAGAAAGGAAGTTTCCATTTCTAAAGTGGTGAAGTATCATCTATTAGACCACGATAAGTATATCTATTGACCCTAGAATCAGGAAAGACCACAGAACAAATCTTGACATTACACTTTCTAGTCCTGTGTCTAAGGACAAATCGCTTGATCTCTCTGATTTTCATTAATTTATGTCATGAGGAATTCTGTTGGTTCAATATTACTTCTGTAAGGAATAGACATTTTTTAGAATGAGGCATGGCAGAAAAATTGAATATTAAATGAAATTTGATAACTAAATAACAGAAATTGTTTTTTCTTATTTTTTACTCTTAATAATCAATACTTTGGGAGGTGAGATGACTACTTTAGAAACTTAACCTCATGAAGAACACAAAGAATAAATAAGGAACAAATGAGGTTATAGCTCATGAATCAGAAAACAAAATTCATAATAGACCAAATAAAAAACCTAATAAAGATGACCAAAGATAATCTTTTTGAAAAGGAAATTATTAATAGTAAGAGGTTGGAGGAAACAGAAAAGGGGAAATTTTGAAGTATTTGCTTAGCTGAATTGAGAAAACAAGAGGACAAAAGAACTAGAAAAAATAGATAACCAAATAAATTAATGAAAGAAATGCAATTAATGATTTATGTAAAATCAAAGCACTTAGGAAAAGGTAGGCAAACAAAAAAAGGAGTTGGAGAAAAAGTCTATGTGGAGAAAATAGAATCAAAGCAATTTAAGCAACATTAACTTCAGGCAGAAAGTACAAACTTAAAAGAGAAATGGATTAAAATAAATTTAAATAAGTGAATGGTTAAAACAACAATAAACAAACCACAAGCCTTAAAATCATAGCTTTAAGATGTTAATGTTTTTAACAATCAAAATATATGAAAGAGAACTTAAGAGATCTTAGCCCCTTTCAAGTTAAAATTACTTAAAGAGGGATTAAGGGTTTTTTAAGGTTAATTTTGATTATATGAGTTTTCTTTTGCTTTTTGATGGCTCAGTGGAGTACACTAGGGATGACACTGAGCTGGCTAGCAGGAATAAGTAAGACTTTGACAGAATTAAGTTGGGAAAAAAATATTAACTTGATAAAGCAATGGCATAAACCTAAAACGAATGTGTGTGTGTGTGTGTGTGTGTGTGTGTGTGTGAGAGAGAGAAATAGAGAGAGAGAGAGAGAGAGAGAGAGAGAGAGAGAGAGAGAGAGAGAGAGAGAGAGAGAGAGAGAGAGAGAGAGAGAGAGAGAGAGAGAGAGAGAGAGAGAGAAACAGAGAGAGAGGACAGAGAGAGAGTGTAGAGGAGTAGAGATTGGAGCAGAAGAGTATGAGAGAGTAAGCATTTATTAGGCAATTACTATGCTTAAGGCACTAAGTTAAGTAGGGGGAGGAGAGGAGGTACCATTTCATGGAGAAATGATGGAAAAGGTCAGAGCACTAGGAGTAGAATGTGGAGAGAATTGAGTATGAATGGCCTGAATTTTTTATGAGGCAGTGATGCCTTTTAGGAACTCACTAATCAGAGGAGGGAACAAAGAGTTGGGAGGAATCATTGGAATTAGAAGGTTGTTGGATGGAGGTGGAAGAGACCAGAGTGTCAAGTGCAGACTTTGTTGTTGTTCAGTCATTCAATTGTTTCTGATTCTGTGTGTGACCTCATGGACCACAGCATACCAATCATCTCTTTTAATCGAATCTATTTTTACTTTACTTTTGTCTGAGATCATGATTGCTACTCTTGCCTTCTTTGTCTTAGTTGCAGCCTAATAGATTCTGTTCCAGCATCTTACCTTTACCCCGGATGTATTTGGGAGCTCTTGAACTTGGCTTTAACATTCCTGGGAATTGTCATTTGGGGATTTAATGTAGGCAGTGATCTGTGGATTCTTTCAATTTCTATTTGACTCTCTTGTTCAAGGACATCAGGGCAGTTTTCTTAGACAATTTTCTATAGTATGATTTTTAGGTTTTTTATTTTGGTCATTTTTTTCAGTGAGTTGTTTATTTTTTTTCATTCTTTTGATTTTGTTTTGTAGATTCTTGATGCCCTGTAAAGTCATTAGCTTCTAAGTGTTCAATTCTAATTTTTAAAGACTGAATTTCATCCATGACTTTTTGATTCTCCTTTTCCTTTTGATCTATTTTTCTTTGTAAGTCATTTTTTTTTTCATCCTTGAATTTCTTTGCCTCGTTTTTGAGCTAGTCAATTCTGGCTTTTAAAACACTATTTTCTTATTTTGGTTCATGTGTTTCTGTTTCCAGATGACCTATTTTGCTTTTTTAAGTTCTTTCCCCAATATTTTCAACCTGTCTTATTTGTTTTTTTAATTCTTTTTTGGAACTCTTCCAGAGTCTGAGTCCAATTTGTTGGAGTGTTTGAAGTTTTGCTTGCTGTTCCTTGGTCTTCTTCTCTTCCATCTGTTCTTTGTTCTTTATCCTCATAGAAGTTTTCAATTGTAATATCCTTTTTTTTCTTCTGTTGTTTACTAATATTTTTTCTTATTTTCCCCTCCTTGTGGACTGTACACTTGCTCCTCTGTTTGATGGATTTATGAGTTTGGGTTTTTCTGCTCTGAAGCATTTTCTCTGCTCTGCTGGTATATTGGATTAGACCAGTTGAACTGACCTGCTGAGTTAATATGCCCTGAGGCCAAATCTTCCCCAGGTGCCAGCCGAGGCTAAAGGTGAAGGTGTGGAAGCTGAAAGTAGTAACCAGCCAGCTCTCATCTCTGCTCCTCTCTGCAAACTTCCTCCCTGCCAACTAGGATCAAGCCCTTCATATTGTAGTATCAAAGTACCTTGTTAGCCCAAGTCCTACTACGGATTTCAGTGCAGTAGGTGGTAGAGGGGTGTTGGGTCTTTCTGTCTTTACCTCATATCCTAGAATTCAACTTTAACTGTGAATCTTTCAAGTTGAATTAAGTAGAAGAGTCCTGTGGTTCCATCGTGTTATCAAGATTGGATTTCTGTCTTTTTTGAAGTTTTTTTTTTCTTTTTTCTTGTTATGGAAGAATAGTCACAGAGGATTTCACTTCTGCTGCTTCTAAGCTGCCATATTGACTCTGCCTCCTCTCTAGGCCAATCATCTTCATGGGATTTTCTTGGCAAAGACACTAAAGTTGTTAGCTATTTCCTTCTCTAGTGGCACAAGGCAAAAAGAGATGAAACATCTTTCCCAGAGTAACACAGCCAGGAAGGGTCTATAGCTGGATTTGAACTTGGGTGTTTCTGACTCTGAGCCCAGAAAGTTATACACCGAGCCACCTAGATACTTCTAGGTACAGGCATTGGAAGTGAAATTTAATAAGTATAAATGTTTTATCTTATACTTGGGTCAGATTGACAGACATCTAACTTAATAAATTATATGGGTAATTCTGGACAAGAACACAAGGAATTTGTCCAGCTTAGAAAAATAAACAAACAAACAAATAAACTAACTTGATTTTCATATCAGGCTAAATGTAACTAAGAATCAAGCTTGGCTTTTTCATAAAACCCTCTCCATTAGTAGATATAACAATAATTTAAAATTTTCCCTGGGGCAGATTAGGAATCCTCTTTTGGTCAAGCTGACATATTTTGAATTGAGTGGGAGAATATATTCTCTTAATGTATTGTTTGATGTATTTGCATCTTTCTGTATTATCTGATTGGATAAATGGAATTTTTTCCCCTTTACTTTGTATAACTATAACTTGTGCAACTTTGTATAACTTGTTTAATTTTGGTGGGGAAGGAATCAAGTCTTTAGATATAGTTTGGGGCCCTCCTTTCTCATTAAAGCATAGTGATCATGAGACTAGCTTAAGGTTAAAAACTATTTCCATAAAACCTGTTTTGGGAAACTATACAGCTAGTGAACTAAAAGTGGTCATTACATATTCATAATGAAGTTTTGATATATTTAAAAATGTTAAATACATTAGATTGAGGTAGGGGTACAAAATCTGGCAGTAGATTAGATTTGGTCCTCAAGATTTTGGTTTCTGAACCCTACCTGAAATTAACAATATTCAGATAGCTAATATGGTTTCACCCCTGTATCCCTCCTGAGAGGAGAGCAGAATAGGCAAGCCCCATGGACTCTATCTCAGACAGAAATCCAGGTATATTCCTCCTTCATTAGAATGTAAGCTCCTTGTGAACAGGAGTCATTTGCCTCTTTATGTCTCTAGTGCCTGGCAGATAGTATGCATTTAATAAATACTTATGTGCTTGATGAACTAAATGGTTGATCCAAAAAAATTGATTGGTTATTCTGACATTATAGAAAATAATATTTAAAAGTGCTCTTTATTTTTCTTTCCTGTTCTATATATTGTTACTCTTCTAAGTATGGAATTATCAGCTGTTAAGAATGATGGAAGATTATAAAATGTAATGATTTCAGACTAGATGATTTATAACCATGTTGGTGAAGGTGTAGCATGGGTGCCTAGGGCAGCATGGGGGTGTTACTCTGTTCCCTCTCTCCACAGTGCCTGAGGACATTTTTTTGCATGCCCCACCCCTCTTCCCAGCTGCTCAATGTGATCATTTCCTCCCTCTGCTGTATGGGAGGCTCATAGGCAGCTTGAAGTTGCAGTTTGGGCATGTGATCTCAAAAACATTCACCAACACTGACCTATAAAGTCATCT
The DNA here is from genome assembly GCF_027887165.1 of Monodelphis domestica. Classification (NCBI taxonomy): domain Eukaryota; kingdom Metazoa; phylum Chordata; class Mammalia; order Didelphimorphia; family Didelphidae; genus Monodelphis; species Monodelphis domestica. The sequence continues at coordinate 471,274,060 of NC_077228.1, forward strand.
CTAACTTTCAGAGTTTATGATTCTATTAGGTCAATCAAATGCTATTAATTACTCATAAAATGATAATAATAATAACTAATATTTATATAGTATTTAAAATGTTCTTGGTAGTGTGTTAAGTACTTTGCAGATATCTCATCTGAGCCTCACAACAACCCTGGGATAATGATTCCTCCTTTACAGGTGGATAAAATGAGGCAAATGGAAATTAAATGAAAGACTCGCCCACAATCACAGAACTATTAAGTGTTGGAGGATAGATTTGTCCACCCCTCCCTTTAAAAAAATATCTTATTTTTTTCAACTACATGTAAAAATTTTAACAACCATTTTTAAAAACCCGTATCTTTCATCTTAGAATCAATACTATATATTGATTATAAGGGAGAAGAGTGGTAAGGGATAGACAGTGGAGATCAAGTGACATGCCTAGGTATAGTTAAGAAGGATCTCAGGCTGTATTTGAATCCAAAACCTTTCATCTCTAGATCTGGTTCTTTATCCAATGAACCAACTAGCTGCCCCCTTAATATTATTTTTTTTTAACATTTTGAGTTTCAGATTATTTCCCTTCTTCCTTCTCTTCAGAAGGCAAGTAATTTGATATAGATTACACATGTGAAACCTTCCAAAAATATTTCCATACTAGCAATATTGAAAAAAAAACACAGACCACAAAAAACCCTCAAAAAACAAGCAAAACAAAGAAAGTTAATAAAGGTATGCTTTGATCTTAATTAAGAATCCATTGGTTCATTTTCTGGAGATGAAGATCTTTGATCTTAAGATCTTCAGAATTGTCTTGATCATGGTACTGCTCAGAATAGTTCCATCATTTACAGGTAATCTGCTGTTATTATGTTCAGTGTTCTACTGGTTCTGCTCACCTTGCATCAGTTCATTTAGTCTTCCCAGGATTTTTTTTCCAAAAGCAATACTTCTCATCATTTCTTGTATTATAATAGTATTCCATCACATATACCACAATATTTGTTCAGCCATTTCCAAATTGATGAGCTTCTCTTCAATTTCTAATTCTTCACCACCACAAAAAGAAGTACAATAATACTTTTGTACATATAGATTCTTCTCCTTTTTTCTTTAATTTCTTTGGCATCCAGATTTAGTACTGGAATAGCTGGGTTAAAGGGTATGCAAAGTTTTATAGACCTTTGGGTATAGTTCCAAATTGCTCTCCAAAATAGATGGAATGGTTCACAACTCTAAAAATGGTACATTAGTACCTCAATTTTCCCACATTTCCTCCAAAATTTTTCATTTTCCTTTTCTGTAATATCAGTCAATCCAATAGGTTTTAAGTGGCATCTCAGAGTGGTTTCAATTTGCATTTACTTCATGAATGGTGATTTAGAGCATTTTTTCATGACTATGAATCAATTTGATTTCTTCTTATGAAAATTGCCTGTTCATATCTTTTGATCATCTATCAATCAGAATGTCTCTTTCTACTTAACTTTGTTAGCAATATGTAGAAATGCTGATGATTTGTATGGCTTTATTTTATATCTTGCAGTTTTGCTGAAGTTGTTAAATATTTCAACTAGATTTTTAATTGATTCTCTAGGATTCTTTAAGTATACCATCATATCTTTTGCAAAGAGTAAAAATTTTGTTTCTTTATTGCCCATTTTAATTTTCAATTTCTTTTTCTTCTCTTACTGATAAAGTTAGCATTTCTAGTATAATATTGAAGAATCATGGTGATAATGAGCATCATTGCTTCACCCCAATCTTATTGGGAAGACTTCTAGCTGATCCCCTTTACAGATAATGCTTGTTGATGGTTTCAGATACTACTTATGAATTTAAAATGTTTATTAAGCACTTAACTATGTGCAAAAAACTGTGTAAGCACCGGGGACACAAAAGAATAAAAAAGTAGACATATCCTCATCTCAAAGAACTCCTGTTCAAATAAAGAGACTGATGTGACATATACAAATACACAGGAGCTTTCAACTGCAAATCAGATGGCAGAAACTTGTGGTCTTTAGACCTTACCATTGAAACTAATGGCAATTCATCTTCTTTGATGTTATTTTAATTGATAAAACCATACATACTTCTGATATCAAATCACTTTGGATGGTTTAGCATAGCAAGGGATAGACATTTGGCCACAGTAGAACTGAGTTCAAATCATCTGGCATCAGCCAGTTACTAGCTATGAGACCCTGAACAGTTCACTTAACCTCTACCTACTTTTTACTTCAATTTCCTTATCTCTAAAATGGGGTTAATAAATGCATCTGTCCAGGGTTCTTCTGAGAATCAAGTGATTCTCACTATTATTATTATTATATTTATTATTGTAATTATAAATATAATAATCAAAAATTGTTAAATTATAGAGTATTTTACATTAGGTCTGGCAAATAGTAAGTACTATTTAAATGTTCTTTATGATGATGATGATGATGATAATTATATTGAATCATTTGAAACAGCTAAGTGACACAGTGGTTAGAGTGCCAAGGCAGGGTTCAGGAATCCCTCAGTTAAAATATAGCCTCAGACACTTAAAATGTTATTCAACCCTATTTGCTTCAATTCCTCCCTGTAAAATGGGAAGACACTGAAGAAGGAAATGAGAATCCACTCCATTGCCTTTGCTGAGAAAGCCCTATGGAAAATCCATGGGGTCAGGAAGAGTTGGAGATGAGTGAATGATTGAACAACAACAGCAACAGCCATATTACAGTGCAGTATTATGGTGAAGCTCAAATGAGATAATAATTATAAAACTTTTAGGATAGTATCTGACACACACACACATATATGTATATATATATATATATGTCAGATATTGGTAGTGGTGACTATTTAAGGAAGGATTGGGATAGATAGTCACAGGGATTATTGGTGGATCTAAAGGATCTAAAGGGCAGTTGGTTGTCATATTGTTTTTAATGGGAATAAGAATATTAATTAATGTATTATGTCCTGAAGAAGAGGTGGAAGACAAGGGTGAGCGGATCTTGAAAATGACAGCAAGGAAGATGTCAGAACCACAGACCAATACATGAAATAAACATATCTTTATATCTTTCCAGATCCATAATGATTACCTTTTGACTCACTTATTGTATACTCTTCCCAGTCAGGAATTCAGGCACAAGCATTTATTTAAAATATATTATGTTTACACATAGCATATGTATAGGCCTGGAAAGACATAAAGATTTCTATTTAATATAAATATTCTGGCTAGAAAACAATGCATTGCTTCAGAGACATTTAGTAAAAGAATTCACGAATAATATTTGGAATTAGTCAGTATCTCTCATATCTTGAAAGATTATTTAAATTTGTTTCACTTGTAAATTATTTCAACTTGTAAAATAAACCATCCGTTTGATGTCAATTTTTTCTGTGACCTTTTAAAATCTGTTGATTTTTCTTTATTTAAGTTCTTCATCTTTAATGATGAAACTTGCAGGGAAACAATAGACAACAGAAGAACAGTTTTACAAAGGTTTTTAAGAACTTTTTTTTTTTTTGCCATCAAGGCCAGCTGAGTCACCATTCTATTATTATCCTGCTAGATGTGTTTTGAGTTAGTGGAAAGAGCACTGAACAAAACAATGGCAGCAAAAATTACTGAATTCGACCAATGGTACATAGTAGAAATTCAAGATAGGGTTCTACAATTGTGAGGGTATTAATCTATGTGTAGGTAGAGAAAATATAAAAAGTGTAGGAGAAAAACTCAGACCTTACTGATCTGCAAAGAGAGTGATAGATAGAACTTGAATAGCTTTTGCCCTGTATGTCTACTTTCCCTTTGATATGAATTTTTATAAGAATAATCTATGCATGCAATGAGGATGTTCTTAGAGAAAATAATAGGATTTTGCAAATGACATAGTCCACAGTAGATACATCTTTATAATTATTTAATTGCCTGAAAGATGAGTACAAGACATTACTTTTTGTTGTTTATTGACTATTAAAAAGTTTTGTCTTATTGATGTAAGACATTGATTATCTCTTATATTTGTGCTCTTTGTAATTTTTATCTTTATAATGTCAAGGGAAAGTGAGACAAGCTTTCAATGGTAGACTCCCTCAGAAGAATTATGGGAGGATGTGTCTAAAAATAATATAAGATGGGTAGGCATGGATGGATTATGATCTGTATCACTGGAAAAAATATCCTCATCACTGAGGTCATAGATACACTTTAATCATGAGCACAGCTAGACTGAAATTCTTAATTTAAAATTCATTAAAATACAATTCATGAAAATTTAAAATTCTGTGGTAAAGATTAGTGCAATGTTTCCTTTATACAATATTTAGTTTCCCATTAATGTGCTTCTTCCACACTCTTTTGAGGGTTAGGTATCCAATTTAATTTTTCAAATAATTTTTTTGTAAATGTTTATTTCTCTCTAGATTATATAGACAATATTGGTAGTATAATAAATGGTTTTTTGATAATTAAAACTGATTACTTTGAAAAATAAATTGAACAAGTAATGTTGAAACATATATTATTAATACTTTTTAATTCTTCTCCTCTATTATCTAGTCTCTCTCTATCCCTTCTCCAACACCTTTGGAAATGGACAAGATTGGAATCTTTTAATAGAAATTCTTTTTAAAACTCCTTTTGGCATTGTTAGGGTCCTGGTTTTCACCCACCACCAAGGAAGTCCACGGACAATGTAATCAAGCAAGGAGAAAGCCTTTATTGGGAAGACTGATACGCACATCAGTGGGAATCTCTACCATCAGAGTTCCGAGTTGCTTCTGACAGGCTGGGCTTTAAATACTTTTCTGTAGGCACGGTTTTCCAGCCCCTTATCTACTACATACCATGCTTGGAATTTTGCCTGTATGTATGGCTCTTATCTGCTTCCTACTATTCTTGGAACTTTGACAATTCTATATTGTTGGGGTCTTCCTGGCCTGCTGTTTGACATATTTATTGGGGTCTTCCTGGCCTTTATCTGGTACCTACTGCAGCTGGGGTTTGGCATATTTATGGTTCTGACAAACTTTTCAAGGCTAATCAGCTTGTTAAGTAAGGCCTAGGCCTCCCTGTTTTTCCAAGGCTGGTCATCTTGGCCTCCCTCAGTATAGCCATGTTCATCAGGATTAATAGCATTGGTCTGACTTGGGTCAATCATTTTTCAGGTCTAGGTGTTCTGTTTAAAAGAGTGCATATGGTAGTTGAGTGGTGGAGTCAATATATCCATTAATAATTAAATTGTAAGAATGTCTGAAAAATCTCTAGCAGTGATGTACCTCTAGGTATATTAGAAAAAGATTGTTTCTTAGTTTTCTCATCTCTAAAATGAGAAGTTTTGACTAATAGACTCTAGATCTGTGACCTTCTGATCCTGGGATACTTAAGTCAAACAAGATGACAAAGGCACTATAATATAGAATACTTTTCAATATTTCATTAAGAGAAAGTACACAGACAAGGTAATGTGAATCAAGAAGAGAAAAATGAGTGGCAAGAGGTTGAACATGTTCTGTGAGGGTCATTTGGAATGAAAATGAGATGAGAACATTTAGAAAAGCATGAGAGTTGACTCTTTGATGAGTTATTATATGTAAATAAGATTAGATTTCTTCTAAATAGCTCCAGAGGGCAGAGTTAAGAACAATGAGTAGAAATTACAAGAAGACAAAAACTGACTTGAGGTAAGGCAAATCTTCCTAACACTAGCACATCTTAGCATTATCAAAAAGTTGAATGGATTGCAAACATGAGAGAGAGAGAGAGAGAGAGAGAGAGAGAGAGAGTGAGAGAGAGAGAGAGTGTGTGTATAAGAATGAAAGAGCATTTGTGATATTTGTGATAAAGAGAAGAGAGACAGAGAAAGGCTTAATTAATAAAAAAATGTTTTAAAGCCTTTATGCTTCTAAAGTTTATGGTTCTGTGGCCATTGGGAAGATCAGAGAAATAAAGGTCACAGAAAGGAAATCATAGAGCATTGGCCCAGGACCCTGGGTTTCCCTCAGACACCCTAAATCATAGAAATATTTCAGGCCAAATAGAAAGCAGGAAAATTCCTTTCCTTCCTTGCATTCTTGTAATGCTGAGGAAAGGTGACTCTGGGCATCAGAGACCCACAATAAGGAAAGACCCCTGAGAGAAGTATACCCCTTGGATTCTCCCCTAGATTTTGAGGTGGACACAGATATATATCTTCTGGTTATGCTCTGATACCATCAGGTTGGATCTAGGCTATCTACTTGTTCCCTAAACTATTCCTGGTTACACCCTGTGACTTTGGGACACAAAACATCACTCTAGCCCCAATCAGATAACAAATATCTCCTACTTCTGCCTATCCTCATTCCATTCTCTCATCATGGTCACACAGCCCCTATTGTCAAAAAGGTATATAAAGCCCATAACACATTTCCTCTAGGAGTCAGTGTCCCATCTGCACTGTCCTCCCAGTCAAATTCAACATGAATTCCAAAATAATAAATTTCTCTTTTTATTTTTAAGCTAAGTTTTGGAGTCTTGCATTCTTGCAAAGGGTACCCTTCCTAAACCTGGGGTTCACCTCAACTCCCCCCACAAAAGCATCTTTATTTGAAGGATTGAATTCGAACTTGACAGACACATAGGCTAAAATTGAACCAATATTATATGGGAGAATTCAGAAGAAGATTCAAGAAAGACTCTATTCTCATTATCAAATAGTGAGTTGTTTTGTCCCTCTCATTTGAAAGATTTTTATGGATCCAGAAAGCAAATGATACTGTTCATGATACAAGGTTTTTAGAGTGTTTGTCAATAGCTTCCTTTTACTCTTAATTGACAAGCTTATTGGTACTCCAGCTCCCAAAAGGATAAAAGAGTTAAAATTTCAAAGAATAATAAGTTTAAATGTGATAAAAATGAAGCTCTTGGAACCTGTCAAAATGAAAACCAGAAATCATCAGGTGCAGCAATGTTGAAGGAAATTACCAGTGTAATGGGCCATGCAATTATATATAACAGGATTTAAACATACCTTCCAGGACTGTTCTGTCGACATGACAGATCTCAGAATGATCCAGAGAGTGAAAGGGAATGTTCCCTTACCTCAAGTAGACTGACATGTAAAATCACAGAATGTGTTCCTTGAAGCTTCAAGCCTCAGGATATTTGTGGGCACTTACATTATGAATAACCTAGTCCTGAATCAATTCTTAATCGTATCATTTTTAATTTGTGTCACAACAAGACCAACTAGTACCTGGGAGCATTGATGAGAGCTAGGGCTAGTTGAGTTATGTGATGTATTTTGCATATTTAACTCTTTAAAAAATGCAGTTTCTGAAATATCTTGATAGTTTAAAAATCTTTACTATGGAAACTTAAAGATAGGGAAGAATCAGTATTTCTTTTTAGAAAACATTTATGTTAATGAATAAGACTAGGAGCTGGTACTTTGAAAAAATAAATAAAATACATAAAGTACTGGTTAATCTAATAAAAAAAAGAAAGAAGAAAATCAAATTAAAAGTATCAAAGATAAAAAAGGTAACTTCACCTATAATGAAGAGGAAATTAAAGTAATTTTTAAGAACTATTTTGTCCAACTATACGACAATAAATATGACAGTCTAGGTGAAATGGGTGATTATTTGCAAAAATATAAATCGTCTAGATTAACCAACTAGGAAATAGAATACTTAAATAAACCCATCTCAGAAAAAGAAATTGAACCAGCCATCAATGAACTCCCTAAGAAAAAATCCCCAGGGCCAGATGGATTCACAAGTGAATTCTATCAAACATTTAAAGAACAACTATACTATATATACTATACCAATACTATATAAACTATTTGATAAAATAAGCAAAAAAGGAGTTTTACCAAATTCCTTTTATGACACAAATATGATACTGATTCCAAAGCCAGGCAGACCAAAAACAGAGAAAAAAAACTGTAGATCAATCTCCTAAATGAACATAGATGCATAAATCATAAATAGAACACTAGCAAAAAGACTCCAGCAAGTTATCACAAGGATTATTCACTTTGACCAGGTGGGATTCATACCAGGAATGCAAGGATGGTTTAATATTAGGAAAACCATCCATATAATTGACCATATCAACAAGCAAACCAACAAAAATCAAATGATTATCCCAATAGATGCAGAAAAAGCCTTTGACAAAATACAACACTCATTCCTATTGAAAACACTAGAAAGTGTAGGAATAAAAGGGCCTTTCCTAAAAATAATAAAGAGTATATGTTTAAAACCATTAGCAAGCATCATCTGTAGTGAAAATAAGTTAGAAGCCTTCCCAATAAGAATAGGAGTGAAGCAATGGTGCCTATTATCACCTCTATTTTTTAATATAGTCCTAGAAATGCTATAGAAGAAAAAGAAATTAATGGGATTAAAGTAGGCAAGGAGGAGACTAAACTATCACTCTTTACAGATGTAGCAGTTAAAATTTAGGGGAGACTGAGGCAAGATAGAAATTAGTTTCTCTCTGTAAGGAGTATTATTTTTATGAGGTTTATTAAAGGTCAAGGGTTAAAGAAAATACAAGCAAGAGAAGCACATGTTAGGTGGGCCATGAGGCCCACTCAAATTTCACTCACATCATGAGACATGTCTGTTTGCCAGCGGAGCCAGGAAGAGAAGAGAGACCCCGTCTACGACGAATACCCTTTAAATAAAATTTTGCTCTCTTCCCAGGTGAGAATTCAGTGAGATTACAAAGCATTCTGGGGAAGTGGAGCAAGGGCTTCTGGGGATTGGTCCTGGATTCGAGTCTATTTTTACATTCCCCCCCTTTGATCGTTATTGGGGAAAAAAGTTTCCCCAAAAAGGATCATGAAAACATAATCAACTTAAACATTACAACAATTTGAGGATAAGAAAAAAACCAAAACAAAACCAATAATTGCTGGATGCATTGACAAAAAGCCAGTTAGGGGGAAGTCCCCTTTGGCATAATAGTATACATACAAACAAATGTTCAATCAACTATACCCAAAGTTCATTTTTGTGCAGCTTGTGGTCTGGAGGCTTCATGGTGTCTTCTCCAACAGTTCAGTTTCTAGATTCAGAGAGGTATCATCTTTCTTTACCTAAAATTCTTCTAAAAAGGAATTTAAGCCTTGCAATTTAAATAATGATATTTTTTATATTTCCCTGTTAAGAGGGTGATTGAAAAATACAGGATAACTTAGGGATGCATGGCTGAGGTATGAGGTATATGAACCAATTGGTAAGAGAAATTAAAAAGATATCAGAAAAATCCAAATAAAAAAAGAAAAATACTGGATGAAAATATAGACTATCAAAGTCTTATGTGTAAAAATTCTAAGTAAGAGAAAAATAAATCTATAACAGGTCCTTGAATCAGGGCCCAATCAAAATGATCTAAGCAATGATGCATTTACCCAGTCAGTACAGAAAGGTACCACACTATGAAAGGCAGAAAAGGGGACCAGATTATAGGAGTCAAGGTTTCGGGGATACTCATCTGTGAACATTTTCAGAGTGAGTGTGGTCACAAGGAAAGCCCATGTCTAGCAATGATAAACACAGTAACCTCGAGTCTTCACACTAGGTTCAAGACCTTTGTATTGGCCTAGAAGTGCATCAATCCAACCTGGATTGGCTTTTCTTTGGCTCTGTGCAATGGCTCTTGTGTGTATATCTTGTAAAGTCCCATAATTTCTTTTAAATAATTAGTGGCATCATTTTTATAGTCACAAGCTTTTGGGGTATGCATTAGCAAATGTATTTTAAATAGTATATTGCACATGCAAGAAAATATAATAATAAAAGAGCTTTAAAATTCAAAAATATAGCTTATAATCATTGACACACTATGTCAGCTAAATATAATATAAATATAAATAAATAAAATATAGAATGCAAGGCTTTCTCACCAAAAATGAGATCCATTTCCTCTTCATGCTCCAATATGAGTATAAGGCAAATGAATTGAACAAGGTAAACTTTTTCATTTTTAAAGAAAAGTATTACAAATATGTAGGTATCCCCAAAATTCTGAATAGCCCAATTAATTACAATAGCAAACAAACACATATTCATATTTCACATAACTTGCTGTATGGCATTTTTAAACCTATTGAATTGATGGATATTTGTCACAAGTTTTTACAATCATAGCAATTCTTTCAACCTTGGTAATAAACATATTTTAAAACAAGGTAAAACTTATCTTGGGTTAAGAACATAATCAAGAAATCTATATATCATTCTGGTCGAAGTAAAATAGTGAGCTGAAGACTATAAATAAAGGGGTGCTCCTTTTTTGGAGGCTTTTTAGGGGTATAAATGCCCTGAGATTAATTGCCCCAACTTCCATTCGCATATTTAGAAATGCGGGAAGGTTGGGGGTTATAAAACGTATTTCACTTCAGCTATGGGCCTTACATCGTGGTAGGGGCAGGCAAAAATAACCAGAGATTGTTAAGAAAAATTCCAAAAATCATATTTAAAAAACCCTTAAAATCAGTTGAGATATTTAGCACATTAAATTTTCCAAAGGTTGTTATACAATTGTAACCAGTTCTGATGAAGTCCATCTATCTCTATATGACAATTTACAAAGGCAAAAATAGAAAAAACTGTTTTTTCACATATGGGCTTATTCAATAATATTTGTTCAGCACAGTTATAGGGGAAAAGCAACAGAATTTAACAGTAGTTAACCCAGTACATTAAAATGAACAGTATAAAGAATAATATTGAATCCAGTAATATATGAACTTAAAATCACAAAGTTATATCTTAAACCAAGCAAACAGTAAAATGCAATAGAATGAAGAGATATTTTATAAACCATTGGAGTCTGAAATGCCTTAAAGTATATAACCTTTAGTCTCTTTAAAGTTCCTTAGGTGTGTGTGTTTTTAATTATTAATTATCCATTTAAATGTCTATTGTCAGAAGGCAGAGTGGTAAGGGCTAGGTAATGGGAGTTAAGGGCCCCATCCAGGGCCCCACAGCTGGGGAGTATCTGAGGCCAAATTTTAACCCAGGACTGCATGTCTTTAGGCCTGGCTCTCAGTTTGCTGAGCCACCCATTTGCCCCTTCAAAGTTAGTTGAATCTTCTCCCTGACACGCAGGTGAAGTCAATAAAATTACCAGAAGAGTCAAAAGGTATCCTTTTAAATACCCCATTGCTTTTAAGTTCCTGTTTGGAAAAGTCTGTTTCTTTTCTCTCCCTTTTCTCTCTCCCCTGCTATGATCCTTCTGTGGTCAATACCCCATCCACTCGGAGGCTTAGCCTAAGGGAAAATTGCCCGTTCTCCTTTCCTCTTGTCTCTCCCCTCCACCCACGTGGCCAATACTGTTACCAGCTGGTAGAAATGAGTCCTGAGTGATCTGCTCCAAGGATCTGGGTGATGAGTCAGCTGGGGTTGAGCTCGTGGGGCTGGGGCTGGGGCTGGGGCTGGGGCAATGAGCCATCTGGGTCAGAGGCCAGTTTTTGCTGGACTGGGATTGGCTGGGCCAGATGGGCGAGAGACCACTGGGGTAGGTCGGGGCAGGAACGCAGGGCCAGGAGCCAGAGTACCAGGTGAGGATAGAGAGAGGTCAGGATTGGGGCTGCAGGCAGGAAGAGGCCGAGCCAGTGGGAGGGAAAGGCTCAAGAAGTCTCAATCGAATGGCTGCTGGGAGGAGCTGATCAAGATGGTTTTCTAAAAAAGCATCTTGGAGAAATGTGGCTTAAAAAAATTCTAGGCACTAGCTATTAAAGCTGAACTAAAGATCAGAAAAGAATCAGAAGACTGAGAGTATTTCGTTTTCCAGAAATGGAAAGCCAAAACTGTAACAGTTAAAATTTAGGGGAGACTGAGGCAAGATAGAAATTAGAGAAGAGAGACCCTGCCTACGGCGAAGACCCCTTAAATAAAATTTTGCTCTCGTCCCAGGTGAGAATTCAGTGAGATTACAAAGCATTCTGGGGAAGTGGAGCAAGGGCTTTTGGGGATTGAAGTCCTGGATTCGAGTCTATTTTTACGCAGATGATATGATGGTCTACTTAAAGAATCCTAGAGAATCAACTAAAAAGCTAGTGGAAATAATCAATAACTTTAGCAAAGTTGCAGGATACAAAATAAACCCACATGAATCATCAGCATTTCTATATATTTCCATCACATCCAGGCAGCAAGAGTAAGAAAGAGAAATTCCATTTAAAGTCACTCTAGACAATATAAAATATTTAGGAATCTATTTTCCAAGACAAATACCCAAATTATATGAACACAACTACAAAACACTTTCCACACAATTAAAACTAGATCTAAATAATTGGAAAAACATTAATTGCTCATGGGTAGGATGAACTAATATTATAAAAATGACAAGCCTACCCAAATTAATATTGTAAAAGGGAATTCTTTGTTCTCTCTGAGTTCACACTTGTGAAAGGGAATCCTTTATTCTCTTTGTCTATTTTGAGTTAACACTAACTTAAATCCCCCTACTTAGATTGTGAAGACAGGATTAACTCTCCTTTTTCTACTTTTGAATCGAATCAACAAAATATTGAACACCCTACTTAGTACTAGATGAGAAGCTAGTAAGAATTCACAAGTCACTTACTTAGAGAGCCCCACGTTTTTAATTCAGTCACAAACTTGTGAATCCTATGATTTACACCCTCAGAAACTCAATCAGTCAGGAATCTGTGAACCCTTTTGATGATCATTCACCCATCCAGATGGTGAGAACTGATTCCCACAAACACTGCCCCCTGGGCAGTGCTGCTCAGTTTGGAAACTGTGATTGGTCCCTGTGAAGAGGGGCAGGGACAACAAGTCACCATAAAAGCAAGCTCGAATTTCCTCAGAAGAGATTGTCTTTGAGAAGATAATTTGAAGAGATTGTCTTCTGAAGATAGTCTTCTGATTGGGGAGAGTCTTCAAGAGAGCTTTGCTGGAAACTGGGCTTGGATCTTGGGCTTGGACCTCAGCTTCAACTTGGGCTCTGACTTCTGGACTCCTTCATTGGGTGAGTGAAAGGCTGATTCCTTTCCTAGTTTCCAAAGAGACTAGCTTCCATCTTGGAGGAGGTTGCATGGTTACTCACTATCAGCCTTCCTGGTTTAGAACTAATTAATCTCTGCCTGGATTAAGCAGACCAGGAGCAAAACATTTAGGTTGATAGGATAGATAACTTCTCTATCCCCCTCACATTTCTTTTCTTTTTGATTATATTAAATTGAAAAGGTTTTGTACAAACAAAACCAATGCAACAAAAATTAGAAGGGAATCAACAAATTGGGGAAAAAAATCTTTATAACCAAAACCCTTGACAAAGGTCTAATTTCTCAGATTTGTAAGGAGCTAAATCAATTGTACAAAAAAAAAAAATCAAGCCATTCCCTAATTTATAAATGGTGAAGGGACACGAATAGGTAGTTTTCCAATAAAGAAATAAAAACTATCAATAAGCACATGAAAAAGTGTTCTAAATTTCTTATAATTACAGAAATGCAAATCAAAGCAACTCTCAAAATTGGGACATTAATGCAATGTTGGTAGAGTTATGAATTGATCAAACCATCTGGAAGGCAATTTGGCATTATGCCCAAATTAAAGCCCTTTAATTAAAGGCTTTAAAAGACTGCCTACCCTTTGATCCAGTCATACCACTTCTGGGTTTGTACCACAAAAAGATAATAGGGAAAAATACATGTACAAAACTATTCATAGCTGCACACTTCATAGTGGCAAAAAACTGGAAAATGAGGGGGGTGTTCCTCCATTGGGGAATGGCTGAACAAATTGTGGTATCTGATGGTGATGGAATACTATTGTGCTGAAAGGAATAATGAACTGGAGGAATTCCATGTGAACTAGAACAACCTCCAGGAATTGATGCAGAGTGAAAGGAGCAGAACCAGGAGAACCTTATACACAGAGACTCATACACTGTGGCACAATCAAATGTAATGGACTCTACTAGTAGCAATGCAATAATCCAGGACAATCCTGAGGAACTGATGAGAAAGAATGTTGTCCACATCCAGAGAAAGAACTGTGGGAGTAAAAAAATAGAAGAAAACATATGATTAATCATGTGGTTTGATGGGGATATGATTGGGGATTCAGACTTTAAATGATCAGTCTATTGCAAATATTAATGATATAGAAATGGGTTTTGAACAATGATACATGTAAAACCCAGTGGAATTGCTTGTTGGCTTCAGGAGGCGGGAGGGATTAGGGGAGGGAAAGAACATGAATCATATAACCATGGAAAAATATTCCAAATTAATTAATCAAAAAATTTTAAATTAAAAAAATTATGTTAAAACAACATGATTCTACAATCAATAAGCAGTAGAAAATGGGTATGAAATAAATTTATTAATTGAGAGCTAAAGGACATCTAGTCCAACCCTTTCATTTTATGGAGGAGGAAGCTAAAACCCTGGAAGCTTAAGTAACTTCCCAAAGAATAGGTCTGTAGTAAGTGGCAGAACTTGAATTTGAATCCAGATCCTCTGACTCCAAACCTAGTACTCTTTTCATTAAATTTTTGTATCTCCCATTTATGGGATCTGGTTTGGAATCTTAATGCTAATAATTTCTACTTGTGTAACCTTGACCAAGTCATTTAAGTTCTCAGATCTAAAGTTTCCTCTTTTGCAAAATGTTGGACTATTACTAAATGACCTTAGAGAACTAGTTCTTGATTCTACTCATGATCTTGGAGATATCATAACTAATTTTCTTATGTTTGAACTTGAACTAAATTCATATTTTAATACTTTGATGGATCTGTGATCTCATCTATATTGGACTCTCCAATCTTGTGTAACTCTTTTTCCCTGAAGATAAATCTTTCATCTTCCAGCCACCCGATATGTGCAATCAATCAGTCAATAGGTACTTACAGCATGCCATGCACTGGACTAAGGGGAAGAATGAAAGGTATAAATGAAACTGTTCCTTCTCTCAAGGAGCTTACGTTCTAAATGGGTGAGATAGGTTATATGTATTTATGAGATATATATGAAAAAATACAAGATTGAAAATGTAAGGTGAGTATAAAGAGTCTTAAATGATACCTGAAGTGCACATTAGATAGATAACTGGGAGAATGGTTGTACTCTCAATAATAACAGGGAAACTTGGAAGGTGGGTGGAAACCTTCTTTTAGTGCTTTTAATAATATGTGGGAATGAGTGCAGCATTGAGCCTGCCCATCTGTTATCCTTTATTCTTCCTACATAACTAGTCCATTTTTTGAGGGGGGTCATACATTTCTTGGATGATTTCTTTTACACTGCTTAAATGTGAGTCATTGTTGTTAGATACAGCAGTCTATTTATAGCTACCAGATGCCTCTTCATCGTCCTTTGGATCACCCACAATTTTTATTCTGGAGAGATTATGGTGTTCTCTGATAAATGGCCAAAGAGCATCTCTGCTAAAAATATTAGTGTTAAAAATGGGTTATTGTTTCAGGCAAAGATTTGGGATAATGGAAAGTACTGTCTAATTTCTAATATAATTTAATCCCTTCTCTTTCTCTAATGTGATTTGGAACCCATTTAGTTCATTGTCTCCCTGCACTATCTTTCCAAGATACATAAGCAAAGCTAAAGTAACTCATTGTGCAATTCATTTAATTGTAATTCACAGTCTGGACAAATAGAAGCTTTCATCTGCATTGCTATACCTTTGTGGATGGTTACTCTTTTTGAGTATCTAAAGGTCGATTTAAGGAGACTTTTTCAAAATACTCTTGGGCTTATTGTAATCAATAGATTAAATTCTTAATTTTAGGATGACATTTTACCAATTGTTAAATTCAAATTTAATTTCTAGCTTAAATAGGTCAAGGTTTAGTATATTTTCTCAATGGTACTGGTATTTGAAAAGGAACATTTGCACTCGTTATAGGCAAACCATCAGTATTGTAGCATTCAAAGGTAGATGTAGGATCATGAATTGAGAGGAAGAGGATGTGGAGGTCATCTAGTCAAAACTTCTCTTATCACAGTGGAGGAAATTAGAGTTCAGGTATATTAATTAATTTGTCTAAGATTACACACATCGTAAATATTGGGGTAGAATTTGAATCTTTGTCCTTTTATGCTAGAATGAATGCTTTTCCTAGTATAATTTTTAGCCTTTTCCTTGAAGGAAATTATAATACAGTAAGAAAGATATTACTGGTAAATATATACTCGTACACAAATAATCAAGACACAAAACAGAATATGATAAAAATGATGGTGTGGTATAATGAATAGAGTGCTGGACTTGAATTTAGGAAGATGGGTTTTATCCTTATGCCTTGAAAGTTAAAAACTATTTGGCCATTGGAAAGTAAATGAACTTTGTTAAGGATCAGAC
The DNA here is from genome assembly GCF_027887165.1 of Monodelphis domestica. Lineage (NCBI taxonomy): Eukaryota > Metazoa > Chordata > Mammalia > Didelphimorphia > Didelphidae > Monodelphis > Monodelphis domestica. The sequence goes on from NC_077228.1 coordinate 471,290,416, forward strand.
AGCTCTCTAAGATGATAAATTATAGACACATTGTGATTTGTATTGGTAGAGGGAATTCCAACATCAATACAATCATTAGTCCTTGACATATTGATGTAAATACATACAGAGGTACAAAGTACTTTGAAAGATCCAAGAAGGTAACCACATCATTTTGGTAGAAAGATAAAAGTTCACATATAGGGTATATTTCAGCTGTATCTTGAAATATAGGTAAGTTTTCATGGGCAGATTATAGGGAGCTGAAAATGCATCTCAGGTATAAATGGCAGCAGCCATCAACATGCTTTTACTAATCCCATGCCATGTAATCAGCATTGTGTTAAGAGGTAGAGAAAAAAAGACAAAGAAATAAATAATCATGGTTCTTAAGAAACTTGAATTATATTAGGAAAGACTTTATATCATATTTATATTTATTTCCATATTTTATATGTTTGTTATAAATACTGTATATGCTTTTATATAATATATTTTATTCTTATTACATTAAGTATATAAAATATTTCCTGGAAATATTTTAATTTATTATATTTATATAAGTATGTATAGAATAAATACATTCAAAAAACTAAATATGAGGTAGTTTAACACCAGATAGGTGGGGAGGGAGAACACTAGCAATTGGGGGGAGGATCAGAAAAAGCTTCCTTAAGAAGATTGGCTTTGAGTTTTTGTTTTAAAGAATTGTATTAAGTAATGGTTAAGAGGGAAAGCATTTGATGTATGGTGGATGGCCAGTGAAAAGGTATGGAAACTGGAAATAGAGTTTCATGAATGAAGAACAGAGTGAAGTTCAGTTTGGTTGAATCAAAGAGAAAAGAAGGGGCTATAATTCCTAGTGAAGCTGGAAAGACAGACTAGGGTCATTTATGAAGGGCTTTAAAAAATAAATGGGGGAGACATAGGGAACCACTGCATTTGATTTAGTAGAGTAGAATGGTTAATTCTGAGCTTAAGAAAAATCACTTTGGTAGCAGTGTCTAGGATTGATTAGAATGGGGAGAGCTTTAAAGCAAGGAGACCAATTAAGCAGCCATGGTGTTAATCTAGTCAAGAGGTCATGAAGCTCAGGAGAGGATAGGGCTGGATACACAGGGCTATGAGTCAAAAATGCAGATTTGATAATTAAATTCATGAGATCTGGGAAGGTCACTAGAGTATAGAGAAGGAAGAGAAGAGGGCTCTCCAAAAAGACTTAGGAGTCATAAAATGGATAATGAGCAGGCCAAGGGGACAGAGAAGAAACAAATAAGCATAAGCAAAATGTGAAGTGCAGGGTGAGTTTGGGACACAGTGAGTAGTTTAATTTAGTTGGAAGATAGATTAAGTAAGTGACAGGGACTAGTGTGACATGACTATGAAAGTGAGTTGGAACCAGATCATGGCTATATTTGGAATAAAATACAAGGTTAATGAAATTAAGCTTTATACCACCTAGCAGTATGGGTCCATGAAGTGGGGAATGACTTGATCAGATTTGTTCACTCAAAAGATTACTCTGATAATGGATTATAGGATAGATTTGAATGAAAATCTATCCCAAGAGCATAGATTAAATTTTTTTTGCTTACCTTTTCTTTTGATATTGACAATATTTCCCAAACTATGCTTCTCCCCTTCACTTTCCAGAAAGGTACAGAGATTTAGAGCTGAAATAGTCCTTTATGGCTCATCTCCTAGGGACTCTAAAAGTTTATTGATGAATTGATTATACAAAGGAGAAAATCAAGGCTCAGGGACTTTTCCAAGGTTACATGAATGCCCAAGTCTTCTACCTTCAAATCCAGTGTTTATTCTTACTCATTCTGTAAAATAGAGATCAGGAAGACTAGCTAGAAGTCAGCTGCAGTATGGCAAATACTTAAATTATATATACTTAAATGAAGCATATAAAATATTTCCAGAAATATTTTAATTTATTATATTTATATAAGTATGTATAGAATAAATACATTCAAAAAACTAAATACAAGGTAGTTTAACACCAGGTTAATATATATCCTGGCTATAGAACAATCCTGTACTGTTTAATACACCTTAAACAGATTATTAGAGTTAAACAAAGGTCTCAAATTACATTTTTATAAATCATAAAGTTGATTTCCTCATCCTAGGCTTTTACTATGAGACCTTGGATGAGACTTGGTAAAGCTAAGCAATTTCTATGCTGTTCAGTGCTTTACATATGGACAAGTCAGATGAGTCCTTAGTGCATCGTCATATCAACCAGAGATGCTGGTGAGTTTCCCTGTCAACCGTCATGACTGATGTTGCAGCCTAAAGATGAATTCTGCTCAATATGTGTAGTCATTTCTAGACCCTTTGGAAGAACAAATAAAGCAAAAGAGATACATTAGGCTACGTAGTCCATGCACAGAGCATAATAGCTGCCTCTCTCTTCAAGGAGCTATGGGAGAAAATTCACAGATGAAGAAATGACAGATGTTCAAGAGGAAAAGAGAGGTTCTGTGATTTATTTTGAGAAAATAAAAAGTGACTGATACACTTAACATGCATTTATATGAGTAGCTTTCTTTTCAGTCAATGCTACACAACAATTTAATGCAAAAAATAAATAGATAACTAGAAGCATTAATGAGATTTCTTTAATCAGACACTTATTTGCATGTGATATAGTATTAGGTGATATAATTCAAACTTTGAAAATTACAAGCCCGTTTAGGCTAGGGAACACCTAAGGAGAAGCAGTACATGGAAAATGAATAAGGAAATTTGTATTCTTGGCTCAACTTCTGTGCCCTTAGAATTACACAGATATTTTACCGTCCTGAAAAAATTTCTTGATATTTCATGGTGCGACTCTGAGCTTAAGTACTTTGGGCTGAAAAAAATGCTGGGTTTTTGCAATTGGAAACTCCCTCACTCCCCTACCATCTCAGTGACATGCATCATAAACTCTCTGGTAAACACTGGGCTGGATTTTGATGGGCCGTGTATATGGAGAGAGATCTCACTTCCCATGAATGATGTGACTAATAAATGTCAGCAGATACAGGCCTTAGCTTGCATCAATGGGAGTGGAAACAGTGAAAAATGTGGCTTGATAGGTCATTAAATATTCCTTACATTATACAATATATGTATTTATCAATGGAATGTATAAATTGAATTTTTGTAAATGGAATATATTTTAAAATGATTTAAATAAATATTCCCCAAATTATTTTACAAGTATATATTTTAGTTATTGAATTTTCTCAAAATGAAAATGGCATATGTGTCCCAGGAATGTATTCATGCTATTTTCATTTTATTATAAACTTAAGAAACATCAAAAATGAAGATTTAATAAACAAAGAACATAAAATAGAATGTATATGAAAATATGAATTTTTATTATGTAGTTATGTATATGTGAAATTCTATATAAGACTTTCCTTCTTATCTCTGTTCCCTTCTTAACTTCTTTTTGCTCTATTCTGTATTTTTAAAAATAAAATAAAATAAATTTAAAAAATCATTACTGCTATTTTCCCCCAAAGTTCTGTCTTACAATGTAAAAATATGGTCAAGTAAAATAAATCAACACAATGGTAATATCTATCAAGTGTAAGACTCTGTTTGCACTTCCAATCTGTTACCTCTCTGCCAGGAGTTGAAAAACATCCTTTATCTTCATTTTTTGAGGGTCTTCTGGTGACTGCAATGATCAGAGGTCTGGAGTCTTTCAGGGTTATTTTCATGTGATCATCATGTAAGTCATTCTCCATACATACATTTTTCAAGTTATTATTCCTATAAATTTGTATATTTTAATATAATAAATGTTCATTTATTATATTTATATATTACATATTTATTATATTAAAATAAAATAAAAAATAAATATTTTAATATAATAAAAGTTTAATAGGATAAATGTTTGTTAAGCAACTTCCTTGGCATCTAGGTGGTATAGTGGATAGGATGCTGGGCCTGGAGTCAGGAAGATTCATCTTCCTTGGTTCAAATATGGCCTCAGATACTTATTAGTTGTGTGATCCTGGGCAAGTCACTTAACCCTGTTTGCTTCAATTTCTTCATTTATAAAATGAACTCTGAAGAAGGAAATGGGCAAATCACTCCTGTGTCTTTGCCAAAAAACCCCCACCAAAAACCAAATAGGGCCACTAAGAGTCAGACATGCCAAAACAATTAAACAACTTAAAAAGCAGCTGCTATGCACAATGCAATATATTATATTAAGGAAATGAAGGCACAATGAAAAAGAAATCCCTGTTCCCAAATATCTTATATATTGGAAAGTGCAACATGTAAGTACATAAAATAATCATTTGATGCAGGGCAGAGCACTAATAACAAGGACATTAATTAATTAACTACAATATGCATGAAGTGCCTCCTTTGTGCCAGCCACTAGGCTAACCAATGGGGATGCCAATAAAGGCAGAAACTCTGCCCTTGGGGAACTCAAAGTGTAATGTGCCTTGTGATGGGTGGCTACTGACTGGGTAAATGCATAATTGCTTAAATCACTTTAATTTGGCCCTGATTCAAGGACCTGTTATAAATTCATTTTTCCTTTACTTAGAATTTTTGCACAAAAGACTTTGATAGTCCATATTTTATCCAGAAATTATTTTTTAAATTTGGATTTTTAAAATATTTTTTTAAATTTCTCTTGCCAATTGATTCATATACTTCATAACTCATCCATGCATCCCTAAATGATTCCTGTGTTTTTCAATCACCCTCTTCAGTGGGGTATGTATAATTATTATTAAATTGCAAAGTTTAAATTCCTTTTGAGAGTAATTTTAGGTTAAGAAATATGATACTTTTCTGAATCTAGAAAGTGAACTGTTTGGAGAAGACACCATGAAGATGCTTCCACAGACCACAAGCTACACCAGAAGATACAGAGTGACCTTAGGTTTGTGGTGATTTGAACTATGTGGGGTTTGAATGCATTTGTTTTGTATGTATACTCATGCCAAAGGGGGCTGCCCCCTAACTGGCTTTTTGTCAATGTACCTAGCAATTATTGGTTTTGTTTTCTATTCCTCTTATCCTCGAATTATTGTAATTTCATAGCTGGTATGTTTACAAGACCCACTGGAGAGACTAGTCTTCTGCAGGTCTCAGGGGGAATGTATAAATGGAGATTTTGAACCTTTGACTTCATTCCCTAGAAGTCCTTAGTATTTCCCAGAATTTCCTATGATCTCTCCTGTATCTTCATGTTGGTGAGATCACGTTATTGGTATTTAACTGGAAGTAATGGCTCCTATGTCCTCTCTTCTTGCATGATGTAGCATCAGCAGTGATGGTGGTAAGATGGGGAAAATTTGAAAATGGCTAACCAGCCATGGGCATGTAGTTTTTATTTTGTAGTCTCTTTATTCCTTGATTTCTAATCATCCTTAATAAACCTCATAAAATATATTTTTATTATTAGAGATATAAATTTAATTTTTACAGTTGAGAGCCTAGACCCCCAGATTTGGGGGGGGTCAGTCTGCCAGTCTTTAGGGACTCTTGCTATCCACTTTCCTTACCCAAACCTTCAATTTTTTCCTTCCCTGAGTGGTTCTTTATTAAAGTGTTACTATTTAGATCAGATCTGACTACTTTCTGACATCAAAGAAGGGCACTGAAGATTTGGGGAGAATCATACTTCTCCCCAAGGAGAAGGATTAGCTCAAGACCAGGGCTGAGTAGTAAACACAGATCTTAAAGGGAAAAGTGATAGTTGGGGTACTGGAAGGACCCAGAGGCAGGAAAATCTATCCTGACTCTCAACAACAGCTAAGATCAAGAAGGGAGGCAGTCTAGTCCTTAACCTTAACCTCTAATTCCCAAACCCATTCTCTGAGGAGACATACTCTGCCCCTCAGGGAGACATACTCACATTGTCTTCATCAAAAGGAAGAAAGGAGAATATTAACCTCTTCTCCCCCCTCATTCTCTCAACCCTTTCTCTCCCTCTCCCCAATTCACCAGTGAGGTGGGTGGAACCTTCTTTACTGGCCCTATATTAAAATGGCACCCCAGATGGGACCAGAACCCACAATCCCTTTCTTTTGCAAATTCCTCTCTCTTACAAATTCTTCACAAACTGAAATGTAGCTCCTGTGTCTCACCCAACATTCCATGGCCTGTCATAGGCTCTCTAACACTAACTCCAAAGGCAGAAACTGACACTGGCCCAGTGTGGGAGTAAGCAATAAGATTTAGAAACTCAATTCCTAAAGAAGCCCATCATATCAGAGAAATTAGACAATGAACAAGACTGGAAAGTGATCTAACTCAGGTTGTACAGACTAACAGACCCAAAGAACCCTGCTGATAGAGCCAGCCTAGTCCCAAAGCAGTTCTCTCTTCCTTCACAAGCCTTCTCTTCAGAGCAAGTCACTAAAGTTCTAAGAGACTCAAAACAGATCAGAGAAGCCTATGCTAGTAACTGGTACTCCAGAGTCCATGTTAACAAACACTGGCTGCCAAAACTAAGACATGTCCTTATGCCTCCAATGAGTCAACTATTTTTCCAGACATTACAAGATAAGTGTGACCAGAAAGAGATAAGAATAATCATTTACCTCAATAGCCTATGTCCTTTGAGTTGTTTATTCCCTGGTAATGAACGTGTACTGATCCATATTCATTCTCTCACCTAGTGGCCCTGGGAAACTAAATAATGTATTTTGGTGAGATGGCTGGTTTGAGTAAAGCATTCAATCTGTGGCTTTGGAATAGAACAAAGTTAACAGATACTTTAGAAATCAGACTGGCATTGTTAACCCTAGCACCATGTTTCACACCGATGTACTAACCTCATTTATATCTATAGACCCATTAAGGGATGGCGAAAAATAGTTGACATGATTTTAAAAAAGGAACTCCAGAAACAGCTTGCAGAGGTGCCATTAAATTTCCAGATGACAAAAGCTAAAAGGGATAACTGAAATACTGAATGACAGAAACAAGTTCCAGAAAGATCCTGTTTGACTAGAACAGTTTTCCAAACAGATCAGGGCAATATACAAGTAGGTTCACAGGAAGAGATGAACCAGTTAGACAGACAAAGCACTCATATTTTTAGCAATGCTTGAATTTAAAAAATTGGACAATATCACTTCAGAAAATCTTTCACTAATAAGGGCAGTATCATCCATGCTGAGGAAATGTTAATACTCAGCATGTAGAGGAATGCATTTTTAGTCTTCCTTTGTTATCTCCCTCCCCCTTTTTTTTTTGCTTGGGGATTCTTTATTTGGAATTGGCCTTCACAAACAGAAAAGACAAAGAAACCACAGAGACAACCAAGGATATTCATTTTTAGATGGTCATATCTACGACTTATTGTCTTCAGAACAAACCCCCCAAATAGCAATATGAAAGTTTACTTAAATTATCTTTTGATCATTGTATATGAAGGAACTAGATCTCTGAATTAGAGTTATTATAGGTATGCCATTAAAAAGAAAATGTGAATATAAAACATTCTAGTGTAAGGGCTGGTTTAACTGTGCACTACATTCATTTACTGATATAATCAATAAATTGGAGCACTCTATTTATGAGCTCAAGCTGAAATAAACGCCAGTGATTTCAGGAGAGGAAAACAAAATCAAGGCAAAGTTAACCTCACCTACTAATTCATTCTATGCTTGCCATGTTTTGTATGCTTTCAAGGTAGACAGCTAAAATCCAAAGGAAATAAACCTTCGGGATGTCTGTACTCTGTCAAAAGAATGTTCTTCCTTCAGCACAAAGAAATTTCAGCAGCAAATGAGTTAGAGTGTGAGGAAACAGACATGGGATGGACGGCTGAATGAGACTTGTGTAGTGTTGGGAGAGCAAGAGAGGAAGGAGAAAGAAAAAGATAGCTACAGATACAGAGATAAGACAGAATGACAGAGAAAGGATGTTGGATGGATAAACATAAATCCCTCTGTAATTTCCTTCTTTGATGTTTCAGAACAGCATGAAAATGGGCTTGGGTTCTTGATGGCCATGCCAGATCAAACTGTGGTGAAGTTTTACTATGTTAGAAAGGCTGTTTTTATATGTCTAACCCAGCTAAGGACCAGCCTGGATAAGAACAGAGAGGCCTACCACCAGCCATTTTACAAGTCTTTGGACATTCAGGACCAGGAAACAAAGAAAAACATGAAACGATTTTCACCTCTTGGCAGAGCTTTTCCTATTCCATAGTAACAGTGGCAGAGTGATGGAGGAAGAGACAGAGCATTAAGACTGATGTAGTTTTTCATAAGTCTATATAAAAATAACTTGGAGATTTTAATTTAAGTGTGAAATCATTCTCCTGTGATCAATAAGTAGAAATAATTCTGGATGAATTTGAGTCATATCAGTTGTAACATTTTTACTTTACATCAAAGATTTTTAACCTGGGGTCTATAGACTAGATTTTAAAATATCTATTTTGATAATTATATTCTAATGTAAATAGTTTTCTTTATAGGCATGCACATTTTCATTGATGAATTTAAAAACATTATTCTGAGAAAGAGTCCATAAGTTTCATCAGTTTAAGTGCCAGAGTAGGTTATAAAACCTCTGTTCTCAATGAAGTCTTAAGATAAAAGGAAAGGAACATTGTAGTTAAATAGGATAGCTCATAAATCCTTCTTGAAGAGGAAAATAAAGGAATTGGTAGAGTTGCTTTTATTGTATATCCACAGGGAACAAAAACCATCATTTTGTGGGATACTTGATCAGCTCACCTTACATTGAGAGTGACTAACATTTGAAAAAAGACAATCAGGAAGATAATTGCTGTTTATGTACAGCATCTGTGGTAGGGGGATGAAGATTTTTAAAAATTCAATGAAAAATTTGATGAGACCCTCCAAATTAAGTCAATCGATATTATAGTATTCAGTGACTTCAAAAGCAGGCGTAGAGGAATGCAATTAAAAATATATTGGAAAACATGGTTTATGAGTAATAATTAAGAATCAAAGGCTGATTTGAAGGCTTATTAGTACATATTAATCCTTTCAATTCTGTAAATTAATCAAGCATTTGTTAAAACACCTACAGTATACAAGGCCTTACATAATGTGCTAGAATTACAAAGACCAAAAAAAGACAAAAAACAGGGAAAAAACCCTAGAAAATACATCCCAGATGCAGATATTGCCTGCAAACGAGGAATATAACATATAAACAGATAAATAAATATAAATAAAAATGAAAATGAAGGACTGGGAGAATGGAGCACTAATCACTGCAAGGAAATACCTCTATAGGAGGTAGCACTTGAAGTGAGGGCACCAGGCATTCCAAAAGACCAAGGAAGTAGAGCATTGTAGGTAAGAGGGAAGCATGTACAAAGACATGAAGATAAGAAATCAAATGTCACATAGAAGGAACAAGAAATAGATCAGTTTGACAAGAAATTAGCATAACAGGGTATTCCTAAGTCTTGAAAGATAGATTGCAAAAGGCTATTCATTTCAGACACAGACATTTGTATTTTGTCCTCAAAGTAACAGCCAGTTACTAACACTGCTTGAAATAGAGGATATGTCAGACAGATTTGAGGATTAGGAATTTCAGTTTGGTAGTTCAAACAATAAACATTTATTAAATGCCTACTATGAGCCAGGCATTGTACTAAGTATTGGGTATATGAAAAAAGACAAAAGATAGTCCCTCTTCTCAAGGCACTTACAATCTAATCAAAGAGACAAGATGAAAACAAATATGTAGAAAGTAATTGTATATAAAATATATAGGAAATGATTAAAAGAGGGAAAACGGTGGAATTAAGAGGAATTAGGAAAGATTTCCTATATAAAGTGGGATTTCCTTTTAGATTTAGGGAGATAGGGAGTCAGTCAGTTCATCAGGGGAAGATTGAATGGAAAGAGAAAAGATTAGAAGGAGAAAGATCAAACAAAGCAATTGCTATAGCTCAGGGGAGAAGTGAAGAGAGCTTGACCTTGGTAGTGACTGTGTTAATGGAAAGAGGAAGATAACGTCAAGAGATATTAATGAGATAAAATTGACAAGATTTGACAACTGGTTGGATATGGGTAGTGAGGTAGAGTGATATGTTGAGTTTTATTCCAGTCTTCTGAGAGATTAGAACAATGGTCATGCTTTCAACAGAAACAAGGAAGTTAGGAGGAGGGATAAATCCAATTTAGGTATGATAATTTTAAATTGCTAAAGAACAGGTATCCCATTGGAAATGCTTAATAAATATTGGGGATGTGGAATTGAAATTTAGGAGAAATGGAATGAATTCAAGAGAGATGTAGGCTATGAAGATTATAGAGCCATTTTATTTACAGATAATAACTAAATATTTGGGAATTGATGAAATCAATGAAAGAGTGCACAGGGAAAAACAAATGGTCCTGGGACAGAGCCTTATATTCATAGAAAATTAGGTAGTAGGCATGATGAGCACCAAATAGCATAACAAAAAGTGAAATTGGTTGTATTTTAACAGATAGTAAAATTAATTTTTATCTATAAAAATCAATACCAAATTGTAATAAAATATAAAATTGAAGTGTAGCATGAAATTGGCATGAAATCATTAGCTTCTAGTTATCCAATTCTAATTTTTAAGAAAAGATTTTCCTCCATCAGCTTTTGAGTCTCCTTTTTCATTTGGCCCATTTCTTTTTTCATTGCTTTCATTTCACTTTCCCATTTTTCCTCTGCCTCTCTTAATTGATTTTTGAAATCCTTTTTGAGCTCTTCCAGAACCTGAGCCCAATTCATATATTTCTTCTGGACTTTGAATGTGTTTGTTTTGTCTTCACTATCTCTTTCTGTGACTGTGCCCTGCTCTTTGTCTCTATAAAAATTCTCTATAGTTAAGTGTTTTTTGATGTCTTCTCATTTCCCCAGTCTTTAAAAAGGTGGGCTCTGTCCTCTAGGAGGTTAGGGCTCTCTTCAGCTTCAGTACTTTCTTGATGCCACCCTTAGCCTTATTTCTGGGTTTCTGAAAATTTTAGTTTTTCCAAGATGGTATGATGATGGCCTGTGGGCTGGGAACTCTGAGAGCCAACTCCCTCTGCTGATTTAATTATGCCCTGAAACTGCTGATACATTGGTCTAAATCTGGGCTTGATCAGGTCAGGCACACAGCCAACTACTCTGCCCTGGAACTCTACCTTGAGCTTTTGGCAAGAGAAACAGGGGGGCGAGCTTAGGTTCTACTTATTACCCCAAACTGGGATCCATGTCCTCAGTATAAACTGGGCTGGGACTCCTGGGTCTCACTTTGAGCCCACATAGATCAGGCTGTGTAGCACATACTGCCTTGGGCTGTAATTCCAAACCTCATTGCAGTTTTTCTTGGAACTTTAAGGGGTATACATTGGTTCTGAACTTCTGTTTGCCCAGGCAGGTTAAGATCTGAATGTTGGCTTGGGCTCAGGTTCAGAGCCTGCCAGTGTAGGTAGGGGGCATGGGGCTTGTTCTTGGTTTTCTCCTTACTCCTTGCTGGCTGTGCTTCCTTGTCACTCCAGTGCCCTAGATGTTCTCTGTCTACCTTTCATGTTGTTCTCTTCTTCAAAGTTGCTTCACTCTCTCTTTTTTGGTTCTTTCCCTCCTGTATCCATTTTGTGATGTTATTTTAAGATTGGTTGGAGAAGATTGTCATGGTGGTTTCAAGCTTCTCTTCCACCATTTTGGCTCTCTTGAAGTCACTTTAACCTAATAAATTTGAATTAACTTTTGATGCTACAAAACAGGAAATGAACAGACATTGAAAGAGATTATCACCATTTCTTCTTTTAAGAAAAAACACATCCATTACTTGAAAAAAAAAAAGAGTTTCATCACAGGCTCTTATTTTCATATTACAGTAGTTTCCAAAGATATCCTTTCTTACACCCATCATTCAATGAGTCTTTCAGTGTGAAAAAGAAAAAGAAACTGAAAAAGACATATCTGATAGTTTCTGTTACATTTTAACTATATTATCTCCCCCTCGCTCTCTCACTCGTTTACTCTGAAATAAAAAGGAATTATCATCCTTTCTTGAAGAAGTTTAACCTATGTCTAGAAAATTTATTAGCTGAGACCCCCAAAAAAGCAAAAACCAAGTCTGCAAGCCAAAAAAAAGTTTATTGAGAGAGAGTTGGTCTCACAATAAAGTCAGGCTCCAGTTAACAATCAAAGACTGAGTCTTGAGAGCAGCCCTCTTATATAGCAAAATTTGATCTAGAGATACAAAAAAGAGAATGGGATTTAACCTGAACAGTTTGCCCATATCTTTGACCCATGCCTGTTGGAATGGGTATTCTGACACAAGATCTTTGTTCTAGTGTGACGAATATAGGGTATATAACATGTATGCAGAGTGTGCATCAGCCTTAACATCATGTGAATACTGCTCAATCTCCTTTTAGCCCTAGATAAAAATGACATCAGCCCTGTGCATTAACCCAGTTTGTAGCCTCAGTCAAAAACACATAATAATAACCAATGAGCATTTTAAAGATGTACAGTTTCATTGACCAACTCTGAATAAGGCCAGAAGTTTTAAAATGTGTGTGGGACATAATCAGAACAAAATAGCTATAAAGCATTACAGAATTATAGAATACATATATACAATATTAGAGAATTATTACATAATTATGGGGGCGTATGGGATTTTACATTATCTTGTCTAAGTTAATATCAACAGCCATAATCTTGTCTGCCTTAAGGGGAACCATGAATCTAAATACTTTCCTCACTTGGGTTAGAGTCTGCAACACAGTCATAAAGATTATATACTTGTGCCAGGACTTGCCAGAGAACCAATTCATGTTGAAATGGCATTTGTAAAATATTCAGTGTAATTTTGCCACCGTACTCTATAGTATCCACTACCACATGGGTTATCCTACTGTATACAATGTGGTAAACCCCAAAGCAGGCAATGGCTGCCATAATCACAATCCCCAAAACCACTTGTCTGAACATAGTTACTTTCTTTCCTGCCTATGGGATTGTTGGGTACCATCAGACTAAGGGTGCTAGTTGAAATAGAAAAATGTAAACTGAGGAAATTGTTTCTTCTTGCAATGACTGTTATACTCTGGCTGTGACTAGAGAGAGCTACTAGAGGGGAACCTGAATCTGCTTGGTTGTAATGGAGGTAGGAATGAGAAATGTTGAGGGATGCTAGTACAGGGATGCTGCCACATAGAGAAGCTGATACACAGGAGAACTGCTTTGGGCAATGCTCTGGGGTTTTGCCTACTGATCCCTACTGATGGCTGATGGATAAGTATATCTTTCTAACCTCCTCCCCCCTTCACTCCCTCCCTTCTCCAACCCTCTCCTTCCTGCCTCCCTTACCTCCCAGTTCTTCTTGAAGCCTTTGGCTTCTTCCCTCCCTCCTGAGTGAACTACAAAGATGCTCTTTTCTTTTCCTTTTTCAAGTCAGGGATTTATTGGGATAACAGGATAGGAAACTGAGGTAAGAGGGATGAGGATGTCCCTAATCTATAATGAGGGAAAATTTGAGGGTTTGAGAAAGTAGTCCAGTCACAACTGTAACTCTGAGACAGTTAGAGAGATGGACAGTTAGAAAGATGGAGGACAACAGCTGTTTAAAATCTTCTTTCTTCTTCACAAAACCAGCTAGGTCTCTCAGATTAACCCCAGAGAGAAACAAAGTTCAAAATCTCTCCTTCAGCCTGGCTTTCCTCCAACTGTTGGTCAGTCAAATCTCAGAGAGAGTAGAGGTTTCTCCCTTGGTCAGAAAGCCCCCCTAAACCAAACCAGCTTTACAAGGGTCTTTTAGCTAGGTTCAACTCCCTAGAGCCAGAGAGACAAAATCAAAGTCCAAAGTTTCTCTCCTGGTCAGCTTCAACTGCCCAGAGTCAGAGAGACAGAGACCAAGTCACAAGTTTCTCCCCCTGGCCAGCTCAACTGCCTCTCCTGGGAACATTCCGTTTGGAACCTTCTTCTTGATTGACAGACAGGTCCCCAGCCTTGGTCTGCATCTTGGCTTGTCTTGCAAAACCTCTCTCTCTTCATGTCTCTATCACAATTCACACCAGCATAAATCAATCATCATGTTGTAGAGACCAAATACCAATTGGGAAATAATTGATCTCTTTTACAAGTGGAAAGATACGAAAACTAAGGTAAATACTTTTTATTTAATAAAAAAAAATATGTGTTCAATTCAGTTTTTTGAAGATGGATGATTGAAGATCATTAGTATTACAGGAATAAGGATAGGGTCTGGGTCTGTGATGCCTGGGAATAGTAAGTGCGTATTGACCATTTCTTGATTGTTTTGGTTGTCTTATCAATTGATTTCCTTGGTAGCAGGGAATTTTAAGAAGAGGAAACTCTGTCTAACAATGTAAGTCCACAAGTTTTATTCACCTGAGTCTTAAGGAATTTCTGTAGAACTGAAAAGTAAATGACTAGTCCAGGGTATCAGCCAGTAGATGTCAGAAGTGGGGCTTGATCACAGGTCATTGTACTTCTCCATCAATGAAAGTGGATGACCATATTATAACTCTTATAACAGCAGTTACTGATATGCTGCCTGAGAAAATGGAAATGGTACTAGATATTTTATTTTTTAGTAAGAGCCATTGGAATAGACAGAGTAGGCAGAGGAACTATGTATTAGAAACAATGTAAGTTTTAGAAATGGATTCTCAAGATATCTGTAAGAGGGGAAAATGACAATCACCTGGAATAAATTGTATCTTATCATTACAGAAAAAAGGAAATTAAAAATACTGATTTCAATGCTGACTTTCATATCTCTACAAAATCATTATGATAATTATTTATTTATCTTAATGAAAGTATAGAAAAGGAATAGCTAGACATTTGTGAATAATATTCTATAGCAGACCACTTCAATTCAGTACTGATACTGTAATTAAAGCCATTCTAATGTAATTAAATCTGCCAGGGTTTGCACTTTACTGATGTAGCTTCCTGAAAATAATTGTCATCTTCACACCATGATTAGATGATGGAGGAGAGCTTTTATGCATTTATTCCATTAAAAATAAACTATACTCCTGCATTACTAGGATAAAAAACAAACATCAACATTTTTGTTACTTCCCAAGATGAGTACAAACAATTCAATGTAAATGTGACAAAATAGATGGAGCCCCAAGACCCTCAACTACTACTAAAAACAATAAAGAACATGAAACTTGATGGAAAGAGAATTCTCAGGTTCTTTTTGGAGAGGGAAATAAAGGATTTCTTGTACATGACTGATTCAGTCATATATTCAAAATTGCATGGCATAATGGGTCACTTTGTTTTTTAGTGATCAAAATCAGTAAAACAAAAAGGATTACTATGATGGTCATTGAAGCCTGTATATCAACATCTGTTACAGAGGATGAAATAGAAAAATGGTGTAAAGAATTTGACTACATATTTTGTGATTTAGCTTATTCAGTGGGAAAGTAGACACAGAATAACAATGAATAGACCATGTTGGAACTTTCCAAAATCCAGAAGTGAAAAAGAAAAAAAAAGGATGATAGAGTATTTAGAAATTTCAAGCTTACCTATCATGCATTCTTTCTTCAGAATGAGAATCAGAAGATATGGGATAAGATAAGCCCAGGTCAACATAATTTAGAAATGAAATTGATTACATTTTAGTGGATAGGAAATGATTGGGTACAGACATAGTGTCCATAGTTCCCATGCCACAATCAAAAGGCAGCAACCAATTTGTTGGGACTTTGGCCATGTGAAATACCAAATTAGAAGAAAGAATTTATGATATTGAGATTCTGTAGGAAATGACAGCAACTACAATCTTACCTACTTTAAACAAATTGTTCCCTCTGGAAAATGGAGAATTCTCAAAAGTAGTCATTACTTCCAACTTAACACTATTATACCAAAACATAGATAGAGGAATGAATTGGCATTACTTGAAGAGAGGTGGAGTCAAATTCCACTTTTGATACATACTAGCTAGCTATGTGACTTTTAGTTTTTTTTATCCACTTAGTGTCCCCAAGGAAACTATTTAGGAGAAAAGTAGCAGAATAAGAGGTTCTGATTTGGGGAAGGGAATTCCCCATACTGGACCTAGAATTCTTCTACAAAGGAACTCACTGGATCAGCCTATCCCAGGAAAAAAAAATTACAGAATATTACTCATAATTATTTTTGATCAGTAAAGCCCTAGGACTCTGGGCCTTGATAGGTGAACTCTCTTCTTGCTTACTAGCCATTTCCAAACCATGTTGCCTATACTTTGGTTATCTTCCTCCTCTCATAGAAATTCAGTTTCTTCCCCTGAGAGCCTAGGATATAATAGTGAGCTTTCACTTTATCTTTTTTGGGAACCAGGCTATTACACCACTCCCCTGATTTTTATAGTTGTCTACTCAAACTGTTGCTTTCCACTCCAACCTTTCCATCTATAATTTCCTTTTATGTGTCATCCCTTCTCCTTAGAATATAAGTTTCTTGAAGGCAGGTAACTGTCTTATTTACATTTATATCATCCATGCTCAACTCAGTGCCTATAGTAATCTTTTTATGGATGCTTTTGCATTCATTCATTCATTCACTCATTCATTCATAAATGATATTGCAAAGAACATATATGACAAGAGAAAAAAAAAAACTTAGCTTCTCCTACAGAGAAAATGCAAGATATTAAGTGGACAATATGAATACTATATTTAGAATCAGTCTGACTGTGACAAGGAAATAACTTTAAAAGACTGATATATATTAATTTAAGGTCGCCAAGGAATTCAGCTATGTAATTCCTAAATGAAAACTCAAGTCAGCCGTCAACCTTTTATAGAGTTTAATTACAAACAGGAGGAAGAAAGGTATTAGAGACAGAGAGAGGGAGGGAGAGAGAAAGGGGAGAGAAGGGAATAGGGCTTAAATACCCCTTCTGTTTAGGCTGGGCCAAAAGGCCCAAGCCTTTAGATAGCTGGGGCAAAGAAAGGAGATCAGTCCCTAATTCTCATGTGACCAAAATGGAGAAACAGTCTCAGGGGCCTCCACCTCCAGCTTCCTTCAGAGCCAATCCTCAAAGCACCACCTCTCAGACCAAAAACCTCTCCAACCAACCACACCTTGTCCTCAGACCCCGCTCTCTTTAAGGAAACCATCCAAGTTCCCTCCCCTCAGTTCTCACATCTACCAATCACTGTCCATGTCTTCTCTGTGCCAATGGTGGCTCTAGCTTAACCCAGGACTGCCCAGAGGTCTGTGGCTTTGCACATGTCTGTTGAAGGTTATATTCTCAATAATTAAATCTTGATCCTTTGCTGCAGCCCTTCCTAAATCCTGTTAGGACTGAGTGGGGTGGAAATTGTATTTTCCAAGACCTGGTTCTGTCATTCCAAGTATCTCTATTGTATCAATTCTAAAATCAATCATGACTCAAAGAACTTCCTGTTCTGTGCTTAAGCATAGGTCAAAGCCCTTTCCATTGTTCAGCAAAAGGTTTCTGTCCTAAAGTAATCTTAAGAAGGGAGGAGGAGGAACCTCCCATGCCAATGGGGTTCACATTCCAATAGAGTTCCCACTATCAATAGGAAATTTTTCAAGTATGAAATTTCCCAGTGATGAAATTTCCAACATTTATAAGTCTAAGAAATTTTAAGGTTTACATGACACAATGAATAGATTGTTGGACTTGGAGTCAGGAAAATCTGACTCAAATACTTAATTATTATATGTTATTTGTTGTAGCTCTTAATCTATTTGAGTCTCAGCATACTCATTAAGATGAGATTAATAAAAGTGTACCCACTTCAAAGGACTCTATTGAGTTTACAAAATGCTTTTCAAATCTCAAAACATGATATAAATGTAGCTGCCACATATTACAAATAAAACCATGACATATAGATGGAGATCTGACCCTGGTAAAGTGAAAATCTAGGTTTCAAGTCTCATTTCTGGCAAATACTAATTCATTGACTTATGGCAAGTCACCGAATTCTTGAGTGCTCTAGGCAACTCTTTGTGATTATACTTTGCAAAAGAAGAGCCAATCTGTATCAATGATAAAAATAGGGAAGATGATGATGATGATGATAACTAGAATTTATATAGCACTTTTTTGTTTTTTAACTTAATTTTACTTCACCCAATTATATATAAAATTTCCCAACCTTTTAAAAAGAATTTGAGTTACAATTTTTTTACCTCTCTCCCTTCCCTTATTCCCCATCCCTGCCGAGATGATAAGCAATCTTTTTTTTTTTTTTTGGTAAACCCTTATATTCTGTCTTAAAATCAATACTGTATTCTAAAGCAGAAGAGTGGTAAGGGCAAGGCAATTGGAGTTAAGTGACTTGCCCAGGGATACATAGCTAGGAAGTGTCTGAGGCCAGATTTGGACCAAGAACTACCTGTCTCTTTGGTGAGCAACTCATATAGATTTTACCAGTTTTATTATTAATCATTTTGTGGAAGGCAACTAAGAAAGAAAGTGAAAAAGGCTTGCTTTAGTCTGGATTCAGATTCAATTAGTTCTCAGAAGCAGCTGGTTTTTTCATAATGAATTTTTATAATGAATCCTTTGGGATTATTTTGGATTATGGTATTGCTGAGAATAACTAGGTTATTTACATTTTTCCATCATGTTCACAGCATTACTGTAACTGTGTACAACTTTCTCCATGTTCTGCTTACTTCGCTTTGCTTCAGTTTGTATAAGTCTTTCCAGGTTTTTCTGAGTTTCTGCTCATCATTTCTTATACCACAATAGTATTCCATTACAATTATATTCTATGACTTAGCCTTCTCTAATTGATAGGTAGCACCTTTGTCCCTACAAAAGAGCTGCCTTAAATATATTTTGGTATACACAAGTATTTCCCCTTTTTGTTTTTCATATTTTTTGGATAGAAACCAAGTAATGGTATTGCAAGGTCAAAGGGTATGTACTATTTTATAGCCCCTTGGACATAGCTCCAAATTGCTCTTCAGAATGATTGAATCAGTTCCGAATTCCCCTAACATTGCATTAGTGTCTCAATTTTCCCATATCTTTTCCAAGTTTTGTCATTTTCCTTTTCTTTCATAATGACCAATTTGATATGCGTGGGGTGGTAACTCAGAGTTAATTCAATTTGCATTTTTCTAATTAATTAGAACATTTTTCCACATGACTAGAGAAAACTCTATTTGTATCCTTTGATCATTTATCAACCTGGAGATGATTTGTATTCTTATAGATTCATTTCTATATATTTGAGAAATGAGGCCTATAATAGAGAAACTTATAAATTTTTTTTCACTGCTATGATTTCCATCCTCTTTCCATCATTTGTCCTTTTGTCGGTAGTATTGACTTTGTTGTCTTCTGAGTTTGTTTTTTTGTCTTCATTGTCACCAAAATAACTTTTCGTTGAATTTTTTAAATTGTTTTCTCCTTTTTCAGCCTTTTCATTTGACTTAAAAAATGTTAAAGTTGGGCTTTATGGGCAGGTAGATGGCTCAGTGGACAGAGAGTCAGGGCTGGAGATTATACACCCACCAGCAACATGACCCTTGACAAATCACTCAATCCTCACTACTAGCCCCCATAACTCTTCAGCTTCAGAACTAATACATAGTATTGATTTCAAGATGGAAGGCTAGGGTTTTTTTCCAAAAGGGGAAAAAAACAGTTGGGCTTTCTTCCTGTGCTGAGGGGAGCACTGTTATGAGCTTCAGATTCTTTGTTCATCTGCCGTCAAAGCTACCTCTGGAGATCTATAAATTTTCAGTTCTTCCAAGGTGGTATAGTCTAGGGTGAGGGGAATTTAATACTCTCTTGGCCTATGCTCTGGCCTGCGAGCAAGTACTCTTTTCCAACTTAAAACTGTGGCCAGGGTTCCCTGCTCCCCTGTGAGTGCAGCTGCTGGTGTGTGATAGTGCTTCTCTTCACCCTAGAATGATGGCCCAGGGCTATGACCTGGACCTGTG
Source organism: Monodelphis domestica (assembly GCF_027887165.1). Classification (NCBI taxonomy): domain Eukaryota; kingdom Metazoa; phylum Chordata; class Mammalia; order Didelphimorphia; family Didelphidae; genus Monodelphis; species Monodelphis domestica. The sequence continues at coordinate 471,310,321 of NC_077228.1, forward strand.
TGTGGGCAATGAGGCAAGAGTCTTGCATCCAGAGCCAGCAAGAAGTCCCCATAATCTCCTTCTGAGACATTGCCTGACCCCCTTTACCTTCTATGGCTGAGAGTTCAGGAAGATTTTGCTCCTGATTCAACTACCCTGTGAATTTCAAAATGTTGTGGCCAGGAAACTGCATCCCCCAGCATGCCCCAGAGGTCCCTCCTTCCTACTTCCTGGTGCGGGACTGGTCTTGACTGGACTAATCCCATGCTGGGGGAGGGACCACGCCCCACTTCCTGGTGTGGGATTGGTCTTGAATTGGATCAATTCCGTGCCCTCCCTACTTCCAGGTACAGCATTGGTTTATATAAGGACCAATCCCGAGCCTAGGAGGGGCTCTCCCTCTATTAGGAATGAGGGTGGTGAATGGGGAGGTGAAGTGAAAGGGGTGAGTTAATTTCAGTAGGGGGAAGCTCTGGTTGCTTTTGTTTAAATAAAACTTTTGAAAGATCAGAGTGAGGAGGAGTTTTCTTTTTAGCTTTTTCCTCTCCTTCAACACCCAAGGCTTAATGCCATGGTGAAGCTTGCCTGGGCACTGCTGCTTTATGCTCAACTTATACCTTGATGCAATAGATCTTTTGTGTCAGCCTTCTAAATTGTTTTGGGCTTAAAATTTTATTTCATTCCTTCTTTTTGTGCATTATCCTGTTCCAGAATTTGTTTTGAGGTATTATATCAGAGTGATTTGGAGGATAATTTGGTAGAGATCAGGCGGATGTGTGAACCTTCTTTGCCACCTTGGCTTTGTCCCCCACATAGCACCTTAAGGTTGTACAAATGTTTTCTCATTTATTCTTAAAACAAACCTGAAAGGTAGGTGTTCTAATTAATAGTAGAGGCAATTTTCCTTCCCAGGGGATTTTATATGCCAGTGAAATCACAGGTCCAGTTCCTACCTTTGTCACAAGTGCATTAAATGGAAGGTCTTAAGTGCATTAATTGGACTTTGAAAAGAAGATATGTAGGAATATGTGACAATAATCACAAAGGAGGTATAGAAATAAAACTGCTAACAGTAGTCTAGGGAGAGAACATTCATATCAAATGAAATCAAGAATACATTCAAGGATACACGTGCTTATCACTTGTCTGACAAGTAGTATTGTGTGAGGATCCAAGCAAAGACTTCTTGCAGCACTTAACACAATGCTCAGGAGTTTAGTAAATATTGAACAAATGAATGGATTGAATCTTTCAATACTCTTTGAATAACCTTGTTGAAAAACAACCCTGGCTGAAAGAGTTGTAGCATATGATTGTAATGAAATAATATTGTGCCAAAGGAAATGACAAAGAAGATCACAAAAAAAATCTCACATGAAGACTTACATGAAGTAATGTAAAACATTGTGAGCAGAACTAGGAGAACAATGTACCACCGCAGTAATGCTGTAACAGCAATAATGTATAATGATCACCTGTGAATGACTTAACAATTATCAACAAGGCAACAAAAGAAGAAAAAGGATATCTACCACCCTAGAAGGATCAGATAGAGTCCAAATACAGATTGAAACGTACCATTTTTCACTTTATTTCCTCCATGATTTTTTTTCTAGTGTAAGCAATATGTGTCTTATTTCACATAATAAATAAAGAATATGTATTAAATAATAATATGTATACAATTTATACCATATTACCTGCCTTTTTGGGGAGAAGGGAGGTTTGGGAAACAAGGGGAAAATGGAGAAATAGATTTTTGGATATAGCTAATGTGAGAATTTGTCTCTCTTGGATAAGTATATTTATTATAATTTATTAAAATCATGTATATCATATTACATATTATGTTATATATAAATGGTCAATGAAAAGACAATCCTAAATTTATGTTAGAAGAGATATCATGCCCAATGACAATAGTAATAAATTTTCTTGGTCGATGATAATCATACCTTGAATATTAAGGATTTTACTGATTAATTAAAACCATATTTTACATATGTGTGTATATGCACATATGCATATATATATCTACCTATATCTATACATGTATATCCCTATCACACTAAAGATAGTGGAAACTATGACATAGTTAGATTTTAATTTTATTGTGTACAGTTTTGGGGCTTGAGTTTCTGCTGGACTTTATATTTTAAATTTAGAAGTTTTTTGGAATAACTAGGTGAATTGAAATAGATAGCTTAGGCTCTCTGATTTCCATTTAAATGCTCAAAAAACTGTCACAGAGGAAGTAGTTTTGCATGGTTTATAACAACTTGAAGAGATTCGCAGTTGTGCTATGAATACATTCAATTATACTAAATATAACCTTCAAAATTACTTTTTTTTGCCATTACTTGGACAAATTTGGTAGAGATGAAAAGTTTGCTTGGAGATATTCTGTTAATAGAGATTCAAATATCTGATGTATTCAAATAAGTCTTTTGCTATAATATTAAAATGACAAGTAGTTTTCATTAAAGATAAAATTCTTTTTCTACTCTAATATATATTACACACATATGAATATATACATATATATTTAACTTTATTTGAACTCAGAATCTTACTAAAGTGGACTGTATGTCTAAGATCACAGGATAGTTGATTTAGAGTAGGAATGGAGGTTAGAGGTAATATAGTCTACATCTCTCACTTTTTTATCTAAGGGAGTTAAAGTCCAGAAAAGTGAAATGAATGTGCCCAAGTTTGCATAAAGAGTAAAAGAGAAGAGCCAATATCCATACCCAAGTTCTCTGACTCCATCTCTATTACTGTTTCCACTTGTCAGCAAAAAGTTTAGAAAGTTTATTGAATTTTAGACTATCACAGAACAATAGTGATATACCTCAGCACTCACCTAGTTCAATATGAAATCTTCCTCAGTTTCTCAAATTTTTCCATGTCAGGAATTTTGAAGACTGTACCTTGGAAAGAGCACCAAAGCAAAACGTCAGTTTTGAGAACCAAATTTGCTTCATTGCCATAAATGAGAACATCTGGAGTTAGTACTGATCACACTTACATTTTTAAAATGACAGCAACCAAAGTAAAATGAGAAAATGGGCCATGAAGGATCATGTTCCTATTAATAGCTGATGGAGTAGAGTGGGATGTTGTCCCTTGCCTGCTTTGTGCAAGTTAACTCAGTTCTGGAATTAGAAAGTAAGAAAAACTGAAAAATGTTACTTATATAGTCTGTTATTTTCTCTTAAACTTATAGGGTACTTTCTAGCATTGGAGGCTCCCATCCTCTATATCTATGTTCCCCATAAAAAGCACTGTTTATACCTGGAATGTACTACCCCCACCAACAAATCTTTGCCTATTTATATCATTTAAGACCAAGTTCAGATGTTATTTGAACTTGATAATTCCCCTTGGCTTCCAGGGAAGTTATCTCCTTCATTTATTTCATAGTATTTTGTACTCTTTTTTTTTTTTAAACTCTTACCGTCTGTCTTAGAATCAATACTAAATATTGGTTCCAAGGCAGAAGAGTAGTAAGGGCTAGGCAATTAGGGGTTAAGTTATTTGTCCAGAATCACATAGCTAGAAATTGTATGAGGTCACATTTGAACCCAGTACTTCCTGTCTCCATTCCAGCCTCTCTACACATTGAGTCACCTCATTACCTCCCTGCTTTGCACTCTATTCATTTATTCTATCTTAATTTTTGTTATTTTTATTGTTATACCTTTGCAGTTAAATGGAAGGGTTCCTTGTAAATTCTCCTCACAGAAGCAATTAAATATCTGTGGAGTCTGTTTTATCATGTTTCAATAACCTTCCTCTGGTTGATCCAACTCTGCTTTAAATTCTCTCCATTCTAGTTCATCCTCCATTCAACTGTCAGATTGATCTTCCTAAAGTATTGGTCTTCCCTAGTCAGAAAATTGCAGTGGCTCCCGATTGCTTCTAGGATAAAATTGAAATTCCTCTATTTTGTTTTTAAAAGTCATTTATATCTTGGCTTCCTCTTACCTTTCCTTTCTAGTCTTCTACTTTAATTCCTTCAGAGTACTCAGTGATAGAGTGATTCCTTCTTATACTTCCTTGTACAAGATACTCCATCGCTTGACTTCTTGCATTTTCACTGGTTGCCCCCCTGCCTGGAATTCTCTCCCTCTTCACCTCTGCCACCTGTTTTCCTTCAGGTTTTACCCACAATCCCACTTTTCACAAGAAGTATCTCCTGGTCTCACAATAATGTTAATACTTTCCCTTGGAGATTGTTTGTGCATAATTGTTTGTATGTTATCTCCTCCTTTAGACTGTGAGTTTCTTGAGGACTGGTATTGTTTTTTTTCTTTATTTTCCCAGCATTTTATGAGTATCTCCAGCACTTAGGATACTCCTTAGCACTTGGTAAGAACTTAATAACTGCTCATTGATTTGACTTGATTATTGCCAAAGGCAATAAGAAATATTATATCATGGGATATTTGACTATCTCATTTTGCAGTTGTTAAATTAAATTTATCTCTAATAATAAAAATATTATATTTTATGTGATTTATTAAGGATTATTAGAAATCAAGGAATAAAGAAAATACAAAATAAAAACCACGTGCCCATTGCTGAATAGCCCATTCAAAATCCCAGCGCTCAGTTTACCACTAAACTTGCTACATCATTGCAATGGAAGAGACCATGCTAGGTGTTACTGCCAGTTAAATATCAATTGTGATCTCACCAATGTGGAGACTCAGGTGAGATTATAGGGAATTGTGGAGATTGAAGTCTAGGGTTCAAAATCTCCGTTTTTCCACAGTATATATAAAGAATATCCATAAGGAGAGCAATATGAAAATAATTACAATTGAGGTGCCAACATCTGTTGCAGGGAAAATCAGAGGTAGAAAAAAACCATTGTAGTTTAGGGTTCAAGCCTGCTGTATTTGCACGAATCTGTTCTCATTGATGGAAAGGGTGATTACTTAATGCTCCAAACCTGTGTAAGAGGTGAAGTTGGTGAGAGGTTTTTGTAGAAGACCTTGGAAATAGAGAGAGATTTTTGGAAGAAGTTGGCATGGATACCTCTGATTTCCAACTTCTTTGGGTGAGATTGGTGTTTCTCTCTCTGGGTCTACATGTCTGTCAGTCTCATCTTGATTCCAGTGGAGGAGTTCATTTACTTCGACATTTTTTGATAGTTAAACATCTTTAATATGGTTTTCTTTAAGATGAAGATATTGAAAAGACTACACTCTAGACCAAGTAATGTAACTTGCAGAAAAGGAGAGCTTAATTACAACACAATAGATTGGTTCTAGTATTATCACTTCTGTCTCTCACAATTATGTGGATTTAGCTGTTTACTTCCCCTATTCCTTTTGACCCAAGTTGGTAGTCAGTCTAGTGACAATGGCCATCTAAAGTTTGCTAACTTTCCACTTCAGCTACTGCCTACTTAACCATTGGTAACCATAAAATAAACATTAACACTGCCAGTTTTCCCAGGTCCTTGAAAATAAATTAAATTGTTTTGATATTTATTATTCTTTCTCCATTGAAGTACAATGAAAATATATTTTAGAAGGGGAAAAAGGAATGAGAAGCTTAAGGTAATACCATTTTTTTAGATAGAATGCCACCACCAAATATTAAACTAAACAATTCTTTAGGTAAGACTTTTGCTTTACCATCCTCCCCAGGTATTAAAGAAGTCTCTACTCCTGTCTTAGGTGGTGAATTAGAAAAAGATGGATTTGAGTGGCAAAAGCTGGCCAGGAAGTGAAAAGAAAAACACTATTGTATTTCTAAAGGCCTAACTGAGAGCAGGCATTTACTTCAAAGTGACTCACAGACCATGTGAAGGGAGCTGACCAGAACCTCTATCACTAGTGTGTTATGGGTCTAGGTGGAATGCTGAAGTTGATTTCAGGAAAGCCTTGGTTTGAATTCTACCCTAAAAATTTCCTAGCTGTGTGACTTGGGGAAAATTGCTCAAATTATCTGAGTCTGCTTTCTTTTTGTACAAAGGAGATGAAGGAATATTTACTTTAGAAGATTCTTCTGAGTATCAAATGAAAGAAAATAAATACAGTGATTTGAAAAATTTAAAGTAATCTATATAAATGTCAACTATTATTATTACCAATTCTTAGAGATCCTTTCAGAATTAGTTATTCATTATTTTAGTTTGGGTGGCAAAGACAAAGGGCAAGGGAAGGCCACAAGATGAGAGTAGTTAAAAGCAGTTGGAGATGAGTTTGTTCAATCCTGATATAGAAAAGACTAACCTAGTGGCACATTAGAGCCAGAATTTCTATTTTTTAAAAAATATTATTTTATTTTTGCCCAATCACATATAAAACAATTTTTAACATTCTTTTTTATTCTAAATTTTGGGTTCCAAATTATCTCCCTCTCTCCTCTCCCTATTAGTGAAATGGTAAACAATCTGGTGTAGATTTTATCATGTGTAATCAAATAAAACATTCTTCTACATTAGTCATTTTGTGGAAGAAAACTCTGCACAGAAATATTAAGAAATAAAGTGAAATATACTATACTTCAGCCTGTATTCACACTCCATCAGTTCTTTCTCTGGAGATAGTTGGCATTTTTTATTATGCATCTTTTGGGATTGTCTTGAATCACTGTATTGTTAAGAAAAGCTAAGTCATTCGCAGTTCATCATTATACAATATTGCTGTTTCTGAGTACAATGTTCTCCTGGTTCTGTTTACTTCATTTTTGCTTCAGTTCATCATAAATCTTTCCAGGTTTTTCTGAAATCATCCTGTTTAACATTTCTTATAGCCCAATAATGTACAATTGTTATATATCACAACTTGTTCAACCATTCCTTAACTAATGGGCATCTCGTCACTTTCATTTTTTTGCTATTACAAAAAGGGCTACAATGAATATTTTCACCCAGATTTGTCCTTTTCCATTTTTAAAATCTTTTGGGGATATGGCAGGAAAGTATGGGATATGGTATATAATTATGGCACCAAAGTGGTGCTTATGCAAGGGAAACTACTTCACACACTTAGAGGCAGGATGCAATTATTCTTATGGGTGTCAGTGAAAATTGTGGAGAACTTGGGATAGATAGGTAGCTCAGTGGAGTGAGAGCCGAATCTAGAGATGGGAGATTCTAGGTTCTAAGCTGACCTCGGATGCATACTGTGTGACCCTGGGCAAGTCATATACATATAACATGCCTTGCCCTTACCACTCTTTTGCCTTGGAACTAGTACACAGAATTAATACAAAGACAGAAGGTAAGATATTTTTTCCCCTTATCTTCTGTCTTAGGACCAATGCTGTGTATTGTTTCCAGGTCAGAAGGGTGGTAAGGTCTTGGCAATGGGGATTAAGTGACTTGCCCAGAGGCCCACTTCTAGGAAGCATCTAAAATTGGATTTGAACCCAGGACCTCCCATCTCTGGGCTTGGCTCTCAATCCACTGTGCTACCTAGTTTTCTTCTTCCTTTTTCTTTTTCCTTCTCCTTCTCCTTCTCCTCGTCTTCATCCTCCTCCTCCTTCTTCCCCCCCCTAAAGAAATGAAAACATGGAACACAGAGTCCCAAGGAAATAAATGGTCCATTATATTTGAAAGTCATGTCCCATTGTTTTTTTCCAAGGTGAAAGTAGAGTGTCTAGAATATTTCACAATACTGAGCCCCCAGAGAACAGAATTTCACATGGTTTATCAGTTGATTGCCCACACCTCAAAGACCACCATGAAAAAATTGAGATGGCTTAACCTAACTCTTAATGTTGGAATATAATGTATGATTACACTTTTTCACCAATCATCAGACTAATTGAAAATGAGATTGGATGAAGAAAAAAATAAACCAAAAACAAACACAAAACTATAGTTTTTTTTTTCACAGAGTAAAGAAAATGGAGACTCTCTTTTCACATAGATGATCACTTTTTTTTCTTGCAATCTTAGAAGTTTATGGAGAAAATTCCAGCAGAAAAGAAATCTGTGACGACACTGAGGATAAAATTAGAAAGTAAAGCTATATACTTGAGATCCTGGGACTATTTCAGCTGCCAGATGAGCTGATTAATATGGATGCCTTAATAGCCAGGTTTGCCTATTTCCTTGTGCAGCCCATTCTGTTCTTAGAAGCACGGTAGGACAATGACAGGGAAGGGGAAAGGGAAGCTTGAAACCTAAGAGAAGTATTTCTCTTTCTAGATGAAATCTTCCAGGTGAATGATACTGAACTTCCCTGGGTACTCCTCAATCAGAGTGGTGATCTATTATTGCTGATCCTGACATGTCCTCATTTCAGAATGAGGTCTTGGACAGGCTATAGGTTAAGAGATCTCTAGGCCACATAGAGTGTTGTTATATTTATTGGGAAAGACTGGGGAAATGAAAAAAACAGGTGATAATGTGAGGTTTGTAGCAGGGTATGGAGGATTTGAGGGAAGAAAGGGAATATTGCTCGGTGAGGCAAAGGAGAGAGATGCCCCCTGCCAAGAGGAAGCAGCAGGGGTCCGATAAGGACTGTTTGTCTTGAATGACTGAACTGATGTTCAGCTCCCTCTATGTCCCAGAAAAGATAGTCCACTTATCTGACTACGAATTCAAATAATATAAAATTTAATAACCAGTTGGGATTGGAGTATTTTTTCCTCAGCTACAGAGCTGAGGTCAGGCCACATAGGCTGGTGGCGGGTTTATTCCACTCCCGTCTACTCTATATAATCCTCACTTTTTCTAATTCAGAATCTTAGCAGTAGACCAAAAGCAAACAAGAATAGTTCTAATCTTCAGAAGCCTGTGTCTTCGGGCTGAACAGAGTAGAGGCAATCCACTCCAGACTGGGCTGAAAATAGTTTCTCCCTCTTCCAACACCAAGAAGGAAGTAAATCCTGGCAGGAAGGAAGTGCTAGTTACTAGACCCAACTGCCACTCCCAGTTGCCCCTTCCCCCACCAACTGTCAGTCTTGTTTACTTTCCACAGTGTTATAATTCAGATTCCTTAAGAAAGATGAAATCTTTTTCATAAAGACACCATTTTAAATATTCTTCAGGCAATGTTTTTCTGTGATCTGGATGATGACTCCATCGATATGCAATGTGTAGACTCAAAAGGCCAGAGGATATCTATTCTTTAGCAGATGCTATTCAACCCTTGATTCTAGTCCAACATATAAATATGTTTCATGAACAAAGAAATTCATCACCCTCGCTTTGAGCTGACTCTCTGTTGCTGCCTCTTTTCAAAAAGTTCCTGCTTCACCTGTAAAAATGGAGATTTTGAACCCTAGACTTCAATCCCCAGAAGTCCTTGGTATTTCTCAGAATTCCCTATAATCTCACCTGAGTCTCCACGTAGTGAGATCACAATTGGTATTTAACTGGCAGTAACGCCTTCCATGCCCTCTCTTCCATTGCAATGATGTAGCAAGTGTAGCAAGTAAGCTAAGCACGGGGATTTTGAATGGACCGAGCCATGGCCATGGGCATGTGATTTTTATTTTGTATCTTCTTTATTCCTTGATTTCTAATAATCCTTAATAAACTTCATAAAATATATTTTTATTATTAGAGACATAATTTAATTTTTACATGTCTGAGTGGTTTTGAGTGGTTTCAAAAAAATTGAACTTTTCCTTTCTTCAGATGATTCTCTTTCTCTGTACCCCTTTTGGATGGTATATTCTAATCTCTATAACTTCTCTGTTTGCTTTTGACTTGGCTAATTGCATTTATTTCCTATTCACTCTTTATAATTGTCTTTGGGTAACTAATGCTTGGTGTGAAGGAGTTAGGTCTTTGTTTATAGCTTAAAATAGTCCTTTCTTATTAAGGGATCATGACTGAGAAAACAGTTTGACCTTAAAACTAATTTCTCATAAAATAGCAATACTGGGTGGGGAGATAGGACAATTAGATATAATTCTAGTTTATAATTCTATTGTAATTATGCAATTATATACACCTTCTCAGAGGAGAGGGGGGTGGGTTAGAATTGAGACCTCAATATCCTAGTGTCCTCTAGTTGGAATTAAATTCTTCTTTAACAAGGAGTGAGTAAGATTCCCAGAGAAATCCACTGTGAGCTGCATTTAGATAGATCCATTTTGGATTTGCCAACATACAGATGACAACACCTACAATGACAACACCAACCAATATCTTACATTGTGAAGCACCTGGAAAACCTTACAATGAAATTAACTCCATAAATAGAGGTTGAAGAATCGGCCAGCAGGCATGGGAGCTTTGCACTGTTACCCAGGAAATTGTATACCAAAAAGGCTCAGGAATTGGAGATGGTTTCTCTGGAGTATACATATTATACAGCCTTTAAAGTAAGGAAGTCCATGCTTAAGGTGGGCATTTTCCTTGCTTATGAATGTGGACTTTACATTTTGTGAAGAATGGATTTAGTTCTCCCCTATTGTAACAATGAAGATACTTAGCTCTTCCTTTATTGGGAAGATTGAATTGTAATCCAGTTAATTTTTAGGTTTTAATCCCCCAAAATGGTAACTCAGTATTTGAAGTAGATCTACCCATTTTAACTAAAAAAAAGGTGTTAACTAACCACAAAAGGTGTAACTAGCCACAAAAATATCCATTTCATGCATTGAGTGGGAGGTCTGTGACCCACCTATGAAAGAGTGGGCCATCCTGGAGAGGAGCATCTGCTGTGATTGGTAGACATGAAATTTAGGGGAGGTGACACAAGAGAAAAAAAAGTTTTTAAAGAGATTGAAGACAGTAACCAGACTTGGAGTGAAGGATCAGTCACTCAGGGCTGGAGGGGAGACAGATACTTGAGGAGAGCCTGGAAGACAGACACTCAGACTTGATTGTGGAACTGGACCCCTGCAGGAGCTCCTGCAGGAGACAGACTGCTTTCCTTTTAGACAGTCACCATTGGTGAGTGAAAGGCTGGCTCAGTGACCCTGCCTTTCAGGAGGTTTGAACCTCCAAGAAAGGCCCATCATGTTGAGAATCTTTTCCCTGATTCAGGGCCTTAGAATTTCCACCTGGCTCTGAGGAAGTCAGACATCTCTACTCTCCCTCTCTACCCTTTTCTCACTTCCTTAATATCTTTTCTCTCTATAGTAAATAAAACTACCATAAATTACATTTAATTTAGTAATTCATTTTGGGATTTAGAAATTAAATCCCTGGCAACCACCTAATTAATATATAAATATTCAGAGTCCAACAATAATTAAATTTTAATATTTTACAATGTTATAGATGGAAAGCTTATCTCCAGTTTCCCTTCTTGCTTTCTATGGGTCTCTTTGGTCTTGCTTCTTACCTAGCTTTTCAAATGACAAAAATAAAAACAAAACACCTAGTCAGTCCCCTTATTATCTGCCTTATGAATACACATTCATGACTGAGTGATGGTTTTTAGCCTTCTCTAGGGTCTAGATCTATAATTTCATTTGTATAATGAATTTCTGTTCTAGGAAATTTTCTCTGCTTGTGTTGATTGTTGCCTCCTCTACAATTTGTAGTCTAAGAAAGTTGCTTAGGGTAAGGGAAAGGGTAAATATTTATTCACACAAGTACTTTTTTTCTTTTAAAGTTGGGACTTTATTCTAGTAAAGAAAAGTGGGAAAAGGGGGGGATCAAGAGGAAAGAAGAAAGTATGAAAGGAAGGCAATAAGAATATTTTGAACTGGTCTGTATCTCATTGGAAATGTATAAGGTTAATCAAATTTGACAAGAAAGGAATCGAATTACATCTTTTCTGCATAGCTTCACTTTAAGATGTAGACCTAATTACTAGATTTAAACATTTCAAACTAAATAAAAGATGCTATGTGTTGGAAAATGTTGACTCAAAAATAATAAGTGGTTGTTTTATTAACACACTTGGATTGTATATAAGACGAATGTGTTTAATGTTGCAAAGACTAGTGTCTAACGGATAAAGAAATCAAAGCAATGGAGAAAGATCAATTTATTAGGCAAATTTAATAAGGTTTTACTTTCTTTTGGCAGAGATAGAAGTTTTGTTAATAACTTTCTGTGAAAGATGTTAGGCATGTCAGATGGATTCTAAGAGGTTTAAGAAATGTATCTAGCCCATTGTTTAAAGCATTGTTTTTACCCCTGTAAGGAAAGATTTCAAAAATTTACAAATCATTATTATTTTATTCTGAGAGATATTGAATGTTACCCACAGAATGCAAGTGCAAGATGAAAATGACAATTGCTAACTATGCCTTGAGACCCTCCTTAGGCCCTTGGTGACTATTTACCTGTTTTGGATGACCAATCATAGTTCCAGATGGATGCCATTAAAGTACTGTTTATAATCAAGCCAAAGACAGGTGATCTTTTGATTCTGTTTTTAGAACAAGATCACTTCCGATGACAGAGCAGATGGTCAGCTTGCTGTAAGCAGGGAATTGAAATAACCAGATAGATTTTGGCAGATGTTCCTAACCTACATGCATAAATGAACCTAATTCTCATCCTTTAGCTCTGCAAGCTGGTTTCTTTGGGCAAAAATGTAACAATATAACATTGTACAATAAAACTTGTCACTGGAAAGGTATACAACTTAAAGTAATATGGCACAATTTAGATTTACAAAGAAAGGTGTGTTATAATGAATATTATAGCAATGCTCATGTAAATTTTTAATGTTAAAGCTATTTTCTTTTGTAAACAAAACAATAATTATTCATATCAATTTCATTTCTAGTTGCTTATTACAATAAATTGATAACAGTATGTAATTACGTATGTTTATTCATTGATGTTGTGCTATGATGCGTCATTGTTGTGTGGTAGTGACCTTTGGGTCTCTAAAACCATTTCTGTAAAGTATATGTCCAGCAGAAGGTGCCAAACTGAAAGAACTAAATATATGGTTAAGATAACATACTATTTGTATAACTTTTCTGTATACTTTACCACCTGTGATCTCCCTATCCCATTTATGCTTGTGGAAATCACTCCTTTATTTAAAGACCCAATTCTAGTGTAATACCTTCCTTAACGACTTTCCTTCCTTCTAGTTCGGAGTGAATTCTTCACTTCACGTTCCTCATAACACTTTGTTTGGACTTTTCCTTGGTGCTTTTCACATCCACAGTCCCATATTATAAATGTTAATGTAATGAATCATCTCCATATTTGACTTTAAATTTCTTGAAAACATCTTTTTATTTTTTAGCACCTTCCATGGTGGCTTGAATAAATTTGAGATAAATATTAGTATGAGTATCACAAAATTATTATAATCTTCAGTTCAAATAAAATCTATAAATCTATAAAAAGTTATCCAATTATTACCAAATAAGACAGAGGGAACATTACTAGACATAAATTAGGTAACTTTGCCTACATTAAATTTGAAAGGGTTTGCACAAACAAAACCAATGCAACCAGAGTTAGAAGGGAAATAAACAACTGGCAAAAAAATGTGTATAACAAGTATCTCTGACAAAAGACTTATTTCTCAAATATATAGAGAACTGGATCAAATTTAGAAAAATACAAATCATTCCCTAGTTAATAAAACTGGTCAAAAAAAGCAGTTCTCAAACTATCTTCAGTCATATAAAAATGCTTGAAATTATCATTAATGAAAGAAATGCAAATTAAAACAAATTTTAGTTACCATCTTACACCTATCAGACTGGCTAATGTGACAAAAAAAAGAATGCTGGAGGAATGTGGTAAAAATTGGAACACTCATACACTGTTGATGGAGCTGTACACTAATCTCAGCATTCTGGAAAGCAATTTAGAATTATGCCCAAAGGACCATAAAACTGCATGCCCTTTAACACAGCAATAATATAACTAGAGCTGTATTCCAAAGAAATCATAGATGGGGGAAAGTTCTATTTGTGTGAAGATATTTATAGTAACTTTTTTTTTCATGGCATAGAGTTGAAAATTGAAAGGATGCCCATTGAATGGAAAATGGCTGAACAAATTGTGGTATATGGTAATATACCATATTATAATAAAATATTATCATGCTATAAGAAATGATGAATAGATTAACCATAGAAATAAAATCTGAAAAGATATAGGAAGTGATTAAAAGTGAAGTAAGCAGAGCTAGGAGAATGTTGTACACAGTAACAGCATATGATATTCAACTATGAATGACTTAACTATTGTCAGCAATAAAAGAATCCAAGACAAGCCTAAGAGACTCATGAAGAAAATGGCTCTGCACTACCATGCAAGAACTGATGGAGTATGAATGCAAATTGAGGCATATCACTTTTCATTTTATCTTCTTTATAAGTTTTTTCTTATTTTTCTTATGGCATTATTTCTTTTTCACTACATGATGAACATAGAAATATATTGCAGGATAGCACATTATATAGAACCTATATCATATTGCTTGTTGTCTTGGGGATGGAGGGAGGAGAGTGAGGAAGGGAGAGAACAAAGATCACAAAATGTCAGAAAATAATTATTCAAATTTGTATCTACAAAAAAATAGAATGTTATTTAGTAATACAAGCAATTTCGTAGCACCTGGACACTCTCTCCTTCCTAGGGATTTAGAAAAGCTTCCCCAGGTTCTAGGTACTATGTGGATCTGAATATGTTTAAAAAACAAAACAAAACAACCCACAGCTCATGAAAAAAAAAGTTACCCAAATTTTCTTCCAGCAAGTTTTACTTCTGATTTCTGTGTTTTATTTTAGTCAAAGTAGTGTTTTCATGACAAAACTATTCTATAATTTACCCATCTGATTGCTCAGAGCAATGCCTTGAAATACAAATCCTCAGCCTTTGTTCAGTTTGGTTGGAGCTGTTAAGTAAACTTTTCTCTAGTCTAAAAATGCATGTGTTATGGAACCATTTTTATGTTTAATTTCAGAAAAAAATTGTGTTTCTTCACTCTAAATGGATTCTTCACATTCAGTTTATATTTCAGATCTTTACATTCAAAAATAAACAGCATGTTCTCAGATGGAAATAAAAGAAAAAAAACGCCAAACAAGATTTTTATGAGTGTTTTTAAATATTTAGATGATTTACCTATATGGGATTTATTGGGTGTGGTTAGTATATTTCCAGTTTTCCCTAAGAGCTAAAGTAAATGATTATAATCAACTAAATCCTTACCTCTCTAAGTCTTTTCTATTTTTTTTTTTTTTGGTGCTCTATTCACTGCCTGGAACTGTCTCTATTAAGAGAGAAGAACAGCTCAGCTTAACCCCCACACTCTAAAAGTTCTTTTATCTCTCAACATTTAGATAATTTGGTAAATAAAATGCCACTGGGTTATTGTTTGTTAACTGAGAAAAAAAGTTAAAATTATTTTTAGAACAAAATGCCATTTTAAAGGCTCTTTTCTTGGACATGTATACATCAAAATGATGTAATATTACTTGAAAAATATAAGGATGGTAATAGTATTTGACAACTATCTGATTGTCTATCATGTAAAGTATAAAATAGGAGAAAGGAAGAAAAGTTTTGGCTCATGAGCCTTGAGTGTAAGCATTTGAAAAGGTGAGTGACAAGGGATTGAAAGAGGGTATCCTCCCTGCTAGAACCAAGCATCTGGGGGTCCTGGAGGTGGAAAAGGAGGACCTCCCACCTCCATCCATCCTCTCCTCCCTTCCCCAAGCTGAGGAAAATTCTTCAGAGGAGGTGGGTGAGGAGGAGGAGGAGCTGCTGGTGACTGCCTAACCTGGGGATAGTAATACCTAGCTGCCTCACCTTCTAACAGCCTTGTTTCCTGGGGGGGGGGGGGGGAAGGGGGGGAAGTCTCTCCTCTTCAGGATCTAGGTTTCTAGGTTTGACACTGAAATCTTAAAGACTTCGGTCTTGGGTTTCTACCTAGATAGTAAGGGTGTTTTCTCCATGGCAGACAGGTTAGAAAAAATCTGCCTAAGATGAATAGCCTCATGGGTGGGGTCTAAAGCATCTCTGAAGAGTGACCACAAGGAAAATGTCTCAGTGGGAACTTTCTCTGGTCCTTTGTTAGGTTTTTAAATTGAGTCCAATTAATTCCCAACTTTGCAAGTCAAACCAAGGACTACAAATTTGAATGAAGTCCAAGAAGAACTTAGCCAACTATGGCTTGTTTGCTTTTCCCACCTTTTGCTCCCCCTTTCTGAGGAGTGCGCTCAATTTTCCCAGTAAATAGCCTTCTTTCTTTTGATTCACTGTGCCCCTTTCCTTTTTAACTTCTCAAAAGTTCTGAATTTACTCACCCCTTCTTACCTGTACTCACTTACAGGGGATCTGCAGCACCCTGAGTGGGATCCTAACTGTCTGAAATTGGAGAGAGCCTTTTATTGGGGGGGGGCTTTTTATATCTGGTGAAGAGGGGCTTACCAGCCAAGAGTCCCTGGTCCTAGGTGCCAGTTGCTGTGGGGTGGGCCAGCCTCCCAGAGGGGATGGAGTCTTGGAGGTGGGATGGTGTCAGTGAAATGATGTATGGGACACAGCTTTCACATTCAACCAGCAGCACAGGTTTCACAGCATAGACTGCTCTGCCTTGGCTGAGGCCTGGTTTTATTTTATACCCTCATGATCACACATCTATTTGACACACAATTTCATTCTCAACATACATGTTTCCAAAGATTCTAGCAACAGACAGGAAGCCTAGGGAGATAGTCAACAAAACATTGTTGCTAAGTATAGGATCAGAGGGTAGAATCAACATGACCCAGATATAGGTTAGGGAATTCAGAGCACAGATCTGCCAGAACTTTTTAATGCCTAGAAATGAGGGTCCTATCTAAGTGGGTATATAAAAATTCTTAGGTTTAATTTTGAAAGTGGGCTCTCCTGGTAATATCCTAGGGGGGACAGAGTGGGACATCTGTATTAACCCTGCAAGTCTGTTGCTCTCATCTATTTTTCCTGGGGCTAAGTAAAAATAACAATCATAGCAATTCCAATAATAAGATGTTAATAAGGAAAGTCACTTAGTGGGGTTTCATTGGGTGTTTTCATTCTTCCTGGGAGCTGCTTTGGAGTCCCTGGTTTCCATGAGGACCGTGTCAAACAGCGTGGTCTTTGATATCTCCTAGCAAACAAGAAGCCAGGTATAACAACATACTTATTAATGTGCTCTTTGATTAACCATTAATTTATTCAATAAGAATCAAAATGCTAACTATGTGCAGGGAATTATACTAGGTGCTAGGGATGCAAAGGCAAAAATAAAATAATATACTGTCAATGAATTTATACTTTGGAAGTAGGAAACGGCATGTGTGTAGATAATTTAATGAATAATTTATCCAAATAAAAAGAAAGTAATTATAAAGTGAGAGGGTACCACCAAGGGAGAGACAAGGAAAACTTTGTTGAAATAGTAGCTTTTGAGAAGAACCATGGAGGTATCTAAAAATTCTAAGGAGTGAAAGTGAGGAGATAGTAAATCCACAATTGCTTAGTTTGTAATCAAGTTCGTGATATTACTTAGTATCTTGACAATCAGATTCATAAATGTTCTCATAATATTGTCACTTCTAGCCCAGATTTACTTTTAATATGCATAGTAGTCTTCGCAATTTTATTTCTTTAGTGAAAATTTTATTTTCTTTTAGACAGTTTTACTTTCTCATGCAACAAAAATCAGGGGCTGAGATGCTGGTAAAGAGATTTTTTGACTCCTCTGTCAATTATTGGGAAAAAGAATATGTCCTAGGAATCTGGACAGATCTTTTCCATTTTATATCTGTTTGTTGTCTTTCCAACATTCATAAATACTCTCCAAATGATCTGGTTTAATTGGTTTGTAATCAACAAAGTGAAGAAAAGCAAAATGGAATTTTTTTCATTGCCACAAGATGGCACTACTGTTTCAAATATCAACATGTATTCGCTGGGCTTTCCTTTTGGGTGCTTATTTAAAATGCTCAAACCATTAGGAACATTTAGAAAATTCACTCCATACTTCTTTACAACCTTTAAGACCTTGGGCAAATTTTTACAGGAAAGGACCCACAATCAGTTTTGTCTGTTGTCTTAGTTATTATCAAGGATAGTGGAGTTGTTCTTGTAAAATATTTAGCTCTGCTGGAATGTAGATGTCCCATTCCAATATAAAAAACCCCGAGGAGATTAAGGACGCGAACATATTGGAGCCTGGGAACAGAACACCAGCTCTGTTTTCATTTCATATCTTTAGTTGCTGGATGAGAAAAAAATGGATTCCATTTAACTATCCATGGCTATTAGTGCCTGGCAATCAGCTTTTGTTGATTAGCTATCATGCTAGTAATTACTGTCACTTTCAGGAAATAGAGAGAAGAGATACAGGATGCTGCAACAGCATTTTTGGAGAGAAGGCTGATGTCATTGGGCTAGAAAATACAGCTAAGGTGCAAAAGGTAAAATTCACATTTGGGTAAAATGACATCATACCTATTGAATTCTCCAGGGAGGGGGTGAATAACAGTTTTGTACTCAGGCTTATCCTTAATGCAAGTGTGGTATTGGATGTACAGCTATCATTGTAGCAGTATTCCCTACCCCACCTTTTTTTTACATAAAAAAGCTACAGGAAGAAAGAATCTGGACAAAAGGAGCGCAAGGGTGAGAAGTGCTACTCATTAAACTGGATGTTAGATGGTCTTACATCCAGGGAAAAAAGTTTGCCAAAGGCACATAGTCACCTTCACAAATGCAAGGAAGGAAATCCACTAAAAAAATACCTGTCTGCCTGAAGTCACCCCCACATTTAGTGCCATCTCAAGAAAGGCATTTCAGAAAGAATCAGATGCGGATTCCTCATTCAAAAAACTGTCTTTAAGAAACCATTACACTTTATTGGTTAATTTTTCATTTCTGAATACAGTGGCTTAGTTTGTGCAAAAACTTGTCAAATTTAAAATTGTATTTCAATAAAAATTTAATCATATTGATGTTAGGAAAGAGGATCTAAAACCAATGAAAAGTCAGAGGCTTGACAATGCATTTACAACTCTGTTGCTAATATTGGGTCATTTAAGTGTCTTGTTTTTTATTATTCATCTAATAATTACAATAAATATTAGTTCATGAATTATCAAATTAAAATGACATCTCTTCTGAGTGGTATTTTTTTTTGAGAGAGGGAGAGACTCAGTAGTTAGATAAATATTTAAGTATTTTAAATTTTAAATCTAGTTTCCTCATTCGAGAAAATTGTCAGTTTGGGCATCAGGTTTTTTTAAGGAAATGTATATATATATATGTGTGTGTGTGTATATTTTGTGCATTTATATATATATAAATATATATATATATATATATATATATATATATATATATATATATATATCTTTATCTATTTGTCTGTCTCCTTTTGAAATGTGGAAACCATGCCTATTCCCTATACCTATTCTTATATAAAGAAGTGACATGGCATAGTCAGTAGATAGTAAGATGGCTCTATAATCAGGAGGTTTGAGCTCAGTTCCCACTTCTGCTACATACTTGAATAAGCAATTCCTTGGTTCTACAACATATTCTAACAAGTTATCATTCACATGACTGGAAGACTTCCAGTGAGGAAGAATCTTCTCCACAGTGACTCCTGAGGCAGCCCAATTCATATCGAGAAAGCTCTGATCTGTAGGAAGTTTTTCTTGACTTTAAACCTAAATTCTACTCTTTAAAAATTTCATCTTTTCTTCTAGATCTATTCTTTGGGTATAGAGGACAGCTCTTCAAATACTTAGAGACAGCCATTGTGTTTCCTTAAGTCTTCTCTAGGATTCCCCAAGTCTTTCTGATACCAGTGTTCTTCACCTCTTCCTCCAATTAATTTGTATATTCTTATCTCTTGATTTGTCTATTCCCCTTTTCTCAGTAAGTTTCTTGAGGACTTGTTCAGTCATTTTAAATTATGTCTGACTCTTTGTTACCCCATTTGAGGGTTCTTTTGCAAAAATACTTCAGTGGTTTGCCATTTTCTTCTCCAGCTCATTTTCCAGATGAGAAGCTTGAGGCAAATAGGGTGTAGGGAATTCCCCAGGATCACACAGTAAAATGTCTGAAGCTATATTTGAACTTAGGTTTTCCTAATTCCAGACTGGGCAGTCTATCCACTGGACCATCTACATGCCCCTTCCTTGTCTCAAAGGTAGGGGTTGTTTTATTTAGCATCTGTCTGCTCAGCAGGAAGCAGAATGCCTTGTTGGTGCTTAGTCCTTGCTGTATTGGATCAGAAAGAAATGGATGTGAGTGTGATGCCAATCTGAGGTCCTTCACCTCTCTGATTGCTCTCTTCTGGAGAACCTTTAGCTCATCACCGAGTTTCCTAGATTCTCATGGCTAAATGTATATTCCAATGTGTTCTCAGTGGGTTAGACTATAATGAGAATATCACCCCCTCCTTCCTGGAGACTATGGCCCTTTAGAGCACATCAATTCTATTCTTTGTCTCATTATATGGTTATATATATTTATTATGCCACAGACATATTTATATATATTCATATATATATATATATATGCTAAAAGTGCTAAGTTAGGAATATTTAACACTGTTTTCCTTGTATCATGGATTACTTTGCCAGTTTATTGGAGCCTATAGACCATTTCTTAGAATAATGCTTTGGAAAGCATAGAATAAAATACACAGGGAAAGAAAGAGACCATTTACCTTGAGAAATAGTGATTTAGATTTAGACATATTTTTAAAAATCCACAATTTGTAGATTCCAGGTTAAGAACCTCCATTCCATAGAATGGAGACATTAGATTGGGAAGAAGGGATATAAATTCTAGTCTTATTCAATTACTATCTGACTTTAGGCAAGCTAGTTCACCTATCTGGACCTTGTTTTTTTAATCTATAGAATGAAGGGATGGCACTCAGTGACCTGGAACACTCCTTCCAGCTCTAAGATTCTTAGAGTCTGTGATTCTCCATCCTGACAGGCTCCTCTCTTGATGTTCACCAGTAAGCCCATGGAAGCTTTGGCCATTCGAAAGGGGAAGGAGACGATATTATCAATAAATAATGCCTGGCAGCCTGAGACTTTTCAGGGTTCAAGAGTACAATGTGACATGTTCAGCTGTATTTTTTAAGTTGGCAGGCCATTAAAATGAAAATTTAATAAGAGGAGGCAACAAAGAACAGACAGTTTCATTTTACATTAAATACATCCTAAGTATCTTGTCATGCTAACATTTCCCACCATTGAGAGAATTGTAGTTAAATCAATTTAAAGCAGAAAAAGAAAAGAAAAATTCTGGCGGGGAAAAGAAGAAAAATACAAACTTTGATATTTGATATTAGGATTTCTAATTCTGGTGATCCTTCTTTTCTCTTCATCTAGGTTTGTTTGTTTTTTTTTAAACCAGTTTGCTTATTCTCCCTCCTCTTTTTTAAAAAGTATTTTTATTGAATCTTCTGTCTAGGTA
The DNA here is from genome assembly GCF_027887165.1 of Monodelphis domestica. Classification (NCBI taxonomy): domain Eukaryota; kingdom Metazoa; phylum Chordata; class Mammalia; order Didelphimorphia; family Didelphidae; genus Monodelphis; species Monodelphis domestica. Next base: position 471,331,625 of record NC_077228.1, read on the forward strand.
AACTTAAGAATTCACCACAAATTTATTTTCTTACAGAAATCAACTCTATAGGTAGATAGCCAAAATGTATACTCTTGGGAATAATATCACCATGACAATATAGAGAAATTATCTAGTGTTTGAATGTTAATTCCAATGTGTTCTCAGTGGGTAAGTGTATAGTGACATTCTTATTTCCTCCTTCTTGGAGACTATGGCCCTTTTAACATGGCCTAAGATCACATAAATTCTATTCTTTCTGTCATTATACAGTTACATATATTTTTATGTTATACACACAGGCTTGGATAATTGGCTTTAATACCATGATTTGGAATATGTCTAAAGTGGGCAGTGGGACACAGAAAGCCAGCTTTATTAAAATAGCAATTCTAAATTAGCAAGTTTAAATTACATGAAAGGGACTATCACCCCTTGAAGGGAATAAAACAATATTAATTAGTTTCTTAAACTCTTTTGGGGCTCAGTTTTTGTGTTAGAGAATCACATATGTGATAGGTAAATTTAAGCTATATTATGCAATTTTTAGTCTAACTTTGTGGGAAGGAATCTTTGTTTTAAATTTCTGAGCTTTGTTTCAGAGTAATAGTAATAGTAACAATAATAATAGCTAACATTTACATAGTATTTTAAGTTTTACAAAACACTTTACAAGCATTATCTCATTTTAGTCTCTCAACAACTCAGGAAGATAGGTATTATTAATATCCCCAGATTACAAATGAGAAAACAAATACAAATAGAGATTAAGTGACTTATCCAGGCTCATACTGTTGTGTCTGAGACCAGATTTGAATTTAGATTTTCCTGATTCTAGTATCCTTCTTTATTGTACAATCTAGCTATGTCCTATAATTACTGGAGAGTTAGTGGTTTCAACAAAAAGTGACACTTGAGAGTAGGTGCAAGTGTTCTAAAATGTGAAATGGAGCAATTGTTCTTAACTATATTTTCAAATTGAGTCAACTAGGTGGCCAAGTAGATAGCATGCTGGCTCTGGAGTCAGGAAGATCTGGGTTCAAATCTGGATTCAGACACTTACTAGCTGTGTGACTGTTGGCAAGTCACCTTAACTTTTGTTTGTCTTATTCTACTGGAGAAGGAAATGGCAAATGATTCCAATATCTTTGCCAAGAAAACCCCACGGATATACATGATATAGTCCACCAAATCAGGAAGAGTTAGTCACAACTGAACAACAACAATATGTTGAGTCTGGGGTTTATTTGTTAAAATATATATATATAAATGAAAGTATCCCCTTCTATAAAGGCACATTCCATATGAGAGTACACAGAATTAGTTACTTATTTCTGATATTTGGGAAATTTTTTTAAACACCTTCCATCTTAGGATGAATGCTGAATATTCGCTCCAAAGCAGAAAAGTGGCAACTGGGGTGAAGTTACTTATCTAGTGTCACACAGCTGGGAAGTGTCTGAGGGCAGATTTGAACCCAGGACCTCCCATCCCTAGGCTTGATTCTCTGTCCACTGAGTCACCTTTTTGCCTCTATTGGGGAAAATTTTCACTTTGGAACTTAATTTTATTGAGTCTCTCACATTCTTTGGTTAGATGGCTATCCCAAGTTTGGGGTATTGTATGGCTGTGTGCTTCTAGAATTGTAGCTAGTCTCCAGTGATGTGCCTGACTTCAATAGTCAGCCAGATAATATATAACTAACTCAAAGTATAATAAATACAATTGGTTCAAAGTAAAGAAATTTACTGAGATGGCACAGCATGAATAATAATAACAAAATATACCTCACATAAATCTGGACTGTACCATTCCAGAAATACTCACAACATCAATGGCAAGTGTAGGCATACATCTAGAGTTACTCCAATAGGTGGGTACGGACTTAAAGAAATCTATTTGGGCAAGGGAATTCATGCCTGAAATGCTTCTGAGATCTAATTTCCTTTCTCTTCTTCTAAGTGACAAATGTTGCTTCACCAGGAAAAGGCTTCTCTCCTATCTAAGAGGCAAAAAGTGATTCCTTCTCAAAGACTGGGTTGAATGAATGAATGAATGAATGAGCATTGATTATGCACTTATTATATATTTCAAGCATTGTGCTAAGCTCTGATTATAAAAAATAAAAGCAAATATATTCCCTATTCTCCAGAACCTTACATTCTAAGAGACAAAATGGTGCCCAAAAAAGGGGAGTGTAGCTAGAAGGATTACTTTGTTTTGTCAATTTGTCAAGAATAGCCAATAGGCTCTGAAGAGGTGAAAGAAAATGATCTGACTGTGATCTTTTAAAAACTTTATTTAAAGAAAAAACCAAAGGAGTTCCCCAGGCTGAAATTAACTGCCCTCACTAAAACCTGAATCTTCTCAAAGTTCCCTTCTAGGCATGGGATTGGTGCTTATCTAGACCAATCCTGAGCCTGGAAGTAGGGGGAGTAGCCCCTTCCTAGCATGGGATTGGTTCAATTCATGACCAATCCCCTTCCAGATAGTAGGGGGCATGGTCCCTCCTCCAGCACGGGATTGATCCATTTAAAACCAATCCCATGCCAGGGCATGCTGGGGGATGCCATTCCCCAGTTCACAGCACTTTAAAACTCACAGATCCTTAGTGGCAGGAAGAATGGCAGAGTTGATTTAATCAGGGTTAATTTTTTCAGAACTAGGGCTGGTCAACATTCAGTGGTAAGGAGGAGATGGCTGAAGAACAGGGAGTGAACTGATGGATGGGTGGCTGGAGCTTTCCTGAAACAGTAGTCAGTCAGTCTTCTTTTATGGCAGACTCTCTTCTCAACTGACAAGCACACATTGCTCTGAGTCTTTTGTCTCAATGGACTCCCTAGAGAATGTGTACTACTTATTAAGGGGCCAGTTAATGGCTAACCACCCTCTAATTCCTTACAGTTTGAACAATGGACTTCATACCTCTGAAAGTGGTAATAACAGAGAGTATACATGCTTCTTTTCATTTCCTTTAGGAACTTACCTCATTGTTTTGACTGGTTGTCTTTACACTTTGTAATTTGATCAACTGGGCTGGGGGAGAGGAGGATCAGTTGAATCTGTTATGTTTACTAATTCATTAAAACTGATAAAAATTCATGATAATTTGTGAACAATTAATTTAAATCTGCCCCACCATAAAATATTCTCCTATCAATAAAAAACCTGGGACATAAGAAATTCTTTTGCTCAGGACCTTAAAACCCATCCAGTTTAACTTTCTTATTTTATAGATGAATTAACTGAGACTCATAGAGGCTAAGTTACTTGTTCAAGGTCATGTAGGTAGGAAGTGATTCGAACTCAGATTCTATAACTTATAAGGTCAGTTTTCTCTTCTAATGTGCTATTCTCATCCTTGGGTGTTATTGAACCTAATAATTCCCTAAACTTTTTCTTTTTTAAAACATTTCTGAACTTTTAGGAAAGAGCTGATACAAACATGGAGTGAAAAAATGTTGCAAAATTTATAGAATGCATAGGAGGTAAAAAGTACAACTTTGAGGGTTGAAATGGATTTCTTTTAATACAGAAATCAGATGGATAGATGCACATAGCAACTGAAAGCTACTGAAAAGAATGGGCATTCTTAGACTGTCTTAATAATCACTGCTAGGATCTTTATGGAAATAGAGAAATCTGTCATGGCAGTTTTACCACCTAGATTTAATAAAACCAAAATTTCATCACTTTGGGTTTACACTGTGGGAAATAGCTTTAAATTTCTTTGGCATGTTTAAAGGATCAGAGGGACTTGATGTTAGAAGGTTTTTTTTTCCCCCTTTCCCTTTCTCCCCTTTGTGTATAAAAGAAACTTGCTTCATGGTTTTTAGGAAGAAGCATTATAGTTCTGGCAAACTAAAACTCTACAATATTCATTTGTTCCTATCCTTGGGAGGGTGAAGGATCAAAATTATTTTTACATCGGTTAAACAGTAACAGAAGTATCCTTACATCATTTAGTCATGAAATAATCTTTGATTTTTTCCCCCTACTGAATAAAGGTGAGAAAAAGGTGATCCACATGAATAAGAAATGAAGCCTTTTTTTTTTGCTACTTCTTGTAGCCTTCTGTGTAGTCAAGACCATCCATCGCACAAGGGTAGCATAGTTTTATTTAGTAAATAGGTCACTGTGAATATTTTATTTCTGGAGCTGAACTGTTTAGTCACATTTTCCCCTTAATTCTCCAGTATACAAAGCATTATAGAATTCTGCTTACATCATCAAAACAAAGCTGTCTGAGATAAACATTTCCCAGACCAACAATACACAAGAAAAAAGGGTTTATAGAAATTCCTTGTGAATTTTACCCTTTTCAAAATGTTTTAATCCTAAACCTGAAAAAGGTCTCCTGATAACTAGCAAACATCATTGAAATGTACTGCTTGTAAGGATAATAGTAAAGTTGTTATTTTGTCAGAAGTAGGCAGTGTGTTATTGTTTATTTCAAGGAGTTTCGAGATTTGCAAATGGAAAAACAAAACAAAAACAACAAAACCATGGCTCCTGTGCTTCATTAGTGTGATAGCTTAACCTCAGAGCTTTCCAGAATTTACCTTGATATTTTATTGCTGAGAATTAGAGAATGTTTTCACTTAACCATGCTAACTATACAGCAGAAAACTGCTATATTCCCTTAACACGAGATTAGTGTCCTTTATGAAATCTGCTTTAGAATATATTAATAATCATTATTGCTAATTGGTGGGTTTGTGCACCCAACTCATTACCCATCTGTAGTATCTGTATAAGCTATCTATATGTCTATATATACATATGTATCCACGAATACTTGTATGTGTGGGTTTTTATACATAGGCACTTTCTTAATTGTCTGTCTACTACCACATTAGAATTTGGGTAATATGCATTCGTTGTTTTGTTTTGTTTTTTCCTTAGTCTGTTGATATCAGTTCTAAGACAGAAGAGCGGTAAGGGCTAGGCAATTAGGGTTAGGTGACTTGCCCAGAGTCATACAGCTAGGAAGCATTTGAGGCCAAATTTGAATCCAGGTTCTCCTGTCTCTAGCCCTGGTGTCTAATTCCCTGTGCAACCTAGCTGCCCCATAATATGCATTCTTTATCCAGTTGGTCGTTCCTAAATTAATTGTTAGGCTGGTCTTGATTGTGGATCCTATAAAGGAAATTGTGATATTGTTTGAGGAAATCAGTACACTATCCTTAAAAGAATGAAATGCAATATTGGACAGTGAAGAGATGCATAGCTGGTTATGGTTGTGCCTCCCTGTGATTCCTGACCCTGAGAAGGCTGAGGTTGCTAGTTCACTTAAGCTCAGGAGTTCTGAGCTATAGAGTACTGTATAGTTAGAAAATCTTGAACCCCTAAAACTACATTACACAGAATGCTTTTCCCTCTGCCCATGTTTACATCTTTCACATCATTGTTTATAAGTTCTGTAGGTCCTCCCTATTGCTCTCTTCTCCCCTGATGGGCTGGGTTTTAGGTAGTTCTTTTACTTTAGTTATTATTAATAAAACTTTAAAAATATAATAGTTATGGAAATTTTATTTACATATAAACATATTTGTATATTGATTTTAATCTTTATAGGGCTAGGCTGATCAAGTTTTCACAGTAAGTTCTGTGATAAAATGGTGTGCCCTGGAAGATGAGGACCACTATGTTGCTTAAGGAAGGGCTAGTAAGTCCAGGTCAAAAACCAAGCAGGTGAGAGTTCCCATTTCAATTAAGTAGGATTAAGTCCCTGATATTGACCAATATACTTCCAGTGTGGACAAGATAGGGAGACCTGGAACCCCCTTCATCCCCCAAAAAGAGACACACAATGTATCTAAGCAAGATGTTGAATATTGCTAATGATGCATGCAAGAAGTAGCATTTGATCAGATATGCAAAACTGCAAAAGGAATTAATGAATCAATAGTTAAGGGTAATACATAATTAATATTGTACTAGTGCCCATGAAATAGTAAAAAAAAAAAAAAACAGCGAATTGGATTTATTACCTATGAATGACTAATGGAAGGACTTGAAAATGTATCATATAGGACAGGAAAAGATGGATAGGTCATGCTTCACAGCAGTGGAGAGATACCTAAAGAAATGAGGGTACAGAACTGAGATGAAATAATGATATGCTACCTGTTCTTTAATATAATTTTATTGTATTGTTATGAATGCCTAGGAAACAATGCCTCTTGCAAAGTAAGTAATTAGTCTATCTTCTCCAAATCTATCCTTAACTAAAATGCCAAAATACAAGTTCTGGAGGAAAGGTTGGACCATGTCATTCCCATGATCAATAAACTTCAGTGCCTTCCTATTACCTTTGGGATAAAATACTGCCTCCTATGTTTGGTACTGAAAGGCCTTGACAACTGGTTCCCAATCCTACCTTTCCAGATCCATTGTTTATTGCTTCCTCTCAAGAACTCAATTTTCTAGTCAAATGGGCTTGCTGTTCCACAAATTCAACACTTCTTCCATGTCTGTGTGTGCATACTCTGAAGTTACTCTACCTCTTGGAATCTCTATTTTATAAACTCTTGCAAGAGATTTTCCTGATCATTTCATCCAGTCCTACAGTTGTTGGTGCCTTTTCCTTAAAATTACCTTGTGTTTATTTTTACATTTTTATCTTGCCGACAATTACTTGTGTACATGTTGTATGTATTCTGTTATCTTCCACTTCAGAATATGAACTCCTTGAGGGGTAGACTTTCACTTTAGTCTTTTTTTCTGACAACACATTGAATAACATAATAAATATATGATGATTATATAGTTTTAGATGATATACAGTTAGGAGGAAGATAATTCATTGGTTAAAAGGATGAAACAGGAAATTCCTATTGCCAGGGCTGTATAAATTCTACATGGAAAATCTTTTTATATTATTACTTTACTACTAAAATTACTTGATAGATAAAATTTAAATGACAAGCAAAGACAGTCTCCCTTTTGTCCTTATGTAGCTCTTCGATTCTACGTGGAAATCTTTACAACATGAAGGGAAATGATAAGTATAGGAAAGTCCTACAAATCACAGGTATCTAAAAAAAGAAAAAGAAGCTATAGAGCTTGCTGTGTACATTTTAAATAGTTTTTTAAAATTTGAACTTATAGAGGCCAATGAAAGAGAAAATAAAAACTTGACTTTTTTTCTTTAGGTTTAATAGAAATGTACTTTGTGTACTTGTTTATTTGACAGAGATACTGAAGAATATATCCAAGTTAAAAGGAAAAAAGGGGAATACTTAATAATGTGTTTTGTAAGAATTTCTGATTTTGTTCTAATTGTGAGGTCAAAGTTTATATTTTCTTTTTGAGGTAGGGATGGAGTGGGGCGGGAAGGAGAAAATTCAGGTAGTTATAATACCAGGGACTTTTCATCATTTCAAAGAATGAACACGTATGTTTTATGTTGCCCATAAAACAAGCATAAGTTGTCTAAATGTGGCCTTCTGTAGGGTGAGGACAGATATCTGGAATATTGCCTACCCCTCTCCAAGGGAGACTTTGATTCCTGCAAGGAAGGGAGCAGGAGAATGGGGTTCCGAGGAGAGGTGGCACCAGACTAGATTTATATCTATCAGTTTCCTATATTCTTATTCGATATTTCTGGTTGGTGGAAAGATTTTTAGGTTCATTCTGCTTTCTTGGCCACTATTCTCTAAAGGTAGAGGGTATTCAGTGGTGTCCAACTCTTTATGACGCCCTTTGGGGTTTTCTTGGGAGAGATGCTGGAGTGATTTGCTGTTTCCCTCACCAGATCATTTTACAGCTGGAAACTGAAACAAATATGGTTAAGTGACTTTCCCAGATCACACAGCTAGTAAGTATCTGAGACCAGATTTGAACTCAGATAGATGAGTTTTTCTAGGTTTAGTACTCGATCTACTGCACCACCTATACTCCAAGCTATTACTCATAGGCTCACTCCTTCCTATGAAATGTCAAATAATTATAGATGATATAACCACAAGAGGTGAATAGGGAGTAAACTCACTTATGCAAGCAGATAACAAGTGGAAATCAGCGACGTTATACACAATAGAACATACCAGAAAATATAGAGAATGAATGAAATTTCCCCCTGAGAGTGAACTATCTTGGCTCAGCAAGAAGAGAAGTTTTGATCTCACCCAAAGTATAATCCCATGAAGTCTCAAAGGAAGCAAGCTGGAAATCAGGGATGTTGAGACATTGACTTTCCGACATGACTGCTGTTGCCTAAAGTCTTTTCTCTCTCTTCCCTTGTCTCTCTTGAGAATTTAAAACCACATGTGCTTCTCTCTGTTGGGATAAGGATTAAGAATGTTTCTCTTCTCTAAAGTTCTCATGGTGACTTCACCCCTCCCTTGTACCATGTAGAGTCATCAGTCTCCATCAGTTAGTAGAGTCTTATGCAAAATGCCTCAGGTTTCAAACCTTGGTTACAAACAAATCATAAGTTTCTTGGTTTTCCCATCATCTGCCTTTGTGAGATTCTAAGTCAAACACAATTTGAGGGAAATGTTTTAACAAAATCTTAGCTTCTATTGTATCTGTGGACAAAGTTTCAGAGTTTAAAATAGTTTTTCTATGCCTTGACCCTGATAGTGATGTAAATTTATTTTATTTTATTTTTATTTTATTTTTTAAAAACCCTTACCTTCCGTCTTGGAGTCATTACTGTGTATTGGCTCCAAGGCAGAAGAGTGGTAAGGGCTAGGCAATGGGGGTCAAGTGACTTGCCCAGGGTCACACAGCTGGGAAATGTCTGAGGCCAGATTTGAACCTAGAACCTCCCGTCTCTAGGGCTGGCTCTCAATCCACTGAGCTACCCAGCTGCCCCCATTTATTTTATTTTTTAAGAAACCTTATCTTTCATCTTAGAATCAATACTTTGTATCAGTTCCAAGGCAAAAGAATGGTAAGGGCTAGACAATGGGGGTTAAGTGACTTGCCCAGAGTCACACAGCTAAGAAATGTCCAAGACCGTATTTGAACCCAGGTCCTCCTATCTCTGGTTCTGTCTCTCAATCGACTGAGCCACCTAGCTGCCCCAGGAAATTTATTTTTTTAAATCATTTTATCACATAAAGCATGAGGATGTAAAGATCACATATTGGAAGTTGGAAGAGACCCAAGAAACAATCTAATTCAGTGTCCTCATTTTACCGATGAGGCTTTTAAGGCCAATGTAGGTTTTGTGATTTGTTCAAGGTCAAGTATTAAGCATAAGAGGTGGAATTTCATTCCTGGTTATATGAATCTAAAGTGAGCACTACACTCTTTCTAAAAAAGAAAGAATTCTTATTTTGAGGCTCATTTATCAATGGAACCAAGGATGAAGGGAACATGTTTACTGCAACATCAAAAAAGAATGATGGGGAAATGCATCATGGGAAGATGGCAGAATTAGGGAGTGAAGCATCCTCTCTTGCCTAATGTCCATCACAAACAAATAAAAATAACTCCACACAATCAGTGTGAAAAGTGGCAAAAATAGAAAGCAATTGGAAGAGAAGCTGAACAGCCAGGGATAACTAGGGAGGAAAGTTTCTGATTTCCCTGGCCTCAGTCCCACTGCCATAGGCCCTGAGGAAGGAACAGGGCAAACAGTGAAATCAACAAGGTAGCCCTTGGGGGCAGGATTATCTATTTCACCTTGTTTGCTGAGCCCAGGAGCTCTAGTCCTTAAGGATATAAATGGAATCCACAGGCTGGCCCTAGGAACAGCTGTAACTGCTGTGGTCTTGGCACAGGAGACCATCATTGGCCCATATTTGGGGACTGAAGACTTGGGAACCACAGAGTCTATTAGCACCAGGTCGTACAGGCAAGAACTCAAACCTCATTGATAGCAAACAAGGAACTTCGGAGGTCCAAGGAGCAGTTGTGGCACCCTATTCTATCTCTGGCTGTAGCCATAGGAGAGGAGTGAAGGATAACACATAGGTGAGTGAGGTTGTTGAGGAACTTGAGCTCTCTCAGTTGGGGTCATTCTCAGGAGAATGGAGTCCCTGGCTCTTGCCACAAGGGGAGATGGATTGTCTGTTTTTGTCTGATTGCAGTTATAGTGGCAGAACTTCCTGTGAGTTCTGGTTGGAGCACCTGAGAGTAAACACATCCTGGGATATGAATAGAGACAGGAAATACATCTAACCCTGGATTATAAAAATGGGAATAACTAAATAGGACCTGGGGAAAACACACACACACACACACACACACACACACACACACACACACATACAAACACATAAACACATGTAAGACTGAAAATGAATGAATTCTCCAAGCTTGAGTTGCAGCAAATTTATAAAGAAACCCACACCAGGGCACAACACAGGGACAAAAGACAAGGGAACCCTGAGAAGAGTAAAAAATGCTGGGAAATGAAGCCTCCAGGGTACAAATTTTTAAAACACACATTCACCCTTGGGATCCCTTGGGAGACTAGTCACCCCAATGGATCCTGCAAACATTATAACTTCAACTAAATATACAGTTTCCAAGGGGAAATTACAACAATCTGGGAACAAAAGGAAACAAAAGAGAAAAAGAAACAAAGTCAATTAGGTGGCAGTCCTCTTTGGCATGACAAAGTACACATAAAACAAATATAGTCAACCCCCCAAAGTTCAAACTTGAATATCTGGTTTGCTCAGGATCTCCAGGAGCAGCATGCGGTCTCCACAGGCATCTCCATGGCATCCTCTGCAAAGAGTTCAGTCTCTGGATTCCAGGACGCAGAAAATTTCTTACCCTTAAAATTACTCTAAAATAACTTAAACTTTTCATTACAAAATAATAACACACATAATCCTAAAACCTGAATTAATATATTCCAGCATGCTAGGAATACTGAGACTTCAACAAAAAAAGTCAATAATTAAGTCTATTGTGCTGGTTGATCAAATAAAAATAAAGAGAGAAAAATAAGCAAGCAAAAAAGAAAAAAAAATCCAACTATTGATAGTTATGGGGACAGAGAAACTCAAAAGTCCATGCTTACACCCAGAGGACAGAGAAGTAAAAACAACTACAGAAAGGAAATACAATAAATTCCCACAAGATCAAAAAGAACTTTTGGAAGAACTTAAAAAAAAAGATGTCAAAAACCAAGAGAGAGATTGAAGAAAATTTAGAAAAAAATAAGAGCAATGCAAGAAAATCAAGAAAATTATAAAGAAAGCTTACCAAAATAGAAAGAGATCCAGAAACTCATGGAAGAAAATATTGTATTAAGAAATACAAAAGGACAAGGAAAAACTTCTTTCCTAAGAAAATAAGAAATAATAAAGTAAAATCAGAAGAATGAAATAATAGAGGAGAATATGAAACATCTGATCACAAAAGCAGTTCACCTGGAAAATAGATCAAGGAGACACAATATAAGAATAGTAGGACTCCAAGGAAGTTACAGTTAAAAGAAAGAGTTTAGATAGCATACCCCAAGAAATCATCAGGAAAATTGTCCAGAAATTCTAGATTCAGAGGGTAAAATAGAAATGGAAAGAATATACCTATCTTTACTTCAAAGAGATCCAAAGATGAAAATGCACATTTCATTGATAAAAGTAGAATATCATTAATTTAAATGATACATGAAGCAATCGAATGCTATTATACAGTAACTAGCATTCACGAAACTTTACTTTTGAAGAAATGAATCAGAATATTCCTAGTTCTTCAGTATTTCTAACTCTTTTAGGGAGGTCACAGTATGTCAAATCTCCAAATAGGAGAGTTGATATGAATAAAGTATACTTTGAGTGAAATCTAGGTCAGTTGAGATGAATTTTGGCTTTGAATATCAGGTGAAAGAAGTCATTTGTTCTGGTGAATTGTATGGTTGTGGTGTCAGGGACAGAGTAACAATTAGCAACAAAATATAGTGAATATATACAATATTAAAATTTTCATGTATATCTCTTAATCCTTACTTCAGACCTCTAAGGTGGATGCTATTTATTTTTTCCATCTCACAGATGAGAAAACTGAGACTGAGAAAAGTTAAGTGACTTTTGAGGATCAATAAGTGTCTGAGACAAGATTCACACTCAGGTCTTTCCCTCTCCAAGTATACTCTTCAGTATGCCTCATGGGAAAAAAGAGCTATTATAACAACAACAATAATAAGAGTTAACATTTATATAGTTTTTACTATGTGTAAGACAGTGTGCTAAGTGCTTTACAATTGTTTTTTTCATTTAATCCTCACAATATCTTCATTTTACATATAGAAGGTGCCTGAAGTTAGATTTGAATTTGATTCCAGGTCTGGCACTCTATCTACTATGCTACCTAGCTTCCCCCAAAATAATTTTTAGAATTTGCATTTTCATTTTCACTTTCAAAAATGGCCAATCCAAATAATTGCTAAAGACAAGACATTCAGCATTTATATTACTAGTAAAAAAGGATTTTAATTAATGTCCATTTTTTAATATTTCAGTATGAACCACTAGAAGCTAAGATAAAATTTTATATCAACATATATAAGGTCAGACAGCTGTTTCAGTAGATTGAGAGTAAGGCCTGGGGACAGGAGATTTTGGGTTCAGATCTGGCCATAGACACTTCCTAGCTGACCCTGAGCAAATCACTCAAACTCATTGCCTAGCCCTTACTGATCTTCTGACTCAGAATCAATAAACAGGATTGATTCTAAGACAGAAGGTAAGGATTTAAAAAGGAAAAAGCTAACATATTTAGCAAAATATATCTCTTGTAGTGCAATTCTTATAATGTCTAGTCAACTAAGGTTTTTCTAGTCAGTATTCAAAATAGTATCATAAACTGTACATTAAAGAAAGCATTAAGATTTAAAAGACATATCAATGAACTTAATATAAATGAATGAACATTGATTAAAATAGTTTAATGTTAATCAATAATTTCTAAGAGAGGATTATAGGAAGCCAATTACTAAACTTTGCCAAAAGAGAGAGGATTGTATCAGCTAATGATAGGGAGTACCTTGGTCTCTTGACATTTCTGAAATTATAGACAAGTATTTTATAAAAATAATGAAAAGATGATGGTGAAAAAGAAGCAGCAATCACAAAGAAACTTGTTTGGGTTGACCATCATAACCATTGGGTTAACATTTTCTTTTTGTTAGTGGTAAGTCAGGAAAATATCTTCATAAATCATATTTTGTCAAAATGTCACACTTTTATAAAGAAACTGAATATATATGCTCCAAATGGTCAGAATTTGTTGGATTCAAAAGTATTTGAATGACCAAATTCAAAAGGAAGTCATTTTTTGGTTAAAGTCATTTTCAAGGGCAGCCACTCATGGACTATCAAGCCTAAATCTTTATCTTTGGCCTTTTGGTACTCAGCTTTCTTATTAGTGTCCATAATAGAAGTATGTTTATCATATTTACCAAAGCGCAAACATGAGAGGGATAGCTAAAACTGTCAATAACAAAATCAGGATTCAAAAATCAACCAATCCACCTTTATTGAATGTCTATTATGTGCCAAGAACTATGGTTAAATACCAGGGACACAAGAAAAGGAACAAAAGATTGTTACTGCACTTTGGGAGTTTATAATTTAATGGTGAAGACAACATGCAAAGAAATATATACAAAGCAAACTATAGATAGGAAAAATGGGAAACAACAGAGAGAAAGCATTGCAATTAAAAATGGTTGCTTTTAGTAATGGGGAGCTAGATGGCACAGTAGATAGAGCTCTGGGAGTGGAGTCTGGAAGACTCATCTTTCTGATTTCAAATCAGGCCTCAGACATTTACTAGCTGGGTGACCATGGGCAAGCCACTTAACCCTGTTTGCCTCAGTTAGAGAAAGGCAGGGAAAACCATCAAGTATCCTTGCTGGGGAAACTCCAAATAGGGTTACAGAGTCAGACAGGACTGAATAACAAAGCTCTTAAAGATAAAAGATGGGATTTTAGAAGAAGCTTAAAAGAAGCCAGAGAAATCAGTACATAAAATTGAGGAAGAAGAGCATTGAGGACATGAGGAAAAGCCCAGAACTGAAAGATGGAGTCTTATGTTTGTGTAACAGTCAGAAGGGCAAGCTAGAATGCTGTGTCCAGTTTTATGTTGAAATTTAATAAAACTTAATATGAAGTATTATACTTAAGTTAAAAAAAAATCAGCTTTCCAGGTGGTATGACTAGATCACGGTTCATCTGAGAATGTTCGGGGAATTTTAGTGAAATACAAGTTTATCATGCTAGTCAAAAATTAATAAGATTTTAGTTTATATTGAGAGACATTCAGAATAAAGAAGATAATTGTTTCCCCCTGTATTATTTATGCATTTCTTCAGAATATGGATTAATTTTGTTCACTTCTGATGTCCAAACTTTAAAAAGACATTTTTCTGAAGTGTGTCTAGAGGAGGGTGATTGGAATGGTGAGGAAACTACATATGGTTACTTGGTAAGGGGAAAACATAGGTAGATATGATAGCTTTTTTCAAATATTTGGATTAGCTATCATATGAAAGAAGAATTTGACATTTTGGGGGGAGTTGCATTCACATTCAAGAAATAAGTAGAAATTGTGAAGAGGCAGATTCTGTATTCAATATGAGTTTAATGTGATACTGAGATTCAAGTACAGCATTTCTAGGAATGACTTCGTGAAGGTTTCTATAAGGAATAAAGGAAGACAAGACTATGGAAGGAACTGAGCTATCATGAGAGTAAGTTTGAAATGTGGACATTCCAGTTTGATCATAAAAAAATTCCCCTGTTTTTCCCTAAATAATACTGAAAGATGACTTATTCAGGTTACAGTCATGGGCATTATGTGTAGAGTGCTGGGGTTCCAATTTTGAGAGAGAGAGAGAGAGACAGACAGACAGACAGAGAGACAGACAGAGACAGAGAGAGACAGAGACAGAGAGAAAGACAGAGAGACAGAGAGACAGAGAAGAGAGAGAGAGAGAAAAGAGAGAAAGAGAGAGACAGAGAAGAGAGAGAGAGAGAGAGAGAGAGAGAGAGAGAGAGAGAGAGAGAGAGAGAGAGAGAGAGAGAGAGAACAAAGCAAGGGACAAACGGAAAGATGATCTCCATTTATTGTGACAAAAAGGGAGACTTTTATAGATAGCAAAATGCTAAACATTACATTATTTTTGGGGGGGTGTTGCTTTCCCACAGGATATTGTTTATGAGATGACTTTACATAAGAACATTATCAGGGTTCCTTTACAAATGTAAGCATTGAGAAAGACAGACAGCTAATCTATTCTGCAGAGCTTCAGGAAAGGAAGATCTGGTTCTTACAGTCATGATACCACAAAGACTTCTTTGCTCTTCAGAATGAGGAAGGATTCAAAGTTTGATGATGACCATACTGGGGGGGGGGGGGGAGGAATCTTTTCTTATCTAAGTTATAGCCCAGAGAACAGCTGTGCTGTAAACTGAGACTGGCCTTGCCAAGAGTCAGGCAAACCCACAAGCATGTCTTTTCTGGCTGCTTTTCCTCAGTGGGTCTAATTTGTCTTAGGCTCCTCCATAGGTTACCAATGTGGAAGGTGTGCTGATTTTGTTGGTATGTACATTTCCTCCATGAATCTCAACTCCTCTTTACCTTGGGAGACATCCTTTGTGGATTGCTGTGAGCCTAGCAATATCATTTGGTTGTCAGATCAACTTTCTATCAGCTGACCATGTTCCATTCTGAAATGATCTATGTCACTATTTAGATGACTGAATAGTTGGCCTCTGTACAGGCGTTCAAGGCTTTTCTGTGTGATAGGATTGCCAGAACTTATGCTCTGCTAGCATAGGCTATGATTATCCAGAATGACCTCCATTAGATTTGGAGGAGAATTTTAGTGGAGGTAAACCACCTAAAATGAAAAAATCACACACAAAAAAAAACATTGGTCTTACTGCGTATATTCAACCTTAATATTTTTGTATCCCATCAGAGTGATATGAAGCTGACAAAACTCTCAAAGGATTCTTTATAAATGAACAGTTGCCTAAAATTTCCAGCATCTCAGCCTCTTCATTTGTAAAAAAAAAATATCTGGGGGAGGGGATGGAGAGAGAGAGATTTTGTGAACTCTAAGGTCCCTTTAAACTCTAAAGTTTTATGATTCTATGATTCTATATCAAAAGTCACCCTTAGAAAGATATACCTGGCATTATCTAAGCAGTGTTTTTATTTGACAAGAGATGGACTGAATGGAGGTTAATTACTATATCATAATAATTCAGGTTTAAAAACCCCAGCACTTTAGCCTGAAATATTTGGAAAATTCTTTCCTCAAAAGTAGATTAACTGGGTAATTGCCTCGATTTTTCACCTAAATTTGCACGTGTAGACATAGGCTCACTGAACCACAGTGAGTGATCATAAAAGTAATAAAATTAGAATTCTATTAAACACATTCATCCTCCTTAGCAGTGCAAAAATTTAAGAGTGAACATAAGGGAAAAATCTATAATGGGTTAAATTGAGTGGAATGATTTAATTGAACCCTGTTTTAAAAAAAGCAGATGCTATATAAATCATGCCAGTCCTCATCAGAATGCTCTATATAAGAATTTTGATTTTAATCTGAGAGATACAGCTTGTCTATGGCCATATGCGTGGGTGTGTGTATACACACATGTACATATAACTTATCATGACATACATCCTCATAGCACATTATGGAGTGAATACATACACACAAACAAGCCAATATATATTCATACCTAAATATGCAGAGTAGCCTTTCAGTCTTATGGATATTTCTAGAATGTAAGCTCCTTGAGAACAGGAACTTTCACATTTTTGCACTTATTTATCCGATAATCAGAATAATGTCTATCAAATATAGGCATTTAATAAATGATTATTGATTGATTTATCTTTAGTCATTAATGTAAGTGGCTGCATTTAGGTCCTGGCAAAATATAGTCTTTGAGAAGGCGACAGAGGGGAGTGATTAATGGCTTGGAAGAATGACAGCTATGAGATCAAGTAGATAGTGTCCAGCCTGTAGTCAGAAAAACCAGAGTTCTAATGCTTACTAGCTGTGTGACCTTGGTCAAGTCACTCCTGCTTGCCTCAGTTTCCTCATTTGTAAAATGAGCCAGAGAAGGAAATGGCACACCTCTCCAGTAACTTTGCCAAGAAAACCCCAAATTGGGTCACTAAGAGTCAGACACACTGGAACAACAACAATAATGGAATCCATATCTCTATTAAGGAAGATCCAATCTGAGTTATGTCAGAGTCCATTTTGAGTATTTGTGCTTTAGCAACTTCTACATCAATTCAGGTTTCCATAGGGGGAGTAGGATAAACATGGGATGGTGCAGCAGAGAGAGGGCTGAATTTGGAACAAGGTGTCTTTGGTTCAAATCTTGACACTGTTTGGATTTTCTTAGGCAACTCCTTCATCTCTCCAGGTTTCTTTATTCATAAAAAGAGAGGATTTGAATATTATTTTTAAGATCTCTTTTTAATCCTAATCAGGTTGTCAGGGCATAATCCTTAGACCAGGCCTTATTTAGATGAAAAGAGAACTCCATAGGAAATCATTTATAAGGTTGGATTTGGGGATGGATTATTGGGGGTGGGAGAATAGAGGAGAGTATTTTTTATTATTAAAACTCAGGCTAGGATTCTTAAAAGAGATATAATATTTAGGCTTTTGAATTATGAAAGAAAGTGGCATGGCCTAGGCCTAACCTTTTCACAATGTAGTAAGAAGCACGACAATCAAAAAGGATAAAACTTGTTCTGTGCTGATCTTACTCTGGGCCCGCTGGTCTAGGTCCAATTTCTGTGAGATGTCAAAGCTTCCCCTCTTGTTCTCCAATGATTTTAAAAGGATAAAACTTTTCATTCTATACTTAGAGAGAAGGTTTGAAATGTGACCAGGCTGGGAGAGAGAAAATGGGATCAATTCCAAGGACTCCAATACTGCCACCATGCTGCAATCCATCTAGGAATTTGTGGACAAATTTTAGGCAAGGCCTGAGGCTCACTGAGGTTACACCAAGCTTGTAAGTATTAAGGGCAAGATGTGAGTTTAGGTTGACCTGACTCACAGTTCAGCACACTTTCTCCTGATGTTTAAAATCATAATAATACCTAACATTTTATGACAATTTAAAGTTTTCAAATTTATTTGAAATTTAAAAATTTATTTAAAAATTTTTGCAAAAACTTCAAATTTATTTGCATTTAACAAATATTATATAATTTTATCTTTAAAACGACCCTAGGCGGTAGTCACTGTGATTATTTTAATTTTACAGATGAGGGAATGTAATGTAGACTGCATTTCAATGCTTTGCTCAGAATCATATAGCTTGGAAATTTCTGAGGAAGGATTTCAATGTTCTAACTCCAGGAATAGTGCTCTATCCACTATTACAATTTTCCAAGGGTCACACAGTGAGTGTCTAAGCGTCTAAAGCCAGATTTGAACTCAGGTTTTTCTGACTACAGGCTGGAAGCTCAATCCACCAATTAATTTTTCATATGAATCCTTCCTTAGAAGGATGAGTAAAAATAAAAAAGTTCTCAACTGTGGAAGAAAGAGGAAATTGTAATGGGTAGAGGGAAAGATTGAACTGAAGAAAAGTCAGGTTATAATTAGTGGTCAAATTTATTTTTTCACAGTTTTACTAATGAGTCAGTGCTCCCTTGGAGCTTGGACAATTTTTAAAGTTTGAAGAAACATATACCATAGACTTTTACTTATAAATACATTTGTCCTCTAGAATTTGGATAAACCACAAAGCAAAAAATATCTTTAAAATGATTAAAAAGAAAAAAAACTAAGCAGAGAAAAATCTTGTACCTTATAAGCTTCCTTATATAGCTCAATCCAGGAGGATAAAAAGATGGAGGACATGTGATATGTGAAGGTGAGAATGATGGGACTATTTATATGTCTGTATATTTGAGTCCTTCTGCATGCTGACCTCAGATGCTCACTTATACTCCTGAAGATTAAATCATTTTCTTAGTACATTAAAAGTCTCAGAAAAAGATAAGATCATGGGTAATATTATTGAACTATACACCTCTTTTGACATGTTACCTGAAAAGCTCTGTCTGGATCTACATAGTTTCTTTATTCTCAAACAGGAATCTCAAAACCCAAGGAATGAATTTAAAGATAGACTAAAAACATCCACTGATGTTTCTTCTTAAAATCATTTTTAAAAAGTAGTCATTTGATACTATTTCAAGTTTCTCTGATCATGTTATTTTTAAAATGCAAAAAGGTCTAAAATGTGTAAGTCCTGTCAAATTGTTAGGTTGTTTAAGGGAATTATAATACAATTGCATATGTGTGTGTTTTTATTAAAGAAACTGTGGGTGATAAATGAAAGATTTTGGTAGAAAGCTAGAGAAATTATTCCTATAATCTACAGAAATTGTATTTAAAAACATATTGAATATCAAGATCTTGAATGTATTTTTCCTGTGGTCATCTTATAGATTTAGGTAGGCTTCAATACTTCCAAATTATGACAGTTACACCTTGGAGTCAGAATCAAATGTGTTCTCACTGTACAATTGCTTATAAGTTTACCAATTTATAATTTTTTTCAGGATTTTGAGTGATTACATATTTCTCTCAGCGTCTATTTTTATGGGATACAGAACTAAATCATATCAACAAACAAATGATTTCTAAACCTCATCTCATGCTTAAAGGACTTTTTGGGTTAGAATTGAATTTGTTTGAAATTGAAAAATCTAGTAGAGCCAAGGGCAAATATAAAATGAGATCATGGCAAATTGTATTTTCATTATAGTCCTTTAACATTATGTTTTACTGGAAATTATTTTAAAATATATTATTCTTCTAAATATCCCTGTTAATATTATTTTACGATAAGTTGTTATGTATTACCTTAAAAATTCAAAATATTAAATTACTTTTAATTTAATTAAATAAACATTAAGTAAAAATAAATATTTCTTATGTGTGAAAGTAAAAAACAAACAAACAGGATAGTATAGTTGTAGATAAACAACCAACTTCAGAGAAAGATTTGAGTTCTAGTCCTCTCTCTTTCCCACCCTGGATGAGCCATTTAACTATCAAGTAGCCATCAAAGACTAGAAGCAGCAGAAATGTTATCCATTCTGCATTGGTAGAGAGATCTTCCTAAACTAAATCCTAAAAGTGAGAGCTGTCCAACAGTAGAATGGGCAGCTTTGAGAAGTAGTGGCGTCCCCTTCGATGGTGGTCTTCAGTCAGAGGTTGGATGGGTGTGTGTTGGGTATGGAAGTAAGGATTCCTTTTGTGTTTGGTTAGATTAACAGGCTGCCAAGATTTCTTCCCGCTTTCAGATTCTATCAAATTCCAACTTTGGACCTCCTTCTTGTTGCTGTCCTCAAACTCCTAAAGCTTATATAGGGATAACAAACTTATAAGTACTGCAGATAGTCCATTGTTCAATAAGCATCAGCGTCCCCTATGTGTCAGGAGCCGTGCAATGAGCAGGAATGTAATGAGAGTCAAAAGACAGACTATGAATTATAGAACAGATGACATTCTTTGATAGGGGGAATTTCCTCACTGGGAACATCTTACGTAGATAAAATCATGAGTTTAGATTAAAAAATATGTATATAAGGCAATGTGCTAGGCACTGGAGGTAAAAATTAAATGAAACAACCCCTCCCATCAAGCCTACATTTACTGGGTGGGGAGAATTATTATAATAAGTGCACAGGGAATAAATATAAAGTATATACAAAATAATGCATTATAATTCCATGAAGGAAAATAACTAATTACTTTTAAATATGTTCAACATATAATGACAATATTCCAAGGTAATTTTATTAGATATATATATATCTCAAAGGTAATTTTATTAGGGATATATATATATATCAAAGGTAATTTTATTAGGGATATATGTATATGTGTCCCCTATAAAATATATATACATGTATATAATATATATGCATATAGGAAATTCATAAAATCATATACATGCACTTTAAACTGAAAGACATAAAAGCTCAGTTTTTAATCACACATTGGAATGTTGGCAGAATGCCTAAGACATAATGCTGCTTAATTATCATAGCCCTGGAACAGCACACACTGTCAATATTGTGATGATCACCTCTATTTAGTAAATAGGTCACATTTCATTTGCAGTTGCAGCAAAGAATTTGCATGTCAGACACTTCCATTTATCTACCAACTCCTTTGTGGAAAAAGCTCTGGAAAATCCCGCTTGCATCATCAGATATTAGACTAAACCATCCTGTAATTTAGCAGTTAGGAAGACAAAAGGAATCCACCTGCTTGAAGTGTGTAGACAGGGATACAAGCAGAAGAATGGCTGTGTCTTCCATATAATTTGCATTTTTCAACTATAATGAACAGATCAAAATGATAATTTATCACCAGCCTAGAAGTTCCCCTGTGGAATATGGCTTTCATAGGAGGTCATTTTATTATATCTTTATTAGACAACCATGTGTTCATTTTGTATTGAAATGAAAATAGGTAGCAACAAGGAGCTTTAAAATAACTATACCATATTTTAATGTACATAAGGGGAAATGATATAGGAACATGAATGCAAAGTATTAAAATGTTAATATTAAAACGTGATTATAAATATTCTAAACATCATGTATATATGCCAATTTAAAAAATCACTGGTGTTTAAAGGAGAGAGGGGAAATAAGAAGGAAAAATAATCTCTTGTAACTAGGCTTGTCTTGTAACTAGCTAGTTACTAGACAACTAGCTTGTCTAGTAACAAGTGATGTCTTCATTTTCAGATTTCATTGTTTGGAAAGAAAACTTGTCCTGAAGATAGGGCATAAGTTCTTTCAGGGAAAAGTCTAGTTTTCTTTTTTGTCTTTGTATCTGCAGCACCTATTATATAGTAGGATTTTAATAAGTGAATATCAATTGATTGATTTTTTTAACCTGAGTGTTATACTTACATTACAGTATTGAGAAAAAATAAATCTCTGAGCTTTGAATATAACTCTCCTTTTAAAAACTCCAGAGGGGGAAGCAGAGTGGCTCAGTGGACTGAGAGTCAGATCCAGAGATGGTAGGTCCTGGTTCAAATTTGGCCTCAGATAATTCCTAGCTGTGTGACCCTGGGCAAGTCACTTAACCCCCGTTGCCTAGTCCTTACTGCTCTTTTGCCTTGGAACCAATACACAAGACAGAAGGCAAGGGTTTAAAAAAAAAGCCTCCTAAAAAGCCTCCTGAAATATGACACAGAACATCATAAATTTGAGGTTAGAAAGGGCATAGATAACACGTAGCACAGGTTTTTATCTATCATTTTTCTTCAGTTGAAGAAATTGAGACCCATAGTCACATAGATAGTATATTGAAAGCTAGCACACCTTCCACTATACCCTATTGTCATTCCCACCCTGAAAATGTGAATAATACAGTTGAGAAGACAGAAGGACATAAATGAAACCATGAAAAAGAAAAACTGGAATGTTCAATGGAAGTACAAAGAAACGAGGTAAGTATGGACTGGAGTAGATGCTGACTACCATGAAGAACGTGGGACTTGTGCTGGGTGAACAGAATTTAGGCAGATAGATAGGAAAAGGGAAGGCATTCTAAGAAAAGGGAACGATCTGAGAAAATAGACAAAATACTGGGATATATTTCATCTGTCTATGTAAGTGACATTTTTTTGGGGGGAGCATTATTCAAATAGAAGGAAGGAGAATAAAAAAGTTTGCTAAGTAAGAAAAACTATTTTCTTCTGCATTGTAATGGCAAGCACAAAAGCATCAAGTAAACATCAAGGACTTCCCATTTTATATATTTTAAGATAGTAAAATTTCTTTATGCATTCCCATTCTTCCATAGTTTCTAAAGCTGTTATTCTTAGAAGATGTAATTTCTGGTTCTAAGATGGAAGTTGTATTCAAAATGCAACCTGTAATTCTCCAATATGGAATTCTGCTATTGAATATCATTCAGCTCTAAAAATAGCAGTCCACCCAATTCTCTAAAATATGTCTTGTGTCAGAGCCAACAAATGATAAAGAATAGAACACGTAGCATAGAGTAAAGAGTTCTAGATTTTGGCTACGAAGACCTAAGTTTCAGTCCCAGATTTGCTACTTGTTACCTGTATGACCTTGGGCAAATTACATAGCCTCTCACCTGCAATATTCTTTTCTATAAAATTGGGGGTTTGGACAAAACAGCCTCTAAGATCTCTGCCAGCAAGGGTCTTCTG
Organism: Monodelphis domestica; assembly: GCF_027887165.1. Taxonomy (NCBI): domain Eukaryota; kingdom Metazoa; phylum Chordata; class Mammalia; order Didelphimorphia; family Didelphidae; genus Monodelphis; species Monodelphis domestica. The sequence goes on from NC_077228.1 coordinate 471,354,790, forward strand.
ATTTTATCATGAACCTTTTTGTTATAGCTCTTCACATAATTTTATATACAACTATGGACAAATCAAAATATAAACATTTAACTTAGAAAGAATAATGTTATTATATTGTTTCACATTACCTATTAAGAAAGGTATATTAAACAAAAGTAATAGGGTGGAAAATCGGTTTGATACTATACAAATAATGATAATTTAATATAATTTAGGTGTAAGAAAAGCAAGAGCAAGGAAAAGAAGCAGTTCTCTGACAGAAACACATCGCTGAAATAATCCATCACTGTTACATCACTTGCTTAACTCTGTCTCTTTCTCTGTTTTGAATCCTGACTCTTTCTGCTTCTGTGTCCATCCATCCATGAATCTATCATCTGTCTGTCTAGGTATAATAAAACATGCATGCATGCACATGGACATATATCACATATTCCATATGTACACATAGGTGTATGTTGTATATGTTTACATATACTAGATCTATACAATATGTAAAGATGTATATATACATATTCCACTTGCAAAAAATATTTTAGGTACTATACAAAATTAAAATGTAATAATATTGAGCATTTATAAAATGAAACAGAAGAAGAAATTAAAATGAACAGAGAAATAGATATACCTGGTACCTGGGATATTGGCTCCTGTAGTTAAACCCTGAATTTAGCTCTGAACTTCTGCCACTTGGTTACCATAGTTACCAGCTGCAGCCTTCTGCTTTAAAACATTTCCCTCTCACCTGTCCTCAAAAAAGGTTTAATCTCCTTGGTACAATCTCTTATGTGTGTCAGGTCTTTATTTCTTGTCTGGGTTCTTTTTCTTCCAAACTTTGAATGGGGTTAACATTATTATGATTTTGATTATGATTATTATTATCACCATATTAAAGCCATTTTGAACAGAACAAAATAGACAGTTATTGAGCATCCTAAACAATATTTCTACTGCACAGCTGAAGATAGACATTTAAACAAAATCACAAAACCAGAAAAATTTCTTCTAATTTTGATCTTTTCAGCTTTTAATAGATCATTCATTAATGATATTATTTGACTCAATTTAACAAACATTTATGAAATACACATTAAGGGTATGTGCAGGGAATTGTGGTAGGTAATTGGGATCAAAAGACAAGCATGAAATTGTCTTTGTAGTCAAAGAAGTAATATCCTGGAGACAACTCAGAAACACACACATGCACATGCTATAGCATCACCTTAGTAAACTAAAAGAATGAAAAGCCAAGAAAAAGATCATTTAATAAGATTTTTGTATTGACTATGGCATTCCTTCTTAGCCAACTGGTTCTCAAACATTTTGGTCTCAAACTTTACACTCTTAAATTATGGAGGATCCCAAAGAGCTTTTTATATGTTGTCTAGATGAATCAATATTTACCATGTTAGAAGTTATGATTGATGATAGAATTTAAGAGTATTTGTTAATTCCTTAAAAACAGACCCACATATTGACATCAATAAATTTTTAATTAAAAAATAACTACATTTATTTACTTATTTATTTATTTTTAGTCAATTTAGAACATTATTCCTTGGTTACAAGAATCATATTCTTTCCCTCCCTTCCCTCACCCCCACCCTTCCCATAGCCGATGCGCAATTCCACTGGGCATTATATGTGTCCTTGACCAGAACCCATTTCCATGTTGTTGATGTTTGCACTGGGATGATCATTTAGAGTCTACATCCCCAGTCATATCCCTTTGATCCATGTATTCAAGCAGTTTTTCTTCTGTGTTTCTACTCCCACGGTTTTTCCTCTGAGTGTGGATAGTGTTCTTTCTCATAAATCCCTCCGAGTTGTTCGGGATCACTGCATTGCTGCCACTAGAGAAGTCCATTACTTTCGATTGTACCATCCGTCTCTGTGTATAAGGTTCTGCTCCTTTCACTCTGCATCAATTCCTGGAGGTCACTCCAGTCTCCATGGAATTCCTCCACTTTATTATTTCTTTTAGCACAATAGTATTCCATCACCAACATATACCACAATTTGTTCAGCCATTCTCCAATTGAAGGGCATCCTTTCATTTTCCAATTTTTGGCCACCACAAAGAGCGCAGCTATGAATATTCTTGTACATGTCTTTTTCCTTATTATCTCTTTGGGGTACAAACCCAGCAGTGCTAAGGCTGGATCAAAAGAAAAATGACTATTTTAAAAACAAAAACAAAATAAGAATCACATTGTTTTAAATATTTTTTCAAATCTTTTTTTACATTTAGTTTAATGGAAAACAACTAGATGGGTTCTCAACTCTGCTTCTGGATTCTGTTGTATTATGTTTTGTTTGAAGAAAACCTGGCCTCTTAGAAATATATAATTAGAAAAGGGAAGAATATGTTAATAATAATTTTTATATTTTAGAATTTTGATGTAATAATTTTGACTGAAGGAACCTCCTGAAAAATCTCAAGGATCTCTAAGGATGTATACTTTGAGACCCAGGCTATATAGTGATAGGGTTGACCACAGATGTTTATGAAAAATAATATTAAATTAAGAATATGCCTTTTTAATAGAATAAATTTAAGAAAAACACAAACGCAAAAATGGTACTGTAAGACTTGCCTAAGCAGGACAATGCAAGTGCCATCCTATTATGCCAGTGACATTGATAAAACATATATCTTGTGCACTTTCTAGCTTGTCCATTTAGACAGTGGTCATCTCTTACAATTCCTTATAATACCCTTACCTTCTATCTTAGAATAGGTACTAAGAATTGGTTACAAGGCAGAAGAGGTAAGGCCTAAGTAATTGGGGTTAAGTGATTTCCCCAAGGTCATACAGCTGGGAAATGTGTGAGCTCAAATTTGAACCGTGGACCTTTGGGCCTGGATCTCTATCCACTGTACCACCTAGCTGCTTCTGAAATACAGATTAAAAAAAAACAAAAGAAAAAAAACCCTTTCCTTCTGTCTTAGTGTCAATTCTAAAACAGAAGAGTAGCAAAGGCAGGACAATTAAGATAAAGTAACTTGTTGAGGGCTGAGTGTCTGAGTCTATATTTGAACCCAGGTCTTCCTCACTTAAAGCCCAACGCTGTGTCATCTACCTGCCTTTATTAAAGAATTAAAGAAGGCAACTGAGGATATGCCCCAGCAGTACCAGTACCATGTCCCTCTCTCTACCTCTTTTCTTTCTCCCAAACTCCTACCCTTGGATGAAAAATCTCTACTACCTCTCTCTACTCTGTGCTAATTTCAAAATTAACTTCCTCTTTTCTCAAATTTGTAGTAACTTCAGTTCTCAGGGAGATCTGTTATCAGACAGCTCTAAAATTGTCACATACATTTTTGGTTAACTTATCCTTTCCTTTTGTCAAGGATGTCATTTAGCTCTTTCACAAAATCCTAGATTATGCCTTAAAGTAGTCTTAAAGATTGTCTCGCTCAACATTTTTATCTTATAGATGATAAAACAGATGGCTAGAAAAATTAAGTAATTTGTCCTTGGTGTTATAACTAGAAAGTAGGTTATCTGGATTTTGAACCTAACTCCATATCTATCATTCTTGCAACTATACCACACAGTATGTTCTTTAAATAGAAGGAAAAAAATGTAATTGATTGTGTGGGTTTTAAAGTGTTGTGGCTAGGAGAACTGCATCCCCCAGTGTCCCTCAGTGGCTCCTCCCTACTACATCCTGGTGTGGGATTGGCCTTGAATGGACCAGTCCTGTGCTGGGCGGTTGGGGTGGGAGGGAGCACGCCCCCTACTTCCTGGCATTGGATTGGTCTTGAATTGGACCAATCCTATGTGAGGGAAGGACCACGTCCTCTACTTCCAGGCATGGGATTGGTTTATATAAGGACCAATCCCACATCTTGGAGGGAACTTTGAATTGAACTTGATTCAAAGTTTAGAAGGTTAGATAATTTCAAGCAGGGAAAAATTCTGGTTGTTTTTTCTTTAATAAAGTTTTAAAAAAAGGATCAAAAGGGTAGAGTTTTTCTTTTATTATCTTCAGTTGCTAAGAGAAATACTAGTTCTAGTCCAAGGAATAGGCAGAATGTCAGCACCTTGAGGGAAGGAATTATTTCATTCTTTAGTTTTAGTTTAGTTGTTTTATTGGCATTCAAAATATGATAAATGTTTGTTGAATTATTGATGTAACCCTATGTTCAAAAGATCATTTGTATGGGATTTGCTCCTCATTGGTGGAGATGGATTACTTAAAATTCCATTACTCTGTGCAGGGCCTGCAGAAATGGGGAGATATAGAGAAAAATCTGGGTAATTCTGGCTTCCAGAATAGAGAAAGAAGACATACAATTCCAATTTCTCTTCAGGACCTCGAAAGGAGAAAGACTGGAAAGAAGTCAACAGGTAAAGAAAGTAATAGTCTCTATTATGTTCCTATTCCCAACTTGCTACACTATAGATATTGAGGAATTCCCTTTTGAGTGAGATCTGGAATTTTCTCTTTCTCTTGGTCTGAGCTATTATATTCCCAATGGAGAGCTCATTCACTCTGTATTGTCTGCTATATATTCTTCTATGTATACCTAATGTCTGTTTTGCTATCATCTTGTATAAATAGATATTTTTGCTATTTGCTATGTGTATTCATCATGGAACTGACATTTGGTGGGAAAGGAGTCAAGCTTTGGATATACAGCTTAGAGTTCTGCTTTATTTTTGAGTAATAGAGATCAGGAGCTTGACTTGAACTTAAAAATTATTTCCTATAGACTAATAATATTAAAAGCGAGTTGATATAATTCTTGTCAGATATTCTTTCTCTCAGAGGAGGGAAGGGTGTTGGTCCCAGTTTTCTTTCCACTATAGAAGGAATCAAAATCTTTCTTGGAAAGGAAGAGGAGAAAAAAGTTAGAGATGTCTATTCTTGTCTTCCTGTGAGCCACATCAGGACAAATCCACATGGAGATATATAACTTACATGGGCCCAAAACAAAACCACATTCACATCCTCTACTACATGAAAAAATAACAAATCTCACTCATGAATAACAGGAAATACCGAAAACAGAGTGCTGCATAGGACAATAATAATTTATTACCTTCTCACTGTTTTGAAATAGTAGACAAGTACTCATGGACTAATACAACTTAAAGTAGACAAGAGGGACATTTTGGGGGTAGGAAATAAAGCAAAGGTAGAACTTAGTTCCCTTCCTTTCTCTATAAAAACAAAAATGACATATTCCCTTATATAAACCTATCTTGTGGATGAAAGGTACAAAGAAAATATAAAAGATTTTAAATATTGAGCTCTTTGAATAACTATTGCTGAAATACTATCCAGGTATGTTGGAAACATAGGTAGGGATTTTTGATGTACTTCCTCTAGATAGAACACTGTCCACCTAGTCACTTCTACCCCACTGTGGTTCATAAGTTAATCAAAACTCAGAAGCTGAGAGGGTCACAGAGGATCATTAAAGGATAATAGAGGACTTAAGGCTGGGCAATTCATTGCCCTTTCTTCTTCTAGTAGTAAAATCAATTTTAATACAAATACGTTTCTGTTTGAGGGAGCTGAATCAGAGTAATGAAATGGTCTGAAACATTTTAAACAAAAGTTAATCCAGTTTAATTTGTCATGACCTGGAATCATGTTAATTTGGCTGCCACTATCATCTGGTACACACACACACACACATTTGTGTATGTAGAAGTCACTGAGTGGGTTCCTGAATCGGAAGTTATAAAACAAAAGTGAGATTATTACCCTTTTTTATTCTCCTCTGAAAGGATAGCTGTGTGACACAGTTCACAACTACCAAGTCAGGAAGCCCATTTTTATTCACATCTCTCCCCTCAGGGGCAGCATCTGAGGAGGTGTCCTCTTCTGGGCTCAGATGGGTCTTTTCCTCTCCATGGTTAGCTTTTTTTGGTGACTTCTCAATCCCTTGAGTCACTTTCATTCTATATCTGTACCAGGAGTGTACATCTCTGCTTCCTCAATTTTGTCATTCTCTCAAAAGAACGAATTCTTGAACTGCTTAATTGTATGTGCCTCTTTGAAGTAGATGAGGAGGTCAAGTGGCATAGGAAGTGAGATCTTCAGTTGGATTTCCAATATTTTGAAGGGATTCATGGAGGAATGTGGGGAACTATATATCCAGGGGAATTTGCTTTTCCTTTTTTAAAAAAAAAACCCTTACCTTCTGCCTTAGAATCAGTACTAAGTATCAGCTCCAAGGCAGAAGAGTAGTAAGGACTTGATCAGTGGCATATAACTAGGAAGTGTCTGAGCCCAGATTTGAACTGGGTTCCTCTGGACTCCTGGCCTGGCACTTGGTCTATGTTGCTACCTAGCTGCCCAAATCTAGGGGAATTTCCACACTCCATGATTAAATTTCATTAAGCCCATTCTTTTTGTATGGATCATGGAGATGTAAATGGCAAGCCACTTGACTACCTTTTCTTAGAAAACCCCAAATGGGATCATAAAGAGTTGGAAATGACTGAAAAAAAAGTGAACAACTTATTGCATCAATTGAGCTGAGGGTAGAGGAGGAATCTCCTTTAAAAATATGTCAAATAGAATCTCAGATCTAGAAGGGATCTTATATGTATTTAGACTAAGCCCATAATCTTACATAGGAAGAAAATGAAGTTTCTGGAAAAAAAATAGGTCTAGAACTCCCAAAGCATGTCTTATATTAAACAAATTTGGATTCTGCCCTCATGCCTATAATTTTCTCTCCCTCCTCATTATATTCACACTCATCCCCCAAATTCTTCCTTCTTCCTAATTTCTGTATTGCTGTCAAAAATGCCACAATCTTCTCAGTCACCTAAGCTTGAAACTTAAATGTCATCCTCAATTTTTCATTCTTTCTCACTTCCTGTAGCCCATCAGTTGTCAAGTCATGTTGCTTTAACCTTTAAAACACCCTTTTCACATATCCACTTCTCTCCTCTGATATTATTACGTCAAGCTCTACTATTGCAATAGTCTATTAGTAGGTATTTTTTGCCTAAAGCCTCTTTCCAGTCAAATCCATCCTCCCCTCTCTTTCAAAGTGATCATCCTAAAGTGAAATCCTCAACATGTCAACTCTCTACTCCCAATTCATTAAACTCTAGTGGTTTCCATCTGCCTCTAAGATAAATTCTTTTCTCTTCTAAAGCTCTCAATAACCTGTTCCCTTTCTTCCTATCTATTCTAATCTTTTTTTTTTATATTTTACTCCTTTCCAAATACTCTATGATCCAGTGACTCTCTTCCTCTTACTGTTCTTAACTGTTCCTGTCTTCTTACTACTTTCATTTTCACTGACTGCCTCTCCTGCCTAGAATTCTTTTTTACCTTCCTCTTCATTATTAGATTCCTTCAAGTATCAGCTGAAATCTTACTTTCAACAAGAAGACTTTCCTATTCTCACTTAGTCTCAGTGCCTTCTCTCATAGACTACCCCCAAATTGCCCCACAGGTAGTCTTTCTTATACATAATTTGAATATTGTGAACTCCTTGAGAACAAATAGTGTCCTTTGCCTTTTTTAGTATTCTTGGTGCCTAATATAGTGCCAAGTACATTGTTGGCACCTAACAATTGCTTGTTGACTCGATTCATAATATTTAGAACATATAAGAACACACATTTTTAATGAAATTGTGTATATGTGTACAAAAACTCTTCCAAAGTGTATTCCATTGTTTGACCATTGCATTGAAGTGACCATGGAGTTCTAAGGCTTTTATTAGTGTAGTGCTAGTTATGATAGGTAACACTAAGTAGGTAAGGCTTTGAGTGTGGGTCTAGTGGTAGATGAGGTACATTCTCCAAAGACCAGAATAAGGACTGAAAGAGACTTCAATACAAGGCATGACATTAAATGATGCATTGTTTTTGCTCTTATTACTCAGGAAGCTTTTGTAGATTTGGTAGTAGTATAAATAGTACTAGAACAAAAAGGAATTTACCTCTTATGACTCTTAAAGTATGATCTTTAAACAATAACCAATAAGCTGATGCAATTCTAGAGAAATTAATCATTTCCAAATTGACAATTCTTTATCTTTTTTATTTTTAAATTAACAATTATTTTCTTTCTTTCCCCTAACCTCACTCATTTAAAAGGAAAACCCTTATAACAAGTATGCTTAGTCAAACAAAACAAATTTCCATATTGTCCAAATCCCCAAAAATGCATGTTTTATTCAGAATCTTGATTCTACTAATCCCCTGATAGGAGGTGAGTAGCATAGTTCATTAATAATCTTCTGTAATGATTGTTGGTCATTGCATTGGTTATAATTCTCATGTTTCTCAAAGGTTTTTGGTTTTCATAATGGCATTGTTATTATTGTATAAATTATATCTCTACTTCAAGAAATTAAAGAAGAGATTGCAGTTTTTCCATGGAATGTTGAAAAAAGGTCTTGTTATGCCCCAGAGATATAATGAAGGTCACACAAAAATTACATAATAAGGACATTTTGCATCCTTAAAAAATCCAAAACACCAAAACATGCTTTAAGCCTTTTTTTGTGCATGTCTGGAATGTATAAAATAAAAAGTGACCTAAGTAAGAAAACCTGAACCCTTGTAGAAGCTACTGAGCAGAATTCTGTACCCCTTGTGTATATAAATAATCTATGTAATATAGAGATTTTTTGTTCTTGGAAGATTTGAAAAAATTTACTCATGAATCCAGGAGGGGTTAGTTGTGTTTTTTTTTTGTTTGTTTGTTTTTTGGTAACCATTTTTTTAAGAGTTTAATTTAGTTCAGTGGTGTCAAATATTTATTTAGAAAGCCACATATTCACATTAATTTGTTCTGTTGTATTTTTTGTTTTGTTTTGTTAAATACTTCCCAATTAAATTTTAATCTATTTTGACTATAGTTTGGAGTGTTCTCTGGTTGTATGTTTGACACTTGTTTTGTAATTGATAGAAAGCTGGTCTCAGAGTCAGAAAGAACAAGGTTCAAGAACTACCCTAACACATAATGGCTGTGTAATCCTGGACAAGTTACTCAAGCTTGCAAAGCCTCCGGCAACTCTTTAAGACTATAAATTGCAAGGGAAGAACTGATTAGCGTTGGTAGCAGAAGAGTTCCCTATACCAGCACAATTACCATTCCAGTTAGACACAACAACAACAAAAAATTGACTTACTTTTGCCTCCATCAGAGCACATCTGGAACCTGGTGCTCCATTCTGGCAACAACTCATTAATTGGAAATCATTCAGGGGAGATTAACTAGGATAGAGAAAGACTTTAAATTCTTAAGAAGATAATTTGAAATATGTGGAGATACAGGGGATTACACAATATCTGTCTTCATGTATTTTTTAGAACTGTCATGTAAAAGATAAAATAGATCTGCTTCACTTTGCTCTGGGGGTAGAAGTAGGAGCAATAAATGAAAGTTGTTAAAGAGAGAGAGAGAGAGAGAGAGAGAGAGAGAGAGAGAGAGAGAGAGAGAGAGAGAGAGAGAGAGAGAGACATACATATGCTTGAGGAAAAGAGAAACTCCCTGGCAATTAGAACGGATTGATTCTGTAGGTAGTGGGTTCTCCATTACTGCAGGGGCTCAGTCCATAACAACATGATTTTTTCTTAGTTATTTTACAGAGAGATTATTTTTTCAGGTACAAGTCTAGTCACTCGATGGTTTCTAAGGTTCTCCCCAACTCAAGATTTTGTGATTATAAGAAGCAACAAGATATAAGAAAATATGCAGAAGAGTGACTCGGAGGATATCCTACATAGAGTCTAAACTAGAAGGATTTCTTAATATATCCAAGTTTTTTAAGTACTCCTGGTTAGAGATAATTTGATACTTTTTGCCTTTAGTCTTAGCACAACCCTGGGGGAGAGGGGGAAGAAACAAACATATTGTCCAAATTTCAACCTGCTTTGGCATGGCCAGCCTGTTGGAATCACAGAATTTCAGCTTTTGAAAGTAGGAAGGGGCCTCAGCAAACAACCACACTGATACATGAAAAAATCCTCATGATAACATATACAGCATATGGTAATCCAGTCCTGGCTTGAAGACTTTGTAGTAAGTGGGAGCTCATTACCTCTCTAGACAAACTATTCCACTTTTGTATGGCTCCAGTTATGAGATAATTTCCCCATGGTATCAGACTAGAACACTGACTTTTGAATTATTTTCATCTCCTAAAATTCAATCCGAGACCTCTTTACAAAATATACTAGAATACTGGTAAGCTCTAATTTAATTTTATATCCCCTGATAGTCAACTGAAACCCAGGCTCCTTCACTGTCTACTGCCATTCAGACACAGGGTAAAGTCAGAGAAGAAAGAAAGGTGATCTAAAGCCAAAAATCTCCTGATACCATGTTGCTTTGTATGGAAAGGCTATGATTTGCTGTTGTTTTCATTCTCAGACAGTGTTTCATTCTGTGACGTGGTTTATCCATAAGGTCAAGAAACTGCTATTTCTGTGGATTTCATCTATATTCCCAAGGATATGTATAATTGGAAATTCCTGAACTCCTAAAAACTACATTACCTAAAATTCCTTTCTGTATTACCTAGAATCCTTTTCCCTTTTCCTGTGTCTTTGAGTTTACATGATTGTATTTAAGTTTGCTGTGACTCCTCCTTCTCTCTCTTCTTCCTTGAGGTTGAGTTAGGCAGGTTTTACTCGAGTTTTTTATTTCAAGTTATTATTAATAAAACTTTTAAAATATAATAGTTATTGAATATTAATTTTAAAACCCACAGATACAGAAAAAGTTCAGTAAATTATTTTTCTTATGCTATACTCATTCAATGCATTCTAAAAGTTGTGGCTTTACAGCTTCAGACTCCCAAAGCTTTGGGATCCTTTCTCTGAATGAAGATCCTTCCATCCTTGAAAAGTTTCAGATGCTGAATGTGAGCACTAGAATACAGAACTAGAGTTAGAACTTTTTCAAGCTGAGCTTTGTGACATTGTTATTTGATCTCACAACAGGAAGGGCAGAGAACAGTTTTTGGTTGGTTTCTTCTGAAAAAACCAGGGCACTGCATTCTGCATTCAAATTAAATTGAAGATCAATTTTACTCCAAATGCTTCATTGTAAAAATACAACCCAGGCTCACCATTCAGAGGGCATGCATTTTGTAATTTGCCAAAAGTATCCGACCAAAGCATTTGACTATAAGCTATAAAGGGGCTGTCTGACCTAAAATTGTTTCTTAACAATTTCACCCTTTCTTTCTCCTTTACTGATTAGGAAGTCACAAAACAAAATTAAAACAGAAAAGAACTCAGAACCCTAGTTATAAATGAGTCAGAAACAAAAGCCTTTCTTTCAGTTGAATAATAGGGAATGTTCTTTTGCAGTTAACACCTGAGCTTTTTCTATTTATAGAAAGATATCACAAGTTTAAACACAGAGGAAAATGGCTCTCAAATCCAATAAAATTTGGAATGCACAGCTAGCCGCAATACCCAGGGATTTTCACCCAATATATTTGCCAACAAATCAATAACATGAGTAAATCCTCTTGCATCATGTGCAATCAAATGCTCACTAACAGGTACGACTATCTAAATTAATATAATCCCCCAAGTGCTCCGCATGTGTCAAAGTTAATGCCAAGGGAGGCTTGCGATTCACATGTGATAAGCTAGAGGATATTTCTTAATAATGGTTTAAATAAAAGGAAATTATGTGAAGGTTTTGAATTAAATGCTCCCAAACTGAGTTAGTTCAGCTAAAGTCTCTTCTTTCCCTAGATGGTGTGTTTTCTTATCCTTCTGAGTTCAGTGGTATGATAAATCCCATACACCGTATTTTTATGATGAAGTAACAATGCAACTTAGGGAGATTGATTGCCTGACCCAAATCGTGGGGTTGTTTCTACTGCAATAACTTTTTATATAGAAAAAGATTTTTGGGGAAAATTATGGGAATAAATTCATCCATTTTAGTATTTTCTATCAGAGTAGAATACTCTATTTTACTGATGAGAAGATATTTGATTAGTAGCTATGTCATAGCTTTCTTGTAGTTTATGTGTTGGCCTTTCATTATATTGTCATAGGATCATAAATTTGGATGTGAGGGGGATCTTAGATGTCATCTAAGTTCATTTCCTTCACTTTTAATATAAGGATATTGAGTCCCAAAGAGATTAAAGATTTGCCCAAACACTGGGCAAACTTAACTGGAAGAGCCAAGATATGAAATCAAGTCATAAGCCTACAGAATCTTGGATGTAGTGCCAAAGAGGTACCAGAGCAATCACTTGGTTTGATCCCTTCATTTTAAAAATTAAGAATTTGGAGATCAGAGAAGTTAAGTGAATTGCCCATTTGGCAATTAGAGTACATATAATGGTGCAAATGTGGCATGCTGGACTAGGAGTCTGATTGTGCCTCAGACACTTATAAGTTATGTGACCCTGGGAAAGTCACTTATCTTTAAATCTCAGCATGCTTATCTGTAAAATAGAGTCAATAATAGCACCTGCTTCATGGAGTTGCTGGGGAAATTGAATGTAATAGATGTAAATCACTTTGTAAAAAGCTATAGAAATATTAGCCATTAGTATTGCCCAAAGTCACAAAGGTAGGGAATGATGGAATTAGCATTTGTATGTAGATCCTCTTACTCCAAATCCAGCTCTTTCTCCTTGCTGTACCATATAGTATGCTGGTTTTCAATTATATTTATATTTATTTTATCAACTAATCAATCAAAAATATTAATGCAACCTTGTACTATGCTAGGCCCTAGAGACATAAAGACCTTACTCACAGAAGGCATTTGACAGAATTTGAGTTGGAAGGTGTCCTAAATATTCCCTCTACCTTTGTCTCAAAAGCATCTCCTTGCACCATCCCCGACAAAAGGTTATCCAGCTTGCTTTCGAAGCCTCTGCTCAAGGGTCACCAGAGAGGAGGGGAACAAATCTGTGATAGATGCTATTATTATCCCTATTTTTATAGTTCAGAAAAGTGTCCTGTGTTAAATTTATTAAGTGGTTGGATTGAAATATTTAATTGGTGGTCTCTAGGGATTTTATTACTAAATCTCAAATTGAATTACTAAAGTAAAATGTAATGTATCATAGTTTATTTACAATAGAGGGAAGATATTAAGGAAGAGATAAAAGGGAAGAGAGAGAAAGCTCTGGCTTCCTCTTAGCCAGGTAGAAATTCTAAGGCCCTAATCAGGGAAAAGGAGTCTCATGGGCCTTTATTGGGGGTTCATACCTCCAAAAAGGGCAAGGAAACTAAGTCAGCCTTTACACTCACCCCAGTGACTGTCTAAAAGTAAAGCAGTCTGAGGTCTCCTGAATGAGCTCCTCCAGGTGTCCAGTTCCACCGCCAAGTGTCTTCACTCCAAGTCTGAGTGTCTGTCTTCCAGTCTCTTCTCAAGTCTGTTTTCCAATCTCTTCTCCAAGTGACTCTTCTTCATTCTTGATTGTCCTTGTGTGCCTCTGTTTCCTCTATTTAAAGGTCTTTTCCTCTTGTGTCACTTCCCCTAAATTTTACGTCTACCAATCACAGCAGATGCTCCTCTCCAGGACTGCACACTCAATGTATGAAATGGGTGTTCACACCTTTTGTAGTTAGATCACACCTTTTGTGGTTAGATTACTTCTTTTGTAGTTAGTTCCCACCTTTAGTGGCTAGTTAACACCTTTTTGTGGTTAAAATGGGTAGATCTACTTTAAATACTGAGTTAACACTTTGGGGATTAGAATCTAGAAATAGACCAGGGATTACAATTTTATCTTCACTATCAAGGAAGAGCTAAGTACCTTCATTGTTATAATCAGGAGATAGCCAAATCCAATCTTCACACCTATGTAGGGTCTCACAAATAAATGCCTGAGAAAGGATTTGAACCTGGGTCTTTGTAACTTCAGGTCCAGTGCTATACCTATTGGGCCACCAGCTGCCTTTATGAGGATACCAGAAGGGTCCTCCATCCCATTACTGTCTCTTTCTCAATATCTATATACATATATCTATATATATTAATATATTATGTATACATATGACCTTTTATCATATAATATAGACTTTATTAGGTTGTTCTGGAGAATGAATGCACTTTGTAAAACTTAAATCTCACATCATGTAAATATGAAGCCATAAATGAAAAGCCAGGAGGACTTTATAGATTATTTATTCTCCTCTCATTTTAAGTTGAAGTAATTGAAATGCTCAGAGGAGTTAAATAACTAGCCAATAATCTTTTAGCTAAGAGGCAGGTTTTGAACTAGATACTTCTTGTCTTTAAGTTCAACACATCATTCACTACACTATGTTATTGTCCTTAAAAGAATATGATGTGATGGAAAGAGGATTTGTTTTGCACCAAAAAATTTAGGTTTAGATCTTGAATCTCAGTTTTTTCAAATGTATAATGAGATGATTGAGGGAGATGACTTTGTATGCCCTTCCGCATCTAGGACTATGATTCTGATGATTCCACAATATAGGTTGTATTGCTGATTATTCTAATACTGGAAGAAGCAACATTTAGTTTTCTAGCCTTTGTTCCAAAGAAATTCAAATTCAGTAAAAATAGTTACGGTCATAAATTATTTTAATTTTTTTCTAAAAATGAGTTTTGGTAGCATCAATGTAATAATGCATTTGAGAAATACTTTATATTAATGTGACCTACTTTTGAATATATATTCCATAGCATATGGAAAGAAGATGATCCCTATTTGTGTGTCAGAAATGGATGCTTTAGAATGATTCAATGTGACTCATAGATATTTACATAGTATTTATGTATATGTAGGATTGGGTATATCAGGTCAAATTTCAAATTAGGCATTTCCTGTGTAGGATTTGGAGTGGTGAAATATATATTAATGGATAATGGAATATCAACAATTTGGCTTTTATAGGACTCTACTATTAAGAAAGTAAACTCAATAAATAATTATTTCACTGAATGACAAATGGTTATGCAAAGTACTCTTGGATATGGGGAAAAAAGTATAAGTAGCATCTTAGAAATACACAAAAAGCAAGTTATTAATTTGCACCTTTGAAAGAATACACAGACTTGCCTCATACAGCAGCTTATTTCTGTATCAGGAGTCTAGAAACTTGAGTTATAGTTTCACCAGCTAACCAAAAACATTGAATGAGTCAATGGAACTGACATTCAATTTTTACTTAGGTTGAAACTGAGAGTGAGTAGCCATGCTGATTTGGTAAGTGATGGGATTTTTGGAAAATGACATCATTTTCCCCACTGAATTCTTCTTATGCATGTTCAGTGGCTATTATTTAGAATTAGGCTGGACTCATGGAAGAGAGTTAGTAGGAGAAATATTATTTCTAAGAAAGTCAATAGGAAGGAAGCAACTGGGTGACTCAGTGGAATGAGAGCCAGGCCTAGAGATAGGAGACCCTAGGTTTTGTATTAATTAGAATATTGAACCCTTAGACTACATGTCCCACAATTCCCTTTTCCTTTTCATGTACATGCCTCCTTACCTTGTTGGTATATAGTAGGTGTGGCTCCTTCCTCTCTTTTTTCCATGTGGAAAGCTGGTGAGCTCTCTTGGTTTCTCTAGCTTTTTACTTTCTTTGCTTCAATAGTATTATTATTATATTATTAAATATAACACTTTGAGTACTGAATATTAATTTTAAAATTTACAGTTCAAATATGGCCTTAGACACTTCCTAGCTGTGTGACCCTGGGCAAGTCACTTAACCCCCATTGCCTAGTCCTTACTACTCTTCTGTATTGGAACCAATACATATATTGATTCCAAGATGGAAGGTAAGGGTTTTAAAAAAAAGTCATTAGCAGAAAGTTATGTTTAACAAAGGCTGACCACACTTATTTTCCAAAGTTGGGACTCTTCATGAGTATATTTTTCTTTTGTTTTCATTTTCCATCTAAAATATTTGAACCCCGACAAACAGTTCCACAAACTGGCTACATATACACAAAATGGTTGCAATATAGGTTTGGCAGACAGAGCATAAGTTACTTATAGGATGATAAATTCTTCATGTAGAAGGTTATGCCTGATTTGAATCTTGAAGGAAAATAAGTATTCCAAAAGATAGAGATAAGAAAGAAATATATTCTGGAAATGGGGGATAGGCAGTGCAAAGACATCTAGTGTGGTGGCTATGTTAGTAGCAAAGTATCTGATGACATTCTTGTGAATTAGAGGGAAAACAAAATGAATTAGTGCAGTAATGTAGGTTCATAGCTTAATAAACACCCTTACCCAAAGAATAATGATGAATTGATCAATATCCCACTGGATGGGTATCTCCAGTGACACGTCAGAGGGATCTCTCCTTGCTGTGTCTTGCTGAACTTTCTTTATGAGGATTTGGATGGATACTTTAGAGAACTCCTTGTCAGACTTTTGGATGATGTACAGCTGACAGAAGAGGCTAATAAAAACTTGAGTCCCAAGATTTGGCAGGCAGCTAGGTAGTGAAATGGATAGAGGACTGGACTTGAGCTCATGAATACCTGAGCTAAAATTCTACCTTTGTCCCTTACTAAGGGACTGACCCTGAACAAATAAGGCACTTGAGACTTCTCTCAGGTTTCAGTTTCCTCCTCTATACATTGAAGATAATATCAATATCTGCCTCCCAGGATTATTGTTAGGACTGCATGAGGTAGCCTATATAAAGAGTTCTGAATATTATAAAATTCTATGTGAATAATAGCTCTTAATTTCATTTTCCTGAGTTTGAGTGAGAATTTTGCCTCTTGCTATTCATGTGAGCAGCATCCAGTTACATCTTGTGTCTATGCCACTATTTCTTCTCCTGGGATATTAGTATAATAGTACTTAAACTACCCACTCACCTCAGCTAGGCGAAGCCCTGGGATGGAGTGCCATGTTTAGACTCAGGAAGACTTATCTCTCTGAGTTCAAATCTGCCCTTACACCCTGGGCAAGTCACTTAACTCTGCCTCAGTTTTCTCACCTGTTAAGTGAGCTAGAGAAGGAAATGGTAAACCCCTTCAGTATCTCTGCCAAGAAAACTGCAGATGGGGTCATGACACAATTGAACAACAGCCACAACAACCCACTTCAAAGATGATTGGGAAGAGTGCACATACAAATGTGGACGCGCATTACCTCAGTAGGCTGAAATGGAACAGATGAAATTAGACAAGGGCACATGGAAAGATATATATTCAAGTTAGAATAATAATAATTCGGAATAAATACACATTAGAGAATGGGCTCTACAGGGCAGACTGGATTGTTTAATAATAAATTAATGCAAAGTAAAATACAAAACAAAAAAATTAAAACTATTATGGGAATTTTATATCTGAAACATCACTATAGAGGTCATTTAATCCAAGATTTCTAAACTTTGTGTGTGTGTGTGTGTGTGTGTGTGTGTGCGTGTGTGTGTGTGTTATGAACCTCTTGGCAATGTGGCAAAGTCTAAGGACTCCTCAGAATCATTTTTTTTTAAATGCATAGGACAAAGTATGTAGTAGGATAAAGGGAAGCTAGTTGGCTCAGTTAATAGAGTATTGGGCCTGGAATCAGAAAAATTCATCTTCCTGTGTCCAAATCTGGCCTCAAACACTAGCTGTGTGATCCTGCCTCAGTTTCCTTATCTGTAAAATAAGCCAGAGAAGGAAATGGCAAACTACTCCATTATCTTTGCCAAGAAAATGCCAAATGGAATCATAAAGAGTCAGCCATAACTGGAACAGCAAAAGCAGTATGACATAGGACAATAATTATATTGAAATACAGTGATTAAAAACATTTTCCATATTAAAATTCATAGATCCTCAAATCTTTCCATTGATCCTGGGTTAAGATAATATAGATAAATATATATTTGATAAGTAAATTAGAAATACTTAACAGAGAGAAGGTACTAGAATTAAGAAAGATTATAAAAGTCTTTATGAAGAAGATGGGATTTTCTTTGGGATTTGAAGGAAGTCAGGAAACCAGGAATCAGCAATGAGGGAGAACATTCCATACAAGGTAAATGAGTAAAGGTACCATAAGTGGGAAAATGGTAAGTCCTGTTTGAGAAACAAAAATGAAGCCAGAGTCAATGAATTGTACTGTAGGAAAAAGGTGTAGGAAAAAACTGGAAAGGTGTATGTGTGTGTGTGGGGGGGGGAAGCAGGCTATGAATGGGCTTTAAACCAAAAGTAAAGGATTTTATATTTGATTCTGGAGAGAGCCATTGGAATTTATTGAGTAGGGGGCTGTGGTGACATAATCAGCCCTGTGCTGTAGTAAGATCACTTTAACAGCTGGAATAGATCATGGTAGGCTGGAATAGAAAAGCCTTGTGGCAGGCAGACCAACCATCAAAGTATTTCACTAGTCCAAATGTGAGGGGATGACCTGTGCTAGGGTAGAGTAGAGAATTATAAAAGAAAGATCTTCCAAAGGTATGATTGGCAAACATTAGTGACAGATTAGGTATGGGAGCGTGATAGACATTGGACGTTTGAGAATGGCACCAGGATTGTATGTAATTGGAAATCTGTTACCCTAAAAACTACATTTCCCAGGAGCCCACTGACTTCCTGTCATTATGTGCTGATGTAGACAAGGAGATATATTGGGTGGTTTTCCTGATCTGTCTTTTTGCTTCTTGGGTTGCAACCTTGGTGGAGGGCGGGTTTTGAACAGGTTGATTAGCCATGGTCATGTGGTTTTATTTTGTTACCTTTTTATTCCTTTATTTCTAATGATCATTAATAAATCTCTTAAAATATAAATTTGAAATTATTGTATATTAATTTTACTTTTTACAGTTGGGAGCCTGGATAAATGGGAGAGGATTGTGGTGCTCTTGATAGTAATAAGGAAGTTTGAAAGAAGAGAGGATTTCAGGACAATAATTTAAGGCACAGCAAGAAAAGTATGACCAGAAAAGTTAGGAGATTTGAAATAATGCCATCTGATAAACAATTGAGGTAATTGGGAATCTATAGAACCTTTTTTAAAAAAGGAGGAAGTCTTATGAGTGATGTGAGAGCTATCTTTAAATATTTGAAAGGAAAAAAGAATCCCAATAGAACAAGATGGAAGTTACAGGGAAGCAAAATTTTGCAAGATACATTTAACACATTTTTTTTCTTTTTCAAACAGTTACAGAGGTCTGAAAATAAAATCAGCTCGAGAGAGAGATAGAAAGAGAGAGAGAGAGAGAGAGAGAGAGAGAGAGAGAGAGAGAGAGAGAGAGAGAGAGAGAGAGAGAGAGATTGAGAGAGCGCTTTCTATCACAAGAAGTGCCCAAATAAGAATTAGATCATTATCTGTCAGGAATGTGTAGCAAGATAATTTCTGCAAAGACTGAAGGTTATAGGAGATGTCTTTTGAGAGACTTTCAAAGTGAGAGTCTATGATTTTATGAAATACTTACTTTGCCCAATGACAATCCTCATGTCATAAATACAATTACAAAAAAAATTGGGCTAACGTAAAACATAACACTTCTCAGAGCCTATTCACTGTGGAGCAGGAAGGTGTAATGAAGGCCTTGGTTCAAGTTCTGCCTAGGATATATAGTAGGCAGCTAGGTCACAGTGTGACAGGTGACAGAGTGCCAAGACTGGAGTCAGGAAGATTCATTTTTCTGAGTTCAAATCTGGTCTCAGATGTTTACTAGCTGTGTGACCCTAAGAAAGTCACTTAATACTGTTTGCCTGAGTTTCCTCATCAGTAAAATGGAGAACTGGAGAAGGAAAAGACAAACTATTTCATTATATTTGCCACGAAATCCCTAAGTGGAATCATGAAAAGTTGGACACAACTTTAAAACAATTTTACAACAAATGTATATATATATGTATATATATGCACACATATATACACATGTATATTTGTATTTATATATTTATATATGTATATGTATGTACACATATACATACATACATACATATATATATATATATATATATATATATATATATATATATATATATATATATATATATACATATACATTTTCCAAGGGTCACACAGATATAGTGACCTGGGAAAATTAAGTAACTTCTCAGTTCTCTAATCAACTCTCTAAGACCATATATTGTAGAGAAGATACCACCCTGAATTGGTTCAGGAGGGTTTTCATCACGTGAAAATTCTCTCTATCCTAGTCCTGCTTAAACATTTTAAAATAACACTATCATTAAAATTATTCATGCTACTGCTACTCCTTAATTGTCACTAAATGACCAAAAATACATATGTATCTACGGATTTGTGTGATTTCTCTAACAAACCAAAGGTTGCCACCTGTTCAAAAAAATGATTTCGTT
Organism: Monodelphis domestica; assembly: GCF_027887165.1. NCBI lineage: Eukaryota > Metazoa > Chordata > Mammalia > Didelphimorphia > Didelphidae > Monodelphis > Monodelphis domestica. The sequence continues at coordinate 471,375,031 of NC_077228.1, forward strand.
TCAGTCTCCTCATCTGTAAAATGAGAGCCTTGCCCTTGATGGTCACAACTCTGAATCAATGATCTTATAATAATAAGTTGAAAGAATAATGGCTTTGATTTTGACAGAATGCTCTCTTATTTGGAACAAGATGAAATTTTTGGTATGTGAAGATGTTAAAAAAAAAAAAAACCACAAAGATTTGTAAGGATAAAAGCCTTTCCATCATTAGGTGTTAAATGAAATAGATTTTGGTGTGAATGGAAGATAATTTATCTGTCTTCCTAATTCCCATTTGGGTAGAAAGAAAAAAACAAACAAACAATAACATGAGTTTCTGCGTGATTGTGAATTGATAACATTTTCTAATGGGCACAATTTGGCATGTGGGAAATTGAAAATTCTTTGGACGCTCATTTGGCTGTTCAGTCTGACACATTCATTGAGGGATGCTTAGCAAAGTATATCTGCAAACTGTCTGAAGGTTAATTTTTTTACCTGCTGTGATAAGTGCACTCATTCGAATTAACTTTCAGCTACTTCCTGTAGGCAATCACCTGCAGATTCCCACCTGTAGGAGAGCAGAGCGGCTATGTTTTAATATAAATAGACCAGAATAATGAGACATTTTTCCATTTCTCTCCAAGAAAGGATGCATCTTGCTCCTGCTGTTCAATTCATTTTTCAGAACATGTGATGATCAAAAAAAATTTTTTTAAAAGAGAAAGAGCTATGAACAAGGTTAAAAAAGATGAGTAGGAAATTAAAGAAAATTCATCCTGCAGTGCTGCAAGTTAGTACCATGCACCTGGCAAATCGGATCCAATGTGAAGTGATTCTGTGTGAGAGAAATGCTTGCTAAGCAACAGAACTAAAAAAGACGAGTGGGTGACAGTGTATTGAAAATTAGATAGAAGGTTGCAATGTGATACTGCGGTAAAAACTAGAGATGTAATGAGATGAGACAGAGCAAAGGGAAAACTAGACTGAATAACAGGAAAAGAAATCCTAAGTGTGAGGTCGATTACACTGCCAAATAGCTTCCCCAGGAGTGGTGGCAACTCTCTCACCTGTATCATTTCAAAGGAGCCTGGGCAATCAGATTGAGGACATAAAGTTGGGGTCACAGATGTGCTTGGACAACTGATTGGCGAGATGATTAAGGAAGTACCTTTGATTTCAAAGTAGGAGATTTTTGTTCAGTTTCTAATTTAACGGCTTCTAGCTTTAATACAAAACAACTACAATTAATATCTCATTTCCATACTATCCTTTTGTGAAAACCACTCATCATGGCCACTTGGGTTTAAAAACCAACATGTTATTTCTGACCCAGTGCATGCTTCTGGTATGTGCAAGGTAAAGATTTCTTGTAATTCAGTCTAGTTTCCCCTTAGTTCTGTCTCATCTCATCTTCATTGCTTCCCCAGTTCTTACAATTCCAGTCCAGCAGAATGGGTGGATTGGAATAATTTTTTTTCCAGAGGCCACAAAGGAGACTGAAGAAGATGCTGCGGAGCCCTTAGATCTCAGTCAGACATTGAAGATGCCAAGTTTGTCCACTTCACTCCTGGCCATCACCAATCATTCCCATTTTTGTCTTACCATTGAACTTTGATGATTCTAGGAAAGAGAGTTTGTAATTCTTCCTCATTTAAATCTACTTTACTTTTGAGTCAGGACATCATCTAGTGATGTCATTGACTGCTCTTCTTTGGGGAAAAAAGGGTGAATAACAACAATTACAATAACATCATGCAATCTGTCTAAATCTGAAGAACCTGGAGCCCTGAGTGGAAGTTGCAAAGAGGCCAGTCTGGGTTTGACAGAAAACTCTTGCAAACAATTAGAGCTGTCAGAGAATGGAGTCTGTTTCAGGATGAGCTCCGTCTCCCCTCCTTGTCATGCTGAGTCTGAACTTCAACTTGTTGGGTATATTCTAGCAGGGTTTTTTGTTTGTTTGTTTGTTTTGTCTTGTTTTCTGTATTAATTCGAAACTTGACAGGGTTCAAGAGTCAAATTAATACATTTCCTTTTTGGCTTGAATTAGATGACTTTTAAGACTCCATTCTTCTATCAAATTTTGTCATCTTGTTATGCAATGAGATTGAGTCAAGGAGATAGAAACCCAACAAAAAATCCATACTTTGAATCCTGTATTATAACAGTAAGAGTACAAATGCTTAACAAGTATCTTGGTTTTCTGGGTCTCCCTGGTCACTGGTACCTGCTGAAGTCCAAACAACCCCTTCTTGGAGCTCTCAGATATGGGAGTTCTCATGTCACCAACAGTTCATTTAGCTAATCAAATAAAAAACAACATGGTGCTACTTCTATTTCAGGACAGTACATTCATGTTAAATTGCTAACATCACGTGGCCTACTCAACCCCTTAAATTTCTGGCAGAATGTGTGGAACTCATAACAGTTATGGAGACAGAAAGCAATGTGCACTTTGGCTGATGGTAGAAAGTTTACTAATATGGATTACCTGGGATAAACAGGAATTTTGATAGTTTTACTTAGAGGCAATAATGATGAATGTATTCTTTCCTGGCTCAGAAGTCTGATTTTGAAGAGTTGAAAAATAGATTGTGGGGTAGTTGGGTGATTCAATGGATAGAGAGCCAGGTCTAGAGATGGGGGGTCTTAAATTCAAATATGACCTCAGATATTTCTTAGCTGTGTGATCTTGGCCAAGTGACTTAGCCTCCATTGCCTAGTCCTTACTGTTCTTCTGCCTTGAAATTAATACACAACATTGTTAAATTGTTAAAAGGTAAAAAAAGAAAAAATAGATTTAGCTGTTGTCCCCAGCCTAAGTTAGTTTTCAGTCAGTTAAAAGCTGGTTAGTGCTATACCTGTTTGTAGTAGTGATTTTTCTGATTTCTACTGCTGGAATGCCAAATATATTACATTTCATCCTTCTCCCAGAATTATCTGGTACCCTTCAGGGGTTTAAGAATGGCTAGTATTGGCTATTTTCCCTACTAATCTCCAAGCCTCTACCAATTGTGTTCTCTCAATTTTAGGGCTTACTTTACCTTGGAAGGCATCACCCCACTATACCACCCCAGGCGCCGGGAAGGCAGATTTGGTTCACAGATTAATTCTGCACCTACAAAGTTTTAGTTAAATCAGGTTCTAAGTCCCAGGCCCCCTGTGATCAATTCCTAGGACCCTGGCTTCTAATGGCTTCCTTGCTAGGTTGGTGGCAAGATCTGTCCTGGAACCTTGGGGTCGTTTTCTTTGTCTCTTTCCATCTCTCTCTCCATCCCTGATTCCTAGTTTAAAAGAATATTGTAGCAGGAATAAATGAAGCTATGACTGTGAGGTTTAAAAATTCAGAAAAATATGCTATCAGACCTCACCTGAGTTCTAATACAAGGGAGCTTGATGAAGAGAAGAGCCTCAAAGAACCAGCCCTTTTTGATACAGTTGATCTCTCTCTATTCCTAGATACATCCTTCTCTCTAGGTTTTCAGAGCACCCCTCTTCCCGTTTTTCCTCCTTTCTGACTATTCCTCTGTCTACTTTGCTGGGTCCTCTTCCAGATCATCCTCTGATCATAGGTGTTTCTCAGAGTTCTGTCTTATGCCCTCTTCTCTTCTCCCTTCATACTACTTCACTTGGTGATATGTAAATTTAAAAATTAATATTCAATACCCCAAGTATTATATTTAATAAGATTTATTAATCTTTAACTTGAGGCAAAAAAATAAAAGGCTAGAGAAACAGAGCTCACCAGCCTCCCACATAGAAAAGAGAGCAAGGGAGGCATTACCCACAGCTTAAAACCCATAACATAAAGGACACAAATAAACAGAAAGGGAAAAAGGATTCTTGGGACAAGGGAAGAATTCTGGGAGATGAAATCCAAAGGATACAAAATTTCCACTTATACAGATCTCAGCAGTCCCCTGGATTTAATTACCCTTTCTGATGATTCTCAGATTCCTTCATCTTGCCCCAAACTCTATGCTGGCCTTCAATTTTGCATCTCCAACTTCAAACATCTCAAGCTGGAAGCTGAGTAGACATCTGAAACTTAATATACCAAAAAGAGAACTCATTATCTTCCCCTCTACCACTCCTCCCCTTATCTTCTTTCTGAAGAGGACAATACCATTTTGTAGTCTGTCAGGCTTACATACTAGGAGTTATCCTGGATTTCTCATTATCCCTCCCTCTATCCCTCAGTCTGCATATCTAATTAATTGCCAGGGCCTTTCAATTTCACTTTACATCATTCCTCCAATATAACTCCTTCTATCACCTGATACTAGTACCACTCTAGGATAAGACTTCTCACCTTTTGACTGGATTATGGTAAAAGCCTGATGGTGGATCTCCTTGTATCAAGCCTTTCCCTTCTCCAATCTCTACTTCATTCATCCAGTAAAGTGCTTTGTTTTATTTTGTTTTTTAAATACAGGTACAACCATGTCTCTCCTCTAATCAATGAACTCCAATGGCTTTTTATTACTTCTTTGATCAATGGCTAAAGGCTGTTTGGAATTCCAAGTTCTTCATCATCCTGCCCTCTCCTACTCTTTTAGTCTTTTTATATCTTAGTTCCTGTCATATACACTTCTTTGATCCAGTGACACACCTCCTGGTTGTTCCATGAATAAGAATCAATTTCTCAGTTTTGGACACTTTTTCTGGCTTTTGCTCATGCCTAGAACACTCTGTCTTCTCTCTCTTATTACTGATTTTCTTGGTTTCCTATACATCACAACTAAAATCCCATTTTCTTTTTTAAATTATTTTTATTTTATTTCAGTAACACATTTACATATAAGTTTTCCAGGGTTACATGATTCATATTCATATGTCTTCTTCCTCTCTTCCCTTCCCACTGCCGGATTCAACAAGAATTTCACTGGGTTATACATATATTATCACTCAAAACCTATTTCTGTATTATTCATTTTTGTAAGAGAATAATCTTTTAAAACCAAAACCCCAAATCATATACCTGAATAAACATGTGATGAATCATATGTTTTCATCTTCATTTCTACTCCAATAGTTCTTTCTCTGGATGTAGATAGCATTCCTTTTCCTAAGTCCCTCAGAATTGTCCCGGATCATTGCATTGCTATTAGTAGCAAAGTCTATCACTCTTGATTGTCCTACAGTGTTTCAGTTATTGTGTATAATGTTCTTCTGGTTCTGCTTATTTCACCCCATGTCAGTTCGTGTAGGTCCTTCCAGTTCTTTCTCTGAAATCATTCTGTTCATCATTCTTTATAGCACAATAGTATTCTACCACCATTATATACCACAATTTGTATAACCATTCCCCAATTGAGACATATTCCCTCAGTAAAATCCCATCTTTTAAGGAAGCCTGTCCTGACCCCTCTTAATTCATATCTTCCTTCTATTAATCATCTTTTATTTATCCTGAATATAGCTTGCTTTGGGTATATTTGTTTGGCTGTTGTCTCTCTTATTAGATGGTAAGCTCCTTGATGGCAGGAGCTAATTCTCACCTCTTTGAATCCAAGCCCTTAGCACAGTGCCTAGCAAATACTGGGCACTTAAAAATTATTTATTGATTAATTGAAATCACCTATTTTTAACATCAATGAAAATGTATATTATAAAAAAGGCTAGAATTGGAAAATAGATTATTCATTAAATGTATGCTTTGTAAAAGTTGGATGGAAGAATGGAAAAATGAGGTAAAATCTTATGAGCTCAATGCTAAATCATGTTAAAAAAGTGATTCCAGCAAAAGAAAAATATTGCATTACAAGTTTTGTAAGGATGTCAAGATTATAATATTTATTGCATGACAGCAAATTTAATTATTTTGTTTTGTTTCAAATAATCTCCCTGTCATTGCAAGTGATTTCTGGCCAAGATAATTCAAGATATCAGTATCTGTTTTGCATAAATCAGAGAGCAGGCTCAAGATAAAATTAGGAACAAAGATACTGAGGTGATTAAAAATAATGAAACTTTCCAAAGTACTCCTGAGACAACCCTTCCATAGTATTTTGTACTATACTGCATTGGTTTTAGTAATTTCGTTTTTTATGATTTTATATGATTGTAATGATTGTATCAATATGCCAGAAGAAAAGCAAAATCCTTGTATAACATTCTCTTGAACTCCTAGCAAAGTTCAATGCTTGAATATAGTGAAAGCTAGCTATATAATGTTTAACTGAATTAAGTAATTATTGGCCAATAGGTCATTTAGTCTCGATGACTATGTTTATTTATTTTTAACATAATTTCATAAAAGGAAAAGTAAGAGAAACTATTTTTTTTAGAGCATTGCCTAGTACCGAGTGAAAAGATTTTAATTTTAAAAAGTCTTTAAAAATAAATTGGTAAGTTTTAAAGCAGACTAATTAGAAAAACATTGGGAAAGATATTATGGGAATTTGTGATTTTCCTTTTATTATTTGGGAAATAGGAACATTCCCTCTGCAAATTTTGGCTTACTCAATCTATCTTAATATTAACCTTACCTGATGAAGAGCCTTAAGCATTCCTCAGATTTAGAAACTAGAGAAGAATCTTAACTATTTCTGACTCTTTGGTGCCATGTAAATCCTCTTATTCAATCAGCCTATTGTGAATCTCTAAAGATACTTTAATTCATAGCCTGATTTAGTTTGCCTATTATTTAACAAAGTTTTTTCCCTTAGACATTATATGAGATCACCACTTTTTGACAAAGTTTATTCAACTTTTATGACACTGAAGGAAGTATGGTATTATATATCTATATTTTCTTTAGATTTTTTTTTTAAATCCTTGCCTTCTGTCTTGGTATCAGTTCTAAGATAGAAGAGTGATAAGGGCTAGGGAATTGGAGTTAAGTGACTTGCCCACAGCTAGGAAATATGTGAGGCCAGTTTTGAACTGAGGTCCTCCCAACTCTAAAGCTGGTACTTTCTCCACTGAGCTACCTAGATATTCCCTTTTTCTTTGACTTTTAAAACCTAGAAGTGTGCAAGAATTATTTTTCTGTCACTTTAAAGTAATTTTTCCTGTAAGAAACTTTGCTAGAATCCTAATAATTACTCAGATTTTCTCTGAGGTCTCAACCTATGTTTGAGCATAATAATAAAACTTATTTTTTTACCTTCATAGTTTCTTTATTGTGAAAAATGTACATATGACAGCTGTTACCCACTACCTGAATTTAGAGAAGAGATATTTCTCCCATAACAAAGGTATACAACTAAAAACTGAGCAAGAGCAATACAGGATGAAAGGAAAATCTTGATTGTGTTACGAATATCTTAGAATTTCATATAACTTGGATTTACTAAGATGACAATAAATGGCAAATGCTGGAGGAGAAGTAAGAAAATAGGTAGACTAATGTAAATTAATGAAACTGTGAACTAATTCCATCATTCAAAAGAACAGTTTGGAACTGGGCCCAAAGAGCTTTAAAATTGTCCATAGTCTTTGACTCAGTTATATTGCTACCAGATCTATATTGCAAAGATATCAAAGAAAAAAGGAAAGAGACCCATTTACATAAATATTTATAGCAACTCTTTTTGTGGTGGCAAAAATTGGAAATTAAGGGGACGATCATTAAATGCAGAATAATTGGAAAGTTATAATATATTAAAGTGATGAAAAACTATTGATCTGTAAAAAAGGAGGATGAGAAAGATTTCAGAAAAACCCAGGATGATTTATGAATTGGTACAAATCAAATTGAGTAAACTAGGTGAACAATGTACACAAAAATCACATTATATAATTGCTATTTTTCAGGTGTTTCAGTCATATCCAACTCTTCATGATCCCATTGTAAACCTTAAAATTTCTTAGACTTATAAATGTTGGAAATTTCACCATTGGGAAATTTCATACTTGAAAAATTTCCTACTGATAGTCTATTGGAATGTGAACCCCCTTGGCATGGGAGGATCCTTCTCCTCCCTACTTAAGATTACTTTAGGATAGAAACCTTTTGCTGAACAATGGAAAGGGCTTTGACCTATGCTTAAGCATAGAACAGGAAGTTCTTTGAGTCATGATTGATTTTAGAATTGATACAATAGAGATACTTGGAATGACAGAACCAGGTCTTGGAACTTACAATCTCCACCCTACTCAGTCCTAACAGGATTTAGGAAGGGCTGCAGCGTAGATCAAAATTTAATTATTTGAGAATATGACCTTCAACAGACATGTGCAAAGGGGCAGACCTCTGGGGGGTCCTGGGTTAAGCTAGCGCCACCATTGGCACAGGGAAGACATGGACAGTGATTGGTAGATGTGAGAACTGAGGGGAGGGAACTGAAATGGTTTCCTTAAAGATAGCAGGGTCTGAGGACTGAAGGGGGTTGGAGAGGTTTTGCTCTGAGAGGTGGTGCTCTGAGAAGCTTGCTCTGAAGGAGGCTGGAGGTGGAGGCCCCTGAGACTGTTTCTCCATTTTGGTCACGTGAGTGATAGGGACTGATCTCTTTTCTTTGCCTCAGCTATCTAAGGGCTTGGGCCTTTTGGCCCAGCCTAAACAGAGGGGGTATTTAAGCCCTATTCCCTTCTCTCTCTCTCTCTCCTTTTCTCTCTCTCTCTCTCTCTCTCTCTCTCTCTCTCTCTCTCTCTCTAATACTTTTCTTCCTCCTGTTTGTAATTAAAAACTCCATAAAAGGTTGACTGCTGACTTGAGTTTTCATTTAGGAATTACATAGCTGAATTCCTTGGCGACCTTAAATTTAATATATAATCAGTCTTTTAAAGTGATTTCCTTGTCACACCATTTGGGGGTTTCCTGGTGATAACACTTCAGTAGGTTGCTATTTCCTTTTCCAATTCATTTTCCAGATGAGAAACTGAGGCAGATTTAAGTGACTTGCCCATATAACTAGTAAGTGTCTGAGGCCAGATTTGAACTTGGGAAGATGAGTTTTCCTTTATTCAAGCTTGATACCTTATCCATTTGAAGACTTAAGAACTCTGATCAATACAATGATCCATCACAATTCCAAAAGACCATATATATGGATATAAAAATTTTATTTATATAAAACATTTTAAATTTAATGTATTCAAAATTATTTATTTTATATCTTACAATACTTTCCACCTCTTATTTATTCACAAATACATCTTCTATCCAAAAATCTGATTGGTAATAAGTTTCCTGTTCTTCTGATATGTTATCTCTATGCTTCATTCATGTATCCATTTTTGATTGTATCTTCATAAATGGGGTTGTAAAAATAGACTCAAATTCAGGACTTCAATCCCCAGAAACCCTTGCTCCACTTCCCCAGAATGCCCTCTAATCTCACTGAATTCTCACCTGGGCAGAGAGCGAGATGGGGTATTTAAACTTGGTTGTGAATAAGCTCTGTCTCTTTTGGACTTCCGTTTTGGAGCAGAGTCGTCTCTTCCATGATGTGAGGTTATCTTGTCTAGACCTCTCTGGCCTAGGCATGTGCTTTCTTATTCTGTATTTTCTTTAATCCTTAACCTTTAATAAACCTCATAAAAATATAATACTCCTTGCAGAGAGAAACTAATTTCTACCTGCCTCAGTTTCCCAAAATTTTAATCTTTATAGTTTAAGACATTGGATTATATCTAGTATTTGCTAAACTATTTTCTAGTTTTCCCAACAATTTTTACCAAATAGTGAATTCTTGTTCCAAAAACTTTTGTTTTTGAAGTTTATGAAAAAAAAAAATTTAGAATCCAAAGCATAAGAAAAAACAGTAAAATGAGATAAAAAGGTATTACCTCTATAAAGCAATTTAAGTATGGTGCTTAGCAAAATAGAAAGAAGCAAAGAAACATGTCATATTTATACCAAATTAAGGATATTGAGTTTAAGTTACTAATGTATGCAACTTTAGTTTTGTTTAATAGTATCTGTCAAAAGAGTGAACTTATTTCATATAATTTAAATTGTGTATATATCATAGTTTATTATGTGCATATTATAAACAGTTTTGACTATAATAAAATGATTTGAAATGAAAAACAACTTTTGTTAAATAAAAAGTTGCTATAATATTTTCCAATTGTTTGTTGTATTCTGTTCTAATTATCTCTCCTTGATCTATTTTTCAGGAAAGTGTTTTTATGAGAAATTTCTTATTTTTTCTTTTTTTAAAATTCTTTAGATTTTGTCTGATTGTTTCTTGATGCCCCATAGAATCATTGACTAAATTCTAATTTCTATGAAACTATTTTCTTCAATGATATTCTTTACTTTTCCATGTAACCAGTTCTACTTTTTAAGAAACTGTTTACTTCAGTGAGTTTGTGTACCTTCTTTCCACTTTGGCCAATTCTGCTTTTTAAGAAGTTGATTTCTTCTTTTGAAATTTTGTACGTTTCCCCTTCTTTTTGTGTTTCCTTTACCAACCTGTTGACTCTTATTCATCATTTTCTTGTATTACTCTCCTTTCTTTTTAAATTTTTCTTCTAATTCTCTCTCTTTTTCTTTACTTTAAAAATCCTTTTTAATCTCATCCAGATTTTATTTTGGGGTCTGACTCCAACACTTTTTTCTTTGAAGTGTGACATTGTTCTCTTCTAGGTTTGTGCCATGATCCTCTCTGTCACTGTAATAACTTTCTCTAATTAGGCTCTTTGTTGTTTTTGATTTTTACTCATTTTCCCAGTTTATTATGTAACTTTTCACTATATGTTTAAGTTAGGCTGTGTTCCTAGGTTGAAGAAATCATTGTCCCAAACTTCTTCTCATGGGGTTTAGTACTTTGCTTCTAATTTTCATGAACCCCAGAGTCTACCTGTTGGCTTGTACTAGTGGGGAGCCTCACTGGGAGCTTGGGTAGGTTTAAGGCCTAGCTGCTTGGGGGATGGGGCCTCATGCTGGTTTGTCCTTGGAGGTGAGGCCTCCCTGGTAGTTTGTGCAGGGCTGAGGCCTAGCTGCTTGGGGGATGGGGCCTCATTTTGGTTTGTCCTTGGAGGTGAGGCCTCCCTGGTAGTTTGTACAGGATTGACGTCTTGAGGCTGTGAGGGGCCCACATGCACAGTAGGGGTCCTGGCTGGTGGCTTTTTTGGGGGACAGGACCCTGCTGTAGCCTGAGGTTCAGTTGAGGCCTCCCTATTCACCCTCACTGGAACAGACCCTGCTACTGTCTTGCTTTTGAATAAGACTTCTATGCCTTATATGGGGAGCCTTACCCTTTTTCCACTGGGGTACAGCCTGCCTGCTCCAGATTGTGCTCTCCTCTCATGCCATGGAAACAAATCTTTTTCTCCTGGTTCTCTAAAGTTTATGGATTAGAAATTTGTCTTACTGCTCCAAAATTCACTAAGAGGATTTGTTCTAAAGTGGTTTGGAGGGGGATTTGGGAAAAAATCAGGCAAGTTCCCTCCTTACTCTGCCATGTTGGTACCAGGAGTTCCCAGTTCTAATTTTTAAGGAATTATGTTTTTAATGAGTTTGTGTACTTCTTTTTTTCCCTTTTGACTCATTATATTTTCTTTTTTTTCCCTCTTAACTTCTGTTTTAGAATCAATACTATTTATTTTCTATTTAGAAGAGTGGTGAGGGGCAATGGGGCTAGATGACTTGCTCAGGTCACACAGCTTGAAAGTATCTGCGATCAGATTTGAAACCAGAACTTCCTGTCTCTAAGACTAGCTCTTCTATCCACTGAGCAACCTAGCTACTCCGGGCTAATCTGTTTTTTAATTTTTGTCAGTGCTTTTTGTGCCTCTTTTATAAAGTTATTAAATTACTTTTCACAATTTTCTTCCTTTGTTCTCATTATTTACTTAATTTTTCCTTTATGACTTTTAATTTGATTTTGAAAAAAAAAAACCTTCTTTAGTTTTTGTTGTTGTTGGACTTGTGCCCAATTCATATTTTTCTTTGAGGCTTTGCTCGTAGCTATTTTGACTTGATTATTTTCTGAGTTTTTGTCTTGATCTTTCTTCTTTTTCACTAAAAGAGCTTTCTATGATCAGTTTTTTTTTTGGGGGGGGTTATATGTTTTTGTCTGATCTTTTTTCTACACTTTTTGAACTTTATACACTATGATTTCTGTTTCCAATGTGGGGTCACTATCTCAAACTTCAGCCTTTTTTGCAATGCTGTTTTCAGAGCTAGTTTTGAGGCTCTAGAAGTTTTCAGTGCTTTCTAGGAGTATGGTCTGGGGAGAGGCATCCTCACATCAGTCTACACTATGGTCCTTACCTAGGAAAGGACCCTTATTCCTTGGGTCTAAAATCAATGATCATCCTCAGACTGTTTATTAGGGTCCTTAATTCCCTGTGACCAAAAGCAATACCTCTCTTTAGGGCTTCTGCTATATCTTGATGGAAAGTGCTCTTCTTAGTACTTGAACCAGAAGTGCATATAGCAATGGAATTGACAACCAGCAGCTGGTTCAGTGTTCAATGATAGCACAAAAGTTCCCAGCAATCTCTTTCTGACAAGTTGCTGGGTTTCTCTGGCTTGAAAACTCTTTTATGAGCTACTACTTGCATTGCCATCACCTTGTGACACTACTAGTGTTTCAAGCACATGGGTTCTAGGCAGTCTTTTTCTTGTGTGATAGATATTTCTTTCCAACCTTAACAACAAGCTCTATTTGACCAATGAAAAACCATTAAGCAAAAAATCATACAGTCCATCTGAAACTGTATCTACATACTTCCCATTCCTACTATGTATTGTCTTCTTGCTTAAAGGAGATTATTAGGAATTTGTTTTCAGTTTTTTTTTGTAATTTAGCTTTCTTTATATGATTTTTTTTTATTTCAATGATGATTGAAACAATTCATGCACATTTTTCCTCTGAATCTTTTTTGTTTTTAGAGGCAGCTGGCTCAGGAGTATAGTGGATAGAGCCCTGGGTCTGGAATCAAGATGACCATAGTTAAAATCTAGCCTCAGTTGTTTAGAATATAGGCAAGTCATTCAATATCTGTTTTACTCAGTGTCCTCAAATGTTAAATGGGTAAAATAATATTACATTATTTATAGAGTAATTATGAGAAAAAATGAGAAAACATTCCTAAAATGCTAAGCAAAGGACTGACCCTCAGTAGGTTCTTAAATACAGTTCATTCCCCTCACCATTATGTTAGCTTATGTCACTTCCTAAAGACACTAACATTTTCCCTAAATTCCTTGTATTTGTCATTTCTAATAATATTTAATTATGTTCATAATTTTATGCAGGCATTCCTCTATCAGTGAGTACCCACTTTGTTTCCAAAGAGCAAAGCCATGACTACTTGGCCATATTTATTTTTGCTTTTTAACCCCTTTATAGTCAAATCATGGATTTAAAAAAGAAGTACAAGGGTCATCAATTTTGTTCCTCTGACTTTTCAGGATTCTCCCTACCTAAACTTCCTTTCTTTGCTTTATGGAAGAGGCACAAATGAGTCTCAGAGAAATTAAAACATATCCACAGTTGCACAAGCAATAAGTGGCAAAGGTGATGATCTAGACCACAGCTTATTGACTCCTAGTATTTGGGTTTCTCTGTAATAACAGTGGTTACCTGTTTTCTAGGGCCATCTTGAATAGAGTGAAATAATCCATTGCTTGGGTTTACTTTGACAATTTGAATGATTGAGAAGTACATCATTAAAAGAAGACAGGAGTTCTGCTTGGAGGCACAACAATCCAGCTGTGAGCTGCAGCCCAGCTTGGAAGCTGCCAACTAATTAGTCAGTAGAGAACATATGTCTACCTGTGGTTTCACTTGCCCTCATTGGTCTCCATCCTCTATTTTGAATCTGGTTGAACTGTTCCTTTGCAGTTAAACTTTTCCTTTAGAAGGCTTTACTTTTAATTACAAAATAAAAGCATTCCCTAGCACTGAACCATAAAAGATGGGAGCACTACAGTCTAGCCACATGGCGGTCAACCTCATGTGAACTGACTTTTGCCAAGGACTCTGAAAGCAATCCTTCTGAACTAAACTGAAATTCTTATGTCATCCCAGTCCTGTAGTGCAAATCAATCACCAGGGATCCTTTGAGCTCTCACAGACATTTAGGATTCCAAAGCTTGAGCCCTCTACTTATATTTACAGAAGGACACTAAGATAGAGAGGCAGACAGAGCAGCCACCAGCGGGCCACACATTGGTTCCCAGCATGATATGCAATAATGACCTGTCAGGAAAGTAGGCTGTGTATCCTCACACTGTGAAATATCCTGAGGGACTTTTCTTTATGAATTTGAAAAAGATTCAGCAGGGCTCTAGGCAAGAAATCATGTGCACAATTTCAATAAGGCATCAGGATAATTTTTTTTAGGGGGCATCTTCTCCTTGGTGTACTTTTCAACTGTATTTATTTTTAATTACAAAAATAAAATGGGTGCCCTGGGACAGTCTCCTAAGGAAGGAGTACATGTATTTTTGAGGTAACTATACTTGACCATAGAGAAGGGGAAAGAGTTTGATTAGAAGCCAGTAGGCCCAAGTTTAGATTTTAGCTTTTACTTTTTGGGTGGGTGGTCCTGTGCAATTCAATTCATGTCTTTGAGATTGTTTCCTTAACTGTTTAACTTGTAAAATAATATCTGTACTTATAATCTGACTTTAAAATTACTATAACATTATATATAAATAAAGTAATTTGTCATTTGAAGATTTATGGTTGGCATGACAATCTTTTATCTTCACTCATACTCTTCTGTTCATCGGTAGTTCTAAATATGCATTAGTTTAATTTTTATGTTTTTTTTCCTCCATTATCAATATTTTGGAAACTGAATATGTTAAAAACAAATTGAATATTATATAAAACGAAAAGAACTTAATCTCTTCTTGATTATAGGACTTTCTTCAGTTTTTCTTGAATTCCTAACTTCTGATCTTAGGAAATGCCCTCAGGTGGCAATGAACTATAGTGGAAAGAACCTTGGATTTGGAGCTAGTGGCCAGAAATTTAAGTCCTGGATCCATCACTCATTGTTTTTGTGACCATGGGAAAATAATTTTACTTATTTCTCCTTCTTATTTGTAAAATCAAGACTAGGTAACCACCAGGTTTCTACCTTAAAGCTCTAGAATGTTATATTGGTTTCAATGATCTCATTTCCAAAACAACAATTAATAGCTCAGTGGATAGAGTGCTGAAACTAGAGTAGAAAGACCTTCAGTTCAAATCTGGCCTCAGACACTGGGAAAATAATTTAACTTACATTTGCTTCAGTTTCTTCAACTATAAAATGAGAATAAAAATAGCATCTGCATTAACTGCTCATGGGTAGGACGAGCCAATATAATAAAAATGACCATCCTACCCAAACTCATCTATCTATTTAGTGCCATACCCATGGAACTCCCAAAAATTTTTTTTACTGATTTAGAAAAAAACATAACAAAGTTCATTTGGAAGAACAAAAGATCAAGGATACCCAGGGAATTAATGAAAAAAAATACAAAGGAAGGGGGTCTTGCAGTCCCAGATCTCAGACTATATTATAAAGCAGCGGTCATCAAAACAATTTGGTACTGGCTAAGAGACAGAAAGGAGGATCAGTGGAATAGACTGGGGGCAAGCAACCTCAGCAAGACAGTATATGACAAACCCAAAGATCCCAGCTTTTGGGACAAAAACCCACTATTTCATAAAAACTGTTGGGAAAATTGGAGGACAGTATGGGAAAGATTAGGCTTAGATCAACACCTCACACCCTACACCAAGATAAATTCAAAATGGATGAATGACTTGAACATAAAGAAGGAAACTATAAGAAAATTAGGCGAACACAGAATAGTATACATGTCAGACCTTTGGGAAGGGAAATACTTCAAAACCAAGCAAGAATTAGAAAGAATTACAAAATGCAAAATAAATAATCTGGATTACATCAAATTAAAAAGTTTTTGTACAAACAAAACCAATGTAACCAAAATCAGAAGGGTAGCAACAAATTGGGAAACAATCTTCATAAAAACCTCTGACAAGGGTTTAATTACTAAAATTTATAAAGAACTAAATCAATTGTACAAAAAATCAAGCCATTCTCCAATTGACAAATGGGCAAGGGACATGAACAGGCAATTCTCAGCCAAAGAAATCAAAACTATTAATAAGCACATGAAAAAGTGCTCTACATCTCTTATAATCAGAGAGATGCAAATCAAAACAACTCTGAGGTATCATCTCACACCTAGCAGATTGGCTAACATGACAGCTATGCAAAGTAATGAATGCTGGAGGGGATGTGGCAAAGTGGGGACATTAATTCATTGCTGGTGGAGTTGTGAATTGATCCAACCATTCTGGAGGGCAATTTGGAACTATGCCCAAAGGGCGATAAAAGAATGTCTGCCCTTTGATCCAGCCATAGCACTGCTGGGCTTGTACCCCAAAGAGATAATGGACAAAAAGACTTGTACAAAAATATTCATAGCTGCGCTCTTTGTGGTGGCCAAAAATTGGAAAATGAGGGGATGCCCCTCAATTGGGGAATGGCTGAACAAATTGTGGTATATGTTGGTGATGGAATACTATTGTGCTAAAAGGAATAATAAAGTGGAGGAATTCCTTGTGAACTGGAACAACCTCCAGGAAGTGATGCAGAGCGAAAGGAGCAGAACCAGGAAAACATTATACACAGAGACTGATACATTGTGGTACAATCGAAGGTGATGGACTTCTCCATAAGTATCAATGCAATTTCCCTGAACAATCTGCAGGGATCTAAAAAAAAATACTACCCACAAGCAGAGGATAAACTGTGGGAGTAAAAACACCGCTGAAAAGCAACTGCTTGACCACAGGGTTGGAGGAGATAAGACTGAGGAGAGACTCTAAATGAACACTATAATGCAAACTCCAACAACAGGGAAATGGGTTCGAGTCAAGAACACATGTGATAACCAGTGGAATCATGCGTCGGCTATGGGAGAGGGAAAGGCGGGGGGGGGGGGGGGGGGAGGGGAGGAAAAGAAAACAATCTTTGTTTCCAGTGAATAATGTATGAAAACGACCAAATAAAATAATATTAAAATTAAAAAAAAAAAAAAAATAGCATCTGCTTCAAAGAGTTATTGTGAAAATCAAATAAGATTATATTAGCAAAAACACACTAGCAAAACACATTAACACAATAATGGAGACATTGTAGATATTGCATGAAAGCTTATTTTCTTTTCCACTTCTATTTTCAGAGAAAATATAATGATATTTTTCATTTTTTATCTTTTTTTATTTAAGTCTTAAACCTTTAAGTGGAATGTACAAACTTCATGTGGATGTTATAACGTGCCTGGTTAGAGGCAGAGTTTTGAGTAGTTCTTCCTGCAATGTACTCCAATACTTGACTAGTTGTGGGGATTTTCCCTAATGCTCCAGATTACAACCTCTTTTCCACATTCATATATTTAGCATGTTGGATGTAAACATCTAGATGCCTTATTAATGTATTCTTGACCTTATATGGAAGCCAGTGGTGCCCATGGGCTGTTAACATTTGTCCCCTCTAAGTCACACATTTCTCTGATGACATCCTTTTATGTCCTTCTTTTGGATAATTCCTGGTCTCCATCACATTGCTGGTGGCCACCTACTACATACCTCTCCATCGTTTTGTCGAATGCTCAACTTGCTCAAAGACTATCTAGTAGTCTATGACTCACGATTATACAGCATTTCAGAAAGGTTATTGATGTTTAAAAAATATGCCTTTATTTCTGAGAGAAGCTTGGGATCATTTGAAGAACTGAACAATATCCTAAAGGCAAGCATGCCTATTTTCCTCCTCTTGTACAATTCTGGGCTTCACTCATCATATATTCATAAAGACTGACCTAGATGGAATCATGAAGGAGCCCTGAGGTCCCTTTATCCTGCTTCAAGTTTCCTGGAGCTCTGAGAATAGAGGTGACTTACCCAGAGTCGTAGAGGCACTAGGCATCAGGGAGAGGACTTCAATGCAAGCCTTCCTGACGGTGAGTCTAGTTCTCTAGCCAAGACACCATACTGCCTCTATTTTGAATGATGATAGATTTAATTTAAGAAACTGCTGTGTTCAACATCATATGATCGATCAACAGGAACATCTGGAGAACTTCACTAATATTAGGCATCCCTGAACTCTGTGTTAGTCCTACCTCAATGGTATCATCTTTGGTGGTTTTATGCTTCTTTTTCTTTAGACTATACTCCAAAATTTCCTATCCGTGTCCCAGAAAGGTCTATATCCTGAAATCTCAATCTCTCCCTGGAATTGACACATCGGAAGGACCTTCCACCCCAGTGGCTCTTCACCCTTTGATTACATGACTTCTCCATTTAAGGAGGATGTCCAGACTAAACATGTGTCATTCCTTTCCAGGCTGCAATAAGGACCTTCTCTCTGGTACCTTCACAGCCTCCCCAAACCTCCCCAACTCCTGTCTGATTTTCAGCTTCCTTTTATATGCCGTAGAATACAAGCTCCTTGAGGGCAAGGACTAAATTTTTCTCCTTGTATTTGTATTCCCAGTGCTTAGCACATGGAAATACTTAATGAATGCTTAATTCATTGATTTTTATTATATTAATAATGGAATAATTGTCAAACAAAGTTAAAGTATAATTATAGAGCTATAGTCATCTGTGGAATATAACTTGTATAACTTGCCTATTCCTTTCTAATATCTTCTTCAAGAATGCCCAAGAAAGATATGTAGATTATCTGGATGGAAATTGCAGAATAGATGAGAAAGATGACATATTGGAAGGGAGACACATTTTAAGAGAAGATCTCTATATATTTGTGAGGTCTATGCTGAAGCTAAAGCTAATATTTTCTCTCTGATTTTGGAAACTTTTGGTAATGTATATGTGATATAGTAGATAGATATTTGGGGGAAAAACTTTCTCATTAATACATCATCTCCTAAAACATATTATTATTATTTTTTCTCAAAATACATTTAGAGTACATGGAATGCTACGTTTAATTGTAAACTGAATGAGTTAAACATTTATAGTTTGTTGTTTTTGGTTCAGAAGGCAACTAAGTGCCACAGTGTGAAAAGTGCTGGACCTGGGTTCAAATTCATTGATCCTGGGCAATTTGCCAATCACTTAGCCTCTGTTTGCCTCAGTTTCCTCATCTATAAAATGGGAGCAATAATAGTACCTATCTCCCAGGGCCATTGTGAGGATTCAATGACATTATAATTATAAAGTATAAGGTATAAAGAATTATACACTATGTAATTATAAAATTATAATTATATTAGCACAGTGCCTGACACATTATAAGTACTATGTATGTTAGTTCCAATAACAACATTTATGGATAAATTATAACTAAAATGATATATTCTTATAATTCTTATATATTTGATAAATTATAATATAAACTAGAAATCACTTTTATTATTGTGACAATAATAGTTTTTATTTTTTTTTTCTAATTTTGGCTTCAGGAAGTACCTAAGTGGTGTAGGGAATAGAGTACTACTCGACCTGGTATCAAGAAGCCTTGAATTGAAATCTGAACTCATATTTTCTAGCTAAATGACCCTGGGAAAATCACCTCAGCTCTGTCTGACTTACTCTTCTTGGCTGTAAAATAAGGATAGTAATCCACCTGCCTCCAAAGGTTGTGGTGATTCAATGAGATAATAGTTATATTTTCTTTTAAGGTATTAAGCATGATATTAATATCTGAGCTCTGTATTAAATTAAAACATCTTTAAAATTCTTGTCATCTTTAGAAGTGATGAACCAATATATTTTCTTATTATATATAGGTGTTCATTCCCTTTTTCTTTTCCATTGACACCACAAAATAATTCTAATCCCATGCATCCTTTCCCTCAGTCTAGTCACATTGGATTGTTGACTTGTAATCAACATTATTTATTGAGTATCTACTATGCACTTAATTTCAGAATTTAGTGAGAAAGATGAGATGGACAAGAAGAAGTCATAATCCCCCAGATAGATTAAAGATAAATTAAGGAGGGATGATTAAAACACCTATCACAATAGCAAATGTTTTATAGGAATTTATTATTGACTACAATATTATCTGGATTATTCTACATGGTGGGTAGTCAGAATTTAGAGAAAAGAAAGATCAGTGAGTCCTGGAGTAGCCAATGAAAGTTTTGTTGCAAATATAATGCTTGAATACAATGTTAATGGATACATAAAATCTGAATAAGTTGGGGAGACAACAAAGCGAGAACAATCTAGTTAAGATGGATAATGGATTATGTTAGAAATGGGTGAATAACATAAGTGCTAAGATGGAGATAGTGAGGAGACTGACCAGATGGTTGAAAGAGTGCCTGTTGGAGTCTTGGGAAATAAGGTTTAATAGGGTTGTCCTAGATTATGCAAGACCTTGAAAACCATTCAGAGGCATTTACATATGATGAAATAGGAAGCCCAAAACAAGATAGAATCCAAGAAAAGGATGAGAATGATTCTATATAGTTGTCTAGAGAAGAACCAAGAAGATAAATGTGAGGGGGGAGGGGATTTCTAACACTTCTAGCTCTTCCCAAATGGGACCAACCATCAAATATGATTTTGAGTTTTCCTAGAATGTGAAAGACTCTTTTTCCTATAGTTTAAAGGGGATTTATGCAGGAATCAGAAACTTAGACAACCTCCAGGATTGCTTCCAATTTTAAGAGCTCATGAATTTTGGAGCTGTCAAGGGCATGACTGTTTACCTAGTCCTATTTCCTCATTTTATAGTTGGGGAAATTGAGGTACACAAAATATACAACTTAGTGTGAAATGAAAGCTAAAGCCATGTCAATGCTTTCTTTCCAATCAATTAAAACAAACAAACAAACAAATAAATAAATAAACCACACTGCAAGTTTAATTTTTTAAAAAATGAGGCAGTGACGTACTAAAGTCTATGATTTCAGATTAGTTAGGCAATACGGTAGACTGGACACTGGATTATACACTTGCAATAGGAGACAACATGGAAAAGCAGACAGTGTAGTGTCCTTGGTCAGATCCAAAGTTCAAATCCTACTTCTGTAATTATCTGTGTAAACTTGAACAAGTCACTAAACTCTCTTGAGCCTCATTTTTCTCATCTGTAGAATGATGAGGCTTGGACTAGATGGCCTCTGAGGTCCATTTCAGCTTAAGTCCTTTGATCTTTAACCACTTAAGCTCTCAGGGTCTAAGTTGATTCATCTATAAAATGAATAGACAGAAAGAAGAGTTAATGTTAATGATGCTCTGTCAATTTGGAAAGAAGGTTCTGGTGAAGAACTGAGCTTGGTTCTATAATGTTTGACAAAAAAGTAAATAAGGTTATGTGACTGGTTTATTTAGGGTAAGAAAGATGGGCATATTATAATTACCCTAAGATTTTGAACTGAGGCAGCTGAGAGATATTGATACTTCTGCAGAGAAAAGGAAGTTAGAAGAGGAATGAGTCTGTGATGGAAGATGAATTTGATTTAGGGCATGTTTCAGTTGGCCCTGAGATATCTAAATGTGACAGACCCAGCTAATTCTCCAAAGCAAGAACCTATAGGCTCTAAAGCGACCCATATAAACTTGGAAAAAAGAAAAAAAAACAACTAAGCAATTTCCAGCCCTCACTTGATGGAAGAATTCTTGTCGCTGAATAAATAAGGAGAGGTGTATGTCTCTTTTAAATTGGAGGGTGAATGGATTACAGAGAAAGAAGCCTGTCTTTGGAAAAAGCACGGTAGCTTATCAAATATCCTTTAAATAGGAATCTGAGCATCTGCATGGAAACGAACTGATTTGAGAAAGGGCAAAGTGGGGGAAGAAATAGAGAAGATGAGGAAGCCAGTGAGAGAGAGCATGAGAATGTTCTCAGGGGTTTGTTTTAATAAGCCTCAATTCCATTTTCAGGACCCAGAGCCTTTTGTAATTTACCTCACGTGGGCAGCTTGCCATCCTCTAGATAAGCAGATGAAAATATGATGTTGAAGAGTGAGTGATGACAGTTTCGTATCCATAAAACATCCATCATAGAGGGGCTTAATGTGATTATTATACACATGAGCATTTAAAAATAAGCATTTTAAAGCTATTTAAAATCTCTGATCCTATAAAAAGTAATACTTTTAGAAAGTGGTGAATATGTTACTCTATTATTTTAACACTTTTTTATAGGAAGGATCAATATAGAAAATATCTTAAAGAAACCTGTGAGGTAGAATTGTATGTATATTTCTTACATGTGTCCACATAAGAACACACATATGCATGTATTCTTTTCATTTTATCTATACAGAATGAAGACAGAATGGCTCAGGGAATTAAATAATGTGTTTGTTGCTTATTTCAGGCAAAATTTAAAGGACTTTTATTTCTATGCATAGTAGGGACTGAATTGTACATTTAAAGTTTTTAAAAGGAATATTCATAGAGATATGATTACATCTTTAGGGAGTTTTAGCTAATAGAATTACATATGTATGGCAAACTTTTAGAAAAGCACATGATGAAAGTGTGAAATTACATAATGATTAATTAAAAATAATTGTTTATGTTACATAACAAATCTTGTCTTTTAGACTTATTGTTTACATTTTTCCTTTACATAATTGCTTCTCTCCAGAGTTATGTCTGAATACTTTACAAGTCATTAACTTCTTGGTGTAAAGCCTTGTGGGTAGAGATACTTAAGTTTGAATGTTATTAGCTATTGCCAATTGAAGATCTATTTGGAACAAAGTGTCTATTTAAATACTTCTGGATTCTCTTTATAACATTTTCAATAGAAGTGATAGATTCACTTTAGAGTTTTGTAAAAACAAAACAAAACAAACTGATCTATGATCATCACTTCTACTTTTTTTCTTTTCACTCACTTTTCAGCTCTTTGCAATCTGACTTTTGATCTTACTTTTCAGCTTAAATTGTTCTCTCCAAGGTTACCAACAGTTTCTTAATTGTCAAATCTAGTAGAATTGTCTCAAACCTCATCCATCTTTATCTCTGAAGCATTTGGCACTATTAACTAATCTCATTTTCCTAGATACTCAATCTGCTCTGACTTTTGTTCTGTTTTTTTTCTTCTTCTTTTTTTTTTGGCTATTGTTTGCTCCTGGCTCTTCTACTTATCTGACTTCTCAGTTTCCTTTGATAGCTAATTCCACATTTCCCATCACTTTCTTAGAATCTAGTCCAAGATCCTGTCTTGGGCCTTTTAATCTTCCTCCTTTTACTTCCTCCTGATAAACTATCAGTTTTTATGGGTTAAAAATGCAAGTATCTCTCAGATATATTGAGCCCTCCTCTCAACTTCCAGATGAACATCTTCATCCAGATCTCATGAAGATATCATATCCAGCATGTCCAACTCAGTACTCATTATTTTCTTTCTTGGATCTACCTTTCTTCCAACTACCCCATTTCTGTATAGGGTACCACTATCATTGCAGTCACTCAGATTCACAATCTCAGTGTCATCCTCAACTCTTTCCCACCCCTCATCTTGGCTAATTGCCTACCACATGTTGCCATACAACCCTGGGTGGTAGTTGCTATTATTCTGCTTTTATATCTACAGAAACTGAGGCAGACAGAAATTAGACAAGTTTTTGAGGAGGTTATACAGCTAAGCAAATGTATGAAGTCTTATTTGAAGTCACGTTTTCCTAACTGAGTCATCAGGTTGCTTCTATTTTGGAGGACCTGTGTTCAGATATTTATTACCTGTAGGATCTTGGTAAAGTCATTTAGAACCTTCCTGGGCCTCAGTTTATTCATCTGCATAATGAGAAGATTGTACTTGAAGGCTTCTTAGGTCTCTTTAGCCTCTATATTGATATCCTCATGTTCTTTCCTATAATCTCTATCATATGGGGATTCTCTCTCCTTTGGATTTGATCTTAACCAGTTCAAGTCTTGTCATCCTGTGTAAATCTTCTCTATATTGACCTTGGAATCCCCTATAGGGGTCCAACAATTATATTGTGATTCCTTCCTTTTAATCACTTAACAATTTATGGTTACTTTATCTCATTAACCATATGGAGTCAATAGACTGTCCACAATTCTTTATTTTCACTAAGTATCTGGCTTATCTCTAGTTTCTGTCATGCATCTCCATGATGACATCCTTTTCTTTTAGTTTTTGTATAGCTTTTCATCTGTAATACATTTTAGCCTGCTCATGGCAACCATGTGTCGTTTGCTTAGTTTTTAAATGACCAATATCTTTTATTCTTTGTTGATTGTGGCATTCCATGACTTTCAACCATATAATATCAATCAAAGAGTATTGATGAGCCTTTAGGACTCCAAAATCTCTTCTTTGTTAGCCATGAGGTTTGAATTCCTGCCCTTGAGGCCTGGTCTCTATAGATCCTTTGGTGTCTGCTCCTTTAGTCCCCAGCTGTGGGTCAGCAAAAATCTCAAGAGCTGAGCCTGCAGCAGATAGGTCTGCTCCCAGAGCCCTCCACCCGGGGATTCCAGTGTAATCCTTGACCATACAAGCTACTGGGCTGAGCAAACAAAGTGAGGTTGTCAATCCTTTCCCCAAGAGCTGTCTTGTTGTTCTCTCTGTTTGCTCTGTTCCTGCCCCAAGAGCCTATGGAGGTGGGACTGAGGTCAGGGAAGTCAGAAACCTTCCTCTCTAGTTATCCCTTGCTTTTCAGCTTCACTCCCAACCCCTATCAATCCCCCCCTCCCAACCCTATTTTCACGTTGATTCTGTGGAGTTATTTTTAATTCTTTGTGGAGGGTATTATGAGGGTGAGGAATCTTCATGCCCTACTCCGTCATTATCTCATCTATCCATCTGATGAACATTCTATTTGTGCTTTCATCTCAGAGATGGATTAGAACGTGTCAAAATTTAGTCAAAGAAGTGAAGGCTGATGGAATTCTTCCATTAGAACTTTTGAGAAGTTGGAGTTTTATGAGAGGCTAAAAAATTTCATAATCTGAGAAAACTAGTCAACTATTCAAGACTTCAGGATCAGCTTCAGTTTTTAACTACAGTCTTATATTATCTCATATTGTTAGTAACATTTCTCTCAGAAATTCACTTATATTTACTTTGTATATATTTGTATCAATTTTCCTGTCTTCGTGTTATATTTTATGAGGTTTTAATCCAACAAAATGTAAGTTTCTGGAGTGTAAGGACTGTTTCATTTTTGTCTGTGCTTTTCTAGCATATAGCTCAGTGCCTGGCTTACAGTAGATGATTAAATACTTTTTGAATCAGTCAATATACATTTTTCTGATTTCTCCTGAGCATTCTGACAATGTGATTCCTTTTAAATCATGTGACCTTGGGTCCATAGGTTCCCAAGGGAAGTACAGAGAGATTTTAAGGGATCTATGAACCTGAAAGGCAACTAAGTAGTACAGTAGACAGACTACTGGATCTGGAATTAAGAAGACAAAGCCTCAGAGGCTAACTAGTTATGTGACCCTGGCCATTTCACTTCTGCATGCCTCAGTTTCTCCTTCTTTAAAATGGGAGTAATAAGAGCTCCTAACTTAAAGACTTGTTTTGAGGATTAAGTGATCTATTTTCTTTAGAGTTCCTTGTAATGCTGATTATTAAGAATATGACTGTTATTTTCACTGATTTCTAATTGACACATTGTTTACTCCAATCATGATTTTTAAAATGACACTTATTTGAGGTCAATAACTTTGCTAGATTGTCAAAGATGTCCATGATACACAAAATGTTGAGAATTCCAATTTTATATGATTAGGGTATATCTAATGCAATGCCATATTTTCTAATTTCCAAACCTTATAGCCAATTTTGCTAACTCTAAACCAGATGGATACCAAAAGGGCAGCTACATGTGAATGATTAATTATTTTCACTTTTGCTATTAAGCATCAGTAATTTTATTAACATGGCAACCCTCATTAATAGAAAGAACAGCCTAATTCACTTAGTAGATCAATTAAAATGTAGCCTTACATTGATACAAAGGTGAAGAAAAGGAGGCTTTACCACTATACATATAAATGGATTATAAATGGTTTCAAAGCTCAAGTAATTTTTGTTTCCCCAGCTAACCTTGTAGTCTTTGACTATAGAATAAACAATTAAAATCTACATTTGAACAGTATTTCTTAATACCTTAATTAATTCCTGAGTGATTTTTAAAAGTAAAAAGAATATTTATCACTAAAATCTGATAGTAACACCACTTATAATCAATTTACTTGGCAAATTCTATCCACAAATAACTACAGAATTTATCTCACTCATTTCCCACTGAAAAATCACTTCAATCTAGTGAAGTATTTCTCCACTCAAATTATACTATAGACTACCATAATTTTGAAGATTTAGCATAAGCATAGGTAGTTATTAAATTCTATGTAAATTATTCTATATTAATTTTGTAATTAATCTTGTAAATTCATTTAATTTATTATCAGAATAGGACATGTCATATTAAGAAATTATATGTGAAAGTAATCTATTTTCTATAATGCTTTTGATATATAAAGGGATTTTTGGATAGTAGTACTGTGAAGGAGGTAGTAGGGTCTATTCTATTAACCTCATTTTTTAGATGACAAACTGAAGTTTGCATGTCAAGCAGCCAATGCACACTTATTAAGTGCCTCTTGCCTAAGATCTTGCTTAAGATCATTCGAACTGTTTTAGTTTTCATAGAATATTGTTGATTCACACTAAAATGGCCAGTTTACTAAAATCTCAGGTCTCTTTTCATAGGAGTTCTTATTGTCTCACCCCCTTCCCCATTTTGCTATTAGGTTGATTTTTTTCTTCTTTTCTAAGCAATGATAATACTATGAACTAGATATGTATAAGTAGCATATGAAGTTAGAATTAGAGGAGTGTAATTCAGACATTTTTCCCAGGTTTCTTGGGACCAAGAACCAAAAGAACTGAGAAAATCCCCTAAAGTACATGAGCTCTTCATTCATAAAAGTCTTTGATATACTGTTTCCCTAAGATCAGCCAAGTATATATCTTAATACTCTTCACATTCTTTCTATGAGAGGTGTTTAACTAGGTTGTTCATATTGACTTCCCTAACTTTCATTTTCTTTATTTTTCTGACCTCTCTTTCCTAGCTATAGATTGCCAATATTTTCATCCAACTTTCTTGCCCAAGATTTTCAGGCATAGGTGGTTTTACTCTCAGTAATGTTTCATTCTCTTCCGGGGTGGGTGCAGGTACAGGTGGATTGGAGTTTTAATGTCTCTTTTTCGCAAAATACAGCCTGAATTTTTATGTTTGTCATGTAGAGACTGCATAGGAAGAGGGAAAATATGATGATATCTCTGTTTAGACATATAAAAATAAATTACTTTCTCTGTTACATTTATATATAAAGTAAGAAATCAATGTAAATTACTGCTCAGAACTGTTGTATCAAAGGATAAAATATACTTAAAAGCTTTGTAAATTTTAAAGTACTATATTAAGGCTAGCTATTATTGCTTGTTATCATCACCATCATCATCATCTTCACCATCACCAGTACTACTACTACTACTACTACTACTACTACTACTACTACTACTACTACTACTACTACTACCTCTACTACTACTACTACTACCACCACCATTATTACTGATGGTAGTGAATTCTTTAAATAAAATAAGGTAAAATTTCTAACAGAGCATTAGACTCCAAGACTAGACACTTGGCTACTGATCCCAGTTCCATAACTGATCAAATATATGTTATATGACAATCATGTTAGCCTACTGAACCCAGTTATCCTCATTTCTATATTGATGAAAACAGCTTTTTGCTTGGTTTTCCAGAGAGGATTATTTAAAAGACGTATGAAAGTTCTTTGTCTACTGACATATGCTATATAAACATATATTTTGAAGGTTTGTAACTATCAGAACCCAAGAAAGTGTAGAATTGTTTATCATCTTTTTCAAAGAAGATGAAATGATTTACCATTTTCAAAGCCCTTTACAGACTTAAAGTACTATATCAATACTAGCTCTTATTATGAAGAAAGATGCCCGTACTCCTAAGAGAAATGCCAGTTACTCAAAGGGGGGTGCTAAATTAAATAGCAGAAGGAAAATAATAAAAATCTTAAAAGTTGTAATAGTCACTAACATCTATGGACAAAAGTTACACAGAATAGCCTGGTAAATTTTTTTTTTGATCTTCAGGGTTGGAAAAACATTCCAATTGATGTGATCACATGTGTATTTGAGTTGTTGACATCTATCTAAAAGCTTTTCACATACATTAACTTAACTGATCATTATGACAACTCTGTGAGGGATTTCCCGTAAGAATTACTATCTCGGTTTTGCACATACATGTATAACCCAGTGGAACTGCTTGTCAGCTTCAAGAGAGGGGAGGAAAGATTGAGGGGGGATCATGAATCATGTAACCATGGAAAAAGTATTCTAAATAAAAAAATTAAAAGAAAAAAAAGAACTATTATCTTCCTTCTAAACTTCCCAAAGCCCTACTTTTTTCCCAGATAAGGAGACTGTATTACTGTGTTTTAGAGAGTCTGAGTGTCTTTTCCATGGTATTGCAGGTAACAGATTTTTAGTATAGGATTTTAATTGAGGGTCTTCCTAATTCAAGGGCTAGCATTGCTGCCACTAACTCATGCTACTTTTTAATGGCATGTATGATTTTTACTGTAATTTCTTTGGCTGAATCATAATGTCTCAAAAGAAATAAAAGCTACTCACATGAGCTTCTAAAGACTTATATCCTTTTCCCATTATCAGTTCCTCTCATTATACTGTTTTTCATATGGAAGAGATTAGAAGTAGGATTTATTAATATTAGAAAAGATCTTTTCACCTAAAGAATAAGAACAGAGCATAAGAAATTCTTTGGAAAAGAACCCTCAACCCAATCCCTTTCTGTGAAATTACTCTGAATGTCATCAGAAATCTAACCCAATTAGAGAGAGGGACAAAAGAAATGTTTGGGCAGACAGACCCTAAAAGAAAAGAAAGATGAGTACGTATTACACAGAATGTTCTTCCTCTCATCTAGAAAGTACTATTGAAAAGTCATTTTAATGTTCTTTGTCTCTTGTCATAGAATGCACATACAAGTTCAAATAAATTCACCAAATATGTGTTATGGACTTATTATATTTGAAGCACTCTATTAGGCATCATGAGGGATAGAAAGATGAATGGCAAAGTCTATGTTCAAGGAGATGAAGCATAGTTTCATAGGACAAACTGGCTTTGCCCTAAGGTACCAACATCTCAGGGAATATCCTTCTTCTAGGTCATTTGGCATACATTACTTTGGCATGTACTTTCTCCCAGCAGAGACCATCATCCACAGGTCTTATATCATCTTATTCTCTGTATTTATTCTGGCTGATATCTAGGTCTTATGGCTATAGTTTACTTCTCCATAAGTCCTGTCATCTCAACTCAAGGGGAAGAGCTGGGATCAAGGGCATAAGCTGTCCTCTCTTAATATAAATGCACCTTTGTTGGTTGGACATCTGGGCTGTTGCAGTCTCTCCTCTTCCTTACCCCAATTAAATTTGCCTCAGGTGCATTTTATACCTCTGAGGAGGTATGTGGGATAAACACTTTACCATCTGTGAATAGAATAGCAACAGAAAAAAGAGTTTTATGGTAGAATAGGTGTAAGAAAATAAGACGTATCTGTTTTATGTACAGATTTTCTTTTAGATTATGAATTTAACAGACATGAACAATACAACCCTCAAAGAAATGAGAAGAACATATAAAACTAAATTTCTGTTATATATTTGTTTTTTCTATTATCCACAAATTTTTTATAATTCAATTTTTAGCATGATGACTTTTACATTGCTCTACTTGTCTTCATCCATCTTAAAACTATCTTCTTTTCTCTTCTTTTTACCCTTTTTCATTAATTCATTGACACATTTTTCCTTCTCTTCCCTTTTCTTTATCAACTTTATCATACCCTGTCATTTAATATTCCCCCCTACAAAGGCTTTCCTAACAAATAAGCAGTCACACAAACCAATTGCACACTTTGTCTGCATTCTGCACATCCTGGTTAATTGTCTGTCAAAATTAACCATCGTTGGTCTTCTGGATAATAGGATTTAAAGCTAGACAGAATCCCATATGTCATCTGACCTCAGCCATTTAGTTTGCATATGAAGAAGTTGGGACCCAGAAAAATTAAATGATTTGCCATAGATAATACATGCAATAAGTAAAGCAACTTAAAGTTCACACCCAGGTCTCCTAAATTCTTTGTACTCTAGCATTCTTGTGTGTGTGTGTGTGTGCACGCATGTGCATGTGTACTTGTACACGTGTGCATGTTTGTGTGTGATGGGTGAATGGGTTTTTCATTTTTGTTGAGGCGTAAGTTTATATCACTAGTCAGCTAACCCAGGAAGGGGCTGAGTTATTAGGCAATAAGCCTTTGACTTTTTTTTTTGTATACGAGGCAAATCTGTTTACTGTGAGCATTTTGTCTTGAGCCTCTATATTCTCTGGGGTGTCTTTCCTCTTCACCTTAACTCTGGTAACTTTAGAGAAGAAAAGTACTTAGAATTGATCTGACAGTTCAGTTAATTGAAATCTTAAAAGACTTCTATTTTCAATAGAGGAAAGATCTTTTAAGAAAAGCTTTGTCCATCTTAAAAGAGAGATCAGAAAGCCAGAGAGACATGTGATGGTGGCCATTAGAGAGAAGGAGGATGAATGCTAGTTTGTGGAGTGCTGCTCCAGCTGTCTCCAGAGAGCGTCTGCCAAGCACACTTGAGGAGGAAATCTGAAATTAGACATCTGTATGTGCACTGCATCCACCATGTTTGCTCTGAGGAGCGAGAACCATATGAAGCAAGACAGCAAAGGTGAAATCCAGCAAGATATCCTACTTTATTGCCATGGCAACCCCACCCTGATGAAAAATCAGAAAAAAAAAACAATAAAGCATCTTTGAGAAGAAAAAAAAAATCAGCAGTGCAAACTCAGAGGGCTGAGGAAAGATGCACTTTAAGGAAGAACTCAATGTTTCTTCCATTTGGTGGCTGCTTGCATGTAGCAAAGACATAGCTGCAACTTGTGCCGGCTCCCTGGACAGAACATTGCACTCAGTAAATTATTGAGTTAGTTCTGATGTAGAATTTGGAATGCTAAGTGAAAGCTGTAATTCCACATTAGAATCTCTAGTGTCTATGTAGCAGGTCAAAGTATTATTATTGCCACTTTCCTTGATGCCTTTTGACAATATGTCACCATCATATTTCACATAAATTATTATTCCTCCAAAAGGCAGGGGGCCAATTCAGGGATTAGTTTTAAATAAAAACTCATATGTTTTAGGTGTTTTAACATACCTCTGAAAGTGGGACTTTCACTTACTGTTTACTAATAGGACTGGAAAAATGTTTCCTAATTGTATTATTTCTTAAAGCCTAATTCAGTATAATAAAGGAATGTTTACATTATTTCTAGGTCCAAATTTTGCTTTTATATCACCCTTTCTGAAATTTATCCAGAGTTGAGACAATTAGGGAAATTCTTACTTTGTTTATTGTTAAAATGCCTGTGTGCAGGTCAAAGGAACTGGCTATAAAAGCTTTGAGGTACATTAAACATCTCTTTGAAGAACAGATTTTGATGTGTGACTGATTCTGAAATCCTAGATTAAATCTCTCTTGAAATAGATCAAATTTGAAGAACGAGGTGGAGAAAGTGTTTGGTAAAGTCCTGGTGGGGCTTTATCAAAAATGTGTTTAAAATTTATTTTAAATATTCAATGAACCTCACACATGACTAGTTTCCCTTTAAAGCCTTTTATTAATGAGCAAAATAATAAAACTGATTCTCATTAAGATATGTTAGTATTTTTTCATCCTCACAAAAATACTTCTTTAGTTTTGTAGAACGAGTTCTGGGTTCACTTCTACAACTTATACTTAGGCTAGCAGGAGGTTAGATCCCCAGATCATGGCTATTACTTTTCCCCTCCCATATTTAATAGTATTTGTCATAAATCCCCATCTGGTTTGTTCTCCATATCTGTTGGCCAGTTAGAATCTCCCCCTTAGTATATCCCTGGTTAGTATGAACATATTGACATCAATTAAATTTTACAAAGGGATGATTACTAAGAAAGCATAGTAAATATGAAAGTAGAAGATGCCAAACCTGGAGTACATTCTCCAGTTTCTGTAACCACTCATTCCCTGGAGAGAGTGGAATGAAAAATTAAAGTAGGTGGAGGAAAATATTTCCCCTACAAAATTCACTCCTGGTTTTAGCATAGTCAAGAGTCATTTCCTTACA
The DNA here is from genome assembly GCF_027887165.1 of Monodelphis domestica. Taxonomy (NCBI): domain Eukaryota; kingdom Metazoa; phylum Chordata; class Mammalia; order Didelphimorphia; family Didelphidae; genus Monodelphis; species Monodelphis domestica. Next base: position 471,407,197 of record NC_077228.1, read on the forward strand.
TTAAGGACATAGTGACTTGAAGTTAGATTAATGAATTGGGCTTGCAATTAAAAAAAATTGGAAAAAGACCAAATTAAAAATCCCCAGATAAAAGCTAAATTGGAAATCCTAAAAATTATTGGAAAAATTAATAAAATTGAAAGTAAAAGAACTATTGAACTAATAAGATTAGGAGCTGCTACTTTGAAAAAAAAAACCAAATAAAATGGATAAAGTACTGGTTAATCTAATTAAAAAGAAGAAGAGAATCAAATTAATAGTATCAAAGATGAAAAGGAAAACCTCAGGGGCAACTGGGTATCTCAGTGGATTGAGAGCTAGCCCTAGAGACGGGAGGTCCTAGGTTCAAATATGGCCTCAGACACTTCTCAGCTGTGTGACCCTGGGCAAGTCACTTGACCCCCATTGCCTAGCCCTTACCACTCTTCTGCCTTGGAGCCAATACACAGTATTGACTCCAAGACGGAAGGTAAGGGTTAAAAAAAAAAAGAAAAGGAAAACCTCAAGTCTAATGAAGAGGAAATTAAGGTAATTATTAAGAACTATTTTGCTCAACTATGTGGTAATACATGCATAGGTGAAATGAGTGAATATTTACAAAAATATAAACTGTCTGGATTAGCAAAAGAGGAAATAAAATACTTGAATTATGTAACCATGGAAAAATGTTCCAAATAAATAAATAACATTTTCACACAGTAACATGTATATGTATATATATATATATATATCATATGTAAGAAATTAAATTTAGATTTTATAAATATGAGAATTATAAAGTAATATTGTGGTCACCAATTTAAAAATATTACAACCTGAGTCAAAATGACTTTTAGCAGCTTTATTTACAAACAGGTGGAAAGAGTTAAAATGGAAAAATGTAGATAAAGAGGCAGCTCACCAACATGCAGCAAGAATCCAAAGACGAACTCCAAAAAAGAAGTTCAAAGGAGAAGTCCTTTGGACAGGAAGTTCAGGTCTTTTATAGTCCTTTTTCCACATTACTTCCTGTACCTTCCCCACTTTATGGGAACCAATCACAGCATTTCAATTTGCCTAGCACTGCCCAGGGACAGGGCAGTGGCCTCTGGAGTTGTCACCCACTCTAGCAAGTGACTTGTGAACTCTCATACTTAGTGACTGGTAAGGTACTAAGTAGGGGTACTTGAGTTTTTGATTGATTAATTTAAAAATTGCTGATTGATAGACAAAGAGATTTTGATTCACTTTTCACACACATATAAATGTATATGTACATGTATATATTTTTGTGTAGTAACCTTAGATAAGTAATTCAGGCAGAATCCAAATTTTTGAGCATAGAAGTGTTTTATTTTTGTCTTTGTACCTTTAGGGTCTTACACATAGTAGGTTCTTAATAAATATTTTTTAATGAAATTAAGTTCTCTCTGAGCCTCCATTTTCTCATCTTCACAGAAAAAGGAGTAGGATGGTCCCTTCCAACTCTGATTCTATCAAGCTGACTTGATGTCACCAAAACTATGGCCATCCACAAAGAGCTTCTGTATCATACATTCACCAGTGAGAAATTAACATAGAAATAGGGGAGTGATGAGGTAAGATCTTTTCCATAGTTATATATATATATATATATATATATATATATATATATATATATATATATATATATATATATATATATATATATATATTGAACTTTTTGTCCTTGCCTATCTGGTGAATAGAATCTAAAATGAGAACTAAGTTATTTGATCTAGATCCTTGACCAATTACAAAGCCAGAATTAGTGATACATGAAGTAATTTTTATAGTAATTTCTCATCTAGTTAGTTTTATGGTAAAGTTATCCATACAAGTTTAGTTTCTTTACTCAGGAGTAAGTACTTGCATTACTAAAAATGGAGAAGTTTAAAAGTGTGAGAAACATGAGAGGAAAAGAGGAGAGGGAAACATTGAAGGAACAAAATGAAGGAAAGAATAGATAGAAAAAGTAGTTTCCAGTTAAAAACTTGAATGGTATTTTCTCTAGATTTCTGAAAACCACTGTAATTATAATTCTATTATAGAACTTATTTGGAATCGATGAATGGTACCCTATTCATTTATCTGTGCAAGGGAAAGGAGAATAATAGTTGACATCTATATAATGACTTATAGCTTGCAAATCATTTCTCCCATATGATATTATTTAGTCTTCACAAAGCCCCACATAGTAGCTAGTGCAATTATTAAACACTTTTCTCCACTACTTGTCTATTTCTCTCAAAATGGGTCCATTCCTCCAGGTTCACAACCTATGAGTTATCCTCATCTATTTACTCCCTTTCAGCCTTATATTCAATCAAATGGCAAGTCTTAATGATTTCTCTTCTTCAGTATCCCTAATGTCTACCCCTTTCTCTCCATTCCCACAAATATCCTAATTCAGATTCATGTTACCTCTAACCTATATCATTGAAACAGAACTCAAATTAATCTCCTTCTATCCAGATTTCCCTATTGCATCTATTCTCCATATAGAAATCAAACTGATCATCCAAAAATGCACTGATTTGACCATGCCATGTTCTAGACCAACTCTTCAGTATCCTATATCCACTAGGATAAAAACTGAATTTCCCTTTTGTTGATAAAAATCTTTCATGAATGAGCTATAATCCATCTTTCTGAGCTTGTTACAACTCCTCCTCATTCAATCTATAGCCCAGGAAAACTGTCCTATTTTGTTATTTCTTATATTTAGCATTTCATTTCTTTCCTGTCTGTCTCTAAACATTCTAGAATATTCTTGCTTCTTAAGTTGTACTCCTGGAACACATAACTGTCTTTAAGCTTTAGCTCAAGTGCCACTTATGAGAGAGAGCTCTCTGTATTTATTAACTAGTGTTTTCCAATTCTCCCCAAATTAAAGTGTATTTATTTTGTAGTTACTTATTTTGCGCACATTGTTGACCCTCAAGTAAAGGTAAGCTTTTTAAGGAGAATATTTCTTTTTTTGTTTTTGTATTCCCAAGCCTAGCATAGGAATACTTAATAATTTTACTTGTTGAATTGAAACGAATCATTTTGTAAATGATGAAAGTCTCTGCAACCAATATATGTGTGTGTGTATATATATATATATATATATATATATATATATATATATGTAAATGTGGCTTCATTGTTGCTGATTGAAGTATCTCTTTTGGGATGTTTTGTGTCCTTGACCATTTGTACTCTTGGTCCCAGATACTCTCCTCCATCTAATAAACTATAGACCTAATATATCTATATGCCAATGGCAGAACAAGTACTTATTCCTTCTGAAACGAAGTCCCAAACTCTTTCTGCTTGTCACAGCTGCCTTACTAAAATCTAATGATCAGGAGGTCAGCATTCTCCTCCAGCTAAATTTTTAGTTTTTACTGGAGCTATGCAGCCTTTTACCTGGGGACTCCTGGAGCTCTTTACTAGGGATGCTGTTGAACTTTAAGCATATCAGGGACCAGCTTTGTTGTTCCTCTCCCTTCTCTCCTATGGACAGCCTTGTGTGGTAGCTTTTAGGGGTAGTGAGGGTCTCAAATTTTGTTGGCTTTTTTCGTGCTCTCATGAAAAGTGGAATCCACTTTTAACCCTGAATAATATACATAATACAAACCCTGAAATTATCTGCTTTCCCCATCTTGAAGAAAAAGCCAGTTTGCCTTCAATGTTTGTGACAACCCTTTAAAGGATGATCCATCCACATTAAAAAAGGAGACCTATGTACTTCAGGCAAGGTCATGTAAGCCCCAGGTGAGCACCTGAGTAAGAGCTGTCAGAATGTATTTAAGCTGCCGTGGGGAAGATTTCACTTTTGAACCCAAGTTTTCCATAATTTTAAATGAGACATGTTAATGAAATATGCTCACCTTACACAGCCCACCCAGAGTTCTCATTAATATTACTCATTTGCGAGCACATGCTATTCATTAAAATTTGACAAATGTGTTCATAAAAGATAGGCATGCATGAGGCTTCCATTTGCAGTAATGGGAGAAATAATAAGCATTAAACTTGTAATATTAAGGAGACACAAATGCATCAAATTTCTATCACATATTAATGAAACATGTCTGTGCATGAATTTGCTATTACTGTTAAGAGTGAGAAGTCTTCTTTTAGAGAATAGAGAACATATATTAATAGCAAAAGTTGTATAATCTAGGTACTTTGGCACCATAGTCTTGTTTTCCTTCTACTCACCATCGAAATGTTTAGAAAGGAATGCTGAATTTAATGTTAGGATTAAGTGGGTTCAAATCTTGCCAGACACTTATTAGCTTTGTGACCTCAGGCAAGTCATAGATTTTTTAAGTTCATGGGCAAATAGATTTAGAGCTAGAGGAGACCTTGGAAGTCATCTGGTCAAGTTCCCTAATTATACAGATATGGAAACTGAGCCTCAGAGAGAAGAGAGCTTCCTCAAAGTCACATAGATAGTAGTAGTATCAAAGCAAGATTTGAATCCAGGTTCTCTGACTCCAAATCCATTGCTTTTTCTCTCAAGCATGTTGATTCTTAAGTTTGTGAAATGGGATAACAGCAGAACTAACCTTATAGTACTCTGTGAGGATCAATATGAAGTGATTTGAAAACCTTTAAATGTGTCTTAAAGTAAATTAACTACTTTTAGTGAATTGTTATTACCATTTTAATAATAACCTTCAATAAAACCTTAGGGATTCTTTTGCCTCTGTCTTCTAATCTTATGTTTTGCACTTAAAACCCTGCACAATTTAGTTCTATCCTACCTTTCTAGCCTTAATATGCCTTATTCCCCTTCATGAACTCTCTAGTATAGCCAAAGTGACTTACTTGCTGATCCTCATGCATGATACTCAATCTCCTGACTCTACTTCTTGCCTCTGTATGTCCTGCAAGTGTGTAGTACTCTCCTTCTGTACCTCAGCCTTTTGGGATGCTTGGTTTCCTTTAAAATTCATAATCAGTGCTGCCTTTCACATGAGGTCTTTTTCTTACTAGTCTCTCCATCCCCATCTCAGCTGCTATTACTTTCTTCCATAAGATTACCTTGTATTTCTCCCATATCTGTCCATAAGATTTCCCCCATTAGGACATAAATTCCTTGAGGACAGAGGCTGTTTTATTTTTGTTATTATATTCCTAGAACTTAGCAGAGTGCCTGACTAAATGAGGCTAATCCTTGGAAGATATCCATAGAGACCATGGGCTCTTTTTTGGAGTCTGGGGATCCCCAAAGGTTCTATGGAAAATTTCAAGGAGTTTGTGAACTTAAATGGGAAAAACACATTTTTAAAAAAAATTTCAGCAGTATCTAACTAAAAATTTGCCATTTACCTAAGTAGGATTTTAAAATAATATTACTGGAATGGGAACTTGGATTTCACCTGACTGACAAATGGGTCTTAGACCTAAAAATTCTAGGAATCTCTGATACAGTCTATTAGAGGCTAATGTGTAAAACCATTATATCTTGGTAGGACCAGATAGAGTCTTTGGATTATCTCTATGCTACAATGAGATATCAGAATAGCAATTTAGAGGGAGAAGTGTATAGCTCACAAATACTTCATATATGATCCTGTAGGGAAAAATACTTGTACAAAAATATTTATAGCCATGCTCTTTGTGGTGGCAAAAAAAATGGAAAATGAGGGGATGGCCTTCAATTGGGGAATGACTGAACAAGTTATGGTATCTGTTGGTGATGAAATAATATTGTGCTCAAAAGAATAATGAACTGGAGGAATTCCATGTGAATTGGAACAACCTCCAGTGAAAGGAGCAGAACTAGGAGAACATTGTAAACAAAGATGGATACACTGTGGTACTATCAAATGTAATGGACTTCTCTACTAGCAGTGATGTAGTAATCCAGGACAGTTCTGAGGAACTTATGAGAAAGAAAGTTATCCACATTCAGAGGAAGAACTGTGGGAGCAGAAACACAGAAGAAAAACAACTGCTCAATCATAACGGTTGATGGAGATTTTATTGGGGATGTAGACTCTAAATGAGCACCCTAGTACAAATATCAATATTATGGAAATAGGTCTTGATCAATGATACATGTAAAACCCAGTGTAATTGCGTGTAGACTCTGGGGAGGGGAAGAAGTAAGGGAAAGGACATGAATCATGTAGCCATGGAAAAATATTCTAAATTAATTAATTAAATAAGATTTTCAACTAAAAAATTTATATATGATCCTGGATCCTTGCTCTCATGGAGCATGTATGCTAAGAGAAGAACACAACACATACAAGTAATCTGAAAAGGTATGGTATAAAAGTCTAGAATGCTGCCTAGAGGGAAAGGAAATATAGCTGATCCCTTGTGAAATGGAGAATCTGGGAAGAGTCATCCAATTAGAGGCCACAAGAACAGAGAGTATTTCCTATATGCCTATTTCAGGAGGGGAAACAAGCTTCAGGATAAAGAGCAGCTTGGAGAGGAATGAGTGCTGATCAAATTTCATCTTATTGAGATAATCCACATGGTTACATCTTTTTGAATCTTGAAAGTTATTCACTCTGCAGGCTATCCCTTTCAACTATTTGTCATTTTCTTCAAATGTGATAAGTATGCTCTCTATGCCTTTAACCAGTATATTGACAATATTTTCTAGCACAGGACTGAGCAAAATCTCTTGGATTCTCTACTAGAAATTATCTTCCAAGTTTATGTTGGACCATTAATGACTACTCTTTGAATTTGATTATACATCTATTCCAAAATCCATCTAATTATCTAGATTAGCAGTTTTCATAGAATGGTCCAGTGAACCATGTATTCATAATTATACTAAGATATTTTATTTTCTAATAAAGTAAATAGAGGCAGATATAACTCATAGAAGCAAAAGTTTTTTTGAGGATATATTTAATAATTTTTAAGAGTAAAAAGATGATGATTGGGGTTTTGGATTTAAAAGATCACTATTGCAAATACGAATAACATGGAAATAGGTTTTGAACAATGAAAATGTATAACCCAGTGGGATTGCTTGTCAGCTCTGGGAGGGGGGAGGGAAAAGGGGGTAAAGATTATGAATCATGTAATCATTGAAAAATATTATAAATAAATTAATAAATAAAAAAGACATTTAAATAAAAGAGTGAAAAGATGTCTTAAAAATCAGTAGTCTAATACATATTTTTCTGTTCCAAAATAATAGTGTAAGCCTGGACACCACTTTCAAATTTTAGGTTCTTTCCAGTGACAGAAGTTCCTCCCTTACCCAGTTCCTCTCATTTGACCTAGAACTCTTTTGCGTTGCTTGCATCTGTTTGGAGAGTCTACTGGTTCGTTTAGATTTTCTTGGATAGCTGATTAATAAACTGTTATAAATTTAGAAATATTGCCTTTTGAGAATTCAGGTGTTAAACTTTCCAATGAACATGTGGCTGTCATGACCATTATTATAACAATAGGAGACAGTTTATCAAATACTTTGCTAAAATCTGAGTAAAGTAGAGCTACAACATGTATCTTATTGACTGATCAATTAATCCTGTAAAAATGGAAATGAGATTTGTCTAATTCCTTTGGTTTTATATACTAAAGTCATTTCCAGATAATTATCCATATCCCTCCTTTCTTTTCGCTAGTGGGATTATTTTCCCTATCATCTACCTTGATCTCATCAATACCCTCTTTTAAAATAAACAAACAAAATCTCATTTAATTTGATCATTTCTCTCCACAACTAATTAAGAATTCTAATTCTGGCTTCCCCTGTGTCACATCAACTACTTCTTTGAGCTCTAGCTGACTACCTTATCAGCTTTCCTCAGGAAAGCTAACTTACTAAGAGTTCTTGAGATAGTCTCTTCTATGAAGTGGTTCACCAGGTTTTCCTTATTTTCACTTCAATAGAACCTCTTCAGACAGTTCATATGTTATTCTTCATATTTTTTATATTATTTAAAAAAAGATTCCAATAGCAATCTCTCTCAGGAAGATTTTTCAGACTGGAGAGAAACCTTGTAATACAATAGAGAGAAAACGACAATCAGAACATCAAGTTTTAAATCTTAGCTTTTTTTTCATTTCTGCCTCTTTGAACTTGCACAAGTCATTGACTATCTTGACTTTGGGTCCTGTTTATAAAATTAATTAATTGTCTAGGTAACCTTCTAAGATTCCTTCCAATATGAAATGTATGATCCTGTGATCTTATTTTTTCTATTTAGATCTCATAATTACTGGTATATCAATGAGGAGACCAAATTAGAATTTTGCTTGTTTTCTTCTTATACCTTAATTGTTCATTAAAATTATGGCTGCATTTAAGGGCTATTAATATATTAAATATTAACATTTAATTCTTTGCCAAGTAGTACATTATGCTTATGTTACCAATGTTAATTTTGAAATGTAGCCCTTCAAAAGGCTAATTAATGCACTCTAATATTTAAGATTGGGAGAAGGGAACAAGTACTTTTTAAGGATCTACAATTTGCCAAGAACTTTTATAATATTAGCTCACTTAATCTTCTTAGCAACCTTGGGAATTAGTCATATCATTATCTCCATTTTTCAGTTGAGGAACCTCAAACAGTTGGAAGTTAAGTGACTTGTCCATGATTTCAGAGCTAGTAGGTGTCTGAGACTAGATTTAAACTTCTTGACTCTAAGCCTAACATGTTATTCATTGCCCCAATCAAGCTACTTTTAACATGAAAAGAAATAAGACTTTTATAGCTGTGTGGCTAGTGGTTATAGTGCTAGATTTTAGATGATTCAAAGGGCAAAGAAATGGCATATGGTGGATGTCAGGAAGTTGCAATATATAATTTGTGTTAATTGGTATTAAGAATATTTGCTTCAGTACTTGCTGTCTTCTCCTGGCTGTCACTTAACATCTCTCAACCTCAGTTTCCTCACCTGTAAAATTGGGATAATAAAAAATATAACACCTCTCATGATTGTTGTGAAAATCAAATGAGAAATGTTTGGTTACTTTTCCTTAGAATTCTTGTTTTCTTCAAAGTTTAGTTTGAATCCTATCACCTGTGTGATGTTTTCTTTGATCTCTATGGTTGCTGTTACCCTTCATTCCCATTACCTTGAATTCATTTTCTATATATTTGTGCACCTATTGCCTCCCCTTGATAGAATGCAAGTTTCATGAGGTCAGGAATTATTTTGTTTTTGCCATATCCTCCACCAACCCCCCCCTCCTCAGTTTCCAACACAGTGTCATAGAACCTAGTAGGAGCTTGATAAATGTTTGTTTGATTTGTTAATAATCAATTCCATTTATTAAGGGTCTACCATATGTTGGGCACTGTATTAAGCATTAGGGGATAGAAAGAAGGGAAAAAACAGTTCTTGCTCTCAAGAAACTCATAGTTTAATGGGAGAGGGAGCAGGGGTGAGGGATGTAAAACAACTATGTACAAACTATGTATCTCTACAGGATAAACCAAGATAATCGATACTGGGAAGTGACTAAGATGAAAATGAACTGGGAGAGACTTCTTGTAGAATACAGGGCTTAAGCTGAGAACTGAAGGAAACTGATGGAGTGATTTACAAACCTTAAAGGACTATATAAATGTTGGTTATTGCTTTAAAAAAAATAAGGTGAGAAGAATAACATCAGCATAGGCATCATCTAGTCAAACATTAATACAGCTGACATTCTTTTAATAGCAAACAGTATGGAATGGTCAGGATTGAAATAAGATAAGGAAGAAGCAATTTAAATGCAATTATGTGCCAATGAACAAAATGAAGTACTTATCAACAATATAGAACTATTATTACCTGGTATTTCCACTATTTAAAAATACAGTGAAATCATTTTGATGAAGATGATCCCAATGAAATGATTTTGTTTTAAGATTGCATTTTGTTTTATAAATAAATAAGTAAATAAATAAATAAATGAATGAATGAATATATATATGTTAAGCTCCGTAGTACTGCAGGGCCTCCTCAAAAGGATTCATGACCACTCAGAAAAGCTGATCCTTACAACATAGGAGGAAACAAAAGAAAATGAATTATGAAAAATACATATATTGTCCAGATTGTAGCATCCAGTTGGATGGCTAGCCCATTGTATTTGTCTGTCCATCCATTTTCCTCAGGAAAGCACTTCAGATTTTGATCTAGAATTGAAGATTTGGAAAAGAGTAGATTTGACTTCATTTTCAATATGCAAAATGCTTATAATAATCCTAAATTCCTCTGCTTCTGTTTCTTCTTGGTCTCTGTCTCTCTGTGTTTATTTTTCCTCTTGTTTATACACAAGCATATTGCTATTTTTCACACTGACATTATGACTTTAAGTCATGAAATCTCCCAATCTCAAAAGAATCAAAACTTCAGATGATTCAAAGGGCAAAGAAATGGCATATGGTGGATGTCAGGAGGTTGCAATATATAATTCCTTGCTTGTAAGAAATGCCTTAATGATAATATCAAGGAAATGTATAAATTGGAAAAGGAAATTTATCAGGTATATAAGAGCAACAAGGAAAAAAGGATGGACAAAGTATGCACAAAATATTAGAGACAGAGATAGACCGCCAGCTCATTGTGTACATTTTCTGTGAAGGACTGAATGTGTACCAACATGGATGAGATCACAGAATCACTAGGATAATGAAGGAGTGAGGATGACCTCCAAGCACTAAAAGCCATTCATCTTCCATTTTAGATGTAGATAGGATAGTTATAGATGGAATGTCATTGACTTTATTTTCATGGAAACCAGATTATTTGAAAACTGACAGAAGTTTTTTCATATGCTTGATTCAGAAAAAAAAAATCAAATCTTGAATATAATTTAAGAACAACTTTTATTAAATTGAAAAATAGTAAAAAATACTTAAATCATTCTTAATAAAAGGATATTACATTTTGAAAATAAAACTTTTAAAAAATATATTTTCTCCATTATCTTTGTTGTTCCATGGACCCTGAATCAAAATTATTCTGTCCTTAAGTAAGTTATGTTTAAAAATTTAGAAATGGGTCAATTTAAATAGTTTCAGTTTAATTCAATATTTATCATTTACTGTTTTCAAGGTATTGTGATATGGACTAAAATATATAATGCATATGTGTCCCTTTACATAAGTGTGGTATGATCAATATATGTACCTCTATGTCACAAATATATATTTGAATACAGTTAATCATTTTACCTGCTTTTTTGTCTTGTTTATATTCTATTTTAAGCTTCCAAAAGGTAGGAGTACATATACTTTAATCAACTATCTCCCCATAGCCTCTCCAATACTTTCTGGCAACTGGTGAGGGATCAATAAACATTAATTGGGCTGAATTCTATTTTGAAAGCCTCCTTTCTAGAACTTGGGGACATTTTCATCTGTTTGAGTTAATGTAGGTGTAATCTTGCCTGAAGCTAGAGGGAGGGAATACTTAAAATTCCCAAGACATTCCTAAGAGTTTCTTCCTAAATTAAAACTATAGGAGAACCAAAACAAGATAGCACAACTTTAAAAGATCTTTCTTTGTTGAAATGAAACCGATGGCAATGATAAACTATAAATAGGAGAGGGCAAAAACCAAAACCAAATACTCATCTTTTCTATCTCAGATTTAGTTTACAACTTGTATTTTCCCCAAATTTAAAACTCTTTTCCCTCTACACTAGATCCAGGCAAGGTTAGAAAAAAGTCTAGATTTTAGATATTAATATACTTAAGTAAAATATCTGACTTGCTATGCCAGCATTATAGCTCTCATGAATAGTGTACAGATGTTGGACATTGTACTCTTTTAATTTATTTTGGACTTTAAATACTTGAACACCTGAGCTTCCTTTTCAAAGGGTTTCTTCCTTTCATGCCATGTTTTCAGAACTTAGGATCACTGAAAGGAGAGTTTTATACCAATTGTAAAATACCATTTTGGAGCAGAAGGATAGCTAATATTTATTCATAGAGACAGAATCAGGTAATGGGAAAAGTTTGGAGTTTGATACTCACAATCAAAAGACCTAGCAAGTTTTGAGCTCTTATTAACCTTACTTATAGGCAAATTGCATCACCCTTTAGATTCAATTTTTTTAAAATAGAGATAATAATACTTTTAGTATCTACCCCAGAGTTCTTTGGGGAGTCAAATTGGAAAATGTATATACATTATTTTACAGATATGAGTTGCTTATGTTTTAGGGGGAACAGTGACTAGGTTGATGGGTCTGGCATCATGAATACCTGAGTTCAAATCTTGACTTAGTTATTTACTAAATATATGATCCTGGGCAAGTCATTTAACTTCCGTTTGCCTCAATTTACTCATATATAAAATGGGAATAACAATACCTACCTCTCTAGATTGAAAGGATAAAATGAGATAATAATTGTAAAGTGCTTAGCACAATGCTTTACAATTATTATTATTTGGAAAAAAGTGTTAGTCTTTCTAAGCCATTATCAGAATTGTTACCTGTTTCCTATTGTATAAGGAGAAGAATCCTTTCCTATTTGCTTTAAACTGGAAGAATTATTTAGATATGTGTTTAATTAGAATTGCCCTTGAACCTGTCATCAAAGAAACAAGAATGGAATGGAGGAGGAACCTTAATGTCCTCTCATTTTACAAGGGGTCCTGTGGGAGAAAGCAGCATTGAAATATATATACACATATATATGAACATATGTATGCAGCTAGTGTGAGGCAGGAGACACATCCTTTGCTATTCCATACCTGCCTTCTGGGTTAATAGAGGGCTTACTTATTTAGAACTGTCAAATGAGCATCTTTTACAGGCATTAGACCTATTTCAGAAGAGGGTAAAAGACCAAAGAATGCAGTTTTTATATAGTCCTATCCTCTCACAGCACATAATTACTTAGGGATTTGGAGATCATTCTTTCATCATTTACATGTATATGTCACAAAGCTGTGCACTCAATTAATTGAAAGATAACATGGATCCAAGTTAGGCAAATTGCAAAGTTTTCCCTTCAGTTTGTTTTATTAGTGTTTCACATACTGAGCCTATCTGTAGTCAATATAGATTTTTCCAAATACTAATTTCTTATTAATCAAGATTTTCAGGTCTGTCTTTCCATTCATTATCTCATAAATATTTCTTCCTTTTTTTCTTTCCCTTTCTCATTCTGACAGCTACTTCTTCCTGTTTTAAGCTTTTTAAAACCCTTTGTTCAGCACCTGATATGTCACTTCTCTCTCCCTCCAAATGTAATGAGACCATTCTTTTCCTCAGTACAATACTGTGGGCTTTATGGACCCTGTAGTCTATTTCCTGTTCTCTATTTGAAGATTTGAAGACTCTCCATAGTGGTATTGAAGCAAATGTTTCCAAAGAACCACTGTGCCACAGTTAATTTTGGTCATATGGTAATCAAATTGGAAAAGATAGGTACTCTTTAAAGGTAGAGGTGTTACAGCCCACACTGGCCTTCATAATCTTGTCAGGAATAATGATGATTTTTTAAAAAAGATTTAAGGGATTTGTGGCTTTTCTAATGTGCTGTGAATGTATGTTTTAGAAAAGTACCTCCTTTTCCAGGAAATTAACCTCTAAATCTGATGAATTGGAGAATACTTCGATAATTCAAATTAAGAAACTCCAGATCTTTCTTAGAAGAGGGTATAATTTTTCCAGAAAGGTAAAGTATAAAATTTAACCAGTTAATATTATATCTTAATTTTCTTGAAATTGAGTGATAATGGTCATGTTGGTACTTTGATGGTAGAGATTATGTGTTGTACCTTTCAATTCCTCCACAAATGTATATGTAATTGCATGGTAAATACTCACTGGATTCAAGTTACTTGAATTTGAAACTGAATGTTTGTTTCTCGACTTTGAACCAATAATTCTTAATCATATATCTTTTTTGGCTCTTTTTAAACATCGCTACCAACATTTTAGGGAATTATAGTGTCTCCCACTTAGCAAGTATCTCCAAGTTTTTGAAGCACTTTGAAAAGTTGAATTCAAGGAACTTTAAGGAAGCATCATGTATGTTAAAGAGAGGGCTGGATCAAAAGGGGAAAGTATGGTCATTCAACACAACAGAAGAGTTCCAAGCATTCATAAATAAAAGACCAGACCTGAACAGAAAATTTGATGTCCAACCACAGAACTCAAGAGAATCATAAAAAGGTAATTAAAAAAGAGGGGAAAAAACAAACAAAACAACAACAAAAATTTTATAAGAGACTCAATAAGTTAAAATGATATGTATGCCTATAAGAAAAGAGGTCATTGGTAACTCTTAAAAACTGTTGTTATTACCTGGGCAGCTAGAAGAATTACACTCAGAGGGAACAGTGACAAACTGTATAGGATGAAAGGACAAGACATAAATAGGTATATAGATATATGCATACATAAATACATATACATGTGTATGTATATATATATATACATGACTACAGCTAAAAAAGAAAAGAGGTTATGACTAAAAGAAATGGGAAAAGAAACAAATGGGGGTAAATTTATATGTCACAAAGAATCTCATGGCGGGAGGGGGGAGAACATCGATATACTGGAAGGGTAAAGAGGTTGGAGACAGGAAATACTCAACTCTTATGTACTTTGAAACTGACCCAAAGAGGGAAGAACAACCAAATCCATTGGGGAAGAGAATAGATTTGCACCCTATAGGGGAGTAGAAGGGTAAAAAACGGACTGGTGGGGAGGGAAACAGTACAAGGGAGGGAGAGGGTGGTGGGGGGGAATTTTAAAAAGACTATAGGGGAAAATAAGGGAGGGAATAAGAAGGGAGGGGGTAGAAAGGGAAGTAAAATAAGGGAGGGCATGGGGGGGCTGACTATAAACAAACATTGGTATAGAAGGAAATAGTGAAAGAAGAAAAGGCAGGACTAGGAGTAGAAATCAAAATGCTGGTAAATACACAGCTAGTAATCACAACTCTGAATGTGAATGGAATGAACTCACCCATAAAACGCAAGTGAATAGCAGAGTGGATTAGAATCCAAAACCCTACCATATGCTGTCTGCAAGAAACACACATGAGGAAGGTAGATACACATAGGGTGAAAGTAAGAGGATGGAGCCAAACCTATTGGGCATCAAATGATAAAAAGAAAGCAGGAGTAGCAATCATGATATCGGACAAAGCCAAAGTAAAAATAAATCTAGTTAAAAGAGATAGGGAAGGTAATTACAACCTGATAAAAGGCAGTATAGACAACGAGGAAATATCTGTACTCAATATGTATGCACCAAATGGCAGAGAATCCAAATTTTTAAAGGATAAACTAGAGGAGCGCAAGGATGAAATATAAAAACTATACTAGTGGGAGATCTGAACTTTCCCCTATCCGAACTAGATAAATCAAATCAAAAAATAAATAAGAAAGAGGTGAGAGAAGCAAATGAAATCTTAGAAAAATTAGAGTTAGTAGACATATGAAGAAAAATAAATAGGGACAAAAAGGAATACACCTTCTTTTCAGCAGTACATGGTACATTCACAAAAATTGACCATGTACTAGGGCACAAAATCATTGCAAACAAGTGCAAAAGGGCAGAAATAATAAATGCAACCTTCTCAGACCACAGTGCAATAAAAATAATAATTAGTAAGGGTACATGGATAGATAAATCAAAAATTAATTGGAAATTAAACACTATGATTCTCCAAAACCAGCTAGTTAAAGAACAAATCGTAGAAATAATTAATAACTTCATTGAAGAAAATGACAATGATGAGGCATCCTTTCAAAACCTATGGGATGCAGCCAAAGCAGTACTCGGGGAAATTTAAATCCTTGAGTTCATATATAAACAAATTAAGAAGGGCAGAAGTCAGTGAATTGGGCATGCAAATTAAAAAACTAGAAAGTGAACAAAGTAAAAATCCTCAGATGAAGACTAAATTAGAGATCCAAAAAATCAAAGGAGAAATTAATAAAATTGAAAGTCAAAGAACTATTGATTTAATAAATAAGACTAGAAGCTGGTACTTTGAAAAAACAACTAAAATTGACAAAGTACTAGTCAGTCTAATTAAAAAAAGGAAAGAAAAAAACCAAATTGACAGTATACAAGGTGAAAAGGGAGACCTCACCTCTAATGAAGAGGAAATCAAGGCAATCATTAAAAACTACTATGCCCAATTATATGGCAAAAAATATGGCAATCTAAGTGATATGGATGAATACTTACAAAAATATAAATTGCCTAGACTAAAAGAAGAAGAAATAAATTACCTAAACAACCCCATATCAGAAAAAGAAATTGAACAAGCCATCAAAGAACTCCCTAAGAAAAAATCCCCAGGTCCAGACGGATTCACAAATGAATTCTATCAAACATTCAAAGAACAGCTAACCCCAATACTATACAAACTATTTGACAGAATAAGCCAAGAAGGGGTTCTACCAAATTCTTTTTACGACACAAACATGGTACTGATCCCAAAACCAGGCAGGTTAAAAACAGAGAAAGAAAACTATAGGCCAATCTCCCTAATGAATATAGATGCAAAAATCCTAAATAGGATACTAGCAAAAAGACTCCAGCAAGTCATCACAAGGGTTATCCACTATGATCAGGTAGGATTCATTCCAGGAATGCAAGGATGGTTCAATATTAGGAAAACCATCCACATAATTGACCATATAAACAAGCAAACCAACAAAAATCACATGATTATTTCAATAGATGCAGAAAAAGCCTTTGACAAAATACAACACCCATACCTATTGTAAACACTAGAAAGTATAGGAATAGAAGGGCCTTTCCTAAAAATAATAAACAGTATATACCTAAAACCATCAGCAAACATCATCTGCAATGGGGAAAAACTCAAAGCCTTCCCAATAAGAACAGGAATCAAACAAGGATGCCCATCATCACCTTTATTATTTAATATTGTACTAGAAAAACTAGCAGTAGCAACTAGAGAAGAAAAAGAAATTGAAGGTATTAAAATTGGCAATGAGGAGACCAAGCCATCACTCTTTGTGGATGATATGATGATTTACTTAAAGAATCCCAGGGAATCAACCAAAAAGCTAATCGAAATACTCAACAACTTTAGCAAAGTTGCAGGATACAAAATAAACCCACATAAATCATCAGCATTTCTATATATCTCCAACCCAGTTCAGCAGCAAGAATTAGAAAGAGAAATTCCATTTAAAGCCACCCGAGACAATATAAAATACTTAGGAATCTATCTGCCGAGACAAACACAGGAACTATATGAACACAACTACAAAACACTCTCCACACAATTAAAACTAGATCTAAACAATTGGAAAAACATTGATTGCTCATGAGTGGGACGAGCTAACATAATAAAAATGACCATCCTACCCAAACTTATCTATCTATTTAGTGCCATAGCCATTGAACTACCAAAAAACTATTTTACTGAATTAGAGAAAACCATAAAAAAGTTCATTTGGAAGAATAAAGGATCAAGGATATCCAGGGAAAGAATAAAAAAAATACAAAGGAAGGTGGCCTTGCTGTCCCAGATCTCAAACTATATTACAAAGCAGCAGTCATGAAAACAATTTGGTACTTACTAAGAGACAGAAATGAGGATCAGTGGAATAGACTTGGGGTAAATGACCTCAGTAAGACAGTCTTTGACAAACCCAAAGACCCCAGCTATTGGGAAAAAAATCCAGTATTTGATAAAAAACTGCTGGGAATATTGGAAGACAGTGTGGGAGAGATTAGGTTTGGATCAACACCTCACACCTTACACCAAGATAAACTCAGAAGGGGTGAATAACTTGAATATAAAGAAGGAAACTATAAGCAAATTTGGTGAACACAGAATAGTATGCATGTCAGAACTTTGGGAAGGGAAAGGTTTTAAAACCAAGCAAGACTTAGAAAGAGTCACAAAATGCAAAATAAATAATTTTGACTACATCAAATTAAAAAGTTTTTGTACAAACAAAACCAATGTAACTAAAATTAGAAGGAAAGCAACAAATTGGGAAACAATCTTCATAACAAAAACCTGTGACAAAGGTCTAATTACTCAAATCTATAAAGAGCTAAACCAGTTGTACAAAAAATCAAGCCATTCTCCAATTGAAAAATGGGCAAGGAACATGAATAGGCAGTTTTCAGTTAAAGAAATCAAGGCTATTAATAAGCACATGAAAAAGTGTTCTAGATCTCTTATAATCCGAGAGATGCAAATCAAAACAACTCTGAGGTATCACCTCACACCTAGCAGATTGTTCAACATGACAGCAAAGGAAAATAATGAATGCTGGAGGGGATGTGGCAAAGTAGGGACATTAATGCATTGTCGGTGGAGTTGTGAATTGATCCAAACATTCTGGAGGGCAATTTGGAACTATGCCCAAAGGGTGATAAAAGACTGTTTGCCCTTTGATCCAGCCATAGCACTGCTGGGTTTGTACCCCAAAGAGACAATAAGTAAAAAGACTTGTGCAAGAATATTCATAGCAGCACTCTTTGTGGTGGCCAAAAATTGGAAAATGAGGGGATGCCCTTCAATTGGAGAATGGCTGAACAAATTGTGGTATATGTTGGTGATGGAATACTATTGTGCTAAAAGGAATAATAAAGTGGAGGAATTCCATGGAGATTGGAACAAGCTCCAGGAAGTGATGCAGAGTGAGAGGAGCAGAACCAGGAGAACATTGTACACAGAGACTGACTCATTGTAGTACAAGAGAACGTAATGGACTTCTTCAGTAATGGTTTTACAATGTCCCTGAAAAACCTGCAGCAATCTACAAGAAAAAAAAAAAAAACAACTATCCTCAAGCAGAGGACAAACTGAGGGAGTAAAAACACGGAGGAAAAGCTACTGCTTGACTACAGAGGTTGAGGGGACATGATCGAGGAGAGACGCTAAGTGAGCACCCTAATGCAAATTCCAACAACAAGGAAATGGGTTCAGAGCAAGGACACATGTGATACCCAGATGAATCGCACGTCGGCTAGGGAAGTGGTGGGGTGGGGGGTTTGGGGGTAGGAAAAGAAAATGATCTGTTTCCAATGAACAATGTATGAAAATGACCAAATAAAATAATGTTTAAAAAAAATAGAGGGCTGGTTTTGGAGTCAGAAGGACCGGGTTCACGTCTTAATCCTGACATATACACCAGGAGTGAGACTCTGGATAAGTCATTCAGCCACTTCCTAAGACCCAAGCTAGCTTTTTAATAATAAAATTTGCATATTAGCTGCTCATCTATGTGAATGAAGGGCATTTTTGTTCTAGATGTTTTCTGTACAGATGAAATCACAGATTTATACTAAAACAATAGACATAAAATAAATTCTTTTAGATGGTTAGAACCATTAGAGGTTTGTATTCTACTTTGGCTCTATTTCTTGGCAGGAATATGTTAAAATGGAAGTAAAATGTAACCTCTTTAAAGACAGGAACTGTTTTCTTTCTGTATTTTTATCTCTAGCACTTTCACAGACAAAAAACAAATGGATGACTATTGCCCAGAGCATGATATGCAGTTGGATGAATAACTTCTAGATTATAGCCATATACATACCACAGACATGCATACATGCTAATATACATGTGTATGTAATGCATATAGACATATGAGAAGATTTATTTATAACATACTGAATTATTTCTATTTATGGGTTTGAATTGAGGTTCATGTTTTTCCCTTGTAACTTTTTCCTCACTCCTTTGTTCCTAGCCAAATCAAGGAATGTTCACACTTTAGAGTATCTCCCATTCCAGGGTGATAGAAAAGTGAGCTTATGGGTTATATCTTGCTCAGTTAATAGAAACTAGTTTAAACCATTCGTGTTTGCAATTAGCAGGACAGAATACTTGAATCTCATATTGAAAATTATTGAACAAAATTCTTCCTAACCAAGTAGAACTTGATTTCTCTTTCTAAATGTTGAAATCATAGGAATAGGAAGTGATTTTATGCCAATCAGTGGAAGAATTGAGGAGGGACTAAGAGAATGAAGGACCACATCCTCATTGGCTATTCACCAGTTAGAGATGGCATGGGATGTCTAGGGAAGGGATGAATAATGAACTTCCAAAGCTGTATTTAAGAATCCATGAGGCTTTCTTTCAGAGTTGTTGATCAACAAGAGAGATTATTGATCAATTAATTTATTGGTTATTGCTAGCCTAATCAATAAGCTGATTTTCTTACCTAGAAGTAAATTTCTTGGACTTTTTAATTTATATCTATCCATCATATTTATCTCTATCTGTAGTTCTATAACTTGAATAGGCAACATAAATAGACAATAAGTTGATTCTGTAAAGAAGAAGAAAAGGACAGACTGTGTTGTCTTAGGAAAATATAAAAATCTGTTTTTAACCCCCAAACAATTGTATAGCTGCAAGACATGGAACATAACAATCTCTAAAGAATACTAAAAAAGAGTTTCTTACAGAAGCCAATGGAGAGTCACATTGTGGTTATGAATAGAATATAGTATTCAACAATATGAACATTAAAGAATAGAAGTAAAAGATGTCATCAGAGATAGGGATGATCAGAACAAATAATATGGGACAGTTTTGGGTCAAGATTATGAGATAGCAGGTGCTCTACTGGTAAACATTATAATAGAAAAAATACGGGGGCAGCTGGGTGGCTCAGTGGATTGAGAGCCAGACCTAGAGATGGGAGGTCCTAGGTTCAAATCTGGCCTCAGACACTTCCCAGCTGTGTGACCCTGGGCAAGTCACTTGACCCCCATGGCCTAGCCCTTACCACTCTTCTGCCTTGGAGCCAATACACAGTATTGACTCCAAGACGGAAGGTAAGGGTATTAAAATAAAAAAAAGAAGAAGAAAAATTAAAAAAAAAAAGAAAAAGTAATTAACAAATGCATCTAGCATGTTAGGTGGATGTCCTTTGATAGATTTATAGGAGAATATGGAAGTAGACTATATTGGAATGGACAGGCATGAATGGGTTGATATTCCTGTTCTTGGTGAAAATGTCCAAGTTGATAGAGATTACATAATGCATTTGAGTATTACCAGTCTAACAAAGTGTTTTGCCCATAGTATATATATATATATATATATATATATATATATATATATATATATATATATATATATATAGAGAGAGAGAGAGAGAGAGAGAGAGAGAGAGAGAGAGAGAGAGAGAGAGAGAGAGAAAGAGAGAGCAAATGTTTGTTGAATTAATTGAACTATGCTAATGAATCATCTGCTCCTTTGTGTCTCCAGAGAGAGTTTATTTAGGATCTCTTCATTCTTTAGAATCTAGTGCCATTTTTCTCATAGGTTCCCTTTTTTGTCTTTCAGTTACTTTCATTAGTCTATTATTCATTCCTTCATTTCAAGAATTCACTCAGAACACAATAAACATCAGTTTGTCTTTATTTGGAATAAAACACTCTATGAAAGTGAATGTTCACTAAAAAATTTAAAGAGAGCAAGAAACTTCTGATGGTAAGTCATGCCCATTTGCCAACACTGAGGAAGAGAAAAAGGGAGGAAGTGAAGAGCTGATAAATTTGCCATGCTCTTTTTCATAGACACTCAAACTCTGTCAAACAAAGCATTCATTTAGGGAAGCAGTAAGCCAGACAAACCCCAAATTCCCATTATTATATTCAGTTCAGGATAGCAACGCCCTTCACTTGCAATTTATTGTGCACCCTGGATAGTTTCCCTCTCTATAAAGTTCAAAAGTTCCTAAGTTCCAGCTTCCCATGATCCTTCAGTTTCTGTCATCTTAGGAAAAATATTTCATATAAGTTCATTGATAATTGAGGGCTAAACTATAGTAATAATTTGACAATTTTTTTAAAATAATAATTTACATTTATAGGAAGAACCATAGATTCTAAAGTATTTTACATGCTTCTTATAAAAACCCTTACCTTCCATCTTGGAGCCAATACTAAGCTACTGTTAAATTTATTTCTGGTTGAGACTGAAATATATTAATTAGGTGGTCACCAGGGTTTTAATTTCTAAATCCCAAAATGAATTACTAAAGTAGAATGAATTTATGGTAGTTTATTTTACAATAGGGGGGAGATATTAAGTAATGAGAGAGAGAGAGAGAGACAACTCCAGGTTCCTCTGAGCCAGGTAGAAATTCTAAGGCCCTAATCAGGAAAAAAATTCTCAAGACACTAAGCCTTTACATCTCCAAGAAAGGCATGGTTACTAAATCAGCCTTGCACTCACCAACAGTGACCATCTAAAAGGAAAGCAGTCTGAAGTCTCCTGCATGAATTCCTCTAGGGGTCCAGTTTCACAGCCAACTCCGAGTGTCTGTCTTCCAGTCTCTCCTCCAAGTGAGAGTTCTTTGATCTAACTCCAATCAAAATAAAATTCTTCTGGCCTCTGGTCCTCTTTTTAAAGATATTTTTCTCTTATGTCACCTCCCCTAAATTTCATGTCTACCAATCACAGCAGACACTCTTCTCCAGGACTGCCCACTCTTTGTTCACACCTTCTTTGGTTAGATTATACTTTTTTTGGTTACTTAACACCTTTTTTTGTTGGTTCACCCTTTGTAGTTAGTTAACACCTTTTTTGTAGTTAAAATGGGTAGATCTACTTCAAATACTTAGTTATCATCTTTTGGGGATTAAAATCTAAAAATAAATTGTGGATTACAATTCAGTCTTCCCAATAAAGGAAGAGCTAAGTACCTTCATTGTTACAATCAGGGGATTACAATTTAATCTTTATAATAAAGGAAGAGCTAAGTATCTTCATTGTTACAATCTGAGATAGCTAAATCCAATCTTCACAACCCCCCCTGATGATCATTGGGAGACAAGTCTCCCCATTGATCATTTAACAGAATCATCTTGTAGTCCTAAAACACTTCTAAATACAGATGTATACAATATTTCATCTTATAAGAGGAATCACAATAGTTAGGGATAAATATAAAAGAGAGAAAGCAAAACCAATGTTTTGCTAGGCGCATTGACAAAAAGCCAAATTAGGGGGCAGTCCCCTTTGGCATAAAAGTATACATTTACAATAAGTGTTCAATCCCCTTTTGTTCAATTGATTTGCACCCAAAAGTTCATTCTTGATCTTCTTGATTCAGTGTAGGGTTCTGCAAGCATCTTTTTTCAAAGATTTCATTCTTCTGGATTCAAGGAGTTAGCTCAAACAAAATTTTAAATATTGGATTTTAAAAAATAAAAATACAATACAATCCCCCCTGAAGAGGGTGTTTTAAAAAATTATAAAGTTTCTTCCCATAACCATGAAGTATCAACTAAGTAATGAATGTTTCTGGCAATGAAGTTAGATCTATTAATCTAAGTCTTTCTGGAGTGAACATTTTCCTCTAGAATAAGGCTAGATTCAACTTCTTCTTGAGATTCCTTCTATCTCAAATCTTCACCTTAGAGCTTTCCTAACAATTCACCTGTCAGACCAGGAAACAGATAGACTGTGTATAGTCTAATTCTAGAATCACTTTTGTTTCAATCTCCATTAATCTTCATTCTAATATTATCTGTGATACTTAACCTTCTCTGGTTACTAGATTTCATCATATCATTTTATTTTCTTAATATATAAAAGCCCCCCACTCCTTTTATCTATTCTATTTCTTTTGAATAAAATATTGATTTTGAATAAAATACTGATCCAGAACTGTAGCCCAATTATGAATTTTTGTCTCATTAAGTCTCAGTGATACCAATGAGGTCAAACATCCTCTCTTACTTTAGTGCCTCAAATTCTTCCTGGTTGTTGCCTAAACTCTGACATTTGCCTGAAGATATTTACTACCATATTTAGTGCTGTCTCTGTTATTGAATTGTATCTCTGGTGAATTTGTGGGTATCCCAACTCCTGTTCTTCTCCCTTCTTTCTTGACTGCCTTCAATAGTACATACCTAGGAAGATTTCTACATAAGCAGCCTTCTTTATTCCATCTGTTTTTAGTGTAAAGCCCTTTTGATTAGATTTGCAAGACACCTGGAAAATACATTTGCACTAGCCTTTTTTAGGTATGCTCCATCTCTTGCCAGTAATGTGTCAACTCAGGATTGTAAGATGTTATTCAAAAATCTAAACCTCATTTTCAGAAACCACCTTCACAGCCAACTGTTCTTTTCCCAAATTAATTTTCTTCTTCTGTATCCCTTACCTTCAAAGGGTAAAATGTAGGGAAAACATAACCTGTGCTTTCATGGTCTTCAGTTTCTTGCCCAAGACTACATAATCATTGGTGATGCTTTTTTTAGTCTCCTCTGGAAATGTCATTTGTGCCCAGGTGAACTAAAAGAAGTAAACTGACTTTACCACTTTTATAAGTCTTAGAAGGTACTTTGTTATTTGAAGATACATGCCTCGCAGAGACAATAAACCTCCATCTAATGGTTATCATGTTAGCAAAAATCTACTTTTATTTATGGTCAGAGCTTCATGGCTCCTCCTCTTCCTCTTCCCTTCTTTCTCTGACTTCTATGTAACTGTTTCTCACCTCAAAGTTTCTGTGATTCCACTGTTCAGTTTTAGGAAGACAATGTAAAGGTAATTTTAGGTTTGTGACTTAATCTAAATTAATTTGGTTGCCAGAGAATATCCCAAATAAAATACCCAAATCAGTTGGAAATTTATGGTGATTTTAATGAATATAGAGGAAAGGAATTAAGGAGAAAAGAGAGAGAGAGAATATAGGATTTCTCCTGCCTGGCCTTTGCCAGGGGGACTTCAAAGACTTCTGCCACAAGGGTTTTCAAGAAGATTAGAGGCCTTCTAAGGAGGATAATGTTTTGTGACAAGGAAATCACTTTAAAAGACTGATATATATTAATTTAAGGTCGCCAAGGAATTCAGCTATATAATTCCTAAATGAAAACTCAAGTCAGCCGTCAACCTTTTATAGAGTTTAATTACAAACAGGAGGAAGAAAGGAATTAGAGATAGAGAGAGAGAGGGAGAGAGAAAGGGGAGAGAAGGGAATAGGGCTTAAATACCCCTTCTGTTTAGGCTCGGCCAAAAGGCCCAATCCCTTAGATAGCTGGGGCAAAGAAAGGAGATCAGTCCCTATTACTCACATGACCAAAATGGAGAAACAGTCTCAGGGGCCTCCACCTCCAGCTTCCTTCAGAGCAAGCTTCTCAGAGCACCTCTCCAACCACTCAGAGCCAAAACTCTCCAACCACCCACCCCAGTCCTCAGACCCCTCTATCTTTAAGGAAACCATCCAAGTTCCCTCCCCTCAGTTCTCACATCTACCAATCACTGTCCATGTCTTCCCTGTGCCAATGGTGGCTCTAGCTTAACTCAGGACCGCCCAGAGGTCTGTGGCTTTGCACATGTCTGTTGAAGGTCATATTCTCAAATAATTAAATCTTTGATCCTTTGCTACAGCCCTTCCTAAATCCTGTTACCCTGAGGAGGGTAGAGATTGGAATAATTAAATTTTGATCTATGCTGCAGCCCTTCCTAAATCCTGTTAGGACTGAGTGGGGTGGAAATTGTATTTTCCAAGACCTGGTTCTGTCATTCCAAGTATCTCTATTGTATCAATTCTAAAATCAATCATGACTCAAAGAAATTCCTGTTCTGTGCTTAAGCATAGGTCAAAGCCCTTTCCATTGTTCAGCAAAAGGTTTCTGTCCTAAAGTAATCTTAAGAAGGGAGGAGGAGGAACCTCCCATGCCAATGGGGTTCACATTCCAATAGAGTTCCCACTCTCAATAGGAAATTTTTCAAGTTTGAAATTTCCCAATGGTGAAATTTCCAACGTTTATAAGTCTAAGAAATTTTAAGGTTTACAGTTTGGAAGGTAAAGGAGAAAGGAATCAGCCTAAACTCTGAGAGAGCTCAGTGAAGATACCTCACCTGAACTAGGGAACTAAGCTTCTCCCAGTATTAAGGAAAACTCACCACCAAAACCAGATAATAGCTGCCACCATGCCAAGATGCCAGAAAGCTCAGCAAACTGCCACCAGAGCCACTTCTCCACGGAAAGAGCCTGGAGAGAGCAAGTGACACGACATATATGGACGTTTTTTACATCACTTTCCTGCATCTCACATGTACCAATGGTAGCTTAAGCTTGACTTAGGACAGCCCAGGGGTCTGTCAGTTGTTTCTAATTTGTCATTTGCTAGCACATATATGTCACAGGCCATCCTCCTAAATAGTTATGGGTATAGACATTCCTGTTTTTGTTAGACTAAGTAGGGTGGAGTAATCTAAAGTTTACAATAAGCAGCTTCTTCCTCCTTGAAATAGCCATTTTTTTCCTCCTAAGAAAGAGCTCAATTCTGTTTTGAAGATCTAGATGTGAAGGCCTCTCTTACCTTACTCTTTTAATTCAACTATACTCATTCATCTTGGCATACCTCACTTCCTTCACTTCAGAATCATTCCTCTCTCTAAACCTCTTATTTGTGTTTCCTTAAAGAACATTTTATCCTCTCGTTAGGACCTATGGTATGGAGAGGCATTCTTCTAGATCTTTCTTTTTTCTGTCCAGAAGGAAAATCATTTTATACTTGGAATATAGCTAAGAGTCACTAGACCATGGAAGAAATACAAAAATTACACACTCCAGGCAAGTCACTGCTCAATTTCTTCTACTATCCACAGTGGCTGCAGTTTTCAACCTTATTCCTTCTTATAAAAGTAAAAATATTTTATAACTAAATTCCCCTGCCTGTAGTATACTCTTTCAGTTACTTAAACTTCTACTTATTCCTCTTAATTTTTTCTAATTTATTTTTCTATTCCTCACATTTCTCTTCCCAAGTCTATTTTTTCAAGTTATACTCCAAAATACTCCTTCTGAATTCTTTTGTATTCTCCTAATTGTTCTTAAGCTTTCTTCTCCAACAAACCAAAAATAGAAAGTGAAAGCTATCATGGTCTGGAGTTTATTCTTCCAATTTTCTTCAATTTCTCCCAAATTTTGCGAAACTATTTTTTATCATATTTATCTCTGACAGCTTCAGAAATCAAAACCCTTCCAAGTCACCTAATTTATCTTCTCTTTTTCTCAGTTCTTTGGCTAATATTCTATTCCTTCCACATGACCTTCTTCCATGGAAACAAAAAACAGAAAATGAGGAAAAGCATATGTGATGAAGAATTATATTCTAAGTATTAGGCAAGGATAGCTCTCATTTGATCTTCAAAATAAATGTGGTATATTCATTAATTTTCTCTTAAAAACACATTTCTATGTGTCTGTCCTTGACTTTATCAAAGATAGAAAATATCTCATTATGTACCACTTTAAAAACATCTATAAGCCTTTTAAAATATAAAAAGTATCTCAGTAACATCCCTCCAGAATTCACCAGAGGACAATGTGATGTACTACTAGAAAGATCTGGGTTCAAATTATGCTTCAAATTCTTACTAGTTTCATAACCTTGAGAAAATCACCTGTCCTTTACAAGCTTCCATTTCCTCCTTTTCAAAAAGAAGAGATTGGACTTGGTGTTCTTTAAGTTCCCTTTTACTATTTAATCTATGATCGTTTTAGCAAAGAAAAATGAAAAAAAAAACACAAAAAATTCCTTTGCTATAGAGACCCTGTCTGACAAATTATACAACACTCTGTCCCAGTAATCTTTGTCCTCTCTGACAAAATGAGGGAGATATGCTTTATTATCTATTCTCTATACTGAAATAAAATTTATAATTAATCTTTAAGTATTCTCTTCATTTGTAGCCCTATATTTTGTTCTTATAATTCTATTTATTCTACTCTGCATCAGTTCATATAAGTATTTCATGTTTCTCTGAATTCCTCATATGTTTTATGAGGAATAGTAATATTGCATTTCCTTTCTTCCATTCCTTGAAATTGGAACTTATTTTATTTCCAATTCTTGTCTCCAACAAAATGCTATTATGAATATTTTTTTTATGTGCCCAATCTTTCTTTATGTCTTTGATTGCCATGGGGTATGTACTCAGACTATAGTAAACTTTTTTTATATTTTAACATAGCAGGAAAAAACAAAACTTTTTTTCCAGGCAAACCTTGCTTTGTTTCCTGTCAGAGAACACTGGGAGGCATCCAGAGTTCAATTTCAACTCCTATGCCACCAACCTTAAAGTAAATTACAATACCATGATAAGCAACAAGTCCAGGATTTTGTGATGGACTGTAACAGTTAAATTAGTTCTGTACTAAAAGTATTATATTTTTAGAGGTTTATTAAGATTTTTAGAAATCAAGGATACAAAATAATAAACCACATGCCCATGGCTGAAAGCCAAATTCAGAACCCCTGCACTTAGTCTACTCACTACATCCTTGCAATCTCTGGGTACAGAAAGAGCACAGAGTAGGCAGTAGAGTCAGTTTAAATACAAATTGTGATCTCAGCCCAGGTGGGGATTCAGGTAAGATTATAGGGAATTCTGGGAACGGCCAAGAACTTCTGGGGATTGAAGTCTGGGGTTCAAATCTCCATTTTTACATACCCCCATTTGATAGTTATTGGGAAATGTTTCCCCTAAAAGGATCATGAAAACATAATCAACTTAAAGATTACAATAATTTGAGGAAAGAACAAAACCAATAATTGCATGGTAAAGATATTGAATAAAATGAAATTTAATTGGGAAGCATGTAAACTTTTATACATAGTTTTAAAAATGCCTTCCAATGTCCAAGGTCAGAGAAGTATATCTTGATAACAATTTGTCCCAAAAAGACAGGGTGAGAGGGTAGTGCATGGTAATGTTAATATTAGCTACAACTTGGACATGGCAGCTAAGAAAGGTTATATTACTTGGAAGGGAGAGCTGTACCAAAACCGTAGTTTCCATGTGTAGGGGGTGTAGAGTTCTTTAAGCCTGTTTGATTCAGACGACAATTGAAACATTGAATTCAGGTCTGTGAGGTTTCCTTTTTATTAGGTCACATAAATTGGAGAGTATCAGAGGAGGGCACTCAAGACCTCAAGTTTATTCTATATGAAGATTTGTTGGAAAAATTGAAATTTTAGCTTTGTTTAGACTTGAATAGAAAAAAAAAACGTGGCAGAGTAAGAGGGAAAATGAAAGTCATGGGATAATAGCTTTCTTCAAATATTTAAAAGACTGTTATTTGAAAGGAAGGGGAAGCACACTGTTTATAGAGTGCCAGGACTGGAGTCAGGAAGACTCATCTTCCTGGTCTCAAACACTTAATAGCTATGTGACTCTGGGAAAGTCACTTACCCCATTTGCCTCAGTTTCTCATCTATAAAATGATCTAGAGAAGGAAATGGCAAACCACTCCAGTGTCTCTGCCAAGAAAACCCCAAATGGGGTCATTAAGAGTTGGACATCACTGAAAACAACTGAATTACAAAATTTGAAAGGAAGATTAGATTTATTCGATTTGGCCACAGAGAGTACAACCAGAACAATAAGTAGAAGTTGTGAAAAGGCAAATGCAGGCTCCAGTGAAGTAAAGATTTCTTCTCAATCAGAGATATGCCTAAATGAAATGGACGTTCTTGGTTGATAGTGAGTTCCCCCTCTTTGGAGCTCTTTGAGAGGGAACTCAATGATTATTTGCCAGAAATATTGTAGAAGCAATTCTTTAGTAGATATGAATTTGACTGGATAGCTACTGAGTTTTCATCCATCTCTTAAAAAAAAAACCCAGTTCTACTGAAAATAAAACATCTGAGTTAGAAAAGTAACAACAGAAACTATGTTTACAGTTAAATTTAGCCCTTTTGTTGAACTCTGAATTTAACTTCCAAAGGCTAATGAAGAATCAAACTAATCACAAATCTGTGGTCTATACCAATGATCTGCAATAAATTAAAAGCCATACAAAATTTATTAGTACCAGCAGCCAACAACCAGTTAGTTGTCTAATGGCCCAGCAAGAATCTATTAGTTGTTAATGTTCTGAAAGGCTGAGGAAACTAAAGTCATTGCAATTATTGTTAGTGAGTAATGTAGTC
Organism: Monodelphis domestica; assembly: GCF_027887165.1. NCBI lineage: Eukaryota > Metazoa > Chordata > Mammalia > Didelphimorphia > Didelphidae > Monodelphis > Monodelphis domestica. Next base: position 471,437,066 of record NC_077228.1, read on the forward strand.
AAAGGTTGCCATCAGCAGGATATAGAAAGCCAAAGAAACCCTGAGGCAGAAGAGCTAAACTGAATAGGAATGCTTCGAGTTTGCATAATGTCTTTCTTCTCCATTTCTAATGGGTTTATTAACATCAGTATCTAGTATCACTCCATTTTGAGATGGAGACAGACAGAGACAAAGACAGAGAGAGACATGGAGACACAGACAGAGAAAGAGACAGAAAGAGAGAATGTTTAGACACCAATGTGAAAGAGAAAAAAGGAACAATTATCAAATTTTTAAAAGCACATTGCCTTCATTTGCAATCTTGACACAAAGCACATTCTTGATGTTAAACATCTTTTAACTATTTTGATTACCATAACGCAGTTAGCACCCACCAATAACTGGATATCAAATCTACGTAGGTGAAGTAGAGATGCCTAATTCCTGGATAAATTTAATAATTCCATATAATTGCATATTTCTTTCTTCTTGGTGTTTTGAGATTTAAATTACTTATGTTTCAGATGTTTTTTCGAAGAGATGGGGGGTCAGGACTTATGATTTTTATCAATGTATGTTATTCCTGGCTGAAAACTCTCCATAACAGATACAGATATCAATAACTTGTCTAAAACACATCTTAGAAAGTTACCTTGGGCACTGGAAGGCTAAGTGACTTGCTCGTGGTCCCCAGCTAGTATGAGTTGGAGAGAGGGCATGAACATGAAGGAAGATATTCCTAACTTCACGACTGACTCTTTGATTGATGAGGTATGATGTCTTTTATCAACTTTCTGCTAGTGTATAAACTAAACTCTTCTATGAGTTATCTAATTTATATAAACTATGTAGATCGACAATAATTCTTCCTTTTTACTGGCCTTTCATTTTCTTTTTTCATTAGACATTGTGTAGATGGGAATAGTAAAGGTCTTGGAATCAGAGAATAAGGATTTAAATGTAGGTTGGGCCATTTACTCCCTTTTTTGCTTGGACAAGTCATCTGTAAAATGAGAGGTCTCTATAAACTAAGATCCCTTTCAGCTCAAAAATTAGGACCCTGAGAACCTTTTAATCTTTTTTTTTTATTCTAATAATGGAAAATTAACCAAAAAAAATCTTTACTTTGTATACTTCTGGTCAAGCCCTTAAATACTTTTCCTGAGCAGTTCTCTGAGCCAGTGTGAGAATGGGAAAGGAATCTGAATGTTCCAGGTTTCATTCTGGTGTCTGATTCTGTAAATGATCGCCCTTTTTTCCCCCAAGGTGGTGCTGTGCTTCCTGATTGTTATCAATCACAGTAGATTGTCATAGGAACAATCTTAGTTCTCTGTGATCATTATGTTAAGCAGATACCTTAAGCCCCTCTTGGGTCTGCTTATTGTTTTCAATGGGACTGAAATATGCTCTTATGACTACATGAACTCTCTGGAGGCTTTCTCTGAAGATAAAGCCCAAGGCTTTTATGATTACCAAATAATAATCAGTGAAGGGGCTTTCTGGGATCCTTTGCTGTTTCTCATAGGCTGTGCTTATACATGTACTTTCTACCTAAGAGGCTAATTTGAGACAATCAGGATAGAATTCTAGTATTCTCTCCTTCTATTTTTATTTTCCCCAGTCCCTCAAAAGACTAATTTACATTCGGCTAATTTGGGACAATCAAGATAGAATTCTAGTATTCTCTCCTTCTATTCCTATTTCCTCCAGGCCCCCTAAAGAATAATTCAAGTTGGGCTAAAATGTTAGAAATAATCCCCAAGATCACCTATTGCAACTCCTCATAATAGAGAGTCATTGTGGTACAAAAGAAAAACTGTCAGATTTATCACAAAATGACAAACATGGAAATATGAATTGCATGATATCAAATATATAAACTATTGTTATCACCTGCCATCTGTAGGAGGGGGAGAAGGTTGGGAAAGAGGAAGAGATCATGGATCACAAAATGTCAGAAAACAATTATTAAAATTCTATCTACTTATCTGCAAAAAAAAAAAAAAAAACAAACCTAAACAAACTGGATTTGACCCAAGAGGATTTGGGGTTTGACTGAAAGATCTTCCCTCTAATATGTGTGTGGTCTGGGACAAGTCATTTATTTTCTCTTGGTATCAATTTTCCTATCTGCAGAATAAAGGGCTGACTAGATGACCTCTAAGTTCTCTTCCATCTTAAAATCTATGATTCTGTGAACTGATGAAGACATTGAACCCATGAGGATTTAGATGATTTACGTGACATCATACCAATAACACGTGGAAGAGGTAGGTTTCTAATTTAATTACTCTGACTCCAGCTCCAATGTTATTTTTCATATATCACCCTGTCTCTCCTAATTTGATATCTATTTTTCTCCTCCTTCTTTTTCTAGCTTTTTTTGCCTGAGTTCTACCAGTCCACTGTCAGAGATCATAAGATTTTAGAGTTTAAACCTTTTCATTTTGCAGCCAAAAGACAGTGTAGCCTAGAGAAGTTAGGTTAACTTATCCAGAGTCACAAAGGCATTAAGTATTAAAGATGGGACTTGACCCTAGTTCTCTTGATTCTAAATCTAGTATATAGAGCCACATATTCAAAAAAATCTCAGTTGCAAAAGAGGTTATTTATAGGATATTTATTTTAAACCACACTCAAACAGAAATTCTTGTTGCAACATATCTGACAAGGCCAGGCTATGCCTGGAGAACTTCAATGAAGGGAACCTATAATCTCCTGAGACAACCCATTTCACTTTATGTAGCTTTAATTATTGAGATATCAACAACAAAAGAATCACTATGCATGCTTAAATTCCTTTAAATTCTCTGTCCTGGAATCCTGATGAGAGAGAATTCTCTGGGCCACATTTTTTGTCTTCCATCCCTGGATTCTCTGTTTTAGACAAACTAGCCTGCCCCACCATCTTCCACCCCAATTTATTTAGTTGTTTCTTTCCTTTTTGTATCCTTATCTCTCTGAATTTCTGATCCTGATGTTGGCCCTCTCTCTTCACTTGAGTAGTTTCCATATGAATGAGCTTCCTAAAATACCTTCACCCTACTTGATTGGTCAACATTCAGTGAGTTTGGGGTTTTATGACTATATCTCAGAATTTATATATGAGAAGGGATTTAAGGATCTTTAAACCAATTACTCCATTCTTCAGATTTGGAAACAAGTGCATTCCCCAAAAAAGTAAGTGACTTGATGGAGATCAGATATGAGGTAAGTATAAGAGTTAGTATTTTAACTCAATCTTTCCAACTATGAATCAAATGTTCTTTCCCCTTATATAATATTTAACATTAATTCTTCTAGTCTCCAAACAAGAATAAATGAGTTAAAGATATTATTGGAGGAAATGAGAGACAGTGTAGCATAGTGATAGAGGGTCAATTGATTCGGAGACCAGGATTTAAGTCTACCTTTTTTCACATGGTAAATATCAATCTAAAATCTGTTTTCTAACACTGTAAGAGCTGAGCTGTCTGTTTCTGTTAGTGGAGAAGATTCCTTTCTGAGAGTACCCTACACTAATAAAAATCACAGATCTAATAAGAAAAAAAAAATCAGAGCCTTCAAATTCTAACTGCAAGGAAGCTTTCTCTAAATTTTATTTCAGCCTTTCCAGAATACTTAAAACTAAATAAATGTGCAATTTATATTGCAATTTTAAAAAATAAATAATTGATTTGTGAACAAAAATTCTCCAAATCAACTCCTCAAACAAAAGGGAATACATCATTCATGAAAATTCACATGAATTTTATGATCCTGGGTCCATGGGAGAGAAAATAAGTCAAGCTTGAAAAAAGACAAGTAATTATTAAGTTAGAAATTCTAGGAAATGAAAAACTGACCCATTGTACTAAAGCAACATTTCTTTAGGCTTTTGATGGTCTCTATCAGAGGATATGTCAAAAAGTAAGGTCATTGGGACATTAAGTTCATGGAAACCTTGTGGGTTGGTGGATTAAAAATAATCATGTACCAATTTTGTACAATTGAAGTAAATGACATAATTTAATCCTGTGATGACTGTGAGTTAAAAAGAATATTCAATGTTCAAGTTTTCACGTTAGAATAAAAATTTGCTTAAATATGCTTAAAATGTCAGTATAAAAGGAAACTAACTGAGCCCTTGTAGAGGGAGAAGGGAATTGGATACCATTTCAGAATGCCCTCTTTAACATCCCTTATAATAATGCTTATGCTGTTCTCTTAATCATTCCTGGTATTATCAATGTCTCTGTCTTTGGTTCTTAGAATCTGTAGTTTCTTTAATTATTCAATTAAGGCATCAAGTCCTAAATAAGGCCTTTCTTGATCATCCAAGTGGTAATACCCCACCCCCAATTATTTTCTGTCTAGTGGGCTGATGCCTTATATTGACTTATCTCTGTAAATGAGGTCCCCCCCCCCCAATAGACTGTATATACTTACCTTGAGGACAGGAACTGCTTCATTTTTGTGTCACTAGTCCACAGAACAGTTTCTGGTGCCTTTTGGGTCCTTAGTAATAATTTCTTGTAGAATTAAATTGAAGAGAAGATGATAATTTCTCGAGCATTTTGATGCTTGAAAAGCATTTTCCCCACACTAGGACTGTGAGGTAAATAGAACAAGTATAATTATCCCTATTAACATAGATGAAGAAACTGTGAGTTAGAGAAATTAAATGTGTTCTTTATGGTCACAGGAATAGTAAATCTCAGAGCTAGAATTCAAATGACTGACTCCTAATTTCAAGACCAGTGCTATTTTCTCTAAATGATCCTGTTTTTTAAGTAATGGGGAACTTACTACTTTGCAGAGTAGCTCATTCCATTTTTTTTAAGTAGTTCTGTTAGAATGTTCATAATTGTTAGCTAAAATCTGTCTCCGTACAAAATCTAAACTCTCATTCTATTTTTACCTTCTGGTATTATCGTTGTTCAGCCATTCTGCAGTCACATATGACTCTTCATAACTGCAATTGGGGTTTTCTTGTCAAAGATAAAGGAGTGGTTTATCATTTTCTTCCCCAGTTCATTTTACAGTTAGTAAAATGTCTAAGGTCAGATTTGAATTCAGGACGATGAGTATTTCTGACTCCAGGCCTGCTATCCACACCAGCAGCAAGCTGCCCCTCTGCTTAGACATCAAATAACTACCCCATATAAAAAGCCTTTAAATATTTGAAGATAGAGATTATATTCTCTCCTAATTTTTTCCTTTTTTCTCCAAACTAATCAAGTAATAACTTTTCAACAGCTTCTCATATGAATGGATTATATATATCGTAACCATTCTAACATGGATATTCTCCAATTTGTCCATACTGCAATTAAAATGTGATCATGTAGATTTGCTTGGATTAACATAGAGCACAGGAAACTCATTTTTATGGAGATTATACTATTAAGTCAGCCAAAGATTTTATTAACTTTTTTGTAGTCATCTAATATTGCCAATTACTATCTAGTTTGAGGTGGGTTAAGTCATGAAACTTTCTTTTAATACAAAATTATTTTTACCAAGTACCTCTCTTCCTATATTGGTATTATGATTTTTTAACCTAAATATATATATATATATATATACATATATATTTATATATATAGTTAATAGATTTAACATTTAAAGAAAAATGTGTGAATGTTCACCTCAGAGAGTGAAGCGAAAAATGGAAAAAATGAAAGAATAATCTCTATATACATATCTATTTGCTGGTTGATATCTTCTCTTGTGTGAGAAGGGGAAGGAGGGGCTGAAATATCTGAGAAAAATTTTATTAATAAATGAATTAAAAAAAAAGAAATATCTCTGACTGCTGGGTGTTAGAGAGGCAAGAGATGAGGCAAGTAGACTAATAATGAGTTTATTATTATTACAATTACCCAGTAAAGAAAAGATAAGGGCCAAAACTAGGGCAATAACCTTGCAAGTGGATCAAATGGGACCAATGATTCATCATTTCTCACTCTTTCCTACTTCCTTCCTCCCCAGTATCTAAAGCCTTGCCAAAGCCAACCCCTCTACCTATAAACTTCATCTCCTCTCCATCTACTCCAGAAGATTATATTTATAATCCTTCCCTCTCTGAAATTTTCAAGTTCTTCCTATCAAATTATTCTTTGCTTACATCCCTCAAACATGCTTGTTTCTAAAATTCTTAAAAAATATTATTAAACTATACCATCCCTTCATGCAATTATCTTATCTTTTCTCTCTTTCCCAACCAAATTCTTTGAAAAAGGTGTCTACACTTGCTGCTCCTCTTTGTTTTCCTTTCAGTTAATCCTCAACTCCTTAAAAAATCTGACTTCTGATTTCATCAATCAACTGAAACTTTTTTTTCCTCTGAGTTACCAATGATATTTTAATTGTCAAATTTGGTAAATATCATTTAATAACAAATAAATAAATGTATCCTGTCACCTGTAAGCTAATAATTTAGCTAAAAAAGGCTATAATGATATGATTTTTGAGGAGGGTTTTTCATTAGCCAATATCTTACTTTAATTACTGTGATAGACTTTATGTTTAAAAGTATATGGAAAACATAGAAGACAAACAACATGACATGATATATATCACACATTTTTCTTCAAATATTAAACCTATTACCTATATATAAATAACTATATATAAAATATATAATAAATCTATTAACTATACATATATAAATCTAATAACTATATGTAATTTCTCTTGGTTCCACTTATTTCTCCCTTCATTAGCTCATGTAATATTTTCCACATTTGTAAAAAAATTATTCTGCTCATCATTTCTTATGGCACAATAGTATTCTAAAAGTGATGTTCTTCAATCACAGCTCTGGTCATGTTCCTCTTACTCAATAATCATCTGTGGCTCCTGATGACCTCATTTTAAATGTAAGTTCCTCTATTTGGCCTTAAAATTACTTTTCCACAGGGCTCCAGCATGCCAGTCCAGATTTTATAAATTAGTTTCATTCATATTCTCCATGGCCTTTCTGAACAGTCCTGGCTGTCTCTCATGCATGATGTTCGGTTTCTCATTCCGTAGCTTTTCCCAGGCTCTCCTCCAGATTTGGAATATGCTAACCCCTCAAACTTGACTCTTAGAAACTCCAGTTTTCTCCAAAGCTCCCCTCCAATGACAGCTCCTAGACAAGGCCTTGCTGAGTCTCTTCAGGTGTTAATGCTTCATCACATTATTACTGTGCATTGATCTTGTTTATATTTTGTGTACCCAACAAGTGGAAGCTGTATGTAATCCTAGGAGTACTTTTTGTTTCACCCAAAGAGCTACTGAGGGGATAGTCAGCCAGTCAATCAATAAACATTTATTAAGCACCTACTATGTGCAGGTTTTGTATTAAGTACTGGGGATACAGAAAGAGACCCCCCCAAAAAACCCAAACATTTTTTCCCTTAAGGAACTCACAATATAGTAGGGAAGAGAAAGCAAATAAGTGCAAATAAACTATTTACAGGATAAATAGGAAATAATCAAGAAAACTCTATAGAAAGGCTTGTCTGTGGCTAGTAATTAAGGAACTGGAGAGGCTTATCCAAAGTCATACAGGTAGTAAGCACCAGAGGGAGGATTTGAACAGAAGTCTGCCCCCAAGAATTAGCACTCATTTCCCTTTACTCCCCCTGTATTCTACTTTTTTTTTTACCCCTTTTGACTTAGAATGGACAGAAGATGGGTACAGGCTAGGCTCCTAGAGTCAGATGACTTGCCCAAGGTCACAAAGATAGGAAGTGTTTGAGGTCAGATGTGAACTCAGATCTTCCCCCTCCAGACCTGACTCTTTATCCACTGAGCCACTTAGCTGCCACACCTATGTATACCATTTTAACATTTTTTTCAGATTTGGGAGCTTGAGGTAGGTAGACATTCAACTAAATCAGTTTTTCCTAGCCCAAATTATATTTCAAATCAATGAATAAGCAAACTTCCTATGTTCCAAGAACTGTGCTCAGTTCTGGGTCCACAAAGACAAAGATGAAAGTAATTTCATCTTCTAAAAAATCTCTAAAAAATTCTCTTAATTCTAATTGACAAAAAAAAATTCAATAAAAAATATTGACTGGATCAGATAAGTGAAATATTTTATTGCCAGGTAAAATTCTTTGTAGCTTAGATGTAACCTTGTGATATCAACATGGAAGCTTTGCCTGGAAGAGGTGCTCCAGAGAATTATATCTAGAACTAGCCCTGGGTCCAAACTTTGGAAGATTCCTGTCTGCGTGACCATGGACAAATCATCTACCTCCCCTGGGTCTTATTCTCCTCATTCATCAAATGAGGAGGTGATAGTTGGGCAAGTCATTCAGCTTCCCTGAGACTCAGTTTCCTTTTCTGTAAAATAAAGGAGGTGGAATTGATGGTCTCTGAAGTCCCTTCTGATTCAAGATTCATGATCCTACTGTCCATGGCTCTGAGAATAAGGAGGAAATCTGAACATAAGGAGGGAGCAGGGGCTGAACGTGGCACACACACAAGGAGGGAGAATCACGGTTTTTAATGTTCCTATTTTAAGAAGTCATGACCTTGGGTAAAGTTTTATGACGTGATAATTTTTTTCCATTGATTAGTGCCAATTAGGATGGGTATGTAGAACAGGTAAACACTGGACTGAATCCCTTGTGGAGTCTCTCTCAGCTCTGCCACACTGATTCCATGCATGACAGACACCTGAAGGGCACCCTGAGCTCATGGGCAGAGCATGATAACGAGTGACAGCTCCCTCATTCTCCACCACTATTCATATCACATCTCTTGCCTTTGATCTAACTTCACAAGGCCCTTTATTGGGCTGTGCCCTCTAAAACGAGCTTCTTTTTTCTCCACTATCTCATGGAGGCTTTCTCATTGAAGATAAATTTATCCTGGGGTTTGAAGGACTCTTTAAATCAAACGCTCAAAATAGAACAGAGGACATGTAGGTCTATGCTAAAACATCACTATGGTGTGGACCGGGGCTTAGCCCAGTGCCTGGCAAATGCTTAAGAAGTGCTTATTGATTGATTAATTCAATCCATGTTTCAGGTTAAATTCACCATTGACTTTCCCTCGTATGGCACCCCCATCCATGGTTCTGCCAAGCTCCCTGTCATCATTACCCATGTACCAGTTTTTGTCTGGCCAGACCTGTGTCTTCATCCAAGTGGTGAAAGTTCACTGTGGAAACTCCCTCTAGCAAAGTGGATATCTGGATCCATAAATCTAGTTTTCCTTTGTCCCAGGTCACCCAGTTATATGTGTCAGAGTCCAAATTCAGATCCAGCTCTTTCTGACAGAAATTTCTGACCTCTATCCACTACAGATCACGTTTCCCTCTAACCTATTATATAGCACAGTATAGATCTGTGGATGTTATTAATATGCTTAATATTGATATTATAATATCATAAAATAATATTAATAATATTAATAGTACTTTAAAAGATATACATGTGTAAAAAAGTATGTGTATGGGTATATACAATGTATATATATATATGTATATATATATGTATGTATGCTTAGATAGCACCAAAATTCTTATTTTTAACTTCATCTAAATATTGTTAGGTTCTCTTAAGATTAGTAAACCTTAAGAGCAAAGCATCCTTGTAATTTATTTTATGTGGTTGTTGTATATATTTTTCTGGAAACGAAAGAAAACAATGATGTATATATATATGAAGGAAAAATGAAATTTTAGTTAAAAATGCCTTTTCATCAGATTTTAAGAATTGATATTCAAATAAGTTTGAATTGTGGGAATAGGGTTATAGACCTATGATTTTATTCTTATAGGGAAATCCCAGATGAAGCTACTCCTCCTTCGGAAGTAGATTGACACCTTCTTTGTGATTTATAATCTTAGAGTTGCCTAGGGAACTAGACAGGGGAAGTAATTTGCTCAGGGGCACATAGCCAGGCTATGCCAGGGCCAGACTTGACCATGGTTTTCTAAGGGCAACTCTGCTCTGCTATGTTTCTGTTCTCAAGTTTGGATATATTTAGAAATATTAATTTTAAAAGTCTGCAGAACTCCCAGGAGCACATATTAAGGGAGCAATTATTCAGGTCTCTCAAGTGCCTAAAAGAGTAAGGAAGATTTTGGCTTCGCAAAAGGCTTGTGGAAGCCTTAGCCTGCCTCATGGTAGTATATTTGATTGGTCATGTGTAATCTGCCTGTCACACAGTCCCAACTGTTTCGAGGCATGGATGCCATTGCATCCCTTTTTGGGAGAATAGGAAGAAAAGCCAGAGCCAGACCTAATCACTGTTTTCCATATAATTTCCACATATTTCCATTCCATATTAAGTGGAAGAGTATCAACTCATTAGAATACTACTGGGGGAGTACTTCCTATAGTGACATCACTTGCTGTAGTCCCCATAAGGTTTTGTGTGGGAAATTTGTAATTAGGGTATTAATTAGGGTGTTGAAAGAAAAAAGAAAAACTTGGAGAGCAAGCCTTTAAACTCTCTCTCTCTCTCTCTCTCTCTCTCTCTCTCTCTCTCTCTCTCTCTTTCACACACACACACACACACACACACACACACACACACACACACACACACACACACTTTAATTAGCACACCCAAGTGATCTTTTTATCACCAGAAATAAAACTGCAGACTATCTTATTAAGTTAGAGATATTTCCTTCTTGTTCTTAACTAAAAAAAAAAATTAGGTGGAGTTAGATCTCAGCATCTTTTGCTAATTCTGCCATTCCTGGATTTGAGAATAGAGGCATTTGCTTTGTGTAACTAGTTCCAGCTCTCCTATATCACTAGTACTCCTTTACAGTAACAGTAATTTCTAAGTCTTCTATTTAAAAATGCAAATAATATGATAAAACTAGCCTTTTTGGTGGAAAGCCTCTTTCCTTGTTGATCAAAGTCTTCTGAATCACTTCTAAAATCCTCATATATGTTATAATGGGAAATCACTTAGCTTTAGAAGCAAAATTAGATTCCTCAGATACTTGAAGGAGTGATTAGGAAGTAATGAGATTGTTTCCTTAAACTATCTCCAAAAGCCCCTGGCTTTGCTTCCTCCTTTCACCTTGTACTGCCAAAGTGGAACCTACTTCAGCCCTCCTCTGTGAAGAGAGGGCTCAATAACTCTTTCAATGTTTTTTCCCCCTCCTCCAGGGTGAGAGAAGTAATGCACCGTCTCTCTTACCAGAACAAACGTGTGGTATCTTCTTTTTCCCTCTCCGTGACAGAAAGAAGCACTGACATAATACTGTATTTCAAGAGGGTGTTTTTCTTGCAGAAGATGGAACTTTGGGGAAAGACATCACAGCGCCTGCCAATCAATAACCCAATAACAGTAACCCTGTTGTATTGTCCAGAGCCAAGAGACCGGCTCAAAAAATGACATGTCCTTTTCCCCAGGTTTCCCTAGGGTTGGCTGATGGAACAGATACTGCTTGAAATCATAACCAGAGGAAGGAAAAAAAGCATAACGACGATGACAACAAAAAAGATTCAGAACAAAAAGGAACCCTATTTCTCTGTCCTGGTTACTGTTATGTTACTGCTTTTTATAGTGAACATTCAAAATAGCTAGGAGTGAAACTGTCACCTAAGAAAGTGCTTTGGGCTCCTCTCTTTTAATCTAATAGGAGAGAGTAAAAGGAAGGTGGACGGAGAAGTCTAACTGCTATCTGGCCTGCTTTTATTTTTTTAATGCCTTCATATTTTAGCACATAAGGGTAGAAATGAAATATATGCCATCTAGCTTACTTTTTCAGTCATCTACTTGAGAGACTTAAACTCTTTTCTTCGAATTTGATCCATAAGAATCTTTTAAAGGGCTCCGTAATAGTAACAGACATCAAACCATTAATATAGTTTGAATGTCTAATTATGAAAAGATTATTCGTTTCTGGAATTACTTTGCGCCCTTATGGCTTGAGCTGCTGTTATAAAATTTGACCTGAAGATGGCAACATTGAATAACATTCTACAAAATGTTCTTTTGCCAAAGCTTTTATTGGTGCCTTTAATTAAAGTTTCATCATTTAAAATGAACAGCTCCTCCCCTTTCCCCCCACCCCACCCCCATTTATTCCCTATAAGAGAGAAAATAGAATATGGACATTCAGTAACCTTGAATGGACACGTTAAGAGAACGTGTAAGTTAGGAGAACAAAACCCAGCCTAGATGAAGGGCTGATGAGAAAGTTCAGGGCAGCTTTTTAGCATAAGGGCTGCTGGAAATGCAGGAATTTCTTTCCGTGAAATTTACATCAATAGAGGTGCTTAACCATAAGTGAAAATCACTGCTGGTTCTTTTGAAGCAAAACTGGTATTCATACCACAGTCTGTCATAGGCTGTGTATTCAGTAAATAAGGTGTTTTGTAATGAGCTGCGTTAATCAAGTAATAGGCTGCGCCTTTTAGAAGGTTGCTCTAAATGGCAACATGGGAATACTGCAGAAAACCATAAAAATGGGCAACATCTACAGAATATTCAGGGACTGTGGCCTATGGGCACATTCCCTGGGTGCCTGCTAGGACTGTATTTTTCTCTCCTTTTAGTTGAGGATCTCAGCCCACTTAATACATAATTTTCCATTAATTTATATTCATATAAATCTTCAGAATTCTACCTTGAATTGGAAAGGTAGCAAGGATTGTTTCAGGGGAGGTTAATTGACTTGTACAAAGTCTGTCAGTGGTGAAGCCAGAAATAGAATTCACGATTTTTAATCTCTAAACCATGACAACTGCTCACGGCTGGAGTATTATCATTTTATTTATATGTGGTATTAGATGTGTACCTGGGACAGGGTTAACAACAGACTGCTTGGCTATATATTGTGAGCTCTTCGCAGCTATGGATGTATTTTGGGTAATACAATTGAGTCTACACAGTATGTAGTTTAATATAAACAATTCATATTTATATAGTTATATAATGTGGGTTTAAGAATCAATATTCAATGAATATTATATTTTATAAAGTTGTATTAATAATAACTAAAGTAAAAGAACTACCTGAACCTAGCTTATTTGCAAGAAAAAGAGAAAGAGGAAAGAGCTACAGAACTTATAAAACAATATAGTGACTCTACAAATGTGGAGGGGCAGGAGAGATTAAAGAGAATTTTGGGAAATACTAAGGGACTTCTAGGGGATGAAGTCCAAAGGTTCAAAATCTCCATTTATACAATAATATTATATTATGCATAATATAATATATAATTCATATTATATAGAATTTAAAATACTTTTGTTATAATAACACTGTGATGTTGGAAACTAACATAATTATCAATGAGGTAGGAAATAAGCATAATTATTCCATTCGGCAGATGAGAAAACTGAAATTCAGAAAAGTGGAGTAAATTGCTCACAGTCCCAAAGCTTATACATATTAGAGGTAGGATTTGAACTGAGATCTTTTCATTTCAAATCCAACTCCTTTTTTTTTTTTTTTATAAAATGCTTACCTTCTATCTTGAAATCAATACTAAGTGTCAATTCCAAGGCAGAAGAGGACTAGGCATTTGGGGTTAAGTCACTTGTCCAGGGTCACACAGTTAGAAAGTGTCTAAGGTTGGATTTGAACCTAGAACCTATCATCTCTAGGCCTGGGTCTCTATTCATTGAGGCACTAGTAGTCTCTCCAACCTTTAAATTTTAATCTCAGACACTCTTAACTGTATCACCCTGGACAGATCACTTAAACTCTTTCCACCTCTCTTTATCTATAAAATGAGGATAATAATACCTACCCCCATCCCCAGGGTCACTGAGAAGATAAAATGATATATCATTTGTAAAAAAATTTTCAAACTTTAAAATACTACATACATGTTGGCTATTGCTTTTGTTATTATTATGTTCATATAATCATGGATTTAGAGCTGGAAGCTACTTTTGAGATCCTGCTCATTTTCCTGATGAGGAAACCCAGGTACAGAGCAATTTAGCTTAAGTTACACAACTAACAAATGTCTGAAGTAGACTTTGAACTCATATCTTTCTGACTCCCAAGTACAGTACATAATCCACTGCATTAAGCAGTTTGCTGATAATTAGAAACCTTCATAGAATGTGTATTTATCAATTGCAAAACTTTTACTGAAAAATATACATATACACATAAATATAGAAACTGATTCAGTTTCTTTAAGAATTCCATCATGTATTAAAATCTATAAAATAATTTAAAAAAAGAACTTTAAAAGGACAATAAAACACTGAGAAGCAAGAAAAAGCTGAAAGGTCAGTTTAAAAGTGTAATGAACAAAAATAAGGATCAGGCTAGTAGATATAATCCATCAATCAAAAAGTATTTAAGTACTTAATAAGTACCAGAAACTATTAATTGCCAGGGTATTTTTTTTAAAGGGGGAAGTAACAATCCCTATCCTTCAGAAGCTAATATTATAATGGGAAAGGCAAGATATAAATCAAGAGGTACATGCAAGATACACACACACACACACACACACACACACACACACACACATATATATATATATATATATATATATATATATATATAGAGAGAGAGAGAGAGAGAGAGAGAGAGAACATATGAGTGATAATTTCAGAGAGGAGGATACTGGCAATTAAGGGTACCAGGAAAATTCTCTATAAAATGGAATTTTAAGAGGAGGGCAAAGCTGTATAGGGAGACAGGAGAAGGAAGATCAATCCAGGAAAATGGAAGGAGGAATAAAAGGAAGCTGAAATGCCATTGAAGCAAGAAGAAGATCTATACAAACTTTCTGATTTGTCTTCAAGGATAGAACATTGGTGATGAAGTCACAAAGCAAGTGTTTTATTCCTGTAGACAAAGCGTACTGGCTTTATGAATTTTCTCAGCCTCAATTTCTTCATCTATAAAAAGAATATAATGATTTTTATATTTTAGACCTCACCGGGATATGTCAAAGAAAGTACTCTGTGCATCTTAAAAGTTTCTATGTAATGATAATTTTCATAAACTATTACTTAATTTAATCAAACATTTATTTCAGTTCTTATGAAGTAAAACATACTGTCCTAGTTGCTGTTGATATAAAGAAATGAAATAAGTGAAATAGCTTGCTTATCTGCTCCCTAGGGTATTTAGCATATGCAGTAAGAAGACAAAATAAAAGTCTGAGTTGGGGAAAGGCGCTAATTTAGGAGGATAGGGAAGCATTCATAAAAGAAATAGTCCCAAAGTTGAGCCTTGAAAGATGATGAAACTTTTCAATGTTGAGAATGAGGAGACAATGCCTGTTAGACCTGGGGATGATCTTGTAGGAAAGTATAGCTATGGAAGAAGAATGTCATGTTCAGAGAGCAGCGATTGTGACTCATCTGTTAAAAGTGAGAGTAGAGCCCAGATATTATTTCCGGGATTTAATAAAATATATTAATTTCGATATCACACTATGTTATCACAAACTTCACCATATCACATAGATGCTGCTTAGATCTACATTTTAGGACAGATTTCCTCTGAGCCACATCTGAAGGGGCCATTTCCTAAATTCTTCAGTTTGAGTACTCTGCTTCTGGAGCCAAAACTTATGTTATCTGGATTACCAAGACACTTTCCTCATTTCCACCTCTTTCTTAGCCATCACTACCATTAACTAAGTGCCAAGCCCCCAAACACTATCTCTCTTGTACCAGCTGTACAGAAATATTTCATTCCTATAAATTCTAAGTTATGCATCACTAATTATACACATGTTTAAGACAAAGCAGGATACTTGAAAACTTTTTTCTGCAAAAATATTTCCATTAAATAAATTTCTCTAAAGAAAACCCTAAAAATAGAAATAATATAATGTTGACAAGACAGTCTAAGAATTCATTATTGTTTATAGAAATACTAGCACAGTATTTATGTTTTGTCAAATGCTTATTTTATTTATTTAAAATAATGCCACTTACCCATTTAGATGTGGGTGGCAAATAATTGTAAAGAATTATTTTTACAAAATTTTATGCGACTGTAATTTCTTTTATGTGTCTAATCCTTCTATTGTTGCAGAGCACAAGCTTTCCTACCTTTTGAACTTTTATTTGTATCCTCCCATAATTTTCCTTCCTCTATATACTGTAGGCTAGCTTCTATATTTCTTGTTATTGTGGGGTACTAAGAAAGCATTTGGTTTAATCCTTTACTTTTTCTACATTACATCCATCAATTTTTTCCAAGTTTTTTTCAGATATATCATAATGGAAGGAAAATGTATTTATAAAAGACCTATTATGTATCAGAAATTAAGTACTTTTATGATTGTAAAATGATTCCAACTTTTCAATTGAAAAAAACTGAGGCAGACAGAAGTTAAGTGATCTGCATAGTTCCAAATTATTTTCTAGAAGTATTAGATAAGTTCATAACTCCACCAATAGTTTATTAGTATAATTATTTTTCCTTCAATCTCTAGCACTTGTAATTTCTGATAGGTGTTAAGTAGTATATCATAGTTATTTTAATTTTAATTTCTCTAATATGTAGTGATTTAAAGCATTTTTATATGGACACAGCTTTGATTTCTTCTAAAAACCACATGTTCATATCTTTTGAGCATTTATCAGTTGGGGAATGGCTCTTATTTTTACAAATTTGACTCAGTTCCTCATTTGAGATATGAAGTCTTTATCAGAGAAACTTTTTGTAAGTTTTTTATTGCTTTATTGTCTGTGGTACCTTTTAGCAAAATGTAGTTTCCTTGATTATATGTTTTAATTAGATCTCTTTTTATTTTGATTTATATAAGATCATGTTTGCTACCCCTATTTAACTATGTTTGTTTCTTTCTGTGCCAAGGGTGTCTCTTGAAAACAGCATATTGTTAGATGATGGTTTCTAATCCATTCTACTCTCTGCTTCCATTTTATGGGTGAGGTCATACCATTCACATCCACATTTATGATGTATAGTTCTATTCAGTCCATTATCTTTTATTCACCTCTCTCTCTCTCTCTCTCTCTCTCTCTCTCTCTCTCTCTCTCTCTCTCTCTCTCTCTCTCTCTCTCATCATTTTTTCTTTGAGATTTTTTTCAGTAGCAGTTTTCATATTGCTGTCTTCTCCATTCATGTCTTGATCTTCCAGCCACCATATTAACTTTTTATGGTCAAATTCTTAGTTTTGTTGTTTGCTCATTTTACAACCAATTTCTAGATTTTGAACTAAAATTTTATCACCTTAAAATCAACCTGGTTATGAAACTCCTTGAATTTAAATAGGTCTTTGGACATAACACCTGCATTCTATTTCTAGGCTTTATACTTGGAACTTTTCCAAACTGATTGGATGTTACAGAACTTTTACTCTGGTGGTAAAGCTTCTGAAAATCCAGTCACCCTCATAATTAAATGAGACATATCATTGAATAATCAAGTCTAAAATTGTTACCTCTTCCTCAAATATGATTTTTCCCATATTAAATTCTTATAAAGTCCCACTCTAATGTGTCAGTGTGGCAAGGAGGTGATCATGCATTGTTAAAAACTTTGTCAAGTAGCATTCTTAGGAAACATGGATTATCCAAGGACCAGCTTACCCAAGTTCAGATTGGCTCATCAATAGTTTGTCTGAAAAGTGAATATTTTTTTAGTCACAGTAATATTTAAAATATTAGAGGACCTTTGATCTATGTTTGTGCAGTCTGTGCCCAATTAATGAAACCAAAGATACTTGTGGAATCAAAGCATTTTTCAATACATCAGACTCAACATCTCTTTCCATTGACATTATAGAAATATCTACTGTATATTTAAGAGGGAATAAAATCTTGAGAAAGTGACAGGTTAAATGTCATTTTGTGGAGACCATTTAACAGACAGATTTTTCAAGAAAGAAAATTCCTAGAGAATTCCTTTCCTCAGAATTTGTATTTAACTCTTATCTTGTGGAAATATCTTGAAGATAATTATGAACTGTTATTGACTGTGCTAAGAGAGCTGATGGGTGGGACTACACTTTCCGGATTGAGAAGTCAGTTTTAATTCGTAGTTAGCGGTGTCCCTTTCTCATTGTGATACATTTTTGAAATATTTAAATATGTCTTTGCACTGTGTGTTAAACTACTAATAAATCTTATAGCCAGAAATATTTAGAATTGTTTAGGCCTAGGAGACTAGTAGGTTTGATATTGAGAGAAAAAAAAGAGAAAATAACTTATAGGAAAAGTGATATCTATCTTATTTAATAAACTGATGGGTCAGAACTAAATGATTAATTAATAAATATGCATTTCTGTAAATTTAAGAGGAAATATTAGAACATACCCTTTGATTAACTTGGGAAACTTAGATGAGAATTGATAATGTAAAGAAACAAGCAGCAGATAGAGGGGGTGACAATTTGGTGTGGTTGTCAAATATTGTAACATACCACACCGAGTACCAAACATGATATACGTAGGTGACATACACATCTTTCTCTAAAATCTGCTGCAGAAGTATACCTATCATTTTCGTTGTTATCTATATTAATCATTTCTTCTTGCCTATGATTTGGCCCATTTCATGTAAAATACTTGCTCCGTAAAACATTTTAGTAAATCCGATCTAATTGAATTCAAAAAAGTTTATTATTGCATACTATGTGCCATGCACTGTGCTGGGTGCTCAGGAGATAGAAAACAAGCAAAAAGCAGCAGCAACAACAAAATTAATTAATTAAGTAATCCCTATATGCAAAGTTCTCATGTTTTATGAGGGTAAAAAAAGGTACATAGCTGAGTATCTAAGATTATATATATTCACATATCTCTAAAAGTGTGTCTAAATGCATATATATCTATATATACATATACATATTTATATATAAACATGCTAGTTTGGGGGGGTGAGGGCACATATAATTGGCAAGAAATTATCTGCCAGCTTGGATGTGGATAATGAAAATATGGGGAATTAATAATTGTTAAATGCTGGAATATTTCAGTAATAGAGCTAATACAAGTAAAGAACAAGTAATTGCTACTCCCGTCAAAATTACTAATTGAAAATGAACTAATTTGGGCAAAGACACTTTAGCAGTCAGATAAATTGGACAAGTGAGTAACCTGCTAAGAGAGGCCACATGAAAATGTTTATGTAGAAAGCACTTAAAGCAAGACAAGCTAATGAAAATTCTGCAGTAATGTCTTCATTGTAAAATCATTCTAGGGTTTAAACGAGATCATGTAAATGGTCATTTCCATACCAGATACTTAGACATGGTAAGTAATTATAAGCTTGAAGGACTAACAAGTGAGGGAGCAGCAGAACTACTTACTAATTTGTGATTATGAGGAAAGTATTATAATAACAACACCGGCTTTTTTTCTACAAAGATTGTGGGTATTTTAACTTTTACTAGGCATTTCTGTTGGTCTTTGTATGTTAGAATATGCTCTATAATGAGGTTTCTCAATTCTTAAAATCCTCATAGGTAACTTATACTATTATTTCCCTTTACCCAGTGAATGCACTGAAGTATAAGTAGTTTAAAAAGTTGGAATTTTCATAAGGCTGATAATTCATCAACGAAAGAGCTAGAACTAGACCCTCCAAGGTCCTTTGTTTGAGTGCATTTTTTAACATTGGTATAGTTCAGTTAAGATTCAGACCTCAACTTCATATATGTTATTTTTAATATTTTGTTGTCTATACAATGTACTTGGAATTTTCAAAACATTTTTATAAGCATTGCTTCATCTAGGATGTTACTTTCAAATACTGATTAACCTAGAGAAGAGGAAAAATTTATAATTATCTTATATCTTAAATAAATACCAAGAACCTTCTTGTGATTCCAAAAATGTAAACCTAAATAGGGGATTTGATTATGATAAATAATATTGCAGAAATTTAATTCAATTAGGCAATTCAACAGATATGTTAATTGACTCCTTTATGAAGAGGATTATATTAAGACAGGATGGGGGTGGGGTGGGGAGTGTTTACAAATTTAAAATATCTTCCCTGATTCCTAGAAGTTTATATTATAAAAGGGGCATGATAGATGCACAGGGATATAGGAAGTGTGTTAAAGGGACAAAGAAGGGATCTAGACAAAAATCTCTGGGACAATCTGAGGGAGGAGAGGTCAAATTTAGATGAAGAAATCAGAAGCCTTTATGGAAGTTATACATGAACTCAATATTAAAAGAAGATAAGATTCTCAGCCTATAGGGATGAGAAGGCATGGGGGATATTATAAGTACATTAAATAGGTCCTCCAAAGGTTGAGAGGGAGAAGGCACATGATATAAGAAAACAGCTTTTTTCTTTGTAGTATAGAGTATATAAAGAGATGTTATGTAAAATAAGGAAGTGAAGAATGGAAATTAATAGTGGAAGGTCTTAAATATGGATGTAAGATCTTTCAGTAGTTCATAATGCTTCCTTTACCCAGGGGTCAATCATCCTGTCCACCCTGAACTTCCCATCATCTGTCCAGAGGGCTACTCAATACATTTCGTCCTTATTTCTTTTTTTAATTTAATTTTTTAATTTTAATTTTTTTCACATTATTTCCCTTCCTCCCCTCCACCCACCCTTCCCACAGCCCACGCAAAATTTCATTGGGTATTATTTGTGTCCTTGATCAGAACCTATTTCCATGTTGTTGATGTTTACACTAGGATGTTCATCATTTTGAGTCTATATCCCCAACCATATCCCTTCAATCTATGTATTCAAGCAGTTGTTTTTCTCTGGTGTTTTTACACCCACAGTTTTTCCTCTGAATGTGGATAGTGTATTTTTTCGTAAATTCTTCCTAGTTGTTCAGGACCATTGCATTGCCACTAATGGAGAAGTCCATTGCATTCAATTGTACAACAGTGTATCAGTCTCTGTGTATAATGTTTTCCTGGTTCTGCTCCTCTCACTCTGCATCAATTCCTGGAGGTTATTCCAGTTCCCATGGAATTCCTCTATGTTATTATTCCTTTGAGTGCAATTCCATCACCAACATATACCACAATTTATTCAGCCATTCCCCAATTGAAGGACATTCCCTCATTTTCCAATTTCCACAAAGAGCGCAGCTATGAATAATCTTGTACAAGTCTTTTTCCTTATTACCTCTTTGGGGTACAAACTCAGCAGTTCTATGGCTGGATCAAAGGGCAGACAGTCTTTTATAGCCCTTTGGGCATAGTTCCAAATTGCCCTCCAGAATGGTTGGATCAATTCACAACTCTACCAACAATGCATTAATGTCCCAACTTTTCCACATCCCCTCCAGCATTCATTACTTACCTTTGCTGTTATGTTAGACAATCTGCTATGTGTGAGGTGATACCTCAGAGTTATTTTGATTTGCATTTCTCTGATTATAAGAGATTTAGAACACTTTTTCATGTGCTTATTAGTATTTTTGATTTCTTTAACTGAAAATTGACTATTCATATCTCTTGCCCAATTATCAATTGGAGAATGGCTTGATTTTTTTGTACAATTGCTTTAGCTCTTTATAAATTTGAGTAATTAGACCTTTGTCAGAGGTTTTTGTAATGAAGATTCTTTCCCAATTTGTTGCTTCCTGTAATGGGGAAATTTAGGTCTCTGGGAGAGGGTTATAATATTGTAATGGCTAAAATGTGGCTACAGGATTTATGTAATATTGAACAATGGCCGCCAAGGAATTTACTTATGAAATTCCTAAAATGAACACTCAAGTCAGAATGGAGTTTATAGAGGTTTAATCACAACGGGAGTAGGGAAAAGGAGAGGGAGAGAAGGAGAGAAGAGAAAAGGGAAAAGGGGCTACTCAACCTCTGACCAAGGCAGAGGGAGTTTAGGCCTAAAGGCCCAGGTGGAAAGAACCAGTCCTTAACTCACGTGACCGATCTGAAGGAAAGCTGTCTGCGGGCGTCCTCTCTCTCCAAGCTCCTAACACCAACTCCCCTCTAGCTCTCTCCACAGGAAGTTCCGCGAATTCCAGAGGCTGTTCCCTACCTCACTTCCTGTGTCTCACAAATCCAATGGTTGGCTCTAGCTTGGCTTAGGACAGCCCAGGTGGGCAGTTAATTATTTCTGATTAGTCATTGACTAGCGCATGCCCGTGTAGGTGGGTGTGCACAATTTTTGGGTGCTAGACCAAGATGGAGACTTTTAAAATTCACATTCCCTTCTAATTTTGGATGCATTCGTTTTGTTTGTACAAAACCTTTTGAATTTGATGTAATCAAAATCATTGATTTTACATTTTGTGATTTTTTTCTAGCTCTTGCTTTCTTTTAAAGACTTTCTTTTCCCATAGATTTTACAAGTATACTATTCTGTGTTCGCCTAATTTGCTTATAGTTTCCTCCTTTATATTCAGGTCATTCACCCATTCTGAGTTTATCTTGGTGTAGGGTGTGAGATGTTGATCCAAACCTAATCTCTCCCATCCTGTCTTCCAATTTTCCCAGCAGTTTTTATCAAATACTGGGTTTTGGTCCCCAAAACTTGGATCTTTGGGCTTAGCATAGACTGTCTTACTGAGGTCATTTACCCCAAGTCTATTCCACTGATCCTCCTTTCTGTCTCTTAGCCAGTACCAAATTGTTTTGATGACCACTGCTTTATAGTATAGTGTGGGACTGCAAGTCCTTCTTCCTTTGCATTTTTTTCATGATCTTCTTGGATATCCTTGATCTTTTGTTCTTCCAAATGACCTTTGTTATGGTTTTTTCTAACTCAATAAAAAGTTTTTTGGTTGTTCAATGGGTATGGCACTAAATAAGTAAATTAATTTGGGTAGGATTATCATTTTTATTATATTAGCTCATCCCACCCATCAGCAATCAATGATTTTCCAATTGTTTAGATCTAGTTTTAATTGCGTGGAGAGTGTTTTGTACTTGTGTTCATATAGTTCCTGTGTTTTTCTTGGCAGATAGATTCCTAAGCATTTTATATTGACTAGGATGATTTTAAATGGAATTTCTCTTTCTAATTTTTGCTGCTGAAATGGGTTGGAGATACATAGGAATGCTTATGACTTATTACTTATTTTGTAACCTACAACTTTGCTAAAGTTGTTGATTATTTCAACTAGCTTTTTGGTTGATTCTCTAGGATTCCTTAAGTAAACCATCATATTATCCACAAAGAATGATAGCTTGGTCTCCCCATTGCCAATTTTAATACCTTCAATTTCTTTTTCTTCTCTAATTGCTACTGCTAGTGTTTCTAGTACAATGTTAAATAATAGAGGTGATAATGGTCATCCTTGTTTCACTCCTGATCTTATTGGGAAGGCTTATAGTTTATCCCTATTGCAGATGATGTTTACTGATGGTTTTAGATATATACTATTTATTATTTTTAGGAAAGGCCCTTCTATTCCTATGATTTCTGTGTTTTCAATAGGAATGGGTTTTTTGTCAGTTTGCTTGTTAATATGGTCAATTATGTGGATGGTTTTCCTAATATTGAACCATCCTTGCATTCCTGGTATAAATCCTCCGTGGTCATAACCCTTGTGATGAATTGTTGGAGTCTTTTTGCTAGTATCCTATTTAGGATTTTTGCATCTATATTCATTAGGGAGATTGGCCTATAGTTTTCTTTCTGTTTTTAACCTGCCTGGCTTTGGGATCAGTTCCATGTTTGTGTCGTAAAATGAGTTTGGTAGAACTCCTTCTTGGCTTATTCAGTCAAACAGTTTGTATAATATTGGGATTAATTGTTCTTTGAATGTTTGATAGAATTAATTTGTGAATCCATCAGGACCTGGGGATTTTTTCTTAGGGAGTTCTTTGATGGCTTGTTCAATTTCTTCTGATATGGGTTTTTTGGTAATCTATTTCTTCCTCTTTTAGTCTAGGCAATTTATATATTTTTAAGTATTCATCCATATCACCAAGATTTCCATATTTGTTGCCATATAATTGGGCATAATAGTTTTTAATGATTGCCTTAATTTCCTCTTCATTAGAGGTGAGGTCTCCTTTTTCATCTTGGATACTGTTAATTTGGTTTTCTTCTTTCTATTTTTTAATTAGACTGACCAGTACTTTGTCTATTTTATTTGTTTTTTCAAAGTACCAACTTCTAGTCTTATTTATTAAATCAATAGTTCTTTGACTTTCAATTTTATTAATTTCTCTTTTGATTTTTAGGATCTCTAATTTAGTCTTCATCTGAGGATTTTTAATTTGTTCACTTTCTAGTTTTTTAATTTGCATGCCCAAATCATTGACCTCTGCCCTCCCTAATTTGTTAATATATGAACTCAAGAATATAAATTCTCCCCTGAGTCCTGCTTTGGATGCATCCCATAGGTTTTGAAAGGATGTCTCATCATTGTCATTTTCTTCAATGAAGTTATTAATTGTTTCTACAATTTGTTCTTTAACTAACCAGTTTTGAAGAATCATTTTATTTAATTTCCAATTAATTTTTGATTTACCTCTTCATGTGCCCTTATTAATTATTATTTTCATTATGTTGTGATCTGAGAAGGTAGATTTTATTCTTTCTGCTCTTTTGCACTTGTTTGCAATGTTTTTATGCCCTAATACAACGTCAATTTTTTTGAATGTACCATGTGCTCCTAAAAAGAAGGTGTATTCCTTTTTGTCCCTGTTTCTTTCCCCCACATATCTATTAACTCTAATTTTTCTAAGATTTCATTTACTTCTCTTACCTCTTTCTTATTTATTTTTTGATTTGATTTACTAGTTCGGATAGAGGAAGTTTCAGGTCTCCCACTAGTATAGTTTTTCTATCTATTTCATCCTTGAGCTCCCCTAGTTTCTCCTATAGAAATTTAGATGCTATGCTGTTTGGTGCATACATATTGAGCACTGATATTTCCTCATTGTCTATACTGTCTTTTACCATTATGTAATTACCTTCCCTATCTCTTTTAACTAGATTTATTTTTACTTTGGATTTGTCAGATATTATGATTGTGACTCCTGCCTTCTTTTTATCAGTTGATGCCCAATAGATTGGGCTCCATCCTCTTACTTTCATTCTATGTATATCTACCTTCCTCATTTGTGTTTCTTGTAGACAGAATATCGTAGGTTTTTGGAATCTATTCCACCCTGCTATTCACTTGCATTTTATGGGTGAGTTCATTCCATTCACATTCAAAGTTATGATTACTAGCTATGATTTTCCCAGCATTTTGATTTCTACTCTTGGTCCTGCCTTTTCTTCTTTCACTATTTCCTTCTACACCAATATTTTTTAGTCAATCCTCCTAGTCCCAACACTTATTTAATTCCCTTTCTACCCCCGTCCCTTCTTATCCCCCCTTATTTGCATTGCAGTCTTTCTAAAACTACCCCCACCCTCTCCCTCCCTTATATGGCTTCCCTCCCCACCAGTCCATTTGTTGCCCTTCTACTCCCTTTTAGGACGCAAATCTATTCTCTTACCCATTGGATTGGATTGTTCTTCCCTCTTTGGGTCAATTTCAAAAGCAGGTAAGAGTTGATTATTTTCTGTCTTCAACCTCTTTACTCTTCCAGTGTATTGATGTTCTCTCTTCTCATGCCATGAGCTTCTTTGTGACATATAAATTTACCCCTTTTCCTTTCTTTTCCCTTTTCTTTTAGTATTAACCTCTTTTTTTAGCTCTAGTTGTATATATATATATATATATATATGTATATACATGTATATGTATTTATGTAGACAAATATCTATATACCTATTTATGTCTTGTCATTTCATCCTATACAGTTTGTCACTATTCCCTCTAAGTATAATTCTTCTAGCTGCCCAGTTGAAAATAACAATTTTTAAGAGTTACCAATGACTTCTCTTCTTATAGGGATACATATCATTTTAACTTATTGAGTCTCTTTAAAAATGTTTTGTTCTTGTTCTGTTTTTCTCCCCCCCCCCCCCCTTTTAATTACCTTTTGATGATTCTCTTGAGTTCTGTGCTGTAAAGGGTGAATATTATGGTTGAGACTGAAAAAATCTAAATTTAAATGGTCGCCAAGGGAAATCCCAAAGTCAGCTGCCAAACTTTTATGGTGATTTAATTACAACAGGAGGAAGAAAATATTAGAGGGAGAGGGAGAGAGAGGGAGAGAAGGAAAGAGGGAGAAAAGTAAAAGAGTTTAACTCAGAACCACTCTGGCTCAGGCTGAGCCAAAGTGGGCATTAACGCCTTGGAAAACCAAGGCAAAGTCAGTCATTATCACTCATGTGACCAGTCTAAAGGAAAGCTGTCTGCGGGGTTCCTCCAAACTCAAGTTCCGGATTGAACTGAACTCTAGTCCTCTACACAGGGAGTGTGAGAACTCCAGAGGCTGTTCTCTACCTCACTTCCTGCCAATGATGGCTCAAGCTTTACTTAGGACAGCCCAGAGGTCTTTTTTTGCACATGTCTTTTGAAAGCCATTTTCTCAGATAATTAAATATTGAGTTTAATGCAGACGTTCCTAATCTTATTAAACTAAGAAGGGAGGAGAAATGTAGTTTCCAAAACCTGATTCTGTTATTCCAAGTATTTCTACTGTTATTGATCAGGATATAGCTAAATCAGATCTTCTTTTTTTTTTTTTTAAATATATTTTATTTGATCATTTCCAAGCATTATTCGTTAAAGACATAGATCATTTTCTTTTCCTCCCGCCCACCCCCCATAGCCGACGCGTAAGTCCACTGGGCATTAGATGTTTTCTTGATTTGAACCCATTGCTTGGTTGATAGTATTTGCATTAGAGTGTTCATTTAAAGTCTATCCTCTGTCATGTCCCCTCAACCTCTGTATTCAGGCAGTTGCTTTTTCTCGGTGTTTCCACTCCCATAGTTTATCCTTTGCTTATGAATGGTGTTTTTTTTCTCCTGGATCCCTGAAAGTTGTTCAGGGACATTACACCGCCACTAATGGAGAAGTCCATTACGTTCGATTATACCACAGTGTATTAGTCTCTGTGTACAATGTTCTCCTGGTTCTGCTCCTCTCGCTCTGCATCACTTCCTGGAGGTCGTTCCAGTCTCCATGGAACTTCTCCACTTTATTATTCCTTTGAGCACAATAGTATTCCATCACCAACATATACCACAGTTTGTTCAGCCATTCCCCAATTGATGGGCATCCCCTCGTTTTCCAGTTTTGGGCCACCACAAAGAGCGCAGCTATGAATATTTTTGTACAAGTCTTTTTGTCCATTATCTCTTTGGGGTACAGACCCAGCAGTGCTATGGCTGGGTCAAAGGGTAGATATTCTTTTGTCGCCCTTTGGGCATAGTTCCAAATTGCCCTCCAGAATGGTTGGATCAGTTCACAACTCCACCAGCAATGAATCAATGTCCCTACTTTGCCACATCCCCTCCAGCATTCATTACTTTCCTTTGCTGTTATGTTAGCCAATCTGCTAGGTGTGAGGTGATACCTCAGAGTTGTTTTGATTTGCATCTCTCTGATTATAAGAGATGTAGAACACTTCTTCATGTGATTGTTAATAGTTTTGATTTCTTTATCTGAGAACTGCCTATCCATTTCCCTTGCCCATTTATCAATTGGAGAATGGCTTGATTTTTTGTACAATTGATTTAGCTCATTATAAATATGAGTAATTAAACCTTTGTCAGAGGTTTCTATGAAGATTTTTTCCCAATTTGTTGTTTCCCTTCTGATTTTAGTTATATTGGTTTTGTTTGTACAAAAGCTTTTTAGTTTGATGTAGTCAAAATTATTTATTTTACATTTTGTGATTCTTTCTATATCTTGCTTGGTTTTAAAGCCTTTCCCCTCCCAAAGGTCTGACATGTATACTATTCTGTGTTTACCCAATTTACTTATGGTTTCCTTCTTTATGTTTAAGTCACTCACCCATTTTGAATTTATCTTGGTGTAGGGTGTGAGGTGTTGATCTATTCCTAGTCTCTCCCACACTGTCTTCCAATTTTCCCAGCAGTTTTTATCGAATAGTGGATTTTTGTCCCAAAAGCTGGGATCTTTGGGTTTATCGTATACTGTCTTGCTGAGGTCGTTTTCCCCCAGTCTATTCCACAGATCTTCCTTTCTGTTTCTTAGCCAGTACCAAATTGTTTTGATGACTGCTGCTTTGTAATATAGTTTGAGGTCTGGGACTGCAAGGCCCCCATCATATGTGTTTTTTTTCATTATTTCCCTGGATATCCTTGATCTTTTGTTCTTCCAAATGAACTTTGTTATGGTTTTTTCTAAATCAGTGAAGAAGTATTTTGGTAGTTCAATGGGTATGGCACTAAATAGATAAATAAGTTTGGGTAGGATGGTCATTTTTATTATATTGGCTCGTCCTATCCATGAGCAGTTAATGTTTTTCCAATTGTTCAAGTCTAGTTTTAGTTGTGTGGCGAGTGTTTTGTAGTTGTGTTCATATAGTTCCTGTGTTTGTCTTGGGAGATAGATTCCTAGGTATTTTATTTTGTCTAAGGTGATTTTGAATGGGATTTCTCTTTCTAGTTCTTGCTGCTGAGCTGTGTTGGAGATATATAGAAAAGCTGATGATTTATGTGGGTTTATTTTGTATCCTGCAACTTTGCTAAAGTTGTTGATTATTTCAATTAGCTTTTTGGTTGAATCTCTAGGATTCTTTAAGTAGACCATCATGTCATCTGCAAAGAGTGATAACTTGGTCTCCTCCTTGCCCATTTTAATGCCTTCAATTTCTTTTTCTTCTCTAATTGCTACTGCTAGTGTTTCTAGTACAATGTCAAATAGTAGAGGTGATAATGGGCATCCTTGTTTCACTCCTGATCTTATTGGGAATGCATCTAGTTTATCCCCATTGCAGATGATATTAGCTGTTGGTTTTAGATATATACTGTTTATTATTTTTAGGAATGACCCTTCTATTCCTATGCTTTCTAGTGTTTTTAATAGGAATGGGTGTTGTATTTTATCAAAGGCTTTTTCTGCATCTATTGAGATAATCATGTGGTTCTTGCTAGTTTGCTTGTTGATGTGGTCAATTATGTGGATGGTTTTCCTAATGTTGAACCAGCCCTGCATCCCTGGTATGAATCCTACTTGATCATGGTGAATGATCTTTCTGATCACTTGCTGGAGTCTTTTTGCTAGTATCCTATTTAAAATTTTTGCATCTATATTCATTAGGGAGATTGGTCTATAGTTTTCTTTCTCTGTTTTTGACCTGCCTGGTTTTGGAATCAGTACCATGTTTGTGTCGTAAAAGGAGTTTGGTAGAACTCCCTCTTTGCTTATTATGTCAAATAGTTTGTATAGTATTGGGGTTAACTGTTCTCTGAATGTTTGATAGAATTCACAGGTGAATCCATCAGGCCCTGGGGATTTTTTCTTAGGAAGTTCTTTGATGGCTTGATGGATTTCAATTTCTGATATGGGATTATTTAAGAATTCTATTTCCTCTTCTGTTAGTCTAGGCAGTTTGTATTTTTGTATATATTCATCCATTTCTCCTAAATTGGTGTATTTATTGCCATATAATTGGGCAAAGTAATTTCTAATGATTGCCTTAATTTCCTCCTCATTGGAGGTGCTGTCCCCCTTTTCATCTTTAATGCTGTGAATTTGCTTTTCTTCCTTCCTTTTTTTAATTAGATTGACCAGTACTTTGTCTATTTTGTTTGTTTTTTCAAAGTACCAGCTTCTTGTCTTATTTATTAAATCAATAGTTCTATCACTTTCGATTTTATTAATTTCTCCCTTAATTTTTAGGATTTCTAATTTGTTTTTCTGCTGGGGGTTTTTAATTTGATAGCTTTCGAGTTTTTTCAATTGCATTTCCAATTGATTGATCTCTGCTCTCCCTTGTTTGTTAATATGAGCTTTCAGGGATATGAATTTGCCTCTGATTACCGCTTTGGCTGCATCCCAAAAGGTTTAAAAGGATGTTTCGCCATTGTCATTTTCCTTGATGAAATTATTAATTGTTTCTATGATTTCTTCTTTAGCTAAACGGTTTTGGAGTATCATATTGTTTAATTTCCAATTGGTTTTAGATTTGGTTTTCCATGTACCATTACTGATCATTATTTTTATTGCCTTGTGATCTGAGAAGGCTGCATTCATTATTTCTGCTTTTTTGCATTTGTGTGCTATGTTTCTGTGACCTAATGTATGGTCAATTTTTGTGAATGTGCCATGTGGTGCTGAGAAGAAGGTGTATTCCTTTTTATCCCTATTTATTTTTCTCCATATGTCTATTAATTCTAATTTTTCTAAGATTTCATTCACTTCTTTTACCTCTTTCTTATTTATTTTTTGATTTGATTTATCTAAATTTGATAATGGTTGGTTTAAGTCTCCCACTAGTATGGTTTTATTGTCTATTTCTTCCTTCAATTCTCCTAGTTTCTCCATTAGAAATTTGGGTGCTATATTATTTGGTGCATACATGTTGATTAATGATATTTCCTCATTGTCTAGAGTCCCTTTTAACAAAATATAATTACCTTCCCTATCCCTTTTGATCAGGTCTATTTTTGCTTTGGCTTTATCAGATATCATGATTACCACTCCTGCCTTCTTTCTATCAGTTGAGGCCCAGAAGGTCTTACTCCATCCTTTAATTCTGACCTTGTGGGTGTCAACCCGCCTCATGTGTGTTTCTTGAAGACAACATATGGTAGGGTTTTGGATTCTAATCCATTCTGCTATTCGTCTACGTTTTATGGGTGAGTTCATCCCATTCACGTTCAAAGTTATGATTGTCATTTGTGGACTCCCTGGCATTTTGATTGCCTTCCCTAATTCTAACCTTTTCTTCTTCGGCTCTACCTTTTAGTCCAGTGATTTACTTTGAATCAGTCCCCCTTGTCCCCTCCCTTGATGTTTCCCTTTTTAGTCCCTCCCTTTTGTTCCCTCCCCCTCCCCCCTCTCTTTCCCTCCCTTTTTGTTCTCCCTCTCCCCCTCCCCCCCTTGGTTTTCCCTTCACCTTACCCTTGTTGGGTAAGATAGAATTCAAGATCCCAATGGATCTGGATGTTTTTCCCTCTCAGAGTTGATTTCCCTGAGATTGAGGTTTAAGTAAACCCCCCCCCCCTCTTCCTCTCCTTCTTATAGGAGTTTTCTTCCCCTCCCCTTCCCCTGTGAATCTTTGTGTGAGAACCATTATTCTATTTGGTCTTTCTTTACCCCCTATTTATACATTACATTTTCCCCACATATTAGTATACATAGGTTGATATAAATGTAGTCCTTATAGAAGAGAGTTTGAGTAAAAGAAGATAACATTTTTCCCCTTTCCTTAATATTTACCTTTTCAGGTATTCCTTGCTCTTTGATTTTCGGTATCAAACTTTCCACAGAGCTCTGGTCTTTTCTTTGCAAAAAGTTGGAAGTCTTCTATTTTGTTGAATGCCCATACTTTCCCTTGGAAGTATATAGTCAGTTTTGCTGGGTAGCTGATTCTTGGTTGGAGACCCAGCTCTCTTGCCTTTCTGAAGATCATGTTCCATGCCTTACGATCATTCAGCGTAGAACTTGCAAGGTCTTGTGTGACCCTGATTGGCTTTAAAGCCTGGTTTTCTTTTACAGTTTGGTCAAACTGGTTTTGTAGATGCGTGAATTTCTTTTGCATCATTTCCCACTTTTCCTCCCAGAGGGCTTCCATCTTTTTGGTCCTTTCTGATTCAAATTCTTCATGGGTTTGTGGAGAGTTTCTATTTCCTTTGGGAGATTTTGGAGAATTTTCTTGTATATCTTCTTCTATCTGCTCTGTATTTTGTATTTTGGCTCCATAGAATGTGTCCAGAGTCGCCCCTTTCTTCTTATTTTTCTTGGTATTTTGGGGCTTCTGTGCTTCTGTGGAGTTTGTCATCTCTGAACGTGGAGGATTGGCTTTTCTTGTCTTTGTCTGGTGATCAGAGGCTTTAGTCCTGGGCAGATGTTGGTTCTATGAGCGTTCCCTGGGTTAAACTGAATATGCCTCACTGGAACTGGAATGGAAGGGTCGGACCACGAGGCCACACTCTCCCCCTGGTTCGATTTCCGGAAGTTGCCTTCAGAATCCCTGGCCGTGAGGCTGTTTCGTCGGCCTGCGGGGGGATGGGCTGCCGCTTCCCCAAGCTCCGAGAGCACAGACTTTCACTGAGACTTGGATAGCAGGATCCAGCCCGTGAGGCTGTCTTGCCTGCCCTGAGGGTTGCTGTTGTTTTGACCAGCTCTCTGCAGCGGAGGCCCCAGGCAGTAACTTTCACCCGGACCGACTGGCTCTCTGCAGCGGAAGCCCCAGGCAGTAACTTTCACCCGGACTGGGACTTGGGTAGAAGACCCTGAGGGTTGTTGTTCCTCAGACCCTGCTCTCTGAGCCCGGCGCGGCTGCCGCTTCCGGGAGCCTTGGACTCTGCGCTCCTACCCCTGAGGTCCGAGGGATCTCGGGTTCTGGCTTTTAAGGGGAGCCGTACCTTTTGAACCGGGTCCAGGTCCAGGAGGAGGGTTCCCAGGGTCTGTGCTGTTGATCGTTTTGAATTTCGGCGCCTTAGGAGCTTCTAGTTTGAGATCGGTCGGGAAGGGTTTTCCGGAGATCTGAACTTCAGCTTTCTCTAAGCCGCCATCTTAACCGGAAGTCCGATTTCAATCAGATCTTCTAAAGAATGGTCTGATTAGGGTGGAATAGTTTTGAATTTCACAGTCCTTGGGCATCAAATTTTCTGTTCAGGTTTGGTCTTTTCTTTACAAATTCTTGGAATTCTTCTATTTTGTTGAATGACCATACTTTCCCCTTCAAGAATATAGTCAGTTTTTCTGGGTAGTTGATTCTTGGTTGTAGATCCAGTTCCCTTTCTTTCTGGAATATCATATTCCATGCCTTTCAGTCCTTCACTCTGAATGCAGCCTGATCATGTTTTTCAGGATTTTTCAGGAAACTGTGTTTCCATGGTAGCTGAATGACTTCTTCATGGAAGCTTGTAATATCTTTTCATTGGTCTGATATTTCATGAATTTGGCTATAACATTCCTGGGTGTTGTCAGTTGGGGATTAAGTACAGTAGGTGATCTGTAGATTCTTTCAATCTCCACTTTTCCCTCTTGTCCTAGGATATTGGGGCAGTTTTCTTGAATGATTTCCTGTAGTATTATGTCCAGGATTTTTCTTTTGTCATGGTCTTCTGGTAGACCAATGATTCTTAAATTGTCTCTCCTTGAAGGATTTTATAAATCCTCTGTTTTGTGATTGAGATGCTTCATATTTTCCTCAATTTTTTCATTCTTTTGACTTTGTTTTATAGTGTCCTGCTGCCTTGTGAGGTCACTTAATTCTAGTTGTTGTATTCTGGTTCTTAAAGATTGGATTTCATCTCTGGCTTTTTTGTCATCCTTCTCCTTCTGGTCTACTTTTCTTTGGAGGTCATCTTTCATTCTCTCTACCTCATCTCTCATCTCCTTTGCCTCATCTTTCATCTTCTTTGCCTCATCTTTCATCTCCTTTGCCTCATTTTCAAGCTGGTTGATTTTGGCTTTCAAGACACTATTTTTTGTTTCCAGATGACTTATCTTAGTTTTTAAATTCTTTTCCCAATCATCTTCAGCCTTTCTTAATTGTGTTTTGAATTGCATTTTGAGTTCTTCAAAAGCCTGTATCCAATTTGCTGGGATTTCTGTTTTATTACTTGCCTCCTCCTGTGTATTGGATGTTCTTGCTTCATGCCTGTGCAGAAGCTGTCAATTGTAATTTCTTCTTTTTCTGTTGTTTGCTCATATGTACCCCTTCTTTGCTCCCCATATTTGTCTGTGCTCTTGCTCCTCTTTTTTTTTGTTTTGGGGGCTTTCTGTCAGTCTCCCCTCTTGGAGCTTTGTCAGATCTCTCAGTGCAGTCTCTGGGGGAGGAGTGTTGGAGTTTGTGCTGCCCTGTGTTCTGGATACTTTTGATTGGATTGAAGTCCAGCAGTCATTGAGGGAGGGGTGTTGGAACTTGGGCTTCCCTGAGCTCTGAGGACTTTTGATAGGATTAAGTTCAGCTGGGTTGGGCTGGATGTTCCCTGAGGTGGAAACGTCCTGGAAGGCTGGAGTAATATGGAGGATGTCAGCCATTTTGACCAGGCTGTCAGCTCTTTGTTCCCTCTCTAGCTGCTTCCTTTCCACCTGTGTTCGATGCTCTGAGCCTGGCACATACACTCTCCAGATCAGAACCTTTGCCCACCCAGAGGTTCCCATTTCCAGTGGAGGCTTAGCACTCTAGGTGTGGGAGGGAGAAGTCCTGGACCTTCCCTTTGCCTTTTCCTTAAGCCCAAGTGTTATCCCATTCCGGCTTTGGGGTGAATATCTTTTGAATTGAGTCCAGCAGGAGGGTTCCCTGGGTCTGTCTTGTTGTTAGGTTTGATTTTCAGTCCCCTAGGAGCATTTAGTTTATGATCAGTAAGGAATGGTTTTCAGAGGTCTGAACTATTGCTGGTCCTAAGCCACCATCTTGACTCTGCCTTGTCTTTTCTTTTTGTTGCACTATCTTTTCTTTTTTTTTTAGTGAAGTAGAAATAATTTTTGGAGGGACTTATTCAAATTACTAGGAACTAACTCAGTATTTAATAATAGAATTTTGATTCATTACCTTTAAAAGCAAGGTGAACCTTTCTTTAGACAGAGATGTAAAAATTAAATTATATATCTAATAATAAAAATATTATATTTTATGAGGTTTATTAAAGATGATTAGAAATCAAGGAATAAAGACTGTACAAAGACTATACAAAATAAAAACCACGTGCCCATGGCTGTTTAGCCCATTTAAAATCCCCACACTTAGCTTACCACTATACTTGCTGCATCATTTCAAAAGGAAGAGAGCGTGGAAGGCATTTCTGTCAGTTAAATACCAATAACGTAATCTCACCAACATGGAGACTCAGGAGAGATTATAGGGAATTCTGGGAAATACCAAGGACTTCTGGGGATTGAAATCTAGTGTTCAAAATCTTCATTTATACAGAGAAAATATACTCTTTCTGACCATGTAACATATTTTTGGAATTTTCAGATAAAAAAAAACTCATATACTTTAATTACTGGTAAATTGTGTGTGTACTTTTGCATGTATATATTATACATGTTCATGTGAGTTAAAGTCAATCCATCAGTTTAAAAAATGAAATTGAAACCTATTCATTTCTGAATATTATCACTGAATGAGTCACAGTGAGAAACAAGTGCTTTATCAGAGAGTAGAGCAAATAATTCATTCCACACTTATCATTCTTTGACAGTTGAATAGGCCAGAGAGTGACAGGGGTTTGGTATCAAAAATACATCACTGAATACTATGGCAAAATGGACAGTAGTTACTTTTGTACTATTATTGAACTGATCCAGGTGCAATTTATTTCAAATATTAGTAGTAAGTGATGCCACAGGAAAGAAATGAGCACAGAGATAAAGAAGGAGCTATCTTTGTTTTTTTTTTTTGGTGTGTGTGTGTGCCAAAAGTTCTTTAGAATGAAATAACAATCTCTCTTGGAAAGAATTTGAGAATTAAGAAGGTCTATCAGGCTACCATGTCCCTATTACTTTATTTCAATGCAGAAATAGTATGGTATATTAGAAAGAACATATGATTGGTGGAGAGAGGGCTTGGGTCAAAATTTACTATTTGTGTATGTTTAGGTAAGGGACCTTGGATGAGAGAAAACTATATTGGAAAACACCCTAGCTCTGGAGTCTACGTGGTTTGGGTTCAAATTCTGATTCTGATGTTTACTATTTGTGTGATCTCAGGAATGTTTCCTAAATTCCTTGATCCTCAGTTTCCACATTTATAAATTAAAGGATTGGTCACAGGTATTTTTACAACTCTAGACCTTTGGTCCTACAATTTAACTTACTTTATGACTATTCATTTTATTATGTTATGATTTTCAGGATATCCATCTGACATACAATTATATTTATTTTGGAATACCTCAAAAGTAGCATAGTTTCATCACTGTGGGCCCTCTCTATACTAATGCATGTTATAAATGTATAAAACTGACTTGGAAAATGTAGTGTAGTTTTCAAAACCTACCTCTGACATGTGTGTGTAACCATGGGTGTCAGTTTTTAAATCCAGAAAACAAGAATGTTAACATCTTGTGAAGATAAAATTGTAATCTCCCGATTGTAACAATGAAGGTACTTAGCTCTTCTTTTATAGTGAAGCTAGAATTGTAAGTTATCATCTATTTTTAGATTTTAACTACAAAAAGGTGTTATTAACTGTAAAAGGTGAATTAGTCACAAAAAGGTGTTAAGTAACTACAAAAGGTGACCTTAACAAAAGAGGTGTTAAGTAACTCAAAAAGATATAATCTAAGCCAAGAAGATGAGAACTAAAGAGTCCTGGAGAAAAGAGTCTGCTGTGATTGGTAGACATGAAAATTTAGAGGAGGTGAAACAAGAGAAACATATCTTTAAAAAGAGGAGTTTTGGAGATTCGGAGATTTTGTTCGGACATTCTGGCACTGGCTCAGAGAAGCAACCGGAATACAGACACCCAGACTTCTTTTAGACTGTTACCATTGGTGAGTGAAAAGCTGACTTAGTTGTCCCCCCCTTTCTGAAGGCGTGAAGCCTCCAGCAAAAGTCCAACTTCTTGAGACTCTCTTCCTCTGTCTGGGGCTTAGAAATTCTAACTGGTATCAGAAGAAGCCAGAGTTTTCTCTCTCTCTCATTCCTTAATGCCTTCCTTCTATTGTAAATATTATAAGTAAACTACCAAAAATTCCATTTACTTTAGTAATTCATTTTGGGATTTAGAAATTAATCCCTGGCGACCACCTAATTAATATATTTCAGAGTCCAATGCCAAAATTAAAATTTTAACAATCTATAATACCTATCTCACAGAACTACTGTTGCCTTAATTAGATTATACATGCAACATTCCTTACCAACTTATATGTTAATTATTATTCCTATTTCTAACCTCACCATAGATTTGAATTCTGTTCTTCATTCCTTCTCCTTACAAACTCCATAGTTGATAATTTTACCCATTACTTATTAACTTTCTTTCCTCCCTTGTGATGAAAACAAAACAAAACATTGCTTTCCTCTTCTAAACTGTAAAACTTTAACTGAAAGAAAACCAGAGCTCAAGCAGCCTGAAACTGACTAGCCATTCAAGCCCAGAATTGAATCTGTTTCAGAGGTCCCTCCCTGCCATGGGATTGGTCCTTTTATAAAGCAATCCCACACCAGGAAGTAGTGGGGTGGGAATCTTGGGGCATGCTGGGGGATGTAGTTCTAACATGTAGCTGTTTTCAAAACCCACATTCTCTTCTGCTTTCTTGCATCATTTTATATGTTATCTACCCCTATATAGTCCTGAAGAGCAATATATGTCTTTTTACATTGTAAATATCCATAGAGCTTAACATAAAACCTGGCATATAGTAAGTATTTAAGGGATGCTTTATTATATTATTAACATGGTAGACAGAGATCTGGTCCTCTTGAATTTGAGTTCAAGTCCAACCTGTGATATATACCGGCTGTATGATCTTGAGCAAATAACTTAACTTTTTAGTGATTGTGGGCAATTCTGAGATTAAAAATTAAAAATGTAAAAAGTACCAATTCTGTTGGTAGGAGTTTTTAGCATGTGTTCCGTACATGAAGCAATTATATGTTGTATATAATTACATGCCTCCCCACACCACTACTAAGGCATGAGGGGGTATAAGAATTATAATATATATGTAAAATATATATAATATGCATATGAGTATGTGTTTGCATTCTTAATTTAGATATTTATATGTGATACATGTATTATATGCATATATTTTATATGTGTGCATTTATATGTTTATCTATCTATCTATCTATCTATCTCATACTCATATTCCTTCATGCCTTAGCAGATCGGTTTTATGAATTTCTGTGTCAATAGAGAATAATAACATGATGAGACCCACATTTTGGTGATGAATATCACTGAACTGGTGTCTGGGATCCAAACATGAAGCTCAGATGCTCACATGAAGAATGAAGAATGTTGTCCACAAATAGGCAATAGGAAAGAGCATTTGCTGTAATGTTCAGAAGTAAAAGCAGTACCCAAACAGGGATGCATCGTTTTGATGTTCTATTTTCTCCAGCCATTGCTCCTTGTTTGATTTAGAGCAGAGTACTTATCCTCTGCCTTTCTTAGGATCCTCTACTAAAATGCTGTTATAATGCTTCACGGTAAGGTGCTATGGACTATGGGTTGTCAAAGGCTATGTCAGAAGAGGGGCAGCTTCACAAGTTCTCATCAGACTGGAAGGTCTTCAAATACATGTCAATTGTCTAAGGATGAGGCTAGCTAAATTACCAGAACCTCTTTACCAGGTCAGCCCCTTGAGGATGATTTTTTTTTTCTTATGCCATGAAACCTTCTGAAGAGTATTTACCAAACTGTAGAGGGACTGTGATCTGTTCCAAGGGAAGGAACACAAACATGTACAAAGTCATGAATTGTGGTGCTACAGACGTTTCTGTTTCACCAGGCCCAGGGAAACCAGAGTAGAGGAAAAGGAGATTTATTGCCTATGCAGACCCAGACAGGCTCATTCCTCAGGTCTGGGCCCTGAGGCAAGGGGCTCTGGCTATTTTATACATAATCAGGGGTTGCTATGGTACACGATACATATACATTTGGAGGTTTCTATGGGTTTCTGAGGAAAGAAGCTAAAAAGAAAACTCCCCACTCTGATCTTTCTAAAGCTTTATTCAAACAAAAGCAACCTGGATTTCCCCAGCTGAAATTAACTCACCACTTTCACTTCCCTAACCCCATTCACCACCCTCTTTCATAAAAGAGTGAGAGCCCCTCATAGGTGTGGGATTGGTCCTTATATAGATCAATCTGTGCTGGAAAGGGGGGGTGGCATGGCCCCTCCCTCGTATGTGATTGGAGACCAATCCCACTCCAGGAAGTAGGGGGCAGGGTCCATTCCCCAGCATGGTTTTGGCACATTTAATACCAATCCTACACTAGGAAGTAGGAGGGAGCGACCCCTGGGGCATGCTGGGAAATGTAGGCCCCAGCCTAGATACATTTTAAAACCCACATTTCTATGGGTTATAAACATAAACATGATGGCAGTCAGGTAGGAAATGTTTACATCTGTATCTAGGGGGACCTGGGTTGGGGGGTGCCTTAGGATGATTTTCCAATTACATGGAAATATAGTTCCCAGAACATGGTGGTTAATTTTTTTTTATCGTTTCCTCTCCTTCAGTTCTTTAATAATTATTTTATGTGAATAAAAACTGAAATATATGACACTTAACTATTTTTAGACTTTCAGTAATTACAATGTCAAAACCACAAACAATACTTTCAATATATTTTTTGCAAACTTTAAAACTTTAGTTTGTGTGCCATTACTATAAGATTATGACTGAATATATGAAAGAAAGTATTAAGTCCTCTCTAGTTAACTAGGTCTTGCAATAGATAGAGCATTTAATTGTGAGTTAGAAAAATCCAGACATTTATGGTCTTGGCAAGCCACTTAAACATTGCTTTCATCAGTTGTCTCTTTTAAAAATTTAAATCCTTGCCTTCCATTTTAGAATCAATATGTATTTGTTCTAAGGCATAAGGGGGATGAGGGCTAGTCATTGGGGATGACTTGCTGGGAGTCACATAGTTAGATCTGATAGGTCTGAGGTTAGATCTGAACCCAGGACCTCCTGTCTCTGTGCCTGGATCTCTAGCCACTGGACCACTTATCTGCCCCCAGTTTCCTCATTTTAAAATGGAGATAATAACAGCACCTATCTGATAGGATTGTTGTGAGGATCAGATGTGATTTTAGTATATATCTTTACAAACCTCATAGCATTATCTCTAATTCTATCCATAATGATGATTATTTTTACATTATTAACATCATCACTATGTGCCAACAATTGTGAAAAGTGTTAGGGATAAAAATATAAAAATAAACAATATCCCTTTCCCAAGGAATTTAATTCCTAATAAGGAAGATAAAATACATAAGAGAGAGGTACCCAGGATGGGAAATTTGATCTTTCTCTTTTCCCCAATAAAGCTAAAAATCCCTCCTCCTCCCTTTTTTTGCTTTTGGTTATACTCAACAATTTCAATTCATTCTGACATTAGCCTTCCTTACATATTCTTTATAGGACTACTCTATGCTTTTGTATTTTATTTTCTGTTACTTGTCCTTGCTTCCATCTTCTGTACACCAAAATTGGTTGATGTGTTTTCTGTGTATTCACTTTTATCTCTTCAGATTAATTCTTGTTTCCAATCATCAGAATTGTTTCCTTTCATGTTTCTAGAATTTAATGACTATTTTTTCTTATCCTTAGTCAGCTAGATTTTCTGTAGAATTTTAATCTAAGGATACATATCTTTACTTCCCTTGAAATCTGCTGTCCTAAAATTTAGACTATATGTAAACATTTGGCTGGGTTTACTTATTTTTATCACATAGGAAAGTCACTTCCACCTAGGATTCACATAATTTCTTATCTCAAACACATGTACTTTTTGTTGGTGAGCCACAGATTAGAAAAAAAGCTTTTTCTTTTGTTTCTCAAAAAATATAAAGAATAAAATTATCAGGTCAAGATATAGCTACCAGTTCTCTTTTGGCAGAGAAAGTGCTCTAGCAGATGTCTTTTCAAAATTAACTTTAAAAAAACAATCTATTTTCACTCTCTAACACCTTTCCCCCATTAAAAAAAATTCTTGTAATAAATATGCATAGTCAGGCACAGATTCTTTCATTGGCTATGTCCAAAAATATATGTCTCATTTTGCCCCTGGACCTGTAGCATCTTTTTAGGAGTTTAGTAGCATGTGATCATCATTAATTTGTAAATGTAGTTAATTGTTGAATCAATCAGAACTTGGGCATTTCCAAGTTGTTTTTTACATGATTCTCATAATTGTTTGAATTGTTTGTTTCCTGATTCTGCCTACTTCATTCTGTAACAGTTCATATAAATCTTCTCAAGTTTCTCTGAAACCATGACTTTTATCATTTCTAGTATTACATTATTATTCTATTCCATATATATTAATGTATGTATATATATGAGCTTCAATCCCTGAGATGTTTTAATTTGAATTTTATTAACTTTGAGCTTTAGAAAATATGGATGGAATTTTTCAGATTTCTTACTTAGAAAAATGTCTGTCCATGTCCTTAGTTTTAATTAATTTTTTAAAATCATATTCTTAGTAGCTACCATCACCACCAAAGTTTTAAAATAACACATGCATAAAATTGTGTATTATACCACAAACTCCAAATTGTTTACAATTTATTTGAAAAATGTAAATTACATATATGCGATAATGGAAATATTCTCTGCTTTTGAATTCCCTTTGAATTTGTTTTATTTTGATACTTATTTCTCTTGATTTTGTGGCTGTTATTTTTCTAATGTAATCATAGTATTCTGATTCTGATTCTCTTTTCTTTTCTTTTCTTTTCTTTTCTTTTCTTTTCTTTTCTTTTCATATCTTCATATATATTTCCCTTATTTTCTTCTAATATTTGTC
This sequence comes from Monodelphis domestica, assembly GCF_027887165.1. Lineage (NCBI taxonomy): Eukaryota > Metazoa > Chordata > Mammalia > Didelphimorphia > Didelphidae > Monodelphis > Monodelphis domestica. The sequence continues at coordinate 471,478,411 of NC_077228.1, forward strand.
ACTTCTAATAACATAATATAATCCAGTATATTCAAATATCACAATTTATTTAGCCATTTCTCTCAGTCATTGCATCTGTTATCTCCAGTTATCTTGTCATTATAAGCAAAGCTTCCATGAATATTTTCATATAAGCATGGCTTTTTACCCTCTTAATAATACCCTTAAGGAAAAAAATCTTAGTAATGGGATTCCTGGGTCTATGAGTATGAACAGCTTTACAGCTCTTAATTTTCATCTTGTTTTCTGAGAATCAATTCACAGCTATTCTATCGATATAATATTAGGCCTGTCTCTCCATGTTCCTATCAGCATTTTATTCAATCACTTTAACCTGTCTTGTTTTCAGTTAACATATATTATCAAGACCATATTTAACTAGAATGCTCCTTTGGCAGCAGACATCTGTTTCGAGGACCATATTTTTTTCTTCAATCAAGTCTTACCATCTTGATCATACCCAGTGGAACTTTTATTCTGATGTCACAGCCCTTCAGGAATGCAGGATTTCTTCCAGAGTATGATGTGTTAAAGTAAGACTTGAAGAATATTTATGATCTCAACCCATTATTGTCTCACCAGAAATTATGTTTGGATTATGTGTATGTTCAGGCTTAGATCTCCTCCTAGACACAAGTAGTTATGTGGGGGCTCTCCATATATCCATCCTATTTGACTTATCTAGGGTTCTATTCATCTTCTTAACTTATTTACAATTTATTTTTTGTTTAGATTTATCTAGTTCTGAGAGGAGAAATTTAAAGTTCTCCACTCTTACTATTTTCTTATTTATTTCCATCTGAATCTCATTTATTTTTTTTTCCTTTAAAAATCTGGAATCTATTATTCTTGGTGCATACAGGTCCAATATTGGTAATGCCCATATCCTTGACTATTTATCAGTTGTTAACTCCTCTTATTAGAAATATGAATAAGTTTCTTGTACATCTTGTAAATGAAACTCTTATTAGGGAAATCTTAATCAAGAATATTCCTCATTGCCATTAATTAAATCATGCATTTCTGCTAGCCTTGTAATATTTCTTAATTTCCTGATCTATTTTCTCTTTTTGGTTGTCTATATCATGCTACAATTTCTTTTTTATTACTTCTATTTCCTCCTTTATTGATATTTACCCATGTGTTATCCATGATTTTTTTTCTTTTGCTTCCTAAAATTTCTCACACAGATATATCTTAGTCAACATTTACTTTGCAATATCATCTCTGTCATCTTTCCCTCCATATTTTTAAGCTATCCTATTTCCTTTGAATAATGGATACCCATCTTGAGCTTTATTTCCATAATTGATCTCATCCCACCAAATCTTAGTAATACTGAGACCAAATAATTTAATAATGAGATCTCAGTAATAATGAGCTCAAATTTGCCTCTTTGCCTTAGGAACTCTAGTTTTTATCTTGTTAGTGAATTACCTAAAATATAATGTCCTGTGTTTAACACGATACACCCAGGTATGCTCTGATCAAGGCAAAATATAGTGATTATATCACCTCCCTAATTCTGGACAATACTTTTCTTAATTCATCCTAACATTATCTTACTTTTTAGAGTTGTCATATAAAACTGATGTATCATATTAAACTTGCAATCTTATAACACTGATTTTCAAATGAATTGCTCTCTAAACACAATCAATTTTTTGTCATTAATTTTTTAAACCCAAGCGTAAGAATCTAAAGTTTTTCCTTTTAGATTTTTATCTTATTGCTCAACTTCCTCATTCCTAAAATCCCAAAGTCTGTGAGGTAGATGTCCAAGGTGCTAAAGCAAACTTATTGGGGTGTGGTACAATATTTTATATTTTCTAAGAAACAAAATGACACATTACAACGTCTTTCAGATACCATATCTGAAATACCAATCTATTAGTATGAAATAGCTCAGTTTCTTTTTTAAAATTTTATTTAGAATATTTTTCCATGGTTATATGATTCATGATCCTCCCCTACCCCACTCTCCCCATCCCAAAGCCGACAAGAAGTTCCACTGGGTTATATATGCATCATTGTTCAAAACCTATTTCTATGTTATTCATATTTGCAGTAGAGTGAGCTTTTAACATCAAAACCCTAATCACATCCCCATCCCACTATGTGATAGAGCATATATTTTTCTAATGCATTTCTGGTTCCATAGTTAGCTCACAGTTGCTACATTATGTCATGATATATTCCTATCAGTGGCATTATCAAATGTCTGATATATATATGTATACATATATAATATATATATATATATATATATACATAAAAATCAAATATATGTATAAAAACAAAACAACTAAGAATATATATGTTTAGTTGTTTTGTTTTTTGTTTATAGCTACACCAGTAACTTCTCAGACTTTCTCAGTTGTCATATCATGTCTTTGTGAAGCAGAGTTTCAGTGGTTACTTTGATAAAAAGAAAGTATCAGGGACTTCCGGGTAAACATGGCTGCAATCTAGATGCGACTCTCTTCCCCTCCCTGGCTCCGAACGAAATAGACTACCTCAAAAGAGCATAAAAATCACCTTTGGACAAACGGAGGGACTCTCTAGTACCCCACAGAAACAAAGGTACGTGGGGTTTGAGCATTCCCACACTATAAGGAGGAGGAAAAGCTCACACAAAAACGTGAACTGAGCCAGCCCTTCTCCCCCCACCCCCAAACCAGAGTAAGCTATCAGAGAGCTCACTGGGACATCGAGTGAGTGAGGAGCATCTCTGTCTGGGGTGGGGGGGCACACCAGGGTCCTTGGAATCTAAAGATTGCAAGGAAATGACCTCTCAGGGCGGTTTCATGGGAGAATCCTGCGCTGAGCACAGGGGGATGCGGAGCTGAATTCGGAGCTGTTGTGCTGAACATCTGGGAGGAGCTAAACACCTGGGTGGGCTGTGCTGATTGCCTGGGCAGTTGGGCTGAACAAAAGTACCTGCCCTTTAAGAAACCTCAGAGGCTGGGAAGAACTAGTCAGAGGCAACCTAAATTCATAGAAAATCTGCCCATATCACCCAGACTCCAGACCAAAAAAAAGAAAGTGTTATAAAACCACTCAAGGGATGGCTCACATGTCCCAAAATCAAGCCTCCAAGAAGAAAGGGGGGGGGGGGAAGTGACTATTGAAAACTTTTATGGAGGGAGTACCCAAGGAAAAGAAGAGAAAGAAGATGAAACCCAAACAAAATCAGAACATGCCTCCCAAAATGGAAACTATCCACAAGCTCTGGAAGATCTCAAACTAGAGCTTACCAAAATATGGAAACCTTTTGGAAAGAAAAATGGGAGAAAGAGATCAGCAGCCTGATAGACAAGACTTCACAATTGGAGAAAGAGCTGGGAGCATCTAATAGAAGGGCAGACAAAGCTGAAAAGCAAAACCAGTCCCTATTGACCAGAATTAAGCAACAGGAAGACAGCAAGATTACAAAACAGCAAGTATCAATAAAGCAAAGCCAAAAAATTAATGAATTAGAAGAAAACATGAAATATCTCACTGAAAAGGTCACAGACTTGGAAAACAGAGGAAGAAGAGACAACCTCAGAATTATTGGTCTCCCAAAAAAACCAGAGATAAACAAAAACCTCGATGCTATTCTACAGGAGATTATAGAAGAAAATTGCCCACATGTTCTAGAGCAAGGGGGCAAAATAGAAATGGAAAGGGTTCATAGAACACCCTCTATACTAAATCCCCCAAAGACAACCCCCAGTAATACAATCGCCAAATTCAAGAGCTTCCAAGAAAAGGAGAAAATCCTACAAGAAGCCAAGAAGAGGAGCTTCAGATATAGGGGGGCTCCCATAAGGATCACACAGGACATAGCGGCTAACACACTAAGAGACCGCAAAGCATGGAACACAATATTTAGAAAGGCAAGAGAGCTCGGTCTCCAACCAAGAATCAACTACCCAGCAAAACTGACTATATACTTCCAGGGGAAAGTATGGGCATTCAACAAAATAGAAGATTTCCAAGCATTTGCTAAGAAAAGGCCAGTACTTAGTGGAAAATTTGACATCCAATCACAGAAAGCAAGAGAAACATGAAAAGGTAAATATGAAAGAAAGGGAAAAGGAGATAAATCTTATCTTTTTCTTTAAGTCAAACTCTCTTCTATAAGGAATACATTTATATCAAATTATATATATTAATATGTGGGGAAATGTATTGTTTAACTCTCAAAAATTGTATGCATCATAAGAGTAGTTAGAAGAATCATACATAGGGAAAGATTGGGGCATCAAGAAAATTTGGTGAAAGGGGGGGGAAAGAAAGAAAAATGGAGGGGGGAATCATCAATAATACTAACATTTACTTCGAGAAATAGGGGGGACTAAATAGAATAATCTTTCCTATCCAAAAATACATATGGGAAGGGGTGGGGAAGAAATCTCATATGAGAAGGAGAGGAAGAGAGTGTGAAGTGGTATTACTTAAACCTTACTCTCAGTGAAATCAAATCTGAGAGGGAAGAACATCTAGATCCAGTGGGATCCTGAATTCTATGAGTAAGTAATTGTAGTTAAGAATGAAATATGATATTCTTATTTTATATTATTTTTATTTAAATTATATATATTTCATATTATTATAGGATGTAAATGTTTATTATATTATTTGGAAATAACTATTTAATAAACAGAACTAATAGATATTTATTTTTCTCTGAGGGAACCATGAAAAATTACCAAGACACTACTAAGAATTCCCTAAAATGAAGAGATAAATAGATATAGATATCCCTCAACTAAAGGAATATTAAGGCTAGACAGTGAAGCTCTGCTGAAAAAGATGGACTTCTTCATTCTGTTAAGATTTATGGAAGAAGGAATTATTAGTCTTAAAAAGAGAAGTCGTCTGCTTATCACCATGACAATAAAAAAATCATGAATTGAAAGAGACTAGTAAATATATGGAGTTCTGACCTGGGTGCCTCTTTTTAAAAATTTTTATTTAATTAGTTAATTTAGAACATTTTTCCATGGTTACAAGAATCATGTTCTTTCCCTCCTTTCCCCCTACCCAGGATGCCTCTTTAAAAATATGGATGGGTTGATTTTAGCTTTTGAGCTTCAATGAATAAGAGAAATGAAGTGCACTCTTGATGCTACAATGGCTACTCTCACCATAAGAAGGCTAAATCATGTTATACCAACTGGGAAGGAAAAACAGAAAAGCCTACTGAGAAAGATGATGGACAGACTTTCTCCATTTCTCTCTCTCCTCTGTTTCTCCCTCTCTGTCTGTCTGTCTGTCTCTCTCCCCTACCTTTAAGGGAAAGTGTATTTCTTTTTCAAAAACATCCCTATTCTTTAAAGTTTAATTTTAAATTTCTCTTTAATTGGTTTGAATGCTGACAAGATTAAATATGATTGATCATTGTTCTTTCTTGTTTGTCTATTTCATTATTTGTGAATAGAAATTACCAAATGAGACATGGACATGATGCTGTAGAATACAGAGGGAAATGAAAGGTGCAGATGACAGACTTCCTGAATCCTAGGATTTCTTATACTGAATCTTGTTGATTTTGTTATATTTTAAAATTTTTTTCTAAATCGTAGGAGCAACCAAAACACATCTGGTTCATCTCCCCTAGTGAGATGCAATCTAAAAATAGCAGTGGCTGTTTGGTGGGGCATAGGGTATTAGATCCTGACTTCTCCATTCTTCTCTTTTCATAAATGAATAGAGAAATTGCTGTAGGAATGAATTCAAGGACAGTGACTAGAGGATGAAGCATGCCTTATGGAGGGAGAAGAGATATGATGGGGCAATACTAATGATATCAATATCCCAAGGTCAGGAAGCAAAACAGATTTTACACTTTCATTACTATAATAGTCCAATCTTTGTCCTCCCACCTTCGACTAAACAAAACTCCAAATCCTCAATGATATTCTATCACTTCAAATAGCCTTTGTAAGAAATTGAATTCAACAAAATTATATATTCATTATTTATTTAAATCTAACATACATCCCATTAAACATTTTAAATTAAAAAAATAAAGAATAAAATCAATCAATTCTTAATTTTCTGTATATGAATATTTCAAGTTAAAAATTTAATCCCAGATCATTTTCCTTATGCTACCCAGCATGCTTATGGGTAATTTCCTTTGACTTTCTGTGGGTGTGTGCTTAGAAAATTCAAATAAACCTTAATATCATAGCCTAAGGAAAGTAGAATTAAGAACATATGGTAAAACTACAGCTATAAAAATGATATAATATATTTTCTTGCTCCCATGGGCTTGGATGCTAGCAGTCCTGGGGCATCCTGAGTTAACCCCTCTACTATCATTAAACCAACTTTTTTTAATGACCCAGAAGTCTTGGAGTTTAAGTTAACTCTAAGCCCAGGTATATTGACCTAAAACTTAGCTGCTAGCCCTTTGGGCAAGGAATATATAGAGACAACTTTATGGATTGAGTAGGAGGATTCTAAGACTTCATAAACTTTCTCAAAATCTGGTTTTACCTCTTTGTCAACTATTATTTTTTTATCTCATGGTCATTAAATGTGCTTTTAGTAAAGTAATTTTAAGAAATCTAAATCTTCAGTCTCTAAATTGGCCATGTAAATCCCCACCCAACTCTACCAAAACCAGATAAGTGGAATGATACCTTTTGTATTAGAAGAAAAAACAATAATTATTCTACAAGAAATAAGTATTTATTGAGAATTATTATATGTGGGTTATATGCTATGTCTAGAGACTGGAGGAAAGGAGAGAGGTAAAAGGAATAAGCTTTTGCACACACTCTCATGCCTGGAATGCCTTATTTCCTTATCTCCTGGAATCCCATGATTTCTTCAAAGCTGAGTTCAAATCACATTTTCTATAGGCTTTTTGCTGCTTCTCCATATACTAGAGCTTTCATCCCTTGATTTTTTTTATTTATCATTCTAAAAAAACTTCTTACCATGCCCTCTGTCTATATAGACTTCTTCTAACTACTATGATAATAGCAATTTTAAGAGTTACAAATATCATCTTTCCATGTAGGAATATATTTAAGCTTCTCTTGAATTTTGTATTTAGATATTTAGGTCTGTTCTTTTCTTCAAGAATTCTTAGAGATCTTCTATTTTGTTAAATAACCATGTTTTCCCCTGAAAGAATATAGTCAGTTTTTATGGGTAGGTGATTATTGGTTGTAAACCCATTTTGCCTTCTGGCTTGTAAGCCTTCTGATCATTCACTGTAGAAGTTTTCAGATCCTGTGTAATCCTGAACAGAGCTCTAAGATATTTGAATTGTTTCTTTCTGGCTACTTGCAATATTTTCTCCTTGTGCTGGGAGCTCTTGAACTTGACTATAACATTCCTTGGAGTTGTCATTTGGTGATTCATCATAGGAAGTGATCTGTGAACTTGCTTAATTTCTATTTCACCCCTTTGTTCAAGAATATCAGGGCAGTTTTCTTTGATAATTTCTTTTTGTTGTTGTTGTTTGGATCATGACTTTCAGGTAGCCCAATAGTTCTTATATCATATTTCCTGGATCTATTTTTGGTATTATTTGTTTTTTTCAATGAGATGTTTCAAATTTTCTATTATTTTTTCATTTTTTGATTTTTGATTTACTGTTTCTTGATGTCTCATGACTTCTTTAGCTTCTATTTGCCTAATTCTAATTTTTAAAGACTGATTTTCTTCCATGACCATTTAATCCTCCATTTCCATTTGGTCTATTCTACTTTTCATGTAATTATTTTCTTTGTTGGATTTTTGTGACTCTTTTCCCACTTGAGAGATATTGCTTTTTAAGCCATTATTTTCTTTTTGCTTTAGTTTTATTTTTCCCCTGTTTTTCTTCTCTTTTTTCTTCCACTTCTCTTATTTAGATTTTGAATTCCTTTTTGAGCTTTTTCACTGTGGGATAAGACCAATTTGATGTTTTGCATGCAGTTGCTTTGGATTCACTGTTCTCTACTGAATTTGTCCCTTGCTCCTCTTTATCTCCATAAAAATACTCTATAGTTAGGTATTATTTTGAGGTTTGCTCATTTTTCCAGCCTTTTTTTTTGCCTGTGGACTCAGAATTCAGAAACCTGATGATTCTGATCCTCTGCTGATGGCTCACAGAATTTAGAGCACTGTGAGGTATTATGCCCTGAGGTAGAGGTTTCACCACAGTGAAGGCTTGAACTTCAGGGACTCACTGTGGGTTGATACCAGTGCTTAGGACTTCAGGGGAATGGGTTGGTGGGGTACTCTGCTATTGGCTTAGGCAGGGCCCATAGATTCCAAAGTTGGTCTACATCCAGGCTCAGAACCTGAGGCAGTAGGAGGGAGGGTGTTCAGGCCACACTCCTCTGGGAGCACTTTTACTTCTGGTTCTCCCTTATCCCCTGAAAATTGAATCGCTCTGTGTACCTTTCAGGTTGTTTTCCACAGGGGAGTCCTCTCCCTCTATCTCCTTGTTGGTTCTGTGACTTCAGTCTTTTTGAGGTTCTATTCTAAAGTTTGGGAGATTAAATGGTTTGCGATGATTCTCTGAGCAGTTCCAGCTTTTGCTGCTATTAAGCCACCATCTTGATTCTTCCCCCTGATGCTAGAACTTTCAGTTCTGAAATACCTTACTTCTACTTATCACATTTGTACTTAGTTATTCATATGTGGTTTCTCCAATAGAATTTAAACTCCTTGAAAGCAGGGGCTTATTTTGCCTTTGTGTGTGTGTGTGTGTGTGTGTGTGTGTGTGTGTGTGTGTGTATGTCCACCGAGCTAGGCAAAGTACCTAAGATATCAGTGCTTTTTGATTCATTGATCAATTGATTGTTGAATGACCATTGTCTAATGTAGAGAACATATTTACATTTTAGGAAAACAACATAAGACAAGGAAAAAATGAAGAGTATATTTTTGTGTTCAAAATTGATATTTGACAGAACTATGTCTAATTTCTAAAGACAATTAGGTGATGAGAGCTCAGATAAAGAAGATATCACTGGAATTATGAACACTTGCTGAAGTGAGCTTAAATTATTAGCTAAAAGAAGTGATAACTATAATCCATACACTTCTGTCCTCTGGGGAAAGAGGTAAGATGCATATTTTATCAGAATCATTCATTAAAGAAGTTTCATGATCATTGACAATTCCCTATTAAGTGAGACTGCCTCCTTAATTTTTGAGGAACATTAATGTGAAAGCTGGTGTTCAGATATGTTGGCTCTTATTTGAAGATGAAGACATTTTGAAATGTATACAGGAATTGCACTGATACCATTTAAATCTTGTGAGGGATGAAGTAGGTTTGTCATAATGTTTAACAAAGCTGAATTTTCCTTCAGTTCATTCTTCAAGGACAGATCATTGGATTAATTACTATGAAAAAAAATGTCAACAGCAAGGAAGGAAAAAAAAAAGATCAAGCACTAACTATTTCCAGGCAGTGAGCTAAGCACTATTTAAATATTATCTCATTCTGTCCTCCCAACAATCACAGGAGATGGAAGCTATTATTAAACCCATTTTATAGTTACAGAAAGTGAGATAGATGTTTAAATGATTTGTCCAGACACACAAAGCTACTAAATATCTGAGGCAAGATTTGGAATTCCTGGTACATTCGATCCACTGTATCACCTTTGCTGCCCATAATACCAAATTGTCAGGGATATGTTTTGAAGACAAATATGCATTTCATTTGTCACTCTGTTGTCTGGATCCTTCATATCACTAATGTAGGGAATTCCTGCCATCAAAACTCTCTCTACTGATGTAGATAGACTCCCTCTCTATAATTTGAAGCTAATGAGTATTGACTGGGAATGTTTTGAAGTTAAGTGACTTGAAAATTGTTAATAGCTAGTGTGTACTAGAGTTGGGATTTAAATTTCACTCTTCCTATTTCTAAGGACAGGCTTCTATCCCAAGACACAGTAGGCACTTAATAAATACTAGTTGACTTTCTGTCACTAGTTAACTAAATTGCCAGTTTTATGAATATTAAATTTTAATTAATTACATTTTGGGAAATATATTACCTGGCAGTTTTGTTAGATAATGATAAACCCAAGGGTGATAGTATTTTAAGCTAATTAAAATATTATGATAATACTATTAATTGACATTTATATAACATTATAAACTGAGTAGTTTACATTGATTATATACTTCTACAATTATTACTATCTCTGTTTTTTAGATAATATCTTCCCTTATCAGAGAGATTGTGATTTGCCCATGGTCAACAAGATAGTAAGTGAAGGAAATCTATCAGTCATTTCTATTGTAATTCATCTACCCATTTATCATATATCCTCATTCAATATGGCTTGAATATGAATTTGCTGGACACCAAAAATACTGTAGCTCTGAAATCTCTTCTGGTAAACTAATTTACTCTCTTCTTGGGTTTTATTTTTTTAATTTATTTTTTTAATTTTTTAAAATTTTATTTAATTAGATGATTTAGAATATTTTTTCATGGTTACAAGACTCATGTTCTTTCCCTCCCCGCTCCCCCCCAATCCCTTCCCATATCTGATGCACAACTCAACTGGGTTTAACGTGTCATTGATCAAGACCAATTTCCATATTATTAATATTTTCACTAGGGTGATCTTTTAGAGTATACTTTCCCAGTCATTGCCCCATCAACCAATGTGATCAAGCAGTTATTTTTCTGCTGTGTTTTGTGTAAAGGAAACAAGACTGACAGTTTGTGGGGGAAGGGCCCAACTGGGAGTGGCAGTTGGGTCTTGTGACTAGCACTTCCTTCCTACCTTGTGGGACTGGCTTCCTGGTGTTGGAGGAGAGAGGAGCTTGTTCAGCCAGTCTGGAGCACCATGTTCTTTCTTGTTTCAGCCTGAAGATTCAAGTCCAATCTCTTCTGAAGGTTAGACCTGTTCTTGTTTGCTTTCTGTCTACTGCTAAGATTCTAAAAAAGACAAAACTGGACTGATATAGAGTGGACGGGAGTGGGAGAACCTTCCCTAGCCTCTGGGGCCTGGCCTCAGGTCTGAAGCTGAAAAAAAACTCCAATCCCAACTAGTTATTAAACTTTATATTATTTGAATATGCAGTCAGATACATGGACTATCATTTCTGGTCATAGAGGGAGCTGAACTTCAGTTTCAGTCATTCAAAGACAAACAGAACTGTTTCCTCTCAGCAGGGGGCGTCTCCCTCCCTTGCTTTACCAAGCAATATTCCCTCTCTCCCCTCTCTCCTCCATACCCTGCTACAAACCTCCCATTATTCCCCATTTTTCCTATCTAATTTCTTTTCCCAATAAATATTACAGTTTCTTTTCCCACAGTTCTTCCTCTGGAAGTGGATAGCATTCTTTCTTATTTGTCCCTCCGAATAGTTCTGAATCATTGCATTGCTACTAGTAGAGAAGTCCATTACATTCAATTTTACCATAGTGTATCAGTCTCTGTGTACATTGATCTCCTGGTTCTGCCCCTTTCACTCTGCATCAATTCCTGGAGGTTGTTCCAGTTCACATGGAATTCCTCCAGTTTATTATTCCTTTGAGCACAATAGTATTCCATCACCAGCATATATCACAATTTATACAGCCATTCCCTAGTTGGAGGGCATGCTCTCAATTTCCAATTTTTTGACAACACAAACAGCCCGGCTATGAATATTTTTGTACAAGTCTTTTTTCCTCATTATCTCGTTGGGGTATAAACCCAGAAGTGCTATGGCTGGATCAAAGGGTAGACAGTCTTTTATTGCCCTTTGGGTATAGTTCCAAATTGCCTTCCAGAATTGTTGTATCAATTCACAACTCCACCAGCAATGCATTAATGTCCCAACTTTGTCACATCCCCTCCAGCATTACTTTCCTTTGCTGTCATGTTAGCCAATCTTCTAGATGTGAGGTGGTACCTTAGAGTTGTTTTGATTTGCATCTCTCTAATTATAAGAGATTTAGAACATTTTTCATCTGCTTATTAATAGTTTGGATTTCATTATCTGAAAATTGACTATTCATGTCCCTTGCCCATTTGACTTTTGGGGAATGGCTTGATTTTTTGTACAATTGATATAGTTCCTTATAAATTTGAATGATTAGATCTTTGTCAGAGGTTTTTGTTATGAAGATTTTCCCCAATTTGTTGCTTCCCTTCTAATTTTGGTTGCATTGGTTTTATTCACACAAAATGTAATTAAAATTATTTATTTTGCATTTTGAAATTTTTTCTAACTCTTCCCTGGTTTTGCATTGTGATCTGAAAAGGTTGCATTTATCATTTCTGCTCTTTTTTACTTGTTTGCAATGTTTTTATGCCCTAGTACATGGTTAATCTTTGTGAATGTATCATGTGCTGCTGAAAAGAAGGCGTGTTCCTTTTTGCCCCTATTTTTTTCTCCATATATTTAGTAACTCTAATTTTTCTAAGATTTCATTCACTTCTCTTACTGTTTTCTTCTTCTTCTTCTTATTTTTTTGTTCAGTTTATGTAGTTCTGAGGAAGGTTCAGGTCTCCCACTACAATAGTTTTCTATCAGTTTTATCCCTGAGCTCCACTGGTTTCTCCTTTAAAAATTTGGATGCTATGCCATTTGAGCATACATGTTGTAAACCTTAAAATTTCTTATACTTATGAATGTTGGAAATTTCACCATTAGGAAATTTCATACTTGGAAAAAATTTCCTTCTGATAGTAAGAACTCTATTAGAATGTGAAACCCCTTGGCATGGGAGGATCCTTCTCCTCCCTACTTAAGACTACTTTAGGACAGAAACCTTTTGCTAAACAATGGAAAGGGCTTTGACCTATGCTTAAGCATAGAACAGGAAGTTCTTTGAGTCATGATTGATTTTAGAATTGATACAATAGAGATACTTGGAATGACAGAACCAGGTCTTGGAATTTACAATCTCCACCCTACTCAGTATAACAGGATTTAGGAAGGGCTGCAGCATAGATCAAGATTTAATTATTTGAGAATATGACCTACAACAGACATGTGCAAAGGAAACAGACCTCTGGGTGGTCCTGGGTTAAGCTAGAGCCACCATTGGCACAGGGGAGACATCAACAGTGATTGGTAGATGTGAGAACTGAGGGGAGGGGACTTAGATGGTTTCCTTAAAGATAGCGGGGTCTGAGGAGAGAAGGAGGAGAGTTTTTTTGCTCTGAGCGAGGTGACTCTGAAGGAGGACTGAGGAGGTTGCTCTGTGGGAGGACCAGGAGAGAAGGCTGGCTCTGAAGGAGGAGAATTCTCTGGAAACATTTCTTGAAAGGAGGCTCTCTTGAAGGTGGAGACTGAGGTTGGCATGAGAAGCCTTACCTAGAGAGATCTTGGGTGAGTGATAAAACCAACTGACTGATTTATTCATTCTTATTCCTTTCTTACTTTCTCTCTTTTTCTATTGATTAATCAGTGTATTATAAATTAAATTTCTCTATAAAACCCAGTTGGCTTGGGTATATTCATAAATTGGGAATATATTCCCTGGCGACCATCTTATATTTATATAAACCCAAGACACAGTAGAAAACATATTTCAGCGGTCATAATTGATATACATATTTCCCTTGCTCCCAAACATTTTAATTATCACAATGTTGAGTACTGATATTTCCTCATTGTCTATACTACCTTTTATCAGGATGCAATTACCTTCGCTATCTCTTTTAACTAAATCTATTTTTACTTTGGCTTTGTCAGATATTATGATTGGGATTCTTTGCCTTCTTTTTCTCAGTTGATGCCCCATACCTTTTGTTCCATCTGCTTACCTATATCCAATGTGCTTCTATCTTCCTCCTGTGTATTTCTAGTTGACAACATATAGGAGAATTTTGGTTTCTAATCCACTCTGCTATTTGCTTCCTCTTTAGGGGTCAGTTAATCCCATTCCCATTCAAAGTTATGTTACTACCTGTGTATTCCCCAACATTTTTATTTTCTCTCCTTGTTCTGCCCTTTTCCCTTTCATTATTTCCTTCTACACCAGTGTTCCGTTTTTAATCAGTCCCCCCAATCCCCACTCTTATTTTACTTTCCTTTCTCCTCCCTCCTTTCTTATTCCTCTCTTATTTTTCTTTTGGGGTCTTTTTAAGCTACCCCCTTGAACTCTCCCTTCTTGTATTTCTTCCCTCCACACCCTCCCTTTCTGCCCCCTCCCTTTTTATTGCCCTTTTAAATTTTTTTAGGGTTTATTAAATTCCCTTCCTTCTCTCTTTCCCTCACCCCCTTTTTTCTAATTCCCCACCCATGTTTCCCCCTTAGTTTTCCCCTTTCATTTTCTCTATAGGGTAAGATAGAATTTGATACCCCAGTGGATCTTGATGCTCTTCCCTCTTGGAATTGATTCCACTGAGAGTAAGATTTGAGTATTACCTTTTAGCACTATCTACCTCTTCTTCTTATAGTTGTATTCTTCCTCTCCCACTCCCATGTGCCTTTTTCTGTAATATAGATTATACTAATTTTCTTATTCCTTCAAGTTTCTCTTGGTGACATCTTCTCTCCCTCTCCCTTTCTTCTTCATTTTTTATATATGATTTTAAACCACTTAGTACCCCAATCTCTACCTATGGATAATTCTTCTAACTACTATAATACTGAATACAAATTTTGACAGTTACAAATAATATAAACAAATTGGCCTTTATGAGGCCCTTAAAGAAGAAGAAAAAAACAAGAACCCTCTCTTTCTTATTTAACCTGCTCATGTTTCTCTTGGTTTTTGCATTTCAATGTCAAATTTCCTGTTTACTTTTGGTCTTTTCTTTACAAATTTTTGAAAGTCTTCTATTTTGTTGAATGCCCATACTTTCCCCTGAAGGTATATAGTCTATTTTGTTGGGTAGGTGATCCTGGGTTGTAGACCTAATTCTCTTGCCTTTATGAATATCATATTCCAAGCATTAAGGACTTTGAATGCAGAGGCTGCCAGATTCTGTGTAATCCTGATTTTTGTTCCTTGATATCTGAATTGTCTCTCTCTGGCTTCTTGTAATATTTTCTCCTTAGCTTGGAATCTCTTGAATTTGGCAATTAAACTCCTGGAGGTCGTCTTTTGAAGATTTAGTATAACAGATGATCTATGGACTCTTTCAATGTCTATTTTTCCCTCTTGTTGTGGAACCTCAGGGCAGTTTTCTTGGATAATTTCTTATAGTATGATTTCAGGGTTTCTGTTTGTTTCCAGTTTTTCATGTAGGTTTATGATTCTCAGACTGTCTCTCCTTCTAATCTGTCTTTGCCTTCTAATCTGTCATTATTTTGACTCTGCTTTATTAATTCTTGCTGTCTTGTGAGATCATTGGCTTCTACTTGTCCAATTCTAGTTTTTAATGACTGGCTTTCAGCTAAGATCTTTTGATTTTCCTTTTTGGTTTGATCTTTCCTGCTTTTTCATGGCTTCCAGCAGGTCATTTCTGGTCTTCAATTTGCTTATTATTTTATTTGATTTCTGGGCTTCAATTTCCTGTCTTTTAAACTGTTATTTAATTTTTGAATTATTTCCCACTTTTCTTGCCACACCTCTTCCATTTTTTTGACAATCTTGGATTTAAAGTCTTCAAGAACTTGTGACCAATTTCTATATCTTTCCGAAGATTTGGATGTGTTTACTTGTTTGTCATCTTCTGCTGTCTCTTTTATAGTCTGGGTTTTTCTGCTTAGAAATTATTAAGGGTCAATGTTTTCTTCTTGGATTTTTTTTTTTTTTTGGTGTTTGTGGATTTTAGTTCCTGGGAGTTGGTGGCCATTGCCTTGTTCCTTCCTGGTAGATGTCTAAGTAAGGAATGTGAGTGATCTTTGTATTGGGCTCTGGAGAGGTTTTTGCCCTGAGGATATTTTCCCAGTCCTCAGCAGTGTTCAGCTATTCTTAGTGGAAGGTTCAGCTCCTAAGAACTTATAGATTGCCTGGGAAGAGGTCTGGGTTTGGAGTGTAGGGAAGTCTCTGTATTGAGTACTGAAGAGGTTTTAGCCTGAAGGTTTTTTCTGGTTCTTTGTGGTGTTTTGCTATGAGCCTCCCTTTGTGGTGTTTTGCTGTGAGCCTCCCGATCTCCCCAAGCTCCAGCACTCTTTCCCCACATTTTCTCAACCTCCTGGGGTCTCTAATCTTGCTGTTCTTATGGGCAGGTCCAGCCCCTAAGAATTTAAAGATTACTTGGGAAGATGTCTGGGTGTAGAGTGTAGGCAAATCTCTGTACTGAGAGCACTGGAGAGGATTTAGCCCAAGGACTTTTTTTTTTGTTTCTCTGTAGTGTTTTTCTGTGCCCCACCCCCTTTCCCCAAGCTCCACAGTCTATCTCAACATTTCCTCAGTCTCAGTTTGTGTTGACCTGAGCCAGCCTCCCTTCTAGAACTTAGAAGTTTGTCCCGTGGGGGAGGGGTGATGAGCTCACCCCTTGGTGGGGTAAATTTCACCCCCTTTTAGCATGGAAATGTCTTTAATTTGCCTACCTTCTGTGCTGTGCCCTACCATGGATCTCCTTAGCTCATTTGATTCTGGTTTTGTCATTTTGAGGCACTCTGTCTCCATCTGTGGAGAGGTGAAGAGCTCTGCATCTACTCAGTAGCTTTCTTGACCCAGAAACTGCCCTCTTCTTGAATTTTACATGACAATGGCTTCTCCTGATTCTTCTCTTAATCATTCTTCTTAGTGATTCTTCTAAGCTATTTCCTGCTAACTTTGGTAGGTACACACCAGAGTACTGCCCTTAACTCTCTGGTGTTCCATCTCTCCATATATCTTTCAGTGATATCATCAGTTCCATTGGGTTTTATTAAATAATGATACAATACTTTCCAAATAGATATAGATATATCTACCCCCTCCCTCCCTCCCCCTCCCCCCCCTCTCTCTTCCTCTCCCCATCCATCTTTCTCTTTCTTTCTTTCTTTCTTTCTTTCTTTCTTTCTTTCTTTCTTTCTTTCTTTCTTTCTTTCTTTCTTTCTTTCTTTCTTTCTTTCTTTCTTTCTTTCTTTCTTTCTTTCTTTCTTTCTTTCTTTCTTTCTTTCTTTCTTTCTTTCTTTCTTTCTTTCTTTCTTTCTTTCTTTCTTTCTTTCTTTCTTTCTTTCTTTCTTTCTTTCTTTCTTTTCTTCCTTTCTTCCATCCAAACACATAACTCATGTCTTTCCTGAGGTTCAGTTCTATATCACCACTGTCTGACAGACATCTTCACTTAGTGATTCATAAAAACTATTTTCAGGAAACTTACACTGTGAAAAATAATTTAAAAAATATTATTCCAAACCTATGCTAGTTTTCTTAGGTTCAAAGTCTTTAGCAGTAGACAGCAAGAGGAAGAAAAGGTTCTGACCTTCAGGTTGGGCCTGTCTTTTTACCCCTAAAGACTAGCCTTGCAGTTCAAACCGCTCCCTTCAATCCTTTTGTTCGATTACCTAATCACAGGAATCCAGGTAGAGCACGCAGTTGGGGAAATCCAAAAATAGTGGTACTTCTATCCATAGATAGGGAGAGAGTGCTCCTTCTAGTCCGAGGACCAGCAAGAGAGAGAGTCATGAGACCAACTGTCACTCCAAGTTGCTCTTCCCCCTACCAACTGTCATTCTTGTCCATATCTTCTCTCTAACATTCCAACTGCTGTTCCACCTAAGTGGCAGAAAATCCAAAACTTGCTTCAGTTTTCCTTTCCACACTTTTCTAGCCCTAATTATCCATTAGAGGGATAAAGATTCTTTTAGTCACTTAGGCTCACACTTTCAGAATCATACTCAATTCTTTGCCTGACTTCATATCCCAAAAGTTCTTAAGTCTTTTCAATTCAACTCTGTTAACATCAAACATATCTATTTCATTTTTTTCACTTACATATCCATCACCTTAGATGGCTTATCATGGCATCATTTACTCATCACTCATCACTGGATAATTGCAATAGTGCCCTGAACAATTTCCCATCATCAAGTCTCTCCCTACTCCTTTTTATGTTCTACACAACTACCAAATAATCTTCCTATAGCATATTATCCTCCTACTCAAGAAGCTTCATTCCCTTCACCATACCTCTAGAATAAAATAGAAACAGAAAGTCGAACCATAAAGCCCCTGAGGATCCTTAGAGTCTTACCAAATCTATTATACCCTTATTTCACAATCTGGCATCAGCTTTTAGGGCTTGTTTCAGTTACTTTTCCCTCAGGCAGTACATGTTTCAGTCAAATTGTTCTATTTACGTTTTGTGCACATGCCATTTCATCTCTTGCCTATGCTCCTTGTGCAGAATGTTTGCCATACCTGCAATCTTCTTCCTCACTCACCTTCATCCCTTGAAATAACTATCTTGTTTGAAGTTTTAGCTCATATACTTTTATTCTTTCTCCCTAGTGTTTGATACTCCTTCCCTTCCCTTTGT
This sequence comes from Monodelphis domestica, assembly GCF_027887165.1. NCBI lineage: Eukaryota > Metazoa > Chordata > Mammalia > Didelphimorphia > Didelphidae > Monodelphis > Monodelphis domestica. The sequence goes on from NC_077228.1 coordinate 471,496,737, forward strand.
ATTAATCCCTTCTTTCAAGGAACTTCCAGGTATTAAGAATATAGAATATTTTTTTTTCCATTTGAGAGCTCTTCCACAAAATGAGTAATATGGAAAAATGGTTTTTTACATGATTATACACATCAAATCTATATCAGATTGCTTGCCAACTCTTGAATTGAGGAGAAGAGACAGAGGGAGGGAGGGAAGAAGGAAAAGAATTTGGAACTCAAACTTAAAAAAAAAAGATTGTTAAAAATTATTTTTACATGTTAGAGGAGAAAATAAAATATAATTTAAAAGAGCATAGAATAGATTTAAAGATAATTTCAAACAAATTTAAAATCATCTTTTACTATCCTTTATATTCTTAAGCCACAAAAGCTTCTTGAAGGGACTTTTTTTAATCTCTGTATCTCCAACAATTATCACAGTGAAAAGAATGCAATGAGTCTGTTCTTGTAGTAAATTAATACACACTCAGTGAAATGGAATTAAAATACCTTCATGGTCTCAACTAGAAAGATCATTTGTTTGAGAATTGGGAAACTCTGGAAAAGATATGGTTCTGCCATTGACAGAATGACCTCAGACAAATCAGTTAAACCTTTCTGAGTATTAATTTCCTCATTTGAAAAGAAGAGTGCTTAGCTGATCTCTATGGATTAGATGATATATAAGCTTCCTTCTAATTTCAGCCTTACATAATCATACCTGGGAATTGTTATAAGTCTCCCAGTGAGCGTTGTGCATATGTTCCTCGGATTGGCCATAATAGACCAATTTCATGTATGCTCCCCAGAGGTATCCTCCATTCAACCTCTGAAATTTATTATATAGCTCTTCCTAACCCACTTATATTTCTGTATCCTCTGGAATCAATAAGAAGCTTTTTAAAAGCTCTGTCAATAATGTTAATATAGTAATACCTCATTTATCTGGTACTTTCCTGCCTCCTTAAACAGCAGATACTGAGTGTAAGACAACTTATGCTTGGTGACTTAGGGTCATCTTTATGAATAAATGAGGAAAGAATATTTCTGTGAAAATATTAGATTTTTCATTTTCAATCTATCTCTCAGTGCAAAGGTAAACTAATGCCCACAACGTCTCATGAATTATAGAATGTGACTATTACCTATCTTTGCTTTAAATTTTTAATACCTACCAAGATGAAATGAAAGTGAAGGACAAAGCAAACACATTGTTAGACAGATGACATGGAGGCATGGGAAGAGTTAGGTTTTTTCCCAATTTATCAGAAACAGACTGGTATTCAGAAGTAGACAGTGAAAGATGAGGCTAAAACAACTCATTGGTTTCTCATTTTTTTAGACTCATTGAATTATATGAATAACTACAAGAAAAATTTTAAGCAAAATATTTAAAATTATTTTGCAGATGATTCTTCAGTAGGTATTAATTATTTTAAGAGATGACTAAAATGAAAGATTTCATTTAGGCTTGTATAAAATAAATCACTTGTAATGAATCCTTTAAAATTTAGATATTTAGAAACAATGAATTTCTTATTTCATGATGAAATCAAATTGTATCCTTTACTTCTTCATAAAGCTATGTTAAATGCCACAGTCAATAAGTCAAAGATGTGATTTCACCCAAGTGAGTATAGGAAGTTGTTTATAACTTAACTGTATTAAAGAATTACTCAAGGCTAAGGGATATAGTCATTCTGCAAATCTTGTCAAGGACAAGAATTGAATCCAAGTCTTTTTGATGCCAATTCTAGCATTCAATTCATTATACCAGGCTACTGTTCATCATCATGATCATTTATAAATGAATTTTATTCCAAGAATTTCTGGATTTTAAACCTATGACCCATAACTATGGAGTGAAAGATGCTATAAAATAAATGAGTAAAAAAAAAAGGAGAGGTTGGTAAGGCATCATATTAGAAATGTGGTTGTGGTCTACTTGTTTTATTTTCCTTAAACTTTGGTTTCTTCATTTACATGTGGTAAAGACCAGACCATGAAGCATTCCTAGGGCTGAACTGAATTCTCGTGGGTCATGCCCCATGGGCCATCCATGTTGGTGCAGCATTGAAAGATGTGATATTGTCTTAAAAAAATCAACAGAGGAAGGGATGTACCCCGAGAGGGAGGTCTGGACTTTTGGTATGGAGAGAGGGAAAGAGAGGAGAAAGAACCCCCACTTCCACACTTTTTCTCTAGTGCCAGCCTCTATCGCAGTATCTTGGAGTGTTGCAACCATTTCTAAGACTTCATTGTAGAACTGTAGGGTTAGGATGTGGGATGGGGAGATTAGGCTCTTTGGAATCTGTATTAGAAAAGATTGGTTATAGAGCCAAAAAGAGCCTCCTGCTGAGTGGACCATAAGAGGGATTACAGGTCCTTCAGGTGACTTTTTATTTCTGAGATTTTCCATGTGGGATTTTGCAAAGGAAAATCTTCACCCATGGTAGTGATAATGGCTTCAAACATAGGTGCTTCCTAAGTAAAACTGAAGCTTTGCTTTTATTCACTGGGCATCTTTTTGTAAGAGTAGGTGACTGAACAGGAATCTTAAAGACATATTTTTTAGAAGTAGCTATCTCAGAATTTCGAGAATACTTTTCACCTCAGTCTTTGATGATTTCATTTATGGGACATGTATCATTTAACTACTCTAATAGTCTTTGGGGATGACCAGCAAAAGGAGAGTCAGACACTGAATTTTAATGGTCCTTTTTTTTTAAGGTTCCAGATTAAGCAATTCTTCCTGATTCACTGGCCAGCCCTTTTTGATATAAGCACCCTTATTCCTATAATTGTATCAAGGGACTAATAAGGGGATACTTTTCATAGTGCAGGAATATGAAAAATAATATAATTTAAACCATGGAATTCTCATGAAGAAAGTGAGAAATTCACTACTCCATGACCTTTAAATATCCATTCTTTATAATTTATTTTTTTAATTAGCAAGCATTTGTTTGTTCTGCTTCCTATCTCCCACAAATTGAATAAGTCATTATGAAATATGCATATTGACGAAAAATTGCTCTTGTCTGTTTCCTAAATTACATGTCTTATTTTGTGTCACGAGTCCATCACATCTCTGTTCAGAAGCAGAGAGCATGTTTCACTCTAAGTCTTCTGCAGTGATGATGACTCATTGATGAGAGGTTAAAGATTTTAAAGTTGTTTTTTACAGTATTATTTTTCTCTTATTTCTTCTAGTTTTATACTGCATCAGGTCATGAAAGTCTTTCTTAGGTTTCCCCGATTCCATTTCTTATGGCTCAATAATATTACATTAGCTGCATATACTGACTTTTTTATCCATTCCCTAAATAATGGGCACCTTTTTAGCTTCTCATTCATTGAGATGTCAGAAATTTTTTTGCATATATGGGTTGTGATCTTCAGTGATGAAGAGAATAACTATGTTGATAAAATTCCAGTGCCATTGGAATATCATCCTCATAATTATCCTTTTATATGGATAGTTTCCAAAAACAACGTATTGACAAAGAAGAAGATAATTTATTTTTTGGATTTCAACAAAAAAGACTTTTGGAACATAGGATTGAAAATGGGTATCATGTTTTAGAAAGGGCAGTCAGTGATACATTTCACAGATCTAAAGCTAGAAGGAACCTCATATACCATTTCATATAACCTTTTCATTTTTGAAGATGAGCAAACTGAGGAACAAGGAAGTTGTTACTTTGCAAATATCACATGGGGAGTAAGCATGAGACTCTATATGAACCCAGGTTCTCTGAGTTTAGAGAAAATGTTCTTTCTATTATACTACTTCCATTTAAACATTTATATCATTGTGACATGTCATTTTAATCTCTGATAGTCACTTAACCCAAATATGAAAATAAACTGAAGCAGATGCTTGAGTCTCCATATCACAGTGTTAAACATGTATTTTCAGAAATAATGGTGAGTTCTACCAAATTAATCTCATCCAAGTATTAAAATATTTAGTAGCATTATTGTTATTATGAATATAAATACCATTTTAGTGAAATGTGACATTAATAAATAAGGTTGAACTTATTTAAAATATTACTTATTTTGTCTTTATCTTGTTCTTTTAAGTACCTGTTTTTTTTTAAAGTTTTTAAAAATTCATCATATATTATTGTAGTAGAATATATCCAGCTGTACAAATAATTATACATATGTTGTGGGCAAATCATTAATTCAATGCATCATTCTGAGCAACTCAGCCCTTGTATGAATCTCAAAGAATTCATATCTTTTGATTAATTGCCTCCTTGATTATTTTAAGTGATACTACTTATATGTAAAACAAACCCTAATCTCGTTCTTTTCATAAAATTCTGTGGGAAATTTGGCTCTTTGTATTTCCAAAGTACGTACATATAATTCTAATTGAGATTAGCAAAAAATGTTTAGGGAAATACATTCAACCCTTTATCTGTATTTAGCAAACTATATTCTTTAATAATATAATTTTTTTTGTATCTTTCCCTCCCACCTCAACCTCAGAGATCACTGGCTACACTCAAATAAACATGAGTTGCCAGAAAAAAAAAATATGATATAAGATGCCGAAAAGGCTTTTTCCTTAGAATTTTCCCCTAGATTTTCAGTTGATGGAAATAAACAATGTAAATATATGTATATTTACATTGTTTATATATATATATATATATATATATATATAAAGAGCAAGATAATAGTAGATAAATATTGGACTTGAAGTCAGGAAGAAGGGGGCTGTGATCCCAAGAGGATTACATAGCTAGGGCATGTCTGAGACAAGATTTCACTCAACTTCTCTCTGGCTTAGTTTCTTCATGTATTAATTGAGGCTATTTCACTTGATTGCCTATAAAGTCCTTACTAAATTTAAATCTATGATACATGGTTCCTAAAAATATGTATTGACCTAAGGATACCGCTAAGGAAGGTATCCTTAGAGGGGGAAGGTTCTAATAGAAGCATTTACTATCAATGTCATTTAACAAAGGAAATCTATGTATGAAAAGGTTCCAGAATCTGAAGTGATGATTCACTCTATCATGAGATAATGAAATTCTAATACAGGGAAATATTTTGGACACCTTAGAAAATGTATTGCCATAAATTTAGTCTATATTTAAACAGAATATCTTGATAGAACAGAGGCTCTTAATTTGAGGTTCCAGAATATTTCTAAATATTACTTTCATAACTGTATTTTAATATATTTGGGTTTTTTAAAATAATTTCTGTATTTTAAAAACCATATTCTGAGAAGGGGTCCATAGGTGTCTTCAAATTGTCAAAAGGGTTCATTATACACACACACACACACACACACACATACACACACACACATTGCATTGCTTATGGAGTTGTGAATTGATCCAACTATTCCAGAAGGCAATTTGGAATTATGCCCAAAGGGCTTTAAAGGAATGCCTGCCCTTTGATCCAGCCATAACACTACTAGGTTTATATCCCCAATGAGATAAAAAAAGTGATTGTTCAAAAATATTTATAGCTATGCTTTTTGTGGTGGCAAAATTGGAAAATGAAGGGGTGTCTCTCAATTGGGGAATAGTTCAACAAATGATGGTATCTGATGATGATGAAATACTATTGTGCTTTAGGAATGATTGCACAAACTGCTTGATTTCTATGTGAACTGGAAAGACCATGAACTGATGCAAAAGGAATTGAGCAGAGGCAGGAGGACACTGTACACAGTAACTGAAACATTGTGGGACAATCAAATGCAATAGATTTTGCTACTACTAGCAATGCAATGATCCAGGATAATCCTGAAGGACCTATAAGAAAAAAAAAATGCTATCAACATAGAGGAAGAGAACCATGGGAGTAGAAACACAGAAGAAAAAAGATATGATTTATCACTTGTTTATGTGGGTATAGGATGTGGGGTTTTGGGTTTTAAAAGGCTACTCTATAAAAAAAATGAATGCTATGGAAATAGGTACTGAGTGATAATACAGTTATAACCCAGTGGAATTGCTTGTTAGCTCTGAGAGGGGGGAAAGGAAAAGGAGAGGGAGAGAACATGAATCATGTAAACATTGAAAAATATTTAATGATAAATATATATATATATATATATATTTTAAAACTGTGTTGAGTTTGCCAAAATACTGAAGGAATTCTAATGCCCCTGGGCAGAAGTTGTGAGATTTGAAAAATATCTGAATATAATTGTCAAAGAGCCATATATATTAGATTCTTCCTATAGAAAGCAGTCACTATAGAAGCAATTGTCTAAACTAAAGGGCATAAGAAGATATTAGGGAGTAAAAAGCACATTCCCACCTAGAAGCACAATGACTACTGCTACTTGTAATAATTCTTTAGGAAGTTAAACCTGGTACAGACCCATGGTAATGTTAACACAGAAGAGTATCCAGTGCTAATTGCTAATTCCAGAAGAATTCATTCTCTTTTGAGAATTTCATTGAGGTAAACTGTCATCTTATAAGATACTTAAAGGTACAATGTATTCTCCTTGACTTTTCCTGTTTTGGGATATGGCTATGATCTAGACATCATTTTGAACTTGAAAGACATATGTACCACAATTTCTGTTTGACTAAAAGGTACAGCATTATCTCCTCCATTGCTCATAAGATGATTATTTTTCTTCTTTCTAATTTAGTTCTGTTCTCTTAAAAGTAAAGACTAGGCTACCTTAAAAAATGCCAATAACTAAAATCAAATTTACAAGCAAAAATGATTCTTATTTCATTCTTATCATATGACTTTTGACAGGGATGATCTTTTAAAATAAATATGTTTGCTGGAGAAGTAATGAAATTGTATTTTGTTATTATAATCATAATTACAAGGAGGCAGTTTCTATCACAATTCTGAGAGATATTGAGAATAGCCTTTAACTAGAGATATCTTGAAGCAAACTCCTAAGCAGAAATAGCTTAAAATTCATTCCCCTGTTAAATGAAGGAGAAAAAAAATTGATCCTCTTTTATTTCCTAGTTGAATCTATATCTGGTTCCTCAAGTATCAAATTTTCATCTTGTATAAATGAAGATACTGAATGGCAAATAGATACTTGCATGCATTTATAAGAACAATATAGCTGCTTTAAATGGTGGATAGTGTGCTGGGACAAGAGGCATCAGGTTCAAAACCTTGCCTCTGACATGTAGAAGCTATGTGACCAAGGGAAAACGTTAGGTCTCGGGCAATTGTCTAAGATTATCTACTAGAATGGATGAATTTCTGAAACTTATAAAGTCTTTACTAGATTGATATGAATCAATCACTCAAAAAATAATTTTTAAACACTTAATTATGTGTGAAGATCTAATGGCAGGGGATATTAAAATAAAAATGATGTAGTTTCTACCCTGAAGAAACTGTGGATATTATTAATAAACTTTTAAACTGTATTTGTTAAAAAGTTTGTAAAACTTCCCAGGCTGGAAAAACCTTGTGAGGGTAGCCATCAGGTCATAGACCACTGGTGAACTAAGGCTTTGCTCGCCCAGCATGTGAAGACTGCTTCGGCTGAACAGACGGAAGAAACCAATAAGAAGGTTCAACGGCCGAGAGGGCAATGCAGCAAAGCACTGTGGAGTGCTTAGGGCATGCTGGAGCACAAAAGACAACATGGCCATCCAATGCAGCTGAGGAAGTCTCCAGGTGTAATGATTTTTCGTGCCAATGGACCCAGGCTTCCAATGCCGAGAGAGTGGAACTGTCTCTGTGCCTAGACTTTTCCACTTAAATCTCCTTCAAGCACAAATGTTTTTGTGCACACTCATCTACATCACAGATGAAAGTGCACAAAGACAATCGTCATCCTTGGTTACCAAGATATTACTACTAAAACTTCCCACATTGAAAATCCCAAGTAAAATATATTAACACTTTACATATGTATATTAATTAATAGATTATTAAATTATTTCACAAATATTATTTCCCATAATCTCCACAACCAATTTAGGTGATAAATAGGATAGATACTATAATGCTCATTTTTATATTATGAAAATTAAGTCTTGATAACAGTAAAATAAGTAGTGTGGAACTCTGTATATGGTTGCAAGTGACTTAGGTATGATGATAGAATTTTCTCAAATGCAGATGACTTGGGGAACATTTTATGAAAAGAATGAACATAATCTAAGAACAAGAAGTAGAAAAAGGTAGGAGTATGCTTTTTTTAAATATCAAATTGTTCATTTTGGCTCGAGTACAGAGGATCACAGGATCATGTTATTCTTCATGGAATGATGCCTTGCATGCGAATTGTGTCAAAATCAGGCAGGGTTGCACAAAGCTTTTAGCTTCGCTAGCCCTTCCAGAGTCAAGGTCTAGTGAAAAGGAAAAAAAAAATCAGAATGACTGATGATGGCCTATGATACCATGGATTACCTTGAAGTTGTTGCTATCTGACCAAGCTCAAAGCACTGTACAGTACCTACCTCAGCTGCCTTCCTGGCTATTAGAATAAATTTTCCTCATATGACCATTACACTGGTGGACATCCCCCAAAATTGCTGATTTGTTTGAGGTCTGTCAGTTTTCCTCAACATGGTTTAGCCCACCTACCAAGATATTTTTACTGGAGTGTAGCTGGTGTACTTTCTACAGCTTCTTGGAGTCACAGATAGCAGATGAACACCAAGGGTAGATAAACAACCCTGAAAAGGGCTTCGTAAGCCTTTACACCAGAGGTGCTAATCTCCCTAGAATATTCCATACATCTCTATATCATCAAATCAGATATCTAGAGATGGGAGGAACCCCTTTAAATTTTGAAGAGATGAACTATTATTCCAATGATTCTGAGTATTCTTGATATATCTTGAAAATATTCTGGCTTTAAAAATTTTTTGCACCAACGTTTTCATTCAACAAGTAAACAAAATCTCAATATTATCCTTCTTAGGCAGTATAGGTTTCAAAGAAAAGGCAGAGTTAATTTTTTTCCAGAGACCTACCAAAATTCAAGTTGTGAAATAGAAATGTAAATCTGTGTGACACTATTTCTTATTGCTGCAGTGACTGAATGCTCTGGCTTGAAACTAGAGAACTGCTTCTGGTATGGAGACACTTGCTACAGAGATGCTGTTATAGGGGAATGCTGTCACAGGGATCCTGCTAAAGGGAAAGGCTCTGGGGTTTTCCTAATGATCCCTACTGATGACTAGTAGATCAATATTTCTCCTAATCTCTTCCTAATCTCTCACCCTCACTCCTTTACCCTCTTCTCCCTGTCTCCCTCACCTCCCAGTTCTTCTTGAAGCTTTTGGCTTCTTCCCTTCCCTGAATGAACTATAGAGATATTCTTTTCTTTTCCTTTTCACGTCAGGGATTTTATTGTGAAATAGGATGGGAAACCGAGGTAGGAGAGATGAGGGTGTCCCTAATTTAAAATGAAGATTATGAGGATTTGGGAAGTCACAACTGTGACAGAGGGATAGTTAGAGATGGAAGACAACAGTTAAAATCTTCTTTCTTCTACACAAAGTCAGCAAGGTCTCTCTGCTTAACCCCAGAAGCCCCCCTCAAGGGTCCTTCAGTTTGTTACAGAAGTTGATAAGATCAGTTCAGCTGCTTCCCCCCAACAGTCAGCCACCAAGAAAAGTCTCTCCTTCAGCTTGGTTTTTCTCCAACTCTTGGTCAGTCAAATCTCAGAGACTGCAGAGGTTTCTCCCTTGGTCAGAGAGCCCCCAAACCAAGCCAGCCCTATAAGGGTCCTTCACCTAATGGACAGAAGCTAACCGGGATCAGTTCTCAGCTTCTTCCCCCTGACCAGCTTCAACTCCTAGTGCCAGAGATACAGAGACAGAATCAGTTCCTCCATTGGTCAGAGAACCAAAACTAAAATAGCTCAACTTCCAGAGAGAGACAAAGTCAAACTTTCCCAGTTTCTCTTGTCCAGCTCAACTGCCTCTCCTCCTCCTGGGAACTCCATTTGGAACCTTCTTCTTGATTGACAGGCAGGTCCCCAGCCTTGGTTCTTGCAACTTGGCTTGTCCTGAAAAACCTCTCTCTCTTCAAGTCTCTACCACAGTTGTCAAAAGAGAGAATTATTGTATCATGTTTATCAAAATACAAGTTTCCTTTAGAATGGTTTCAGGTTTTGACAATGTAAAATTTCTTTTTTTTTTAAACATTACTTTATTTGATCATTTCCAAACATTATTCATTGGAAACAAAGATCATTTTCTTTTCTCCCCCCCCCCCACCTCTCCCATAGCTGATGCACGATTCCACTGGGTATCACATGTATTCTTGACTCGAACCCATTTCCATGTTGTTGGTATTTGCATTAGAGTGTTCATTTAAAGTCTCTCCTCAGTCATGTCCCCTCCACCCCTGTAGTCAAGCAGTTGCTTTTCCTCAGTGTTTTTACTCCCATTGTTTATCCTCTGGTTGTGGATAGTGTTTTTTAGATCCCTGCAGATTGTTTAGAGACATTGCATCTCCACTAATGGAGAAGTCCATCACCTTCAATTGTACCACAGTGTATCAGTCTCTGTGTACAATGTTCTCCTGGTTCTGCTCCTCTCGCTCTGCATCACTTCCTGGAGGTTGTTCCAGTCTCCGTGGAATTCCTCCACTTTATTATTCCTTTTAGCACAATCGTATTCCATCACCAACATATACCACAATTTGTTCATCCATTCCCCAATTGAAGGGCATCCCCTCATTTTCCAATTTTTGGCCACCACAAAGAGTGCAGCTATGAATATTCTTGTACAAATCTTTTTCCTTAGACAATGTAAAATTTCTATTAAAGAAAGCTTTTTCTGGATCTGACAGAACTTATTAAGTCAACAGAGTAGATCAAGGTGTTTGACAAAATTATTTTGTTTACACAATACTTTTTAGTTAGTGATGGAATAGTTTTTTCCACCTCTGAAATCATTTAAAGATATGCCAGTAAGATTTGTTTATTTTTAAGATTATTATTTCAGGACAGTAAAACTCACTTAAATATCTGATTGAAGGACAAATCTTTAAAGGAAGAATTCAACCTGTGGCTCAATTGCCAGAAATTTTGCATTTATCACAAACCCTTTTGAAACTAATATTCGACAGAAAAACCAAAATGTAACATATATCAAAACATAGAAACTACACCATGAATATTCAATGCTTGCCACCCCAAACTTGAGTAACAGGAATGTCTGTTTTCCCTGGGATATTTATGAATCTGTAGGCACCAAAAGGAGATTTAAGTTTGTGTGTAGAAGTGACTCGAGGCCACCCTAAAAAATACTGTCAGAGATCATGCTATAGAGAACTCTGGGCATATTTATTTAAGGCAGAGGAAACCTGTGGAGTCTCTGGAAATTTTAGGTTCAATCTTATAGATTATACTAATATATTTATGCAAATTAATAATTATGCTAAACATTCACTGATTCAGTTTGATTGAGACTTATAACTGTCGTTTTAACCCTAGAAGATCATCTTACCCCCAAGTTGGAAATTTCTTCCCAGAGCCAGCTCATGAGGTTCTAAGGGACCAGTTTCTTTACTTTGAGCTTTAGAGGATTTGTTTTTAAAAGCAGATGCTGTAGCTTGGAACAAGTTGAAAATTCAATCCGTAATGTTCCTCAGTTGAGGACTGCCCAAACAAATTGTGGTATATGATGAGGATGAATACTGTGCTGTAAGGAATGATGAACAGGTTGATTTCAGAGAGAGCTAGAAAGACCTGCGTGAACTTGATGCAGAGTGAAATAAACAGAACCCGGAAGACACTGTACACAGTAACAACAATATTGTGGAATGATCAACCGAGATAGACTTTGCTACTATCAGCAATACAATGATCCCAAATAATTCTGAGGAATTATGAAAAAGAATGCTATCCACCTCCAGAGAAAGAACTGTTGGAATAAGAATGCAGATGGAACCATATCATTTATCATATGTTTATTTGGGTATATATTTTAGAGATTTGGTTTTGTAAGATCATTCACTTAAAAAAAGAAACAATATGAAAGATGTTTTGTGTGATGATACATGTATTACCCACATTAAATTGCTTGCCAGCTTTGGGAGAGGTGAGGGAAGAAGGGAAGGAGACAATTTCATTTATATAACTTTGGAAAACTCATGTGGCAATTTGCTATCAAAATATTTTTTTAAATCAATCCTTACTAATAGCTGCTGGGTACTCTAGTCAACTATCCAAGACTATACGAAGAAAGGAAGATCCTGCTTTGGGTTGATAGATGCAATTTCCTTATCCAGGAATAGCTTCCCAATGAAATCACATTTGATTTTATCTTCTTATGCCCTAGTCCCACTCTAGACAGAGATTGTGGAAGATAGAGGTAAAACCTAGGAAATAGCTTTCTTGCAGGTATATAATAAGTGAGTTGATGATTAAAAGATAGAATATTGTTCTGCATATATATGGAAGTAAGCTGGTACAGTAAGCCTCTAACAAACATTACCTAGGGGTTAGATTATATATAAACCCCAATTAGCTACTCAAGGCATATTACCTGTTGCCACATGATGATGTGTATGAGTTTGAAAAGAGAAAGAGAGAGAGAGAGAGAGAGAGAGAGAGAGAGAGAGAGAGAGAGAGAGAGAGAGAGAGAGAGAGAGAGAGAGAGAGAGAGAGATAGGGGTGGAGTGGTGCTACTTGGTCTACATTCTATAAAACATATTATATCCAGCCATTAATAGAATCCTGGAAGCCTCATTTTAGAAAGAACATTGATAAACTAGAGGTACTCCAAAGGATCCAATCAAAGTGATGAAGACTTTTCAGATCAAACCATGTGATGATTACTAGAGGATGTTTAGCTTGGAGAAGAGGGAGCCTTTTCAGAGAATTCCCTCACCCTCCACCCTCTTTGATTTTCATTATTTAAAGGGTTCCTGAACTGTATTTTATACTCAGGTAGTGCTTATTTTAAAAATAGACACTTGGGAAATAATAGATACAATTAAAATGAAGAAAGACAAACACACGCACACACATACACAACAAAGAATATAGTGCTTCAACAGTCATGGAAGACTTTCAGAAATAAATGAAACCCAGTTCTGCTACACATTGACTGTTCAAGCATATTTGCACATGCTGTGCATTTGTTCATCCATATAAAAATGTTAGCATCCCAGAACACTGCTCAGCTCTCCCCATTATGTTTTATTCGTAAATTACACAGAATGAGAACAATTGCCTCCAGTTCTTTTCTGAGAAATAATCACCTTCCTTTACCAGTGACAATTTTATTTAAATTCAGTTCAGTCTTCTAGGATATGAAGGTGTTGGGTGTCCTGATTAACAAGTAGAAGAAAATGTGTGAAAGTTAATTTGCTATCTGATAGTTTAAAGGCAGTCACATAAAATGTACATGTGAGCAAAGATCAAAGTCAGTGTTTGAAATGGACATTTTTGACCTGAGAAATCAAAAGGATTTACTTCAATGCAAATAAATATAACTATCACACATTTAAAAAAGAAATTGTAGAAGTATGGCAAAATCAAGAAAAAGGCATAAGCCTTGTAGAAAGAAGGAACAATAATTTTAAATCCCATTTTGCCATAGAATCATATTGCCATAGAAATACTAACTGCTGGTTCCAAGGCAGAAGAGTAGTAAAGGCTAGGTGGTTGGGGTTAATTGACTTGCCCAAGGTCATACAACTAGGGAAGTGTGTGAGGCCACATTTGAACTCAGGGCCTCCTGGCTCCAGGCCTGGCACTCTATTCACTAAGCCACCTAGTTGCCCCATTTACCTTATTTGTAGTTGTAACAGAATGGTACCTATGGAGGAGTACAGATTGGGATATAAACAGTAAAGAATAGGCAAAAATGAACATATTTTATACTTCCTTTTGACTAAGTCTTTCTGTTTTATAATTGAAGAAACAAAGGTTCAGATAAATCAAGTTATATTTTTACGAATAAGTGAAGGATCTGTGATTTTGTCAATAGGAGAAATTCACATTTTGGAAATTCCATCAATCCAGCAGGAACCTAAGTAGTAATGAATAAAGTGAATGACTTGAATTCAATTAAGACTTGATTCAAATCTTGCCTCAGACATTTAATTACTTGTGGTCTTAAACAAGTCATTTGATTTTTTGATATTCATTCCTCATCTGTAAATAGAAGAGTTAACAATGGCCCTTACCACACAGGATTGTTATTAGAATTAAGTGTTTTTATATATTTAAAGCTACTTGAACACTTTAAAGCACTAGATAAATGTTAGCTGCTCTTATTAGTAATATAATTATTACTATTAATAGATAAATATGAGTTGTCTGAGGCTCATTATGAATTGATTCAGGTCATATAGCTAATAAATGTCAGATATAGTATTTGAACTCAGGTCTCTTTATTTCAGTGACAGCATTCTACCCATTATCCTATGATATATTATTATGTGTGCTGTGTATTATTAGGGTAAAGGATGCCCCAATGAATAGGGAAATTTTCCCTTAGCTAACTGGCTAAAATGCACATAGAAAGTGGGTTTACATCTTTAGGTATAACACTAGCTTTGGTGTTCATCATTAAAATTTGTCACTTCCAACAATATAAATATGGAAGTGAGAGAAAATGGAAATTTTAGTCTAAATCCATACCTCTTTTTCCTGCTCCAATTTCAAGTGGAGTAAAGAAGTAATAATGAATAAGGAAAAGAGGATAAACAAATCGATGGGACAAGAATTTCTACCATCCTACTAGAATATTAAAAGTTTAGCTAGAATAATTATTGTAATTTTGTATAATTTAATAGAGTGATAGATTGTCTCATATTTATTAATAATTTTCAAAGAAAAGTTTGAACATTTATATAGGCCTACCACATTGGAAGTTGTATGCCTGGTTCCTCTCTGATTCATGCTTTGACCCGAGGCAAGCAATTTAATCTCTCTAGGCTGTCATTACCCAATCTGCAAAATTGAGATAATAATTCCCCCTCCTTTCATCACAGGAAAACTGTGAAGATTAATGAGCTACTCATTACATGATGCTTGAAGCTTCTTGGCTGAAATATAAACCTATATACCTAGAAAGTATTCTTGCTACTCTGTTAGTGTCAACAAATTTATTTAGCTAGCATATTGAAGGCAACTATGGTAATTGGTTCTTTTTGAGAAGTATGATCTGGTCATTTCTGAAAGGATGTTATCGCCTGTCTTCATTTTCTAAAGAATAAAAAAAAAAACATGCAGGAAATGTAAAAGGATGCCTAGCTTTCTGTAAAAGACCTGAGTAAGTTGATTGGACAAAGATAGATAAAATGAGTGTGAACAACACTAATCCAAGGTGAGGATTAAGGTAGAAAAAGAATTGTTATTGCCCATCTGGACTATTCTCCCTTATTCTTTCTTACTAAATTGTATGCCTGTCTTTCATCAAAAAAAAAAATCAAATTTAAATTCCTCCTTAAAACCCAGCTGTACCTGGGACTGAAAGCTCCATTCATTGGATAACAGACAGCAAAATTTTTAGAATCCCAAGATTGTAATCCCTCTAAAATAGAATAGAGAGATCATCTCCTGAAATCCTTTAACTGAAGAATCAACCTTCTATAAAACATGCTCAGAAGGTGGTATCCTAGGCTCTTTGTAAACAACTCCACAACTCTAGGAAGAGAAAATCTACAGCACTATATAACAATATATGTCTTTACATTAGTTTGTTCTTTTTTGTTTGTTTTTTCTAATATTTTGAGTTCTAAGTTCTCTCCTTCCTCATTAATACCTAATGAGAAGACAAGCTTATCATCACTACTATTCAATATTGTACTAGAAATACCATTTATAGAAATTAGAGAAGAAAAAGAAATTGAAGGAATTAGACTAGGCAATGAAGAAACCAAGCTATAAGCTCACTCTTTGTATATAATGTGATGGTATATTTAAAGAATCCTGGAGAATCAACAAAAATTAGTAGAAATAATTAACTTTGGCAAAGTTGCAGGATATAAAACAAACCCAGATATAGCTTCAGCATTTCTATACTTTACTGACAAAGTCTAGCAGGAAGAGATAGAAAAAGAAATTCCACTTAAATTCACAGTAGATTGGAAGGCAATTTGGAATTATGCCCAAAGGGCTTTAAATGACTGCCTGCCCTTTGATCCAGCTATGCCACTGTTGGGTTTGTACTCCAAAGAAATAAGAAAAATCCATGTACAAAAATATTTATAGCCATGATCTTTGTGGTGGTAAAAAACATGGAGAAAGAGGAGATGTCCTATGATTGGGGAATGAATGAATAAATTGAGGTTCTTTTGGTGATGAAATACTATTGTACTGAAAGGAATAATGAACCGGAGGAATTCCATGTGAACTGGAAGGACCTCCAGGAATTGATGCAGAGTGAAAGGAGCAGAACCAGGAGAACAGAGACTGATACACTGTGGTCTAATAGAATGTAATGGACTTTTCTACTAGCAGCAATGCAATAATCCAGGACAATTCTGAAGGACTTAAGAGAAGGATGCTATTCACATCCAGAGAAAGAACTGTGGGAACAGAAACAGAAGTAAAGCAACTGCTTCATCACATGGGTCAATGGGGATATGATTGGGGATATTGACTTTAAATGATCACTCTATTGCAAATATTAATAATATGGAACTAGGTCTTGATCAATGACACATGTAAAGCTCAGTTGAATTGCTTGTTGGCTATGGGGGGAAGAGGAGAGGAGGGAAATATGAATCATGGAACCATAGAAAAATATTCTAAATTTACTAATTAGATAAATTTTAAAAATCACAGTAGATAATATAAAATACTTGGAACTCTATCTGCCAAGACAAACCCAGGAAATTTATGAACTCAATTGTAAAACATTTTTCATACATATAAAGTCAGATATCAGCAACTGGAAAAATATTTATTGCTAATGGGTAAGCCAAGTCATAAATGTCTTTAATATATATATATATAATTTATATTATTATTATTTTTATATAATTTTTATTTATATATAATATATTTTATTTATTTTATTATTTATTTTTATTTATTATATATAAATATATTTATATTATATTATATATTATATGTATTTAATATATATAATAATATATATAACATAAAAGTCATAAATAAAAATGATAGTTTTCCCTAAATAAATCTACTTATTCAGCTCTATACCAATCAAACTGCCCAAAACTTATTTTTAGAGCTAAAAAGTTTTTTTTTTAATTCATCTGGAAACACAAAGGCCCAGAATATCAAAGGAACCAATAAAAAGGAAGGAAGGTGACCTGGTAGTACCAGAGCTCCAACTTTATTATGAAGTGGAAATTATCAAACAATATATTACTGACTAACAAATAGAGTTGTAGGTCAGTGGAATAGATTAGGTATACAGAACATAGTAATAGATGACCATCCTGACATAGTTTGATAAATCAAAAAATCCAAGTTTTGGGGATAAGATCTACTTGATAAACCTAGTGGGAAAATTAGAAAATGGTATGACAGAGACTGAAGACAGACCAACATTTCACACCATACAGTAAGATAAGGTCACATGATTTAGACATAAAAAGGTAATACCAACCATAAATAAATTAAGGGCCCATGCAATAGTTTACTTATCAGATCCATGGAAGAAGTTAGGCCCAAACAAGAGAGGGAAAGAATTGCATAATGTACAAATGAATAATTTTAATTGTATTATATTTGTGTTATATTTGAGAGTCAAATTTTCCTTTCAGCTTGTAAATCTTGAAATCTCTCAGACTTGTGAATGTTAAAAAAAATTTCCACATTGAGGAATCCTCCATTGGAACAAATTCCCTACTGGAAAACATTCCCCATTTTGATGTGAGAACAACTTAGGGGAGGTGACATAGGAAAAAAACCCCTATATAAGAAAAGAAATCTCTTGAGCAAATGTTCGTTGGAGATCCTTGGATGCTTGGAGGAGGCCCTTTGAAGATCTCTTGAGAAGAAGTCCCTTGGGAGGCTGACTCTGGCTGGAACTCCCTATGGGGAGACTCTGTTTCCCCAGACATCCTTGCTTAAGACAAATCTTGTGGTGAGTGTTAACTGACTGGTTTCTCTCTTAAGGCTTAGGCCTGGGTTGGCCAGGCCTGCCCTGGGCTGACCTATTCTTTTCTCATTAATTCCTTTTCTCTCTCCCTCTCCTTTCCTTTAATTTCTCATTGTATTATTAATTAAATTCTCTATAAAACCCAGTTGACTTGGGCATATTCATAATTTGGGAATATATTCCCTTGCAATCACCTTATATTTGATTTTAAAACCAAGACACTGTAGTGAAACATATTTTTCTGAGGTCACAAATTTACTCACCCACTCTTATATCTACTACAATTTAAGTCTTCCACTATTTTACTCACTACAGTTTACAACCTCAACCATTTAAAATATAACAATTTAAGGCAGACAACTATTTTAAATGTTACAGTTTATTCGTGGTCGCCATAAACTGTGGCTGTTAAAAGAGTTAAAATAGTTGATGTTGTAAACTGTAGTGAGTTAAAATAGTGGAAGATATAATTTGAGATAGATATAAGAGAGGGTGAGTAAATTTGACCACAGAAAATATGTTTCACTACAGTGTCTTGGTTTTAAATCAAATATAAGGTGGTCGCCAGGGAAATATTCCCAATTATGAATATACCCAAGTCAACTGGGTTTTATAGAGAATTCAATTAATAATACAATGAGGAATTAAATAAAGAGAGAAAGAGTAAGAAAGGAATAAGTATGAAGGGCCTTAAGCCAACATGGTCTAGACCTGAGTCTTAAGAGAGAGAGATCAGTCAGTCAGTCTTTTATCACTCACCACAAGGTCTGTCTAAGCATGGATTCTAGTGACAGAGTCTCCTCAGAGAGAGTTCCAGCCAGAGTCCTCCTCAAAGATCCTTCCAGCCAGAGACTGTTTCAAAAAGGCCTCTCTCAAGAGCCTCCAGAGGGACAGAGTCCCCTCAGAGGAGCTCCAGCGAGACCTCCTTAGAGATTGTTCTCCAAGAGCTTCCCTTCTCCAGAGCCTCTCTCAAGAGATTCTCCTCAAGTGATCCTCCAAAAGGATTCTCATAAGAGATCTTCAAAGGGCCTCCTCCAAAAAGATCTATGTCCAAGGATCCTAAGGATCTATCTCCAAGGATCTATCTCCAAGGAATCTATCTCAAAGGATCTATCTCCAAGGATCCAAAGATCCCTTGCTTCCTTTTCTTATATAGGGTTATTTTTCCTATATCACCTCCCTTAAGTTCTTCCATCTACCAATCACCATAGATGTTTTCTAAAAGACAGCCCATCTGGATACCAGCTAAGTTGACTAATCCCCTCAGTAAGTCTGAACTAGAGAAAACACAGCTGAGTCAACTAATCCCATCAAGAGAAAACCTGCCCAACCTTTATAGGTACCTAGCATCCCATTGTATCAATTCTAAAAACAGGCATGGCTCAAAGAACTCCCTGCCTCATCATAAGCATGGGTCCAAGTACTTTCATTGTTTAGCAAGGAGTTTTCTCCCCTAAAGCAGTCTTAA
The DNA here is from genome assembly GCF_027887165.1 of Monodelphis domestica. Classification (NCBI taxonomy): domain Eukaryota; kingdom Metazoa; phylum Chordata; class Mammalia; order Didelphimorphia; family Didelphidae; genus Monodelphis; species Monodelphis domestica. The sequence continues at coordinate 471,516,209 of NC_077228.1, forward strand.
GTACAAGTGGAGTAGAGGTCCTCCCATTTCTGATCCTGGTGAGTTCTCACATCAAAATGGGGAATGTTTTCCAGTAGGGAATTTGTTCCAATGGAGGATTCCCCAATGGAGAAAATTTTAACATTCACAAGTCTGAGAGATTTCAAGATTTACAATCCCCCCTGATGATCATTGGGAGACTGGTCTCCCCATTGATCATTTAACATAATCAATTTGTAATCCTAAATGCACTTCTAACTATAGATATATACAATATTCAAATTTCTAAGAGGAAATAGAATAATGAGGGAGGAAATAGAAAAGAAAAGAAAGCAAAACCAATGTTTTGCTAGGCGCATTGACAGAAAGCCAAATTAGGGGCAGTCCCTTTTGGCATAAATGTGTACATTTACAATAAATGTTCAATCAAAGTTCAGTTCAATCAATCATATCCAAAGTTCATTCTTGATGTTCTTGATGAAGTGTAGGTTTTCTGGCATCTTTCTGCAACAGTTCATTCTCTGGATATAAAAGTTTCAAGCTTCTTTCTTGAAGATCTTTTTTCAAACAAAATCAAAATCTTGAATTTTTATAAAAGTACAATCTTAAACAAAAAATCAAAATTCTTGGATTTTTATAAAAATACAATCTCAAACAAAAAAATTCAAAAATTCTTAGATTTTAAATTAAAATACAATCCCCTCTGAAGTAGGTGTTAAAAAACATCAAGTTTAGCTCAGAATGCAATGTTCAGTTATGGGGGTTTATTAGTCAATTATCAAAAGAAAAGAAAAAACAATCAAAAACATAAGGAAAAAATTCAAAATAGGTCCTTGTATAGGTCCAATTTAAAGTAATTTCTATCCCACAAGTCTGTAGGACAGAATGCAGCAATATGTCATTTAGCCATTTGCAGCCAAGACTAGAGGAAGTTGCCATAATATAAGAAGAAAATAATTAGAATTCTATTTTGATGGGGAAATGTCATTCCCTTGTCTGATTTTTTTGTCATTTTCAGGGATATAGGGAGCCAGCATGATAGTCAAACTTTGTACTTGTATGAGTACTTCGCAGAGAGTGTAGATACAAGGAAGTTCTACAACTTAACATATGCCAAGTGTCGCAACCTCGAGTCTCACATTAGTATTTCTTGTGTGCTCTTTTTTGGCACTATTCAGGTTAAGTCTGTGCTCCTTGTTTTTTATCCCATTTTCTGGAATCAGATTCAAACATTAATCACAGTCCTATAATATTTTATCAATAAATGGCAGGTTCCCGTAGTTTAAAGCTTTTGGATATGCATTGATATTATAGCAAGAATATATATATTAAACTTCTATTACTGCAGGAAAAATATTATTTATGTGTACCTTTAGTACAAGAAATGAAAAAAAATCAAATATTCTAATCAAAATAAAGAAAAGCAATAATAAAATTCAGGAAAAAATCAGTAATTCAATGTGTTCTCAAAAAACAGCATCCATTTGTCTATGGATTATTATCTCCAATTTATATGATACGATACAGTCAATCAGTCTCAGCAGAAGATGCTTTCTTCACATGTGAGCAGTGAATCCAAGAGTCTTTTTCTCCAATCTTTATGGATGTTGGAGTAGTTAATAATATTTGGAATAGTCCTTCCCTTGAAGGCTGAGTTGCTCCAGTTCGCTTGAAATACTTAATATAAACTTTGTCTCCTGGGTTCAGGTCATGCAGAGAAAAGTCTAGTGGTCCAGCTTGTACTGCAGCTCCGGATTCATGAAGTTCACGCAGTTTGTGCTGTAGCTCCTGTATATAGGAAGCAATGGTAGTATCTCCCCCTAATAGTGATGTATATGCAGGGGAAAAAGGTTTAGCCTGTATAGGCGGATGTCCAAAAAGCATCTCAAATGGTGAGATATGTAAGTCTCCTTTAGGCCTGCTTCTAAGATAAAATAGGGCCAGACGGAGAATTTCAGGCCATTTTAAATGGGTCTCAGTGCATAATTTGCCAATCATAGTTTTAAGTTCTTGACCCAGATGGGACACCAAACTGTAAATTTTAATCTTTACAAGCTCTGGTCTTTTAATCAGAAAATTTTGAAAGTTTTCTATTTCATTCAATATCCAATTGCCTATTCTGTTTTTTAATGTATTAACTTCATAAATATTTTTTTCATGCTTCCTTTACCAAACTGTTGACTTTTTTTCATGTTTTTCCTGAATCATTCTTATTTATTTTATCAAAAATTTTTACTACCTCTCAGTTGATTTTTCAAATCCTTTTTGAATTCCTCCATTAATTATTTTGAATCTTGAGAGTCTTGAGAGTAATTCATATTTTTCTTGTGGGTTTTGGATGCAGTGGTCTTGACAATATTGACTTTTTCTGAGTTTGTGTTTTAGCCTTCCTTGTCACCAAAATAACATTCTATGTCGAGTTTTTATTTTTGTTTGCTTATTTTCCAGCCTTTTTCATTTTTTTTAATTAAAAAAAACTATAAAATTTGAAATGTATGACTGTGGTGAATGGATCACTGTTCCAACCTTTAGCTTCTTTATGTAGATGCTTTCAGGGTTAGCTGTGGGTATTTATCTGTTTTCAATTCCTCTAAGGTGGTATGATGTAATGAGTGTGAGTAATATCTTTAATTCTCTTCATGCCTATGGTCTAGAGTAACCACAAGTATTTTTTTATCATGTGGAATGGTGACCAAGGTCCCCTGATCTCCTGTTGCCAGTCACTGGTGCTTGCTAGTACTCCTCCTCACTCTGAAACCTTACCCCAGGACTACCTGGATTTGCAAATGGACAATGCAAGAGTTTTGTACCTGGAGCCAGCAAAGGGACCCCTTATAATCTCCTTCTGAGAAACTGTTTGTATCTCTCCCCTTTACTGTCTGGAGGGAGCTGAGAGTTCTGGAAGTTTTTGTTGCTGCTTAAGCTGTGCCCAGGGCTCTTTGCTGTGATGGGGCCTTCTCTAGATTCCTGCTTTGCACACCACCTCTCCCTGGTGCACTAGATTCCTTGTGTTGACCTTCTAAGTTATTTTAGGCTAAAAATACTTCACCTCTTTCTTTTGTGGGTAAATGCTGTTTCAGAATTAGATCTGAGGCAATATATCATAGTGTTTTGGAAGGTAATTTGGTAGAGATCAGAAGGGTACAAGTATCTTCTTGAATGTCTTGGTTCAGTCTTCAACTCTGTTTTTTAACATCAGTATGTTTGAAAGTCCCTCATTTCCTTCCTTTCCCCTGAAGTATTATACTTGGTTTTGTTGGCAAGGTAATTCTTGGTTGTAATCCTAAATTCATTAGCCTCAGAAATATCATATTCCAAGCCCCTCCATTTCATTGTAGAGGATACTGAATCATGCATTATATCTTGACTGATATTAGAATATTTCTTTCTGACTACTTTTTCTCCTTGACCTAGAGTTCTTGAATTTGGATATAAAGTTACTGGAAGTTTCTATTTTGGTATCTCTTTTGTTATTGGTGGATTCTTTCAGTTGATACTTTATGGTTCCAGGATATCAGGGCAATATTTCTTGATGACTTCTTGAAAAACATCTCTTTTCTTTTTGTGATCATAGGTTCATGTACTCTAATAAATCTTAAATTATTTCTCCTTGGTATATTTTTCCTTGTCCTTTGTTTTTCCAGTGATATATTTTTCATTTTTTTCTATTTCTTTTTTTATTTTTTTGTTTATTGATCTTACAGAGTAATTAACTCCCATGACCAGATTTAATTTTAAGAAATTATTTTCTTCAGTGATCTCTTATATCTACTTTTCCATTTGTCCATTTTAAGAAATTGTTTTCTTCAGTGAATTTTTATAATTCTTTCCATTTGCCAATTTTTGATTTTTTAGAAGTTTTTGCTTCAATAGATTTTTTGCCTCATTCAATATTTGGCTTATTCTGTTATTAAGGTGTTATTTCTTTCAGAATTTTTTATGCCTTCTTTATCAAGTTATTGACCCTTTCCCCATAATTTTCTTGCATCCCTCTCATTTTATTTTCCAATTTCCCTTACCTCTATTATTTGATTTTTAAAAATCATTTTGAGCTCTTTCTGGGCCTGAGATCCATTCACATTTTTCTTTGAGACTTTGCATGTAGCTGCTTTGATGTCATTGTCTTCTTCTGAATTTGTATTTATATTTTCCCTTTCACCATAGTAACTTTATATGACTAGGTTCTTTATTTTTTGTTTACTTTTTTTCCAAATTGTTTTTTCATTTTCATTTTATTTTAAAGTTGTGCTTTACTGCCAGTATAGAGAAGACTTTGTTCCAAGCTCAGGTTTTTCTGCTGCTATTTTCATATCTTTAGAGCTTTGAAAACTCTCAGCTCTTCCAAGGTGATATAATCAAAAGAGAGGTGTTATCATTGCTCTCCTGACCTATGCTCTTGTCTATGAGAGACCACAAACACTCTTTTCTATTCTGGAACTATGATCAGGGTCCCCACTTCTTTTAGTGTTCCTCCTTGCCCTGGAACTGTGACCTATAACCTCTTATGGACAATGCAACAAAGTCCTTTTTCTAGTGACAGCAAAAGATCCCTTCTGATATCCTTTCCTTCTGATCAGTTTTGCAACATTTTATCATCTGTGGACTGACACAGCTATTTTAATCCTCAGATAATAATCTGTCAGTAGACTTAAAACCTAGCCCTTTAGAGTTTGGTAGTATCAGCTATAGCTTCTAATTCTCTATTCAAGTTCATTTTCATGCTAAAATGAAGAATTGATGTGCAACTTTTATGGAGGATCAATCTAAAATTATTCCTTCAACTTACTATTTTAAAAATAATATGAGGTAGTTTACAAAGCTTTAAAACATATTTAAAATACAATTAGAGACAGAAACAAGAATAAAGGAAGCAAAAGACAGAAAAGAGGAAAAAGAAGAAATTTGACAGGGAAATGATAGAGGAATGGTAGGGTTTTTTTAAAGTATTTGAAGTACAGTAATGTAATAATATGAAAGAAGATTTGGATTTATTAAACAAGGTCACTGAGAGAAGAAATAGGAGTAATGGTTGACAATTTTAGAAGGGCATATTTCCATTCAATATAAAGATGCCAAAACTTCTGTGCTACAATGATGTTAAGTGGAATGGGCTACCTCAAGAAGTAATGAACTCTCAAAAAAAAAAAAAGTAATGAGCTCTCCCTTGCTGAAAGTTTGAATTTTTGCATGGGTCCTTATTTAAGGGGTTTTGAACAAACAAAGTAATAAATAATCAAATAAATAAAAAAATATAGATACAAAATATGTATATACTTTCTTAAGTAACATTTTCTAAGAGGAAATAATATTTTCCTTAAATAAATATTTCTTATATTGACCTTCTATAAAGCAAAACAGCCAGTCTTATAACTCAGTGGAACCATTTCTGAAGTGAGATAATATGGTCAAAGTAGGCTACATTATGATTGTATCACTTAATACAGGTATACAGTTTAGAGACCTGATAGGAATGGATCATTGAAGCATCCATTAAGCTGATTCCTTTAAATATCAGGTGTCTTAAATAAACCTTTGGCAGGTGTTAGATGGTGTTAGAAGCATGGTTAAATTCTCTTCTGAGTGACTCAAACACAGATGATATGTCACTGATTAAAGAGGCATCAATATAATCCATAAACTTGTGGAAAATAGGGTTAATATTTAGTTATGAAGTAGCAAATTGCTCTGAGGGAGAGACAGGAGGCTGCCTATGTCAGCAACTCAAACCATCATTACAACTTTGACTACCATCTTTACTTAAGTCAACCAACTACAGTCAACCAAGGATCCTAAACCTAGGAATAGCATTGTTTTCCAGACCAGCAACTATAATTCCATCCTGAGCTATGAAGGGAGACCTCATTATCAAGAAGGAACATTCTCCACTTACCAACACTAACCACCAACAAACTGGCACAGTTATGGAGGTAAACCCAGGAGCCCTCGGAGTAAAAACAACCTGGCCATCCACATCCCACTTCCCCACCTTTCTTTTTCTTTCAACTGGATTCCTAAGACCATCATTCCAGGCTAGTTTATTTAAACATAATCAAATAGCATGATATATAAAATGTGTATAAATAAATAAAAAGTATGTTATCTTTCTGATTAAAACACCCAAATCTCAAGAAACCATTAAAAAGAAATTTTATGTTATTTCAGTGAACAAAAATATTAAGGTCAATGGTTGGCAAATGCTTTAACAGATGCTTTTTAACCTGAGAGCAGGAATCGTTCCTGACTGTCAAATGGTTTTCCAAAGCCTTTAAATCAAAAAGGAAAGAGTTTGGGGGAAACTGTGTACGTATGTATGTATATATGCATAGTAGTAGAAATATCCAGTAATTCACAAGAGACAAATTCCAAAGTAGTGAAAAATAAAATTCAAAGCTAAAGAACTCTTGAAAAATAGGTAAGGTGAACTAGACCTCCAGAACTCAGAGACAAATCTCAATGAGATATGATTTAGATAGGAATCTTCTTTGGAATATGGCACTGAAAAAATATACTTTATTCAAAATTATAGTAGTGATTTAGATGGGACAAATATTAATTTGTTTATAATTAGTGGAGGGAAATTAGCTTTTTCCTTACCATTCCAAGGTCTCATGTAATGGTCCTTTGAAGGTAAAGCTCCAAGTCTGTCTTGGGATTAGTGTGTCCCCTCCTAGAGGCCACTGCATCATGGTAAGATTGTCCTTTGTGCTTTTATTCTTGTTCAATCTTTTCCCACATCATCTTCTGTATCAATTATCCTCTGAACTGATGAAAATCCCAACCCTTACTGGGTTCCTCTAAAAGGTATACAAAAACAGATTTAGCCTAGCTAGCTAGAGGTCATTCCAAAATGAACAAAATAGACAAAAGGAAAAGTGTTATGCTATATATTAAGAAATCATAAGCTCATGTGCGCACATCCAAAAACCAGAAGGAAAAGTCTGGTAGAGAGAATATAGGCAAATATCAATGGCAGGAGAAAAAGAAATGGCACTGTGCTCAGAGCACACTACAGAGTCCCTGGACAAAAGGAGGAAATAAATCAAGATAATAGGAAACAGATCTTGAACTTGGCACTAAGGCATGATATATTATTGATGAGTGACTTCAATTATCTGGACATCTGCTGGAATTCTCTCTCTGTCAAAAGCTGAGCGGCTAATAACTCCTTTTCTTGCCTTAAGGATAACTTCAACCTCCCCAAATTTGGAAAGAAGTAAAAGGGGAAACTCTTCTCGAACATGTACCAACTAATAGAGAGGAACTGGTTACCCAGGGAAGTAAATGAGAGAATATAGCTAGGAAGTGATCATGCCATTTAAATGAGAGAAAATGGTATGAAATGTATGAATTTCCTCATATGAAATATGTAAGTTTTAACAGCTTAAAATTTGAAAAGAGGAGGCAGCTCAAGAGCATTTGGAAGCTCTTGCTATCAACATTCTTAAAAAAAATGATAGGGAAATAAAAATGAGGAAAAAATTGTCTAAAGAATGAAGTGATAACAGATAGGGAACTAATTGAACATCTTATATTTTGCTAAAAACTAATTTTGCTGATATTTTTGTTTTTACAACATTAAAATTTCCCCCTCTAATCTCTTCTCTCACTTATTCCAGATAATTATCCTATATAACATTATTTTAAAAAGAAAAATAGGAAGAGAAAAAAAATTAGTAAAACTCATCAATGCATTGAAAATTTCTGAAAAGGGTGCACAATGTTTTATACCTGTGGATCTCCCATCTTTGCAAAGGAAGAGGACAGAGGCCTCTCTTGTTCTTTGTAATTTTTTAATCACTTTCGATTTGTATGTATTTGTGTTTGTGTTTATGTTTGTTACTTTTTCTTTTTATTTTGTTCCAGTGATTGTATATATTGTTTTCTTGGATCTTCTTTGCTCTTTATAAGTTCATTTAGATTTACCACACTTCTTGATGTTAACCATATTTGTCATTTCTTTTACCACAGTAATATTTCATTATCATCATGTATTACAATTGGTTTAGCTGTTCTCCAAGGTGTCAACATTTACTTTGGTTTCAGTTCATTGTGGCCATCAAAATGTTGCTATAAATTTTATAAGAATTATTAGAGGAACTTTCTTTTTATTAGTGATCTCTTTGGGATATATGTTTATTAGTAGTATCTCTGGGTCAAATGATAGAGATATTTTCTTCACTTTATTTGTATAATTACAAATGACTTTCCAAAGAAGTTGTACTAGTTCATTGCTCTATTAACAATGGACTAGCATGCCCATCTTTCTCCAAACTCTCCAATATTGACTAATCTCATATTTAGTCAGTTTTTGCAAATTTTCAAAATGTGTTTTGAAATTATAGGGTTGGTTTGATTAACATTTTTTATATTGTTAGTGAATCAGAGCATGTTTTCAGATAGTTAATAATAGTTTGCAATTTCTGAGAATTTTTTGCTCTCATCTTTTGACCACTTTTGGACAATGGCTTTCCATCATACATACATTCATCTATACATATATACAGAAACATAATAACATTTATCAATTGTTCTTCAAATGTTGTTTTGTAAAATCTCCTATAAATTCATTTGAACCAGAAGGGTCCTTATATTCCTTTTTCAGTTCCTGTAGAACTACCTCATTTGCTTTTTTGAAATTTAATTAATTCTATTTGGTCTTCTACTAGTTTGTGTAGTTTGAATTTCTTAAGGTAATTCTTTATATTTTTTGTTAATGTTGTTAGTTTATAATTGCATGATAGTTTCTTATAATTGTTATTTTATCTGGTATAGTATTTTTATCTATTGATTTTCTGTTTATTAACTTATTTTGAGTATCAGTTTTTTATATTGATTTTCTGTTTTTTTAATTATTTTGAGAACCATCTTTTAATTTTATTGATTATTTCCATAGTGTTTTGGTTTCCAATTTATACATTTCTCTTTTAATTTTTTACATCTCTTTTTTGGACTAAAATTTTTTTAGTTTATTTATTTGGTATTATAGATGCATAATCAGTTCATTCATCTTCTATGTTGGTTGCTATTTTTATGACATGTTTTCAATTCCACATACAGTCACATTTAACTGAATGTGAGAAACTTTGGTATATTGCTTTTTATTTTTATTATTTTTGGTCACCTAATCACTAATTATCCCTATGATTTGTCAATTTACTCACTTTTTTTTAGGATTAAGTACCTATTTTGGTACTATGTCTTTTTTTATGCTCCTTACATAAAACAGACACATTTACTGTCTTTTTACATTTAATTGCAAAATCTGTTTGTCTATGTAGATTTTAAAATAAAGAAAAAGTTCCACGAAGTATACTGAGAAATATGTATGCTCATTAATTGTTCCATTGAAAAGAACCCATAAATCTTTTTGTCTCACTACTCTGGTAATTTTTAAATTCTAGAGTTTCTCTTTTCTTTATAATTCTGTTATATTTTATTAAATCTGAGATGGATATAACAGCCTCCAACTAGAACTGTATTAATGTCTATGTCTTCCTGTAATTTAATTATTTTTCTTTATTCAGATACTAATGTAATTCTCTTTCTCACTTCAATTTATATGTTGAATTTTGTTGTTTTTTCTTTATCTGATATCATGATTGCAATTTTTGCATTTTTAGATTCACTTCATGGATGAATTCTGAATAAATGATGAGGAAATTTCTTCTAGTCTCTTATCTAATTCCATGTATATATTTATTATAAACACTTTTTTTTCTTGTAGGCAGTAGGTTGTAGGATTTTTGTTTGTTTATCAAATGTATTACTGCTCCCTTCTCTTTACTGAATTGTTTGATTCACTGGCATTTAAGATTATGAGAGATGTCTATATTTTCCTTTATTTTGTTTCTGGCACTGCTTTTTAAAAATTAATCACCATTGTTTCTCTTCATTTAAATATTTTAAAGGCTATATTCTGAAAAAAAGATTACAGTTAATTCTGTTTAGCCTTCCAAACCAAAGTTTATTACAAGGAGAATAAAATTTATCTGTTCATTAGGAAATATATGATAACAGAACCATCCAAAATGGAATAAGCTGATTTAGGAGTGAGTGGATTCCCACTCTTTCTATTTTTTCAAATAAAGGAGAAATAAAGAATGAGGGATATTATAGAGGTACTTAGTATAATCTCTTACATATAGTTAGCACCTAATAAATGCTTATAGACTGACTAAATAGAGATAATTTTTTGCCCAGGTTGGCCTAAATGATTTCTAAGTTTTCTTCAGATTTTGAGCTATTCTGATTCTGCTGTGTGAAACAAAGTCTTAGGATCATATCTACTTTCATGACACTTTTGAGGTCCTTTTTTATTCTTTTCTTTATTTTATTGTCCTCTCATTACCAATCAGATTCAAACTTTTACCAATAATTTGCATTTTATTACCTTAGTCATCTATTTTTTTCTTGCTCTGAACAGACTTTAGAGTTTTAATCATTTCCCACGTTTTTCATGACATAATAGGACATCCTCTTACTTAGCACTACTTGATCCAGATATTATATTTTGGTCAAAGTGCTAATGCACATATAATCTGCCCTTGATTGTTACCTGTGAGGGGACAACAGAGAAGTAACCAGTAGACAGAAAAAGGTGAAAAAATAGAAGAGAATGAGAAAGGAGGGATGAGAAAGGAGGAAGTGTGCTAGAGATGAGAGGATACAAAATGTAATTCAATGTTAAATTTAGCAAATGAGTTCACTTTGACAAAGAGAAAGGCTACTTCTTTAAATGAAACAGGCAGGAAGGAGGAGATATTAAAGGAAGACATCTGAGTGATATGAGTAATGAGGATCAGAGGAGAGGGATCTCCAACAAAAAGTTAGAATACCAGTGTCACAAAATCATTGTGAGGAAGGAACAGTAAAACTTTAAGTGCTCTTGGTCTCTTTCCTTTTCTCTGTTTCTCTATATACAAACATAAAATTTTATATTATGCACAAATATAAAATCAAATAGTCTAGCATGCTATAATATGCTTTCAGTTTCTTGTTTGATTTAAGTTCCATTTTCATTGTGCTATCTTTCTGAATTTTTAGAGAGAATACTGCTGAAATGATTAAACAATCAAAAATAAATGTGAAAGGTAAGAAGTACCTTTATGTAACGGATAGAGAAAGGATTTCCAAAACCAGAGATTTAAATCCTGCTTTTGGTACAGTTTCCCTAAAGGCAAGGCACCTAGCCTTTCTGTGCCCTCAGGCAATTCTATAAGAAATGAAGCTGTACAAGAATTTCGGAACTATATGGATGGAACCACCATATAGAGATCTAAATATTGATGCTCTTACAGGTACCTGACCCTTCTTCCTTCTCGTGTGCAACGAACTAAGCTAGGCTCCATTACTTTACAATCTCCCCAATAGGCAGATATATTCACTCCCCTTTCTCACCCTGCCTACTTCATATGGTTGTGACAATTACATTAGGTCTGTTTCCTATTGAAAGAGGGCGAAGAGCTAAGCAGATATAAGGCAGGAGTAGAAATAGCCATGATAAAAGGCTAATAAGGTAGTGTTCACAGGTCACACATGGACTGTTAGTTGCTCTCAAAACCCTCGTAAAGTTCCAATCTGCCATTCCATAGTAATTTCCTCTGGAAGGAACTTGTACTTTTAAAAGAAGGGCATTATCTGTGTCACTCTTCAAAATGTGAACAAGGTTTCATAAAATGAATACAATTTTCTTCACACATGAAATTGTATCAGTTCTAAAAGACCATTATAACAAGTGGGCGAAAAAAAAGGACTATAGTTTCTAAAAGACTTTTATAGAAAGAAATTGGGATTACACGAAAGATGCTATTTTCATTTTTATCTTGAAGGGGAACTTTTAAAAATCCCTGGATCAAATGTGCAAATAGAAAACTAGAAACTGTAATTTGTAATTTAAACATATCAGAGCAACCCCCCCCAACATGAATAGAGTAATCAGGTCAGGGATGTTATTAATCAATTTGAAGTGCACCTTGGAGTGGTTGTTAATAAAGCTAATAAATTGTGTGCCTTGCTCTTCAAAATGTAAAGTGCCAAGAAAGGTTAATCATCATCAACATCCTCATGACAATAATACTTTTTCAATTACCTGGCACTTTTGTTTAAGGAGTTCAAAGAGTTTTGGAAACATTAATGTATTAGTACTGGCAACAATCCTGGGCAGGCAGGAAAATTGCTATTTTTGTCAAGAAATAATAGACTCTTACATTGGGCAGGAAGAGTGGTTTAGTGACTGGATAGAGAACGGTTAAAAGATAGACACCTATACTTGACTGAGAAATCTTTGGAAAGTTACTAATCTCTCTGGGCCTCAGATTACTTATTTCTAAAAAAGAAGGGTTGGAACCAGATAATAAATATATAAGATCTTTTTCATCTACAAATTTTATGAATTTTCCTTAGTCAGTCAGCTAGCATTTAAGTTTTTACTACATAATACACACTGTGTTGCGTACTAAGTCAAGGTAAATAGTTCAGATCCTTAACAGGAGAGACAAAAATGTAAATATAATATGCAAAGAGAATGAATACAAATACAAACTTTGAATATAAGCTAAGTTCAGAAAGTCACTTATAAGATAGGGGAAATAAAAAAGTTTTTTTATGGAAAAGGTGGTGCTTGAACTTTATCTTGAAAGAAGAGAGGAACTCTTTGAGACAGAAATGAGGAGGTTGTTCATCCTAGGCAGAGGAGATGGCTGGTATTCAAAACCTCACAAAGATAGAAAATGGAATGTTATATATGAGATCCAATGAGAAAACCCCTCTGGCTAGATTGTAGAACACTGGAGGCTGCAACCAGAAACTATGAGGGCAGGACTTAATACATAAATATACATAATATATTGACATATAAATCCAAGTTCCTTTGCAGAGTGTATCTATTATATACTCAAATTAAAAGGACTTGACCTATATTAACTAGCATTAAAAAAACCTTATTTTCCATCTTAGAATTGATACTGTATATTGATTCCAAGGTAGAAGAGTGATAATGACTAGACAATGGAGGCTAAATAACTTGCTCAGGGTCACAAAGTTAGGAAATGTGGAAGGCCAAATTGGAACCCAGGACCTCCTGTCTTGAAAGCTGATGCAATCCATTGAGCCACCTAGCTGTCCCCTTAACTATAATTTCTAATGATAATAAATTGTTAAAGCTAAGAGATTGCATATTCCTTAATTTTGCATATGCCTACTAGAATGATGTAAAATATACTTTGTTTTATTTTATTATTATAATTGACATCCACAATTTAATATTTATATAAATAATGATTAGTCTCTAACTTCTACCCTCTGTTAAATAGATGTAAATGTAGTCACTAAGGTACCAATAATGACATGGGAGACAGAATAACAGTTCACATTATATAGGTCACAGAGAGAAAGAGAGACAGAGAGATCTGAAAGTTTTGTACTTCACTCTGTGTGTATGTGTGTGTCTTTGTCTGGCTATTCTAATCCTGGTTTATCAATCATACATTCTTTCAGATTATCGCTGTGAATAGTTTAATGACTATTATCTTTAGGACCAAGGAAATGATAACCTAATTAGAGCAAACAGTATTTAGACTAATATGTTCATTATAGTTTAGGGAAGGCATTGATGAATTGGAGAATATCCAGAGAAGAGAAACCAAGGTTGGAAAAAAAAACCCTTGATTTTGCCATTAAGTTTAAATAACCTGGAGAAGTTTCACCCAGAGAAGAGATGTGTGGAAAGGGGACCATATAGTTGTCTTAAAATATTTGAAAACGTTTCTTTTTTTCAGACAGGTGTGAGATTTGACTTGTTCTGCTAGAGTCCAGATGCTAGTACTAAGCACAATGGATGGAAATCAAAGAGGAAAAGTTATGCTTGACATAAAAGGGGAAAAATCATAGAAATTAGAGTTTTATGAAAGTGGAAGAGGATAATTTATATCAATCATTTCCCCTTTGTTAAATATATTCAAGGAGAAACAATGAGCACTAGGAATTTTTATTCAGTCATGAGTTAGCCAACTACTCTTGAGGTCACTTTCAATCTTGAGGTAGTATAAGTGTACATATAATTGTTACTATAATCACATTTCTACTTATTGTGTGTCCAATAAATAGATAGATTAAATCTATAAGATAGTTATTTAAAAATATCAAGTAGCTTTTTAGCAGGATTAATGAGTTATTCAAATCCTATTGAACTGCAGATAGAGCTGTGTAGATACAATTACCTTCAAATACATTCCATAAAGATGGAAGATGAAAGACAGACACCCCTCTCCCAGTCATTCATACCGTCATGTGAATTTATTTAATTAGGGTTCTTTTCTCTGTACACATAACTAATAACCACTATACTAAAGGAATTGGGAGTTTGGGAGTTGTCAAAAAAAAAAGAGGAAGAAGAGGTCATTTGGTGGAAATATACATATATATATATATATATATATATATATCATATAGTATCAAGTCAGGGATGAGAGAGCTAGGTGATGCACTTTTTATGGAGTGCTTTACATCTCCAATGTGGGGAACAATGTTTTGAGGAAGAGGGTTTGGGAGGAGAACACAGAGAAGCTTTAGTTGTATCCTAATATTGCCTTTTTTCTCCTGTTCTTGTCTTCCTCCCTCACTACCTCCAAAAGACCCGATAGAAAATGGCTATATTCTTTGGAAAATGAAGCCTTAAAGGAAAAGATGTTCTTCTACCTTGCTGCTGTACCATTATGTCTTAGACAGCTAGATCTGGCCAGGCAAGGATGGGTGGAGTGTGAAAGTTTACTTTTTAAGTCCTGGGACTTCAATCTGAGAAATTTGACTTCCTTGGGTTAGGAGCATAATTCAATCATTTAAAAGCAGGCTACTTATAGATCTAATCCAGCTAATTGAGTATGCCTTCTTCTCCATATTCATGGACTATTAAATGGTTGCTATTAAGGCTAGGGGAGGCTTACCTTTGGTTGTTTCTGGAGATAGGTAAAGATTGCTTGTTTTCATAGTCAATAAATCAGTAGGATACATTTCAATCCTGGGATAGGGCCACCTTTTCTATTTGAAGGTAATGTTCTAAGTATCTTTAGGAAGACAAAAATGTATGAATGTTATAGTATACTAATTGTTAGGAGGTGAATAAAAATAGACATTTCTTCCAACAAAAATGACTCATCTTGTCAGAATTTCAAAGATTTCCATTTTTCCATTTTAAAATATTTTCTGATTATGGCAGGAAAAGTTTATATAATCTGATTTCTCCTTAATATTTTGCAAATTTGGATTCTGGGTTGTTTATATTTCTTCCAGTGAAGATAAAATGCATCCTCTTAGGAGTACCTCAACTCAGGGTGATGGGGTATAGGAAAGATCTAGGGCTAGTGGGGCAATGACTGAAAGGTACCACATAAATTCAATCCGAGAAGAATCTGTTAAACATAAATGTGCCAAGCACTCTAGTAAGTTTCAGGACAAAAAACAAGATTATAAATAGTACAGAGACTCAGTCTCAACCCTTTGTTCCAAACCTAACCTTCCCCAGAGTAAAGTCATTTGACCCTAAAATTAATTGGATGGAAGTATGCAGGTTATTTGAATCAGAAATTGCTCTAATGTAGATTTCTTGTGAAAACAAATTAATATTCAACAAACATTTCCCTTATTTTACTAACCTAGTGCAATAAAAGGGAAAAAAAGTAATTCAGGTTCCTAAAGTGTGAATATTTTCAGATTCTAATTTTTTAGAAAATTGAAAAATGCAGCTATGGATAAAACATCAAGACTGGAATCAGACAGACCTGTGTTCAAATTCAACCTCAGACACTTACTAGCTATATAATCCTGGGTAACATTTAACTTTTTGCCTCAATTCTTCATCTATAAAATGTACTAGAGGAGGAAATGGCAATCCACTCCAGTATCTTTGCTAAGAACACCCTAAATGGGGTCAAGAAGAATTGGACACAACTGAAGCAAGTGAACAAAGACAACAACAATTTAAAATATGGGTAACAATGGGAAATTTTCTGCACCACACTCAGATACTTGTGATATAGTGCAAGAATAAGACTGGTCCTGAAGGGTTAGGAAGATCTACTTACAAGTCAATGCCTTTTAAGATATTAATTGTGTGACCACGGTCAAGTCATAACTTCTCAATACTTTAGTCCATTCCCTGCAGGTAAATTATTCATCTGAATTCATATGCAAAGTTCCCAAATTGGATTTCCCCCCAAAAATGATATCTCAGGTCTGAACCAAGAATTAAACAAACCAAGAAACAATAAATCAATTGTGGAAAGGAAAACTGAAGCAAGTTCTGGTCTTTCTGCCAATCAGCTGGAACAAACAGCAGTTGGAATGTTAGAGAGAAGATATTGACAAGAATGACAGTTAGTGGGGGAAGGGGACTTGGACTGACAGTCGGTCTCTGGACAGACTCTCTCTCTCTTCCTGGCCCTTGGACTAGAAGGAGCCTCTTTCCCTGTCTCAGGATAGAAGTCCCTCTGTTCCTGGATCTTTCCCAACTGTGTGCTCATGTCATTGGACAAAAGGATTTAAAGGGTGTGGTTTGAACTGTAAGGCCGGTCTTTAGGGGCATCAGTCCAAAGAGACAGGCCCAATCAGCTCTGAAAATCATAACCTTTTCTTCCTCTTTCTGTCTACTGCTAAAGACTTTGAACTTAAGAAAAATAGCATAGCTTAGCTTAGACAGGAATAAAGGAAACCCTCCACCAGCCTGGGAGACCTGACCTCAGCTCAAAAGTTGAGAAAGACTCAAACCCAATCTAAGGAAATCCCTCTTCCCTCTTCCCTGATACCTCCTAATCCAAACTTGTTATTAAAATTCATCTTTATTTAAATAAACCACAATCAGATAAGAGGAGAACAATCATTTCAGGTGGACATAGAGGGAGCTGAACCTCAGGACAGCCATTCAACCATAGACAGTCCTTATCAGACCCATGCTGGGTGATCTTGGTCCAGGAGGAGGCTTGTCCCTCAGGAGGGTTAGTGCTTTCCTGCTCTGGGGTATCTTCAACATCAATCAATAGAGAAGACCACAAGCTATCATAGGTGGCCAATTTCTCAGGAACCCCAATTTTTAAAGATATCCTCTCAGCTGGGGGTATCTCTCTCCTTTTACCTCACCAGTAGCCACACTCTCTTTCTCTCTCTTCAGCTCCTCCATTCCCTGTCAAAAACCTTCCATATGTCTTATCCCTCTTTTCATCCTCGACAATCCCTTTAAATATTACACAACACAAATCTTTATTGATTATTTACAGTTTATTCTGTATATAGCACAGTCCTTAGCCCATAGTAGTCTCTTAATAAATGTTGATTGAATGACTGATTATGCATTTTGTAATTGTGACTAGTAAAATTATTACTCACCCAGCTTGTGGGTGGATTTTTGTGTGAATAATGATCAAATATAGCATAATTTAAATGTTTTTAAATGATAAATTTATCTTTTATATCATTTAAATTTATTATTTAAATCATTTAATTCATTCTATTTAGTAAATTATTAAATTAATTAATTTATTAAATTATCTAAAATAATTTAGTTTAAATCATGATAATTTTATCAGATTATCACTTGCTGTTGCTACTATTAATGTGATTTAAAAATGTAGACCAAAGGTTTTACGTGGGTGGAAAAGTGTGATTTTTTTCTCCCTCAGTGATCTGTGAATTCTAAAAGTCATCTGAAATAACATGTTATAAGAACCTTCATTCAATAGCCCATTTGGACTAAAGTTATTGATTTTTTTAAATAGAGACATTGACAAACTGGAGTGTGGCCAGAGGAGGGTAATTAACCAGAATGGTCAAGGGTCTGGAAGTTGTGTCATATAAGAAACAGCTGAAAGGAACTGGAGAGATTTGTCCTTTAACAAAACAAAAAGGCTTAGCAGGTTTGGGATCTATGTCTGAATGTGTAAAGGGTGTGCATGTGAAAAAGGGATGAGGTTTATTTTATGTAGTTCTAGATGATCAAATTGGAGCACATATGTTGAGTTTTCAGGAAGCAGATTTTGGCTCATTATAAGGAATAACTTTCTTACCATTGTCATTATCCAAATAAGAGAACAGACTACCACATGAAAGAGCTCCCTGAGACTTCTAATATTCAGAGACAAGATGGTTTAGAGGCAATTCTGACCCCTCAAAAGGGAAAGAAGGCTGCTGGGCTATTTGGACTCTAGTCTGATCCAATTCTAAGATGTTAGGAATCTAATGAGAAAGCTATCCATAGAAATCAAGAGATATTAAATAAAATCAAATAAATATACATTAAATTCATTCTATGTGCCAGACACTATGCTAAGCATTAGAGATATATTTAATAAAAGAAAAAAAGTCCCTGCTCTAAAGAATGCTATAATCTAATGGGGAGAGATAATATAGAAAAGGAAGCAGGGAAGATGGGAGAGATGAGGAAGTATCTCATTTTTCTTAATCCATGGCCTTGAAACCAGACAGAGCAGCATATGCAGAGTGGAGTGAAATATTCAATCAAGATTAAAAAAAAAAGTTTCAAATTGCTTCTTTCAACCATAATTTCTATTATATTCTTAGAATGATTTATTGAGTCTGGAGTTTTCCCTAACTGCCGCTAAAATACTTATCTTTTACTTTTAGGAATTTTGTGTCTTTGGTTTAAATAAATCCTTTCTAAGGGTCAAAGGAAGTTAAGGAATTGAACATTGTCTTTTATTTCCTTTTGATTAAGGTTTTAAACTACAATCTTAGTTCCTTTTAAAAATCAGATAGTGTCTCCTGAGGCTTCCTATTCTCTATAATGACCTTCTATTTATTATAAAATGCTCTATTTCAAGCCATTTAGTGCTCTCTGATGTAATAGGAAAGTACTTTGCTGTTAGAGATCTAGATTATACAAAGATATATATCAAGCTGCATGTGTTAGTAGATTGGGAAACTTCCCTAAGTAAATGTGTTGGCTAGTTACTAATTCATTGCCTGTCTCCAAGATATTTCCCCCTAATGATAAGAAAGTATACAATAACTCTAAAATTTTCTTGTATTTCTGTTTAGATTTTTCTGTGATATCTTCCCAAACTTAACCCCTCCTCAAATTTAGTCATCCCTTATGAAAGAAGATTTCCTCAGTTCCACATATTAATACTTGAACAACAATTAAATTGACATGTAATCTTATCCTTGTGAAAATTCCTTCTAGTGATTAAGATCACAACTCATGTATGACTCTGTGGGAATCGTGCTCATGTTCTTCCAAAAGTTCATCATAAGTATATATACATGGGGTGCACTCAATATGTTAGAGACCTTCCTTTGCTTTCTCTTGACATCATTAGGATGTTAATGGAGTGTTGAAGCTACATATTAGTTGTCCCTTACTCTCATAATATTATTAACTCATGTTCTTTTCTATATATTTGCTCGATGACATCCTTTATAGCAATTCTTTTACAAAGTTCTTTATTTATGTTGCAACTATCTTACATCTCTCCATTGTCCTTTTTTTACGCATTTTTGTTTATTTGGAATTCATAGTGTTCCATAACTTAGAGTAAAGTTTAGGGGAATTTTAGTTAAAAATATGGATTTTTTAAAGATATGTTTTAGTCTGCATTCAGACTCCATCAGTTATATCTTGAAGAGCAGATGGCATTTTTCATCCTGATTATCTGAGATTATCTTAGATCACTGCATTGCTGAGAATAACTAGGTCATTAAGTTGTTTATCAGAACAGCCCCATCATTTCATGACGAGGAAACCAAAGTTCAGGGAAGACAATTTGCCAAAGCTTATTCAGGTAGGAAGCATGACAGTCAGGTTTGGAACCTAAATCCTCTGACTCTAGCAGCATTGTTCTTTCTTCTGAATAGCAATCTTGTTTAACTGTCCTCAATTTACTGTCTAGACTGTTTATCATATATATATATCTATGTATGTATGTATGAATAAGGAGTTGTATAATATGTAATACTCTCTCTTTGGTGGCGATCAATATCCCATACCAACCTGTGATGGAGTTGGTGAGAGCAAGAGAGAGGAGAGCTTTGGATTTTTCAGGTCCCTTCAGTCTTTTCCAGTTTCTTTTTGGACTTTAAAATTTCTTTGGGCAAATCTGACTTCCAGCTTCAAGAGAGATGATAAATGATTCTGACCTTACTTTGGAAAAGACCTATGGTCTTTTCCTTCAGCAACCTGAAGTGGGGTTTGTATTATCTCTCTTCTCCCTCAAAGTTGGAAGTCAGATATACCCAAAGAACCTAAATTGAAGAGACCTAAAAAGACAGGAATTCCCTCTCTTCACCAACTATATCCTATACTTCTGGTAGATGTGGGGCATTGATTTCCCTCAAAGAGGAGAGAATTTCATACCAGTGGGTTTGAGGTTACTTACATAATATGTACATAAATATGTATATATATGTGTGTATGTACATATATACACTTATACCAATGCATTGTCCTCTCAGTTATATGTTGTATTCTGTACAATAGAAATTCTTCATTCACTTTTTCTCCCCTCAATGATTACAGATCTCTTCTAAGAGGCGTTGATATATTCTAGGGTTGGATTCAAGAAGCACAATATCATCTATAAATAGGAACCATCAAGCAGACCTCACCAGCCACAGCAAATGGCTCTTTGACCTGGACTCTGAATCAAAGTTCCCTGATAACAATAGTGAATATCTTGAAAGGCATATCTGTAACTGCTTTATGCCTTGCCTTATATTTATTATCAGAGGGTTGTTAAACAAATTTCCTTTCTTATGGGATTCTTTCTTTTGTTTTTATTATGTTAGGACACTTCCATCAAAATTACTTTGACTTTCTTTTTATATATTGTATATTTACTTAACTGTGTGAAATATGTGTTTTCCCTTAGAGGAAAGGGCAGAGATTATTTGATTTTTATCTTTGTAATAACATTAAGAAAGGCAATATGGATAGAAAACCAATCACAAAGGTTTGTGTTCAGGTTCTGCCTGACACAGATTCACTGTGTGAAACAGGGACATTAACCAGAGTCCTGAGGCAATACTCTAAAGCTGTGTTGGCAAACCTATGTCACACATACTTGAGCATGCCAGAGGCTGCTCCCTTTCCCCTCTCCATGAGCCTGAGGACATTTCTCACATCACTTGCCCCTCTTCCCAGCAGCCCAATGGGAGCGCTTCCTCACTCCCTGCCTGGGTAAGGGGGCAGCTCACATGTGGCATGAGGGTTGCAGTTTGGGCGCGTAGTACACCATCCTTATCTTCACAACATCCCTAAGGGGTAGAGTGATATGAGTAATGCTATTTTATACATGAAGAAACTAACATTTTTAGGAATTGTGTGTCTTGCCTAAAATGAAGAAGTGGCTTAGGTAAGATTTTAATACAGGTCTTCCTGAATCCTACTTCCAACACCTGATTTATATCCCACAATGCCTTAACATCTACTGTAGCCTTTGGTATATAGTAAATAATTGTATTGAATCCTAATTATATGCTTAATTGCTTATTTACTGACATTGGGATGGGGAAAACTCATAAAATAAGAAACGAGATAAAGTAAAAAGGACACTCATTCTTACAACATATTTCATTCCTATAATTTAGTTAGAAAGTATAGTCAAAATCATCTAACTTTTGAGAAATAAAAAAACATATGTACAGTGAAAAACAATTGAGAAGCTCAGCAAATACAATATAAACACTGATAATGTGTTGCTAAAGATTAAAGCTGTGGCTTATTATTTTTCTTGATGCTGGCCTCTGATGCTATACCTTCCTTAATAATGTCGCTTACAAATAAATGGATTGTCATTGCTGGAGATGATATTTGATTTCATCTCTCAGTACTTTCCCTGAAACTTGGCAAAGAGTCCTCATCAAGCAACTTACAGTAAGTCACTCAGACACAAGACTTTACAAACAGTGTATGAAAATTATAATGAGTGTTCCTAATTAGCTGATCATCAACCTATAATCACTTCAAGATAAATTAAGCCATGGGTATTATTGAAAAGTAATGAAGTGCTAGTGTCAGGGTTTTTTTCAGTATAGCATGATCCAGGGAGAGAAGGCTAGGTCTGATTTTTTTCTCAACTTCTGAATAACGTAAGCAGCTGGGAATTTCAAAGATGTCAAATGTCAGCTGAATCTGAGCACATTGTTTCATGTTTGTTTTCTGGTGGCAAAATACTCTTTGTTTTTGTCAGTTTTGCCCCCATTCTGGTTCATCAAATTCCTTTCTGAAGACTTTTGTTGTAACATTTGAATAGAAATGATTTATTTCTAAAAGACCTTACTGTAAATATAGCCCACAAAAAAATTCTTAAATGCAGCTCTTCAAAAATCGCTACTCCCTTCCTTATTGCACTCCCAAAGTTGACAGCTTGTTTTTTGGAGTTTAAATCATAAATTGACTAGTATGCAATTAGATTAATTGCACTAATAAAAATGAAAAAAAGCCTCTGGCCTCTAAAAGTCATAATATTAATAAGATTTCATCCAAATTCTGGGTTTGCGTAATTAGATTGATGATTCCAGTGACGTTCTATTGTGACATCTGTTAGCTAATATAAAAGGAATTTAAAACTAATAACATAAAAGATATGAGAACCTACATGTCATTAAAAGTTTTAAGATTAATTTTAAAAGATAGAATGTGGAATGAAAGTAACAATATGGACAATACTATACTTTTTTTTTTTAATTTTACTCTCATATTTTTGGACTAGTGAATGAAAAAGCCAATTCTGCTTGATGAGACTCCTTGTTTATACATGAAGGATGGCCATTTCAATTTACATTTCACATACACAGCTCTCCATTTTCAGTCTTGTTTAAGATTTTAGCTCTAAAGTAATTATGGTTTTTAATGCAAAAGGCCTTCAAGTTTGAATGAGGTCAGCATGGAAGATTAGCGCATACAAGATTCATTTCACCAAATGCATTGGGGTTCCTTCCACTCTGGCTTCAAGTGAGGAAAATTTCAAATGGGGATGGACTTGGAATTTTAATAGACTGCAATTAATCTTTCGTTAACTCATTCGCTAAATGTGGATCTAACACATCTACCTTCTATACTAATTATAAGACTGGTTACAGTGGTGTAATTTGTCATGCCAAACAGTTGTTTCTGGCTCTTTTCTTAGAGTAAAGAAAAAAATGAGTTGCTACACATTCTAATCATAATGTTGACAGGTAATACAATATATCTTTGAATTTTAGTTGGGCCTCCTATTTAAGAAAAAAGTAATAGAGTCATTTAAGATGCCTTTATTTTACTTACTATGTCTTTTTTTTAAAATAATATTTTATTTGATAATTTCCAAGCATTATTCATTAAAAACAAAGATCATTTTCTTTTCCTCCTCCCCAGCCCCCATAGCCGACGCGTGATTCCACTGGGTATCACATGTGTTCTTGATTCGAACCCATTGCCATGTTGTTAGTATTTGCATCAGAGTATTCGTTTAGAGTCTCTCCTCTGTCATGTCCCCTCAACCGCTGTAGTTAGGCAGTTGCTTTTCCTCGGTGTTTCTACTCCCACAGTTTGTCCTCTGCTTATGAATAGTGTTTTTTCTCCTAGATCCCTGCAGATTGTTCAGGGACATTACACCGCCACTAATGGAGAAGTCCATTACATTCGATTATATCACAGTGTATTAGTCTCTGTGTACAATGTTCTCCTGGTTCTGCTCCTCTCGCTCTGTATCACTTCCTGGAGGTCCTTTCAGTCTCCATGGAATTCCTCCACTTTATTATTCCTTTTGGCACAATAGTATTCCATCACCAACATATACCACAATTTGTTCAGCCATTCCCCAATTGATGGGCATCCCCTCGTTTTCCAATTTTTGGCCAGCACAAAGAGTGCAGCTATGAATATTCTTGTACAAGTCTTTTTCCTTATTATCTCTTTGGGGTACAAACCCAGCAGTGCTATGGATGGATCAAAGGGTAGACATTCTTTTATCGCCCTTTGGGCATAGTTCCAAATTGCCTTCCAGAATGGTTGGATCAGTTCACAACTCCACCAGCAATGAATTAATGTCCCTACTTTGCCACATCCCCTCCAGCATTCATTATTTTCCTTTGCTATCATGTTAGCCAATCTGCTAGGTGTGAGGTGATACCTCAGAGTTGTTTTGATATGCATCTCTCTGATTATAAGAGATTTAGAACACTTCTCCATGTGCTTATTAATAGTTTTTATTTCTTTATCTGAAAACTGCCTATCCATGTCCCTTGCCCATTTATCAATTGGGGAATGGCTGGATTTTTTGTACAATTGATTTAACTCTTTATAAATTTGAGTAATTAAACCTTTGTCAGAGGTTTCTATGAAGATTTTTTCCCAATTTGTTGTTTCCCTTCTGATTTTAGTTACATTGGTTTTGTTTGTACAAAATCTTTTTAATTTGATGTAGTCAAAATTATTTATTTTACATTTTGTGACTCTTTCTATGTCTTGCTTGGTTTTAAAGTCTTTCCCCTCCCAAAGGTCTGACATGTTATGGTTTCCTTCTTTATGTTTAAGTCATTCACCCATTTTTAATTTATCTTGGTGAAGGGTGTGAGGTGTTGATCAATTCCTAATCTCTCCCACACTGTCTTCCAATTTTCCCAGCAGTTTTTATCGAATACTGGATTTTTGTCCTAAAAGCTGCGCTCTTTGGGTTTATCATATACTGTCTTGCTGAGGTCACTTGCCCCCAGTCTATTCCACTGATCTTCCTTTCTGTTTCTTAGCCAGTACCAAATTGTTTTGATGACTTCTACTTTGTAATATAGTTTAAAGTCTGGGACTGCAAGGCCCCCATCATTTGTGTTTTTTTTTTTCATTATTTCCCTGGATATCCTTGATCCTTTGTTATTCCAAATGAACTTTGTTATGGTTTTTTCTAAATCAGTAAAGAAATATTTTGGGAGTTCAATGGGTATGGCACTAAATAGATAAATAAGTTTGGGTAGGATGGTCATTTTTATTATATTGGCTTGTCCTATGCATGAGCAGTTAATGTTTTTCCAATTGCTCAAGTCTAGTTTTAGTTGTGTGGAGAGAGTTTTGTAGTTGTGTTCATATAGTTCCTGTGTTTTTCTCGGGAGATAGATTCCTAAGTATTTTATTTTGTCTAAGGATCCAGCCAGGGGGTTACAGGCTTCCCTCTGTCTCTCTCTGTTTCCCTGCTGTCTGGCTGCCTCCGCAACTGGCTCAGGTTGTTTTCAGGGTGTGGCCTTCAGAATAGCCGGCCCTGGGGTCCTTTTGCTGGCTCTTAGGTTCTGCTGCTGCCTTGGACTCAGTGCTCTGGGTTGGGGGGGGGGAGGTATGGGTCGTGGGACCTTCCTTCTGACTATCCCTTAGATCCAAGTGATCTCGGGTTCTGGCTTTTGGGGGGCCATACCTTTTGATCCATGTCCAGGTCCAGGAGGAGGGTTTCTTGGATCTATCCTGTTGTTTGTTTTAAATTTTGGTGTCCTAGGAGCATACAGTTTGAGATCGGTAAGGAAGGGTTTTCAGGAGATCTGAACTTTAGCTCTCTCTAAGCTGCCATCTTGACCGGAACTCTACTTACTGTCTATGTCTTACTGCTTTTTTTTTTTTTTTGGACTGCAAGTTTTTTGAGAGATCATACTTAATGATTTTTGAATTTGTATCTCTAGAACCTCACATAATAAGGCTTTTTTTTTGTCCATGTGCTAATACTTCCCAACCTGTTCACTAGAGTCTTTGGGTGATACCCGTCTAATTCCTCCCATAGCTCCCTCATAGAGAGTCATAGGAAGATTCTGAAGATCCCTGCAAAATGAGGTACTCTGCCCCAAGGTCGTTTCTTGAATCTAATTGCCATGAATTCAAACTCTACAGCAGAAAAAGCGACATGGCTTGCTTGGCATGTTGTTCAAATGATAAACATGCATTTTCCTAAAAGCTCGTTTTATAGAGAATTCACACAAGGCAAGCACTCACCCAGAGGGCAGAAGAAGCAGTACAAGGACACTGGAAAGCCCTCTCTGAAGAACTTTGTTATCAACTGGGAGACATGGGAGACATTGGCATGGTGTTCAGCATGACATACTCACATCAAAGAAAGTGCTGTTCCACGAAAGACGTGAACTTTCACTAACTTAAAAGAAAAGGGAGCTGAGTAAATTTAGAGATAGTTCCATCCCAAATGTTCATTAATAATTGATTAAATTTTATGAGTAGTGGAGACAAGAGGTCCCATATTTTCTATAAAGATCTATATTATATTTATTTTATATGATAATGGGAGGGGCATCATGGTTTAAAAGTTGCTGTGAAGTTTAAGTCCTTCCTCTGAAACAAACGAACTATTTGTATGGGTAAATCATATAATCTCTTATTGACCTTGAGAATTCTCCAAAACTATTAGTTATAGAATAGCTGCTAAACTAAATGTGGGGTTTTATGGACTTAATGGACTTCCCTGACCAGCAGGGTCCCACAAGGGAAGGGGCTCACCTTTGTGATGGGACCCAAGGAGAGGTAGGAACGGAGAACCAGGGTGGAAATGAAAGACACCGACAAATCAGTGATTGGATAGGGCAGGCAACCCCTATGATTTTCCTTAAGGCGGAAAATGAGGATAATGGAATACAAGGTGGTTGAGGAAATTAAGATAGAGAATGAAGGCCGAGATGGTTACAGCCTCGGGGAAGGAAAGGACTTGGAGGAGAAAGAGAGAGAGAAACGGTAATCCTATCTAGGTAAAGAACCTTCCTAAAAAGAGAGAGAATTCCAGGGGTTGCCTTGCTTTTATTGATGAGGAGGCAGAGGAATGCCTCTAATCACGTAACCATTACATCACATATCTTAGACAATCATGATTGGGTGGTACAATGGAGGGAACACCTTTTGGGCGTGTAGGACATAACCACGCTTTCCCGGGCAAGTCTCCGAACATGTTAATGGACTTGTGTTGGGCAATAGGTCTCGGGATCAGGTCAAGGTTACCTTCACAAACCTTATCGGTAAAGCCTCATGCTTGGAGACACAGTAAAAATACAGTCATCTATATTTCATAGATGTGAATATGCTTGGGATGCTACACTAAATTTGGTAAAATTATTGCATTTCTCTTTTTTACATCAATGATAGTTTAAATTCTACATCTGGATCATAATATTTCATGTCCTATTGTGGTTAAAGAGGAAATTGAAGTGGCATTAAACTTCGCAGGGAAAAAAACATGAAAGAAACCAATTCCTTTTCTCTTATACTTTCTTTTCTTCTCTTGGCATTTCTCTAGATACTGAGATCCTATCTGTATAAGATTTTGTCAAGCTATCAACATTTGACTAAGCAAAATAAATAACTATTCTAATGTTAAGGCGTTAATTAGATTTTATTAATGTAGCAACTGGATATGGGCATAAATTTGTACCAATTGACATTTTATATTCATTGGAAAATCCAGACACATTTGCTTTCTATGATTTTAAATACAATGTTACTTTGTGCTAGTGTATGCTCAAGTGTACAGACATATGAAGGGTTATCTTAGGGTTTCTCATAGGAAGACAAAAAAAGTTGAAGAAAACAAACCTAAACCTTTACCCCAAAACAGTTAATTTTCCTCATTTATATTAAATAATTGGCAAAGCCATAAGTTCATAAATTTTATCACTAAACTTTCTTTTTTCATATTTTATTCATTTTTTAGAATATTTTTCCATGGTTGCATGATTAATGTTCTCCCCAATTCTTCTTCCCTCCCCCCCTTTCAGAGCTGAAAAACAATTCCTCCAGTTAATATATGTCTTATTACTCAAAACATATTTCCATGTTATTCATATTTGTAATAGAATAATATTTTTAAAACCATAACCCCAAATCATATACTCGTATAACCAAGTGATTAATCATCTGTTTTTCTTCTGCACTTCTACTCCCATTGTTCTTTCTCTTAATGTATATAGCATTCTTTTTCATAAGTTCCACAGAATTGTTCTTGGTAATCACATTGCTATTAGTAGCAGAGTCTATTACATTTGATAATCCCATAATGTTTCAGTTTCTGTGTATAATGTTCTCCTGGTTCTGCTCATTTCACTCTGCATCACTTCATTGAGGTCTTTTCAGTTCACATAGAAATCAAGAAGTTCATCACTCCTTCTGGTACAATAGTATTCATTCACCATCATATGCCATAAGTTGTTCAGCTATTCCCCAATTGGGGGAAACCCCTTCATTTTCCAATTTTTGCCACCACAAAAACATAGCTATAAATATTTTTGTACAAACATCTTTTATTTTATCTCTTTGTGGTACAAACCCAGTAATGGTACAACTGGATCAAAGGGCAGGCAGTCTTTTAAAGTCCTTTGGGCATAGTTCCAATTTATGTTCCAGAATGGTTGGATTAATTCTCAACTCCACCAGCAATGCACTAGTGTCCCAATTTTGCCATCAATTGAGTCTTGAATGAAGAAAAGGATTCAATCAGCAAAAGTGAGGAAGAAGTACAAATCAGTAATAATATATGGCCAATACAACGGAACAGAAGTGAGAGATCAAATATTCTGCATAGGAAATGGGGACAGGCCAGTTTAGCTGACTCATGAAATTTGGTGACGGAGGGTAATGTCCAATGAAGCTGCAAAAATAGTTTGGAATTATATTGAAATCAATTTTAAAAGTTAATTAGAGGAGTTTGCATTTTATTTTAAATCTGATAGTGTGCACTACAATTCACTGAATAGGAAAGCAACATGGTCATATGTGCAATTAATAAAATTCATTTTACTAATAATATGTAAGATGGACTAGATGGTGGGAGTGGAAGAGAGAAAGATGAGAATGGGAGACCTAATTAGGAATCTATTGGAATAAAGATAAGTGAAGTGGACCTGAACTAAGATTGTAACTATGTCAGCAGAGAAAAGCAGCAGAGAATGAAAGATGCTATGTAGGTAAAAGTGTCTAGAATATGCCAAAGTGATGAACCTGGGAATGGTGCTTTATAGGGAAATACAGAAGAGAGATGTATTGGGGGTGGCATGGGAAGAGAGAAAGTGACTTTACTTTTAGATAGGTTATATTTGAGATATCTCCAGGCAATAGTTTTATCTTTCTCTCTCTCTCTCTCTCTCTCTCTCTCTCTCTCTCTCTCTCTCTCTCTCTCTCTCTCTCTCTCTCTCTCTTTCTCTCTTTCTTTCTCTGTCTGCCACTTTCTTTGTCTCTCTCTTTCTGTCTCTGTCTTTCTTTCTCTTTCTTTCTCTATCTATCTGAGTCTTAGGCAGAAAGATCATAATTAAACCTATAGGAACTGATAAAGTTATCACAAAGGCAAATGTAATAGTAAAAGAGAAGAGAGCCCTGAGGATAACCTTGGGAAACAGTCACAGTTAGTAGAGTATGATATGGTTGATTATCCAGCAAAGGAAGCTGAGGAGTGATTAAAGACGTAGGAGTAGAACCAGGAGAGAAACATGTAATAAAATCCTAGAGAAGAGAGCATTCAAGAAAAGAGTCTGATCAACAAGGTCATATGCAGCAAATAATCTGAGAAAGATGAGAACTAAGAAAAGATAATCAGAATAGGCATTTAAGAGATTTTCAGCATCTTTGTAAAATGTGTTTCAGTTAAATTATGGAATGATGAACCAAATTACATAGGGATAAGGAGTCAGTGAGGACACAAAATACAAGGATCAAGGAAAGACAGCTTTTCATATAAGTTTGGCTAAGTAAAGAATAGACAGAGATAGAGACAGACACACAGAGAAGCAGATGGAGAGGGAGAAAGGAAAAGAGAATAGGGAAAGGGAAGGAAGAGAGGGAGAGAGACAGCAAAGATACAGAGACAGACAGTGTAAGGGGAGAAGCAAGACAGACACAGCGATAGAAACAGAGATAGAACAACAAAGACAGAAACCAATGTATTAGATTATTGAGGTTGCAATCTAACCCAGGAGATGGAAGGGATTTTGAATTAAATGCAAGGATAAAGGAACTGGCTTTGGCCATGAGAAATATCACTGCATTCTTAGAAACTAGAGTAAAGAAGAAGATAGGTATGATGTCTTGAGCTTTTGAGATTTCAATAAGGGAAGAAACGAGACCTTATATTCTTCATAAGCATATGTATATTCAATTTCTGTACTGATTAAAGACTCTAAAATGAATTTACATTAAATAAGGTAGATTTCTTCATCCGTCCCTTTTCCCTCCTAGAAAAATACCCTATATGGTTTGGCTATATTTGATGAGATTAGTCAATTTCCATTTAGCCTGTGTCTCTGTGGGAAATTCCCTTCCCAAGGATTCATGACTTCTTTTCAATCAAATTTATGATAAAATTCCTCAGTTCTCTCATATTTTACTCTTCATAATTTATTTAATGTCATAAAAAGTCCCATTAAAATGTTTTAATTTTATTCATCCAAAAATGCAGATTTTTTTGAGATGAAAAGGTATACCCAACCAAAACAGCTCATTATCTTATCAAAAGAATTAACTCAATAATTGACATTAGTGAGAAATTAGAAAGTTAATGAGGAGGGGAGGTTTTATTAGTGAAAATTACTTTGATTTTAATTTCAAAAGATCTTAAGTTATAATGCTAGTTTTGCTGCTCATCAGTAGGATTTTGGAAGATTCAACTAACTTGTCTAAGTTTGATTCCTTACCTTTTTAGATCTAAATCTATGATTCTATTATCTTATGATCCTATACTACCTGGCACCCAGTAAGAGCTGAGTACCTATTTATTGATTCATATACCAAACTTCATTGGACCTTATCTTCCTCACTAGATAATATCTGAGGACCCTTCTAAGTGAAATGATCATAACAATTAAGAACCCCTTTAAAAGTCCTATGCCCCATACTCTAGCTCTCAAATCACTGCTTATAATATAATGTATGCAAATTAATCTCTTGATTCACTAATATGTTTAAAATGCTGAGAATCTAAGTGTTATCCTTAGATGGTGTTTTAGTGAGAACTTAAACTACTTTGTAGTTTAATCTTCTCTTGTTCCTCCAGCATTTCATTTCTATAAAAGTTCTTGCGGTATTCATTTTTTGCTTTCTACCCTTTTTATAATGAGACAATTTCTTTGCCGTTCAGATGATCTTGCTAAATGAGTAAGCTAAACAAGTGCCAGCCTTCATGTGGTAGAATAATAGTTAATCATAATCATAACATGACGTTTAAAATTTATAAAATAGTTTTCTTACATTATCTCCTTTGAGACTTACACAAACCCAGTGAGGAATTGAAAATATTATTATCTCCATTTTACATTTAGAGAAATTGGGTTTTAAAGACATTGTCCAACATTAATCAATCAGAACCAAAATGAGGATGAAAATCAAGTACTTGTTGATTTAAAAAATTGAGCCTTTTTTAGAAAAAAAATTAAAAACAATATACACCAAAAAATCAATAGTTAGTCACTGTCATAAAACAACAACAATAACAGCAACAAATTCATCTTTTCATATTTGTGGTTTGATTTATTGGAACATTTCCTGGGTTAAATACACATATCCATCTTGGCTTGTCATATATAAACCTGTCAGAACTCTGACTCTCTCTTAGACCTTCATTTATGAGAAATCAATAGTGTGGATTCACAGGAAGCATCATTTACTAAAGTTAACTCATTGTTGTAATTTGATGGCTTTCTATATAATTTGCACTCTTTACTCTCAGATTCAAAGCTTAGATCATATTTCTACTTGTTTTCTTATGACTCATCAAATACTCCTTTTATCACTTAATTAGCTATTAGGTCCTGGAAAAAAATCACACGATCATACTGAGTCTCAGTTTCCTCATTTGCCAAATGGGAGTGGGTGTTCAGGGCATGTGATCTTAAAGGTTTCTTCCATTACTAAAATCTTCTCATTAAGTTTTTCTCTTCACTGTTGCTGAATAGTTCTAATTCAGAGTTTGCTTGGTATGTACCCATCTAATTTAGGAAAATCAAATGTGACCTTAGTCTTCCTAGGTCCTTAATAGTATTAATGGTATAGAGATAAATAAACAACCAAGCAAATTAAAGGGAAAAAATCAGCTTCTTTGCTTTTTTATCATTAAAATGTTTAACATTATGATAATCAATCTTAAATCAATTACTGGGTAATTGCTGAGTCAATAGGAAATATTGTTAAATATTGATGTGTCTAAAAGCCCCATCAGAGTATATTGACAAGCAGATGAATGCAGGCATGCATGAGAAGAGGGCTGGACTCCCATTGCTTTGATGGAAAGCAGTGGCAGGCTAAGCCTTATTACTCCTGTTAGATGTGACAATCAATACCAGCTGCCTTTGCTCTGTCAGCATGGACCAAAGATAATGTCTCGGTAGTATTTCTATATGTTTCATTTTTACTAGGACATAGAGGACTAAACATTAACCCATGCATATATAGCAAAAATAATCTGGTTTTTCACAATTAAAGAAAATAAAAATAATCAAGGGAAAAGAATAGTCTCTTCAGCCAATGTAAATATGTATATACATATACAATGTATAGGTAATATACATATGTATTGATACAACTCAGGGAGGTATAAAAGTGAGCTATCATATTTTTCTGTTATCACTAGTCTATGGCTATGCTTCTATGTATGTATTATGAATTGAGCCCTTTTACTTGGATAGAAATTAACAAAATGGCTCTAAAGATTTGCCTAATATTCTGTGTAATCAGATAAAACTGGTACCCCGGTAATTACTCCCTGCCTTATATGGATATATTTATATTATATCTATCGCTATGAAACAAGAGTATATAAGTATGTGACTGTATATGAAAATACATATATTAAATGTATAGGAAACACAGTAGAAAATATGCATATGCACATATTTATGGTTATATGTACTATATATTATTACACACACATATATTCAGAGAGAGAAAAAGAGAGAGAGAGAGAGAAAGAAAGAGGGAGAGAGGGAGAGAGACAGAGACAGAAACAGAGACAGAGACAGAGAAAGACAAAGACAGAGAAAGACAGAGAGAGAATGAGGATACTTACAAGAGTCAGGGTAATTAGAAAACCACCAGGTAAGTCCTTGGAGTCAGTTTCTCCACATTAATCCAAATACAAGAACTCCTAATTCATAATTTAAACACAGAAGTTTAGTGGCAAATGTAGTCACATCCCTCTGCCCCGATACACATACACATGGCTAAAAAGAAGATACTTGGGATAATTTAAAGAATTTTGTTTTCTCTGATATGATGATTCAGTCTGATTTCTTCCTCTTTAATCCTGTGCCCAACTCATTTTCAGTTAGCAATATCTCTGTAAGAGATGTATGCATGTATTAATAGATAAGGTCTGTGGATGGTTCATATACCTATTGTAATAGTCCTTAATTATGTAGAGGTATTTACCTAAAATATTATTTTTGTATCAGAATGTTAATGTAAATAATTGGTATTTAGATTTATCCCAAACTATCAGATCCAAACAATTCCATCTCCTCTTCACCCAGAACTTTAGACTCTTTCCCTGAAACCACCCTGGCCTATAATCTTTTTCTACATCTCCCCTAAACTAGGCTTCTACCTCTTTTCTTGGCCACAAGCTACATGTCATTGCAAGAGTGCCACTCTTCTTCATTTTCCAGTTCCTTCTTTTTATATGTGCTTTTCCCTCATTCGAATGTAAGCTTCTTGAGGGCAAGGGCTGTCTTTCTTGTTAAATGTATCCTGAACTTTAGCACAGTTTGGCACATGGTCATTGCTTAATACATGTTCTTCCATTACACTCCTGCCCCATCTCCCTCTCTCTGTCTCCCTCTCCATCACTGTCTCTGTCTTTCTCTTCCCTTTATCTCTCTCTGTTCTCTGTCCCTTTCTCTGTTGGTGGTTTTGTGTCTCTGAATCCTCTATTCATCAATCATCTATGCGTTCAGTGCAAACATGTAGCCTCTGCTTTATATTTCTATATTTATATTATAAAACTAAAAAAATAAACAAACATCTATCTTTTTATATCCCTTATAAGCCACTGAAAGCAAAAGTTAAAATTCCATTTTCTTTTCTATCACCACTAAAATCATTGTTTAAAGTACTGAGATAGAAATGTGTTTATATGTGTGTTGAATGTAATTGTGTTTAGATTGTAGCATTCCTCCTTGAATCATTTCTAGAACCATTTTTGGTTTTGGAACTAAAAAAAGAAAAATAGAACACAGAAATAGAAAATAGGAAAAGTAAGATATTTGTGAAATTGTGTTGCTTCTGAATTAATTTCTGTGTGTATGAAAGGCACAGATTAGTAAACCATAAGTAACAAGTATGGCAACTTGATAAATCCCTTCATTTGTATAGCATTAAACAGTTTTCAGTTAGGTTCAATGATAGCATATCTGTTTCCTGGTGACCAGTTCTACTCTTCCCTCTGAACTTTGTTCCTGCATCACCAGCTTCTTATTGAACATTTCAAACTGGAGTCTTAGAGACATTGTAAACTGAACTCATTGTTTTATTTTTGTTTCAAAATTTCCTATTTCAGTATAATAACTCACTATCCTTCAAAATGTATAGGCTCACAACCACAGTATTATCTTTAATTCTGCTTTTTAATTTAATTTAATTTAATTTAATTCTGCATACTCTCTCACCCCACATATCCATTAATAGCCAAATCTTGCAGTTTTTTATTCTACAATATCTCATATCAAACTAACATAGCCACCACCTTAATTCAGACCGCTGTCACCTCTCCCCAAGATTACTGCACCAGCAACAGATAATAATAGATATATTATAGACAATAGATATGTAATCAAGAATAAATATATTTCCTTTTCAAGTCTTTTCAAGTCTTTTCTCACTCCAAGTCATCCTACACAGTCCTGCCAAAGTGATTTTCGTAAGATCAGAACTGATTAGGTGAATTCTCAACTTAGCTAACTCTAGTGGTTTCCTTACCAGGTTTACAATCTGTTACCAATCTATATTTCTAATATCATTGGACATTACTTTCTCGTCTTCACTCTTTACGTCCAGGAAAACTGAGCTTGCTCTGTTCATCACATAAGACATTTTTTTCTGCAATTTCTATGCCTTCTGATAATTAAATACTCATGCCTGCATTGTACTCCTTCTTTCCCTCTACTCAGATTCTCTTTTTCCCCTTAAGATGCAGTTTTATCACCTTCTATTGCATGCCTTTCTTGATTTCACTACAATTATGCCTTCCCTCTCAAATTACGTTATATTTAGCTATTTGTACATATACATATATGTGTGTACATATGTATTTGTTTACTTCATAACTATATCATCTCTCTCAAAAAGAATGTATTTGCCATCTCATCCATTAAAATATTATTTTCTTTCACTCTTTTAGTGGTATCCCCAATACCTAGTGTACCTAGAAGACAGTAGGCTCTTAAGAATATCTGATAGTTGATTTAAAGAAACTATTTAAGATACAATCATAGAGTTGAATTTTACTACTTTCTGGGAGTAATGGCCATTTTCTATCATTCCTTTTTATAAAGGCTGCCATTTCTAGAGGTTCTCTTGGATTCAGGCACAAAAATAGGAAATGCTCATCTCTCTGGCTTCTGACCTCTGTGAATAGATTACATTTTCTGTCAGTTTAGGGACTGTTCAACCTGTCAGTTCTAGTTGGTGACATTATTGGGAGATTGTATTTTTCCAATCATTTGAAGTATTAAAGTGGGGACTGTTCACTAGTCATAGATATTATAATTGAAATTATTCTTTATGTATAGGTTTATCTAGGTAACCATTGAGGCTCCTATTAATTCTTATTTTTTTTAATCCCATGAAATCTGTCACCTTCTCCCTTTAGTTCTTATGTACTTTATGCTAAATATCGGTTACTTATTTAAATCAAAATTACTCTGCATCTTCATGCTCCTTTGGATTGAATCAAAAGTTCTAGTCCTATAGTTATTTAAAGTTTATAATGTACTTTCTATAAAATACCCCAATAGTTAGTTAGTACATGTGTTATTATTAGAATTTTACAATTGAGAAACTATGTCCCTGGGAAGTTAAGCCACCATCATAGAGCTAATATATATTCAAAGGAAGAATTGAGCACAGATCTTCTTACTCTGATAATGGCACTTTAAGACAAATTGCCTTTCATAAAGCACAAAGTAAAATCAAGAATTGTCAGGTGCAGAAGCAGTGGTGTTATAAAGCCACTGGTGAAAATACAGAGCCAAAGTCTTTTTTGGGGCATGGGTTACTTTTTTTTTAAATTTCAAAAGCATTCTATTTATACTTGCTAACAAGGACAATTAATTGATAAATTATTGAAAACTTCCCAGATATGGAAAGAGGAAGACATGGGATCCTTCTTCCAACACTAACTACCTATATGACCATAGACAAATTGTTTCAAGTCTGTGCCTCAGTTTCCTCATAGGCAAAATGGCCAAAATAATAGCACTTCATTGAGATTTGTAAGAATAAAATTAGATTTATATACTTCCATATATATCTATAATATATCTGTCTATCCATCTCTCTCCCCTTCTCTGTCTTTCTCTGTCTCTTTCTGTCTCTCTCTCTCTCTGTGCCCATAGCATATCATGAACTTCCAAGTCCCAGTCTTATTAAAAAACCTATAAATGCAAACTATTTTCGATGCTGTTGTTGTCTTATTAGATGAAATTATAAAGATAATACATGCATGTCTATATAATACATACATGTATGTACACATACATATATGTCAGAATTTCAGTCCTAAATAAACTTAAAATATTTTGTTATCTTTAAAAAGAGACAAGAATTATATAGTTTGAAAAATTCAAGAACCAAATAAGAAAATGTATAAATTAAATGCTATCTATTTTAAATGTTATCATAACCTAAAGAATATTATTTGGTTTGGAAAACATAGAGAAGATAATTCATATGGATTATTGGAGTAGTTGAGGAAAGCTTTGTGGAAAAGGAAGTTTTATGAAATAAATAAGCATGACTGAAGAGGAACTCATATAAGCAAAGGTCTACAAGTAGAGAAGAATGTCTGGAGTGGAGAGTTTAAAGTCTGGTTCTGTAAATTAGAGTCAGATTACTGAAAGGATTGATATTCGACAGAAGAGCTTAGACTTGTCCTAGACAATCCACATAAAGACAGGTGTTGAGCATATGAATGGCACATAACAAAGTAGACTTTAACAATAACTTAAATGCTTTTATTTTTTATAGCATTCATATTTAATCTTCCTTTTACTTTCAGAGTATAATCCCTTATTAGAGAGAATTTTAAAAAGTAAAAAAAAAAGTTAAAGGAAACTACCACATTGAAAGGGTAGATAAATGGTCTGGGGTTAAAGTGACAGACTTAGAGTCATGAAGATTCTTCTTCCTGAGTTCAAATCCAACCTCAGATACTTATTAGCTGTATGGGCCTGGGCAAGTCACTTAACCCTGTTTGCCTCCATTTTCTCAAATGAAAAATAAGCCAAACCATTCTAATATCTTTGCCAACAATATCCCTAATGTGGTAATGAATGGTTAGAGCTGACTAAAAAACAATTTAACAACAAAATTTACAGTGAAAAAATCTGACAGTATCTACCTTATTCTATATCTATTGTATTCTACTTCAGCAAAGGAGGGGAGGAGATACCTTATTCTAGCTCTTGTTTGTGGTCCAAATAATAATTATTTCATTGCATTCAATTTCATTTGTTTAGTTGTTATTTTCTTCATGTCTATTGTTATCTTGATTCTATTTCCTTTTGTGTCATTTCATATTTCTTCTCATACCATTTTATAGAACAATAAAGTCCTATTATATTAATTTATCATGATTTGTTTAGATGTTTCTCAATCAATGAACATCAATAAAATAGGGCTTTATAAACATTAGTGTGCCAACTGTGGGCAGGTAAGACTAGATCAAAGAAAATTTAGATAGTATTTGAGACATATTAAATAAAATGAATGGGAATTAAGTTGTTTCCTCTTTTTATTAATTACAAATACAAAGATGAATTTTCTATTTATTTATAATAATAATAACTGAATAACTCGGGGAATGAGAGCTCTTTAGATGGCAGCTCTCAGTCTCCAAAGACTTCACAGTTGTAAACACCCATCAGGAAGATACGCTGGTGAGACCCATTTAAAGAAAGTAAACATGTGTCAAGTAAACAAATATGTATGACATTTTGCATGGAGGGAAATTTTCAGGTATTTTGCCTCTGTCTGAATTTGTACTTCATAAGGTCATTCCCAAAATACAACTTGTATACTGTAAGAAGGGAGGTTGTTGTACATTTCAAAATCTCATACTTTGACTTTCAAAATAATTTTAGAATTATCAAATTTGGTTTTCTTCCTATCCTTAAAATATCACACAAAACCATTTTAAGGTAAATAATAAAATCAATCTATTTTTAAGTCCATGATGAAATTTTGTTGTTCTTGTAATGGAAGGAAATAGAAAAAACTAAATGAATTTTATGGACTCTATTATAAGGAAGAAACAATTTTTCAAAATATTTGATTTATTACTCCTCATAGACAGTTTATGATAAATGACATGGAGTGTCCACAATATGTTAGGAGCAATATAGTACATATTATACAGTTATCATCCCCTGGTTCCACCTGCTTTCATGTTAACATGAGGGCATAGTAAAAGGCATTCAATCAGAGAAATAAAGAATTTTGTGCTGTCTCTCACTGATTTAGAACATATAAAATTGACTTTTATGAATCATATTTTTATCTTAATCTACTATTTGCATATAAAGCTATCCTGCAATGGATCATCTCTCATTTTTTGGGGAAAACTTGGCTTACCACATTTGTGCCTTTAGCAATTAGAACATTTTAAACATCTCTCAGACTTTGGTTGCTCCGTTGTTTAATTTATGAAAAACTGAGACAGTTTGGGTTTGTGTGTTTGGAAGAGGGAGAAGAGGGGGAGTTAGAAAAGAAAGGAGGACTTATTTCTTAAGCCTATAAAGCAATAATTTTGAATCATTTTAGTCATACAAATTTCCATTCTACTTTCATTTTTAGATAGAATATGAGATAGCATAGACAAGTAGATTAAGAGCTGAATTTAGAAGATTTAGGTTTCAAGTCTTTTATTTGATATATTGTATCTTGGGT
The DNA here is from genome assembly GCF_027887165.1 of Monodelphis domestica. Classification (NCBI taxonomy): domain Eukaryota; kingdom Metazoa; phylum Chordata; class Mammalia; order Didelphimorphia; family Didelphidae; genus Monodelphis; species Monodelphis domestica. Next base: position 471,555,282 of record NC_077228.1, read on the forward strand.
AAGGAAGTTACTTAACCTATGTTTCCTGAGTTTTCTCATTAGTATTTCCCTATCTACAGGTGGAGCTAAGATGGTGGTTTAATAGCAGGTAAAACTTGCAGCCACTCAGAACTTTCTTCCAAACTAATCATTACAAAGCATCTTAAAATGACAGAGATCAACACAGGGTGAGTAAAGGGGATCTTCCATTGGACAAAGCATGAAAAGTAGACAGAGTGAGGGGATTCCCACTCTATAAGGGGGCAAAACTGCATAAGTAACTACAAGCAAAGTACAGAAGTAACAGGAGAGAGTGAAAAACAAGCAAACACATCCAAACTTGCCCCCAAATGGAAATTGGCCATAAGTCCTATAGGAACTTAAGAAGAAAAATGGGAAGAAAAGTGGGAAAAAGAAATCGAAGTAATACAAAAGAAAATAGAAGTTTAAAAGGCAAAATTGCCTATATGGAAAAAGAGTCACAGTAATCAAATGAAGTAATAAGAAAATTGGAGACTAGAATTGACTTGCTGGAAGCCATGAAAAGCAATATAAACCAAACTGAAAAGGGAAATCAAAAGATTGTAGCTGAAAATCAGTCTTTAAAGACTAGAACTGGGCAATTAGAAACTAATGATCTCATGAGACAGAAAGAATTCATAAAGCAAAATCAAAAGAATGAAACAATGGAAGGAAACATGAACTATCTCATTGAAAAGATAACTGGCCCGGAAAACAGATCCAGAAGAGACAATTTGAGAATTATTGAACTACCTGAAAGCATGGAACAACAACCAAAAAGAGACTTGACTTATTACAAGAAATTATCCAAGAAAACTGTCTGATATTCTTGAATAAGAGGGCAAAATAGACATTGAAAGAATTCACAGACCACCCCCTATATTAAATCCCCAAAAGACAACTCCTAGGAATTTTATAGCCAAATTTCAGAGCTTCTAGGTCAAGGAAAACATACTGCAATTGGCCAGAAAGAGGTAATTTAGATATCAAGGAGCCCCAGTCAGGGTTACACAAGATCTTACAGCTTCCACATTAAAGGACCACAAGGCATGGAATATGATATTCAGGAAGGCAAGAGAATTGGGTCTACAACCAAGAATCACCTCGTCATCAAAACTGACTATATGCTTTCAGGGGGAAAAATATGGGCATTTAATAAAATAGAAAATTTCCAGGTATTCCTAAAGAAAAGACCAGAACTAAAGGAAAATTTGATGTCCAAATAAAAAAAAAGAGGTAAAAAAGAAATTGGGGGGGGGGGATTAAGGCCTTCCATAAGGTCAAATTAATTATGTTCCTATATGGAAAAAGGATATTTGTAACTCTTAAAAATTATTTTTATTATCATAGGAGATAGAAGAAATGTATAGACAGAGATTGTGGTATTAAGCCATGCAAGATGATATGTAAAAAGAATATGGTGGTGATTATACCACATAAAGAGGCATAAGTGAGGAGGAAGAATACTATTATAAGAAGGAGAAGAAGAGAGTAGTGACAGGTAACACTTAAAAATAACAAATTAAAAACCCTTAGAAAAAGACCAAATTTGAAATCTTAAAAATTGAAGATATTAATAACATTGAAAATAAAAGAACTGTTGAACTAATAAATAAGACTAGGAGCTGGCATTAAAAAATAAAATATTATTTAATCTAATTAAGAAAAATAAAGAAGAGAACCAAATTAACAGTATCATGAATGAAAATGTTGATCTCACCTCTGATGAAGAGGAAATTAAGGTAATTATTAAGAACTATTTCACCCAATTATATGATAATAAATATGGCAATCTAGATGAAATGGATGAATATTAAAAATATAAATGGCATAAACTAAAGAGGAAATAGAATACTTAAATAATCCCATATCAGAAAAAGAAGTTGAACAAGCCATCAAGGAATTCCCTAAGCAAAAATCACCAAGGCCAGAGGGATTCACACGTGAATTCTATTAAAGATCTAAAGATCAATTAATCCCAATACTCTACAAAGTATTTGACAAAGTAGGCAAAGAAGGAGTCTTACCAAATTCTTCTTATGGTATAAATATGGTACTGATTCCCAAGCCAAGACAACCAAAAACAGCGAAGGAAAACTATAAAACTATAGACCAATATCCTTAATGAACATAGATGCAAAAATGTTTAATAAAATACTAGCTAAAAGTCTACAGCAAATTATCACAAGGATTATCCACTATGACCAGGTTGGATTATACCAGGACTGCAAGGATGGTTTAATATTAGGAAAACCATGTGCATAATTGACCATATCGCAACCAACCTAATAGAAATCACATGATTATCTCAATAGATACAGATAAATCCTGTGACAAAATATAATACCCATTCCTATTGAAAACACTAGAAAATATGAATAAAAGGGATTTTCCCCCAAATAATAAACACTATTTATTCAAAACCAGCAGCAAGTATCATCTGCAATGGGGATGAGTTAGATGCCTTCCCAATAAGAACCAAGTTTCTGAGAGATTAAATGATTTGTTTATTCACAGAGCTAGTGGAATTGAGGTTGAATTTCGTTATTCCTTTTTTTCCCCAAGGTTTAGATTTTTTAATTGTTTTTAATTTTATTTTATAATATTTTATTTGATCATTTCCAAGCATTATTCATTAAAGACAAAGATCATTTTCTTTTCCTCCCCTCCCACCCCCCATAGCCGATGCGTGATTCCACTGGGTATCACATGTGTTGATTTGAACCCATTGTCATGTTGTTGGTATTTGCAGTAGAGTGTTCCTTTAGAGTCTCTCCTCTGTCATGTCCCCTCAACCACTGTATTTAGGCAGTTGTTTTTCCTCGGTGTTTCTACTCCCACAGTTTGTCCTCTGCTTATGAATAGTGTTTTTTCTCCTATATCCCTGCAGATTGTTCAGGGACATTACACCGCCACTAATGGAGAAGTCCATTACGTTCGATTATACCACAGTGTATTAGTCTCTGTGTACAATGTTCTCCTGGTTCTGCTCCTCTCACTCTGTATCACTTCCTGGAGGTCATTCCGGTCTCCATGGAATTCCTCCACTTTATTATTCCATTTAGCACAATAGTATTCCATCACCAACATATACCACAGCCATTCCCCAATTGATGGGCATCCCCTCATTTTCCAATTTTTGGCCACCACAAAGAGCACAGCTATGAATATTCTTGTACAGGTCTTTTTGTCCATTATCTCTTTGGGGTACAGACCCAGCAGTGCTATGGCTGGATCAAAGGGTAGACATTCTTTTATCACTCTTTGGGCATAGTTCCAAATTGCCTTCCAGAATGGTTGGATCAGTTCACAACTCCACCAGCAATGAAATAATGTCCCTACTTTGCCACATCCCCTCCAGCATTCATTACTTTCCTTTGCTATCATGTTAGCCAATCTGCTAGGTGTGAGGTGATACCTCAGAGTTGTTTTGATTTGCATCTCTCTGATTATAAGAGATTTAGAACACTTCTTCATGTGCTTATTAATAGTTTTGATTTCTTTATCTGAAAACTGCCTATCCATGTCCTTGCCCATTTATCAATTGGAGAATGGCTTGGATTTTTGTACAATTGATTTAACTCTTTATAAATTTGAGTAATTAAACCTTTGTCAGAGGTTTCTATGAAGATTTTTTTCCCAATTTGTTGTTTCCCTTCTGATTTTAGTTACATTGGTTTTGTTTGTACAAAAGCTTTTTAATTTGATGTAGTCAAAATTATTTATTTTACATTTTGTGACTCTTTCTATGTCTTGCTTGGTTTTAAAGTCTTTCCCCTCCCAAAGGTTTGACATGTATACTATTCTGTGTTTGCCCAATTTACTTATGGTTTCTTTCTTTATGTTTAAGTCATTCACCCATTTTGAATTTATCTTGGTGAAGGGTGTGAGGTGTTGATCTATTCCTAGTCTCTCCCACACTGTCTTCCAATTTTTCCAGCAGTTTTTATCGAATACTGGATTTTTGTCTCAAAAGCTGGGATCTTTGGGTCTATTGTATACTGTCTTGCTGAGGTCGCTTGCCCCCAGTCTATTCCACTGATCCTCCTTTCTGTCTCTTAGCCAGTACCAAATTGTTTTGATGACTGCTGCTTTGTAATATAGTTTAAGGTCTGGGACTGCAAGGCCCCCATCATTTGTGTTTTTTTTTTCATTATTTCCCTGGATATGCTTGATCTTTTGTTCTTCCAAATGAACTTTGTTATGGCTTTTTCTAAATCAGTAAAGAAGTTTTTTGGAAGTTCAATGGGCATGGCACTAAATAGATAAATAAGTTTGGGTAGGATGGTCATTTTTATTATATTGGCTCGTCCTATGCATGAGCAGTTAATGTTTTTCCAATTGCTCAAGTCTAGTTTTAGTTGTGTAGAGTGTTTTGTAGTTGTGTTCATATAGTTCCTGTGTTTGTCTCAGGAGATAGATTCCTAGGTATTTTATTTTGTCTAAGGTGATTTTGAATGGGATTTCTCTTTCTAGTTCTTGCTGCTGAGCTGTGTTGGAGATATATAGAAATGCTGATGACTTATGCGGGTTTATTTTGTATCCTGCAACTTTGCTAAAATTGTTGATTATTTCAATTAGCTTTTTGGTTGAATCTCTAGGATTCTTTAAGTAGACCATCATGTCATCTGCAAAGAGTGATAACTTGGTCTCCTCCTTGCCTATTTTAATGCCTTCAATTTCTTTTTCTTCTCTAATTGCTACTGTTAGTGTTTCTAGTACAATGTCAAATAGTAGAGGTGATAATGGGCATCCTTGTTTCACTCCTGATCTTATTGGGAATGCATCTAGTTTATCCCCATCGCAGAAGATATTTGCTGATGGTTTTAGATATATACTGTTTATTATTTTAGGAACTACCCTTCTATTCCTATGCTTTCTAGTGTTTTTAATAGGAACAGGTGTTGTATTTTATCAAAGGCTTTTTCTGCATCTATTGAAATAATCATGTGATTTTTGTTGGTTTGCTTGTTGATGTGGTCAATTATGTGGATGGTTTTCCTAATATTGAACCAGCCCTGCATCCCTGATATAAATCCTACTTGATCATGGTGGATGACCCTTCTGATCACTTGCTGGAGTCTTTTTGCTAGTATCCTATTTAAGATTTTTGCATCTATATTCATTAGGGAGATTGGTCTATAGTTTTCTTTCTCTGTTTTTGACCTGCCTGGTTTTGGAATCAGTACCATGTTTATGTTGTAAAAGGAGTTTGGTAGAACTCCCTCTTTGCTTATTATGTAAAATAGTTTGTATAGTATTGGGGTTAACTGTTCTCTGAATGTTTGATAGAATTCTCTGGTGAATCCATCAGGCCCTGGGGACTTTTTCTTAGGAAGTTCTTTGATGGCCTGTTGGATTTCATTTTCTGATATGGGATTATTTAAGAATTCTATTTCTTGTTCTGTTAGTCTAGGCAGTTTGTATTTTTACATATATTCATCCATATCACCTAAATTTGTGTATTTATTGCCATATAATTGCGCAAAGTAATTTTTAATGATTGCCTTCATTTCCTCTTCATCGGAGGTGATGTCCCCCTTTTCATCTTTGATGCTATTAATTTGCTTTTCTTCCTTCCTTTTTTTAATTAGATTGACCAGTACTTTGTCTATTTTGTTTGTTTTTTCAAAGTACCAGCTTCTTGTCTTATTTATTAAATCAATAGTTCTATCACTTTTGATTTTTATTAATTTCTCCCTTAATTTTTAGGATTTCTAGTTTAGTTTTCTGCTGGGGGGTTTTAATTTGATCGCTTTCGAGTTTTTTCATTTGCATTTCCAATTGATTGATCTCTGCTCTCCCTAGTTTGTTAATATATGCACTCAGGGATATGAATTTACCTCAGATTACCTCTTTGGCTGCATCCCAAAAGGTTTGAAAGGATGTCTCACCATTGTCATTTTCCTCGATTGAATTATTAATTGTTTCTATGATTACTTCTATAACTAAACGATTTTAGAGTATCATATTGTTTAATTTCCAATTAGTTTTTGATTTAGTTTTCCATGTACCATTACTGATCATTATTTTTTATTGCCTTGTGATCTGAAAAGGCTGCATTTATTATTTATTTATTATTTATTAATTTATTATTTATTCTTTCTGCTTTTCTGCATTTGTGTGCCTTGTTTCTGTGACCTAATGTATGGTCAATCTTTGTGAATGTGACGTGTGGTGCTGAGAAGAAGGTGTATTCCTTTTTGTCCCTATTTATTTTTCTCCATATGTCTATTAATTCTAATTTTCTAAGATTTCATTCACTTCTTTTACCTCTTTCTTATTTATTTTTTGATTTGATTTATCTAAATTTGATAATGGTTGGTTTAAGTCTCCCACTAATAGGTGTTGATCAATTCCTAATCTCTCCCACACTGTCTTCCAATTTTCCCAGAAGTTTTTATCGAATACTGGATTTTTGTCCCAAAAGCTGGGATCTTTGGGTTTATCGTATACTGTCTTGCTGAGGTCGCTTGCCCCCAGTCTATTCCATTGATCCTCCTTTCTGTCTCTTAGCCAGTACCAAATTGTTTTGATGACTGCTGCTTTGTAATATAGTTTAAGGTCTGGGGCTGCAAGGCCCCCATCATTTGTGTTTTTTTTTCCTGACCTACAGGAGCCCATTGCATTTTTTTTAAACCCTTACCTTCCGTCTTGGAGTCAATACTATGTATTGGCTCCAAGGCAGAAGAGTGGTAAGGGTTAGGCAATGGAGGTCAAGTGACTTGCCCAGGGTCACACAGCTGGGAAGTGGCTGAGGCCAGATTTGAACCTAGGATCTCCAGTCTCTATGCCTGCCATTGCATTTGTAATAGATCTAGCCATCAGATTTTTTTCCTTCAAATGTTGAGTATAATTTGTCCCCTTTCTACTTTCTTCCTGTTCCCAGTTTTCCCTTCGGAATACAAGCAGAATAATTCTCATTTCTCTTTTATTTGATGACCTTTTGAATATTAGAAGACAGCTAGCTCTATCTTGTTCTTATTATGTTTTCTTTTCTCCAGATTAAAAAGGCATACTTCATTCAAGCAATCTTATCATAATATGGTTTCTAGTACCATGCTCTCTAGATATGTCCCAGTTTGTTAATATCATTCTTGGAATATGGTACTCAGAACAGAACATAATACTTAACATGTGGACTAATAAGAATAAAATATAAAAGGCTAACAGCTTTACTTGTTATGTTTTCCTTTCAAGGAATCCTAAGATTAGGTTTTGAGGCATAGTTTTGACACATAATGACATGCCACTCATGACTCCAGGTAATTTTTATATACTCTATTCTGTAGTAATACTTTCAATATATTCTTTTCTTCAACTGATTTCTAAAGAAAATCAAATGTAAAATTTTACATATATCCTATTTAAATTTCATTTTATTAGATAATTGATTTAGTCTTTTGAGGTATTTTTTTGACACCAGGCCATTCATTCAATGTCTTAATTACCTTTAATCATAATTGAAATTTTTTATTTAATTTTTTAAAATTTTAATTGATTTATTATTCATGTTCTTTTCTTCCACTTCTTCCCCCCATAGCAAATGTGTAATTCCACTGGATTTTACATGTGTCATTGATCAAGACCTAGTTCCATATTATTAATATTTGCATTTGTGTGATCTTTCAGAGTTTACATCCCCAGTCATATCCCCATCGACCCATGTGATTGAACAGTTGTTTTTCTTCTCTGTTTCTACTCCCACAGTTCTTCCTCTGAATGTGGATAGTGTTCTTTCTCATAAGTCCCTCAGAATTGTCCTGGGTCACTGCATTGCTGCTAGTAGAGAAGTCCATTACATGTTGTATCCTTCTCTGTGTACAATGCTCTCCTGGTTTTGCTCTTTCCACTCTGCATCAATAACTGGAGGTTGTTCCAGTCCCCATGGAATTCCTCCAGTTCATTATTCCTTTCAGTAAAATAGTAGTGCATCACCAACAGATACCACAATTTGTTCAGCCATTCCCCAATCGAAGGGCATCCCCTCATTTGCCATTTTTTTTACCACCACAAACAGTGAGACTATAACTATTTTTGTACAAGTTGTGCCTTTGGGGCACAAACCCAGCAGTGGTATGGCTGGATTAAAAGGCAGTCAGTCCCTTAAAATCCTTTCATATTAGTTATCTTTTGCTTCTTCATATCATCTACAAATTTTAAAAGTATGAAATCTTTGTTTTCAGCTCAATAATTAATCCCATTGTTGAACACACACTGTAAATCAAGGTTGAAACACTGAACCACATTACTAGAGACTACCTTTCAAGTTTATATTCTTTGTGTTACCTACGTTAGGAGTCTGTTTACTCTTGTTTGGCAAAATCATAATTTTCAAATAATGAACTACTTTCTAGCTTTTTCAAACGGTCAGCAGGCAATGAGAAATATCGGTCCCTCCTCTGATCAGTCTAGTGCCCAGCTGCCAAACTGATATTCCTAAAGCCCAAGATTGATTATACTTCTCTTCTGAAAAAACAAACAAACATTAATGATTCTCTACTGCCTTTAGGATACAGCACTCACTTCATTTTGTTTTTTAAGCCATGAAGAACAGGATTTCAACATTTTTTTCCAGCCTGACCACACTTGACTTCACTCTTTGCTTTTTGCCAAGCTGTCATAATTATTGTTTTCTGTGCACAAGGAGGCACCTACTTGAACGGAAGAGTACATTCACTTTCCCTTTGATATGTTATAAAATGTATGATCCAGAAGGGATAACATTGCCTATAATTCTTCTCAACTGAAGAAAAGGTTGGAAAGATTTTGGTTGGAGCCTAACGTGATTATGCTGGGAGTAACAGGAATGGTTTGACAGTACAGAATCTTCTAAAGACTGTATTTTTCTCCTCTTTATCTGACTGTTCTTGGCAGGTGGACTGCGGCTCATATTAGTAATAATAATCGCCCAGCCTTTATAATGTTTATCTTATATGCTCCTAAAACAACATTGGGATATAGGCTCTATTATTATCTCCATTTTAGTGAAAAAGAAACTGAGGCAAACCAAGGTGAAGTAATTTGCCTGGAATCACATAGCCAGAAAATGTCTGAGGTAAGATTTGAACTCAGCTCTTCCTGATTCCAGGCCCAGCATTTTATCCACTGAATCACAGAGGTGATTTTAAATAATCAGAGGGAAAACCTGTAGGCATGATATGTCTCCTGTGCATCTCTTGCCTTTCAAGTAGAAAATCTACATTTCCTTATGTTATGGTATACCTAACATGATCCAGAAAAGGTGATTTGTACATGGATGTGTCTTTTGCATTAGTATTAAGAATTATATTCTTAACTGATAAAAACCATTTTAATTCATTTGTATTTTATTACTAAACATGAAATTTCCCCCAATATTTTTATTTCATAGTTCTCATTTAATAGCTTTATCTTTTTTCAAACAAAAATGTTTATTTAGTAGGATTTATTCTTGTAAACCATCTTTTTTTTTTTTAAGAAGCAAAGGTTTGCCTCTATAAACACGCTATTATTCATTGGCAAATAGGTAATAAATTAAAAAGAGTACATGCTTATCTGGTGGAGAAGAGAGCCTTTAACTGATATGGTGGGGGAGTATGAGCAATTCTCTTCCCAAGTAATTATCAGTTTAATTTGTTTTTAGTCCAACATTCTGTTTTGAAATTCATATGCTATTCTGCTGATTTCTTTTTAAAATACATGCAAAAATGTTTTTCCTAGTCCCTATTTTTCTTTGGATACTGGATTCCTCCTCTCCAAATCTCACACCCTCATGTAACTTGGATAACTTTTTTTTTGATACATATTTCACCCCCTTGTGAGAATGATAATGCTTATCATTTAAAGTAGAGGGAACAACATGAACAAATATATGGAAAGAGGAGAGACAAAACTGAGTAAATAATCATCTTTAACTGATGCATAGAGTACATAAATGGGACTAGTGTAATATTAGACAATACATTGCTATTTTTAAAGGAATCTATTAGCTATGTAAGTAAGTCCAATTTTAAAAGAGAATCTGTTTTTGTTGTAGCACTCTACACGCCAATTAATTAACTCATCCTAAAAAGTGGAAGTGGCAATCCATTGCTTTATTAACATTTTCCCTTCAAGTAGCTAGTGTTTAATAGATGTTTGTTGAATTAAATCTCCCAATACTACATTATAAAAATTAGAATGAGGCCAGCACCTTGAAAATATCATAGTTTAAAAATACAATATCAGCTTAGTAGAAAATTGACCACTTGATCAATTTAAAATGTGGTTGAATTTGTAACTGAAAAATGACTATGAAAATATAACAGTATAATTTTACAAGAATAGAAACAAGGAATCATACATTATAAAGGGCATCTCATTTCCTTTGATCCTCCTTTCTATTCCTTTAGTTTAATAATCTCATGAGAAACACCAGTTTTTATAACCTAACCAAGCAATAGCATATAAAAGGATTACGATAATGTTAATAATGTTTTATGATGCTAAAATGCCTGAAAGAACATCTTAAAGAAATTTATGAAGGCAATTACCTTTTATAGGACAGTGATAGTAATATTCTTCTAGGGTCAGGCAAGCTCTTGGTTGGCTGAGGGAAAAATGTACTGTCATTCATAAATGATTATTAAAGGAAATTTAAATTTAGTTCAACAAAAATTATTAAATTCCTACTATGTGCAAGCCAATCTTGGGTGCTGGAAATACAAAGAAAACAATAACTTTCCATGCTATCTAAGAGCTTACATTTTAATTAGAGAAACAAAAAATATAGGCATGCCCATCTTTAGGATATATGGAACAGTTTAGTGGTTATTCAGGCTTAGGATGGCAAGGTCTAGAGGTCCAAAGATCATCACAACAGCAAAGATTCTGGGGCTGAGTAGTCCTTAAGAAAAATGGATATAATTTGTGTAAAGACTTCTTAATGTGAAAATCCAAGTCATGTATGTAATGACTTTTTTTTGCAACACTATGATCTAATAAACTAAAACCACAAGCACTTTTGGCATCCTTGAACCCCAATTTAGTCCTACTACTATAACAACCCAAGTTCAAAATTAAATTGTTTTAATTATATTCAAAGTATATTCTGTAAGGGTGAAAAGGGGGTTAATTATAAAAAAAGGTTGGACTGGCGTATATTTAAAATAGGGTTGCGAGGAATTTAATTTATTCCAAGGAAATTTATTCATAATTTATTTACAAAATATAGAAAGAGTGAAGTAAGAAAATCAAAGAGAGGACAGTGTAATATATCTAGCCTAAGCACTAAGTAATTTACTCCTGGCCCTTGGCTCAACCCTGGCAGGGAGAGTCAGTCCTTAGCTGGAGAGGCCTCTGCAAAGCCAAGAACCTGGGGATGTCTCTCTCAAAAGGTAGGACTCTCCTGAGGCTAGTTTTTTTTTTTTCCAGAAAATCCTGGAAAGGAGTCAGCTTTTCCACTCACCACATGTCAGTTCAAAGGAAGAGATTTAAGAACAGCCTCACCAGAAACAGGGTCTCAGGTCCAGTCAGCAGATTCTTCACCAGCCTCCATCTTAAACTCAGAAATCCAGAAGAAGCCAAAGTCCAAGTTGAACTCCACTCAGGAAGTTGTATCTCCCTTTAAAAGACACATTCTTTTGCCTCACTTCCTGTGCCTTCCCCTAATTTTACATTTACCAATCACAGTTGAAGCTTTGCTTAGGACAGTCCATGGGGCAGTCAGTTTGATTCTGATTCGTCACCCACTATTGCACACCTGGGTCACAGACCACTCCACTTAATGATTAAATGGGATGTTTAATCTAAAAAATGGGCAAATCTCCCTATTCAACTGTAAGTAGAATTGTTTACACATTTGGTGATTAAGTCTAAAAATAGGCAGGGGAGTTAATTTCATTTTAACAATCAGGGGAGAGTTAATTTTAATCTTCACAATTCCTCTATATATGGTGAGATATGTAGGAAGAGAGAGAAACAAAACAACTAGACTCCTATTTTATTATCATCTCCTTTCAAAGTCAGTGATGTCACTGAATTTTCTTTGTAACAGAAACTTGGTTTAGAAAGAGTGGAAGCCCTAATCAGGTAAAGAGTAGTTAAGAGAGGTTTTATATGTATATATGTGTGCCCATAATACATATATTTCTGAAAGCATATAAATTCAATATTACAGAATATTCACAGAAATCATTGTCGGCAATCTTTTTAAGGAATCTATTTGGAAAAGATCTTATAGGACTGAAGCTAATCAAATAGCTATATTAAAAAAAAAAGAAAAACAAGGAAAAAGTTAATTGTTATAAATCATCATTAATTAGACTGATATGAATTCATATAAGAAAAATATACCCCAAACTATTAAATAGAAGGTTTCTGAACACTTAGAGAAATAATTATCTTTAGGAGCCAGCATTGGTTCACCCAAGAAAAAGTCATATGGTACTCATCAAAAATGGAAGAAGTTGAGTTTGAACACAAGCTTTCTGACTCCAAATTCAGAACTGTTTCTAAGGTACCCCTTTGAATCTATTTTGGATTCTGATACTAGTATGGCATTTGGGGTAGATGACCTCTAAATTGTCTTCCAGAAGAGAAAATATGTGTATAGAGTTTTGCAAACATTAAAATGCATGTAAACATTAGTGGTTATTACTGTGTTTTCCAACACCCAAATTCTATGACTGCAACTAATTAGCCAGTTTTGATAGTATAAAGTAACTGGGAAGTAAGAGTCAAAATTACTTCTCTATATCTTCTAATGTAATTTTGAAGAAAATTATTACATGAATGCAGTAAAATATACAGAGTTTCAGTGTTAAAATATTTTAAAATCATATTTGAAAAGATACAAGCTAAAAAACAAAGCTTTACTTTCAAATAACTAATTTGAAATTATAATATACATTTTACATTTCCTATTTACTTTAAAACATATTTTGAGCGTATTTTATTTTGAGGAAGAAGTAAGCCAGGCAATGTCAAATGAGCTTCCCTTTTCTCCCTCTCACTCCAAGCCAAATTCTCTAAGTGGAAGTGATTTCCTGGTTGTAAAGCACTAGAGGAGGTAGGTCCTTGACTTTTCCCAGTGAGCAGGTGCTAAATCAAGCATGGTTAAAGTTGTCTGGGAGCACTGCTCTCAAGCACTGACATTCACTATAATTCCAGCCACCCTTGTGGTTTCTGCCTGTCACAATATTATATCTTCCATTGTTTCCCTGACTCCCAGTCATACTCAGGATTTAGTTAGGTCTAGCCCCTAGACAAAGGTGATACACAGGGAAAATTTATTTGAAACCTGTCCTCACTAACTTTTGTCAATGGCATCCTTCTCCCTGTAAGTGGACTTTTTTGGCTTGACCTCATGTTGCCCTTTTTTCCCCAGCCAGTCTACTACTAATACTACTAACCCAGTATGACCCTTTGCCTTTTTATACATCTTCCATTCTAGGTTGTCTTTATTTTCCTTCTCAGAATTTGTCATAAAGTTCATTCCTCATTGATTCTTCTCCAGATGAAAGAATTTCTGCCTATGGAGGATTGATTATGTAAAGCCAAGGTAAACATTTGAATTCCAACAAATATTTTGTGGAGACAATGTTTTAGCAAAAAAAAAAAAAGCAGTCTCATAGGTCAGTAAGTTTTAAAATGTCATAGATTTTATGAGCAAGAAGGGACCAAGTCTAACCCAACATAGCAACATTGTTTTAAAGATCAGGGAAATGAGGCCCAGATATTTTATGCCAGGGCCACAGAGATAATAAGATTCAGAGACCTAAATTCAATACCCAGGACTCTGATGCCCAGTCTAAATTTTCCCAAAGAATTTTTCTTTTCTTTCCTTGCTTCCTTGCTTCCTTGCTTCCTTGCTTCCTTGCTTCCTTGCTTCCTTGCTTCCTTGCTTCCTTCCTTCCTTCCTTCCTTCCTTCCTTGCTTCCTTCCTTCCTTGCTTCCTTGCTTCCTTCCTTCCTTCCTTCCTTCCTTCCTTCCTTCCTTCCTTCCTTCCTTCCTTCCTTCCTTCCTTCTTTCCTTCCTTCCTTCCTTCCTTCCTTCCTTCCTTCCTTCCTTCCTTCCTTCCTTCCTTCCTTCCTTCCTTCCTTCCTTCCTTCCTTCCTTCCTTCCTTCCTTCCTTTCCTTCTTGCATCTTGGAATCAATACTGTGTATTGGTTCCAAGGCAGAAGAGCAGTAAGGGCTGAAATGCTTTCCATCTTGACTCAAATTAAAATAAAAAATATATATTAAAAAAATCTATTTTCTATTCATTCCATTTTTGAAAAAGAGAGAGACAGAGACAGAGAGAGAGGTAGAAGAGAAAGAGAAAGGGAGTAGGAGGACACTTGAAACAAATATGTATAACAAAGATAAACACTAAGCATCAGCATTGATTCCAAGGTAGAAGAGAAGTAAGGACTAGGCAATAAATGAGATTAAGTGACTTACCCATAGATATGAGAGCACTCTACTATGCCATCTAGCTTCTTTTTTTCCCATTTCTTATTAAAGTATATGATTTTCCTTTTTTTTTTTTCAGAAGGGTATAGTAGACAGAGAACTGGCCTCAGAATTAGGGAGACCTGATTTCAAACTCATCATCAGATACTAGCAGTGTGACCTTAGTAACCTCTATATCTCTCAGTTTCCTCATTTGTAAATTTTGTAAAAAATAAAATATTTTAAAAATACATCTAGGTGCTGAAGTGGAGAGAATATTGGCCTTGAAGTCAGGAGGATCTCAGACACATGAGTTTTGTGATCCTAAGTAAATCACTTACCCCTGTTTGCCTCAGTTTCTTCATCTTGAAAAAAGATCTGGGAAAGGAAATAACAAACCACTCTCATGTCTTTGTCAAGAAAATCCCAAATGAAGTCAGGAAGAGTCAGACAGTAGTAAAGAATGAGTCAACAACAACAAAACTGTCATGTATACCCCAAGGTTGTTGTGAGGTTAATATGAGATAATATTTGTAAAGGATTTTACAAATCTTACAGTGCTGTATAAATGCTAATTATCATTATCAGTCTTAGTTAATTCATGCTATTGTAGATCTTTTGGATAAAAGTTCCACAGACAGAGATTGAATTGAAATAAATTAGTTAGAGAGTATGTAGCAAGGTTACGGGGTCTGTGATCTGGTCATGTTCACCTGAAATGTTCATGGCAACTTGCTACTTGAGTTGTACATTTATTTTACTTTTAACCTCATCAGCTCTAGAGAAATCCACAGTTATAGTGTGATAATTTATTTCTCATTAATGAACTTGCAATCTTCATCTCATTAATTAAGTAACTGGAGGACCCACCACTATTAGCTTAATGAATTTCAGTTCATTAAATATTAAATGCATATTTAATATTTATTCAATATATAAAATTATGAGTAATTATTCCTGGCAAAGGGGGTTTCCCCAGTTCATGAAATATTAAATATTCTTTCATGAACTGTGGAAGAGGCCTTTTGCCAAAAGTAATTACTAGAAATTTTTATCTTTTTATAAGGTTAAAATACAAAATATATAAAATGTATTTAAAATAAAAAATATATATGCTACTCATATTATTTTGACTAGGATAAATATCATAGCATAAGGCACCTCAAACCCTTGATACACCAGGAGATGCCTTTTCACTTCTCTGGACATTCATTCTTATATTATTATTCAATTCATTCTAGATATTAAAGAAAAATTCTTTAAAATCTTCCTTGTATTTTTTTCAAGGTAATGGTTAAATTCAAAATCTTGGTAAATAAATTATGTGAGATCTTTTCCTCTGTCTGCTCTTCCATAATCACAGGATTTTTTTCCCTAAAATGCACCATCCTTGTCAGTTCTCATAGGCTCTTCAAACAATTCTTTTATATCATTTAAAAAATAATACTACAGTTACACTGGTTATTACAAGGAAGATGTTTCTCCTCACCTCCTTCCTTTGTGTGTCATTACAAATTGTATGTGACAGATTTCCAATAGATACTAATGGATACAGCAATACAGATGCAACATATGTCTTTTCCTTGACTTCATAGAGAGAAGTACTACAAAATAAGTCATTTCTCAAATGAATTTTTAAAACTGTCAGCAAAAAGTGTTTTTCTCAAAATTCTGCTTAATCTATTTGGCTCTTAAAGCTACAGCAATAGTATCTGTAAGCTTTGTGAAATAGTTTTTTTGAAACACTACATTCCAAAAATATGCCTTCTAGGTAAGGGAGAAAATTCTGGAGAGATAGATGGGTTATACTATATCTAAAACTATCTATCTATCTATCTATCTATCTATCTATCTATCTATCTATCTATCTATCTATCTATCTATCTATCTATCTATCAATCTATCTATCTATCTATCTATCTATCTATCTATCTATCTATCCATCTATCTATCTATCTATCTATCTATCTATCTATCTATCTATCAATCTATCTATCTATCTATCTATCTATCTATCTATCTATCTATCTATCTATCTATCTATCCATCCATCCATCTATCTATCTATCTATCTATCTATCTATCTATCTATCTATCTATCTATCTATCTATCCTATAGGTGGGTTTTCTGTTCCTTCAGGTCCCACATCAGGGAGCATTCTGAAGGTAGGAGCATTGAGCAATGATGATCCACAAGTCTGCTTATATTCCTTAAGATCTTAATGTTAGATCTACATTAAATGGCAACTAGAAATAGCCTGATAGAATAACAGCCAACTTTACCAGGAGGCAATTCTTTCAGGAGTATTATCTAAAAATATTTACAGTGGGCTGCTGGGTCGCTCAGTGGATTGAGAGCCAGGCTTAGAGATTGGAGGTCCTATGTTCAAATCTGACCTCAGACACTTCTCAGCTGTGCGACCCCAGGCAAGTCACTTAACCCCTATTGTTTAGTCCTTACCACTCTTCTGCCTGCCAGAATGTAAGGGTTTAAAAATAAATAAAAATATGTACAAAATTTCCATAACTTAAAAAATTATTAGGGGAAATATAGCTGTCATTGACTTTAATTTGTGAAACATTGGTGAGATGTATCATGTTAGAATGAAAGAGCTTTGGACTTAACAAGAAAGCATGAGTTCAACTGCTGCTTCATACTTACAATCATTGTATGAGGAAGGAGTCTTTTTTCTATTATAATTCTCTTTATTTTATTTTTCCCTGATTACATATGATATAATTTTTATAATATTTTCTGACATTTCCAAATCATGTTTTATTTCTCCTTTCTTCCCTTCCCCATCATCAAGAATGCAGTTAATATGATACAGGTAATACATCCTATCATACAATACACATATCCATATTCCTCTTGTGAAACAAGGCACATACTGCTTCCACTAGAGAAAAATTAATATAGGAAATAAAATGAAGAATGGTATGCTTCTATCCAAGTTCAGACTCATCGATTCCTTCTTTGGAGAGGCATTCCTTTTTTCATCTTGAGTCTCAATGTTGTCTTGGATTGTTGCCTTGTTGTTAACAACCAAATATTCACAGTTGATCATCATATACTATTGTTGTTACTATATACAATATTCTTCTGGTTCTGCTCACTTCACTTTGCATCACTTCAGATAAGTCTTTAAAGGGTTTTCTGTGATTATCTTTTTCATCATTTCTTTGGACACAATAGTCTTCCATTAAAATCATATACCACAACTTTTCCCACCATTCCCCATTTGATGGACATCCTTTCAGTTTCTAGTTCTATGCTACCTTAACAAAAAGCTGCTATAAATATTTTTTGTATAGATATATCCTTTTCCCCTATCTTTAATCTTGAGAGACAAATAAAGTAGTTGTAGTAAGATCCTAAACTCTCTAAATTGCCGACATATTTCCAAGATTATAAACTGAGTTACATATGGATCATAAATTGTGATTGTGCAAATTATTTGTTACACATCCTAAACACAGATTCATTTAAGTACTGAACTCAGAATCAGAACCTAGGTTAGAGTCCTAGCTCAGTCTCAACATCCTCTGTGACTTGAGCAAATGATGTAACATCTCTGAAACAGTTTCTTCTTAAAATGGAATTAATAACTGCCCCACTATTTATCTAATAGGGCTGTTCTGAGAACTTTCTTTTCATAAAATCATAAACATGTGAATTATCATTCTTAAAAATAATTTCTGACATTTTAGTAGATTTTATATATTTCTATCATCAAAAGCACTGATGCTGAGGAATCAATGACTGCATATTCTCAAAGGGGAACCTGTGATGTTATGGAAATGATCATTATGAATCTTTAAGACTAAAGTCTGATAGAGCTGCACATGTTTATACCTTGATAAGCATTGTTTTACAGTGGATTACATGGTTCACTGAGCATCAGGAAGACTTGGGCTTGTATTCTACCTCATAAGGCTAGCTCTGTGATTCTGGACTAACTGCTTCATGTCTCTGTGCCTCTTCATTGGAAGTTTCCTCACTGGGAAACTGAGCAATGATTCATGCAGTATATAACATTTAGGTAGGATTTCTCAAAAGAAAATCACTTTACAAACCTTAAATTGCTATACAAACATGGCCTGTTACAGATTGTGGAAAAACTGTTCCTTTTAATAACACTGATAGTTAAGTACAGTGACCAGAACTCAGGAAGACTGGAATTCAAATCCTTTACAGCTTTATGATCTTGGACAAATCACTTAATCTCCATCTCAGTTTCCTCAAGGATAAAGTGGGGATGGCAATAATACCTCCATCCTAGAATTGTTTTAAGGATAAAAAGGGATATTTGAAAAATGCTTTGTCATCTTCAAGTACTATATAAATATTAGCTGTTATTATTATCACCCTACTTTCCATCTATCTGTCTTATATTGCTGTAACATGAGCCACATATTGAGTCTAGTTGAAATTTTATAATCCACTTGCTCTGGGTTAAAATCTTCCTTTTAAACATTTTATGCCACATACGAAATAAGATTGCCTAGAAAACACATGAAGAGCTAAAACATGTAAGAATGCAGAGATTCAAAAAGGCAGCTGTTTATTTTAATAATACCAAGAAGTTCTGCTTTTAAAAAGATGATGTATCTAGGTCATCTCCAAGGCCAAGCACATTGAAATAACTTATTTTGTGAGGATCTAAACCAGGAAAGTTTGGAAAACCATGAGAGACCAGTAGAGTAGGAACAAGGAAATGTTCTTAGAGTCAAAAAGGGGAAAGGAGGAAATTCCTGAACTATGGACCAAGGAAGTTGATACTGGATCCTAGAAAAAACTCTAAAACATCTTAGATAAACAGATGGTGTTTATAGTACTCAGAAAGGAAAGCAGTAGCCAGCGTGGGTTCCGTAAGGAGAGGTCATGCCAAAGGTAATCTCATTCTTTTTTGGAAGGGTTAGTTGTCTGGCAAATTAAGGGAATGGTACAGATGTAGGACATCTGTCTTTCAGAGCATTTTAGCATTTCACCAAGTTATTTCATGTAAAATTTTGATGAAATAGGTGCCTGATGGTAGCACAGCTGGGTAAATTTGTAGCTGGTTGAATAGCTCACCCAAAAGTTGGTAAATGGACACATAGTTTGGCAGCAATGGATATTGAAATGGTCCAAGGGAGTTAGCTGATTAAATATTCAATACAAGCCAGCGCTGTGATAATGCTTTGCATGATAGCTTGCACATAGTAGGTACTCAAAATATATTTGTCAAATAAATGAAACAAAGATTTTAATATATTTCTATTTTGATATTAATTAAAAGACAGGTCAGCATCATCAATAGGAAGCAAACTGTAGAATCAGGAAGTCCTGGGATCAAATCATGCCTCTGCCACATGCTGGCTATTTGATATGTCATTAACCTCTCAGAGCTCTAGGCAACCCTCTAAGGCTGAAAGTTGCAGAGAAGGGGCCAATGTGAATTGGTAGAGGGAGTTTCATCACCAAGACTTCCCTGTGCCAGTGAATTAATGGTTCCATTCTCTATCCTTATCAATGAATCAAAAAACTTTTCTCAAACACTTACTATATGTTAAATACTGTGCCAAGCACTGAGGATGCACAGAAAAAAATTAAAAGGAACATTGCATCACCTTCTCATAAAGAAGCCTACATAGTGATAATTTATACACATAAAACACATATTATATAATATAATCCTAAAGAAGGTGAAATGACTAGCATTTTTGAAGATTTGTAATGTCTCCTTTGGGTGACAGTTTAATCTGAGTCTGAGGATGGGAGGAATTCTGTTTATTATTCTTAATTTATTTTTAATTAAAAAGTATTTTTTTCTTTTTTTAACACACCCTCAGTCACCTCCACTGAGGGAGGGGAAAGGGAGGACAAGCAGAATTTTTAAAAGAAATATAGCTATCTAAGAAAATAAATTTCCATATTATTCATGTCCAAATATGTCTTCTTCTGTGTACTTAGGCCATCATCTCTAGGTAAGGAGATAGGGAGCATGCACCTTGAGTCTTCAGGAATATTGGTTGATTTATTGCTCAGAGCTCAGTGTTGATAGAGTTCTTAAATCCTTCAAAACTTTATTTTATAATAGTGTTTTTGTAGAATTAATTTTCTGAGTTCTGCTCATGTCATTCTTCAGTTCATACCAATCTTCCCATGTTTCTTTAATATTTCTAATAGCATATCTTTCTGTTTATTTGCTCTAACATTCCCCATTGAGGGAAACTGCCCTTTTTTCTGAGTTTGCCACGAAGCCGTTACAAATATTTTTTTTTACATATAAAGGTGGTTTTCCTTTTTCTTTCACCTCTTTGGACTATAATCAGAATAGGAATAACACTGAGAAAAACACTGTTAATATTTTTGGAATAGTTCCAAATTTTCTTCTAGAATGGCAGGAATAATTCATAGTTCCTCCAATAGTACACTAATGCCCCTGAATTACCATAGTCTTTCCAACACTGATCATTTTGATTTTTTTTTGTAAACATTGCCAATATGCTGGGAACCCTGAGGTTGCTTTAATTTGCATTGTGTTAATTTGCATTTCTTTAATTATTAATCATTTGAGGCTTTCTATAGCTTGGATTTCTTGAAAACATTCTGATCACATCCTTTGACCATTTGCCTATTGGAGAATGACATTTATTTTTATAAATTTAAATTGATTCCTTATATGTCCTAAACACAAGATAGTTATCAGAGAAATTTGCTGTGAATATTTTTCTCCTTTTGTTTCTTTCTGATCTTAGCTAAATTGGTTTTATTTTTTGCAAAACCTTTTTTAATTTGACGTAATTAAAATTGTGCATTTTATTTCCTATGATCTTTTCCATCATTTGTCTGGTCATAGATTCTTCTCTTATCTATAGGTTGAAATGATAATTCTTTATTTGTTGTAATGTAACTTTTATATGTAACTCATATTTCCCTTTGTGATTTATCTTGTATATGTTGTGAGATGTTGGTCTCTACATAGTTTCTTGCAAATGTCATTACAGTCATTTTCTCTGTCAGAGTCTCAATTTTCTCCACCGTGGTTTAATTTTAATCAATACTATCAGAGTAGGAAAAGTTCTTAGAAAATTCCACAATTTGTAAAATTCTCTAGTAATGTGTATTGGAAGTAGGACAGGACTGCAAGACTGACTCTAGTTTCTGCTTTCCTCAATAATTCTTAGATTAAGAAATCAGCAGTTTCTCTGTCATCTAGGCCCTCAAACTACCTTTTCCAGACCTTATCTACATTTCCTATCAGCTTAGAGTTCTAACCTAGGGTCCAGGAAAGAATGATGAGCTGAGAACACAGGACAGAGCCTTGCAGTATTTTCAGAATGTTAATCAGGTTCATCTGCACTACTGTGTACAGTAGGGCCTTGTTTTATGCAAACTCAATACAAGTAAATTCAGAACTTTTCATGGTAATTAAAAAACATAAGGGCAGAAAAATAAGTAAAATAAAAACTTTTCATTATGCACTAAATTCATACAACTTTTCCAAGTGAAGGAATAAAGTCTTATAGCATTCTGTCCAGTCATACTCATTCTTCCTCTAAGAAGTGTTACTGTGAGTTATTACATTTTTTGAGTCAAACTATTAGCTCCTGTCTCTGTCCATAGTTCTCCCTGTAACAAGTCATGTCTGAGTCAAAGCAGTGCTTCTCCCTGTTTCTTTAAAACTATTTAGTTATTAATAATGGCTGCAAAGCACAAGAATTGTTATCCTGGTATCTCTGGTAAGCCTAAAACTTTTAGCAACTATCTCATTTGATGCTCCTAATAACTCTCTGAGATAGGTGTTATTATCCCTTTGTGATATTAGAAAATTAGGCCATAAAGAGTTTAAGTGACTTAGCTAGGGTTGCATATTTGGTGTCAAGACTAGGTTTGAATTCAGGTTTTCCTGATTCCAGGTCCAGTGGCTACCTGTTGATCCACCAACTGCTTCCCAGGATGGCCTTTTTTCATCTTTGCCAATTTCTTTTTGCCAGTGGGATGGGTTCTCAGAGTTATTTTGATTTGCATTTCTCTTAGTATTAGTGATTTGGAGCAATTTTTCATATGTAAAACTACACTTATTAAACATTATCTACCTTTTGTTTAATTTATCATAGGGATACTTATTATCAGTAGTAAACATTGTAATAATAATGCTTTACCTTTAGCTAATTTATTTTTAGAAATATGCCAAAATCTAGATTAAAATACTGATTCCCTTTTATTCAGCATTTCTATTTTTAAATAACCAAAATACTTTTAGGTGTAATTGCTTATGAATTGGCAAGGCAGTGACCTAGAAATAGGTACAAAAATGAAGAATAGTGGCAGAATGTAGAACTGACTCTTCCAAAACTCTATTTGTTTCTCTTTAGCTTTTAAATGCTATTCAACAGTTAGTCACTGGAATGTTCCTTCCCAGTGGTAATAGACAATTTTTTTTTCAGTAGAGTGGAATCATAGGTTGGGCTTAAGACTGAAATAAGTAGACAATGAGTAACAGTCTAAAGAAGAATTTTTGTATCTATCACTACTTTTAGGAAAATAAATTTCTTCTTTTGGAAGCATGACAAATTTGTGTTTAAATAAATAGTACTTTTCTAATTGCAGGAAAATTGCTATTTAATTTGAGTTGTGAATGTAATTCAATATAAGTTTTTTAATGAGACATATTAATTCTCCAAATGCAACTAATTAATAAATAAATAGTTGAATATTTTTCTAGTTACATTTCCTAAAATTGCAGTTGAAACTTAAGAGAGCAGAAGGAAAGCATCCAGGGCTTAGAATCTGGGTTTACAGTCTGACAGTTTCTAGCTATGTGATTAGATGCACCTATCTAAGCTATGAGAACTTTACTTTCCTCATCAATTAAATGGGAATACAAACACCTAACATCATAAGGCTATCACAATAAGGTTGATACCAAGATCAAATATTATAAAGCAGATACTTTGCTAAATTGTCATCAGCTATTATTATTTATTTCTAAAGACATATAACAAAAGACTCCATGCCTGCATTTCCTCTGAATTTTCATGAGGCAATAAAGGGCAAAATGATATTCTCCTTGAGATAGCCTGTATTTTTCTTTATTGCTAAATTTTTAAGGAGATACAAATATAGTTCCAAGCATGTAACACATGGTGATAGTTATTTCCTTCTTGTCATCTGAAAGCTGAACAGAAAACAAGCCATAGATGGCTCTCCCATGCCAAAAAGTCTTTGAGTATACTTCTGGGAACAAAGACCATTCAACCAAGAATTGATGGAGTTTGTTTCCAGTATGCTGACCACTTGAATGATTCATTGGAAAATTTTTTTAAAAATTAATTGGTGCATTGAAATCAGAGTAATTGTATTAAAATATTCATGCTATAGTCATACTCAAGTTACATGGGGGGATAGAATTCCTCCAAAATAATCAATTTTCTATCAATCATGCCATTGTAAAATCAGAGAGGGAATTCCTACCAAGGTTTGACAATAAAACAAATTGCTAATAATAAGAGAAATGTGAATCAAAATAACTCTGAGGACTCATCCCACTGGCAGAAAACTGGCAAAGATAAAAAAGCCATCCTAGGAAGCAGTTAGCGTTGCTGCATATAGGCTACTGGACCTGGAGTCAGGAAAACCCAAGGTCAAAACTAGTCAGTGACACTAAATGTTTTTTTTTTCAAAGTCTAGCCAAATATAAATACCACAAGAAAGGAAACTAAAATCTTTACTATTGAATTAATCCTAAATATTTTACAAAAGAATCCATTTTTATACTTATTATTCATTTTATTGGTTGATGATGATTGGACTCCACAGTGTCTTCCATTTTGGATGATAGCCTCAGAAGAAGCAAGATTGAACCCCCTCCCCCCATATTTTCAGGAGCTGGTACTTACTTGCTTCAGAAGAATTTTAGGAAGCCCTTCCTTCTCCAAAAACATCTTTGGATTTGGGGGAGAGAAATGTATGCTAGAAGTTTGTATGGTACCAAGGATTTATGTTAATATTTTAAATATGACTAGTTCCTTCCTTCTTTAGTTCAGACAGGAACATCTTCTCTCCCTCTTCCTCCCCCTTCCCTATACCAGCAATTAAGTGTACAGTTTAAGTGTCCTCTGGGATTAAGCCTGATCATTATTCTTATTTAATTTAATCAAATCACCCCAAATCCAATAAATGTAAACATTTGTTTTGATTGAGGGAAAGAAGGAATGAAATATCAAATAGACACAAATTCACATATGCGTTCTTACTTGAAACCTTATACTAAGGGTGTGTATGTGACTATAAAGATGCTTTGTACTGAGTACTTAATTTATTCTTACTAGGCAAGGTTGAAATTCTCCATCTTTGAAATATCACATATGTTCCATAATGTTCTTAGTTAAAATAGTTTTCAGGGCTCATGTTGAACTCATTAAATGTAACTAAATTTCTACTTTTAATTTTTTTACATTTATATCATTTTGAATAAAAATGTACAATTTTATACTATTTATATAACATATACTATAATATATGTTATATATTATCCTATGTAAATTATATTACTATATTATATACTATATTCTATAATATACTTTAATATTATAGTATATTATATATTCTACTTTCTACTTTTAATTCTACTTTTAATTTTTTACATTTTACATTTATATCATTTTGAATAAAAATGTAAAAATTTTATACTATTTATATTATATCATATATCATATTATATTATATTACATTGCATTGTGTTGTATTATATTATACAATTTATCGATATTTAATAGACATATTTAACCATGAAAGCCTATAATACAAAGGGAAATAGTGTGAGCCTCATTTCTGCAATGAACTAATGGAGCACATAGTATCACAAAGGATAAATAAGCTTGCATCAGTGGTTACAGGCATTGTAGAAGGAATATCCGCATCACTAAGTTGATGGATTCTTTTGTGGTTTTTGTTTAGTAGTTTCAGTTGTGTCTGACTCCTTGTGACCCCATTGGGGATTTTCATGGAAGACATAGTGGAGTGGTTTTCCATTTCTCTCTCTCTATTCATAATTTTATTGATAAGGGACCGAGGCAAACAAGGTTAAGTGATTTTCCCATAGTCACACAGGTGATTTAAACTCATGAAGATGGGTCTTTCTGGTTCTAAGCCCAGTCTTATACCCACTACAATGCCAAGCTGCCCAAATCCTTTTGAGTATTCAAATATTATTAATTCATTTATCACTTTATTTAGTACTTCCTATATGCAGACTTCAGTGTTAGGTGCCTAGGAGATTTATAGAAGACATTTTCTTTAAGGAACTTACCAATTGACAAAAGAAATAAATATACAAATAACTGCAATACAAAAGATTATGTTAAACTCCTTAAAATGAGCTTTGCAAGTACCAAGCAAGAAAAAAATAATATTTTCCTTCTTTAAAAAAATATTTTGGCATCACTCAGTCCTGCCAGTGTGTGCTGGCCCCCGGGGGTCGGGGTGGGGGTAATTAAGGGAAAAATACTCCCTATCACACCTAGCACCATGGCATCTGGAGTGGAAGTCTTGCAATTCCAGCTCCCAGGGCATGAGGCTGCCACCCTTCGAAATATGAACCAGCTCCGGGCAGAGGAGCACTTCTGCGATGATGTCACCATGGTAGCTGACAGCTTCAAGTTTCGGGTCACAAGATAATCTTCACAGCCTGCTCCCCATTTCTTCATGACCAGTTTCTCCTCAATCCCAGTTCAGAACTACAAGTGTCACTAATGCACAGTGCCAGAATCGTGGCTGACCTCCTCCTCTCCTGCCATACTGGAGCTCTAGCGTTTGCTGTCCCTGACATTGTCAACTACCTGACTGCAGCGTCCTACCTCCAAATGGAGCATGTGGTAGAAAAATGTAGAAATGCTTTGAGCCAAGTCATTGATCCCAAGATTGACCTGAAAGAGGATGGAATTGGTGGAAGGAATGGATTAACTGGACTCACTTCTACCAAGTCACTCCTCCCACTTGCCTGAACCCCAAAGCCAACTCCCAAGCCCCCACCTCCACCTCCTCTTCTCCGGCCAGTGAAACTGGAATTCCCCCTAGATGAAGACCTTGAACTAGAGGAAGAAGATGAAGAAGAGGATATGTCAGATATCTGCATTGTCAAAGTGGAATCAGTATTGGAGGTGGCACAGAGGCTTAAGCCCCCTGGAGGGAGCCTTGGTCTTGGGGGGAACCTTAACCTTGGAGGGGATCTTGGCCTTGGAAGAAGTAGTGGACCCCTCATCAATGAGGTTGGAGAAACTATTGATGCCCCTGATGGTAGCACAGCACCTCAGGGGGTAGGGAAGGCCTCTTACAGCCTGACAGAAGACACAGAGGGGGGACAGTCTGTTGATGTTTCCTGGAGGTTGAGTGGGAGAGGGCATAATACTCGGGCTGGGAGATGAAGTCCTGGCAGCAGCCACTATGTCCCGAAGCAGTGGAGTTAGTGGGAATTATGGGGGCATCCAGAGCCCTATCTAGGGGGCTCTCCCGTGGGTAACCCACTGAAGAACATCAAGTGTACCAAGTGCCCAGACGTGTTTCAGGGTGTGGAAAAGCTTGTGTTCCATGTGAGAGCTCAACACTTCATCCTTATGTGCCCTCAATGTGGGAAGCAGTTGAACCATAGCAGCAACATCAACCATCACATGAATGTCCACCGAGGTGTCAAATCACACTCCTGTGGTATTTGTGGCAAGTGCTTCTCGCAGAAGTCTACCGTACAGGACGACCTCAATCTGCACTCTGGGGCTCGGCCGTACCGTTGCTCTTACTGTGATGGGCATTTTGCCCATAAACCTGCCATTCGATGGCACCTCAAGGAGCAGCATGGCAAGACCACAGCAGAGAACATCCTTGATGCCAGTGTGTCAGAGCTGAATGCCCTCCTCCGCTGGTTGGAGGAGGGATAACTAGGGGAGGGAAGGGGGTGAGGTGAGGAGATTGCTGGTAGAAGGGGGTAGTGACCTCTCTTCCAGAGAGAAGGAAACTGAAGGGGAGAAAGGGCTTTTTTAATGTTTCCCAGAGGGTTAACATACATGCTATAGTTAAAGGTAGAAGTGTACAAAGTTCAGGGCTTCCTTGGGGGAATAAGAAAGGGTTAGACCTAGCTAAGGAGATTATCAAAGATAAAGTTCCTGTATTTTAGGATAAAGACACAAGGTGGGAGGGAAGACTTTTTTTCTGGAAGAGGTAGATTTTATTGAGATGAGCATGTGAGTAGTAAAAAGATAAATGGAGGAAAAGAGGGTTTTATTATAGGGTAAGGAAGCTATAGAGAAGACTCTTTATCAACTCAGTTGGGTTAGGGTGGGTAGGAATTGGGAGGGAATCTTACCAAAGGTATTTCTGTCTTTTGGTGGGAATAGAGCAGATTAAATTCTTCAATTCTTAGAGGGGAAACTTTTCGGAAAAGTTTAGTTAGTCCCTGGGAGGAAGGGTTAGATAATTTTTTTTAGGCATGCTGGGGAAGAGGGGAGGGGGACAGGACTTTTGTCTCAGGAGACAAAAAAGTTACAAATGGTAACAAAAAAGAAAGAAATGGTGTAATGGACAAGTAAAATAGAAAACAAATAAAGGCAAAAGGAAGATGAAAGTCAGAAGTTAGGGTTGGGGAGGGGAAAGGAGGAAAATACTTAGAAAAGGGCTCTTGGGGATGGGGAGGGAGGGAAACAAAGGGAAGGGAAGGGGAGGATGTGGTAGAGACATATACAATATTTTTTAAGGAACCAAAGACATTTTTCAGGAGTTTTCTGGAATCTGGGTTCTCAGTTTCTGCTTTTATTTTCCACAAAATAAATTTTTTTTCTTTAAAAATATTTTGTGATATGTTTATCCCATGATGAGTTGACATCAGTTTATCTAGTTAGAGCAACATGAAGGGCCAGGTATTCACTCAGACACACCTGTGAATACATTACACAAATGCACACAACCAGAAACACAATGAGATTCCTTTCTGTTGCTTTCAAAGCCGGATCCTTTTTATACCTTCCCTTCATGCTCAGGAGGAGCAGAATGATTTCCCCTAAGTGTAGCCAGTACATAAATCCTTCTCTCTGTGCAAGCATATGAAAGAAAGAATTTATGTAAACCTCAAAATGATATTGACTGTCAGCTTCTGCAGCTGCTATGGCTGAAATCCAAGCCAAAGCAATGCTTGCCATCATTGCCATTCACTGTCTCCTGCCATTCTTATTTCAAGCCAGATCGACCTGTGCTAGACACAGCAATGGACATGGCTAGTGGAAGGGTCAAAAGGTTAATGAATTTTGGTCTTTGGCCTCAAAGATCCTAGAATTAGATTCAATGACCATGGAGCTCTTCTCATGGTCAAAATAGACAATTTAGGCAACATCTGCCAAAAGTTTCATTTGGCTGCTATGATATTTCTGAATTGTCTTTGACAGTAGTATTGGCAGATTTTCATTCTCAAAAGTTACTTTTATGCCATTTCCTTTTAGAAAAATTAAAATAGACTTAGAACTGTAGGTGTCCCAGTCATAAGACTGCAGATGTCAAAGTAGGTTTAATGTGTGTGTGTGTGTGTCTGTCTGTCTGTCTGCCTGTCATGTCTTGGGAAACCAGATCAGAAGAAATGTGCAAAAGTCTAAACATGTTTCCTTAAAAAAGAATTGGAAAAAATCTGGATTGGACTGCTTCAGGGTATTTTTTTTTTATGTTATCGAAAGAACTTTGTATTTCCAAAAGGACCATGCCACTAAACCATATAATAAGAAGGTAAAATGAAAAAGGAAATGGGTGAACCACTCTAGGATCTTTGCCTAGAAAACCCCAAATGGGATCACAGAGAATCAGAGACAACTTAACAAACAAATCCAATTACTAGCTATATGACCCTAGGCAACCTTTCTATGACCATCCCCTCTTATCTATAAAGATGTATGGCATGGATTGAGGGGCAGAGAATCGTTGACTCATAGAGCTTGAGCTAGAAGGAACCTTAAAAATCATATCATCCAAAACACTCATTTTGTCAAATTGAAAACTGTTTAAGAGGAAGCAAAATGACTTGCCCACCTTTACCTGTGTTGGGAATGTCAAAGCTGAAATATAAACCCATACATAGCCCTTGACTTGAGTTCTAGCCCAGAGTTGTTGTGAGGTTCAGATGAAATAATGTATGTAAAGTGGTTTGGAAATCCTTAAAACTACAAAAATTCCAGTGATAATAATTATCTTCACACGTTAGCTCTGAGAGGTAGGTGATACTATTAAGGGCATTTACTCATCTCTTACTTGGGGCACTTAGTGGCACAATGGATAAGAGCTGCAGTCTTGGAGTCAGGAAAATATGAGTTCAAATCTTGCCTCAAATACTGACTAGTTGTGTGACCCCAGGCATCCCACTTAAATCTGTTTGCCTAGAAAAGGAAATGGCCAGTTACTTCAGAATCTTTGCCAACAAAACTCCAGTTGGGGTCATTAAGGTTCCAACACAAAAGAAACATCTGAACAACCATAATGAGTTGTTCTGAGGTTCAAATAAAATAACGTATTTAAAGTGTTTTGTAAACCTTAAACACTCTATACGTTCCGGCTTTAATAATAATAACTGGAATTTACAAAGTACTTCAAGTTTTGAAAAGTACTTTACAGATACCTCATTTTGTCTTTATGGCAACTCTGAAATGTAGATGCTATTATTATCAGCCTCATTTTAGAGATGAGGAAAACTGAGATGTGTTAAATGACTTACCCAGAATCACACAGTTAAAGTGTCTGAGGCTAGATTTGAACTTAGACCTTCGTGATTCTAGGGTAAACACTTTCTGTGTTTCTTGATTGTTTCTATTATAGTTTCACTTGACTTTCATCAAATGACTTATTTTTTTTTATTTTTAACCTATTTATTTGGGATTTTATTTGGGGGGGTTTGATTTTATAAGATTATTCAATTACAAAAATGAATAATATGGAAACATGTTTTACAGGATGATATATGTATAACCCAGATTAAATTACTTGCCAACTCTTGGAGGGTAGAGGAAAGGGAGAAAGAGAAACAATTTGGATCATATAACTTTGGAAAATTTATGTAGAGATTTATTATATATAATTGGTAAAAAAAAATAAAAATGATGTAAGCTAGCAAACACACACACCCTGAACATAATTCTCTCCCATTGCTGTCAAATATTATAATGAAATTAGTAACCTGGTGTCTTATAAACTACAAAGCATTGTTGTTTAGCCATTTTCAATCTCGTTTATTCTCTATCCAAGGAGCAAACTGATCTTGCAGTTCAGGTGTGACCATTTTACTTCCCCCAGTAAACTGCAGGGGTTATTGAGTATCTCCATGATCAAACATTAAATGCAATTTGGCTTTTAAATCCCTTCATAATATGGGCTTTTCCCACCTTTCTAATCTTTGTTTATAGTACTTTATTTCCCCTCACATACTCTGTAATCTAGTGACAGTGGATTCTTTGCTTTTTCATGCACAAGACATTCTATTTCACAACTCCATATTTTCACCTGCTATTACTCATGTCTAGAATTATCTCCCTTACAATTCTTCAAGTATCAGTTACAAACACGTTTTACAAGAAATCCTTCAAGCCTGTTTTACAAGAAGCCTTTCACAATTACTGTTAATGCTAGTGCCTTCCCTCTATGATTATCAGAAAACTATTCTATAGACACAGAGGTTCGCCAGTTTATATGATATAATGGAAAGATCATTGGACTTGGAGTAAAAAATGGGTTCAAAATCTACTTTGGATAGTTTACTCCTTGGACAAGTCATTTAACTTCTCTGTTCCTCACTTATTTTTCCTATTAGAGATTTATTCCTTTGATTTATTTTTATTTTTTCCAGATTACATTTAGATAGAATTTTTAATAATAGTTTTCTGACAGGTTGTAATCCATGCCTCCCTTCCACCTCTTCCTGCTCCTTAAGACAGCAGGTATTATAATATAGGTTGTACATGTGTTATCATACAGTACATATGTCCATGTTCATCATGTTATGAAAGACATGGCATTTATAATGGAGAAGAAAATCATGGGGGAAATAAAGTGAAGAATTGTATGTTTCAATCCCATCCATGGCAATGAATTCCCTTTTTCATTGGGAATCTCATAGTTTTCCTGGATCCTTTCATTACTGTTACCTAACTTTCATAATTTATAAAATGAGGAGCCTGTGCTCAATGGACTCAGGGTTCCTTTCCAGCTCTAAATCCATGTTCTCTTCTCTTTCAATCCCTTCTATGAAGCAAATTTCTTTGAACTAGATTTTTCAAGGAACTCAAAGTGTTCCAATGTTGCTGATTTAAGCCCTCTTTTTCCTGTAAAAATGTTCTTTCCTCTATCTGTGCTTTCTTTTCTACTATAGTTCTAGAGACAACGTACATTTGATGATCTTGATATTCTCATCATCAAATGAACAGAAGGAAAAAAAAGTGAACTCAAGAATACTTAGGAAAAACTCTCCCTCTGGGTTTTATAAATTATAAATTTTGTTCCCATACTGCTCAGTTGCCTGGAGTAAAAAGCTCCTTACACCTGCCTGGTTTCCAAAGGACACTGTTTTCAGCTGTTTCTCTTTCCCCATTAGCAACCCAGATTGGAGAGTTACATATGGTGGGCCTGGAAATGTTCCTTTTTCATTTCCAGATTTGAAATACCACCATGAAAAGCAGGAGGGTTCTAAGACTAAGTGTGTGTGTATGTGTGGGTGGGAATGGTAAGCAGGGAGGAGCCTTTTCTGCAATGACAAATGTGTTTTGGTTGATTAAATGATTAAAAATTAAAGATGTTTGATCACCTGGAGGTTTAATAAAATTTAACTGGTTTAAATTAGCATTTTTACTTTGGAAATTAAAGTTTTCCAGGTTGTTGCCAATATCAGCAAGACATCATGGACATAATCTTTGAGTAAGGAGCAGCTGTGCCATTCATAGCACTGGTGTACCACTGTGAAATATATTCCCTACTGCAATTTTGAACTATATGCCATTCCGGCACCATTTAAAATCTCTTTGAACTTAGCTTATGACAGATGATTTGTATGTCTGCTTCACAAACTGTTTCTCCTGAGGGAATTTTAATAATGTGGAAAAAATTTTACTGAACTATTTGGTTTATATATCTTATTACTTGTCCTTACTTCTATCTATCTATCTATCTATCTATCTATCTATCTATCTATCTATCTATCTATCTATCTATCTATCTATCTATCTATCTATTCATCTATCAGTCTGTCTATCTGTCTGTCTTTCTCTCTCTCTAACACACAAGTAACAGTTTTGGGGGGGGGCTTAGGCAACATTTTAAATTTCTTAATAGTGTAAGGTAAAGGGAGTTTATTTCACTCAGTTAACGAAAGATGTTCAAATACTCAAAAGGATTCTTTTTCTCATTTCTTAGAGGAATCTTTCTAGTATTATAGCTCTCATCCCATTTTATTTGACTTGTCCCTGTCCTCCTGCAAGTTCAAGGAAGTGAGTTATGGCGATGTGTGTGGCAGAGAAATTGAGACCAATTCAACTTCACTAACAGTGTATTAGTGTCCCAATTTTGATACATCCCCTCCAAAATTTATCACTTTCCTTTGCCGCATATTGGCCGGTCTGATAAGTGTAAGGTGGTACCTCAGAGTTATTTTAATTTGAATTTCTCTAATCAGGATGGATTTAGAACATGTTTTTCATGTGCTTATTGATAGTTTTAATTTCTTCATGTGAAAACTGCCTAATCGTGTCCCTTGACCATTTTTCAATTGGGGAATGGGATATTTTTTTTTGTAAATTTGACTTAGTTCCTTATGTATTTGGTAAGTTAAACCTTTGT
Source organism: Monodelphis domestica (assembly GCF_027887165.1). NCBI lineage: Eukaryota > Metazoa > Chordata > Mammalia > Didelphimorphia > Didelphidae > Monodelphis > Monodelphis domestica. The sequence goes on from NC_077228.1 coordinate 471,588,512, forward strand.
CAGAGAGTTTTGTTATAAAAATGTTTTACTAGTTTCTAGCTTTTCTTCTAATTTTGGTTGCATTGGTTTTGTTTGTAAAAAAAACCCTTTTAAATTTGATATAATCAAAGTAATTCATTTTACATTTTGTAATGTTCTCTATCTCTTGCTTGGTCTTAATTCCTTCCTTTCCCACAGAACTGACAGGTATATTATTCTATGTTCACCTAACTTATTTATAATTTCACTTTTTATATTTGTCATTTACCCCTTTTGAATTTATTTTGGGATAGGATGTAAGATGTTGATCTAAATCTAATTTTTCCCATACTGTTTTCTAATTTTCCCAGCAGTTTTTTGTCAAATAGTGAATTCTTGTCCCCAGAGCTGGGATTGTTGGGCTTATTATATACTAGCTTGCTGAGGTCATTTACGCCTAGTCTATCACATTGATTCACTCTTCAGACTCTTAGCCAGAGCCATACTGTTATGATGAGCTCTGCTTTCTAGTACACTTTAAGATCTGGTATTGGTAGGCCACCATCTTTCATATTTTTATTATTCTCCTTGATATTCTTGATCTTTTGTTCTTCCAGATGAACTTTGTGATAACTTTTTTTTTCTAATTCTGTACTATAAAAAAGTTTTTATTGGTATTTTGATAGCTACAGCACTTGTCATTTTTATTATGTTAGCTTCACCTACCAATAAGGAATTAATGTTTTTCCAATTATTCAGATCTAGTTTTAATTGTGTGAAAAGTGTTTTATAGTTTTGTTCATATAATTCCTGTGTTTGTTTTGGTAGATAGATTGCTAAATATTTTATATTGTCTAGAGTGATTTTAAGTGGAGTTTCTCTTTCTACCACTGCTGCTGAGTTTTGTTGGAAATATACAAAAATGCTTATGATTTATGTGGTCTTTCTTGTACCCTTCAATTTTGCTCTGCAAAGTTGCATTTATTATTTCTGCTTTTCTACATCCATTTGCAATATTTCTATGGCCTTGTACGTCATCAATCTTTGTGTATATACCATGTACTGCTGAGAAGAAGGTATATTCATTTTTATCCCTGTTCAGTTTTCTCCAGATACCTATTAACTAATTTTTCTAGCATTTCATTCACTTTCTATATTTCCTTCTTATTTAGTTTTTGGTTCAATTTATCTAGTACTGAAAGGGGAAAGTTGAGCTCCCCTACTAGTGTGATCTTACTATCTATTTCCTCCTTGAGTTCCTTTAATTTTTCCTTTAGAAATCTAGATGCTATATCATTTGGTGCATAAATGTTTAGTAATGATATTACTTCATTGTACCATTTAGCAAAATATAATTACTTCCTTATCTCTTTTAATCTGATCATTTTCTACTTTAGCTTAGTCTGGTATCATGATTGCTACTCCTGCCTTTTTTTACTTTAGATGATGCATAATAAATTCTGCTCTGGCCTTTTACCTTGAATCTTTGTGTGTCTCCCTGCCTCAAGTGTTTCTTGTAAACAACATATAGTATTCTAGTTTTTAATCCACTCTGCTATCAGCTTTTGTTTGACGGGTGAGTTCATCCCATTCCCATTCAGCTTTATGATTATTAACTCTATTGCCCTCCATCATATTATTCCCTTTAAATGTTTCTCTATTCCCTTTCTCTCTGTTCCTCCTAACCAGTGTTTTGCTTTTTGATACCTCACTCCAGATCCTCCTCCCTCCAATTACCTCCTTTCCCCCTTGTCTTATTCCCCTTCTACTTCTCTATGGGGTAAGATAGAACTCAATACTCCACTGAGTATACTTTTTTATCCTCTCTGAGCCCTTTACGATGAGAGTAAAGTTTAAGCTTTGCCCATCACCACCCTTATCCTTCCCTCTCTATAATTATTTTTATGCCTCTTTACATTATATAATCTACTCCATTCTATCTCTCCCTTCCCTTTGCTCTCCGTTCAACCCTGTCTTTCAGCCCTTGGTTGATTTTTTAAAAATATCGTTCATATGTATACCTATCATATCATACATACATATCATTCCATATCATTCCATCATATCATCATAATCAGATTACTTTTCCACCCTTATTCTGAGTAAATTCCTTCTATCTTCTCTACTACTAAGAGTAATTTTGGAGAATTACAGAAATCCTCTTTCCATGTATACATAAAAACATTTTGCTCTTAATGAGTTCCTTAAATTTTCTCTATCATATTTACCTTTTGGGCTTCTCTTTTGTTTAATGTTTGGACTTCAGATTTTTTTTTAGGTATAGCTTCTTCCTCAGGAATGCTTAGAAATCTTCTATCATATTTAATGCCCATTTCCCCCTAAAAAGAATACACTTGCTTTTGCTGAATAGGTGACTCTGAGTTGTGTGTTTTGCCTTCCTGAATATCATATTTCATGCCTTTCAATCTTTTAATGTAGAAGCTGCTAGGTCTTGTGTGATCCTGATTATAGCTTCATGGTATTTGAGTGCTTTATTTCCAGCTCTTTGAAGTATTTTCTCCTTCACTTAGTGGCTCTTGAATTTAACTTGAGGATTTCTTTCTGGAGGTGATTTGTGAATTATTTCAATTTCAAGTTTATTTTCTTGTCCAAGGATCTCCAAGCAGTTATCTTTGATAATTTCTTATAATATGATATCCAAAATTTCCCATCATCATGCCTTTCTATTTTCTAGGTCAGTTGTATTTTCAATAAAATATTTCATGTTTTCCTCTGTTTTCTCATTCCTTTGATCCTGCTTTATTGTTTCTGGATTTCTTAGGAAATTATTAGTTTACAGATGGTCAGTTCTGCTTTTAAAAGCCTGATTTTCCTCTATCAGTTTTTAGTTCTCCTTTTTTCAATTGGCTCATTTCTCCTTGCATCAGTTTCATTTCTCTTTCCAACTTTTCCTCTGCCTCTCTTAATTGGTTTTTGAAGTTTTTTTTGAGTTCTTCCAGAATCTATATCCAACCCATATTTTTCTTTTGAACATTGTGCGTGTGTTTCCTTTGCTTTCATTATCTCCTTCTTTGTCTGTACCACCTACTTTTTCTACATGAAAATTCTTTCATTAGGTGCTATTTTTGCTCATTTTTCATATCTAATTATAGGTAGGCTTTGGGGGGGTGATGTGATGGCCTGAGGGCTCTGAGCTCTGAGAGCCCCCTCCCTCTGCTGATTCAACTGACCATTAAGATGCTGATAGCTTGAAGACTTGCCTCAGACTTAGGTATAGGCTTTTGATCTCACTCTGATCTTGCTCATGTCAGGACTGTGTACTTGATCCAATCAGCCACAGCTTTGAATGCCCTATCTTGGAGCTCCACCCTGAGCTATAGGCAAAATGATCACTACTTAGTACTATCAACAATCCCAAAGTGTGAACTAAGTTCTTATCTCTAGACCAGACTAGAATTCCCTGAGTTGGGGCTCTAAACTTCTCCACAGGTTTGATATTTTAAATGAAATGGGTTGGCTTAATCCAAATCAAAAGTCTAAAATGCAGGAACTGAACTGAACATGAAAAGCCATGAAAAGAAGGCTCTTATTCACTGTGCTTCAAAAGGATGATAGTCATACCCCAAATTAAGCAACATTTACTACTTTGATTGAAACCCAGTTGCATACTTTCCCTTCTGTCAACTGACACCTTGTGGTATTTTAATCCTCTTCCTCTTTATTCCTGCATTTGATTATCTCTTGTTAGACATTAAACTTCTCTCAATGTGGATTAAAACACACCCAGTTAAGGGGTATAATAGCTTGTTTTATTCTTTACTGAAATTAAGTTCTTCAAAGAAAAAAAACAAGTTGAGACAATCAGAGATTGTCAGAAACATGAAAACAAATTTCTGAAAGAGAAAAGTCTTCACTGGAAACTATTGCTAGATAATCATTCTGGTATCTATTACCAGGATAAGTCTGTTTCTATTCTCAAAGGAAAAACTATATATTTGCCATCTTTTTTATTCCTTATACATTTTCTCACAAGGCATATTCAATCATTTATTTCAAGCCTTAATCATTTAAAGCCCTGAAATTGATTCAAAATAGAGGTCAGTGTATAGGTATAATCTGTCTTAACCTGAAGAATGCTAATGTATTTGAACGTGTGGATTTTTTCACAGTAGATCTCAAATTGAATTTGAAAGGAAAGGTAATAATAGTGAGCCCAGCTAATAAAATACTACTGTGCATTTAAAGGGGTATCATTTTCAAAGATCAGTTTTTTACTTTAAAATGGAAGACTTGTTCCAAGTTCCCTTTGCTATATTTTGCATTAATGGAATAAAGACATAATTTTAAACAATATGTATTGCATGTGAGTATTCTAGTCATTTGAATTGTATTACAAGAAATCTGTCAGGTTTCTCATCTAAACTATGGCATTTGAATCATAGATTTCAAATTATAGATATTAAAATACATTATACATACTCCGTATTTCATTTTAAAATGCTTGTATTTCACCAGAATCATCACTAAATATCAGTTATTTAATAGCTATGAACTATAGAGCACTGTGCTTAAAATTTTGTAAAGCATACCAGAGAGACATATAGTTCTATAAGTTTTAATAATTATAGTGATGCAGGTTTCTAGAAAACAGCATATATCTGGACTGTGTCTACAGAAATACTGAACAAAGGCAACTATCCAACAAAGCGAGCTCATATCTCCCATTGTGACAAAAGTGTTTTACAAACCTTAATTCATTATATAAATATGTTATCTTCATTATCTTCATCATCATTGTTTCTGGATATATGATTTCATCACTAAAAAAAATCCCAGAGTGACTTTTCCCAGGTTTACATAGCCAGAATGTCAGAGGCAAAATTTGATCATATCACTCTTATTTATTCCAGAGCCATCTCTAGTCACTATACCATGTTCCTTCTGACAAAAGATCCTGGACATAGAGTTGAAAGAGATCTTAGAATCACCTAGTTCAGCCCCCTTATTTTATAGCTGAGGAAACTGAGTTTCAAAGAGGTCAAGTATCTTGCTCAAATATGACAATAAAATATTGGAAGAGGGACTTAACCCAAGTACTCTAACCTCATCATCAATGTCATCATTAATTCAATTTGATGAGTATTTAATTCCTTCAAAGTGATGCTGTGCTCTGAGGATACAAAGAAGAAAATAAATAAGTCCTTGGACCCCAAAAATCCACCATTTATTGAGGCTGAATCATGCTCATACATAAATGTAAAAGAAGTTAAAAATGACTAAGTAAAAAGGAAAAATCAAATTGATAGCCAGAGGAATTCAAGGAGAGTGAAATTTCTTTTAGCTGGGAGGGATCACTCAATTGGTCATTGAATGATGAATAGATTGTCAACATGTGGAGATGGAGAAGGGGCCTACTTCATTCTGACATGCCTGATTTTATAAAAGCACAGAGGTGAGAAAGAACAAGAAAATATAGACAAACAGTAATTATTCCAGTATGGATACCATAGAGGATAGAGACAGGAGATAAGAAAGGCTGGAACCCAAATATATAGAACTTTGAATACGATCTGGAGGAGTTATTTTATTTGATAGGCAATGGGAAATCACTGAAAGATTGAGGAGGGAAGTGATGTGATTCAACTAAAAATTAGGAACATTATTTTAACCTGAAGATAGATTCTTTGGGGTCAGAGACTAGAAACTAGGAGATCAGATATTAGGCTATTATTAGAGATGAGAAGATCCAGGGATGATTGTAAAGGAGAGTATAGTAGTGGGGATAGAAAGGAAGGATTTCATGGACAAATGAAACAACGTTTATCATGGATACTTGACTCTGTATCTGAAATTCTCTTCACCTCCTCGGTCCTCTGCCAATTTCATGAGGGACAGAGTTTATATTTCAGACCTCCCCCAAGTTTTCAAGTTTCTCATCTCTGACATCAGTTAACATCCTCACTAATTGTGTTCTCCTAATTTTGGGGATCCAAGCACCTTGGTTTAACTTAACTATTTAGCAGTCAGATTGGAATTTACAAAGACATTTTTAATTCAAAGGTATAGATAGATTAAAAATACAAACTTTTCTTTCTAACAACTCAGGAGAATAATCCTCCTTGCTCCAACTCAGTCTCTGGATAGGAGAGGAGGATTAGGTTCACAGTTTGCCTCAATTCCAATTCCAAAGTGTCATTGTTCCTCTCCCTGAAGCCCTCATAAGGGTGCCCTGGCTTCTCAGTACTTCTTTGCTCACTGGGATATATCCACCTTGGAATTCTGACTGTTAAAGTCCATGGGCTCTACCTCCCAGGTAGAAAACTCCACTTTTTGTGCCTAGATAAAAAATACAAAGGAAATAAGACAAAACCCTAAATCTCCTTCTTTGGCACATGGCCAAAGGAGAAAGGAAGATGGTCCTCAGGCAGTTCCTTATTTATTGCATCATGTCATTCAGTGAATGAGAAATTGCTAAACTGTACACTACTTCGAGAAGAGAGAGTAAGGGTGATGCAGGCAGGTAATTAAAAAACCAAAAACAATCTAATTCAAGTATGTAGCCAATGGAGTCTTCTCTCAACTACATTGTAAGCCAACAAAGAATGACAATGCTTGCACTAGAGAATAAGGCAAACATATAATAAAGTTCAATGATAAGAGAGTATATGGAATATTAGATATAAATCTGGAAGGTGCCATTGAGACCATCTAGATCAGTTCTTTTGTTTTGTGGATGAGAAAATTCAATCCCCCAAGTCCATAAATGACTTTCACAGTGTCACAGGTAAGGGAGGAGAGAAAGAATCCAAACTCCTGTTTTCTTAATCCAAATTCAAAGCTGTTCCAGTTACACTACCCTGAGTCTTCCTATGCAACAAAAGAAAACAGAACAATAGTTACAAAATAAAGTTTAGCCTAGAGAAGTAAAGACTTGAGTAAAGAGGAGCACCATAAGTGTCTTTATCTCACTTTGGGTAAAGGGATTATACTTGGACTGCTTGCCTCTAGGGAAGAGAGAGAACAAGAACCAAATGCCTGCCTTCTCCTTCCCTAGATCTTGCACTTAGTAGGTACTTCACAAATATTTGTTGTAATTAATTTACTATTTGGCTGAATAGAGAAGATAGGAAAAATAAAGAGGGCAGAAATGTATCATGGTGAAGTGGACAGATAGCTATATATAGAGTTAAGAAACCTTGGATCCATTCTCAACTTTGCCAATTACTAAGTGCCTTTGGGAAAATCATTTCACCACCCCAGGACTCAGTTTCTTTGTCTGTAAAATAGAAAATGGAGATCTCTTTCAACTCTGAATCTTTAGTCCTATGAACTTCACTTTCTCCATGCTTGTCCTTACAGCTATTCCTTTGTCTATAAATTATTCTGCTTCTCCTTTCCCCATGATGTCACAATGCACATTCATTTAGTTCCTATCAATCAATCAATCAACAGATATGTGCAACATAAGGACTAGACATTCCCAGGTGTTCAGAAATGTAGAAAAGAGCCCTTTTTCCCAGAGAAAAAGTATACACAGTTAGGCTTGAGGGGTCTTGGAAAATAAAATATCAATGGGATAAAGGTTTATATAGGATTAATGTGAATTTCATTCTGTTTTACTCTAAATAAGAAAAGTAAAGTTCTATTAGTTTATTATTCTAAAATGAAATAAATAAATGACTCCTGGGGATTAGTAATAGTACAGAGGCTACTTTACCTCCAGGTCATTTGACAATTTAATGTGGCCTGTGGAGCCTGAAAATGTTTTACACTGTTTTTCCATCTCTGTGACTGCAGGAAAGGGAGAAAGATGATCAAGTACAGGCTTTTATGTCTGATAATAAACATAAATAAAAGGCAATTTATATTCCTCTCTCAAGATAAGAACAGAAGCAAATATAGATATTTATTATCACTTTTTAAATTATGAAAATTAGCATGCAAGTTACCTTAATCCTCAGGCACTTTGGAAAATATGAACTTGGCCATTAAAGGACATTGACAAAGACAGAAAGTGTAGCTATTAATCTGTGTTCATATTATACTCCATAAAATAACCTTATTTACTCATTCTTAAGTAAAATTAAGCATTATAAAAATACAATCAACTAGATCACATTAAAAAGACAATAGTTGATGACAAGATACAAATATTTTGTATACCAAAATAACTTTATTTGTTATTCTATGTATAGTATATTCTATGTATATGATTTTTTAAGTTTATTTGCTCCAAAGACCTTTCAGTTGACAATCTAATAAATGTTATGATTCAGAGATGACAGAAAATCTCCTCTGCATCCTAGGCTAAATACTTGTCCTAACTTACTGAACCCTTTCTTGAAATTCATTTCACCTTTTTCTTCAAATAAGTAGATTTTTTAATCCTAAATTTTTCAGACAACCACTTCAACTCTCCATTTCCTTTTTTCTTGCCCCAAAAGCATAATTTCCCTAATATTAAAAAACACAGAAATGAATTTGTGTGAACATTTTTAACTTTTAAAGAAATTAGGAATGCTCATTTAACTACTTTGAGAACCTTATTTTAAGAAAGAGTAGTTATAAAATCTAAAATTGATTTTCATATTTTAAAATCCACTATTTTCTAGTAGTGATATATAGAATTTTGAGTCAGTCCTTTTTTCTCCTTTTAATTCTTTTGTGCTTTAGAAATCATAGTCATGTTTCATATTAAGACCCCCACATTCCTCTATCTTCAAAACCAAAATTATGATTTCTTAAATGGATGTTTTGAGTAGCACATCACCCATAGTAGGCTGTCTCATGCACAGTTTACAATTATTTGAAACTGATCAGAAAGGTTTACTTTTTTCAGCATATTCATTAATTTTAAATAATTTAATCAATGAGTAGGTCTTTAATGAAATATGGACCAAGTGATGGACTAGCTGTTTGTTGTCTAGGGATTAGTATAACCAAATAAGGAAGGGATCATTACCAGATCAACAAATAGATGATAAAAATTTTGGGGAATAACAGCTCTAGAAGATGCTCTGCTAAGCTGTGTTCAAAAATAATGGCCTGTCAATAAAATGAATATGGCCAAGGAAGTTCATCAGATAGGACATAATCTTTGAATATGACACTCTCTGAAATCAAGAACCTGGCCATTAGTGTAAAGATATAAAAAAGACAATACATATTATCTGCCCTTGAATTCCTTTAGTTTTAATAACTTTTACTCTATTGATATATTATGTGAGAACATCAGGTCACTTCCACAATAGTGATGAAGCACTGGAATGGACCACATTTTGAACTCATTGATCTTGGTATTGCCTTCAATGATACAAATCATAATCCATCAATATCTAGTCATCCTACAGCTTTCTTTTTGTACCCTTCCATAAATCTTCCAAGGGGAGATCCACCCAGAATACCAAAGAACTTTTGTATTTCTTGTTGTTACTTGAGTCAAGCACACAAGCTCTCCATTATATTGACTCAATTTTTCTTTGTGATTAGCTAGTTTGCTTCATTCTCTACCTTTTCTTCCTATTCCTTATCATATTTCTGTCTGATGATTGTTTCATTTAGACACGGTGAATATTATTATATTTATCTGTGATTTATGAGTTGAGAAAATAAAACCTTGATGAATCTCTTCTTAGAGTAACAAAGTAAGTTCAAATAACCTTAATAGACATTATAGTTTGAAATTATTTTTCCTCAAAAGCAATGCTTTGAGGTAAGTAATGTAAGTATTAACACCATTGTCCAAATGTGAGAACTGAGACTCAGAGAGGTTGTGATTTTCCTAAAGTAACAAAGCTAGTTGGTGGCAGAGTCTAGGTTTGAATCTAGGCCAACTGCTTCCAAATATAGTTCCACCTTCTCCATGATATTCTGCTATCTTCCTTACTCTCTGTTAATTTAAAAAAATAAATCAAATGTGCTTTGGAATCCAGAAAATTTTACAATGCTATTTCAGGGGACAACCACTGTGAATATAGTTGGATTTTTTTCTAGAAAAAAATAGTTTAGTCATCAGCCAAACACCTGCTATAAGCATGTCCCCCTTGCATGCTTAGGGGAACTGTATTTTATACTGATGGTGGCATTCAATTATTTTATTATTTCTATCAAAGGGGCCAAAGGCATTAATGCATAACACCTGTAAAGAGTGAAAATTAAGGTAAAAATTTGCAGACCATGAAGTAATTTATTTTCATCACTTTGCTTATCAATGTGTTACTAACAATCAGTTTAGAAACTCTCCCCAAGCCCAACCTAATTTCACAATATGGAGACTTACTGCTGTTTTAATAATCACACAGAAAATAATCTTGAATTCTGACTGTGTCAAATGTCTACTTTTACAAAGGACTCTATGTGTCTTTTGTAGCTCATATGGCACTAAAAAGTCAAGCAAAAAATTAAAAATCTATGAAATCTAGAATTTTTTAGCTTTAGACTTTCACCTAGCATTTGAAATTTTTAGATGTTAGACTAAGTTTCTCATCTTTCACCAACTGCCTGAGCTAGAGCTCTAACTTTATATTAAATATAAATATATTTATAATAAATATAACATATATATGAATGCATATATATATATATACATATATATGTTTATGCACAGACATCACTTTCTTCTCTTACTGATTTTCTTTTTTCGAATGTCAGAACTTGGAAAGTTAAATTTTGAAATCACCAAGCGGAAAAGACTTCTGAGTAAGTTAGTGTACCTACTTGCAATGACTTCATCCGGAAAATCCAGCTCATTAAACTTGGAATGTGTAGGAAACCTACTTTAAATCTTTTGGTCAAACTGAGAAACCTCCAAAAAATTAAAAAAATAAATTGAGTAACATGATTCATCAATATGTGAAAAAATTTAAAATTTGCAATTTTATTTTAAAAAATAATGGGGGATAGGACCTATGTAGAGGTTACTTTCATTAGATGGAATGTAGAAGCTGAAGCAAATGCACAGAGTTACACAGGATAATTTGTCCAAGTAAAAATGTTTTCTGTCCTCATGCCAGCTATGTGTGACTCACTGTTCCAATCAACTTAACTTTTATAGTTATAAACTAACAGATTTTAATTATGTAGTTTTTCACCTTTCAAATGTTTCTTATGATTTGAAGATAAATGAATTCAGGAAACTCATTCAAAACTCCAAGTGCCCAAACAATTTAGATATTTTTACTATTTAGTTGCATTTCATCGGAGAGCTAATAAACATCTGTTGTGTGTAAAACACTTTTCAAAGCATGAGGAGAAAGGCACATTTTAGAAAGATCAAAGTACCTGTTCTGTGGAAGTGAATATACTCTAGGGATAAAACAAATAAGAATTACCAGTATATGCTAATATATATATATATATATATTTAATTTTTAAATTTAATTTAGTCAATTTAGAACATTATTCCTTGGTTACAAGAATCATATTATTTCCCTCCCTCCCCTAACCCACCCTTCCCATAGTTGACATGCAATTTCATTAGGTATTACTTGTGTCCTTGATGAAAACCTATTTCTATGTTGTTGATGATTGCACTAGGATGTTCATTTAGAGTCTACATCCACAGCCATATCCCTTTGACCCATGTAATCAAGCAGTTGTTTTTTTTTCTTATTCTGTGTTTCTACTCCCACAGATTTTCCTCTGAATGTGGATAGTGTTTTTTCTCGTAGATCCCTCCAAGTTGTTCAGGATCATTGCATTGCCACTAATGGAGATTATACCACATTGTACAATGTGGTATAATCTGTGTACAATGTTCTCCTGGTTCTGTTCCTTTCACTATGCATCAATTCCTGGAGGTTGTTCCAGTTCCCATGGAATTCCTCCACTTTATTATTCCTTTTAGCACAATAGTAGTCCATCACCAATATATATATTACAATTTGTTCAGCCATTCCCCAATTGAAGGGCAGCCCCTCATTTTCCAATTTTTTGCCACCACAAAGCACAGCTAGGAATATTCTTGTATATGTCTTTTTTCTTATTATCTCTTTGGGGTACAAACGCAGCAGTGCTATGGCTGGATCAAAAGGCAGACAGTCTTTTATCGCCCTTTGGGCATAGTTCCAAATTGCCCTCCAGAATGGTTGGATCAATTCACAACTCCACCAGCAATGCATTAATGTCCCAACTTTGCCACACCCCCTCCAGCATTCATTACTTTCCATTGCTATCATGTTAGCCAATCTGCTAGGTGTGAGGTGATACCTCAGAGTTGTTTTGATTTGCATCTCTCTGATTATATATGAGATTTAGAACACTTTTTCATGTGCTTACTAATAATTTTGAATTCTTTAACTGAAAATTGCCTATTCATGTCCCTTGTCTATTTATCAATTGGAGAATGGCTTGATTTTTTGTACAATTGGTTTAGCTCTTTATAATTTGAGTAATTAGACCTTTGTCAGAGGTTTTTGTTATTAAGATTGTTTCCCAATTTGTTGATTACCTTCTAATTTTAGTTGCATTGGTTTTGTTTATACAAAACCTTTTTAATTTGATGTAATCAAAGTTACTGATTTTACATTTTGTGATTTTTTCTAGTTCTTGCTTGGTTTTAAAGCCTTTCCTTTCCCAAAGATCTGACAAGTATACTATTCTGTGTTCACCTAATTTGCTTATAGTTTACTTCTTTATATTCAGGTCATTCACCCATTCTGAGTTTATCTTGGTGTAGGGTGTGAGGTGTTGATCCAAACCTAATCTCTCCAACAGTCTTCCAATTTTCCCTGCAGTTTTTTTTTTTATCAAATAGTGGATTTTGGTCCCAAAACCTGGGACCTTTGGGTTTATCATAGAATGTCTTGCTGAGGTCATTTACCCCAAGTCTATTCCACTGATCCTCCTTTCTGTCTCTTAGCCAGTACCAAATTGTTTTGATGACTGCTGCTTTATAGTATAGTTTGAGATCTGGGACTGCAAGGACACCTTTCTTCACATTTTTTTTTCATGATTTCCCTGGATATCCTTGATCTTTTGTTCTTCCAAATGAACTTTGTTATGTTTTTTTTCTGATTCAGTAAAAAAGTTTTTTTGGTCAATGGGTATAACACTAAAAAAATAAATTTGGGTAGGATTGTCATTTTTATTATGTTATCTCGTCCTTTCCATGAGCAATCAATGTTTTTTTCTAATTGTTTAGATCTAGTTTTAGTTTTTTAGGAGAGTGTTTTGTAGTTGTGTTCATATAGTTCCTGCGTTTGTCTCAGCAGATAGATTCCTAAGCATTTTATATTCTCTAGTGTGATTTTACATGGAATTTCTCTATCTAATTCTTGCTGCTCAGATGTGTTGGAAATATGTAGAAATACTGATGAGTTATGTGGGTTTATTTTGTATTCTGCAACTTTGATCAAGTTGTTGATTATTTCAACAAGCTTTTCAGTTGATTCTCTAGAATTCTTTAAATAGACCATCATATCATCTGCAAAGAGTGATAGCTTGGTCTACTCATTGCCTATTTTTACTACCTTCAATTTCTTTTTCTTCTCTAATTGCTACAGCTAGTGTTTCTAGTACAATGTTAAATAATAGAGGTAATAATGGGCATCCTTGTTTCACTCCTGATCTTATTGGGAAGGCTTCTAGTTTATCCCCATTGCAGCTGATGTTTGCTGATGGTTTTAGATATATATTGTTTATTATTTTTAGGAAAGGCCCTTCTATTCCTATGCTTTTTAGTGTTTTCAGTAGGAATGAGTGTTGTATTTTGTCAAAGGCTTTTTCTTCATCTATTGAGATAAACATGTGATTTTTGTCAGTTTGCTTGTTAATATGGTCAATTATGCGGATGATTTTCCTAATATTGAGCCATCCTTATGTTCCTGGTCTGAATCCTATCTAGTCATAGTGGATAACACTCATGATCACTTGTTTGAGTCTTTTTGCTAGTATCCTATTTAAGATTTTTGCATCTATATTCATTAGGGAGATTGGGCTATAGTTTTCTTTCTCTGTTTTTGACCTACATGGCTTTGGAATCAGTACCATATTTGTGTCATAAAAGGAATTTGATAGAATTCCTTCTTTGCTTATTCTGTCAAATAATCTACCCACATTTGTTTCTTTTCCCATTTTTTTTAGTATTAACCTCTTTTTTTAGCTCTAGTTGAATATATATATATGTGTATATATATATGTATATGCATTTATGTATACATATATCTATATGTCTTGTCATTTCATCCTATACAATTTGTCATTGTTCCCTCTAAGTGTAATTCTTCTAACTGCCCAGGTGATAATAACATTTTTTAAGAGTTACCAATGATCTCTTTTCTTATAGGGATATGTATCATTTTAACTTATTCAGTCTCTTAAAAATTTCTTTTGTTTTGTTTTTCTTTTATCCCTCTTTTAAAATTACCTTTTTTTGGTTTTCTTGAGTTCTGTGCTTGGGCATCAAATTTTCTGTTCAGGTCTGGTCTTTTCTTTACAAATTCTTGGAATTCTATTTTGTCGAATGACCATACTTTCCCCTGTAAGAATATAGCCAGTTTTGCTGGGTAGTTGATTCTTGGTTGTAGACCTAGTTCCCTTGCTTTCCAGAATATCATATTCCATGACTTTCAGTCAGATCCTGAGTTATCCTTACTGTGGTTCCATTGTATCTGAATGACTTCTTCTTGGAAGCTTGTAATATCTTTTCTTTGGTCTGATAGTTCTTGAATTTGGCTATAACATTATTGGGTCTTGTCAGTTGGGAATTAAGTACAGGTGATTTGTGGATTCTTTCAATCTCCACTTTTCCCTCTTGTTCTAGAATATCGAGGCAGTTTTCTTGAATAATTTCTTGTAGTATTGTGTCCAGGCTTTTTCTTTTGCCATGGTCTTCCAGTAGACCAATGATTCTTACGTTGTTTCTCCTGGAATAATTTTCTAAATCTTCTGTTTTGTGAATGAGATGCTTCATATTTTCCTCAATTTTTTCATTCTTTTGGTTTTGTTTTATAGTGTCCTGCTGCCTTGCCAAGTCGCTTGCTTCTTGTTGTTGTATTCTGGATATTAAAGACTGGATTTCTTCCCTAGATTTTTGGTCATCCTTCTCCTTCTGGTCTGATTTTCTTTGAAGGTCATCTTTCATCTTCTCTGCCTCATCTTTCATTTTATTTCCCTCATATTTCATCTCCTTTGCCTCATATTTCATCTTCTCTGCTTCATCTTTCATCTCTTTTATCTCATTTTCAAGCTGAGTAATTTTGGCTTTCAAGAAACTGTTTTCTGTTTTCAGATAACTTATCTTACTTTTTAAGTTCTTTTCTCAGTTGTATTCAGGCTCTCTTAATTGTGTTTTGAGTTGTATTTTGAGTACTTCCAAAGCCTATATCCAATTTGGTGTTGTTTCTGTTTTTTTTTTCCTTGCTGTTCCCTTATCCTTCTCTGTTCCATTTGCTCTTTGTTCATTGCCTGTATAGAAGTTGTTGTTTGTAATTTCTTTTTTTCTTTTTCTGTTGCTTGCTCATATTTACCCCTTCTTTACTCCCTGCAGTTACCTGTGCTTTTACTCCTCTCATTTTTTGTAGGTTTGGGCTTTTCTGTCAGAATTCACCCTTGGAGTTTTGTCAGCAAATCTCTCAGTGCAGTCTGTGGGGGAGGGGTGTTGGAGTTTGAACTTCCCTGCCCTCTGAAGGCTTTGATGAGATTAAGCACAGCTGAGTTGCAGAGCTGGATATGCCCTGAGGCCAAAACCTCTGGGGTGGGGGGCAATATGGAGTGTTTCTGCTGCTTCAACTAGGCTTCCTGCTCTGTGCTTCTTTTCTGACTGCTTTATCACTGCCTGTGTTTGATGCTCTGAGCCTAGCACAGCTTTGCCTGCAAGGCACTCCATCCAGACCAATACCCTTGCCCACCCAGAGGTTCCAGCTATTGCTAGAGGATTAGAGCTCTAGGTGGGGGAGGGGTCCTGAGCCATTCCTTCTTCCTTCCCCTTAAAACCCAGTGTTCTCAAATTCTGTCTTTTGGGGGGGTACATATCCTTTAATTTGAGTCCTGCAGGAGGGTTCCTTGGCTCTGTCTTATTGTTAGGTTTGACTTTCAGTCCCCTGGGAGCATTTGCTTTGTAATTGTTAAGGAAGGGTTTTCAGAGGTCTGAATTTTCACTGATTCTATGCCATCATCTTGACTCCGCCTCAAGAATTACTAATATATTTTATACATGAATATATATATGTGTGTATCTATATATGTTCATATGTATGAGTATGTATATATATGTGTGTATATATTTATATATACATATAGATATAAATAAAATGTGAGTCCAAATACATCACTCAGTGATGTTACTTAGGAAGGACACCAAACAACCACTAACACTAATGTTATGATATTTTACAATTACATATTTTTTAAAGGAGATCAGTGACTTCATAAGATGATATCTTAATCTGTGAATGAAATGGACTTCAGTGAAGCAGAATTGTACCTAATCACAAGGTGAAAAGTAGGCTCCAAAGGTAGATGAATAGCCCTAAAAAAGAACTTCGTAAGCCCTGACACCAGAAGCTCTAGTCCTCCTTCAACACAAATACACTATAATGTACAGGGATGTAGGAATATGATAAAATATAATAGAAGGAAGTGCTTTAAACAGGAAAAATATAAATTGTGAAGAAATAAGGGAAAAGTTGTTACAGATGAGGTTGATCTTGATCAGGACTGCCTTCTAGGAAAATCACTTGACTTGGGTTTTAAATAGATCAACAAGCATAATGGAGAAGAAATTCAATCCAAAATCAGCAATCTAAGCAAAGACACAGTGGGAAGGTTTAGAGGAAAATAAATAGGAGGGTGAAGGCTTTGACCCTATCCTATATGAAGACTGGACAAAAGAACTGAGCCTGTTTGGTCTGATGAAGAAAGGACTTGGAGGGAAGGGGACATGACAATTCTTGAAAGTCTTCTCATGTAGAAGAGAAGCTAAATGTGTTTTGTTTGGTCTCAAAGAAAGAACTCGGATCAGTAATTGAAAATTGAAGAGGATTAATTAGTATTAATATCAGGTAGAACTTTGTAAAAATAAGAGATGCAAAAGACTGGAATGAGCTTTATGGGATTGGTTCCTATTCATTATAGGTTAAGCAAAGCTTGGAGATATGTCATAGTTGGAATTCCTTTCATAAACTGATTGCACTAGATGTGAAATGAAGTCTCCTCCAACACTAAAATTCTGTGATATCCTGATATCAAAGAACACTGCTATTTTAAAATATGGGCTTTTGCTTCATGGAGAAACTTGGGGTCATTAAGAGAACTGTATATTTCCCCAGTGGTATTTCAACCACCTCTACTGTTCTTATTCAATTCTGGACCCAGTTTCTTATACATTTGCACTAATACAAAAATATATTGATAGCTTAGTTCTAGATTTTGCCTATAAAATTACATGGAATAGTTTGGATGACAGACATTTTTCATTCTATATTATTTTTCTATTACACATACATTAAATTATTTTTTAGTAATTCTAGATTTTTCTTATGTGTTTCTACAGTTTTCTAGCATTTCTTGCAATTAACACAGTATCAGTTACAAATAGGAACATCTGGAGGAGTTTATTATCTATGGTTAATTCCTCTGCAAATTATATTTGGCATTTGACTTGTTCCATGTCAATGAAGAACACTTGTGATGATGAGCATATATCTTGTATTACACCTCTCCAAATATTGAGAATCAGAGAATCCTTGAAATTGCCTCTGTTTTTACATCTCAAGGCATATTTTATAATTATGCATAAGTTCATTCATAGGAGATGGCTTGTTGGAGGAGTGAATTCAACATGGCTTTTTGCTCTACAGAATCAAATAATTTCTTCTTAGCAGATAAGTACAGATGGATCTGTTATTCTCAAGTACCTTTCTCTTAATTGTGTTATGATAAAGATATGTAGCCTACTCTGAATTGTTAAATACAAAAGTCTGCCTGTTTCTGTCTAATAACATTATCAGTGGATTAACAAGAAAGGGAGTCATGTGAAATTATGTGAAATGTATTGCATGTAGAGCTCATTTTCATAAGAAGAATTATGTAGAAATGATGAAGTGGATTTGAAATTCTTTAATTAGTATTATTTTCACAGGTTTTTTTTGGGGGGGTGGGGGTAATAAAGGGAGATAATTTTCATGCCTTTGAATTCTTTCCTCTTACATATACTTTGGAAACCATACCTCAAGGGCCCTCAAATTTTTTCTTGCCCCTAGTATGGAAATATCCATATAATCTGTCTTTGTTTTATTAAATATCATTTTCACATTCACAAGCAGCATTTCTGATAACATGATTTTAGAATCCAGGTAAGGTAGCTCCAATGTCCTTGATGGTGAATATAATTTTTCTTTTCTTTTATTGTCTTTTTAGCTTAATCCTTAAATGTTTTATGATGATTTTCCTTAGCTGGTCTTCTGTACAAAGTTTTAATCTGTTTTTGTTAATCTGGTGCTTCTTGCCATTTTAAAAGGCAATAATTTTCGTAATACCCCCACCATCCTTTTACAGATTTTGCAAATTCATTTGTTGTCCAAACCTGTGTTGCCTTTGGATGTTACATCCACAATCAATTGTTAAGGAAATCAAGTGTTTACTGACTGAATCATGAAGATCCTCTTCTTCTAGGATCTTTTGGACTCCTTGCTGTAACAATCAATTTATATCAGTTAAATTTCTGAATAAAAAATGCCATACTCTATATTAATGTTTTCCCTTTCATCCATCTCCCAGTTTTCAACATCAATAACTTTTTTTAAAACAATTGATAGAAACTATGTTAAGTCTGAGCTCACTTTCTTCATGAATAAAGGTACTATATATAGTAAAGTGTATTCCCAAGATATGTGCTCTTGCTTGTCTATTTGTAAACTGAAATGGGGAGATAGTTACTGCTGGCTAGGAATTAGGGAGGACATGCCAAGAACAGGGATTCAAGTTAATGGAATTAGAGAAGATACTCCAGATTCCATCAGTGGTATTCATATAACTTCGAGGAGGGGTTATAGATGCATAATTGGAAAAATAAGCCCAGAGTACTTATTGATTCAGTTAATATCTTGTGCTATATAGTCATGGAATTAATGGATTAGTGACATACTTAAGAAGCTGCTTCGCTATCTACTAGCATCTTCTGTGGGAATCTGGGTACTCATGACTTTCCTTCCATTTTTCAGATTAGTATCCTGCAACATTTCTCCTTCAACCCACCAATTAAGGCAAAATATTTCAGTTCAGTAAATTCAACTTGTAGAGTTGAATAACGTAGGTTTCAATATCAACCGATTTACTACATGGATGGCCTTGCATAACTCACTTCTCTGTGGAAAATGAAATCTTCCTGGCAAAAGGAAGTGGTAGAATCAGATGGTTCTCAAGGTCCTCTATATCTTCATCCAGTAAAGTACAATGAAATGAGTCTTTGAAAGCTTATCCTGATGAATGGCAAATTGTTTATAAGAAATGACGAGTTGGGCATTGATTACAGGTAGGGTAGGATAATGTCCCTTTCAAACTGGTGTCATACAACAAAAACAAACAAAAATATTTGGTAAGACGATAAAAGATTTGTCACAGGCTAATCTTCTAGATAGGATCAAGACTCTAGATAAAAAAGTTTTAAATGCTACTAACACTTTCAGTTTAAGTGATATATCCATTTATGTATTATAATATCATTCATCTATTAATCTGAATTCATTTTCACCCAAGTGGACTATGTGAAGACAACTCATAGACAGCTTGTCACAAATGCAACAAACCCCAGGGCTTTTAGAGAGCTCATGAAAGAGTTTCTGTGAATCCAACTGCAATTGTCATTTAAATAGATTATTAATGCAAATTCAGAACTACTTTGCATGTTTACATTCTTAAGATGTTTTCAACCTCTGAGTCATCAGCCATGAGCAAGAAGTGATATGTCTTTGGAAATATTGCAATTTACATTTTGAGGACAGTTGTAGATTAAAATGGAAAAATGGGTATTCTTGACTCTAATGAATACTAAAATACCCAATTAATTGGGTTATTTATTCTCTGTGATTCTTGCCCATATTTTACTATAAATTTTCTGTAAGAAATTCGCCTGGCATACTGAGGCTTCCCCCCCCCCCATTTTTCTTGATAACTTTTGGATTTCTAGGAGGAACCCAGCCTATCCATTGGTTAAATTTCATTTACTTTCTTCTTAACAGACATTTCTTATATGATTTTCTTTTGTATCACTTCTTTATATTGCATTGAGTTAAAAAAAAGTAGAATAAGAATAGTAAATGGTTAAATGTTAATATACAAATACTGTTGACAGTCTACATACTAGATAAGTTTGGCTAATGGATACTTGTGTATATGTCAGCTGCTTTGTGGGCCACCAAGAGAAATGTGTTAAGCCAGAGGAGGTATTTCAGAAAATTGGGTACTTTTAACAACTGTAATGGAGGAGGAAAAGGAATGGAGTCCCCCACCACTGAATTCAGGACCAGAGTATGGTAGAGATGAAATGGAATTAAAGGGTGGAGAGAGAGGATAGGTAGTTTCTCCCCTCTCTTTCCTCAATAACTCATACTAGCTGTCTTCAGGGCTATTGACTACTTTTCTTCAGAGGCAGGGTTGAAGTAAATACATGACTAAACAGCTTCTTCTTCCTTGGGGAGGAAATATAGTTCTCTTCCCCAAAGCCTCTGGTCCCTCTCCCTGAATATTATGAGCAAGCTATAGAAATAGCTGTTTATTATGAGGAACACACATAGGGTAAGGTAAGTGAGATTGAGGGATGAGGTATTGGGAAAATGGGGAATAGGAAGTCCCTAAACTGTAACAATTAAGTCCTTTCTCCCCAAATCCTACAGGGTCAGGCCTGACCCTCTGGGGTCAATTGTGAGAGCTGTCCTCACTTCTAACTGTCCTGGTTATGATTTGAAGTTCAAGAAGGGCTTTGGAGGGTTGGAAGGGAAATCTTGAGGTGAATAGTTTTATATCAAAATCCCTAATCACTCCTGTTCTCTTCCACTGGATTCAGGGGGTATGAATTCACAGAAGGATGACCAGGGTTCAGAGGTGCTTTCAGAGCAACCTTTCTGAAGGGCTTCTCAAAGAGAGAATTGTTCACTGCTTGGATCTTCTCAGCTCTTCTCTGTTCTCTCTCTAGAATTTTCTGTTCCTCTTTCCCTTCCCCCACTTGTCTTGTTCCTCTGTCAGATTGAGTTTAGTTTTCCTCTCTTACAAATCCCCATTTTGGGTTTTTGCAAATTTGTCAAATTGACAATTTGCATTGCTTTGAATGTATCACTTACCTTATGTTTATTATCACCAATATTCTATCTATCTATATGCTCTCCTCTCTATTTCCCTCCCCAAATAAAAAATCCCTTAACCCTTACCTTTGTCTTTATACTTAACCTAACTTATCTTGACTAATTCCTAAGCTAAAATCAGGTTTCAGGAAAGTGGTTTGTGTTAAGTGTATTGGTACGAAGGTCTGATACAATGAACTAACTGATTCTAGGATTAACAATATCTTAACACCATGCCACAATGGAGACTAAGTCTCTGGTAACAATATCTTATAAAATTCTAACTACTGTGTCATTTTGCAAACTCCTTGCATATTTTATGCTTTCTTAAGGTTTCGAACTATTACAACTGTATAATATGTACATGTCAAGGTTAGTATTAATCGTTCCCTATGCTTATCTTTCCAAGATATATGAGCTTTCCTTTTCCACTTTGACCATCTCTGTCCCTACTTTAATAAGGGTTACTTAAGTTAGTCTGTTAGTGACTTCACATTATGTACACGTATGTTAACTGTACAATTATTACATATGATGCATATATATTACATATATACATGAGTCCTGCTTTGGAGTCAACTAGACAGAAAAAGTATTGTCTTTTCTGCTTGTTTGAGTCCTGCAAAAACATTATTCACAAAATATACATTTTCCTCATGGACCTTGCTTATCTACGACAAAGGTTCATAGATCAGTTTGTTATCATGTTTATGTTCTAGATGTATAGTGTTGCATGCATATACTTACATCCTTGCCAATTTCTCCTCTTCACCTATTGTCTGTTGAGTCTAGTTTCCTTTCTTCTTATACAGGGTTTGTGTGCATGTTGTGTGCATGTCCCTAGTGTTCAAAGTTAATATGAATGGCGATTCATTTGGCATGACCTGCTTTATAGAAGTTCTTTTTTCTCTACAATTCTTGGGTTACAGTTCTTTTCTGTGTTCTTTATGTCCATTTGTGGTTTCTGGTGTTTCCTGGAAGATTTCTCCAGTCCAGATGTCTTCGTCTTTATAGCTAATCCTGTCTTGTCATCTCACTTTGATTGTAGATTTTTCTTTTTACAGGAGCATGCATGTGTGTAAGAGGAGTTACCATTATGTGAGAGTGTGTAAGAGTAATTCAGATTGTATGTGTCTGGGTAAGACTTTTAATTAAGTTTTTCTTGTTTGCTTTATGTGTATGAATGTATATCGTGGTATTTTTATATTATTATTTATAGTGATTGAGGGTTAAGATGGAGAATTAGATAAATATTATTCCTTTTGGATTTCGTCTCTCTGTCTTTATTCATTATTCAATTTCAGCATCATCTTCTATGGGGCTTATTTTTGTGTCCCCCTCTTGGTCATTTTCTCTTTGGGTTTGAGCATCTTGTGTGTGAACTGGGGTAATTTCCGGTTCAATTTCTTCTGGGTTAGTTGAGGCAAAGTAGTGTTTAATATGAAAAGCATGGAACAATGATTCTTTCCCTATTATTTTAATTGAAGTGGGAGTAGTGATCAAGATTTGGAATGATCTGTTTCACTTTGGCTCGGTTGGTGTGCTTCTGTGGACAAGAGAGAGATACAATATATTGCAAAGACTGGATTTTACAATGAAATCTCATGAAAGAAGGAAATAGAACTTTGATTGCCAAAGGGGGGATGGGACTGGAATCTCCACCTAAGAAAAGCAGGTGGACAGTTGGAAAAATATACTTGTCCTTCTGAACTGAGAGGGAAAGGAGCAATCTTACTGATCTTATCTGGTTACAATCCCTCATTAATCTGAAGATTAACCATCTTTCTTTATAAGTGGTGGATAGAGACTTTTTTCCCTTTGGGGAGGGCAAGAGACTATCCACCCTAAAGATTTTCCTCCGAAAGTTGTATCTCTATCTCAGGACATTATACCAACCTGATTCCACTAGGATACAAAGGACTTCTGGGACTTAGGTACCTAGACCTGAGCCTCAATCCCTGAAGAAACTTTAGGTAGAAAATAGAATAGGGATTTCCTATTTCCCTCTTCCCTAACCTACCATTCCGGACTTATCAACTAATAAATAGATTTTATAACACAAAGAAGAACTAAACATCTTTTCTTCAATATACTAAGGGAATCACAAATAACAATTCTCTAAAGAAGAGAATATAAACAGAGATTGAACAGGATTTTCTCTTACTCTTCAGCTATGGTCAGAGATCCAACTCCACTTTCTCTGGGACAACTCTGCCTGGGAGGGAAGTAATGTTTCTCTTCATCTGTTCCCTCCCTCTCAGTTACCTGTCAAACTTCAGTTCCTGATCCCCTGCTAGTACACTTCTTGTGAAGTTTTCACATATACCATATCCCCTGGGCTGCTGTTGTGTAGTGAAAAGTCCAATGGTACTTTTTGCACCAACAATCCTAGGCTTCTCATTTCTTTCAGCCTTTCTTGTATCTCTGTCAGATAGGTGTGTAATTGGCATTCTCCTCCTAGCATGGAAATGTAAGATGGTTTTGCAGTCCTGCCATGCCAAAGAGGCTGTCCAAAAAGTATCTCATATGGAGATATGTGTAGATCTCCTCTGGGCTTTGTTCTAAGGTAGAACAGTGCAAGTGGGAGAACTTCTGTCCACTTTAGGTGTGTTTGTGCACATAATTATCCCACTGCAGTTTTTAGTTCTCTGTTCATCCTCTCAACCTGTCCTGAACTTTCTGGGTGATAGGTTGCATGTAAATTCCTTTTTTTTTTACCCAGATTTTGATGAGTTTCTTGCAAGATCTTAGATGTAAAGTGAATTCCTCTATCTGAGTCATTACTGTTTGGAATGACATATCTGGTGATTATGTCCTTCAAGAGTGTCTTCACCACAAAGGCTGTGTTTTTCTTTTTAGCTGGATATGCCTTTGTCTACTATGTTAATCTGTCAACAGTTACTAAAGCATACTTATATCCTCTGTCACTAGGCATAATGACATAGTGTATTTCCAAGCATTTGAAGGGTGTGAAAGCTAGTGGTCTGCTCCCCTAATGCCTTGCTTTTGAAATGACCTTGGTTGTATTGTCTGCAAACGTCACATGCCTGACACACTCTTATTGCATATGTAGATATCCCTGGAGTGATCCAAAATTGTTTTATTTCATATAAAAATGCCATAACCCCATAATGTCCTCTGTGTATGACATTGAAGAGATGTTGATACACTATCTTGGGTAGAATGGGTTTGCCTCCTTCCACTATCCAGATCCCATTTACTAATTTTGCTCCCAATTGTTGTTTCTATGACTGAACCTCCCCTTCATTGTAAGCTTGTGTGATATTGTGCTTTTCACCTAGAGAGAAGTTCAGCACATGTATAGGACCAAATCTTGTAGCATATATTGCTGTTATATCGACTCTATTGTTACCCTGGGATATGCTATTTTTGCCAAAGGAGTGAGCATATGCCAAATGCATGACTGCTACTTCTCTTGGCAAAAGCACTGCTTTTAAGAGTTGAGATATAAGCCTTCCATATGCAATTTTCTTTCTAGCAATTGTAATGAACCCCCTGTTCTTCTGTATATCTACAATCCCATCCAAAATAAAAAATGCATACTGTGAGTCACAAAATTATTGATTCTTTTATCTTTTCCCAAGATGAGAGCCATGGCAAGAGCTTTGAGTTCTGCTCCTTGAGCACTGACGTGTCTAGACAGAGAAGCATGCTAGAATATTTCATCTTGTGTGACCACAGATGCAGCTGTAACTCTTTTGCCCCTGTGTATGTAAGAGGATCCATCTGAAAATAACTCTAAGTCAGGATTGATGAGGGGTGTCTTTTAAATCATGTCTGGACTTCTGCACAATGTCTATGATTTATGAACAGTCATTCAATGATTCCTCTCCTAAGGGGAAATCAGGGATCAGGGTTGCTTGGTTTAATGGTTAACACTGATGTAAAGACAGATTTTCATTTCCTAATAATATGACTGGGATAATCTTGTAGGTATAAATGCTTACATGTCACTCATCTTTAATAGTTTTTCAAATTCATGGGCATAGTGAACATGTAATCTGCATCCCAGAACTAAGTCATTTGTCTTTTTAACCATCAGAGCAGCAGCAGCTATGCTTCTGAGACAATGAGCTACTGGGTCTAGAATGGTACTACTATAGTAAGCCATTGGACTCATCTGCAGTCCCAAGTTTTGGGTTAGGACTCCAGAAGCTATCCCCATTGCTTCATGAATGAAAATGTGGAAATCTTTTGAATAGTATGGGATTCCCAACACTGGAGCTGACAAAATTGCTTGCTTCAGCTGTGACAAAGCATGCAAATGTTCCTTTGTAAGTTGCAGGGGTTCTTCTACCTCATTCTTTGTTAAATCAGTGAGACATTTGGAGATATTGGAATAACCTATGACCCACTGCCTTGAGAAACTACAAATACCGAGGAACACCCTAAGTTGTCTTTTTGTTCTTGGGATTCCCAGTTTTTGGATGTTAGCTTTTCTTTTATTGGAGATTTTCCTAGTGCCCTTTTCTAAGATGAATTCCAGATATTCTACTTTCAGTGAGACCAATTGCAATTTCTTCTTTGAGACCTTATGACCTCTCTTATATAATTCTATAAGTAAGGTTTTTGAGTCTTATAGACATGTTTTAGCATTTGGGGATGCAAGAAGAAGATCATCCACACAGTGCACTATTTTGCTGTGTTTGAACTTGATGGATTCTAGATCTCTCTTCAATAGTTGGCAAAATATTGAGGCACTTTTGCAGCAACACTGAACTAATCAAGTCCAGCAGAGCTTGTGATCCCCCCCCACTGGAATTCAAAAATTTTTGATTCTCTGGATGCAATGGGACAATAAAATAGGTATTTGCAATGTTGACAGCCATATACCAGTTTGCTGAACTTGGTATCTCTGATATGATGGCATTTGGAGATGGAGTGATTGTGTAAGTTTTTTTTAAAATAAAATCATTGATCACTATCAAATTCTGCACAAATTGCCAGGAGATTGTACCATCAGGGTTCTTCTTGTTATTTTTAATTGACAATATTGGGCTATTGAACTCTGAGATTGTGGATCTCAATAAACCCTGTTCCAGCAAACTGTTAATGATAGGTGTTATGCCCTCTATGGCTTCCTTGCTTAATTTATATTGAGGGATCTTAGGAGGTGTTCCTTCTTCAACTTCAATTTTTACTGGGGTTGCTGATTTATTTCTCCACACATTGTTTGGATGTGTAGCCCATATGACCTGTGTATTAGAGGGGTTTTTTGAGTGTTATGGGGGAAGGGAGAAAGAACAGAGTCTTCCCCCCTCTCAAGTTTAGGGCAAGGGATAGAAGGAGTTGATGATATATGCCCCGGAAGGTAGAAGGAGGGTAAAATGGGTTATTACCTCTTCAGTCCTCTTCAAATATGTCTCCTCACTATCCCTTCCTTTTACTCCCCTCTAATAACTGGTCTTGTAGATGAACTTCTTCCCTTGGGGAAAGAGAGAGAAATAAACTCTCTCTTCCACTATGACAATTTCCTTCTCTCACAATGAAGGCATTCGAGGATAAATGACAATCATTATTCTAAACAATTATTGTCAGGGGTAAAACAGGAAGATGTCTGAAAAGTTAGGGTCTAGAGGAAGGAGGGGAAAGGAAGTCCCTGTCTTTCTAAATTTTCCTTCCCTCCCTCCACAATTGAGACACCCAGGCTTAACAGCCTGGCCTCTGAGAGGTTCAGGTTTAGTGACCCTTGGTCTTTATCACAGCAGAACAATGTCCAGACCCAGGGTGTCAAGGAGCTGTGTGAGATCTTGTTAGGACCACTTCTTATTCTTCTCAGGTTTCTGCCACACTTCTTGGTAATTTTTTTTGGGGGGGTGGTGATCAGGTTTAAGGAGGGATTTAGTCTAGTGCTCAGGATCCAGTCTCAGACAAGACTTTTTTTTTCCTTTACAGGAGATAGAGAAAGAGTGAGAGAGGAAAGGAGAGAGAGAGAGAGAGAGAGAGAGAGAGAGAGAGAGAGAGAGAGAGAGAGAGAGAGAGAGAGAGAGAGAGAGAGAAACCAAAGATTTCCACTCTGAGAATCTCCTCCTCCCTCCAGATTCTAATCCTCTTGAACCCCTCCCCCATTGTGGATGTTTAAAGCCTCTGCAGCTTTCCAGACTATCATTCAAATTCCTGGATAAGACCTCTATCATACCTGTGGGATGTCTTTGGGGATATCAAACATTGCTGTTACTGTGTGCAGCTGATCAGGTGTTTCATCTAATTGCCCCAAGAACAAAAATGGATAATGCTTTAAAGATTGCTTTGATAGGTACAAATAGATTTTCCCTGACCACTCACAATAGATGGTTGCCCCAATTTTCACAGGAAGTCTCTCCCCAGAAGGTTGTCGGGACACCCAAGTATCAATATGAACGTATGATCTATAGATAAAGGACCTAGCTTCAACATCTTAGGTTCAAGTTTAGGAACTTGCTGTATTTCCCTGGTGGCCCCAGCTACTGTGACTGATCCCTCTATTGTGCTGTTCCCTGGGAATGACTTTAAAACAGATCTTGTTGCCCCAGTATCAAGTAGAGCTTTATAGTCTTGTTCCCCAACTTTAATTCACACATAAGGTTCTTGAGTGTGTTGTTTCTGCAGGACTGGTACCATAGAGTTCGATTGTTATATTTTCCCCAAGACCTGTACCAGCTCTTGTACATTAATATGCTGTAATTCCATGTATTTTTTGATAAATCTGGTTCCACTTCTATTAGTTTCTGATTCTCTACCTTTTTTGGGAAGGTTTGATGGTTTGATTATCTCCCCTGTGATTTTCAGCTTGGGGGTCTGCCTCAAGTATAGTGTAACAGCCTTCAGTATCTTGGTCAGAGAGTCCCCCTGCATTTAGCCTTATAGAATTCTCAGGTTTTGAGCTGCCCAGAGATTTCTTGACTGCTGACTTTTTACTTTGTTATGTTTTAACCATCTGCTCAGTGGATTGAAGTTACTGGCTCAAGGGAGAGTTTGTCCTCATGGAATAGATTTTGAACTGAGCTCTTCCCTTTCCAGTATCTCTTTTCATTGGTTTGTATGGATGGTTTGTGATCATTGATTTCTAGATGTTGTGGGTAATAGTCTTTTGCTGTTGGGTCTAAGGTTGATTTGTGTACACTCACCTTTAGTTTCTCTTGTTGTTCCTTGATTGTTAAGGTATGCTCATGCACTTTAGCCTGTGGGGGTATGAATGTATGGGTAGTGGGATCTGCTATTTTGAATCCTTCTTGGACTGTCTGTTTTTGTTTGCTACTTTGTCTTTGGGGTTTAGAGAATCAATGCAATGCTCCTTCCCTGTTCTGTTATTTTGTGGTGCTGTTTGTGACTGGAGGATGTGTTATAATGCTTTATGTTCTCTATTCCCATCCCATATTTGCATATTAAGAAATTTTCTAGATATTTCTTGATCTGCTCTTTAGTTTTCCCATTAATTTCCTCTGTGCCCCATATGACTCATATACTTTGTTTTTCATGTCTGATGTCACTTTGTAACTCCCTCTCCATCTCTTGTATTTCCCTCTGTTTGGAATTCTTGTTTCCTCCCTTTTTCTCAACAGACTTTAATTCCGCCACCACCACTTGTTTTATTTTCCTCCCTATTGTGACAACCCCTGTTTTCCTCCCTTGCACCCTTTGCATATTTGTGTTCTTCTGGCTTTAGGCTGACTATTGAGGATTTCCTTTTGCAAGGACCTCTGAATACTTGGGTTTTGTTCCCTGACTAATCAGGTGCTGCATAGTCTTGAGATCAGGAGTTGCCTCTTCTTTGAGTTTGCAATGGTCACAACATTTGGACTTATACATGTCATTGTATGTCTGTTGTCTTCCATAGTTATTTTATTCTCTCTTCTGTATAGCCCTGTTTTGATATTGTGAGCCTCTGCTGTAACCTTGCTCATATTTTGCCTTCATGGGACAGAATATGACTATGTGTTCCACTCTTTGGCATAAAAAGCATTTTCTATTATCTCTTTGCCTCCTTGCTTGATATTGTGGCCTTTGGCATGGGCAGATCCTGATGGTAGCAAGATTTTTTACCTCCTCTATCTCTTTCTGCCTGAGGGTTTCCTTAGTCTCTTCTAGTTTCTGCTTCAATTCCTCCTTTTCTTTCTGCTGCTCTATATGGGTCTCATGTAAATACATCACTGAATCTCTCAGGTCTTGGAGGGATAAAGATTTGAAATTCGGGCAAAAATTCTTTAAAAAATGTTTGACATTTTGGAGACATCCTTTTAAAAATTGCCTCTTAACATGGGGGATGACTTCCTGGCTATCCTGAGTGTAGCCCAATATAGCCTCAGCATTCTCCATCAATCTGTCGATATAGTTCTGTTTACTCCTGCCTCAATCTATCGATTTTTACCCAAGAATTTGGTCTATTGCAAAAAAGTTTTGATTCCTTCTAATATGTCTTCCAGTGCCTTTCTTAGGTATGTCAAATTTGAAGGTTGGGAAAAATCCATATCTTCAAAATATTCTGGCCAGAGACTTCCGGTTAAGATGGCGGCTTAGAGAAAGCTAAAGCTCAGATCTCCGGAAAACCCTTCCCGACCGATCTCAAACGATAAGCTCCTAAGGCGCCGAAATTCAAAACAATCAACAGCACAGACCCTGGGAACCCTCCTCCTGGACCTGGACCCGGTTCAAAAGGTACGGCTCCCCTTAAAAGCCAGAACCCGAGATCACTCGGACCTCAGGGGTAGGAGCGCAGAGTCCAAGGCTCCCGGAAGCCGCAGCCCGGCTGGGCTCAGAGAGCAGAACCCTCAGGGCCTTCTACAGTCCCGGTGAAAGTTACTGCCTGGGGCTTCTGCTGCAGAGAGCTGGTCGAAACAACAGCAACCCTCAGGGCGGGCAAGACAGCCTCACGGGCTGGATCCTGCTATCCAAGTCTCAGTGAAAGTCCTTGCCCTCAGAGCTTGGGCTAGCTGCAGCCCATTCCCCCTGCAGGCTGATGAAACAGCCTCACGGCCAGCGATTCTGAAGGCAACTTCCGGAAATCGAGCCAGGGGGAGAGTGTGGCCTCGTGGTCCGACCCTTCCATTCAAGTTCCAGTGAGGCATATTCAGTTTAACCCAGGGAAAGCTCATAGAACCATCTGCCCAGGACTGCCTCTGAACACCAGACAGAGACAAGAAAAACTAATCCTCCACATTCAGAAATGGCAAACTCCACAGAAGCACAGAAGCCCCAAAATACCAAGAAAAATAAGAAGAAAGGGGCGACTTTGGACACATTCTATGGAGCCAAAATACAAAATACAGAGCAGACAGAAGATAATATAAAAGAAAATGCTCCAAAACCTTCCAAAGGAAATGGAAACTCTCCACAAACCTATGAAGAATTTGAATCAGAAATGACCAAAAAGATGGAAGCCTTCTGGGAGGAAAAGTTGGAAATAATGCAAAAGAAATTCACGCATCTACAAAACCAGTTTGACCAAACTGTAAAAGAAAACCAGGCTTTAAAGGCCAGAATCAGGCAGCTGGAAGACAACGATCGTGTAAAAGAGCAAGAATCAATAAAGCAAAGCCAAAATACCAAGAAATTAGAAGAGAACATAAAATATCTCACTGACAAGGTGATAGATCTGGAAAATAGGGGGAGAAGGGATAATTTAAGAATAATTGGACTCCCAGAAAAGCCAGAAATAAACACCAAACTGGACATGGTGATACAAGATATAATCAAAGAAAATTGCCCAGAGATTCTAGAACAAGGGGGCAATACAGCCACTGACAGAGCTCACAGAACACCTTCTACACTAAACCCCCAAAAGACAACTCCCAGGAATGTAATTGCCAAATTCCAAAGCTATCAAACAAAAGAAAAAATCCTACAGGAAGCCAGAAAAAGACAATTTAGATATAAAGGAATGCCAATCAGGGTCACACAAGACCTTGCAAGTTCTACGCTGAATGATCGTAAGGCATGGAACATGATCTTCAGAAAGGCAAGAGAGCTGGGTCTCCAACCAAGAATCAGCTACCCAGCAAAACTGACTATATACTTCCAAGGGAAAGTATGGGCATTCAACAAAATAGAAGACTTCCAACTTTTTGCAAAGAAAAGACCAGAGCTCTGTGGAAAGTTTGATACCGAAAATCAAAGAGCAAGGAATACCTGAAAAGGTAAATATTAAGGAAAGGGGAAAATGTTATCTTCTTCTTTTACTCAAACTCTCTTCTATAAGGACTACATTTATATCAACCTATGTATACTAACATGTGGGGAAAATGTAATGTATAAATAGGGGGTAAAGAAAGACCAAATAGAATAATCATTCTCACACAAAGATTCACATGGGAAGGGGAGGGGAAGAAAACTCCTATAAGAAGGAGAGGAAGAGAGGGGGGGGGTTACTTAAACCTCAATCTCAGGGAAATCAGCTCTGAGAGGGAAAAACATCCAGATCCATTGGGATCTTGAATTCTATCTTACCCAACAAGGGTAAGGAGAAGGGAAAACCAAGGGGGGGAGGGGGAGAGGGAGAACAAAAAGGGAGGGAAAGAGAGGGGGGAGGGGGAGGGAACAAAAAGGGAGGGACTAAAAAGGGAAACATCAAGGGAGGGGACAAGGGGGACTGATTCAAAGTAAATCACTGGACTAAAAGGTAGAGCCGAAGAAGAAAAGGTTAGAATTAGGGAAGGCAATCAAAATGCCAGGGAGTCCACAAATGACAATCATAACTTTGAACGTGAATGGGATGAACTCACCCATAAAACGTAGACGAATAGCTGAATGGATTAGAATCCAAAACCCTACCATATGTTGTCTTCAAGAAACACACATGAGGCGGGTTGACACCCACAAGGTCAGAATTAAAGGATGGAGTAAGACCTTCTGGGCTTCAACTGATAGAAAGAAGGCAGGAGTGGTAATCATGATATCTGATAAAGCCAATGCAAAAATAGACCTGATCAAAAGGGATAGGGAAGGTAATTATATTTTGTTAAAAGGGACTATAGACAATGAGGAAATATCATTAATCAATATGTATGCACCAAATAATATAGCACCCAAATTTCTAATGGAGAAACTAGGAGAATTGAAGGAAGAAATAGACAATAAAACCATACTAGTGGGAGACTTAAACCAACCATTATCAAATTTAGATAAATCAAATCAAAAAATAAATAAGAAAGAGGTAAAAGAAGTGAATGAAATCTTAGAAAAATTAGAATTAATAGACATATGGAGAAAAATAAATAGGGATAAAAAGGAATACACCTTCTTCTCAGCACCACATGGCACATTCACAAAAATTGACCATACATTAGGTCACAGAAACATAGCACACAAATGCAAAATATTCTGGCCAGCTTATCAGATTATCATCTTCCCTTGTCCTCTTAATGAACTTTACATGTTCCTGGGGGATAAATACTTCTGAAAGTAGGATTTCTACATCTTGGACTGGGGTCATATAATTTAAATGCTCTTTTCAACTCTCTTAATAATTTAAATCATTCTGAACAAAATTTTGGCATTTTTCTTTTCAGGGAATCCAAGTCTTGGATGCTGAAAGACTTATGTACCTTCATATGGAGAATGCCAGAGTCTGGTGTGACTTTGGTATAATCCCTGAGAGGCATGATCTTTTGTGCCCCTGGGACTTCTTCATGCTCAGTGTTTGTTTGTCCACCATTATTTTTTCGGTGCACACCCCTACCATTAGAGCTGTTTTAATAGGTGTCTGTCTCACTGTCCTTCCATTTGTCTTTGTCATTATCAGTATCTTTAGTATCCTCCCCTTTAATTAGCTCCTTTCCCTTCCCCAGTTTTGCATTCTTTTTCATTGTGAATTTCTGACATATCTCAGTAATAGTTGTCATTTGAAAGAACAATAGATCTAGTCTGTTATCTATGTTGTTGTTGATTATATTTTTGCCCACAATTATCTTCATTCCCTTTTTGATGATGCTATATAATTGCCAGAGAACCAACATGGTACCATAGCCAACTGGGAGGGTTAGCCATTTTGTAGATATTTCCAGTGATATTTGGTCCCAATATTTTGTAATGCTGACTGCTGCCCCTATTATATCATTGATTATGTTAGTGATGGTGCCAAATATAGAATAGTACCACCAGAGTGCCAAAATGGCTATCACCAGTAAAGTCCACAAAGCTTTTTGGAGCATTTTGTATCTTTTTCCGTTATTTCCCCTCACAGTTATTTGTGTTAGTCTTTCTTCTTTATAGGAGCCAAGATGTCTACTTAGATCTCTGTATGTAGTTGTTTAGAATTCTTGTACCCCCCAAGAGGGCTGCCCTGCCCAGTTTCTTCCAACTGCCAGGAGTGACTGTTGCTAATGGATTCTTTTGTAATCTGGGGTGCCACTGTAATGGAGGGGGAGAAAGGAATGGATTAAAGGATTTAAAGCTAGGAAAAGAATAAAAGTGATCATCTAGTAAAGTCTTCAATGCCATTTCTTTATAAAATGTGCAGTCTCCCTCTGATCATAGCTAGCCTTTCATTTTATACAACTAGAATCAGATCTAGCAATGAAATGTGAAGAGAAAGTACATACTAAGTTCTTTTACCTCTAGAAGGTACTGGAGGGTAACACTTCATAAAGCAGATGATCTCTAAAGCCAGAATGTGCAACTTCCCAAAAATGTTAGAGGAGAAACTGTTAATGGAAGACACATGACTTATGAATTGAAGTTTTGCATGACCTTTGAAAGAGTCCTAAAAGAGGAATCTACCAATGATATATGGGGCAAAGAGGCAGGCTCTCATGTTATACATATTATGAGTGTTTGCTTTCTTGTAGAAAATATATTATGATCTTCTATCCTGTTTCTCTAGGGCAGCATCCTTGAGAGCTATTATTCTTTTCCATGAGGGGATGGCATTCTTATCTACATTGGGTGTGAGAGAAACAGCCTTCTCTTTTCTTCATTTCCTTTATTTGTTGCTTCTCTTTGCTTAAGAAAAAAGCCCAACTGGAAGCTGGAAGCAAGCAGGACCAAGCAGGATCCTCTAGCATCATATATTGGAACTTCAAACCCTCTGCATGTCATCTGAATATTGGGATTTCAGGAAAGATAAACTCTGATTTTAATTCCTTGCATGTTTCATGTATGATTACATTTAAAATATTTAAAAGAGAACAAATGTTTAGGTTAAAAAATAGGAACAGAATCTGTAAGTTAACTAAAATGCTAACATCAAGTATTTTTAAATAGACTTTTTTTTTAACCTAACTGGAAAAATTACTTCGTATTCTGGATAAGAGAATAAGACAATCTTAGGCTTAAGAAAAACCAAATTGAATAATGCAAAGTTTATTACAAAAGCAGCCCCTTCATTCATGTTGAGCAATTTAAAGGTTGATGGATGATACTTGACATTGACTGGGAGTCATTTGTCAAAGAGTGTTGTGTACCATATGCTGTTATAAGATGAAGTATAGAAGAGAGATACTTAAGGGATTACAATGGGGAAAAGCAGTATTCCATTCATTATGGAAATTTTTAGAAGCTCAGACTTCTTAGAAAGCATCATACAAAGAGAACCAATGATTTCTATGTATTTAAGGCAAAGAAGAATACATATATTTTTCTAATGCCCTTTCTTTATGCCCATTAATTAAGAACTGAAATAAATAGAAACATTGACTAGAAACTAATTGGAAGCATCCTTTTTTTTTTGGCTTCTAAACAAGCCTGAAGAGAATCTACAGAAAGAGAACATTATTTATGCTTACAAATTAATAATTAAAATAATTACCTAAAATCAAGTCCAAGCATATTGAGAGATGGTCATATTTCCAAATGGAATATACTTGGGAAAACAAAACAAAACTGATTTTAGAGTAATAAAAATTTCCAACCCAACTTCCCGTTAATTCATTAGGATCACTGTATTATTTGTAGAGCATAATGAGCAATTATTGTTTCACAGAAAGCTACTGGAGAGAAATGATAATTGCTCATTTCTTTGTAACAACATCACAGCAAGACCACCTGATTCTATTTCTTCTCTAGTATCATAACAGTGGGAAATGTAAGTGGAATAGCATTTGCTACCAATTATTTGTGATTTTTGTGGGAAGAGCAAAAATGTAACCCATTTCTTGATTTGTTTAATAAACATGAAATGAATTTAAGACGGGGCTTATATGCTAGATCCTTTGTCATTAGATCACAGCTTTGATACAAGGGAATTTAGTATAGATTCTTTGAAAGTATGGATCAGATGCCCTAAGGTATATGATGCTCAGCACAATACCAGTCAGTCAGTCAGACAAACATTAAGCATTTTTATTAAAATTCTACTACATGCAGGTACGTGTTAGGGATAAAAAAAGGGGGGGGGGAAGGCCAAGGACTTTACAATCTAATGGTATGTGGGTCAACATTTATATTACTCAATATGAATGAAGGGACTGCTTTTGGAACAAACTCTGAAGATGATGTGAGACATCTACATGACATTATTTATATAATTTAGGGTTAAAGAAAGAGTACAGAAAATAAGGTGGTATAGGAGTCTCGTCTCCAAGGGAAAATGTGGGTGCTTGTTTTACCGATTTCTGATGAGTTTCAAGATTCCTTGTGCATGACAGGGGAGGATAGCAACATCAAGCTGTATCTGTGCCCATTTACATTCCTGTCTCCTTCACATTTGTCTTTGCCCCACCATCTCCAAAGTTTTAAGGAAATACTCTCATAGCAGGGTAGGGACATACAATGCACGCTAGCGTGCTTGGACGGTTGCAGCGCGAGGGATGGAGAAAAGAGCTGCCTGGGAGCTGCTCGA
Source organism: Monodelphis domestica (assembly GCF_027887165.1). Taxonomy (NCBI): domain Eukaryota; kingdom Metazoa; phylum Chordata; class Mammalia; order Didelphimorphia; family Didelphidae; genus Monodelphis; species Monodelphis domestica. The sequence continues at coordinate 471,624,479 of NC_077228.1, forward strand.
GCCAGTCTGCCCCCTACCCTATGGGAGCAGCCCTGGAGGTGGCGTTTGCCGTTAGACCCGCCCAGCTCCTTCACTGTACTGGTGTCCAGTGGAGCAACGACCCCGCACCAGTCAAAAGCGGGCCAGAATGGGAGTGAAGGTGGAGACCATCTACCCCGGAGACAGACGCACTTACCCCAAACGTGGCCAGACCTGCGTGGTGCACTACACTGGGATCTTTGAAGATGGAGAAAAGTTTGATTCCTCCCGTGACAGAAATAAACCCTTCAAGTTTGTGATGGGCAAACAGGAGGTGATCCGAGGCTGGGAAGAAGGCGTCGCCCAGATGAGTTTGGGCCAGAGAGCAAAAATGACCATCTCTCCGGACTATGCCTATGGTCCCACTGGTCACCCAGGTACTATTCCACCAAATGCTACTCTCATCTTTGATGTGGAACTCATAAAATTGGAATGACAGAAGTGGTTTCTTTCCCTAGAGCCAGATTTCTTGAATTGGACAGAAGGCAGAATCTAGAGTCTCAGCTTCAAGAAGCACAAGATTTTTTTTTTTTATGGAGCTTTTCTTTGATGTTTTACCATATTCATTATATAAATATATACACTTATTGAATGTGTTATTTGGCATTTCTTCCAAATCTTCCTTCCTTGTACACATGGTTTATCTATACACACACATGAACCTCAATTTGTCAGGTCACTAGCCTTTTTTTGGGGGGGATCTAAATTTAAACTGAAATTTTTTTGAACATAGTTTTAAGATTATATGTATGGTCAAGCATTAACAGCACACAGGTTGGTTAATATTAGAATAAGAATTGTGTGGACAGGCAAAATCTTTGCCTCTTTTTGGGGGGATGAAATTTGTGTAAAAATAGTTTTGCTGCTGCTGTAGTCATGGCAGATTGAAGAGCTATTGAAGATTGACATATTCTCCATTTTGAATGATTTCTTTGGAGCCATCAGGTGCCCTATTCAAAACAAAGGTGGGAAAAGAGAAGCTGCTTCAAAAACCCAATCCTCCATTTTCCCCTTTCTTTATAAAGAATCTACCTTTTAAATGCAGAAATTATTAATGCATTATTGGATGTGATCCTTGGTGTCAATAGGGTCAATATACACTTGCTTTGTTGATGCCTGACCTTCTTTCCAACTTATGATTTTCTAATGAATTTGGAAGACTTAAAAATCTACTAATACCTAGATTACAAGAACTTGAATTGATTGTTAAGTTAAAGGTGCTGTTTGTAGAAATTTTTGGCACAATGGAAGCCCAGTTATCCTCAAAATAAATCTTTGAGTGTTTTCTGCAAAAAAGCCAAAATCAAAAACTGATGTTGGTCATCACAGCCTCAACATTTCTTATTTTTGATGTTTGACTTCTCTGCTGGCAATACTCCATCCTCTACCCTCATCTTTTTTCTCTCCCACTCCTAAACCCCTTTTGTTCTCCTAAGCAGTGATTTCACAAGAGAAATTGCCAATGCTCTCCCTCCACCACATACAAGTTTCAAGTTTTATTATTGCAATAAAATGCTTTGTGCTGGCTGATCTCAAAGAAAAAAAATACTGTTAAGATAGTCAACCAGCATTTATTTAATGCCTGTTATCTGAGAGGTACTGTGCAAAGCACTGGGAACACAGAAAGGAAAAAAAGAAAGTATTCTCATGGAGCTCACAGTTGAATAGGGGAGACCACATGCAAATAATGTACAAGATATATAAAGGTAAATAAGAGATAATCCCAAAGGCACAGCCCAGAAATTAAGAAGGATCAAGAGAGATTTCTTGCAAAAGGTGAAACTTTGTTGTTGTACATCCTTTGTTTTTGAAGAGGTCCGATGATACCACATGGTGAAGACTTGTGCATGAATTGGATTTTAACTGAGTCAGAATTGCACCATGTCTCACTCTTTGAGTGTCATTGAAGTTCAGTGGCAAGGTAAAAGTCAGGACGACTGGTGATGTCCCAGGATACAGGAGACGACCTTGGTGTCTTTAGTACCTGACTAAGCTCAAAGTCCATCTCAAAGCATCCTTCAGCCACTTGCATGGACCTTAGAACAAATTGCTTTTTTTCATCTTCCTGTTCTTCCAGAGGAAGTCTTTGTGTGCTTGGGGTAGACATCCTGCTAAGTTAGTGACAGGTTTTAGGCCTTTCTGTTACCCTCAGCCTGCTTTAGCTCTTTGATTGAAATGTGGCTTTTTTTGTTGTTGTTGTTGTTGTTTGCTTTTTTTTGTTTCATTTTCTGGAGTGTGGCAGCAGGGTATGATATACCTTCTTGGATCCAGGGGTGAGAGACTGGTGATAGGTAGAGGACAAGGGTAGAGGAGCAGGTCTCAAAAGAGCTCAGAAAGCCAACCTTCAAGAGGTGCTAGTACTCCCTTCACATGCCATACATCATACATTGAAACTTTAGCTGAGAAGTAAAAGAAGCCAAAGAAGCTAAGAGGAAGAGATGAAGAAAGAATATTCTGGGGAGAAGGAACAACCAGTGAAATGTCTACTGTGAAGAACAAGGCCATTGACAGTCACTGTAACAGAAAGTATAATAAAGAGAGGAAGGTACTAGATTTTGAAGGGTTTCAAATTTAAAGGATTTTGTATTTGTTCTCATGGGCAGTTGACAGACTGTGGGAACATAAAGCCACCCCCACCTGCCTCAGAAACTCCTGGGAGAACAAAAACACCAAGACTTTGTTCCTCAGCTGAGCATCAGGCTTGAGAATTAGTCCCTTTCCCCCAGAGACTGGCCTCTCCACCCAGAGACAACTAATGAGATTAATCCAAGTTTCCTTGTTCCCTACACCCCCTTCCTTCCCCCAAATTTATAATACCCTATATCTCCCTCCACTCAGTTGGGACTCCATAGCTATCTACTGGCATCAGCACCTCCTACCCCTGCTGATCCTCTCCATATCACCTCCCAGAGGACTGCCTCACTAACTCTGTTGGCATCGGGCTCCCCCTTGCTACCTCCCCACCTCTTGGGACCCTTTTGCTAATCCTCTTGGCATTGGGTTTCCCTTACTGATTCAATAAACCCTGCTCTACCACCCTAGTCTGGTCTCATTTTTCTCTTCAGTCAAATACTCATCAGCCAGTCTGACAGCAATAAGAAGCCATTCAAATTTATTGAATAGAGAAGTGATGTGGTTAGATGTATGTTTTGGGAAGATAAATTTGAAAGCTAAGTGGAAGATGAATTAAAGTAGGAGAGAGATTTGAAGCAGGGAGACCAAGTAGTAGATCATCACATTAGCTCAGAAGATAGTAAGACCTTGCAGGAGGGTGTCAGAGAAGAGAAGGTAACGTAGATAAATGATGTTAGAAAGACAGAAATTGTAAGACTTGACAACTGATTGTATATTGGGTGGGGTAGAAGAGTGAGGAATTTAAGATGACCCTAAGGTTGTTAACCTGTGTATATGGGAAAATCACAGTGGTACCCTTGATAGAAATAGGGAAGTTGGGATTGGGGAGAGTAGTTTGGAAAGAAAAACTGAGTTGAATATGGACATCTTTATGATGTGCATGAGAATCTAGTTTGAGTTGTATATAAAAATATATCACATATTTATCACAAATATTTATGAATATATAAACATATATCACAAATATTTATCACAAACATATCACAATAAATATATAAATATATCACATTTCTATATGTTGTGTATATATATTTTCTCATGCTTCTCTGTATTTGCCATTTTCATCATTTCTAATACCAAAGCATGATTCTAATATGTTAAAGTGACACAATTTTTTATCTATTCCCAAAATGATGGAAATATACTTTGTTTCCAATGTTTTTGTTACTGAAAAAAATACAATGACTATTTTGTTGTATATAGGGATATTTTTGGCCATTGATCTCTTTGAGGCATATGACTAACATTGGGATCTCTGCATCAAACAGTGTGAACATTGTAGTCATTTATAATTCATGATTGCTTTCAAAAATGATTGGTCAAATTCACAGTTCCCCCCAAAATGCATTAGTATGCCCCTCTTTACATTACCTTTCCTATAGTGATTATATCCATATTTTTTCCATCTTGGCCAATTTGATTGATAAATGGTTAAAACACATAGTTGTTTTGATGTCCATCTTGTTATTAGTGATTTCCTACTCAAAGGCATGGACTTTTCATTTTTGATTTTGTATTCTTTACTCTTAATACAGTGCTCAGTACAAATTATGGGCTCAATAAATGGTGATCAATTGACTCAGTTCTAGTAAATTTAGTTCCAGAAATCTGATATTCTAGCATCCTCAAAACATTTTTGTCAGTTCTTTGAAAACCTGAGACTAAGAGGGACTTTTGAATAGTATATTGAGAACTGGCATCAAATCTCTCTTCTCACAAATATTGGATATTTAATATTGGGAAAGTCGATCAAACTCTCAATGTAATAGGCAACTCTAAGATTACAAGTTGCAAAGAACATGCTTGGCTAAATCAGCAGAGGGATCTTCCTCCTCTGGCAGTTCCATATACCAATGAAATTACAAATGTAGTCTCTATGAAGACAGTAATCTTGATAATAGTCTTTGGTGACTTTCTGATCTATAAGGTAGCCAGGAAATAAAGTAGAATCATCTATAAATAACTAGAATTCAAAGCCATGATAAAACAAATTACATAGGATATATGAGACATGACATGGACTATTTTGGAGAATTTCTAAATTAAATGCTTGCTACCAAAACAAGCAATGCTTTTAAATCCTTGATCAGATTTCCTTTGGATCTGAACTTCTTTTATAGAAAGAAATACATCATATCCTAGGACATCAGATCCACAGAGTACAGATTCTGTCTTTGGTCCTCTATAAACAGCAAAAGAATCCATTGAAATGTGAACAAACGAGGCAGATTGGTCACTTGATGCAATAGTATTCAAATAGGTCTGTGATATCAGTTTGGAGCTGCTCTCCAATTCAGGCCCAGGGTCCTGTCTTCTTGATTCCAGACAGAACCAGTTCTTTATCTGACTATGCCACCTACCTGCCTCTCTTCTGGACTGAGATCACTTTCTATCAGTGTTGTCTATTCCACATATACACACTGTGTAATTCAGTCTATAGAATATTTATCCAAATGCATGAATAATAGATATTTTTCTACTCTGGATGTTTACTATTTTGAATCTCTACATTCTTCTGTTCTGCATGTCTATTATTCAGTAGCCATTGTTCATTCATTTGTTCTTTTTTATGTGGTTGGACAGACCAAATTCATGTAAATGATTAGAGACCTCTTCTTGTAAACTGAAATGATTAAAATAAAAAAAACCCTTTTTATATTATTAACTTTAATAAAATAAGAAAAACGAGTTTCCCTGGGGCTGAAAATAAGGAACTCCCTAAACCTTGAATCTAGTTAGATTCAAAGTTCCCTCCTCGCCTCGGGATTGGTTAGGCATGCCCCCTCCCTAGCATGGGATTGGTCTAATTCAAGACCAATCCCATACAGGAAGTAGTAGGGCTGGACCCCTGAGGCACCCTGGGAGATACAGTTCCCCAGGCCACAACACTTTAAAACCCACAAAACTTAGCAGTGCCCAATGGATAATGCAATCTGCAAAATGTTATCTACAAAACTGAGCATTTTAAGGATCTCATCATTTATGGTCCTTCCTCAGACTGAATTTTGTACTGGATCTCCTTCAATACAGGGATAAATACCTTTGGAGAGGTTATATCTGCTTATTTTCTTCTTTGTCTGATATTTATCAGAGAATCGACCAACCATTTCTACTTTCCCTTCTAGACTGCATTGATAACCCTTTGCTATGAACTTTCTCTATCCTCTTCTCCCCCCACTTCATCTTTCTCTTTCATCTTTTTCAGCTTCATTTTATATGTTGTCTTCTACCATTGGAATATAAGCTCCTTCAGGACATGGACTGACTTTCTTATTGCTTGTATTTGTATCTCCAGGCCTTAACATGTATATAGTTTGTGCATAGCATATTCTAAGGGCTTAATAAATATTTGCTTACTGATTAATTAGAAGTTATTGCATAGGGGGGACAGCTGGGTAGCTCAGTGGATTGAGAGTCAGGCCTAGAGACAGGAAGTCCTAGGTTCAAATCTAGCCTCAGACACTTCCCAGCTGTGTGACCCTGGGCAAGTCACTTAACCCCCATTGCCTAGCCCTTACCACTCTTCTGCCTTGGAGCCAATACACAATATTGACTCCAAGACAGAAGGTAAGGGTTTAAAAAAAAGAGGTTATTGGATAGGGATATTTCTATTGTTATATCTTCCAAATAATCTTGAATGATTTTGATGTACTGATGGGAAATGCTTCCTTGTAAAAGTCTTTATTGAAATGCTTTGTTCTATTGAATCAAATTATTTTTATTTCTCCTTTCCTTTCTCCCTTCCTCTATTAAAGAAGGCATCATTTAACTGTCTTATTTTTTATCAGTATTTTCTCTGGAAGTAGACACACAAGTCTTCTCTAAAATGGATAATTTTGAATACATTAAATTGAAATGTTTTTAAAAAAATAAAACTAATGTAAACAATATTTGAAGGAAAAGCAGTGAGTTGGAAAACATTTTTATAGACAGTTTCTTGAATAAAGATCTAATTTTAAAAATTAATAAAGAACTTTGTCAAATATATAATAATCAAATGCTTTTAAAATAAATTTGTAATCAACAAACAGTAAACAAAATGCATAGAACATATATATCAATCCTTCAATGCTCTTACAATTGTATCTCCTTTACCATAGGATTATTCATGTATTTATTATTTATTCATATATATACTATATATTTGTTCCATCTGAGATATTTCCCCTTAACTTCGTTCTTTAGTTCCATTTCTGATTCCTCTCTAAATAAGTCCTTTACAAGAAGGAAAACACTTTGTATTTAAGCTTCCAACCTTGTTCCCAGGTTCTATTTTTTTCCATTCCAACTTTCCTTTCATATTGGTTTCAGTAACTTGGCCATTTCTGAACTTACCAGTCTTCTTACATTTCACTCTTGTGGAGAGTGGGATTCATTACAATCATTACACCGATATCTCATACACAAAACTTTGGGACTTTTCACTGACTATCTCTTATTCCTTGAAAGTCTGCCCTCTATTATCCACCACCTGACTTCTCTGGTTTTCCATTGACCATTCAGCTCAAAGCCCACCTTCAATAGGAATTCCACAATACTCATTCCTCCCCTACTTCCATCTGAAATTCCCTAGCAATTACTTTTCCTCCCAATGTCTCTGTATTCCTCTTCTCTCTCTCTCTCTCTCTCTCTCTCTCTCTCTCTCTCTCTCTCTCTCTCTCTCTCCTTACCTCAAGGTATGTGTGTGTGTGTGTGTGTGTGTGTGTGTGTGTGATGAACTCTCTGAGGGAAGGGATTGTGTTTTTCTGTGTCTTTGCATTGCTAGCATTTAGAATGGTTCATGGCACTTAGTAAGCCCTTAAAAAGCATTTCTTCTTTGACTCACTGACCTTCCTCAAGGAGGGAAGATGTATTATATTATTATTCTGTTTCAGAGTATATAGGATTAATTCAGAAAACGAATATGTTTATTCAGAGAAGTTTGTCCTGACTTCTGCCATGTATCCCAAGACTGATGGGTTCCACTATAAACACTAGAATCAGGAAATACGAGTCCAGGGTAACTTCAAGGGTTTTATGGTTTTCTATAGCCAACCTGGAATACCTGCACTCACTAGTGAAAATATACTTAATTCTCTCTATCCCTAAATATTCCTTTCAATAAACCTCAATTTTCTTTGTTACCATAAGTTTCCTTGCACCTTAAATCCAAACACCGATTGTCGTATTTGACAGGACTTTAAAATAGTTTATAAAGTATGTTGTCTCAATCTTGTGGCAATATTAATAAATGCGTGATATTTAAATGAGGCACTTCATTTTTACACAATAGTTTTTACCTATTACCCCTACACACACGTACCCCTATTTAAACTTCTGCCTTTATCTTGTTATATTCTTTCTAAAAAGCATTTTCCTTATCTCAAATATACCCATTCCAATTTCCTTTCTATATTGACTCACCTAGAAAGGTAGCATTTCATTATATGTAACAGTTGTTACTGATCTTAAAATCTTTTGGCAGTTGCATAATTTTAATACAATTTGAATTTTAAATATATATGTATGTATAGATATGTTCATATGTGTATATATATATATATATATATAAGAATATATATGTTTCATTTGCTGAATATTAGATTTAGCTCAGACCTTGGAAAGCTTCATTTGAACCAAAACAAATTTTAAAAACTGGAAAGTTGCAAGTCATAATATTTCTACCTTTATTGTCATTGTGCCTCTTTACAAATTCATAAGTACATGCAGAATAAACATAGACTGTTCCCTGTAGAGTTTGTCAGTACAATAGACATTTATGACAAGTAAATTGCCAAGAAAACATTTACAATGAATATGATTTTGATTCTAAGTTGTACTTTTAAAATAGAGTTTTTTCACTCCCTTAGCTTCCAATTTTCATATCAAAGACTTAGGAGGGATATTTTCTCATTTGAAGAATTAAGTGCAATGATCATTGCCAAGCAGTGGGCGAATTGCCTGGCACAAATGAGTGGCCTGTTGGTGAGTACAGCCCTGGAGAAAAACTAACTTTTATTCATGAGTTTCTAAGAAATCGACTGGCTCACTAGAGAATAACTCAACCCCCATACCCCTCAAAACATGGTTTCCTTTGATAACAATAGCAAACTAGGGGATTAATTAATAAGAAAAAAGACCATGAGATAAGTGAAGACTGAAGTAACTAGGGGAAAAAATTGGAATCAAAATTTGAAAGTTGGAAAGGACCTCAGTGGCCATCTAACTTGTGTCAAAAGCAGAACCTTTTTTTAGTAAAGGATGGCTGTATTGTACTAAAATTCTATTTTCACAGGGTAAATGTTTTTTGGTTAAAACGTATTGATTGTTATGAAATAATTAACTTTTTCCTCTTTTCAGAATCATAGAGATGGTTTGGAAGGAATGAAGGGAAAACATTTGTTAATTGCCTGCTACTTTTCAGAAACTGTGCCCCGCACTTTATTATCTCTTGGTCCTCCTGGCAACCCTAGAAGAAGTGGTAGTGGTGCTATTATTACGCTTTTATAGCTGAAGAAACTGAAGTAGACAGAGGTTAAGTGACTTGTCCATATAGCTAGTAAGCGTGTCTAAGATTATTTGAATTTGGGTCTTTCTGACTCCAGGCCCAGTACTCTTGCTGCCTCTAGATTAAGTATACAAGAATATCGCCTCTCTTTGCTAGCCAGGACCTTCTTTTATTGTACAGTCTAGACCTTTGGAAAGCCCCCAACTTATCTCCATTTTAGCCTTCTATAAAGCCATTTCAGAGAAAAGCAGAATTCATGTGTGCATGGACTTTTGCAGTTGGGTCAGTTTCCTTCCTGTCCAAATATACATGCCAGCAACCCTCAGAATTTCCTAAGGATACAGTAATAACTCACATGTATAAAGTACTTTCCAAAGCATTTTTTCCTCACAAAAGCCCTGTGAGGTAGGTAATTTGAGCATTATTGCCTCCAGGTGATAGATGAGGAAACTGAGACTCAGGCAGGCTAAGAAACTTACCCATGCTCAGACAGCTTGGAAATGTCAGTGCCAGGACTCTAACCCAAATGACGTGACTCCTACTCTGCTCTTCTTTCAACTATAACTGGCTATTTCTAATGCAAATCAGGGATGCCCTACATAATAAGTGTTTAATAAATACTTTTTTAATCATTAAATGTTTAATTAATACCTATGGTATAGGACTTCTGCCTGCCAATGTAACCCTTAACTTACTACCCCTGAGCAAATGGAAACTGTACAGGAATTTATTTTGGGATGTTTCAAAGGGAACTCTTGACTCTTACAATTTCTTTAGCAAATAATCTTAGTCCTTGTAAAATCATTTTCTTTCAAATGTAAATTTAAAGGCTATTTTTCCACTTAAACTTCTATCCTGGTCTGTCATTGACACTAGCCACCCAGATTAAAGCACACTTTGCCCCAAGATGAACTGTGGGTAACAAAAGAAAATTCCCAATGGGCATTATTCAAAGACTTCCAGTAGTAAATAAGTTTAAAGAAAATAAAATAGCACATTCTTTGTTGTACTTTTTGGACAGCTCCACATGAGGCAACTGAAAAGATTCCTCTCTATGAAGTGCAGTTAATAGCCTTATCATAAATTTGACAGAAAACATGGTAAATCACATCTCTACCATGTCAATGAAAGTGATTTGGTGGTGGCTTCAGATGAAAATTTAAGAAATATTATAGGGTTGCTTTGAATTATATTATGACTGTTCAAACCAAAGTATTTTAATATTAAGGCTACACATACCTAACATGCTCTATGGTTTTGCATTCCTTCTTTCTCTGAGAAAAATCAAGTTCTTTAGATTGTTCTGTTAACAATAGCTCATAGATTTAAGAAATAGTTCTACCACAATACATGCTTAGTCACTTCACATGTCTTTAACTAAAAAAGTAATTTAATCAAGGTCCTAATTTAATTATCAATGCCTATATATGTCAATTCTTAGAATAGATAAAAAGGCCAATCAGAAAACAGCATTTAACAGTGAATTCGGATGATTAAGCATGCTTACCATATTTCTACAGAGAGGTAACAAACTAGAAATGTAGAATGAATTATACATTTCCTGGCATAGCCAATGAATCTGGCCAATCCAATGTGTGGTTTTGCTTCACTTAATTATACTTTATTTAAAAAGAAGTTTTGTTTTATCTTATTCTGTTCATGTGGAAAAAGAAAACATGAGAGGGGAAGAAGGGATATGGGGTATAATGATATAAATGCCATTTCCCCCACCCCCCACAAAAAAAGAAAAGAGAACATAGTGCTAGTGAATTTCTTTTTAAAATACATAATTTGGTCTCAGACACTTCCTAGCTGTGTGACCTTGATCCCTTTAACCTAGCTCTTACCATTCTTCTGCCTAGAACCAATACATAGCTTTAATTCTAAGATAAAAGGTAAGGGTTTAAAAAAATAAAATAAATAAAACACATGGAGAGCACAGAGTTACAGAGAAACATAAGCAATCACTTGCTTGAAATGCTTGAAGGAAAGCTTGAAACTAATGTGTAGAATTTAATATAAACTTAAATATCCATATATTATATATGCATAAAATGAGATTCATAGTTTCATGAACAATTCTATTTTTTTCTATCCTATATATGGAACTGTTATGGTTATCAAGTTCAGAATAACAAAATATTAAAAATAAAAAAGCAAAACAGTAAATATTGATATTCTGGAGAGATAATATACTTTATTTAAAAGGCAGATATTTTAAATGCCTTCATTATCTGAGAAAATTGTTTTGGGCTTGAATTTTTTATTTGTTTAGTTTGTTTATTTTTACCTAGTCTTCTGATATTTTTTATTACTATGAACAGTCCCAACGGATAGGTCTGAAACTTGTTTGAAGACCCAGAGAATTGCTTGGAGTGCTTAGAAGTTAAGTGGATTGTCCACTGACCCACTTTATACTAGAGAGGTGTAATCTGATCCCATATTCCTAACTCCAAGGCTACCCCTCTACATACTACTGTACCTAGACTCCTTTGTATGTAAAAGAATCACTGTCTTTGCAAACAGAGGATTTGGTTTCAAATTCCACTCCTGATATAACTTATTTAACCAAGTGAAAGTCCCTTAACTTCATTAGGCCTCAGTTTACTCATATGTAGAATTACAATGTTGGATAATTTGATTTCTAAAATTTTTTCCAACATTAAAGTTATGATCCTGATAAAAGAATGAATTTGAAGTCCCATTTTAAGCTTTTGATAGACTTTAATTAGGAGGGAACACATCTCAGTCAAGCATTAAGACAAGATCAGGTCTTAAGACTAAGAGGAAAAAGTCTTTGAAAAACTCAAAATGGTAACAAACTAGAGGCCTGTTAAGGTGGATTGAAACATTTCATTTGACCCTCTGGGTCCTATATAAAAGCACCAAACACCTAGAAAAATTGAATTCCAGAAGCTGGAGTGAGTATAGAATTCTGGCTTGAAATATTTGGTAATAGACTTATCAAAGGAAGAAAGAGAAGGAAAAGCTTTGGCTTTGGCTAGGTCTTCTCCTTGCCTCCACTTTTGGTCATGGAAGGATCTTTGAGCTCTAAAGAGTTTGAAGGATGTTGTATTTACTATTTTACCCTCAGTTTTCTAAATGATATTTCCAGGTCAGCTGGTAGGCATGTCTGCAGTAGTAAAGATGTGGCCAGTAACCAATGGAATTTAGCTTCATCCTATTTAAGGAGGAATTTCTTAAAAATCCCACAAATGGGAGGGAGAAAATAGTATTAAAAATAGTGGCAATCAGGAGCTGTGAGCTTCCTTTATAACACACATGCTCTCTAAGATTGAGCCCACTTTCACCTGGACTATAAACATTTCAGGTTCTCATTGTATTGTCTTGGTAAATGTCCCCCTTCTTAAGAGCTTAAGCTTGGATAATTAAATCACTCTCAACACTAGTAAGGGTGTCTACACTAGTAAGCCAATGTCATCAGTGGGAGTATGAGTTAGGATAAAGTTCCCAGGGGTTCTGTGGGCTACACTAAAATCTGAAGGAACTTTAACTCCAAATCCAGCACTAGTTCATCTATTACCACCACAGTAGAAAAATTTGTATTCAAATGCCTATGACATATGCATTCAATTCACACCTGGTTATTTTGAAAACAACTGGTTGTTAACCATTTTTTCTAACTCTATATAACCTGATTGTTTTCCAAAGTGGTTTCTTCCTGTGACACATTGATTTTCTCTTTTGGCCAACTGCTATAGTTAACACTACTATTGAATAATGTATGTAAAACTCTGCTGTGAAATGGTAAGGGGATAGATTTTTCCCCTTGTAATGGTGAGACACTCACCTTGCCATTTTGTCATTTAGCTGGAAATATCTGGTTTCTGCTTTGACGAGAAAATTGCAGAGTCCATCTTAAGCTTGGGGAAAAAAATATAGCTAGGAGATGGAGGGTGTGTGTATTATTATATCCCTGTCAGGTAAATGGAAGTGAATGACCTTTTTTATTTTTAGATATTGGCATTTTATAATGAAATGGAGTAGACATTTTACAGCACATTTTTGAGAATTTTTTTATGAAATGATGAATGCTTACATGTTATATTTTTGTTTTTTTAAACTGATATTTATTCATGAAAAACACTGTAAATTTTTAGGTAAATAGAAAAAGATACTATGAGGTGAGTCATAACTCCAATGTGCTTTTACTTAATGATATTAAAGTTGAATGAATATTTAAAATTAGCAAGATTATATTTGATTTTTGTACAAATTGATCATTATGAAACAAAAATGAATATAAATTTATTTGTATAAAATGGGAGGAATCTGGATTCTGCTTTGATTCTTTCTTATCTAAGGGAAAGGAATGAAGACATGAAGACATGCATAAAAGATGGGTACCAAAATGTAGATATATGAGACTTGAGAGTAATTTTCATTTATGGAAATTTATGTCTCTCATTCTTTCCCTCTAAGCCTGTGTAATTAAATCTATGTATTTTTTTGTATATAAGGAAACTAAATCTATAGAATTTATTTACATCTTTTTTCCTGGAACCATGGACTTAAGAAGCTCATGATTTGGTTCTGGACTCACTAAGCTGCTAATGTAGCAAGCATCTAGAAGTACTATACTAGCTGGCTAGGAAGCCCCTGGCTCTCACTCTCCAAGCTATCCAGCCAAGCAGCTCAAGTTTACTTGTTTCTCTCTCTCTCTCTCTCTCTCTCTCTCTCTCTCTCTCTCTCTCTCTCTCTCTCTCTCTCTCTCTCTCTCTCTCTCTCTCTTTTTCTTTCTTTCCATTTTTTATAGCAATCAAGCAGCTCATCACCATTATATACCACAATTTGTTCATCTGTTCCCCAATTGAGGGACACCTCCTCATTTTCCAATTGTTTGCCACCACAAAATGTGTAGCTATAAATATTTTTGAACAAACAGAACTTTTCCCATTTTAAAAAATCTATTTGGGATACAAACTCAATAGTGGACATGCATTCTTTTAAAGCCCTTTGGGCATAATTCCAAATTGCCTTCCAGAATGGTTGAATCAACTCACAACTACATCATGCATTAATGTCCCACTTTTTGGCCTGCTCTTTTTCTATTTAACATATTGATTATAAAATTAAGGTATGTGTCTCCAAAGAATTATAATCATCATAACAAATGATGACCAACAAATTAGAAATCTGAATTCCTCCTTTTTTTTGCCTTTTTCTGTTTTTGTTTCTCCTTTTCACAATGAATGAGTTAACTGTTATGGGTTCGTGAGAGGCTGAGACTCTGTCAAGGAGCAACTTTAGATCTATTTTTTAAAGCAATTTTAGGAAAAGATGTTGCCAGTGACCTGGACCAGAAAAACAGATCTGTGGGAGAAAATATTGTAAATGCCATCATGATGTGCAGACATTCTAAGAGGATGACAGCAATAGAAGATGCCCCCAGAAATCAGTTAAGACATGATAAGGGTTGGAGTGAGTGTTTGATATAATGGACTGAACTGTGGGGTTTGTGTCATCCATCAGCTTTGATCCTCCCCATGTACCAATATTTTATTTTGATTGTAAAATTTTTATGCCAAAAAAGGGGATGTCCCCCAATGGCTCCCTGTCAATGTGCCTAATAATCATTTTTTAATATATTAAAAAACTCAAGCATAGTTAGATCATGCATCAAATGTATGATACTTTGGGGCCTTTACATATCCTGGTGAAACAATCCTGAAAAGTATAGATAATACACATGGAATGATTCACTGGGAGGCTATGTCTTCTTAGAGAAAGGAATGTGAAAATAAGTATGTGTACCCCTGAAATAATTAAAAATTTCTTAGAGACTGTATATTCAATTATAATTATTTATTTGTAAAAGTTGGAGAGAGAAGAATCAGAAGGTCACCCTAATTACAAAAAATAAACACACACACACACACACACACACAACCATGCTTCCATGCTTTCCTGGATCCAGTTCCCAGCTGAGGTTCAAGCAGAGTGTTAATTATTACAGGGTTGGGAGAGAGATCTCATGCCAGCTCCTGTTCAGGAAGAGTCCTTCAGTCAGGAGAGTACAATGCTGCTCAGCTCAGTCTCTTATAAGGTCAATTACATCATTCCTCTGGGTCTCTGATTGGCCAGGGTTATAACTTCATTCTGGATCTTGGTCCTGACCTCTGGACACCTCACCCATCACAGGGGAACTTCCACTAACCCCTCCCAGAAGTTATTACTACTGCCCCGCCCCCAAGCACTTTAGTCACATGACTCGATGGCGTCCTGAATTATTGTGCATGTCGGAGTAAGGGGTTATATATGATATTAATTTCACATACCCCTTTTTGGCCCCCAAGTCAATTATTTTTATTTTAAAGCTCAAATGATTTGATTTTAGACTGAAGCTATAAACTGGCTTCTCCCCCACCCCCAGCCCCAGTTGTCCATATGAAGTTCATCAAATTCTCTTTAATGCTTTAGGTTAAATTTTAAACTTAAATATAAAACTAGAAGCTTCTTAATTTGAAAAGAGCTTTCTGGAGTACCATTGAGTTTTTGGTATAATTTTAAAATATGGATAAATTTCAGAAAATTGTATTCATGAGAATATTACCAAAGCAGAGTTAGACTAGCATTTTTATAAAGTAGACAAAGTTTGGAAATTTTCCCCTCATATATGTTGCTGCCCATTGGATACTCTGAAACTTTTACAGTAACATATAGGACTTTAATAAACACACTAAGAACAAATGATTTAGTCAAATTTAGGAACTCCTCTAGTGGAAGCTCTCTACCAATGTAGACTGCAACTCATTTATAAATTAGTAGAGAAAGCTCTCTTAAGGTAAGCCGCCATTTTTTGTGTGGTTTTGGAGAAAATTGGGTGAAAGAAGCAAATTGAGTTTTATTTTGTGCCTCTTGTTGGTTAGGGCCTAGGAATGGGAAGTTTGAGAAAGAGTAGAGCTTCTTGTTGATGTTTGGTGTTGGGAGGTGCTAGGAAGACTTTCTTCAGGCCACAAAGCAGTAGATACAGTACACAGTTTTAATTAATCTCTAGTTCCAAGATGCTTTCATGTCCTGATAAGTTCCTTTCCCTCTCCATGACCTCTTCTTTCTCTGCCTACATCTCAGCCCTCTTTTCAACTTCTCTCTTTGGTTTCTCCTGATTCAGTTATTGCTGAAGTAATCAATGTAAGGATGGAAACAGATGTCAATTCAGACCATTCATTTGATAATTTTTTACATTTTTTAAATGATGTTGCTAGAGAGAAAAGCTTATCTTATTTATATTAACAATCTCCCCATATGGTGGGCATTGATCACCCACTAGTTACAATCAGTTCATAAGAAGTCTGCAGGTTCTAAGTAGTGTCTACTCTCAGAATTTGGGGAAGATGTTTGAAAATGTCAACTTTTGAAATACAAGTCAGAAAGTCTCAAGATAAAAATTAATGAAATTAGCTGGCTGCATAAATACCTATCATAAGAGACAATTTGTGAATAAATGTGTCCTTAATGAAACAAATGTGATTCCAAATATCTTCAAAGAACTAGAAATCTTCTAAAACCCTAACAAGGAGATGGAAATTCAAGAAATGCAAGATAAATTATCCTATAATTAATTAAAACTTTTTAAACATAATGTCACAACAGAAGAGTTATATAGTCTAAATGGAATGTAGAAAAAAAGAAAGAGTAATAACTTGCAAATGTGACTCTCCAGCATTCTCTAGGGAAGCAAGTGTTCAGATTGTAATGGCTAATAGCTATCGGGAGAAAAGAAATATTCCTAAAGTGAAGAAGAAAAAATTATTGTTTTAATGGACTGATGAAAATTAACCTTAAAATACAAAACTTCACTTGTTCAAGATATTTGCTCATGAAATAACCTCTAGATGATGAATGATCTGTGCTTGAATGAACCTATTTACTAGAAGGGCATTGTCCTGGAAAAACAATCAAGCCTAGTTGATACTAGTTATCTAATCAGATAAATGCTCCATTCTAAAGTAGTGAATTTTTTTTTTTATTTCACAAGTTGGTTTCTTGTGAAATAGTTCCCTTGATTCACTTAATCAAAGCCTGATTATAAGCAAATTAATAGATTAAACATTAATTGCTGAACCTGGGTCCATGGCAGGCTCACTAAGGAGCTATAAATTCCTTCAGAACTTTCCTGAAAAAGAGAAAACCTTCTCCTCTCTTCTCCTCTCCTCCCCTCTTCTCTTTCTCTGTCCCAGACTACATGGGTCAGAGTAAACAAGCTGCATCCATAAAGTGGCCAGACTGGAATCATTTTTTCTCTTTCTTATCTGTTCTTTCCTGATGTATTCAGAAAGGTGAAGATCATAATTCACCCATAGCATGAACTTAACTGGTCAAGAGAAAAGGACTTCCCCTGCTTTCCCTTTCTTTCATCCTTACTCTAAGAAAGGAGCCTGGGGTCTTTGTTTCTGGTTTGTTTTGTTTAGGTTCCAGTGGAATTGAAGCCATGCTGATTTTGGAGCCAGAATTGCACAGGAGATATTAGAATCAGTCAGCCTGGCAAGGAAGCCCTGAGAAGCAAGGATATCTGAGAACTGTACTTGGGTAGTGTTTGCATTTGGAACTAGACTATGCTATATAAGAATCAGGATGAACTCTGAAACTAAGACCCTTCCTCCTCAGAAGACTGAGGTGATGGGGGAAGGGGGAGCATTTTTCTTCCCACATGTTGAAGGGAGTAGGTTTATATATTATGTTTATACCTTTGAAGAAAATATTGTAAAAATCTTATACAACTCCTAGTGGTTAAATAGAATTGGGATGGAGGAGACCCCTTACAAATGAGGGAACCCCATTTCTGGGGTCTGGAGTTATTTACAGAGGGCCTAGATGCTTTCAACTCCAACTATAGAACTCTGGGGGAGGGTTGAGATGTATAATACAACAGCAGACTGACTTTACTTCTGTATCCTAATTTTTTAGTGATCACTATATTTTTTGATATAACATTTCAGCGAAGCACTTTTTTATTTTGATATAAATATTTATTTTTCTAGATTGCATGTCAATACAATTCCTTAATATCTGTTTTCTGATATTTTGCAATCCATGTGCTCTCCTCCTGTCTCTCCCACCTCCCTAAGAAGGCAGGTAATATGTTATGGGTGGTACATATATTGTCATATAACACATTTTCCCTGATATTCATGTTGTGAAACAAGATACATATTGGTTACGCTAGAGAAAAATTCATGGAGGAAGTAAAGCAAAGAATGGTATGTTTCCATTTGCATTTGGATTCCATCTGTTCCTTCTATGGTTCTTTTTTGTTTTTGTTATGCATCTCTTGGTATTGTCCTAGATCCAACATAATTTGTTGATAGCAGTTAGTTAAGTCATTCATATTGATCATCATACATTATTATTGTTACAGTGTACAGTATTCTAGTTCTGCTCACTTCACTTTGTCTCACTTTATTGAAGTCTTTCCAGGTTTTTATGTGATCATCTTGTTTGTCATTTTTTGTAGTATATACCACAACTTGTTCAGCCATTCCCCAACTGATGTTCATCTGCTTCAGTTTCCAGCTCTTTGCCACAACAAAGACCTGCTATAAATATTTTTGCACAGGTAGATTCTTTTCCCTATGTTTAATCTCTTTGGACCTAGTGTTGGTGTTGCTGGGTTAAAGGGCATGCACAGTTTTATGGCCCTTTGAACATGGTTCCAGATTGTTCTCCAGAATGGCTGTATCACTTCACAACTCTACCAGCAGTGTATTAGTGTCCCAATTCAGCATTTGTCATTTTTATCATTTTTCTTTTATATTTTCTTTTCTTTTTATTTTTTAATTAAAATTTAATAATTTATTAAAATATTACAAGTATTTATTTCATCATTTTATAATTTTTATCATGTTAGCCAGTTAGGATGTGAGATGGTAACTCAATGTTGTTTTAATTTTCTCTAATTAACAGTGGTTTGGAACACTTTTTGATACGATAAAATATAGTTTAAACTTCTTCATTTGAAACTTGCCTATTAATACCTTTTCCTCGCTTTTTAGATTTTAATTTTTCTCATTAATTCCTTTGATAGGCTAGATTTTTTATTCTTCTAGATTAATTATCTAATTATTTTTTCTAGCTCTATGAAACAGTTTTTGGGTAGTTCGTATGACACTAAATAAGTAATTAAATTAGGAAGAATTGTCATTTTTATTATATTGCCTCAGTCTACCTAGGAGTAAATTAATGTTTTTTCAAATTGTTCAGATCACTTTTTTTAAATGAAATTCCTTTCAAGTGTTTACTCTAGTGATCTCTACCCACATTCTTCAATGCAAATACACTGATTCATGTTTTTATTTGTTATAATATACACATTTATTTGCAGTACACAAAGTGATAAGATTTGACAAATTATTTTCAAAAATGAATAACATGTATAGAAATAAGTTAGATGAAAAATGGATGAGGCTTATGATACAGGGAAATAAAGGCAAAATAGTCTTTCTATAAAATCTTTGTGTCTCCAGTGTCTTGTACATAGTGGGTACTCAACACATATTAATTGAAAATGCTGGTTGTTCTCTAAATAGATATTCTGAAACATTTTGGTTTGATATATAATGCTCAGACACATAACTATTTAAAGGGCTGTTATGTGGAACAGCAATTCATCTTTGAATTCCTGGCTTCAGAGTATGAGAATACTGCTAGGGACAATGAAATTTTCACAATTGCAGAGCTGCTAATTCTTCTCTTTTCATATGACAAGGAGCTTCTCTGTCTATATCTTGAATGTACACATATACCTAATTACATTGTCTTGCCCATTAGACTATATACTTCTTGAGAGTAAGGTCTGGTTTTGTTTTGTTTTGTTTTTCCTTCTGTATTCTTCCCTTCTTCCCATTGTTTAACACAATACCCAATAAGCACTTAAATGCTTAGTAGTTTATAGAATGTGACTCCAGACCAACTGATTTCCTAGTTAGAGCTGCTTGAAAAATGGAATCAGTTCCTTGAGGAGAGAGTGGATTCCATTTTACTAGAGTACAGATAAATTCTTATAGGGAATGTTTTAAAGGAGATGCCTGTTCTCATTAGGATGAATCTATTTAACCTCTGAGGTTCTTTCAAACTGTGGTTCCCTGATTTTACAGATAGAAAAATTACTTTCATTCACCCCTAATATCACTTTTTTTTATCAATGTTTCTTTTTTGGGAATATTAGATCTGGTGGGTAACTGGTCTAAGTAGTAGAAACTGTCCATTTCTCTCTTGATTATGTCATCACAAAGGCAGCTTTGGCTAGAGAACATGCGTGGTTTATGCTTTATGGATAAGCGCATAGATGACTTTGTGATAGGGGCATTTTCAAGATAGTCAATATGAGCTGCTTTACAATTTGCTGTCTTTATAAACTGCTTCTAAACTCCCTTTTTGGTCGTCCTCATTGTGCAGATGAGCTTCTCAGAACTATTTTACCCTTTGCTTTATAGCGCCTGGATCGATGGAGTTGGGGGGAGAACCTCTTTAACAGTACAAGAAGAAATTCTCCACCATCTGAGCAAGTGACTTTGCTTTTGTTGTCTTTCATCCTCTCTCTGAGGAAAGGGGCCTGGCAGGATCTTTTCAACTATAGAATTAAAGAGCTGGCTCCAATCAAGTTTCTATAATAAATGCATGTTCCTAGTTCTATGTAGGACATATTGCAACCCTGAAGAAAAATCATATCCCTTGTTTAGCAATAGTTGTGAAAGACAAGAACTCCTGTGAATGTTCAGGTATGAAGATGGAAGGTTTAATTTGTTGCTTAGTGCTGAGCTGTCTCTGATTACTAAAGAACCTTTTGGCTTTAGAGTGTCATAGGCAAATGTGATGAGAAACATTTGCGCCATGGGCTGTCTTGCTCATCTTATTAGATTACTTCCGTTGCTGTATGGGAATCAATATCCATCTTCACAATTCAGCATAAGGAAGCAAGTTCCAACAGCACTGTAGTCCTCCAGTATAGAAATAGTTCTGTTTTCCTTGCTAAGGATCCTTTCAGCAATGATCTTCTGTTGGGTTTCCCTTCCAATGATGACATGCAGGTTGATCCTGTACAATACTCCCATACCCCCTCTCAAGACAAAAAAAACCCAACAACCTTAAAAACAAAAAACAGTGAATTAAAAGAAAACACCAACTTAGTCAAACCTATTGCTTTTAATTGTGTAATGAATTTATTGAAATTTTCGTTAATGTTTTCTTTTTGGTTTTGGATTCGGCCTGTGATTGTATTAGTCTAGGGAACTTCTGGCAAGGAAATTCCCTCCAGCAATTGCAGATCTGCAACTTCTCCCTAGCTTAATCTTAGACATTTGCACAGGCTATTTAGAGGTTACAGGACTAGCAAAGAATTACATAAGGAGTTTATAATAGAGGAAGATATGAAGCCATGGCTTTCTGGCTTTGAGTATGCTAACTCCACTGTTTCTATCACACTGCCCCTCTCTAAATTTTTAAATTATGTTTATATCACAATATGTTTCTATTTCATTCAACAAGCATCAATTAAATCTCTACCATGTCTCAGATATAGGCTAGGTGTAGGGTGTACAAACACAAAAATAAAACTGTCCCTAAAAATACATGCATACAAAGTAAATTCTAAAAAAATAAAATTGAGAGGGGAAATTAGTATTTGTGGTATTAGAGAAGGCCTCATGTAAAAACTCAACTGAGCTCTGAAAGACTCTAAAGGTTTTAGAGATTTTGAAGAGGTATCCAGTTTCAGGTATGGAAGATAACCTGGAAAAAGATATGAATATGAGAAATATGACTTTGGAATGTTGTGTGTGAGGAGAACAAAAAAGCCCAGTTCAGCAAGAACGTGCAATTTAGTGTTTTGAATAAAGCTAGGCTAATAGTCCAGGTGACTCAGATAAAACTTCTTGGGTTTTTCATTGGGATTGGTCAAAGAAAATAATTTGGATTTAAAATATCTCAGATATAGAGATCCTTGAAGACCCCTCTGTGTAATAAATAACATCCAGCATAAAATGATTGAACTAAAAATATGAATATAATCTATGAGGAAAGCCTTTATCCTTCCAAATAATCTTTATCTTAGTGACCAGAAATTTAATTCAAATAGTAAGAACTTTCGGTTTCTGAAGAGAAAAAGTCAATATAGTTCAGAGGAGAGAATACATTTTAGATTTAGAAAACAATGGGTTTTGGAAAAGAATGGTTGTTATAATTAAAGAGTTTTGGAGAAGTTAAAATTCTATAACCCGAGTGCTAGGATGATTATTTCATTATTCTGTTACCTTTCTTAAAGTCATCAATGCCGAATGACCATTACTGTGCTTTGATTATATTAGGCATCCCCTTTACTGTCAAGGTCAAGGCCATCCTCCCAGTCACCCCAGCTCATAACTGTGATATCATTCTTAATTCTTCTCTTTGTCTCTCTCAGCCTGTCTATCTCTCTTTCTCTGCTTCTCTGTTGGTGTCTCTCACTTTCCTTCCATATCCAACCTGTTGCTATGTTCTGTCAATCTACTTTAATAATATCTTCAATCTCCACCTGCTTACTTATTACTTCCCTATCCCTACAAACATTCCCATGTCTGCTCCAGACTCCCCCAACCCTCACTTAATCATTCCATTCTCTCTAATATTATGCCATATTTTTTCTCCCTTTTGTAGCTGAACTTCTCAAGAAGATAGTCTACAATAGATGCCTCTACTTCCTCTTTTCACACCCTCTTCTTAACTTTCTATTATATGGCTTCTAGATTCCTTATTCAACTGGAATCATTGTTTCCAAAGTTAATAACAATTTATCAGTTGCTTAACCCAATATCCTTTTTCAATCGTCCTCTTTCCTAATCTCTCTGAAAATCACTTATTTCTTGATACTCTCTTCACTCTAGAGGCTTGATCACTTTCTTCTCTTTGAAACTCTGTTCACTCTAGTGTTTTAAAACTCTACTTACTCTTACTATGTGACCACTCTTTCTTGGTCTCCTTTCCTTAATCTTTATCCAGGTCATTCCCCCTAACTATGGGTTTTCCACAGTTGGTTCTTACCTAAAACTTCTTCTTTCTCCTTTTCTATTACTTCATTTATTTTGCATCTCTGACTGCCTATTAGAATTCCCAAACAGGATATCGTTTAGAGAACTTAGACTCAACATGTTGAAAATCAAACTTATTTTATTTCCTCCCCCCTTTCCAAATTTCCCTATCTCTTTTGAAGTCACCACTTTCCTCCCATTCCCCATGCCCACAACCTTGGTATCTATAACTCCTCACTCTTACCTTCAATAGTTAATCTATTGCCAAAACTAGCTCTAAAAATACACAAACAAAACAAAACAAAACAAAATCAGCCCTAACCTTCTGTCTTAGTATTAATTCTAGGGCAGAAGAGCAGTAAGGGCTATTCGGGAATTGGGGTTGAATGACTTGCCAAGGGGTTCCATAACTAGGAAGTTTCTGAGGTTAGATTTGAACCCACATCCTCCTGACTCCAGGTTTGGAACTCTAATGAATGCACCACATTGCTGCCCCTCCAAGCTTGTTAATCACATCTTTGCAACAGCTCTCAAATATGCCTCCTTCTCTCTGATCATCTCTTCATACCTGGATTATTGCAGTATCCTTCTGGTTGAAAGGTGACTAGTCATTCATTGTCCATTCAGGCTAAAAAAATGATCTTCCTAAAGCATGGGTTTTACCAAGTCATTTCTCTTTTAAAAAAAAACTTCAGTGGCTTCCTGTTACCTCTAAGATCAACATAAAATCCTCAGTTCTTATAACTAACTTCTGTAAAAAATAGACACGAATCCAGGACTTCAATCCCCAGAATGCCCTGTAATCTCACTGAATTCTCACATGGGCCGAGAAGGGATTTAACCTGATTGCAAAGGCCTCTGTGGTCTTTTGGACTTCCATTTTGGAGCAGAGGCATCTCTTCCATGATGTGATATTATCTTGTCTAGGCCTCTCTGGCCTAGGCACGTGTTTCTTAAACAGTATTTTCTTTTTTTATTTGGATTTTTCTGATGTCTTTTTAATATCTCTTGCCAATTGATTCATATACCTCATACCTTAGCCATGCATCCCTAAGTGATCCTGTATTTTTCAATCACCCACAACACAGGGAAATGTAAAAAATATATATATCATTATTTAAAGTGCAAAGTTTAAATTCCTTTTGAGAAGAATTTTAGGTAAAGAAAGATGATACCTTTCTGAATCCAGAAACTGAACTGTTGGAGAAGCCACCATGAAGAAGCCTCCAGACCACAAGCTGCACAAAAATGAACTTTGGGTGTAGTTGATTGAACATTTATTTGTATGTATACTTTCATGCCAAAGGGGACTGCCCCCTAACTGGCTTTCTGTCAATGTGTCCAGCAATTATTGGTTTTATTATTTTTTTTTCTTTTTTTCTTATCCTCAAATTATTGTAATCTTTAAATTGATTATGTTTTCATGATCCTTTGGAAAAAAATTATTTTTTTTTCAAATGATCACATGGAGAAATGTAAAAAATAGACACGAATCCAGGACTTCAATCCCCAGAATGCCCTGTAATTTCACTGAATTCTCATGTGGGCCGAGATCGAGAAGGGATTTAACCTGATTGCAAAGGCTTTTGTGGTCTTTTAGACTTCCATTTTGGAGCAGAGGTGTCTCTTCCATGATGTGAGATTATCTTGTCTAGGCCTCTCTGGCCTAGGCACATGTTTCTTATCCTGTATTTTCTTTAATCCTTAATCTTTAATAAACTTCATAAAAATATAATACTCCTTGCAGAGAGAAACTAATTTCTACCTGCCTCAGTTTCCCTAAATTTTAATCTTTACACTTGTGAGGATATGTGAATAAAGCTAAAGGCAAATTAGATCCACTGTGGAAAAGCAGCCTTAAAGACATGCTTATGAGCTTGTTTGAAGATCTCTTTGGCAAGGCCAGAATCTCAAAAAAGCAGCTCAGAAAGTATCATCAAGCCATAACCAAAATATAGACATCTCCTGAAAACTTCCTTCATAATAATCCTTGAATTCTTCATTATTTTGCTGACCAAAGAAGCTTCTGTAATGTCATGACCGAATGACCAAGACTGTCTTTTCACCTCATTCTTGTAAACCCTCAAGTTATCATCAATATTCATCAAGTTGCTTGAATTTGTAGTATAGCTTTAGAAATGTTATGGTTAGAGTCTTTTCATAAACAATTTTTCTGTAATGATGTTATACCCCTAAGAATGATATAATGCTTAAGATCTTATGATTGGTCAATGATGTGGCAATGTTCTTTTTAGTTGTTAGAGAAAACTTATATATATATATATGTGTATATATATATATGTATGTATAGGCATGAATTCTCAATAAAACTTTTGGCAGACCGCTTATTCCACTTGGTCCTTCTCAAAATATGTGGGCCCCTTAACAGTTACTCCCTTCCATGTATTCGGTAATCCAGTCACTGGCCTCTTTGTCATTCTTCAAATAGGACACTTCAATTCTGGTTACTGGTTACCTCCCTCCCCATGGAGAATTCTATTTCTGGAATTCTCTCCATCCTCAACTCTGCCTCTGGGCTTTAGCAGCTTTCTTCAAGTCTCAGCTCAAAATCACCTTCTGCAAAAATAAATGCTTTCTTGACTTTGTAAATAGTCATCTTTCCTCTCAGATTATTTCCAACATGACATGTATGTATCTTACTTGGGCACACTTGCATGCATGTTGTCTCCCTCACTAGTCTGTGAATTCCTAGAGTATATGTACTATTTTTGCCTTTTCTTGTTCCTAAGCACTTAGAACAAAGCTGGGCAAACAATAGGCTCTTAATCAATTCTTGTTTAATTGACTTGATCTGAATGAGAAAATACTGATATATTTTTGCCAAGAAAACTCAGTCTGGTGTAGAATATTACTAGATCTTTCGCCACGCAAAGCCAGTTGTTTGTATGATTAATAGATTTCCAAAGGAGACTTGTTATTGTTGTTCATAGAGAAGAGTATTGTTCTTCAGAGTGAAAATAAAAATGTATTCATCCTCTAAAATATATTTAGTGCCCAAATATTCTCTTATTTATTAGGTTTAGTATCTGTTAAATGCCCAGATGCACATTTAGTGTAATATTCTACTTGAAAACATAGACCAATAAATCACAACAATGGCACAGAATAGTGTTTATGCTCCATAATGCATACCTATTATTACCCTCCCTCTCCTAATGTCATTTTGATATTCAGTGTTTATCAATTGGTGGGAGTGAATAAACTATTTACAACTCTCAAATGATAAGTTTATAAATCTTTAGTGTTAGCCTCAAAAAAGGCATGAAATACTAAACTAAATATTTCTTGGGAAATAATAATTGAATTTTAAAACCTTAATTTTAGAGTTAATGTTTCATGAGAAGAAAATTATGAGGTGAATTTCTTATTCTAATTTCTTATTTCCAAGAGATGTTCTTTTCTTAATCTTTCAAAGTTTTCTAATATTAGCACTAGCCAAGTATATAAAGGAAAGCTTTTGGTTAGGAGGATATATATATATATATATATATATATATATATATATATGTATGTATATGTATATGTATATGTATATATATATGTATATGTATCTATAGATATATATGCAATTATAATAATATAATTATATATAATAATATCTAAATAAGATATATATAATTAATAATGCCCTTCTATTTTATTCTCATCATATCATGCCATAGACCGAGTTGAAAATGATTTCAGATTTCAAGACCAGGACTGACTGAAATAATAAATCCCTATACCTTTCCCCTCAAATAAATAGTCTTTTAGTTGTGCTTGAAAACTTCTTGTGTTGTGGAACTTTCTAAATTCCAGGAGATTCAATTTCATCTTTGGACAATTAGAAGTGTTAAATTAAGAGTAATTGGAAGCTAGATGCCAATAGATAGGAAGCAATACTTAGAGTTGAGAAGGCCTATGTTTGAATCCTGCCTCAGATAGATACTAGCTATGTGACCCTGGGCATATAACCTGTCACTGTCTCTCTTTCCTTATTTGTCAAATGGAGATAACAATAGCACCTACCTCTCATGGTGGTTGTGAGGGTAAGATGTGTTAACATAAAGTGTTTTGCAAAATTTAGAAAAATATAAATGCTAGGAATCATTAAGATCACTGTCATCGTTATTTATTTTGAACCAGCCTCCTTTATTCCATTTTTTACATGTTTTGAACCTAGTTGAAACAGCTGGGATACAGTGAAGAGAGAACTAGGCTCTGAGTCAGGGATACCTCAGTTCAAACCACCCTCATACACATGCAAGCTGAGTGATTCCAGGCAACTCACTTAACTTGCATTTGCTTCAGTTTCATCTCCCTCCCTCCCTCCCTCCCTCCCTCCCTCCCTTCCTTCCTTCCTTCCTTCCTTCCTTCCTTCCTTCCTTCCTTCCTTCCTTCCTTCCTTCCTTCCTTCCTTCCTAGCTATATAGTGGTATGATGGAGCCAACTTATGCTAGCTCAAGGGAGCATTTCAGCATGGGCATTTATGCCTCGTGAATCCAAAGGGCTAGAAATAAGAACATAATTTGTTATTATTATTTTGTTTTTAGTCTTTCAAAAATAATAGAGGCAATATAAGTAATATGTCATAAATCAATCTTTAAAAATATAATTATTTGTTCTTTCGGTTTATCCAAACTAAGCAGGTGAGTTAAGGCTTTGTGGGAACATCTTTTTCTTTTCCTGGGTTTCTAATACTTTGCGAAGTATAATACTTTGCGAAAATTCTAGGGCTCTGTGACCCTCATGCCATCGAAATAGGAAGCACTAGGATATGATTTTCATCCTGTGCTGAGAATTGCTTAAAAAGATTCCGGTGAGGAAAATAATTTTCATTGAATCTTCACCCTCTGCCAACCTTAATAGTGGGGCTGGGCAGCTCAATCATTCTCTTAAAAGAAAGAAATAGGTTTATGATCTACCACATACCTGCTGGTTTCTGTTAAACTGCGTGTTTTCTCTAGTGTATACTTTTTTATCTTCTAGCCAGTTGCTAAATGTAAGGAGTGAGGAGCTGATAATATTTTTAAGTCTTTAAATAAAGGCTTAAAGGCTTCCAATGTGGAGGATTTCAGCAGAATCTGAATGAGATGGTTTAGAAGGTTTTCACCTACAATAATCCTTTCATGGTGAGGTGAGGAGTGGGAAAGGGGAATTGATGAGAGCAGAATTCAAAAGAAGGTGAAGTAGAGCAAGCAGATGAATAATAAACATTGTAAACCACTCTGTGATTAGTCTAAAACCTTACTTTCCTCTGGTGATGCTAGAAGGCTGGAGTTCTCAAACTTTTTTTTTTATTTTATTCTTTTTCCTTTCTTCCCTCCTCCCCCTAACTCTCACAGCACTCCTAAAGAAAAGGAAAAGGGAAAAAAAAAGAAAGAAAGTCGTGCTGTCTATAAGGGCGTTTTCTTCTCTTCTTTTAAAAAAGGGGGCAGATAGTGAGGGGTGTACTTGAATGAAGTTATTAATGAGAGAGTGCTCTGCACACAATGGGTATAAAATAAATGGTGTAGACTCAGAGGTAAGGATGAAAAGCTGTAGCTACTCAGATCTCCCACCCTCTCTTTTCCTACAGAAGTTTGCTATTGTTAAGAATAAGCACTAATTCAATCAAGTCAGGGATTATCCATTACTTTTATATGTTTCTGAAAGAGGCCACCCATTACTCTTCAGGTTTTTTTCTCTCCCTCCACTGTCTTTAGTTATTTGGCTCCTTAGAATCTTAAAAAAAGTATTCTTTTGAATTATTCTCATCCTCTGAATTCTATTTATTGTTTATTATTATTCACTGGGCTTTTAAATTGGAATAAAGACTATTTATTGAAAATGTGCTATTACTTGTTTTTTTTTTTTATCTTTACCTTCTTTCTTAGAATTGATACTGTGTATTAGTTCCAAGGCAGAAGAATGGTAAGTGCTAGGAAGGAAGCATAGATGTAGAGCTCCAAGGACCTTTAAAGATAATCTGGTACATGATTCTTATTGTAAAGATAAGAAAAGTGAATCCCAGTGAGAGATAGATATACAGACAGAAAGACACAGAAACAGAGACCAGACTATAATCTTTATTATCTACCACTACTACTACAAATCACTACCATCATCTCTACTACTACTGCTACTACTACTACCACCACCACCACTACCATAAAAGGACTTGGTAGGACTCCTTTATCTATTTTCCCAAAGAGTTTATATAGTATTGATAAATGTTTCATAGGATTCACTAGTGAATCCATCGACCTTGGGGATTTTTTCTTAGGAAGTTCATTGATGACTTTTTCAATTTCTTTTTGTTTTTGAGCTGGGGTTACTTAAGTATTGTAGTTATTTTTCTATTAATCTGAGCAATTATATTTTTGTAAATGTTCCTCCATTTCACTTAGATTGTCGGATTTATTGGTATGTAATTGGGCAAAATAGCTCCTAATGATTGTCTTAATTTCCTCTTAATTGGTGAATTCACTCTTTTCCTTTTTAATAATGGGAAGTTTATTTTCTTCTTTTTAAGCAAATTAACTAATGGTGTATATATTTTCTTTCTTTTCTTTTTTTCTTAATAAAACCAACTCCTAATCCTATTTATTAGTTCCATAGTTTTCTTACTTTCAATTTGATTAAATTCTACTTTGATTTTCAGAATTTCCAATTTGGTCTTTAATTAGAGATTTTTAATTTTTCTATTTCAATTTTTAGTTTTAGTTTTTCCAATTATCTGCTTTTTCTCTATTTTATTGATATAACCTTTTAGAAAAATAGTTTTCTAAGTACTGCTTTGGATGCATCCCATAAATTTTGTTGTCTCATTTTTGTTATTCTCTTCAAGGAAATTATTGATTGCAAGTATGATTTGTTCTTTGATCCATCCATTCTTTTAGAATTAGATTATTTAGCTTGCAATTCTTTTTTAAAAATAAAAAAAATCACTTATCTTACATATTGGAATCAATATTACATATTGGTTCCAAAGCAGAAGAATAGTAAAGTCTAGGCAATTGGGGTTAACTGACTTGACCAAGGTCATTCAGCTAGAAGAATCTGAAGCTACATTCGAATCCAGGATCTCCTGTCACCAGGCCTGAACCACCTAATAGTGGTTTCCCAAAGAATACCATAGTTTTCTATAACCAACTGAGAATTGTTAGTCAATCTTTGAGCCAATTTTGATGAGAGTAAGATTGAAGTGTTACCTGTCATCCCTGCACTGTAATAGCTTTTTTACACTCTTCAGATAATTTGCCCCACTGTAATTCTGTCTTCTCTCTTCTCTCAGTACAATTCTCTTTTCATCCCTTGTTTTTTTTTGGATATCATGTCATTATAGTCAATTTATTCCCTCACTCTTTTTCTAGGTATACTCCTAATTACCTTAATAATGATAAAAATTTCATAAGAATTCCAAGTATCATATTCTCAAATAGGAATATAAAATGCATTGAATCCTTTAACGTTTCTCTCTCCTGTTGACTTTTTTATGTTTCTCTTGGGTATTGAATTTGAACATTAGTCTTTATGTTCATGTCTAGTCTTTTTATCAGGAATGTTTGGAAATCCTTTATTTCATTAAATTATCAGTTTTCAACTGAAAAAAAAAAACATGGCTTCACCTAAATCCTTTTGTTGGTTCTACCACTCTAATATTAATTTTGAAACTTTATTTCAAGATTGGTCAGAGAGGATTTTGTGAGAGATTCAGATTTTCCTATCGCTATTCTGTGATTTTAACTTTGCCTTTCTCATATTTTTATAATATTTCTTATGATCTCATTTTTAATTCTAATCTCTGACAAAATAGTGTCCCCTTTTCCATGGCCAACATCTCTATATATTCTCTTAATCCCTCCTCCAATTTTCTCTAGAAGATTGCTTTTTTTTATTATGCCTTATCTCTCTCTAATCTTCAGTTTTTTCCTATTTAATGGTTAGGATTTTTTCTTTGTTTTTAGCTGACTACAAGAGGCAAACTATCATTAAGAAATATTCCCTGGATCACATTATCCCTGCTATTTATTATCTTGTATCCATCCCTCTCTACATTCTCAGCCAAATTCCTTGAAAAAGCTATTTATATTCATTGTCTTTCAATTTCCTTTCCTCTCTACTTATTTATTTCTAAACACTTTGAAATCTGGCTTCTGACTTCACCAACCAGCTAAAAGTATGCTCAAGTTACCAACAATTTCAATGACATTTCAAATGACCTTTTCTCAATCTTTATACTTTTTATTTTTAATCACTCAGCATTTTACAGGGTTGAATATCTATCTCTACCTGGGTACCTTCTCCTCTCTGATTTTTCAGGACTTTTCCCTATTAAGTCTCCTCCTACCTGTTTGACTATACTTTTTTTTCAATCTTTGCTGAATCACCATTTATGTCAATTCAATTAACTAGCAAAGCTCTGTCTCAGATCTTCTTATCTTTTCTTTCTTTATTCTCTCTCACTTGATTTCCTCATTAACTTAGTGTAATTTAATGATCATCCCTTTGCAGGTTCCTCCCAGATCTATGTACCTAAGCTCTAGTCTCTCCCCTCAGCTCTAGTCTTCCATCACCAAGTACATATTGAACTTTTAAGAATCAATGTTCAAATTCATTATGGATCAAACAATTATCATTCTTCCCAAACTCACCCTCTTCTCCTGAACTTTCATTTTTTCTATCCAAAATACTGCCAACCTTCCAAGCCTCCAGGTATGGTTCTCAAGCTCATTTTTTTTTACTTACCCCATATATTCAGTTGATTGGTGAACCTTGCCATTTCAACAACTATGACATTTTTCATATGTCCTGCTTTTTCTAATCACATGGTATCATATTCTGTACATCTGAAATGTAATCTCCAGGAGCTCATTATTTCTTCTGGGATCAAATAAAAACTCATCTGCTTAGCATTTAAAGTTCTTCATAATGTGACCCTTTTCTAACTTTATAATTTTTATAATGTATATGTATATATTCCACTTAATTTATTCTATAATCCAGTCCTAGAGTCCAAGTGCTCCTTACAAAAACATTCCCCTTCTCATCCCCATGTCCATTTTGTGTATGCTCTTTACTTCCATTTCTTTCAGTCTCTTAATCCCTACCAAAACTGAATTCAGATGCTTTTAACAAAAGGCCTTCCTTGCTCTCCTATCTACCTACTAATGTCTTCCTCACCCAAATTTGCTTTTTATCTAGTATATATGATTTTTACATATCTAAATATTTTCATATCTCTTCTTTTAGAAAATAATGCCCTTACTATGTCCAAAGGGGTTATAAAACTGTACATCCCCTTCACTCAGCAACAGCATTACTAGGTCTCTCTACCAAAGAGATTAAAGAAAAAGGAAAAGGACTTGTATATAGAAAAATATTTATAGCAGCTATTTTTGTTATGGCAAAGAATTAGACATTGAGGGGATGCCCATCAATTGGGGAGAGGCTGAGTAAATTATGGTGTTATTGTGATAGAATTGATCGTTCAGTTGTTTTAGTCCCACCTGACTCTTCATGATCCCGGTTGGGATTTTCTTGGCAGAGATGCTCAAGTGGTTTGCCATTTATTTCTCTAGCTCATTTTATAGTTTAGTAAGTGAAGGCAAACAGACTAAGTGACTTGCTTAGGATGACAGAGCTACTAAGTGTCTGAGGCTCAATTTGAACTCAAGAAGATGAGTCTTGCTTTCAGTGATGGAATACCATTATGCTGTAAGAAATGAGGAAGGGAATGGTTTCAGAAAAACCTGTGAAGATATGTGAATTGCTGCAAAGTGAAGTGAGCAGAACTGCAGAACACCATATACAGCAACAGCAATATTATGAGAATCATCAGCTATGAAATATTTAGTGACTCTAATCAAGACAATTCCAAAGGACCCAGGATGCCTTCTTGAGGGGTAGGGCAGGGGTTGGAGGGTGAAAGAAAATTTGAAACTCAAACTTTAAAAAAATCTTGTTAAAATGAATAAAGACTTTTTTTTTCTTTTTAGAAAAAGAAAAGAAGCACCCAGAGGGCAGAAAGTTTTATTTTTTCCTTCTTTTCTCAATATTTATTTAGCATGATGCTTCCTGACACATTAAGTCTGAGCTTAATGAATGTTTATTAATTATTTGATTAGAAATAGATGATTTAAGTTTCAGTACATGGAAGAAGAGAAAGAACATAGAATTTTTAAAAGTAAAAATAGGCTTATAAATTTGCTTACATGATGTAATATTCTCAGACAACCAAAGAAGGATTGAACCAATCGTGGACTTCTTCCCTATGTGTTTATAAATATATTTTCAGAGTTTATTAAGATGTTTTAACTGAGTCAATTTTAGCATGAAGTAACTCCCCTGTGCTCTGACCTATAGAAGGAAAATGGAGTTCTAAAACACTGACAGAGATGATTGTCCCCATCCTGTCACAAGGTTAGAGCAGAAGAAGGATTTCTCATATTTTTCTTAAAGCTAAAATTAATGTGGTCATTACTATGTGTCAGGCACTATGTCACTTGCTTTATAAATATTATCTCATTTGATCCTCAAATGGTGAAGTAGGTGCTATTATTATAATAACCATTTTTCCAGTCCTTTTTTTTTCAGTTTTGTCTGACTCATTATGACCTAGTTTGGTGTTTTCTTGAAAAAAAAAAACAGTTTGCCATTTATTTCTCCAGTGCATTGTACAGATGAGGAAACTGAGGCTATCAGAGTTAAGTGGCATACCCAGATTTACACAGCTAGAACTCAGGAAGATGAGTTTTCTGGACTCCAGGCCTGGCACTTATATACATTATGCCACCTCCCTTCTCTTATCCCCACTTAATGGATGAGATAATGGAATCAAAACAAGTTAAGTGACTTAACTAGGGTCACATAGCTATAAAGTCTCTGCGGCTGGTTTTGACCTCAGGTCTTCCTGAGTCTAAGTTCACTACTGTATCCACTGTGCAACTTAACTATCTATTTTATTACTATATATAGTATGTTGCATCCTGAAAATTCTGAAATGGAGAAGATACATGAACATTCTTTCTTCAGTGCCCTGTAGAATACCAGGAATGAGCAAACCAAACCAAACCAAAAAAAGTTTGTAGGTAGTCTTTGGGGAAAACTTTTTAAAGTTTTTGTAGTATTACATTTTTTATTTCTTTTTTATCATTTATCATTTTGATAATGTTTATCATTTTCTTAAAAAAAACTTCAATATATTCCTGTTTCATATCCCATTGTCATTTGATTTGAGAATACTATATAATGTGTACCTTAGGAAATTAAAAAAAAAACAAAAGGAAAATCAAGGCAAAGATAGTTGTTAATAAGAATATTTTTCTTTTACTGGGGAAATTGAGAGTTCAGTTAGTATGAACCTGTCATAATAAAACTGATAATAAAACTAAAGACCAGAAACGACAAGTGACTTGTCTAAAGTCACACAGGTGGTAAATGGCAAGGATAGAACTCGAACCTAATTCAAGGATTCCCTCTAACTATTCTGGGTACTTAATGGACAAACTGAATTGTTTGTGTCACAGATGGTCCTTTTATTTCACTCATCCATAGGAAAGTTAGCTAGTTCAAGTTGTTGGCACTAAAGTGATTTCTCTTACTAACAGAATTTAAACAAATGAATCCTCTATAGCAATGAGTTCTGATCTCTTAAAATTTTTTTCCCTTTTAGTATTTCTTACTTTCACTAAAAAAATTAAGAAAAGAAATTTTAAAAAAGCAAAGAAAGAAAAATAAAATTTTGGAAAGCCTTGGAAGAGGACTGGACTCTTCAAAGGCAGCTATCTCTGCCTCATAGGAAATGAGGCCATTACAAAATGACAGACTGAGAACAAGTGTTGTGTGGCTTTCTGCCCATAGTTTTTATTTCTTCAGATAAAGCTGTGGGAGATCAACACCTGCACATTTTCCAACATGATCTCATTTTATAATGGACCTTTAGTGAGTATCACACAGTTTCAGGTGTCATTCATTGTCTTCATATCCTTTGGCATCCAGAAATGTAGCATTTGCATGAAAAATGAAGCCCCTGCTTTTGGCAGTGACAGACTACTCTGCTTTGAGAAGATATGCAAAAAGGAGACCAGGAGCTGAAGCCCAGCTTGACTTTACATCCCTCCTATCTGCTTGGCTGGTTCCCCTTGGGCATTTGTCAAATTATCAGTGGTGCAGACCAGCTATGGAAGTCCCACTTTCTGCTGCAGCTGTGACAGGGAAGTGTAGAGGAAAAGTTGTTTCTGCCACTCTTTGGGAAATGAGACAGATTAGTCCCCCCTTAAATCTGCTTTCATGTCTGTCATAGAGCAGATGTAGCTACTTTACACCCAGAACTAAAGCACATGTATTCGTGGAAGGGGTAAGAGTGGATTAATGATGACACATGTCTTAGCACTGCTCCATTTCTACCAAAGTAGTTAAAGGAAAAAGACAAAACCAAACAAAACAAAACATAGCCTTCAACAAAGCTTGGTCCAATCTTGTATTTAGCTAGTTGGTTTGCATTTTTATTTACTCGCCATATAACTATGTTTTATTTATCTATTTACCTCACTTATTTATTCTTCTTTATCCAAGTTTGATTTCCCCATTTGAATAAAAGCTCTGTGTGAGTAGGTATGAAATGATTCTTTGCCCTTGTATTCTGAGCCTAACATGATACCTGACTTGTAGTAAACAATTAACACTAGCTTATAGATATAGATATGCCGCCTGCCCTTGTAGGTAGATTAGCATGTTCTCTTAAGATATATTGTCTTAAATTTTTGTTTTTGTTTTTTTTTTTGGTTTTTAAAATGGTAAATTTGAATTCTAATGAATTACTTCTTTGGGGGAATGTGAGCCATGTGAGGTAAAATTCAAGCCAGATTAGATCAAGTTTTAAGCTGAGAAGTTGAGACTATGGAAAGGAAATGACTTGTCTATGGTTATACAGATAGTAATTTAATTATTATTATTTACTGTCAAATAGGCAGGTAATTGGTTAAATACATAGTGTTGGACCTAGTGTCAGTTAATATCTGCATTCTTATCTGCCCTCAGATATTTACCAGCTGTATGACCATAGGCAACTCACTTAACCCCTCACTACCTCAGTTTCTTTACCTGTAAAATAGAGATTACAATAGCACCTATCTCCCAGGGTTGTCATGAAGATCAAATGAGATATTTGCAAGATACTTAGAATAATGCCTGACACATCATAGGCACTTCATAGATGATTTTTTGCTGCCCATTCACTGCTTTTGCCCCACCCCCAACCTTCCTGTCTCTTGTTTGAGGAAGAAATCAAACCCAAGTGTCCAGATTCTGAGTATGATAGTTTTCTCACTATACAATGCTACAGGGAAGTGGCAAGAACAAGTAGTTATGTCAGAGCAAAGGATCCAGAGTTCACTGGCCTGAGATATATACCTCTCATCTCTGTTTTTTCCAAAGAATTGAGACAGGAAGAAATGGTAACTGCAGGTCAAACATCAGAACCAAATAAAAAAGGAGGAAGTTGGGGAAGGGAGAGAGAGAGAGACAGACAGACAGACAGACAGAGAGATAGGGAGAGAGAGATGGAGATAGTGGAGATAGGCAAAGACAGAGAGGGAGGGGGAGAGAGGAAAAGGGGAGAGAGAGAGAGAGAGAGAGAGAGAGAGAGAGAGAGAGAGAGAGAGAGAGAGAGAGAGAGAGAGAGAGAGAGAGAGAGAGTCAAGGGGAGTCTTGAGTCAAATCAAGTCACTGGGTAAGCATTGAGATGAATGTCAGATGCCAAAATATGGAGAAGACCTAAAGCACAAAAGGGAAGTTCATTTCAGGCAGATGTAGGAAGCCAAGAAAATCAAGAAATCCTAGGGGAAGGAGGAAATTACAACTTCTTTGAAGTCCTTAAGTTCAATTGAAAATGACTTTGGAGGGAGAAGAAATCAAGACATTTAATCAAGTATTTATTAATCACTTAAATGTGCTTAAAAGTGTTCCCTCACTTGCACAAAGCAATAATGAACACATTCTGCCCTAATGGGGGAAACAACTTAATAAATAACTGTGAATATATATTTTATTTTGTTGTTGCTGTTTAGTTGTTTTTCATTTGGGTCTGACTCATTATGACCCCTTTTGGGGTTTTCTTGGTAAAGATCCTGGAGTGGTTTGCCACTTCTTCAGCTCATCTTACAGATGAGAAACTGAGGCAAAAAGAGTAAAGTGACTTTCTCAGTATCGTATCATACAACCAGTGAGTGTCTAAGGTCGGATTTGAACTTAGAAAGATGGATCTTCCTGACTCTAGGTGTAACACTCTATATCCACTGCACCACCTAGCTGCCTATAAATATGCTTATACACTATACATATACCCCATATTTACTCTATACTTGGTAAATGGGAGAAAATGTTATATTACATACATTGGGAGGGGATGCAGAACAGAGAGCCCAAGAATGGCCTCCTGCTGAAGGTGGAGATTGAGTTGAGTCTTAATGGATGGCAGGAGGTATAGGAAAAAGCAAGTGAAAGGGCACAGGGATTGTGGAATAGCAAAATGGTCAGTGCCACTGATCCATAAATGTAGAGGGAGTAAAATTTAAGATGACTGACAAGTTAGAAAGGGATCATATTGTGAAGGTTTTGAAGAGCCAAGCAGAGGCCGGCATTTTTGTTCCTGGAGTTAACAGGAAGCTGTTGGTGGTGTGTGAGGCAATAGTAAAGTGAGTATCAATCATAGACCCTAGATTCTCCTACAAGGATTAAGGAAACAGGTTTTGAGAAAATTCAGACCCCTGATAACCTCAAACCAAACCCATCTGCAGAAAACTGGTGAACTAACTAATCAAATACACAGCCCAGTCAGGAATGGGTTTACTGATTCTGTGAGAGAAAAGCTCAGGCTTTCTCAAGACAGTTTAAAATCTTCAAGATGTTTTAAACTCATTTTATCCCAATAACAACTCCACGAAATATTACTATTATTTTATTACTATTACATATATATATTATATTACTATTATTCATATTGGGGTGTATGGAGTGTTCAGGGAAGGGTAGTATCTCTGGTATGGAGGGCTTGTCATGCCCTCTTAGGGCAGCTCTCCAGCCTCTGACCCCCACCTGACACCCAGCTCTCACTTGTGGCTCCCAGTAGCTGCTAGCATGAGGCAGTGGCCACACCCCGGGCAATGGGTTCGACAGGCCGGCTAAACCTTGTGAGGGTAGCCATCGGGTCGCAGACCCCAGATGAACCAGGGCTTTGCTCACCCAGCATGTGAAGACTGCTTCGGCTGAACAGACTGAAGAAACCAATAAGAAGGTTCAACAGCTGAGATGGCGACGCAGCAAAACACTGTGGAGTGCTTAGGGCATGTTGGAGCACAAAAGACAACATGGCCATCCAATGCAGCTGAGGAAGTCTCCAGGTGTAACGACTTTTTGTGCCATTGGACCCAGGCTGCCAACGCTGAGAGAGTGGGACAGTCTCTGTGCACCGACTTTTCCACTTAAATCTCCTTCATGCACAAGTGTCTTTGTGCACACTCATCTATCATAGATGAAAATGCACAAAGACAATCATCATCCTTGGTTACTGAGAGACTACTACTATTATTCATATTACTACCATTATTCTAGATAGGATGAAAATCAAGTCTCAGAGAAGTGAAATTAAATGGGCAATGAATATCTGTGGCAGAATTTGGACTCATATTTTCCTGTTCCCAAGCCTAGAGATCCATTAGATCATAACAAGGTTCATAAGTACATACTTTGGTTGGGAGGACAGAACTGGGTATAGATCAGCACTCACGCTTTAACTTTATTAGATAAACTCAGAGTTCAGTGTTCAGTGGTGATGGTGCATCATTTCATATCATAAAACCTTTTCTCTTTGTGAAAAGAAGAGCTTTTGGTTTTGTTGTTTGGTTTTATAGCACTCTGATATGAAAGACAGTTTGGTACAGTGGATAGAATACTGAGAGTTGGCCTAAGAAACTATGAGGACCTTTCTCTGACAATTATTGACTGTGTGATCCTGGCCAAGTCATTTAGCCTCTTCCTACCTCAAGTGACTCTAAGGTTATAAGTTACAGGGTATCTGACGATCTGTATTGTCAAAGGAATTTACTTATTGGGAACCTCTTCTACTAATGAATTACTTAGTAAAAAATTGCTGTGTGTGTTGTACATGTTCATATGTGTATAAATATTCAGCTGGAATCAAATTACATAAGTCATTTGAGGTCTTTTGATAAGACCAGAATTTTCTTGATTTAGCATCCATGAATTCTCTGACTTCTTTTTCTTTTCCAATTCTCTGATTTCTTGACTTCCTCCTCCTATGCAACCTGATTGGCACCAGCTTCCCTAACACAACTTCCTGATCTGGAGCCATAAAAAAATTCTGTCCCAAAATCGTTGGTGCTTCAGACTTGTTTGCTTGGGAACATGAAAGTCTAGATATCCTGATGACTTACTGATCAGATGAATTTCTGTATGGAGATGAAGGGGACCATATACGGAGAAGCTAAGAGTCACTATATCCTGGTCCATTACCCTTTGCCGTGTTAGAACAAGTAAACCTAGCTTCAGTGACTCACAAGTGCCTCATTTTGTCTCAATATTTAATCTGAACTAAAAGAGAACTTGCTGCAGAGCAGTGCCTCCCAACAATAGTTCATAGCACAGTTCATAGTAGTACAGTATATAGTCTTGAGTCAAAAAGACTCCAATTCAAGTCTTATCTCCGTCATTCACTGACGGAGCAAGATGATTAATCTCTCAGTGCCCCTAAGAATTCCTTTAGGCATATATGCATTGGAGAAAATTTACCCCCATGCTAGGAAATCTCCACATCTATGAAACCATAGTTCTGAACAAACCAAAAACAAAAATAGCAATAGAGACAAGGGGGTGAATAAGTGGATAGGCAGCCACGTCTAGTTCTTGGTTCAAATCTGGCCTCAAATATGTCCTAACTGTGTGACCTTGGGCAAGTTACTTAAGCCTTATTGCTTAGCCCTTCCTCTCCTCTGCCTTGGAACATAGTATTGATTCAAAGACAGAAGATAAGAACTTAAAAAAATAATGTCATAGATGTTATAGTGCCCCTCTTCCATATTTTAGAGGTAAGGAAACTTAAGACCTCTAAAGGTTATGGCTTGTCTAAAATCCCGTTGGTAGTAAATGTAGGGGGGGGGAGGCTTTTGAATCCAGAACAGTCCTCAGATGCCAGTTAGAGCTCATTATATTCTCCATATGCCTGCCAATTCTCTACTCACAACAATTTAACTGACTTTCCAGTTTTACACATATCACATTGAAAACATATTCCTTGGTATAAAATCTAGCACTTTAACATTAGATGTAACTCCCCCCTGGCCCACACCACCACCCCCCATACTAAAAATACTTACTTCTGTCTAATTTGATTCCCTTTCTATATAATCCTTGGAGGCAAAATAACAAATTAGAAGAGAACATTTGTGAAAAAGCAACTCATTGCTGATTCAAATGCTGTTTGGGCTTCAAGGTTTAAGCTACAACAGATCTTTACCTCCTAGTTCTGGTAATTGGTCCTGCTACTCTGCCAAAGTAATCTTTACCACTGATGGAAAGGATGCTACTATATATGATAGGCCATTTGAGAATTTCTAAGATGTAGTTATTTGTATATTTCCTCTAGTCAGTTTCCTTCTGTGGAAGTGATATGATTAATGAATATACTAACTACTATGACATGCTTGAGCTCCCATCCCCATGCAGAGACCCCAGATTCTGATGAGAGAGAAATTTAGCTGATCAGAGTTACATTACCATGAACCCCTGCAGCTCATGCCAAGAAAACTGCCAAGTGAACCTGCGATTAGGTCCATGCTTGTTTTGCAAGAGTGGAAAATCCCAGCTGCCTCCATGTCTTGGTCGCCTGTAACTGTGAAAATCACAAGGCTTCAAGTTTCAAGAACTGTTTACCCACTCTTGACTGGTTTTTTTTTTCATGGTTTTTAGGTTTAAATACCCTGATGTAACCCCTTCCTGATGAGCTCTAGGAGCAGAGTTACTCTCTGCTCTTGCTTGCCAGTCTTTCTCAGCTAATAAATGCTTCTTGCTCTCCTGACTGTTGTCATGGACCTTGTTATTCCTTGAGTTATTATTTGATACCTCTCCCCAACATGATAGGAAGAGTCATTCTTTCCCTGCTCCAAATCTTCAGACTCCCACATTGGGTAAGACCTGCCTTTCTTATCTGAGAACTCATTCTGAGCTCCCACAGGATCCTGTTAGAGGGACCCTGCAGGTAAGAATACTCTCTGTATCTGATCTTCCACTGCTTCATGTGTTCTCTGAAGGGATTCTGAGGCACTGTTGATTTCCTTCATTTTTCACTGGAAATTCTATGTTAATAATCCTAGTTAATAATATTTCACAGGCCTAAAACATGGGATGGATGATGATCTGCCCCAAAGGAACACAGCCCATCAAATGGTTCATAAATATGAGGCGGACTACTGTCAGTTCTGTGCTAAATGGTTAGACCTCACCAAGGATGATTCTAGAATCTGTTAGCCTCAGTCAGGGGCATTTGAATAAGCTTCAGTCATATAGGAATAAGCTTTAGGCATAAATTGGCTGACCCCAAAAGAAAAACAAAATTTCCTAAGCAGTACACTTATAATAGGAGGCTTTTAGAAGCATCTGAATAAGATCATAAGTCACACCTAGAATCAGTCAAGGAACAAGTCAGAAAGGACTGCCAGACCTAGGTCACCTCCATCCTAAAAGACTTCCAGCCTATCCATGAGAATACCACCAAAGCAGTGGAGGCTCTCACTGGCCCCTCTCAGAATCACTCAATCCTTTATTCCTTGCTTCCCAAAACTGAGAAGATTAAAACCCAACAAACTGTCACAGAAGACGGGGAGATCCAGATGACTCCTCCTTATTCCTATACCCCCTTGAACCCTTGCCAAACTTTAGG
The DNA here is from genome assembly GCF_027887165.1 of Monodelphis domestica. Classification (NCBI taxonomy): domain Eukaryota; kingdom Metazoa; phylum Chordata; class Mammalia; order Didelphimorphia; family Didelphidae; genus Monodelphis; species Monodelphis domestica. Next base: position 471,666,576 of record NC_077228.1, read on the forward strand.
CCACAGGCAAAGACTTCTCTTACCCTCAGGAGACCCTATTGGTTTCAAATTATTCTTATTCAAAGAAACCTAGTATATTTGATCTCTATCAATTGGTTCAAGCCCTTATCAGGCCCTTATCAAGGCCTTATCAGGAGCCAAGCACTGCTGTCAACTCTCTAGCTGACTGGATCCAGAGGAGTCCCTACAAATAGTTTGAGAATCTGACAATCAAAGCTCATCACTATAACTAACCAGAGGAAAAAGGTTCACCCTGCTATTCTTGAGGTTTTCACTGTCCCACTGACTTTACCAAAATCTGTAACAGCAAACAGAAGCCTGATGAATCTGTTTATGATTTTTACAACCAGTCTGTCCAAGTGCTTGACTCAAACTCCAGCATCAATCCTGACAACTTTGCTAGTCACTGCCAGTTTCACTCGCTGTTTGTAGGCAACTTTGACCTCCCAGTCTCAAAGCAGATTAAGTTTAACCTCCTAGATTGGCAGACCACTGAGACTCCTATTCTCCTAGATGCAGCATCCAAGTTCTCTGATGCCCTTAGGAAAGACATCTGTGATAAAAAAGCTTAAGCTCCTTAACCTGAAGTTGGCTCAAATGTAAAATCACCAGTATTAAAGTCCCACTAAAACCAAAACCCAACCTTCAGGTCTTCCTGGTGTCAAATCTAATTGAAAATCTTGAATATACCATTATTGCCTGAAGAAAAATAAGTGTAGGTCTTGGCTCCAGAAGAATTCTGATGGTTGCCTGAGATATCCACCTCATAGCCCCAACCCATTCCATTTGATGCTGTTCTGAGGAAGTAAGTCAGGAGTGCCCTAAATCAATGATTGTACCAATCTTGCCTGTTGTCCCTATTTTTCTATTTGGGGATGTTCCTTTGATCATTGATGGCTGCTTATCCTTTTACCACTTTAGGTGATACTGAAGCCACCCTCTTTGTTCTTAACTCCATTGATTTTCCCATTAACCTTCCTTGAAGTAATCAGACCGTGTCCATAGTTGGAAATTCTAATCACCAGGTCAGGTCACTGTTCCTTTGGCTTTGCCCCCCACACCCCCTTCCTGCACCTCCTTTTCCCCAAAAGGGATTGTCTAATACCCATTCCTTTCTGCTAGCTCCCAACTTCCTGGTTCATCTTCTTCCTCTGAATTTCCTTTCCAGATTCCAAGCCTCCATTAGCTTTTCTCTGAATACCCTCCTCACCCTTCAAGACTCATCAGTTTCTGGTGAGACTACTCTGATCATCTCAGCAATACTTTCCCTAGTGACTAAAGCCCACAGTTTAGATGATGTCCCCCTTTCACTGTGGGCAACAAATTCTTCTGTCATTGACATTGTCAGAAGTGTGTCCCCCATCACTGTACATGTTGACTTTGCCAAATTCTTTCAATCCTTGGGCCACTACCACATTAACTCTGAGGATACTGAGGGAGTCTAGCCCCTAATTGAAGTTTATTTATTCAAGGGCTTAATTGTCCCTTGCATCTCACACATGTAACACCTTTATTTTCCCTTTCTGCAAGCCTGGTGACTATGGATGTTAATTGGTCCATGTTCTCTACACAATGTTATTGTGATTCCCTTAACACTTGTTGTCCCTAAACCCCACATCTTATTCCACCTTGTTCTGTGCTCAACCCATTTTACTGTGGTTGACCTCTAAGTGCCTTTTTCTCTACCTCTGTTGCCCCTGAAAGCCAATTTATTTTTGCCTTCACCTGGCAAGGTCATCAAAATACTTGTACCACTTTTCCCTAGAGAGTCACTGAATCCCTTTTGTATTTCTCAGAAGTTCTAAAACAGGATCTGTCATTTCTTGTATTATAGGACTCTGTTTTATTCCAAGATGTGGATGACTTCATCTGTTCACCTGATTTTGATACTTCTGTCCATGACTATTACCTTAACTTGCACCCAAGTTCATAAAATCTCCCAATACAAATTTCAATTTGGTCTCCTTCCTGTCAAGTTCCTTGGACACTTCTATCCTCCTCTAATCCCTGTCTTGACTTTAGCCAACTGAAGCTATCATTCAGTTTCCTCTGCCTCACATCAAATACCAACTCTACGCTTTCCTTGAGTTGGCTTGTTACTTCAATTCCTGGATTCCTGGGTTCTTGTCCATTGCTCATCTTCTTTATGACCTCTTGAAAGACACTGTTGAGGATCACCTTAAAATTTTTAATGACCCACAGGCCGCCTTTGACTCCCTAAATCAGTGATAGCGAACCTATGGCATGGATGCCAAAGATGGCATACAGAGCACTCTCTGTGGGCACTCTGCTTATCAACCTCCCCTCTGCCTAGCAGCTCAATGGGAGGACACAGTGGGTAAGATGGGGAGGTCACAGGTAGCAGAGTTTGGGGGGAGTGAAGTGCTATCCTCCTCCTCTTTACACTTTACACCTTCATTTCCCCCACCCCTCTGCCCAGAAGCCCAATGGGAATGCTTTCTCCCTCCCCTGTGTGGGATAAAGGTGGGGGGCTGTTCCCAACACTGGGTGGGGGCAGGGGCACTGCACTTCATCTCTAAAAGGTTAACCAACATGGACCTAAAGTCTTCCTTTCAGTAACCCTCACCTTAGACCTTCCAAATTACTACTCTTTGGTTATTGTTTCTCTGAGAAAGAAGGGAATGCATCTGGAATCCTTACACAGAAACATGGAGGTAATTTTTTTCCTCTCTAAGTATTATAGTAAAATATTGGACAGTATAACAAAAGGGCTCCCCAGCTGCCTGCAGGCAATGGTTGCCATGTCAACACTTATTTGGCTACCAAAGACATCTGTCTGGAATCTTCTCTGACAGTTCATGTTTCCCACATGAGAGGCTCTGCTCAACTCCTACCATATATAGTTTCTCTCATCTTTTAGTAGACTTTCTAACTTTGAAATTTCCTTCCTTTCTAAACCTAATCTGACTTTTAAATCCCATATCTTTCCTGCCAGAGGAAGAGGGAGATATTGATAATAGAGAGTCACCCTATGATTGCATGTCCTGCCCGGACACCCTCCTCTCACCTAGGGAAGACTTGAGGAAGCTACTGCTTGAAATGGCAGATTTCACCTATATACTGATGGGTCTTGCTTACAAAATGACAAAGGGGAATTGGTAGCAGGGTATGGAATGGCTACCTCTACCGCGATCATGGAGGCTGCCCCTCTCTTGGATGCCTTGTCTGCTCAAAGACAAAACTTGAGAACTTCTCCAGAGCTTGTGAACTTGGCAAAGAGAAAAGAATGGACATTTATATAGATACTAGATATGCCTTTGTAGTAGCTCATGATTTTGGAATATTATGGAAAAACAGTGAATTCCTCATGCCAAGAACAACCCAGTCAGAAACCAGAAAGAGGTATCATGACTATGCCATGAACAGTGACAGTCATAAAAATCCCAGGGCCCAGCAGGGATGGCAACAAACACTCATGTGAGAATGATCTTACTGATCAGACAGCTCAAGCCGCTACAGCTTTGTTCCCTTAGTCAAAGATCATCCCACCAGCCACTGGCCCTCTCAAAAGAAGCGTTTGCTTTTGGTCCAGACCAAAATCCTGGAGCACTTGAAACTTAAGTTCCCAGACAAGGGCTTTTGGACCCTCATGCTAGACTCTGGGTAGGATCAAATGCCCAGAATGGAATACCTACATTCACTCAGCCATTGGAATCCCAACAGACTTGTGGCACTGGCAAAGGAATGTTGGTAGAGAAAGTTTTGCTGGGCAGAGCTTAGTGTTCAGAGAGCTGCCCCCCTTTGCAAATTGTCTTCAGGTTGGCTCTGGGTCAGTAGTGAGGAACAAGACACTTGGCCATCTGACTCATACTTTCCTTCTGCTATTGAAAACTGCAGCTGGATTCAGCAAATTAAACATTTCTCTGCATCTCCCTGCTATCCTAATTGAAAGAGCCATGTCAGCATAGGTGGCCCTATACATTTTTGAAAGGATCATATCATTTTGGCTTTACTCTAACTCCTCAGTACCAAGGCAAACCTTTCTGGGATCCATTGATGAGGGTTTATGTAACTACCCTATTCAGATCTGATCAAAACCTGTGGGGACCAGATGGTCTCAAACCACATTCAACCAAGTCTTGTAGGAATCCCAAACTGAATATTAAAAATTTGCAGGGGTTAGCCATACTTCTTGGTACTTACATGACTCATGATTTTGGTAGGACTAATCAATTCTGCAAAGGGCATCCCCACCCTGGAGGACTGTTCTTCTCAACTGACCCCCCCCCATTCCTTTGACTCAGACCATTGCAAAAAGGTGTGGTGAGCCTCTGATGGCCTTCAAAATATGACATGGGACAGTAACCAAGGGTGTCTGTTCAATGAACAGATCCACCAACTCTCAGCCTTGTTTCTTCCCTGTCTATGCAGCTCATGCCTCACATTAATGCTTTGAATTAATAGCCTTTTACAGAGATGATTCCTTACAGTTTTCCATGGGGAACATCATCTTTTACTTGTCACTACATCCTTTTTTGGGCCTCTTTTTCTCATGCTGTTCCCAAGCATATCTAGTCCTTCCTCCTAGTTGGCATGGATGATGAACTCTCTTACATGATGCCCTCTTTGCATTACCATTTTGGAGCTATTCCTTTCCCCCTTCTGAAAAGGAGCCTATTATCATGGCACATTCTAAAAAAGTCCCTTTTCCCCATCCCTATCATGGTAGCTCTTGGGATCATGAGATTGGCATGCTGCAGAGTCATACAAACTGCTTGGGCTTAAAGCACCCTCTCCATGGAGCTTTCTGCTAGTCTCCAATGCACTTTAGCCTCACATTCCCTTCTCTAGGAACAAATGGACTCTTTGGCTATTGTCAGTCTTCAAAACTGAATGGCTATCAATGCTCTTACCACCAGCCCAGCAGTGAATTGCACTTTTCTCCAAAAAGATGACTGTTTCTTCATCAACTATTCAACCCATGTCTCTGAGAATGTCAACCTTCTCTGGGAACAGGCACTTCACCTCGTTTCATCTGGAGGAATGCTATATGACATTTTCTCTTGACTCACCTCAGGCATCGATTCTGTACTCTGTTCTGTTCTCTTTTCACTTCTCTCACTCTTGCTTATAGGCCTCTTGATTTTTCTTGCTCTCTGTAGTGGCCTATTACTTGTTGCTTCTGGATGTTCTACCACTGTAGTAAATAAAATTGTGCTCCATGCCGTAGTCCCACTTTGGCCATCAGAGGACACTGGCATCCCTTTGGCCAAAAGGAAGTAATGTAGAAGTTATATGAATAATAAATATATATGTGTATATATATGCTTGAGTTCCCATTCTATGCAGAGACCCTAGACTCTAATGAGGGAAAAATTTAGCTGATCAGAGATGTATAGTAGAAAAATCTTGAACTTTCGCACTATGTTCCCCAGAATTCTGTTTGCATCTCCCAGCATCCCTTTCTCTGCATCCTTGCATTTGTATGGTTGCATGATTGGTTATAAGATTTTGGTAACTCCTCCCCCTCTCTCTTCTTACTTGAGATCGAGGTCAAGTTAGGCAGGTTTTACTCTAGTTTTATTTTATTATTTTAATAAATCATATTATAAACATAATACTTGAGTTATTGTATATTAATTTTAATTCTCACAGAGTTACATTACCATGATCCCAGACAGCTCATGCTAAGACAATGGCCTCACGAACTTGAGACTACAGTCATGCTTGTTTTGCAAGAGTGGAAAGTCCCAGCTGCCTCAATATCTTGGTCTTGTGTAACTGTGAAAATCACAAGATTTTAAGTTTCAAGAACTGTTTACCTACTCTTGCTGTTCTTTGTAGTTTTTATGTTTAAGTACCCTGATTTAATACTCTTCCCCCCGAGCTCTGAGATATTTTTCTTTCTGCTCCCACTTACAAGCTTCTCTCAAATAATAAATGTTCCTTTCTGTCCTGACTGTTGTTGTGGACTTTGTCACTACCTGGTCCTTTGTGGGGCTGGGTCCTTCTTTGATAACTGGATAACTTAAGTACTATTGACTCACTTTACAATTCCTTTACTCTTCATTGGTACAATGCCTCTCAATGATTAGGTTGCTCTTAGGGAGTTATAATAACAATAATAATACCCAGCATTTCTATGACACTTTATGCTTTACAAATAATTCTCTCTATATTATCTCATTTGATCCTCAAAACAAGCCTGAGAGGCATATGCTATTATTTTTCTCATTTTTCAGATGAGGAAACTGAGATAAAAAATTCTTAAGTTTTCTCATTTGGTAAAGTTAGTAAGAGTGTAATACAGGATTCAAACTCAGGTCTTCCTGGCTTCAAGTCCAGTGCCTTGTCCACTGAACAATTCAGTCCTAGACTAGAAAATGGGATATATGGAGGAACTAAAAAATATAAAAAGATCTCTCTCTAAAGTTGCAGTCTCCACTAGTTGTCTCTTAATACAGTTTTAATATTGATTTTGATGAGTATAAATTGCATTCTCACATTCTACACATGGATTAAATGTTGTAAACTTCCAAAATATAGTTAATAGAATGATATTTATGTGGAAAATACATGGAGGTATAATAAGTTTAGAAGCACAAAGTGTAGCAGTGCTTTGATTTGACAATCAAAAAATAGTTAATGTGCTCTTAGGCTGCATTAAGAGAAATATAACATTCAGAAAACTAGGATTGTGAAAATACTGCTCTCCTATGCTCTGATCATCCTTATCTGGTGTATAACATTCAGGTCCGAGAGTTATATTTTAGGAAGAATACTGACAATCAGTACTCCATTGAAAGAAGGATTATGAAGATGATGAGAAAATAGTAAACAATCTCATGTGAGGATTATTTGAAGGAAATAGATTTGTTTACCTTGGCAAAGAGATTAATGGGGAACACAAAAGTCATGCTCCAGTGTTTTAAAGGTGTCATGTAGAAGAGGCATTAAATTTATTCATCTTGACTACAAAGTAGACATATGAATTAAAGCAAAGTGAAGTAAGCAGAACCAGGAGAACATTATACATAGTCAAAGCAATAATGTATGATGATCAACTGTGAATAGCTTAGACATTCTCAGCAATACAATGATTCAAGAGAATTCCCAAGGACTTATGATAAAAACGCTATTTAACTCTAGAGAAAGAGCTTAAGAGTCAATGAGTCAATGCAGATTGAAATATATTTTTAAAATCTTTTTTAAAAAATCTTGTTTTGTCTGAATTTTCTTTTGCAGCATGATTAATATAGAAATATGTATTTCATGAATTCTTCATTTGTATAATCTATATTAAGTTGTTTGACTTTTCACAGAGGCAGAACAAGAAAGAGGGAGAGATAATTTGGAACTTAAAATTTTTTAAATATTCATTTTCCCTATTTAATTGAGAAAATTTTAATGAAATTAAGAAAATTAAAGAAAAAAAGAATATGGGAAAGGCACTCAGTAAGAGAAAAGAGTTCATCAGTATTTGTGATTGATAACAATTGAGGAAACAATTTGAGTCATATGACTTATTGGTTAAACGAACATAATAAATGGATCAATGGGCTCCCTAATCAATCTAAAGACCCTGAGTACACAAAAAGCAGGTTTTTATGGATGAAATAATTAATTAAGTAAAAACAACTAATTAAAAGAAAACAATCAGGATACAAGTGTCCATATAAAATAAAAGGGATATAGAAATAACAGTTCGACCAATACTGGGTCAGTTTTCAGATAAGACATATAGGTTACTCAAGGCATATAACTGTGAGAAAACTTACATCAATCACTAGATCTGACTGTTTTTTCTTTTCTAGCATATTCTAGTTCCTTAGTTAAGGTTCTAAGCTGGAAAGATATTTTAACTCCCCAGTCATGCGAGACTAGAATCAAACAAAAGAATAACATTTTTCTTTGTTTTTTACAATTCCTATAACTGAATAAATTTTTTTCAAAGACAGAAATTGGACTACACCCAATTGAATAGAAAGGGAACTGAACTAGATCCAAAATTGAGTTATGAGATGGAATCAGTGTGGTTTACTCAGTTTTCACATATTTTGGTAATAAGGGTGGTGAACAAAAAAATATACACTTTAGAAGATAGCACTTTCAGAGCAGTTCTCTGAATCCACTTAGGAGTTTCCAGGAGGTGGAGGGAAGGGGGAAGCAATTCTTGACATTGGAGGCAAAGTCATGAAGACAGGAGTTGGAATGGATTAGAAGGATAACTTCCAGTTCCATTCACTAGAACATAATATTTGAAGGGGAGTAATATGAAAGAAGAATGGAAATGTAGGCAGGGAACATATTCATAATTTTAGCTTGGATGAGGAGTTTAGACTTTTTTTCCAACAGTCAATAGGGTCTCAATGAATGCATTTTAGTTATGGAGTAACATGATTAGTTCTATGTTTTAAAAATGTCACTGCACATGTAAAACCCAGTGGAATTGTGTGTCTGCTATAAGAGGGGACTGGGAGGAGGGGAGGAAAGAATATGAATCTTGTAACCATGGAATAAATTAATTAAATAAATATTTCCAAATTAAATAAAAATAATATAAAATGATTTATGTAACATAAATACAAAAAAGTTACTGTCAGTTTTGTAAAGGATGAATTAGAGAGGAGAAAGAATAGAAGAGAGACTAATCAGAAAGCTATTGCAATAGTTTTGGTGGTATGAATTTTAGATTTACTCCACCCTGCTTAGTCTAACAAACAGAAATGTCTACACCCCTAATTAAGGATTAAGTATTGAGAAGGATGGCCTATGTCAGACATGTGCTAGCAAATGACAAATCATAACCAACTGACAGACCCCCTGGGCTGCCTTAAGTCAAGCTTAAGCTACCATTGGTACATGTGAGATGCAGGAAGTGATGTAAAAAATGGTCTGGTCTATATATTTTGTGTCACTTCTCTCTGTGGTCTTTTCATGGAGAGGTGGCTCTGGCTTTTTCTTGCAGTGGAGATGTGGCTGGGGGCAGTGTGATGGGTGTCTTGGCGTCTTTGTGTGCCTGCATCTCTTGTCCAAGTTTGGCTCATGGCAGCATTTTGGCGTCTTAGTGTTGTTCAGGTGAGGCATCTTCACTGAGCTCTCTTGGAGTTCAGGCTGATTCCTTTTTTTTCCTTTACCTTTCCTAAAAATTCCATCCTCCTAGGAGGCCTCTCATCTTGGAGGAGGTCTCGTGGCTGGAAGGTCTCAAAACTCTCCTTGGCTCAGCAGGCCAGAGAAATCTTATACCCTTTCCCCTCTCTTTTCTTCTTAATTCCTTCCCTCTATATTAATTAAACCACCATAAAATTCCCAAACTGACTTGAGTATTTTTATTGGGATTTGAATTAATACCTGGCGACCACTAGTATAATATATTCAGTCAAAACCCCCTAAATTTGCCCCTTATAGTCGAGAGGAAAACAAAGTTTTAATTATGTACTTACTCCCTAATTGCTACTTCTTTAGATCCCTCCTACAAGATAGATAAAAATGATATATGTAGGGTAGTGATCAAGTCAACTGCCAAAGAAAACAATAAAGAAAAATAGAAAGAACAAAAATTGATGAGTTAGAAACTCAGAGAGTTTTGGCATTAGGAGGGAAATCTGAGGGTCTAAAGTACAATCTTGATTCCATCTACAATGCCCTTAACAGAATAGGGATCTATCTTCTCAATAACATCTAGTGATATGGAATTCACTTCCCCTTTAGGCAACCCATCCTATTGTTGGAATGATTAGTAAGAAGGTCTTTTTCATTGTGAGAACTAAGACATATTTATTAAATGATTATAGGTGCAATGTATGTTGCCAGAGGCCAGGCATGTGAATTCCAAGGAAGAAACAATCCATACTTTCAAGAAGCTTACCTCTTTAAAACAAAACAAAATGGGGGGCAGCTGGGTAGCTCAGTGGATTGAGAACCAGGCCTAGAGACTGGAGGTCCTAGGTTCAAATCTGCCCTCAGACACTTCCCAGCTGTGTGACCCTGGGCAAGTCACTTGACCCCCATCGCCTAGCCCTTACCACTCTTCTGCCTTGGAGCCAATACACAGTATTGACTCTAAGATGGAAGGTAAGGGTTTCTATTTTTAAAAAATGAACAAACAGAAACATGTGTGTTTTGTGTGGAAGGCTTTTTTCCTGGCTAATTTATAATAAAATATTTATGCCAGTTGAAAATTGTTATTTTGACAAGAAATGAAAAAAAATGTCAATTTTAAGATAACTACAAAAATGGCTTAGTGTGTGTGGGGTTGCATTAAAAAAGACATGAATGAGGCAGAGTCAAGATGGCAGCTTAGAGGCATCGAAAGTTCATACTCCTGAAAACCCTTCCTTACCAATTACAAACTAAATGCTCCTAGGGGATTAAAAATCAAACCTAACAACAAGACAGAGCCAAGGAAACTTCCTGCTGGACTCAATTTAAAAGGTATGCCCCCCAAAAGCTGCAATTCAAGAACACTTGGGTTTAAGGGGAAGGGAGAAGGAATGTCCCAGGACACACTTCCACCACCTAGAGTGCTAAGCCTCCAGAGGCAACTGGAACCTCTGGGCGGGCAAAGATGCTGGTCTATAGGTAGTACCTTGTGGGCAAAGCTGTGCCAGGCTCAGAGTGTCGAACACAGGCAGTGGGGAAGCAGTTAGAGAAAGAGCTCAGAGATAGCAACCTAATTACAGCAGTGGGAGACCCTCTATGTTGCTTCTCCCTTCCAGAAGATTTTGGCTTCAGGGCACATCCAGCCCAGGCCAGCTGGACTTAATCCCATCAAAAGTCTTCAGAGGGGCAGAGAATCTCAAGCTCCAACACCCCTCCCCCACAGACTGATGAACTTTAATCCAATAAAAGCCTCCAGAGGGCAGGGAAGCAAAAGCTCCAATACCCCTTACCCACAGACTTCACTGAGAGACTTACTGACAAAACTACAAGGGGGAAGACTGACAGGAAAGCATAAAACCAAGAGAGAGAGAGAGAGGGGGGGGGCAAGAGTACAGACAACTGCAAGGAGTAAAGAAGGGATAAATATGAGCAAACAACAGAAAAAGAAAAAAAGAAATTACAATCAACAGCTTCTATACAGGCAATGAACAAAGAGCAAATGGAACAGAGGAGGAGGGAACACTAAGCAATAAAACGGAAAACCCAGCAAATTGAACACAGACTTTGGAAGAACTCAAAATACAATTCAAAACACAATTAAGAGGCTGAGAAAAGAACTTAAAAACTAAAATAAGTCATCTGGAAACAGAGGCACTTGAACTAAAATGAAAAAAAAAAAAACAGTGTCTTGAAAGCTAAAATCAACCAGCTTGAAATGAGGCAAAGGAGATGAAAGATGAGGCAAAGAAGATGAAAGATGAAGCAAAGGAAATGAAAGATGAGGTAAAGAGGATAAAAGATGACCTCCAAAGAAAATCAGACCAGAAGAAGAAGGATGACCAAAAAGCCAGGAATGAAATCCAGTCTTTAAAAACCAGAATACAACTAGAATCAAGTGACTTCACAAGGCAGCAAGACACTATAAAACAAAATTAAATAAATGAAAAAAATTGAGGAAAATATGAAGTATCTCATTCACAAAACAGAAGATTTAGAAAATCATTCCAGGAGAGTCAACTTAAGAATCATTGGTCTACCAGAAGACCATGACAAATTGAAAAGCCTTGACATCATTCTACAGGAAATTATCCAAGAAAACTTCCCTGATATTCTAGAACAAGAGGGAAAAGTGGAGATTAAAAGAATCCACAGATCACCTCCTCTACTTAATCCTCAACTGACAATACCCAGGAATGTTATAGCCAAATTCTGGAACTATCAGACCAAGGAAAAAATATTACAAGCAGCTAAGGAGAAGTCATTCAGATACCATGGAACCACAGTGAGGATAACACAGGATCTGGCTTCATCTATACTAAGGAACAAAAGGCATGGGAATATGATATTCCTGAAAGCAAAGTAACTTGGTCTACAACCAAGTGTCAACTACCCAGCAAAACTGTCTATATTCTTACAAGGGAAAGTATGGTCATTTAATAAAATAGAAGAATTCCAAGCATTTGTAAAGAAAAGACCAGACATGAACAGAAAATTTGATGCCCAAGCACAGACTTCAAGAGAATCATCAAAAGGTAATTAAAAAAGAGGGAAAAAAGAAAAACAAAACAAAACAAAAAATAAAACTTTTTTTAAGAGACCCAATAAGTTAAAATGATATGTATCATTATAAGAAAAGAGGTCATTGGTAACTCTTAAAAATTGTTATTATTGGACTTCCGGGTAATCATGGCTGCAATCTAGACGCCGCACGCTTTCTCTCCCCAGCACCGAACGAAATAGACTACATCAAAGGAGCATAAAATCACCTTTGGAGGAACAGAAGGACTCCCCAGTACCCCACAGAGGCAAAGGTACGTGGGGCTTGAACATTTCCACACTAAAATAAGAAGGAAAAGCTTGCACAGAAAAGTGAACTGAGCCGCCCTTCCCCCACCCCACCTCCCCCACTAAACCAGAGTGAGCTACCTGAGCGCTCACCGGGACAGCGAGTGACTGGGGAGCGTCTCTGTCTGGGGGGGCACTCCAGGGTCCTTGGGATCTGGGGACTGCCAGGAAAAAACGTCTCAGGGCGCTTTCACTGGAGAATCCAGCGGACCTGGACTTGGGGCGGGCTGCGCTGAACAACGAGCGCTGATTATCTGGGCGGAGCTGAATACCTGGGCTCGGAGGCTGGGAAGAACTAGTCTGAAGCAACCTAAATTCACAGAAAAACCGCTCTTATAACCCAGACCCCAGACCAAAAAGGAAAGGGAAATAAAACCACCAAAGGGATGGCTCACATGGCCCAAAATCAAGCCTCCAGGAAGAAAGGGAAAAAAGTGACTATTGAAAACTTTTATGGTGGAAGTACCCAAGGAAAAGAGGAGAATGAGGAGGAAATCCAAAAAAAATTCAGAACACGCCTCCCAAAATGGAAACTATCAACAAGCTCTGGAAGATCTCAAACTGGAACTTATCCAAAAGATGGAAACCTTCTGGAAAGAAAAATGGGAGAAAGAGATCAGCTGTCTGACAGATAAGAATGCTCAATTGGAAAAAGAACTCGAAGCATCCAATAGAAGGGCAGACAAGGCTGAAAAGCAAATCCAGTCCCTAATGACCAGAATTAAGCACCTCGAAGAAAGTGAGATGATAAAACAGCAAGAATCAATAAAGCAAACCCAAACAATTAATGAATTGGAAGAAAACATAAAATATCTCACTGAGAAGGTCACGGACCTGGAGAACAGAGGAAGACGAGAAAATCTCCCTATCATCGGTCTCCCAGAAAAACCAGAGGTAAACAACAAATTGGATTTTATTCTAGAGGAGATTATAAAAGAAAATTGCCCCCACGTTCTGGAGCAAGGGGGCAAAATAGAAATAGAAAGGATTCATAGAACACCTTCTATACTAAATCCCCAAAAGACAACGCCTAGGAATGTAATTGCCAAATTCAAGAGCTTCCAAGTAAAGGAGAAAATCCTACAAGAAGCCAAGAAGAAGAGCTTCAGATATAAGGGGGCTCCCATAAGGATCACACATGACTTAGCGGCCAACACACTAAGAGACCGCAAAGCATGGAACACGATATTTAGAAAGGCAAGAGAGCTGGGTCTCCAACCAAGAATCAACTACCCAGCAAAACTGAATATACTTCCAGGGGAAAGTATGGGCATTCAACAAAATAGAAGATTTCCAAGCATTTGCTAAGAAAAGACCAGAGCTCTGTGGAAAGTTCGATATCCAAGCACAGAAAGCAAGAGAAACATGAAAAGGTAAATATGAAAGAAAGGGAAAAGGAGATAAATCTTATCTTTCTCTTTAAGTCAAACTCTCTTCTATAAGGAATACATTTACATCTAATTATATATATTAATATGTGGGGAAAATGTTTTGTGTAACTCTCATAAATTGTATCATCATAAGAGTAGTTAGAAGAAACATGCATAGGGAAAGATTGGGGAATCAAGAAGATTTGGGGAAAGTTGGGGCAAAAAAAGGAAAAGGGAGGGGGGAACCGTGATAATACTAAGATTAACTTCAAGAAATAGGGGGGGAATCAATAGAATAAACTTTCCCATATAAAGATACACATGGGAAGGGGAGGGGAAGAACTCTCATATGAGAAGGAGAGGAAGAGAGCGTGAAGTGGAATTACTTAAACCTTACTCTCAGTGAAATCAAATCTGAGAGGGAAGAACATCTAGATCCAGTGGGATCCTGAATTCTATCTTATCCATTAGGGCAAGAAAGAAAGGAAAATTAAGGAGGGGGAGGGGGGAGGGAGTACAAAAAGGGAGGGAAGGAGAGGGGGGAGGGGAAGGGAGCATAAAAAGGGAGGGGCTAGAAAGGGAAGCATCTCAAGGGAGGGGACTAGGGGGACTGACCTAAAGTAAATCACTGGTTCAAAAGGAGAAAGCTAAAGAAGAAAGGTCAGAACTAGGGGAAGACATCAAAATGCCAGCGAATCCACAAATAACAATCATAACTTTGAACGTGAATGGGATGAACTCACCCATAAAACGCAGACAAATAGCAGATTGGATTAGAACACAAAACCCTACCATATGTTGTCTTCAAGAAACACATATGAGACAGGTTGACACTCACAAGGTTAGAATTAAAGGTTGGAGTAAGACCTTTTGGGCCTCAACCGATAGAAAGAAGGCAGGAGTTGCAATCATGATATCTGACAAAGCCAAAGTACAAATAGACCTGATCAAAAGGGACAGGGAAGGTAAATATATTCTGCTAAAAGGAAATATAGACAATGAGGAAATATCACTAATCAACATGTATGCACCAAATGGTATAGCATCCAAATTTTTAATAGAGAAACTAGGAGAATTGAAGGAGGAATTAGACAGTAAAACCATATTAGTGGGAGACTTGAACCAACCACTATCAAATTTAGATAAATCAAATCAAAAAATAAATAAGAAAGAGGTAAAAGAGGTGAATGAAATCTTAGAAAAATTAGAATTAATAGACATATGGAGAAAAATAAATAGGGACAAAAAAGAATACACCTTCTTTTCAGCACCACATGGCACATTCACAAAAATAGATCATACACTAGGTCATAGAAACATGGCACTTAAATGCAGAAAAGCAGAAATATTAACTGCAGCCTTTTCAGATCACAAGGCAAATAAGATATTGATCGGCAAGGGTACATGGAGACCCAAATCAAAAATTAATTGGAAATTAAATAACATGATACTCCAAAATCGGATAGTTAGAGAAGAAATCATAGAAACAATTAACAATTTCGTTGAAGAAAATGACAAAGGCGAAACATCCTTTCAAACCTTATGGGATGCAGCCAAGGCAGTACTTAGAGGAAAATTCATATCCCTGAGTGCATATATTAACAAATTAGGGAGGACAGAGACCAAGGAATTGGAAATGCAAATCAAAAAACTTGAGAATGAACAAATTAAAAACCCCCAGAAGAAAACCATACTAGAGATCCTAAAAATTAAGGGAGAAATTAATAAAATAGAAAGTGACAGAACTATTGAGCTAATAAACAAGACTAGAAGCTGGTACTTTGAAAAAACAGACAAAATAGACAAAGTACTGGTTAATTTAATTAAAAAAAGGAAAGAAGAAAGGCAAATTAATAGCATCAAGGATGAAAAGGGGGATCTCACTTCAAATGAAGAGGAAATTAAGGCAATCATTAAAAACTACTTTGCCCAACTATATGGCAATAAATATACCAATCTAGGTGATATGGATGAATATTTACAAAAATATAAATTGCCTAGACTAACAGAAGAAGAAATAGTTTTCTTAAATAATCCCATATCAGAAATTGAAATCCATCAAGCCATCAAAGAACTGCCTAAGAAAAAATCCCCAGGGCCTGATGGATTCACCAGTGAATTCTATCAAACATTCAGAGAACAGTTAACCCCAATATTATACAAACTATTTGACATAATAAGCAAAGAGGGAGTCCTACCAAACTCCTTTTACAACACAAACATGGTACTAATTCCAAAGCCAGGCAGGCCAAAAACAGAGAAAGAAAACTATAGGCCAATCTCCCTAATGAATATAGATGCAAAAATCTTAAATAGGATACTAGCAAAAAGACTCCAGCAAGTGATTAGAAGGGTCATCCACCATGATCAAGTAGGATTCATACCAGGGATGCAGGGCTGGTTCAACATTAGGAAAACTATCCACATAATTGACCACATCAACAAGCAAACCAACAAGAATCACATGATTATCTCAATAGATGCAGAAAAAGCCTTTGATAAAATACAACACCCATTCCTACTAAAAACACTAGAAAGCATAGGAATAGAAGGGTCATTCCTAAAAATAATAAACAGTATATATCTAAAACCAACAGCTAATATCATCTGCAATGGGGATAAACTAAATCCATTCCCATTAAGATCAGGAGTGAAACAAGGATGCCCATTATCACCTCTATTATTTGACATTGTATTAGAAACACTAGCAGTAGCAATTAGAGAAGAAAAAGAAATTGAAGGCATCAAAATAGGCAAGGAGGAGACCAAATTATCACTCTTTGCAGATGACATGATGGTCTACTTAAAGAATCCTAGAGACTCAACCAAAAAGCTAATTGAAATAATCAACAACTTTAGCAAAGTTGCAGGATACAAAATAAACCCACATAAGTCATCAGCATGTCTATATAATTCCAACACAGCTCAGCAGCAAGAACTAGAAAGAGAAATCCCATTCAAAATTACCCAAGACAAAATAAAATACTTAGGAATCTATCTCCCGAGACAAACACAGGATCTATATGAACACAACTACAAAACACTTTCCACACAACTAAAACTAGACTTGAACAATTGGAAGAACATTAACTGCTCATGGGTAGGACGAGCCAATATAATAAAAATGACCATCCTACCCAAACTCATCTATCTATTTAGTGCCATACCCATGGAACTTCCAAAATTTTTTTTTACTGATTTAGAAAAAAACATAACAAAGTTCATTTGGAAGAACAAAAGATCAAGGATACCCAGGGAATTAATGAAAAAAAATACAAAGGAAGGGGGTCTTGCAGTCCCAGATCTCAGACTATATTATAAAGCAGCGGTCATCAAAACAATTTGGTACTGGCTAAGAGACAGAAAGGAGGATCAGTGGAATAGACTGGGGGCAAGCGACCTCAGCAAGACAGTCTTTGACAAACCCAAAGACCCCAGCTTTTGGGACAAAAATCCACTATTTCATAAAAACTGTTGGGAAAATTGGAGGAAAGTGTGGGAAAGATTAGGCTTAGATCAACACCTCACACCCTACACCAAGATAAATTCAAAATGGATGAATGACTTGAACATAAAGAAGAAAACTATAAGAAAATTAGGCGAACACAGAATAGTATACATGTCAGACCTTTGGGAAGGGAAATACTTCAAAACCAAGCAAGAATTAGAAAGAATTACAAAATGCAAAATAAATAATCTGGATTACATCAAATTAAAAAGTTTTTGTACAAACAAAACCAATGTAACCAAAATCAGAAGGGTAGCAACAAATTGGGAAACAATCTTCATAAAAACCTCTGACAAGGGTTTAATTACTAAAATTTATAAAGAACTAAATCAATTGTACAAAAAATCAAGCCATTCTCCAATTGACAAATGGGCAAGGGACATGAACAGGCAATTCTCAGCCAAAGAAATCAAAACTATTAATAAGCACATGAAAAAGTGCTCTACATCTCTTATAATCAGAGAGATGCAAATCAAAACAACTCTGAGGTATCATCTCACACCTAGCAGATTGGCTAACATGACAGCTATGCAAAGTAATGAATGCTGGAGGGGATGTGGCAAAGTGGGGACATTAATTCATTGCTGGTGGAGTTGTTAATTGATCCAACCATTCTGGAGGGCAATTTGGAACTATGTCCAAAGGGCGATAAAAGACTGTCTGCCCTTTGATCCAGCCATAGCACTGCTGGGCTTGTACCCCAAAGAGATAATGGACAAAAAGACTTGTACAAAAATATTCATAGCTGCGCTCTTTGTGGTGGCCAAAAATTGGAAAATGAGGGGATGCCCCTCAATTGGGGAATGGCTGGACAAATTGTGGTATATGTTGGTGATGGAATACTATTGTGCTAAAAGGAATAATAAAGTGGAGAAGTTCCATGGAGACTGGAACAACCTCCAGGAAGTAATGCAGAGCGAGAGGAGCAGAACCAGGAAAACATTGTACACAGAGACTGATACATTGTGGTACAATCGAAGGTGATGGACTTCTCCATTAGTATCAATCAATCCCTGAACAATCTGCAGGGATCTAAAAAAAAATACTACCCACAAGCAGAGGATAAACTGTGGGAGTAAATACACCGCTGAAAAGCAACTGCTTGACTACAGGGTTGGAGGAGATAAGACTGAGGAGAGACTCTAAATGAACACTATAATGCAAACTCCAACAACAGGGAAATGGGTTCGAGTCAAGAACACATGTGATAACCAGTGGAATCATGCGTCGGCTATGGGAGAGGGAAAGGCGGGGGGGGGGGTGGGGAGGGGAGGAAAAGAAAACGATCTTTGTTTCCAGTGAATAATGTATGAAAACGACCAAATAAAATAATATTAAAATTAAAAAAAAAAGAATTAAAATATGGTTCCCATAAAAAAAAAATTGTTATTATTACCTGGGCAGCTAGAATAAGTACACTTAGAGGGAACAGTGACAAACTGTATAGGATGAAAAGATAAGACATACATATGTATATAGATATATGTATGCATAATTACATATATGTGTTTATGTATATATACATATATATATATATATACAATGAGAGCTAAAAAAAGAGGTTAATACTAAAAGAAATGGGAAAAGAAACTGAAGAGGGTAAATTTATATGTCACAAAGAAGCACATAGCGGGAGAGGGGAGAACATCAATAAACTGGAAGGGTAAAGAGGTTGGAGATAGGCAATACTTAACTCGTACATGCATTGAAATTGACCCAAAGAGGGTAGAACAATCCAATCCATTAGGGAAGAGAATTGATTTGCACCCCATAGGGAAGTAGAAGGGTAACAAATGGACTGGTGGGGAGGGAAGTAGTACAAGGGAAGGAGAAGTTGGGAGAGTAATCCAAAAGTACTGTAAAGAAAATAAGGGGGAATAAGAAGGGAGGGGTTTAGAAAGGGAAGTAAAATAAGGGTGGGAAATAGGGGAATTGATTAAAAAATAAAACTTTGGTGTACAAGGAAATAGTGAAAGAAGAAAAGGGAGGACTAGGAGCAGAAATCAAAATGCTGGGAAATACACAGCTGGTAATCATAACTCTGAATGTGAATTGAATGAATTCACCCATAAAACGCAAGTAATAGCAGAGTGGATTAGAATCCAAAACCCTACCATATGCTGTCTAGAAGAAACACACATGAGGAACATAGATATGCATAGGGTAAAAGAAAGAGGATGGGGACAAATCTATTGGGCATCAACTGATAAAAAGAAGGCAAGAGTCTCAATCATGATATCTGACAAAGCCAAAGTAAAAATAGATCTGGTTAAAAGTGATAGGGAAGGCAATTACATCCTTATAAAAGGCAGTATAGACAATGAGGAAATATCAGTACTCAACATGTATGCACCAAATGGCATAGCATCCAAATTTCTAAAGGAGAAACTAGTGGAGCTCAAGGAAGAAATAGATAGAAAAACTATACTAGTGGGAGACCTGAACCTTCCTCTATCAGAACTAGATAAATCAAAACAAAAAATAAATAAGAAAAAGGTAAGAGAAGTGAATGAAATCTTAGAAAACTTAGAGTTACTAGATATTTGGAGAAAAATAAATGGGGAAAAAAAGGAATACATCCTCTTTCCAGCAGCACATGGTACATTCAAAAAAATTGATGCTGTATTAGGGCATAAAAACATTGCAAACAAGTGCAAAAGAGCAGAAATAATAAATGCAACTTTCTCAGAACACAATGCAATGAAAATAATAATTAGTAAGGATACATGGAGAGGCAAATCAAAAAGTATTTGTGAATTAAACAATATTATTCTCCAGAATCTGTTAGTTAAAGAACAAATCATGGAAACAATAATTTCATTGAAGAAAATAACAATCATGAGACATCCTTTCAAAACCTATGGGATGCAGCCAAAGCAGTACTCAGGGGGAAATGTATATCCTTGAGTTCATATATTAACAAATTAGGCAGGACAGAGATCAGTGAATTGGGCATGCAAATTTAAAAAGTAGAAAGTGAACAAATTAAAAATCCTTAGATGAAGACTAAATTAGAGATCCTAAAAATCAAAGGAAAAATTAATAAAAATTGAAAGTCAAAGAACTATTGATTTCATAAATGAGACTAGAAGCTGGTATTTTGAAAAAAAACAAATAAAATAGAAAAAGTACTTGTCAACCTAATTTAAAAAAGGAAAGAAAACCAAATTGGCAGTATTCAAGATGAAAAGGGAGACCTCACCTCTAATGAAGAGGAAATTAAGGCAATCATTAAAAACTATTATGCCCAACTATATGGCATAAAATATGGCAATGTAGGTGATATGGATGGATATTTATAAAAATATAAATTGCCTAGACTAACAGAGGAAGAAATAGATTACCTAAACAACCGCTTATCAGAAAACAAAATTGAACAAGCCATCAAAGTACTCCCTAAGAAAAAATCCCCAGGTCCAGATGGATTCACAAATGAATTCTATCAAACATTCAAAGAACAACCAGTCTCAATATTATAAAAACTATTTGACAGAATAAGCAAAAAAGTTCTACAAAATTCCTTTTATGACACAAATATGGTACTGATTCCAAAGCCAGGTATGTCAAAAACAGAGAAAGAAAACTATAGACCTATCTCCTTAATGAATATAGATGCAACAATTTTAAATAGGATACTAGCAAAAAGATTCCAGCAAGTGATCATGAGGGTTATTCACTATGACCAGGTAGGATTCATATTAGGAATGCAAGGATCGTTCAACATTAGGAAAACTATCCACACAATTGACCATATTAACAAGCAAACTGATAAAAATCACATGATTATCTCAATAGATGCAGAAAAAGCCTTTGATAAAATACAACACCCATTCCTATTGAAAACACTAGAAAGCATAGGAATAGGAGGGCCTTTCCTAAAAATAATAAACAGTATCTATCTAAAACCATCAGCAAACATCATCTGCAATGGGGATAAACTAGAAGCCTTCCCAATAAGATCAGGAGTGAAACAAGGATGCCCATTATCACCTTTATTAGTTAACATTGTACTAGAAACACTAGCAGTAGCAATTAGAGAAGAAAAAGAAATTGAAAGTATTAAAATAGGAAATGAGGTGACCAAGCTATCACTCTTTGCAGATGCTATGATGGTCTACTTAAAGAGTACTAGAGAATCAACCAAAAAGCTAGTCAAATTAAAAACTTTAGTAAATTTGCAGGATACAAAATAAACCCACATAACTCATCAGTATTTCTATATATCTCCAACACATTTAAGCTTTAAGAATTAGAAAGATAAATTCCATTTAAAATCACCCTAGGCAATATAAAATACTTAGGAATCTATCTAATGAGACAAACACAGGAACTATATTAACACAACTACAAAACACTCTCCGCACAAAACTAGATGTAAACAACTGGAAAAACATTAAATGCTCATGGGTAGGATGAGCTAACATAATAAAATTGACAATCCTGCCCAAATTAATATACTTATTTAGTGCCATACCCATTGAACTACCAACAATCTTTTTTACTGAATTAGAAAAAAAAATATAACAAAGTTCATTTGGAAGAACAAAAGATCAAGGATATCCAGGGAAATCATGAAAAAAATGCAAAGGAGGGACTATCTCAAACTATACTATAAAGCAGTGGTCATCAAAACAATTTGGTAATGGCAAAGAGCCCGAAAAGAGGATCAGTGGAATAGACTTGGGGTAAATTACCTCAGCAAGATAGTCTATGATAAGCCCAAAGATCCCAGCTTTTAGGACGAAAATCCACTATTTGATGAAAACTGCTGGGAAAATTTGAAGAAATATCTCATACCCTACACCAAGATAAGCTCAGAATGGGTGAATGACCTGAATATAAAGAAGGAAACTATAAGCAATATAGCTGAACACAAAATAGTATACATGCCAGATATTTGGGAATGGAAAGCTATTAAAACCAAGCAATAACTAGAAAAAATCACAAAATGTAAAATTCATATTTTGATTACATCAAATTAAAAAGTTTTTGTACAAACAAAACCAATGCAACCAAAATTAGAAGGGAAGCAACCATTTGGGAAACAATCTCCATAACAAAAACCTCTGACAAAGGTCTAATCACTCAAATTTATAAAGGGCTAAACCAATCGTACAATAAATCATACCATTGTCCAATTGACAAATGGGTAAGAGACATGAATAGGCAATTTTCAGTTAAAGAAATCAAAACTATTAATAAGCACATGAAAAATTGTTCTAAATCTCTTATAATCAGAGAGATGCAAATCAAAACAACTCTGAGCTATCACCTCACACCTAGCAGATTGGCTAACATAACAGCAAAGGAAAGTAATGAATGCTGGAGGGGATGTGGCAAAGTAGGGACATTAATGCATTGCTGGTGGAGTTGTGAATTGATCCAACCATTCTGTAGGGCAATTTGGAACTATACCCAAAGAGCACTAAAAGAATGTCTGCCCTTTGATCCAGCCATAGCTTTGTTCGGTTTGTACCCTTCAATTGAGGAATGACTGAACAAATTGTGGTATATGTTGGTGATGGAATATTATTGTGCTCAAAGGAATAATAATGTGGAGGAATTCCATGAGAATTGAAACAACCTCCAGGAATTTTGAAGAGCAAAAGGAGCAGAACCAGGAAAACATTGTACACAGAGACTGATAAACTGTGGTACAATTGAATGTAATGGACTTCTCCATTAGTGGCAATATAGTGATCTGAACATCTTGGAGGATTCAATGAGAAAAAACACTATCCACATTCAGAGGAAAAACTGTGGGAGTAGAAACACAGAAGAAAAAAACATCTGCTTCAATACATGGGTCCAGGGGATATTATTGGGTACATAGACTCTAAATCAACATCCTAATGCAAACACCAACATGGAAATTGGTTTTGATCAAAGATGCATATGGGCTGTAAGAAGGGTGGGGGCAGGGAAGGAAGGGAAATATTATTCTTGTAACCAAGGAATAATGTTCTAAATTGACTAAATAAATTAACTTAAATTAAAAAAAATGAGTGACAACCTATATATAGCCTGAGTATTCCACTGGAGATGTTGAAATAAAAATAAATAAAACAGAAGGAAGATTTAAATCAATAAGTATGATCCTCTATACATGGATAAGAATCATACAATTTGAGAAAGTATCCAAATGTGTATGTGTGAGAGGGAGAGACAAAGTGAGAAAGAGAAACTAAGAAAGACAGACAAATAGAGAGGCAGAGAGAAAGAGACTGAGAGAATCAGACACACACTCACTCACACACACACAGGCTCACACACACCCCGCAAAATTAAAGAGACAGAATCTAGATTGAGGTTTTGATAATGTTGGGAACTTCCACTGAGGAAATATCCCATATTAATTAAATTAGCAGGTGCTCTTCACTCCATACTCAAAGAATTGTATGGTAACATTGAGCAATTAAGGGATTTGCTTCTAGAATTGAATCTAGATCTTTCTGACTGTAACTCAAGCCTGCTATATACAGTAAGATAAGTTGTTTTTTTCTCTCTATTTATCTTTTTTTCATCGCTATTTCTATGACTATTGCTTATATTTTTCTATTTCTATTTCATATCAAGCTATCTACCTCTCTGTCATATGTCCTTCTTTTCCCATATTATCCTGGATACTTCAGTACTAAAGGAATTCAAAACAGACCTTCATGTTGACTTTTATGAAAACTTAATTATCCAGTTATTTCTCTTTTTGACTGGGGACAAGTTCTTTTAAGGTTATTTTCCAGGAAAAGTTGAAATAGATTTTCTTTTCACCAGTTAGGAGCAATTGTGAATTGACTGCATTCTGCGTCCAGGTTTAGATTGTCTATTTTAACAATAATAAGCCATCCTGGTCAGGGAAAGCCTATATTCTCTACTGAGCAGATGACAAAGGCTGCTGGCAAACATTGTTGATCAGGTGTAAATGCAACCCAGTGCTGGATGACCCAATGGAGCTATCAGAGTAGATTAGCTTTCCTGTGCTAGTCTACCTGAACTGCCTGGAAAGCTGATTACTTTCCGATTAAGTAGAAATGTTATTCATGTTAGTTTTAGGATTTAATTATATTTTCATTGTTAAGTATTGCCTAAAATGAATTATAGTGCCATTGTGTATACTTACACAATAATATTATGGAATGATAGTAAAAATGACTATACTTCGAAGATCTAAAGCAAATAAATATCGACTTCAGTTCTGGGCAATTGCTCATAGCAAGCATTCATTCAAATTTATGGAAATTAGGATATATACACACATAAAATTTCAATTAACTTAAAGGTAAAAACAAAACAAAATGCTTTTTTATGAGTTTGGGTCAATGAAAAATGGAAGAAAAAAAACATTCAAATAATGTGAATATATGAGGATTTAGAATACAATGGTGTTAGTGCATGAAAATCATATTTTAATAGCCTACTTTGGCATGCTATTACTTCTGGATTCCTGAAGGATATTCTCAGGAGAGCTAAAATCTTTCCAATTTTAGGTTTCAGGGATAATTCCAAAAAGGATGTGAATAGCCACAAATTACCTGAAGACCAGGCTAATTAATTTCAGAAAAGGTCCTCACTTGAAGGTCAGCTAACAGATGATGCATTTGACTAGTCCAGAGAAACTCATAAAGATTTTTTATTAAAGATAAGAATGATTTAGGTTTACTTTAGGAGAAGAAATACCTATGTCACTGCAACTCTGGATTTTTATGGGTGGGAAAACATCAAAATAAAATATTTATCTAGAATTTTATATTTCCTTTTCATCCTTAGACCACAGAAAACAGGACTAGACTAGATGTCAAGTGACTTGGGCCACAAGTCCAGTTTTGGTATTAATTACCAGTACTATATTTGACAACTCACTGAAATTTTCTATCCAATTCCCTAATTTGTGAAATGGCATAATGGTGCTTTTGCAGTTTGATGTCTTTTAATGGTTGTCAGAATAAAACTTTATGAAGTTAATGGAAGCATTTTGAGTTTAATATACATAATAAAAGGGATTATTGAAATCCAATATGTGATTATTTTCAACAATATGCCTCCTCAAGTGTAGAGAGGAGTCTGATAATTCTCTCATCATCTCCATTTTATACTTAATTCATTTGGTATCCTTTCATTTTAGCCTTGTCCTATTTTTGTGTATTCATAATTTCTTATAGTATAGCAACATTCCTTTACATTCATGTGCCATAAGATTTTTAGTTTGTACCCCTCACTCACACATATATGAATGGAACTAGGTAGCACAGGGGAGATAGAATCTTGTTTCCAGTCAGGAAGATCTAAGTTAAAATCCACTCTCAAAAATTATTTCAATAAATATTTTTAGTATATTAAGTGGGAGTGGGTGGGAGGTCTTTTATTTTGTCATTGATTTCCTTCAAAAATTTGCTTGCAGTGGAAGGGTTAGGTTAAAGGGGAGAGATATTAAAGTCACTTTACTTGTATAATTCCAAATTGCTTTACAGAATGGTTAAGCACATCCTTCCACAAACCCTACAATATTGATAGCTGTCAAATTTTGTCAGCTTTGTCAATTCAAAGTGTATGTGCTGAAATTTCAGTTATTTTGATTCTCATTCCTCTCAATATTAGTCATTTAGAGTCTACTTTCATAGGGTTGTTAAAAGTTTGCATTTCTTCCTCCAAGAATTATTTAATTATATCCTTAATTATTTAATTATATCCTTTGACTATCTTTTGGGAAATACCTTTTGAACATATTTCTGTTCCCGATAGAGTTTGGAAACTTAACCCTTATTAAAATATTTGATACTAAGTACTTTTCTCCAATCTACCTGTTCCCTCTTTATTATTGATGAATTAATATTATTAATGCAATTTCCCCCAAATTACATGATACAAATTATCTGTTTATTTTTATTACATTGATTCCTTCATTTTTAAGAATTCAATCCCTAGCCAAATATGAAAAAACCCAACCTGATTAGTTATTGCTAATTTTTTAAAAGTAAAATTGGTAATATTCAGGACATATTTTTTGAATTTCCTATTGTAATCTAATGTATTTAATGTATTATTGTTATTTATTTTATTAGATATTTTCTAATTACATGCAAATTTTAACAATCATTTTTTAATTTACAATTTTTTAATTCTTCATTAAATTTTGATTTTTTAATTACACATAGTAACAGTTTTGATAATTGTTTTCTTATATTTTCAATTCAATTCTCTTTGTCTCCCTCTAACCCTCCCCAAGGCAATAAATAGTCTGATATAGGTTATATCAGTGATTTTGTGTAATACATATTACTCATGTCATGACTGAAGACACATATCCCATACGTAATGCAAAACTCATGAAGGGAATAAAGTGAAGGTTGTTGTACTTTGATCTGCAGCCATATATCATCAATTCCTTTTTTAAAAAAAATATAAATTCTTTGGGGTTATCTTGGAACCTTGTTTTGCTGATAATTGTTTAATCCTTCATTGTTGATCATCATACAACATTACCGTTACTATAAAACCTGTTCTCTTGTTTCTGCTCACTTCATTTTGCATCACTTTATATGTCTTACTAAGTTTTTCAGAACCTATTCTATTCAACATTTCTTATGCCTCAATAGTTTTCTATTATAACAATATATCACAGCTTCTTCAACTATGCCCTGCCTAATGGACTCTCCCTAAATTTCCAATTCTTTGCCACTACAAAAAGAGCTGCTAAAAATGTTTGTATAAAGAGATCTTTTTCTCCTATTTTTGACCTCTTTGGAATACAAAACCACTAGCAGTATTGCTCGATAAAAGGATATTCATAGTTTTGTGGTTCCATATTGCTCTGCAGAATAGTTATGTCAGTTCACAGTTGCACCAACAGTTATTAGAGTCCAGATTCCTCCCCATCCCATTTTCCTTTTTGATCATATTAGCCACTCTGCTGAGTGTGAGATGGGATCTTAAGTTTGTATTTCTATATTCAATAGTTATTTAGATAATTACTTCATATAATTATAGTTTTAATTTCTCTCTCTGAGAACTACCTATTCATATCATTGACCATTTTTTGGTTGTAGAATGCTTTGTATTCTTATGAATTTGATTCAGTTCTCTATATTTTTGAGAAATCAAGGATTTGTAAGAGATTCATGCTGTAAATTCTCCCTCATGCCAATTTGTGGCTTCTCTTTCAATCTTGGTTGCATTGGTTTGTTTTTATAAACATTTTAAATTTAATGTAATAAATATCATCAATTTTTTATAATATTCTCTGTGTCTTATTTAGTCATAATTTCCTTCCTTATCCATGAGACTAATAGGCAAATTTTCCCACAGTACACTAATTTTTTATTGTATCTCCCTTTATTTCAAGATAAAGGATCCATTTGTATCAGGCATCCTTCAAGTATCACATGGTGGTGTATGCTGAAGATGTTGGTCTATGCCTAGTTTCTATTATATTACTTCCCATATTTCCTGGAAGTATTTTTGTCAAATAATGAGTTCTTCCCTTAACAGTTTGGATCTTGGGTTTATAAAACACCACCAGGCTACCTGAGTCATAAACAACTTCCTAATCTATTCCATATTTTTAGCCATTATACAATTATTTTGATGATTACTTTTTTTCTAATATAATTTGAAATCTACTACAGTTGGACCTTCTTCCTTCATTTTTTAAAAAAAATTAATTCTCTTGATATTCTTGACCTTTTATTCTTCCAGATGCATTTCGAGATGCATTCAAGTATTAGGAAATTGTTTTTGGATATTTGATTTGTTTAGCACTGAATAGGGAAACTAGGTAGCATTTGGGTAGAATTTTAATTTTATTATATTGACTTGGTCTATCAATGAGCAATTAATTTTTTTCCAATTGTTTAGGTCTGACTTTATTTGTGTGCATAATGTTATGTGTTCATATGTGTTGGGTTTATTTTGGTAAGTATACTAATGGGTATTTTACCATGCTTACATTATTTTAAGTAGAATTTCTTTTTCTATCTCTTACTGTTGAACTTTGTGCTAAATAGAAATGGTGATGATTTATATGGGTTTATTTTGTATCCTACAACTTTGCTAAAGTTGTTGGTTGTTTTGATTAGTGTTTTGGTTGATTTTCTAAGGTTCTCAATGTTAACCATCATATTATCTACAAAAAATGATAGTTTTGTTTCCTCATTGCCTATTCTAATTCCTTTAACTTCTTTTTATGTTTTTATTGTATAGCTAGTCTCTTTAATATGATATTACATAGTAGTGGTAATAATGGGTATTTTTACTTCACCTCTTCTCTGACTGGGAAAGGTACTATTTATCTCCTTTAGAGATAATGCTTGCTGATGGTTTTAAATAAATGCCCTTTATCACTTTAAGGAAAGGAAAGACCCGTTTTCTCCAGCATTTTCTAATCTTTTTAAAATACGGGATGGTTATTGTATCTTATACACTTTCTCTGCATTTATTGAGATAATCATTTGGTTTCTGTTGGTTTCATTATTGATAGGATCAATTTTTGCTGGTAGTTTTCCTAATAAACATGCCTGGTCATGGTATATGATTTTTTTTTATATAATGCTATAATCTCATTGCCAATATTTTCTTCAGCAATGTTAGTTGGTCAATGGTTGGTGTTGGTTGTGTCAAAGAAGTTGTCTTTTCTCCCCAGAGATTGCTTTCTTAAGAGCACTTTATATCCAAAACTTTTAAGTTCAGAAACAAGACCTGTGTCTATTGGTATGGGAGGGGAAGTGACTGTAGTCATTAAAGTTGCAAGACTTATGCTACCTTTTATCTTTCACTCATGGTCCCTTACTGCTTCAGCTTAGCTGATTTGCCTCTCATGCAGGCAGCAGGTTAATTGATAGACCATTGGTGTAGGTTCTACTTTAAAACTTTTCCCTTTTAATTAAATTTTAATTTACAAATTTATATTTAAATAGGCATATAAGTATACATCTATATCTACATATATCTATTTAGCTATCTATATTTATCTCCTATTCTAGAATACTACAGTTTATTTCTTTCCAGCTGGTAGGGTTAAGTATTTGTGTTTGTATATCTTTACAAATACATACACATGTATATATATGTACTGTACAAGACATCTGTTTATATCTATACATATATGATATTGTGGTACATATGGTTAATGTGTATGTCTACACACATCTGAATGTGTGTATATACATTTATATATATATACATATATATATATATATATACATACATATATATTTCCATATATATAGTGACAGAGGCTGGCACTAAAGGAAGAGTTTTCTCTTGGAATCTGGAAGAGCAGAATATTCTGGCTGGAAGAGAAGTTACTCTCAGTCTGGAGAAGCCAAAGAGAGAAGGTTGAAAAAGACTCTCCTGAGGGTTATCCACTTTTTCCTACTTGTGACTGGAAATTCTTCCCTCCAACACTTCCCATTTGAAGAGACTCAGTGTAGATAAACCTGAGAAAAGGTATTTTGAACCTCTATTGGACTTTACCTCAGCTCCTGTTGCTCTGGGTCTGAACTGTGGCCAAGGGGCCAATCCCAGGGTCTGTCATCCTGACTTTCTCTCAGGCGGCTCAGGCTGCCAAAGCCTGAGTTCCCCCCAAACTCAAGGAGGGAGGGAAAGGGTTTTTGATAGAGACAGGGACCCCCTTTTCCCACTTTCCTCTCCAATTCTTTCCCTGCGAGTTATTCCTTTGTATTACCCTGATTGAGTTGACATTAAAGTAGTTATCTTTTCCCCAAGCTGTGAATCAAGTGTGAGTGAACAAATCAAAGGGAGAGACATCTTCCTAAGAAGAAACCCTTTGGTCTTGAGTAGTGGAGAGGGGACAAGAGTGACAAGAGCAAATCTGGAAGAGCAACCATAGCTAAGAAGGGAAGGCAGAAGGGGGAAAATCCTCAAACCCCCTCTCCTCTCTCTGAGCCAACCCTAAGCATCAGCTGTTCTCTCCTAGATCCTGTTCCCTTTACCATCCTGAACCTTTTTCTCCATTACATCTGCTGTCTCCCCTTAACCCTCCTTTGAGAAGATAGATCTCCACTGTTCTCCTCTCTCTTGTTTCAATACAACATATATATCTATATATATAGATATATATGACCTGACCCTATGTGACATATTATCACATATGCATATGGCATAAAATATATGTATATGTGGTATGTGTATATATGTATTTATATTTCTATCTATTCATCCTCCATCTATATTACCAACAAAAGAATGCAATTGTAGCATTCTAACATGTTTTTCACTTTTTAGGCTATCAGAGGAGTTGATAAGTCATCAGTTTTAAAACTGAAAGAATTCAGAAATCATCTAGTCACTCCTCTCATGTTATAGATGAAGAAAATGAGATTCAGGCAGTTAGAGTGGCTTGATCAAGATAACTATTCTTGGATTCCAGATAATCAATCACTTATGGATCTATCTAATAATACTTTCCTCTAGTTCATATCCATCTATCTTTTCCAAAAGAATGGGATTAGATACTCTTTAATTAAAATAATAATATCTAAATCAAACTTTAATATTTCCAAAGTACTTTAAACATATTATTTCTTTTGGTTATTACAGTAGTCCTGAGGTGTAGATATAATGGGTTCATCAAGTTCACAGATGAGGAATCTGAGACTCAGATATGTGAAATGAATTTCCCAAAGTTACACAGCTAGGAAATATTTGAGGCATGTCTTGAACACTGATACAACTTTCAGCACATTTCTATGTATATTATACCATGCTTCATCAAATTTTTCATAAAAAATCTTTGCAAATGATATCTACCAATTTAACAACCATTTAAAATGATTAATTGCCCATTTAGCTCTCTGCAAAATTAAGCCATTGCTTCCAACAATGTTGGGAATCTGCAGGCAACAGTTTCACCTGTTTGCAAGGGAGGATATATGCAAAATGACTGTATATTTAAAAGAAACAGAAAGTATGACTTTTTTAGAAATTTAGTCTATTCCTAATAAATACTTTCAACAAAATGTATACAAGTTTAAACATTACTACAAAATGTGTCACACAAAACATCAATTTTCAAAGTTGTTAATCAAGTACATCTGATTCTTAGTGGTACAAGGGTGTGGTGAATCCAGAAATATAACTAAGAATCTCATCTGCAGCAACAACAGTTGAGGGTAGGATGGTGGCACCATAGTAGAGAATAGACTGACAATCAGTGTAATTATCCAGGAAAAGAGGCATCTCATCATCCAGAATCCAGTTTTCACCCAGGAGAAGGAGGACCAGAAGGAATGGTTTCTGAGCATGAAGACCCAATATGTGGTATCATCATTTCACTTCATGAAGTCATAGGCTGGCAGACCATTATAAAGTAAACTGCCAGTGGTCCGGCCAGGGAAGAAGTCCCCTGCCTTCTCATGTCAGCATTCTGGAGTAGAATCATATTTAGCTCATATTGGGTATAGTTTAAAATATTTCACAGGACTTAACTAAACTTTTTGGAAGATTGATTTTCTTCCTTTGGTGTTATTTGAGAAATTTAAATAATATACAATGAAGTATGGAGGATGAGGATTCTCATACTGTAAAATACTGTAAAAGTCGTACTAGCAGGAGATCAGGAACTAAAGTTTTACAGGTAGCTGAGAGAGAGGAAACAGATAATAATGTAATATAATAATAATAATAATAATAATAATCCTCCGTTGGCAGCCAGAGTTCTATCTCCTTCTTGGATGAGATAACACTGCAAATCTAGTTCTTGTATTTCCTTCAGTATTTCTCTTTTTCATATAGTACAATAGAGGCACTCTCACTTATGAATAGTTAGGGCAGAATTCCACTGTTAACTTTTCCACCATCCATGTTGTGAAAAGATGCAAATTTTCTCCTTTAATTAGGATCTTAATAAAACATTGTATTCATTAGAGGGGTTGTTTAGTTTCACGCTAATTTGTGGGAGATAATGCAGGTAACTTTGATTCATGTTAAAACAGACCTCCTGTCATTACTTGAAAACCTCTGGGAAAAATTCAATCATAGGACAGCTTGTTATGACACCTTAGGGAATCAAATGGTAATCAAAGCAAAATATGTATTTTAGTAACAGACCAGCTCATCTCACCCCTATGACTGTGTTCTCTGTAAGGCAGTTGTTCCCTGATGGATTTAAAATAACTGAATTTGCAAATATTTTGATGGGTATGTTCAAGAATATTTATATTTTAAATATCAGGAAGAGTGACCACATGCTGGTCAGGACTCAGTGTAGCCCAGCATACACATTTAATGGACAGATGTTTGCCTGGAAGCAAGCGGTAAAAGTGTGCTTCATTATTATAGGTAATTGGGGACCTAGGAAAGGATGGATAGTCATTCAAAATAAAATAGACATTCTGATTGCTTACTAGATTATGGAAAACTCAGGATATTAAGTCAAATGCAAATTGTTAAGGATCATAAAATTATAAAAACAACACATCTAAAAGTTTCAAATTATCAATTTGTTATCATGGAATTTTTATCATGGAGAAAGAGAGGAGGGCAAGAAAAGAGAGTAGGACAAGGAGAGGGGAGGGGAGAGAAAGAAAAGAAAAATGGAGGGGATTGGAAGAGAAAGAAAGGAGTAATGAAAGAGAGAGAGGAAGAGAATGCTATGGAGATAGAGATAAGGAGAAAGAAGAAGAGAGATGGAGAGAGAGGAAAGGAGCATCATGGTGAATGCTGAGATTTGAGTCAGTAATTTCTAAGTCCAATTCTACTTTTGATGACTATGAACTATAGGACTCCTGTCAAGTTACCTAACTATGTTTTTGTTTGTTAGGCATATGGGAAGGATTTATTTATTTACTAATTCATTTTTTGAGGTGTCAGGTATTATTTTATTATTTTTATTCTATTTCCCCAGTTGTATGGAGATCTAATTTTAAATAATCACTTTCTGACATTTTGTAATCCATATTTTCTCCATCATTTTCTTCCTGCCCTTCTCCTTGAAAGAGCAGGTAACATGTTATACATGTGCTATCAAGCAATATATATTTCAATATTAGTTGTGTTGTGAAGAATACACATGTTGCTTATATAAGAAAAAAATTCATGAATGAAAAAAATGAAAAATGGTTTGTTTCCATCTGCATTCAGACTCCATCAGTTCCTTCTATAATATTGTATAGCCTTTTTTCATCATGGTTTCTTTGATGGACTTGGATCCTTAACATTACTGATAATAATTAAGTCATCAAAGGTGATCATCATTGTGCTTATCAACCCACTATTCAAAAATTTTATCACCAGTGTTCACAATGAAGTGTGAGCAGAAGATGTGACATAATGGATAGTAAGAGAAACCAAAAGATCCCGTAATAGAACTTACCTATAGTATTGTCTTTTTCATTTACTTATTAGGTGACCATAGGCTAATTGTTTTAAAGTTCCAAATCTCAGGATTATCTCCTGCAGAATTAGGGGACTGAATTAGATAGACAATCTCTAAGATTTCTAAATGAGTTGTGAAAAGGTAGTATGGAATTAAAATCAATGAACAAACCACCACCACCACCACCACCACCACCACCACCACCACCAAGACATATTTTGGGTCTTCCTTCTGCCATTAGCTATTTGATTATGGACAAATAACTCCATCTCAGTTATCCCACTGAAAAATGGGAATTCTATTATTTGCCTCATATGCCCCATAAAACAGTTGTGTAGGAAAGGTCTTGCAAATGTTAAACTCTAAACAAATGTTAGAAACTATGTTTTTCCCCCCAAATTTAATATTTGATGACTAGAAAGAAGTCCAAACTCTTAATTGTAGCATTCAACATAGCATAATTTGATCTATTGATTTCTCTTTAACTTTAGTACCACTAATAGATGACAAAGAAGTCCTCTGCTTGAGCAAGAAGCCTATTCACTATTTCCTGTTACATTATATCACTATTAAATATGTGTAATTTATTATGCATTGTCCACTTTGCTTGTTGTCTCCTCTCCTTTACATTTTGCTCTCTCCCTCTGCCTTGAATATACTCCTTCTTTCTTTTCTACTTAACTTCTCATTTTTCAATACACAGAAGAAATCTCATTTTCTGACAGAAACATTCTCAGAGCTACACAGGCCACATTTTCATTCCACTTCCACTTATTTTATGTGGTCTAATTTAATATGTCATCTTAACAGCTTAATAACACAATCTTTGCCTATGAATATTTCTTCTATTTACTATGATAATGAAAATAATTTTTAAGAGTTAAAGATAAAATTTTTCCATATAGGAATATAATAAATTTGACCTTATTGAAGGCCCTAAAATATTTTCCTCTCTTTCTTATTTACCTTTTTATGGTTCTCTTGAATATTTTATTTGGACATCAAATCTTCCATTTAGTTCTGGTCTTTTCTTTAGAAATGCTTGGAAATCTACTATTTTATTAAATGCCAATACTTTCCCCTGAAAGTAATTAGTCAGTTTTGATGGCTAAATGATTCTTGGTTGTAGATCCAATTATCTTACCTTCCTGAATATCATACAACAAGGTTTATGGTCCTGTAGTGTGGAAGTTGCCAGATCCTGTGTAATCCAGACTAGGGCTCCTTGATATCTGAATTGTCTCTTCTGGCCATTTGCTGTATATTCTCCTTGGGCTGGAAGCTCTTAAATTTGGCTATAAGATTCCTGGGGGTTGTGTTTTGGAGATTTAATGGAGGGGGTGATATATGGATATTTTCAACATCTATTTTGCCCTCTTGTTCAAGAATATCAGGGTGGTTTTCTTGGATAATTTCTTGTAATATGATATCAATCCTTTTTGTTGTTGTTGTTGTTCCATGCTTTCACGGAGTCCAATAATTCTCAAATTATCTGGCCTGGATCTGTTTTCCAGGTCAGTTTTCTTTTCAATGGATATTTCATATTTCCTTTTATTTTTTCTTTTATTATTGTTTTTATTTATTTATTTTTATTTATATTTATTTTTATTATTATCTTATTATTCTTTTGATTTTGCTTTATTAATTTTTGCTCTCTTATGCTATCATTAGCTTCTAGTTGCCCAATTCTAGTCTGTAAAGACTGATTTTTCAGCTACAACCTTTTGATTTTCCACGTTGGTTTGGTCTCTTCTGCTTTTCATGACTTCGATCAATTCTGGTCTCCAATTTGCTTATTACTTCATTTGATTTCTGTGCCTCCTTTTCCATATGGACAATTTTGTCTTTTTAAACTTATTTTCTTTCTGTATTACTTTCACTTCTTTTTCCACACCTTTCTTCCCATTTTCTTCTATTTTTCTTACTTGGTTCTTGAACTCCTTTTTGAGTTCCTCGAGAACTTGTGACCAGTCCCCATTTTTTGAAAATTTGGATGTTTGCTTGCTTTTTACTCTCTGATATTGTTTATGTATTTTACTTTTTTCCATAGAAATCATCCAGGGTCAAGAGATTTTTTGCTATTGCTTATTCCTTTTGCCACTAGTGGATTGGGGTTTCTGCATGTTGGTGGTCATTGCTTTCTTAGATTCTGACTCACAGGGCTTTACCTTGGTAGGATTTTCCCTTCCCTGTCAGAAGCCTGAGTGAGGACAAGTAGATCTGTGATGTTCTTTATGTAGAGCATATTTTAAAGCATTTTGCCCTGAGGCTGTATTTCTAACCCCTGCCGCCTTGCCTGTGACCAGCTATGCTTCTGCCTAAGCTCTGTGTTCTTCAGGTTTAAGTCTCACTGCCAAGGCTTTGCATTGCCCTCAGTGGTGTTATGGTTAAATTTAGTGGTTGAAACTGAGTATAATAATTATAGGTCGCCAAGGATTTTACTTATAAAATCCTAAAATGAAACACTCAAGTCAAAATGGAGTTTTATGGTGATTTAGTTACAACAGGAGGAAGAAATTAAAAGAGGGAGAAAGAGAGAGAGAGGAGAGAAGGAAAGGGAATTAGCTCAACTGCTCCGGCTCAAGATGAGCCAGAGGCAGGAGCTCAAGGGTTTGGCCTGGGAGCCAAAGGGAAAAGGGTAGTCAGAGTCCTTATCACTCCCATGTGACCAATTAAAGGAAAACTGTCTGAGGGGCTCTTCCAAGCTCAAATTCCAGGATCTAACTGGCCTCTAGCCCTCTCCACAGGAAGTCACGAGAACGCCAGAGGTTGTTCTCTACCTCACTTCCTATGTCTCACATGTGCCAATGGTGACTCAAGCTTGGCTTAGGACAGCCCAGGGGGGCAGTTAGTTGTTTCTGATTTGTCATTAGCTAGCACATGCCCATGTAGTATGGGTGTGCACATTCCTGGGTGCTAGACCAAGAAAGATGGAGGAAATTTAAAATTCACAGTGGTAAGTCTGTGGTGCTTTCAGGCAGCCCCCAAGAATTTAGAGATTTCCTCTATCCTCATTCTAACTCTGTTGTGGTAGGTGGTGTCGGGGAGGGGTGATCTACTTGTACTTTGGTGCAGTTTTGCCCCCTTATAGCATAGGAATCCTCACTCACTGCCTACCTTTAATGCTGCATCCAGTGGGAGAACCCTTTTACTCATTCGATTTTTATTTCTCTCTTTTTGAGATGCTTTGTAATGATCAGTTGGAAGGTGATTCAGAAGGCTCCTGCTAATATGCTGCCATTGTGGCTCCACCTCTCCCCCTTTTTCTTACTAAAGGATTGTATATCTACACTAGTCACTGGGTACTCACTCCAGTGTACTTTGCATTGTGAGCACCTTGAAAACAGGGACTGCATTTTGCTTTTTATAGTCAAACGCCTAAATTTAATTCCTTACAATAGGCATATACCAGGTATTTAATAAAAGCTTATTGACTGACATCTTTTATTGAGAAGACATGAAAATGGAAGGAGAAAGAGAAATATGTTCATATTATTCACAAATATGGAAGATATAGAAAGTAGCAGGTGTGTCCTAGAATAGAATGAGGTGGGAGAAAATTAATAATGATAATAGGAAAGAGTAGCCATGAAAAGGAACTCTGACAATATTCTTGGCTTCAGTTGCCCATAAACAAATGGAGGAATTGAAAATAATCAATTCAAAGTAGAAAGATATTTATTTTAAATATAACTTGTATTGATACTCTGTGTTTATGTTAACTTTATTTCCAAATAAACCTTTACAAGAGAGCCATTCCTCCTTAAACATTCTTTAAAAAAGAGGGAAAATTATTTCAAATTAATTAGTATATCAATCTAGTCCAATATTATCTATAATTTACATATTAAAAGCCTACACCTCTGCAATGAAGAACATAAAGTGAATGTTCTTATTCGTTTGGGGGACCAAACTTTGTCATTATAATTCATGTGAAAATTGAATTTAGCTATCTCCTGATTGTAATAATGAAGGTACTTAGCTCTTCCTTTATTGTAAAGATAAAATTATAATCCCCTGTCTATTTTTAGATTTTAATCCCCAAAGTGTTAACTCAATATTTAAAGTTGATCTACCCATTTTAACTACAAAAAAGTGTTAACTAACTACAAAAAGTGTGCACACCCATTTCATACATTGAGTGGGCAGTCAGGGAGTGGAACATCTGCTGTGATTGGTAGATGTAAAATTTAGGGGAGGTGACACAAGAGAAAAAGGTCTTTAAATAGAGGAAACAGAGACACACGAGATGAATCAAGAATCGAACAGTCACTCGAAGTTGGAGTGAAGAGAGATACTTGAGGAGAGACTGGAAGACAAATACTTAGACTTGGAGTGAAGACACTTGGTTATGGAACTGGATACCTGGAGGAGTTCGTGCAGGAGACCTCAGACTGCCTTTCCTTTTCGTTGGAAACCCTGGTGACTATAAAGGCCAACTTAGTTCCTTGCACTTTCTAGAGGTGTGAACCTCTGAGACAGGCCCATCGTCTTGAGATTCTTTTCCCCTTGTAGGTTTTAGAATTTCTATCTGATACAGAGGAAGCCAGGACTTTCTTTTCTCTTTCTCTCTCTGTCTCTGTCTCTCTCTGTCTCTGTCTCTCTCTGTCTCTGTTTCTCTCTCTCTCCCTTTCTCTGTCTCTCTCTCTCTCTCCCTCCCCCCTTTTCTCTCTTCCTTAATATCTTTCCTCTATTGTAAAATTAAACTACCATAAATTCCATTTACTTAAGTAATTCATTTTGGGATTTAGAAATTAAATCCCAGGTGACCACCAATTAAATATTAAGTGCAAACACAAAAAAAAAAATTAACATTCACCAGGAATCCATTTCATTTTTTAAAGTTGTTCAAACTTGATATGTTAAGGCACATAACTTTTAACACATCAGTGAAATATAAAGAAGTGTAATTGTTTACTTTAATATGTAAGGAGAAGGCATTAATTTACTCAAAGGGAGAGATTATATAAAAGGAGGGGTTGCATAATATTATAATTTAGAACTCATCCACAAGAGGCAATCTAGAAGCAGGAGAGGGGAAGAAGAATAGAAAACATTCAGGTCAAAAATGGAGGAAGAGAAGTAATATTGTTGTGAGTAATATTCATGGTAAGACCATTCAACTAGAACCATTGAATCTTAAGACATCGTATCTCATGTACACCCAAAATGAGCAATTTTGAAATATGCCTAATATGAGAATGAGGTAAAAACTATTACCTTCTGAGATTAATATAATCTTTTTTTAGTTAGCTTTAATTATTTGGAGTTCTTTTTTCCATTAATTCAAATTTGAATTTTCCTCTTTGAAGGTGCTGTCCAGTGTTACTAGTTTTGTCTTTTGGGGCTGAGCAAAGCAATTTTAATCCATCTTTCCATATCAATTTCTTGATACATATTTAAAGAGAGCTTCAGTTTTATATAGGCTATTAATCTTTTTTTCTTCAATTAAAACATATTTGGAACTTAAAATGACAATGATATTGAATCCTTTTTACTATCCTAATAGAGATCTTCAAGATGATTTCTGGTTAATTATCACCTTTACTGTGAAATCAGGACCCAGCTCATATTTCAAGTTTGGCTTCTTCCAGGAAAGGAAAAAAACTCCCCAGTTTGGAAAACTGTACTGCTGTTACCATAACCTGAAAATCATAGTTTTGATATATATTAAGATTTTGGTTCATTTAAATCTCTACTTTTCCCCCACAACAAACTGGTGTTTGGCCAGACTTCTCCTATGTTATACTTGTGAAGTTGATTTTTTTAAAACCAGGTAACATTTTACATTTATCTCTATTAAATTTAATAGTATTAAATACAGCTTATTCTTTTCTCCTGCTGTGATCTTTTTGGTTTCTGAATCTCATCCAAGATGTTAGCTATCCCTCTTAGCTGTATTTCATCTGAAACTTCGATAAGCTTGCCAACTATACCTTTATCTAAGGCACTGATAAAAATGTTAAACAGTATGGGGTCAAGGCATGGATTCCCAAAGCACTCCTCTAGAATCTCCTTCCAAAATAACATAAAAGAATTGAATAACCCTCTGGGTCAGGTCATTCAACCACTTTTGAATCTATCTAACTGTATTGTCTATTCATATCTCTACAGCTTTTTCACAAGAATAGTATGAGGATTTATCAAAGGCTTTGCTAAAATCTTAGTGAATTATATCTATAGAATTTCCCTGTCATGCCCTTCTAGGAAACATAGATCTAGGCCTGATAACTAATACATTGGATGAGAATATCAGGCTATAGAAATATCTTGGCAAGAGACAAGAGGTCCTGGTTTCAACTGTGACCTCAAACACTTTCTAGTTTTGTGACCTGTCCAAATCACTTAATCCCAATTGCTTATCCCTTATTGCTCTTCTGCTTTGGAACTGACACTGAATTTGGTTCTAAGGCAGAAGGTAAGGGTTTTGTTTAAAATAAAAATTTAAAAACTATTTTTCTCATAAATGACTTTCAACTAGACACCACATTCCATAAATGTGTTAAAATCTTTTTTCCAGAATATAAAAGAGAATATAGAATATATATAGAACTATTAGATGTGTTCTAGTTCAACATGCTTATCTAAGAGATGAAGTCACGTGTTATCTAGCAAGATTAAATGCTTTACTAACAGGCAGATAGAAGGAGAAGTAGATACCATTTCTGGTCTAGAGTCAGGTAGACTTACCTTCCTGACTTCAAATCCATTCTCAGACACTTCCTATGTATGTGACCTTGTTTGCTTCAGTTTTTCTCATTTCTAGAATGAGATGGAGAAGGAATGGCAAACCACTCCAGTATCTTTGCTAAGAGAATCTGAATTAGGTCATAAAGAGCCATAAATGATGAAAAGCAATGGAACCACAAGAAATAGAAGTAGTGAGTGATAAAATCAGGACTTATACCCAAGTTTAGGGTTCCAAAAGACTGGCCTTGGCATATTACCTGCATATATATTTGTATATATAAATATACAATGGCTTCGACAGGCTGGCTAAACCTTGTGAGAGTAGCCATCGGGTTGTAGACCCTTGATGAACCAGGGCTTTGCTCACCCAGCATGTGAAGACTGCTTTGGCTGAACAGACTGAAGAAACCAATAAGAAGGTTCAACGGCTGAGATGGCGACACAGCAAAGCACTGTGGAGTTCTTAGAGCATGTTGGAGCACAAAAGACAACATGGCCATCCAATGCAGCTGAGGAAGTCTCCAGGTGTAACACTTTTTTGAGCCACTGGACCCAGGCTTCCAATGCCGAGAGAGTGGGACTGTCTCTGTGCATCGACTTTTCCACTTAAATCTCCTTCACGCACAAGTGTCTTTGTGCACACTCATCTATCATAGATGAAAATGCACAAAGACAATTGTCATCCTCGGTTACTGAGAGACTACTATATATATATATATATATACATATATATATATATATACATATATATTTATATGTATGTGTGTACATGCACATGTACACTTATGTGTATATATACATACGGAGAGAATATAACTATGTATAATATGTAAAATAGACATTTGTATACACATGCATAAACACACCTTAATACACAAGAGCAAAAACCATATCACAATATACTATATAATATTTTGAGTCAGGATTCAAAAAGAATAGATGAAGGCAATAAACTCTCTAACAAGAGGGCATTTAATAGGGATTAATAATGTAAAGTTATACATGTTCTTTCTGAATCAGGCTTGGGTCAGGTCAGTCCATTGATTTAGGAATGGAATTAGAAGGCAATAAAGCACCATGAGTAATAAAAATAACTTTAATTCCAATAAAATAGGATATACGTCATGCTAAAAATATGTGCTATTCCATGTTGACTTCTTATTTACCAGAGCAGCAATTCTAAGTTTGAAAGCTATTCTATGGGGTGGTAGGAATTTTTCCAAACCTCTAGAGTGCTAAACTCACTGAACACTGGGATTTTTGTAACTCTCATGACTCTGGATCAATCAGATCACAAGAATGTCCATTTAAAGCGAAAGAAACCCAGCTGATATAAACTAATTGTTTCTAATAGACTTGGAACCAATAAATTTACCCTCACAAGAACATTATAGAGAAATATGATGAGTAAGTCAAGAAAACTAATATGTAGGTGTTTTACCTGAACAGAGGAAACGGAAAGTTGTAGTTCCACTATTCTCTGTTCTGGTCAGATTTTGTATGGCCATCACCTTCAGATCTTATTGACATTTTTCAGGAAACTTCTCAACAAAATAGACTATGTCTAGCTGATGTTAAGAAGCTTGTGAAGGGTGTTGAGATCATGCCATTAATTAGTTGAAGGAATTGATAGCCATGAGAAGAAAAGGCATAGTGAATACCTAATAGTTATCTCCAGCCATTTCAAAGGCTACCATGTAAATGAAAAATGGATTGTTTAAATGGACAGAATGAAAAAAAGAAAAGGTAGGAGTTGCAATCGGAAAAATTAAGGTTGGCATCAGGAAACATCTTCCTAAGAGCTAAGATTGACTGAAAGGTGAATAGACTGCCTGAGAAGGCAATGACTTTTCCCTTCCTGGATATCTGCAGGTAGAACTTGAACAACTACTTTTATGGTATGATGCAGGAGATACTGGTTTTATGAATGGGTTTGGAAAAGGTGGTTTCAGGGATCTCATTCACCTCTGAGATTGTGTGTCAGCCAAAGTGTTGTCTTGTCACTGTTGTCCTAGACTCTGCTTCACCTTTCTGTTCTATTTCCCTACTACTCTCAGTGACCTTGAATTTATTCTCATGACCCTTGCTTTATTTCTGCTTCCTCAGCTATGTTGCCTCCTTTAACTGCTCACCTGCTATGACCTCCCACCAGCTTTGTAGTCTCTGACTCTAATGAGCTCTCTGCAGATGAATTGTTTGTTCTGCCTTCCTCTCACCTGGTAAAGTTTCCCACCTGCTTACCCCTTACTAATTAACCTGACCCAAGTGCCTCTCTCTTCCTTTAAGTATGTGTCCTTTCCACTAGCTCACTGGTTTCGTGGTGGGATAGATACGGGCCACCAAAGGATAGAAATAACATAAAAACTAAATTTCAATGTAGAGGGTACTTCTAATTGTGACATATTTTCCTGTCACTTTCTTTGATTTTTATTCACAACATTTAAAAAATCCCACAAAATAAACCTACTCTTCTTGGGAAAATGTAATTCTAGATAATGGTCACCTGGTGGTACTATTGCCCCTTTTACTGAGGGTGTGTTAGTTAAAGGAGTGTTGGTATTGCAGTTGTTCAGTCATGTCTGACCATGTGTGACCACATTTTGTGACCCCTTCTGAAGTTTTCTTGACTGAAAGCAGAGTGGTTTGCCATTTCATTTGCTAGCTCATTTTACAGATGATGAAACTGAGACAAACAGGGTCACACAAATAGGAAGGGTTTGAGGCAGGATTTGAACTTGAATTTTTCTGTCTCCTGGTCTGGTGCTATATCCACTGTTCCACATAGCTCCCCAATTTAGAGGACTACTTCAGAATATCATGATATTATCAGTAGCAATGCAGGCTTC
This sequence comes from Monodelphis domestica, assembly GCF_027887165.1. Lineage (NCBI taxonomy): Eukaryota > Metazoa > Chordata > Mammalia > Didelphimorphia > Didelphidae > Monodelphis > Monodelphis domestica. The sequence goes on from NC_077228.1 coordinate 471,709,725, forward strand.
ACTAAAGCAGATTGTAGACCCTCTATACTTTAATAACTTATCTTCATGAGCTGAAGTGGTTCAAATAATTCAATTATTAAATAACTTTCTGGTGAATGATCTTCTACCAACCCAAATTTTAGCTTTCTTAGTATATGCTCTTTTAAAAACTAGAGTCATATCCATGTCTTTATGAGACTCTGGCCAGCCATAGCTTTACTTTTTTTTTTTTTTTTTGCAATTATCAACAGAAGAATTAGTGGTCTTCTGAGTATTAAGTTGGAATGAACCTTATTTCTTTAACCAAATAGTTGCCTCTTAACCAACAATATGCTGAGGAATTCTAATAAATATCATCATCTAGAGTTTTTTGGTTTGTTTTGTGAAGGAAAAGGGAAGTCACAAAGCAAGCAAACAAAAAATAATGGCTCCTAGTTCTGTGTGTATCTTTTTTGCTTTTGCAGTGATGAATTCAGAGTGGTAGAAGAATCAGATAATTTTTAACCATCAATAAATTTTACTATCACTGTTGGCAATTATCTTAGTTGTTTAATGAGAAGTAAAGAGACAATTGCTAAAGTAGTGGATTCATAACAATACTGATATTCTTGTTATTTATCAGACCAGAAGGAAAAAGAACATTATAACTAAGTGGAAGGATGATGTCAAAGTACTCATTGGAAAGGAAATTAAATAAAGTGGAAAAATGGGTTTCATTGTTTGCCCAGTGGCAACAAGAAACATTATGTCATGGTATATTTGGTTCTCACAAATTGCAGTACTAAGGTTAAGCATTTGAAAAAAAGAACACCAACAAAATAGTTGCAGCTTAGGCACCAACATCATTTGTTAAGGATGAAGTGGTAGAGGAACTCTCTGAGGTATTTGATAGGACACTTCAAATACAATTTCTGTTTTTTAAGCCCATTAACCATTATGTAGTCTCAATAGTCACTCATACTCATTGATTTCAGTAAAAATTTACAATAGTTTTCCTATCAGGCCTCTATCTGACATCATTTTTTGCCATAAATAATTTAAAGCTAAAGGAAAATATTAGCCCTTTATTTGTCAATTGAGATGAATATTGTTTATCACTAAGCCATAGTAATCAGACATATCCACACATCTGGAGTTATTCAGGTCAAAATATTTAACTTGATAAAGAAGTCCATCAGTAAACACTCATTTCTTCAGAGAAGCAAATAAAATAGCAAATCACATATGCTTCCAAACATGTAATTGACATGATTAAAGTAAGACAACTATTCATTTGATCGAGAAAAATCTCTATTTTTACATGTAGATAAACATTTTAATAATTATTTTCTGACTTTTTACAATCTGTGTTCTCTTTTGACCTCCTTTCCTTCCCTCCCCTTCCCTGAGATTATTCAATAATACATATTTCCATATTAGTCATGTTGTGAAAGAAGATACATATCACTTATACAAGAAAAAAACTCATAAAGAAAAGAAAGTGAAAATCATATGCTTCAATCAACATTCAGACTTCATTAGTTCCTTTTTCATTATAAGTCCCTTGCAAAGGTCTTGAATCTGCACATAGCTGATAATAATTAAGATTAAGTCATTCACAGATGGTCATCATACATTATTGCTATAACTGTGTATAACAGTCTCCTGGCTCTGACCACTTCACTTTGAATCACATCATATAAATCTTTCCAGTTTTTTTCATGATCATCTTGTTTGTCATTTCACATGACCTAATAGTATCCCATTAGTCATATTTTACAACTTGTTCAGCTACTCATTGAAGGAATCTCAATTTATTTGACATACTCCAACCAGAATGGTAGCCCAAAATTTCATGATCTGGAGGATCTTGCATTCCAGCATTATTGTACCTTTAAGATATAGAGTTGGGATATGAGTGTTACATATCAGTTCCTCATTTGAAATAAGTATAGCTTGACACTTGTCAATTTGTTTTGACAATTACCTGGACACATGCATTTAGCTTCTTGGTGATCTATAATATTCTTCAATTCTGAGATCCCATCTTCATCTACACATTTTTTTTTCCTTTTCCATAGTAGCTTAATCTGATCCATTCAATTTGTGATTCGGTTTATATATACCTTTTTCCTTGGATCTCTTTTTTGATTCTCTTCTTACTTCATTCCCTATTCTTTCTGACCTTCTATACTAATGTACTCAATATACAAGCCTAGTAAATCTAGTCTTGATTGTTTCTACTGGCTATTAACACAAGTTCACCTCTTGTGTTGGAATGGTTCCAATTTTTATTGAACTTCTTATATTAATGGAAATTCTCTACTTAAATTAGGTCAACATATCATAAAGTTCGCTGCAAAACTAACATGATACTCCACTTTTTGATGTAAGCTAAAATATGAGAATTAAAGTCCATGTTCTTTGGTATGCAGACACTATGTGAGATCCTAGAATATAGTTCTAAATTTCTCTCTATCTGGGTCACTGAACATCAGTGAGATGAAAACTATAATATTTACATAGGCTAATTTGCCATAGTTTTCCTTCAGGGTGGATAGTCATATGTTAGGGATCTGGAAACACTAACTTCTTCATTTGCATAGAATTACAATTATAATTATTTTAGAGAAAACTCCAATGACTGTTTTTAATATTTTCAGTATGCTGTAATTTTCATTCCATGGATGTTTGTAAAATGCCTTTAAAAAATAAAACCCTGCATTGTACTCTCTAGGAGGGAAAAAAAAAACCTAATCATTTAACAGCACTCTAAAATGTACAAAGTACTTTATTAATATTATCTCAGTTTCCTCATAACCAAAGACCATTGCCATAAATATATGTTATTATAAGTTATCCTTCAAGAAAAGTAGATGGTTTAGTTGAGGGATCATTTAATTAGCAATCAGAAGATACAGTGACCTTGAAAGCATTTACAGATGAAACTAGAAAGAGGGTAGCACATATATATTTACATGCATAAATATATGTATATGTATATTACATACATAAATCTATATCTAAATATATGTGTTGTATTTACATAAATAATATATTTATATATACATACATATGTATGTATGTGTATATGTTATATAAGTATGTCTCTATGATGGCTGCCCAAACCCTCTCTGATTATGACTTCAAAGTTTGGGATTCTAATCTTGTCTCTGTACTAACTAGTTGTATGTACTTGGGTAAATCACTTTATTTCTCTAATTGTCAGTCATATTATAAAATTAATAGGGATAATGTTGGATTAATTAATTTTAAAGCTCCATTCTAGTTCCATGATTCCACAAAAAGTATTTAATTCTTAAAAATATAACTTATTTATATTTTATGGGATTCACAAAGAATTAGTATGAGGCCAATACTTTTTAAACAAATTGATAATAATTTAAAGTGTTTTTTAATTAGAATAGAATGATAATGATAATATATTGGTTTATGGGCTTTTGCACATGGATGGTCTTGTAAGAAGAAAGATTGGATTATTCATGATCATATTATGAGACTATCAGACCTCCAGGAAAATAAAATCAGACAACCTTGTTGTCATCACATAATGGAAGAAAAGTAATCAATTAACTGACTCATTTTTCAACTGGTTGTTTTGATACTGTGCAGATAAAACATATGTTGAGATGCTTTTCTAATTACATCAGATCACAAACCTGGAACAAAGGCAAATAATGGGAACTTCAAATATTTTAACACCTGCTACAAAACTCATCTTGTCCCAAAGCAAAGCACCTAATACAGTTTTTCTTTACTAATGATTTAATCTTCCAATGACAGATGAAGCAATGAGGTACCACTTCTATCCTCTCCTGAATTATGACCAAAAAAGAAAGACTCGCTGGTGATGTAAAAGTAACTAGAATTTTTGGTGAAAGTAATCATACCATTAAAGAATTTCTAATATTGCTGGCAGGAAAGGGCATAGTTAGGCATGCATCTAAAATTTTGAGATGAATTTTTTAAGACTAACTAGCTTGGGTACTACATAAACCAACACTAATCACATTTTATTAGGCATTTCCTAATTAGAACAACATATTATTAAACAATTATTATGAATTGCTGTGGCCAAACAGATTTGGTGAATAGTTTCTTTGCACAGGTAGGCTAATACATAGGTATATAGCACTTCATTACCCATCATCACCACCACCATCATCATCTTCTTGAATAAATGATGAATTGTTTGGTTTAAGACTTTAGTGAAGATATGGCATTAAAAAAGCAAATTTCAAAGGCTTTAGAGAAAAATATAGTTATTTTATCATAATAAGAATCTCTAAAAGGGAAAAAATGACATGGAAACTAAGATGTTATAAAGGGTATAATTCTGACAGTAAAATAAAAATTATTACCAAAAAAAAAATATTGGATGGCGAAAGTTGTCTAAAGAAAACTGTGTGACAATAGAGTGGTATTACTATTAATAGGGATAATATTGGATTAATCAATTTTAAAATTTCATTCTAGTTCCATGATTCCACAGAAAAGTATTTAATTTTTAAAATATGACTTATTTATATTTATAGAGAACTGATTTTATTTATTATAAGAACTATTTTAGAGTATATTCATAGAATATGGAAGAAGGAAAATTTTGATAAAAATGAATCATTGACCTTAAAAAGAAGTGAAATGATTCCAAAAGACCTGAGGCTTATATAAATATACATTTTGATAAATCTATATTTTTGTACACATACATATGGTACCATCAACTTGGGCACTCTTTCTACTAGTCCAGATCACAGCTTTTTAATATGGTATATGCCTTTTCATTCAGTATATATATTTTTCACATAAAAGCACAAATCCTTCATAAAGAACATATCAAAGTTTTAGAGAATTTTCAATGTTACTTTTATTTATTTAGTATAACTAATGAGCCTTTAGGATATCTATTTTGCTATCTCTTATTATGGCTACATCCCTGATTATCAATCATACATGTCATTCATAGTGTCTTAAGCCCTTTCTTGTCCACAAGTCATTATTGGCTCTCTACTCCTGCAAATTTACATTCACAATATGACCTTTTATATTCATTAGGCCATTCGTGATTTCAATTCTCATGAAATTGTGGTGTTTCATGACTATGTAACATCTTAGGCAAAGCATTGATGTTCAAAAGAAAGAATTCTTTGCTATATATTCAACTCAGGATAACAGAACTATTTGTAGTTCAACACATGTGATACAGATTCTTTGCTTCTATTCATCTAATGCAAAGCTTTCAATCTCCATTCACAATACCTATCTAAGACATATGTACTGATGGACTAACTCTAGGGGTTACTCCTTCAACTCCATGCCATAAACTGAGAAAAAATGTTATTTATTTTTTTCTTGTGTGGATAGCTTAGATTATCTTTAAAATTTTTTTGAGTGATCATGCTCAATCTGAATATCCATACATTATTCCTGGACTTAATACATGGAGTACAATACGATTGAGAGTTATACTAACAAATTAGACTGGCTTATCATTTTAAAGTTTGCAGTGTTTTACATACATGAACATATTTGAATAAAAAAAAGATCCTGAAAGTTGTGGGTAACACAGGTAATTTTAAACCACTTTTGCAGATGGTAGAAATTGAGGATTTAAAGTTGAAGTGATTTGTCTATGCAGTTAAGGCTGCCCTGATAACAAAATCTGGATCAATGTCTTCCTGACTATTTCTAATTCAAAGTCAGTGCCTTCTGAAGAAGGATATAATGAAATCAACAGTTGTATTAATTGGAGAATACTTAAAAGACTCTGGAAGACAGTGATGCTAATGACATTGTGCAGTTCTGCATCACTTAAATCCAATTCACCTGTAAGTAAAGACTAATTATTGTGTGATGCCATTGAACTTCTTCAAAAATTAGAAGGATGAACAGCAAATGCAATTCCAATGCATTCTGCCAATACAGCTTCTATTCTTCCCACAGAGCATCCCTCAGTTCAATCAAATCTAATCCAATTTAACCCAATCCAGTCTGGTCCAGTCCAATCTGATACAATACAATTCAGTTCAGTTCAGTTCTCATTTCAATTAAGATACATTGAATAAATTCCTATCAGCAGATATGGATTAAATATTGATGTCATATAACATTATAAAATAATATTTTCTCTATAATTTTACAGCCAAATATATAGAAGACTTGTTTGAGAATTTATTTGTGGTCACAACATGATTTTATCAGTTTGGGAACTTCTAATGTGGAGATTCTCTACACTGATATAGATAACCAATTGATCCACAAATTATAAACACTGAATTTTCTAGTGGCACAAAGAGAGTAGTTGAATCATTTACTCAAGGCCACAAAACTGCCAAACATTGATAGAAAATATTCGAAAACAAGTGTTCCTGACTCCAAGAATAGGAAGTTCTATGTGCCATACTACTTCTTGTAGAGAATAATTAAAATAATTCTTCTGTCAATTGTCTTATTATTTGGTTTTTTAACTTCTTTTCAATTTCTTCCAGGGATTCTTTTGCAACCTGATTTCCTTTCACACTTTCCTTTGAGGATTCATATTTTTCTTTTCTGGCATTATACTTCTTTTCTGACTATATTTTTAGCTTCTCTTTCACTAATGTTACTTTCTAAAGTCAGTTTTTGTTTGTTTGTCTTTTGCTCACTTTTATGGTTATTTTTCCCGTGTTACCTTATCTATCTATTGAGGTATTTCTCTGTTCCTGGGGCAGAAGGGGAATTACTCCAAATTTGCAGAGTAGCTTTTTTTTTTTCTTTTCTGGTACTTGGGTGAGTCCAGCCATTGTTTTCCTAGAGTTTGTCTGTTGAGGGGGCGACCCTTCTGGCTTGCTCTGGGGAAGCTTGTAGCTCTTTTATCCAGCTAGATTCAACACCTGATATTTCCAGGTTCCCTCTTATTTCATGGGTTGAACTGGTTCCCACTCTGCTGCTTCCCTGTCCCTGTCAAGTGGCTTGGGTTGTACAGATGACCTGCTCTTGGCTCTGCTGTCTCATATAGGATTGCATAGGTTCCTATAGGTTGCTGGTCCCATGTTCTGCTGCCTTGGGTGCACTCTGCTGCCAAGTGGGAGTGTGTAAATTCTTGTCTCTTACTTCACTGCCCGTGTCAAGTGCCCTTGGCTGGGCTGATCCCCTGCCATATCCTTTCTACCTTCTATATCTATGTCAAGTGGTTTGGATTGGGCTTATTCAACTTCTGCAGCTACATTGCTTCTGAGAGTCACAGCATGTTGGGCTCATCCAAATTTTGCTAAGTTAAAAAATGGCTGTGTTCAATTCAATTTAAGGAGAAAAGAAGAAAAAAATGTTTTATACTCACCTGATCATGCAGCTGTTTCAATTGTAGGCTTAAGAGGAGGTAGTAAAGAGAGAAGAGGAAAGAAAAGTTTCAGGGAGTTTGAGGGTAGTCATCAAATCCTTCGTGGATTAGCCAGACTATTAAGGGTAAAATTTACGGTTGAGACTGAATATATTATTTAGTGGTTGCCAGGGATTTTAATTCTAAATCCCATTGAATACTCAAGTCAGAATGGGAATTTATGGTGGTTTATTTACAATAGAAGTAAGAAATTAAGAAGAAGGAGAAAGAGGGAAAAGGGTAAAATCTACCCCAGCCTGGCCTGAGCCAGGGGGAGTTCAGAGGCCTCTCAGCCAAGGGGCCTTCTCAAAAGGTTAAATCTAGCTCGGCTTCCAGCTAGGAGGCCTCCTCCAAGATGAGGGGCCTCCTTGAGGTCTGGAACCTTCAGAAAGGTCAAGGGAAAAGGAAGTCAGCCTTAACACTCACTACCTTCAAGGAAAAGAAGTCTGAGGACCCATCCACCACCAGCTCCTCCAAGTCCGCAAAAGCCCCAAAAGCCCCAAAGTCCCCCTCACAGGAAGTGAAGCTAAATATAAAGGCAGTTTCTTACATCACTTCCTGTGTCTCATATTTACCAATGGTGGCTTAAACTTGGTTTAGGACAGCCCTAGGTGTCAGTGAGTCCTCTCCGATTTGTCTCTTGCTAATATAGGCAGGTCACAGACCATCCTCCCCTACAATAAGTGGGGGTGTATATATTCCTAGTTACTAGAATTCTAAAGACTAAGCAGAGTGGAGTAAACCTTCTTAGCTCTAAGCATACAAGTGTAAAATAATTCTTAATGAAAATCATTCCAGTCTTGTGTCATTTAGTGGTTTTAGAACATATTCAAAAAACTGCTGGGAGTTCTTCTGGGTAAACATGGCTGCAATCTAGATGTGAACTGCTTCCTCTCCCCAGGCACCAAATGGAATAGACTACCTCAAAAGAGCATAAAAATCATTTTTGGAAGAATGGAGGGACTCTGCAGTAGGCCACAGCAATGAAGGTACATGGGGTTTGAGCATTTCCACACTATAAGAGGGAGACAAAGATCACACTCAAATGTGAGCTGAACTACCCCGCCTCCCACCTCACCTACGGAACCAGAGTAGGGACCAAGAAATTGAAGGCATTAAAATAGGCAATGAGGAGACCAAGTTATCACTCTTTGCAGATGACATGATGGTCTACTTAAAGAACCCTAGAGAATCAATAAAAAAGCTAGTCGGAAAAGTCAACAACTTTAGCAAAGTTGCAGAATACAAAATAAACTCACATAAATCATCAGGAAACACATCTCAGCAACAAGAATTAGAAAGAGAAATCCCATTCAAAACCACCTTTGTCAAATAAAATACTTGGGAATCTATCTCCTGAGACAAACACAGTAATTATATGAACACAACTATAAAACACTCTCCACACATCTAAAATTAGACTTGAGCAATTTGAAAAACATTAACTGCTCATGGGTAGGATGAGCCAATATAATAAAAATGACCATCCTACCCAAACTTATCTATCTATTTAGTGCCATACCCATTGAACTTCCAAAACATTTTTTACTGAATTAGAAAAAATCATAACATAGTTCACTTGGAAGGACAAAGAATCAAGGATATCCAGGGAAATAATGAAAAAAAAAAAATACAAAGGAAGGTGGCCTTGCAGTCCCGGATCTCAAACTATATTATAAAGCAGAGGTCATCAAAACAATTTGGTACTGGCTAAGAGACAGAAAGAAGGATCAATGGAATAGACTTGGGGTAAGTGACCTCAGCAAGACAGTCTAAACCTAAAGACCCCAGCTTTTGGGACAAGAATCCATTATTTAAAAAAAAAAAACTGCTGGGAAAACTGGAAGACAGTGTGGGAGATATTAGGTTTGGATCAACACCTCACACCCTACACCAAGATAAACTCAGAATGGGTGAATGACCTGAACATAAAGAAGGAAACTATAAGAAAGTTAGGCGAACACAGAATAGCATACATGTCAGTCCTTTGGGAAGGGAAAGACTTTAAAACCAAGCAAGACATAGAAAGATTCACAAAATGTAAAATTAATAATTCTGATTACATCAAATTAAAAAGATTTTGTAAAAACAAAACCAATGTAACCAAAATTAGAAGGGAAGCAACAAATTGGGAAACAATCTTCATAACAAAATTAAAAAAAAATAAAAATAAAAAAACAAAAAACCTCTGATAAAGGTCTAAATACTCAAATTTATAAAGAGCTAAATCAATTGTACAAAAAAAAAATCAAGCCATTCTTCAATTGATAAATGGGCAAGGAACATGAATAGGCAGTTTTCAGCCAAAGAAATCAAAGCTAGTAATAAGCACATGAAAAAGTGTTCTAAATCTCTGATAATCAAAGGAATGCAAATCAAAACAACTCTGAGGTATCACCTCACACCTAATAGATTGGCTAACATGACAGCAAATGAAAATAATGAATGTTGGAGTGGATGTGGCAAAGTGGGGACATTAATTCATTGCTGGTGGAGTTGTAAAGTGATCCAACCATTCTGGAAGGCAATTTGGAACTATGCCCAAAGGTCGATAAAGAACTGTCTGGCCTTTGATTCAGCCATAGCACTGCTGGGTTTGTACCCCAAAGAGATAATAAGTAAAAGGACATGTACAAGAATATTCATAGCTGCGCTCTTTGTGGTGGCCAAACACTGGAAAATGAGGGGATGCCCATCAATTGGGGAATGGCTGAACAAACTGTGGTATATGTTGGTGATGGAATACTATTGAGCTCAAAGGAATAATAAAGTGGAAGAATTGCATAGAGACTGGAACGACCTCCAGGAAGTGATGCAGAGTAAGAGGAGCAGAACCAGGAGAACATTGTACACAAAGACTGATAGACTGTGGTACACTCGAACATAATGGACTGCTCCATTAGTGTCAATGCAATGTCCATTAACAACCTGCAGGGACCAAGGAGACAAAAATACTATCTTTAAGCAAAGGACAAACGATGGGAGTAAAAACACCGAGGAAAGGCAACAATTTGACTACAGGGATGGAGGGGATATGATTGAGGAAAGATTCTGAATGAACACCCTAATGCAAAAACCAATAACACAGAAACTAGTTTGGATCGAGGACACACATGGTACCCAGAGGAATCACGCATCATCAGTGGGAGGGGTGGGGTTGGGGAGGAAAAGAAATGATCTTTATTTCTAATGAATAATGTTTGAAAATGGCCAAATAAAATAATGTTTAAAAAAAACTGCTGGGAAAATTGGAAAACAGTATGGGAAGATTAGGTTTAGATCAACAACTTATATCATATACCAAGATAAATTCAAAATGGGCAAATGATTTAAATATAAAGAGTGAAATCATAAATAAGTTAGGTGAACATAGAATAGCATACCTGCCAGATCTGTGGGAAAGGTGGGAATTTAAGACCAAGCAAGAGATTAGAGAACATTTCAAAATGTAAAATGAATTACTTTGACTATATAAAATTAAAAAGGTTTTGTACAAACAAAACTGATGCAACCAAAATTAGAAGGAAAGAAACAAACTGGGAGGACATTTTTATAACAAAACTATCTTACAAAGGTTTGATTTCTCAAATATATAGGGATCTAAGTCAAATTTACAAAAAATATCAAGCCATCCTCAAATTGACAGTCAAGGAACATGAATAGACAATTTTCACATAATGAAATCAAAACTATCAATAAGGACATATAAAACTGTTCTCAATACCTCCTGGTAAGAGAAATGCAAATTAAAGCAATTCTGAGATATCACCTTACACCTTGCAGATTGGTTAATATGGCAACAACGGCAAGTGATAAATGTTGAAGGGGTTGTGGCAAAATTGGAAAACTAATACACTCCTGGTGGAGTTGTGAATTGGTCCATCCATTCCGGAAGGCAATTTGAAATTATGTGCAAAGGGCTTTAAAATAATGCCTATCCTTTGACCGAGCCATACCACTTTTGCATTTGTACCCCAAAGAGATAATAAGGAAAAAGACTAATACAGAAATATTTATAACTGCACTCTTTGTGGTGGCAAAAAATTGAAAAATGAAGGGATGTCCATCAATTTGGAAATGACTGAATAAACATCTGATGGTGATGGAATATTATTGGGTTGAAAGGAATAAAGAACTGGAGGAATTCCATGTGAACTGGAACGACCTCCAGGAATTGATGCAGAGCAAAAGGAGAAGAACCAGAAGAACATTGCTCACAGAGACTGATACATTATGGCATAATCAAATGTAATAGATTTTTCTACTAGCAGCAATGCAATGACCCAGAACAATACAGAGGAACTTATAAGAAAGAATGCTATCCACATCCAGAGAAAGAGCTGTGGCAACAGAAACACAGAAGAAAAACATATGATCGATCATGCAGTTTGATGGGGATATGATTAGGTTTTTTTGATGTTAATAGATCACCCTACTGCAAATATGAATAACATGAAAATAGGTTTTGATCAATGATACATGTATAACCCTGTGAAACTGCTTGTCAACTCTAGGACATGGGAGGGAAGAGGGGGGACTCATGAATCATGTAACCATGGAAAAATATTCTATAGAAAAAAGTATATATTTAGATTTTTATGTATTGAGATAGTAGAGATACAGATTAAGTAATACATTTTCAGAATATTTAAGTGAATTTAAATTCGCCACATTATTAATTTATAAGTGTAAAACTGTTAAAATGGAAAGTGTCAGTTCTGAATTTTTTTTAACTTAAAAAGGTAATTTTCTTGAAAACCATGTCAAAAACTGAAATACAAAGATTCAAAAGAGTAATCCTTTTTTGCTTAAATATATTCATAGGACAAGAGGGAGTTCATAGGAATGCTTAGAAAGCAGTTCATATCAAATTATTTAATTACGCTATAGAATTAAGTCATGCTAAGAAAGATTTTCTAACTTTGTAGTCATTTAAACTGATGTCAATTATGTAAAGGGCTTCAAACTAGAAGACTATGTAAAAATGAACTATATAAATGAAAATGCCTTCAAAATATGAAATACTTTTGTAATAAACATCTGCTAAAAATACAAATATGCCTGCTTGGAACATAATATTGGTAAAGATATACATTCTACTGCTTTCCATTAAAATTAAGAACAATAACAACAAAAAGGATGAAGAACAATTTTTGGCAGATCTGTAATTCAAATGACATATATAGGTAAAACACTTTGCAAACTCTGAAACATTATACAAATAATTTCTATTATAGCTTCTCTTACAATCATCATCACCATTATAACTATTATCCTTTCATCTTGAAATGATGCAAGAACGTCAATATCCAATTATAATTTCATATTTAATACACTAGTATTCTGCTAGTTAAGTTGGCTGCTATTGTATGTCAGCTCCTCTTCATCTGAAAGCATCTTGAGGAAAACTTTATCATGGGACAGGATAGTGAGGGTGCACTACCTTGTTCCTATTTGTATGAATTTATTCTGCTAGATTTTTACAATTTGAAAGATTTTCATATAATACATTTTATAGATTATAAGCATTCAGTATGAAGACATGTATCTAAATATTTTTCTCAAATTTTCATAGATTAGTAATTTTTTTGGTTAGTATAAGCAACAGTTGGTTTGTTGTGATAGTATGCTCCAAATAATTTTGTTAGCTGTTTAAGGGTATTTGGGCAGGGTGTTGAAGTAGTAATATGGGGATTTGTCATCTGTTCATTGACACAGGATTTTGAACATCTGTCATATAATTACCACCTGATTGTATGTTTATAAATATCTGGTAGTTTCCAAATGTTTATGACAACATAAATTGCATGTTTCCTACCTCTTTATTTTATTATAACCATTAATAAGTCAGAGATTCTTAAACTAAAACTTCCTGTAATTTCTAGTGGCAGTGGCCTAATCTTACTTCTTATCAATACTCATGAACATTTGTGTGCTTGTGCATGTAGATAGCATGCTTAAACTAAATAGATCTGTATATTATTTGTTTTATACTTCCTTAGCAACATTTTGCTAGGTGAAGTTATGTCAATAGTGAAGTACCTTTGATTCCACACTTGGATCATATCTATTTACCAGGATCCATTCAGTGATAATCAACTTTGATTAGAATTCAACAAATCCAGAGGGTTATACCTGTTCTAAGCTTTTAATATAGCTTTGTGAAGTGAGAACCACTTTTTCCAAAATAATTTCTGCATAATTATAGTCTATTTTTTATGCTCTTGAGAACATTAATCAACCTTCCTTATTTTTCATGAGAATAAGGATATATCATTAGGTGTCATAAAGTGATGAGCTGACCTTTGATGATTGGGGAATGGCTGAACAAACTTTGGTATCTGTTGGTGATGGAATACTATTGTGCTAAAAGGACTAATGAACTGGAGGAATTCCATGTGAACTGGAAAGACCTCCAGGAATTGATGCAGAGTGAAAGGAGCAGAACCAGGAGAACCTTATACACAGTGACTGATACCTTTTGGCACAATTGAATGTAATGGACTTATCTACTAGCAGCAATGCAATGATCTAGGACAATTCTAAGGGACTTATGAGAAAGAACGTTATCCACATCCAGAGAAAGAACTGAGGGAGTAGAAACACAGAAACAAAACAACTGCTTGATCACATGGGTCAATGGGGATATGATTGGGGATATAGACTCTAAATGATCACCCTAGTGCAAATATTAATAATATAGAAATAGGTCTTGATCAATGACACATGTAAAGCCCAGTTGAATTACTCATTGGCTACTGGAGGGGATAGGAGGAATGAAGGGAAGAACATTAATCATGTAACCATGTAAAAATATTCTAAATTAATTAATTAAACAAACTTAAAAAATAATAAAGGTAAAAAACAGATGATGGGCTGAGAATTTCATTGTTTGTATAGGTTCATTGTTTTAGATTTGTCATTATCCAAAAGTATGTATTAAGATTGGTATTATATCTGTTTCATTCTGTGTTCTTCCCATTAAGTTTCACTATAGAATTCTAGTCATAGTTTCAGAATTCTCTTTGAAAGACATATTTAATGAGTCTTGCCTGTTAGGGTTTGTGGTTTTCCCAAGTTTTACCTTTATTCATTGGTTCAATTTAGCTTATGGGATCCATGTTAAAAAAAAAAAAAAAAACTTCCTGGATGATACACACTAAAATGTGTATGTTTGTTATTGTTGGAAATAAATTCCACAAGAAGAAGTTACTATCTAATTAGAATCTCAGAATATAAGGGTTGGAAAGTACCTTAGCGGCCACCTATTCTACTGATAAAACATAGAAACATCTACACTATAACATGTTATAACATACACAGTGTAAGGGGAAAAAGGTTAATTATATAAAAAGTTTGAGCTGGATTATATTTAAAATAAGTTTGCCAGAAATTTAATTTATTCCAAAGAGATTTATTTATAATTTATTTACATATATAGAAAGTGTGAAGTTAGAAAATCAGAGAGAGGATAGAGTAAGATATATAGTCTAAGCACTAAGTAATTTACTCCCAGCCCTTGGCTCAACCCCAGCAGGAAGAGTTAGTCCTTAGGAATTGGGGACGTCTCTCTCAAGAGGTAGGTCTCTCCTTGAGGCTAGTTTTTTTCCTGAAAATCCAGCAAAGGAACCAGCTTTTTTACTCACCAGGTATCAGTCCAAAGGAAGTGATTTAAGATCAGCCTCACCAAGAACATAGTCTCAAGTCCAGTAAGCAGATTCTTCTCTAGTCTCCAACTCCAAAGAATGAAGAACTCTGTCTCACAGGAAGTCCAATTCCAAGTAGAACTGCACTCAGGAAGTTGTAACTCCCTTTTAAATACACTTTCTTTTGCATTACTTCCTGTGACTTCCTCTAATTTTACATCTATCAGTCACAGATGAAGCTTTGCTTTAGGACTGCCCAGGGGCAGTCAGTTTAATTCTGATTCATCACCTACTATTTCACATGTGGGTCACAGACTTTCCCCACTCAAGTGTGAATGGAGTGTTTACACCTTTGGTGATTAAATCTAAAAATGAGCAGGGGGTTATAATTTAATCTTCACAATCAGGGGAGAGTTAAATTTAATCTACACTAGGCAGAAGTCATCTAACCTCTGCTCAAAATCTTCAACAAGGAAATACCTACAACCTCTCAAGGCAGTTAATTCTACTTTTCAATAGCTCAAATTTTAGGAAGTTTTCCCTGGTATTAAGCCTGGATTTGCCAAACATTTACTCATTTCTTGTTCTGGCCTCTAATGCCAAATAGAACAATTTTAATGGTTCTGTTTTCTTATGAAAGCATTTAAAATATTTGAATATTTTGAAACAAAGTAGAATTAAAGGAGGAAGCTGTTCACTTTATTTCCTATCCCAATTACCCCAACAGTGATCTAAATGATAGGTAGAGGAATCATTGAGAAATTAAAGATACAGCAGTTATGGATCATCTTTTCAGCACAAGATCACAAATTTGACCTATTAGCAAGTGACAGGGTTAGGAAATATAGAACCAAGTGAATTGGAATCAGACTTAGTGCCCAGAGCTCTCAGGTAATATAGGAGTAAAAGGATACTAATTCTTAGGATGAAGCCATCAGTATGATATTTCTCAGATTGCTAGAGAGCCAGTAATGAACAGCTAGAGTCTCAAGTATAGAATAGCTTAGAAAAGATTGTGGACTCAATCCCCAGTGAGAACAGAAGAGTATGGTCCTTGCATAGACATTAGGATGACAGACCTAGCCACTAGATCTCTCAGAGAAGTAAAAAAACAAAACAAAACACCAGTTTGATCAAAGCAAATCACTAGATTCAATCCTGTGTCCAAAATACTCATGGAGTGGCACTGCCATTTATCTACATAACAGGTCAAAGACTCAAGTTTGGACCCTGAACAATTAACTTTGAAATAGAAAAATAGAAGAGAAGGAAAACAACTTTTTAAAGTCAAATATAAGTGAGCAAATTGAAGGAAAAACTATTAGAATAGTATGTTTGCATACTAAACAGAAGGGGTAGATTATACAACTATTCTCTAAGAAATATAATTTCATCACAGACCATAGAAAGAATCAGTTAAGACATAGGACTTGGGGATTGTTTTTGTTATGTTTTTATTATGTTCAAAAATGAAATATAGGAGTAGGGAAATGATACACTAGGAAACAAAAAGGTAATGAAAAGGATCTTATCTCAAATAATAAGGACTTAGAAATAGAAATGTATACAAAAAAGGAACTGGTGGATGGACTGAGCATCACTTAAAAATCTTGCTTTCATTGAAAGTAGTCAAAGGATGGTTAAAACATACACACATACTTTTTGGTGGAAAAAACATACTCATTTTTAGAGTAAAAGAGGGATAAACCGAAAGAAGGGAAGGAGAGGAAAAAAAGAAAAGGTAGATCTAGAAAGGAATAATTATGAATAAAAGCCCTAAATTTGGAAGGGGGTATGAAGAGAGGAAAAGAGAGAGACAGAGAGAGAGAGAGAGAGAGAGAGAGACAGAGACAGAGAGAGACAGAGAGACAGAGTGACAGAGTGACAGAGAGACAGAGAGACAGAGAGACAAGAGACAGAGAGGGAAAGAGAGGGAGGGAGCGAGGGAGGGAGGGAGAGAGAGAGATATGAAGGAGAGAGGGAGGGAGGGGAGAAGCAGAGAAAGAAGGGGAGGAAGAAAGAGGGGGGAGAGAAAAGGGGGAGGGAGGGAAGGAAGAAGGAAAGGAGGGAGAGAAAATATATGTTTGAGACCTGGGTGATTAGAAGAATGGCAAGATAGTAGAAACTTTGCATCAAACATAGACCACTCCCTCAAATGATAAATGGACAAAAGATATAAACAGACCATATCCAATAAAGAAATCAAAGCCATTTATAGGCATATGAGAAAATGTTCAAAACTTCTACTGATTAGTGAAATGTAAACCAAAGCAATTCTGAGGTATAATCGCATACTCATCAGATTGGCTAAAATGACAAAAGGGCAAACTGACAAATATTGGAGGGGATGTGGAAAAGGGAGGGCATTAGTATGCTATTGATGGAACTGTGAACTGATAAAACAATTTTGGAGAATAATTTAGAATTACTCCCAGAGAGATTTAAAAAAAACAACCCTATATATACAATTAGACCCATCAATACTATTTGTTTCCCAAGGAGATCAGGGGAAAAGGAAAATAACCTATATGTTCCAAAATATTTATAGCAGCACTCTTTGTGTCATCAAAGAACTATACATTAAGGGCATGTCCATCAATTGGGGAATGGCTAGACAAATTGTGTTATATGATTGATATGAAATATTACTCCTCCATAAGAAACAATCAGACTTTTTAAAAAAACTAGGAAAGAACTTCATGAGATAATGAAGAATAAAATTAATAGAACCAAGAGAATATTATATGCAGATACACATTGAATATTTGAAGGATAACTTGCTAATGTTCATCTCCAGAGAATGAATTGGAAAACGAAAATATGAAAGACAATATGTATGATGTGGGGAAGGGAAGGAATGCATGAGATACTTGGAAATATGTTCTGTTAATTAAAGAAAAAAAAGTATTGATGCTGACTACACTCCTATTTCAGACGATTTAAAGAAAGTATGGGGAGCAAAGAGAAGAAAAAAGTATCAGAAAAAGGATGGAGAAAATACATAATTGACAGTCATAAGTATGTGTATGAATGGGATGTACTCTCACTCAAAGTGGAAAAGAATAGAAATATTATCCAAAAACACGTTGAAAAAGAGAATATTTGAAGCATAAAAATTCATAGAGTTCAAAAATGTTTTGTGCTTAATAAATATTGCTGTCTTAAATGGGGCAAAATCTATTATACATCAGTTGAATTCCCCCAAAAGTAGTGATAGTATTCATGGTATTAGACAAAGCAACACCAAAATAATAGATTTGATTAAAAAGGATAAACACAAAATTTAGAATATATTGAAAGTTAGCATAGAAAATTAATAAGTTTTAGTACTCATGTATGTATGAATTGAATAGTATAAATATTTAAAAAAAAGACTAAGGACCTTATGGAACCATGCTACTCATCTATTGAAAGGGAAGTAATGGCCTCTGCATGGAGAAAAGAGATATATAATTTTGGATATGGTCAAAGTAGGAAGTTTATTTTCTTCACCATGTATATTTGTTACAAGGATGCTATTAATCTTTGTCCAGTTGGTAGAGAGGGGAATTGGAAGGGAGAGAAAAAATTATTATTCATTGAAATAATGTACAATATAGTACATTAAAATATTATTAAAGATATTATCAATAGCTTTGCTAAAAATCTTGGTAAATTATTATCCATAGCAATTCCCCCATTTAATAGTTTAATAATCATGACAAGAACATAAGATTAAACTGGAATTATTTCTTCTTGATAAAGTCATGCCAGATATTTATAATCACTCTTTCACTTCCTTATGTTTTCCATCTCTCTCTAATATCCCAAACTCAAATTTTGTCAGGAATTGAAGTTAATACCACCAGAATATAGTTTTGATATGCTGCTCTTCCCCCTTAAACCATTGAGGTAAACTTTGATCTTCAATCTTTCTGAAAACTATAACTTCAATAATATCGAAATAGTTTTCTTAAACAAGTTGTTACACATTAAAAAAAAATTTCAATGCAATTTAATTTTGCCTCTTTGGGAGACATCTTAAATTATTTCCTGTCCTTAACTGCTCAGTTTTACATAGTGCTTTAAGTTTTGAGAATAGCATTCCATGTCTTATCTATTTTGATCCTTAAAACAATCCTTTGACAATAGGTTATGTTATTATTTCCTTCTTAGAAATGAGAAAAATAAGGGGAAGGGAAGTTAAGTAGTGACTTAAAATTCAGGTCTCTTGGACTCCAAATCTATTTGTTGCATCAACTAACTGCCTCTAATAACACCTACAACCACTACCACACCAGGTTGTGAGGATAATATAAGATATATATATATATATATGTATATATATATTTACATAGACATATATATATATATATATATGTCTATGTATAATGTAGTTTTGCCAAGATTAAACTATTGGATAGAGCATATAAACACATATATATGTATACACATGTTTGTATGTACATGTATATACACACAGGGCACCGCATTGGCATCAGGAATAGAGTACCAGTCTTAAAATCAGGAAGACTCCTCTTGCTGAGTTCAAATCTGGCTTCAGACCTAACTAGTTCAGTGACTGGACAAATCACTTAACATTCGTTGTCTCAGGTCCTCATCTGTAAAATAAGCTTGAGAAGGAAACAGTAAACTACACCAATATCTTTGCCAAGAAAATTCCAAATGGTGTCATGAAGAATTGGATAGGACTTGACAAGAATAATAATAACAACAATATACACTCAGATCATTGTCAGTTATTGATTTTGATTCCTTTTTTCCCAGGAGTGCTAAGAGCCAATCAGGATGGCAAAAGTCTTCTCCACATAAAATTAAAGTCAGTCTTTATATTTATAAATCTATTTTTATTATATTTATATATGATATTCTAATTATTTATATTTATTATATTGTATATAGTAATTATTAATGTTAAAACCCTAAATATTATATTTATTATATATAAAGACTAACTGTTTTATATTTTATATAAACATATATTTATAGAAATACATATAAAGACTGACTTTAATTTATATTTTCCAAGATTGAACATATATATACATACATATATGCTATGTGAATACACACCACACATACATACACATTATAACATATATATACATATATATATATATATATATATATATATATATAACATATATAGAAAGAGAAAGAATTATCCATAATAATCATTTTTAAAAAGAAAAGCAAAATGCTAGAATAATTTAGGAGCGGGTACTGGTCATACCACTTGAAAATGACTAAATGTCCCTTTTGTCTTTCCCTTGCCAAATTTACTCCTGTGCAAATAATGTAAGCATATGTGATTTGCAGGAGAAATATCCCTGTTTGTACCATAAGACTCCATTTCCAATTCTCCAGAAAGCTATCAACACTGTGAAAACTGGGGACTTATCAGGGAAGTGAGTGCCTTGCCACATTGTGACCTTTCCTTTTTCTCCTCTTATTCTTTTTTCTTTCTTTCTTTTTTTTTTTGATAGAGGACAGCATGTGCATCTCTCCAATCTGATCAACAAGTCTCATATTTTAAACAGTTTTCGATACATTAGTGATAAAGGGAAACTGGCAATCCAAATGTCTAACACTTGAATTCTAGTTTTCCTTCCATTACCTTCATTTGTTATTGTTCTCTGCAGTTATGAAGAGGTCTTTATTCTTTAAAAAATGTCTTATTTTCTAGTGTTAAAGCCATTCTCCTGAGCCATATGTTCATGTTAAGATTGGGGGTATAATCAAAATATCGGTCGCCTGGATAAACACTCTTTCCAAAGAATCAAGCTATTTTGCCCCTTTATTGTGGCTTCACTGTAGGTTGGTATTTTAAAATTCTTTCCTATTAATGCAACTACTCTTCTATACTCTTTGTCTGGAGGATTGCAAATTCCCTCCAAACACTTAGACCTTTTACTTCTCTCCTTTCTCTTCATAATGGAAGGGAAAGTATAAGCTTATTTCAGTTTTCTGTGCTTATGAAATCCTCATTGGTTTCAAAGTCCACTCCTCTATATCAGAATCTTAACCACGTCCTTTTTTTTGAAAGAAAAAAAATCAAAATGTATTCCTCACAAGTTCATCCTGGCTAGTAAACTTATCACTTAAATGAACTGCTATATGCAATTTAAGAGGGACCAAAGAAGGATGGAATATTTTGAAATTTTGTAGTCATGATTAAAGCCTTGGGCTTGAATTAGATCATTCTGGGTTTAGTTCTTGTTCTGCTACTACTGGATGAGAATAAGAGCAAGTCAATTTCCCTCTCCAGTTTCAATTTTCTGATTTCTATGTGGGGGTAGGTGGTGCAGGCGAGAATATTTGACTACTTATGCCTTCCAGCTGAAAAATGAAATTATTTGCTAGAAGTTAGAATTTCAGAGTAAAATAGGCGAGGGAGAGAGAGAAAGACTGTGTGTGAGAGAGAGAGAGACAGAGAGAGAGAGAGTAAGCACTCAATATATGACAAATCCTGTACTAAACACTGGGAATGGGCATAAAATCAAGAAGAAAGACAATGTCTACTGTCAAGAGGTTTACATTTTTTAACCCTTAGCTTTCATCTTAATAACAACTCTAAGACAAGTAAATGGGGTGAAGTGACTTGCCCAGGGTCACACAGCTAGGAGGTATCTGAGGTTCCATTGGAACCCAGGACTTTCCTACTCCAAACTTGACACTCTACTCATTGTGCCATAATGGGAGAAGGAAGGACACAAAAGGTTGCTGAAAAAAAAATGATTTGCAAAGGAGGAGCTGCAAGAGGATATTCAAGTTAGGGCAAAGGTGGAAAAGTCCCTCGTCAGGAGTGGAGCCAGAAGAGAAGTAAGGGAAGCCTGGACTGGCTAATTTCTGAAAAGGAGGTTCCATGCAGGAATTCACCTGATAATGGAAGATGTATTAGGCATCATCTGCCCGGCCTCAGAGGGCAGAATTAGGAGTAACGGGTGCTTTTGCAGACATATTGCTATGGGCTCTTTATAAGGTAATTTTCCTAATCATCAAATTTTTCCAGTTATGGAATTGGCTGACTCAGAAGAGAGATGGTTCATCTTCTTGTGTATTTTATAGCTAGGCTTCTGATCCATTTATGTGATGGAATAGATAGTCCTTGGGATCCCTTCTAAATCTGATACTCTGTATCTGTATTTCTGAGTTTAAATACTATGACTCAAGTTTATAAACCAGGCACTATGCTATTACACATATTATCTCACTTAATCCTCACAACTCTAGGGAGGAGGTATTGTTACTGATCCTCCTTTAGAGATAAGGAAACTGAGGCAAACAGAGGTTCAGTGATTCACCCTGGAATACCCCGATAGTAAGCATCTGAAGCTGGATTTGAACTTGGATTTTCCTCATGTCAGTCAGTGTTGCATTCACTATCCTCTATTCACTGCCCCAGATTGTAAAAATTAAAATTAATGTGCAATAATAAAAACATTATATTTTAGGAGAATTATTAAAGATCATTAGAAAAATGTATAATTGAAAATCTGTTACCCTAAAAATGAAATACATTTCCCAGGAGCCCACTGACTTCCTGTCATTATGTACTTCTTGTAAACAGGGAATAAATTAAGTAGGTAGACCTGCTTGAGCTCTCTTTTCCCTTCCTGTCCCAAGCATGGTAATGGGTTCCAAGGACTCCTAGCTTCTCAGCAGCAGCAATCAGCAACACCAAAAGGATCAGAAACAAGGGCAGCTACCAGGGTTGGGGGCTGGGGGCCAGGGGTCAGGGGCTAGAGCTTGAGGATGAGCAATTGGGATCAAGAAGATCAAGAGCAAATGGCTGGGACAACCCAGGAGGCTGGATCTGCAGCAGTATCAGGAGCAGGAGCAAGAGGAACAGGACCTCAGCAGCAGCAAAGACAGGGGCAGCAGCAAGGAACAAAGATCATGGGCTTAAGTAGATGGGGGAAAGAAGTGGCTTATCTCTTCTCCACCAAGAGTCTGGGGTTAAGTCCCTCAAACTAAAGGGGTGAAAAGCCTTGGAAGGAGAAATGTGGCTTAAAAAATTTATTTAGGCTTTCTTAAAAAATATTTGGGAAGTCTTTTTCTAACTAGTGATTGCCATCAATGTAAAATTAAAATTAATGTGCAATAATGAAAATATTATATTTTAAGAGATTTATTAAAGATCATTAGAAATAAAGGAATAAAAGGGACACAAAATAAAAACCTGTGCCCATGGCTAATTATCCTGTTAAAACCCAGGGCTTACCACAACCATGCTCAGGACAGGTAGGGAAAAGAGAGCACCAGTAGGAGGGGGGGGTGCATTTTAGGGCATTTAATCCCTCTCTACAGGAAGTACATATGTGTAGGAAGTCAGAGGGCTCCTGGGAAATGTAGTTCTTTTTTAGGGTAACATTTTCAATTTTACAAGATCCAGATTGAAGTTGACTATACTTAGAAAATCACAATGCTTTTGTTTTTCTTCAATCTCACTACACAGTTACACAAAGGATTTTGTTGCAATTCTTGAGGTAAATTGCAAACTTCTTTGTTTTGGGGAATTGGGGACATGATACCCAAAGGTCAGATCTTATGTCCCAATGGTAACTTTTCTAGCTGGGATCAAAAGTGTAGGTAGCTACAGATCAGGTTGTAAGTTAAATGAGGAGCCTCTGATTTTTAGATATTCAGTGGTATTCTTCCTATATATCCAAGCTGCTTTCTGGAATTGTTAGAGGTTTGGGGAATGGGACTCCACATCAGAATATGTTTTATTCTTGGCTGACTGCACCTTAAGTCTGAGTCTTAAGCCTGCTAGTTTAAGTTGCTGCCACTGCCTCAGGCTTTTTGATTGCTGCAGATGCTATCATGCATTCTTCTCTCATGGTTCTCTTCCAATAGTTCCTCTGATGCTCTGAGTATAATTATGCTGCCTGGCTGGCTTGGGAGCAGAGTCCATGGCTAACCAGCTTGGGTACTGGGTATAGGCAGGAAAGCTGGACAGAAGTGGCCTCCTGAACACTGGGCAGTGGAGCTGGTGTTATCAGTTCTAGTATTTTCTTTCAGCTCCCCAGCTGATCTTACACTCTCCTTATATAGTGGCACTGAACCAAATTTGGCCAACACTGATCTAGAGAACAATTTGCAGTTATCACGTTGGTTATATCCTGCACTTCTTTACCCCATTTGAAGTTTTCTTGGCCAAGTTGTTGGAGTGGTTTGCCATTTCCTTCTCTAGCTCATTGTACAGATAAAATATAGAGACAAATAGGGTTAAGTGACTTGCCCAGAGTCACAAAGGAAGTGTCCAAGGCCAGATTTAACCCAGAACCTAGCATCTCCATCCCTGGCTCTGAATCCATTGAGTCAAATAGCTCCTTCTGCCATTGAATATTAACACAATGAGATTTTGCCATCTGTCCTTTTGCTGAATGCTTCTATGGGCCTTATCTTCTCCAGTGATAATTTGAGATCAACCTTTGAAACTTGGGATACCTTTTCCCTTTTATGAGATAGTAACCCAGAGAGTGGTTTAAACTTAAAATTAATTTCCCATAGAATAACATTTAGAGTAACAAATAAATAGAATTATAGTCTGGTATCCTCTCTTTGAGGAGAGCAGGGTAGAGCAGCTTAGTCCCCCCAAATTACTTTCCCTTCTTGGCAGAAATCAAAGTTTTCCTTGAGGTATGTAGACAAAGTTCCAACAATATCTGTTGATTATTTAGAGTAACCTCCATAGAGAAAAATCGATGTAGACACATATAGTGCATGAGCAATACACCATACAGCTGGTTGACCTCTAACATTCTGGTATTTTCTGGCTTGGCTCTATATTAACCAGCTCTTTACTCTGCTTCTCGACCCCTAGAACCACTATTTAGCTTTGAAATATCTTGTCTTCATGTATGTTCCGTAGTCAATGACCAAGACTATCACCAAAGGACACTGATTGATTCAAGGAGATAGATAGATAGATAGATAGATAGATAGATAGATAGATAGATGGATGGATGGATGGATAGATAGATATAAAACTTATGCCTGCCTCAATTCAGTTCTAATTGATTGATTCAATGAAGAAGTGTTCTTATCTCACAAAAAAATAATTACTATTAAGAGGATTGGAATAATCAATTGAGACTCAGTGAGCCCTTACAATAGAATTCTAACTAGTGGACCACACTGTCTCCAGGCACTTAATAATGGCTCTTTAATTATTTGTTAAACTGTTGAATAACAGAAATTTGTGAATTAGACAAGAAGTTTAACCCACACATAAAATAAGACTGATTCATAAACTAATATATGGTACTTTCTCTTTGGTGCAAGTATTTTTTCTTCTCAACTATAATTAGTCTATAAATCTCCAAGCACTTGTAAAGCAAATAAAAATGTGGTAGATTCTTGTTTTGATATGTTCACTTCTATTCCCACTCTTATGTTAGCTGGTACTAGATTAGGACTTGAGGAACACACAAATAAATAAAAATAAAATAAAATCCACTGTTAAGCTATTGAGGCAAATATATATATATATATATTTACTGATATCTCTCCATCTATCTATCTATCTATCTATCTATCTATATGTTCATCCATGATTTTATAATGGGTTTGTACACTGTCTTTTGTTTTCCTTAATGAAATAAAATATAAGAACTAAAACTTAACTATTCACTTTATAGTTAAGTTTGGAATTTGCATTGTAGTCAAGATCTTTGGAAAATATTATGGAATCAACAGTCTGGTAATATGCCATATAAATGCGATATGTCCATTTTAAATAACCCAGAGTGATATTTATTTTCATATACACCATAATATATAACCTTAGTGGTCTTTGAAAAAAATTAAAATTTTAGATTTTAGATTTTAGATCCTACATCCTTTTGGGTAAAGTTCCATGTGTTTGGAAAAGCTCTTGAGAAAGAGATCTAATTTTTTCTTTGCTTTTTCTTCCCTCAGAGCATCCAGTAAAAGACTTCTCTCTTCTAACAAAGAGATGTTTACTTTGAAGACACAACACAGCAAATACCAAGTACAAATATTTCCACCATTGCCTCCAAGGCAGACTCTTCCCTGTATTGCTTTGGTTTCTAGGGGAACCCAATCAACTTAACATAGTTCTCACGGAACATTTCATGCCCAGATAAGGCCCTGGATAGGCTTAACATAGTTCCTACATAACCAGTTTCATGTCCAGATAAGGCACTACCTAACTCCTCTCATCTATTCTGAGCCAAGTTCCTTCCATAAATCCTCAGACGTCATTTCTTACTCCTTTAGGTTTCAGTATTAGACTGACTGCACAACCTTGCCTAGACAATGATATCATCGTCTCAATCTCCTAACCACAAGATCAATCCCTTTCACTTAAAATGAAGAAAAAGAAGAACGAAGACCCTTTCACCAACCACATGACCTTGAAAGGTAGAAGGATCCAAGCCATCTCCCCTTGTAATATTGGCTTTATTTTTTGTTTTTGCAGTCAATTTTATGTTTTTCTCGATTATGTCTTCTTAAGGTCCTTTAATCAAACACTCATTTACGGATGTGGAAACTGAGGGCTAACTAGGTCAAGAGCCTTGTCCAAGGTCTTAAAGGTCAATCTTAGAATATGGCAGTCCTGTTTTGATGACTTCTTCAGTAACACTTTTCTTATTATATACCTTGCTTGGCTCCACAGGGGCCAAGGGATTAGGGACAATACAAAGCAATTACAAAGGAAGTGACTTTGTCTTAATGAGAAAAAAATAATAATAAAATACCCTGGCAAATAGGTTCTATCTCACTAGTGGTCTATAAAGAGAGGCTTGATAAACATGAGATGAGATAAGGGAGGAATGAAGAAACATTTATTAACACTTACTATGTTCAAGATACTTTTCCAAGTTCTTTGAAACAGTTATCTCTTTGATATTCATGATAACTTTGGAAGTTACTATTATCCTCATTTTATATTTGGAGAAACTAAGGCAAATACAAGCTTGCTCAAGTCATACAACATACATACATATCTGAGATGAATTTTGAACTCAGGTCTTTAAATTTAGTGCTTTAACCACTACACCAACCACTTAGCTGCTTCTTCATATAGTAAAAGTATCCCTATTTGTTTACACACATTTCTAGAAAGACTCTGAGTGTCTTGGATTCTTAGGATTCTATGACAACAGCATTTAACCAACCACTTATGAGTAAAACTCATCTTAGTCTAACTTTTAAAGATAAGTCAAAATATTTAATTTTTGTGTTTAAAATGCAGGTTAAAGAATATAAAATTAACCTGCTGAATAACATGACTTACACTTCAATATCATGACCAGTTGAGGAAGATAGAAGAACATGGAGAAGGAAAGGGAGAAGCAAAGTTGAGAGAGAAAGGGGGAAAGTGAGAAGTGAAAAAGAGATTAAAAAATCAAGATAATCAGAAGGAAAGAAAAGCTGTCTAAGTCCTGACCCAACAGTCTGCTGAAAGCTCTGTCAACCTTGCTTGGGAGGCTATTGTCTGCTCCTTTAGTTCCATATTTATGTATAAGCTTTACAGGCGAGTTCAGCTAGGTCCCCACCTGTTTCCCATTTGGGTGTTAAACCTCTTTCTCCAGAGTTTTCACCTGCTACTTACCAAATCAATTAACTTATCCCCTGCAATTACCAGTTGTCATGACACTTGCCCTCAATCCACTTACCCCTTGGCTACTTCTGAATCACTGTGTCCATTTTTTGTCAGTTAACCATGGTTTCCTATCATAATGAGCAAGTCTAGCTGAGCCTGGGCCAATTCAGATCATTTTGGGCATTTTGCCCAGAAGGCCCATTTTCTTTCTTTCTTTTTTTTTTAAGGAAGGATGATTCCCTATCACTGGAAGGCTGGAAGAGGGGAATGTGGCACTCCAGAGGCCTGCCTTACTGGCTGAGAAACACTTGAAACAGGATGGCTTGCTGATTATTGGACAATCCTATTATCTAAACAATATATAATCATTACTTTGATGAATTAAATGATGTCTTTGAGAAGTCTGTAAAGTCATTGTTTTTTCCCTCAAGTGTAGGTGTTTGAAAAATAGTATTCTATCACATAATATTAATTTGTGCATCTTGTCTGCCATTCTTGCAATGTGAGCTGCCTCCAGCATCAGGTGTAATGGGGAATAGCCATTTGCTAATCTTCTTTAAGTCTAGCACCTTTTCCATTACTATAAACTATAGGTTCTATCACAGGTGATTTTTAGTCCCTGTTTTGCTCATTTTTATCAGGTCACCTTTCTGAGCAATATTTGGTTCAATAAGATTTCTGAGTCATTGCTGAATAAACCATGATAACCTACAAGTCTTCATTGATACACCTCACCAGCATTTCCTGGTGGTGGAGACAATGGGCTTGTGTATTTACCGCCATCCTCACCCCCATGCCTGGAATGAATGGTCTCCATCTCTCTATCTGATCTCTCCTCTTTGGCTTTTCTGGATTCTTTCAAGACTTGTTTCCTATCATACTTTTTCCAAGACTCAGCTGACATCTCATCTTTTGCTAATATGTTCTTAAGGTTAGTGTTTCCCTCTGAGATTTCCTTCCATTAACCCTGCATGGATTTTGAAATTACATATTTTTTACATGCTGTCTAGAATTTTAAATTCCTTTAGAGTAAGGACTATGGTTTTAGAATTATGTTTGGTACATAGTAAGTACTTTAGAAATGTTTGTTGGCTGATTTAAGGATATCAAAGCTTAGCAAATGAAGAATTAACTCCTTTCTGTCTTTAATTTCTGACATATGAGGATTAGATAAAGGAATTCTGATGTTTGGCCTAAAAAACACTAAGGTTCTTAGATATACATAGCACATTTCACTCAGGTGTACAACCAGGTAATTTAAAAATACACATAGGCAATATTTATTCATGTTTAACAATAAAGGATATTTCTATTCAAAAAGTAACTGAAACTTCACTAAAATAATTTTCTAAACCAGAATCTAGATTTGCTGTAAAGATTACCTTCACAAAGTATTTCTTCTTTCCTTTGTCCATGGAGAACTCTTAAATCTTCTATTTAAGGAAAATGCTCAGGCCAGTCACCTCATCATTTCATACTTGCTTGTTTTATCCAGACTTTATTATCTCCAGAAATGAATTATACTGAAAGGTTATATCAACTCTGAAATTCTCATCTTTTTAGTACCCTTTGCTTCTGAAGTCTCTCCTTCCCTGAAATTGGAGAGAGTAGAAGGTGGACAGTGAATAATTCTTTAAGATCTTCCATTTAAGGAAGACTTATCACTTCCCATCCTCTAGGGAGGTCCTCATTGTGCCCTTGAGATACTATACTACTGTATTCAGCTTCTATTTATGCATTGTTTTCCCCTTTACCTTTAGAAGTTTTATAAGGACAGTGATTGTCTTTTGTATTTTTTCTGTATGCCTACTGCCTGAATATGAACTAAATGCTTAAAATGCTTTTTGACCATTATTGATTGACTTTAAAAAAAAACAATCATCCCTCTTTTTATCTCAGTTCACTTATCATGGCTTCATTGTTTTGTAGGTTTTTAAAAAATATCTCATTCTGTATCGTGGATTTTTCACTATATCACAGGATTTTGTGGATGAATAATGTACTATACATAGTGGAAATGCCACTACCACTTGAGAAAGTTTGCCAAGGTGAGATTGTACATGACTGAGTTCAAAGAAGGCGTTTCTGTATTGGCTAATAGAATGAAAGGTGACCAACCACAGTGCTGTGTTCTGTTTTCTGGGGGCTGATTGGATCAGTGTTTATAAGAGTATGGGAAAGGTTAAAAAGAGTGTGGAAAAAGTTTGTAGGAGAGTGGAAAAGGTTTATAAAGCCTTTATATATATATATATATATATATATATATATATATATATATATAATAAAATAAATATAACACTGCTACTTCATGGATTTGCATCTATCATGGTGGTCTCTGGAACATAACTCCAGTGATAGGTGAGGGATCACTATATATAACAACTTTTCCTGCCATATATTCTTATATTATATATATATATATATACATATCTATGTATATATTCCTTTTGGATACTATATCATGAAAAGCTAGGAGTAGTATTTAAAAACAGATAACTAGAAATGCATCCTTCAAAACTTAAAATTTTAATTTTTCTCCCTTTCATGACTATACCAATGTCATCCCCAAGGTCAGATTGCTGAGCCATGGAAACAAAGTAGCTACAGGAGTCAAGTCAAAAGAGGGTCGCCTCATTAATTTTTTAAATTTGCTCTGGAACGCTAGTTCATTTTAGTTAAGAAAACTGAGGTAAACAGAGTTAAATGCTTTGATACTTGGTGATATGACTACTAAGCAACTAAGGTTATATTTGAAGACATGTCTCCCTGACTCTGGGCTCAGTGTTTTACCCAATGAACCATCTAGCCACTCCAAATTACTGTAATTCTGTGAAGTTCTATCCTGAGAAGGAAGAATTAGTTATGTTTCTTTGATCCTACCAGGCAGAACTAGGAACAGTGGGTGAGAGATGTAGAGAAACAGATTTTGAATACTACTATAAGGAAAATAAAACAAAACAAAAATGTCTTAAAAATTGGAACTAAGTTAAAATAGAATTGACTGATTTGGAAGTAGTGTGTCCCTGTCTTTGAAGAAACAAAGTCTAGGTAATCATTTGTCAATTATGGGAATCTTTTGAGTAGATAACTTAAGTGTTTTTTTCCAGCTATAAAATATTGTAATTCTAAAATTAATAAAGATAAGCCATTTATTTGACCTTAATCCAATGACAGTTTTGACAAATTATTCAATGAGTTTTAATGATTATTTCTCAAAGTTCTCAAATAATGAATGACATTAATTTTGCATTTCAAAAATATGGGTTTATAAAAAATTGCATTGTCATTTGCTACTTTATTTCCATGTTGTCTCCTCTTTACAAATCTGCTTCAAGCTGAGCTCTCTTGATTTGCATTAGTTAAATTATTTAACTGAATTAGTATTTTTCTAATAGAAGTTCATTATTATGCTAAAGTTTGAAGACCTGGAAAAAATGAGTCTCTTTAAATATCTAGGTTACTAGTTTTAAACCACTATCCATTATTTTTGACTCTCCTTTTACACATCCTTTTGTGGCTTAGATTGTTTGAAAATTAGTAAATCTGTAAAGTTCCTTCCCAAGTGAGATTCAGTGAAGCATTTTTATTGTTGTGGATCCCCAAAGTTCCTTTTAACCCTGTATTTTAAATAACATAAAAGCCCAAATCTCAACTCCATTTGATGTTGGTTAATTACCTGCAATGAACCTGTTTGAAGAGCATGATAAACCACCATTCTCAAAATTAAATGGATCAGTTTCCACTGGTTAGAATATTGAACCCTTTACCAGATTAAAGCCAAAAAATTAATTCTTAACTTGCACACCAAACGTTTCACACTTCTATTATATGATTGCTTTTTTACTACTAGCTACTCTATACATGAAACACACGCGCACACACACACACACACACACACACACACACACACACACATACATCGTTTATCGTAATAGCAGACTGTAACAAATTTATACTGGCTCTCCCATTCCAAGGAAAACGAAATTCAAAGTTAATTCAAGGACATTTTGTGAGTTGCCCTTAACAAACAGATACTGCAATTGTTGCAGAGGGAAATTAGTTCATGAAGGAGGGCAGCGTAGTACAGCTTGGGCATTCTTGCAGGAATTCTTAAATTCTTTTGGAGAGAAGATTCCTTTAAGGAAGAGGCGATTGATTCTCTGCAGTTTGTTTTCAATGTAGGTGACCTTAAATATGTTAGATGTCACTCTTTAAAGCTATGCATGTTGCAGCATATTTAATATTTTTGAAAAGCTTATTGTTATTGCTAGACATGTGGTGGATTGAACTCAGTGTCCTCTTCTCCACTAGAAAACCTCTAACTTCTTAGGCATTAAGCATGACAAGACCACCTGCTCTTCTCTCCATATTTATCGTCTCCTTAATGAAAATGAATAATGACAATCATGTACTGCATTGTATTGTGCAAAGCTTTCCCCTCCCATTCCCAAGTCCAACATGTCAAAAATCCAGCTTGGATGGAGATGACCATGGACATAAATTATTTAATATGGTAGGCAGGAATGAGATAGCACTTTATTGGGCATCACTCATAACATCTGTTATCTGGGATTATTAACTTATGACTTTTATCTCTAAATGCCTGAGATAGTTAACTATTAACTTTGGTTTTATAATATGATCCCTACAGCAGTTTTCCCTGCTGATGAAGGCAGACAACCTGGATGTATATTTGCTTCATTTATCTTAGGGCCAGTATTTCTTGACTGGTCAAAATAGATTCACTTAATGTCAGCCAAACAAAAATACAAAAACAACCTTTAAGAGAACCAGTTGCTGATTTACACAAACCTGTGTATATGTACCCATGTATATTTATGAGTGATATAAGAATGATTTGTATCAAGTAAGAGAACTTTTAATTTATTTTTAAAGATATTCTATTTTCCCAATTACATATAATAACAATTTTCAGCATATGTTTTCTGAAATTATAAAATCCAAATCATCTCCTTCTCTCTTTCCTCCAAGATATGGTAAGCAATTTAATCTGGGTTATACATGCATTATCATGCAAAATATACTTCCATATTGGTCACTGTGGTAAGAAAATACTCATATAAAACCAGAATGCCTAAATTAAAGCAGATAAACTAAAGTGAAAAATAATATACTTTGAACTGCATTGATTCCATCAGTTCTTTGAAAGTTGATAGCATTCTTTGTCCTAAGTCCTTTCCAATTAAGATAACTTTTAAAAGATTCCCTGTTCCTTTTTTTTTTAATCTGGGATAAGATAGACCAAAAGTAAGGAGGGACCTTCCTGAAATATCATCAAGCTCATTTTTTTACACATGAAGAAACTGAGGCCATAGAGGTTGTATTACTTGCCTGATATCTCACAGTCAGTATTGGCAAGATCGGTTTTGAAATCTAAGTCCTTTTAGTTCAATATTAGCATTATGTCCATTAAACCACCAGGTTTCCAGATATGTCCAGTAGAAGAAAATAGGCTCAGGCATTTTCTCAAACAGTGATTTTTTTTTTCTTCTAAGCAATTAAAAAAAAAAAGAAAGTGATGGCAGAATTTTTGATTACACAAGAAATCATGTTGGTATTCTTTAATCTATAGCTAGGTGGCAGAGCACTGTACTTGGAATGAGGAACACTCATCTTCATGAGTTCAAATCTCCCCTCAGACCTTGGGAAAGTCACATAACTGTTTCCCTCAGTTTATCATCTATTAGATGAGTAGGGGAAGTAAAAGGCAAACCACTCCAGTATCTTTGCCAAAAAACCCATGGGGTGGGGGGTCATGAAGAGTCAGACAAAACTGAAAATGTTGGAACAAACACAATAGTCTGTTCACATCTTCTCATCCTAAAGAAAGATTTAGAGTTAATTATGAAAAAATAAGAGGATTTACAAATTTGAGACAAAAGGATACTCAATAATGGCTGTTGCCTATGAGGACACAGATGCCTCTCCTGAAGCCAAATGATATAGCACTGCTAAATCTGTACTATTCATCTCAACGTTATGAGTTACAGGATGCCAAACTGCATACCGAATTGCCAGTAGCTGCCATAACTCATAATTCCTGACTTTGAATCTGTCATCTGTACATCACTTCTACCCTGAGCTGTTACTTAAGAGCTGGACAATAATTTGAACTGATCCTGAATGGCAGTATAGTACAATGGAGAGAGGCAGTACCCCTGGAATAGGTGAGTTGAGTTTCAAAACCTTCCTCTGACAATTACTATCTCTGTCACCTTCAGCAAATCACCTGATTTCCCTGGGTTTCAGTGTCAGCTATGTTCAACTCATTTTTGCCATGTTAGAGCACATTTCTGCTCATGTGAGCCTGTCTGATGAAAATACCTTTTTATATTTTATTGTAAATGGGCTGGGTAGGGATGTCCTCTTGGCATTGTGTTTATTCTCTGATTTGTACATCTGTTGTTGTTCTTTACTACTTACTATAATAATAAATATAGCTTAGTACATTGAAAAAAAAAGAATCTGTGAAATAAGAGGGGTAAGGTTAGGACAGAGCTGTGAAGACTCTTGTAGCTCTTGATTAATTATACTCTTCATTGTCTTTGGTTCAGACTCACATCTATGCCTGACAAGCCTCCTTCTCTTAATCTTTTGGACATTGGTTGATTTCTGGACATTCTGAACTATTGTTCTGTTACTGGTAAATCATTGCCTCTTGAATTCTACTATTACTGTGTGGTTCATAGATCCAGGACTCTAAGGTATAGTGGCCTTTTGACCATAATACTCTTATTTTACAGATAAAGATATTAATACTGTAGGGAAGTTAGTAACCTATCCAATTACCCATTTGTATTATTGGTAGACACCATTGGAATCCAAGTCCCAGTGTTCCTTCCACTATATCGTAGTTTCCTCATAGGCTCTTATATCTACTCTTACTGCCATTGAGGCTAAACCTGACAAAAAGGATATTTATCAGGCATGCCCTCACCCTCATCATACAACTTTACTAGATTTATTCTATCCCTGAATATAACAGAATGAATCCATTCTTTCCAAATAGGTATGAAACACCAGTCCTATGCTAGGGGACAAGGGGAAAGGAAAGATAAATAAGATGTAATTTTTGTCCCCACAAATAAATCAAAATCTTGTAGGAAGAGGAATTTGCATAAGCATACAAAAATCATACTACTGATAAGGAAATATGTATACATATGTATATATATATATATATATATATGAGAGACATACATATATATCATCTATCTATCTATAGAGGGAGAGAGAATGAGTATGCTAGGGACATAAGGGACAAGTTTTAAATTAAATATTATGAGTGTCCATAGAAGGCATAGATCATTTCAAAGTAGGGAAATCAGGAATAGCTTTAGTGAAGTAGTAGCATTTTATTTGATGAATTAGGTTTCAAGAAACATTGATGTTTCTTTTTGTAAAACCACCTTCTCTATTCAGCGCTTTGTACTTATTGCTTATGTTTATTCTGTATATTCTACTAGTCAGGGATCAGGAACCAAAGCTTGACAGGTCTCTGAGAGGGAGGGAACAGATAAATACAAGCACCACTTCCTCTCCCAGGCAGAGCTGCCCCAGAGAAGGTGAAGTTGGATCAATGTCCAAAGTTGAAAGGTACAGAGGAAATGCCCTTCAGTCCCTGGTTTCTCTTTTCTTCCCTGGATGGATATTATCTTGATCCCCTTAGACAGTTGAAGAATGAGATGTTCAATTCTTCTAAATTAATGAGGTCTATTTATTATTTGGAGGTTTAGGAATGGTAGGTTTAGGGAAGAGGGAAAAAGGGAAATCCCTATTTCTATTTTGAACCTAAATTCCCTTCAGGGATTGAGGCCTCAGGTCTGGGGACCTGAGACCCTGAGGACATTGTGGAGTCAGGCAGGTGTAATTTCCTAATATAGAGAGATACAGCTTTTGAAGATATTAATGGAATTAATTAATTAATTAATGGAATTAATAACTGTCTGGGTGGTAGTCTCTTGTCTTCTCCAAGGGGAAATCTATCTACCACTATTAAGGAAAGATGGCTAATATGAGTTCTTCAGATCAATGAGGGATTATAGCAGGTTAAACTCAGTGAGATGATCTCCCTTTCAGTTCAAAAGGGATAAGAACTCCTTTCCAACTGTCCATCTGCTTTTCTTGGCTGGAGGTTCCAGACCCATCCCCCATTGTCTGGAGGAAGGAAATTTTAATTTCCTTTCTGCATGAGATTTCCTTGTAAATCAAGCCCTTGCAGTGTAGTCCATACCTCTCTCATCCATGTTATACACCTTTTGTGAAGACAATTCCCCTGGCCATTGGCACGTGGAATGTACACATACTAATGGATAACAGGAAATCCAGTAGACCTGAAAGACTAATAGCTCTTATTGAAAGAGAACTCAGCAAGAATGACAAGCAAATAACAGCTCTGTGTGAAACAAGGATGACAAATGAAGCTCAGCTTACCAACGTTGGAAGTGGATTCATGTTTTTCTGGAGTGGTTGCAGCAGTGAGGAGGGCCATGAAGCTACCACAGGTTTCTCAATCACATCTGATATAGTCAGGAAACTTGTGTGCATTGAATAGACCATGTCCTTATAAAGAGAAGAGATAGACAGGATGTGAAAATGATGAAGGTGATGTGTGGGCTGGTTCATAGATTTTTAGACTAGTCCCCTTCAACCTCAACATTTACATTCAACTAAAGCAGTGACACCCAGGCAAGAAAAGTACTAGAAGATTTAACGTTAGTTGATTAACTTGCATAAGGCAAGTGCTGACATGGAGGTCAGAAAAAAAGCAATACCTTGATACTCTAAAGGTTTCTTTGAAGAACTTTGGTATTGACTATGGGACTTGGGAGACTGACCCAGGTGCTGTGCTCTATGAGCAAAGTAGAGTTGCAGATGCTCAAAAGAAACATAAAATGTACAAATTAGAGACATCTCCATATGAAATGTTCATATGCGCTTTTGGGAGACTTCTGAATTTTTATTGATTTGATCACCCAGTCAAATATTAACCCCTGACATAATACTGTCATTTTGGTATTCTTTGAATACAAAAGATAACACTACCCTATGAACATAAAAATATACTTTTAGTAGAATTTTTAAATCATTCTTTGTATTTATTTCCCCAGTACCTAACAAAATATCTGATGCATCATGTGTACTTAAGAAATGTTTGGAATGGGGAAGCCTTATATACATACACTCACCTGATCTCTTTCAAATTACTCCCCCCAAAAAACTATGAAATAAGAAATACCTCAGAATTAATTCTGGAATAGCATAATCCATGAAAAAATTGAGTAAAATATTTTTTCTTCCCAAAACAACTTAGAAGGTTGGCATGAAAAAACCTCTGTACTCTCCACCATTGCAACAGGACTTGGAGGCAGCTGAAAAAAGCAGTAAAGGCTTCCTAAAATCTCATCCATAGATTGTAAGAGGTAGTGATTGAGCAACTGCTCAGAAAGGGATTATAAGAGTCCTTTTGCTAGTTTTGGGTGCAAGATTCTTATCACATTGAGCACATTTAGATCCAGGTTTCAATCTGGGGTCATTGTCTTAGGGGGAGAAGAAGCACCAGTAAGTACCAGTAGTACTTGTGACAGTAGGGAAGTAGGGCTCTGGTAACAACAGTTCCAGGATGGTCAAGAGTGCTTGGGGTTGCTCACAAACAAGGGCATGGGCTGAATGCATTAAACACACCTCTCCTTAGATGATACCACCTTGGAACATCTAAAAACTTATAGCCCCCCAGAGCTAGCTGTGAAGACAGATGCACAAAGAACCTGCACCACAAAACAGTGTTCCCTTCACCACAAAAACAAAGCCCAAATTTAAAAGGATTTTTTTTAAGTTAAGAGAAAGAGAAAGCCTGGAAAGTGAGCAAAAAAATAAATAAATAAATTGAATATGGAAATTTATTTTGGTGACACAAAACACAAACTCTGAAGAAGACAACAAAGTCACTATTGCTACATCCAAAGCTTCCATGAAAAATACGAATATCTCAAATCCAAAAGAGAATTAATTGAAGAGTTCAGAAAAGGTTTTAAAAATCAAATTGAAAAGTAGAAAAAATTGGAAAAAGAAATGAGATTAATACAGGAAAATAATGAAAAAGATTCACCACATTGCTAAAGGGGGAATGCACACATACATACACATAAACCATTTGAAGAAATTAATACTTTAAAAAACAATAGACCAATTGGAAAAAGAGGAACGAAAATTCACTAAAGAGAAATTCTAGAAAGGAAGAGTTGGCCATGTGGAGAGAAAAGGTACAGGAAAAGAATGCTTTAAAAAGTAAAATCAACCAAATGTAAAAGGAAATACAAAAGTTCATTCAAGAAAATATTGCCTTAAAAATTAAAAGTAGACAAGTTGAAACTAATGACTACATGAAACATCAAGAAACACTCAAAGTCAAAAGAATGGAAAAAAATAGAAAAAAAAGTGAAATATCACTTTCCAAAACCAACTGATCAGGAAAATATCTTCAGGAGAGATTATCTAAGAATTATTGGGGTCTATTTGAAAGCCATGTTCATAAAGAGTTTAGATATGATTTTTCAAGAAATTATCAGGCAGCTGAGTGACTCAGTGGTTTGAAAGCCAGGCCTAGAGATAGAAAGTCCATGGCTTAAATCTAGCCTCAGGCATTTCCTAGCTATGTGACCCTGGGCAAGTCACTTAACCTCCATTGCCTAGCCCTTACCACTCTTCTGCCTTAGGAAAAATACTTCTAAGACAGAAAGTAAGGATTTAAAAAATAAATTATGAAAGAAAATTGACTTATTTTCTAGTCTTAGAGGGCATAATATAAGGGGAAAGAATCCACCAATCACCTCCTGAAAGACATCCCAAAAGGATAACTCCAGGAATATTAGAGTCAAATTTCAGAATTCCCAGGTTAAGAAGAAAATATTGGAAGTAGTCAAAAAGAAACAATTCAAATATTGTGGTACCATAGTTAGGATAACACAGGATCTAGCAGCATCTACATTAAAGATTTAGAGAATCTGGAATATGATATTCCATAAGACAAAGGAACCAGGATTTTAACCAAAAACCTAGCAACCTAGATTAACCTAATTTAGCAAAACTAATCATAATTCTTCACAGGAAAAAAATGGATATTTGTTGAAACAGAGGATTTTCAAACATTCCTGATGAAAAGACTAGAGATGAATTGAAAGTTTGACTTTCAAATCAAGACTCAAGAGAGGCATAAAAAAGTAAAAAGGAAAGAGAAATCAAAAAGATATTGAAGTTCAACTATGTGCATACCTACATAGGAAGATGATTCTTGTAACTCCTAAGAATGTTATCAGTATTGGGGCAGGTAATAGGAGTATATATAGACCTAAGGCAATGGTGTCAGTTGAGTATGATGGTAAAAATATTTAGAAGTGAGACAGAGGATTGCTTTGGTAGAAGGGAGAAGGTTGAAATAGATTGGACTAAATAATCTCATATAAAAGAGCCCTGAAAGAGCTTTTACATAGGAAAGTAGGAGAGAGGTGGAGGGGGAGAACTTAAACCTTATTCTCATAGAAATTGGCTCATTGCAAGAAGAACATACACAATTAATTGGGTTTAGAAATCTATCTTACCCTTCAGGAAAGTAGGAGGAGAAGGGGTTAAGAAAAGGAGTGGGATGGACTGATAAAAAGAGGGCAAATTGGGAGAGTTGATGCTCAAAAGCTAAACAAGGTGAGCATGAACAGAGAGAGAGAGAGAAAAGGATAACAAGGTGGGGGGAAGAGGATGGAGAGTAATACACAGTAAGCATAGTTTTGCAAAAATTTTTAGAAGTCTCTAATAAAAGCCTTATTTCTAAAATAAATAGAGAAATGAGTCAAATGTATAAGAATACAAATCATTCCCCAATAGATAAATGGTTAAAAGATAGAAATTCAGTTCTCAAAGTAAATAAAACTCTGTCTTGTCATGCAAATGATCTAAATCACTATTAAGTAGATAAATTCAAATTAAAACAACTCTGAGATATAACCCCACACCTATTAGATTGGCTATTATGATGGAAAAGGAAAATAAAAGTCTTGGAGGAGATTTGGGAAAGCTGGTACTGTTAAGGACTATTAGGGAAATTATACACTGACACATAATTCTGTTAATCAGTTTGGATCTATGATCAAAGGGTTACAAAACAATTCATATCCTTTGACCCAGCAATACAATAACTACATTTTTAACCTGAAGAAAAAGAAAAAAGGGGGGGGGGACCGATTTGTACAAAAATACTTAGAGCAGCTCTTTTTGAGTGGACAAAGAATTGGAAAATGAGGGGATACTCATCATTTAGAGAATGGCTGAGTAAGTTATAGTATGTGAATGTAAAGGAATACTCTTGTGCTGTAAGAAGTGACAAGCAGGAAGAGCTTAGAAAAATCTGAAAGCATTTAAACAAACTGAAGAAGAGTGAAGTAAGCAAAAGCAGGAGAACATTATACACAATGACAGCAGATGAGGAACAGCTATGAATAACATCGTTATTCTGAGCAGTACAATGGCCCCCCCAAATCCCAAAGGACTCAAGATAAAAAATGCCATTTCCTTCCAGAAAAAAAGAACTGATGGAATCTGAATCCAGGACAAAGGAAACTTTTTGCACTTTCTTAATTTTTTTTTTTGAGATCCTTTCTATGAAAGGATTAATAGGGGAAAATCTTTTACCTGATAGCACATTTAAATATATTTCTGATTTCTTACCATCTCAATTTGGTGGGGGGTGTGAGGGAAGGAGAGAATTTGAGACTCAAATTCTTTTTAAAATGATAGAAATATTTTTCTATGTAAGGATAAAATAAAATAGAATAAAATAAAATAAATATTTGTTGATTGATTGTTGGGGAGTCTATTTTAGTATGACATGGTATTTTAGCACTCTAAGAAGATATAACAAGGCAGGAAAACATCAGCTTGTTCTGAGAAATGGGAGCAATCTAGCTTGGCAAGGTATGTGATTGTCAGACTATGGTTGGTTTTGAAGAACTAGACAGGGAGTTAGGATGTAAGTTAAAAAATATAGATATGATTTTTAGGTCTTACATATATGATCTATGTGACTAGAGACACGTATCTAAGTTTCCTTTCAAACAGAAAAGAAATGACTTGGAATTTCCATTTCACACAAGTATTGTTGGGAAATGGCTTAAATAAAAACAGGTGGCAGCTGGATAGCTCAGTGGATTGAGAACCAGGCCTAGACCCCCATTGCCTAACCCTTACCACTCTTCTGCCTTGGAGCCAATTACACGGTATTGACTCCAAGACTGAAGGTAAGGGTTTAAAAAAAAACAAAAACCTTAAAGGGTTACATACATTATCAGAATGGAGACAACCTAGAGATCTTTAAGTCAAATTTCACTGACTCGGTTTCCCCTTTTGAAAAATGATGATATTTGTATCATAAGGTTTTATAAAAAGTATTTT
The DNA here is from genome assembly GCF_027887165.1 of Monodelphis domestica. Lineage (NCBI taxonomy): Eukaryota > Metazoa > Chordata > Mammalia > Didelphimorphia > Didelphidae > Monodelphis > Monodelphis domestica. Next base: position 471,750,745 of record NC_077228.1, read on the forward strand.
TAGACTTTAAAGCTTTATTTAATTGTGAGTTTTTAATTATTGCCTCAGGGTTATAGTGAAGATCAAATGAGATAATATATGTGAAAGCAGTATAGATTTTTTTAAAAATGTGTTCAATTAACAAAATCAATTTTATCTCTTTCCTACCCACTTCCTCTGCTACTGAAAAATGGGAAGAATAGCAAAACCTTTATAACAAAACATAGTCAAGAAAAAAAATATTCTCATATTTAGTATATCCAATTCTCTATCTACTTTGAGTCTAGTCATTCTGGAAAACAATTCAGAGCATGTATAAGTGCTTACTAAGGTATGCATGCCCTTTGACTTAGTGATAGATGCCACCAAGAAGAATTTTAGAAATTATAAATCATTCTAGAAATATATATTCATAGGGTTAAGGTAAAAGATGCCATATAGCCCAAAACAGCTGCTCTTTGGATATTGATCATTTGCATATAAAGTCAGAAGTCTAGAGCTCCCTGGCATATGCCAAATTGGGGGTGGGGTGGGAGGATGGAGAGGAAGCATAAAATAAATGATCACCACAGCCTTCCAAATTATTTCCATAAGGCAAAAAATATTTTTAATTAGCATCCAAGTCAATGAAGTATGCAATAAGAGAAATGAATAAATGTAGAATGTAAACAAAAAGTGTTATGGGACTCTAGATTTGAGGTCCTTGCAAGAAAGAAAGTGATTATATATCTTATGTTCATAGATATATAATCACACACAAACACATACATGTTTATTTGATGTTTCACTTTTTAAAAGTCTGATGTTCTCAAACACATGCTTTGTGGAGGAAAAATTACATATTTAGTAAAGGTCAGAAACCTGTTTTGTGCTGAATAACATTAAGGTAGTTAAACAATGCCTCTTGTGCCCTTGAGTATTATTGGTTAGAATTAGTAGGAAGTGGAGAAGAGAACTAATGGAATGTTTCTCCAGTGCAGGGGGTGTGAGAAAGGAAAACAGAGAGAAGAAGATAGAGAGGATAGAGAAAGTAAAGAGGAAAAGAAGGAATGGAGGGAGGAAGCCAAGGGAAAAGAAAAGGCAAGCAAACAAGAAAGAAGAAAAGAGAAGGAAGGAAAGAGGAGAAGAAAAAGAAAAGGAGGAAAGGAGAGGGTGAAAGAAAAAGGAAGAAAAGGAAAGAGCATGAAGTAGGGAGGGAAGGAAGAAAACAGTGAGGGGGAAAAGGAGAGTAAGAGGGAAAGAAAGAGAAGTAAGAAGTAAAGAGTGAAGAGAGATAGGAAAGAACTAGAAGAGAGGGAAGAAAGGAGAGAATGAAGAGGAAGCAACCAAACTGCTCACTACAATACCTGTGCCATATCCTCATGGATAGCTTCGTCAAATGTCTATATTTAATTAAAAACTGTATGGCTTATAGTAGCTGGCTAAGGATTAAAGATTTGCCTATTTATTTAATACAGTAATGTCATTTTCATCACATGCTTTTAAATTGCATATTTTCATCAAATCCTTAATGATCTCTTGCAAAAATGGTATTTAGGGAAAAGATTCTCAGATCTTTTGTTTATTTTTTGGCTCATTTGAAGGTCAGAACCAGAAAATATGATTACATAAGGAAGAGTGTTGTTGCTGATGTAGGAAACTTAACCAGAAGAGTAATGCACTCCTAAGGAAAAGGGTTTTCATTAAAATGAGATTAAAAAAAGAAAAACAAAACCCTTTATATACATCAACTCTAATTAGGAGGAAGATATTGAAATGGGCTTTCAGTATTTATAGTGAGAGTTGTCCTATATTACTAGCTGACATCTAACCATACAATATTATTTGACTATTGTCTGTATGTTGATGCCTCACAAAGGGTTTGTTCTCTGCATGCCGAACAGTGCCAATTAGGATCCACCAAATTAATTTGATTCATTATATAGATTGTGTTGTTCTGTGGATGGAAAAAAACAATCCACCTTCCCTTCCTTCCTTCCTTCTTTCCTTCCTTCCTTCCTTCCTACACTCCTTCCTATTCACATTCCTTCCATTCCTGCTCATTCTCCATTCCTTAATTCCTGAGTACCCTATTATTTGAGACACTGAGTAAGCTGACCTGGCCCATTGGCCCCTTACACAAAGGGTTTCCTTTTAGGGCAAGGTTAAACTACCAATGTTTTCCAGAACTCTAATATCATTCAGGTTGGGGTAGCAGGTTTAGAGTAAATGTAAAGTGAGTATATTCATAAAAATATATTTTTACTTCTTGTAATGCTATAAATTATGTCGTCAGTCAATATAGAGAAAAGATTAGAAACTAAATTTATTATATACTTAGTCTTTAAGAAATGACTGGCATTCTTGAGTTTGTTCAAAGGGAAAACATTCCTTCTCAGCCCTGATAACTAGTTGGAACTATTTGAATCTCTGATTCAAACGCAGATATAGACACAGATGCAGACACATACAAACGAAAGAGAAACTGAAAGAAGAATCTGACAGTGAACAGATAAAAAGCTCAGATCAGATGTTTAGCCTTCCTATAATATGGGACAAGAGAACTCTAATTGAAGTTATTAATTACATTCAAGTCTTAAAGTACAATTTTATTAGTATTTTTTTTTGTTTTTTATGTCTCCACTATTCTCCTTTTACCTCCCCAGAGAGCCCAGTCTTATAGCAAAGATTTAAAGAGAAGAGGAAACATTCACTAAACCTCTTAATATGACATTATAGGAAGACTTGTAGATGCTCTCCCATTTATGCAAAGAAGTTGAAGGGGAGGGATGAATGATTTCTCATAGCTCTTGTTTGTGGCTAAGCAAAGCTTATTCCTCATCATTTTTGTTTATTCATTTAGATTGTTTCTCTGGTTGTTCTACCCACTTACTTTTTTTGTAAGTCACTGTGTTTGTGGGACTTAAGTACTACTTATTTTATTTTGTATCAGTCTACATAAATATTTTCATGCTTCTTTAAATTTTTCATATGCATGAAGTCATATAGCATAGTTATGTTACATTCGTGTATCAAAATTTTTTCTAGCTCAAATTAAAATTAGACAGAGAATAGTTTCCCTAAAAGATCTGCCCTTGCCCCCATTTCCCTTTTCTGTGCTTGTCTAGAAGAAAATAATGTAGGATAGTCTGTTCATTTTTTTTACCTAAATGATTCCTTTATTCTCTTGGGTTTTTCTACCTCAACATAAAGAGGCCACGGGTTAGCTAGAGATAAATAGCAATGTAAATGAGAGCAGAAAGCGAACCCTCTGTCTGAATGTTTGGGATTTTCTAACTTACCAGAGCTTTAGAATGATTGTTATTTAATTAATAGCTTTTTCACAGATATGAATTCCATAAAATATAGAAAGGTACCAAGTAGACCTGAGAGCCATTATATTTGCCCTATTAGTGAGCTAATTTTTGTAATAAGGTAAGGATGATTAAATCTTCTGAGAGAAAGAAGAAAGGGAAAAAAAATCAGTGACTAGAATAAGGAACCAGCCCTTTGCTAGAGTTGTCTCAGAAGAGGTAACTGTTAAATTTTCTGTGTAAATATATCTTAGAATTAGGCAAAAGCTATAAACCAGTTTGATATATTGTTTTGTTGATTGGTAGAGAAAACATTAATAATACACATTTGAATTTAAAACTTTAGCCAACATTTTTGGAGAGTTGGCTGTTAAAATTTCCCAACACATCCTTGAATAGATTAAACCACCCCTAGGAAAGGAAGTAGGAAAGACCTTGGAAGGTTTTATCTCTCTCCCCTCACCCCTATAAGGCAGGGAAAATGGGGATTAAAGGACCAAGTCCTGGCCTGTTAATTACTCAATTAAGACTTTTAATGTTATTATTATTAAACAAGAATACACATTTCTAACAGATAGACTGCTGGTTGGCAGCTATCTTCTCTGGGAAGACATGTTCCATTGCTTCTACAGAAATGGAATCTTTTAATATGTTTTTAAAATGAGATTCAGATGGAAATAATCTGAAGATTTTATTGTCCATCTACCATTTTTTATATTTGATATTCTCAAGATTGTGGTGGAAGAAACCTGGTTACTTACAGTTTTAGGGAATAAGATATGGAAAAAATTAAAACTTTACTTTGTTCATAAATATAGATCATAGAATAAAACCTTTCAGTGAGGCAAACAGGCCCTGACTTCAATTCATTTCCCATAGTTAGGTATAGAGAAAACCAAAGTCAAAATTCACAACTCTTTAGCCACTAATCTTGGCCACAGTTTGTTGTGTTCTGAAGGAGTGAATCATCTATATAGAAGTGAAAGTTAAAACTTTTGGCACTAATGAGATTACCAAGAAAATACAAATGGAGAAGAAAAGCACCAATTTGTAGTTAAGGAGAATTGGGTAGATGAACAGAGGACAAGGAATAGTGAATGAGGAAACAACAATGTCAGAAAAACCTAATAAGAGTATCTGACAGAACAGAATAATCAATAACATTAAATGAAACAAGTTGAAAAAGGAATGAATTTGAGAAAATTCCATCTGATTTGATAATTAAGAGGGGAATTTTAATTTTGGAGAGAGAAGATACAGTTGTGTGATGGGTTTTGTACTAGATTAAGAAAGCATCATGGAATGAGTGGGAAGAGAGGAAGTAGAGACAAGAAGCATTGACAACATTTTCAGTGAATTGGGCTGAAAGGGATGGGATGTGGGATTATAGTTTTATAGTATGATAGAATCATTTAAAATTGATTCAAAGATAGGAGAAGCTTGGGATTGTTTGAAGGTAATAGAAAAGGAACTAGTTGATAGGGAGAGGTTGAAATTTTGAGGGAAGGATATACAGGATGCAATCTTCTGAATAAGACAGAATGGGATAAAGTCAAATGGACATGTAGGTAAGTTGAATTTGGTTGGGAGAAGGGCTACTTCTTTATCAGAGACTGGGAGAGGAGACCATAGAGTGGTAAAAAATAGCAAGTAGTTTTGAAACTGGAAGGTGGAAGGGTCCATTTTAAAAGGCCCTCAATTCTTTAGAGGAAAAAAAAAGAAGAGGAAAGGTCCTCAACTGAGAGACAGCAGTGGGTTTTGACACATTCAGGATAGAAGTTTAGTAGAGAAAAGAAGAAATTAAATAGCTTTTATGGGGATTGAGACTGGAAAAGAATTAAGGCTCAATAAAAAAGATTGCCTTATTGTGGTGAAAGTAGAGTTGAGGTTGGATGACAAAAATTTACAATATACCAAATCAATATAATTATGTACCTTCTCCTAGTTTTGTCCAGCAGATAGAATGTGTGATAGACCAGAAAAATCTGTATGAGATTTGATAAGAGAAGTTTTAGGATAGGACAAAAGGCTAAAGGAAAATGTAGAAATATAATAGATTAAGTTTGGATAGGGGAAAGTTAAATAAGAACATGAATAAGGATCTGTGAAAATACTAAGGGGCTATTGTGAGTAGAGGATGAGAAGAGAAGTTTACAGTGTACCAATTTACAGTGAGAATTAGGCTGGGTCTGGATCTGTCCCTTTATCTGGGATGCTGATAGTCTCCCCAGACTCCCATTAGATAAGGGCACTGGTTCCACCAGGCCTAGGACTGTGGCTGACATGGTACAGGTACAAATAATCTTGCTCTCCTTCCAGGGTGGTTAAAGATGGGGAGAGAAACGTGGGTTTTGGCTAGGAGTTTGGGGTGGCAATGTGATAGTACTAACTTGAATTTAAAATTTGAGTGATCAAGTCATATCTTGCTAGTTCTTCAGTAGGTGCTAATTTTTAAATTTTAAATTTTTTCCATTTTTAAATTTTAATTAATTTTTAGTTAATTAAATTTTAATTAATTAGGATTTATTTATTTTGAATTTATTTTTATATGTGCAGTGTGCTTTTTAAAATGACTCTGAGCCCTGGGAGACTAGATCTCCCAGGACTCTACCCTGGCTTCCTCAGATACCTCCCACTTCCTTTGTGGGAGGTGTCTGAGAGTATAAAAGAAGAGAGAAGCATGGGTTTTCATGCCTTTTCTGGAGAAGAACCTTTTGCCCTGAGACCCTTATAGGCCCTGGGCTAGAAATCTAATTTTCTCAAACCTTTCCAAACCTTAGCCAAAATAAACCTATCTAAAAATCCTTGAAGTCTGGCTTGACTTAATTTAATTCCCAAGCCATAATTATACAAGAAAAAGAAGAAAATCTGGTCAGTTTCCCTACCAGGGCTGGGAGAGACCCAGCTACCTTCTCTACCTTCTTTATTTTGCAAATTTTATAGTTTCCTTAACATATTCTATATTGATTACCACATCTGGTCTCTTTCTGTATTTTCTAGTGGCAATGACTTCATTCTGAATTACCGTCATACACTCCTTTATTTTCACACACAAATCCTCACAATTCTAGCTACCATTCAATGTTTATGATATATGTTTGCCTGTGATCCTGTGGTTGTTTCCAATGGCTGGCCTTGTTCATTCTTCATTGTAGGCTCCCTCTGCAAATGGATCACTCTACTTATAGTCAAAAAATCTAAACACATATATTTTTCATCAGTGGAAGCTTTTTTTGCTCATCTACCATTTGTCTTTGTATATAATACACACAAATATATAGGTGTATGTATTTAGAGAGTATCTATGCATATATATATATATTTATATAAAGAGAGAAGAGGGTATGCGCCTACATAAGTGTGTATATATATATATATATGTATGTATTTACACAGGGAGAATGCTTTGTTTTCTTTTAAACTGTTTTAACCTGTTTTAATTATACAAAATACTTTAAAAGTTTTGTTTTAAATACTTAATCTTCAAAATATCCTCTGTTAGGATTTCTGGTGCTCTCATCTTCTTTTGGTAACAGATCCATGCTATCTTCTGTTTAGAAAGTTGAGGTCAGGTTTGGGTCTGACCGAAGCTGAGAAAGTGCTTTGCTTAGAATCTATGTGCCACTGTGAAACAATTACATCAATAAGGATGGATTTTATCTTCTTTTGCTGTTTTCTAGTTTTGCAGGGAAGCTAGAATTTGAGTCACTTGCATTGACACAACTATTCCACCATTATTTATATTAGTGGAGCATGAGTTCCCTGATTCTCATTTAATATAATTTGCATATTCTTTTCATATCCCCAATACATTTTTTTCTTTTGTCTAATTTCTCAAACCTTTGAATCAGTTTTCAATTGAGATTGAATAGTTTATTTTGATCTTTGACTTTGTTTCACCTTGACCTTTTAGAATTTTCTTTCAGTTATTGATTAGGGAAATCTAGGACTTTTAAAATATTATTTTGCTTCCTGGATCTCTGCCCATGTAATTTTTTATTGTCCTTAGTCATTTAATATGGATTTATGTTGCTTTCCTATGTGTACCTGCTAGATATTGATATAATCTTCCTATGTACTTCCGCAGATTTTCAATAATTCTTTCAAGTCACTTTTCCTATGGTTGTGATGCCTGTCCTTAGGTCTATTCCTTTGTTTCTGTAGCAACTGACTGCCACATAGACTGTCATGTTTAAGAATTGAAATGTTTCTACATTGTCCATCACATACTGAGAGAAAATTATCTTCATATGATATGATTAAATAACATCTTTTAAAATTATTCTATTTTGATATATTTGTTCTGCTCTTTGGAATGATGCCATAAAATTAAAAGAAAAAAAGGCTTTGGAAAATTCTAGTCTAAATATAACCAAATTTATACTTTCAAAATAACTGGAAATGTTGGTGCTTTTTTGTCTCCCTTTGGTCAAGTAGAATTTCTGATGTTAGCATTTCATGACATATATATTTTCAATGATTTTAGGATCTTCAACCTGGCTTCAACCTCTTTAGATTTTTATAATTTCTCATTTTTCTCTATTACTTTGTCTAAATAAGCTTTGGGGTAATGATTTTGGTTATTGTTGTTGTTGAACCATTATTTTGTTTATTTTTATTATTTCTCTATATTGGGGATGAAAATTAATCTAACTGCTTATTCAACTCTTGTGGAATGGTGGAGTCAAGGCAAAGGTAGCCATCTTACTCTGACTCCTATTCATTGTGTAATACTAAAGAAAGAATGGTGGCTTTGCAGTCAGAGGACCTGGCTTTGCATCTTGACTTTGCTAGATAGTTAGTACTGTGTAACTTTAGGAAAGTCAGTTTATCATTCAGAACAAGTTTTCTCATCTGTCAAATTAAAGACTTGAATTTCATGAACTTTAGACTTGCTTCTAGTTCCCAACCTAGGATTCTAAGATGTGCTCATCTGTGTAAAAGTAAAGTAAAAATCATTTAGTTCATGTCTAAATCAAGTGTCTTTGACACTTTTTGGTGGCGCTTTCACTGTTTTACTCCCATCGGGGTCCAGAGAAGCCTGGCCTCTGTTTGCTCAAGAGAAAGAAGTGAAGAGGAGCAATATTCACAGGTCCACACAGCCTCATCTCTTCTGGTGTTCATGATACTGCCAAAACAGACAACACATACACATATGAAACCTTTGCACATATAGAGGTAACACAAAGGAGTTTATCATCGTGTTGAAATGAATGTTGATAGTAAAAGCTATGAGAAATTTTTAACTTTTCATCAAGTTGCTCTACAATTGTGAATAAAAGCAAAATATCAATATTAACCAAATGAAAGAGAAAAAAGAGAGTTGTAAAAATTGAGTTACCATGAGAAATACACTTTCATTTCTTTTTTAATAGAGCTATAATAAATATATGTAACTGTGACTGCCTTTTAATATGTGATATTTGACTGTTTTTAATTTTTTTTTGGAATAGAAGCTTAGATTTATGACTGGATTGGTGACCTTAAAATGTCATCTTGTCAAATGCACTCATTTCACAGATAAGGAAATAGAGATTAAGTGACATGCCCAAGGTCATACAGGCAATAAGACAGGGTTCAAATTTAGGTCCTTTGGCTACAAATCTAACCCCCTTTCAACTTCACCATGTTTGGCCTGTCATTTTACATTTGAAAAAAGGAAAGAAGGAAAGAAGGAAAGAAGGACTGAAGGAAGGAAGGAAGGAAGGAAGGAAGGAAGGAAAGAAGGACTGAAGGAAGGAAGAAGCATTTATTAAGGTACAACTATTTTTCCATGTACTATGCTAAGAATTTAATAGGTATTAGAGTCAATCCTCAACTTTCCCAGTGATAACATTCCTAGAAAATGATGTGAAAGTAAAAATAAACGCAATATATTTAAAAATTAAAATTTAATTTAAATTAAAATTTAAAAATTAAAAAATAAACACAAATGTGGCTACATTGTTGTTGTTCAATACTTTCAATCATTTCTGTGTCCATGATCTCATTTGCGGTTTTCTTAGCAAAGATTCTGCAATGATTTTCCATATCCTTCTTCATTTTACAAATAAGGAAACTGAGGCAAAAAGGGTTATATGATTTTCCTAGACTTACACAGTTAGTAAGAGTCTGAGACCAGATTTGAATTCAGGCTTCCTGGACTCCAGGTCAGGTGCTGCCCCTATTGATAAAGAAAACCTTTGATAAACAGGGTGTTATTTTTCTGCAACCATAGAAAAACCAATATTTTATTAGAGATTACTCAAAATACACTTTTCTGCATATAATTCTATATAACAAAATTTTTATTTCTGATAATATGCACTTTTCCTAACATAAAAACCATGAAATATCCCATAAATTTCAGAGAAGAGAGGAAATTCCAGCTGGGATAGGGAGGTACAAGGGTGCAATGTCAGAGGAACCCTGAGGTAAAAAAAAGGAAGGAGGGAACCTGCCATCTCTAATCTTCCTTTCTGCTCTGTGGTTGAATAGTTGTTTGGCCCTGAAAAAAGCATGTGCCTTCAGGAGAGTCCTATTCCTGGTCAGAATTCAGAACTCTGGACCTGAACAGGTTGTAGAGAATAAGCAGAAGATGACAGGATCTGGCCATGCTGCTCCAGGGATGTTAGGGATCTTTGCCAATGCACAAGTGAAAATGAGGTTGATAATAAAATTCCATGAATCCTTGAAGTCATGAAAGTTAAATGCATGAATGTTGAGGATTAACTGATTATAATTGGATTCTCATAATAGCCCTGGGAGATAGTTGCTATTCAAATCCCTATTTTACAGTTGAGGAAACCGAGGCAAACAGAAGTTACATGCCTTGCCCAGGGTCACACAACTAGAAAATGTCTGAGACTAAATTTCAATCCAGGTTCAGTGCTCTATCCACTCTATCACCTAGATGGCTGTGTTGTCATTTGATTTTAAAAATAATATATTTTTTCTTTTTTTCCAAGTGCAGTCAATATAATTTTTCAATATTTGTTTTCTCATATTTTGCAATCCATATTCTCTCCCTCTCTCTATCACCCCTCGACACTCCCAAAGAAGACAGGTAATATAATATAGGTTGTACATATATTATCATATAATACATATTTCCATGTTTGTCATATTGTGAAAGAAGACATATTGCTTTTACTAGAGAAAAATTCATGGAGGAAATAAAGTGTGTTCCTTCTTAGATGGTGGTGTCATTTAACTTTTGTTACTTTAATCATCTTACCTTTTGATTATTTTGGAACATGAAATAAATCATATTATAATTGCTCCAGACTAGTTTTGTATGTTAATCTAGATTTGTCTTTTGTCAAATTTCATACTGAAAGAAACATTTTAAAATATCAGAAATTTTGTTTGAGGCCTGATTTTTCCTCATGTATTAAAAAAAAGTAAATGTAGCATATCTTTAGTATGCAGAACTGACAAACATCTCAGCATTTTTTATGAAATACTTGATTTTGCAGGTTACAAAAATCTTTCACAATTTTCTAGGCATAATAATACCTATTCCTGTAAGTTCTAAAATATATGCTACCTATATTAAAGCAAAAGCCGAAGTATCAGTGTATATTGTCAGAAACCAACCCAGGCTGTCAGCCTTTCTATAATTAGCTATGCATTCCTTTTCTGACTTTTATTTCTCAGAGAACCTTGTTGTCCTCTCTGCAGGGTTTTTATAAAGCAATTTATAGTGAGCAATGGAGAAGAAAAAAATTATCTTTCTAACATACCTATTTTAATCTCTTTGATGAGCAATAACCTAATGTGCATGTAACCTGGAGCTACTTTCCTAAAGGATCTGAAAATGATAAGAAGATTATAATTCAAGGCAGCAGAAATTTTTTAAGCCTGTTAAGAAAAACTTGTTAGCAGGATGATGTGCACCTCATATTTTATTGATACAATGTATTAGGCAAGGTAGACACACATTGCATAATTCTATAACATTAATAGAACTGACAGTGCTTTGTGGACTGTGAACTGTCAATAAATATTGCTTGATGGTCTTAGGCAATGATGGATAGGTTGGTTGAATAGTGTAGTGATAAGCAGCACTCGACTTATTCAGGGGCCACTGGTTGAAGCCCTCAGCCTGTCTTTACCTAGAGCTGTCACTTTAGCCAACACAAACTCCCTAAAGTTGAAATTGCTCATTTTCAGAGTAGGGATAATAATATTTACATTCTCTACTCTACGTGATTGTTATTAAGGAAACTCCTTGTAAATTGTATAGCTCTCTACCAATATTTACAGAATCATACAGATTTCTGAAATCATATATTATCTGATTTGGGGTGCCATGAGAAAATTTCAGAGTGGGTGATAATTACCTCTCCATTTTAGGAAGCTAGGATGCATAAAAAAGAGACTTAGAGAAAGGAAGCCCATCAGCAATGGGAGAAGATGTGGATGCCCTCTGGAACACTGCAGACATGGTCAAGAGTCACAAAGGATGGAGGAACAAGTATTAAAAAGTGGTATTCAAATGAGAGAGGTCAAACCACCAGCCTGTGGTCATGTAAAGATTAAAATTTAGAGGAGACTGAGGCAGGTAGAAATTAGTTTCTCTCTGCAAGGAGTATTATATTTTTATGAGGTTTATTAAAGATTAAGGATTAAAGAAAATACAGGATAAGAAAACACGTGCCTAGGCCAGAGAGGCCTAGACAAGAAAACCTCACATCATAGAAGAGATGCCTCTGCTCCAAAACGGAAGTCCAAAAAGAGCCTTCAGTAGGTGGAGAATTCCTTTTAATAATCATTTGTGTTCTCGCCCAGACGAGAATTCAGTGTGATTACAAAGCACTCTGGGGAAGTGGAGCAAAGGATTCTGGGGATTGGAGTCCTGGATTCAAGTCTATTTTTTACAGTCAACATGAGTGTCATTACATTAAAAATATTTTAATTATTTAATAATTAACTAATTATAATAATATTAATTAAATTTTAATTAACTAAAATAGATTAAAGTGTAATTAAGAATTTTAATAAAATAAAAATGTAATAAAACACAAATAATATTACATTCATAGACAAATGTAATATGTAGTCCTGAGGGATCTTTATGTATAGATTAGTGCCCCTCCCATTTCTATCTGATTTAAAAAACATACATTTCACGATGGAGTGAGTTTCCGCATTGATAAACTCAGAGATCCCAAAGTACTGTAGGAAGTAAATGTAACAATCTTTCAAAATAAATATATAAATTCTCTGCTGAATATGCAATCTCATTCTACCATCTATGCTTGCTGCATGCTTTGAGGTCTTGTCTTCTCATCACTGTTCCCCAGTGTAAGGGGTAAATTTAGGGGTTTTTGACTGAATATAATATACTAGTGGTCGCCAGGTATTAATTCAAATCCCAATAAAAATAATCAAGTCAGTTTGGGAATTTTATGGTGGTTTAATTAATATAGAGTGAAGGCATTAAGAAGAAGAAGAGAGAGAAAAGGGCATAATATTTCTCCAGCCTAGCCTAAGTCTAGGGAAATTCAGAGAACTCAGTCATGAGGCTTCCTCAGAATATTAGGGGCTTCCTAAGAGGATAGTGTTTTGGAAGGTAAAAGAAAAAGGATTCAGCCTAAATTCACTCACCTAGCATGCTCACACCAAGACTCCAAGACCTAAGACCAAACGCTGCCCAGCACTTCCCATGTTGCCAACAGAGACCAACATCTCCATGAGGGAGAGACAGAGCAAAAGCCACATCTCAGTGAGAGAGGACCAAGAGAGGAAGAGACTCGAAATATATAGACTCTTTTTTTTACATCACTTCCTGCATCTCACATGCACTAATGGTAGCTTAAGCTTGACTTAGAACAGCTCAGGGGGTCTGTCAGTTGTTTCTTATTTGTCACTTGCTAGCACATGTCTGTCATAGGTCATCATTCTCAACACTTAATCCTTAAGTAGAGGTGTAGACATTCCTGTTTGTTAGGATTTTAAAAACTAATCAGGCCAGGAGTTCTTTTCCATGCCCTTCACTTTCCATCGAGCAGTGATTATAACATGTGGATACTAATGGACAGTCAGTCAGTCAGTCAATCAAAAAGCATTGTTAAATTCTAGGCATGGGATAAGCACTGAGGTACAAAGAAAGAGAAAGTCATGGTTCCTGCTTTCAAGGAGTTCACATTCTAATAGGGGAGGAAATATGGAAACAAAAATGTATATATAGTGTAAATGAGAGAAAATCCTAGAGAACGGGAAGACTTAGGAAGAAAGATGAGTCCTGTTTTGGACATTGAATCTGAGATGTGTATGAGACATCCAGTTTGAGATATTTAATAGGAAGTCATTGATCTGAGAATGGAGGTCAGGAAAGAGGATAGGCCTAGATGGATAGATATATCAGAAAATGATTTGTGTTATCTAAAGATATATTTCTTCAATGGATTTCTTTATGTCTTCTGATTTGATACACATTGATATTTTGTGGCAGCTTTCTCATATATTATGAGTAATCTTCCCATATTGTCTTTTAGGTCATCTTCAATTTAAATTCTGTAGTCTTGAATTAGAGCCATACAATACCACCACCATACAATACAACCATTTAGTATTAAAAAGCTGGTATTTTGTTTCAGTGTAAGAATAAGTGAAATTTTAACATTTTACATTAAGATGTCCTTCTATTCTATCCCTTTAATTTAATTCTCTCTCTCTCTCTCTCTCTCTCTCTCTCTCTCTCTCTCTCTCTCTCTCTCTCTCTCTCTCTCTCTCTCTCTCCATCCCTCCCTCTCCCCTCCCCACTCTCCTCAGTTTAGCATTTTCAATATCCTTCTGCCTCTGGACAGGCATTTTTCAGTTCTTTCAATATATTCAAAGCTTTAAGGTGTACTATAACAAAATTAGTTTTGGAAATGCCATGCTATACAAATATAAGTTATATAAGCATTTGTATATACTTTTATATATTTATGACCGATAACTGGTATCCAAAGGAAATGACATGAGGACATCAAGTTTATTTAGCAGTTATGATGACATAATTATGCTTCAAAGAAAAAGATCAACTCATTCTTTTTTTTCCTGAAGCCTACTATGTACCTACTGAATTGGTAATGGTACTTTTCAACATCAATCTTAGGCATTTATTAAGCACCTATTCTAGGTCAGCCACTGGAGATACAAAGACAATAAATTAAAAATGCCTATTTGTATGGAGCTTATATTCTAATAGAAAGGATAACAAGAAGATATGTAAAGACAAATAGATTAAGTAAAATACATTTTCAATATTTAAATGGAACCTAGATTGGGAGAGAAGACCCCAGAAATTTAGAGGAATCTGTCACATATAATATATTATATTATATTCTTCTCTAGGTTTCTAGGGAATATATGCTAATCTGTCTTTGAGTCCTCTGTGTCAAAAGATCAGAATTATTTTTTTAAAAAGAAAAAAAGTAGAAAGCATATCTATCAATCATGACATATTACTAAAACCCACATTTTAGATATAGTCCAAGAATGTTGTGTCTCTTTCTATGTATCTCCTTTCTTCTCATGCCTTCTACAATCTTTTTGCATGCACTCCTTTGCCATTTCTGTCTCCAGAATTAGTCACAGAGTTTCAGAGCTGGAAGGGACATTGGTGGCTTTCTATCCCAATCTGTATTGGGAAAATAGTTCCTTCAACAATATATATGAGAATTCATCAATTTACGGGCAGCAAGTGGTTTAGTGGTTAGAAGTCTGAGCCTGGAGTCAGCAGATTTATCTTTATGAGTTCAAATCTGGCCTCATGCATTTAGTAGTTTTCTGACCCTGGACAAGGCAAAACCCTGTTTGTCTCAGCTCCTCCTCTGATAAAATGAACCAGGGAAGGAATGGCAAACAACTTCAGTATTTCTGCCAACCCCCCGCCCCCAACCAAACAAAACAAAAAACAAATGAGGTTATGGAGAGTTAAACGTGACTTAACAATAACAACAAAAAATTGTGGGAATCATCTAGAAATCAAGGCAACCTGTTCCACATTTAAATAGTGATAGTCATTAGGAAATTTAATTCTTTTCCCTCTCTTAAGTCTAAATTTTCTTCTTTGTAATTTTTCACCATTGTTACTAGTTGGAGACATATTTCTAATTCCTCTTTTATGTAGTAGAATTTCAAATTAAGAAATCATACCATCTGACCCTTTGAATCTTATTTCTCATCCCTCCTTTTGACTAAAACAAAAAAAAAATCCCATATCTATCAATCCTTTCATGGAATGATTTCATCATTCTAGTAGCTCTGTTGTGGAATAGTCTCTAAGTCACTCTTAAAGTAAACACAGTATTCTACATGTGATTTAACCAAGTAGAGTACAGGGAGAGTAGAAATCTTGTTATTTGTGAAAGCTATACCTCTCTTAATGAAGACAAAGAGCACATTAATTTTCTTTTCTTACTTGTACCATTGAGATTGCTGTCTGCTAAACCTCCATATCTTTTATAAGCTGCTCTCTAGTCAAGCTCCCTTGTCTTGTTTTAAAGACATTGATGTTTTTAATTTCAAATGTGACTTTACATAAATTCCTATTAAATATTGTCTTTGAAAAATAATCTAATGTTCTCACCTATCCAGATCTTTTAAAATCCTGACTCTATTATCCAGTATTTTCATTGGCAATAACTACCACCTTTATGTTGTATAATAATTTGATAATATGTAACCTTTGCTGTCATTGAATTCATTTTAAAAATGTAAAATAGGATAAAGCTGGGGATCTATTCCTTCAAATTGTTCTAAATACATCTAGTTGTACTTTTATTTGGTTGACATTTCTCTATTTTTCCCATAAGAATAATATGAAAGGTTATTTTAAATGCTTTGTTAATATCTAGATAAATTATGCATAATATCCTCATGGCCTTCCAAGTTAGTAACCCTTTCAGAAAAAGGAGTGACTCACAATCTTTACATGTAGTGTCACTTTTCTGCTGGGCTCCCTGAAGTGTCTCTAGTGTGCCTAATTTGTCCTCATGTACCACTGCACACTATAATCAAAATCTAATGTTCCAGGGACATTACTAGGACAGCATGAAAAATCCAAATCCTCCTACCCTCCAAAGTTCACAAGTTTTGCTACTGGTATGAGAAGTAGGGCTGGGATTTGGGAAGAGGTATGAGGAAGAAAAAAGATTGAGTTTTTCTACTTCTTCCAAATAATTTCCTTTGAGGGACTTGGAAGGAAATGCTTTTTAAAATTTTACATATGAGGATGGCAACTTAGAAGCAGCAAAGGTTCAGACCTCTGAATACCCTTCCTTACCAATTACAAACTAAATGCTCCCAGGGTACTGAAAATGAAACCTAACAACAAGACAGAGTCAAGGAACCCTCCTGCTGCACTCAATTCAAAAGGTACACCCCCTAAAAGCCAGAATTTGAGAACACTCTGGTTTTAGGGGAAGGCAGAAGGAAGGTCCCAGGACCCCTTTTCCCCTACCTAGAGTGCTAAGTCTCCAGCAGCAGCAGGAACCTCTGGGTGGGCAAAGGCACTGTTCTGGAGGGTGTACCTTCTGGGCAGAGCTGTGCCAGGCCCAGATCATTGAACACAGGTGGTGGGAAAGGAGCTGGAGAGGGAGAGCAGAGCTGGCAGACTAGTCACAGCTGCTGAGAACCTGATATTGCTCCAGCCTTCCAGGAGGTTTTGGCCTCAGAGCACAACCAGCCCAACCCAGCTGAACTTGATTCCATAAAAGTCTTCAGAGGTCAGGGAAGCCAGAGCTCTAACACTCCTCCCTCACAGACTGCTGGACCTTAATTTAATCCAATCAAAAGCCCCCAGAGGACAGGGAAGCTCAAACTCCAACACCCCTCCCCCACAGAGATCTCCTGACAAATCTCTAAGAGGGGAGACTGACAGAAAAACCCAAAACCAAAAAGAAAAAATGAGAGGAGAAAGAACATAGACAACTAGGGGGATTAAATAAGTGGTAAATATGAGCAAACAACAGAAAAAAGAAGAAAATTTATAATAGACAGCTTCTACACAATCAATGAACAGAGAGCACTCAAAACAGAGGAGGACAGATCATCAAACAAAAAGTCAGAAATCTCAGCAAATTGGATACAGGCTTTGGAAGAACTCAAAATGCAATTCAAAATACAATTAAGAGAGGCTGAAGACAACTGGAAAAAGAATTAAAAAGCTAAGATAAGTCATCTGGAAACAGAAAATAGGGTCTTGAAAGCCAAAATCAACTAGATTGAAAATGAGGCAAAGGAGATGAAAGATGAGGCAAAGAAAATGAAAGATGAAGTAAAGAGGATGAAAGATGATATCCAAAGAAAATAAGACCAGAAGGAGGAGAATGACCAAAAAGCCAGGGACAAAATCCAGTCTTTAAGAACCAGAATACAACAACTAGAATTAAGTGACCTCACAAGGCAGCAGGACACTATAAAACAAAACCAAAACAATGAAAAAAAATGAGGATAATATAAAGTATCTCATTCACAAAACAGAGGATTTAGAAAATTGTTCGAGGAGAGACAATGTAAGAATCATTTGTCTACCAGAAGACCATGACAAAAGAAAAAGCCTGGACATAATACTACAGGAACTACGCAAGTGAATAGCAGAGTGGATTAGAATCCAAAACCCTACCATATGCTGTCTACAAGAAACACACATGAGGAAGGTAGATACACATAGGGTGAAAGTAAGAGGATGGAGCCAAATCTATTGGGCATCAACTGATAAAAAGATGGCAGGAGTCGCAATCATGATATCTGACAAAGCCAAAGTAAAAATAGATCTAGTCAAAAGAGATAGGGAAGGTAATTGCATCCTGATAAAAGGCAGTATAGACAATGAGGAAATATCAGTACTCAACATGTATGTACCAAATGGCATAGCATCCAAATTTCTAAAAGAGAAATTAGTGGAGCTCAAGGATGAAATAGACAGAAAAACTATACTAGTGGGAGACCTGAACCTTCCTCTATCAGAACTAGATGAATCAAACCAAAAAAATAAATAAGATAGAGGTGAGAAAAGTGAATGAAATCTTAGAAAAATTAGAGTTAGTAAATATGTGGAAAAAAATGAATAGGCACAAAAAGGACTATACCTTCTTTTCAGCATCACATGGTACATTCACAAAAATTGACCATATATTAGGGCATAAAAACATTGCAAACAACTGCAAAAGAGCAGAAATAATACATGCAACCTTTTCAGATCACAATGCAATAAAAATAATGATTATCAAGGGTACATGGAGAGGTAAATCAAAAATTAATTGAAATCAGAAAAAGACATTGAACAAGCCATCAAAGAACTCCCTAAAAAAATCCCCAGGTCCAGATGGATTCACAAATGAATTCTATCAAACATTCAGAGAAAAACTAATTCCAATATTACACAAACTATTTGACAGAATAATCAAAGAAGGAATTCTACCAAATTCATTTTACAACACAAATATGGCACTGATCCCAAAGCCAGGCAGGTCAAAAACAGAAAGAAAATTATAGACCAATCTTCTTAATGAATATAGATGCAAAAATCTTAAATAAGATACTAACAAAAAGAATCCAGCAAGTCATCACAAGGATTATTCATTATGACCAGGTAGGATTCATACCAGGGATGCAAGGATGGTTCAATATTAGGAAAACCATCCACATAATCGACCATATTAACAAGCAAATCGACAAAAATCATATGATTATCTTAATAGATGCAGAAAAAGCCTTTGGTAAAATATAATACCGATTCCTATAGGAAACACTAGAATGTGTAGGAATAGAAGGGCCTTTCCTAAAAATAATAAACAGTATATGTCTAAAACCATCAGCGAACATCATCTGCAATGGGGATAAACTAGAAGCCTTCCCAATTAGATCAGAAGTGAAACAAGGATGCCCATTATCACCTCTATTAGTTAACATTGTACTAGAAACACTAGCAGTAGCAATTAGAGAAGAAAAAGGAATAGAAGGTATTAAAATTGGCAATGAGGAGACCAAGCTATCACTCTTTGCAGATGATATGATAGTCTACTTAAAGAATCCAAGAGAATCAACCAAAAAGCTCTTCAAAATAATCAACAACTTTAGCAAAGTTGCAGGATACAAAATAAACCCGCATAAGTCATCAGCATTTCTATACATCTCGAACCCATTTCAGCAGCAAGAATTGGAAAGAGAAATTCCATTTAAAATCACCCTAGACAATATAAAATACTTAGGAATCTATCTGCCGAGACAAACACAGGAACTATATGAACACAACTACAAAACACTCTCCACACAATTAAAACTAAATCTAAACAATTAGAAAAACATTGATTGCTCGTGTGTAGGATAACATAATAAAAATTGCAATCTTGCCCAAATTAATATACTTATTTAGTGCCATACCCATTGAACTGCCAAAAATCTTTTTTACTGAATTAGAAAAAAACATAACAAAGGTCATTTGGAACAACAAAAGATCAAGGATATCCAGGAAAATCATGAAAAAAAAATGCAAAGGAAGGAGAACTTGCAGTCCTAGATCTCAAACCATACTATAAAGCAGTGGTCATCAAAACAATTTGGTACTGGCTAAGAGACAGAAAAGAGGATCAGTGGAATAGTCTTGGTGTAAATGACCTCAGCAAGATAGTCTTTGATAAACCCAAAGAGCCCAGTTTTGGGGACTGAAACCAACTATTTGATAAAAACTGTTGGGAAAATTGGAAGACAGTATGGGAAAAATTAGGTTTGGATCAACATCTCACACCCTACACCAAGATAAACTCAGAATGGGTGAATGACCTGAATATAAAGAAGGAAACTATAAGGAAATTAGGGGAACACAGAATAGTATACTTGTCAGATCGTTGGGAAGGGAAAGACTTTAAAACTAAGCAAAACATAGAAAGAATCACAAAATGTAAAATAAATAATTTTGACAACACCAAATTAAAAAGTTTTTGTACAAATAAAACTAATGCATCCAAAATTAGAAGGGAAGCAACAAATTGGGAAACAATCTTCATTAGAAAAACCTCTGACAAATGTCTTAATTACTCAAATTTATAAAGAGCTAAACCAATTGTACAAAAAATCAAGCCATTCTCCAATTGGTCAATGGACAAGGGACATGAACAGGCAATTTTCAGTCAAATAAATCAAAACTATTAATAAGCACATGAAAAAGTGTGATTTTTATCTAAATCTCTGATAATCAAAGGAATGCAAATCAAAACCACTCTGAGGTATCACCTCACACCTAGCAGATTGGCTAACATGACAGCAAAGGAAAGTAATGAATGCTGGAGGGGATGTGGCAAAGTCAGGACATTAATGCATTACTGGTGGAGTTGTGAATTGATCCAACCATTCTCGAAGGCAACCAATGCCCAAAGGACTATAAAAGACTTTCTGCTATTTGATCCAGCCATAGCACTGCTGAGTTTGTACCCCAAAGAGATAATAAGGAAAAAGGCATGTACAAAAAATATTCATAGCTGCGCTCTTTATGGTGGCAAAAAAACTGAAAAATGAGGGGATGCCCTTCAATTGGGGAATGACATTCAATTGGGGAATGACTGAACAATTTGTGGTATATGTTGGTGATGCAATATTATTGTGCTCAAAGGAATAATAAAATGGAGGAATTCCATGGAGTCTGGAACAACCTCCAGGAATTGATGCAGAGTGGGAGGAGCAGAATCAGAAATACATTGTACACAGAGATTGATACACTGTGGTACAATCGAATGTAATCAACTTTTCTATTAGTGGTAATGCAGGGATTCTGAACAACTTGGAGGGATCTATGAGAAAAAAAACACTATCCACATTCAGAGGAAACAATGTGGGAGTAAAAACACTGAAGAAAAACAATTGCTTGATTACATGGGTCGAAGGGAAATTGTTGGGGATGTAGATTCTGAATGAACATCCTGTTGCAATCATCAACGACATGAAAATAGATTCTGATCAAGGACACAAATAATACCCAATGAAATTGAGTATTGGCTGCGGGAAGGGTGGGTGGAGTGGACGGAGGGAAATAACATGATTATTGTAACCAAGTAATAATGTTCTAAATTGACTAAATAAACTAATTCTAATTAAAAAAATTATAAAATGCAAGTCAAAAAAATAAAATTTTACTTATTTATTTTTTTGCTTGCCCCCCAAATCTTTTACTTCCAAATTGGTTTTGTTATTTTCTAAAAGGCCCAAAGAGGATAACCAAATAGATCTAGCCAATACCGATATACTTCCTTTCCATTCCTTTTGATGGCTTTCAAGAGCTTTTCACATATAGTCTAATGCCCTTACTTACTTAAGTGATGCAGTTATCTTAATTGGGGTAGAAAAGTAATTAATTCAATAGAAGAATAGGAAATACAAAATTTTCACCTGGCTTCCTTCAAGTCCCATATAAAATCCTACCTTATCTATTAAGTCTTTCTCTGCCCCCCTGCCTTAATTTTATTTTCCTATTTCATTTATTTATTTCCTTTTTATGTTGATTATTGTCTGCATGTTGTCTCCCCTATTAGACTCTGAGCTCTTTAAGGGGAGGGACCATTTTCACATAGTGACAAATATTTAGTAACTTACATTGCTTACAAGAATATTTTCCTATCTTCTTTAAGTGAAGTAGGGTTATTAACTGACTGACTCAATCAAGATATTCAAATGACTCTCTTCTTTGTTGGTCCTTCAGCCATTACATTTTAGTCATTTTTCAGTTGTGACTCACCCCATTTGAGATTTTCTTAGCAAAGATCCTAGAGTGACTTGCCATTTCCTTCTCCAGCTCATTTTACAGATGAGAAAGTTGAAGCAAGCAAGGTTAAGCACGTTGCCCAGTCACATAGCTAGTACATTTTTGAGTCTAGATTTGTAGTCAGGAAGATGAGTATTCCTAACTTCAAGTCTGGAACTCTATCCATTCTACCACCTCAATGACCCTGTAGGACTTTATTTTTTTTTAACTCCTGGCATTTTCTTTTTCTCTAGAGGAGGTATAACAAGTCGTGGAAATTTGTGTTTCCTGTTATCACCTCTAGTTCCATGAACTGGAGCAAATATTTAGTTAATTTTTGCTATAATTAAATGAAATTGGCCATTTAAAAATCTCTTCTATCTTTTGCTCTGTTTTCTTTTCATACTATTTTTTCCATCACTCATTCTTTTAACTCCAAATGCCTTGTTCTCTCACTCTCTTGACTCTTGTTTGTTTCCTACCTTCTCTATTTTTCTCTCTCATTGTATTTGTTTTTTTTCTCCTTTTAATTGTTATATTCTGTATCTTTTCTGTATGCATTGTTGTAATATTGTTCCTGACATTATAGAACTTAATTTGGTAGTATTTAGTTCTGTGCCATGTTTGACTTGCTACACCAAAGACATAGTCTTTTAGTTTGTCAAAAGGTATGAAACCTCATCCTTCCAAAGACTCCCTTCAAGATGCAGTTTACAACATACTCATGCCTTCTTAGAAATTAGCTCTTTGTAAGTATTTAGTCAGGTAGTCAGGCTCACTCTTCATGACCCCAGTAGAGGTTTTGTTGGCAAAGATCCTGGAGCAGGTTGGCATCTCCTTCTCCAGCTCATTTTATAGATGAGGAAACTGTAACAAACAGGGTTAAGTGACTTACCCAGGGATACACAGCTAGTAAGGATCTGAATTCAGATTTGAACTCAAGTACTACTGAGTCCAGACCCAACCCTCTATCTACTATGTCACCTTGCTGCCCTATAGTTTGTATTAATTAGAATGTATGCTCCAGACTACATTTTCCACAATTCCCTTTTCTGTTTCCTGTATGTGCATCCTTTTGTTGATTGAGGTTTTGAGTTTGGTTTCTGCCCTCCCAAGCTCTCTCTTGCTCTCTCTGACTGGACCCATGTGGAAGAGGGGAGCAGCTCACTCAGTTTCACTAGCTTTTTACTTTCCCTTTGATTCAAGTTGAATTTTAATAAATAGTATTAAATATAATACATAGAGTATTAGATATTAATTTGAATCTCTATAATTAGTGACTAATAAACATAAATACATGTCCATTCCTTTAAAATTATCAGCTGAAATTATAAAAGTTTTCTGAAAAAATAAAAGAAAAACTCAACATTATTGTTCAAAAAAATGTAAGTTTTTACATGAGGGCTGGTCACTCATCTGTGTCTCCTTGACATCAGGACTGCCCTCCTCAACCACAAGTGAGCCGTGTTCCTTTCTATAACTATAGACATCACACTTCGGGGAGGAAATATGAATCACTCCATCAAGTCTAGTAAAGTGTGTCCCTCAAACTGTGAATATATCTGATTTGTTCTATTACACATGTGAGAATAATATGTTATTCTTACTGGTATCACTAGCAATAACCTTAAATAATAGGTGTCTCAGAAGGGGGTCGTAGCAAGCACATTGAATGAGCTGCAAAAGGTCTGTGGAGTGGTAAAGTATGCATAAAATACACCATGGGAAAAATATAACAATCACAGATAGAGGTGTTCCTTGTAAGGCAGTAAAAGAAAGCCCTTTGTGAACATTTTTGCTTTATGCTCTAACCTGAATTCTTTGAAAGGAATTGACTTCCAGTCGAGATAATTTCCCATCTGGTGGCTTGCTGTACTGTCTGTTCCTTCTGTGGCGCACATGGCTGATACCTCTATTGAGACCACAATGGCTCATAAGCAGCCGTTTTTCCAGATGGGCCAGAAGGGAGTTTCCCTTGACCAAGGCTGCCATTGTGTGCAACCCGTGTCAGCTGGAAATCATTGTTATTGAAACTCAGAACCACAAATTTTAAAAAAGGAGAAATCTTGAGGTTACCTTGACTATTGTACTCTACCCGAATTATACTGACTGTCTATGAACCTTGGGGAGTATCACAAAAGGACTATGCTTTGTTGTCCTTTCTTTCTCTGCAATCCAGTGTCAGCATGTTCACGTACAATAATACACTGCATCTCATGGAGAAATTAGCATGTAAGTGGAAGTACTTCAATGTTTTGATTAGTATGTACCTCTTTAAAAATATACAAATGGCATATAGTAAGTATTTCATTTTGTTTTCTTTCTACTCCAATCTGGCATTAGAAATTGAATTGGTTCAAAAATCAGATATATTTTTTCCCAAATGAAGATATTAGCATTTCCCTTTTTTTTTGCCTTCTATGGGTATAGCACACACAAGTTATTTCAAATAAAATGAAATGCAATTTTAATTCCTTTAGAAAATTAAGATTAAAAGCTGAAACTCTTATCTAGCTCAAGATTTAGCCATTTATTATGTCATTAAAAAGGTAGAATATCCTTATTCTTTTCCTACTATTCTCTGATGTCTAAAGTTACTAAAATTAGAGGCAGGTAGATAGTAGAGTGGATAGAGAGCTGAGTTAAAGTTTAACATCCATTATTTGCTGTTTTCCTGGGCAAGTCACTTTAGTTCTGTTTGCCACATTTGTATCAATTGAAAAATGAGGACAATAATATACCTGCCTCATAGGGTTATTGTGAATATCAATTGAGATAAGACTTGTAATTATAATTCCTAGCATATATTAGATGTTTAATAATGTTTCCCTTCTTGCTAAAAAAAATCCTTTTTAAGAAGTAAAAATAATACACAGAATTAGAACTTGAATTCTTTTTACCTCTCAATAAATTATGTGACTATGTGATCAGATATAGACATTTTTAGGAAAATCTTCCTGCTATATCTTTTCAATGTCTTTGAATCATTATAATTAAAAACTTTTATAGTACCAGGAAAACAGGCATATTACTTTGTGGTTATAATTATCCTCTAATTTTTTTTTCTTCAGTAGTAATAATGTCAATATGTTTGCCTTTAGTTTCAGTAGAAACAATGATAATCAGTCAATAAACCAAAATAAACATCCCTTATGCATCTGCTATGTAAGACATAAACTAGGTTGCACAGTAGATAAGAGTACTGGGCTTGGCATCAGGACGACTCATCTTCCTGAAATGAAATATGTCCTGAGACACTTAATTAGCTGTGTGTCTCTGGGAAAGTCACTTAACTCTTTTTGTCTCAGTTCCCTCATCTGTAAAATAACCTGGAGAAAAAAATGGCAAAAATCACTCAGTATCTGCCAACAAAATCCCAAATAAATCATGAAGATGCAGATGTGACTGAAAAATGACTCAACAACAACAACACGTGTTGGACATTGTGCTGAATGCTGGAAATGCAGATACAAAATTTATTTTTAAAATTTATTTTATGCTTACAGTCTAGCATAGGAGAAAATATGTACATATATGATATCTCAGAATATAAAGAGGCAGTATTGATTACATAGTAGACAAGAGTTACACTTAATATCAGGAATATCTGGCACTAAATGTCATCACTGATTTCTTGGTAGACCCTTATCTAAATAAATCTTCTCAAATTGAACATCTCTTGTTAAAGAGATGGTAAGTTAGGTAGGTTATAATTTTAAAAAATCACCTTCCTTTAAAGAGCCATTAAGCCATTAAGGTCACCTTGACTCCAGATCCAGAGCTCTATCCACTGTGAAATCCACTCTCCATCCCACTATTTTTTTTCTTGGAGACTTTTTGTAAAAGCCTGTTGTCTTCAATAAACATGTTAAAATTTTACAAAAGTTTTTGAAAGATGCAATGATAAAAATGACTTCATTCAATGATATTCTGATCACATATATTGTATTAAAAAACATAATCAGGAAGAAATAGATTCTCTTTAGGAGCTTCCTCATTCCAGAATACATTCAAGGCACAGTCCAAATCTAAGGAAGAGTTCCAATGGATTATGGCATTATCTAAGTGTTCTGTTTGTGGGTGAAGTTGTACTTATAATGTCAAGCCTTAGGGTGTTGTAACCTACAGAAGATAAAGATTTCTCCATTATTCAAGGTTATATCTTCTTAATGGCAATAATTTCCTGTTGATGATGCATGACTATTAGTTATAGAATACTGAAGTCTGAAAAATGTACAAGTGGGTAAAAAGGCAATGAAAGAGAGCATGATGGGAATGATCGGCAAAATCATTACTAATAAAGAATTTTGCATAAGAACAGAAAACAATAGATGTCATCAGAAAGAAGCAAAAATTGAAAAGGATGTATGCCCTTGTACATTAAAAAAGAGGAATAAACAACAGTCAACCCATCCATTACACTCTTTTTTATGCAATGTCAAGAACTCTAAAAGAAGACCTACTGCACACTAGGAAGGCTTCATCATAGTAGCTTTATTAAAAAACAAATCAAAATAAGTAAATAAGTATGAAGTTTCACAGGAGAGGAAGTCATTGATCATTAGTTTCATTGTTTTCAGTCAATGAAAACAAATAATTCTCTACTTTCAGTTCCAACTTAAAATGTAATGCCAGTGGCTGCTCTGAGAGAAAAGTTGATATTGGGTTACCAGTAACAAAGAAATCACGTATTTATATCTGACTGAATATATATGATATAAAGAATAGTCCTAGAAACAAGAAAAAAATCTACCAAGTGCTTGCTATTCCATGGGAAATGTTAACTTGGAATTGAATTACTTATGAGTTACCTCACATAAACTCATAACCAGGGAATTTGATAGATCATTTTAAGTCTATATATTTCCTTTATTCCTTAAAGCATTCCCTATCTTCACATTATTGTCTTTCTTTCTTTCTTCCTTTTTTTTTAAAACTGTAGTGGCTACTGGGAGCCCTTTGTCCAGATGATCTATAAATGTGTTATATAGCCCAAGAGTTGGAACATTGGGCCAATAGCAGTTAATGACTTTTTTTTTTTTAGTGGCTCACGGGTCACAGGTTTTACTTTTGACCTTGTATAATGCTTCATGCGATGCCAAATCAGCCACATGGGGTTGAGATTTTTGTGACCTGGATGAGAATTTGAAATGTTCACACCATGATCTCCCAACCTCTAACAACTAAGATAAAAAGAGGGCAGAAGTAAAAATGTAGAGTAATAGAACAGTAAGATATTTGTTATAAAGAAAGGAAAGGAAAAGGAGAAGGGAATACAACAGAAATATGTTGGAACAACATGATTAAGTTATTTTTATTTTATATCAAATATTTAGGCAGTTTATCCTTACACTAGCAACAGATGTAGAGCAATGTTCTGATATTAGGCACTGTGTAAAGGGAATAAAAGGTAGTAACTACAGAGTATTGATTAATTAGCATAGGATTTTATAATATTATAAGGTTTGCAAAGTGATTTATAAATATCACCTCTTTTTTATCATCACAAAAGCCCCTGAGAATAGGTACTATTATTATCCCTGGATTTCAGATGAGAAAATTAGCAAAAGCTAAATAACTTGCCAAGGGTCACAGAGCTAAGTGTTGAAAGTTGAATTTTAACTTATCTTCCTGACTCCATTTCCACCTGCAGCTGGTGCAGTGGATAGAATCCTGCCTTTGTAGTCAGATAGATCTGAGTTCAAATAGTTAAGAGAAAATTATTGAATCTCTCTGACATTTAGGATCTAAAATGGTGAAATAGGAAGGATGACAATGATATCTTAAAGTGTAGTTGCAAGGTTCAAATGAAACAAATTATAGAAAGAACTTTGCAGATTTAAAAAGCATTATAAAAATACCCATTTTAGTATTATCTTGCTAATATCCCCAGGCTAGTTAGTTATACTTCTTAGTATCTTTCTTTCCAAATCAGCATCCTGATTATCACTTACAAATGGGCTGCCTCCCTAGTCCTATCCATTATACCATATTATATGTTTAGTTGTTCAGATACAAGTCTGTAACACTTTAGAAATTTTCTTTGATAAACAATTGCAATCAAATGTTAAAACATCACTACAGTCTAAAGAGTTACAGCAGATGAAAGATAAGAATAATTGATATTACTTAAAAATTTATTAAAAAGTTTTAAGAAGTTAATTAAGTCACAAGAGAGAGAAAATCCAAAGGAGAATATAATGTCTGACAATCTGTATGATTACAAGGAGTCTAATGCATTGGGAGTGCGATTTGGATCAAATGCAAATGAATGAGTGTCATTAATATAGTGAATGATAATGTACCCATGCTAAAGGAGGTTATAGTGGGAAGAAAAGATGGCATATTAAATGCAGCAACTCATCCAAACTTTCCCAACATTCCCCTCCAAACAACTTTAAAATAACACCTCAAGCAAATTTTGCAGCAGCAGAGCAAACAAAAGGTCAGCATGATATATTTTTTCTAGCTAATACTAATTAGATCAGCAGAAGTCCATGATACTGATGTGGAGGCCTCATATGGTAACAAAATCAAAGAAGGGCCTTAGTGGTTGTTGCAGCAGTGTTGGTAGCATCAGCATCAGCAGCAGCTTTGAGAATTCTCAGTCCAGTGATGGTGAGGGGATCAGACAATTAGTCAGAAATATATAATAGGGTACCCTTTGCTGGGACTGACTGCAGCTCATGCTGATTGGCAGCCCTTTTGTCAATACACAGTTTCAGGTCACAGTTTCAGGGCAGAGAGAAAGAAGCAATATGGTTGTTCTGAAAAAATGCATCATCCCTGGTTGCAATTCCAAAGCATAGAGGAGGACTAGCATTTGATGCTGAAGGGGACCTAGGAACCAGGTCACAAGGGTAGTGTTAGTGCTTATGGTGGCAGGAGAACATGGGCCATTCCTGGGTAAAGACAAAAAAAAAATTGACAGGGAGAAAACTGAACATACCTCTCTCTGCATTATATCACCTTGGAAATAGAAAAAAAATTAGACCCCCAAAACTTGTTCTGAAAAAGCAGCATTATAAAGCCCCAAAGCTTGAGACTGCTTCCTTAGCCCCAAGTAAGCAGATTCCAACTTTAATCTAAATTTCAAAGCCAAGAAATTGGCTTGAAAAATCAGCAAACAACAACAAAAAAAGACTTGATTGTAAAAATCTACTATAGAGGCAAGGTTGACCAAGACACAAACTCAGGAAAAACATAACAATGTAAAAACAGCTATAATAAAAACATCTAAATAAAAAAAATGTTAATTGGACCCAAACTAAACAAAAATTTCTGAATTTTTAAAAAGAGTTAAAGTAGTAAAGTTGGGGGAAAGATGAGTAATGCAAGAAAAGGGAAATTAACAACTTGGTTAAAAGAGGTACAAAAAATACTGAAGAAAACAACATCTTTAAAAGACAATTTAATGATAAAAGAGAAGGAAAGATTCACTGATGAAAAGAACTTATTAAAAAGCTATGAATCTTAAAACTGTGCAGACTCTACTTCAGAAGATTTGATTAAGCTATTCCCCTATTTGTAACAATGGAGATACTTGATCAGGAATGTATTGAGACCTTTAAAATTATTCCACCCTGCTCAGACAGTGCCTTAGGGGAAGATGAAGTTATAAACTCCTGATGGAACAATGAAAAGTCCCTAACTCATACTTATAGTAAAGCTAGAACCTTAAGCTAGGTCTATTTTTAGATCTAATACAAAAGGGTGCTAAGTACCTGTAAAGGTTAAATTAATCACTAAAAGGTCAGGCAACTTACAAAGGGCAAGCTTAGCAAAGAGATGTGAAATACTCAGAAGATATAATCTAATCAGAGAAGGTGATAACAAAAGAAGATGTGAACTAAGAATGGTCAGTCCTGGAGAAAACGTCTACTGTGATTGGTAGATGTGAAAATTTAGGGGAGGTGACATAAGAGAAATTTCTCTTTAAAAGGAGCTGGCTCTCTGAACTTAGGGGAAGTTTGGAATTAGTTGGAGAAGCTGGGTCTCTGAATTTAGTTGGAGTTTGGAGTTAGTTAGAGGAGCTGGGTCTCTGAACTCAGTTCAGGAGTTGAGGATTTCAGTGAAGGGCTGGAGTTTTGCTTTAGGACGATCTTGTTGTGAGTGATTAAAGACTGACTAGTCTCTCTTAAGGATCAGGCCTAGGCCACTTGGCCTAGGTCCTTCATAATATTTACTCTATACTCTCTCTCTCCCTTTCCTTAATTCCTTCATTTGTATTAATTAAAATCTCCACAAAACCCAGCTGACTTGGGTATTTTCATATTTGGGAATTTTTCCCATGGCAACCACTTATTTTTTATTTAAATCAAGACACTAAAAATTATCTTTACAGTTTTGGCAATTCACAGTCTTGAAACCCACATTTTTGTTGTTACAAAGCAGAAATGGCCAAATGTGAAAGGAGGCACAAAAGTTCACTCAGGAAAATAATTATTTAAAAATGAAAATTGGGCAACTGGAAGCTAACAAATCAATGAGATATCAAGGAACAATAAAAACAAAGTCAAAAGAATGAAAAAATAGAAGAAAATGTGAACTATCTCATTAAAAAAGCAACTAACCTGGAAAAAAGATCAAGGAGAAATAATTTAACAATTATTGGACTACCTTAAAGGAAATTAAAAAAAATATAAAAAGAATCTGGACCTCATCTTTCAAGAAATTATAAAGGAAAACTGCCTTAATATCTTAAATATGGAGAGTAAAATAGAAATTGAAATATATAAGAGACTCAAATGAAGACTTCTAGGAATGTTATAGCCAAATTCCAGAGCTCTCGGGCCAAAAAAGAAATATTATAAGAAGCCAGAAAATAAAAAAAGAAAGTATCAAATATCTACATGCACATATGTACACACACACATGCATACAGTTGGGTATAAAAAAACTATATTACCCAACAGTAAATAGAAGGGGAAGAGAATAAGGAAAAAGGAGGGGGAATGATAAAAAGTAGGGAAAATTAAGGAAGACAGTAGTCAAAAGTAAAACAGAATTTTCATGAGGGACAAGATAAAAAGGAAGATATACAGAAGAAAATGGGATAGAGGGAAATACACAGTAATTGTAACTGTGAATATGAGTTCACCTATAAATCTGAAGAGAATAACAGAATGGATCCAACAATATATTGTTTAAAAGACATATACTAGAAATAGAAAGACACACACAGTTAAAAATGAGGAGATGGAACAGAATCTATTATTTGGTCTTCTCTGCCATTGTAATAGTTTTTAATGATCATTTTATTACTTTTTTTTGGTATTGTTATTTGTTTATTTTTCCAGCCTACTTATTACCTTGAACGTTCTCTTAAGCTTGGGGTCTGCTCACCTGGTGATGGAGAAGCACAATCCTAAGCTTCAGTCTTTATTTTGGGTTGATATTTTCAGAGCTAATTCTGGAAGTCTGAAAAGTTTTGATGCTTCTAGGGTAGTATGACAGTAGGAGAAATGTGGTCACTGTGCTTCTGGTCTATATTTTGGTATGAAAGTGCCAGTACTCCTATGGCTCTGGAACTATGAACACATATTGTATAATTAAAAATCTGTTACCCTAAAAAAGAACTTACATATCGTGAGAGTCCACTGACTTCCTGTCATTACGTACTTCCTGTAGACACTGTAGGCAGAGGATAAAGTCAGTGGCCATTGAGGCTCTACTTTTCCTTTGGCATGCAGCCAGCAGTGATGGTGGTAAGTGGGGGTTTTGAAAATGGCTAACCAGTCATGGACACATGGTTTTTATTTTGTATCCTCTTTATTCCTTGATTTTCTAATGATCATTTAATAAACCTCCTAAAATATATCATTTTATTATTAAGATATAATTTTAATTTTTACAATATTCTGCTCCTCTACAATCACAAACATCAGTACTCCTCTGCCCTGGAACTGTGACCCAGAACTTTATATGATTAAGGGTTGCCCATTAGCACCCATTGTACTTAAATTCAGCAAAAAATCACCTGAAATCTCTTTCTGGACAGTTAACTGACCTCCTAACCATCTCTGGGCTAAGAATTCCTGAAGCCACCGATGTTTTCATGCTATTGCAATGGTCTCGAAGGATCACCACTGACACTGCCCTAACATGTGCTCCGGACTGGATCCCACCCTGTTGTCACAGATCCCTTTTACTCACATCCTACATTGTCTTAGATAGGAAAAATGTCTCACTCTAAGCTTGTGAGTCATCTCTGCTGCTCCATAATTTGACATGAATTATTCGAAAGTTATTCAAAGGCATGTTTGGAGAAATTGGTTTGGTTACCACCACCTCTAATTAACCATCTTGCCTCTCCTTTATGAGTGTGAGTGTGCTTTTGGTGAGCCTTTAGTACACAAGCTTATATACCAACTCTTTTATTCAAAAACAAAAATCAATACCTTTGTCCATCTTTGCCACAGATCACTAACTCGTTTGATGATTGCTGCTTTATAGTACATTTTAAGATCTGGTACTGCAAGGCCCCCATCCTTCACATTTTTTTCTTTTTGTTTTTAATAATTTCCCTTGATATTCTTGATCTTTTGTTCTTCCAAATGAACTTTGTTATAATTTTTTTTCTAATTCAATGAAAAAGTTTCTTAGTAGTTTGATAGGTATGACATTGAATAGGTAAATTAATTTGGGTAGGATGGTCGTTTTTATTATATTAGTCCGTACTACCCATGAGCAATTAATGTATTTCCAATTATTTAGATCTAGTTTTAATTGTGTGGGAAGTGTTTTGTAGTTGTGTTCATATAATTCCTGTGTTTGTCTTGGCAGATATATTCCTAAGTATTTTATATTGTCTAAGGTTTTTTTTTTTTTTTAAATGGAATTTATCTTTCTAACTCTTGCTGAGACCAGCCTTCCCTCCTCTCTGCCCCTCTCTTCCAGATGACTCCCTGCCAACTGTGGTCAGAACCCTGAGCCTGGAGTAACTATGGTCCAAGGCACTCCTTGCCCAGAGATCCCAGCAACCACTAGAGTCTCAGCACAGTGGATGGGGGAAGGGTCCTGGGACCTTCCTTCTTTCTTTTCCTTAAATCTGAGAATTCAACTTTCTCTGCATAACTTTTAAGTTGAATGGAGCAGGAGGGTCCCCGGCTCTGTCCTATTGTTGTATTTGGTTTTGTCTCCCCCTCGAAGTGCTTCTTTTTTGATTGGTGTGGAAGGGTTTTCATAGAGTATTTGACTTTTCTTTCTAGGCCGTCATCTTGATTCCAAAAATATATATATATTCTGATTTTCTTAAGCAGTGTCTAATATGTCTAAAGGAATGAAAAAGCAAAGCATGATGGGAAAGTATACAGGGCCAGTTCATAGGATCCTAGATTTAATGCAGCTTGGTGCATTTGAGTGCCATTTTTCCTGTTCTCTGTCTTTCTTCTGGGATCAGAAATAATTCTTTCAACAATTTAACTCTTTTCATCCTAGGATTCTCATGGAGGAGATCTGTTGTCCTAATAATGTTTTTGCTTCCCATTACCCCTAGATATGGGCCCAAGCAGCCTTCATTTGACTCTCCTGTAATTTTTTCATTGATTTCCCTTTCATGAAGACAGAAACTATCTTCACTCTTGAATTTGAATCACCAGAGCTTGGAACATAGCAAGCACTTAATAATTTATTTTTTCATTCATTCATGTGTGCATGAATATATGCATTAATGCATGTAGTAGAAAAATTATAGAATTTGATTTGGTTGAACCTGGATTTGATTCCTATCTTTACTACTTAAGAATCATGCATCTTCCTTAATTCTTATTGTAAAAAAAAAAAATGAGGACTCTAGCCTCAGTGATTTCTAAAATCCTTTCTGGATGTAAAACTATGATCCTATCATCAGCCATTGAATCCAACCACATTTTCCAAATGAGAAAGTTGAGGCCTAAGGACTTATCTATGGTTGTAAAGCCAGTAAGTGTGAGAGGCAGGAACCAAACTCCAAATCCAGTAATCTATCTTCTATGGAAAAAGACCGGCATTAGAAGAATTTCCTGAGATCACACAAGTAGCAAATAGCTGAGATTTGAACTAAAGTTCTGTGATTCCAAACCCATCTTTCTGTCACTAGGCTTCTGTGGATTTGCAGGTGTGCTATTCATGTGATTGGGGCTCCTCTTTGCAATTATATTACGTGAAGATGTTTTAGCAATAATGAGAAACCAATTTAAGTGAGCCTCTTATGAATATTATAAAATGCAAGTTATAAAAGAGAAGCTATATAGAAGCAAAGCCAGATGGATAACCATAAAGGGAAGTACGGAGACTGGCTAGATATATAGACACAGGGTTTTTTATTGCTAGTATTTTATATCTTGGTTCCATTTTTAGATTTAAAAAATTGCAGCAGGTGATTCAAAAATGAATTTTATTGATAATTCATAGAAAGGAGATATTCTGAACACATGGCTTACTCCATTCAGAAAGCAGTATTTTACATTATTTTTTTTTGTGTATAAGTTGCTCCCTTGTGTCCAAGTATATTCCTGCCTACTCTTGTTTCATACAGGCCTTGGACCACAGGAATTAGGATGCAAAGTATATATGTAATATTGCTGGTAGACACTGATGATGGTCTTTGATTCATAAGACTTCAAGGATTATAATGGCTCCTATCCCCACATTAGGAGCCTGGAAACTCTGAGTTGTATTTCAGAGTCCCATAGGATCCATGGTGAGAAAAATAAACTATTATCATTAAATAAAAAGAAATGACTGAGTAAGTGGACCATTCTCTAGGGAAAGGGGAGGCTGCACAAACTCTTTTTCAGCTGCAAGTTCAGAAACAAATTATACTTGCTCTGGAGAATTCTATTGTAGTCAAGAAATCAGAATACTGTCTATGTGAGCTTATTGACCATGGCAGGTATAAGTGTTCTCTCCCTTTGCCAATTTCCATAGGTAGTGCTTCTTTGGGACCCACCTCCTTCCGCTCTATCACCCCCAATGGACAAATATTTCTGAGAAAGTGGAAATCCCTCTGACTGCTTCTTCAGTTGGCTGATGTCTTTGGGTATAATGATAAATAAATTTCCTGATTGCTTGTGTGTACTAAACCTTTAGGAATCTCTCCCTTTATTCACTTCATGGTATTAGAAATAAATCCTAGCATTCCCTGGTAGACTGGAAATGCAACCGTTCATTCTCTTGACCTCTGCAAGAATCATCTTGTATGGCATATTTTATCTCCTCCTTCAATGACAAGCCTGTTCTTTCAAATAGCCTGAGATAAGAGCCTCTTGTCCCTATCTAATGCCACCTTAGATTATTATCACCTCTCTGGTTTTTCTCTTCCTGACTTTGCTCCCAAATTTTCAACTCTAGGTAAATTTTGAATAATCTTCAGATTCCCTCTCTCTTTCTCTTTACTATAGAATGACAGTTTTTACTTGGGAAATATTAAAAAAAAACCTAGGCATTTCTGGAATTTATTGTTAACTTCCTAAGAATTAATTATTATTACTTTCCTCAGGGTCTGTTGCAATGATATTGGGTAGTGTGCTGTTTTTCTTCCATCAGGCACAAGAGTGATTATAGATAGCACCCATGAAACTGACTAGCATTTTGGGGTGTAAAATGAAGATTTGAACCCTAGACTTCAATCCCCAGAAGTCCTTGGTATTTCCCAGAATTACCTATAATCTCATCTGAGTCTCCACCTGGGTGAGATCACAATTAGCATTTTAACTGGCAGTAAAGCCTACCTCTCCCTCTTTTATGCTCTGCTCTCCCATTGCAATGAGGCAGTAAGTAAGCTAAGCACAGGTATTCTGAATTGGCTAATCAGCCATGGGCATGTGGTTTCTTATTTTTGTATTTTCTTTATTCCTTGAATTCTAATATTCCTTAATAAACCTCATAAAATATAATATTTTATTACTAAAAACTAATTTAATTTTTACAGGGGTGAAACTAGTTTAAAAATGTTTTTTGGTAGTGATCTCTTCCTTTTTAAAATAAATGGATCAAAATAAATAATTTGAACTTTGCCTTCAAATTTTTTTAGTATTGTTTAGCAAAAAACATAAGCAATTTTTTAACAAAAAAAATGACAAATTTCCGAGGATATTGTGAGATAAGTTTGGAAAGGGAAAAGGTGGGGAATCTCCTTTCCCCCGCTAGGCACCAAGGAATAAGCTTGAGACCTACTTAAACCTGTGTCAAGAAGGATGCTGCCACCTATTTGTGTCTTATTTCCTTGGGTGCAGGGTATTGTGATATCCTAAAAAGCAACTGGTGTCTTCAACCTTCTTTTATTTCTAATCATGGTAAATGTATTAGTAAAATATGAATTTATCAATAAATGAGATCTCAGTTTCCCCAGTAAAGCTAAGACTCTTAACTGGTGAAAAAATATCCTTTATTTTTACCATTTAAAAATATATATAACACAACATGACATATATTAATAATATAATATAAACTTATAATGTAATACCTATTTTGTTATAAATGTGTAATGAATTATAACAAATATGCTTATTCAAGAGACACAAATTTTCACACAAGGTATGTCCATAAATCTGTTACATTTTTTTTTTAACTTTCACCCACTCCAACAGTATAAAAAGGCAGGTAATATAATATATGTTATACTTATATTATTATATAATATATATTTCACTTTTTCTCCTTTTGTGAAATAAGACACATATTTCTGACACTAAAGAAAAATTCATGGGGGGAATAAAGTAAAGAATGGCGTGCTTCAATTTGCATCCAGACTCTGTTTTTCCTAACGTAGTAGATGTCCTTTTTTTGTCATAAATCCCTTGGAGTTGTCCTTGATCATTGCCTTTTTTAATAAAATTATTTTTTTCTGACACTTGTTCATTAACCCAATCATACTTTAATATTAAGTTATTTAGTCTCCAATTAATTTTCATTCTGTGATTCCATGGTCCTGTATTAAATATAGTTTTTATTGCATTATGATTTAAAAAGGATCCAGTTAATATTTCTGCTTTCTTGAATTTAATGAAAAAATGTTTGCATTTTGATATAAGGTCAAATTTTTCAAATTACCCTGTGCCTCTAAGAATAAAAAAAAGGTTTATTCCTTTCTGTTTCCCTGTAATTCTCTCCTTATTTCTATCATATCTAGCTTTCCTAAGATTTATTTATTTCCTTAACATTTTTATAATTTATTTTTTGGTTAAATTTATCCAGTTATGAGAGTGAAAGGTTTAAATCCCTATTTAAAATATAGTTTTATTATCTATTTCCACCAATAACTGCTGCATTACTTATCTTTTAAATTATGGTTGCTATATATTTAGCATTGATAATGCTTCATTTTCTATGATACCTTTTAATATAATGTAATTTCCGTATTTTTCTCTTTTCATTAAATCTATTTTAGCTTTAACCTTGTCTGAGATCATTATTGTTGCCCTTGCTTTTTTTTTCTCAGCTGGAGCATATTTCATTCCATCTCTTTATTTTTACTTCATGTGTGTCCCTCATTTTTTGCATATGGTCTTGTAAGCAACATACTGTTAGGTTTTGATTTTTAGTCGATTCTGTTCTCCATTTCTCTTTTATGGATGAATTCTTTCCATTTACATTTAAAGTTATAACTATTAGTATGTATTTCCCTTTATTCTAGTTTTCTTCACAATTCTTTGTCTCTCTTTTTATCTTTTTCTTCCTCAGACATATAATTATCCTTTAACCACTATCTCATTAATCCCCAACTCTTCTTCAGTCTTCTGACTTCTATGAGTCTGTCCCTTATTATCTCTCTTCCCTTCTTATTTGTTCATATTAAATACCCCTATAATTCTCTCCCTTTTCTTATTCCCTTTCTCTCATTTTTCTTAATCTATATGCCCTTCTAAGATCCCCCTTTTTATCATTATTCCTTGCCTTCTTAGTTCCTTATAAATTAATAATAATGCTACCCTTCTATATGTATCCCTTCTTTTATCCAGTTCCTGTGAGAAAAAAATACTAGTATTACCATCCTTCCATCCCTTTGTTCCTTTCATTGTAAGATTTTTTTTCATTCATGCCCCTTTTATGAGATGATTATTCCAATTAATACAATCCCATATGATTTCATTTTATTTTTAACTCTTTCTATTTCATTCAATTAGACATTGAAGCTTCTATCTATAAATGTTTCTTCAAACCACCCAATTAATGATATAATTTTTGTGGTTTAAACATGCTATTTTTGCATATGAGAAGGAAATGTTCATTATATCCTTTATAATTAGCATTTCATATTATCTTCTTAAGTTTTTTCTCATTCTTGTATATCAAATTTCCCATTCATTTCTGGTTTTTCCTTCAAGAATATTTGAATGTCTTTTATTTCTTTAAATGCCCATTTCTTTTCATGTATGATGATATTCAGCTTTTCTAGGTAGGTTATTCTTGCTTGTAAATCCAGCTTCTTTGCTTTTTAAAATGTTGAATTCCATGCCCTTCACTGTTTTAATGTAGAAGTTGCTAAATCTTGTGTTATCTTATTTTTTCCCATAGTATTTAAACTCTTCCTTTTTAGTTGCTGGCATTACTTTCACCTTAACTTGGGAATTACAAAGCTTAGCTATCATGTTCCTGGTTTCTAGTTCAGATTTCATATAGGTAGTAATCAAGAATCCTTTCAAGTTTACTTAATCTTCTCATTCCAAAATTTCAGAGTAAATTTCTTAATAATTTCATGAAGGATATTGTTTAAACTGTTTTTATAACTTTTAGGTAGTCCAAGAATTCTTATATCATCTCTTCTCAATCATTTTTCTAGGTCAGTTGATTTTTTAAAAAAGACATTTTCTCTCTTTTATTTTTTCATTGCTTGGATTTAATTTCTACATTTCTTGTTGTTTCAAGAAGTTATCAGCTTCCTCTTGCCCAAATTTAATCTTTAATGGATTATTTTCTTCATTGAGTTTTTGGATTTCTTTTTCTAATTGGTCAATCTTTCACAAATGCTTAATATTTTCTTGCATTTTTTCCTGATGTTTCTTCTAACTCATTCATTTGCTTTTAAAGTGTTTTTTTAAGATCTTCCAGTAATTTTCTCTGGTCTTGTGTTCATTTTACATTTTACTTTAAAGTTTTATAAGTGGAGGTTTTAATTTCACTACCTTCTGAATTTGAACTCTAAACTTTATTTCCAGAGAAGCTATCTGTAGTTGGGTTCTTTCTCTTTTGTTTACCATTTTTCTTAATTTTAAATTTTAACAAATTGTTAGGTTCCTCTGTGTAAGGAGGATAATACCTCACAGTATAGTTTTTGGTTTTTGTTTTTGTTTTCTGGACTCTCTGAGAGTCGTTGATTTCTTGGTTCTTTTCATTTCTATGTTTCAACATAAACAGGGTCATTATTACTTTCAATGTTCTTACCCCCTGCAGTTTCTCCAAAGGTTGTGTTTTCTTATCCCTCTGTCCTGGAGTAGCAATCAGGGACTTCATTCTTCCAGGATTCACTCACTTGTACTTTTGCTCCTCCTTTTCTATATCTAATACACACGTAGACCCCATAGTCTTTTCTTAGTCAGCCACCCAATCCCGACACAGTCCATTGATTGTAGATTCCTGGAGCTGAGGTTACAGCCTAACACAGCTTGCCTCCAGGTTCTAAATTTATTTCTTTGATCATTAAACAGCCATCAAGAGCCTTCCTACTTCTTGAACCACTGTTACAGATTTAAAGTTCATTCAGAGGCATTATTTTTGAACACCGATGGCAGAATTTGGAGAATGTGGTAATCTTCTGTCTTGTTCCACCATCTTTGTCCCTTCTTAAGCACCTGTGTTTCACAACCACTGGGGCAGTTGATGGACTTCTACTATTATGCTCCAGTTCAAATACTTCCTACCCTCTCCCCACTCCACACATCCATTTTAGCTTCCTTTTATGTATCATCTTCATCCATTAGAATACAAATTCCTTGAGGGTAGAGACTATCTTTTGTTTTCTTAGTTCTGTTCCTAGCACTTAGAATAGTACCTTGTACACAGTAAGCATTTAATAAATGCTTCTTGACTTCTTGAGTTGATTTGACTCCAAAATGCTTCTGGTATTTAAAGATAGAAACAAAGACCATAAATTCAATCAGTTTTGAGTACTAGGGAAAATTAATGATTTAAAATAATTATAATGACAAAAATTATGCATCATAAATATGTATGACTCAAAATAAATGATTAAAAAGATAAATATTTGAAAGAATTTGGTTGAAAGTTGAATAACACTAAGGCTGATATTTATACAAATGATGTATTCTCATTCTCAAAAAATGAATGAGAAGTTTTATTTCTGCCATTATGAGAATAATGAAAGAGGTAACTCTGAGGAAGCCAGACCCTGTGTTCTCCAGTCAAAATTTGGCATTTGGGACTACACATTCCTTCTGGTCTCAGAGCACAGGTTTTGGCTGGCACTAGCTTTGAGGTGGATTCAATTTTTCTTCTTGTTCAGTCAGAAATCTCAGAGGTAGCAGAAAATCTCCTCATAGTCTAGAAACCATTCTGCCAGCAATTGATTCTTTGCTATGCCCTTTACTCCAGAGCTTAGACTGGTTTTCCCCTCAGCTTCCCCATGGGCTTTAGAATGCATTAACTCCAATGGCCTTCAGAGCTTGTCAGTGAGTGAACTACTTTCTGAGAGCCAGCTGGTTTGGGAGGAATGTTAACGCCTTCAGATTATTCGGCTATGTGAGGGAATTATCTCTTTTTTTTACCTGGTGAAAATTGTATTTCCTTTTTAATATATGAGCAAATCATTCTGAGATTGTATCACTCAAGCAAAAGGATCCTGGAAAATTATTCTTCTGGGAACAACTGAGTAACCAAAGAGAAATAGGTGATTTGAACTCCAGTAAGAGTAGGAGGTTTTTAATCCAAAGCTGGATGACCATTTCTTAAGTATGTTATAAGGGGGATTCCTTTTATATATGGATGTGGCTAGGTGGCTACTGAGGTTCCTTATGAGTGACTCTGTGAAAGGTTCATAAAACACTTCAGTTGTGCAAAGGAGCTAAAAACAAGAAAGAGGAAACTTCTCAAGGAGTGGCATTAGTTTGGAAACTAGGAAAGGTGTGTGTATGGTGGTGGTGGTGGTGGTGGGGCTTCTTTAAGTAATGAAAAGGGGCTGACATAATGAAGACTAGCTTCAAAAAATATGACACTACACTCACCTTTTTTAACTCTTACTTTCTTTCTTAGAATCAATACTAAATATTGGTTCTAGGGCAGAAGAGTGGTAAGGGCTAAGCAATAGGGTGCCTATTATATATATATATATATATATATATATATATATATATATATATATATATATAAACTATATAATAGTGCCTTGGGGTCACAAAACTAGGAAAAGGCTAAAGCTGGGTTTGAACTTAGGACATTCTGCCTCTAGGTCTGGCTCTCAATCTACTGAATCACCTAGCTGTCACCTAGCTGTACCCTCTACT
Organism: Monodelphis domestica; assembly: GCF_027887165.1. Lineage (NCBI taxonomy): Eukaryota > Metazoa > Chordata > Mammalia > Didelphimorphia > Didelphidae > Monodelphis > Monodelphis domestica. Next base: position 471,792,165 of record NC_077228.1, read on the forward strand.
ACACTCATTTTCAAAGAAGTATGATTTCTAGTAAGACTAGGGTTAAGTCACATCTGAGGCTCTGTCTCTGTCTCTCTATGTCTCTGTCTCTGTCTCTCTGTCCCTCTCTTTGTCTGTCTGTCTCTCTGTTTCTGTCTCTGTTTCTCTCTCCCTCTTACTTTCTCTCCCTCCCTTTTACTCTCTCTTATTTTTTCTCACTCTTCTCTCTGTCTCTCTTTCTCTGTCTGTCTGTTTCTCTCTCTCCCTCTAACTTTCTCTCCCTCCCTTTTACTCTCTCTTATTTTCTCACTCTCTCTCTCTCTGTCTCTCTGTCCTTCTCTCCCTCTCTATCTCTCTCTCTCTGTCTTTGTTTCTCTCTCTCTCCCTCTTACTTTCTCTCTCTCCCTCTTACTTTCTCTCTCCCTCTTACTCTCTTTCTTCTCTCTCACACACTCTCTGCCTCTCTCTCTATTTCTCTCTCTCTGTGTCTCTATGTTTCTCTCTCTCCTGCTTAGTTTCTCTCTCTCCCTTTTACTCTCTCTCTCACTCTCTGTCTCTCTTTATGTATATATATATGGCATACATACTCAAATATATACATAAAACAAGTTTAGCTCTTGTAGAATGTAACTTCTTTGTGGTCAGGGGCTATTTCATTTTGATTTCTCCATTCCTTGTGTGTAAGCACACCACCATGCACATGGTAAATGATTAATACATTTTTTTTTAATTTTGAATAAGAGCAATTGGAAAGGAGTAGGACTTCTGGTGGAGTAGAGCCATAAATCCTCCAGAAAAAAAGGAAAGGAGTCATTGGCAATGTCAGTGTTACCTATCTTCATATATCAGGAACTCAACCCCTTAGATTATCTTTGTTGCCTTCTTGTGCATGTTATACAATTTATCATCTGACAGTTTACTTTTTATTAGGAAATGCTGTGCCATAGACGTTTTGTCCATATTCTCCTGAATTCTTTTCCCACCTCAGCCAGTTACTGTGTAACTGTGCACAAGTTAGTTAATCCCCTGATCCTCAAGTTCTACATCTATAGAATGAGAAATTCAGACCCAATGGCCTGAAAGATTCCTTCAAGCCCTTCTCTTTGTATTGCACTGTTTCTACTGTCAACTTGAATACTCCACCTTAATTACAAAATTTGATTTCTTAATGATAATCCTAATAAAATTTCTGGCAGTACCTTCGTCTTGTATTACCACCACAAAACCCTCTGCTTTATCAAGCAAACCTATATACTTCTGTTTGTTTCTTTGTCAGCATTGATAGTTGAATTCATTTAAGTGTACCTTATGGAGGGACTCAGTATATTCCATTCCCCCTACTAGATTCAAGATACATGCATTCTTTTGGTTAATTCTTTCCTACTTATTCAGTATTTAGTTTTGCACACATTGATTTTATATGTTTGATGCCCCATTAAACTGTAAGCCCCTTGAGGGTAGGGGATACCTTTTGCCTCTCTGTATTTCTATAATTTCCACACTGCCTGATATATAATAAATGCTTAATAAATGTTTATTGATTGAAAAAAACCAGATCAAAACCAGCATCTTTTTACTAGGAGCTTAATCTTTTCATGTTCTCTAAAACATCAACCCTCTAGAAACCAGGATTTCTTAATATGGCATCTGTGAGTCTATGACAAAAAAAAATGGTTATTTCTCCTGTTTCAATTTCCTTCCTATTATGAAAGCTATACTACAGACAAACTAATCCATATTATAAATGAGCCTTAGGCCTTCCCATTCTCCACACATTTGTTTATTCACTTTGTCTGAAATGTCTCCAACCCCAACTATTGCCTATTGAAAAAAGTGAGAGGAGGACCTGGTAAATGTCACTAGGTTGTATTTTTGCCCAGTGCTGGACTAGACAGTCTTTGCATGCTTAAGCCCTTTGCAAATTTCCTATTCCCTCTATTCTACTCTAACATTACAAAAATCTTACATAGATTTTGAATCACAATGTGATATAATGGGGAAAAAATACACAAAAAATGCTTGATTTGTAATCCAAAGACCTGGAGATGAGACCCAGCTCTTGTGAACCTTAAAAATTCTCAGACCCTACTTCATAAGGTTGGGTTAGGACCATTCCCCATTGGGACCATTCCCCATTTGGGCAATGAAGGTACTTAGATCAGGAATGTGAAGAACTCTACTCTACCTCTACTTAAGCCTGCTTTAGGGGAAGAAACTCCTTGCTGAACAATGAAAGATACCTAAACCCATACTTATAGTAAGGCAAAAGTTCTTAAGCTGTGCCTATTTTTAGATATAATACAAAGGGGTTCTAAGTACCTATAAAGGTCAGGCAACTTGTAAATTTACAAGGAGCAAAGAGGTGAAAAACTTACTCAGAGGTTTCCTGGTGTGAACTTAATCAAAATCTTAAGCTTTCTTAGGGGTGAACTAAGAATGGTCTGTCCTTTGGAAAATGTCTACTGTGATTGGTAGATGGGAGAACTTAGGGGAAGTGACATAGGAGAAAATTCCCTTTATAAGGAGAGGAAAAGCAGAATTGAAGGAGGCAATGGCCAAGGCTGCCTGGAAGGGCTTGATGGCTGAACTTGATTGAGCTAGCTGAAGCTGAACTGGTGTCTCTCTGAACACTAGAATCTTGCTTGGGACAAATCTTGTGGTGAGTGATTTAAGACTGACTGATCTTTCTCTTAAGGCTTAGGCCTGGGTTGGCCAGGGCTGCCCTGGGCTGGGCTATCCTTTTCTCATTATTTCCTTTTTCTTTCTTTCTCTCTTTCTTTAATTCCACATTTGTATTAATTAAAATCTCTATAAAACCCAGTTGACTTGGGTATATTTCATAATTGGGAATATTTCCCTGGCAAGCACCTTATATTTGATTTAAAACAAGACACTATCTTGAAACATATTTTTTGTGGTTACAATTTACTCATCCACTCTTTTATCTACTATTTTATCTGCCACAATTTAAATCTTCCACTATTTTAATTATTACACTCTTCAATTTAGTATCTATGTGAGTTTGGACAAATTGCAACCTCACCTGGTCTTAGTTTTCTCATGTATAAAATGGAAGGCTTGGTTTATATGAAATCTAAGTCCATTTCTGCTCCCTAAATCTCTTTTCCTATGATCCTATTGTAAAGGGTGAAATTATGGCTGAGACTGAATGTACAATTATTTTTGGTCTCCAAGAATTTTATTTATAAAATCCTAATGAAAAACCCAAGTCAACTGGAAATTTTATGTTGATTTTAATTGATAGTGGAGGAGATTAAGGAGGAGGAACAAGGAAAGGAGTAGGTTCCCCCCCCCACCCCCCAACCTGGCCAGTGTGAGGGGGGGGAGATTAGGAGATAAGGGTTTGGAGTATGAAGAAGGAAGGAGTCAGGCTTGAACTCCAAAAAAAGGAAAAGGTTAAGCCAAGATGCTGGAACCTGAAATCAGCTCCAGGGAAAAACTCACCACCAACCCAGTGTAAAAAATAGACTCGAATACAGGACTACAATCCCCATGAGCCTTTGCTTCACTTCCCCAGAATGCCTTGTAATCTCACCTGGGCCGAGATCGAGAAGGGATTTAAGCTGATTCAAAGGCTTTTGAGAGGTCTCTCAGGGGGCTTTTGGACTTCCGTTTTGCAGCAGGCACGTCTCTTGCGTGATGTGAGGTTATTTTGTCTAGGCCTCTGGCCTAGGCACATGTTTCTTACTTGTATATTCTTTAATCTTTAACCTTTAATAAACCTCTAAAAAATATAATACTTCTTGCAGAGAGAAACTAATTTCTACCTGCCTCAGTCTCCCCATCTCCCCTAAATTTTAATCTTTACACCAGACAATCACTGCCATCACACCAAGATGTCGGAACACTTAGCACGCTGCCAGCCGGAATTGTCTCTCTAAGGGAAGAGGAAGAGACAGGAAGTGATGTGCCTTATATAGGCATTTTTACATCACTTTTCTGCATCTCATCTGTACCAATGATAGCTTAGCTTGACTTAGGACAGCCCACGAGTCTGTCAGCTATTTTCTACACATGTCTGTTGCCTTTTTTCCCAGATACTTAAATGGTGCAGGCATCCTGACATTGTTAAACTAAGTAGGTGGAGAAATGTGGACTTCCCAAGACCTGATTCTGTTATTCCAAGTATCTCTATTGTTACTGATCAGGAAATAGCTAAATCAAATCTTCTAAAGAATGTTCTGATTAAGGTGGAATAGTTTTAAAATTCCATTTTCTTCAAAATCAGACAGCATTTTGTTCATACACTCAATTGAAACTTCTTATATTCTTCGTTCTTTTGTAGATGTCTATATATTGTCCCATCTCCCTAACTATACTAAAAGTAAATTGAATGGAGAGGGCATTCAGCATAATGGGATTCCTTTATCCAGAGCTCTATTTTCCTTGGTTTAAATGATCTGTGAAAGTCAGAGGTTCTCTATTGGCAACAGTGTACCCCCCAGCAGGCTCTTCTGCTTTTGTCTTTCACTTTTTCACTTTTGCTTTTTAGGGTTTCTTTGGAGTAGAAGGTATAGGGGGGGTGAAGGAGTGGGAGACTATGAAGGGCGGTGGAAGGAATTGAGGGGGGTCACATATGGGGTCAGCAAGTGTTTGCTTATCCCCATGGTCTCAGCCATCCAAGTAGGTCTTTGAAGACATACCCCTCAACCGCATGAATCCCCTTTTTTTGTTTTTGTTTTTTCTCCCTTATTTTCTGGTGAGACTTAGCCTAACATGAAGAAGGGAGAACTATTCTTACATTCAGGAAGAATTAAGTAAATGCCCACTTCTAATTAATCCTGGTTATGTTAACTTAGACACATCTCTTAGCTTTGGACAACTAGTTGGCACAATGGATAGATTACTAGATCTGGAGTTAGGAAGACCAGCATTCATTTTTGGCCTCAAATATGTACTAGTTGTGCTTGGACAAGTCTCTTATCCTCTATTTCTCTCAGTTTTCTCATCTGTAGAAAGGGGGAAATCATGACACAACAATCACTGGATTGTTGTGAGGATAACATGAGTTAATAATTGTAAAGTACTTACCACAGTGCCTGTCCCATAGGAAGCACTATATAAAGGCTAGCTCTCATCATTATTATTAATATTGTTACTATTATGGAAATAATTTTATTACCAGTGTTTAGGGAAATCATTGAGTATAAATTACAGAGAAGATTTTTGACATGCATAGAGAGGCAAAATTTCCTTACCCAGAAGTAGAATACAGTATCACGTCATTTTACATGAACTCAACACATAGGAATTGAGGTATATGCAACTAGCAATCAAAAAATAAATCAAGGCAAAAAAATATATAAAATAAAATGTTTAATTACATGCAAAGCCCTTGTGATTTTTACAAGTGGTGTAAAGTCTCACAGCATTTTGTCCAATTACATTCATTTTTGCTCTGAGAATCATTGGTGTGAATCTTCACATTGCTTTGTACCAAACATGAGCTCCTGCACCAGTCTGCCCAGAGTCCTTACTTATAATAAATTGTGTCCCTGGAAGAGCAATGGCTCTTTTTATTTCATGAATGTTATTTAGTTATTCATAATGGCCCCAAAGTACAAGACTAGAGATGCTGCTAGGACTGATAAGTCTAAAATATTATATATACATATATGTAATAAACTAATAAGATAAGTTGGAAAGTGCCTAGATATACTAAATAGTGAGATTTGCTATGTTGTATGATTTTCAATTTACATGAAGGGTCTTGGAAAGTATCTGGCCTGTAAAGCATGGTTCTATTGTATTCTTTATGCAAGAGAAATCACAGATCTAGACCCTCTAGACATCCAGTCTAACCAAAGAGAAGCTGTAGCCTAGAGAGTAAGATTTACCCATTCACATAAGTAGTAAGAGAGAAAATCAGAAGTTGAACCCACATTCTCCAGAATTATTTCTACTCTCTTATTATGTAGTTGTTAACCAATAACTGAGGAGTTTTTAAATGAACTGAGACATGAAATATTACTTGATGTATAAAATGTGAAGTTTACATGACTCACCAATATATAAAGAATCCATAAGGAAAAAACATATTAAATTTATTGTTGTTTTTTTTTTTAAACCCTTACCTTCTGTCTTGGAGCCAATACACAGTATTGGCTCCAAGGCAGAAGAGTGGTAAGGGCTAGGCAATGGGGGTCAAGTGACTTGCCCAGGGTCACAATTTACTGTTTTGATTCTATTTGAATCAAGGTATGGAGACCAACCCTGAGTTCCTCTGAGTAAACTATTTGTTACTGAATATGACACGTATGTAGATTAAAAATTAATATCCAAAATACTCCAAGTATTATATTTAATAATATTTATTAATAATAACTTGAAGCAAAAAGGAAAAAAAAATAAAAGGTTAGAGGAAAAGAGAAGAACTCACCCAGCCATGCATGTTGGGAAAAAGAGAGAGAGAGGAAGGGGGAAAAACACAGGGAACAACTGTAAATGTGAAGACGAAAGGGAAAGGGATGCTGGGAGATGAAATCCAAGGGTACAAAATTTTCCAATTTTTATACACACTTAAATAAGTCTTCTGTGACTATGGAATACAGAATACAGGATTCTTTGGGAGGGGTAGCTAGGTGGATCAGTGGATTGAGACCCAGTCCTAGACACAGGATGGCCTGAGTTCAAATCTTGATCCACATACTTCCTAGCTGTATGAACCTGGACAAGTTCAATAAACCCCATTCCCTACTCTGTACCACTCTTCTGCTGGAAAACCAAAACACAATATTGATTCTAAAATGGAAGGTAAAGGTTTTTTTTAATATATAAGTATGTAAATATTTAAATAAATACATAAATATTTATTTATATACATAGCTTATATTCTTCAAAACTTTCTGGACAAGCTTTCTAGGACCCTCGCTATTTTCTCTTCCACCTGCCCCTATTTATGGTTTTCCTGAACTGTTTTTGTATTACTTTTTTCTGTTTTTAAACTCAGGTTTCTATGAAGCTTTTAAATTAAATCCCACTGCTTCACCTTTCAAGGTAAGTCAGTTTGTCAAATTACTATTTTAGCTTCTCTTATGATGACCTAGTTCCTTAAGATCCACCACTGGACTTAGCCATGTCCATTACTTTCACAAAATAGACCTTCTGAGGTCTAACTTCTTGCTCTGTATCTCTGTCATTCTCTTCTCGATAAAGTCTGACCCTCCTCTGTCTTGTTGTCTGCCTCCTTGCTAGTTGTGTCTGACTGTAGGGGCTTGCACTTTTTTCCTGTAGTCGTTCTGTGATTGGTTCCTAGAGGTTGGGTCTTTATAATAGGGACAAGGATTCTTGAAGTGGCAAAGTGATGCTTCTCACTTATCTACTCACACAGAGGTGTTGAAAGGTTTAATTGGTAAGTGTTTAAATTATGCCTGTAAGTGTGATCCTCAGGTGAGAGACATTATATACTTACAATGAATTTTAGTTTAATTCGTGATGCTATTCAGAGTTTCTGAAGCCTTTATGATGCAAAGTAAAAATTCCAAATTTAGAGTCTCAAGTCTTATGGTTTCCCATGCCAGAAATGTCTTCCTTTCTTCTCTCTATCTCAGGAAAAAAAAAGTCATTTTCTGCATCAAGCCTTTCCTCATTTCCTTTACTGTTAGTGCTCCACCCTCAGTGCTTACCTCCTGTTTATATTCTATATATCTTGTCTATACATAACTTCATTCCTATTGCCTCTATCATTAGATTTTAAGCTTTATGGTAGGCACTGACTTTGCTTTCTTTTTATAACCTCACTGTTTAGTTCAGTGACTGGAATAAAGTATACACTTGATAAATGATTATTGATTTGATAGGACTTGATTCTTTCAATTAACTACCTTTGTTATCTTGGAAAAGTCATTTAAACCCTAAGTACCAAATTGGCAAGCCATCATCAATATTCTCCAACAAGATTAACATGTAATTAAGAAATGTTTCAAAAATTAATAAAAATAATACAATATACATAAAGCTAATTTGTAGTTTTCTAAGTCAATATATGACCCATAGGAATCCAATTTGCCTGAATTAAACACTCTGAACCCTTATTTACTTGGCTGATGAACTCTGGACTCTGATGGTCTTGAGAGAAGGCATTGTTTCATTCTTTGTACTAGTATTCCTAGTGTCTAGCATAGCACTTGGCACATAATGAGGACTTAATGATTGTTTCTTAATTGATTGAATGATGAGAGCTCTTCTTTCTGTTTTCCTATGAATTTGGACTATCTTTCCTGCAGAAATAGAAAAATCTATATACATAATTATAAGTTCAATATAATTTTTTAAAATCATAAATCAGTTGAGATTTCACAACTGGTCATTTTGCTGATTTTTTTTCAATTTTAATGGACTGTTGTGGTAAGTGGAAGCAAAACAAAGTGGACCTAGTAGCACTGAAATCAACCAATCAGTGAATATTTAGGAAATACCTACTCTGTGCAGATCACTGGTGCTACAAAATAATATGGTAAGTGAAGTAAAATGTGTTAGAGGAATTGGAAAAATGTTAGTTGGTCCTCTATTACAACTAAAAGCCCTGGGTAAAAGATGAAAAGCAACAAGTTTGTGCATTTTCTATTGATAAGCTCCCTAACAATTCAATTCATCCAAAAGTTAAATTTGATACCTCATATGTTAGCATGCTTCCTTGTTTAGAAGATCTTTAAGCAAAATTCAGATTCTGTTTGTCACATATATTGTAAAAGCATGCTTTCTTCATGTATAGATTGGAGTAGATGAGTTCCAAATACCTTTCCAGTGATCTGAGTAGAGGATAATGTAAACATTTCCTTGCAAGTTTTGAAAGTAGTGTGAACTTGAAAATTACTCCACCCTACTCAGATGGTGCCTTAGGGGAAGATAAAAGTTGTAAACTCCTGATTGAACAATGAAGGTACTTAACTCACCTTATAGTGAAGCTAGAACCTTAAGATAGGTCTATTTTTATATCTAATACAAAAAGGTGTTAAGTACCTGTAAAGGCTAAATTAGTACCTAAAAGGGTCAAGTAACTTACAAAAGGCAAGCTTAACAAAGAGTTGTCAAGTACTCAGAAGATTTAATCTAACCAGAGAAGGTAAAAATCAAAGAAGGTGAAAACTAAGAATGGGCAGTCCTGGAAAAAAAGCATCTACTGTGATTGGTAGACGTGAAAATTTAGGGGAGGTTACATAAGAGAAAATTTATTTAAAAGGAAGGGGTAAGAAGTCAATTTGGAAAGCAATTCAGTTCGGAGTGGAGGAAGATTCTGAACTGGAGTTCAGAAAATTCAGTGGAGGACTGGAGCTTGCTTGGAGACAGTCTTGTGGTAAGTAATAAGACTGACTTGCTCCCCCTTTTTCTACTGCTTGGCTTAGCCTGAGCCAAAGAAGTTTAAATTAATTCTCTCTCTCTTTCTCTCTCTCTCTCCTTCCTTTAATTCCTTCTCTCTTTATTAATTAAAATCTCCATAAATCCCCAGCTGACTTGGGTATTTTCATATTTGGAAATTTCCCATGGCAACCACTTATTTTAGATATTAAGTCAAAACACTAAGATTATCTTTACAGTTTTGGGCATTTACAGTAGGGCTGAGGGTATAATAATATTTCAACAAGAATACTAAAAATCTATCTCTGTAACTGAACACATCAACTATGGACCTGGAAAATCAGTAGTCAAGATCCAAAAGATTTCTAATGTTTTCACCCCTCCTCCCAACACCCCTCACATTTAAACACACACAAATAGAATCTGATACTGTGCTTATATAACCTTAATCCAATCTTTGGTGATTGAATTCCAAGAAATTTACCTTTTTTTCTCTGTATCTACTCCCATATTGAAGTAGAATTCTAAGGAAATCTTTAAAACAAAACTTAGTATGACAATTGTATTGTTGTCCTTACATGTGGGCAACAGTATCCCCAATTCTCACGTAGGTGTTCAATGTATTTTATGGTTTTCAGGATAGAGGAAACACTTTTGAAATATTTTTACATCTCAGAAAATGCCCAAGCTGCAAAGGCTCAACTAAATAAATACATAAAAGGTAAAATGCTGTAAAAGCTCATTATACTTTTTACAGGCTCCCTGGAATTAATGACAATAAACAGAACAGATATTTTCCATTCATCTTGGACCTGCACCACAAGCAATCATAAGAGTACTATGAATTGTTGGCCTGGCCCTTATGAACTGGTCTTTCTCCTTTAGCTACAGGCCTCTTCTCTGAAAAGGTTGCTCTAAGGTGAAAACATGTCCCTCTTTGCAGCTGGTACTTGCTTTTGAAACTTATGTAATATTGAACTCATGACTGCCCATGAGGTAACTCCATGGATCGAAACATCCATTGGTGGGATCAATAATCTATGTGTTCAGCAAAGGAAACAGAAAAGTAGAAGGCAGCCAGGAACTAGTAGATGAAAAGGACAGTATTTCTTGGAAAGCATTGTCTGTGTTACCATGTTCTCAAATTGATCATTTTCTACTGAATCCTTATCTAACTTCCACCCCTTCTACATTTCAAGTCTTGAAATTCTGGGGGGAAATATATTTTTAAAATGTTAGGACATGACCAAAAAAAGACAACAGTTTCTATGAATACAGTTTGTTCACCTTGGTTTCAGTCAATCATTAGAAAACATTCCTACACAATTCAAAAAGGGGAACAAATCAAAAAGAGTGTTAGTGGCCTCTGTTCCTACAGAAAAGAAATAAAACAAATGTCAGTCAAGTCTTATAAAATCTTTAAGTTTATTGGGGGAACCCATGAGTTTGATCAAAATCTCTCCAAATCACTTCTTTATTTTAGTACAAATAAAAAATTTTTCCTAGAACAAGTAGGGTCTTATAATTTATAGGAAGATTTTGCTTATTACCATATTCAGTGTCTTAACCTCACGTATATTTCTGGCAATTATCTTAGGCCAACTTGACAACTGTCTTTTCTTTGAGGATAATCTGTTTTTTTCTGACCTCTTCTGGACAGCCTGACTTCTTAGGACTCTCATTGTTCTCTACTATTTGGACCCATCTTCTAGAATGGGACAGTGCTTTTAATCTTTCCTTTTCCCCTATTTCTAGGAAAATTTATCCTTCTGTATTAACATACGCTCAGGGTCCTTCTCTGCTTATAATAAGATGGATGATGAAAGGAGTAAAGATCTCAATGTATTACATGCTCTAGGAAATGCATTTAAATTTTAACTGGGATTTCATGGTGACTACTTTATTACAAATAATATAAATGCATACTTTAAGTAAGATTGACTCAGTTTAGGGTATTTTAATAATAAAAGATCTTAATGTTATACCAAAAGTATAATATAATATGTTCATTCTAAGGGAATTATCTAAATCAACCAGTAAACAATTTTAAATATATATGATAGGCAGTATACTTAATTCTAGGGATGCAAAGAAGGCTTATATTAGTCAATAAGTGCTACTATGGAATTTAACTTAGACCCTTTTACCTTGCTTTTGTGTGTGTCACCCTGCCTCAAATGTTTTTCTTGTAAACTACATATAGTAAGATTCTGGTTTTTTAATCCACTCTGCTATCTGCTTCTGTTTTATCAGTGAGTTCAGCCCGTTCACATTCAGCATTATGATTATTAACTGTGTATTGCCCTCCATCATTATCCTTTTTAAATACTGCTCTATTTCCTTTCTCTCTTTCTCTTCACCAGCGTTTTGCTTTTTGTCACCCTCCCCCACTTCCCTTTCCCTTCAATTGTTTCCCTCTTCCCTTGTACCCCTTCTACTTTTCTGTGGGGTAAGATAGAATTCTATACTGCATTGAGTATGGTAAGATTGAATTCTATACCCCAGTGAGTATACTTGTTTTACTCTTTCTGAGCCCTTTATGATGAGAGTAAACTTTAAGCATTGCCCATCACTACTCTTATCCTCCTCTCTCTATAATGATTTTTCATGCCTTTCTGTTATATATTTTACCCCATTCTATCTCCCCCTTCCCTTTTCACTTTGAGCCATTGATTGTTTTTTTTTTTAATATATCATTCATATTGTGATGGTGTGGAATAAGAAAATGGAAAAGCCTGCAACAGAGATGCAATAGCTGAGACTGCTGAGCTGTCACTCAAAAGGAGACCATTCTATTTGGAATGATGTCCAGAAAAGATGGTTGAGAAAGGATCAGAACAAACTGAAATTGACTCTCTTTGCTTGGGAGACCAAAGGAAGTCTGAGGTCTTTTGGCTTTAGCCTTAAAGACAGAATGGAGAAGGGTCTCTTGGTTTGGGGGCAGAAGAAAGAAGGACAAAAGTCCAATTCTCTCTCATTTGCTCTGTTATGATAGTGACTGAACTTCCAGATCTATCAGCCCATTTTCCAAATTGAACTGTATTCTACCATCCTTCAACCTAAGACTTATTTTATTATTAGGGAACCCCCAAAATCCTCTTCCCTTCCATTTCTTAACTTTCCTTTCTTCCCCAATAAACCCCTTACTTAATTTAAAGAAGAGAAAAAGTATTTATTTGAGACATCATAAACTCATCTTGAGTTGATTTAAAAGATCAACAGAAGAAGGAGGGTGAAGGGAGGGAAGAAGGGGAGAAGGGAGGAAGGAAGAAGATTAACAGTCTGATCTGTAGTTATCATTTACCATTCAAATAGTCCCTTATTACAATATGCATACATATCATATCATAGACATATCATTCCATATCATTACATTTAGATATACATCTTATCTTCAAAATCAACTTACTTCTCCACCCTCAGAATTACTACTTAGTACCCCACTTAGGTAAAATAGCTCACAAGTCACTTACTAGTTTAACTGCCCAAGGTGGGACAGTGCTTGTGGCCTTTGGGGGTGTTAGCTAGTAATTGATTTATGAGCTCTCTTACCTCATAGTTAAGTGGGGTACCAAGTAGGGGAACTTTAAGTTCTTGATTTGATTGCTAAAATAGCCAAGGGGAGAGTTAATTCTATTTTCACAGTTCTCCTTTCTCAATTGGCCCATTTCTTCTTGCATCACTTTTATTTCTCTTTCCCCACTTTGAATTTGCCTCTCTTAATTGGCTTTTGAAGTCCTTTTTGATTTCTTCCAAAATATGTGTCCAATCCATATTTTTCTTTTGGACTTTGCATGTGTTTCCTTTGTTGTTGTTTGCTTATTTTTTCTATCTAATTGTAGATAGGCTATGTTTTCTGGGAAGTTTGAGGTGCCCTCTTAAACTTCTGTAATTCTTTGATGTTATTCTCAGCTCATTTTCTGGGTTGTAACTAGTTTGCCAGGTGGTCTGAGGGCTGAGAATTATGAAAGCTGCCTCCCTCAGCTAATTCAATTGATCCTTAAGATGCTGAAAACTTAAAGACTTTCCTCAGGCATGGGTGTAAGCTTTTGATAACACTCTGAACTTTATCAGGTCAGGGGATGATCAAATTCTAGCACCAGGTTTAGTCTCAAGTTTTGGTCTCACTGTGTCCTTGATCCAGTCAGGCATGCCTTTGATTACCCTGTCCTGGTGCTCTGCCCTTAATTTTGGGCAAAAAGATCCAGGCTGGCTCCCATGGCGAACTGTGTCCTCACCCCAAACAGTGGACTATGTCCTCATCCTAAGCCCTGACTGGGATTCCTTGTTTCACTCTGGGGCCACACATATCAGCTCCCTTCAGCCCAGATTGCCCAGAGCTGGCACTCTGGACTTCTCCACCAGTTTGAAATTTCAAGGGGTGCAGGTTGGCTTGTACCAATCCTGTATCAGGCAGGATCTCAGGATCTGAATGTTAGCTTGAGCTTAAGTTCAGAACCTGTGACAGCAGATGTGTGTGTATGTGTGTGTGTGTGTGTGTGTGTGTGTGTGTGTGTGTGTGTGTGTAGGGGGGAAGGGGTGGTTTGCTCTTGGATTGCTCTTCACTCCTTGCTGTAACCTCTTGTTGGCTCTGCTCTCCTCTCTCCCCAGTTCCCCAGATGTTTTCTACTTACCTTTTGGGTTTTTCTTTTCTTGCAAGTTGTATCATCCTGTCTCCTTGTTGGTCATTTCACTCTTATATTCCTTTTGTGGAAATATTTTAATCTTGGTCTGTGAGGATTCTCATGGTGACATAGAACTGTTGCTCTACTTACTCCTCCATATTGGCTCCACCCCAGGAAGTCCAGAAAACATTTTTAAGACTCAGTTGTGTCACCACCTTTGTGAGACCACTTTGCCAATCTCTCCCACTTCTATCTAGCTACCTGAGACTGATTCAATATTTTGATGCACTACATAGAATCAATATTATACCTACTAGACTACAGATAATCATCCATATGCCAATAGATGCCTAAAGACATAGGAGCAATAGACTTTGTGGAGCTCTTCAGTTATACATCCCTTTCCTTACCAAGTATAGGATACTTCTTCCCTAGTGTATTCTTAGCTCTTCCCCTGTATTTGATTCTATAGTGGAAATCCAGATCTCTGCTCTACTCTGACCCTGGTACCTACACTGCTCTTCCAAACAATCATTGGATGGGGTGACACAGATAGCTTAGATTATCTGCAAATCACAAAATATAGTTTTATTAAGATAGTATGTCCATGGGATGTGTCATTTGCCCTACCATTCCTCCTCAATGTCCACCAGATCTCACTACATCTGTATCTCTTACTAATATTCCCTTGAGATACCCAGGCATTGCTATCATCCCTACAACTGTGAACATGAAATAATCCTGGCCCACAGTTGCATTCTGAAAAACTGTGATTTGTTATCTTCCATATAGCTGAATAGCTTTCCCAACTAGATTGTGAACTCCTTGGGAGTAAGTAATATATTATTTTTCTATTGGATCCCCATTGTCCAACACAGTACTTGCCAGCCTGTAGGCATCTAACAATGTGTTTACATGCCATTACAGGGTCACTCTACAAAGCAAACTGCTAATAATTTCTTCTCAAGCTATAAGTATCGAATGCAGTGTTAATGAAGACTGTAAATGTTTTTTCTAGCTAAAAAACATGAAAAAGTAGGAACACAAAATATTTATGTATATCACATTTCTAAGTCACTAATTTTCTGCTAAAAATGAAATATTCCTTAGAGATCATCCCAATAATAAAATATAGCTAAGTTGACAATTATTAAGTAGGAAAAACTATAATTTACTTTTTGGTAACTTACCATTCACATTTACATTGTTGAGGAGGGTATTTAGCTTCCTGGGTAAAATTTATTAGAATGTAACACATTAATATTTAGTTTTGTTTTTAATTTTTTACTACATTTTACTTAAATTATTTTATCAGGATTCAATTCATTGCCTTAAAGAGACAAAATAAAATAAGGTATGTTTAACATTGGTCTTGAATTTTAAATATGTGTGTTAAGTTTAAGTGGAAAATATCACTTATTACCATATAGTTAAGGTGGAAATACTTTATTTTTATTTTTTTAGTTCAGGCTTATGACTTTGCCAGTGTGAATACATTCATGTATGGATATCCTCATCACTGACTTGGACACTGTGTGTCCAACATAAGAATATAGACAATCTACCAACAGGAAACTGAAAACTCTTCTTGATAATAATAAAACAGTGTTTCTTATATTTTTTTTATTTAAGAAATAAACATTGGATAAAAAGTAAAAGAAAATTGTCAAATGTCTCTACTTCATATTCACCCTGGAAGTTATAAGACAATAAAAAACATATGCCCAATACTATAATACCTTCTCTAGTTGGTGTATTTTGTCTGTTTATTTTGCTTTATTTTTAAAATGATGATGTTTCTTTTGTGATATCCTGTATTAGATGAAATTAAACAGTCTCATTCATTAACAATGCAGATTATAAAGGAAAAGAGGAATTAAAAAAGCATCTGAAAGGTAAACACTAGACAAGATGTACAAACAAGATGGGGAAAAAGTATAGATTACACAAATGAAGGTGTTCATGTTGTTTTCTGATGTGTCCAAACATAAAGAGAAAAATAATCATTCTTCAGTTTATTGTGGACCTTATTTAAAAGAAAACAGCACTGAGGTTGTTGTCCTAGGAAGATACATCAGAAAGATGTCACTGAATGTTTTTTTTAACGATAAGAAAAAAAGGGGAGAAAATGTCAGTGATGAAATGAAACCTGAACTTCTGTGATGAAAGTAAATTTGATCCTCTGAATGAACAGACATCGTGTTTGACTAGAAATGATCGTGTCTCCAATTTCTTGTCAAACATGTTAGTTTCTTACTGTCAGAAGATGCTGTTCCATTTCTGATATTTCAGAATCAGTCTTTTACTATTACAAAGCTGGTGCCGTTGGCTGTCAGGCTTTTACAGTTTCAATTGGCAGACTTATCTGTCTTCAGCAGGATTAGACAGAAATATGTCTCATTCAGATGGTGCTCCTGCCTAAGGCTGCACCAGCCCCAGGAAATTTGAGTACATTAGCTTCAAAGGACCTGCCAGCCACCCCTCCTGACAGCACACTCAGGGAAGGATCTTCCAATCTCCTTGAGTTGTTTTCTCTGCATTTTAAATCTCTATTCTTTGTATTACATGCAAAGCTTGGTTATTGTTATGCCTTTATTTTTTTTTAATATTCATTTTACATAAAGAGAGAGCAAAACCATGAGTTTTTCCTCAATTAGTAGTAAGGTCATTTCTGACAAATGGCATCAGAACTAAGAGATAGAAGCTAGGCAACAGTGCAACAAAGATGAAATCAAGATAAAAGTAAGAGCAGACAGGGACAATATGCCAAGACAACAGCTGATTTAATGAGAATTTTGTCCTAAATGACAGAACGCTCTAATCCTTAAATCTAGTTAAAATTCAACCTTCACATTAAGAAGAAACAAATTCTATTTTTACCTTTTTTTAAATTAATTTTTTTTTTTAGCATTCACACTGTTCAATGTGTAGGGAGCAAAAGGATTTATCCATTGATTTTTCATTTTGGAGTTTCACGTTAGCTCACCTCTTAAAGGGTACAAATAGCTGTAGAGCATCCTGACTTCTCTCTCTTGCTGTTGTCCCTCCACCACAATACTAGGACAAGACTTATTTGGGGAGTTGATAGGAATGGCCTTTGATAATTGTTAGTGGAGTGTGAGCAATGGAATCTGCTAGATTGGAACCTTGTGTAAAAATTTCTGAAAACTCAAGGGTTTTTTTTGTTTGTTTTTGATATTGTGCACATCAGGTGATCAGTCCCCAAAAGCTGCATATGCATATACATACAAGAATACTTTTGAGGAAAAATCTGTCTATTTGATATAATACAATATGTAAAAAAATGAGCATACATGCAAAGAAACAAATACCAAAGAAATGATGTCCACAGAAGTGAAATAGAAGGCATTTATGTAATTTGGTTGTTGCTGGAATTCAGGGTATCTGATATCAGATCCCTCAGGCTTAGTTAATCATAACCAGTAATGTATCAATAATACCCTGTAAAGAGGTCCTAAGGAAAAGGTGATCCAAGTGAGAGAGTAAGATAAGGAGCCAATTATTCCTACAGATTAGATTTTCTAAGTTAATCATTTGGTTTGGTGGTGGTGGTGGTTTCTTTCTTTTGGGGGGGGGGTAGGGAGGAAGAAGCATATAATTCTAATGATCACTTTACATTCCCATGATATATTAATTCCTAAAGATAGGATGTAGTTATCTCATTTTCAACAGACTCATTTTAAAAGGTTTAACAGGTTCATGTGAACTTTCCTGTTCTAATTTTAAAAAAGAAGGAAAAAATGTTGGGACTAAAGAAAAGGAAATAAGAGGGAAAGGAGAAGAGAAGAGAGGAGGAGAGAAGAGGAAACCCACACAGAAACAAACATAGACACAGAGAGGAACAAACTGAGGCAGAGAGTGAGTGATACTGATCCTGGCTCTTATCCTATAAATAAGATTACTCACATGCCCCCTGGATTATTATGCCTTGCTTAATATCATTATTAAAGGCAGATTACAAATTCCTAATATAGTCTGTTTCCTTCTATTTATTTAATGATGACAATATTGAAGATTATTTCTTTTAATTTTTTTTCAGTAACATGTTGAAACAACTTTTGACCATTATTTTCTGACATTTTAGAATAAATATTTTTCTTCCTAACGCTCCCCTCCCACAGGAAGTAAATGGTCTGATATGGGTTAGACCAGTACTTTCATTCAATCTATATTTCATATTGTTCATAATGTGCTAGAAGATATATATCACACATACAATAACATTTTCATTAAGGAAATAAAAGAGAAGATGGTCTGCTTTGATTTGCACTCTAACAAATAAACATCAATAAAGTGAAATTATAATGGTCCCACTTGACTCTCAAAAAGATATAAGAAACAACACTTTGCAAAAAGATGTGGGTTTTGAAAAAAGCTGTAGGCTGGAACTACATCCACCAGCATGCCCCAGGGGCCCCTCTCCAGTGCTGGGGAGGGACCATGGCTCTACTTCCGGTACGGATTGGTCTATAAAGACCAATCCCAAACCAAGGAGGAATCCTTTGAATTGAAGATTCAGGGTTTAGCAGGGCTTTAGCAGGGGTTTAGTCAATTTCAAGCAGCTAGAGCTCCGATTATTTATTTTTTAAACCTTTACCTTCCATCTTGGAATCAATACTGTGTATTGGTTCCAAAGCAGAAGAGTGGTAAGGGCTAGGCAATGGGGGTGGGGGTGGGGGTGGGGCAAGTGACTTGCCCAGGATCACACAGCTGGGAAGTGTTTGTGGTCATATTTGAACCTAGGACCTCCTGTCTCCAGGCAAGATTCTTAATCCACTGAGCTACCTAGCTACCGAGCTGCCCCCCTCCAATTATTTTTGCTTTTAATTAAAGTTTTATTTATATAGGAGAAAGGGTTTGTTTTCCTTTATTCAAAGAGAACAATAGGTGTAGAATTCTACTTAAAGAATGCTACTTACAACTATGAACCTCATTGGTTGGTCACATGCTGAACTTTTTTTCCTCTTTTTTTTCTTCTCCTTTGTTTAGGGTATAGAAGGGACAATTGGAAAATATTTTGTGATATCAAAACAAATATAGTCACCCCCCCCCCAAAAAAAAAAACCTTACTTCCTGTCCAAGTAACAACTGGAGGAAAGGAAGCAAGGGCTAGGAAAATGTTAATAAGCTCACATAGCCAGAAAGTATCTGAGGCTAGATTTGATCCCAGTCTTCCTGATTCTAGGCCTGGCTTTCTATCCACTGTGCTACCAAGCTGCCCCAGAAATCTAGTTTTTAAAGAGTTAATCTAATTTCTTAGACAAAAAACTAATGTGTATGCTGTCCTAGCATGTGCCAGCATATCCAGTTCCTTCTTTAGGCACATCTATGCTCACAATTTATTGGGATACTTTTTTTTTTTTCCTGAAATATGTTGAGTATGTTGTTCTAAGCTAAACCAAATGGAAAAAAAGCAAAGTTATTGCCCCACATGACTCTGCCACAAATAGCTAAAAGATCACCCAATATCAGTAATCATGAGCTATGACATTGCTAGATATGGTTAAGCATGGAAACTTCTGCATGCAGTTAAACTACTCTTATCTTTTCATGTATATTTTATGGTCCCTTAAGTAGATTGCTTGATCCTTTGGGGGAAGAATCCTTAGTATATGCCTGTTTTAACCATTTGGTCAAAGTTACAAAAAGCCTAAGAGTAGGAGAGGCTATTGTTTGTTTTTTTTTGGGGGGGGGGTTGGCTTTTAGGGGTGGTGACAGAATCTGCAGAGAAGTAGAGAGCTATTACTTTTGTGGGAAAAAAAAAATCAGAAGTTTTAAGCATTTCCCGGTCTTCCTCCCAATAACTACTAATATTAGAAATCTCTCATGTTACAATTTCCAGATATTAATCCAGAAAGTAATAAAGTCAAGTAGTATTCTATACTCATACATAGAATACAATATTTGCACAACAACGGTGATCAGAAAATTGTGAACTTTGCAAAACAATGTGTTTCTTTGTCCCCGGGACTTTCAAAAATTATAAAAAAATAAGATTATGAAAAGTAATTGTATAATTGCTTCAAGGGCACAAGGTGTATATTCTAGGCAACCAATTCATTTTCTAAACCCCTCATACCTCTAGGGAAATAAGTTGTCTTTTAAATTCTTCCTCGTATAAACTTATGCATTCACAGCAATTGACATTCATTTTTATATGTTTTTATTTTAAAAATTGAGTTCTAAATTCTCTTCCTTCCTCCCTTCCTTTCTCCCTCACCCATTGAGAAGGCAAGCAATGTGAGCATTATATGTCATTATAGTATCATGTATTGGTATTATATATCATTCACAACAATTTAAACATTATCTCTAGCCATGTTTTCTAGCTTCATGGCTGCTCACTGCATGAATATGCTTGCTTCTGAGCAGAGATTTTAAAAGCAGCACGTCCTCCTAAGCATTCAAGGTCAGAGATGCTCTACCCTTGCCTGCTGTATCAAGTCAGAGTAATAAAACAGGTAATACTCTTACTCAATTGAGGCGCAGATCTCATTTCTGCTGAACATCTGTGCAGTCTGAATGCCCATATTATACCCTAAACACCTATTTTTTAGTAATATTATTGACTTCACTTTTTTTGCATTTTTATTTACATTGATATGACTCAACTGGGATTGGCTGTAGTTGAGTCGTGCATAATTTTCAATGACATAAAATGCAAGACAAACCATTTTACTATTAGGGAAATGTCAGTTTTAAGCAATGAAACTGTAAATAAAAAGCAACTTACAGCAGTGCTAAATGCTACAGCCTGAGACCCTCCCATAGTTGGAGAATGTCATTACTTACGGCAAAGAGAATCCATGCAACTTATTGGAAGTCAATTAATTAATTTATGAGACAGGACTTCAGAACTAGGTTTCCCTATTCATCATCAGTCTGGTTTTAGTTTCAGTGCAAAGCTGACTTATGGAAGAGAGGAATAGGAGTTTAAGTGAATGGGGAAAAACTGTGAATGATATGCTGTCCTAAGCACATATCACAATCTCCTAATGTATTGGTGTTCCAGTTTGCAGAGAAGTAAGCTTCTGTATCATTCCTGTGCACAGGCTGCAATTTGGTCCACAAAATGAAAAAGACTGTGGCACCAATGAGTTATCCATTTTTTATTCATTTTTTCATTTATTCAATATTTATTCATTTAAGTATTCTAAACAAACACTGAAACAAAAAATTTATTTTAGTAGTGAGGGAGATAACTGAAACCAGTGACACAATCTGTTTTTCTCACCTCATTCTTTTGGACTCCCCAGTTTCTTTTAGGGTTCAACTCATATTCCAACTTCTTCAGGACACCTAACTTGATCCAATCACTTTTGTTTATTTGCTTGTTTTTCACACTCTCTCCCTTCTTAAGTTACTGTGTTACTTTTCTATTTACTTGATTGACTAGATAAATTCTATCTGGGCAGGTAGGTGGTATAATGGATATTGAAATCATCTTCTTGAGTTCAAATCTAGTCTGAGACTAGATTTGTTTGAGACTCATTCTTTGTTTGACCACTGGCAAATCACTTAACCTTACTTGCCTCAGTTTCCTCATTTGCAAAATGAGCTGAAGGACGAAGTGGAAAACCACTTTAGTATCTTTGCCAAGAAAACTTGAAATGGGGTCCTGAAGAATCATAAATGACAGAAACTGAATGAGAATCTTCATTATCTATGATTTTGTTCTTTTGTAGAAAAGAAGTTCCTTGAAGGGGACTGTTTTAAAGTGAATTTCCCCTTGGACTTCTATCTTTATATCTCTACTACCTATTTTACTATGTCTTGCATATAGTAGATGGTTATTATATATTTATTGGAATGAATTAAGTTACTGATTACAGACCTTTAAAGACCTTAGAGATCAGTTGTCTATTTCCTATCTGATCAAATTGTTATCAGTTAAGAAGCATCCCCCCGCCAGAAACTAATCAATGTTCAATCATATCTTCAGATGCCCAATTAGATTTTTCCCCATTGGGCTATGCTACACATCTGTAACCAAAGGGAAGACACTTTGAAAGTAGGCTAATAAAAACAATAACAGTAATAACAATAATAAAACAACTATCATTTATATAGCACTTACTTTGAACAAGGCACTTTGCTGAGCACTTTACAAATATTATCTCATTTCATTCTCCCAACACTGGGATGCAAGTGCTTTATTATCACTATTTTACAGATGAGGAAATTTAGGCAAAGAGATATTAAGTGACTTGCCCTAGGTCACACAGTTAATAAATGTCTAAGGTTTGATCTGAACTCACATTTTCTTGACTCCACCACGAGATGCCTGTATATATCCCTCTATGTTAACATTGTCATTACTTCTAATTTGGATTTGAGGGTTTTTAATTTTTAATACAAAAATAAGAAAAGTAGTGGTTTTGCTTTTGTCAACTTTCCTTTCCTAACTTTGGAAAATAAAGAATACCACTTGACCTGGCTCCTACATATCTGAACATTTTGTTTATTGTGTTTAACTCTAGTTACAGGTAGCACTGATACTTCTGAATTGCTTAAAATAATTTTGTGTCCCTGTCTTCAAGAGGGCAGGTTATCATTAGACACTATGGAATCTCCATCAAAAAACAAAACCCAACCAAAAATTCTTAAAAATCAAAGTCAGATATGAAATACATTGTAAATGAAAAAAAAAAAAGATCATGCTATTGGATTCCAATTTAATTTGTGACCGAGTTGTACTGATTATTCATAGGATATAACCCATTCATTGTAAATTTAACTTTGACTTATGTATATGATTACTGAAACTTAATTAGATCTAGTGTTTCACAGAAGTCATAGTCTTAGAAATAGATGCAAACTTTTAATGATATAAAATTCTTATTGGCTATTAATTTCACATCAATAATTAGTTATCAAACTAAAGTTGTGCAAAGGGCTTATGAAATTTTAGCATACAGGATTGGTGGTTTAATTTTAGTTGCCTTGACTAGTTCCTGATATTTTAAAAATTTTATATTCTGCAATGAAGCACTTCAATTTCATAGAATGCTGGCATTTGCCAAATCAACATTCAGTGAAGTGTATTCATGCAGATATATTTCAAATATTGTTTCTTAGTAATTTTTATCCTTCTATTTCTCTCCACCATGATTGATAGCCTTTAATTGGTTGTGGAATGGTTACTTGTTCAAGTCTCATCTATGGGATTTAGGATTTCAGATAGAAATAAGTTGATCTTCATTGAGCTTTTATACTTGTTTTGCCTTACTGAATGGCACTACTTTGGAGTAGAAAGGGAAGTGAAAGGAAGACATATTTAAATGACTATTTTTTAAATCTCCAGCTAAGATGTTTGAAATAGCCAGGCTTTTAGAGCAAAGAGCATAATATAACTTTCTGTTTTCTAATGTTGCTGATACCTGAAATCTACTGAGTATCCATCATGAGTAGTTCATTCATCTTCCACATAGACTTTTTCAGTGTCATATTAATAAAATGTATATTCTTTATATTAAAAGGAATTTATTGCCTACTAAGTAAGAAACAGGTACTCTATTAACTATTGGATATACAGAGAGTTTGTCAAAGATTTATAGAGAAGTTGAAACATGAGCTGAACCCTGAAGATGTCTTGGAGCAGCAGAGATTATGAAGGGTTAAGTAAATATTCTTTAATATGCATGAAATATCCTAATTCTCAAATTCCACATAGGTAAGAACGGGCAAAAAGAGCAACATGAATTAGAAAAATGCATTAGAAAGTCAACAACTATCATAAATTCTCATGATATTCTTTTCTACCTTTCAAGGCGTGCTGTTTGTTTGTGTGGTACCATCCTAAAGCCTTCAGCAATAAAATGTGTCATGGCATTGATTATTTGGCAAAGTATTTTAGTTTGTTGAGTATGTCCACCAAGTGATAAACTCTACTTACTTCAACTGTTCCTGCCTTTTCAGTTACTCTTTGTCCTCCTCACTTTAGTCATAGTTCTTTCCTAAGAAACTAGTGCCTGCTATCCACAAGAAAAACTTACCCAGCAAATGCCTACATTGCTCCTACCCATATTGCTCAAGTCCATGGGATAGTGACTGTGTTGAAGTCACTTTGATTAACCTGTCAGTCAGATTTCAATTTAATCTTAAGAGATGAAATGGAATATTGCTCAAAATATTAAATGATAAAATTTGTGGTCAATATTTTGCCCTGAGGCCCTGTCTGATGAACTATTTCTATACACTAAGTCACATCCCAATTAAGTATTTAGACACTAAAGAGTGTTGTGGTCAAAGAAATTTTAATACTAGAATATGGAAAACATTAAAAAATATATAAGCTTGAGCTTATGTATAGACTATAAATGTTCCTTATTCATGATAATACACAGCTTATAATAGGTAAGTGGGGTGATGATTCATCAACCCCAATTCAACTTTATAGGTTTAAAAAAATAAGAGGAAGAGCAGGAGATTTTCCCACACCTATGACAGAGCAGCCACAGAAATTTTCATGGTTACAGCCTATACTGGTGAATCTGGTCCATGTTACAACAGCTATTGCTCCACCGTATTATATATTTAGATATGGAAGAGACCTTAAAAGCCTCCTAGAATGACCTGTTTATTTTACAGATGAAGAAATTGGTGCTCCAGGAAGTAAACTGAATTGTCCATGATAATACAGAGAATAAGTGTCCAAGGTGAGATTTGAAAACATATCTTCTGACTCCAGAGGTAACTTTGTTACCAATATACTATAGTATCCTTCACTTGAAAGTGACTCCTGATTGCAACAGCCTCCTCTTCCCCACCTCTGACTGGGGCTTGCTGGTGATGTTATAACCATTCTATGTGACTCCTGTTCATCTTAATTCATTCCATCTCTCTTCTCTCCTGGAAACTAAAATGACAGATTCACAGAGAAGATAGAAAATGAAGAGGTTGCCAAAAATACAAACAGTGTCACATTTGTCTTGAAGGTAGACATTTTTTTCTCTCTCTCCCTAGGCTGCCCTTGGGAAAACACAATGAGAAGAGCTGTTTTCTCTCCAATCTAGAAGGAGCTTGGTTGGTCTCATTTCTGGTGAGCTGTCTCACAAATTCTGGTCTATCGCCTTCTGTGGAAGATTTATTGAGAACCAGGAGACCAAAAAACGTGAAGCAATGACATTGAACTGCATTATAGTAGTAATTTATTTGCTCAAGTAGCTTATCTGTATTTAAAAAGTGAGATGGAAATGGTGTATATGGTGGAGAAGATTGAAGTTTGTGTGGAGGGACTGCAATTGCATTCACTGGATCTAGTTTACAAAAAATGGAGAAGATATAGTGAGAATAAAAGTATCATTAAAGAGTAAAGAGTATATTTTTTCTTTATTTGTCCATCTGTTTTTTACCTTCTGTTAGCGAACAGGGAAAGGGATTTTACCTGTTTAACAATTATAGACATTTATATAGCACTTGGCATAATTATTTCATTTTAGCCTGAAAACAGCCCTGTTTGGTGGGTGCCACACTTATTGCAATTGCTGTATCAGATAATGAAAATAACATAAAAAAGATTAAAGGACATACTTATTGTCATACATATGATACCTGTCAAAGTCAGAATTTAGAAACAAGATTTTCTTAGGTCAAGTATAATATTCTTCATTCTATATTATTATAACTTTTTGATGTGTCCAATTTACTAATAAGCCAATTCAGTTTATAGATTGCATAAACTTAAGGGGTAAGACGAGTTGCCAAAGATTAAATGATCACTATTGCAATATGAATAACATGGAAATAGGCTTTGAACAATGATACATGTATAACCCAGTAGAACTGCTTGTCAGCTCTGTGAATGGGGAGGGAAGAGAGGTGGGAAAAATCATGAACTATTTAACCATGGAAAAATATTCTAAATAAATAAATTAATTAAAAAGAGATTTATCAAAGAATTTTTGTGTAGATTGTTGAGAAATTAAGATCTAAGTCCATTTTTCAAAGAATCAAGAATAATGTCAAAGGGCTAATAGTACTACACGTTCTGTTATGCTTTCTTGGAAAATCATAATTCATTGTGAAATTCTTACAATTTATGATAGTTATGTGGTTAAGAGAATTTTGTTCAGCAGAGATACTGGCAACATGGCCATCTGCTATGAGACTTGTCTCAGAGATTTTTCTTTGAAGCATCAGAATGTGAAACTATTCACCATAGGTAGGGAGTTGACATCAGAACCATTGTTTGGGATAGTTTCTCACAAAACTCTAGAGGGGCATAGTAAAGCATAGGTTTGAAGTCTTGAGGCAACAATACAAATTGATGGACTTCTTATTCTCAGCTTCCTTATCTTTTTAATGATGACAATAGTACCCATAGTACTTATCCCAAAAGGACCATTATGGTGATTAATAGAAAAGTGTGTAAATTGATTTGTAAGTCATCAATCAAATAGAAATATCACCTACTGTTATATGCATAATACAATTTGTATATCTCCAAAAAGGTTATTCCATGTTTTTGTTTTCCTGGGAGCAATTAAAAATCAGAATCTTATTTCTCTTTACCCCCCATATATTTAAGTCTTGTATTTCAGTAAAACTGGAATCTAGGTATCCATCATGATTTCTTGACTTTGGAAATATTTTCCTGTTCTTGTCTTCTGGAATGACTCAGCAATATATACTGAATTCCTATATACTCAAACATTTTTAATCTTTCAATAGCAATCTAAAAATTACTTTCTTCATTAAGACTTCACTTATTTCTCCAAGAAGGCATGTATCACTATTTGTATTTTGCTTTATATTAACCTTTAAAAAATCATTGAACTCTGGAGTATATACCTAGTAGTGAGACATCTAGTCAAAAAGTATGTATATTTTAGTAATTTTCTTAACATAATTCCAAATTGCTTTCTAGAATAGTGGTACCGATTCACTCCTTTGATCCTTTCTGTATATTTATGATTCAATTTAATTTATCCTTTGGCATGTGCTTCAATTTGTCAATTGATGTCTCAATATGAACTTCTAAGAAATTTTTGTCCCTTTAGGTCTTAAATATTATGGAATTTCTTTTTTGTGTGGGTGTGTGCATACACATTTGTACATTTGCTACTCTTTCTACTATTACTGGGAAGGTCTGATGTAAAATTTTAGCAAAAACTGAATCTCCTCTCTCAATAGAGTTAATTAGGTGGGAGGCTTTAATGTAATTCAGGGATAGAGGTGAAGACAGGCATGCATCATGGACTGATAGCAGTGGACAGGTTTTTTGCATATTTCTTGTATTACAAAATTATATGGTACATAACTTGAGAGCAGACAATATTCTTATTATCCATTATCTTGTTAGAATTCAGATTCTTTGGAGAAGTTTTGCTACACTCAACCCTACAAAATTCCTGGTGACAACTTTTTTGGGAGGGGAGTCAGGGAGGAAGAAAGGGCATTATTTTACTCTGATTTGTTATAATGCTGTAAGCCAGGTGAGAGACTTATCAATTAGTCTTCCTTCCTTCCTTCCTTCCTTCCTTCCTTCCTTCCTTCCTTCCTTCCTTCCTTCCTTCCTTCCTTCCTTCCTTCCTTCCTTCCTTCCTTCCTTCCTTCCTTCCTTCTTTTGTTTCTTCTCTTGTAGTTAAGGTATTTCTCTTTTGTTGTTTCTGGCTGCCTTTGGCACAGGTACTGATAAAGCATGTGTTCTGTGAGAATCTGATCTCTACTGATTTCTAAACTAATAATGAACTTGAATAGAGTAGCCATGTACCATCCTGCTCTTTTTTTCTGTATGTAGTTTGCCCTTTCAAGATAGGAACAAGAATATGGAGTAAATATGTACTCCTTTTTGACTTACTCCTTATTCCAGAAAGATCTGGTTCCCCCATATTACAGAGGTTGTACATTGCTGATTTTCTACATAATGAGGGTCTAAATCTCATAGTCCCCACCCTTCAGGAGTGACTAATATCAGCATCAGTGACTAATATCTTGGTAGAGAACTAATTGAACCAATGTGTAGTCCAACTTCCAAACTGGGTTTCACATGAACAGAATCTCTACAAACTTCTTTTGAAAGATATTAAATATGTTCTGAGTACTTTATTAACTAGTTCTATTTTTTTTTCACATTTGACAATGAGAACATTCTTACTAAAAGTATTAATAAAGAATTTTAGGATCTTTTTGCTTCTCAAATTAAGTTTGCACTTTATTTCATCACTAATTAAACACAAACATATCCAATAAATCTTTAGATTTATTTACTCAGCTTATATAAATATGCATTGGAGTAATAAAGTCATTTAAATTTGAATTAAATTTCAATTTTTAATAATTTATTTTAATTTCCATTAAAATAAATTATTAAAACAATTGAAAATGTAATATACATAATTGAAATGCAACTTGTACATAATAGACCCTTAGTAAATATTAATTAATTGAAAAAGAATAAATGAAAATTAGAAAAAAATATTTCTTAAATATCTCTCATTCTCAAAAAGGTTTATTTCATCCATTCACTAAACAGTCTGATGGTTCAGTGGATAGTGTTGGATTTGAAGGCAGAATGGCTAGAGTTCAATCATTACCTCAGTCATTTATTAGCTATATGATCCTGAGCAAATCACTTACTGCCCCTCACCATCGATTTCCTTACCCTTAAAAAAAGGGGGGGTTAATAATGGTACTTACATCACAGGTTTATTGTGAGGATCAAATCAACATTAAAACACTTTTTAAATGATATTATTATTGTATTATATATGATATGATATTATTACTATTATTAAACCTTATTTTCTATCTTCCTATACCTCTACTCCCTTTTGTGGCAAAATTCCTTGAGATGGTTGTCTACAGTTGATGAATCTATTTCCTTTCCTTTCAGTCTCATCTTAATCCTCTTCAACCTGGCTTCCCACCTCATCATTCAATTGAAATTGCTCTCCTAAAAGTTAATTATGATTTCCTAATTGTCAAAGCCAATGATCTTTTCCAGTCTTTATCTTTCTGAACATCTTTGTAGCCTTTGACACTGTACATAACAATTTTTTCCTTTCTTCTCTAGGTTTTCCTGATGTTGCTGCCTCCTGGTTCACCTCCTATCAGTATGACAGAGTGGTCATACTTACTCTCCTTTGCTGGATCTTAAGGCCTCATAAACTATTTCTTCTCTTTCTCCTATACACTATTTCATTTTGTGAGCTCATCAGTTTCCATGATTTAATTATTATCTCTATGCTGATGATTCTAAATTTACTTATGTAGCTCTCATCATCGCTATCCTGATCTCCAGTGTTACATATGAAGCTTATTGTTTGACACATTGACAATATATTTTATACATTGTAAACTTAACAAATCAAACAGGGCTGATTATATTTACCTTCAAAACCTCCCCTCTTCCTTACTTCTCTATTATTGTAGAGGTAGCACCATGTTCCTAGTCACTCTTAGTTGATTGACTAAGATATTTATATATTTCTTCATAATCTTCTTATTCATTAGTTTATTAAAGGGATGTTATACCATTGCTATAACTCATAGGTTTTTAGATTCTCATAGTTGGAAGGAACTTCAGAAGCAATCTAATTTAATTCATAACAGAACATGAATCCTCTTGACATTTCTCTAAAAGTATACAGCTTAATTTTTCTTGAAGAACTCCAAAAGAAAGATCTTACCATTTCTTAAGGAAATAAATTCCTTTTTTTTTAGCTTTCTTAGGTTCGTAAGGTTTGTATTTTAATTGTTTGCTATTAGTTTTGTGTAAAATAAATAAGCAAGGTTTTAGAAGTTTACTATCTTCACAGTTATATCAGATAATATCTCCTCTAATGAACACAAACTCATTTTCTTTATCATTTTAATATTAGATTCTAAAACAATCAGGAAGTATGCATTGTTTCTTATTAATTAATCACAAAATCACTCATGAACAAATTAATCAGCTCATCTCAGGTTTTATGTTTGTCTCACCCTATATGTACAAATATATATAAAGCATATATACACCCATAAACATATACATATATAAATATACATACTTAGTACCCAGAACTAAATAAAATACTACTGAAATATTATTTAAAAAGCAGACAAGTAGAATCACTATCTTTCTGAATCTGGATATTATCCTTCTCTAAATATAAGATCCTATGATTTTAGGTCTAACACTCCAACATATTTTGCTGCTATTCTTGACTCATAGTGACTTTCTTGTTCATTAAAAACCTATATATATTTCTTGTAGATGAATTTCTTATCTTTCCATGGGTAACTAGGTAGAACATTGAATAAAGTACCAGGACTAATGTTTAGAATACTAATCTCTCTCAGTTCATATCTGGCCTCTAACACTAGCTGTGCAACCCAGAGTAAGTCATGTAACTCTGTTTGTCTCAGTTTCTTCATCTGTAAAATGATGTGGAGAAGGCAAAATATTCTAATATCTTTGCCAAGAAAACCCCAAATGGGGTCAGGTAGAGTTGTACACAATTTAAAATGCCTGACCAACAACAACAACTCTTTTACCAGGATTGCCAAATATTCTGATTGTGAAGTTGATTTATTATGCCCAAATCTAAGTGGAAACTAGAAATGTTGAAGAATATTGTATATAAAGTATTTGCAAACACTAAAGCATCATATACAGGCCAATGACGCAATGAGAACAAACAACAGCAACAATAAAATAACAATATGAAGGATCTATGATTTTATCATGATTGAGAACTCCCTGTTAGGGAATTCTTTTGAATAGCTCAAATGACAAACTTTCTAGCATTTGGTGTAAGGTACAAAAACATACTTTTTCCAGGTTCCAGATATACCCACTATTTTACCTATTATTCTTCATTATCTCTCAGCTATGACAGTGATTATTATCATTATAATGTACCTCTTTAAATTTTAACTGATTAAATTTGACCTATTATTATCTTCCTGAATGCTGACTTCATTATGTTGAATCCCTAAATTAATTAAGTTCCTAATTAATTATGTGCCTTGGAAGTTTTAGGTTATGAATTTGATAAAATTTCATATTATTCTAAATTGAATTCTTTTTAAAAATATTGTACAAATACATGAAAATGTTTACAATTTCTATATACTAGTTTCTTACTATTTTGTTGATCCTCATGAATATAATGTCATTTTTGTTGTTGTTTGTTTGTGGATCAGTTTGAATTTCCAAATAAAAACCATGTGCAAATGTAGGTATTTTAACTTTTTTATTAGATCTCTTTACTTTTATTTTTTAAATATCTTACTGTTATAGATGACATTTGTAGAACTAAGTTAGCAAGTGATGTTAATAATATAAAACTTTGTTTTACCCTTATTCTTAGTTGGAAAGTTTCTAATGTTACTTCATTCATCATAGTAAATATGGTAAATA
Source organism: Monodelphis domestica (assembly GCF_027887165.1). Taxonomy (NCBI): domain Eukaryota; kingdom Metazoa; phylum Chordata; class Mammalia; order Didelphimorphia; family Didelphidae; genus Monodelphis; species Monodelphis domestica. The sequence continues at coordinate 471,823,458 of NC_077228.1, forward strand.
TTTTTATCTTTTTACATGAAGTCATTAAAATGTTATTTGTTTTTAGAGTTTTAAAATAAATATTTGTTTTGGTCAATCAGATGGCTTTTAATTTCAGCTGAGGCAGCCAGTTTTATTATTGATGTAATTTACTATACTAATTGCCTTCTGGAGTTTATAACAAATTTAGTAATGATAATTTGGAAATATTATTGTAATCCATCAGTATGTAACATTTTCCTAAACTTTATTTGTCATGTTACTCTATATATCACTTTTTGGAATTAGGGCCATACTCATACTACATAAAATTTGAATAGGTTTCAAATTTCCTATATTTGAAAAAATAAATTTTATATCATAGGTATTACTCATTATTCAAAATTTGAAAAAAAATTCCCTAATAATGAAATTTTACTTGACAATTAATATTTTCCTTAATTTATCTTTCCCATATTCATGTATTTATATATTTCTTGTTTTGTACATTTAGATATTTTGTATTTTGTAGATAAAATTAAATTTAATTCATAATTGCTTCTTGATACATAGCTCCGTTTAGTAGTCTGATAATTTTCCTTATGTCTTCATTCTTGAGTTCTTTCTATGCTTTTTAAAATTTTCAATATTTTGTTTTTAAATTTTATAACTGATATTTTAAGATTTAAAAGCACATTTAATAGATGACCTTATTTATTTTTCATAATAGTCATATGAAGCAGATATGAAAATCCCTTTTTTCAAATAATAAAACCAATACTCAGAGGGGCTAATTGATTTGCATATTGTTGTATAGAGGTAATTTCCAAAGTGGATTTTCTTAATTTCTGATCCACAACTTATTCTATATACCATACTGATTATCATTTACTAATTAAATTGCTCTTTTAAATGTTTCTAACTGTCCTTTAATATTGACTTTTTGGTAGTATGTCAAGTTCTGACATAGTAATTTTAGCAAGCAACCCATTAATATTTTTCTTTCTTTCTTATAATTCCTCAGGAATATAATTGGTTTCTGAGAAGTACTTTAGCTACTCTCCATAAATCTTCACATGTAGTATTTATATTTTTATTTATTTGATATACTTTTTATTGTTTCTATAATTTAGTCTTTAGCCCAAACATTATTTAGCTATTTAATATTTATTTGTCTCTGGGGCCTCCATCTTTTATGTTATTATATTTCACTTACTAATTACTATTTTGTTTTATTATGCTCTATAAAATAATGTTTAGAATTTCTACTTTTCTCAATTTATTTATACTTTAATGTTGGATCAATTTTTCAAATGTTCCATATTTTCCAAAGTATAAAAAAATATTAACAAAGTTCTCATGGCATTTTGATGGGGGTAAAATGAGATTATTATATTTAAAGCAATTGTTAAATATAAAAGCACTATAAAAACAGCTACTATATCTTCTTAATTTTTATGTTGATTCTATTATATTTAACATTTCATTTCATATATATCCCTTTTTGAAAATAATCAAATCTATAATTTATGTGACATTAAATTATTTGTCACAGTCTTCTATAGTTGGTATATATATAAAAAATATATATATATACACATATATATATGCTTACATATGCACACATTGCAATTTCTTTTAAAAAGTCACTATGAGGGGCAGCTGGGTAGCTCAGTGAATTGAGAGCCAGGCCTAGAGATGAGAGGTCCTTGATTCAAATCTGACCTTAGACACTTCCTAGCTGTGTGACCCTGGGCAAGTCACTTGACCCCCATTGCCTAGCCCTACCACTCTTCTGCCTTGGAGCCAATACATAGTATTGACTCCAAGACAGGAAAGTAAGGATTTAAAAAAAATAAAAAGTTGATATGACTTAAGACATGCAAAAATATAGTTAATTTAAATATTAAAGATCTGTATTTATTATTTCATTGTTTTGGAAGAACCAACTCCTTGATTACAAATTTCTTTAAAAAATTTCAATAAATTACATCTGTGATTTCAAGCATTAGTCTTAGTCAATTGATGTCGTGAGGTGGTTTTCCCTAAGTTAGCTATTATTTTTCAAAGACAGTTCATGAGCCCAGGTTTTACTATATTAAAAAGCTGGGAGATTAGGAAGAGCCTGGGGACAAAGTTATACCTCCCACTCTACCTCTATTTCTGCCAGATATCTGATGCACCATTAAATTTGTTGAAGAAGCCAAAACTATTGGAATCTCTGGGCTGCATCTGAAAAGTGAAAACATGAAGAAAAATCACTTAATTTTCTTCTACATAGATGAGGACTTAATAATGATCATAAGAATATAAAGAGAATTCTTAGGATAGTACAGTGTATTTCCCCCCATATTTGTATTTCCAGAATAATGATTATTATTAGTAGAGGATAGTTAGTGAATAATAACTATGTATTGATTAATTAAGGAATATAATGTATAGTAGAAGTCACACTACCAAGCATATAGCCTTCCTAACCAGCATTCTTTTGAATGTGCATAGAGAGAACAAGAAATATCTGTATAGATTGAGCTTATAAAATAAGTCAACAAACATTATTAATTGCCTCCTATGTGCCATTTGCTCTTATACTTATACTATGTAAAGTGTGGCATGATAACTGTGTAAGAGAAGTCTCAATAGACTGCTATCTAATATCTAAATAGAGAAAGAACATTGTGATTTGGTGGGATCAGGAAGGTTTCATGGAATATGTTCTTTTTTGATGATATATTGAAGACTGAGTAGATTTTCAACACTCAATTATGGAGAACAGTATATAGTTGACACATAGAGGAGATTTTTAAAAAATGGTCTAGTTTAAGTAAGTTGTATCATATTCAGCATGTAAGATAAAGTTGAAAAGGAAGAATGGAGTACCTTGAATGTCAAGTTCAAGTTTTGGTCTATATTCAGTAGGTGATAGGAAAATAAATTGTGAAGGATGTGAAGGATGAACAGGACGAAAGAGAAAAGGAAGTTAGAAAGATTGACCAGGAGGCTATTACAATAGTTCAGGCAGATAAGAAAAATATTAGACATTTATATAGTGCTTTAAGGCTTAAGAAATGTTTTTCCTCACTCAATCAGCCAGTGTTTATTAAGTGGGTGTGCTAGTTTCTCATTATTTTACTAAGGGCTGGAAATACAAACAATGAGCACATGAGAACCTTAGGATTTAAATCCTTTCACATGAATGGAAGAGTCAGTATAAATAAATCAAAACAATAAGTACAGTAGATTTATATAATTCCTATAATTTTATCTAGTGGTAGTAAAGATCTGTACTGAAAGGTGATGAAGGAGGAATAGATTCAACATTTTCTTTCTTATATCACTCTGAAGACTTCAATTGTCTTTGTATTTTGCCTACTCAACCAAATTTCTTCATTTCTATTTAATGTATATGATGGTGTTTTAAGTTATATGATACAGGCTAGCTATTGAATAGAAATTAAATGACATATGATACAATAGAACAGATATGCTATGTAGTAGATAATAGAATTTAGACTTCCAGCATGATTTTGAGGGTTCAATCATGCTTGTGTCTACAATTCATTAGCACCTATTCTGTTTAATATCAGACACTTCCCATAAGCCAGTCAGTTCAGGCATTTCCTTTAGTCTAGCTTGAAAACAATAATTGGACTTTTGAGTTTGCCTGTTGGTTTCTTTATTTTTTCACTTTCCTTTCTAATGAACATTAACACTGCTCAGATAACAGGCAATGTTTGCAAGAGTGAGAATAATTTTGCTTATATTATAGTAAAATTATTAATATGCCACATATGAAATCATATGATATTCCTTCTTATTATTCAAAGTATCACCTGTTCAAATACTGGGATAGAAGGTATTGATGTATTATGATTATGATTAATTAGGACTATGATCAACATATTTTGCACATTTTTTTCCTCAGAAATGCTTTACATCATGTTAAATTTACATCATGTTAAATGTGATTTCAGTTTTTGCTTGTTGCTGGTTGGTTGGTTTGTTTTGGTATTTGTGTCCATTGAGAAAATTAATCTAAAACATAGGACAACTATAATAAAATGTAATTTTACTACATTCATATAATAAAGAAATAATTGGGGAGAAATCCCTTTGTGTGAAGAAAGGAAGAGGGTAGGGAAGGAAGCAGGAAGGGGATCGTATAGCTCAAGGACACATCAAGGAAAGAGAAGGGAGAGTAGGAGGAACATGTAGGGGCCATGTGGAGACCAGGCCAGAACTAAGAGGAAAAAGTCAGATGGGGCAGGAGAGCAGGATGAAGATATCTGACAGACACAAACAGGAGAAGCTAGTAACATGAGAGGCCTCGGGAGAAATACAAGCTACCATAGTGTGAACTTTAGATTACTCCACCCTACTTAGTCTAACAAAATCAGGAATGTCTTGTGAACTTTAGATTCCTCCACCCTACTTAGTCTAACAAAACAGGAATGTCTACACCCCTATTTAAGTATTAAGTATCTAGGAGGTGTAAGGGTTAAAATTATGGCTGAGACTGAATGTAATAATATTTTTTTGGTCGTCAAGGATTTTATTTATAAAATCCTAATGAACACCCAAGTCAGCTGGAAATTTTATGGTGATTTAATTGATATAGTGGAGATTAAGAAAAAGGAAGAAGGAAGGGGCTAGTACCGGGTGGGAAGATTAGGAGATCTAAAAAGTAAGTTTTGAGTGTGAAGGAGGAAAGAGTCAGCCTGACCTCCAAAGGGGCTCAGCTAAGATGCCCGAACCTGAATCAGCTCAAGGGCAAAACTCACCACCAACATTCCAAGATGTCGATAGGCCTAGCACAGTCTCAGCCAGAATCACCTCTCCAGGGAAAGAGGAGGAGAGAGGAAGTGATGTTCCTTATATAGACAGTTTTACATCACTTTCCTGCATCTCATCTGTACCAATGATGGCTTAGCTTGACTTAGAACAACCCAGGGGTCTATCCTTTTTTCTGCACATGTCTGTTGAAGGCCATTTCCTCAGATAATTAAATTGTGAGTTTGATGCAGACCTTCCAAATCTTGTTAAACTCAGAAGGGAGGAGAAATGTAGAGTTTCCAAGACCTGATTCTGTTATTCCAAGTATCTCCATTGTTACTGATCAGGAAATAGCTAAATTAGATCTTCTAAAAAATGGTCTGATTAGGGTGGAATAGTTTTAAAATTCACAGAGGATGACCTATGATAGACATGTGCTAGCAAATGACAAATCAGAAACAACTGACAGACCCCTGGGCTGTCCTAAGTCAAGCCTAAGATATCATTGGTGCATGTGAGATGCAGGAAAGTGATGTAAAACTGTCTATATATTTTGCATCACTTCCTCTCTCCTCTCTCTTTCCCCAGAGAGGTGGCTCTGGCTGGCAGTGTGCTGAACGTATCGACATCTTGGCATGGATACAGCTATTTTCCGGTTTGGTGGTGAGTTTCCCTCGATACTATACTAGGAGAAGATGAGTAGCTAGTTCAGGTTCAAGCATCTTAGCTAAGCCCTCTTGGAGTTTAGGCTTATACTTTCTCCTTTACCTTCCAACACTATCCTCTTAGTGAAAGTCTCTAATCTTTCCCCTGGCACAGGCCAGGCAGGAGAAATCCTACACCTTTTCCCTCTCTCTTCTCCTTAATTTCTTTCCTCTATATTAATTAAAATCACCATAAAATTTCCAGCTGACTTGGGTATTTTATTTGGGATATACCCTGGCTACCAAAGTTAATTTAGATTTGGTCACAACCCTAAAATTATCCTTACAATCATTTAAACTGATGGAAGAAAAACCTGAAACTCAGATGGGTGGGCAGAGTGGGACCATGGTCAAGCAATTCTCTCTGCCAGGCCATATTTTGCTTCTGTTTGGACATGTTCCCCATCTCCCCCAGAAAGTGGGGTGGAAGCACCTTCAAATAATTCTTAACATAGAAAGACCTAAATATTGATATAGATATACAGATAATAGAAACCTACAAATCGACATAGAGTGTTTTAAGATTTGCAAAATACTTTCATATTTTTCATCTAAATTAAGTTTCATAATCACTCCTTGTGGCAGGTGTGACACATTTTTATCATTCCAATTTTGGATCCCAGATGTGTTTTCATTGGTGTAGGAAATTCCTATTTTATAGATAATGGAATTGAGACTCAAAGAATTGAATGGATTTTTCCATAGTCACAAAGCCACTAAAATGTCTGAGACAGAATTTGTAACTAGGTCTCTTCTGATTCTAAGTCAAGTGATTGTTATACTTCACCACCCTTATGCTCAGTAATAATATAAATACTTCTGTATAATTTACCACATATTTATTTCTTTGAATTATGAAGCACTCATACTAGTCAGGTTTACTTAAAACCATTCACTCCTGGGATTACTTTTCAACATCCATTCTAGTGGCCTTCTCACAATGGTAAGTCCATGATCCTAATAGTTACTTGTTCTGATTATTGAGTTCTTCCCCAAACCTCCATTTGAGGAAGTACTCAAAACAGCTATGCTCTCTTCAAACACATTCTAAGACAACAAATCTGTAAATGATCTCCCTATCTTGCCCCTACTCAGATACTGAGTACCTTCCTTCCTCACATTGTGGCTTTTCAGCTTTCTTTTATGTTATCTTTCCTTGCTAGAATGTAAGCTCTGTGATAGTCTTTTTTGTTTTTGTTTATATTCCCAGCACTTAGCATCATGCTTAGCATGTAATAATTATTTAATAGGTATTTTTCCTTCCTCCCTTTCTTCCTTCCTTCCTTTCCAGCTAGGTGGCTTAGTGGATAGAATGCAGAGCCTGGAGCAAGAAAGACTCATCTTCATGAATTCAAATCTGTCCTCAGATACATACTAGTTCTGTGACCCCGGGAAAGTCACTTAACCTAGTTTGCCTCAATTTTATCTTCTATAAAATGATCTGGATCACAATAGCAAAACACTCCATTATCCTTTGCCAAGAATATCCCAAATGGTGTCAGGAAAAGTCAGACTTTTGAGAAAAAGGAGAATAAAATTGAACAACTATAAAATTTATCTATCCATCTTTCTACTTACCTATTAATATACTTTCCTAGTTGTTGAAATAGAAGGAATTTTGCCTACCTTCTTTCTATATAGAACAAATTTATAACTGCAGTTTTTCCATGTATAGACATGTGTGTCCTCAAGAATATTGTATTCTATAATTTGTACTTGTACACAGGAGTTTCCTACATTCAAATTTTGTCTCCTATACTTAATATTTATATGAATATGAACATGTTAGTTAATTTCTAACCCTTGGTTTCCTCATCTGCAAAATGTTGAAAATAATCATCATCCATCATATAATTCCTACCTCAAAAGTCCATTCTGAGATTATAAATATATAATATTTTGTACACCTTAAGATCCTTTATATATACCAGATGACACACAAACTCTCTTAAAATTTATCCTTTTAGTCTCATTTTTGAGTAGAGATTTTAGGTTTACCCATAGCAATTTATACTCTTCTGATGTACTTTCCTTATACTTGATGATATCCATTGGGTAGTGTAAGTGATTGAAAAGTGGGGTATGACATTCTCTTTCAGAGGAATTTTCTCACATAATCTCATACCATAAACTTGGCTTCATCAGCATTATATCCTCACTCACTAAATTAGACAAGTTCCAGACTAAATTTTAAGATAAAATGCAGAGAATTGGTCTTGATTTATTAGGAGAGAAAACCATTCTTCTCACTCTTATGCCACCAATATTGTTAATAGTCACACATAAATCCAATATGTAATATCTTCCTGTAGAGGTTACATCTCTTATAAGAACTGTGCAGTAATAGCCTTGCCAACTGATATGTCACTTTCTATAGATAAGAGCTGGCAACATAAATGATTAGGTTCATAGCCTTCATTTCCTACCAATAAAGGCTATTACTTCAGTGAAAAGAAAAACCTTAGGATTTACTTAAATTTTAATGGACCTCTTGCGTGGTTGTTTAAGTGTCCTATTATTTACACACACACAAATTTATTCATAGATATATAAAATGAAATAGTTACATATATATTACATATATATGTATATATACATATATACATATATATGTTTGCCAATATATGTGAATTGTGACCACGAAAATGTGGTTTCAAGACTGTGAATTGCCAAACTGTAAAGATAATTTTTAGTGTCTTGATTTTATATTAAAATAAAGTGGTCACCATGGGAAAAATTCCCAAATATGAAATACCCAAGTCAGCTGGGTTTTAATGGAGATTTTAATTAATACAAATAAGGAATTAAGGAAAGGGAAAGAGAGAATAAGAGGAAATAAAGGGAAAGGGGCCTAGGCCATTGGCCTAGGTCTGAGCTTTAAGAGAGACCAGTCAGTCTTTAATCACTCACCACAAGATCTTTCCAAGCAAAACTCTAGTGTTCAGAGACCCAGATATTCCAACTAGTCCAAGCTCCAACTCAGCTACCAAAGCTGAATTTATTTCAGCCACTGAGAGAGAGAACAGCCTCCAATTCACCTCCAAAGCTGAATTACCTTTCAGAGGCCTTCTGACCTCCTTTTAAAGAGAATTTTTTTCCTATGTCACCTTACCTAAGTTTTCACATCTGCCAATCACAGTAGACGTTTTCCAAAGGACTGACCATTCTTAATTCACACCTGAGTAGACTAAAACTTTTGAGTAATTCACACCCAAGTAGACTAATCTTGTCCTTTGCAAGTTGCCTGATTAATTTGATCTTCATAGGTACTTGGCACCCCTTTGTATTAGATCTAAAAATAGACCTAGCTTAAGTGTTCTTGCTTCACTTTAAGTATGGGTTGGGGACTTTTCATTGTTCAAGAGTTTACAACTTTATCTTCCCATAAAGTATGCCAAAGTATGGGTGGAGTAAATGTTAGAGTTCCCACCTACATTCCTGCCTAAAGTCCCTTCATTGAAAAATAAGGGGATAGCAGCCTTAACCAAAAATGTTCTAAGGTAGAGTTTGAGAATTTTTAAGATTCACAAGTCTGAGAAATTTTAAGATTCACAATCCCCCCTGATGATCATTGGGAGATTAATCTCCCCATTGATCACTTAACATAATCATATTGTAGTCCTAAACGCACTTCTAACCATACATGCATACAATATTCAATTTTCTAAGAGGAAATTAGAGTAGTGATGGAGGAATAGAAAAGAAAGAAAAGCAAAACCAATGTTTTGCTAGGCACGTTGACAGAAAGCCAAATTAGGGGCAGTCCCTTTTGGCTTAAATATGTACATTTACAATAAATGTTCAATCAAACTTCAGTTCAATCGACTACACCCAAAGTTCATTCTTGATCTTCTTAATGTAGTGTGGATTTTCTGGCATCTTTCTGCAACACTTTATTCTCTGGATTTGGGAGTTAGCAAGCTTCTCCCTTGAAGATCTTTTCTCAAACAAAAATAAAAATCTTGGATTTTTATAAAAATACAATTTCAAACAAAAGATCAAAAATCTTGGATTTAAATTAAAATACAGAATATACTTATATATGTATATTATATATGTATATCCAAATTTCACCAAAATGCTTGAAGAGATTAAAAAATTGTAGATGACAAGAAGAAACCTCCTAACCTTTAATGCCAACATCAAGTAATGCCATTTTGTATGCTTTTCTATTCTCTTCTCCAGGAATGGATTATTTTCTTCACCTTGAGATACACTGAGTTGCCTTTGAACTAAAATACATCCATAATACCTAAATTACCCTTTATTACGGCTCTTGGATCCTTTGTCCTCTATACATGCATGAGAGATTTTGATACTTGAATCATAGTGCTTAAATAGGAAATGCTAGTTTGACTAGTTCTCTCTCTCCTTATCTTTTAAATTGTAGATTTCTAGTCATTTTTATATTATAACTATATATGTGTGTGTGTGTGTATATACACACACACACATATATATGTAATTAACATTGGTTATCATTTCAGTCATATCTAAATATCCAACTCTTTGTGATCCATTTGGAGTTTTCTTGGCAAAGATATTAAGGTCAGTTTCTATTTCCTCCTCCAGTTCATTTTATAGGTGAGGAAACTAAGGCAAATAGGGTTAAGTGATGTGCCTGGTCACTAGTCAATGTTGTAGGCAAAATATGAAATCAGGTCTTCCTGTCTCCAGACCTAGTACTGTATAAAATATGCCACCTAGCTGATGGTATATTATACCCTTATTCCTCCTAAGTAATAAAATTACTAATAAGTCCATAGCCATTTTTTATTTGAATTTTTTCAGGATGAGTATTTATTTTTTAAAAATGTTTTAATTTTAATTTTAATTTAAATATGTTTATATATATTTATATTTAAAATTTATTTTAAAATTTTTTAAAAATTAAAAATTTTATTTATGATGTTTGCACTAGTGTGATCATTTAAAGTCTACATCCCCAATCATATGCCCCTCAACCATGTAATCAAGCAGTTGATTTTCTTCTTTGTTTCTATTCCCACAGTTTTTCCACTGAATGTGGATAGAGTTCTTTCTTGTAAATTCCTGAGTTGTTCAGGATCACTGCATTGGCACTAATGGAGAAATCAATTATAATTGATTGTACCACAGCATATCAGTCTCTGTATATAATGTTCTCCTGGTTCTACTCATCTCACTCTGCATCAATTCCTGGAGGTCATTCCAGTTCCCATGTAATTCCTCCACTTTATTATTCCTTTGAGCACAATAGTATTCCATCACCAACATATTACACAATTTGTTTAGCCATTCCCCAATTGAAGGGCATCCCCTCATTTTCCATTTTTTTTTGCCACCACAAAGAGCACAGCTATGAATATTCTTGTACAAGTCTTTTTTCCTTATTACCCCTTTGGGGGACAAAGCCAGCAATGCTATGACTGAGTCAAAGGGCAGATAGTCTTTTAGTGCCCTTTGGGCATCATTCCAAATTGCCCTCCCGAATGGTTGGATCAATTCACAACTGCACCAGCAATGCATTAATGTCACAACTTTGCCACATCCACTCCAGCATTCATTACTTATTTATCATAGACTGTCTTGCTGAGGTCACTTACCCCAAATCTATTCCACTGATCCTCTTTTCTGTCTCTTAGTCACTACTATATTGTTTTGAAGACTACTGTTTTATAGTATAGTTTGAGATCTGGGACTGCAAGGCCACCTTCCTTCGGATATTTTTCATTATTTCCCTGTATATCCTTGATCTTTTGTTCTTCCAAATGAACCTTGTCATGGTTTTTTTCTAATTCAGTAAAAAAAGATTTTTGGTATTTCAATGTGTAAACCTTAAAATTTCTTAGACTTATAAATGTTGGAAATTTCACCATTGGGAAATTTCATACTTGAAAAAATTTCCTATTGAGAATGGGAACTCTATTGGAATGTGAACCCCATTGGCATGGGAGGTTCCTCCTCCTCACTTCTTAAGCTTACTTTAGGACAGAAACCTTTTGCTGAACAATGGAAAGGGCTTTGACCTATGCTTAAGCATAGAACAGGAATTTCTTTGAGTTATGATTGATTTTAGAATTGATGCAATGGAGATACTTGGAATGACAGAACTAGGTCTTGGAAATTGCAATCTCCACCCTACTCAGTCCTAACAGGATTTAGGAAGGGCTGCAGCATAGATCAAAATTTAATTATTCCAATCTCTACCCTACTCAGGGTAACAGGATTTAGGAAGGGCTGTAGCAAAAGATCAAGATTTAATTATTTGAAGAATATGACCTTCAACAGACATGTGCAAAGCCACAGACCTCTGGGTGGTCCTGGGTTAAGCTAGAGCCACCATTGGCACAGGGAAAATGATGGACAGTGATTGGTAGATGTGAGAACTGAGGGGAGGGAACTTGGATGTTTTCCTTAAAGATAGAGGGGTCTGAGGAGGGAGAGGGTGGTTTGGAGAGTTTTGGCTCTGAGTGGTTGGAGAGGTGCTCTGAGAAGCTTGCTCTGAAGGAAGCTGGAGGTGGAGGCCCCAGAGACTGTTTCTCCATTTTGGTCACGTGAGTAATAGGGACTGATCTCCTTTCTTTGCCCCAGCTATCTAAGGGCTTGGGCCTTTTGGCCCAGCCTAAACAGAGGGGGTATTTAAGCCCTATTCCCTTCTCTCCCCTTTCTCTCTCTCTCTCTCTCTCTCTCTCTCTCTCTCTCTCTCTCTCTCTCTCTCTCTCTCTCTCTCTTTCTATCTCTATCTCTAATTCCTTTCTTCCTCCTGTTTGTAATTAAACTCTATAAAAGGCTGACGGCTGACTTGAGTTTTCATTTAGGAATTACATAGCTGAATTCCTTGGCGACCTTAAATTAATATATATATCAGTCTTTTAAAGTGATTTCCTTGTCACAAATGGTTATGGCACTAAATAAGTAAATATAGTTTAATGGGAATGGCACTAAATAAGTAAATATAGTTGGGGTTCGATGGTCATTTTTGTTATGTTAGCTCATCCTACCCATGAGCAGTTGATGTTTTTCCAATTGTTTAGATCTAGTTTTAATTGTGTGTAAAGTGTTTTGTAGTGGCATTCATATAGTTCCTGTTTTTGTCTCAGGAGATATATTCCCAAGTATTTTATATTGTCTAGGGTGATTTTAAATGGAATTTCTCTTTCCAATTCTTGCTGTTGAGATGTGTTGGAGATATATAGAACTGCTGATGACTTATGTGGGTTTATTTTGTATCTTGCAACTTTGCTAAAGTTGTTATTTCCACTAGCTTTTTAGTTGATTCTCTAGAATTCTTTAAGTAGACCATCATATGATCCACAAAGAGTGATACCTTGGTCTCCTCATTGCCCATTTTAATACTTTCAATTTCTTTTTCTTCTCTAATTGCTACTGCTAGTGTTTCTAGTACAATGTTAAATAATAGAGGTGATAATGGGCATTCTTGTTTCACTCCTGATCTTATTGGGAAGGCTTCTAGTTTGTCAATGTTGCAGATGATGTTTGCTGATGGTTTTAGATTTATACTGTTTACTAGTTTTATGAAAGATCCTTCTATTACTATACTTTCTAGTGTTTTCAATAGAAATGTGTGTTGTATTTTACCAAAGGCTTTTTCTGCATCTATTGAGATAATCATGTGTTTTTGTTGGTTTGTTTTTTAATATGGTCAATTATGTTGATGGTTTTCCTATTATTGAACCATCCTTGCATTCCTGGTATAAATTCCAACTGGTCATAGTGAATATCCTTTGTGATCACTTGTTGGACCCTTTTTGCTAGTATTCTTTTTAAGATTTTTGCATATATATTTTTAAAGGAGATTTGTCTATAGTTTTCCTTCTCTGTTTTTGACCTGCCTGGCTTTGGAATCAGTACTCTATTTGTGTCATAAAAGGAATTTGGTAGAACTCCTTCTTTGCTTATTAGGTCAAATTGTTTGTAAAGTATTGGGATTAATTGTTCTTTGAATGTTTGATAGAATTCACTGGTGAATCCATCAGGCCCTGGGGATTTTTTTCTTAGGGAATTCTTTGATGGCTTGTTCAATTTCTTTTTCTGATATGGGATTATTCAAGAATTCTATTTCTCCTTCTGTTAATCTAGGCAATGTATATTTTTGTAAATATCCATCCATATCACCTAGATTACAATATTTGTTGCCATATTATTGGGCAAAATAGTTTTTAATGATTTCCTTAATTTCCTCTTCTTTAGAGGTGACGTCTCCCTTTTCATCTATGATACTGATAATTTAGTTTTCTTCTTTCTTTTTTTTATTAGATTGACCAGTACTTTGTCTATTTTGTTTGTTTTTTTTAAAAATACTAGCTTCTATTCTTATTTATTAATTCAGTAGTTCTATCACTTTCAATTTTATTAATTTCTCCCTTAGTTTTTAGCATCTCTAATTTAGTTTTTATTTGGTAGTTTTTAATTTGTTCGCTTTCAAGTTTTTTGACTTGCATGTCCAATTCATTGACCTTTCCCCTCCTTAATTCATTAATATATGAACTCACAAATTTCCCTCTGAGTACTGCTTTGGCTGCATCCTATGGATTTTGAAAAAATGTCTCATCCTTGTAATTTCTTCAATGTAATTATTAATTGTTTCTATGATTTGTTCTTTAACCAATTTTGTAGAATCATATTATTTCTTTTCCAATTAATTTTTTAATTAGCTCTCCATGTACCCTTACAGATGATAATTTTATTGCATTATGATCTGAAAATGTTGCATTTATTATTTCTGCTTTTCTGCATTTGTTTGACATGTTTTGTTTTTATGCCCTAGTTCATGGTCAGTCTTTGTGAATGTACCATGTGCTGCTGAAAAGAAGGTGTATTCCTTTTTGTCCCTATTTATTTTTCTCCATATGTCTATTAACTCTAATTTTTCTAAGATTTCATTCACCTCTTTTACCTCTTTCTTGTTTATTTTTTGGTTTGATTTATCTAAATTTGATAGTGGTTGGTTCAAGTCTCCCACTAATATGGTTTTACTGTCTATTTCCTCCTTCAATTCTCCTAGTTTCTCTATTAAAAATTTGGATGCTATACAATTTGGTGCATACATGTTGATTAGTGATATTTCCTCATTGTCTATACTCCCTTTTAACAGAATATATTTACCTTTCCTATCCCTTTTAATTAAATCTATTTTTACTTTAACTTTGTCTGATATCATGATTACATCTCCTACCTTCTTTCTATCAGTTGTGGCCCAATAGATTTCACTCCAACCTTTCATTCTAACCTTGTGAGTGTCTACCCACCTCATGTTTGTTTCTTGTAGACAACATATGGTAGGATTTTGATTTCTAATCCACTGTGCTATTTTTTTTTTCATTTTACAGGTGTGTCTATCACTTTCACATTCAAAGTTATGAATGCCAATTTTGTATTCCCCAACATTTTGATATCCTCTCCTAGTTCAGTCCTTTCTTCTTCTGCTACATCCTTTTAAACCAGTGGTTTGATTTTAATCAGTCCCCCAAAGCCCCACCCATAATAAGCTTCCCTTTCTGTCCCCTCCCTTTTTGTTCCCTTCTCATTATTTTTTAGGGTCTGTTAAGTTCCTTCCCCCTCGCTATCCCTCCTTTTTTTTAATTCCTACCCCTTCCCCCCCTTAGTTTTCCCTTCTTACTTTCCCTGTAGTGTAAGATAGAATTCAATACCACAATGAATCTAGATGCTCTTCCATCTCAGAATTGGTTTCACTGAGAGTAAGGTGTATGTTTTATCTATTAGCACTCTCTTCCTCTCCTTCTTATTGTGGTATTCTTTCCTTCCCCTTCCCATGTGCCTCTTTGTGTGGTATAGATTATCCTATTTATTTTATTTCTTCAAGTTTTTCTTGGTGCCATCCTCGATTCCCCCCTCCCTTTTTCTTTTTTTTTGTGTATCATATTATACCACTTATTATCCCAATCTGTTCCTGTGAATGATTCTTCTAATTACTATATTAATGAATATAATTTTTGAGTTATTTATAAAATTTCCCCCATATATTGATATAAACAATTTTATCTTATTGAAGCCCTTAAAGAAGAAAGGTTGAATTAAAAAAAAAATTCCTCTTTCCTCTCTCTTTCTTATTTACCTTTTCATGTTTCTCTTGCTTTCTGTATTTGGATATCAAACTTTCCACTTAGTTCTGCTCTTTTCTTTACAAATACTTGGATATCTTCTATTTTGTTTAATGTCCATAAGTTCCCCTGGAAGTATATATTCAGTTTTGATGGATAGGTGATTCTTGGTTAAAGCCCAGTTCTCTTACCTTTCTGAATATCATTTTCCAGGCCTTGTAGTCCTTTAGTGTGGAAGCTGCCAGGTCTTGTGTGATCCTGATTGGTACTCCTTGATATCTGAATTGTCTCTTTTTGGCTTCTGGTAAAATTTTCTCCTTAGCTTGGGAGATCTTGAATTTGGCAATTACATTTCTGGAAGTTGCCTTTTGAGGATATGGTATAGAGGGTATTCTATGAACTCTTTCAATGTCTATTTTGCTCCCTTGTTCAAGAACAAGCAGTTTTTCTGGATCATTTCTTGTAGTATAATGTTCAGACTTATGTTCATTTATGGCTTTTCAAGTAGACCAATGATTCTCAAATTGTCTCTTTGTGATCTGTTTTCCTGATCTGGCATCTTGTCAGTGAAATGTATGTTTTCTTTTATTTTGTCAGTCTTTTGACTTTGATTTATTAATTCTTGCTGTTTTGCAAGACATTGGATTCCAATTGCCCAATTCTGATTGTTAAGGCCTGGTTTTCTGCTATAATCTTTTGATTTTTTGCTATAATCTTTTTATTTTCCTTTTTGGTGTTTGGTCTATCCTGGTTTTCATGGCTTCCAGCTGCTTCTCTAATTAGGAGTTTTTGTCCTTTAAACTATTATTTTCTTTTTTGAACTATTTCCCACTTTTCTATCCAGAAAGCTTCCATCTTTTTTTTTAAGCACCAATTTAAATTCTTCAAGAGCTTGTGGCCAGTTTCCATTTCTTTGGAAGGTTTTGGAAGATTCATTTTGAATTCCTCTTCTGCTATTTCCTCTGTAGTCTATATTTTTCCTCCTTATGAGTTGTCCAGGGTCAATGCCATTTTCTTGTTTTTCTTGGTGTTGGGAAGTTGTTCCTGGGCACTGTTTGCTGTCACTATGGTTGTCAGAAATCTGAGTAAGGAGGATAGGCTTTCTTGGTATGGAGCTAAGAAACAAGGATTTTGCCGGAGACCAGTCCTTGCATCTCTGCAGCTTCTGCTGTTTGCTGCCCTTCTCTGTGCTATCTCCCCACTGGTAACCATGGTCTGATCTCTTCAACCTGTTGGGGTTTCAGGTTTAGCTGTCCTCAGGGGTAGGTCTTTGGTGTCCTTAGTCATCTATCAAGGACCTAGAGGTGACCCTCACTCACTCTAGAGTTGCCCCTCGCTCACTCACTGATTCTAGTGCACTGGCTCTTACTCTGGCTTTGTAGGTGGGGTGAGGGAGGGTGGATTAGCTCACATTTTGGTGGCAGCTTTTTCACTGCCTTATGGTGTGGAAATGTCCAAATCCCACATACCTTCAATGCTGCACCCTACTGTAGAGTCCCTTCATTCATATGAATTTTGGTTTTTGTTTTGGCTTTTTGAGGTAGTCTATATCAGTAGGCGGCGAGGAGAGGGAGAGCCCTGCATCTAGACTGCTTCCATGTTTACCTAGAAGTCCGTAAAGCCATTTAAAACCAAGTCAAGTCTGAAAAAAGTTTATAGGGGCTAAAGGGATAAATTATTCCAGAAAGGGTATAATTGTTCCATTGAAAGGTTTAGGCAATTCATAAAAACATTACAGAAAGATTGAAATACTTTCATGTGTTTCCATGACCTGGACCCTGAAGTAATAACAACATAACCAAAGAGTCATAGAGTCAGCATTCTTGAAAGGAAAGGTAATGTTATTTTTACTTTATTAAAAATATCCCTTTAGGCACCAATGCTCTGTAAATGTATATGACTTGCAGGCAATTTCATAGTTTTATAGGAACATATGATTATTGGTATCCATTGTTTCTAATTATTTTTCACCTTTGCAGATCTGTAGGATTTGTTTAAGTATTTATCCTCATTGTTTTATCCTTTTTACATCTATGTATTCTATTTAAAGCTGTAATTTTCTACATTTTTTGTTATATGCTAAGTTTGACACTCTGAGGGCAAAAAATCCCAGCCCCCTGCCAAAAAAAAAATCTTAATTTCATTGCATTGTTAATATTACTTTGTCTGCCACCCTAGATAAGAGCCTAAATTCTGTGAGATTTTTCCTATTTTCTTATTAATTCATTTAGAAGTACTATCAAATAAGCCAATTATTTCTTGCCAATTGAATATTTTAGGGCAGAAATCTTTGTGTCCTCTGTGTGTGTATCTTGAGGGAATGAAACAGCTATTTTTTAAGCATCTATTATTTGTCAGGCAAAGTGCTAAGTGATTTACAAATATCCATTCTTCTGATCCCTTCAACAAGTATATAGAGTCTATTATTATCTGCATTTTAAAATTGAGGAAAATGAAGCAGAATGAGGTTAACTGACTTGCCCAGAATAATACAAATACTAAGTTTCTTTTTTAATTTTCTTTTAAAAACACTTACCATCTGTCTTAGAATCAATACTGTGCATTGGTTCCAAGGCAGAAGAGTGGTAAGGGTTAGGCAATGGGGGTTAAGTGACTTGACAAGGGTCACACAGGTGAGAAGTATCCAAGGTCAAATTTGAACCTAGGACCTCCCATCTTTAGGCTTGGCTCTCAATCCATTGAGCTAACCAGCTACCCCCAAAATGTAAGTTTCTAAAGCTGGATTTGAACTTGCATCTTTCTGACTTCAAGTCTAACATTCTATACCTCTGTAGAGGTGCCAGTGTATCATAAAAGTTATTTATTTGTCCTTCAGTATTGATATATAAACAGTTTACTGCCTTGTTTGCTTAATATGTGTCTTTGAAAATGTCATTTATTGTATGTCATTATATTCCCGTAGCCTACTTAGAATAACCATGTTTTTAGATTGCCCTTTAAGCTACTTGTAACTACATTTCTTTTTAGATATTTGTCCTCCATGATTTGGGGTGATAAACCTTCATTGACATAGTACTACTGTTAAAGGGGTGAGGTTTTACAATGACAAGTAGTTTGAGATCATTAAAAGTACTTCCATTTCCCCAAAACAATTTTTCCTTCTCTCTCCTGCCATATATATATATATATATATATATATATATATATATACATATATACATATACTGAACACAAATATTTTTCATAGGAACATATTATTTAGAGTTAGAAGGAATTTAGAGACTATAAAGTCCAATATAATTTTTCAGAAGAAGAAACTGAGGTATAGGGACAACCAAGAAGTATCTTAGACAGAATTTAATGATGGGTCTTGTCATTTCTATGCTCATATTACAACATATTTCATTTTTAAGGTCTATCTACATAGCATATATTTCTTTAAGTGCAATCAAGATATTTCAGTATTTCTAGGGTAATTTCCTGTGTTTCAAATATATATATGCTTTTAAATGTTAGAAAAAATAAAATGTAAAATGAATAGAGACTATAAAACAAATATGTATATCAGTATGCTGACTATTGAAATGAGCAACAAATTAGTATCATTATCCAAATCACATGGCTTTTGTAAATATGTAAGTTTATTCTGAAAATGGTTTTAGAATTTTTTTTTAGAAATCCTATTTCAGAATTGCCATCAGAAACTGACAACACAACATATAAAAATCCTTTTCAAAGTCACTTGGAATGTTCTGTTCTTCTAAGTATGTGGAGAACATTACAACATTAAAGGACCTGATTCACTACTTTTTTCCTTCAAAGTATAGAAATGTGAACTACATTGATATTTATTTTATTTATATTTATTCTATATCACCTTATAACCTTACATCGGACATGTCTCAGTGAGGGAGGAAAGATATGTAGCACCATTAATTTTTTAGGGGTATCCTTTTTGAGATGATTCTTCTAAATGTAATTGATTCAAGCCCCCATTCCAATATTTTCCCTCTCATTAGTGATTATTGATGCAGGATCATTTAACTAATTAATGTGAATTAGCTATAACTAATGAATATTTCTTGAGAAGTTATAGCAAGAATAAAAATTACATTTCACACTAAAATCTATTTCAGCATCACAGACTGAAAAAATATACACAAGATATTATAAGTAAAATTCAGCTTGTATCTACCTGAGAAAGTAAAACCCTAGGCAAAATACAGCCTGACTAATACTTGAAGTCTGTGGCAGAAGTCCTACATGGCTATAAATCAAGGTACCAGAAGCAGGGCAAAGACCCTAGGCAAAGTCCACAGTACTGAGAAGTTTCACACTCCTATGATAAGAAGGCAGAGAACCTTGTGTGAAAGCACACCTGAGGCCCTTGAATAAGGGATCAAAGAATGAAATAAAAGAGGCACTAAACTCTAAAAAAAAATTGTAGAAATGAATAAAGTAAACCCATAAACATATTTTCATTCTTAAAGTTTCCTTAAATGTATTTTAATGATACTTATTTTCTTTTGTGGATAGGATTATTTCAAATTTTCTTCTTATCTACCTTGAGATAGATAAGACATCCCATATGAAGTTTGTTTTATGACACTTTTATTTGCTTGTTTGATTATCATGATTTTTTATTAACATCAACTTTATTCTTTTAACCAAAAAAGAAACATGGGATAAGATCGAACCGATGCAGTTGGGTAAAAGAACAACAATGGGGAAGCAAAATTTGAGGTGGAGAGAGGGAAGAAGCTACCCTTCCTCATTAAGCAACTCCAGATATCTGAAAATTATCTCTCAAGACTAAACACATTCTGTATACCCTAGTGATATACAGTGTTTTAGGTTATTTGGCTTAAGTTACTTAAGCATTATAGATTAGTTTGTCTAGTATGGGTTAAATGCTATAGATATCCTAACAAACTTTTTAAAGAATATACAAGATAGATGAATGTATCCAATAAAATTGACCTTGAGAAAATGTTTCAATTAGAGTCAGTCAATATTTTATTTGTTTTTAGTTTTCTCTTTTTATTTTGTATGCAGAGTTAGACAGATTTTGGGTTGGTTTAAAAAGAGATTGGCACATCTTATTTTGGAATACTATGTTGTCACTCAGTGTATACAAAACTCCTTAGTATTTTTATCCTTAAACAAATATCTTTCCAATGATCTGGGTAAGAATATTCTAAGCACTAATTAATTTTTATCTCTATATTATTATGGGTAAGAGTGGAAAAGTCAAGATAAATTTTCAGGGGAATCAGCTGAATTCTAAACTGAAGACTAAGAGGGGAATTACTTTAGATTTAATATTTTCAGTGTCTTCAAAACAGTTGTTTCCTTCCTTTTTCTCCCCTCTCTGATTTTTCCTCTCCATATCTGAGTCTTTATTAATTATGGAAAGCAATTGGTAACAAGTGCTTAAGCCATTTTATGTCATCTCAAAATAAAAACAAATACTTTATCTCAAAAATAACTTTCATTCACTTTACTTAAAGACATTTTTCTTTTTCTTAAATATTCCTTGAACACTGTCTTTTGTCACTATCAAATTCTTTTATGATAGGCAGTTATTCTTAACTTAATGTCTGTGGGGCATATTTATAGATATTGCCCTTGCTCCTACTAAATTTGTGCTTGTAATGTATAGTTATCCTGCTTATAACTTTAGGTAGAAAGCAGAGCACTCTAAAAGGGCTGGAGTTGAAACTACTGACCTTGTATTAGAAAAAAGTTGCTTTTTCAAGTGTGGCTCCCACTGCTCCCTTATGCTGCATATAAACGGACAGTAGTCAACATATGGACAGGAGCAAACACAGTTTTTAATGAAAAATAATTGTAAATCCGGTGAGTGTATTCTTAAAGTAAAAAAAAAAATCCTAAACATCCAAAAGAACATGAAAAAGCCTTTTGCCAAACACAACAGTCATATATTCTAAAACCATACAAAGTATATTTATAGAGGGATCTTTTGTAATATCATAAAATTATCTATTTAAAAGCACAGTCAAACATCATGCGAAACAGGGATACACTGTAATTCTTCCCAACAAATAAAAGAGTCAAGCAAGGATACTTACTTTACCCACTACTTATTTGCTATAGCTCTGAAAGTATTAGCAATAACAATAAGACAAGAACATTAAAGGCATAAAGATAAATAGGACGTGAAGGTATCCCTATTTATTAAAGATTATGATGGTTCTTACTTAAAATAGTAAGAAACTAGCAAAGTTGTTAATTGGGCTAATCAATAACTTTAGCAAAGTTGCAAGCCACAAAACAAACCTTTAAAAATCAACATTATTTCTATATGATAAAAATACTAGAATCAATAATAAAAAGGGAGAATCTATTCCAAATAATCACAAAATGAAAAAAAGTATCTGATGTATAGTATTTAATACTCTACTTAAGTATTTTGCATATTGTGATTAATTATTAGATAAAATTACACCTTAGAACACATCTTATCACTCTTGGTATTGGCATGTGAGAGAAGCAGAATCTTTTTCGATCCCTTGATATACTGCGGTTAATTTCTGTCAATCTTATTGTTTCTATGACACTGGGAGACTGACCTACTCAAAAGCAAAAGAAGTTGTTTTTAAGTGTTCCTTCATTCACCTTTTGTTCCCATTCTTTTCCTTCAATACCTCATCCCAGTACCATTATGCAAGTTCCTGGATACCTAGGGATCACTATGGCAACATCCTGCCTATATTTTTCTGGGGAACATTCCACTCTTTACATGTTGATGGATGTGCTTGTCCTGAAACTCATTACAAAAGGAGAAATTGTGTTGAAGGGAGTGACATAAAGGACATTATCAGAGAAATATATATGACTAGGGGAATATATGGACCAATTGTGTAGGACAATCAAGTTGCATATTGTCATATCCATGGAAATTTCAACCTCTGCTGATCTCTAGTCACAAGGGCCCAATGACTTCTTGTTTAATTGGTGATTACATATATACACACATACATTTGTTTGCATGTTGTTTCCCCTATTAGACTAGGGGGGGAAAGGGGGTAACCATTAGGACCAATGAATAGAGTGCTGGACCAGGAGTCAGGAAGACTCATCTTCCTGAATTCAAATCTGGCCCAATATACTTCTAGCTATGTCACCCTGGGCAAGCCACTTAATGTTATTTGCCTCAGTTTCTTCATCTGTAAAATGAGTTGGAGGAGATTTCTAACCACTCTAATAGCTTTGCCAAGAAAAGAGTCAGCCATGACTGAAAGAAATAAAAAACAAAATAATAAACATAATTATTGTTTACTAATAAGTTAAAAAGTTTTAAAAAATTCTCCTTGAGAGCAAGGACTATCTTCTCTGTCTCTCTGTCTCTCTGTCTCTCTGTCTCTGTCTCTGTCTCTGTCTCTGTCTCTGTCTCTGTCTCTGTCTCTGTCTCTGTCTGTCTCTCTCTTTTATCCCCAGCATGTAGCATAGTGTTTGGCACAAAGCAGATGTTTAATACAAGTTTATTGATTTGAAATTGATACTTTTAGAAATATTAGGCAAGGAACCATAGGGTTATTGTAAAAATCAAATGAGACAATCATTGCAAAGCATTTACCACAGTGCTGGCACACACTAAATGATACGTAAATGTTAGCTATTATTAGATATATAGATTCATCATTCTGCTATGCTAATGACTCCACTTTGAAATTATCTTCAATTTACTCTGCATACAGCATTCCAAAGGTCTTGCCCCTAGTCTGTTGCAGACATTATGTTGTATATTTTATATATTATTGTTTTTTTAAATAATTTCTCCCAATAGAATATAAGGAACTTGAAAGTAGAGAATATTTTTTGTCTTTCTTTGTATCTTGGGGAGAAAGTGGGACAGGAAAAAGGGCTTAGCATAGTAACTGGTACATGGTAAACATTTATTTAATGCTTATCAACTTGACTCTTACACTAGAAACAATGTTGTCATTCTCCCAATCTATTAAACTATTTGACTTCACTTGATACTGAATGATTTACACCTCCTAGTGCTATGAAGGAAATTCCCTCCACAATTTCCATGTTTCCGGTCTTACATAGGTAACAAGAATGAAGAAGAAAATCTCTGAGTAGGAAAGTTGCAGAATGTCCCCCAGGCTCAGTTCCCTTACCTTGAAATATCTTAAATAAAATCATCAAACTTGCAGGGTTGTTAGAAGTATCAAATGTGTTAATATATGTAACATGCTTTGAAAATCTTTAAGTATTCTATTAATGTTGGCTATTATTGTTGTTGCCTTAATGATCATCAAGTCTAACCCTTTTATTTTATACATGAGATAATTGAAATATAATGCCTTCCCTATGGTTAGATAGTGAATAGTGAGGCTAGAATTCAAAGCCAAGCCTTTGCCTCCAGATCTAGCATTTTCCATTAAATCATGCTGCTGCTTACATACTCTCAAGGATTTAGCTTTTCTATCACAATCACAATTTCATTTGTTTGGTTCATCACAAATCATACCTTCAATACCTTAGCAACATGGCCAGCCAAAACTCTCCAGGGTTTCAGTTATGATGGAGAACTATCACCTCCACAGACAATCACTCTATTATAGTCTAGGGCATATGACAGCCTCTCTGTACCACCAATCAACCTAGAAGACAAAACATTCTTGACTAGAATGCTAGGTTCCTGACTTTCTATCAATTATCTTTTCATAATACCATATATAACACTTGCCCTAGTTGAATGGATTGGTATTGTCCAAGAAAAAAATGGGAAGCTATTTCCTGAATGAACCACAAGAAAAATGAGATTACTAAGCCTGAACAATCAAAAGCCTCAAAAATTCCTTTAGTAGATCATAAAGCCATGATATGTAACACTCCTAAATGGTTGTGTTAAGTTTTATTTTTATTTTTTTAGGATGCTAAGTTTCCAATGGGAAGAGGAATTCATCCAGGAAACTTATTTGACCTCTTCCCCTCAATCCACCTACCCTTAACATGTACATAACCTCCCCACAGAAAAAGATTTCACTCTCAAACCTTCTCTTTTCCATTCCCCTTGAAGAGTTGTCTCTTCTCCCCAAAAGATTATGATCTCTACTCTGAAGCATTTCAAGTCTCTTTTATTCTAGCATTATCACTGCTCTGTAGAATATAAAACTCTTATTTATCTCCTAGGCAATTGCAAATTATAGCTCAATTTCAGAAATATTTAGGAAACCAGTAGGAAACATCTTGCATGATTGCCAGGTTTCTGAACCGCAATCTATGGACTGCCTGTTGATCAGCAGGTTGCAGTTATCCCAATATTTCATCAGAACATTCATATTCAGCTTTGCCAGTCAGACTGTCAGTTGTAAATGCAACTTTAATATGCAAATAAATTGATACAAAATTGATATCAGAGCTGAAGAATGAATACATGAATACATTTATTTTCTAAATTCAAAATTCCAGTTGAATACAAATAACCAAAATCTGTACCCCCCCATCCCGGAAATTCAGATATAGTGTCATTTATCTAATTGGGATTCATACCTCACTTGGATAAAAAATATAAGTAGACAGTGGCATTATTATTTTCAATATTTCTTTTCTTTATTTTAGGTGGTTACTAACTGATATATAATGCAAATGGTGATGAAGATGATATTTAATTTTTCTATGCTCATTTTAATAAGAAAATTAAAATTTGGGCTGTACTTCAGTTTCTAATTTGTAAATTATTACCATTTTAATGTGTTCTCCCACAATGTAAAATAGGAGAAAAGGGGGGTAATCTAAAATAATAATAAATTATCAAATGAGATATGTTTAAGGCACTGTATAATTACTAGCTAATGAACAAAAATTAATAAAAATAACAAGAAGGAAATGAAGACAACACAAACCTTTATATTGTTTTAAGCCAGCTAGTACATAAGAGTTCAGCACCCAGAGTCATAAAGACATAATTTCAAATCCAGCCTCATATACTTAAAAGTTGTATGGCTTTATGCAAGTCATTTCTGTTTGCCTCAGTTTTCTCAACTGTAAAATAGATATAATAATAGCATCAGACTTCCTGAATTGTTGTAAAGATCAAATGAAATAATGGTTATAAAGCACTTAGCACAGTTCCTGATAAATAGTAGATATTTAATAAAATGTGTATTTCCTTTATTTTAAGGGTTTTAAAGCATTTTACATGTTATCTTGTTTGATCCTCATAAAAGCCCTGTGAAATTAGGTCCTCTGAATATTTAATCCTCATTTTGTACATGAAGAATTTAAAACAGAGAGGTTTTATTACTTGTCCAGAACCATACATCTAGGAAATGTTAGAGAGAAGGTATGCACTCAGGTCTTCACATTTCTAAGTCACGTGCTATAATCTGTAATGATGTGCTGCCAACTATGATATCTTTTCTGTTCCTTATTTAGGACTTGAGTTTTTTTTGTTTTTTGTAAAATAGAAAAATACTGGACTAATATCAAGAGAATTGTGTTCCACTTTTGGCCATGACACTAACTAGATGTGTCACCTTGAATTATTGACTTGACTTTTTTTGGCCTTATTCCCATTATCCATAAAATGAAGAAATTGAATTAGAAGGTTACTATAGTCACCTGCAAATCTGTGATTCTAGTTTTTTGTGAGTTTCACTGAGCTTTTCATTATTTTTTAAGAGATATATATCTTTAAAATTTATTTAGAATATTTTCCATGATTATGTGATTCATGATTTTTACCACCCTCTTCCCTCCCCCCATCCCACAGCTGACAAGTAATTCAACTGGGTTATACATGTATCATTGTTCAAAAACTATTTCCATGTTATTCATATTTGTAATATATTAACATCAAAATCCCGATCACATGCTCATCAAACTACATGATCAATCATATGTTTTTCTTCTGCATTTCTTTTCCTGAAGTTTTTCTCTGGATGTGGATAGTGTTCTTTCTCATAAGCTCCTCTGTATTGTCCTGAATCATTTCATTGCTGCTAGTAGAAAAATCTCTTACAGTTGGTTGTAACACAATGTTCTCCTGGTTCTGTTCCTTTTACTCTGCATCAATTCCTGGAGGTCTTTCCAGTTCACATGGAATTCCTCCAGTTCATTATTCCTTTCAGCACAATAATATTCCATCACCATCAGATACCACAATTTGTTCAGCCATTCCTCAATCGAGGGACATCCCCCATTTTCCAATTTTTGCCACCAGCTATAAATATTTTTGTACTAGTATTTTTCTTTATTGAGTTTTTCATTCTAATGAAATAACAATATACTTTAATTTTTGTTTTAAATAGGCCCTCAAGAAAATATCCTTCAGTGCAATATATCTTTCAGGTATCTTGTTTCTTAACAATTCTACATGAGAAATGAACTTTTCCTTGGGTTTGATTTCACCTAAGTTTCAGGAATAGATATGGTAAATTAAAAGATTTTGTAGGATATTTAGTATCAAGTGGTTATAGATATAAATTGTAGATCATTATTTCCAAGTAATCTTTTATATCTTGCTAACCATTTTTTAATATTGTATGCACACTTATAAGCACACCTTACTTGATAAAATTCTGATGCAAAGCCAAATTTCGAACAACTCCACTGAGGAACAGAAAAAAAAAGAATAAGACATGGAATGCCAGATAAATTAGGAAATAAAAATTAATCAACTGAATTTGTTCCAATACTAATGAATAGTGCTGTATACACCAGAAGTTACTCCTCCTTCCTACCTACCTCATATTCCTTGTACTTTCCAATTCTATGTAAGCCTTTAGTCATCCATGTTTCCATTAAAACTAGCTTTGATATAAACTATATCAATATTAGTTCTTCAATACTCCAATATAAGAGTATATCCATACTTTCATTAATTTAAGTATTCCCTTTAATAAAGGAGATCAAATTTCTTCCATGCTTGCCCAACTTGTGAGAATCTTGTCCATGTCCTCCCATAAGTTCATCATAGCAAGTCCATCCAACAGTCTAAGATTTTAATTTTATTTCTCCTGAAATCGCAAGAGTATAAATGAAGCATGCATATTAAAGATGAGTTAAGTACCTCACTCTTCCATTTCTTTGATGGCATTCTTTATACTCCTTCTTCATAAAATTCCTTTTGTGTTCAACAAATACTGCACCACATCCTTCTAAGTGATTTTGAAATTTAGTTCTTTGGAAGCTGTGGAATTTCATAGGTAGAAGTCACATAGTTTCAATGAAATAGTGTCATATTAAAAAGATGCATTTTTATTTTCATACAAAGCTTGGAATATTGCACTATATTAGAAAGAATAAAATTTAAAGGTTTTTTTTTTCCTATTCATGAGCTATTTTGGTTGCAGACAAAAAAATCAACATAAAATAAAATTGATAAGCCCCTTATTCTGGTAATGATCCCTTCTTGGTTGTCTAGTTTATGACTGGCTGGTGCTGGTAAGGGCTGGTACCTCTGCTACCATTTATAGTCTATAAGACATACATCAAATGGTAGGCATACTTTCTTCAAATATAAAAAAAATGATGAATGGATCTTAGGAATAGTTAGTTACTCTTATGGCCCCACTAGCAGAAGGCACATGCCTTGCTCTTGAAATGAAGTCTATATACACCATGCCATGGGAACCGCCAAGTACATGGATGTTAAACCATTTATTCAGCTTCAGGCATACGTCACATAATCCTGGAGACAGTATAATCATCTACAGACACTTACAGGTCTCCAGAGGAGAAAACCAGGGAAGATAAAAAGACAAGGTGAACTTGTATTTGCCCTCTCATTAAATTTTGCAAGTTGCTATGTTTAAGTTTCTGTTTTATGAACCACTTAGGCAACTATTAACCTTTTTAAAAAATATATTAGCATTTTTATTTCACTCTACTCTGAAGAAATGGTCCTGCTTGAGAATAAATGGTAGTAGAAATTTCTGATTTATACATTAATTTGTCACCCACACTTTAAACCTCTAAGGTTTTGAATCCTCCCTGTTTCTAATTCTCTATGTCTAATCACTCAGTAATTGGACCTTGATCCTTACATAATATCTTTTACATCTGTTCACTTCTCTTCTTTCTCATAGTCACCACTAAAATTCAGACCCTTATTCTCTATTGCCAAGACAGTAGTTTGCTAGCAAGTCTCTCTGAATCTAGTCTCTTCCCTCTTACGTGCCCTTGTTAAATTCATCTTCATCACACAAGGTACTGATGTTATAATTCGTCTAATGTTGTTTTTTTTTAATATTAAACATTATTTTATTTGGTCATTTCCAAACATTATTCACTGGAAACAAAGATCATTTTCTTTTCCTCCCCGCCCCCCCACTTTTCTCTCTCCCATAGCCGACGCACGATTCCACTGGTTATCACATGTATTCTTGACTCGAACCCATTTCCCTGTTGTTGGTATTTGCATTAGAGTGTTCATTTAGAGTCTCTCCTCAGTTATATCCCCTCAACCCCTGTAGTCAAGCAGTTGCTTTTCATCGGTGTTTTTACTCCCACAGTTTATCCTCTGCTTGTGGATAGTGTTTTTTAGATCCCTGCAGATTGTTCAGGGACATTGCATTGCCAATAATGGAGAAGTCCATCACCTTCCATTGTACCACAAGGTATCAGTCTCTGTGTACAATGTTTTCCTGGTTCTGCTCCTTTCACTCTGCATCACTTCCTGGAGGTTGTTCCAGTCTCCATGGAATTCCTCTACTTTATTATTCCTTTTAGCACAATAGTATTCCATCACCAACATATACCACAATTTGCTCAGCCATTCCCCAATTGATGGGCATCCCCTCGTTTTCCAAATTTTGGCCACCACAAAGAGCGCAGCTATGAATATTCTTGTACAAGTCTTTTTCCTTATTATCTCTTTGGGGTACAAACCCAGCAGTGCTATAGCTGGATCAAAGGGCAGACAGTCTTTTATCACCCTTTGGGCATAGTTCCAAATTGCCCTCCAGAATGGCTGGATCAATTCACAACTCCACCAGCAACGAATTAGTGTCCCCACTTTGTCACATCCCCTCCAGCATTCATTACTTTCCATAGCTATCATGTTAGCCATTATGCTAGGTGTGAGGTGATACCTCAGAGTTGTTTTGATTTGCATCTCTCTGATTATAAGAGATGTAGAGCATTTTTCATGTGCTTATTAATAGTTTTGATTTCTTTGGCTAAGAACTGCCTGTTCATGTCCCTTGCCCATTTATCAATTGGAGAATGGCTTGATTTTTTTGTACAATTGATTTAGTTCTTTGTTAATTTGAGTAATTAAACCTTTGTCAGAGGTTTTTATGAAGATTGTTTCCCAATTTGTTGCTACCTTCTGATTTTGGTTACATTGGTTTTGTTTGTACAAAAACTTTTTAATTTGATGTATTCCAGATTATTTATTTTGCATTTTGTAACTCTTTCTAATTCTTGCTTGGTTTTGAAGTCTTTCCCTTCCCAGAGGTCTGACATGTATGCTATTCTGTGTTCTCCTGATTTTCTTATAGTTTCCCTCTTTATGTTCAAGTCATTCACCCATTTTGAATTTATCTTGGTGTAGGGTGTGAGGTGTTGATCTAAACCTAATCTTTCCCACACTGTCCTCCAATTTTCCCAGCAGTTTTTATGAAATAGTGGATTTTTGTCCCAAAAGCTGAGATCTTTGGATTTGTCATATACTGTCTTGCTGAGGTCGCTTGCCCCCAGTCTATTCCACTGATCCTCCTTTCTGTCTCTTAGCCAGTACCAAATTGTTTTGATGACCGCTGCTTTATAATATAGTCTGAGATCTGGGACTGCAAGACCCCCTTCCTTTGTATTTTTTTTTTCATTATTTCCCTGGATATCCTTGATCTTTTGTTCTTCCAAATGAACTTTGTTATGGTTTTTTCTGAATCAGTAAAAAAAAAATTTTGGAAATTCCATGGTTATGGCACTAAATATATAGATGAGTTTGGGTAGGATGGACATTTTTATTATATTGGCTCGTCCTACCCATGAGCAGTTAATGTTCTTCCAATTGTTCAAGTCTAGTTTTAGTTGTGTGGCGAGTGTTTTGTAGTTGTGTTCATATAATTCCTGTGTTTGTCTCAGGAGATAGATTCCTAAGTATTTAATTTATTTATTTATTCATTTTGAATGGGATTTCTTTTTCTAGTTCTTGCTGCTGAGCTGTGTTGGAATTATATAGAAATGCTGATGACTTATGTGGGTTTATTTTGTATCCTGCAACTTTGCTAAAGTTGTTGATTATTTCAATTAGCTTTTTGGTTGAATCTCTAGGATTCTTTAAGTAGACCATCATGTCATCTGCAAAGAGTGATAATTTGGTCTCCTCCTTGCCTATTGTAATGCCTTCAATTTCTTTTTCTTCTCTAATTGCTACTGCTAGTGTGTCTAATACAATGTCAAATAATAAAGGTGATAATGGTCATCCTTATTTCACTCCTGATCTTAATGGGAATGGATTTAGCTTATCCCCATTGCAGATGATATTAGTTGATGGTTTTAGATATATACTGTTTATTATTTTTAGGAACGACCCTTCTATTCCTATGCTTTCTAGTGTTTTTAGTAGGAATGGGTGTTGTATTTTATCAAAGGCTTTTTCTGAGTCTATTCAGATAATTATGTAGTTCTTGTTGGTTTGCTTGTTGATGTGGTCAATTATGTGGTTAGTTTTCCTAATATTGAACCAGTCCTGCATCCCTGGTATAAATCCTACTTGATCATGGTGGATGACCCTTCTGATCACTTGCTGGAGTCTTTTTGCTAGTATCTTATTACAGATTTTTGCATCTATATTAATTAGGGAGATTGGTCTATAATTTTCTTTCTCTGTTTTTGGCCTACCTGGCTTTGGAATTAGTACCATGTTTGCGTCATAAAAGGAGTTTGGTAGAACTCCCTCTTTGCTTATCATGTCAAATAGTTTGTATAGTATTGGAGTTAGCTGTTCTTTGAATGTTTGATAGAATTCACTTGTGAATCCATCAGGCCCTGGGGATTTTTTCTTAGGAAGTTCTTTGATGGCCTGTTGGATTTCTTTTTCTGATATGGGATTACTTAAGAAATCTATTTCTTCTTCTGTTAGTCTAGGCAATTTATATTTTTGTAAATATTCATCCATATCACCTAGGTTGGTATATTTATTGCCATATAGTTGGGCAAAGTAGTTTTTAATGATTGCCTTAATTTCCTCTTCATTTGAGGTGGGATCCCCCTTTTCATTCTTGATTCTGTTAATTTGCCTTTCTTCTTTCCTTTTTTTAATTAGATTGACCAGTACTTTGTCTATTTTGTCTGTTTTTTCAAAGTACCAGCTTCTAGTCTTGTTTATTAGCTCAATAGTTCTGTCACTTTTGATTTTATTAATTTCTCCCTTAATTTTTAGGATCTCTAGTTTGGTTTTCTTCTGGGGGGTTTTAATTTGTTCGTTCTCAAGTGTTTTGATTTGCATTTCCAATTCCTTGATCTCTGTGCTCCCTAGTTTGTTAATATATGCACTCAGGGATATGAATTTTCCTCTACGTACTGCCTTGGCTGCATCCCATAAGGTTTGAAAGGATGTCTCGCCGTTGTCATTTTCTTCAACAAAATTATTGTTTCTATGATTTCTTCTCTAACTATCAGATTTTGGAGTATCATATTATTTAATGTCCAATTAATTTTTGATTTTGCTCTCCATGTACCCTTACCAACCAATATTTTTATTGCCTTGTGATCTGAAAAGGCTGCATTTATTGTTTCTGCTTTTCTGCATTTGAGTGCCATGTTTCTGTGACCTGGTATATGATCTTTTTTTGTGAATGTGCCATGTGGTGCTGAAAAGAAGGTGTATTCCTTTTTGTCCATGTCTATCAACTCTAATTTTTCTAAGATTTCATTCACCTCTTTTACCTCTTTCTTGTTTATTTTTTGGTTTGATTTATCTAAATTTGATAGTGGTTGGTTCAAATCTCCCACTAAGATGTTTTACTGTCTATTTCCTCCTTCAATTCTCCTAGTTTCTCTATTAAAAATTTGGATGCTATACCATTTGGTGCATACATGTTGATTAGTGATATTTCCTCATTTTCTATACTCCCTTTTAACAGAATATATTTACCTTCCCTATCCCTTTTGATCAGGTCTATTTGTGCTTTGGCTTTGTCAGATATCATGATTGCAACTCCTGCCTTCTTTCTATCAGTTGAGGCCCAAAATGTCTTACTCCAACCTTTAATTCTAACCTTGTGAGTGTCAACACGCCTCATATGTGTTTCTTGAAGAAAACAAATGGTAGGTCTTTGGGTTCTAATCCAATCTGCTATTTGTCTACATTTTATGGGTGAGTTCATCCCATTCATGTTCAAAGTTATGATTGTCATTTCTGGATTTGCTGGCATTTTGATATCTTCCCCTACTTCTGACCTTTCTTCTTTAGCTATCTCCTTTTGAATCAGTGATTTACTTTAGGTCAGTCCCCCCTACTCCCCTCCCTTGAGATGCTTCCCTTTTTAGCCCCTCCCTTTTTATGCTCCCTTCCCCTCCCCCCTCTCCTTCCCTCCCTTTTTATACTCCCTCCCCCCCCTCCTTAATTTTCCTTTCTTTCTTGCCCTAATGGATAAGATGGAATTCAGGATCCCACTGGATCTAGATGTTCTTCCCTCTCAGATTTGATTTCACTGAGAATAAGGTTTAAGTAATTCCACTTCACATTCTCTTCCTCTCCTTCTCATATGAGAGTTCTTCCCCTCCCTTTCCCATGTGTATCTTTATATGGGAAAGATTATTCTGTTAAGTTCCCCCCTATTTCTTGAAGTAAATCTTAGTGTCATTGATGGTTTCCCCCCTCCCTTTTCCTTTCTATGCCCCCACTTTCTCCAAATCTTCTTAATGCCCCAATCTTTCCCTATGCATGTTTCTTCTAACTACTCTTATGATGCATACAATTTTTGAGAGTTACACAAAACATTTTCCCCACATATTAATATATATAATTTGATGTAAATGTAGTCCTTATAGAAGAGAGTTTGACTTAAAGAGAAAGATAAGATTTATCTCCTTTTCCCTTTCTTTCATATTTACCTTTTCATGTTTCTCTTGCTTTCTGTGCTTGGATATCAAATTTTCCACTAAGTCTGGTCTTTTCTTAGCAAATGCTTGGAAATCTTCTATTTTGTTGAATGCCCATACTTTCCCCTGGAAGTATATAGTCAGTTTTGCTGGGTAGTTGATTCTTGGTTGGAGACCCATATCTCTTGCCTTTCTAAATATCGTGTTCCATACTTTGTGGTCTCTTAGTGAGTTAGCCGCTAGGTCGTGTGTGTTCCTTATGGGATCCCCCTTATATCTGAAGCTCCTCTTCTTGGCTTCTTGTAGGATTTTCTCCTTTTCTTGGAAGCTCTTGAATTTGGCAATTACATTCCTAGGGGTTGTCTTTTGGGGATTTAGTATAGAGGGTGTTCTATGAACCCTTTCTATTTCTATTTTGCCCCCTTGCTCCAGAATGTGGGGGAAATTTTCTTTTATAATCTCCTGTAGAATAATATCGAGTTTATTGTTTATCTCTGGTTTTTCTGGGAGACCGATAATTTGGAGGTTGTCTCTTCTCCCTCTGTTTTCCAAATCTGTGACCTTCTCAGTGAGATATTTTATGTTTTCTTCTAATTCATTAATTTTTTGGGTTTGCTTTATTGATTCTTGCTGTTTTATGATCTCACTTTCTTCGAGTTGCTTAATTCTGGTCGTTAGGGACTGGTTTTGCTTTTCAGCTTTGTCTGCCCTTCTATTGGATGCTTCGAGCTCTTTTTCCAATTGAGCAGTCTTATCTGTCAGACTGCTGATCTCTTTCTCCCATTTTTCTTTCCAGGTTTCCATCTTTTGGATAAGTTCCTGTTTGAGATCTTCCAAAGCTTGTTGATAGTTTCCATTTTGGGAGGCATATTCTGATTTTTTTTGGATTTCCTCCTCATTCTCTTCTTTTCCCTGGGTACTTTCACCATAAAAGTTTTCAATAGTCACCTTTTTCCTTTTTCCCTTTCTTCCTGGTGGCTTGATTTTGGGCCATGTGAGCCATCCCTTTGTTGATTTACAATAAACCCCCTTACTTGAAAAATCTAGAGAAAGAGTATCTTCTCTAAATCTCATAGTTCACACTGAGTGACTTGAAGAAGAAGGGTGAGGAACAGGGAGGAAACTGGGAGGTAAAGGGTGAAGGGTACATAAAATCTTGATCCATTAGTCATCTAGTAATAATCAATAGGTACCCTCAAGTATCCATTTATTACACCAGGGATTTAATTTCTAAATCCCAAAATGAATTACTCAAGTAAATGTAATTTATGGTACTTTATTTTACAATAGAGGGAAGTTTTTAAGGAAGGGAGAAAAGGAGAGAGAGAGAGAGAGAGAGAGAGAGAGAGAGAGAGAGAGAGAGAGAGAGAGAGAGAGAGAAATAGAGAGAGAGAGAGAGAGAGAGAGAGAGAGAGAGAGAGAGAGAGAGAGAGAGAGAGAGAGAGAGAAGCGAGAAAGCTCACTCTCTGGCTTCCTCTGAACCAGTTAGGGATTCTAAGGCACCAGTCAGGAAATGGATTCTCAAGATGATGATGGGCCTTTCTTGGAGGTTCACACCTCTAGAAAGGGCAAGGAAGGAAGTCAGCCTTTACACTCACCATGGTGACCGTTTAAAAGAAAAGCAGTCTGAGGTCTCTAGCAAGCTCCTCCAGGGGTCCAGTTCCACAGCCAAACGTCTTCCCTCCAAGTCTGAGTGTCTGTCTTCCTGTCTTTCCTCAAGTGTCTGTCTTCCCTCTGGTTCCAAGTGACTGTCTTCACTCTGTCTGATTGACTGTCTTCGAATCCAACTCCAAGTGACTGATTGATGATCCAGTTCAACACCGAGTGACTGTTTGATCTGAATGACCCTATGTGTCTCTTTCTACTATTTAAAGACCTTTTACTTGTATCACCTCCCCTAAATTTTATATCTACTAATCACAGCAGACACTCCTCTCCAGGACTGCCCACTCTTTCATACATGGGTCACAGACCTCCTACTCAATGTATGAAATGAGTATTCATACCTTTTTGTGGTTAGTTCATGCCTTTTTGTAGTTAGTTCTTATCTTTTTGTGGTTAAAATTTTGTTGATCTACTTTAAATACTGTGTTTACACTTTGAGGATTAAAACCTTAAAAAAGACAGTAGATTACAATTTAATCTTCACAATAAAGACCTAAGTACCTTCATTGTTACAATCAGGGGAGAACCAAATCCAGTCTTTACAATGAACATGCATTGTAATTATTATCTTTAGAATATCTATTGTCTAGTACTCCTTTAGGAATTATCTTTTTCCTTCATTTGGTCATTTATAAGGCCCAGTTAAAATACTATGTGTTTCAATCCAGGTAAATCCAAAAAAATCCAAATATTTATTTATCATGCACTCCTAATGGGGCATTAGGGTATAACTTTATTATACAAAAAACAAAAACAAAAACAAAACAAACTGGAGCAACAAAGTAAATTACCCAACAATGCAACATCTCATGGTGCCTTTGTAGTCTGTAACATGGTATAGATATAAAAATATACAATAGATAAAGAGGAGTAAGAAATACATTTAAGAGGACAAAAATGTTACCTACTAGAGGAAGGGTTGTAGGAAGGGGAAATTAAAAAAGAAAAATCTGAATAGGAAACAAAACAAAATTGTTGTTTAAATAAAATGTGATAACCACAAACTTGAGTAGGAAGTATATACCAGAGACAGAGAACCATCAGCATTTTTTTTAAAAAGGCACAATGGAATTGTATCTATAGTAAGAAGCTTCAGTGGAAATCGACTAGCCAAGAATACAAATTCAATGGAAGAAAAGAATGTGAATGAAATAAGATGGCAATGGTAGATGTGAATCAATTGTGAAGGAACTTAAGTTTCAGATCCTTACCCCTTTCACAATTCACATTTATCTTGTATTAATATTTTGTATTATGATATGTCAGTCATTTTTGTACATCATCTTCCTAAATGGATTATAAGCTAAGACTTAGTCTAAACTTCTTTGAATCCTCCACATTACCTAGCACAATATCTTTCACATAATAGATAACCAACAAGATGCTAATTGAAGAAAAGAATGGATAACTGAATAAATGAATTAATAATAATACACATCTAAAAAAAAGGTTTTTTTTTCCAATAAAAGAAATGTATGGCCTGAATGGCCCCAATATGAGTTCTCTCTTTGTACACTGACTCCATGTGTTTCTAATCTAAATACTAGTTAGATGTTGGTAAGCAGAGAGGGTTTTTTTAAATACAAATTAGTGAAGAATTGATGTTCTTTTACATCTAAATTGAAAGATGATTAAGACTTAAATGAGCAGTAGGAGATTCATTGAACTAAAAGTAATAAAAAAAGTTGGAATCTCTTTTGCCTTGCTAAGAACATAATTCAATTAGATTTTTATTAAGTCTTTAAATTTTTTGTTTTAAATTTTTGCTTAGACTGGAATTAGTGTTCCATACCTTAGATATTTTAAGGAAATAATCTATGTAGAAATCTAAAATTTACTGTGTTCTACATGAATGAAGTTAGCTGCTCAGTCAAAATATGAATTATCTTACTGATTTTTTGCTGTTAAATTTAAGGAATTTAAGTAGATTTAAGTATGTTTGATTTTCATATTAGCCTTAGAAATCACTTTTAAGGAGCTATTAAAAATTAAAAGTAACTCAATCTGTTATTCCTCTTAACTTTTAGTTTTTTACTTCAATTCATGAACATAATTATTGTTTTTTTTTAATATTTCATAAATAGATCTCCATTTTGTATATATATGTGCATGTGTTTGTAAAAACTTCAAAGAAAATATTATATTCAGGGCTTTGAGTGGTGATAGTAAGAATCAAGAACAAAATAGCCATGGAAGACATTTAGTACCACTCCATTTTATACATAAGGAAGTTGAGGCCCAGAAAGGTTAAACGATCTGCATAATATTATAGTCTCATAGTAATTTGAACCCAAAACTTCTGACTGTAAATCCCTTACCCTAGCCACTAACCCAAGATGAATTCTTCAAAAGTTCATCTTCTCAACAAGGATTAACCCTCCCCAAAGCAGGTCATTATTATCCTCATATGCTGTGGTAAAATGATTCTATGACTTGCTGTCTTCCCCATCATTCATTACCTGTTGTTGAACATTCTAGTGATGAAAACTTAAGTAATTCAGACAAACAGTCCATAGCCAGGACTAAACATTGAAGTTTTTCCAGAATTGCCTGCTGTACTATAACTGACATAAATGCTGAAAATCCCACACCTCTTCCATCCCACTTAAATATCTGAGAAATATTTAATGGTGGTGAGAGTATTCCTACCTAATTTTTATCTGGATGAAATATTATTGAACATAAACATCAAAAATACCCTTGTAGGGAAAACAATACATTAAAAGTCATCAAACATTCTGAGGGGTACCAAGAGAAGAGAAAAAAAAAAGACTCTTCCTATGGGTTTTGATTTTCATTTTTCAAGTGCTGGGGTCAGGTAATATAAACAGTATTCTAAAGATTGTTAAATATTGAATGTGCAATGTTTCATTTGAGCCACACAGAATCTGTGTGAAGAATGTGTTAGGATCGGGGTTCTTAACATCTTAACATTGAGTCTGAATTTGTGAGCGTGTGTGTTTAATTTTAATAACTATATTTTAAAATAACTGAGTTACTTTTTAATTTTATACATTTTGTTTTACGCATTTAAAAACATTGGTCTGCGGAATCTCAAGGCTTTAGCAGGAGGAACTCAAACCCAGCTTTCCTTGACTAGAAGGACAATTCCTTATCCACTCTTCTACATCATTTTCTCATTTGCATTTTGTGGATTAAGAAATTTGCTTACACAGAAATGGCACTTCAGAATCAGTGTTTAAATACAGAGTTTCTTGACTCCACTATCTATAAGAAATAGGGTTATTCTAGAAGAATGAACTTCCTCTGGAGGTAGTGAGGTTTGCATCATCTTTGGAAGACATCCTTATCAGGGATGTTTTTTCAGGTGTTGATTGGACTAGAGAATCTCAGTCTTTACTCACAAATCTGAGATTCTGAATGTATGTGTATAATCATGGTATAAAGTTCCCCACCCCACCCTCACCCCCTCCCTCTTCTTTCTTAGCATCAGTTATCAAAGCTATTTCACCTCCCTCCCTTTGCTTTTCTGGTCTTGAGGAAAATAACTTATTCATTTAAATCTTTATATCATTAGTAAAAAGCAAAATATGTAGAACACACAAATATTTAATAAATCCTTGCTTCCTTGATTGCTTGCTTGATACAAATCTCATAGTCATTGACTAACTGCAACATTAAAATAGCTGGAAGTGTGAGAAAAGGGGAGGTGGAGAAACAGAAGAAGTAAGAGAATTTTGAGATGTCAGGGAAGGAGTCTTGATTTATAAGCCTTAGGGGAATCTTTGGTTGTGGAATATAGATAACATATGAATACCAGATTCAGATTTCTGGTGTGAAGGAAGCTTAGGTATCTTGAAGAAGCAGAGATACAACTAGACTTTCTGGATTCTGGGGATATTTCATTTTTGGTGAGCAGAAATTATAGTTTATGTGGGTCCTGAAAGGGGGTTGTCATGAGAAGGAATCTAGAAGTAGTGACCAGTAAAGAACCCTAAACTGAGGGAAAGTTTCTTCTTCCAATGGCAGTTGTGTGTGATCATTTATAAAAGATGGGTAAAACTGGATGGGAAAATCAACATACACAGAAATCATAATCTTCTTAGGATGACTAACCTGACCATGTCATTTTTCTTCTCAAAAACCTCCAGTGGCTCCCTGTTTTTGTAGTTGTTCAGTCATTTCAGTCATGTCCAACTCATTGTGACCTCATTAGTCTTTTGGGGGGAGCAAAGATATTAGAGCAGTTTATAGTTTCCTTCTTCTACTCATTTTACAAATGAGGAAACTGAAGCACATAGGGTTGCTAAGTCCCAGCAGTGAAGGGACGGTGAGAAAAAGTTTCTGGCTTTCTGGGAAATCAGCTTTAGTAAGTAAGAGTGAAAGACAGAAACATAGACGAATAGACAGGAATTCCAAAAATTGATTTATAGGGCCTAAGGGGAAAAGGGAATCTGCCACAAGTTCAAATTTTATTGAGAATCCATTCCAATATTTATAAAAAAGTTTTCTCCAACAACTAAAAGGAGCATTACAGCATCATTGACCAATTATAAGCTCTTAAGCATTACATCATTCTTAGGGATGTAACTTTATCACAGAAAAAATATTTATGAAAAGAATCTAATAATAGCATTTCTAAGGCTATACTGCAAACCCAAGCAAATTGAATAATATTGACAATAACTTGAGGGTATACAGGAATTAGGTAGAAAGAAAGTCTCTGTTATTTGGTCACATTACAGAAGATTCTTTGATTAGCAAAAGGAATATAACAAAGAAGACTTTCAGGCGATATCTATATTTTGGTTATAGCTAGACAATACTTTCTGAACTGCTATTTTGAGATCTCAATTCTGCCATGAGAACATAGGCAAACTCATAAGTATGTCTTTTATGGCCATTTTTCCTCAGTGGATCCAATTTGTCTTTGGGTTTATTCACATATTCTTATAGTTATGTGATTTATAGAGGGTGATAAGCTAGTAGGTGTCTGAGGCCATATTTTGTGATGTATTACTGATTCAAATCCTGGAACTTTGTCTGTGGAGCTATCTGTATGCCCAGATCCCTGTTGCCTCTGGGCTAAAATAGACTCACCTCTGTTTGAAAGGTAAAGCCTTTTCAATGTGTTTCTAGCCTTCAGGCTCACTCTTTATCTTTATACATTCTGTGGTCTAGTCTGGTATTCCTCACTTGTAATACTCAGCTTCTCCATCTTTTATTTTTGTGTCTTTGAACAAGAAGTCAACTATGGTTAAATAGAGAGCATCCCTCATCCCTGAGGTTCCTCCAATGTTCCAACCAATTTCCACCTCCTACATCAATCCTTAAAAATTCCCACAAAGTGGCTCAATAGATTTTTTATGTTTCAATTTAGCAAGATCCTTAAGAATACAAATTGTTTCATATCTGACTTTGTATTCAGTGTCTTTTAATGAAGGCTGCAAACTCAAATCTTGACTGACACCATTTGCCTTAGCCTCCTCTCCCTTCTGATTGGAAGGCTGGAGTCCAGTTAGAGTACCAAACTCCTCCCACGGCCTTCCTTAATAGAATGCAGAAACTGGACTTTTTGGATCACTCTGCATCTGCTGTTTGGTCTGGATTCAATTCTACACAATAAGATGTCCTCTGGTCTCCCCCTACCCCTTCTTTGTCTCCTTTGGTGTGTTATCTCCTCCCAGTCTTTAGCACAATTCCTCGTATATAATAGGCACTTAATAAATGTTTACTGTATTTGATTGATATTTACACATATAATACATAACCAAGGAAATATGTGTTAATATACATATCCGTTGTTATAAGGAAAAGAAGGAGCAGGAGCTACTGCAGAGGAACTACTGCAAAGAGCAAGGTTCCAGAATTCTGAAGCTATTGGTGACAGTGAATCTAGCTCCTTGGGTGAACCTCATGAGTTTGACTAGTCTTCCTCCTTTGTGACTGTATCTGTTATCCAACGGCTGGTTCCTGTGTCCTTGTGTGTGTATCTTGTGGCTGATAAAGTGATTTCCAGCAAAGCTGCTCAAGCCATCCAAGAGCCAACTGTCAGTGAGAACTCTTTCTTCTTGGCCTGGTCCTGCTACCTTCAATTCCTTACCATCTTTGTTTATCACCTAAGAGGGGTTTAATTTGGCTTGTTGTAGGATTTGGATTTGTAAGTAGAGAAGTGTTAAATAGTGTAGATTATCAACTTGATTTTGGGGGGAAAGGTTATTTATAGTCTTTAGATAGATCATTGAATTCCCTTCCCTTCCTTCCCTATCTTAAATAAATGATTATTTTAGTTTTATATATATATATATATATATACACACATATACATATATACACATATATATATATAATTTCAGTACATTATTTTACCATGTATATTAGTATATCAACAACCCTGTCCACAGATACATGCATAAATACATAGATACATACCATTTCTCCAAAAGGAACTAAAGCCTCTTGTGAGTAAGAAGGCCCCTGAATCAATTAAATAAAAACAAACAAAAAGCTTTCCAGCACTGAATACAGTACCTTAAAGATAGTAGACTTTTAATTATTGTTGATTGATTGACAGGTTGCTATGTGGAAGAGGCAGATCCCTTGGAGAGGAACAATACCATAGAAGTGTATTCCTTGATGAGAAACCCTAGTTGTCTTCATCCCACCCCAACCATCAGCTAGTTGTTGTTCTGCCTTGGGGCTTCAGAAACCACAAAGTAGCTACTATGCTAGCCTCTTGGGCTTTATTTAAGACATTTCTGTGTAATTATAAGAAATGATTTCTTTAGGTTTCAGTAATTGGCAGAAAAATTGGGTATTGTATTTTATGTATCAGTTACTGATTTTGTATTCTCAGTATTTCTATTGATGGCATGTGTGATGAGATTGAATTAGAAAAGAAAAACAAAAGCAAAACTTGGCTTATGATGCCATCTCTTACTGGAAACTTTTAGACTCTGAAACAAACAAAAAAAAAACAGCCTGAAAATTCATCACTCTTTAGGTTTGGCCTAAACCATTCAATATGACTTTAATTAGCTTTCAGAGTCTGAAGATCAAAACAGAGTGGTGGCAGAAATAAATTGTTTAAAGGAAAAGTACAGCCTGTGCTGAAAGGTATGGCCTGAGCCTCAAGAAATACTGTATTCTAAGCACAACCTGTTGTTGTCTTTGTATTACTTTAGTCTCATTTTGATTCGAAAACTTATTTTTGCCCCATTTTCTATAGAATATAAATAGCTTGAGAAGCTTAAGGTTAACTTTGAAAGCCATGGTCTGCAGTGTATTTTCCAGCAAGTTTGTGAATCAACTGTTAACCATGTAAGGTGGTGGTAGATGAGCTGGTCTTGAGAAAAATTGTAGATTTAGCATTATAAGTAACCCTTAAAAGGGCTTGAGATACCTCTTCTTCTCCTACCATATCCAGAGGTTCAAGTACCTTCCTTCCTCTTTCTCTATATCCAAATATCTATATGTATGTGTATGTATCTTATATCTATTTGATATGTGTTCTGTATATCCCTATGTATTTATATGCTTTCACTATTATGTGAATGTGAAATGCCCTCCCTTTATGATTCTGTAATAATTCTGTAATTTACAATGTAATTTACACTCTCAGCCAAAGGCCACAGGACCAGAATCAAGTACATCTGTTCTACTCCTCCTTATGTTATAATTGATTAAGGACCCCTGGAGCTGTCCAAGACCCACTGCATGGTAATATACATGCTGACTGTGATGGTCAAAGGGACCTACTTGCATCAATGGTATGGATCAAGTGGTACCAACAATGGCATGGGTCAAGTGAATGACAATGGTCAAGTGTGAATTTCTTACCTTGCTTCTGCTATTATCCCCCATGATTTATATTGTTGACCTCATTCATTGTAGGCTAACTAAGCTATACAACCTACTATTGTGAATTTGTGCCCCTTGGCTTAGATCAGAGTTGCAAACCCTGGACACTAAACCCTGGGCCAACTTTGTGCAAAGGAATTTCAACTGTGTTTCTGGCAGCATTTCTATAGACTATACTATAAAAGGTGCCTGCTCAGAGGTCTTCAGGTCTGGCTTTATTATGGGACAAGTCCTCTCACAGTAAACCTATTTCTTTTTGGCTTGGAGACTTGGTTTTTGCTTTTTTGTGTCTTGGCTAATAAATTTTCCCAACAACAGTTAGAATATAAGCATTTAGAGATCAGATAAGGAGCCTTTGTGGCAGAATTTAAACTCAGGTTTTCTTGAGTGCATCTCCAGTGTTCTAATGACCCCAAACCTTAAAAGACTTGGTTAACAACACATAAATAGTAATTAGCAGAACTGAGAATTGAGGTCATTTGACCTCACCTTCCATTTTTAAATTTTGAAATATAGCAATATGTTGATTAATTTGGAGGCAATTGGGCATTATATGGATCAATAAGACTTTTACCTAAGGAAAGCAAGGATACTGATTAAAAGGAGAGATTTTTATATAGAGGAAAGAAAATGAGAATTGAAAAAGTAGTAAGTAGATTAGTAAGTAGATGTGTTATAATGGAACTTCAAGGATCTATTATCTCTTTACAACTGTTTTCTGCTAATGCAGAATATAATCCTTTTAGGCCTTCTTTGATAGGCTCTCTGTGGTGAAGAAGAGGGAAAAAAAGGAAGAAGAGGAGGAGGAGAACCCCAAATGAATCACTTTCTTATGATGAGTCCTTCAGAATTTAGCAAAACTAGTCCAGAGACAATAGGCATAATCCACTGTCAGGACTATATTAAAAGCTATTCAAGCTAAGATAAGATATGGTGGAACCTGTGACCTATTGATACAACTCTAAAAATGACTCAGTTTTACCTCCATGCCATGAAGAGGAATATAAATAGAATTTTAGTGACAGTGTTAAACAATATCTACACAATAATGATATAGAAGTTTCCAAACAACTTTTATCATGACAACTCTGAGGTATGAATATGTCTATTTTACAATAATGCATTGAATCTAAACTAAATTGAGGAACCTGAGATTTAAGGAGTTAAAATTACTTGTTGATTATGACTTGGGTAGCATACTGTAGTATAATATTTGAATCTAAGTTTATATCCAAGTCTCTTACTAATATAACAGGCTATAAATAATGAATTGTTCCAATTCTGTCCCCAAAATTCACAACAACTCCCTAATTCTAAAATTTAGTCCAATATAAGATTGACAGAGAATAGAAGAGAAAGGAGGGGCAAGGAAGAGAAGGGGAAAGGGAAGAGAAGAGAAGGGAAGACCTGGAGGGAAGAAATGAGAAGGGAAATCAATAGAAGAGATGGCTAGAAAGGTGAAGAGAGGAGAGGAAAAAAAGTAAAGGAAAATAAAGATTTTAGCTTTAGAAAATGGGCTGTCCTTAGGGGCGCCTCTATCTATTAGTTAAATCTCTATCTATGTTAAGGGTAAATTTTAGAGTTGAGACTGAATATATTATTTAGTGGTTGCTAGGGATTTAAATTCTAAATCCCAATGAAATACTCAAGTCAGAATAGAATTTTATGGTGGTTTATTTACAAGAGAAGGAAGAAATTAAGAATGAGGGAGAAAGAGAAAAAGGGAAAAACAGCTCCGGCCTGGCCTTAGTCATGGGGATTTCAGAGGTCTCAGTCAAGGGGTCTTCCCAGAAGATTAAATCTAGCTTGACTTCCAGCCACAAGGCCTCCTCCAAGATGAGGCTGGTGCCTTCAGAAAGGTCAATGGAAAGGGAAGTCAGCCTTAACATTCACGTGGTCACCTAAGGGAAGCAGTCTCAGGACCCACACTCCACCAACT
The DNA here is from genome assembly GCF_027887165.1 of Monodelphis domestica. Lineage (NCBI taxonomy): Eukaryota > Metazoa > Chordata > Mammalia > Didelphimorphia > Didelphidae > Monodelphis > Monodelphis domestica. The sequence continues at coordinate 471,868,376 of NC_077228.1, forward strand.
GTCTTTGGCAGTTCCACTGCCAAAGTCTGCAAAAGCCCCTGTCACAGGAAGTGACACAAAATATAAAGGCAATCTTGTGTCTTACATGTGGCTTAAACTTGGCTTAGGACAGCCCAGTTTTTTCTGATTTGTCACTTGCTAGCACACACGGGTCACAGACCATCCTCCCCCACAGTTAATCCTTAAGTGGTGGTGTATACATTCCTGGTTGCTAAAATTCTAAAGACTAAGCAGGGTGGTATAAATCTAAAATTCAAATCTTTAACCCATTAATAATTTTAAAAAATAAATATAAAGTAAATTATTAAAATTGTCATCTTTTAGAATTTTCTATTTTTCAAGTATGTTTTATAAAGTATATACTTCTTTAATGCTGTTAGTTATCTATATCACTTAACCAGCATTTATTAACCACTTTTATGTGTCAAGCACTATACTAGGTGCTGGGGATTCAAAGCCCAAAATAAAACAATTTCTTCATTGGAGGATCTTGTTTTCAATCTGAAGGAGGGGCCTCCTTCTATATCTCTATATGTATTTATCATCTATATCTATCATCTGTATCATCTAAATCTTTATAATATATATGTAAATGTATTTTATATGCAAATATGTTCAAAATAGATAAAAATTTGCTTTCAGGAGAAGATACTAGTGGGGGGGTAGGGAGGCTAGAGATCACTAAATACTTCATGGAGAAAATAACACTTGACATGATCCTTAAAGGGAATGAGGGGTTCTTAGAGTTGTTTATAAGTTATAAGTAGGGTGTGTATTCCAGGTGTGATAGTGCAGTGATTGATTTGCTCATTTCTATCCCACTCAAAGTATTTGACAAGATGCCCAATCAATCAATCTCAGTAATAGTCTGTCAACTTAGTGTGAAAAGTCTTTGAAAACCATTTGATAAAGTGAAATGATGTCAAACAGGAAGTCTGTTCAAGCTGACTGAGAGATTTCATGAGTCATATAAAAGCACTGAAAGAGATAGAATCAGGAAGTCTTGAAGTGGCAAGCATGACAGAAGGTTCCAGCTCACCCTGATGAGCAGTGATAGTACTGTGGCTTAATGGGAGAGGGAGAGGTTGAAATATTGGGGTTAAATTTGTGTATGTAAAGAAGCAAATTATATCAATAAAATGAATAAAATAATTGAAACAAAAAAGGTCTTCGTAGTGTGGTCCCAATATTTCAGTTAGCTGGAACTCTCCTCTAGTCTATTGTCAGGAAGTTCTTTTTTTGCCTTCTTTTGATAAGAAACAATAAGGAAGGTAAATATGCTTCGTATACCGGTCCTATGAAGGGTGCTTTCACTCTCTTAATAATTGGATAACTTTGACATCAAGAACTTTATATATTATTTCTTTTCTCTTCAATCCTACTGGTTATAAAAAAGTTCTCCACACATTAGGTACTCAGCAAATGTTATTGAATTATTGAAAGGGATACTAATGGTGACTAGATTTAGGGTTTCAATGTATTAAGGAACTCCCAGAAAAGGAAAGTTACTCTAAGAGTAGATTGGCATTATAAGTTATAGTTTTAGACACTTGCCTCGACAACTGAAAGATGGCGACTATGTTAGAATCAAAAATTTAACCCAGGTCTTCTTGGGTGTAAGGTTGGTTTTCTGTTAACTACAATATGCTGCTTGAGTAGAAGTCATTTTATGCCCTTGAATCAAAATTTTAATGACAAATTCAAATGACAGGTAGAAAACAGAAGATACTTGGTAACTTGGGACACAAGACCTCATGGAGAGAGAGAGAGACTCTGAGAATATACTCCATGGTGGAGACAGAATCTCACTGCAGAAACCCATTGCAAGAGGTACCACAACTATTGGAGTTTGGAGGAGGGGAAAAGAGAATAACTGAGAAAGAGTTCGTTGAAAAGTGGGCATGGGAAAGGAAGCATGGTGGTAGTGTCCAATTTTAAATAACTTTCTTGCTAAATGTGTGCAAAGTTTAATTTTATATTCTTGTTGGAGTACAAGCCTTTTTGGAGTCCTCTAAATTTCATTATTCTGATACAAAGCCCCTATAACTCCACTGTAGTTAGGGCCTTACTATGCCAATGTACAAAACTAAGTTGAAATAACAGCTGTGCTATTTAATTTGCTTGGCTTTGGGCAAGTTGGAGAATCTGGGTGGACCTCGGGTTACTTATCTATTTAATGAAAGGTTTAAACTAGAAAAAATCTCTTTTATCTCTTCCAGCTCTAAATGTTAAGATACCAACATTTAAGACTCCTTCATTCATTTCCTTCCTCTATTTTGGTAGTGGTTATAATTAGATTGGGTGGATTTAATTTTTTGATTGTTGGATTATCTGTGATCACAAAGGAAATGAATCAATAAGAACTCCTCCTACCTTTTCTCACATCTATTTCTATTTAGCTTGTTACTAGAGGTGTGTCTGGTCTCACTGAATATGCAAGAAGGAAGAACTGTGCTCTTGCAAACAGGAAGCAAGAAGTTAAAATTACTTTTATAAGCACTCCCCCAACCCAGGAAACCCACATTCCAGTGTCAGAAAGAAATGGCATCAATAATTTTACTAGGCGTTTTTATCCTTGCTCTAAAAAAATCAAATAATAGCAAGAAGGCTAGAAAATTGTGTTTTAAAATCTATTTACATAACATATGCTAATCATATATTTTGAGCCCTCTGAATTGTACTATATTAGAGTTCCTACTTTTGGAATTCTTATTAGTATATCAGAGTATTCAGTTCCTTCTGCCTACATCACTAACTGATGAGACTCATAAATACTGAGCCCACATGAATTGTGCTGATTATAGTAACTGTGCTCAGAATTCTTACTGTTAATTAAGCAATGAGACTCGTAAATTCTAGACCACGGATGTCCAGAGTCTCAGCTTAGAATTCTTATAAGCCAATCAGGTCACTTGATTTCCTCTTTTTACTCTAAAATGATTCATAAAATCAAATATTATTATAGTGTACCTTTAAATCTGAGAGACCTAAACTATATATTAACATGCTCTCCACTTTTGTTGCTACTGATATATTAATATGTTACAAGATAACTAGTTCTTGATGGTTTATTTGACTTGATTATTTTTAATCTTGGGATACTTTGGGAAATTTATTACACAGGGAAGCTTTGGACTGCTCCTGTTTTGCTATTCTAGTCCAAGAAAAGAAATCATTATGGATTCAGAAATACTGTCTGATGCCTATAATAATCCAACAATTTCAGGAGGAAAACTAATTATTGATTACCCTACGGGCCTTGGAGAGCAACTATGCTTCTGTATATACTTAATTGTCCCACCACAGTCCTATATCACTTTTTTTTTTTTATGTGTGCAAGGTTTAGCTCAATTTACTTACTGAAAGTATTGCACTGTAAGATTTGTAGATAGGTCTATTAGACATTCATTAATTGGGTAACCATTGGAAATTTGGAGTTGCCCAGTTGGGAAATGGTAAATTATAATGACTAATGTTTATGAATGCTAGCATTAATGACAACTCAGCATTCACCCATTCATCTAAAAAGAAAACAAATCAAAGAATCATTTAAAGAAAAAAAAATAGATTCAGCTGAACACGGAGCTTTGGTAGCAGAAAGATGAAAGTTGCCTAAGTTGGAGAGCTCAAATATAAATTAATGTAACTTGTGCTTTCATTGAAATATACAATATTTTAATAAAAATATGTAATTATACCCTAAATTATTTCTCAAGTCCATCCTATTATAGATTCCTGTAATTATGAAGATGTAATTTTTTTGGGAAAAAAAGATGTATGTATAATGTATTATATATAGTATATGTATGTTTATCCTTCAAACATATAATTCTAAATTTTTGAGATCTGCAGGCATGTTGTCAGGATGGAATTCACACACACACATATACATATATGTTACTGTTTAGTTATTTTCCAGTGAAGTCTAACTTTTTGTGACCCATTTTAGTGTTTGCTTCTGGAGTGTTTTGTCATTTCTTCCCTTGGCTCATTTTACAGCTAAAAATCTTAGGCAAACAAGGTTAAATGACTTGCCTAGGACCATACAGCTACTAAATATCTGAGGCTAGATTTGAACTCAGGAAGAGAAGAAATCTTCCTGACTCCAGGCCCCATACTCTATCAATTGAGATACCTAGCTGTTCCATATATGCATATGCATATACATACACATTTACAAACACATATACATATACAAACATACATACACATATACTATATACACATGTTAGCATATATTCACATGCATGTGTGTTGGGGTGCTTATACAAACATATAAATACATGCCTAATAACAACAAAAAAATAAAACAATAAAAATAATAACAAAATAACAAAAAACTGTTATATATATTTAACATTATTTTGGCATATATATTTCTCATCTTTACCATTTGCCTTCAAAAATCTCAAAGATTTTGAATAATATTATCCCATTAATTTTAAGATATTAAGAGAAACAGTACAATAAGCTGTTTTCAATTTATCTATGATTTGTGCCATTCTATGGGGATTTTTATTTTTCATATAATTAAATTTATTTTGGTTCTACAAACTTGACTCAAAAATAGATGAAGTGTTGAGCAACATGGAAAAGGCATGTCATCACATAGAAGACTCTGCATATAGGTTTTTTTTACTGGCCACCATTTGATGTGTAGATTACTATAGGAAGCACTATGTAGAAGAAATTTCTCAGAAATTCCATCCTTTGTCAGTGTTGTATGAATCAATGAAACTTATCCTGGGATGAAACTAATGACCATGATGTGAGTTCTTATCAATTCTTCATCCATTCAAATTAAGTTCCTTTGAAGTTCTTGGTTAAGAAAAGTATATCCTAGCATTCCTTCTATCTCCAAATCATCTGAATAAATTGTACTCTATGATTAGTGTTTGTAGCTCCTCCACTTTGTTTTGTTTAGGTTAGAGTCTAAATTGATTAATTTAGATACAGTGTGCAACTTCTGTTTCATCACTTGAAGATCTAAGATTTTATTTTCTAAGAAAACAGGAATCAATTATCTATAAAAATATCATGTATTTTTTTCCATTTGTCTTCATTCTTCTACACTAACATCATTTAGAGAATATGCCTGAAATAACTGTGAATAATTTTAAAGTAGAGGGTATTTCCTTCTAGGGATCCAAACTCTCAGAGATAGAGGAGACCAAAGAAGCTATTTCGTCCAACATGTTCCTGAGGTGGGGTGGGGTGAAGGAGGGAAGCATCTTTTATCCAAAATACCTGACACCAAATAATCCATTCTTTGAAGACCTCTAGAATAGGAGAACTTGCTATTCACTCCTTTCATCAAGTATAAATCCACTATGAAACTTCCACCTATTTGTTTTATTTCCTTTTTCCTGGGACTAAGGAGAACAACTGTAATCCTTCTATTTGACAACCTTTCAGATAGGTTAATTGTCCTCAGTTTCTTCATCTACTCCACATCTGACATGCTTATGAAAGCCCTTCCTAACCTTATTCTCCATTATTTGCATTCTTCCTAGTTTTTCATTGTGTTGGAATTAAATACAGTATTCCAAACAGGACTGAAGGAGGAGCTGTATAGAAGAACTATTATCCTTATCCTATCCCAATCAGTCTTGAATGCTTGTCTTCTTTTATTTGTCCATGGAAAAATATATCCTGGGTGTTAAGGAGATGCCTGTCATAAATATATTTTAATTCATTAATAGTATTTTTAATTTAAGCATTTCTAACTCAGAGAAAGAGATTTACACACGCTTACACTGACAGAGTCTCCATGTGCCTTTGGATATCTTTCTTATCCAAGATTATCTGAGGCTTCATTTATAGTAAACTTGAGGAAGGAAAAGGTCACAATATGTTAAAATACAGACAAGTTAAAATCCTAATCCATTTAATAGTCATTTTTCTTCTAAAGCTACTCAATTCCTTCTTTGATCCCTCCCCTTAATGATTCATAGGGGCCCCTCTCCTATGATCAATAATCTAATCTCTTCAGAATTGGGAAAGAAGGTACTGCCTTAAGGCAGGCCATAATCCTCATCCATTCAAAGAATCAGAAAGCCCAAGATCTTAAATTAACCAGAAGCTATTTTTTTTGTACCAAATATGGTTACAACCCTTTTTTATACCAAGTATGGTTACAACACTTAATTTCTTTCCCAAGAACCTTAGCTTTTGTTCTTAACCTTTATGTACTTTGCTAAACAGAAAAGTCTGGTTGACACTAAAAGGCCAGAGAAATATTTATTTCTTAATGTTTTCAATTTTGTATTAAATTTTTAATGTGCTTCTAAATATTGAAGCCTAAAATTACATTATTTATTTATTTTAGATTTAAAGCATTGTATCCTTTTTATTTTTATTTTATTTTCATTAATTACATGTAAATAACATTTCCAATATTTTACAAATGATTTTGAGTCTCAATATCTCTTCTTTCATCCTTCATTTCATTCTTAGATGTTAAGGATTCATATATATATTTACACATGTAATCATATAAAACATTTTTCCATATTAGGTCTTTTGTAGAAGGAAATTTGAATTAAAAAATGAAGAAAGGAAGTGAAATATGTTTGTTTTGATCTATATTTAGATTCCATCTGTTTCCTCACTGGAAACAAATGACATTTTTTCTCATGAGTCCTTGGGGATTGTTTTGGGTCAGTGTATTACTGAGAATAGCTAAATTATTTACAGTTTTCATCATACAATATTCCCATCACTGTATAAAATGCTCTTCTGGTTCTGTTTACTTCATTCTCCTTCAATTTATGTAATTCTTTCCAGGTTTTTCTGACATCCTCCTGCTTGTCATTTCTGACTGACCAATTATAATCATATACTAGTTATAGTATAAGTTATTACTTAGCAATTTCCCATTTAATGAGCATCCCCTCACATTCCAATTCATTGCCCCCTCAAAAATAATGGTTTTGAATATATTTGTACATGCAGGTCTTTCCCTACTTTTTAAAAATCTCTTTGAAATTGCAACCTTGTTATGGTATTGCTGAGTCAAAGAATGTGTACTATTTTATAGCCCTTTGAGAATAAATCCAAATTGCTGGATGTGAATGAGATGAACTCACCCATTAAATGGAAGCAGATAGTAGAATGGATTAAAAATCAGAATCCTATTATATGTTGTTTACAAAAAACACATTTGAAGCAGGGTAACACACAAAGATTCATAGTAAAAGGCTGGAACAGAATTTATTATGTGTCATCTAAAGCCAAAGGAAAAAAAAGGCAAGATTTGCAATCATGATATCAGACAAAGCTAAAGTAAAAACTAATCTAATTAAAAGAGAGAAGTAAGGAAATTACATTCTGTTAAAGGGTACTATAGACAATGAAGTAATATTATTACTAAATATTTATGCACCAAAAGGCATAGGATCTAAATTTCTAAAGGAAAAATTAAAAGAGTTCAAGGAGGAAATAGATAGTAAGATTATATTAGTTGGGAGATCTCAACCTTGCCCTTTCAGAATTAGATAAATTGAACCAAAAAATAAATGAGATCAAAGTAAGGGGAGTAATGACATGCTTAAAAAATTAGAGTTAATAAATATCTGAAAAAAAACTGAATAGTAACAAAAAGGAATATACCTTCTTCTCAGCAGTACATAGCACATATACCAAGATTGACCATGTACTAAGGCATATAAATATTGCAAACAAATGCAGAAAAAGCAGAAAAAATAAATACAATATTTTCAGATCATAACACGATAAAAAGGATACTTATCAAGGGTCCATGGATAGGCAAATTTAAAAGTTATTGGAAACTAAATAATCTAATTCTTAAGAACTGGTGAGTCAAAAGAGAAAGCATACAAACAATTTCAGACTTCATTAAAGAAAATGACAATAAGAATACATCATATCAAAACCTATGGGATACAACCAAAGCAGTACTCAGAAGAAAATGTATATCTCTGAGTGCCTATACCAACAAAATAGAGAGATAGTAGTTCAATGAATTGGGCTTGTAACTTTAAAAAATTAGAAAGTGAACAAATAAAAATCCCCACATATATAAAATAAAATTGAAGTCATAAAAATTAAAAGAAAAAATAATCAAATTGAGAGTAAAAAAACTTGTGAACTAATAAATGAGACTAAGAGCTGGTACTTGGAAAAAAAAACAAATTAAATAGAGTATTGGTTAATCTAATAAAAATAAAGAGAATCAAATTAAAAGTATCTAAGATGAAAAGGGTAATTTCACCTCTAATGAAGAGGAATTTAAGTTAATTATTAAGAACTTTATTGCCCAATTATATTGTAATATATATAACAATCTAGGTGAAATGGGTGGATATTTACAAAAAATATAAATTGACTAGATTAACAAAAGAGGAAATAGAATATTTAAATAATCTAATCTCAGAAAAAGAAATTGAACAAGCCATCAAGGAACTTCCTAAGGAAAAAATTCCCAGGGCTAGATGGATTCCCAAGTGAATTCTATCAAACATTTAAAACAATTAATCCCAATACCATACAAATTATTTGACAAAATAAACAAAGAAGGAGTCTTACCAAATTCTTTTTATGACACAAATATGCTATTAATTCCAAAGCTAGGCAGACCAAAAATAGAGAAAGATTCCAAAGCCAGGCCACCCCAAAACAGGGAAAATACAGACCAATCTCCTTAATGAACATAGATGCAAAAACTTAAATAAAATATCAGCAAAAAGAATACAGCAAGTTATCACAAGGATTATCCACTAAAACCAGGTGGGATTTATACCAGGAATGCAATGATTATTTAATATTAGGAAAACCATCCACATAATTGACCATATCAATAATCTAACCAACATAGATCAAATGATTATCTTAATAGATGCAAAAAATCTTTTAACAAAATACACCTATTTCTATGCAAAATAGTAGAAAGTATAGGAATAGAAGGACCATTCCTCAAAATAACAAACAATATATATTTAAAACCATCAGCAAATATGATCTGTAAGGGGTCCAATTTAGAAGTCTTCCCAATGAGATCAAGAGTGAAACAAGTATGCCCATTATTACTTCTGTTATTTAATATTGTACTAGAAATGCTAGCAGTAGCAATTAGTGAGGGAAAAGAATTTGAAGGGAGTAAAGTAGGCAATGAGGAGACCAAGCTTTCACTCTTTGCAAATGATATGATTTTCTACTTAAAGAATCCTAGAAAATACCCTAAAAGACTAGTGGAAATAATCAACAACTATAGCAAAGTTGCAGGGTACAAGATAAACCCACATAAATCATAGAAATTTCTATATATTTCCATCAAAATTCAGCAGAATTAGAAAGAGAAACTCCATTTAAAATCACTTTAGATAATATAAAATATTTAGGAATCTATCTACCAAGACAAACACACAAATTATATGAATACAACTATAAAACACTTTTCACACAATTAAAAATAGATTTAAATAATGAGAAAAGCATTAATTACTCATGGGTAGGATGAGATAGCATAATAAAAATGACAATCTTACCCAAATTAATCTACTTATTCAGTGCCATACCTATCAAACTACCAAAAAACATTTTTATAGAATTAGAAAAAAATATATCAAAGTTCCTCTGAAAGAGCAAGAGACCAATAATATCAAGGGAAATAATGAAAAAAAAAATGTGGAGGGGGACCTAGCAGTACCAAATCTTAAATTGTACTATAAAGCAGTGGCCATCAATGCAATATGGTACTAAGAGAAAGAAGGGTGGATCAATGGAATAGACTAGGGGTAAATAACTTCAGCAAGTTCGTGTTTGATAAACCCAAAGATCCCTGCTTTGGGAACAAGAATTCACAAAAATTGCTGGGGAAATTGGAAAACAGTATGAGAAAAATAAGTTTTAGATGAACATCTTACACCCTATACCAAGATAAATTCAAAATGAGTAAATGACTTAAATGTAAAGAGTGAAATAATAAATAAATTAGGTGAATATAGAATAGTATACCTGTCAGATCTGTGGGAAAAGAAGGAATTTAAAACCAAGCAAAAGATAGAGAACATTATAAAATGTAAAATGAATGACTTTGATTATATTAGATTAAAAAAGGTTTGTACAAACATACCAATACAACCAAAATTAAAAGGACAGCATAAACCTGGGAGAGCATTTTTTAACAAAATGCTCTGACAAAGGTTTAATTTCCCAATTACATAAGTAATTAAGTCAAATTTACAAAAAAATCAAACCATTCCCCAGTCAACAAATGGTCAAGGGACATGAACAGGCAGTTCTCACGTAATGAAATTAAAACTATCAATAAACATAGGAAAAAGTGTTCTAAATTCTTCTTATTTAGAGAAAAGCAAATTAAAGCAGCTCTGAAGTACCACCTTATACCTAGCAAATTGGCCAATATGGCAACAAAGGAAAGTGTTGGAGGGGATGTGGCAAAATTGGGACACTATTGACCTCTTGGTGCATTTGTGAATTGGTCCAACCATTCTGGAGGGTAATTTGGAATGATGAACAAAGGACTTTAAAAGAATGCCTACCCTTTCACCCAGCCATACCACTGCTGGCTTTATACCTCAAAGAGATAATAAAGAAAAATGACTTATACAAAAATATTCATAGCTGTGCTGTTTGTGGTGGCAAAAAATTGGAAAATGAGGGGTGTCCATCAATTGGGGAATGGCTGAACAAATTGTGGTATTTGATGGTGAAAGAATATTATTGTGCAGAAAGGAATAATGAACTGGAGGAATGCCATATGACCTGGAAAGAACCCAGGAATTGATAGCAGAACAGAGGCTGATACATTATGCCACAATCAAATGTAATAGACTTTTCTACTAGCAGCAATGCAATGACCCAGGATAATTCAGAGGAACTTATGAGAAAGAATGCTATCCACATGCAGAGAAAGATTGTGGGGACAGAAATGCAGAAGAAAAACATATGATTGATCACATGGTTCAATAGGGATATGATTAGGTTCTGAATGTTACAAGATCACTCTATTACAGATATGAATAACATGGAAATAGTTTTTTTTAACAATGATACATGTATAATCCAGTGGAATTACTTGTCATCTCTGAGAGGGGGAAGAAAGTAGAGGGGAAAATCATGAATCATGTAACCATGGAAGAATATTTTAAATAAAAACAATTAAAAAAAGAAGTCCTTCTTAGCCCTGAATAATTTCTTAGAAGGGTCTTTGTAGAACCATGAATGTATATTGAATAATACTTAATAATTCAGGTACTGCTATTAGTTGATCTGGGGACATTGATGTGAAATACAAAATCCTTCATACCTTTCAAACCTGGTGATGTCCTCCTCCAACTAATATGCAGCAGGGGAAATTTGGCCTAATATGGAAGTAAAGGACTATCCTTCATGTTTCTTCTAATGGTATAGCTACATGACAGTCATTCCAATTTTTGGAACCAATTTATATCTAATTAGACTGATAATTTATACACATTCCCTGAGACATGATCAAGTTCCCTAGACCAAATCTGATTCCTAGTTCAGAAAACTTCAGATACTTAGTCTAAAACCTAACATTGATCTATTGCGCATTCAGAATTCATTTCAAATAAGGTAGAGTGATTTGATTAAGTAAGAATCAAATAACTTTACCCTCATAAATATAGGAATAAATATTGGAGAAAAGAGTAGATCTGTTATATAGTACTATTGACTTAGAATTGAAGGGGAACATAGAAGTTATCAAATTCACTCTATCATTTTACAGATAAGGAAACAAAGGTAAAAGGGTGTTAAGTGGTTTTCTCAGTATGATAGAACTAGTAATGATCTTGTTTGAATTATCTCTCTGACAGCATGTCCAACACTTCATCCTCTATCCCAAAATGGTTCTCCATGTTGAAATACTCACAAGTTCACACACAAGTTCAATTGGAATAATTAATATACTAGATAAAAGAATCAAGAACTTAAATGATATTGTTGATTTGAGTATTTTGCTAAATCTAATAAGATAAAATTTATTTTCCTAAAAAATAATTTAGTTCACAAATATATTTTAGAAGTATGAGACTGTAGAGTCATGGTCACACAATAATTTGTCTAACATGATAAGGTGGCACAATGGACAGAGAACTTGGTCCTGGTTTCAGAAAAAAAACTGAATTCAAATCTAGTCTCAGATATTTACTGCAATGTGATCCTGCAATAATGGAGGAACCCCCAGCTAGAGGGTCAGGTGGTGAATATAACAAGGGTTCCACCCAAAAGGCCACCTTCAAGACAGGAAGGCCTCTCCAGAAACTAATCTCTCCAGAAGCTAGGAAAGGAGTCAAATTTTCACTCACCCAAGTCCTAGCTCCACATTGCTGCAGTACAAGATCCTTCAAGAGCTCAAAGACCTTGCAAAGACTCTCTTCACAGGAATTTTAGGCCCTTTTTAAAGCCCCCTCTTTTGCATAAGTTCCTGTCCCTTCCTCCACTTTACAGGGAGCAATTGCAGTCTTTAAGTTTGCTTAACACTGCCCAGGGGGCACTCAATCATTTTTGAAGGTATAAACCACTTTAGTAAGTGGTTTGTGAACCTCTCCTACTTAAAGTTAAGTAGGGGTATCTTGATTTTGGTTGATTAAATTTAAAAGTAAGCAAGGGGAGAGTTAATCCTATCTTCATACTTTTCCAATTCTTCTTTCTCTTTAATTAAGATACAATTTCTATTCTAGGAGAGGTTATAGGGAAGAAAAAAATTAAGACCATGATGCCATCAATGGGAAACACTTCAGTTCTTAAGGATAGTTTTTCATTTCTTAAATCTTCAGATCTGCTAAGTCATATAAAACTATTATTAATTTAACAAGGTATGTTAATGAAGCACCTCAAATTTCTTTGTACACAGAAACCCTTTGCAGTGATACAGAAGGGGCAATTTACCAATTCAATTCAGTAAACATTTATTAGGTAATCACTATTTGTAAAGCACTAATCAACTGCTGTGGAAGTTTGCCAAAAGAGTTTACATTCTATTAGGATGTTCAATTTAATTGAGAAATATTTACCAAAATAAATGAAATGTAACAAAACATATATTGTTAATATGTGGTTTTTGAAGTCAACATGCAGCTCACAGGTGTCCTTAAGTATGATTTAGTAGCCCCATTTCTATTTGATTTTGATGCCACTGCTCCAGAAAGTAGCCAAACTGTCTTTGCTTGATGACCTGCTATAACAAAAAGACAACCTTATGAAATAGGCTTTTTCACTTTTGGGAAGCACTAATTATTAGGATGGTTTTCATTACGTTAAAATGCCTTCCCCCTTCCCTCTGAAAGGCAGTTCAATTGGATATTTAGAGGTGACTATAGGAAAAGAAAGGAGAAAGCAGCCAGAATAACTTCTTACATATATACATTAAGAAAAAGGATGGGGAAAAATCACAGATTTGTCAAGCAGATTGAAAACACAACTTGAGGCCCAGGTTTAGGGCATTACTCCTTCTAGTCTGCCAATGAAGGGAAAACAATGGCACCAGAAAAGAGTCACATTTGCCTGCTGAAATCATCTGACGGTGGTGACGGCGTGTGGACATCAATAAATGATTGTGCAATAGCTTTGAATAAGTCTTTCCAGGGGAAAAATGATTTTAAGGCCTCAGCTTTCACAGTGGTTGGCATGCTAGCTTACTATTGGTGGCATTGTGCTTGCTGTAGCCCAGCCCGAAAGTAGTCAGCTTATCTTTTCTCCAAGGGGGATTTTTCTGCTGCATGGCTCAGAATCTTAAATAAAAAGTGTTATTCAGCTGTGACTTTGCATGCCAGTACAACTTCTGTAAGCTCTCATATAGAACATATGGCATTAGAAACCTTTGGACTTATTTAGTAAGAGGAAAAGTTTTGTTTTTGTTTAGGTTTTAAACATGGTTGTGTGTTCAGATGAATATGTCTTTGTTTTGTTGTGTCAAATTTTTTCAACACTAAATCCAGCTATACAAAAAGACATTTTAGAAATAATCAAAGAAATAGTTCAGAATATATAAATGAAATCTTCCCATGATCTTGACATTCATATAGTATCCTTTTTCAAGTCTAATCACAAATCTTTCTGTCTCTCTGTCTTCTCTCCTCTCTCACTCCCTCTCTCTGTCTCTGTCTTTCTCTTTCTCTGTCTGTCTGTCTGTCTGTCTGTCTGTCTCTCACATACACACACACAGAGGCAAGTAAAACTCTTTTAATAACACATACTCCAATTGTGTCGATTTCCTTTAGAAAGATTTGGCTATTGATGTGACAGGTCACAATGCAATTTAGAAGCAATTAAAAGGTAATGAATGTGCTGAACTGAAATGTCTGCCTAGAAGGTCTTTTCTACATACAGGGGAAAAGCAGAGAGATCTGTGTATCTCTATTACATCCTTTAATCATCACTGGCAATCTGGAGGGTTGCTAAAACCTTGCCATTGGGCAGAAGGACAGGACTGGTGTTTTGTGTATGCTTGTAAGTGTGTGTATGTGTCTTTGTGTGTATGGATGTAGAAGGGAACTATCCATGAAGACTTCCCTACTGAAGTATCAGTTTTAAGGTAAATATTAAGAATGGAATAATTAGACAAATAAAATTACAATGATAATTTTATTATATGCATGTGTTTATGTGTATACATATATAATCACACATGTATATGTAGACATATAGGTTTATATAAACATACATGACTGTGTGCATATATGTATGTGCACATATATGTGTGTACAGATTAACTGCTTAGCATAAAATTGAATGATGATTATCTGTAATGTTTTGTGAAGAGGTAAAACTAGTGCTATTGATTGGACACCTGCACATTTTCCACTGGCCACTAAATTGCTTCCCACTGATTTAATGTCTCATAAAATGAGGTAGAACTTTATATATGGTTAATTAATTCCTGTACCCATCAGGCTCTGATAAAATTAAAATAATGGATGTTTAAAGGCCTGCAAAGTTCAGATTGGCTCATTCTCAATGCAAAGAGTTAGATAAAATGGTATATTGATGTTACTGTATTTTAGTAAAATTATGTTATATTTCTTTGTCAAGAAGTTTATTTGGAGTCAATACCCTATCATCAAGTGCCACATGACAATTTCAGTGAGCAATTTTAGTGATGCTCTATTCTATTTGTAAAATAGAGATTTGAACCCCAGACTTCAATTCCCAGGAGTCCTTGGTAGTTCCCAGAATTTCCTGAAATCTCACCGGAGGTCCTCACCTGGGCTGGCTGAGAGCAAACTGACTGTACAGTCTGCATCACTCTCTCACTCTCTCTCTCTCTCTCTCTCTCTCTCTCTCTCTCTCTCTCTCTCTCTCTCTCTCTCTCTCTCCCTGCTTCTGCTTCCAAGCACATGCATCTCTCAAGATGTAGAGTAAGTGAAATTGAATGGGCTTTCAGCTCTCCTAGGCACATGCTTTCTTATTTTGTATTTTCTTTATTTCTTAATCTTTAATAAACCTCATAAAATAAAATACTTTTAGCAGAGAAACTAATTTTAATCATAACATATTGACCAACATGAATAATATAAAATGAGGATTCTGGTGACAATAAAGTAATTTGAAGAGAGTACTTTCTTTATAACCATTCTCAGCATTAGGCTTCTATCACAGAGAAATTTAACCTCTCTGGTTTCCTCATCTGTCAAATAATTGGGTTGGACAAGATGATCTCTATGAGCCCTTTCAGCTCTAAGTCCATGATGATATGAATTATTTTATTACTTAACTTGGGATCCTCAGTATTCTGGACTGTCTGAAGAAAGAGGTAGCTAGGTGAAATAACAGATATAAAATAAAACTTGGAGTCAGGAAAATCTGAGTTCAAATCCAACTGACACTTATTAACTGTGTGACTTTGGGCAAGTCACATAACTAACTGCTTTTTGCCTCATTTTACTCAACTGTAAAATGAAACAGTTGGTTTCAGCTACATCTAGCATCCTTCTAACTCTAAATATTTTATCTGATGGATCTATGAAATGCCTTGGAGGGTATGTTAGCTATCCGGGGAAGTCTCCATCTTACAGAACAAGAAAGGAGAGAGGAATCATCTTTTTACTTTTTAAAGTTGCTAGACCTGGAAGAAAGAAACAGCTGTGGTTTAGTAGTTAAGAGAACTGGATCTGGAGTCAAGAAGACTTGAGTTCAAATGCAGACTCAGATACTTCTTAGTTTTATACCACATTGCACATGTGGGTATACATGTAAATATGTAGATAACTAGATAAGTAGGTGGGTAGATATTGTGCACATAAAGATACATATAGTGATAAAAGCATCATTTCTTTGATTTGATTGTTCAATTCCTAAAAAAGAGAAAAATCTCTCTGAACTTAATGGTCTTAATGGAGCTATCATACAAACAAACATATGTGCATGTTCTTAAATCATGTATCGTATAGCTTCTCCTTGATGGGTTGGGGATAGAGGTACAGTTTTTCTTTGTCTAATTATACCGTTTTTTTTGTGATCATTATGTGCCATTGTTCTGAGGAAAATATTTTTTTGGGTAGGGGTACAGAATATTGTATTAACAATTCAAACTACCTTTAAGATAGGTAACTGAGTGTAGTCTGATTTTTATACATATTTCATAGTTTAATTGAAATATATAATCATTTGGTTCTTTGGATTTTCTAATCCATATTTCAAAAAACTGCCAAAGTAATTTTTCTAAAATAACATTCTGACCATGTCTTACTTCAATCAAGGCTAGCCGGTGGCTCTTCCCTCCCTCCCCCCATAGTAGAAAATTCAAACTGTTCAATTTGTCATTTAAAATCCTGTGTGACACGGCTGCAGTTTCCCTCTTTAGGCTTATTTCATGCTTCTCACCTTCTTATGCTCAGTATCTCAGCCAGACTGACTCTCTTGGCTATCACACAAATTGAATGTCCCATCTCAAGTCTTAGTAACTTCGCCTGGAATTCTCCTATGCTTTATTTCCTCAATTCCATCTCTTAGAGTCCTTCATTTCTTTCAAAGGTCGGCTTATATGACTCCTTCTATGGAAAGACTTTCATGTTTCTCCAAGTTGCTAGTGTACTACCCTTACTCAGGTTATATTGTATTAATACGAATGTTTACATTTTCTATCCCTCAAAACAGTTCAAGTTCACTAATGACAGGGACTGCTTTTGTTTATTTGATTGTAGGGTGCCTAGGATTATTTCTTTTAACTTCAAATAAATATCTATGATTTTATAACATTTAGCATACCATAACTTATACAGTACATAAAGGGTTTGTACAAAACTTACAATAACTCTGAGAAGTAAGATTTAATATTCCCATTTTATAGATGGAAAACGAGGATCAAACATATTCATGGATTTTCCAATAGACTGGAAGATACAGAATATTAGATCATCTACAAACCTTTAGCTCCTCACTCTAAGATAATTAATCTTTTCCCATCCCATAAAGTCCCTGATGATTACTTTTATTTTTTTTAATTTATAAGATTTTAAAAAGGCTCCCCCCCAAACCCAAAGTTCCACTTGAAATGGCAAATATTTTTAAAAAATTATATTCAAAATATATCAAATGAATGATCTAAAAGAAATAGAAAAAAGGAAAGCCAGAAGAGGCCAGAGAAAATGAGTAACCGCCAAATTAGACAAAAATATGTCAATGGTAAGAGGCCTCTGTTCAATACTCTGGAATAAGTCATTCCCTGAGGGTAAAATTAAATACATTTGTAAGTGAATTAAATATTTTCAGTCTTATTTGGGTTCATGAAATGACTGGTCCAATTATGAAACCATGTGCCTTATTTCTTTCTATACATTTAAGATTTAGGGAGAGGAATGTTTACTCTTAAACTGAAAACAATTTCTTCATGTCATGTTCCAACTATGGGTGGCACTTGATTGTGTTGAGAATGTATCCAGAGAATTATGACCAGTTCAAGAAGTCGTCAACATTATCACCAGCATCAGTAGCAGTATCATTAAAATAATCAAAAGAGTACGCTGGTTTTTATAGTTTATAAAGAATTGTCATTAATTACATAATTATGTCACAACAGCACATTAGTATAGGTGCAATTATTTATTATCCTTATTTTCAAATGATAAAAAATCAGGCTCAAGGAGATTAAATGATTTAAATAAACCAATCAGCAAGAATTTATTTAATCACTTCTGTGTGCCAGGGCTATTCTATTTAATGAGGAAACAAAAATCAAAATGAAGCTATTTCTGCCGTCAGGGAGCTTATGTTATTTGTATGTGCAATATATTGGGGAAAGGATGGAGAGCACTCAGATCTAAAAGGATTTAAAATGTTTTCATGTAGGAAGTGGATTAAAGTTGAACTTTGAAAGAATGTATAGATTCTAAAATGTGAGTGCGAAGAGGGATAGCATTCATGGGTATCAGCCTATACAAAGACACAAAGATGGGGAATGGAATGTCAAATGTGAGGTAGAGCAAGGATAGTTGCTGAATCAAAGAATGCTTGAAGTAGACATGTGCAATAAGGCTAGAAAGTTAGGTTGGAGTGAAGTTGTGAAGAGCTTTTAAAAGCTAAACTGAGCCAGCTAGGTGGCATAGAGAAAAGAATGCCAGGTTTTAAGTCAGGAAAACATCATCCCAAGTTCGAATATGGCCTCAGACACTTATTGGGAGCAACTGGGTGTCTCAGTGGAATGAGAGCCAGGCTTCTCTCCTGGTCCTCCCACAGAGCAACCTCCTCAGTCCTCCTTCAGAGCCACCTTGCTCAGAGCAAAACCTCCCTTCAGAGCAAAAAGCTCTCCTCAGACCCCGCTATCTTTTAGGAAACCATCTAAGTTCCCTCCCCTCAGTTCTCACATCTACCAATCACTGTCGATGTCTCCCCTATGCTAAAGGTGGCTCTAGTTTAACCCAGGACGGCCCAGAGGTCTGTGGCTTTGCACGTGTCTTTTGAAGGTCATATTCTCAAATAATTAAATCTTGATCTTGCTGCAGCCCTTCCTAAATCCTGTTACTCTAAGTAGGGTGGAGATTGTATTTTCCAAGACCTGGTTCTGTCATTCCAAGTATCTCTATTGTATCAATTCTAAAATCAATCATGACTCAAAGAACTTCCTGTTCTATGTTTAAGCATAGGTCAAAACTCTTTTCATTGTTTAGCAAAAGGTTTCTGTCCTAAAGTAGTCTTATGTAGGGAGGAGAAGGATCCTCCCATGCCAAGGGGTTTCACATTCCAATAGAGTTCTTACTATCAGTAGGAAATTTTTTCCAGTATGAAATTTCCCAATGGGGAAATTTCCAACATTCATAAGTCTAAGAAATTTTAAGGTTTACAATGCTCAATAGAGAGTTGGTGATACCCAACTAGAGCTTAGAATGGCTATCAGTTCTTAATATATATATATATATGAGAACCATCTGTATTGAGACAATAACTAAATTTTCAGAATTAACTTATGAAACTTGGATATCAAAATATGTACAATTCAGGGCTTACTATTTTGTTGATTGACTAGACATAAGAACATGCTAATAATGAAAATTAAACTTAAAAATGTGTGTACCTATATATTTTTTAGAAACTGGTTAAATGTTAAATATTTACCAGCACCCACCTGTATTGCTCTGTAAACAATTTTTGAGTTCAGAAGAAATGGAATAGAAGGTTCAGGGGATGATGCATCACCAGACTGGAGACCTTGTCACTAGAGGCTACCAACAATAATAACAACAACAAATGCCCTTATAAAGTGGTTTGAGGTTTTCTAAGTGCTTTATATCCATCATCTCATTTAAACCTCATAACATCCTTTATCCTGGAAATACTGAACCCAGTATTTTTTGACCCCAATGTCAGCTCACCACCCATTAGATGATCAGGAAGAATGTAGCAGTTCATATTTAATCTAATTACTCTTTTAAAGAATAAAATGGAAAAGTGTGCATGCATGTGTGTGTGCGTGCACATGCTGAAGGTTTTAAGGAAAAGACAGGGCAGGAAATGATTTTGGGGGCTTTTTCTTTTCTTTTTACTTCCTTATTTCTCTGTCCCTAAACCCAGTCTGCCAACTACAAGTTTGTAAAGATCTATATTATGCCACCTGATGTAGGATACATCCACATAATCCTACTTAATGTTAGGTGACATAAAATGTTTAAAACCAATTTATTTTAGCTGTTTCCAGAAGGTGCCAAAATCCTGCTAAAGGAAGAAATTTCAGAACTACCTGTTTTAAATGGTTTACAAATGTATCTAAGAGTAATCCTGCCTTTATAGCCAAGGTTATCTCTGATATAATGCAATGCTAAACAACTTGTCAACCCAGCCAATTCTGGTTCTACACTGAATAAATTTGGGGCAACACATTCTGTTTCCTGCTGGAAAATACTTTTGTCTAAATCTCTTTTATTTTTTAAGCAATGAAAAAAAGGATAAAGGTAATAGGAGATGATAATGTAATCCCAAGTCATGCCTAGACTATAGTTCTATTATACACACAGATATACATATATACCTACATACACACATTCATACAATATTAAACATGAGGTCAGGAAGACCTAACTTCAAATATGTTCTCAGATAGCAAATCGTCTTGTCATCTTTCTCTGCCTTACTTTTTTCATATATAAAATAAGAATAATAACTGCACCTCTCAAAGTAATGGTGAGTATAAAATGAGATATTTGTAAAGAGCTTTGCAAATTGTGAAATGCTATATAAATGCTATATTACAAGCATAATGTATACAGATTTTTATATTTATACACTTATAAATATGTATAAACTTGTACATCTATATTTATGTTTAGTAATCTATCTCTCTATCTTCTGTTTCAAATTAATTTTGTCTGTTTCCTTTGTGTTTTAGGAGTTGACGTCTTCTGAAGAATTGGCCAAACTACACAATATTTCTATTTCAGTGTCAGATTGTTCTGATTTTGAGTAAGACTAACTATGAGAGACTTGACAAGTTTTTCTCATAAGTGCACATATTTTGGGAATCTATCACCTTAAAGAAATATGGTGGTTGGATGAAACCCACTCCACAGGATACTTTAATGGAATGTTTTGAATGGAAAAATACCATTTCTTTTGAGATTATATTATGAGAAAAACAATAGCCTAGTGATGGACTCTAAAAGAATGACGACCTTTCAGTTGTTGAATTTGTTGAAAGTCACTAGTTGTGAATTAAATAAGAGAGACAAGAGGAACAACTTAACTCATCATGGGGCTTCTACTTTAACTTAACTCACCAATCCAATGAGTAGCTAGTTTTTTTTCCCTTTCCTTCCTCCCTATGTGCTTCTCTTTCTCTTTTCCCCTTTCCTTCTTTCCTCCCTCCCTCTCTTCCCCCATCTCTACCTTCCTCCACCTGTCCCTTGCTTCCTTCATCTTCATTGTGGTGTTATCTTGAGTCGGATAGAGTTCATGAGAAACAAAGATCCCTTTGAATATAACAGGAGTACTCAATATCTAATAAGATCATCATAAGCTTTACATATCTCGATACCAATCCTTTCCTAACTCCCAGAGATCGAAGGGTTTATTTGTTTGCTTTAAGTCCCCATATTTCTTTATCCTAAAATTGAAAATGACCTAGGTTGTGCTCTGAATAGGGAATTTGTGATAGTAACTGAACTTGCTCATGTTTTCACGAGAATAGGGAATTCCTTGGTGAGTAATTATGCTTGTGTATCTATCTATTGTGATCCCTCAGTCAATTTAGCTAAATAATTTGCCTAGGGTCAAAGAGCTAGTAAGTGTCTGAGATCAAATTTGAACTCACATCTTCCCAACTCCAGGCCCAGTTTTCTTTCTACTGTTCCATCTGCTTTAATAGGTTTATGGAATATATGTATACATATAAATTTACATATGATACATACATATATTCCATATTCACATATGGTTGTAGAGAAATTGAGTTCTTTAAAGTCTTTAAAAAATGCAATTAAAAACATAAAGTAAGATTTAAATAATTGGAGAAATATTAATTCATGAGTGGATAGATCCATACAATTAAAATATCGATACTACCAAAAATATTTATTCAATGCCATTGCAATTAAATTATCAAAAATTATTGAATTAGAAAAATAATAATGATTTCTTTAGAAAAACAAAAGGTAATATATCAAAGGAAATAATTTTTTAAAGATGTTAAGGAAGTGGTAGTCATTAAAACCATTTGGTACTGGATAAGAAACAGAAATGAAGAAGTGAAGAAAATAAATTTTATCTCTGATACTGAAAATGTGTTTTTCTTCTTTATTTAAAAGAACAATTAAATTATCCAATAGCTTTTGAAAAAATAAAGCCAGCTCCCATATTATTTATGGTTTTCTTACTTTTAATTTGTTTAATCTCTCCCTTGATATTCAGGATTTCCAATTTGATATTAATTGGGGATTTTAATTTATCATTTTTCTAGTATTTTTAGTTATATACCTAATTCATTAATCTGATCTTTCCCTATTTTGTTAATATAAGAATTTAGAGGATGAATTTCCCCCTTAATACTGATTTGGTTGTTTTCCATGAATTTTATTATGGTGTTTCCTCTTTGAATTTTCTTTAGTAAAATCATTGATTATTTCTATGATTTGTTCTTTGACTCATTGGTTCTTAAGGATAAGATTATATAATTTCCAGTTAATTTCTGTTCTTTCTGCTTCCCTTTGGTGAGTGTAATTGTTATTGCATTATATTCTGAAAAGTGTACATTCCTGAATTTTTGGTGTAGTTTTTAATGTTTTCTTATATAGTCAATTTTTGTGAAAATGCCATGTGAAAGGGTGTTTTCCTTTCTATTCTCATTCAATTTTTTTCAAATATCTATCATATTCAATTTTTATAAAGTTCAATTTACCTCTTTAACTTCTTTTTTGTTTATTTATTTGGTTGAATTTATCTACTTCTGAGAAGAGAAGCTTGAGGTCCCCCACTAAGTAATGTTTTACTATATATTCTCCTATAACTTTTCCCTTAACAATCTGGATGCAATGCCATTTGGGGCATATACGTTTAATACTGATATTGTTTCATTGTCCCCCCCCCCAAATTTGTTTATCATGATATAACTTCCTTATCTCTTTTTATTTGATTGATTTTTACTTTTGCTTTTTCTGAGACCATGATTACTACCACTGCTTTTTTACTTAAACTAAGGCAGAATAGATTCTGCTTCAGCCTCTTTTACTCTGTGTAAATCTCCTTATTTTAAATGTATTTGAATGTATTATAGTTTCTAATCCTACTCTTCTCTCCTTTTCCCTTTATGGGAGAGTTCATCCCATTCATGTTCATAGTTATGATTACTAATTGTGTTTCCCTCTATCATATTTTCCCCTTGTTTAAACTTTTCCCTTTTTATCTCCTCTTATTAGCCTTTTCCTGCTCAGAAATGGTTTGTTTTCAATTACTGCCTTCCCCAATTCACCTTCATCCACCCCTTATCTCTCCACCCTCCTATTTCCCTATTGTGTGAAGTAGATTTATATACTTGACTGAGTGTGGGTGCTATTCTTACTTTGAGCTAGCTCCGATGAGTATAACATTCATGCATAAGCACCCCCCATCAGTTCCTCCATTGTATTTGTCTCTTAATGAGAGGTAGTTTACCCTCCTTCTATCTCTCCTTTTATCTTTTCCCCATGTGTTCCTCTTTCCATCCCCTCTGTTTTCTTTGTAAGTTTTGGATATTAACTCATCTTATTTAATTTTCTTCCTTCTTCTAAATATATATTATTTTTCATTGCTCTAATAGTGATAAAGTTCTTAAGTATCTAAGGTATTTTAGGTATCTTAGATACTTTAAGTACCATAACTTTATCAAATATTGTAGATATCTTAATTATTTTAAATATTACCTTCCCAGACATGAATCTACTCAAATCAAATTATCAAAACCCTTCATCTTTTTTATACTTCCCTTAAGTTGAATTTGCTTATCAAATTCTATTTTTTTAGCTCTGTTTTTTGGTCAGGAAAATCTGAAATACTTCTATCTTATTAAAAACCAATTTTTTTCTCCCATAGAAGGATAATGCTCAGTTTTGCTAAGTATGTCTATTTTGGTCATAGTCCTATTATCAGTGATGTTGAACCTTTTAGAGCCTGAGTGCCCAAAGTGCTACCCTCATGTGGAATGTAAGCCTCCCCACTCCACTTTACCCCAGACAGGGGAAGAAGGAAGTCCTCCCATTGGGCTTCTGTGGGAAGTAGTCTGGCCATGTGTCCCTCTAGCTTTCTAGTAACGAACTCTGCAGAACACTGTGCCAGGGCAAGGACAATAGCACATGTACCCAGAGAGAAGACTCTGAATGCCCCCACTGGCACATATGCCATAGGTTCACCATCATGGTTCTAGATCCTTTGCCTTTCAGAATATCATATGCCATGCATCCTAGTACTTTATTCTAGAAGCTTCTGGGTCCTGTGCAATTCTGTGTCTCCACAATATTTGAATTGTTTCCTTCTAGTTGCCTGTGGTTTTTCTCAGGTCATGGGGTACTGAAATTTGGCTATTATTGTCTTGTGCTATTTTGTTTTGGATTCTATTTTAGTAATTATTCAATGGTTTCTCTAAATTTTTATTTTCCCTCTTGTTCAAGGAGATCAGGTCAGCTTCCTCTAATGCTTTCTTTTACTATGGTATCCAGAATCTTTTTTTGATTATGGATTTCAGGTATTCTAGTGATTCTTAGATTATCTCTCCTTCATCTCTTTTACAGGTCAGTTGTTTTTCCAATAAGGTATTTTAGAATTTCTTTATCTTTTTTTCATTTTTTTCCATTTTGTCTTATTGTTTCCTGTTATGTTGGGTATTCATTAGCTTCTATTTGTCCAATTCTAATTTTATGAAATTATTCTCTTCCTTTAGTATTTGTGTTTTCTTCACTATTTTGAGTTTTTTCAATATCTTTTTTTTAAACTTCCATTTCCATTTGGTCTTTTCATTTCCTTAGGTAGTTGTTTTCTTCAGTGTATTTTAGTACTGCAATTTCCTGTTGACTCATTCTTATTTTTAGAGAGTTTATTTCTTCAGTGAAATTTTACCCAGATATTAATTTTTTCTTTCATCTCTCTTATTACTTGGTTGTCAAACTTATTTTCAAGTTTTTCCAGGGATTCCTTTGAGGTCTGAAATCCTTTCACACTTTTCTTCAAAGTGTTACATATTTCCTCTTTGTCAATGTTGTCCTCTTCTGAGTTTGTATGTTGGTCTTCTCATCACTAAAGTAACTTTCTTAAGTCATGGTTTTTTTATCTTTTGAATATTTTTCTAGTTATTTTTTCACTTGTTACTATATCTATCTCTTGAGATTCTTCTCTGTTCTTGGGATAGAGGATTCTCTCCTCCAAGCTTGTAGATGCCTATCCTCTGTTACTTGGGATAGGCCCAGTATGCTTCATTTCCTATGGTGTGGCTTGAAATATTAGGCACTGCTGTCACATGGGGATGAGTAATTTCATGCAATTAATAGTCCCTATGTCTGCTTCCTTTTAACATTTTACTTTTTTGTCACAAAAGTTTGTAGATTTCCTGCCCTTTCTACCTTCTATACTTCTGTCAAGTGGCTCAGACTGGGCTCATTCCCATTCTTTATCTTTTTTGTCTCTGGTGGTCACAGCATAAATCAGCCTGCTCAAGATCTTACAGTTCTTTAAAATGTGTGCTGTTTGGACTATTCTGTCTTCTTATGCCAGTGAAACATGCTCCTCCAGATTTTCTTTGTTTTGAGGAAACTGAGTATGTATAAGTCTCTGTAGGAATAAGGGAGTATTATCCTTTATTCTGCCATCTTAGTTCCAAACATGTACCCATGAGCTAGTTCCATGATTAAGTTGATCTTAATATGATACATTTTCTTCTTTTTTAGTTAAGTTTTTTTTTACTTCTCATTTTATTAATAATCTAATTTGCCCTTTAGGATTTTCATTTTGGTGTGTAATTTGGGATTTTTAATTTGTTCTTTTTCTAGGTTGTTTTTATTTATTTATTTTTTTGGTTCCACTACTCACTTTATTTCCCTCCCTCCTCTCCACCCACCCTTCCCATAGCTGATGCACAATTTTATTGGCTATTACTTGTGTCCTTGATCAGAACCCATTTCTATGTTGTTGTTTACACTAGGATGTTCATTTAGAGTCTTAATCCCCAACCATATCCCTTTGACCCAAGCAGTTGCTTTTCTTCAATGTTTTTGCTTCCACAGTGTTTCCTCTGACTGTGGATAGTGGTTTTTCTCATAGATTCCTCCAAATTGTTCAGGATCACTGCATTGCCACTAATGGAGAAGTCCATTACATTTCATTGTACCACAGTGTATCAGTCTCTGTGTATAATGTTTTCCTGGTTCTGCTCCTCTCACTCTGCATCAATTCCTGGAGGTTGTTCCAGTCACCATGGAATTGCTCCACTTTATTATTCCTTTGAGTACAATAGTAAATTCCATCACCAAAATATACCACAATTTGTTCAGCCATTCCCCAATTAAAGGACATTCGCTTGTTTTCCAATTTTTTGCTACCATAAAGAGTGTGGCTATGAATATTCTTGTACATGTTTTTTCCTTATTATCTCTTTGGGGTACAAACGCAGCAGTGCTATGGCCGAATCAAAAGACAGACAGTCTTTTATTGCCCTTTGAGCATAATTCCAAATTGCCCTCCAGAATGGTTGGATCAATTCACAACTCCACCAGCAATGCATTAATGTCTCAACTTTGCCACACCCCCTCCAGCATTCATTACATTTCATTGCTGTCATGTTAGCTTTCTGCTAGGTGTGAGGTGATACCTCAGAGTTGTTTTGATTTGCATTTCTCTGATTCTTAGAGATTTAGAGCACTTTTTTATGTGCTTATTAATAGTTTTGATTTATTTAGCTGAAAATTGCCTATTCATGTCCCTTGCCTATTTATCAGAATGGTTTGATTTTTTGTACAATTGGTTTCATTCTTTATAAATTTGAATAATTAGACCTTTGTCAGAAAATTTTTTAATGAAGATTATTTCCCAATTTGTGGCTTCCCTCCTAATTTTGAATACATTAGTTTTGTTTGTATAAAAACTTTTTAATTTGATGTAATCAAAATTATTGATTTTACATTTTGTGATTTTTTTCTAGCTCTTGCTTGGTTTTAAAGTCTCTCCGTTCCCAAAGATCTGTCAAGTATACTATTCTGTGTTTCCCTAATCAGTTTATAGTTTCCTTCCTTATATTCAGGTCATTAACTCATTCTGAGTGTATCTTGGTGTAGGGTGTGAGATGTTGATCCAAACCTAATCTCTCCCATACTGTCTTCCAATGTCCCCAGCAGTTTTTATCAAATAGTGGGGTTTGGTCCCAAAAACTAGGATTTGGGGCTTATCATAGACTGTATTGCTGAGGTCATTTACCCCCAGTCTATTCCACTGATCCTCCTTTCTGTCTCTCAGCCAGTATCAAATTGTTTTGATGACCACTGCTTTATAGTATAGTTTGAGATCTGGAACTGCAGGGCCCCCTTTCTTTGCATTTTTTTCATGATTTCTGTGGATATCCTTGATCTTTTGTTCTTCCAAATGAACTTTGTTATGTTTTTTCTAATTCAGTAAAAAAAGATTTTTGGTAGTTCAATGGGTATGGCACTAAATAAGTAAATTAATTTGGGCAGGATTGTCATTTTTATTATGTTAGCTCGTCCTACCCATGAGCAATCAATATTTCTCCAATTGTTTAGATCTAGTTTTAATTTTGTGGAGAGTATTTTATAGTTGTTTTCATATAGTTCCTGTGTCTGTCTTGGGAGATAGATTCCTCAATAATTTATATTTTGTAGGGTGATTTTAAATGGAGTTTCTCTTTCTAATTCTTGCTGCTGAGATGGATTGGAGATATATAGAAATGCTTATGACTTATGTAGATTTATTTTGTGTCCTGCGACTTTGCTAAAGTTGTTGATTATTTTGACTAGCTTTTTGGTTGATTCTCTAAGATTCTTTAAGTAGACCATCATATCATCTTAAAAGAGTGATAGCCTAGAGATCCTAAAAATTAAGGGAGAAATTAATAAAATAGAAAGTGACAGAACTATTGAGCTAATAAACAAGACTAGAAGCTGGTACTTTGAAAAAACAGACAAAATAGACAAAGTACTGGTTAATTTAATTAAAAAAAGGAAAGAAGAAAGGCAAATTAATAGCATCAAGGATGAAAAGGGGGATCTCACCTCAAATGAAGAGGAAATTAAGGCAATCATTAAAAACTACTTTGCCCAACTATATGGCAATAAATTTACCAATCTAGGTGATATGGATGAATATTTACAAAAATATAAATTGCCTAGACTAACAGAAGAAGAAATAGTTTTCTTAAATAATCCCATATCAGAAATTGAAATCCATCAAGCCATCAAAGAACTGCCTAAGAAAAAATCCCCAGGGCCTGATGGATTCACCAGTGAATTCTATCAAACATTCAGAGAACAGTTAACCCCAATATTATACAAACTATTCGACATAATAAGCAAAGAGGGAGTCCTACCAAACTCCTTTTATGACACAAGCATGGTACTAATTCCAAAGCCAGGCAGGCCAAAAACAGAGAAAGAAAACTATAGGCCAATCTCCCTAATGAATATAGATGCAAAAATCTTAAATAGGATACTAGCAAAAAGACTCCAGCAAGTGATTAGAAGGGTCATCCACCATGATCAAGTAGGATTCATACCAGGGATGCAGGGCTGGTTCAACATTAGGAAAACTATCCACATAATTGACCACATCAACAAGCAAACCAACAAGAATCACATGATTATCTCAATAGATGCAGAAAAAGCCTTTGATAAAATACAACACCCATTCCTACTAAAAACACTAGAAAGCATAGGAATAGAAGGGTCATTCCTAAAAATAATAAACAGTATATATCTAAAACCATCAGCTAATATCATCTGCAATGGGGATAAACTAAATCCATTCCCATTAAGATCAGGAGTGAAACAAGGATGCCCATTATCACCTCTATTATTTGACATTGTATTAGAAACACTAGCAGTAGCAATTAGAGAAGAAAAAGAAATTGAAGGCATCAAAATAGGCAAGGAGGAGACCAAATTATCACTCTTTGCAGATGACATGATGGTCTACTTAAAGAATCCTAGAGATTCAACCAAAAAGCTAATTGAAATAATCAACAACTTTAGCAAAGTTGCAGGATACAAAATAAACCCACATAAGTCATCAGCATTTCTATATAATTCCAACACAGCTCAGCAGCAAGAACTAGAAAGAGAAATCCCATTCAAAATTACCCAAGACAAAATAAAATACTTAGGAATCTATCTCCCGAGAGAAACACAGGATCTATATGAACACAACTACAAAACACTTTCCACACAACTAAAACTAGACTTGAACAATTGGAAGAACATTAACTGCTCATGGGTAGGACGAGCCAATATAATAAAAATGACCATCCTACCCAAACTCATCTATCTATTTAGTGCCATACCCATGGAACTCCCAAAAATTTTTTTTACTGACTTAGAAAAAAACATAACAAAGTTCATTTGGAAGAACAAAAGATCAAGGATACCCAGGGAATTAATGAAAAAAAATACAAAGGAAGGGGGTCTTGCAGTCCCAGATCTCAGACTATATTATAAAGCAGCGGTCATCAAAACAATTTGGTACTGGCTAAGAGACAGAAAGGAGGATCAGTGGAATAGACTGGGGGCAAGCAACCTCAGCAAGACAGTATATGACAAACCCAAAGATCCCAGCTTTTGGGACAAAAATCCACTATTTCATAAAAACTGTTGGGAAAATTGGAGGACAGTGTGGGAAAGATTAGGCTTAGATCAACACCTCACACCCTACACCAAGATAAATTCAAAATGGATGAATGACTTGAACATAAAGAAGGAAACTATAAGAAAATTAGGCGAACACAGAATAGTATACATGTCAGACCTTTGGGAAGGGAAATACTTCAAAACCAAGCAAGAATTAGAAAGAATTACAAAATGCAAAATAAATAATCTGGATTACATCAAATTAAAAAGTTTTTGTTCAAACAAAACCAATGTAACCAAAATCAGAAGGGTAGCAACAAATTGGGAAACAATCTTCATAAAAACCTCTGACAAGGGTTTAATTACTAAAATTTATAAAGAACTAAATCAATTGTACAAAAAATCAAGCCATTCTCCAATTGACAAATGGGCAAGGGACATGAACAGGCAATTCTCAGCCAAAGAAATCAAAACTATTAATAAGCACATGAAAAAGTGCTCTACATCTCTTATAATCAGAGAGATGCAAATCAAAACAACTCTGAGGTATCATCTCACACCTAGCAGATTGGCTAACATGACAGCTATGGAAAGTAATGAATGCTGGAGGGGATGTGGCAAAGTGGGGACATTAATTCATTGCTGGTGGAGTTGTGAATTGATCCAACCATTCTGGAGGGCAATTTGGAACTATGCCCAAAGGGCGATAAAAGACTGTCTGCCCTTTGATCCAGCCATAGCACTGCTGGGCTTGTACCCCAAAGAGATAATGGACAAAAAGACTTGTACAAAAATATTCATAGCTGCGCTCTTTGTGGTGGCCAAAAATTGGAAAATGAGGGGATGCCCCTCAATTGGGGAATGGCTAAACAAATTGTGGTATATGTTGGTGATGGAATATTATTGTGCTAAAAGGAATAATAAAGTGGAGGAATTCCATGTGAACTGGAACAACCTCCAGGAAGTGATGCAGAGCGAAAGGAGCAGAACCAGGAAAACATTATACACAGAGACTGATACATTGTGGTACAATCGAAGGTGATGGACTTCTCCATAAGTATCAATGCAATTTCCCTGAACAATCTGCAGGGATCTAAAAAAAAATACTACCCACAAGCAGAGGATAAACTGTGGGAGTGAAAACACCGCTGAAAAGCAACTGCTCGACCACAGGGTTGGAGGAGATAAGACTGAGGAGAGACTCTAAATGAACACTATAATGCAAACTCCAACAACAGGGAAATGGGTTCGAGTCAAGAACACATGTGATAACCAGTGGAATCATGCGTCGGCTATGGGAGAGGGAAAGGCCGGGGGGGGGGGAGGGGAGGAAAAGAAAACGATCTTTGTTTCCAGCAAATAATGTATGAAAACGACCAAATAAAATAATATTAAAATTAAAAAAAAAAAAAAGAGTGATAGCTTGGTCTCCTCATTGCCGATTTTAATATCTTAAATTTTTTCTTCTTCTCTAATTGCTAGTGCTAGTGTTTCTAGTACAATGTTAAATAATAGAGTTGATAATGGACATCCTTGTTTCACTCCTGATTTTATTGGGAAGGCTTCTAGTTTATCCCCATTGCAGATGATTTTTGCTGATGGTTTTAGATTTATACTGTTTATTATTTTTAGGAAAGGTCCTTCTATTCCTATAATTTCTAGTGTTTTCAATAGGAATGGGTTTGTATTTTATCAAAGGCTTTTTCTGCATCTACTGAGATAATCATGTGATTTTTGTCAGTTTGCTTGTGAATATGGACAATTATGTGGAAAGTTTTCCTAATATTGAACCATCCTTGCATTCCTGGTATGAATCCTATCTGGTCATAGTGATTAACCCTTGTGATGACTTGCTGGCCTCTTTTTGCTAGTATCCTATTTAAGATTTTTCCATCTATATTCATTAGGGAGATTGGTCTATATTTTTTCTTTCTTTGTTTTTGACCTGCTTGGTTTTGGGATCAGTACGATATTTGTGTCATAAAATGAATTTGATAGAACTCCTTTTTTGCTTATTCTGTCAAATAGTTTGTATATTATTAGAGTTAGTTGTTCTTTGAATATTTGATAGAATTCATTTGTGAATCCATCTGGCCCCGGGGATTTTTTCTTAGGGAGATCTTTGATGGCTTGTTCAATTTATTTTTCTGATATGGGGTTATTTTTGCTCTGTTAGTTTAGGCAACTTATATTTTTTGTATCACCTACATTGCCTTATTTGTTGCCATATAATTGAGCATAATAGTTTTTAATGATTGCTTTAATTTTCTCTTCATTAGAGGTAAGGTTTCCCTTTTCATCTTGTATACTGTCAATTTGGTTTTCTCCTTTCTTTTTTTTAATTAGATTGACCAGTATTTGTCTATTTTATTTGTTTTTTTCAAAGTAACAACTTCTAGTCTCATTTATTAAATAAATAGTTCTTTGACTTTCAATTTTATTAATTTCTCCTTTGATTTTTAGGATCTCAAATTTAGTCTTCATGTGAGTATTTTAATTTGTTCACTTTCTAGTTTTTTTAATTTGCATGCCCAATTCATTGACCTCTGCTCTCCCTAATTTGTTAACATATGAATTCAATGATATAAATTTCCCCTTGAGTATTGCTTTGGCTGCATTGCATAGGTTTTGAAAGGATGTCTCATCATTGTCATTTTCTTCAATGAAATTATTAATTGTTTCTCTGATTTGTTCTTTGACTAACCTATTTTGGAGAATTTTATTGTTTAATTTCCAATGAATTTTTGATTTATCTCTTCACGTACCCTTACTAGTTATTATTTTCATTGTATTGTTTTCTGAGAATTTTGCATTCATTATTTCTGCTCTTTTGCACTTGTTTGAGATGATTTTATGCCCTAATACGTGGTCTATCTTTGTGAATGTATCTTGTGCTGCTGAAAAGATGTATTCCTTTTTGTCCCTATTTATTTTTCTCCACATATCTACTAACTCTATTTTTTTCCTAAGATTTCATTTACTTCTCTTACCTGTTTCTTATTTATTTTTGGTTTAATTTATCTAGTTCAGATAGAGGAATGCTCCGGTCTCCCACTTGTATAGTTTTTCTATCTATTTCATCCTTGAGCTCAACTAGTTTCTTCTTTAGAAATTTGGATGCTATGCCATTTGGTGCATACATGTTGAGTAAGGATATTTCCTCATTGTCTATACTGCCTTTTATCAGGATGTAATTACCTTCCCTATCTCTTTTGACTAGATCTTTTTTTACTTTGGCTTTATCAGATATCATGATTGTGACTCCTGCCTACTTTCTATCAGTTGATGCCCAATATATTTGGCTCCATTCTCTTACTTCTGCGTATCTACCTTCCTCATGTATGTTTCTTGAGGACAGTATATGGTAGAGTTTTGGATTCTAATCCACTCTGCTATTCACTTGAGTTTTATGGGTGATTTCATTCCATTCACATTCAAAGTTATGATTACCAGCTGTGTATTTCCCAGCATTTTGATTTGTACTCCTAGTCCTGCCTTTCCTTCTTTCACCATTTCCTTCTACACCAATGTTTGTTTTTATTCAGTTCCCCTAGTTCCCTACCCTTATTTTACTTCCCTTTCTACCCCCCTCCCTTATTATTACCCCTCTTATTTTCTTTTCAGTCTTTTTAAAACTACCCCCACCCTCTCCCTCCCTTATACGGCTTCCCTCCCCACCAGCCCATTTGCTACCTTTATAATCCCCTATAGGGTGTGAATATATTCTCTGCCCCAATGGATTGTTTGTTCTTCCCTCTTTGTGTACATTTAAATGCACGTAAGAGTTGAGCATTTCCTGTCTCCAACCTCTTTCCCCTTCCAGTGTATTGGCGTTCGCCCCCTCCCACCATGAGCTTCTTTGTGACATAAATTTACCCCCTTTTGTTTCGTTTCCCATTTCTTTTAGTATTAGCCCCTTTTTTAGCTCTAGTTATATAATATATATATGCATGTATATGTATTTATGCATACATATATCTGTATAACTATTTATTTCTTATTATTTCATCCTATACAGTATGTCACTGTTCCTTCTAAGTGTAATTCTTCTAGCTGCCCAGGTGATAACAACAGTTTTTAAGAGTTACCAATGACCTCTTTTCTTATAGGGATACATATCATTTTAACTTATTGAGTCTCTTAAAATTTTTGTTTTGTTTTGTTTTTCTTTTATCCCTCTATTTAAATTACCTTTTGTTGGTTCTCTTGAGTTCTGTGCTTGGGCATCGAATTTTCTGTTCAGATCTGGTCTTTTCTTTACAAATTCTTGGAATTCTTCTATTTTGTTGAATGACCATACTTTCCCCTGTAAGAATGCTGGGTAACTGATCCTTTGTGGTAGACCTGGTTCCCTTGCTTTCTGGAATATCATATTCCATGCCTTTCAGTACTTCAGTGTGCATGCAGCCAGATCCTGCGTTATTCTCACTGTGGTTCCATGGTATTTGAGTTACTTCTTCTTGGCAGCTTGTAATATTTTTCCTTTGGCCTGATAGTTCTTGAATTTGGCTATAACATTCCTGGGTATTGTCAGTTGGGGATTAAGTACAGGAAGTGATCTGTGGATTCTTTCAATCTCCACTTTTCCCTCTTGTTCTAGAATATTGGGGCAGTTTTCTTGAATAATTTCCTGTAGTATTATGTCCAGGCTTTTTCTTTTGTCATGGTCTTCTGGTAGTCCAATGATTCTTAAGTTGTCTCTCCTTGAATGATTTTCTAAGTCATCTGTTTTGTGAATTACATGTTTCATATTTTCCTCATTTTTTTCACTCTTTTGGTTTTGTTTTATAGTGTCCTGCTATCTTGCGAAGTCACTTCATTCTAGTTGTATTCAGATTCTTAAAGACTGGATTTCATCCTTGGCTTTTTGGTCATCCTTCTCCTTCTTGTCTGATTTACTTTGGAGGTTATCTTTCATCCTCTTTGCCTCATCTTTCATCTCCTTTGCCTCATTTTCAAGCTGGTTGATTTTGGCTTTCAAGACACTATTTTGTGTTTCCAGATGACTTATCATAGTTTTTAAGTTCTTTTCCCAATTGTCTTCAGCCTCTCTTAATTGTGTTTTGAATTGCATTTTGAGTTCTTCCAAAGCCTGTATCCTATTTGCTAAGATTTCTGATTTTTTCTTTGCTGATTCTTCCCCCTCTGTTTTGTTTGCTCTTTGCTCATTACCTATAGAGAAGTTGTCTATTGTAATTTCTTTCTTCTTTTTCTGTTGTTTGCTCATTATTAACCCTTCTTTGCTCCCTGTATTTGTCTGTGTTCTTGCTCCTCTCCTTTTTTGTTTTTTGGGGTTTCTTTCAGTCTCCCTTCTTGGAGCTTTAACAGAAGGTCTCTCTCTGTAGTCTGTTGGAGAGGGGTGTTGTAGTTTGAGCTTCCCAGTCTTCTGGAGGCTTTTGATTGGATTTAATTAAAATCCAGAAGTCTTTGAGGGAAGGTTGTTGGAATTTGGGCTTCCCTGACCTCTGAAGACTTTTGATGGGATTAAGTTCAGCTGGTTTGGGCTGGATGTGCCCTGAGGCCAAAACCTCCTCGAAGGCTAGAGGTCACAATATGGAGGGTCTTCCTATCTCTTTCCAGGCTGCCATCTCTGCACTCCCTCTCCAACTCCTTCTCCACTGCCTGTGTTCAATGCTCTGAGCCTAGCATAGCCCTACCCATAAGGAACACCCTCCAGACCAGCATCTTTGCCCACCCAGAGGTTCCCGCTGCCACTGGAGAACTTAATGCTCTAGGTGGGTGGGGGTTCCCTTAAAGCCATTCTTGAATTCCTGACTTTAGGGGCATACATTTTGTATTGAGTACAGCTGGATGTTTCCTTGGCTCTGTCTTGTTGTTAGGTTTGATTTTCAGTCTCCTAGGAGCAGTCAGTTTGTGATCAGTAAGGAAGGGTTTTCAGAGGTCTGAACTTCTGAAGCTTCTAAGCTGCCATCTTGACTCTGCCTTCTCGATACATTTTCTAAATACAACAAATTCCAAAAGACAGTCTTAGAAGGAATTTACTATCATGGTATGGAAAATACTATATGCACTAAGTATCCAAATGTCATGAAGTTTAATTACTGCCTCCAATGCTCTGAAGTGGATAATCCAAACATAACAAATATAATTATTAATCAGAATATTGAATTCAATGCAAAGATAATTTATTTGAAGACTGTTTTATGCAAAAAAAAAAGTCTAAAATGCCAAGGTAACAGCCATATTGGTTAACAGTCAGGTTTCCTCTACTGAAAGCAAAAAAATATATCTTTAGGGTAAAAAAGCTCTTGCTAGTCTTAGAAAGTGCAAAGTTTAAGAACACAATAAGAAGAATGAACAGAACAGGAAAACAAATCAGGATTATGTTTCTACTTCAGGTTTCAGGTAAGTTTTTAACTGCTGACAAGAATCATAAATATTTTTAATTTGCAAAAGAGCTTAGATCTTGTGCCCAAGGAACTATGAGGAATGAAATTTCAAATATAGTCAAATAAAAACTTCTAGATAACAACTTCCAAATAGATACCTAGTATACCAGGTTTGTGCTTATGTCCCTTCATTTCTTAAAATAAGATGCAAAGCTTCCCCTTTAATTAAATGTATTAAAAAATCTGCCACTAAGAAAGATTCTTTTTTCTACTATCCATCAAGTTGAAATTTCTTCCACTCCAAGATAATGCAAAGCAGTTTTTTCTTAAGCCCCTCCACAGTGTTTCTAAATTGACTTGGTGCACTGCTGAGGAATGATGAAAAGCAATTTTCCCCCAGCATAGCTCCTACCAATTATGAGCCTGAAAACATGGCTTCTATGGTATTTCCATCTCCTTCTGATTCAGGAGCTGAGAATGGGTCTGTAACTCAAGTGCCCCACCTACCACTTTATTTTACTATCACTAGACTTCTTAATCAGTCTTAGGAAGATGTGTTTTATCTTGTTCTGTATTTTTGGTCTCAGGAATAGTTCCTTTGCAAAACACCTCTGTGGAGTCTTGGAATCTTCTTATAACTTCCTAATAATATTGCACAACTTTAGCATCATGGGCTAGTCTCATAATTGCAAAGTAACTAGACATTTAAAAGTATCCTTTTGTATCTAATTGTAATGGACTTGTGTAAAATGAATATTAATCAGTAAAGTATAAGAGAACAATCTATAGATGGAATAGGAAAGAAATTGAACACTAACTTAATTTCCTGTTCATCTACTGGCAATTTTATAATCATCAGTCAATTAACTAATAATCAATTATTAAATGCATAATGGATGCTTTATGCAGGAAAAAGGAAATAATTAGGAGGGAAAGCACTACAATTCAGATGAATTGTCAAAGGTTTCCTGCAGATTTGTGATGTCAAACTAGAAACATGGGACAGAAAAATGTACATAAATTTTCTGCAGACTACATACTGACTTAAAAAATAAGTATACATTAATATTTTCTATGGTGAATTATATTTTCATTTATTTGGATACATAATAATGGGATAAGAAGGAAGTCAGAGAAGCCAGAAGTCAGAAAAGTAGGAGAGCACTCCAGGCATGGGGAACAGCCAGGGAAGATGCCCAGAGCTGGGAAATGGAGTATACTATTCATAGAAACAAGGAGATCAGTGTCATTGTATCATTGGGTATATGATTAAGAATAATGTATAAGAAGACTGGAAAAGATGGGAATGCTACATTCTGAAGAGCTTTGAATGAGATTAGTTCTGAAAGTAATAGATATAGCTTATTATAAGAAAGTGATATAATTTGATTTTACTTTAGGAAAATTATTTTGGACTTTGAATGAGGTCACTACACCAGTAGGCTGTTACAGTAGTCTTATTTGAGTTGATTATGGCCTTCGCCAGAGTGTTGGCAGTATCAGAAGATGAAAGAGATTGTTTTCAAAGTAGGTTACAAATTGGCACCAAATTGGATATAGAGAGCGTGAGAGATAGGGAGGAGTCAAAGATGATAGCTATATTATAAGCCTGAGGGACTAAGAGCATAATGTTGCCCTCAACAATAATAGGAAAGTGTTGAGGGTGGATGGATTTTGAGATAATGTAATGGATTGAATGTTGGGTATGTTTGAGATGTCTACTAGCAAACCAGTTTGAGATATCTGAAAAAAAAAAACAGTTGGAAATCTGAGACTAGAAGTCAGTAGAGAGGTTTGACAGGATAGGCAGATTTGAAAATCAATAGCATAGAAATTATGATTAAAACCATAAGGGCAGATGAGATCACCAAGTGCAATAATATTAAGTGAAAAGAAAAGAGGGCCTAGGACAGAACTCTTTATTAACCCTATGTTTAGAGAGTGTGTTATAGAAAAAGTTATCAGCAAAAAAAAAGAGAAAAAAATGATCTGATAGAAAGAGGATTAGGAGAGAGAAGTGGTTCAGAAAATCTAGAGAGAGAAAATAATGAACAGCATCAAAGTTTTAGAGAAATTGAGAAAAATTGGGATTAAGAAAAGGCAACTGTATTTGTCAATTGAATGATCATTGATAACTTTGGAAAAAGAAATTTTAGCAGAATGATGAGTGCTAGATTGTAAAAGGTTAAGTAGTGAGCATGAGAAGAGAGAATAGAGGCACCTATCATAGATGGCCTCTTCAAGAATTTTGGACACAAAAGACAGAATAAATATAGGAAAACAAAAGGGACAGAAGGACCAAATGAAATATTGTTGAGGATGAGACAAAGCTGTGTTTATAGGCAATAGGGAAAGAACTAGTAGACAGGGAGAGATTGAAGATAAATTATAGACTAGGAATGAAAGAAGGGCCATCTGCTGGAAGATATGGAATGGAATAGGATCATTTAGTTTTTAATATAAATGGAGTGGTGATCCTTTGTCAGGTGTGAAGCCACTTCTTCATGTGAAATGCAGAGCCAGGGATAGCTACAGAAGGTATCTAAGTGATATGAGTTGAGGAAGAGGGAAAAGAAGGGAGTTCATGGCCATTATCCCCAATTTTTTTCTGTAAAATATGAGACAAAGTTCTTAGCTGAGAGAGTGGAGGCAAAGGAACCCATGAGAGGTTTGAGGAGAAATGATAGGGTTTGGAAAAACCATTAGGGAGACTGTGATAAGGCAGGTATAGAAGGATTGCCTAGCAGCAGTGTGGGCCTAATTGAGGTTATGTTACATAAATTTTTAGTGGACCTAATCAGAATGATTGTGTGATTTTCTAATTGCTTTTAAATAAAAAAGATAAGCAATTTATGATGGGTAAACTAGGAAGATCGTGTGTCCAAGGGACTGAGGAGCCAAATTCCAAATGCAGTTAAGGAAGAAGATATTTTTCATATCTATATACATATATAAATATAAAATATATAAATTTATTGTTATATAATTTATAACTTCTGAAAGGTAAACCCAGTTACCTCATCTGTAGATTGATGAGGGTTGAACTAGATTACAGATTAAAAGTTAAAAGGAAGGGTTACATTGTGGAAAGATAGCAAAATAGGACATAAGATTGCCACTGGAGGACTAAACAAGTTGTGGTATATGATTGTGAGGGAATACCATTGCACTCTAAGAAATGATGAGCAGATTAATGCTTTTAAATGGAAAGACCTACATAAAATTAAAAAGAATGAAATGAGCAGAACCAAGACAACATTATATACAGCAACAGAAATATTGTTTGAAGAATGAAATGCATATCTACCTGCAGAGAAAGGACTGATAAATAGAAATGAGCAAGACATAGTTTTATACGCACACACACACACACACACACACACACACACACACACACACACACACACACATATATATATATATATATATATATACATATATATATATATATATATATATACACACACACCTTTTTGTCAAAAAATGCTTTCCCAAGTGTGGGAGGAAGTTACCTATAAATTTTAAAGTAAAAAAAATTAATTGATTTTTTAAAGAGTTAGAAGGACATACATTCCTATACCCTCTTTTTATAAAATGAGATAAAAGAATCTGAGAATGGTTAAAGTGTTTTCTAAAATTTCACTGATAAGCAGTAAGTAATGGAGTTAGGATTCAAATTCAAACCTTTTGTTTAAAATAATAAATATTTTGTTGTTGCTGTTCATCATTTTCAATAGTGTCTGACTCTGCTTGACCCATTTGGAGTTTTCATGGCAAAGAGACTATAAAGGTTTTCCATTTCCTTCTCCATCTTATTTTACAAATGAGGAAACAAAAGCAAACAGAGCTAAGTGACTTACACAGGATCACGTAACTACATGTCTGAAGTAAAATTTGAACCCAAATCTTCCTCACTCTAGGTCTAGAGTAGTGCTCTATCTACTTCTCAAGCTAGCTTCCCTGGTTAAGAAATGAATGTCCTTGTGCCTTCAAATCATTCAGTTTTATCCCTGTTGTTACCTCCTAAGGGAAAGAGAAGACTTTCATTGGGGGGGGGGGTAGGCGGGTTATGACTAATAAAATATTATAGGTGTCTGCTTCTGCTGAGTTTTGTCTTCATACCTATGCTCAAGGCTTTTCTATTACAGTTATAAAAATACAGCACCCAATTTTTCATGCTACCCCTAATGTGAAGACATCAATTCAGATTATTTAACAGGAGTTTTGATGTCATTTTTTTTGTACTTTGCTTTTCACTAGATCATTGTTTAAAATACCCTTTTTCACACCACACTTCTTATTCAAGTGCCTGGCTTAATAAGGGTCACCATTGTCTGCTTCAACAGAATACATCACGCTTACCATTCTTCAGAGAGGATTATTTCTAGCAAGTCTACTACCTTGTAATATCCCTTAACAATCAATTATGTCTGAAACTCTGCAAGGGAGTTAATGGCTTCAAACTCTCTTCTCAAATCTTTTAAGTGAATACAAAACCCTTTTCCCCTAGAAGGAGGGACATTTCAAAAGCTCTGAACATTCTTAAATCAGCACTCTTTGTCAAGCCTTGTTGGATATATTCTAAGTAAAGAGGATGACTAGGAGATCTTGAAGTCCATTTTTCATGGTTAGAACACGCTTCATATATTAGGTGATTAAAACTCATGAAAAACCCATTTTTAATATCATATGTCCTGAATAATGAATTTATAAGAATTACACAAAACAGAAACCTATTGCCATTTAAAGCAATGGACTTGTTTTCCTTTTGACATTACTCTATATTTGTTTTGTAAATACATTTTTGAGACAGTATATGATAATGGTGAGTAGGGAATGGACCACAGAATCAGAAAAAAATGTGGATTTAAGCCTTGCTTCTGATATATACTGTCTATTTGACCCTAGACAATTAACTTATCCTCTCAGTGACCAAAGCTGCTCTCTTGCTTAGTCGATAATACAGTTTCAGAGATTGTGATAATGTACCTTAGTCATGAAGTTCTTTAGCAGAATCTCCCTAAACTGGTTAGGTCAGAGATGAACTAAAATGGAGATAATAATAATAGCAGCCACTTCTCAGAGTTGGGAGGATCAAATGAAACATTTGTAAAGTGCTTAGAACAGTGTCTAGCACATGATTGGTACTTAATAAATGCTTGTTTCTATCTTTCCTTCAATAAAAAGGCAAATGAAAAAATAACATTCTTGCACTTGTCTGTGTACATGCTGTACCCCCCACCCCCATCTCATCACAAAGTTCTTTGAAGGACAGGGATGTTTTGATTGTTTTCTTTTAGCTTTAGGGCCTAAAACAGTGACTTGCCTAGAAAGGTGAAATACTCTCCTAAATATCTATGTCCCTACCTTTTTATCTAAATAAATGATTTAATGTGAAGAAGGAAAAACAAAAGTAGACCTTTTTTATGAGACCCTACATTTCCCTTAAGAATAATCTCAACTTCCAATCACTTATCCATCTATGCTTCTCATTCTAGTTATTTTTTCCTTCATAAAAATCTTCTCATGGAAGAGCTAATGGTTTGATTCAAGCTATGATTTAATATTTAAAATTTGGTGGAAAAATGAAAAAAATAAAACTTTATAGGCCCTCTAGTCTTAATCCCCATTATCCACTGGTATTGATAAGACACATCCCCTGAGAGTGACTGACTAAATGACCTAGTTTATAGAACTATTACTCATAATCCCCCCACTAGTCTGATTCCCATTGATTATTGTCCGTAGTTGATTATTTAAAAGGGTATTTGCTAAGCAAATATAGCAAGGATTATTATTACAGAAACAATCTTTCTAAGCCAAAGACACACTCTCCTTGTACACACAATGCTCCTGGTAAGAGTGGGCTTAAACTTAAAGTAAAATGAAAATGGTATATGGAACCCACATGGCAAACAAATAATACTTCCTGGTTCCTTTTTTTACCTTTGTAGAATTTTTAGGAAGTTTCAAATTCAGTATTTCTAACTCCTGAGACACAAGGATTGGGACCCTTAGAGAATTGTAATATCCTTAGGATGCTTTTTTTTTTTTTTTGATGCATCAAAGCTATTATTGTTATGTTTCCCAGATTTCAATGTATACTTTACCATCAACTACAGCTTCTCTGGGAATGCTGTCACTGACTTCATTTTTTTTTTAATTTTGGAATCTGTTTTTAATATGAGAGTGGGGGGGGATGTAATTAAAATTTTAAATATTTTATTTGATCATTTCTAAGCATTATTCATTAAAGACATAGATCATTTTCTTTTCCTCCACCCCCCATAGCCGACGCATAAATCCACTGGGCATTACATGTTTTCTTGATTTGAACCCATTGCTATGTTGATAATATTTGCATTAGAGTGTTCATTTAGAGTCTCTCCTCTGTCATGTCCCCTCAACCGCTGTATTCAGGCAGTTGCTTTTCCTCTGTGTTTCTACTCCCATAGTTTATCCTTTGCTTATGAATAGTGTTTTTTCTCCTAGATCCCTGCAAATTGTTCAGGGACATTACACCACCACCAATGGAGAAGTCCATTACGTTCGATGATACCACAGTGTGTTTGTCTCTGTGTACAATGTTCTCCTGGTTCTGCTCCTCTCGCTCTGCATCACTTCCTGGAGGTTGTTCCAGTCTCCATGGAACTTCTCCACTTTATTATTCCTTTTAGCACAATAGTATTCCATCACCAACATATACCACAATTTGCTCAGCCATTCCCCAATTGATGGGCATCCCCTCGTTTTCCAGTTTTTGGACACCACAAATAGAGCAGCTATGAATATTTTTGTACAAGTCTTTTTGTCCATTATCTCTTTGGGATACAGACCCAGCAGTGCTATGGCTAGATCAAAGGGTAGATATTCTTTTGTTGCCCTTTGGGCATAGTTCCAAATTGCCCTCCAGAATGGTTGGATCAGTTCACAACTCCACCAGCAATGAATTAATGTCCCTACTTTGCCACATCCCCTCCAGCATTCATTACTTTCCTTTGCTGTTATGTTAGCCAATCTGCTAGGTGTGAGGTGATACCTCAGAGTTGTTTTGATTTGCATCTCTCTGATTATAAGAAATTTAGAACACTTCTTCATGTGCTTATTAATAGTTTTGATTTCTTTATCTGAGAACTACCTGTTCATGTACCTTGCCCATTAATCAATTGGAGATTGGCTTCATTTTTTGTACAGTTGATTTAGCTCTTTATAAATTTGAGTAATTAAACCTTTATCAGAGGTTTCTATGAAGATTTTTTCCCAGTTTGTTGTTTCCCTTCGGATTTTAGTTACATTGGTTTTGTTTGTGCAAAATCTTTTTAATTTGATGTAGTCAAAATTGTTTATTTTACATTTTGTGATTCTTTCTATGTCTTGTTTGGTTTTAAAGTCTTTCCCCTCCCAAAGGTCTGACATGTATACTATTCTGTGTTTACCCAATTTACTTATGGTTTCCTTCTTTATGTTTAAGTCACTCACCCATTTTGAATTTATCTTGGTGTAGGGTGTGAGGTGTTGATCTATTCCTAGTCTCTCCCACACTGTCTTCCAATTTTCCCAACAGTTTTTATCGAATAGTGGATTTTTGTCCCAAAAGCTGGGATCTTTGGGTTTATCATAGACTGTCT
This sequence comes from Monodelphis domestica, assembly GCF_027887165.1. Taxonomy (NCBI): domain Eukaryota; kingdom Metazoa; phylum Chordata; class Mammalia; order Didelphimorphia; family Didelphidae; genus Monodelphis; species Monodelphis domestica. The sequence continues at coordinate 471,912,095 of NC_077228.1, forward strand.
TGCTGAGGTCGCTTTCCCCCAGTCTATTCCACTGATCTTCCTTTCTGTTTCTTAGCCAGTACCAAATTGTTTTGATGACTGCTGCTTTGTAATACAGTTTAAGGTCAGGGACTGCAAGGCCCCCATCGTATGTGTTTTTTTTTTCATTATTTCTCTGGATATCCTTGATCTTTTGTTCTTCCAAATGAACTTTGTTATGTTTTTTTCTAAATCAGTGAAGAAGTATTTTGGTAGTTCAATGGGTATGGCACTAAATAGATAAATAAGTTTGGGTAGGATGGTCATTTTTATTATATTGGCTTGTCCTATCCATGAGCAGTAAATTTTTTTCCAATTGCTCAAGTCTAGTTTTAGTTGTGTGGAGAGTGTTTTATAGTTGTGTTCATATAGTTCCTGTATTTCTCTCGGGAGGTAGATTCCTAGGTATTTTATTTTGTCTAAGGTGATTTTGAATGGGATTTCTCTTTCTAGTTCTTGCTGCTGAGCTGTGTTGGAGATATATAGAAAAGCTGATGATTTATTTGGGTTTATTTTGTATCCTGCAACTTTGCTAAAGTTGTTGATTATTTCAATTAGCTTTTTGGTTGAATCTCTAGGATTCTTTAAGTAGACCATTATGTCATCTGCAAAGAGTGATAACTTGGTCTCCTCCTTGCCTATTTTGATGCCTTCAATTTCTTTTTCTTCTCTAATTGCTACTGCTAGTGTTTCTAGTACAATGTCAAATAGTAGAGGTGATAATGGGCATCCTTGTTTCACTCCTGATCTTATTGGGAATGCGTCTAGTTTATCCCCATTGCAGATGATATTAGCTGATGGTTTTAGATATATACTGTTTATTATTTTTAGGAATGACCCTTCTATTTCTATGCTTTCTAGTGTTTTTAATAGGAATGGGTGTTGTATTTTATCAAATGCTTTTTCTGCGTATATTGAGATAATCATGTGGTTCTTGCTGGTTTGCTTGTTGATGTGGTCAATTATGTAGATGGTTTTCCTAATATTGAACCAGCCCTGCATCCCTGGTATGAATCCTACTTGATCATGGTGAATGATCCTTCTGATAACTTGCTGGAGTCTTTTTGCTAGTATCCTATTTAAGATTTTTGCATCTATATTCATTAGGGAGATTGGCCTATAGTTTTCTTTCTCTGTTTTTGACCTGCCTGGTTTTGGAATCAGTACCATGTTTGTGTCGTAAAAGGAGTTTGGTAGAACTCCCTCTTTGCTTATCATGTCAAATATTTTGTATAGTATTGGGATTAACTGTTCTCTGAATGTTTGATAGAATTCACTGGTGAATCCATCAGGCCCTGGAAATTTTTTCCTAGGAAGTTCTTTGATGGTTTGTTGGATTTCATTTTCTGATATGGGATTATTTAAGAATTCTATTTCCTCTTCTGTTAGTCTAGGCAGTTTGTATGTTTGTATATATTCATCCATATCCCCTAAATTGGTGTATTTATTGCCCTATAATTGGGCAAAGTAATTTCTAATGATTGCCTTAATTTCCTCTTCATTGGAGGTGCTGTCCCCCTTTTCATCTTTAATGCTGTTAATTTGCTTTTCTTCCTTCCTTTTTTCAATTAGATTGAACAGTACTTTGTCTATTTTGTTTGTTTTTTTCAAAGTACCAGCTTCTTGTTTTATTTATTAAATCAATAGTTCTATCACTTTCGATTTTATTAATTTCTCCCTTAATTTTTAGGATTTCTAATTTGTTTTTCTGCTGGGGGGTTTTAATTTGATTATTTGCATTTCCAATTGATTGATCTCTGCTCTCCCTAGTTTGTTTATATAAGCATTCAGGGATATGAATTTACCCCTTATTACCTCTTTGGCTTCATCCCAAAAGGTTTGAAAGGATGTCTCACCATTGTCATTTTCCTCAATGAAATTATTGTTTCTATGATTTCTTCCTTAACTAAATGATTTTGGAGTATCATATTGTTTAATTTCCAATTGATTTTAGATTTGGTTTTCCATGTACCATTGCTAATCATTATTTTTATTGCCTTGTGATCTGAGAAGGCTGCATTCATTATTTCTGCTTTTCTGCATTGGTGTGCTATGATTCTGTGACCTAATGTATGGTCAATTTTTGTGAATGTGCCATGTGGTGCTGAGAAGAAGGTGTATTCCTTTTTATCCCTATTTATTTTTCTCCATATGTCTATTAATTCTAATTTTTCTAAGATTTCATTCACTTCTTTTACCTCTTTCTTATTTATTTTTTGATTTGATTTATCTAAATTTGACAATGGTTGGTTTAAGTCTCCCACTAGTATGGTTTACTGTCTATTTCTTCCTTCAATTTTCCTAGTTTCTTCATTAGAAATTTGGGTGCTATATTATTTGGTGCATGCATGTTGATTAATGATATTTCCTCATTGTCTAAAGTCCCTTTTAACAAAATATAATTACCTTCCCTATCCCTTTTGATCAGGTCTATTTTTGCTTTGGCTTTATCAGATATCATGATTACCACTCCTGCCTTCTTTCTGTCAGGTGAGGCCTAGAAGGTCTTACTCCATCCTTTAATTCTGACCTTGTGGGTATCAACCCACCTCATGTGTGTTTCTTGAAGACAACATATGGTAGGGTTTTGGATTCTAATCCATTCTGCTATTCGTCTATGTTTTATGGGTGAGTTCATCCCATTCACGTTCAAAGTTATGATTGTCATTTGTGGACTCCCTGGCATTTTGATATCCTTCCCTAATTCTAATCTTTTCTTCTTCAGCTCTACCTTTTAGTCCAGTGATTTACTTTAAATCAGTCCCCCTTGTACCCTCCCTTGATGTTTCCCTTTTTACTCCCTCCCTTTTTGTTCCCTCCCCCTCCCCCCTCTCTTTCCCTCCCTTTTTGTTTTCCCTCTCCCCCTCCCCCCCCTTGGTTTTCCCTTCTCATAACCCTTGTTGGGTAAGATAGAATTCAAGATCCCAATGGATCTGGATGTTTTTCCCTCTCAGAGTTGATTTCCCTGAGATTAAGGTTTAATGAAAAAACCTTCTCTTCCTCTCCTTCTTATAGGAGTTTTCTTCCCCTCCCCTTCCCATGTGAATCTTTGTGTGAGAAAGAGTATTTTATTTGGTCTTTTTTTACCCCCTATTTATACATTACATTTTCCCCACATGTTAGTATACATAGATTGATAGAAATGTAGTCCTTATAGAAGAGAGTTTGAATAAAGGAAGAAGATAACATTTTTCTCCTTTCCCCTTTCCTTAATATTTACCTTTTCAGGTATTCCTTGCTCTTTGTTTTTTGGTATCAAACTTTCTACAGAGCTCTGGTCTTTTCTTTGCAAAAAGTTGGAAATCTTCTATTTTGTTGAATGCCCATACTTTCCCTTGGAAGTATATAGTCAGTTTTGCTGGGTAGCTGATTCTTGGTTGGAGACCCAGCTCTCTTGCCTTTCTGAAGATCATGTTCCATGCCTTACAATCATTCAGAGTAGAACTTGCAAGGTCTTGTGTGACCCTGATTGGTATTCCTTTATATCTAAATTGTCTTTTTCTGGCTTTCTGTAGGATTTTTTCTTTTGTTTGAGAGCATTGGAATTTGGCAATTACATTCCTGGGAGTTGTCTTTTGGGGGTGTAGTGTAGAAGGTGTTCTGTGAGCTCTGTCAGTGGCTGTATTACCCCCTTGTTCTAGAATCTCTGGGTAATTTTCTTTGATTATATCTTGTATTACAATGTCGAGTTTGGTGTTTATTTCTGGCTTTTCTGGAATTCCAATTATTCTAAAATATCTCTTCTCCCTCTATTTTCCAGATCTGTCACTTTGCCATTGAGATATTTTATGTTCTCTTCTAATTTCTTGGTATTTTGGCTTTGCTTTATTAATTCTTGCTCTTTTACACGATTGTTGTCTTCCAGTTGCCTGATTGTGGCCTTTAAAGCCTGGTTTTCCTTTTCAGTTTGGTCACACCGGTTTTGTAGATGTGTGAATTTCTTTTGCATTATTTCCCACTTTTCCTCCCAGAAGGCTTCCATCTTTTTGGTCATTTCTGATTCAAATTCTTCATGGGTTTGTGGAGAGTTTCCATTTCCTTTGGAAGGTTTCGGAGCATTTTCTTGTGTATCGTCTTCTATCTCCTCTGTATTTTGTATTTTGGCTACTTAAAATGTGTCCAAAGTCACCCCTTTCTTCTTATTTTTCTTGGGATTTTGGGGCTTCTGTGCTTCTGTGGAATTTGCCATCTCTGAATGGGGTGGATTAGCTTTTCTTATCTCTGTCTGTTGTTCAGAGGCTTTAGTCCTGGGCAGATTGTCGGTTCTATGAGCTTTTCCTGGGTTAAACTGAGTATGCCTTAAGGCAATGACTTTCACTGGAACTGGAATGGAAGGGTTGGACCAAGGGGCCACACTCTCCCCCGGCTCTCTCTGTTTCCCTGCTGCTAAGGTGCCCCCTCGACTGGACTGGGTCGGGTTGCTTTCTGGAAGTTGTCTTCAGAATAGCTGGCCGTGAGGCTGTTTTGTTGGCCCTGAGGGTTGCTGTTGTTTCAGAGGACCCTGCTCTCTGTGGGGGAAGGGGCCACGGCTTCCAGTAGCTCCGAGGGCTGTGACTTTCACTGAGACTTGGATAGCAGGATCCAGCTGGTGAGGCTGTCTTGCCCGCCCTGAGGGTTGCTATTGTTTCAGACGACCTGCTCTCTGAGAGGGGCGGGGCTGCGGCTTCCCAGAGCCTTGGACTCTGTGCTCCTACCCCTTAGGTCCAAGTGATCTCGGGTTCTGGCTTTTGAGGGGGGCCGTACCTTTTGATCCAGGTCCAGGTCAGGAGGAGGATTCCCAGGGTCTATGCTGTTGATCGTTTTGAATTTCGGTGCCTTAGGAGCTTATAGTTTGAGATTGGTTGGGAAGGGTTTCCGGAGATCTGAACTTTAGCTTTCTCTATGCCGCCATCTTGACCGGAAGTCTCTGTCACTGACTTCTATTGTTGTGTTGTGCTGTGTTACAATGCTTATGGGACTTTAAAGATGTTTCTATTTTTGAAGTATAAATAGTTATAATAAATTTTATCTCTGGAAATTTATTTTCCTTTTCTTAAAGAATACTTGACAGACAAAGCAAGAGATAGAGAACATTGCAAAATGTAAAATGAATGACTCATTATATCAGATTAAAAAGTTTTTTGCAAACAAAACCAATGCATCCAAAATGAGAAAGAAAGCTACAAGCTTGGAGAACATTTTTTATAACAAAACTCTCTGAAATAGGTTTAATTTCCCAAATATATAAGGAGCTAAGACAAATTTACCAAGAAACAAGCCATTCCCCAATTGACAAATGATCAAGGGGCATGAATAGTGAGTTTTCACATGATGAAATCTAAACTATCAATAAGCACATGAAAAAATGTTTCAAATCCCTACTGATAAGAGAAATGAAAATTAAAACAACTCTGAGGTACCAACTCACACATAGCAGACTGGCCATTATGTCAGCAAAGGGAAATGATAAATGTTGGAGGGGATGTGTCAAAATTGGGACTCTAATACATTGCTGGTGTGTTGTGAATTGGTCCAACCATTCTGGAGGGCAATTTGGAACTATGACCAAAGGGCTTTAAAAGAATGCCTTACCCTTTAATCTAGCCATCCCACTGATGAGTTCATATTCTAAAGAGATATTAAGGAAAAATACTTGCACAAAAGTATTTGTAGCCACGCTCTTTGTGGTGGCCAAAAATTATAAAATGAGGGGGGTGTTCATCAATTGGAGAGTGACTGAACAAATTGTGGTATCTGATGGTAATGGAATACTATTATTGGGCTGAAAGGAATGAAGAAATGAAGGAATTCCACATGAACTGGAAAGACCTCAAGGAACTGATGCAGAGAAAAAGGAGTAGAACCAGGAGAACATTGTACACAGAGACTGAAACACTGTGGCACAATTGAACCTAATGAACTTCTCTTCTAGCAGCAATGCAATGATATAGGACAATTCAGAATAACTTATGAAAAAGAATGCTATCCACATGCAGAGAAAGAACTGTGGGAACAGAAATGCAGAAGAAAAACATATGATTGATCACATGTTTGGATGGGGATATGATTAGACTTTTAATGTTAAAAGATCACTCTAATGCAAATATGAATAACATGAAAATAGGTTTTGAACAATGTTATAAGTATAACCCTAGGAATTACCTAGCTTCCAGACATTCTATTATCATGGTCATGTCCTGTAAGAAGGAGAGATAGGGAGTTAGTCTTTTCTTATTCCATCTCAAGACTCTGAAATTCTTAATTCCTGAAATTTAAGTGTTCTTCCACTTGTTGGACTGGCTCGGAGATTGGGTGCATTTTTTTCATGTACTCTAAAAGACGATCTTAGCCCTTTTTACCCAAACGTAAGATGCTCCTTTTGTGGTCTCATCAGCTCTCACTTCATGGCTCAAAGACACTACGCTTCTTTAAAATGTATTAAGGAGATATCCAAAAGAAGTTTGCTTTTTATTTACTGATTGAATAGAGATATCGGAGCTTCTATAATTAATCATTGTGAGAATCCACTCTCATGATGTCTAGATCCTAGACTAGACATAGAACTGGAAAAAAGCCTTTGAAATCATGTCTTTTAATGGCTTTGATTCATTGATGAAGAAAATGAAGTTGCAGAAAGATTAAGTGATGTTCTCATAGTCAAGTACATTGTATCTGAGTATGTATTTAAACTCAATGATCTCACTCATAATTGTTATTTTTTGGCAATAATTGCTACACTTACTGTGTAACTAAGGTGGAATTATAATTCCCTATCCTCAAGGAACCTCCAATCTAATGAAGAAAAGTAACAAATATAAAAAGAATCTGAAAAGATGATAAAGGGATTGGGGGAGGAATAATAAGGAAGTGGGAAGGGACATGATAGGAAAATCCTAAGAAAGCTGAAAATAATACAGTGGGCAGAAAATAAGGATAAGACAATACTGAATTTTCTCATTAAATGGAAGCTCTGGAGGCCAGTGGCCTTGCTTTCCAATCAGAAGGTCTTAATCAGAGGAAAAGATTATACTGATGAGATGTACGCAATAAGTCAGATTGCATCTTGGGAGATAATGAAATTTCCCAATGATGCATTTCTTGGTCATGGAAGGCAATATGAAGAGGTTGCAGATGATGTTTGCTGATGGTTTTAGACATATACTGTTTATTATTTTTAGGAACGACCCTTCTATTCCTATGCTTTCTAGTGTTTTTAGTAGGAATGGGTATTGTATTTTATTAAAGGCTTTTCCTGCATCTGTTGAAATAATCATGTGGTTTTTGTTGGATTGCTTGTTGATATGTTCAATTATGTGTATAGTTTTCCTAATATTGAACCATCCTTGCATTCCTGGTATAAATCCTACTTGATCATAGTGAATGACCCTCCTGATCAATTGCTGGAGTCTTTTTGCTAGTATCCTGTTTAAGATTTTTGCATCTATGTTCATTAGGGAGATTGGTCTGTAGTTTTCTTTCTCCATTTTTTGACCTGCCTGGTACCATATTTGTGTCATAGAAGGAATTGGTAGCACTCCCTCTTTGCTTATTCTATCAAATAGTTTGTATAGTATTGGGATTAGCTATTCCTTAAATGTTTGACAGAATTCCCTTGTGAATCCATCTGTCCCTGGGGATTTTTTCTTAGGGAGTTCTTTGATGGTCTGTTGGATTTCTATTTCTGATATGGGATTATTTAGGAATTCTATTTCTTCTTTTGTTAGTCTAGGCAATTTATATATTTGTAAATATTCATCCATATCGCCTGGATTGGCATATTTATTGCCATATAATTGGATAAAGAAATTTTTAATGATTGTCTTAATTTCCTCTTCATTGGATGTAAGGTCCCCCATCTCATCTATGATACTGTTAATTTGCTTTTCTTCTTTCCTTTTTTAAATTAGATTCAGCAGTACTTTGCGTATTTTGTTTGTTTTTTCAAAGTACCAGCTTCTAGTCTTTTTTATTAGTTCAATAGTTCTATCACTTTTGATTTTATTAATTTCTTCCTTAATTTTTAGGATCTCTAATTTGGTTTTCTTCTGGGGGTTTTTAATTTGTTCTCTTTCAAGTTTTTTGATTTGTATATCCAATTCATTGATCTCTGCCCTCCTTAATTTGTTAAATTATGCACTCAGGGATATGAATTTTCTTCTGAGTAGTGCTTTGGCTGAATCACATAAGGTATGAAAGGATGTCTTCCCATTGTCATTGTCTTCAATGAAATTATTAATTATTTCTATGATTTGTTCTCTAACTAACCAATTTTGGAGTATCATATTATTTAATTTCCAATTGATTTTTAATTTGGCTCTCTATGTACCCTTATAAATCATTATTTTTATTGCCTAACGATCTGAAAAGGTTGGATTTATTATTTCTGCTTTTCTGCATTTGTTTGCCATGTTTTTTTATGACCTAGTACATGGTCAATCTTTGTGAATGTGCCATGTGCTGCTGAAAAGAAGGTGTATTCCTTTTTGTCCCTATTTATTTTTCTTCATATATCTATTAACTCTAGTTTTTCTAATATTTCATTCACATCTTTTACCTCTTTCTTATTTATTTTTTGATTTGATATATCTAAATTTGATAGTGGTTGGTTCAGGTCTCTCACTAATATAGTGTTGCCATCTATTTCCTCCTTCAATTCTCTTTGTTTCTCCATTAGAAATTTGGGTGCTAGACCATTTGGTGCATACATGTTGATTAGTGATATTTCCTCATTGTCTATATTCCCTTTCATCAGGCTGTATTTACCTTCCCTATCCCTTTTAATCAGGTCTATTTTTACTTTGGCTCTGTCAGATATCATGATTACAACTCCTGCCTTCTTTCCATCAGTTGAGGACTAATAGATGTTACTTCAACCTTTAATTCTTACCTTGTGAGTATTTACTAGCCTCATGTGTGTTTCTTGAAGACAACATATGATAGGGTTTTGGATTCTAATCCACTGCTATTCATCTACATTTTATGGGTGAATTCATCCAATTCACATTTAAAGTTATGATTGTCACTTGTGACTTCCCTGGCATTTTGATCTCCTCCCCTAATTCTGACCTTTCTTCTTTTGCTATAATCTTTTAAACTGGTGGTTTACTTTAAATCAGTCCCCCTAGTCCCCTCCCTTGATATGTTTCCCTTTCTAGCCCTTCCCTTTTTGTTCCCTTCTTTTAAAAAAAATTTTTTAGGGTCTGTTAATTTCCCTTCCCCCTCTCCTTCCCTCCTTTTTTGTACTCCCTTCCCTTACCCCCCTCAATTTTCCCTTCTCCCTCAACCTGTTGGATAAAATAGAATTCAATATCCCAGTAGATCTAGATTCTCTTCCCTCTCAGATTTTATTTCACTGAGAGTAAGGTTTAAGACTGTACCAATTATCACTCTCTTCCTCTCCTTCTTATAAGAGAATTATTCCCCTCCACTTCCCATGTGTATCTTTGTGTGACAAGTATTATTCTATTTAATTTATTTCTATTTCTTCAAGGATATCTTGATACAATCATCAATTCCCCCCTCCCTTTTTCTTCTCCCCCCCCTTTCTCCATATCATCTTTATGCCCCGATCTTTCCCTGAGTGATTCTTGTAATTACTGTAATAATGCATAAAATTTTTGAGAAATACACATAACATTTCCCCCACATATTAATATATATATATGTATATATATATATGTATATATATATATATAATTTGATCTAAATGTAGACCTTATAGAAGAGAGTTTGAATAAAGGGAAAAAAAATTTCTCCTTTTCCCTTTCTTTCATATTTACCTTTTCATGTTTCTCTTGTTCTTTGTGTTTAGATATCAAACTTTCCATTGAATTCTGGTCTTTTCTTTACAAATACTTGGAAATCTTCTAAGTATATAGTCAGTTTTGATGGATAGCTGATTTTTGGTTGAAGACCCAGCTCTCTTGCTTTTCTGAATATCGTGTTCCAGGCCTTGCGGTCCTTCAGTGTGGAAGTTGCCAGGTCTTGTGTGATCCTGATTGGAGCGCCTTGATATCTGAATTGTTTGTTTCTGGCTTCTTATAGGATTCTCTCCTTAGCTTGAAAGCTTTGGAATTTGGCAATTACATTCCTGGGAGTTGTCTTTTGGGAATTTAGTGGGTGTTCTATGAACTCTTTCAATGTCTATTTTGTCTCCTTGTTCTAGAATCTCAGAGGAGTTTTCTTGGATGATACCTTGTATTATGATGTCAAGATTCCTGTTTATTTCTGGTTTTTCAGGTAGACCAATGATTTTCAGATTTTCTATCCTTCCTTTGTTTTCCTGATCTGTCAACTTGTCACTGAGATATTTTATTTTTTCTTCTAATTTGTTAATTTTTTTACTTTGCTTCATTAATTATTGCTGTTTTGCAAGATCATTGTTTTCCAGTTGGCTAATTCTGGTCTTTAAAGACTGGTTTTCCTATTCAGTTTGGTCTTTCCTGCCTTTTGATGCTTCCAGATGTTTCTCCAATTGGGAGTTCTTGTCACTCAGATTTTTAAATTCTCATTGCTTTATTTCCCATTTTTCCTGCCAGAAGACTTCCATCTTTTTGATAAACTCCAATTTAAATTCTTCAAGAGCTTGTAGACAATTTCCATTTCTTTTGGAAGGTTTTGTAGCATTTATTTGGGTTTCCTCTTCAGCTATTTCCTCTGTATTCTGTATTTTTCCTCCATAAAAACTATCCAAAGTCAGCCCCTTCTTCTTGCTTTTCTTGGTGTTTGGAAGTTGTTCCTGGGCACTGTTTGCCATCTCTATGGTTTTTCCTTCCCTTTCCAGTCAGGAATCTGAGTGAGGAGGGCTAGCTCTCTATTTATGGATCTAATGCTCAAGGCTTTTTGCCTCTCAATTCTCTGCAGCTGGGTTATCTTCCCAGGGGAGTCCAAGGTCTACCCTCCCCTGCCTGCTGGTGTTTTGGGTGTTACTGTTCTCAGGGGTGAGCCCTTGGTGGTCTTAGTTAACTCCCAAGACCTATAGGTGTCCCTTGCTCAATTCAGGGGTACACTTCACAGACTTGTTGATTATGGTGTGCTGGTTCTGAGCGCCCGAGGTCTGAACTCCCCTTGCCTGCCTGACAGAGTTTCGCGTGTTACTGCTCTCAGGGGTAAGTCCTTGGTGATCTTAGTAGCTCCCCAGACCTGGAGCTGCTCATTGCTCACTCCTGGTGAGCCCTCTCCTTTACTTGTTGGTTCTGACGCACACTGACTTTAACTCTGGTTCTGTTGGTGTGGTGGGGTAGGGTAGGACCACTCAGGTTTGGGTGGTAGCTTTTTCATTCCCTTATAGTGTGGAAATGCCCATATCCCACATACCTTCAGTTCTGCTCCCTGCTGTAGATTCCCTCCATTCTTATGAGGATGGTTTTTGGGGGGTCTGTTGAGGTCGTCTGTATAGTTGGGTCTGAGGAAGGGAAGTGAACCGTGACTAATCTGCTGCCATGATTACCTGGAAGTCTCTAGTCATTTTTCAATCATATCTGAACCATTGTGACCACATTTGGGGTTTTCTTGGCAAAGATACTGAAGTGGATTGTCAATTCCATCTCCAGGTAATTTTACAGATGATGAAACTGAGGCAAACAGGGTTAAATGATTTGCCCAATATTACATAGCTAATAAATGTCTGGGACTATAATCAGTCAGGACTTTCCACTGTGCCATTTAGCTGCCCCTAAGAAAGAAAGAATAATAATAATTAAAATAGAAAGCTACTATGGTAAATGGGGTTAGTATCTTCATTGTTCCTTTTTCCTCTTGGCTCTCCAGCATGAGTGAAAAGATACATGATGATGCTTGTCCCTGGCATGGATTTGATATTTACCCTGGGGGTGTACATGGGGTTTCAGGTAAGGAATTCCTAGTTATACTTTTGTTATTGCTCTCTATGGTTCCAATTCTTCACATCACTGCCTGCCACTTTTTTTAGTTCAGTGATTATCTCTGTATTGATTGCTTGATACCAGCATGATCTATTGCTTGCTATTACTTTCTAGAATTTAAGTAGACTACTGGAAAACAACAATCATAAGATTATTGGATTTATAGCTGGGTTAAATCTTAGAAATTGTGACTCAACTCTCATTTTACAAAGGAAAACCTTAAGAGGTTAAATGACTAGATACAGGTCCTATGGGCAGTAACAAAAGTAGGATTTAAGTCCCGTTTTCCAGTTCCCTTTCTATATATTTTCAGAGTTCATCTCTTTTGCAATACATTCTAGAATTTTGGCAGTATTTGGAGTTATCAGTATGCAGTTAGAAGAACTGCTTTAAATTTTACTGTATTATAATTAATTGATATTTAGATGAGGCTTTAAGCTTTGTGACATATTTTCCATATATTTCCCCATTTTATATAGAGGTTTTCACTAAATGATCTCTAAAGATATTTTCATCTTTTAATCAATTGTCTAATGATACTTCAAATCTGGATATTTAATGGTATATAATATTTACACCATCTCCTGCAAATATTGGTATTTTCTAAAGATTATTAACATAGGTGCCACAATAATATTTGCTATTGCTTCAATACCTTGGGAATGAATTTTTCTAATTGTGATGGTTTAAACTCATTGAAGATTGTTGCTAGATATTTTATTACTAATTCTACACTTATCTTTAATATTTTCAAAGGGACAAATTGTGCTGTTTTCAGCATTTCAGCAACAAGCACAGACTTTACATATAGGAAGTGCTTAGGAAATGTTTGTTAAATTAAATTGAATTATTGGTGAATTCAGGAAGAACATTGAGGATTTTTATGAGTTAGAATTTTATTTAAACTAGTATAGAGTGGTAGTTGGATAATAGATTGTTGAAATTGGAATGTGTAAATCGAAATGATATTCTTTAAGCACCTTAAACTCCTCCTGTCCAATGTGGAATTAATTTCCCTATCTCTAAAACTTAAGTATCTTCCAAATTTCCCCATTTCTTTTTAATTCATTCTGAATCAATCTAATTGTTCTATCCTTTGGCACACATCTAGAAAGATTAGTATGTAGCATAAAACGTTTTATTTTTTCAAACACACTGAAATCTAGATACATTTTATCTCACTTATGAACTTTATTATCCCCTCAAATAAAGGATATAAAGTCAGTATGGCTTGAACTGTGTTTGACAGCTCTGATTCTTTGTGACTCCTAAAATTTCTTCTAAATATTTGTGAACCAACTTTTAAATTATGAAGAATTAATGAAATTGACAACAAAGCTAAACTCATTGATTTATAATTTCTATAATTCATTCTAATTTATTTTCTCAAAAATCAAGATTCTTGAACTTCTTTTCTGTGATTCCTCTCCATAAGGCTCCAGCACCTCAATATTCATATTCACTGATTCTTTCCTTACCAAAGAATGTAATTTGTGAGCTAGGTAAATGAAATTCATCAACAATTTCTAAGTATGTTTTTATTCCTCTCCTTATTATCTTAGTTATTAATCCCCTATTAGTCATGATGGTTCTGTCTTTTCCTGTGAAAAGGTCTTTCTCTAAACAGAAAAGACAGGTTCAAATTTTTTCAATGAGTGTCTCTACTCTTTTTTAAGCTATTATCAGATATTATCAACCAATATGGTAATCCAATTCCACTTTTATCTTATTTTCCATCTCCTTTATTTCTTTGAAATATTAAAAGCAATTTCCTTTTTCTAATCCTTACATCTAATTTTCAGCTAGAACTTATTTAAAATTTTAGCATTTTTGATACTATGCTTTCAAGAAAATGCATGCTTTTGTATTCATCCTCTGTTGCTTATTCTTTGCAGGAAACTTTTATGCCTCTCTTTAAATACCCAATTGGTTGGTGAGTTCTTTGTACATCAATATCAATCTATTCACAAACCTATTTTTCTCTCTGACTAGGCGTATATATTTTTATGTTTTCAGAATTTCAATCCTGAGTTTCACATCCTTCTTTAACTAATTCTACATGAAAAAAATTGAGTTCATGAAATCCTACTTTCCCTTTCCCTGAAGACTTTGAAGTGTAGTCTCCTAAAATCTAGGCTGAATATTTATCTGTGTGTGGCTTCTTTCTTCTGCATCATAAATTCTGGTAGAGAATATTCACTCATTTAAACTCCCAGATTTTGATAATTTTTATCAAGGAATTATTTCCTCTGTGCTATTCAAAATCAAATCCAGGTACTCTTTTCAGTTATTGGTCCCTCTTCTTTTTGATTGGTTAAATCATTATTATTACTATTGTGCTTTTACATGTGTTAATGATAAATTAAGAACTAACATTTTAATATAATAATAATAGTTTAAGAGGAAGGAGATATGTGTCAGTCATGGAAGATAAAAAACAATGAAAAAATCCCTACTGTTAAGGAACTTATAATATATTGGTGGTAAGTAAATATATTACCAAGTAGATAAAAACAAATTTTTGCAGGAAATCATTAACTAAGGGGAATGGGATCAGTAAGACAAGATGAATTATTATTTATTCTACTTGTGACAGAAAAAGAATTATGGTCAGTTTTGTACAAAGAAGCAAATATTTAGGTACTTACTTTTTAAAGAACATCATTCTTGGGTCTGAGAATTTAAAAAAATACAAATAAAATCATCCCTGTTCTAAATTATTTTCATTTAAAGAAAGGAGATTGATAGAATGCAACATGTGAACAGATGAGAAAAATTTTAAGTATATTAATAATTATGCAAAATATGTTTGTGGGGAAAAGAAGACATTTCAAACATGGAATTTAAGTGCAGGAATTAATAAACATTGTGTATGAAGTAGCACATAAATAGTGCTTTGAAGGAAGACACGGATTCTAAGTGACAAAAAAGATGAAAGAGTGCTCTCCAGACATAGCAAACTAATAATGCCAAAATGTGAAAGAAGGGTATAGAATGTAGTGCAAGATAAACAACTTTCACTTTAATTTGAATAGAATAGACAATGTACAAACGAGATTAATTTAAAATATGACTTATTTGTGGGTGGAAATCATATGGTGAAGGATTTTAAATGGTAGTCTGAGTATTTTGTCATTTGAACTAGAGGCAATCAAAAGATTTTTTTTTTCAATAAGGTACAGTCAGATTGGTCTTTTAGGAATACTCAGTTACTATTATGTGGAAGATCGACTGAACAGAAGAAAGGCTGGAAACATACTCTTTTCTCTCTAGATTATCAAGACACCATTCCTTTCCTTGTCAGATTACTATTTCTCAATCTCCTTTGTTAGTTTTTTTTCTACAGAGAATACTCACTAAGAGTAGGTTACCCAACCAAAAACAAAACAAAACAAACAACCAGCATATAAAGGAAAAATTGAGAGAAGAGTAGAATTAAGTGATATTTTTTGCTTATTTATTTTAAGGATGTAGGAGACATGTCATATGTGTAGGTTTTTAGTGAAGAAGCCATTGGATAAGGAGAAACTGAAGGTGAGAGAGAGTGAACTGGTCACGTTTGTATACTGGGGGAGATAGGAAGAAAAAATTAATGAAAACAAGTGTGATGGTTTATATTAGCAAGAAAAGGAACCATTTTCTGCCACAGACTGAAACAAAGAAGAATGGAATAGATAAAGATTTTGATACACAGAGTATCAGATGGGCCCATCATAATAGATGGGTTTCTTTTTCGAGTCCCTGTTGCCAAGTTCCTAGTGGTATTCCTTTCCAAAGCACTCTAAATGTTAGAATTAAAAAAAAAAAACAAAAAACTCTGATAGTTTTGGAATTTTAATTGCTGTATTCCAGATCTAGGAATCTAGATGCTAAAGTGTCCATTTATACAACTAAAATAATGCCCTTGGGCTAGTAGTAAAATTATTTTCTATTTTATAGGGCTTTGTAGAGCTCACTCTTTCTATAGGCATTGTCTTAATGAACTCAAGGTCACTTCCACATTTCAATGAGATGGTAACAGTAAACTTAATCAGAAATACATAATTGCCTGTATTTGTTCATTGTTCTTTCTTGCTAAAGATGTAAGCCAAATGGAAATGTCACTGTTTGAATTTTGAGGGACTCAAAGAAGTAAACTCCTAACTAAAGTGAATGGATATCTTTTTGTTTGTTGTTGTTGGTTTTTGCTGTTGTTGTTGTTTCTTTGTTTCTTTGTTTTTGCTCCTGGAAAACAAGACATTTAGCACAATGATTTCCTAAGAAAATCCATACTAGAAGTTGTTCATTATTAATTAGTTGTTGAGAAGAGAGATTACTCATCAGGAGGAAGTGAGAAAATGTTTACTGCAGGGATGGTGAACCTATGATACATGTGCCCTTTCTGTGGGCATGCCTGCAGTCATCCACCAGAGTTTGTTACTAGAAAGCCAGAGGGACTCGGGATGGAGCTATTTCCCCTCCCCTTCTTCACCTGCTCTGAGGACATTCCTCATATCACCCACCCCTCTGCCCAGCAGCCCAATGGGAGAGCTTCCTCCCTCCCCTGTCTGGGGTAAGGTGCTTGGGGTAGGAGTGTCACATGCTTTGTAAGGGTTTGGCACAGATGTCAGCATGTTGAGTCTGTGGCAAAGGTGATATTCATGATAGGTTTGGAGAGGAGCTATGTTTGTGGGGTGAATAACTCACATAGTAGAAAATAGTTGGGGAGGAGCAGAGCACAGCACAGCACATGGGCCACTCTCCTCCCCCTCTCCACCTGTACCTTTTATCACCCACAACCCCTGCCCAGCATCCCTGTAGGAGTATTTTTTCCCTTCCCTGTTTGAGGTAAAAGGGTGGGCTAGAAGATGGGGGAGGGTGGGGCCTATCATTTGGTCTCTTGGGGGGGGTCAAGCACAGAACTCCATCTGGGAGGGTGGAATGGGGGTGTGACTTAGTACTACATTTCCAAAAGTTTCACCATCACTGGTTTAGTTGAAAACATAGTGATCATAGTGTTACATAAATTGCTGACTTATTTCTGCAAATTTATGACATGCATTTTTTAGTTTTCAAATATGAAAGTATAGTAATGGACAACTTTTTAAAGTAATAATTCCATAGATTAACTTTACATTATTCAAGGAAACAAAATGCAAGTTAGCTAATTCAAAACATCACCTTTGGTCACATTAGGCCTTACTTTGAATGAACCATTAAAAAATATTGTTGCATAGTCTAGTTTCAAAATATATGTGACTTTATTAAAGAATTTCAAACCCAGTTCATTTGGCTACATTGTTAATAGATACATATGACAATATGTTCAGTTCTTCAATGTTGATTAATGAAGTGAACAGAATAACTGGTTTGTTACATAAAATATTATGTTTATTATTTCTTACGAATGAAGGAATAACTTAAAAGAGCTTTATAAACAGAATTATTTGCTATAATTATAATAATAGCTAGATTTTACATAAAGCATTTAATAATTTTCAAAGAATTTCATAGATGTAATCTTTATTTATCCTCACAAGTATCCTGGGAGGTGGGTACTATGACACTGAGAAGTATGAAGAAACTGATGAAAGCCTGCTAAGTGTCATACTATAAGAGTCTGAGGACAGATTTGAATCTAGTTTTTCCTCACTCCAAGTCTAGAATTCTATCCATGACACCATATTACTATACTATGCATATACACTGAGAAAATTCTATTCACTAATGTAAAATTCTTGATAATACCTCTTGCAAAAGGGATTTTATGTTGAAGGGTATTTTTCAGTGTAGACATTGTTGGGACTGGCTGCCAACAGTCTGAATTTACAAGATAATTGTTAAATCACTTTAGTTTTGGAGAAATAGAAGTAATGATCTCAACTCCTAATTTAGAATCAATATTTTGCCTAAAATAACAAATACACATTTAAATTAATACTAATATAACTGATATTTTCATTGTGACACAGTGATAGAAAAATGTAACACAATGACAGAAAACTAATCTCTAAATTGGGTAGTTTCAAGTTCTATCACATAAATACTGTATCATCTTGGCCAAGTCACTTAAACTTTTAAAAGTCTAGGAAAATGTATTAGGCTATGAAGTTCAGAAGTATGGACCTTTATTGGTAGAAGTTTCCTTAATTGGGAGTTCCTTATATATATGGTCCAGTCCCAATTGTAAGAGTAATAATACAGAGGTATGGTTGGATAGATAGGGAGCTGGCTTTGATGTCAAGAATATCTGTGTTCCAGTATTCCTCCCCATAACCTGTCTCTAATGCCCACATATTGTTTTTATAGCTCTGAGAAAGTCACTCAAACAAGGCTCTGTCCAGCTATCTATGACAATAAGCTCTAGAATAATTAATGATTTGCATTAGAGGAGAGAACTTCCTCAATGAGAGTGATCTACACTGATGTTATCATAGGTGTACACATTTCCTTTTAAAATAATAAAAATCAGGGGTATCAAGTTGTAGTATAGAGGGCTAACTTTGTACTTAAGAAGTCCTTCATTCAGCATCTACTCTTGCCACACATTAACTCTGATTATAGATATCTTTTTATTCCTTATACTCTCCTATGTATTCTTCAATCTATGGATACTAGTTTCCTTGCTATTCCATGAAAAAGGGATTTCATTTCTCTCTCACTTTTGAACATGTTCTTTGCTTATCTTCCATTCCTGGAATGCACTTCCTCCTCACCTGCCTCCTGGCTTTCTTTAACTTTCACTTAAAATCACACCTTCTACAGGGCACCTTTCCCAGTCCTTATTATAGTGTCTTCCTTCTATTAATTATTTCCTCCTTATCTTGTATATGGCTTGTCTATAAATATATTATTACAGGTTATTTCCCTATTAGGTTTTCAGCTTCTCAAGATCAGGAAACTTTTGCCTTTATTTGTTTTTTCCTTAAACATTATTTTATTTGGTCATTTTCAAACATTATGTCTTGGATACAAAAGTCATTTTCTTTTCCTCCCTCCCCTCCTCCCACTCCTCCCATAGCCAACACGTGATTCCACTGGGTATCACATGTGTCCTTGATCCGAACCCATTTCCATGTTGTTGGTATTTGTACTGGGATGTTCATTTAGAGTCTACATCCCCAATCATATCCTCTCAGCCCCTGTAGTCAAGCAGTTGCCTTTCCTTGGTGTTTTTACTCCCACAGTTTGTCCTCTGCTTGTGGATAGTGTTTTTTCTCATAGATCCCTGCAGATTGTTCAGAGACATTGCATTGACACTAATAGCGAAGTCCATTACCTTCAATTGTACCACAGTGTATCAGTCTCTGTGTACAATGTTCTCCTGGTTCTACTCCTTTTGCTCTGCATCACTTCCTGGAGGTTGTTCCAGACTCCATGGAATTCCTCCACTTTATTATTCCTTTGAGCACAATAGTATTCCATCACCAACATATACCACAATTTGTTCAGCCACTCCCCAATTGAAGGAAATCCCCTCATTTTCCAGTTTTTCCCACCACAAAGAGTCCAGCTATGAATATTCTTGTACATGTCTTTTTCCTTATTATCTCTTTGGGGTACAAACGCAGCAGTGCTATGGCTGGATCAAGGGGCAGACAGTCTTTTATTGCCCTTTGGGCATAGTTCCAAATTGCCCTCCAGAATGGTTGGATCAATTCAGAACTCCCCCAGCAATGCATTCATGTCCCCAGTTTGCCACATCCCCTCCAGCATTCATTACTTTCCTTTGCTGTCATTTTAGCCAATCTGCTAGGTGTGAGGTGATACCTTGGTGTGTT
Organism: Monodelphis domestica; assembly: GCF_027887165.1. Lineage (NCBI taxonomy): Eukaryota > Metazoa > Chordata > Mammalia > Didelphimorphia > Didelphidae > Monodelphis > Monodelphis domestica. The sequence continues at coordinate 471,931,734 of NC_077228.1, forward strand.
TTGATTTGCATCTCTCTGATTATAAGAGATTTAGAGCACTTTTTCATGTGCTTATTAATAGTTTTGATTTCTTTGGTTGAAAACTGCCCGTTCATGTCCCTTGCCCATTTATCAATTGGAGAATGGCTTGATTTTTTGTACAATTAGTTTAGCTCTTTATAAATTTGAGTAACTAGACCTTTGTCAGAGGTTTTTGTAATGAAGATTGTTTTCCAGTTTGTTATTTCCCCTCTGATTTTGGTTACATTGGTTTTGTTTGTACAAAAACTTTTTAATTTGATGTAGTCAAAATTGTTTATTTTACATTTTGTGACTCTTTCTATGTCTTGCTTGGTTTTAAAATCTTTCCTTTCCCAAAGGTCTGACATTTATACTATTCTGTGTTCACCTAATTTACATATAGTTTCCTTCTTTATGTTCAAGTCGTTCACCCATTCTGAGTTTATCTTGGTGTAGAGTGTGAGGTGTTGATCCAAACCTAATCCCTCTCACACTGTCTCCCAGTTTTCCCAGTAGTTTTTGTCAAAGAGTGGATTTTTATCCCAAAAGTTGGGGTAACTTTTGCCTTTCTTGTATCCTGAGTGCTCAGCACAGTGTTTGTCACATTGTAGGTGTTTAACAAATACTTATGATCTGTGGCCCAGACAACTCCATACAATTCCAGAACTGCCCATCTCTCTTGATGAAAAGCTTTTTCTATCTTTATTATTTCTACACACAGATGAAATCAAAGGCCTGAATTAAATAAAGGGACTATTATTAATATTAAGGAAAATATTCCAATCGGTTACACTGTAAAATTCAAAAGTTGTTATATGCTAAATGAATCAACTACATTTTTTTCCATAAGATTTTTAAGTATAGGAAAAAAACAACCTCTTTTATCTCTTTTTCCTCATTTCAATGTAAAAGCTATCACATACTTCATGACTCTTTGGCTCTTTCTACTTGAATTTTCCTGCCACTGGACCTTATAATCAAATCTATTTTTCCCTGCCTCCTTTAGTCTTCTTCATCACAATTCTTTGACATATGACCTGCTCATCATTATGTTACTAGCTTCAACTGTCTGTAAAATGCATTATACTGTAATCTAGTATAGTGTGCAAATAGATTCCCCAATAAATTTATTATCATGTTAGTGCCAATAAAGAATCATCTTGAAATAATCTTTAATAGCTTTTTTTAATATTGTGTCCCTTACCCTATATTCAAAATCCTTTCAAGTATAAATACTTATATAAGGTTGTCTTAGGGAATTCTTTGTTTATTAAGTGCATAATAATACACTAATTTTCCTAGTCTTCATCATTCCCTAATACAGAGAAGCAGGGAATAATGGAATTAGCTTGGAAACCTCTGGTAGAGTAGGATTTATTCCTTTTTGGAGGGATAGCCCATTTCCTTTAAAAAAGGATTGGGAAGTGTGACAAGGAAATCACTTTAAAAGACTGATATATATAAATTTAAGGTCACCAAGGAATTCAGCTATGTAATTCCTAAATGAAAACTCAAATCAGCCGTCAGCCTTTTATAGAGTTTAATTACAAACAGGAGGAAGAAAGGAATTAGAGACAGAGAGAGAGAGAGAGAGAGCGAAAGGGGAGAGAAGGGAATAGGGCTTAAATACCCCCTCTGTTTAGGCTGGGCCAAAAGGCCCAAGCCCTTAGATAGCTGGGGCAAAGAAAGGAGATCAGTCCCTATTACTCACGTGACCAAAATGGAGAAACAGTCTCAAAGGCCCCCACCTTCAGCTTCCTTCAGAGCAAGCTTCTCAGAGCACACTCCAACCACTCAGACAAACTCCTCAACTACCACCCTGAGTCTTCAGACCCCTCTATCTTTAAGGAAACCATCCAAGTTCCCTCCCCTCAGTTCTCACATCTACCAATCACTGTCTATCAATTTCCCTGTGCCAATGGAGGCTCTAGCTTAACCCAGGACCGCCCAGAGGTCTCTGGCTTTGCACATGTCTGTTGAAGGTCATATTTTCAAATAATTAAATCTTTGATCCTTTGCTACAGCCCTTCCTAAATCCTGTTAACCTGAGTAGGGTAGAGATTGGAATAATTAAATTTTGATCTATGCTGCAGCCCTTCCTCAATCCTGTTAGGACTGAATAGGGTGGAGATTGATTCCAAGTATCTCCATTGTATCAATTCTAAAATCAATCATGACTCAAAGAAGTTCCTGTTCTATGCTTAAGCATAGGTCAAAGTCCTTTCCATTGTTCAGCAAAAGGTTTCTGTCCTAAAGTAATCTTAAGAAGGGAGGAGGAGGAACCTCCCATGCCAATGGGGTTCACATTCCAATAGACTATCAGTAAGAAATTTTCCAAGTATGAAATTTCCCAATGGTGAAATTTCCAACATTTATAAGTCTAAGGAATTTTAAGGTTTACAGAAGATAAGCATAGAAGAGTGAGGAATGGGTCACTTTGAGTAGACCATCAATGTTTATCACATTGTTTTGAAAGTAGCAAAAAAGAAAACTGTCAAGGAAACTGGTGTTTCATCTTGTAAGAAGATACTACTTGGGTATTATTTGACTGTAAGTTCAATATAAGACTACTGTGTGACACAACTTGTTGAAAATTTATGCTGCATTCAAAGAAGAGGGACAAATATACAGACTTAGAAAGATGAATGTACCACTGTATTATTTCCTGATCAGATTACAGATGAAATATTCTGTTTTGATTTGGGGTGAAGCAGTACATGTTATAAGGGAGCATTGAAAGGTTGAAGGCCATTCAAAAGAGAGTGACTAGGATGTTGAGACCTCAAGAGAATGCAACATGTAAACTTATGAAAAACTTTGAGGGAGGAGTTTCTTAAATTGGGAAATTAACTTTTAAGGGACTTGATAATTGTTTTCAAGTGTCTAACAAGGGATCCTTTGTGCCTCGGAGATATTGAGATTCATTTCTATTGATTTTTACACTGAGAGAACCCAAAATAAAAATCAGGTAATAGAGATATATAAAAATAGATAAAGTCAATACTGAGAAAACACTGAAGTATGTATCTCAAAATACTCATATGGGGCCAAGGGAATATTCTTCAATGGGAGACAGATATAAGATTTCAATCTATTACTCATCCTAAACTCTGCATGAGAAAATCTAAATAAGAAAAATAGATAATAAGGAGATATGATAAATTGTGATCTTCATTTGGAGGATTATTCACATCTGTGATCCATTAAATATTAGATTAAAAGATGCAAAGAGGACCAAAGTCCAAAACAATACAAAAATGTAGTGTGGGTTCAAGAAAACTCAACTCCTCAGTTGGAGAAATTGACTTCAAATTTCATATAAATCTGCTCAGATCTAATTTTTTCCTTCTTTGACTTATGATATCTGTGACCTTGGTCACTTAACCTTCTTGGGCTTCCATTTCCTTATCTATAAAATAAGGAAATGTTGGACTAAATGGCCTTTGAATTCCTTTCATATTTTAGATGTTTGGGGGCAAAGTCAAGAGGGAAGCTTAGAAGTAGTAGAAGCCAATATCTTCTGTGATTATTCTTCCATACCATTAAAAAGGCTTCAAAAAAGACAGAAATCCAAACCCAACAACAAGGCAGAGCTACAGGATTCTCCTTCTCCATACAACTTGAATGGTACACACAGAAAGTTGAATTCTAGGATATAAGGGAAAGATACAACACTGCTCCCCAACCTATTGTTCTGAGACCTGAGGAAGAACTCAGGCTGACTGGGGATTCCATGGCAAAGGCTGTGACCCAGACAGAATACCTTGATACCACTACAGGAATCTCAGGGGACTGAACATGCCTGACAGAGAGGAGCAGAGGGGAGGGCCAGGTTAAGTACCTTCAGCCTCCACATTTTCATCTTCAGCCTCAGTGGCAGTGGGAGAAGACTTGGCCTCCATGCAGATTAATTCAGGAGAATCAATTCAACAGGTGTAATACAGTACAAAACAGCAGAGCAAAGAAGAAGCCCCTTCAAGGCAGAAAAGCTCAAACTCACAGATCCAGCAACCAAATAGTGGAGCAAGAGTACAGCGCACAAGAAGGGGGAAAGAAGAAAGTTATATGAGTAAACAACAGAAGAGAAAGGACACCATGATTGAAAGCTTCTATTTGGATTAAGAAGAAAGAAAAGATGAAACAGAAGAGGACCAAGGAACACCAAGCAAAACCTCAGCAAATTGGACTCAGGCTCTAAAAGAGCTCAGATTTTAGATGTTTCTGGTTCAATGATGTTAATGGTAATATGATAAATACAGTATCTGAAACACCAGAGAAACTGATTCTGATAGTAATTATCTCCATGGAAGAAAGGAAGGAATGAAGGAAGGAAGGAAAAAAGGAAGGAAGGAAGAAAACAAGAAGGAAGGAAGGAGTTACTTATTAAGAATCTTTTATGTGTCACACATTGCACTGAACACATTATATTTTAAAAGTAATCTTTATTACATTTCATTTGATACTTGCAATAACTCTGGAAGGTAGATGCAATATTATCCCCACTTACATTGAGGAAACTGAAGTAATAAAAATTTGTGACTTTTCCAAAGACACACATTAAATAAATTTAAAGCCAGATTTGAATTCAAATCTTCCTGTCACCAGAACGAATGGTCTATTGAGTGCATCACCTATATGCTTCAATTTCTTCATGGAAGAAAGAATTAACTTTCCGGCTTCTGAGTTCACTTTCAGCTTTAGGAATGGGAATCCATTGCCTATAGACAGAGATGCAATAAGAATGCAGGAATCAAAATTGATATGTATAAACACAGCAGAACACTAGCACACTACCTTGGAATCCTTTAAGATAGTTGATACACAGTTTGATCAAAGATTTCATGCCTTTTTAATAGATTAGGACAAAGTTACAGAAATGATAGCTAGAAAATTATTGTTTGACATATTGAATCCTACTCTACCAGACACTATTTCTTGATTAAAAGCTCATAATGTACTGTTAGAAGCACTGAAGTGTGTCATCACATTTGGCAAGGGAATTGCTAGTAAGCCTCAAGATGTTCTAGTAGGTATGCTTAGTTCCAAAACCAAAGGAATGGAGTAGGGGTATTACCATAGCAAAAAGAAATATAAAAAGGAGAAAGTAGTAAGAGGAAGACAAAAGTTGAGGTTTATAAAAGTTAAAGACAACAAAGTAAACTTGGGTTATTTTCAAGGTTAACATAATAGAACCCATTTCTTTGAGACATTATAATAACCAAGGAAATAGAGACTTAAAAGAAGTTTGATAGTATTGTAGCTAAAGTTGCCCCAAAGTCATTTCTTAATTCTAGCATTAATATATTTTATCTTAATATTAAAAATATTTAAGTGCATTAAAACCCCACTGTGATTTGGATTATTTAGAAGACTAGCTATTTATGTCAGTGTCCCTAAAATAAAAGAATTAAAAATCTCAAAAGTGATTTGGTGTAATGTTGCATTTTTGTAGTTAGTGAACAACATTGGGGAAAGGCTGTGTTCTCATGCTTATTTCCTTCTTTGATTCCATTTTCTTCATCAAGGATTATCTTCAGAATGGAAAGGATTGCGTAAAGAGAATGAAAATAAATCTGAGACAGAGAGAAGTAGAAAGAGTCACTCAGATTCAAAGCCTCATGGTCATCTTTGACTCCTCAATCCTCTCTCTTGATCACCATAACCACTCATTATGTCCTATTATTTTCATCTCCACAATATCTCTACATTACCCCTTTTTCTTTCTGTTATCACCAGTATAATTAGGTTGCACATTGACTTTCTGAGAATCATTGTGATATGTCCTAACATAAATTCTTTTCCTCTATAATCATTTTTTGCAAAACATGTAAATCTTATTAGATTGGTCTCCTATTCAAAGAATCTAACTGACCTTATATTCTTGTAGGGTAAAAAAAAATGGGTCAAAATTACCCCCAACAAATCACACCCTTTTAAGTCTGCCCTTCAAGGACACCATCTCTAAACTGTATTTTGAGGAAACTAGTTGGCACATTAAATAATGCTAAATTTGGCTTAGAGAATCTGACTTCAAATTTGGACTTAGACACTAACTAGCTCTGTGAGCTTGGACAAATCACTTAACCTCTGTCTATCTCTGCTTTTACATATATGTAATAAAGGTCATTTACCTTCTAGGGTTGTTGTGATGACAAAAAGATAATTTTGTGTAGTGCTTTTGTTATTGTTACTTAGTCATTTTCAGTTTTGCCTCACTCTTTGTGACCCCTTTTGGGATATTCATTACTCCAGGCTTGGTACTCTTATCAATTGTATCACCTAGCAAGTTTGCTTTGCAAATTTTAAAACACTATATGCATGATCCTATTGTTATTCTTTTTACAGCCATACTTTTCCATGAATCTATACTATAACTTTTCCATGAATCCTATTTTTAGTGTTACTCAACTTCCAGATATTCTTTATCATACCTCGATTTCTCTTATATCAATGCATTGAGTTGATTATCTAATTGTTGCAACTACTTCACAAGAATATTTTAAGCCTCAAATGAGAACACACGTATAAAATGCTGTACCTACGTTAAAGTACTCTATAGATATTTACTATTTTAAAAGATATGATGGCATTCACTTTTGAATGGGGAGGCACTATCTCTCAAATAAGAAAAATTAATGGAGAAATTTAACCAAAAAGTAAAATGTTGGAATTAGCTAGTTGTCGAGGAACACTTAAATGGGAACTGATATATATATAAGAAATAAGATCAACCAAATGTTATGTAAGGGAAATGCCACTTAGACTCAGAACATCTGACTTAAAAACCTGGTCTTTTTCTGAAAAAGCAAGAAGAAATTCAACAAATTACTTTCCCTTTTTAGGTTCCCAGTGTTTTCATCTATAAAAAAGGAGAACTCCAGGACAGTTATCAGAAACCAAGCAGAAAGGGCCAAAGCAGGAGAGCAAAGATGGCAGTATTACCAGCAGAGACCACCTCTCAACAATGAGACAGATAGCTCAGCTCTAAAATGAGGAAGACCAGAAAAAAAGGGAGTGATAAAGAGATGGAAAGAGAGATAGAAACAGAAAGAGAGGGAGAGAGAGAAAGAAACAAAGAGCAAGACACAGAGACAGAAGCAGAGACAGAGACAGAGAAAGTCACTTGTCCTTAAAATTGGAGGCATCACAGTTAACAGATATTACTTGTATGTATCCAAAAAATTCTTCTACCAAATACTGTTTCTAAATTTTGCTTGAAAATCCCAAATAGAGAAGTCCTTTCCCTCTTTAGCCCATTCTACTTTTGAATTACTCTATTCTTTCACAATTTTTCCCCACTTAAACCTTACACTTGCTTTTTGTCATTTTTTGTCAAGCTATATATAGTTAGTTCTCTCTGGGTCCAATATTCATCATAATCCTAAATTAACTTCAATGATATGGCCAAGTTTTTATCTATCTCCTTATCAAGGACTTGAATAAAATTTGATTATGAATAACAACAAAATCAATAAACATGATACTAATTTTCAGTTAAATATCACAACTTATTAGAGATTTTATTTTAAAAAATTTAACATTTACTTGCAAGACTAGGGTCAGTACCTAGGCATTAAATGTTGGTCAGACAGAAACTGGACCTATGATTACATTGGTATAGAGAACTTTCAAAGAAGGAGTTTCCTTTTATCATCACAAGTTTCTTTGGTTCTTATGGTTATAAAGAGTTGCCCAGAACACTAAGAGTTCAAATGATGTGCCCAGGGGTGGCATAATCAGAATATGTTGGAGATGGGACTCAAAACCTTATCTTCCTAATTTTTTCTCCAGAGTGAAAGTTGGGATACAAGAAAGAAAAGGGAAGGAAGTAAGGAAGGACTAAGGGAGGAGACAGAGGAATGAGGAGGGAGGGATGGAGTGCAGAGGGAGGAAAGGTGGAAGGAAGATTGACTGACTGACTGATTGACCAAGACACTGCATGGGAGAATATCAGGTCAAGGCATGAGGCAGAGTATTAAGTAAGGAAGATCAGGAAAACAAAATCAATTTTTTTGGCTAGGAGTCAGGGTCAGGGAAGATAGATGCAGAAAGAATTGATGGGTAGTAATTAGATGCATATTGCAAAGTGAGAGAATTTTTAAATTCATCTGCCTAATTCCAAAAGTATCTAATCCTCCAATGCTCTGTTGGGAAATGACATTTACATTATACATTGTAAACTGCTATTAAGTTCCACAAACTTGTTTGCTTCAAATTCCAGAAATTAAGTTGACTAGATTTTTCACTTTGAAATTCATGTTTTAGATGTCCCTTCTAAGAAGAGACAAGTTGAAAGTATGCTTTACTGAATTCAATTAGAGGTTAATGGAGAATATTGTGCCCTTAGCCTCTAATCACCTTCAAGTTTTTGAAGATTTGTGTTTTGATATCCACAGAACCACAGCTAAAAACCATGGATTAGAGAGTCCTGCCTCCATGGGAATAAAGAGGTAAAGTTCAGATTTTGTTTTTCATTTTTTGGGAAATAAAATACATTCACAGGATTATGAGATTTTGAATTAAAGGAACCTTAGAGATTTTCTGTACTACTGATTCTTAGTCATTTTTGAGTCATAGACATGTTAGGCAATCCCTATAGATTCCTTTTCAGAATATGTATTGTGTACAATTATACCTGAAGGAAATGCTAAATTTCACTACAAAATTAATAAAAATAAAGATGTATTATTTTCCCATTCAAGTACACAGAATCCAAAAATTCTCTCTTGCATGGATAAGAACCTCTTATCTAGCCCATCCCTTATTTTACATTAAACACTATTTTTTAATAGAAGGGGCAATTTTAATCCTGAAAGTAGTCAAATATATTCTTAACATCTGCCTCTATCTCTTTTCTATCACTCTCTTGGATTCTACTCCAAGCTAACTATTTTTTTATTAAAGTTCCTAAATGGGAAAATCACACACACACACACTCACAAACATATACACATTCATATTTATATCTATATCTATATGTATGTACACATAAATATGTGTATTATAAACATAGGTGAATATTTATATGAATATATATAAAGATAATTATATATGTATGTAATGCTTCTCTATAATGTTATCAATAGCTACCCAACATCCAAATAATGGATCTCATTGTTTTTACACCTTATCAGCTTCACTCCATTTAAAAAAGCTCCTGCTGACATATCAGAATGAAGGAATAGTGTTGTATTATTTCAAAACATTCGCAAGAGGACTGAACAAAGCTAACTTGCCCATCCCCCTGCCACTTACATCAAATCTGCTAGAAACACTTGTGTATTCTGCTGCATTTGTGAGATTGAGGTAGGTATAAACTTGTTTGGATGTGATTAGTTGGCCAATAGGAGCTCGCATACTCATTACTGTGCCAGGCACATAGTAGGCACTCAGCAAATATTTGTGAAATGGAATTTTCTTTCTTCTCCTTTGTACTTATTTTTATTATAACCTGTTGTTTTGCCTCATTTTAAGAGGATTAGTTTTCCTCTTTACTATATTTTATTACATGCTGAGAAAACCAAATGACTGATAGTTACTAAACTTTCAGTCACTGTCTCCAGTAGTAATAGTGAGCATTTTGGTAATCTAGTTGAAATTTCCTATATAATCTGTCACTGGAATAAGGATCAACATTCATCTTTTAGACAAACAATCATATTCAGTATTTTAGTGAAGATAGGTTCATCCTAAGAAACATAATTTGAACAAAGTTCTATAGTGAACTGTAATAAAAAGGCATACAATGAGGTAGCCCTCCTGTAACTTAAATGGTAAATTATATAGCTTTAAAGTGGGCTTTATCTAAAAAGTGGTATTCAACATTTGGTGGATGTCTGTTACGTTCAGTTGGATTTCTGACATTTTATTTATTTGCTTATTTATTTGTGGTTTATTTAGTTTTGATATTGAACCCCAGCTTCCTGACAGCTCTCCTCTTGAGGATTTCATGGAAATCAGGTATGTTTCTTATGAAGTGATTGTGGTAAGGAAAGAACTAATAATGGGGACCAACGAATTGAAGAAAAAAATTGTCTGTTAGCACACTGATGGAACAGCATATTAAACACAAAATACCGAGGGAGGTTTTAGAGAATGTTTTTTTTTTCTTCTGTTATTGCATATAGTACAGAGGAATCCAATATTATCAGTAGAGAATTACTTTCAGAGTCTAGGATGAAAATTACATTGTGAATGTCAGTCATCTGTTCTATGCCCTTATGCTTGACTCAATGGCATCACTAAAATATGATTCGTTATTTATATGCTTTTACAAAATCCATTTACTTCATCAAAAACAATTCCATTATAAATCACAGATTATACATTGCCTAGTCTTACCCCTCCACTTCCTATCCATTCACTCCTTTACCCCTTACAATATTCATTGCATCATTTTTGTTTCAAAAAACACAAATAAGTTCATCAGCAAGTGCACTACCTTTCTCTCAGTTCTCATTTCCATGACTTTTCTATAGCACTTAGTGCTATTTGGCATCTTCTCTTTTGAAATTCTTTTCTCTCTTGGGATTCTATCACATTGAACTATCTTGCCTTTCCTTGTACTTTTCTGATTGTTTCTTTTCAATCTTTCATTGACTTGACTTCTTGCTTTGATCCTCTTAATTTTTTATTTATGAAAGCTCTGTCTTTGACTCTTCCCTCTCTCTGTTTTCTTTCAATCTGTCTTCTTTCACACTTACCACATACCATACTTAGCACTTTCTCAGTAAAAGTATTTTAGAGATATTTTTGTACTTCTCTGGTTCCCAACACTAATTTGTAAACTTTTTTTTTGAGAATAAGAACTCTACCTTACACCATTCTATGTCTTTCACAGCGCTTTGAAAATTATTGAATTTAATTTAAGATGGTTGAATTGATCACAAATTTAGCTTCACTTGGTGAAATTGACTATGTGCTAGATTTTTTAAAAATGGCATTCCCTATCACCATAGTTTAACTGTATTTTGGCATATTATCTAAAGATTTTTTTTCCTTCCAGGTTTTATCTAACAAACATTGCATCTCTTATCTCTCTTGTTCAGAACTCAACATTCACTTTCTTATATGCAGGATAAGGTTGAAAGTTGTCTTTATCTCTGTCTCATTTTTTTTTAATTTTTGGCATTTCTGCACAAATGTTATCAAAATCAATACAATCTAATCAAAATACATGTCTTCTATGATCAGAGTTATAGATAATCATACAGCGTGTACTACAAGATAACCAATGTTATATATTTTGTAACATTGAAGCATCTCTGAAAGTTGTCTGCCAATGGTTATTCTAAGCACATTCATAGAATTCATTAATAATGAAGATGTGCAAATAGAAAGGGAATACCTGAAATTCTGCTTTCTGAAAGATAATCACATTTATCTTCAGAAAGTATGGAACACAGGTGTTGATTTCAAATGGCACAGAAGGGGTCCGCCAGTGACTTAACAGAGTTAATAGGAAGAAAATTTCTCTCAATGTGACATATTTCCAATAAACTAACTCTGACAAAACAACCCAAAATAGCATGTCATGCTATAATGTATGTTTGTTTTGGGATCCAAGCCAAATCACTGAATTTACTTTTGTTATTATGATGCCTTTATAGCATCATATACTTTATATCTAAAAATCCAGGAACCTAGAATTTTAACTTAGAGATATGGGCACAGATAAAATAATGAACAGTAATTTATATTAGGACACTCAGGTTTGCAAAAAATAGGTGCTGAAAGGGGTTATATGACTTTGCCAGAGTCACATAGCAGAATTTGAGCCCTGTCCCCATAACTATTATACCACTTAGCTACTGTAAAGGATAATTTTAGTGTTGTGACTTAAAATCTAAATTAATTGATTGCCATGGGATATCCCAAATAATAAAATACCCAAGTCAGCTGGAAATTATGGTGATTTTAATTAATATAGAGAGAAGGAAGTTAGGAGGAGAGAGAGAGGAAAGAGTTAATTTAAACTGCTCCAGCTCAGGCTGAGCCATGCAGGAGTTAAAGGCCTTGGCTAAGGGGGCCTCCCCTGAGCCAAGGGAAAAGGAAGTCAGTCTTATCACCCACTACGAGACCATCTCAAGGAAGCTGTCTGAGGGAGCTCCTCCAGGCTGAGTTCCAGGATCAAACTGGTGCCCCAGGATGATCACAGAAAGTGATCAGCCAAATCCACCTTTCCGGGAAAGAGACTGAAGAGAGTAAGTGATGAGCCCTATATAGATGGTTTTATGTCACTTTCCTGTGTCTTATATGTACCAATGGTAGCTTAGCTTGACTTAGGCCAGCCCAAGGGTCTGTCAGCTGTTTCTGCACATGTCCATCAAAGGCCATCTTCCTAGATACTTAATCCTTAAGTATGTGTGCAGACATTCCTGACCTTGTTAGACTAAATAGGGTGGAGCAATGTAGAGTTCCCAAGACATTCCTGATTCTTTTAGACCAAGTATCTCCATTGTTACAATCAGGAAATAGCTAAATCAAATCTTCTAAAGTATGGTCTGAGTAGGGTGGAGTAGTTTTAGAAGTTCACACTACCCAAAACATAACAGGCTACTTTGAATCTACTATATGTCCTACATTTTTAGGAAACTTTCTTCTGGACAAGTTAAATATAAAAGTATTAAATATAATAAATTTTTTTCTGTCTACATAGTTCAGAATCACATTAGACTGTCCAACTAAGGTGAAAATGCATGCATAAAATATTTTAATTAAACAATTTAAATATATGTATTCATTTAAGAAAAAATACCTTGTTAGGTGACAAAACTAAAACTGTGGGGGAAATAAAGAAGGAATGAATATATTACTAAAGGAAAGAACTGTAAGAATTCTAATTCTATCTTTTAAAGTCACACAGAATCAGATTATTCCATTTTCCACAAGATACCTCTTCAAATATTTGAGGGTCGTTACTAGGTACTTCTTACATCTTTTTCTTCTCTAGGCTAAATAAATATAGTTTTTTTCTATTTTTCTTATTTGCTTTTGCATTAAGATCATGTGATCAGAGGATTTAGTGAAACAAGGAATGAATCAATACATGTATGAATGGATAAATGAATAAGAAAATAATTTATTAAGTACCTATTTACTTATTGGTGGCCATAGAATACTCATTAACTATCTGAAGACTGTTGGCAATTCTATTAGGCCAAAAATTGCCCAAAAGATGCTAATTTTCTTTGTGAGCGAGTTTCCTTCCCCTTGAGTTCCTTCACCAGTAAAAGCATAGCTCCAGTCCCTATCCCTAACATGACAACCACTTTAGAACTATAGCACTGACATTTTAACCATTAAAGAATATGAGGCCATTTTTCCCGGAAATAAATTATTTATTAATGGAGACATGCCATTCCCATTCACTTAAAATAGATCTTTTTGTCATCCTCCTTCCACAAAAAAGAGCATTAAATGAGGCTTGCCTCTTGTTTACAAAATTGTGTCTTTCTGATTAGCTTGACAGCTTGACCTTACAACTTCCCTTCCTCTGAATGTTCTCATTGGATGATATTTCAAAAGAAGAGGTAGACTTAGAGACCTCAACTGCTCCTTCATTACTTTATCACAGAGGAGGAGAGATCTTTGTTCATAAAAGGAATATTCCAGCACAAGCTTTCCCCAGACACATTTGACTGAATGATCTTAAATACTAAGTCAACATTCAGCATGGTTTTTCAGTCTACTGGTATTCTTTCTACTGGGATAAAGTTTACCATTACTGGTTAGCCACATCCTTAATTCTTTTATCTTTTTGAGATCTTTAACAAAAGAAGAGAGGTTTCAATCCAGTTTGATAGATTAAGGGTATAATAAATGAAAATAAAATTTATTAAATATAATATTAATAAAATATTGTGGTAACCATTACAAAATCAACTCTCAAGTGAGGAGTCTATTAGTAGCTCTTAGAAATGTTATTTTAATAAAAATAGAGATATAGGAAAAAGGGAAATGAAGGAAGGGGACAGAAATCTCAACTATATAGGGGAGAGAGAGAGAGAGCTCCCCCATACCTTTTATCCTCCATGCCCCTCCTTCCTACTGAGTACACAAGCAAAATATGTGGTGGGGGGGTAAGACAAACATAGGGAGTGGTTTCTATCATTACAGGGGAAAAATATTTCACAACAATAACATCACAATTCATTATTAATTTTCTACAACACACATAGAAAAACATAGCAGGCTCTACTCTTAAGGAGCTCATATCGAAACAAGAGGCATATATAAGAGGGTACATTATCAAAGCAAATAGCAAAATATCTTTCTTAATGTCATTTTCCATTATTAAAATCATATCTGTTTCAATTGTTAAATAATTCAGCAGTATCAAAGATTTTGTGTCTGGAACCTTCTTTTCTGTGTTTTCAGTAACTATGAATGAGGAGATAGGACCAGAGCATGACAAATCTTCCTCTCTGCTGTTAGTTATGAGGTAATTAGTATCTGGAATAAGAAATAGTGACCTGAGGATACTGCTATTTCTAGGGCTCTTGGAAATAGAGTCTTGGGGTGCCTCTACAGAAGTCAAAGGTGAGATGGTCATTTTGTTGGTAGTTATGAATTGGTCCACATACCATATACTCTACCTCAGTGGATATTACTACTTTAGCTAGTTGTTTCTATGGAAAGGGAAATTATGAAACAGCTCAAATCCTTCATCATTCTGGTGACCCTTCCTAGAATAACTTTAACTCCTTTATGACCTGCCAAAAATGAAGCTCACAGAACTGAATATAGAAGTTAATATATGCTCTGACCAAGAGGAGAGTATTATCAGAATTCTTGGAGATGATTTTGTGTTGATAACATGACTCTACAATACAAGTAAATACGATTATATTTTTATTCTCCATTATTTATTCACATATAATAACTTCTGTATTGTAGAGACAATAATAACATTACAAAGTTTCAAGGTTGAGAAGGGAACTCAAAGGCCATGTAATCAAGGAAGAATGACAAAAGCAAAGAAGATATGAAAGATAATGACGATGGACCCAAGAGAAGCAGATGGAACCGTCATGAGTCATCAGGGGAAGATTTCATGGAATTCTGAAAAGGATTCAAAAAGAGAAAACGGTTGGCCAGAAGGAGGTCTGGGCACTCTTGGACTACTCACTTCATTTCTCTTCTGACTCTCTCTCTCACCAAAGACTCAGTCCTGAGCTAAGGAGCAGAATTGGGTTTCCATTACCTTTTCCTACCTGACTTGTGCTGAAGAAGTATTACTGCTTTGTCTGAAGATCATCTTATACCATCATTTTTTTCTTGAAAAGACTTATCATCAATATAGAGATAGTAAATACAGCATTAGGGTCTACCCACTCCCTCTGTCCTACTATTTTCTCCCTTTTATCTCTTTGCCATAGAAATAAATTACTCAATTAATATATCAAGATTTGTTTCTGAAGTTTATAATAAGGACGGAAGATTCAAAGTCATCAAGGAGCAGAATTGGGAGGGGTTTGACTCACTCTGGGTCAGATCCAGACTCCATTGGGCTCTCATGAAGAAAGAGGAAGTGTTACACTCTAACCACCCCCTCGTATTGGGAAGGACCCTTCTCTCAATCCCACCAATATAAATTGGTACCCTAGAAAACCTGAATCCACCCCAGGCTTTTGGAAGAGATTAAATAGAGGTATGCTTGAAATAAATATCTAGAGACAATATGATGCTTCAATTGTTGTTCTGGGCATCTATAATTGTCATCATAGCATCGGTTATACTGTATAGTATACAATACAGTGACTGGAGTTGTGTGGTACACTATGAACTATATAGCTAATTCTACATTGTTTGTAACCATGATACCATTTTTCAATACTGTAATCTGGCAAGTGGTTACACAAATCTATATTATCCTGATGGCCACAATTCAGATACTATCTTATTTGAGAAATGTTTTGAGACACCCAGGAAAACAGCTCAAATGTTAGTTCTGGATGACAAATTGGAACAAATGGTTCAGAGACTGTGCTAAGAATATTTGGCAAGCAAGGAAAAAGAGACCAATAAGGAAGGGACTGAAATACAGGCAGAAAGAGTGGAAGATGCAGTGTCTAAAGGAAAATATAAAGAAAGATACAAACAAAGATGATGAGATGAGGGCTAAGGACAAAGTTACTACTATGGCAGAGAAAAAAGACAAACATGATGCAGATGAGGTTACATGGACTCAGAAAATCTTACCTCTCAGAGACATAGCCAAGATCACAGATGGTGCTGGATTATTATATTCAAAAGTACATAAGTTATTTTCCACCCAAGACCTGGACTCTTTTAAAAATCAGTTTCTAAAATTTTAATATGATCCCCGCAAGTGTCTAAAAGAGCTTAAATTGGCCTTTAAAATCTTTGAGCCTTATTTTGATGACATAGATCTTATATTATGTGAAGTATTTAACATCCATAAACATCAGCAATTTGTAGAGAAGACTAGGCAGGATGCTTCTTTGGCAGATTGACCCAAGGCAAATGAGAGAGAGGACTTTGATTTTGCTAGCCCGGCAAGCTTTGCTTACCTGAGGAAATGCAAAGACCATTTGCAAGCTATCAAATCTTTTTGTTCCAAGCCTAATGAATGGAGCAAATTTCATAAAATGACTCAAGAAAAGGATGAACACCTTGCTACATATATTGATAGACTCTCTGAGAGCATTGAGTCTATCATGGGCATAAATCAAGATTCACAAGAATCTGTAGCACACATAGGGAGACAATGTCTATGGGGATGCAATATGAAGTTAAGGAATTTTTTAAGGAACTTTTTCCCTAAATATGATACTATCTCAATCACAGAGTTGAGGGACACTGCAATATATCTATTTTTAATCAGAGGGAACAAGAATGGGAAACAGAAGAATTAAAACAAAAGTTACACCATACACAAGAATCTTTAAAGCCAAAAGAAATTGAAATCTAGAATCTGAATATGATAAAGACATACTCTAGACCCTCTTATCAACAAAGAGAGGGCAAAGAAAAACAAGGAAGTGTTTTTGTGCAACTAGGTGGGCCACATGGTAAAAAAAAAATTGTTATTTCAAGAAAAAAATATGAGCAGGGTAATAACAAAAGTACTAGAAATCAAGGAAGAATTTATTACATGTCCAATACCAATTCTTGTGATCATTGCACCCTAAAAAAATTCAGGAACCCTAGATATTAAAAGTATGCAAGCTGTTATTCAATCTGAAGTGAAGCCACAGTAGTTGGATGTAGTAGCTAAAGGAAAATATTCAGCATGAAGTCATGATGCTAAATTAATGGAGAAAAAGATTGGGCATGGGAGAAAAGATTGAAAGAATGTGAAAAATGATAAGGGACTAAAAGGATTGAAATTAAACTACAAAAAGGGAGAAGAAAATACATGGGTGGTACCTGAAAATGAATTTATAGGTTCTGTGAAGGTTTCCAATGAAGGATCAAACCAGAACATGAGTTAAAAGCAGAGACAAGTTAAGGTGATATAATTGGAGATAAGAAACAAAGTAGCAGAGAGTTTCCTACAAGATATAGGAAATTCATACAGAGAGAGCATAGTAACCAGGCAAGAGAAAACCTAAGAAAAAATCAGATCTGAAAAATTTCTTTGGTTGAAGATTGGGTTTAGGGATTGAACATAGAAGGAAAAAATCATGTAGGCTTGTATCAACAATATCATAAGTTGACAAAAAGAACAACAAAGAAACAAATTTTCATTTCTCTAAATCAAGACAATAATATGAATGCACAGACTAGGGTTACTACTGTAAATATATCTTTAAAACCTACATACATAGACACTCTCACAGACATGAACAAATCCTCACTTGGACTACTTAAAAGTACAAATAGCTATTTGATATAGACTCCCATAGAAAAATGACCTAGCCTGAATCCAGAAGCTAAAAATTTTCACCCTGTACATTATAACATGGGAAATTTAAATTTAAATGGTTATACAACTAAAATGGAATTGAAATTGATAATCTAATTCAAGATATTGAACATATAACAACTGTTAAATTTGAAAATATAAATGGAATGCAGGGCACAGAAACTGCCATGATGGCCCAGGGTTCAAAAAGCTTCCATGAAGCCAAGGTTCTGAATGGAGGGGGGTGGGGTCTGACCAAGTCAAACAGCTAGCTATGGGTTAGATTCATGTTCCAAGACAGAGAAATACACTATAGACTTAAGTGTTACTACAGATTATTCAAGAAATGAATTAAACTAAGAAATTTTAATTGACCCAACCATATAGTCAGGAGATGATGAATATGCAGTACAGATTAACAACATGGTTATTGGTTCATTGACACAAAAAAAACCTGAACCATATGTATGGATTAAGGTGGGGGAAAAGCAATACAAAGCTCTCATTGATATTGGTGCTTCAAAGTCTGTCCTAAAGACATTCCAAGGAGATATCACCATAAGGGGTATAGTTTCAGTGATAGGATCTACCAGAGAAATAGAGCAGGTTCCAGAGCTCAAAAGTACTCAGAAATACAGCAGGTTCCAGAGCTCAAAATGGTTAAACTAGGTCCTCTCACCATTAACCATACTTTCCTCCTAATTCCTGGATGTCCAGATAACCTTTTAGGACGCGATTCTTTATGTAAAATCGGGGCAACCCTGCAATGTGAACAATCTGGAAATATATATTTACACCTACCCAAACATTCATTAAAGCATTATCCATTGCTATATCTGGAGCAATTGGAGGAAAAACCTGAACAAATACAGGAATTGACATCAATATATGAAATTCCTGATGACATACCACAAAAGGTTTTTGCTAAACATCAGAATGATGTGGATAGAATTAAATCTGTAGCACCAGTAAAAATAGAAGTCAGGGATGGTGTACCTCCTAAGATACCTCAATACAAATTTAGTAAAGAAGCTATTCGAGACATAACTCCAATTATCAACAGTTTACTGAAGCAAGGCATTTTACAGTGTCTGAATTTAATAGTTCAATTTTAGCTATAAAGAAAAACAAACTAAATGCATATGGCACCTCTTCATGGAGATTTATGGAGGACTTTAAGGTAATGAACAACATTATCAATAAAACTCATACCATTACACCTTCTCAAAATGATATCATTACACAAATTTCACCTAATGCCCAGTGGTATGCTGTGATTGATCTGAGCAATGAATACTTCACTATACCATTGCACCCTGACTCCCAAAATATTTTTGCATTCTCGTGGGGACAAAATCATCTATGCTGGATGAAGCTTGTCCAGGGCTGTTGTGAATCATATCAGCCTCTATCTTCTGTCAATTGCTTCAGAGAGACCTAGGAACTATCAGGTTCATACACAGTAAGTTAGTGCGCTATATTGATGATTTACTTCTAGCACCTCTAAATCCACAGACATGCTTAGAAAACTCAAAAAGACTACTTATACAGATTTATAAGAAAGGACACAAGGTCTCTAAGAAGAAAATTCAGTGGGTACTCCCAAAAGTATAGTATCTAGGATTTATCCTGGAAGAGGGCACCAGAATATGAAGCAAAAGAATAGCAGATATATAGAAGCTAGGCATCCCTAGGACTAAGAAACAACTCAGAGCATTCCTAGGGGTTGCTGGTTTCTCAC
Organism: Monodelphis domestica; assembly: GCF_027887165.1. Lineage (NCBI taxonomy): Eukaryota > Metazoa > Chordata > Mammalia > Didelphimorphia > Didelphidae > Monodelphis > Monodelphis domestica. The sequence continues at coordinate 471,951,347 of NC_077228.1, forward strand.
AGTAGTATATCATAGGCTATTCCCATATTCCAAAGTGCTTTATTGGCTTGAAAAAGAATGAGATAAAAGAACCATTACAACTTACTAAAGAATATCTCCATGCCTTATCATAGTTAAAACAAGTTATTCTCATGGATGTAACTTTAGGGATACCAAACTACAAGAAGGAGTTCCACTTGCATGTTCACGAATCTCAGGACATAGCTTCTGGGTTATTGGAACAATATTTTGGGTTAAATTTAAGAACTATAGCATTCTACAGTATGATCCTCAACATGGTGGCACAGGGAATGGTACACTGCCTGAGAAGAATTGTTGCAACAGCTCTCATGGTAAATAAAGCAAGTGACATTGTACTGGGATGCAAGCTGAATGTATATTCTGTATACAAAATTGAAAAACTCTTAAGATCACAGAATATGCATGTGTTCACATCTACCAGGCTGTCTCGGTGGAAGATCATTTTTCTGGGAAATGACAACATAACCATTCATAGGTGTGCACCTTTAAATCAAGCTACTCTGATTTAAGATTTGCTATTGGGTGGTGAACCACTGCATGACTATAACCAAGTGATGGAAATGATATAAAAGCCTAAGGAATATCTTAAAGATACACCCCTTAGTGAGTCAGATATGAAGCTAAACACTGATGGATCTTCATACATCTATAGAGGACAAAGGGTTACAGGTGCAGTCGTGGTGAATGATGACAAAACTCTTTGGCATGCTTCATTATCAAGTCATGTCAGTCCTCAGGGGACAGAGGTGAAGGCATTGCTCCAAGCTCTCATGTTGGCAAAAGGCAAAAGAGTGGATATTTACACTGACTCCACTTACATTTTTTCCGTTATTCACTCTAATGCTTTTACTTGGAAAAACAGAGGTTTTATTACAATAGCTAGAGAACCAATTGCATATAAAAACATGATTTCTCATCTGATAGCTGCTGTCGACTTGCCAAGGAAAATGGCTGTAATTCATTGCAAAGCACATGCCTATGGCAAGGACAAAATATCCCTAGGAAACCAAAGGGCAGATATAACACCAAAATATGCAGCCATATTTGGTTTCTACTGTTTGCTGAATCTTTCCTTGGTGGAAACGCATGATCTTACCAAAGATTACTATAGGGATGAGTTTCAGTCATGGAAAAAAACATCTGGGAGCCAAATTAGTGATGGGGGTCTGGTTAGCTCAAGGTGGGAAGTCAATTCTCCCCAGAAAGTTATACCAGCATCTGTGTGTAATGTGATTCATTCTAAGGGTCATTATGGAGTGCAGTCCATTCTAGATGTGGTACAGAGATTTTGGACTACCCCGGGGATATCAACAAATGCTATCAGAGTTTGTCAGGAAAATGACATATGTAGGAAATTTAATCAGGGGCCTTTTAAGAATGTAGCATTGGGAGGCTGACCTTTAAGCTATATGCCATTCCAGTGTCTGCAAGCTGACTACATAAACATGCCAAATGAGAACAGATTCAAATATGCATTGGTTACTGTGGATTGGTTGACGAGATTGGTTGAGGAATATCCAACTAGGTGTAATAATAACACAGCCACAGTAATAAAATAATTACTGAAGGAAATAATTCCTAGGTATGGCATTCCTGATATTATAGACTTAGACTATGTTAAGTCATTTCACTTCTCAAATCCTGCAAGAAGTGTATAAGAACTTGGGTATAAAAAGTAGTTTGCTTGATATATATATACAGAGTTCAGGGCAAATAGAACAAATGAACAAGGAATTGAAGACAACCATAGGGAAACTCTATGCCTAAACACACTTGTAGTTGATAGATGTTCTTCCTTTATTTCAACTAAGGATAAGACCTAGAGATGACTTGCATATCTCCCCCTTCGAAATTCTACATGGTCTACCTTTGTGGCATGATATAACAGCAAAACCATCATATGTATCCATGCTAAAAGGAGAATGCCAACTCCATACCTATTTAGTAGTGTAAGGGGTAAATTTAGGGATTTTGACTAATATATTATGCTTATGGTTGCCAGGGATTAATTTCAGATCCAAATAAAAATACTCAAGTCTGTTTGGGAATTTTATGTTGGTTTAATTAATATAGAGGGAAGGAATTAAGAAGAAGAGAGAGGGAAAAGGGTATAAGATTTCTCTGGCCTAGCCTGATCCAAGTGGAGTTCGAAGACCTCAGCCACGAGGCCTTCCCTGAGATGAGGGGCCTCCTAGGAGGATAGCATTTTAGGAAAGGTAAAGGAAAAAATAAAAAGGAATTGGCCTAAACTCTGAGAGAGCTCAGGGAAGATGCCTCACCTGAACCAACCAAGATGCCAAGACACCAAAACATTGCCTCGAGCCACACCGATAGTCAAACCCAATGTCTCTGAGAGAGAGGCTGAGCTCCATGCCTCTGCTGCCAAAAAGAGCCAGAGGCACCTCTCCAAAAAAAGAGCCCAGAGAGAGGAAGTGACATGAAATATATAGACTGTTTTTTTCATCACTTCCTGTATCTCACATGTACCAATGGTAGCTTAAGCTTGACTTAGGAAAACCCAGGGGGTCTGTCAGTTGTTTCTCATTTTTCACTTTGGTAGCACATGTCTGTTATTGGCCATCCTTCTCAACACTTAATCCTTAAGTAGGAGTGTATACATTCCTGATTGGTAGACTAATCAGGGTGGAGTAAATCTAAAATTCACAGTAGAAATACAAAATAGGTTGGAGGAATTAAGAAAGACAGGATTATTAGTACAAAGGGTACCACTGGATTTCTCACTACACAATATCAAGCCTGGAGATAAAATGTATGTGAAAATTTTTTTCCAGAGAAACATCAACAGAGTCAAGATGAATAGTCCCTCCAGAAGTGATTATAATTATCCCCACTTCATTAAGGTTTCTGGAAAGGATCCATGGTATCATGTCTCACATGTAAAACAGCATTATTCCCACTATATTGACAAAAACACAGAATATTTGGAAGAAAATCTTGAATAGATTGCAAAGAATATAGAAAAACTCTTAAGTGTGGCCAAATACCCTAACAATAACTTCAATACTCCCCACAAGTGAGACACGAGAGTATAAGAAAAGAAAGAATAAAAGCACTGCAAAAATAACAATGAAATAGACTGAAGTGTCAAGAATATAACTCCAGATAAGAACAGCTCTCTGCTAATAGTGAAACAAAGTTAATTAAAAAGAAAGCACATCTCTGCTTAAAACCACACACAACATGGTAAATGTGAAGATGGGATTTAGCTATCTCCTGATTGTAACAATGACGGTATTTAGCTCTTTCTTTGTAGTGAAGTTAGAATTGTAAGCTACAATCTATTTTTAGATTTTAATCACAAAAAGGTGTTAAGTAACTACAAAAGGTGAATTTACCAAGGAGAGGTGTCCCCAAAAAGATATAATCTAACCAGAGAAGATGAGAACTAAAGAGTGGGCAGTCCTGGAGAAAGTGTCTGCTGTGATTGGTAGATGTAAAATTTAGGGGAGGTGACACAAGAGAAAAAGATCTTTAAAAAGAGGACCAAAAGGAAGAAGGAGATGATTTGGACATTCTGGTCATTCTGATTCAGACATTTGGACAGTTATTTGGAGATTCGGGCACTGACTCAGAGGAGCGACTGGAAGACAGACCCTTGAGGAGAAACTGGAAAGCAGACACCCAGACTTCTTTTAGACTGTCACCGTTGGTGAGTGAAAAGCTGACTTAGTGATCCTGTCTTTCTGGAGGTATGAAGCCTCCAGGAAAGGCCCATCATCTTGAAATTCTCTTCTTCTGACTGGGGCTTAGAAATTCTAATTGATATCAGAAGAAGCCAGAGGTTCGTTCTCTCTCTCTCTCTCTCTCTCTCTCTCTCTCTCTCTCTCTCTCTCTCTCTCTCTCTCTCTCTCTCTCTCTCTCTCTCTCTCTCTCTCTCTCTTTAATATCTTCCTTCTATTGTAAATATTATGAATTAACAGCCATAAATTGCATTTACTTTAGTAATTCATTTCGGGCTTTAGAAATTAAATATGTGGTGACTACCTATTTAATATATTATCAGTCCAAACACAATTAATTTTAACATAAGTAATCTTTATAACAACAAGAAAGTTCAAATTAAAGATAAAAGAAAGTTTCTATCTCCAAAAGATTCAGAAAATAATATCTCCCAATATTCATATCTCCTTGAAATCAAATCTCCACGAAGTCAGAACTCCATAAAACTAGACATAAAATTATAAAAGTCAACAACAATTTTCGTATTTATAGAAAATATTTAAAATCTGGTTATAAAACACATTACTTACACCCACACATGAAGATTTCACAATGTGAAAAGCATACATTCACTCATGAAGAGTAAATCCAAAGAAGACTGACATGCACACATGAAGAATTCACACTTACTTCCATGCATTTGCACTCATGATGAAAAGTTAATCTTACACACATGCATACTATAATCTCACATATACAAGCATGATCTTGTATGTTGAAATCATCAGAGAACACAGGATTTCAATCAAGGGGAGATAGCAGGCAACATGTGACCCAGTACAGTGAAAGCTCAGGACCTGTCATATAATCAATTCCCAGGACACCAAAAGAATTTTGAAATTCTTTTGGGGGGTCACATAAAATTTTGTCATACGTGTTAGTTTCACATATGGGTACATACATATACATTCGTACATAAGCATAAGATGACATAGGACTCATGGATGGGGTGAGTATGTAACAACTCATAAACAATGCATACACATAATTCATACTGACATATTAATTGAGAGCTTCTAAAGGACTAAGGCAGACAGGAAGCTATACAACAGTTTTTCTCTGAATGACTTCTGAACAGAACTCATATGCAAATGTAACATAATGTACATATGTAAAGTTTGTTCAGAAAGAACAATGTACATTTGTAAAAACACTAATGATAACCTACTAATAAAATATTTTAGGATACTAAAATTTACTAATATCTAAAACACAGGGAAAGTGTAATTAGGGAAGTTGAGACTCAATGTAGATCAGGGACAGGTTGATATTATACCGTATGATAAATTAAGAAACATGGTTACCTTAGGAATTGATAATCTTTATAAAAGCTCTTACTTAGAATATGTCATAGTTCATTGAGATAAGAAATTTTACTTTGTTGCAAAACTGTTTTGATTATTGAATCGGTTATTTTGTGTTCAAAACCATATTTCTGTATTGAATTTGTTTTTTCATCACCCCTCCCATTTTCCTACAATCCCAAATCTTAGATTAAGATTTAGATAGATTAGAATAGTGAAGATAGATTAAATTTTTTTTTAATTTGGGGTGGCAGCATATTTATAATAGTATTTTTATCTTAGAATAGACAGTTAAAATAAGGTAGCATTTGATTCAGATAAATAATAGGCAAGCAAAGTGGTTGCTTTATTTGGGAAAACAGGAAATGAGGGATTTGTAATCAAGGAAGAATGACAAAAAGCAAAGAAGATATGAGAGGTAATGAAGATGAACCCAAGAGAAGCAGATGGAACCATCATGAGCCAGCAGGGGAAAATTCCAGGGAATTATGAAGAGGATTAAAAAAGATAAAATGGTTGGCCAGAAGGAGGTCTGGACACTCTTGGACTATTCACTTCACTTTTCTTATCACTCTCTCTCACCAAAGACTCAGTCCTGAGTTAGGGAGTAGAGTTGAGTTTCCACTACCTTTTCCTACCTGGCTTATGCTGAAGAAGTGTTACTGCTTTGTCTGCTTTGTCATTTCTTTCTTGAAAAGACATTTGATCTCTCATCAAATATAGAGATAGTAAATATAGGGTTAGGGTCTACCCTAACTCCCTCTGTCCTACTATTTTCCCCCTTATATCTCTTTGCCATAGAAATAAATTAGTCAATTAATATCATCATTTGTCTCTGAAGTGTATGATAAGGAGTGAAGATTCAAAGTCATCAAGGAGCAGAGTTGGGAGGGGTTTGACTCACTCTAGTCAGGTCCAGACACCATTAGGCTCTGTGGAGAAAGAGGAAGTGTTACACTCTAACAACTGCCTACAACAGCTGGTTTCCTGTTTCCTAATATTGGGAAGGACCCCTCTCTCAATCTCACCAATATAGTCATATAATGCAATCCATACACAAAAGGAAACTAACAAATACAACTGGTATCTAGACTTTTTAATGGAAATATCGAAGGAGGGGAAACCTACCAACTGTTTTGAAAGTCTGTACTACTTTGGCTTCCATATAATTGTTAAGACATTTTTGTTTTATTCCTGATATCAAGCCAAAATCAACCTCTCTTCATCTAGTTTCTGGCTAGCTTCTGATTCTACCCTTTGATGCCAACAGAACAAGAATAATTCTTTTCTACATGATACATTTGATACACTTCAAATTATTGAAAACAATGAGCATAAACTCCCTTAGTCTTCTCTTCTGAAGGGTAAGATGCTAATTTTTTAGCTGATATTTATATGGCACTGACTCAAAATCTTTCATCATCCCTAAGCCAAGTACTGAGCAAATTACAGACTCAGAACTCATTCTGTCTTGCTACTTATTTGTGTTGGCCAGTAAAATGTTTTTAATTCTTTTAAATAAAGTATTTATGTAAAATGATGTTTTTAACTTGTAGGGTCTTATTTTAAAAAAGGAGGGTGGCTAGATTTGTTGCTAAGGCCATTGCTCATCATTCTTATTCTAGACAGTTTCCCTTTTTATCAATATTCTTCTCAAACTAGAGCACATAGAATTTAATATAAACTCTAATGATAAGCTCTGATGAGGGCAGATAGTATAATGGAACCATCACTAACCAATTCCTAGAAGAGCTATACATTTTTAGAAGATATTTTATTTATCCAAATACATGTAATAATTTTCCACATTAATTTTCTAAAGTTATAAAATCTAAATTATCTCCCTTCTCTTCCCTCCCCCTTCCTGGAGATAGTAAGCAATTTGATTTGAGTTACACATATAATATCATGCAAAACATATTTCCATAACTGTTTATTGTTTTAAGAGAATCATCTTATAAAACTTAAGCCCCCAAATAAAAATTCAAATAAACTGAAGTGAAAAATAACATGTTTTGCTTTGCATTACAATTCCAAAAGTTCTTTCTCTAGAGGTGGGTAGCATTCTTTGTCATAAGTCTTTCATACTTTTCCTGGATTAACTATATGTATTGCTGAAAGTAGCTTAGTCTATAACAGTTTGATCATCCTACAGTATTGTTGTTAGTGTGTACAATGTTCTCCTGTTTCTGCTTATTTTATTTTGCATCAATTCATACAGGTCTTTCCAGCTCTTTCTGAAATCATTGTATTTATTATTGTTTATAGCTTAATTGTAATCCATCATCATAATATACTGCAATTTGCTCATCCATTCCCCTATTGATGGATAGCCCCTCAGTTTCCAATTCTTTGCCACCTCAAAAAGATCTCCTATAAGTATTTTTGTACAAGTAGGTCCTTTACCCCCCCAGTTTTTTTTTTTTCTTTTTTATCTCTTTGGGATACAGACTGAGTAATGGTATTACTAGATCAAAGAGTATACACAGTTTTATAATGCTTTGGATTAATAAAACCCAAGATTTAATTAACTTTTTAGTTCTTATTTTGTTTATTTCTTTTTTATTTATTGAGTTTATTTAATTAATTGAGAATCTTTTTCCATGGTTACATGATTCATGTTCTTTCTCTCCCCTCTCCCCTCCCCACTCCCATAGCCAACAAGCAATTCCACTGGGTTTTACATGTGTCGTTGATCAAGACTTATTTCTATATTATTAATATTTCCACCAGGGTGATCATTTTGACTCTACATCCCCAATCATATCCCCATCAACCCATGTGATACTGCAGTTGTTTTTCTTCTGGGTTTCTACTCCCACAGTTCTTTCTCTGGATATGGATAGTGTTCTTTCTCGTAAGTCCCTAGATCATTAAATTGCTGCTAGTAGAGAAGTCAATTACATTCAATTGTACTGCAGTGTATCTGTCTCTGTGTATAATGTTCTACTGGTTCTGCTCCTTTCTTCCTGCATCAATTCCTGGAGATCTTTCTCATTTACATGAAATTCCTCCAGTTCATTATTCCTTTTATTTAGCACAATAGTATTCCATCACCAACAGATACCACAATTTGTTCAATCGGAGGGCATTCCCTTATTTCCCAAAATTTTTCCTCCACAAAGAGCACTGCTGTAAATATTTTTGTACAAGTCTTTTTCCTTATTACATCTTTGGGGTATAAACCCAGCAGTGCTATGACTGGATCAAAGGACAGACAGTCTTTTAAAGCATTTTGGGGATAGTTCCAAATTGCCTTCCAGAAAGGTTGGATCAATTCACAACTCCACCAACAGTGTATTAGTGTCCCAATTTTGCCATATCCCCTCCAACATTTATTACTTTCCTTTGCTGTCATATTAGCAAATCTGCTAGGTGTGGGGTGGTACTTCAGAGTTGTTTTAATTTGCATTTATTTAATTATAAGAGATTTAGAACACTTTTTCATGTCCTTATTGATAGTTTTAATTTCTTGATCTGAAAATTGCCTATTCATGTCTCTTGCCCATTTATCGATTGGGGAATTGCTTGATTTTTTGTGCAATTGATTTAGCTCCTCATAAATTTGAGTAATTAGATATTTATCAGAGCTTTTGGTTATAAAATTTTCCCCCAATTTGTTGCTTCCCTTCTAATTTTGGTTATTTTCTCATTAGAGACTACAAATATTAGAAAGCTAAACTTTCACAACGTAATAGAGACTAATTTTCCTGATATCATAAAGGTTGAGTTAGATTTCATTTTTTAATTATTTTACTTTTAATTGAAGGTTTAATTATTGTTAAGGTTTTTTAAAATCAACATCATTTGAATAGCACAATTTTTCTGACTTGTTTCCTCAGTACTTAGCTCAGTACCTAGAACATGACAAACAAATTCCTTGACTGACTGACAAGTTCTATGCTTCAGTTAATGGAATTCAAAAGCTTAACTTCCATCATACACTGTGAGTGTATTATCAACATAAATGTTGAGCTTTCTGTCTACTAAAACACATTTTTAGGTGAGTTGCTGTTTCATCATTCTTCCTAATCTTCCACTTGTAAAGTAAATTTTAACTGTGTTTTAGACCTTTAATTTATTACCTTTGATTTTTCAGACACTGTGCTAAGTGCTAGAGAAATAATTTTGGAATTTTATGGGAAGTACCATTAGCTCTTTTCTTTTCCTTTGCTTCCCTTTGCTTCCCTCTCCTCTCCTCTCCTCTCCTCTCCTCTCCTCTCCTCTCCTCTCCTCTCCTCTCCTCTCCTCTCCTCTCCTCTCCTCTCCTCTCCTCTCCTCTCCTCTCCTCTCCTCTCCTCTCCTTTTATGGGAAGTACCATTAGCTCTTTTCTTTTCCTTTGCTTCCCTTTGCTTCCCTCTCCTCTCCTCTCCTCTCCTCTCCTCTCCTCTCCTCTCCTCTCCTCTCCTTTCTTTTTCTGTTCTTTTCTTTTTTGTTTGTTTTGGTTTTCCCCAGGACTTCCCTGTTCAAATTATTTGTTTTGGTTACCTTCATCTCTCCTACATACTTAGTATTTTCAAATATAACTTTACATACTTGATTTTTGTTAATAACAGATTAATAATTATGAACCTTAAAAAGTGAAATCATTAATGCAATAGTTTTGATTTCTCAAACAATGTAGTGTCTAGGAGGCCATATTCATTGAATGGGATCATTAATAGTAATATAGATCATAATCAGGCCTCAAAGAAAATAAGATTAAAAATTTTAATGAATATGGCCTCCTAAACAATAAATTAATTGTAGAAACATAGTATTGATTAGACATTAAGTGCACAAAATATTTTGGTTTTCTGAATAAATTACGTTGCATTTTTCTTTAGTAGAAAGCATATGAGTTAGCAAACTGGCAAAATTTGTCTTTTTCTGTAAATCTCTTCAGATGTTCAACCTCAAAAGAAATAATTATGTGTTGAATGTAAAGTAATTACAACTAACTCCACAAGATGAGAAAAAAGCACCCCTAGGATGACATAAAAACCTTATGAATTAATACTAGAGATTGTTACTACCTGAAAGTCTTTTCTAAATAATGCCTCAGTTTATACAAATAATTTCCACAGGCCTAAACAGGTTTGTGCATGGGGATCTGAATCTAGAGTAGAAGCCTCCTTTGACTGCAATATATATATATATATATATATATATATATATATATATATATATATATATATATATATATATATATATATGACCAAATAATCTCTCTAATAGTTAGAAATAGGAGGTGCTAATTCTTCATATGAAGGAGAGAATAAATAATCAAAACGGTTGAAAATATGGCAGTATATGCAAGTTCATTCATCCTTAAAAGAGGACTAGAAAACTGATTTGTTTCAGTCTTGTCTCCCCAGAGGTGACTATTACAGAGACCTAGGTGCCTGCCTGGTTTCCACATCCACCAAGAGGAAGTTGATGCAGTTTTATAGCCTAATCTTTAGGGTCTGAGCACTACTAAAGGAAGAAGGGTCAGAAAGTAATGGGGAATACATGAAAAAGGTGGAAAATCCAAAAATATATTTTAAAATCAGTAATAAAAACTCAATACCACAGAGAAACTTATAAAAAAGAATCCTAAAAGGAGAGGAAAATAAAAGGTAAAACTGAACTATGATCCATAAATAAAAATTAAAATAATCCAAAGATACTTGGTGGGAAATAGAATCCTAATAATATTCCAAAAATATGGAACAACAAAAAACTATAAAATGATTTGAAAAAATAAATAAAATTAGGAGGAGAAGAAATTAAATATGAATTTAGTTCAAAAGTACCGTCATCCCTCCTATATCATGCTTCACTTATCATGGTTCACTGTTTTGTGGGTTTTTTAAAAATATATACCTAATTCTGTATTGTGAAGTTTTTGCCATATCATTATGCCAATGACCACTGTCATAGAGATTTTACTTATAATTTTAATTTAGATTTGGAACGTCAATATTTTAAAAACCTTATTCATTTTAATGTAATTGATTTATCATTATTAATTTAGTCTACATATTACAAAACCTATGCATAATCTATGCATAATAAAGCATCATTATTTAGTATCTGGTGACATTTTGGAAAACAGGTTTTAGGAAGAAACTAGCAATGCATGCTGGCTGGCTTTTCCTAGAATGTTAAAAAATTAAACATTAATCTCTGTACTCATTTTAGTATCATTAATTATGATAAACTCTCTAAGTTGCAGCAGGTAGCTTTAGAGCAATAGTTTTCAAAACCAATTAAATGTATATGTATATGTATATATATATATCTTGATAACTATTTCAATATAATTGGTTTTCCTTTTTTAGTACTATTTTGAAACAGGATCCAATATTTTCATCAGACTATCCAAGGAGTTGATGTCATTTTTGAAAAGGTTAAGAACTGTTTTAGAAAAAAAAAAAACTTCCTGTTTTGGTTATAACTGCACATTCTCTTATTAATAGGTCCTTAAATCACAATCCTAATAAATTGGCATCATCTAAAGCATTTAATATAAATTGGGTCTATAGGAACATCCTCCTCTCTACCCCCTTGGAAAGATTGCTGATAAAAATTTGAAGTTGTTTTAAATATAACTTTCTAATAACAAATGGAAGTTGTCTGGAAACTACCCATTAAGCAGAAAAATATTAATAACAATAACAATAAGTGTAATGATAAATAATTTTAGCAGCAACTGCAGCCAAAACAGTAATAAGAAAATTTCCCATAGAGCAAGTTTGATCATGTTACTTTCCTATATATTAACTCCAGTGTTTCTGCATTATTTCTAGGATCATATACAAAAACCACTATTTAGTATTTTAAGTCATTTATTACCAGGTCCTTGGCTACATTTTTTTAGCTTTATGATATATGATTCTCCATCAAATATATTTTAGACTGTTCAAATCAATATTCTTGCTGTTCCATAAACAAAAGAAACTATCTCCCAACTTGAAGTGTTTGCATTCATTATTGCTTATATTTCAACTGTATTCATTTCTCACATTTGCTTCTTAGCATATCTTAGGTTAATTTAGGATTCCCTTTATTGTTTACCTCAATTTCTACCAGGATTTTCCTGCCTATCTACATCATGTAATGACTCCACCACCAAGAAATGACTTGTACTTTTTATTTATGCTTTTTATACATATTTTTGTATGATTCCATTTTTTAAAAGTACCATTTCTCCATTTCATATAATTTGTTGTTGTTTTTGGTTCACTTTTCTAAAAGGAATTATTACTACTCCAATCATTGAATAAACTTTTGCTCCTTTTTTTAATCTGACAAACTTTAGTATACCTCTGTAACTATGGATTCTAAAACCAATTTTTTGCTTTGAGAAAAATATGATTTGATCATAGAAAAAAGATGAAATTTTGATTACTAAAGTTAAGACAAGATTATTTGAAGAAAGGAAACAGTTTGAGGCCAGATTATAAAAGAGAGGCTAATAGGAAAGATTTTGGAATTGCCTTATCTAAGCTTGAATCTAGAAGCAATAAAAACTGTATAGCATCCTGATCAGAGACACAGGTTAGAATAAAAAAAATAAGAGAAGAAGACCTATGAAGATCCATAACTAGCAGATCAATTAGTTTGGCTGAGATAGGCTGTTTAGTGAAGTTTTGTCAGACAAAATGAGTCAATTTAGTTTACAATTTGGCAAATGCAAAAGCTATATTCATATATCCATCAATTACTTTTTAAGGACAGTTTTAGAAAGAGGACACCCAAGTTTCTATTTGAAGTATTGTGAATTATCAAGAGAACAAAGGTTTTTCCTCACTCATGTGCCTTATTGTTGGGATGCCCAATATTCATAGACAATGAGATAATTAATGAGAGTATTCCCAAATTATGCCTGGATTTTTATGTGTTTTTATGTGATAGTATTATTTCTTTTGCTTTATTGTTAAATAGATGACTGTGTTTAATATCTAAAATACCCTAACTGTGAGTGTCTGATTTTTTTTCTTTTTTGGCAGGAGAGGTATAAAAACAGTCCCTGCTCTAAAGAGTTTATCCAATAATGGGGAATACCTAGATAAATAGAAGGTATACATAAAATAATTGGTAAGTAATCTGAGAGGGTGCAGTATGTAGCAAATGAAAGAACTAGGAATGGACTCATACAGTAAGCAAATTTGAAATGAGTCTTGAAGGAAACCAAGGAAATCAAGAAGGGGGTGGTGAGGGAGAAGACCAGTATTGGCATAAGGGATAGCCAGTGCAAAGAACAGAGCTGAGAGATGGAATTTCATGCTTGAGGAATAGAAAGATTTAAGATAATTCTAGACTTTCAGATATGAAGAGAAGCCTAGAGATCAAATCTAATCCAGTCTGCTCATTTTACAAATGAGGAATATGGCACCCCAAGAGCACTCAGTTCACTAGTAGCTGAGTGACATCAAGAAATAACACTTATATTCTGATTCTCAAGTCCACTGATCCCTCTACGATACTATGTTGACCCTAACTGAGCCAATCTTCTGACAAAAAGAAGGAAATAATGTGGGTGCTATTATTAGTCAAAGGGCAAGGTAATAGGTAATTCTTCATTATAGGGATTCAGATAGAAGCAGGAGGCAAATACTGTTTCTGACCAAGTTATGATAGCGCTAACTGGCTCTTCAGTTTTCAATTCTGTTATTCTGTTGACTTCAGGTGCCCCTTGGTTTCAATATCCACAAGGATGTATTATCTTACAAAATTCATTTCATCTCCTAAAGCTTCTAACTTCTGAACAGAAAGACTAAGCATTTTTATGTAGGGTGACTTTATGGAACATTCAAATAATAAAAGAAAAAAGGTCTCCAATATTCCATGAAATTATTGAACCCATTTATATGCTTTCCTTTCTGCAGAAGAAAGTTATATCAATGATAACTGTCAAAAAAATGGCCATAAGAAAAGAAATTAATTCTCTCCCCATTGTTTTAGTGATAGTTCCCTCTTCAGATCAGATTTTTCTCTAATGTAACTACTGTAGCCTATATTTTTTCCTACAGTTAATTATATTCCTAAGAGGCAGTGCATCCTGGCACAGAGTAGTAGAGTCAGAAAAGACCTATGTTTGAGTCCTGCTTTTGCTATATAATTTAGTTGAGCAGATTCTTTAAAGAATCATAGATTTGGAGTTGCAAAGGGACCAAACAAATCATTGTGTACACTTCCCTCATTTCATAGATAAGACACTTGGGGCCCAAGGAGGTTTGCTGATCATGTTAGCCATGGTATTTCTTTTCCTTTTATAAGAGGATTTATAAGGTTTATAATTCTCATTGCATGCATTTTAAGCAGTATCCACAATAGGATAGACAGTCCAGCATAGAGAACATATTAATTATGGAGTATGGGCTGTTGCCAGAAGTCACTCTATTGAAAAGTGGCCAAGATTAGTACTTTACATTCAAATGAGAAATATTGCAAAGCTACCACTGTCACTTTTAGTTCATTTTTGATGTAATGAATAGAGAGCTAGTCCAGAAACCAGAAAGATTAATGTTCAAGTCTCACATCTTACATAATGACTAGACAACCCTAGGAAAATCAAACCTTCTCAGAGTTTCAGGCAATTATCTAATAGTCATATTAACCCTATTTTGTTCACCTCCAAATCTCACTCTGGCATTATTTTATAACGTAGCAACTAAGTATGAGAGGAACTCATTACAGAATGCATTCCAAGGAGTTTTAATAAATAACACAAGTCAAGATAGATAGATCTTAAAACTTCAGAATTGTCACTGTTAGGTATATGCCCAAACAAAGTCAAAGATACAAAGAAAAAGGGCACATCACTAAAATGATTAAATTAGCCCTTTTTGCAACAGAAAAAAAATTGCAAAGTTGAGGTCTATTGTTTGTATAATGGTAAAACAAACTCCACTCCTTTCCAAACTTCCATTTTCCTCGAGGGTACCACAATTCTCCCATTTATAACCTATGTGTCATCATTGACTTATCACTACTTCTCATTGCCCTTATCCAATCTGTTGCCAGGGCCTGTCAATTTCAACTCCAATTCACCATCCACTCAGTCACTATAGAGATTTTCCAAAGGATCAGATGTGACTTTGTCATAACCCACCCTACCCTCCCACTCAATAAACTTCAGTGGCTCCTTATAGCTCATATGCTTTCTACTAAAGAAAAATGCAATGTAATTTATTCAGAAAACCAAAATATTTTGTGCACTTAATGTCTAATCAATAGTATGTTTCTACAATTAATTTATTGTTTAGGAGGCCATATTCATTAAATTTTTAATTTAAAAGTTAAATTAATTTAAAATTTAATTTTTTTCAATTTAATTTATTTAATTAAATTTAAATTTTAAAATCTTTAATCTTATTTTCTTTAAGGCCTGATTATAATCTATATTACTATTAATGATCACATTCAATGAATATGGCCTCCTAGACACTACATTGCTTGAGAAATCAAAACTATTGCATTAATGATTTCACTTTTTAAGGTTCATAATTATTAATCTGTTATTAACAAAAATCAAGTATGTAAAGTTATATTTGAAAATACTAAGTATGTAGGAGAGATGAAGGTAACCAAAACAAATAATTTGAACAGGGAAGTCCTGGGGAAAACCAAAACAAACTCCACTCCTCTCCTCTCCTCTCCTCTCCTCTCCTCTCCTCTCCTCCCCTCCCCTCCCCTCCCCTCCCCTCCCCTCCCCTCCCCTCCCCTCCCCTCCCCTCCCCTCCCCTCCCCTCTCCCCTCCCCTCCCCTCCCCTCCCCTCCCCTCCCCTCCCCTCCCCTCCCCTCCCCTCCCCTCCCTCTCCTCTCCTCTCCTCTCCTCTCCTCTCCTCTCCTCTTATGGGAAGTACTTGATGCCTATTTTTAAAATAAATTCAGACTCCTACAAATTTGTATTCACTTTTATTTGCATATACTTCTTTTAGATTTTGAAATTTTCAGTGTTCATTATGTAACTCAATCTTTAGATATCTCATTTTTATTATTCAAATCATTTCATTATTTGGAAACTTCTGTTATGTTATAGGTACTGTATGAAGTCAATGGAGTGCAAAAACAAAAATTTAACAGTCATACTCAAGGAACTTGCCTTTTCCTGTGTGAAAATACATAAAAACACTAAATAAAAAATATGTAAAACACATTCATACATGTACATATACATGTGTATATTCATATATGTATTTATTTAAGTTTATTAATTTGGGAATATGGAAGAGGAGGAAGATACCACTCATAATACTGTGATCAGAAAAAGTTTTCTGTAAAAAAGTATCATTTTATACTAATGCACTGTTGGTGGAATTGTGAATTAGTACAAGCATTCTAGAAAACAATTTCCAAATATGACCAAAGGGCTATAAAACCTTCCAAAATCACCCTGCAATACTACTTTTGAATCTATATTACAAAAAAGCCAAAAGAAAAGAGGAAAAGACCTATTTGTACAAAAATATATTTATATGGGGGACTCCTGGGTGGCTCAGGGGATTAAGATCCAGGCCTAGAGACAAGATCCTGGGTTCATATCTGGTCTCAAACACTTCCCAGCTGTGTGACCCTGGGCAAGTCACTGAAACCCTGTTGCCTAGTCTGTACCACTTTTCTGCCTTGGAACCAATACACCGTATTGATTCTAATATAGAAGGTAAGGTTTGTTTTTGTTTTTGTTTTTTTGTTCTCAATATTGAGAGCAGCTTTGTGTGTGTGTGTGTGTGAGTGTGTGTGGTGGCAAAGAATTCGAAATTGAAATTTGCATCACTTGAGGAATGGAGGAACAAGTTAGAATATATAATTATGATGGACTAATTTGTGCTATACAAAATGTCGTGAGATTGTTTCTGAAAAGCCTAAGAAGACTAATATGAATAGAAGCAAATTGAAATGAGCAGTACTAGGATAATATTTTACATAGTAACAGCAAAAATGTAAGGTGATCAACTATGAAAGACTTAGCCACTTGGATAAAGAAAATAATCCAAGACACTCTGAACTCTGAATGCATACTGAAACATAGTTTGTTTGTTTGTTTTTTCACTTTATTTTTCTTGGTTTTTCTTTTCTACTTTTTTTGGCAACATGGCAGAATTCTCCTTTGACTTTTCACCAACAAAAGAGAAAAGCATATCAATTTTGCCCAGCCATACAAAGAATGAAAGAAATAGAAAGTGGCAAAATGAGCTTCCCTTTACTTTAGTTGGTTCTCCAGATTAAGGAAAACCAAGAATTGCAGAAGATATTCCAAGAACACCTGCACTGATATCCTACAGCTCCCAAAATTAGAATCAACATAGCTGTAGAACTAAATAAAAATGAGAAATGAGAGAGAGCTAACATATGTGGCAGTACTTAATATAAAAGAAAGGAAATTGAACTTCAGCTGAGACTAGTCCTGTCCCATAATGGATTTTTGGAATAGGGGCAAAGAATGATGAAAAGTAAATTTCCCAATGTAGCATCTGATTGAGGTCCAGTCCAAGGAAAACAACCAAAAGAGAATGTCCTGACCTTGTTGTATTAACAAGAAAAGTCTACCTATTTTTAGAAAAATGAATAACAATTAGTAAATAAATTACTAACAAAATTGAGAATAAAAATGCTTATCCAAATGCCTTTTATGAAGCAAATATATTTCTTATAACTAAAGCCAGAGAAGCAAAGTAGAAGTAAAGCAAAGAAGAAATATCATAAACTTATATCAATCAACATAAATTCTAATAAAATAAAGAAAATACTTTTTAAAAAACTACATAATTTATTCAAGAAAATATTATCAAGACCAATTAGATTAATAGTGGAGATATAAAGATGTTTCAAAATTATGAAAACAACCAAAATAATTGCTTACATTAAAACAAAATCACCAAAATCACATGGCTATCACAATATATTCCATAAAATATTTTTATAAAGTCAAATACTAATTTTGTTAAAATCTTCATAAAATATCTATAACCAAATGTAATGTGAATTAATAAATTTTCCTAAATAAAGGAATAAATAAAAATTGATTCCTCTTTCCAATACTATTTGATTTAGTTCTAGAAATGCTAGCAATAAAGGGGTAGCAAGATCACAGAATCAAAGCAGGAACTCAGCTGAACTCTCCCAAATTCCCTCAAGCAACTTTAAAATAACACTTCAAAGCAAATTCTCAAGTAGAAGAATCTACAAACACATAGAGTGATACAATTATATTGTCAAAGACAACTTGGAAAGTCAGTCAAGTCAGACTTGTCTTATCCGGTGCCCTGGCAAGCTAGTAATAGCCTTTGGTGGTGATAGAATCAACAGAAATGATTTCTGGAGCTCTCAACCATCAAATGTTAAGTGGGTCTGACAATCAAAAGAAGATTACAGAAGACCTTTTCCTGGCACCAATGCAGGACTCTGTTGTCCATACTCAGTTCTGGGACACAGTCTCAGAAGGAGGACCATTAGCACAGTGGAGTATGCAGTGGCAGCAAAGCAGGACCCTGGTCACAAGTCCAGGCTTAAAAAGAATGTTTGTGGTCCCTCATATACCAGAACACAGGCCAGGAGAACAATGGACACACCTTTCTTGTACTAACAACTAAAAGATAACCACAACTAGATTTGAAAACGGATGCACAAAAAACCTGAAGCTTTGGATGGTGTCCTACCCAACTACTCCTTAGGAGCAAAGCCTAACTTTAGCATGAAATTAAAAGTCAAGAAACAGGCTGGGAAAATGTGAAAATAATAGCAAAACAAACTGGTCATAGAAAGTCAATATGGTAACAGAGAGGATTAAAACAGAAACTCAGAAAGAGATAAAAAATGTCACAACAGGTAAATGCAAAACCTCAAAGAAAAATGTGAATCAGTCTCAAGACTCCCCCCAAAAGAAAATTCCTGAAAAAACTGAAAACAGATTTTAACAATCAAATAAGTGAGGCAAAAAAAATTAAGAAAAGAGATGTAAGCATAACAAGAAAATCATGAAAAAAGTTAACAAGATTGGTCAAGCAGGCAAAAATAAATACCTATGAAAATAACATATTAAAATAGAATTTGCCAAATGATACAAGAGAAACGAAAATCCTCTGAAGAGAGAACTTAAAAAGTAGAATTGAGTAAAAGGAATATAAAATATACAAAAATTCACTGAAGAAAAGAATTTCTTTAAAAAAAGTAGTATTAGCTACATTGAAAAGGAGTTACAAAAGCTTACTAAAGAAAATAATTTCATAAAAATTAGAAATAAAAAGAATAAACAAGTAGAAGAAATTTGAAAATATTTCATTAGAAAAAAACTGAATGAGAAAGATAATTTAAGAACTATTGTACTACCTTAAAGCAATGATGAAAGGGGAGATAGGCAGAAAAAAAGAGGGAGGAGAGAGGGGGGAGAGAGAAAAAGAGACGGAGGGAGACTGACTAGACATCATCTTTAAAGAAATTTTCAAAGAAAATTGCCCTTATATCCTAGTGAGTAAAAGAGAATTTGAAAGTATCTGCCAAACAAAACTAGTCCTAAAACTAGTCCCAAAACGAAAGCCTTCAGAACTGTGATAACTCAATTTCAGAGTTTTAAGAAAAAGTATTTTAAGTAACCAAAAAAAAAATTCAAATATCATGGAACCACCGTTGTGGTGACAGAAGATATAACATCTTCTACATTAAAAGATCAAAGAGTTTAATATGATATTCTAAAGGGCAAATTATCTAGGACTATACCTGCCAAATAAAATTGAGTATAATCATTCAGACAAAAATTAGCAAAATAAATTTCAAGAATTTCTGATAAGACCAAAATTTCTAATAAGACCAGAACTGAATATATAAAATAACTTTTACCCATTATTTCTAAATCATGTGTCTATTTTGATTATATCTACGTATATGGCAAGAGAGTTTTTGCCATATTGTTTTCTAGTTTTCTTAGCAAATTTTGTAAAAATATTGAATTCTTATTCCGAAAACTTGAATAATTGGGTATGTCAAACTATTACTATGGTTACTATGGTCATTTACAACTATATGTTTAGTGTCTAATCTATTCCATTGGTTTACTACTCTATTTCTTAGCCAGAACCAGATTGTCATGGTTGCCAGTTCTCCTACACTTTTGAACAGGAGTATATATAAGGATGTATGCAGGTTTCACATATGGATCATTGTATTTAATTATGTTTCCCCCCTAATATATTTACTGGTTTCGATGAACTTCTCTTCCTTTTTTTATTAAAGAAATATGAAATATAATTCTGTGGGCATTGATGTGAAGTAAAACAAGAAGAAATCTAGATGGGATATAAACAAATTTCATTTTAAAAATACCAAAGTATAGAGTTTGAATTTTATATTAAACCATTAATGAAATATGTGGTTATAGATATAAATATTATAATAAGATAGAAGTTTAATAAAACATGTGTAAATGCACAATTGTATCTGTAATGTTGTATTGCTTCCTCTATAGCAAGCAACTGTTGTAAACTTCAATTTCTGTTATCAAGGATCTTTAAAAATCATTAATTTAGGAGGTAGCTGGGTGGCTCAGTAGATTGAGAGCCAGGCCTAGAGATGGGAGGTCCTAGGTTCAAATCTGACCTAAGACACTTCCCAGCTGTGTGACCCTGGGCAAGTCACTTGACCCCCATTGCCTAGCCCTACCACTCTTCTGCCTTGGAGCCAATACATAGTATTGACTCCAAGATGGAAGATAAGGGTTTTAAAAAAATCATTAATTTTTCTATTGTCCATTTCTCTCTCCTGTTGTTATGAATTAATATGACTTTTACTACTAAATAGAAAATGTGCTTTATTGCAAATTTGTCTAAAATGACATAAAATCATTTTCTTAAATTGCTGTACTTTCTCATTTCAAATAAAAATATTAATACTATACTACTCCTTTAAGTTTTCACAGAAAACATAATTTCCCACCTCTCCTCATTCTAATATTGCAATTATTAAGGTCCTCCGTGTTGCTATTTTTTTCATGCTTATTGACATCAGAATTGAAAATGGTACTATGTTTAAAAGATCCAGTACACACAATTATTGTACCAGGAGTGTTTGTAAACTTACAAATTACTAAAAAGGACCACTAACCCTCATTTGTATTAGTCTATTGGTATCTAACAGGGAATTTGTGCCCTTAGAGCAAGTTTAGATAGATGAGAAAACGAAAGCAATTTTATCTTAGATATTTCTTTAAGATCTGAATTTTTATCAGTAATACCTACATAATTGATAAATGCCTGCATTTCTAACTCATTGGAATCCTTTTAATGTGAAGTGACCTTTGGCATTGATTTCCAATTCCTTTGGAGCTTTGTTTAAAAAAAATAACTGAAAGGATTAATGAGTTCCTGGAACTTTTACCCAGCTGGGTGTTGCTGACTTTATAGATCTTCTTTTCAGGCCAGAGAGATGATTAAAACAAATTATGGTCCTACACTGATATAATGAAGAAAACAACAATGAAATAAAGGGCTTCCTTCAAGAAAAAAAAACTATTTCTCATTTTGATGAGTATCTCATTCCCTGGGTATCAGAAACACTCATCAATCT
The DNA here is from genome assembly GCF_027887165.1 of Monodelphis domestica. NCBI lineage: Eukaryota > Metazoa > Chordata > Mammalia > Didelphimorphia > Didelphidae > Monodelphis > Monodelphis domestica. Next base: position 471,972,941 of record NC_077228.1, read on the forward strand.
GCAGAAGTCCTTGGGGTTCACTTTTGGTGCATTTTTCCCTGGGAGAACATTTCTTGTCTTTGAAATTATGAATCCTCGTCAACATAATCATCACAGTTTGCCTGCATTCAGCCTATTTTACTTCATATCAAATTTTCAAAGGTTAGCAGTAGAACATGTCTCAGAGTTTGAGTAGTTCAACCCACCTCCCCTATTTTATAGATAAAGAAACAGATCAAGAGAAGAATTGACTTGTTCAAATCAATCACATGGATAAAATTTAACAGAGCTGAGATCCAAAGCTAGACCATCTAAATCCAGTCCAGAGATCTTTCCAATTTATTAGGCATCTTACCTCTATTTTGGACGAGGCTGAGTTTTTCATTTCCATTTAGAAAATACAAAAATTGTTTTTATTTGGCTAAATAATAAAGGTTAAAAGCAAAAAAATAAAGTTGTAGTATAGTAGTAGTAGACTCTTGGTAACCGAGAATGACGATTGTCTTTGTGCGCTTTCATTGGGGTTAGGATAGATGAGTGTGCACAAAAACACTTGTGCGTGAAGGAGATTTAAGTGGAAAAGTCGATGCACAGAGACAGTCCCACTCTCTCGGCGTTGGAAGCCTGGGTCCAGTGGCACGAAAAATCGTTACACCTGGAGGCTTCCTCAGCTGCATTGGATGGCTGTGTTGTCTTTTGTGCTCCAACATGCCCTAAGCACTCCACAGTGATTTGCTGCGTCGCCATCTCAGCTGTTGAACCTTCTTATTGGTTTCTTCCGTCTGTTCAGCCGAAGCAGTCTTCACATGCTGGGTGAGCAAAGCCTTAGTTCACCAGGGGTCTATGACCCGATGACTACCCTCACAAGGTTTAGCTGGCCTGTTGAAGCCGCTGCCCAGGGTGTGGCTGCTGCCGCATGCTAGCAGCTACTAGATGCCACAAGTGAGAGCTGGGTGTCAGGTAAGGGTCAGAGGCTAGAGAGCTACCCTAGGAGGGAACAACAAGCCCTCCATAACAGAGATACTACTCCTCCCTGATCACCCCATACACCTCAGTATAGTATGTGAGAGGAAATATTTTGGGTATGGTGCCAGATACAGACTATGCCTGATTTACATGAATAATTGTAACTAAAAAGAGGGATTCATTTTTTTATTTGAAATTTGTATTTTAAGGGATGTTAGAGACCATGTCATTCCTTTATTCCATAACATCCAGAGGCTCCTTATTGCTGCTATAATAAAAATTTTTTAAATCTTGTTTATTTTTTAAAGCCCATCACAAGCTCATTATGATATATCTTTCTAAACTACTTCTATATTACTCTCCTTCCAAAAGACTTTCTCTTTATTCCTTACTCATGATCTTCCCTCTCTCATTTCTGTATTTTTGCATTGTTCCCCCCCCCCCAAGCTAGTAGTGTACTCACTATTCAACTCCACAGGATACCTTTTTCTTCAAGATAAACCCCTGTTCCCTGTGTACTCTTTAATACTGGCCTCCTTGCCACTTGTCAAATGAGATACCTGATTTCACAATTCTAAATTGCTGCAGTGGCTTCTTGCCACACCCAAAATGTTCTTTCTCCTCATTTCTGCCTTTTGACTTCCCATAATTTCCATTAAGTACCAAATAAAAAACTCCTTTTTTATCCCTTTTAAATTATAAGTCTTCCCTGTCTTAATTATTTCCAGTTTTTTCTGCCTATAGTTTGTTTGTACACTGTTGTTTACATGTTGCTACCCCATTGGTCTGTGAGTTCCTTGAAGCAATGTCTATCTTTTATGAGTCTTTGTATCCCTAAGAGTTAATACAGTGACTAACACATAGTGGGCAAAGTTTATTGCTTGACCTTTGACATAAATTCTATTCTGATCCCCTGAACTGCTAGCATCTTCTCCCCCATGCTAACTTCTATTTAACAGCTTTGTATTTATTTGTAATTATTCTCTTTATATTTATTCCATTTGTACTTCTATTATTGCCAGTCCCATTTGAATATAATCTATTTTTGTATGTTATCCTTTTGGTGTGTGTGTATGTACATATACATAGATACACAAAATATATACTTTATGTATATACACATATGTATGTATGTGTATATAAAACGACCAGCACATAGCCTAGCCTACTCATTTTACAGAGGTAACTGATAGATAGGATCCAATAAAATTAAAGAAACCATCCAGGATCAAGTACTATCAAAAGTAGGATTTGAATCCAAGACTTATGACTCGTATACCTGTTATTTTCTCGCCTGTGCTATACCATTTCACTATTGGTCTGACAACTTGATGATTAATTTAAATTCATTTTTCTTAAATTCTTTCTTCCTTATTTCCCCTTTAGATTTTTCTTTTCTAATAAACTCACTATTTCTAGATTCTGTCCTTTACTGAAAATTTCTTGCAGAATATCCAAATATCACATCTACTTATGCCTATGAAAATGAGTTCTCTTTTCCAGTTATTATTCTTTTTGAGTTCATAAATAATCTCTTTACACTATTTGATTGACTCTTCCAAAAGCAGTTCTTTGAGGGAAGCTTAGTGTGATGCAAAAGAAGAAAGTAGGTGGATGCTATTCTGAGCATAATGAGTTAATACTTTTTTAAACAGCAACTAACCAATTCTAGAATAGGAGTATTTCACATTATGATTTTTATTAAAATTATTAGGGAATGAATCCAGTGCTTTTATTAGGCTTTTGTTGGCCCCAAGTCTCTCATAAGAACATTAAAACAAAATGCCTTAAAGCTTTACCTAGATTTAGTGTCACCTTTCTTAGAATGTATTTGCTATGAGGCTGATTATTCTGTGAATTACCATTTTAACTCAAGAAAAGATTATAAATAAATTCTGGAATTGGTTGCCATTGAACCTAAATTTGTTCATTGCCAACTTTCAACTTCATCCAGAGAAAATAAGTATTTTCTAATGGTAAATGTAATAAAACACTAGCTCAGAAATGACAGCTATATACTATCTATCTATCTATCTATCTATCTATCTATCTATCTATCTATCTATCTATCTATCTATCATGACCTCTCTTTTTCATATATGTTAATTCAGACATCAGGGCAATTGGTTCCAATATTTTCAGGGGAAAATCCATAGGCTAGAGTTTCTGAGAAGCATTACAATTTGGACAGAGGTCCTGCATTCCTGGATCTGATCCAAAGTGGACAATGATGTCAGCTGCCATCGTATATAAAGCTAAACCGAGATTCTAGCTTAGAAATGTGGTTATACCCCAAACCTCTACTATCATTACAGAAGATAGCCTCCATAAAACAAAACTAAACCCAACTTGTAAATAAAGTGAAACCCACATTATTGGGCTAATGGTCATTACATTTAAGCTGTGTACAAAGGAGAGAAAGAAGCTAACGTTTACTTATAGACTGTGAGTTTTGCTCTGGTTTAATGTCAGGGAATGGGATGTAACATGAAAATAATTTGTGATTCCACTGATCTATATGATAGTCTCTAGTAGAAGAAAATGAGTGCTAAAATATTCAAATATTTGTTAAGAGCTTCTCTTTTTAATGTTAGAATACTTTTCTATTGGGTAGTTGATAGAAAGCTGGGCCTAGAGCCACAATAACCTGACCTAAGATATTAACCAGCTGTGTGATATTGAGCAAATCACTTAACCTCTCTCTGCCTCAGTTTCCTCAACTCTAAAGTGGAGATAATTACAGCACAGACTTCCCACAGTTGTTATGTTATGTTTTGAGGATGAGCCATAAAGATATTTGTAAAGCCTTTATGATAGACCTTGACCCATAGCAGGAATTTTATAAATGTTTCTTTCATTCCTAGTAGGAGATTCTTGAAAAGTGAAAATATTAGAAGTAATGCCAATGATATAGAGTGATCTAATTTATTCAAATTTTATTTTAAGTAATGAAGATTGAAGCCTATCCATTTATGTCCATCCTCTATAACTTTTGTCTATGCCCTCCAAGAAGTTTGCTATAGGAAGTCCACCCTATTATTATGAGAATACCAGTGGAGCAGATGGGCACTTTATTGGTGCTCTCCTTAGTTGACATCTTTTATTATAAAGTTATTGTAGGGTTACAAGTGATAAAACATTGTCACAGAACACAAAGAAACTTTTAAAAATTTTGAATATTGCTAAAAGAGTAATATAGACCTATATTGTAGGCAGGAGAATGCTGGAACATATAGAAAGGAACAAAAGAATAAAACCTATTTACATAGTATTGATATTTGCACTAGGTGATCATTTAGAGTCTACATCCCCAATCATATCCCCATGTAACCATGTGATCAGCAGTTGTTTTTCTTCTGTGCTTCTACTCCCACAGTCCTTCCTCTGTATGTGGATACTGTTCTTTCTCATAAGTCCCTCAGAATTGTCCTGGGTCATTGCATTGCTGCTAGTAGAGAAGTCCATTACATTCGATTGTACCACAGTGTATCAGTCTCTGTGTACAATGTTCTCCTGGTTCTGCTTCTCTCACTGTGCATCAATTCCTGGAGGTTGTTCCAGTCTCCATGGAATTCCTCCACTTTGTTATCCCTTTGAGCACCATAGTATTCCATCACCAACAGATGCTACAATTTGTTCAGCCATTGCCCAATTGAAGGGCATCCCCTCATTTTCCAATTTTTTGCTAACACAAAAAATGCAGCTATGAAATTTTTGTACATGTCTTTTTCAGTTTTATCTCTTTGGGGGTACAAACCCAGCACTTCTATGGTTGGATCAAAAGGCAGACAGTCTTTTATCACCCTTTGGGCATAGTTCCCAATTGCCATCCAGAACAGTTGGATCAATTCACATCTCTACCAGCAATGCATTAATGTCCCAACTTTGCCACATCCCCTCCATCATTCATTACTTTCCTTTGCTGTCATGTTAGCCACTCTTCTAGGTGTGAGGTGGTACCTGAGAGTTGTTTTGATTTACATCTCTCTGATTATAAATCTTCACATTTCTAATGAGGAAAGAAGTTCAGATAAAAAATGACTTCTAGTGTCAATAATGGGATTTGAACCTAGATCTCTATGAGATACCAGTTAATAATAAAGGTAGCAATTATTAAATCTAATATTTATAGAGTGCTTTAAAGTTTGCAAAACATTTTATAAAATTACTTCATTTGATCCTCACATCAACCATGGGAGGTTGGAATTTTATAGTTGAGGAAAGTGAGGAAAAGAAAAGTTAAGTGACTTGTCCAGGGTCACACAACAAATGTCTGAGGCAGGATTCAAACTTATATCTCCCTGATTCCAAATCCAAGTATGTTGCCCTTTTTTATTTGTATGTATATCATACACATGTCTCATAATCATAACATTATCATTATGCCACTCAGTGGCCTAATGAAACAATCAGCACAATTTCTAGGCCTCTCTAGGATATGCTCAGGAAAAGTCATTAACTTTATATGTTTATTTTTGGATTAAAATATATTTTAAAAGAAGCCTACAATGGAAATATTTTTTTAACTCTCAAGAAGCTAATTTTGGCTGCTTAAGAGTTCTTCATAGTGTCAGCAGTGTATGGTATATACAGGGAGGACTAGAGCCTCTATTGTGAAGGCTGCACATCCACCTTTGGTGACAACCTTTTACCCAACTCTGACTAGTTGCTTTAAGAAGTTAGAACAAGTCTAGCAGTCACACCCCTGTAAAACCATCTTCACAAGTGGGCTAAATCAGGTTAAGGGTTACTGATAGGCCTCAAATTTTGACTTTTGTCCTGCTGCTAAGCTTTGATGACTCTGGGAAAGAGAATGAGTCTAATGATTTTATGTCACTTTCCTCAATTAAATCCAATTCATGTGAAAGTTAAAATATCATCCCAAGATGTCACTGATCCTTTTCAAAAATAAAGGTAGAATAGTAACAAAAACCAGCACCATAATACATAGGAAAGACCTAGATTATTTTTCCACTTCTGAAATTACCTTGTTATATTGTACATTGAATAGATAACCTAATTATTTGGAATTGTTTCCTCAAATATTCAATGATAAATTTAATTATATAATTCCAAAGAGGAATACTATTAGCTTTAAAGAGATTTTTAATTATTTTGTTTGTCACAGATATCTTTGACAGTCTGAGGAAACATGGAATCTTTCTCAGAATAAAGTTTTCAAATGAAAAACAAAACAAAATAGAGATTACTACAGAAACCAATTATACTAAAATAGTTTACTTACCTCTCTCCTCTCTCTCTCTCTCTCTCTCTCTCTCTCTCTCTCTCTCTCTCTCTCTCTCTCTCTCTCTCTCCCTCTCTCTCAGCAATCGAAACAATTTGAATCATTTCACTAACTGGGGAAGTAAAAAAAAATTCTAAGGAGACTGTTCTACCTAATTCTTACTATTGTTACATAATACAATACAAATTCTCAGATCCTAACCTCATTGCTAGAAAGCCCAGTCAAGCTCACACTTTACTTCCCCAATGGTCAATGCTACCTCCAATTCTGTAAATAGCCTTGCAGGCTATTTGTTCTACTCATATTGTTTATGAACTCTCTGAAATTTCAATTTATGAGTTTCCAATTATCTTCCAGACAGTCTAATAGATACTAGTCATATAATCAGAGCTCCTACACCAGTGGGTGGCATTGCATCAAAGTTGAAGTAGAGACACATATTTAAGAAAAGAAGTACACAGAAAGAGTATCTAGAGGAAACAGTCTAAGAAGTTACTTCGAAGCAGTAGAATTGTCACATATCTACTCCAAAATATTGCAACTTCTACAACCCAGTTGACTTGCCCATTCTAAATGTTATTGATCTAAAGGAGAGTTATTTTGTGATTCTGAAGTGATATAGAATCTCTAGGACCAGTAGTGCTAAGAAATTAGTTATCCTTTATCATACATATACAACACACTATGCCTTACCCCCACTGTACTATTTTTAGGTCCAATCTTCTTATGGAAATTAATATATTTCAGGGAGAATGTTCCAGAGGTTTTCTGGGGGAATATTCTGTATAAACTGTCTTTAATAATAATATTAGTAAATGTTGATTAATAGTGGGAAGAGTAGGCAATAACAAGATTATATCAAGAATGTTAGGTAACAGAAACCATCTGGGGAACCAAACTGAAAGTGTATACAAGTTTTGGAGACTACTACAGAAGGGGCATGTTGTATCTGGATTTTAACTAATAAGTAAGATGAAAACATTTACCCAAGAATAACAATGTTTATTAATGTGAGCATGCAAACTCATTAAAAAACAATGTTATCTTTTGCCAAGCTCTCTCAGGAAGGATCCTCAGTGTAGCCCGACTTTTGCTTTTATAAGTAACTGTATTCTCTTCCTCATTGGTCTGACAGTTTGTCCTTTCTATCTTTCCTGGTAGTACCCATTGGTGGATATTTCAAAAGAGGAGGTAGACTTAGAAACTTCAAGTCATCCTTCTTTACTTCATCAGAAGGTATTAGCTTTAAAAGATCACTTTATTGCCAATATGAATAATATGTAAATGGGTTTTGAACAATGATACCTGTATAACCCAGTGGAATTGCTTGTCAGCTCTGGGAGGGAGGAAGGAAGAAGGGTCAGAAAAATCATGAATAATGTAACCATGGAAAAATATTTTAAGTAAATAAATTATTTGAAAATAATTTGAAAATAAAAAAAATACAGAAAAACATTTAAAATAAAAAACAGAAAAAAATTAAAAATGTTCAAATTACTAAAACATTGTGCTTATTTAACTCATCAGCTAGGAAATGCTTAAGATACTGCAAATGGGGTTTCAGCTGAGAATTAGTAGAAGGGCAGACTGCTTTCTTGAGAGACAGAGGAACCAGAGAACAAATTGTCAATATCTAATGGTTTATAGAGAAGGCAAGGGAGTTTCATAAAATCAGATACTCCTGTTTCATTGACTAAACTAAAGTTTTTGAATGTTTGAATTTCAAGAAAATATGGCAAATCCTCAAAGAGAATGGAATTCCAGATCATGTTTCCTGTCTTCTTAGGAAACTGTATATGTGTCAAGAAGTAAAAGTTAGAACTGAAAATAGAACAATGGATTGGTTTAAAGTTGGAAAAGACATGAGAAAATCATTTATATTGTCTCTTTATTTCTTTAATTATATGCAGAAAGCATCATGCAAATTGCTAGACTGGACAAAGCAAAATTAAGAATTAAGATACTAGGAGAAATATAAATAATCTTGGATTTGCAGAGGGTACCATTCTGATGTCAGAAAGTGGAGGGGAATTAAGAAACATCTTGAATAGAGTGAAAGAGATGAGTGTAAAAGCTGGCTTAAATCTTAACATTAAAAAAAACCCTAAGATTTTGTCAATTTGTCCCATCACTTCCTATCAAACAGAAGGAAAATAAATGAAGAATTATCAGATTTTATGTTTTTCTACTTAAAAATCACTGCAGGCCATGATTTCTGCCATGAAATAAAAAGATTTTTGCTCCTTGAAAAGGAAGGTATGGCAAATCTTTGCTACAAACAGAAAGATATCACCTTACTAACAAAGATCTGTATAGTCAAAGCTAGTATTTTTCCATTAATAATATACGGGTATTTGAAAATTGGATTATATGGAAAACTGAGTTCCACTGAACTGACAATTTCAAATTGTGGTGCTATAGAAGATTTTTGAGCATCCCTTCCGCAATAAGGAGACCATACATGTCAAAATATAATAAAGCAATTCAGACAGGAAGGTCAAATACAAAAGCTTATATACTTTGGTTACATAATGAAAAGACAGGATTCATTGGAAAAAACTTTGATTATGGGTAAGGTTGAAGGCAAAAGGGGGAAAAAAAGGCTAGAGATGAGAGAGATGATATAATGAAAGCACTGAATATGAGCTTAGATAGACTTAAGGAAACTGGAGGATACAAGAACCTGACATTCTATGTTTCATGAGATCAACAAAAGGAAGGTATGACTTAATGACTAAACAGTAGCAAACCACATTGGAGGTAAAAACAACTTTAAAAGACTTCAGAATTGTCATCAATACAATGATTAACTACTGAACATGAAACATATGATGCAACTCCTGCAAGAGGAGTGATGAACTTAAAATAAAACTTTAAAAAATGAGAGATTTTTGAATGTGAAAAATGTAGGAATGTGTTTTTACTGGACTATATCTATTTTTCATGAGAATTTTATTTCTCACTTTATAATTGTTCAATGAGTCGAGGCAGTGAGAGGGAGAAATGAGTGCTTATGAAACAGAAACAGACTGGATTTACCTTTTTGTACTTTTAATTATTACAGGAAGAAATTTAATTAAGTAGTTTTTAATCACTCACAATTAGTCTGAAGGATTCTATTATAATAGTTTGATAAGTTGTAACTATGTGATGTATATAGTAAGTTATAGACCCAATTGAATAACTGTAGGAATATAGGAATTATACACACACACACACACACACACACACACACACACACACACATATATATATATATATATATATATATATATATAAAATGATCATAGAGTTTTAGGAATTAACATCTATGAAGTGTGATATTTAGTATTCAAGATTCTCTATATTGCTATGTTCTCTCAGAGCCCTATACATTTTCATAACAAGGTTGTAACATAAAGAAACTGAGCGATCCTACCTTATAGTTACTACTGACACTCTTGTGACCCTAGAAAAAGGGTGGGAGGGAAGAATAGAGATCCAGTAAAGACTTCACTATGATATAATTATTTTATAACCAATCAAAAACCTGAAGTTATAATGGAGTTCTAAAATATTTAAAAACCCTTCTGGGTCTGTTACCACATTCAGTTGTGTCATGACTTGTGGCATAAAAATCTCTAATCTGTAAGACTAAGGGTCTCTGACCATGCTAGGTGTGTCAGCTGACCTATGACTTGTGTATTTGATGTAGTCAGAATAGTCACATTTGCTCCAGAGATCTTTACTCACAATGTTTTTCCTTTAACCACTGCTACTAGTTCTCTGTGATTAAAAGCAGATTATAATCCATCTTTTGTATGGCAGCCCTTAAAATACTTGAAAAGAGCTATCATACCACTCTTCAATTTTCTTCTTAAGCCTAGATACCACAGTTCCTAAAACCAATCTTCCTATGTCATGAACTCAAAGCTCTTCATCTTTCTGGCTCCCCTGTTCTGAATATTATCCATTTTATCAGGATCCTTCCCCAAACATGATGTCTTAAACTGAACACAATATTTAAAATGTTATAAAATTAAGGCAAATTACTCTAGAGCAATCACAAGCTTATTCTCTCTTAGAGAAAAGAGTAGGAGATTCCCTAGGCTTTCCCTAAGTCCTTAAATGACTGCCTTCTTTAACTTTATATCGTCACCTTAGTAATCATGTCACAGGGGAAAAAAAACAAATTGACAAAACAGCTAAACAGTTTTGGGTTTTTTTCTTTTTTTCCTTTTCTTTTTTCTTTTTTCTTTCTGATTTCTAGTAAGATATCAAAATGTAGTGACAGTTAAAGAGGAATTATAAAGATGCCATTTGTAGACATCTTGTAATTCTTAATTCTGTTGAAAAATCAATTCAAAATGATAATAAAATTCAAGAAAAAGGAAGCTACAACAAATTATTTGTAATAGATATTAAAACAAACTTGAAATGAGGATGCAGTAATCTCCTTCAAGACATACATGGACTTATAGCTTTAAAATGGGAAATGTCTTCTAAAATTGATCTTCGAAATCTGCCTATTTGATATCAAATCATGAGTAACTGACATTTTTTCACCCTAGGTACCAACTAATTCAGGTTTTCTTGATGAAAATCACATTATAACACTGAGAATCGACACTTATGGCTCTGTTTTCATAATTCCTTAAATAATGTCCTTAATCAGAAGTACATGGGACAGTTGAACAAGTTGCGGGTAAGAAAAAAAAATTATAGCCTCCATTGTTATCTTTATTCAAAGTTTCTGTCAACCACTAGAATATATACATTAAAAACCATGTTAGCATTTACACTGTTACTGGAGGGATGGACTAGTTGGCTTCCTTGACTCTTTATGATTTCTTTGTCTTACAGAACTCCTTGTAAAGAAACTACATTTAAAAAATGCAAATTTGGGTCTTATCTGCAATTTATAGTTTTTAAGATTTGACTATAACATGAAGAGGTTAAGTGGTTTACCCAGAAATACACAGATACCATATGTTAAAAGCAAGACTGGGACCAAGGTCTTTCAGGCTCTGTAGCCAAATATAAATATCATTTATCCCATACTGCTTTTTTTTTCTTCTTCCCATTTCTTTTTTTTTTATTTTCTATTTCTTTTTAACATTCTTTAAAAATAAAAAAAAGTTTCACATTTGCTCCTTCCCACTTGCCCCTCCTGAACCCACTGAGAAGGCAAGCAACATAACACCAATTATACATGTGAACTTATGCAAAATGTATTTCCATATTAGTCAAATTAGTCATATCACAAAAAAAAACAGAAAAAGAAAGTGAAAAAAAATTACACTTCAATCTGCATTCAGAGTTCATAAGTCCTGTCTGGGAATGAATAACTTTTTGTTGTTTTTCTTGTTAAATCCCAAGTAACCTGGAATTATCTTGGATAACTGATTCTTTGATTATGCTGATCATTGATCAGAGCAACTAAGGCTTTCATAGTCAATCATCATTAAAAGACTGTTGTTACTATGTATAGTAATCTTTGGATTTTCCTCATTTTCCTTTGTATCAATTCATTTGGGTCTTCCCAAGTTTCTCCGAAACCATAGTTCTCGTTATTTCTTATCGCATAATAGCATTCCATCAAAATTATGTGCTACAATTTTTTCAGCCATTCCCTACTTGATGGACATGTACTCAATTTCCAATTCAACTCCATTACATAAAGAAGTACTACAAATATTTAGTTGTTGTTTGATAAGTTCAAAATTCCACCAAAAATTCATCAGTTAATCTGTTTTCCCTAATCCCTCACACATTTGTCATTTCATATAGGTCTGAGGTAATACTTCAGAGTTGTTTTAATTTTAATTTCTTTAATTACATATATATGTATATACACATACTATTTATACACATACATACATACTATATACTATATATAATATCTTTACTCTCTCTATATATACATATATATAAGAAATTATGCCTTTATCAGGGAAACCCTGTAAAAATTTTTAATATTTCTTCATTGTGTATATTTTGTCAAAATGAAGCTTCCTGGATTATGTCTTTTAATTAGATTCAATTTTGCATTTGACTTATCTTAGATCATAACTGCTATCCTTTACTTCAGTTGAAACATAATAGATTCTTCTCCAGAACCTTATTGTAACCTTGTATGTGTTCTCTGTTTCCAGTATCTCATTTGTATAAATCATTGTTGATTTCTGCCTTCTAATTCATTCTGCTATACCCTTTCATTTTATAGGTAATCTCTTCTCATTCAAACTCACAATTAGATTACTGTTTCTCTCCATTCTGTTTACCTTTCTTTTTCTTCTTATCCTGTCACTTCTCAAAAGTTTGTTTTGCTTCTGACCATTGTGTCCCTTAATCATTCTTCCTTTTTATCATCATCATCATCCCACTTCATATGTCTTATCCCCCTTCCTAGTTCCCTATTGGGTAATATAGGCTTCTATTCCCAATTTCATTTATGTAAGAAAGGAAGCTATAAAAGAGAATCTTTTGGCAGAAGTCAGCTGCAAAGAGAAAGCACGGGGGAAGGGCAAAGGAAAAAAACTCAAGATTACAGTGAGAGAACAGAAGCCGGGAGAACTCAAAATTTCCAACTCACCTAACTCCTCCTTCTGAGAGTCTGTGAAGAGAACCTCTGAGGCTGGGGGCTCCCTTTGGATATCAACTGCTTCCCAGTGAACCCCTGAAATCTCTTACTCAGCTTGAGACATCACAGAATGGGACTTTGAAGAAAGCTGTCTACTAAAAAATCTTCTCTCCAAAGATTATTCTCTGCCTCTCTCTCCCTAACTTATCCTGAACTCCATTATTCTAACTAGATTAGCTCAGGAGTGGGAATCAAACCAGCAGCTGACCAGAAAAGGGATCAAGGCCAAAAGCCTGGACCCATGAGATTTGTGGGGGTCAGTCTGTCAGTCATTAGGGATTCCTGCTACCCACTTTCCTCACTTAATAACTTCATCTTTCCCTTCTCTGAGTGATCCCAAGTAACGTGTTATTACTTAGATAAGGTCTGCTTAGTTCCTGACTCTAAGAAAGGGGGGCTGAAGATTTGGGGAGAACCATACCTCTTCCCAAAAGGGAGATTTAGCTCAGGATCCTAGAGATCCAAATAACTACATCCAAAGAAGTAATCCTCTCCTCTGGGCAGAAGGAGTAACTCCAGGTTTTGCGGGGAGGAGAAGTGGCAATTGGGGTATTTGAAGGACCCAGAGACAGGAAGGTCCATTTAGTCTCTCAACCATAGCTGAGACCAAGAAGGGAAGGTATGTGAGATTTCACTAAAGTTCTTGCCTCTAGTTTTAATCTCTACCTCCCAAACCACTCTCTGAGGAGACATATTCTGTCCCTCAAGGAGACAAAAGCTGGCTTACCTTCCCCAAGGAGAAGATCATTCTCTTCCCTCTTTTCATTTCTGTCAATTCTTTCTTTCCCTCTCTCCAGTTCCCAGGTGTATGTGTGTGTGACCCTCTAACTGGCTATATATTACATTTATATATGTATATATGTATTACATATGTGTGTACATATGTTCATATGTTTATATGTATATGTTTATATTCTTCTCTGAATGTATCTGCTTATCCTCATTTTGATGAGAATGAGGTTCAAGCATTGCCTGTCACTCTTCCCTCATTTTTCAAATGCCAAAGGCTTTCTTTCCTTCACTATTTATGTGAGAAAGATTTCTCCATTCTACCTCTCCCTCTTCTTTCTCTCAGTGAACCTTTCTTTGTCATGTCTATTAAAAATAATAATTCTCACATAATTGACTCATAAACTGTAACTGCCCTAATAATTTAAAATGTCTTAGGAGTTATATGTATCATCTTTCCACATAAGAATGTAAACAAGTAAACTTTATAAAATGCTTAATGATTTTATTTTTGTGTTTATCTTTTTTTTTGTTTCTGAGTTTTGTGTTTAATGAAAAATTTACTATTCAGCCCTTATCTTTTCATCAGGAATGTTTGCAAGTACTCTTTTATTAAATATCTCTTTCCTCCCTTAAATAACTATACCAATTTTTGCTGCATAGAACATTCTTGGTGATAATCTGAGCTCCTTTGACTTCTAGAATATTTTATTCTAAGAATCTATTCCTTTAACTGATATCCATTAAAACTTCTATGATCCTGAGTGATGTTGTATTGTATTTGAACAAATTTTCCCTGGCTGCTTAAAATGTTTTCTCTTTGGCCTGGCACCTCTATAGTTGGGCTGTAATATATTTTAGAAATTTTCATTTTGTGATCTCTTTCAGGTGGTGATTGGTGCATTCTTTCATTTTCGAGTTTAACCTCTAGTTCTATGATATCAGAAGTGTTTTCCCTGACAACTTCTTGAAGTATTATGTCTATGTTATTTTCCTTAAACATGGCTTTCAGCTAGTCCATAATCATTAAATTATCTCTTCTCCAGCTATTTTTGATTTCCAAAGTTCTCTTGGTCTAGAAAAATGTCTAATTTTAATATTTTCTTGTATTACTATTAATTAGAGATATTATTTACAAGTTGTTTGGAGGGAAAAATTGGGAGACAGACTGCTTTCTCTATTCTACCAACTTAGCTCTGCTCCCCTATATCTCTTTTTTAAGTTGGGAAATGAATTACCACTTTTTAACTGGCAAAGCTTATTTAAAATGTGATAGATACATCATTAAGATATTGAGTATAAAATATTCACCTTAAAAGAATAAATTACACAATGCCTTCAAAAATCTTTCTAGAATGATAATGCACACTTACCAGGTATGAACAAAAGACTAGAAGCCATTGACATTATAGTTTTTCATCAAAGCCTTGCCAAGACTTCATACTGATTACAAATTTGGAAATCAATACTACTACATTCTCCTGGGTCACCAACAATTAAGAAAAATACTCTAACAACATATGGCTTGTGAAAATATTGGACAGTTAAATGCTATAGTCTATTAGTAACATCACTGAAATACTCTGTGGTGTCAACTTTTTATGTAAAAATTGGAAGTACTGAATCTTATTAAAAATCATAATAACCTTTTCAAATCCTAACCCATTATCCATTGTATGAAGGAAGATGAAGACAAATTAGGGGATTGCTAGCCAGGATAAGTTAAGTGTTACATTCTTGTTCACTATGAGTACAACAGTAATTGTGGAGATAGGGTGGCAAATCTACAAGTCTGAGTAACTGGAGTTTAATGAAGGAATTAATTAGTTACTACCCAGTTAAATGTGATTGAGCCTCTCCAAATGGTGAAAGAAATATGGATAGTATAAGGTTTCAGTATGGTCCTACTTGAAACTATTATAATTTTCTCCTTGCTTTGAGACAGTAGCTTTAGTGGTACACATGGGTATTAGACACCATAAGAATGAAAGTTACACTGAAATGCATAAGAAAAAAACCCTGAATAGTGGGTTGTATATTACAATATATATGATTCTGATCACTAAAACCAACAATGGAGGCACACGATCTGAACTGAAAACATCCTGTTTATATTATATGTCAATACTTATAACAAAACTACACACATATCTTATCAATAATATGTAAATTTTGGTATTTCTTTTATTGGTGGTATCCTCTGCTTCAAATTCCACAGAAACATATTATAAGACAATAAATGACAGAACAAATAGCTTCATCCCAGGGGACAGATTAAAAGAATTGAAATTGATATGTTGTGAAAATCTGAACTGGAGAAGATGAAGAACTTGCTGTCAAGAAAATTTCAGAAATACTACCTAATGACAACAAAAATATATTTTGTCATCATTTGTTGTTAGTAGGTAGGACTTAGATGAAGTTCCATTAAAGAATATGAGAATTGACAGGATAAGAATCAAGAGATAGTAGTATTCACAAAAACTGAGAGAAGAGAGTATGAAGCATTGTTAAAAATTGCTAAAAGATTAAGAATGATGAGAGCTGAGAAGACCATTAGAATTGCTAAATACAAGATTCTTCATAACTTTGGACAGAGCAGTTTGGGATAAATGAAGAGATCAGAAGCTATATATTAGAGAGAGTCATTACATTAAATCATACATTAAAAATATAGTCAGAGGAAAGGAACTGAATATAGCTATTGCTGATGTACTGATGACATTATTAAAATAGTTCAGATGAGAGGTCACAAGATTCCAGTCTAGGATGGTGGTTGTGAGGATTTAGAGAGACACATATGAGAGCTGTTATTCTATAAAAAATATCTTAAGATCATGTTCCGTGGAAGCTCAGATGATTTATAACTAAAAGGTCTTGAAACCGTTCTTGGTAGTTTCAGTTACCAGAAGAAAGACTCTTTCCATTTAACTAAGCATACTGGAAACTTTAGTACAAAAACCAGGGAGTGAATTGTCACCTCAGA
Organism: Monodelphis domestica; assembly: GCF_027887165.1. Classification (NCBI taxonomy): domain Eukaryota; kingdom Metazoa; phylum Chordata; class Mammalia; order Didelphimorphia; family Didelphidae; genus Monodelphis; species Monodelphis domestica. Next base: position 471,989,468 of record NC_077228.1, read on the forward strand.
CTTCTCACAAGAGGACCATCATGGGCACTACCAGCAGAGGAAAGCTGAGTACAGTGAAATCAGATCCTTTCCATCTTGAACCTGCTTCTCTAACTATGACTACAAATACTGGACTTCTAGGACTGAAGCCAAGATGGTGTAGTAATCCTCAGCAACTGTATGCCACCATGAGAATCCTCCCCAAACAAGATTAAAATATCACCAAAAACATGAAAGAACCAACAAGGAGACAGAGTGAAACAACTTAAAAAAAAAGGTAGGCAATGAACATTTAGGGCACTGGAGTGAGAGGAGAACAGACCCAGTAAGAATGTATATCAAAGAAGAAGAGTAAGCCAAAAGTGAGCCAACCCTGAAAAAAAATTGAAATTCAAACACGAGATATAAGAGAAGCCCAAAAATGTAATTTTCAAACACGAGATATAAGAGAAGCCCCAAAGGTAATTAAAAAAGAGAAAAATAAAGGAACTCATCGATGTCAAAATGTTTATATGTCTACATGGAAAGAGGATTCTGTAATTCCCAAGAAATACTCTTAATAGTAGAGAAGGTAGAAGGAATTTACTCAGAAATAGAGTGGAAAGGTAATTTGATTATGATGATATGATATATATTTAAATGTAATGATATGGAATGATATATATGCATTATATGATATATATATATATACATATAAACATGAATGACATGTAAAAATCAATCAAGGGCTGAAAGAAAGGGTTGCACTGAGAGAAAAATAAAGGGAGAGATAGAATGGGTTAAATTGTAAAACATAAATAGGTGTGGAAAATCAATACAAAGAAGGGAGGATAAAGGTGATAAAGGGCATGCTTTACTCTCATAACTGGCTCAGAGAGAGAAAAATGAGTATAGTCAATGGGGTATAGAATTCTATTACCCTACAGAGGAGTAGAAGGGTAAAAAGATAAAGGAAGGGGGAGGTAATTGAAGGGAGGGAGATATGTAGGAGTGACAAAAAGAAAAATATTGGTGAGGAGAAACAGAGTGAAATGGAATCGAGTAGGATATAAAGGGGATAATATGATAGAGGACAATACATAATAATCATAACACTGAATGTGATTTCAATGAACTCATCCATTAAAATAAAGCAGATAGCAGAGTAGATTAAAAACCATAATCCTACTATATGCTATTTACAAGAGACACATTTGAGGCAGGGTAACACACAAATTCAAGGTAAAAGGCTGGAGCAGAATTTATTATGCATCATCAGCAATTAAAAAAAAGCAGGAGTAGCAATCATAATACCAGACAAAGCCAAAATAGAATTTGATCTGATTAAAAGAGATAAGGAAGGAAATTACATTTTGCTGAATGGTACTATAAACAATAAAGTAATATCATTATTAACATTTATGCACCAAATGGTGTAGCAAGAATATTTCTAAAGGAAAAATTAAGGGAGCTCAAGGAGGAAATAGATAGCAATCTCATACTAGTGGAGGATCTCAATCTTCCCCTTTCAGAACTAGATATATAAACTAAAGAAATAAATAAGAAATAAGTAAGGGAAGTGAATGAAATGCTAGAAAATAATAGTTAATAGATATCTGGAGAAGACTGAACAGGGATAAAAAGGAATATGCTTTCTTCTCAGCAGTACATGGTACATATACAAAGACTTACCATGTACTAGGGCATAGAAATATTGCAAACAAATGCAGAAAAGCAGAAATAATAAATTCCACTTTTCCAGATCATAATGTGATAAAAATTAAAGTTAACAAAGGTGCAAGCAAAGGCAAATGTATAATTAATTAGAAACTAAATAATCTAATTCTTCAAAACTCATTGGTCAAAGAAGAAATCATAGAAACAATTGTAGACTTCATTAAAGAAAATGACAATGAGGAGACATCATATCAAAACCTATGGGATACAGCCGAAGCGGTACTCAGGGGAAAATTTATATCAATGAGTGCCTGTACTAACAAAATAGAGAGGAAGGAGATCAATGAATTGGGCTTACAACTTAAAAAATTAGGAAAAGAACAAATTAAAATCCCCAAGGGGAAAAAAAAAAACTAAATTGGAAATCTTAAAAATTAAAGGAGAAATTAATGAAAGTGAAAGTAAAAACAAAACTAAACTAAGCTAAAACTGAAAATCTTAAATAGAATACCAGCAAAAAGACCCCAGCAAGTTATCACAAGGATTATTCACTATGATCAGGTGGGATTTATACCAGGAATGCAAGGATGATTTAATATTTGGAAAACCACCACATAATAGGTTATGTCAAGAAAATCAAACCAACATGGTTCACATGATGATCTCAACAGAAGCAGATAGAGCCTTTGACCAACTATGATGCCAAATCTTCTTGAAAACACTATAAATTATAGGAAAAGGAGGACCATTGTTCAAAATAACCATCAGCAAATATCATTTGAAATTGAGACAAGTTATAAGCCTTCCAAATAAGATCAGGAATGAAGCAAGGATGTCCATCATGACCTTTATTATTTAATTCTGTACTAGAAACACTAGCAGTAGCAATTATAGAAGAAAAAGAAATTGAAGAGATTAAAATAGGCAATGAGGAAACTAAACTATCTCTTCGCAGATGATATGCTGGATGGTATACTTAAAGAATCCCAGAACATCAATTAAAAGACTAGTGGAAATAATTAACAAATTCAGCAAAGTTGCAGGGTACAAGATAAACCCACACACATCATCAGCATTTCTATATTTTCAACAAAAAGTTAGAAAGTGAAACTCCATTTGAAAGCAATCTAGACAGTATAAAATATTTAGGAATCTATCTGCCAAGACAAACACCAGAATTATATGAACACAACTACAAAATGGTTTTTTCACACAATTAAAACAATATCTAAATAATTGGAAACATTAATCACTCCTGGGTAGGATGCACTAATATAATAAAATGACAGTCTTACCCAAATTAATCTATTTATTCAGTGCCATGCCTATCAAACTACCAAAAACATTTTTTATAGAATTAGAAAAAAAATTATAACAAATCTCATCTGAAAAACAAAAGATCAAGAATATCAAGGGAAATAATGAAAAAAATGTGGAGTATGGGGGCCTAGCAGTACCAGATCTTAAACTGAATTATAAAGGAGTAGTCATTAAAACAATATGATACTGGTAAGAGACAGAACAGTGGATCAATGGAATAGACTAGGAGTAAATTACCTCAGTAAGCCAGTGTTCAATAAACCCAAAGATTCCAGTTTTGGGGACAAGAACTCACTATTTGACAGAAAGTGCTGAGAAAATTTGAAAAGAGTATGGGAAAAATTAGTTTTAGGTCAACATATTACCAGATAAAATAAAAATGGGTAAATGACTTAAATATGAAGTTATATCATAAAAGGCGAACATAGAAAAGTATACCTGTCAGATCTGTGAAAAAGGAATTCAAGACCAAGCAAGAAATAGAAAACATTACAAAATGTAATATGAATGACTATGATTATATCTAACTAAAATGGTTTTGTACAAATAAGACCAATGTACCCAAAATTAGAAGAAAAACAATGAACTGGGAAAACAATTTTATAAGAAAACTCTTTGGAAAAGGTTTAATTTCCCAAATATATAAGGAAATAAATTAAATTTACAAAAAAATCAAGCCATTACTTAATCAACAAAGGTTAAGGACATGAATAGGCAGTTATCGTATGATGAAATCAAAACTATCAATAATCACATGAAAAGGTTTTCTAAATCCCTCTTGATAATAGAAATGCAAATAAAAACAACTCTGAGGTACCACCTTACACCTAAAAGACTGGCCAAGATGGAAACAATGGAAAGTCATAAATATTGGAGGGGATGTGGCAAAATTGGGACACTAATATACTGCTGCTAGAGTTGTGAATTGGTCCAACCATTGTGGAGAGAAATTTGGAACTATGCAAAAATTGAATTTAAAATATTGCCTAACCTTTGATTCAGCCATACTGTTGCTGGGTTTAACCCAAAGAGATAATAAAAGAAAAGAGTTTTACAAAAATATTTAGAGCCTCACTTTTTGTGTTGGCAAAAAAATTGGGAAATGAGAGGATGCCATTTGTGTTATCTGATGGTGATGGAATACTATTGTTCTGAAAGAAATAATGAACTGGAGGAATTCCATGTGAACTGGAAAGACCTCCAAGAATTGATTCAGAGTGAAAGGACCTATAATAGTTAAAAGAGTGGGAGCCTTAAACTGTAAGAGTTAAAAATGGTTGAGGTTGTAAACTGTAGTGAGTAAAATAGTGGAAGATATAAATTGTAGTAGATATAAGAGTGGGTGAGTAAATTGTGACCACAGAAAATATGTTTTTACTACAGTGTCTTGTTTTAAGTCAAATATAAGGTGGTCGCCAGGGAAATATTCCCAATTATGAATATACCCAAGTCAACTGGGTTTTATAGAGAATTTAATTAATAATACAATGAGGAATCAAAGAAAGAGAGAGAGAGAGAGAGAGAGAGAGAGAGAGAGAGAGAGAGAGAGAGAGAGAGAGAGAGAGAGAGAGAGAGGGGAAATAAATGAGAAAAGAATAGGTCAGCCCAGTCAGCCCTGGTCAACCCAGGCCTAAGCCCTAAAAGAAAAGATCAGTCAGTCCTTAATCACTCACCATAAGATCTGTTCAAGCAAGGATTCAGGGGGACAGAGTCTCCCCAGAGGGAGTTCCAGCCAGAGTCAGCCTCCCTTGAGAGACCTCCTTAGAGACTGTCCTTCTCTCAACAACCTCCTTAGAGACTGTCTTTTGAGAGCTCCAGAGATATCCCGTTTTTCAGCTTTTCCTTTCCTTATAAAGGGAAATTTTCCTTTGTTACCTCCCCTAAATTCTTACATCTACCAAGCACAGTAGACGTTTTTCAAAGGACAGACCATTCTTAGTTCACACCTAAGAAGGTGTGAACTTTTGAGTAATTCACACCAGGAAAGCTCTGAGTAAGTTTCCCAGTTCTTTGTTCCTTGTAAATTCACAAGTTGCCTGACCTTTATAGGTACTTAGCACCCCTTTGTATTAATTCTAAAAAATAGTCATGGCTTAAGTATGGGTGTAAGTATTTTTCATTGTTCAGCAAGGAGTTTTCTCCCCTAAAGCAGGCTTAAGTACAGGTGGAGTAGAGGTCTTCACATTTCTGATCTAAGTAGAGTTCTCACATTTAGATGGGGAATGGTCCCTAATAGGGAATTGTCCCAATGGAGAATTCCCCAATGGGGAATTTTTTAACATTCACAAGTCTGAAAAATTTCAAGATTCACAGAGCAGAGCCAGGAGACCCCTGTACAGAGAGACTGATACATTGTGGCACAATCAAATGTAATAGACTTTTCTACTAGCAACAATGCAAACTGCCCCAAGGTAATCCAGAGGAATTTATGAGATAGAATGTTATCCACTTCCAGAGAAAGAACTGTGGGAACAGAAATGCAGAAGAAAAACTTGATCAACCATGTGGTTTGATGGGGTTATGATTAGGGTTTTAATGTTAAATGATCAGTCTATTGCAAATATAAATAACATGGAAATAGGTTTTGAACAATGATACATGGATAACCCAGTGGAACTGCTTAGCTCCAGAACAGGGGAGGGAAGAGGAGGAGGGGAAATCATGAATCACTTAACCATGAAAAAAATGCTAAATAAAAAATTAAAAATAAATTTAGAAAAGAGAATACGGGCTAAAAAGGGGTGACAAATGGACACCCATAGTTTTGCATTGATAGCCTACCAATGACTAAGAAAATTGTGAAAGTTTTAAACACATTGATTAAACCTCCTTTTCTGAATTTATGGGATATGCAAATAAGAGTTGCACAAGACAGGTGTTGAGTAAGGAGGAGGTACCCTAAGTTTGAGAAGTCAGACTGATTGACAGATTCAGCTGAAGAGAGTAAAAGAGGGGTAAAGATAAAGCTGAGGGTTCTGAGGAGGAATCAGAACTCTGGAAGCCAAATACAGGACTTATTCTTTTAGCCTGGGAGGTAAAGGAGGAAGGTGGATCTCCTAGAAGCTGAGAAAGAGCCCATCAGTTTGGGACCTATTTTTCCTTCTGAGACTCTGAAATACCTCCACTAAGTTACTTCAACTACAACTACCTGAAATCCTCAAGAGGGATTTTGGATTTGGACTGACCAAGAACCATACAGATCCTTCCCTGGTATCTCTCTTTTTCTCTCTCTCCCATACTTGTCCCTTTAGGATTTAGCTAGTTTAAGAGTAGGGGCAAGAAAGCAGTTGACAAAAGGAGAGGTCAGGGCTGAGAAGCCTTTGGCCTCCAGACTCTGAAGGCCAATCTGCAAGAGGGGAAAAGCCTGAGGGCTCCCCTTTACCCACTTCCCATTTTCTCCCTCATACCTCTGCTATTACCTTCCCTACTTTGACCTCAATAAATCATTTAGAAAAATTCGGATTTGGGGGTATGGGCCTATCTCTAGATAATACAACAAGGAGATTAAGGGTTGAAATAATTCAAAGAAACTGTTACCTTCTCCTTGGCAGTTGACCATACCTAAACCCCTAAGAGGCTGAAAGTTGATGTCCTTTTGGGAGGTAGAATTACACGGAGTCATCTTGCCTCACATAAACAGATTTGAAGTCAGGGGTCCTGAACTCTTCTGAGGGAGGCACATTGCCTGGCTTACTTCTCCCCATAAGTAACAGAGGAAAGAAACAATCCTTTCACTCTCTCTCACCCCCTTTCCTCCTTCCTTTGTATCTACTCTGTCACACAGGCAACTTTGGATGGATTATAACTTGCACTGTTGTTGGGAATGTCTAAATTGATGACATCAGAAATTCATATAAGTTTTTGTGGAATAATATTTGTAGAATGAATAGATAGATCAGTGAGTGAGCAAATGAATGAGTTTTCTTTCTAGCTCATTTCATATTTGTGGGCAATAAGTTGAGTGAAGATAAAATTCAGTCACCTCGTTATAGTTTAGCTATATGGTAGTATGAAGCAAAAACATAAGGCATAAGTATCACCATGCTTATGTATGAATCTAGATCAAAGTAATTTCTTTTTTTTTCTTTTTTGCTTCTTGATTCCTCCATTAGCAATGATATGGCCATTGACATTGATTGTTAAAGGAGATAAATGTCACTCTGGTTCAAATATGCACACAAATATATCCTGATTGGTTACATTAGATGGGGTTGCTACATTGCCAATAATGCATTCCTTAGTTTTTTGGAGATTGACAGGACAAAGGAAGAGGAAAACACATTTGTCATTGAATAATGCTGTCTGAAGACATTTACTTTACATAGATCCTGCACTGCTTAATAAAGTATGAAGAAAGAAAGGAAGAGTTTAGAGTTTTGGGGGAATGATTAAAGGAATGGTTTAGAGAAATATTATAAATACTTCATGAGCTAAATTTGAGGACTTTGGCAAAGTTTTTGAAGAAAAAGGGTGACACTTTTGAATTAAAAAAAAATATGCATCTGAATTTAGATGTTTTCTATACCCCCAAAGCAAAATCACTTATATTTATTCAGTACTTTTATGAATCTTTCAAAATGTATTTATTGCACTATATAGTGCTTAAATAAATTTCTAACATTAATTCTTGTTTTTCCTATTCCAAAACTCAAGTAATCCTAAGAAGTATAGGAATTTCAGGAGTGATATACAAGACAGAAAAGAGAACTGCTATATGCTTCTTTTGTCTGTTCTTTGGACTAAATAAAACATTATGCACAGGCCAGGATTCCAGAGGATCTGAGGTATCATCAATTAGGTTGTGCAGTAGTTAGAGATTTGAATCTTGTGTTAGTAAGAGAGACTTCTAAATCTTGTCCCAACATTAAGACTCTCAGACACAAAGTTTTAATCTTGGCCTCAAAAAATAGACAAAGACTCTACCCAAAAGTCTAGGGCTTTTCTCATGGGCCATATTTTGTCAGTGTTTAATAAATGTGTGCTGAATGTTCCTTAATATCAGACCTCTGCTCATCAGGCTCAAAGTTACTTTTAACTAAAATTTTATTGGAAGAAAGGATTTTCTACTTGTGGCTATTTAGAAGTTGGGGGCCAAGTCAAGATGGAGGCATAGAGGCAGTGAAAGTTCAGACCTCTGAAAAGTCTTCCTTACTGATTACAAACTAAATGCTCCTAGGGGACTGAAAATCAAACCTAATAACAAGACAGCCAAGGAACCCTCCTGCTGGAATCAACTTAAAAGGTATGTCCCCTCTCCCCCCGAAAGCCAGAATTCAAGAAAGAACTATTGGAATCATCTTTCACATAAGTGTATTTATGGTTTTATTTTGGGGTTTGGGTTATATATGGCTTTGCTCTTTCAACAAAGATCATTATCAAACTGTATTTTGCATGACAATAAAAATAAAATTAAAAAAAATAAGATCTAAATAAAGCTTTGGCACCTTAAACTAAAAGAGTATGGTAAAGTAAAAAAAACAAGTTTACCTGCTTCAAAGAGCTTATTTCTTATCCCTTTTTTTTCCAAAGGAAGAACTGATGATAAATGAGATATTGACTTTTTATATCATTTTAATGCTAATTCAAAATGTCTTTACCTGAAATCATTGACCCTTGAAAAATCTACTATTCTCAGGTTTGCTTCATTTTCATCTCTATGACACTTTGCCCTGGTCTAGAACATTTTTGCATCCAGTCCCTTTAATCTATTCCCTTCTCCAATTTTAATACTTTGTTCATGTGCCCTAATTATTTTAATGAATTTGCCAGAAGGTGAATGATGGAGTTCATTTAAGCTTGTAACAATTCCTGGTTCTGGATTTGCACTCTAAAATTTTCATTTTTAACTATTTTTATGAACTCATTTTAATCCCTGATCCTTTCTTTTTTGGTTTAGGTACTCATCTATACTTCTTTAGCCACCATAGTCAATTTTTATTTTCATCACTGAATAGTTCATCCTACAATATCTCCACTAATAAAATAAAGTATTTTAATCACTGGATGCAATATTTAAAAGAATACAAAAAAGCAATGATTGCAATACATTGATGGCCAAAATACCTGAATCCTAAAGAACACATGTTTACTAATTACCATGTCTGTTTCTTCTACTTGTTTAGACTCCTGCTTAGAAATGTACATAAGTTTCCTTTTCCAAACCATAAAAAATACAGTAGCATTCATCAATGCCATCACAGTTATCTTTCTTTGCAAAGAATTTCAATTGATGCAACACTTTAATTTAATTCAATAGACCTTTTTTAAGTTTTTATCAGATAGAATAAATCCTGTTATGTAAGGACTGAGCTACAGGAAATAAGGAAGGGTTTGTAACAGGGAATGGAGGAGGTAAAGCGACAGAGAAACTATGTAGGGCTTGTGAGGTAAAAAGGAGGGATAACCTCTGTGTCTGAGAGACAATCTTTGTATTCTCTCTTTACTTCACCCTCAACCCATAAAAGAGGTACCCCTGAGCCGATATTAATGCAGGATGAACAGGGGCAGTGTCTTAATGGGATTTCTGCAGAATAAAGGAGTTTCTTCTTCAAGGCTTGACTGGTATTTGAAACCCCAAAAGTCACCCTTGTCTGGCAGGCAGACTGTTGCTGTTGGCTTTTGTTGTTTAGCCAAGACTATTGGCTAGCCTAGCTCACCACTCAATCTCTCTCTCTCTCTCTCTCTCTCTCTCTCTCTCTCTCTCTCTCTCTCTCTCTCTCTCTCTCTCTCTCTCTCTCTCTCTTCCTTTGTTCTTCCTTCAATTTGAATCTGACTGAGAGTTTCTATTTTTCAAAGTGGTTTAATAAGTCTAGTAATAAAGAAAGGGGATAGGTATGTGGGAATAGTTAACCTTACAGGTTTTATTTGCTTCTTCTTTAGCTGAGCCAAAATGGCTCAGCTTCAGCTTATCTATCTTCTTGGCTAATCACTGTCTCTGTCCTAACTGAACAGGGCAAGTGTCTTTCTTGGGAAGGTCTAGGGATGGAAAGGATCTTCAGGATGAACTCCTGAAGTTAAGGGATCAGCCCCCTTCAGAAGCAATTGTTGTTTGGTTCTTCCTCTAATGGACACTCTCAAACACTCAGAAATCATCTCTCTTCTGGGTAAAGGGAATGAAGGCAAGGCTTTTCCATAGGTTGGGATCTAGAGCTCAAGGTTCTTGCTCCTCACTCAACAGAATTGAGAGGGCAAAGACTCCTTTTTTAGCAGTTCTGTCTCTCTTCTCTCACTCCAACTATCACTCTCCCACCCATCACATTCCAAATGATGGCTGCTCAGTCTCAGTGGGCAGAAATGCAAAAGCTTGATTCTCAGTTTTCTTTTCCACATTTAGCTATTGTGAATATAAAGACCAAAATTAAATAGTCCCTTTCCTAAAAGATCTATTTCATAGGAAGAAAAGGGAAGGGTTCTAGGATTAACATTAATAAGTAAATGCAGAGTAAAGTTAAGAGAGAAATACCATGAATATCTGATATCATCAACAAAGTCCTTACAAGAAGTTACTTTGAAGGAATCAAGTAATTCTATTAAGAAGAATATGGCACAATTGTTTGATTGATTTCACAATCAGAAATCCCTTGTATTGGTGAAATTATACATGTTATCACACACCTAAAAGTGTTAAGTATATTTCTTGAACTTTTTGTTGGATGAAGGTATTTTTAAAAAATTCTATAGGGAAGAAACTTCTCTCTTCTAAAAGAATAAGACCTTAGAGTTTTCAAGCAGCAAAAAGAACTTTTTAGGTTTAGTTAGAGAGGCTAGAATTCAAAATCTGATGGTAATACCTGTATACACTCATATTTAAGCAATGTAGATCTCAGTTTCCTCATGAGTAAAAAAAATCAGCAAAATTGAATCCCATTCCACATCAAAATTCTAAATAGATGTGTTTAAATGGAAAAAGAAATGCAAAATATTCTTTCTTAGTTTTAGTAATACTGGATACAATTTTAGGGACATTATCTAAACTTATGATTTTATGGGTGTAGGGCAAAATTTGCAGTAGTCAAAAATACCTTCTTTCCCACGTATCTTAGAGTTATCTGGCACATTGAGAAGCTAAGTGAGTTATTCCAGATCATATAGCCAGTATTTCAGTGAAAGTACTTGAACACTAGTAATCCTGGTTTTAGAGTTGGCAGTAAAACATTCTATTTATATCTTTACCTGTAGTAAAATTTTGGGGTCCAAAATTAATTAACTTCAGATATCCTTTATTAATTTCATTTTTCAATACCTAACATCTAGGTAGTTTTTTTAAAAATGGTAAAGCTATCTATGTATATTTTAAAATTAATATTAATGCTATTTAATTATACATACATATATTATTTGATCCTCGTGGCAATCCTTTACTTGATTCTAGACAACTGAAAACTGTTGGCTTGTTAATAAAACACTTTTCAAGTACCATTAATGACCTTCTTTATGGGATCTTTATGCTGTTTCAACTTTTTGATTATAATTGATTTGGAGAAACAGAATTTTCTTATTTTTCTCTCTCAAATCAGTTGGAAGTGAACATAGTTACAATTTCTCATCTTTGAGACTTTCTGCTATTGATTTCATTAAATATAAATACAAATATCTAGTATCTAAGTTATCAAAAAAGAACTCAGAGATAATATATTAAAATAAAGTAATATAATATAACCTAATAGATTATGTCTAATCTATACATTATATAATCCACATTATATATAATTTACAACATATAACTAAAGCATATATAATATCCCTATAATATTATATATATATATATTTATCTGATATAACTATATTATGTATAGTTATAAGAATGTCATATGTACATATGAAAAAATAATCTAGCCTTTATTTGCCAATTTCAGTTGATAATCCAATGGAGAATTAGATCTATGTTTCTCTTCAATATGCATATCAAGCCTGTTCTTGGGCTGCTAGCTGAAGACTTTATACTTTGACATTTTCTATTATAACTTGGGTTCTACTGGCACAGACTTGAAAACCTAAGCTCTCCTCAGTAACATAATAAAATACTGAACTAGACTTACTTAGAGGATAAATGTCATTACATATACTTTAGTAATACACAAAATGACATTAAGCTACAAATACTGTAAGACATAAAAACTTCTAAGTGCCTGCCATTTAACAAATGCTTTTTTTTTAATAGATAGATTATTATAGGTTCATATACAACACATGTCTTGCTTGAATAGTAAGGAATAAGAAATGCTGGATCTGGAGTTCTTAGAGAATCAGGACCTTGTTTTGAATCCCAACTCTGCTACTTACTACTTCTGTTATTTTGACCTATTATTATTCTCTCTGAGCATGAAATTTGTTAAACAAGGGTATTGGCTTCAAATGTCCCTTTTGGCTCTAAATCTACAAACTTTTATATAAAGAACCTAAAAAATTTTCAATTAAAATTGTTAGAGAAGGAATTTTATTTACTGATGTAAGAGTGCAACTATTTAATGAATCAAAGGAGATAGAAAGAACCTTACGGGAACATTTCAATCCATTTCAAAAGCAGATAACTTCACATTTCCTTTCCTTGCATCTTTAAGCTGGAAAGTATCAAGAACTACTTTCTTCCCCAAAGAATACATTCTGCAGAGATACATCTCCTAAACACAAAACAGGAAGTATTTATACAATATCATCCAAGTCAAAGTTTTTTATCCAACTGTTCATGATCTTTTTTAAGTTTATTTTGCTAATTATATTTCATTATAATTAGTCCCCTTTGAAATCCTAAGTGTTTTATTTCCTGCATTATTACTCTGAAAAAAGTCCACAGCTTCCATCACACCGTTAAATGGGTCAATTTGACAAAACAAGGGGAAGAATTCTTATTCTATATGTGTTCTGGGTGACTTTGTAGTAGTAATATTTGATACAAGGAACACATAATAAATTCTTATGTTCAAGTCATTAAGATAGACTCAACATATATACATGTCTTGTTCCACACCAAAGAATATTATGGTAGAAATATTCTTGGTGTACTGAATGTAGATATAAGTATCTAGATCATTTTGGTTTTTAAAAAATCAAGTAAAAGCTAGGTTGAAGCTTATATTCAAAAGGAGGGAATTCATAAATGAAAAGAGTGCAGATAAGTAAGGTTCTAATAGAAAAGGAAATAAGCATTTGAAATGGATATCATGAGAATAGGTTTTTTAAAACAGAAGAAACTCAAAAAGAGAAAATTTTGAGAGACCAACTCTGAAGAGGTAGGTGAGATCAAACCAGATATTCTGAGAAGTAACAGGCATGAAAACAACATTATGGCTAATGTCGCATTTCTTATGTGGCCAAAGTTCTGAATGCAAATTAAATTGATGACCTTGGGCAGATTGATTGATTTCTCTCAGACTTACCCTTGTTTATAAAATTAGGAAGCATGACAATAATATATAAAACATATGTAACCTTTGGATCCTTATTGAAAATTTGCAAAGTGCTTCCCCATGCCAAGACTATTCTCTGAGCTTGACAGCATGTTATTATTGTCCACATTTTGAAGATGAGAAGCCTGGGGTTCTAAGCAATTGATTAAATTGTCTGTATTCATACAACTGGCATCTGAGGCAGAAACTGAACTCAGTTCTTTTGTCTCCAAGTCCAATACACACTGCAGTATGGAAATGTCTTCAATACTGATATGGAAAAACCATTGGTCTCAATGAAATAAAAAAAAAAAATATGATGTAATCTTTGCCCTTGTGTTATCACCTATAAATATTCACCATGTAGAGTGCTGTGCTCACAGTTGGCACTCAATAAATGCTTGTTAAATAGCACTTGACTATATAAGGAAACTACTTTATAAACAGCATGTTTAAATTCACCCTGGCTTACATTCCAGCTCATAAAGTATTTTATTTGCAAACAAAGCAGTTTTAAGCATCTGAATGTTTATGCTAGAAAACATCATAAACCATTCACTCCCCACTGACTTCTTTGTGCAAGGACACATTTCCTAAACACATAGAAGAAAATAATTTTCACAAGATCCTCTAAGTGTACTCTGGTCTTGGAAATGAATATTTAATTCACCAAGTCTTTCTATGAAGAGCCCCTTTGATGTGCTAGACCCTCATACAAGACAAAACCTTAAAAGTCACTGCCTTCAAGGAGATTACTTTCTTCAGAGCAGAGGAAATATATTCACAAACAATTAAAAGTTAAGGTGAGAGAGTCCTAGCAACTGTGGACTTTTCCAGAGACTTCATGGAAGATTTAACAGTTGACTTGGGACTTGAGATGGAAGACATATGCTCTCCCACAGTATTTTTAGTTCTCATAGAATATGTCCTGCAGAGAGTCCAAAGAAGGTCTACTGAATGAAGTGCTGAACCTGGACTCCCAAATCAACCCATGAATTTACACTTGAGATTGTACATAGATTGCCTTTCTGCTTTCAACATTCTAACTCCACATTCGATCCTGTCGCAACAAGTATCAGAAGAGTGATTTTACCCAGCCACATTGAAGGGGGGAGTGGGATAAAAGGGGCTTTGGACAGGCTAATTTCTGCTTGAATTTCCTTTTTCTGGGAATGTTAAGGAAAGGAAAGGTAGCATAGACTCTACCCAGATGAGGCACTCTACATCCCCCCAGCCCTACAAAAGTTGGCAGAAGCTAATTCAAGTCAACAAGTGAAAAGATGAATAATAGCCAAGGGTGGAATAATAGGAAGGCTTGGGGGGAGTGATTAATGTAACTGAACTAGTAGGATGGGGGACGAAAATTAAGTCAGAACCAGTCCCACACATTCACCACCTCTGCCAAGAAGCTACTTAGTAGGGAGAATGTGGCCAGGGGAAAATAAATTGACCAATGTGGGACAAGGCTGGAAAACAGGTCAGTTACACCAAAAAGATAATAGTGGTCTTGGCATTAATGTGAAAGTTAAAGAGAAGGTAGGTTTGTGGAAAAAGCTAATGGTTTCTTCTTAGAACATTTTGAGGCTGACATATCTATGAAGCATCCATAGTAGAATTAGAAATGTAGCAACCGAGTTCACCATATCTATGCTTTAATATGACTGTAGCATCCATATAGATTTGGAGACTGCACTGGCCTCCAAATTCTCTGGTTTCATACTGTTTGTGGTATGTTCCAAATGCTTTTTATAAGTGAGAGGCCATGTGGAAGAGTGTAAAAAAGTATTTGATTTAAAGTCACAAATATCTAAGTTCAAATTCTGCCTCTAACATATAGTGGTATTATTAGTGTTAAAAATTAAAATGCTTGACTAAATATATAAAAGTATGGTTGCCAAAATTATTATTCAAGTCAGAATGACTTTTTATGGTACTTTATTTACAAAAGGAGAAAGACTAAAAGTAAGGAGATGAGTGAGAGTAGATAATTACTCCAGTCCAGTCCAAACTAGGCAAGTCTTCAGAGGTCCCATGAAAGGGGGCCCAGAGTTAAATTACACAAGGGTTTTAGCCACAAGGCCTCCTCCAAGACAATGGGCCTCTCCAGAGGTTCATACCTCCAGAAAAGCCAGGAAAGGGAGTCAGCCTTTGTCACTCAACCACAGTTTTAAAGGAAAATCGAAGAGCAATTGGAGGTCCCCAAGCCAGAGCTCCTTCAAGGTCAAGTTCCAAGGAGAAAGAGCTGGTCAAAGGAAGTTCTTGCCACTTTTAAAGACCCTTCCTGTCTCTTCCTGTGCCTTCCTTCCACTTTACGTGGACCAATTGTAGCTATAGCTTTGCTTAGGACTGCCCAGGGGACAGTCAGTAGGTTTCTGATTTGTCACACACTATTTTACACATGGGTCACAGACCTCCCCATACTTAAGGATAAGTGCTTCTGGTTATTAAATCTAAAAATAAGCAGGGGAGAGTTAATCCCATCTTCACAGTATATTTGTGAGCAAATACCTTAACAGAACTAAGACTTAGTTTCTTCAACTATAAAATAGGAGTAATAATGGCTTATTAATCTATTTCACAGAATGATTGTTGTAAAAATCTCATGTATATTTTAGTTTGTATATTTTAATAGTTTGGATTTTGTAAAATGCTATATAAATGTCACTTCCTTCAAAATGATCTACTTACAATGTATCACTATGGCATCAGACAAGTTAAAGGGAAATATCTGAAGGGACCACTCAAAAAATGAAAAAAATATTCAGAGCCATGTGTGGTTCTCTGACCCTAGATGCTCAAAGGCTATGTCCATGAAGTGAAAGTCCTGGTGTCACAAAATTTAGTTTCAGAGATTTAAATTCTTTGAAAAATGGAAGCATTCTAGTTATGGATACTTAAGTAGGGAGAATTTGATTTATAAAGACAAACATAACTATGTAGAGCCAGTAATTTTTTAAACCCTTATCTTCTGTTTTAGTATCGATTCTAAGACAGAAGAGTGACAAAGGCTGATCAATTGGGGTCATATGACTTGCTCAGGGTCACAGAGCTAGGAAGTATTTGAGGTCAGATTTGAACTCTGGTATTGCTAACTACGATTCCTGGTGCTCTATCTGCTATGCTACCTAGTTATCTCATAAGTGCAGGCAGTATTAATACTAGTTGGTTGAGCACTTACTGATGAATTCTTTGGCCATGGCAATATAGGAAAAGAGGAAATTACAAAATAGCTAATAATCTTATGAGGTTCCTTTCTATTTAGGTAATGACAGTAAAATGACATAAAAGGTAATAAGAATCATAGGATTTTCATATTAATTATAAACTTTAATTTAGTTGGTGGTATTTTGAATGTCAGGCAAATTGACTTGCAAATAAAGGAGCCAAATCATATCAATATTGACATTTTATGTATAAATAAAATCAGAAGAAGAAAGAAAATTATATCTAAGTGAAGAATTGGGTTATACATTCTCTTTGGAGAAGCCAATAAGTAAGCCAACAGGATTGTTTTCATCAAACACACCAAACATAAAACAAATCATAGTTTCATGTGGCATTTGGTCAGTTTATAGTTGGATGTTCATGATAAGTAGTTGCAAACATTGTGTCATGAAAATTATTTCAGGTTATAATGGCATCTGTCATAGAGAATTTTCAACAAAATCCATCAAATCCATCAATATTTATCGTGATACCATTTAGCTTCCCAAGAATGTGAGAGTCTAATAGCTAAAAATATCATGCAAAATATCAAATAGGATAAAGCATGAGAGTCCTAAGACATGAAGATTATTTCAAAATCTAAGCATAAGTATATGCATCAGTTTCCTTTCCTGGTTCTTCATAGTTGTCATATTCACTAGCTATTAAAAAACACATATGTATATATAAGTATATGTATGTCTATATGAGCATATAAAATATGTGTGAGGAAAAATAGCTCCACCTACCTTTCTGGCATCCCCTGATTACAGTCTAAATGTCTGGCATCAGCAGAGGCTAGGCATCTGGCATCAACCTAAAGGCCTTGAGCCTCCTGGCATCAGCCTAAACATCAGTGTGCCCCACCAGTACAGAAGGCAGAACCAAGTGAGGCTACTAATTGAGAATGAGGAAGCACAAGACCTGTTCTACTTCTGTGTCACTTCTGGCTGGATTGCTGCAGGATATCCAGCATAATGGAGAAGTTAAATTAGGATAAACTTTCTCTAAGATCAATCTTCTTCTACTCTCTCTCATTCTCTTTTCTCTCTCTCTCTTTATCTCTCTCTTCTTTTCTCTCTCTCATCTTTCTTCCTTTCTCCTTTCTATCAATAAATCATAATAAATATTAAAATTGATGACCAGTTGCCCCATTTTTAACCATAGCAATACATAATACACATATGCATATAAATATAGTCAATCACATCTTGATTATTAAAATGGGATATGGATGTATGAAAATGTATATACAGATTATAACAATTTCACATATAAATATTAATTGTCATAACAAAGTAAACAAAGAGACTAAAAAATAATCTAACATTTCTCTTATTGGCACTTGTCATAGACTTGCCAAGCAGAGAAATGTGCCAGACAAGTATAAAGTCTTATAATAGAAATTAACCTGTAAAATTATATGGAGGTAATGATGGAAGATCATCAACAATGACATCATAAAACAGAGACATAGTATACAGTAAAATCAAGTGGCTTTTTAAAGCTTAGAGTAAGATCCAAAGTTAGCATGAGAGTACAATCACAATGGAAGAACACACAGAAAAGAGATGGAGAATATTTGTAAAGCTTTTTACAACACTTTCTTTTTTATCATTGCAGAGAATAAAGAAGAACTATTTTATCTCTAATAGTATAATTATATATATGCTTATAAACGTGGTAAAATGATAAAGAAGAGAACAAATGCTGGGAAATCAGTAGGTTTAGATTACATACACATAAAGAATTGTGCATTAAGCAGTGCAAAGATATAGATATAGAGGAACAACTTCACAAAATATCTGAAGGAGTAATAGGAAAAACATGGGAAAATCCTAGAAACTATTACTAAACAAAAAGTTCCCAAAACAAAGTCAAAATACCCATGATTGTTTTCTGTCTATTTTCTCACCTAAATATAATTTTGAAGTGAATATTTTAGCCATGCATCAAGTATAGCCTCATTAACATTATTCAGAGGGCACTCACAGGTTTTATAAATGCTATTGCACCATAGAGGATGTCTTCATTATAACACAATCTTCTAAAAGATGAAAAAATATAAAATTCTATTGTATTCATTGTTTGTTAACCATAGTAGAATAAAATATACCTCCCCACAAATGTTTGCTAACAACAATATACCTACAATAAAAATCGAAAAATAATCTAACATTAAAATGATTTGCTTCCAAGAACTCTTTAAAGAAGACAACTTTGTCCAATGATCCTTGAGGAAGTATAAGTTAAGGTAGGCATAAAACAAAGAGATAACTTATCAAATATTTCTGTTTTCTCAAAAGAATGAGTAAAAAAACATTTATTATAAAGAATGATTACAAATTTCAAATTGAAAAGAATTCCATATGGATCAGATTTTCTTAATGTGTGTGTTTATGTGTGTGAGTGTGTTTGTGATATATCCCTTTGTGAGTTTGGGCTAATGCATCTCCCCCATCCCTTAAGATCATGAACTCAATAATGGTGTTGGTGAACTCATGAACTCAATAATGGTGTAATAATTGGTGGATGGAATGGTGTGTGTGTGTGGTGGTGGTGGTGAGGGTGGTAGTCTGTCCATCTTAGGTTAGAACTCCTGATGTAAATGCTGTGCTAATCTAAATGTTTCTTTTTGTATATGAAATTGTCTTATTCATTAATTCCTAAAACAATTTGCAGATTCCTCTCAATGGGAAATGATAGCACTTATATGAATTTTCTCAAATCCTCTACATAGGTAAAGCCAAATAGATGCTCAACGTCTGTTGAATTGGTTACCACATACAGTTGTTATATATCAATGTATTACAATAACTCACAACAAATGAAAGTATGAATAGATGAAGAAAAATATCCCATTTAAGAATTGGAAGAACTACTAAATATTACTTGTTTATATGATAAGGATTAGTAATATTCAGTGTCTAGCCTATATATTTCATTTGTATTACAATGTCATTAGAAATTGAATGGGGGGTGCAGCTGGATGACTCAGTGGATTGAGAGTCAGGCCTAGAGTCAAGAGGTCCTAGGTTCAAATCTGGGCTCAGACACTTCCTAACTATGTGACCCTGGGCAAGTCACTTAACCCCATCTTGCCTAGCCTTTACCATTCTTCTGCCTTGGAACCAATACACAATATTGATTTTAAGGTGGAAGGTAAGGGTTTTTTTGAAAAAATTAAAACAAAAAAAGAAAGTGAGGGGCAGCTAAATGGCTCAGTGGATTTAGAGGCCCAGAGATGGGAGGTCCTAAGTTCAATTCTGATCTCAGACCCTATTTAATTGTGTGACTCTGGGCAAGTCACTTAACTCTTACCACTCTTCTGCCTTGGAACCAATACAAAGTATTGATTGTAAGTCCAAAGGTAAGAGTTTTTAATAATTTTTAAGTGAAAAACTCCCTTATCATTTTATATATTCTTTCTGTGGAGGATATTGATGAGAATCAGGGAGAAACAACAAGCATAGGTTGATATCAACCTCTATAATTGGAGAGAATCCACATATTGGTGGCATTCAAACAATTTGAATATTCACTTATAAATGCCATTTACCAATATATACTTATAGCCTCAATGTACTTTCAATTTTGCTTTATTAATTCTTGTTCTTTTGCAAGATCATTATCTTCCAGGTGCATGATTCTGACCTTTAAAGACTGGTTTTCCTTTTCAGTTTGGTCTGACCTGTTTTTTGAGACTTTGAGCTGTTTCTGCATTTGCATATTTTGGTCCCTCAGATTGTTGAGTTCCTTTTGCATTGTTTCCCATTTTTCCTGCCAGAAGGCTTCCATCTTTTTGATAATTTCCAATTTAAATTTTTCAATAGCTTGTGGAGAATTTCCATTTCTTTTGGAAGGTATTGGAGCATTTGTGTTTCCTCTTCTATCTTCTTGTATTTTGTATTTTTGCTCCATAAAATGTGTCCAAAGTCACCCCCTTCTTCTTGCTTTTCTTCGTGTTTGGAGGCTGTTGCATCTCTGCACTGTTTGCCATCTCTATGGTTTTTTTCTCCCCTTTCCAGTCAGAAATATGAGTGAGGAGGACTGACTTTCAGTGTATCTGTCTGATGATCCAAGACTTTAGCCCCAGGCAAATTAATTCTCCACAGCTGTGCTGTCTTCCCGGGGAAGCCCAGGGTCTTCCCTCCCCTGCCTGCCAGTGTTCCAGGTGTTACTTCTCTCAGTTCTCTCCAGTTGCTTCTCCACTGCTTTACTTTCCTGCTCTGAGCCTGGCATAGCACTGTCCACAAGGTACCCCAGTGCCTTTGCCTGCCCTGAGGTTCCTGTCCTTTTGGGAGGCCCTGCACTCTAGTGTGGGGGGGAGAGGTGACTCCCTGAGCTCTGAGGGCTCCTGATGGGATTAGGTTCAACTGGATTGGTCTGGATGTGCCCTGAGGCAAAAACCTCCTGTGAGACTCCAATGGAAGGACCCAGCCACGGGGCTACAGGCTCCCCCTTCTCTCTCAAGCTGCTTCCCTGCCTTCTGTGTTGGATGCCCCCGACTGGCCCAGGTTGCTTTCAAGATGCACCCTTCAGAACAGCACCTTTGCCGGCCCTGAGGTTCCCACTGCTGCAGAGGCTCAGCACTCTTGGTTGGGGGGGGGAGGGGTCCTGGAACCTTCCTTCTGCCTTCCCCTTAGATCTGAGTGTTCTAGGTTTCTTGCTTTTGGGGGGCAAACCTTTTGATTTGAGTCCAGAAGGAGGGTCCCCTGGATCTGTCCTGTTGTTAAGTTTGAATTTCAGTCTCCTAGGACCATTCAGTTTGTGATCGGTAAGGAAGGGTTTCCAGAGGTCTGAACTTTTGCTGCTTCTAAGCCTCCATCTTGACCAGAAGTCGCCTCAATGTACTTTCAAGTAAAATAAAATCTTTCTTGGAAACTTCCAATTTGATCCAAAGGATAATACACTATATTTCTGAAGTTTGTCAAAGCTTATTAAAAAAGAAAGTTTTTACACAACTTAGGTTATGAAAACACATTACAGAGAAGCTAATTGGAATAAACTACCCAAATCTTGCGTCAAACAGTAGTTATGTAATTCTAAGCAAGTAACTTAATCAATGTCTGCTTCAGTTTCCTCATCTGTAAAATAAAGATAATAACATCATTTACCTTCTTAGGATAGTTATGATGATAAAAAGCTAATATTTGTAAAGCACTTAGCCTAACTTAAAACTCTAAATAAATGTTACCATTATTGTTATTGATTTATTATTATTATTCCACTTGAGTTTAAATATCTTTTGTTTTGGGGAGAGTAATAAGAGCTGGCTGTGCCATAGCAATGTTGTGTCATTTTGTAGTAGGATATGAGTTATCCTCCATAATGAACCAACTATCAATGGATCATGAAGAACCCAATAGGTTGACCTTTGATTAGTTCTCAGTGGCTGACTGTATGGAACATCTTTCTTTCCTTCTGTGGCTCTTTCCTTATGCTATACCAGCAACTAGAGGAGGAGAAAGAAGAGAAGGAGTATAAATCAATTAATTCAAACATTTTTCCCTATGATAAATTTACAAATAACTTTATACATTGTACTTCCTTCTCCCTCATACCCTCTACCACCACTGCATTCAAAGAATTGGCTTGAGCTCACGAAGGAAATAGACCTTTCCTTATAGCATAGTCATTTGTGTTGACATTTGCTGAAAAGCTTAAAACAAACTCTTTAAGTGAAACTCTCAGTTGAGACTAATGGAACAAGGAACTACATGAAATAATAAACATGTTTTTAATTGCTTATTTCTTCCTCTATAATTTATGTCTGTGATGGATGGTGTAACACAAGAATGCTCTCTAAATTCCGAGTAAATTAATATTCGCAGACATTTTGTTGCATTTATCTTTTTCAAAAATAGCATGGTTAGTTCTACTAGGGAACCCCACCTCTTCCCTCTGTAGTACCTGATTCACAGTACTAAAATGGTGAAAGCAAAGCAAAAGGCAGATACCCTCCAACCCTGTTTCTTGTTTTGTGATCTGTTTTGATGGAAATAAGAAATATAATTATACTCAGCCCTTGCTACCCCACACATAGGACAATATTTCTGAAAACAAGTCTGAATTAGATCATATCCTTTCTTACCTCTTTCCCACTTCAGAAATAGTGCTTTTTAAAAAATAAATAGATTTTCCCTTATATTTTTGAAATGAAAGATGCTAAACATGTTAAATTAATTTATATCAATTAAATCTCTGGATATTTGAAAATAAGTCCAAAAAACAAATAAAGAAACAAAAGTATGCATTGACTAACAATATACGACTCAATAATCCTCAGTTTATCCCTGGTCCCAGGTTGGACAATTGGCTCCTAAAATTCTACAAGAGCATTCCCAAGTGCTATACTGTTGTTTTCATAAAGGATACATTACTAAAGTAGATTGAAATTAAATTTAGAAACATGTAGAATATTCATGAGTTAGTCCCATTACTATTCTTATGCATTTAAACTCTCCTAATAACTACTTTTGGAGAAATAATTGGCTTGGTCATTCAATCTGAACGTGTATTTGATGGTTATTAAACTCAGACACACATCTGCAGAATTCAAATAACCAACCTCTATTAAATTTAAAATATGAAAGCAGTCCCTCATTCATACTATACTTGTGCTATATTATAGCAATGTATCATCATAATCTGGGCATCAAGTTTTGGTGCTCAGCTATTTACCTTGATGGTCTCTTACCCTTTCATTTATTATTCTAAACACATACACAGACTGATAATAAAAAATGCTATCAATGAACATGTTCTAAACTAATTTGTTAAAAATCAACTTAAATCTGAACCTGAGAGTATTTCTGAACTTAGGAAGATAATAAGGAATACCGAAAAACTGGCCAAAATCAGAGGAAAGGGGAATAGAATAACAATCCCCAGGTGCATACTAGATAGGAGTAATTAGACGACATTGTCTATAATGACTGCTAATGTGTAGAAGTGAGGTATGGATGGAGAATATAGTGTGCTCTCCTTTAGTCAATGCTCTGTATTGGGAGTTTAATCATAAAAAAATGAGTGAGAAACTGCTCAACCATTTGAAGTAAGACTGAAGAAGAAATGGTAGTGATTGTAATAGGCACAATTGTCCAATGATATTTCCATTCTATACAGCAAGATTAGCAAATCTGACACCTAGGATAAGCAGTATGAAAGTTGCTGCCAAGATGATATCTTAAAATAAAACCAGATGAGGAATACAATACCTTGAACTCTGAACACACATGCATACATACAATCACTCACACGTTTCCTAGGAGCACTAAGGGACTCACTCAAAATTATGTATGAAGTATGTATCATAGGTAGAACTTAAACCTGAATATTTTTTATTCCAAAGTCAGTTCTTTATCCACTATAGCCAGTCAGTCAACAAGCATTTATTAAGCATCTGGTGTGCGGCAGGTGGTACACTAAGTGTGGTAGACACAAAGAAAAGGGGGAAAAATAGTCACTATACTCAAGGAGTTCATAGTCTAATAGGGGAGAAAAAATCAAATAAATATGTACAGGGTGGAACAAAAATAAATGGAAAATAAATAAAAAGAGGAATGACACTAGAATGAAGAGCTATTTTCAAAAGGCTTCCTGATGAAATTGAGATTTTAGTTGGTAGTTAAAGGAAATCTGGTAGAGGGGAAGATCTCTGGAGTGGAGAAGGACAAGGTAAGCAGCAGGTTCAGTACCAGAGTGATAACAGTACAAGAAGAGAGAAGAGGAAATATATGAGAAGTTACAAAGGTAAAATCAACAGCAAGAGATTGCATATGGTGGGTAAAAGATATTGAGGAAATGAGTCTGACATTGCGATTAAGAGTCCAAGGAAATTGGGAAGATGATGTTGCCTTTGATAGTAATAAGGAAGTTAGGAAGGGATGACAATTTAAAATAAAATGATAATGTGTTTGGTTCCAGAGATGCTGAGTTTGAAATGTTTACTGGATATCGGGTTGAGATGTTCAAAAATTGATGGACATGAGAGATTAGAGATCTGGAGAGAGGTGAGACAAAAATAAATACATTTGACAATCATTAACAATGACAATAATTAAATGCATGAAAGCTGAAGAAATCACCAACTGAAATATATATGAAGGAGAAAAGAAGAGAGTGAAGAGTAGAACCCTGTGGCATACTGAAAGGTAAAATTTTTATCTAACAAATATGACTTAGAAAGATCGGTTTGACTAATAAGAAAAGCAGGAAAGGGCTCTGTTCTGAAGACAGAGGCAAAAGAGTATAGAGGGGGAAAGGGTGATCAATGGCAGCCAAAGTTTGAAAGAGGTTCAGAAAAAGAGAGTTGAAAAAAATGCTACTGGATTTGGCAAGTAAGAGATCATTG
This sequence comes from Monodelphis domestica, assembly GCF_027887165.1. Classification (NCBI taxonomy): domain Eukaryota; kingdom Metazoa; phylum Chordata; class Mammalia; order Didelphimorphia; family Didelphidae; genus Monodelphis; species Monodelphis domestica. The sequence continues at coordinate 472,014,368 of NC_077228.1, forward strand.
GTAACTTTTAAGAGAATAGTTTCAGTGGAATAACAAGATGGAAAGCCACATTTAAGAAGTTATACAAAGTGACAGGAGAGGAAGTAGAGGAACTGATTTTAGATGACCTTTATAAGAGTTAATTCACAAAAGGAAGAAGAGTAGAGGATAAGAATTAGTGGAGTTGAAAACATCAATTGAGGTTTTTTATTTTCTTCTTCTTGAGGATGAAGGAAACCTATACACATTTATTGCACTGCTACACTGCCATCATGCTCACAGCCAATTATTATTCATTGCTCTCTGTATCAATTCTCTCAATTCTATATGCTTCATAATTTGAGTACTACAAAAGTATAACTGCTCCTTTTTGAAGGAGTCCTTTCCCACTGCACTGTATGCTGCACATATAAAATGTTTACATGTGAAAATCTGAGTTAGAGGACACACAGTGACCTTATCTTACTAACAATCTGTAAGCCTTGATTTCACCAATGTGCTTAGTATATGTAATACATAATGTATACTCAATTATTAGTTACTTGACCAAAAAAGGCACTATGCAATATTGGGACGGTATTGGATATAGGGACAAGAAGTACATGGATTTAAATCTGACTGTGATATTTAAGTTTTACAATTCTATGGATAAATTATTTATTCTCTCTAAATCAATTTCACCACCTGTAAAAGAAAACAATAATAATATATATATAACTTATGACAATAAAGTATTAAGAAGTTTCAAATGAGATAGTCCATATTAGCATATCTATCACCTTAGATCTCAGTAGGAAAATTCCCAGGATATAGATAAGATAAATAAGTAATCCAGTTAAAGAAGGTAAATTTGATATCATAGCTAACACTGAGTTTTGAAAAGTTAGAATTAGAATATGACTATGACATTCTATCTCATTCAAAAATAAAAGGAAATAAAAAATGAATGAGAAACTAGTAGAACTATTTATTAATAAGGTACATTTCTCTGATGAAATCTAAAAATTAAAGGAGGGAATAATTTTTCTATTAAGGAGAATGATATTTGTAATGAAAAAGATTAAAAAGTTACTAATAAAGAGATGGAATATAAGACAAGATGGGAGAACATAAGGGAATAGTTAGAGACAACTTAGCTGCCCTTGATTATACTAGTTCACCAGTTCTATATTAATTAATAAGTTAAGAAGCATTTAGTAAATGCCAACAATGTGCCATGAATTGTTCTAGGTACTAAGGATACAGAGATAAAAATGAACTATACATGGATCTCAAAGAACTTGTCTATCAAAGAGCACAACATGTATATATAAAAATATATTAAAAATAAAGCCAACTTATTTTGTGAGTAGAAGAGCACAAGCAGTTTAGGGAATTTAAAAGAGCTAGATATAGAATATGACACATTTAAAAACAAAATAAAAACCAAACCAAACCATAGATTGTAAGGAGCAGGGAAAAAAAAAGGAATGATTTATCCTAAACATGGAGATAACCTGTTAAAAGGCAAGACAATGTATATCTATATCTATCTATCTATCTATCTATCTATCTATCTATCTATCTATATATATATATATATATATATATATAGAGAGAGAGAGAGAGAGAGAGAGAGATGAGACAGAAAGAATAGGAAAAATATGTAAGAAAGCTTAAAAACCAAATTTAAGCCAAGTTCACAAGGAACTTAAATACAAAATCCAGGGGTTCTTATTTGATTTTGAGAGAATTAAGGGGCCAGTATAGTTTATTGATCAAGGTAGTGACTAACATAGCCAAATATGTGATTCAGGAATATTTTTGGCACCTATATGGAGGAGATAGTTTGGAAATGTTAAAGGCCAGAACTCGGAAAATTAATTATTGTTCCAGACTATTGCAAAATGCAAAAGGTAATAAGCTTGAAATAAGTTTATGGTCATGTTGATAGAGGGAATAAAATACACCACAGTTTCTGTGTGGAGGGAGTAGTAGGAAGGGAGGATGAGGTAGTCAAACTCCTTTTAGTCAACTTGGAAAGGTTGGATGAAATGTTACAGTTTGGAAGAACAAATGTACTATGAAAGGATTTTTAGTTTGTTTCATATAACTTAAAGGAAGGAAAAAAAGGCAGAAGACCAGTGAACTTGATTTTAGTTCTCAGGAGAAAATATTTTCTTAAAGATGTCATTAGCTAACAAATAGAAAAGAATTTCATGGTAATTAAGATCTAGCATTGCTTCAAGGGCAGGCCTTACCAATCAAACCTTTCCTTTCTTTGCCAAGTTGCTTAGTCTACAAATTGGAAGAATGATTAAGATAAAATTTAGCTCCATTTTATAAAAGCTTTTGGCAAAGTATGTCTTTCTATTCTTATGGAAAATGGAGAAAAAATGTAACCTACAAAATGATATAAATAATTGGATTTGGAATTGATTAGTGGCTATAACCACAGAATATTATCAGTATTTAGATAACATCTTGAAAGGTATTATTAGTGAAATGGCTTTGGGAATTTTTCTTATCCTTGAGTTGTTCAGTATTTTTATCTGTGATATGGATAAAATCATAGGTTATCTTGTGACACAAAGCTGAAAGGAAAAGAAAATATGTTGTATGACATAGAATGCAAAAAGATCTCAAAAGGATAACATTTTGGATGGAGCATAAAAAGTCAAAATATGATAAGAATAAATATAAAATCTTAGACTTGTGTTCAATAAATTATATCCAAATATGAGATATGTTATAGTTAAAAGAGTGGTTGCCATAAACTGTGACAGTGAAAATATGGGTTCAAGACTTTGAATTGCCAAAAACATAAAGATAATTTTTAGTGTCTTGATTTAAATCAAAAATAAGTGGTCACCATGGGAAAAATTCCCAAATATAAAATATCCAAGTCAGCTGGGTTTTATGGAGATTTTAATTAATACAAATGAAGGAATTAAAGAAAGGGAGAGAGATAGAGGAAGAGGAAATAATAGGAAGGCTTGGGCCTAGGCCAATGGCCTATGCCTTTCTTTTAAGAGAGAAAACTAAGTCAGTATTTAATCACTCACCACAAGATTGTCTCAAGCAAAACTCTAGTGTTCACAGAGACCCTCCAGTTTGGCTACTGAGCTCAACTGATCCGAACTACCCTGAATGTGTTCAGACAGCTCCTTTTTAAAGAGAATTTTCTCCTGTCACCTCCCCTAAGTTTTCACGTCTACCAATCACAGTGGACGTTTTCCAAAGGACTGACCATTCTTAATTCACATCTTGTTATCACCTTCTCTGAGTAGACTAAAACTTCTGAGTATTTCACACCTCTTTGCTAAGGTTGTCCCTTGCAAGTTGCCTGACCTTTTAGTGATTAATTTGACCTTCATAGGTACTTAGCACCCTTTTGTAGTAGATCTAAAAATAGACCTAGCTTAAAGACTTTTGGCCTCACTATAAGTATGAGTTAAGTACTTTTTTCCATTGTTCAGTAAGGAGTTTTACAACTTTATCTTCCTCTTAAGATATGATTAAATATGGGTGGAGTAAGGTTAAGTTCTCAATACATTCCTGATCAAGCACCTTCATTGTTTAAATGGGGAATAGCCTTAACCAAATGTTCCAAGGTAGAGTCTGAGAAATTTTAAGATTCACAGATAGGTTTAACTACAAATCACTTTTCATTTTAAAAAATATATTAGAATGAGTAGAGGACTGAAAATATCAGCATTAGTCAATAGGATAACATGGAAGAAAAAAAATAGATAATATCCAAACTTAGGCTTATTTAAGATGTAGGCATTCCAAAGCTAATGGCCATTCTAATAGTCTGTCACTAACAAAAGACAATTGAAGTAGTGCTCAGTTCTGGGTGTTGAACTTAAGAAGATCATTGATAAATTAGAGCTATATTGGTGAACCTATGGCACATGTGCCAGAGGGGGGATACTCCCTTCCTCCTCTCCATATGTGCCTGAGGACATTTCTCACATGACCCATCTCTCTGCACAGTAGCCCAATGAGAATACTTTTCCCCTTTCCTGTCTGGGGTAATGTGGGACATGGGGACGGACAGGTGGCATGAAGGTAGCAGTTTGGGCACTTGGTTTCTAAAATGTTTGTCATCACTGAACTAGAGAGTATCCAGAAAAAGACAATAGAATTAAGAAGAACCTCAGGATTGTGACATAGTAAGCTTATTATAACTTTTTAAAAGAATTTTAACTTCAATAATATCTTCATGAAATAATTTCCACATACAAAGAAGAGGAGAAAAATATGGTATATGAAATCACTAAAATCTCTTTGGTATTGTTTATATTTTTGAAAAATAAATATTAGGTTCAACATATTTCTTTCAAAACTGTCTTGCCTTCTTTTGTTCCCTTTCATACTTTCCTCTGTTCCTTTCTGTCTATTTTTAAAGATACTTTTCAACTTTAACTTTATGTTCTTTTTTGTGTTTATGCTGTTTCTGGCTTTGAAAAATGGTTATTCGGTTAAAAAAATCCACTCTAATTCTGATTTGTAAATATTTATTCTTAGAGAAATACATTTTTGTGAACTATTTTATTGCAGAAATTTAGGCTCATTGACTCATCAGTATCTGTTTTTTTCACATTAATAAGCAAATCTGTTTATTATTTATAATTTGTCTCTAAATTATTTTTTATCTTGAATTTCAAATTTGCTCATTTTACTTTGAATTAGTTTATATTTCCTAATTTTTTTCTTTCTGAAACCATTGCCCTTTCTCATTTCTTCAAGGATAAAAGGTGTTATATCATGGTCGTGTACTATGGCTTGTTCAGCAGTTCCCTAATTTATGGACAACCCATGAGTTTTCAGTTCAGGAAAGGTGCTATAGATATTTTTGTACATGAGCTTCATTTTCCTTTTTCTTTGATTTCTTTAGGATATAGACTTAGTAACAGTGTTGTTATAAAAAAAGGTTATTCATAGCATTTTGAATATAGTTCCAGGTTGCTCTCCAGAATGTGTCAACCAGTTCATCTCCACTAGCAGTGCATTGGTATACCTATTTTTTGCATCCCTCCAGCATTTGTCATTTTCCTTTTCTGTCATGTGAGCCAATTTGATGAATGTGAGGTAGTATCTTGAAGCTGTTTTGGTGTGCACAGATTATTACCGATCCATTGCATTTTTATATGAATTATTTATACTTTGGCACTCATTAATTGGGGTTCCATTATCTCAATTTAGATCTGCATATTTTGTTCATGTCCCCTGAATTCATTATGATTTTTATTGTAGTCTAGCTGGTATTGAATGTATTTAGTATTTTTACCTCTTTAATTTTTCTCTGAAATGTAAAAGTACCTTAGTATATGGTTAATTTTTGTAAAATTATTAATTCATGATAATAAATATTTTAATTCTTTAATAATCTCATTTAGATGGTATAATATCTTTTAGTTCAATTTTTAAAGCAATTCATTCAATTATAAGTTTTTTTCTTTCTGTTAGATTTTTTTCCAATTCTGAGAGAATAATATTAAAGCCAACTACTATTATGTTGTACTCTATTTAAAAAATAAATTACACTTGTTTATGGTATTTGGCATGTATACATTTAATAGTAATATTGTTTTATTTCCTGTGATACTTTTAAGTATAATGTACTCTTGTTTTTCATCTCTCTACAGTGACTTTTTGTATTTTTTTATTTGACTATAACTCTTGGATTTTAGATTAATGTTTACATTTTTACCTAGCATCTCAAAAAATAAAGATATTTCAATGACCTTTTCATCTACCTAATTTAAATTCCTTTATTTACTAATTTATTCATATATGTGTTTATTTGTTAGCTGCCTTACTAGCTGCTCTTTCCACTCCAAAACCCCTTCCCCAAAATAAAAAATAGGAAAATTCACATCATAGAAAATAAGCATGTTCAGGCAAAATAAATGCTTACATATACCAGGTTCAAAAATGTCTCATTTTAAACCTCAGGTCCATCTTTTCTATCTCAAAATATGTTAAGAATTCTACCTTATCATTCCTTTGGAGCTATAGTTACAAGATTTCTTCCATTGCCCCCCCCCCCATTAAAATATTTTTACTGTTATATCAATTATTCTTCTGCTTCTGCTTGTCTTACTATAAATCCATTATTATAAGCTTTCCAGGACTTATTTTTATCTAAAACTATCCCTTTTATTCATTTCCTATGGCACATTACTTTTCATTACATTCCTAAGGTATACATTATTCACTCATTTCCCAATCAATGGTCACCTCTTTTGTTTCTAGTTCTTTTCTATAACAAAAATAATTAATACAAATAGGTTTGTACATTTGGTCTTTCTCCTCTTTCCTTGATCTCATTGGGGTTGTAGGCCTTGAAGTGAGATTGCTGGGTTAAAGATAATATAAAGATTATTCATCGGAATTGGGGGGTTTTAGTTTGGAGATGGCAAGATTAAAGAGATATCAAAATGACTTTCTTCTAATATTTGAAGGATTCATAGAACAGAGATTACAATTGTTCTGCTTGGCCTCATAGGGGAAATCTAGTAGATGGGGAGTAGAAGCTTCAGGTAAACCAATGTAAGTTCAAAGTAAGAAGCTCTTAAATACCAATAGTAATACTTAAAGTAGAATGTGTTATTATTCCATGCTCCATTTGTTTCTCTAATAGAGTAGATTTCCTTTGGTGTTGGTTTTCAAATAAAGACTGAATAAATACTTGCTGGATGTATGCTGTGTTGAAGGTCAGATTAGATAGTCTTTGGAATCCCATACAACTTTTCTTTTTTGATTCTATTTAGAAAAAATGATAACATCTTGCTCCTTTAAGCTTTTTCATATTTTAGCTAATTTATCCTCTCAATAACCCTATTGGGAATGAGACATATATACAATCTCTTCAGGTTGGAAACCAAGAGGAAATGTATTAAAAATAAAGTTTTAAGTAGTCTCCTAATGCCTGAAATAGAATTTTATGTCTGTTAAAAAAAGATATTAAAATGTTTTTCTATTTTTCTTTTTTCCATTTTGGAAATATTTGTTTTGCAGGAAGTGCTGATTGTGGTTGATGATGGTTTGAAAGCAACAAAGCCTAAGACTGTGTAGATACAAAATGCCTCCTATTTGGGAAAAGGGCAAATGAATAAGCACATCTCTCTGCTCCCGTTTCATTACAAAAGCATGCAACATATGAGCCAATATAATTTGCTTTGACACACCATCATTATTTGTTTAGATAAATTAATAAACAGCACCTTTGGGTGCAAGCAATCTATTCAGATCCTGTCATGGCTGATTAGAATATCTGCCTAAAGGTAATAAAACAAGAGAATGCATTAATATATGAGGTTTCCCTTTGTTTACTTAATGTGGAACAATTACTACTTATTCATTCCACCAATCACACTTTTCAGTGAATGATTCGCCCTCTTGCTTGCAGCATTAAAATGAAAAGGGCCATTCGTCACATTTTATTGTGGCCCAAAGCTCTTATTTCCTGTGAGTTAGAGGAGCTGGGGTGATTTAAATAGGTAACATGGAACCTCACTAATCTGGTTTGTTCAAAAGATGTATGATTAGCAATATCAGAACCAAAAAAAAAGCATCCTGAATGAAAATTCTTTAAAAATTGAAGTCTGGAAAATTATATGGTATAGTTGTGACATTTGACAAGCCAACTATAGGGATCTTTCATATCAAATATTAAAGAAAGTCAACCCTGGTTATTTATTAATGTTAATGTTAGATTTTTTAACTGTCTTAGATCAATAAAGCCTCATTTTAGTTTATTTTTGCATGTGAATTGTAGGATAGGAAGAGAGAAAGGAAGAAAAGGAAAGAAGAGATGAAAAAGGAGAGAGAAGGGGAAAAGAGAGGAGAGGAGACAAGAGGGGAAGAAACTGGAGAGACGCTGAGGAGAGAGGAGAGTCAATATTATATAATGCTGACCTCAGAGTCAGGAAATTTTTTCTAGAGTCAAGTTTCTTCTCCATCTTATATCATTAGATAACTAATTCCTGATCTTGGAGTTAAAAAGACAAATTTCAAAATCTGCCTCAAACACTTGATGCATGATTTTGGCAAGTTATGTTACCTCAGGTTGCCTCATTTTCTCATCTATGTTTTCTAATCTATGAAATAAGGATAATAATAATACCTACTCTGGAGGGGTTATGTTATGTTATGTTAAGTGTTTTGAAGATCACTTAATGTTTTAAAGTGCTTTCTAATCCTGATCTACTATATAAATTCTAGGAATTTTATTGACCCTGTGATCCTGGGCAAGTAAGTAATCTCTCAATACTTCAGCAGCTGTTCAGGATTATATACTTTTACAACTGTTGCCAAAGATCAGAATTAGCAGAGATAATGCCCTTCCTGAGAGTTCTCTAATATAGTGAAATCACAGAAAATCATCTAATTATTAAGCACCACCAAAACCAACAACAGACCTTTTCCATTTATTTGGAAATGTTGTCTGTTTGCAATTCTCCATGAAGATGCACACTTTATTTTATTATTCTTATTTTTTTTCTTATCAAATATTCAAACACTGGAAATTATGAATAAGTTTTATTAGATATTATTCTAAAAACACAACCTTCAGAACTCCTAGCAAAGTTAATATCACCACAGAATCAAGTGATGAAATGGCCAACTAATGGCTTCTACAATGATATCTTGGAACACCAGTCATACCATTTGTATATAATGGTGCTTCCTAGAAATGTTGAACTCAAAGTTTTACTCCAGGGCACTGTTTCCCACTCTTGCCTTTGCCTTGACATTTTGATATTTCTTTAGCTTCAGATTTAAGTAATACCCCCTTTTCTAAACAGATGGCAAAAATAGTCACCCAGTTATCATAGAAGTAGACAAAAAGTCTTTCAAAAGGGCATAATTCTTTTGAGAAATGAATACCTCCCTGAGTGTACTAGGGCAAGTCAATAAAGGAACGAACATATTCATTAATATAGAGATATGCAGAGGACTTTCAGAGGGAACATTGAAGAAATCTTAAGACCATCTTGAAATTCTAGTTATATTGAATAGGAAGAGAGTTTTACTCACATCAACAGGAAGAGATAGTGAGACATACCTAAGAAATTAGAGTATGCAAAGATTTTATACCTTTCTCAGTATACAAGAGGATAAATTTACCTCAAAAAGCTAAATTTAAGATATTTAGCAGCAAAATAGAGTGATCAGGAAGGTCAAATGACTTGCTTCAGACCCTTGCCATCCCTCTATGTCTTTACCTGACTCTTGGGACCTTCCTAGACCTAATCTATTTCCCCTATGAACATATTTTCGGTAGAATTTCGCTAATTGAATCGCAAAACTCAAGTCATAATTCAAATATTTAAGTTTTGAATACATTTTGTCAGTTATATCTCCCCACAGCTGACATTTGAATATGCTATTCAAAAGAAATGAAAAAAGAGACATTTTTGTGAATCTTAGCATCATACTTACAATATGTTATTATTAAACTTTCTCACAAGGGAGCTTCAGTAATTGGTTTGAACACAGGAATCTGTATTAAAGAGGGATTTAACTACACAAATCTGCTACCCGTAAATGGGAAAAAAGATAAATAGTTCAATAAAATACAACAAATATGGGATTTTGGTGACTGAATTGACTGGAACACATTTGAATTTGAATATTTCCTATAAAATCAAATCACTTTTGTCATTCATGGAAGCTGTACAAATGCATTTTTCAGTATATGTATGTAGTGTTCTCTTTAGGAGGTTATCCAAATGAGAACTCTGAAGTTGGGAGATGGAGGGAACATACAATGATACAATATATTTTGTGCAATCATAAAGTTATTATTCATGAATCCTCAGCAACACATTTACTTTTAGTAGTTGACCAATATACACAATTGACTCAATACAATGCCACATTTATTGAAATGTTAGTAAGATTTTTTATCATAATAATAGTATGAATATCACAAGAATCATGAAAGTGGTCATCATAATTATAAGAATAGTTACAAAACAATGCATCCATAAACCTAGGATATAGTCCCCTAGAATGATGCATAGCATTTAAGATAAGAATGGGAACACACAGAAACTATAACAATACCAAAGTACACACTTAAACATATGCGGTCAAAGAAAATCACACTTCCTGTATATGGCAGTTGGCATATGGTATGTCTAAGCTTTTCTCCCTAGCTTTTCTATAATAGTGTCCTTACATTGGCCCCTCTGAGCACAAAGTCTCTTCTGGGTATGCCACTTCATTGAGATCCTTTCAGTAATTTAACTTCCAATAGCCTGTCAATTCTTTAGACAAATAAAAGTTCCTCCAGTCTCCTGTCTTGCTTGAAAGGACTACTTAAGGGGCCTAGCAGTCCCAGACCTCAAACTATATTATAAAGCAATGGTCATCAAAACAATTTGGTACTGGCTAAGAGACAGAAAGGAGGATCAGTGGAATAGACTCGGGGTAAGTGACCTCAGTAGGACAGTATACGACAAGCCCAGAGAACCCAGCTTTTGGGACAAAAACCCAGTATTTCATAAAACTGCTGGGAAAATTGGAGGACAGTGTGGGAAAGATTAGGTTTAGATCAATACCTCACACCCTACACCCAGATAAATTCAAAATGGGTGAATGACTTAAACATAAAGAAGGAAACCATAAGTAAATTGGGTAAACACAGAATAGTATACATGTCAGACCTTTGGGAGGGGAAAGACTTTAAAACCAAGCAAGACATAGAATCACAAAATGTAAAATAAATAATTTCGACTACATCAAATTAAAAGCCTTTTGTACAAACAAAACCAATGTAACTACAATCAGAAGGAAAACAACAAATTGGGGAAAAATCATAGAAACCTCTGACAAAGGTTTAATTACTCAAATTTATAAAGAGCTAAATCAATTGTACAAAAAATCAAGCCATTCCCCAATTGATAAATGGGCAAGGGACATGGATAGGCAGTTTTCAGATAAAGAAATCAAAACTATTAACAAGCACATGAAGAAGTGTTCTAAATCTCTTATAATCAGAGAGATGCAAATCAAAACAACTCTGAGGTATCACCTCACACCTAGCACATTGGCTAACATGATAGCAAAGGAAAGTAATGAATGCTGGAGGGGATGTGGCAAAGTAGGGACATTAATTCATTGCTGGTAGAGTTGTGAACTGATCCAGCCATTCTAGAGGGCAATTTGGAACTATGCACAAAGGGCGATAAAAGAATGTCTACCCTTTGATCCAGCCATAGCACTACTGGGTCTGTACCCCAAAGAGATAATGGACAAAAAGACTTGTACAAAAATATTCATAGCTGTGGTCTTTGTGGTGGCCAAAAATTGGAAAATGAGGGGATGCCCTTCGATTGGGGAATGGCTGAACAAATTGTGGTATATGTTGGTGATGGAATACTATTGTGCTAAAAGGAATAATAAAGTGGAAGAAATCCATGGGGACTGGAACAACCTCCAGGAAGTGATGCAGAGCAAAAGGAGCAGAACTAGGAAAACATTGTACACAGAGACAAACACACTGTGGTATAATCGAACGTAATGGACTTCTCCATTAGTGGCAGTGTAATGTCCCTGAACAATCTGCAGGGATCTAGGAGAAAAAACACTATCCATAAGCAGAGGACAAACTGAGGGAGTAGAAACACCGAGGAAAAGCAACTGCCTGACTACAATGGCTGAGGGGACATGACAGAGGAGAGACTCTAAATGTACACTCAAATGCAAATACTAACAACATGGCAATGGGTTCGAATCAAGAACACATGTGATACCCAGTGGAATCACGCGTCGGCTATGGGGGGTGGGAGGGAGGAAAAGAAAATGATCTTTGTCTTTAATGAATAATGCATGGAAATGATCAAATAAAATACTATAAAATTAAAAAAAAAGAAAGGACTACTTAATGTTAGAAAGAATGAAATGAATAAAAGAAAAGCTTTCTACATGCTTGCTATGTGCCATATACTGACTAAAGTAGTGGGGACTCAAATTAAAAAGGAAAGCAATTCTTATTCTTGATAAGCATGAATTTAAATAGATCTAGTGTCTCCTAGTGAGGAACTATCATTACTTCAAAACACTATGAACTTATAGGAGAAAGCAGGGAGAGAGAGAGAGAGAAAGAGAGAGAGAGATCCCTCAATCTCCAGTGAAAAATGATTTCCTATCAAGTCCTGGGCTCTCTTCTAAAGTTGCCTCCTGTCTCAATTCAAAGACCTTAAAACCTTCAGAGTTGACCTTGACTTAAAACATTCTTTGGAAAGTGTATCTTACTTTGAATGTACCAATATAGAGGTACCTAATCCCTTGGTATCCACTGATGGTCACTTAAAATATAATTCTTCTAAACTTGACTAAAGAATTCTTTTCCCCTTAAAGGCATAACATTTTTTAGGACTTTATTTCATTATCACTTGTATTTCCATAGTTTTATCAGTGGGGGAATATTAACTGTTCAGGGGTGCCTTTTTTAGCACTCCCCAAATTAGATGTTTTTCTTATTTCTTTTTTTTTCTTTTAAATCAACACTCTGTCCTTATCTCTAATCTGGCTTGAAGTACTTTAATACAACGCAGGTTCTTCCTTCAAATGCATCATTCCCAACCCAAACACATAAATATGAGAATGACACATGTCCGCTTGGAATAAAACCCATATACCTAGTATTCCTTTACCAGCAATGATACACCATTGAGGAATTGCTTTCCTATTTTAGGGTTTCATTATTCTAGTGACTATGGTGCCAAATAAAATTAATAAAGCCAAATAATGATAGTGATGATCATGTTGCTGGTGGTCGTAATATATAGCAAACACTTGTTGTCTTGCCCAAATATGATCACAAGGCAAAGTATATAACTATAAAATACCTTTTTAGACACAGAAGGGATGGTAACACAAGGATTCTGAAATTTTACCAAAACATGCTTCCTATAACCATAGGACATTAAGCAATTATTGTTTCCAAAGAAATTGTCTAATATGAGCTCATGACTCTTGCCTGTTTCCTTTTGGAACATAACCATATTTCTGATTTTTTTCCTTTTCATGAACTGGTACATACAACTTTGAACACAACTACCTTCTTTTCTTGGACTTTTTTGAGCACAATGTCTTGGTTTTTAACTTGCGGTAGATATTCAATGTTTTAAAAGGATAATGTCACTGCTGGGAAAATTGGAAAACAGTATGGGAGAGATCCCATACTTAGAATGGCTGAATGACTTGAATATAAAGAAGGAAACTATAAGTAAATTGGGTGAACACAGAATAGTATACCTGTCAGATCTTTGGGAAAGGAAAGAGTTTAAGATCAAGCAAGAGTTAGAAAAAATTACAAAATGTAAACTAAATAATTTTGATTATATTAAATTAAAAAGTTTTTGTACAAACAAAACCAGTGCAACCAAAATTCGAAGGGAAGCAACAAATAGGGAAAAAAATTTTCATAACAAAATCCTCTGACAAATGTCTAATTACTGAAATTTATAAAAAGCTAAATCAATTGTACCAAAAAATCAAGCCATTCCCAAACTGTTAAATGGGGCAAGGGACACTAATAGGCAATTTTCAGATGAAGAAATCAAAAGTATCAATAAACACATGAAAAAATGTTCTAAATCTCTTATAATCAGAGAAATGCAGATCAAAACAATTCTGAGGTACCATCTCACACCTAGCAGATTGTCTAATGTGACAGCAAAGGAAAGTAATAAATGTTGGATGAGATGTGGCAAAATTGGGACATTAATACATTGCTGATGGAATTGTGAATTGATAGTTAGGAACAAGGCCAAAAGGGTGCTAAAAGACTGCCTACCCTTTGATCCAGCCATAGCACTGCTGGGTTTGTACCTTAATGAGATCATGAGGAAAAAGACTTGTACCAAAGTATTCATAGTTGCACTCTTTGTGGTGGCAAAAAATTAGAAATTTGGGGGAACTTGAAAAAATCTACTAGTAGGAGACCTTAACCTTACTCTATCAGAACTAGATAAATCAAAACAAAAAAAAATAAATAAGAAAGAGGTAAGAGAAGTGAATGAAATCTTGGAAAAATTAGACTTAGTAGATATGTGGAGAAAAATAAATAGGGGCAAAAAGGAATACACCTTCTTTTCAGCAGCACATGGTACATTCACAAAGACTGATCATACACTAGGGCATAAAACATTGCAAAAAAGTGCAAAAGAGCAAAAATAATAAATGTAACCTTTTCAGATCACAATGCAATAAAAATAATAATTAGTAAGGGTACATGGAGAGACAAATAAAAACGAATTGGAAATTAAATAATATAATTCACCAAAATTGATTAAAGAACAAATCATAGAAACAATTAATAACTTCATTGAAGAAAATACCAAGAAAATGAGAAATCCTTTCAAAATCTATGGGATGCAGCAAAAATAGTACTTAGGGGGAAATTTATATCCTTGACTTCATATATAAACAAAGTAGGGAGAGCAGAGGTCAATAAATTGGGCATGAAAATATAAAAAACTAAAAAGTGAACAAATTAAAAATACTCATATGAAAATGGAATTAGAGATCCTAAAAATCAAAGGAGAAATTAATAAAAATGAAAGTCAAAGAACTATTGATTTAATAAACAAGACTATAAACTGGTACTTTGAAAAAACAAATAAAATAGAGAAAGTACTGGTCAATCTAATAAAAAAAAGGAAAGAAGAAAATCAAATTAACAGTATCAAATATGTAAAGGAAGACCTCACCTCTAATGAAGAGCAAATTAAGGCAATCATTAAAAAATATCATGCACAATTATATGGCAAGAAATATGGCAATTTAGGTGATATGGATGAATATTTACAAAAATATAAATTGCCTAGATTAACAGAAGAAGAAATAGAATACCTAAATAATCCCATATCAGAAAAAGAAATTGAACAAGCCATCAGAGAACTCTCTAAGAAAAAACCCCAGGACCAGATGGATTCAAAATGAATTCTATCAAACATTCAAAGAACAACCAATCCCAATATTATACATACTATTTGACAGAATAATCAAAGAAGGAGTTCTATCAAATTCCTTTTATGACACAAATATGGTACTGATATCAAAGCCAGGCAGGTGAAAAACAGAAAAAGAACAACTATACACCAATCTCCTTAATGAACAGAGATGCAGAAATCTTAAATAGAATACTAGCAAGAAGACTCCAGCAAATGATCAAGAGGGTTATGACCAGGTAGATTTTATACCAGGAATGCAAGGATGGTTCAGTATTAGGAAAACCATCCACATAATTGACAATATTAACAAGCATACCAACAAAAATCACATGATTATTTCAATAGATGCAAAAAAAAGCTTTTGACAAAATACAAAAATCATTCCTACTGAAAACATGAAAAAGTATAGGAATAGAAGGGCCTTTCCTAAAAATAATAAACAGTATATATCTAAAACCATCAGAAAGCATCATTTGTAATGGGGTTAAATTAGAAGCATTCCCAATAAAATCAAGGGTGAAACAAGGATACCCATTATCACCTCTATTATTTTATATTGTACTAGAAACACTAACAGTAGCAATTAGAGAAGAAAAAGAAATTGAAGGTATTAAAATAGGCAATGAGGAGACCAACCTATCACTCCTTGCTGATGATATGATGGTCTACTTAAAGAATCCTAGCAAATCAAGTAAAAAGCTAATAGAAATAATCAGCACTTTAGCAAAGTTTCATGATATAAAATAAACCCACAAAAATCATCAGCATTTCTCTATGTCTCCAACACATCTCAGCAGAAGAACTAGAAAGAGAAATTCCATTTAAAATCACCCTAGACAATATAAAATACTTAGGAATCTATCTGCTGAGACAAACGCAGGAACTATATGAACACAACTACAAATCATTCAACACAACTAAAACTAGATCTAAACAATTAGGGAAAAAAAACATTGATTGCTCATGGGTAGGATGAGCTAACATGATAAAAATGACAATCCTATCCAAATTAATTTACTTATTTAGTGCCCTACCCATTGAACTACTAAAAAACTTTTACTGAATTAGAAAAAACCATAACAATGTTCATTTGGAAGAACAAAAGCTCAAGGATATCCAGGGAAATAATGAAAATAAAATGCGAAGGAAAGTGCCCTTGCAGTACCAGATCTCAAACTATATTATAGTGGATATCAAAACAATATGGTACTGACTAAGAGAAAGAAAGGAGGATAAGTGGAATAGACTCGGGGTAAGTGACCTCAGCAAGACTGTCTATGATAAACCCAAAGATCTCAGCTTTAGGGACCAAAATCCACTATTTGATAAAAAAAACTGCTGGGAAAATTAGAAGACAGTATGGGAGAGATTGGATTTGGTTCAATATCTCACACCATACATCAAGATAAATTCAGAAAGGGTGAATGACTTGAATAGAAAAAGGAAACTATAAGTAAATTATATCAACACAGAATAGTATGCCTGTCAGGTCTTTGAAAAAGGAAAGGTTTTAAGACAAAGAAAAAGTTAGAAAAGATCACAAAATGCAAAATAAATAATTTTGATTATATTAAATTAAAAAGGTTTTGTACAAACAAAACCAATGCAACCAAAATTAGAAGGGAAGCAACAAATAGGGGGAAAAGTCTTCATAACAAAAACCGCTGACAAAGGTCCAATTACTCAAATTTATAAAAGAAGTAAATAAATTGTACAAAAAATCAAGCTATTCCCCAATTGATAAATGGGCAAGGGATATGAATAGGCAATTTTCAGATAAAGAAATCAAAAGTATTAATTAAGCACATGAAAAAGTGTTCCAAATCTCTTAAAATCAGAGAGATGGAAATCAAAACAACTCTGAGGTACCACCTCATACCTAGCAGATTGGCTAACATGACAGCAAAGGAAAGTAATGAATGCTGGAGGGGATGTGACAAAGTTAGGACATTAATGCACTGCTGGTGGATTTGTGAATTGATTTAGCCATTCTGGAGGGCAATTTGGAACTGTGCTCAAAGGGCACTAAAAGACTTTTTGCCCTTTGATCCAGCCATAGCATTGCTGGGTTTATACCCCAAAAAGTTAATTAGGAAAAAGATCTGTACAAGAATATTCTTAGCCGCACTCTTTGTGGTGGCAAAAAAAAATGGAAAATGAAGGGATGCCCTTCAATTGGGGAATGGCTGAACAAATTGTGGTATATGTTGGTGATGGAATATTATTCTGCTCAAAGGAATAATAAAGTGGAGGAATCCCATGGGAACTAGAACAACCTCTAGGAATTGATGCAGAGTGAAAGGGGCAGAATCAGGAGAACATTGTACACAGAGACTGATACACTGTGATACAATCAAATGTAATGGACTTCTCCATTAGTGGCAATTCAATGATCCTGAACAACTCGGAGGAATTTACAAGAAAGCACACTATCCACATTCAGTGGGAAAACTCTGGGAGTAGAAACACAGAAGAAGAAAAACAACTACTTGATTACATGGGTCGAAGGGTATATGGGGTTGTAAACTCAAAATGATAATTCCAGTGCAAACATCAACAACATAGAAATAGGTTCTGATCAAGTACACATATAAAACATTTGTCCTTCAGAACAGTGAAGTGGGAAATGGGGGAGGTTGAGATGTGAGCACTTGAACTTTATATTATCAGAATTTTCTCAATGAGGAAAGAACATACACAATCTATTGCATATAGAGATTTATTTATTTAACACTACAAGTTAGTAGGAAGGAAAAGGAATAAGTGAAGTATGTAATTTGTATCTGTTACCCTAAAAACTATGATCCCCAGCAAAACTATGATTCTCAGCATTATGTGCTGACATAGACAGAAGATAAATATAGTGGAGTCCTGAATCTCAGTCTTTTATATTTTTGTCTTCTGTTGTGGCTTTGGTGGAGCAGACTTTTTGAGCAGGTAGAAAAAACTTAGTCTCGTGGTTCTATCTTCGTCAGATAATAAACTTCATAAATATAATACTTGAAGTATTGGATATTAATTTAACTCCTACAGAAGGGTGATGAAAAAGGGCAAATTTGTAGACATAAAATAAACAGGAAGAAAAAGGATGATGAGAAATACACAATAATCACAATGTTGCCAAATTTTTTACAATCCTAATAAATATCTCATTTCTCAACTATTTAAAGAAATGAGTCAATTGTATAAAAATACAAGTAATTCTCAAATTGATAAATGGTCAAAGAGTATGAATAGACAATTATCAAAGTAATAAAAACTCTCTATATTCATGCAAATATATTCTAATTCCCTACTAATTAAAGAAATGGTAACTAAAAATTCTGAAGTACTATTCCATACCTATCAGACTGGCTATTATGATAGAAAAGGAAAATGACAAAACTTTGTGGTGGTGGGAAAATTGAGACATTAATGAAGGTGGATAAGTTGTAAGCTGATTCTACCTTTCTAGAGAGCAATTTGAACCTGTGACCAAAAGGTTATATATAAAAAAATGTTCCCTTTGAAACAGCAATAACATTATTACTTGTAAACTCAAAAAGTATAAAAAAAGGGAAAGGGCCTATATTTTTAAAAAAAGCAGATCTTTTTTGCGTGGGTAAAGAATTGGAAAGTGAGGTGATCTCTATCAATTGATGAATAGCTGAGTAAGTTATATTATATTTTTGAAATGGAATATTATTGTGATGTAAGAAATGACAAGCATGAGGAGCTCATTAAACCTGGAAAACTGAAGCAGAATGAAATAAGCAATAGGAACAACCATCAATGTCTTACCTATTCTCTTCAATAAGCAGTACACTGAACCAAAATAATCCCAAAGACTTATGATAAAAAATGCTATCTGCTTCTAAAGAAAGAAATGATGAAGTCTGCATTAACACCAAAGGAAATTTTTTTTACTTAATATTTTTGTTTGAATTTCCTTCTACAAGAAGATGGAAAAATGTCTTACATGATTGGACATGTAAAAATCTATATGAGATTGCTTACCATTTCATATAGTGAGCAGGGAAGGACAGAGATAATTCAAGATTCAAAATTCTTTTTATAATATTAAAAATTGTTTTTACATTTAACTGAGAGAAAAACAAAATAACTTTTTAAAAGCAGAAAGAAAGATTAAAACATATATTTTGTCCCAAGATTTGAGTGAATTTTAAGAAACAGGAGGGTATAATGCTAGAGGCATGGAATTGTAGTCAAAAGTCCTGGATTTGAATCTCAGCTTAGATCTCTGCTACTTCTGACTCCACAAAAGGGTCTTTGAAAGGGTCTTTCAAAGGGACTTTGAAAAAGTCTCAATTTCCTTACATGTAAATTGAAATCATAATCCCACTGCCTATATGATAAGGTGATTTTGAATAAAATACTCTTGAACCTTGATTGGACATTGTAAATGCAAGGTGTTATGTGTGGTATAGCTAAGTTTTTCTCCATTCGTTTTCTCAAAGCTATTATTTAATGTCCTTTAATGTCCTTCAGTTGCTTCTAAATGGAATCTTTCTACAAACCATAATTTCCAATTTTAGATCTTTAGAACAGCTTTAAAAAGTGAATTAGTATACCTTAGTAAGGAAAGATGAGACACAAAGGAAACTAAGTAAATCAGTATAGCCTAAAGCCTCCAATTGGAAGAATACCAAGCCAAAGGGATTTAATCCTTTTTGCTTTCCCCTTGCAGAGAGATAAATTAGAAGAAATGAATGCTGGCATGCCAATTTTTTAACTAGGATGTGCCAGCATCCTTGGTTTATGCTAATGGTGAAAAAACTATATAAATGTTTCCTAACAGCATAGAACACATTGGGGAAAAAATGCAAAATCTTCAGGGACTAAAAAAGAAAAGTTCCTGATCATCAGAAAAATATGTTCTCAACAAAAACTGTGCTATAATTCTTAATTATGAAATTGAAAACCACCATTTAGGAATTTAAATGCCTGATAAATAAAGTCAGAATATTATAGGTATCTTCTAAATAGTACTTTCATAGGTAGCATAAAAATGAGAATTTCCCTCTGAATTACTAAGTAAAAAGTTCTTTAAAAAGAACATAACTTTCCCCACATTCCAACTCTAAGTAGTTAGGAGGAAATAAAATAATGGTGTTGGATATAGAAAAGGGGTATCTAGGAGTAAGGGTGGTTATATATATATATATATATTATTTCTATGGATCCATGATTTCTTTGATTGAATGTTTGCTGTAGTGATGCATATTGCAACCCATCTATATCTCCCCTTGCATATGACTCAGTTATAGGTCCCTCCCATAGATTTACTACTTAATGAAAATACACTGAAAGAACTTAAGACAAACTCATTTTCTCCTTATCATGAAAGAATAGAAGTGGAACACACAGACCATTTCTTGCCTTCAAATGTGAATAGCTCCTTAAAACACAAACTGACACATCTTTAATGTCATCCTGAGAAGGAAGAGAAATTAAATCATTAAAACTATTGTATATCTGTTACTTAAGGACAAAATATAGTGAGTTTTGAAAATGTTATAACCTGAGACTGGACAACAGATCATTATTTTTTTCTCCTTTTTCTTGTGAAGCTTGTGTCTTATATTCAAATCATAAGACTTTCTGCTTGTGTAGTCTTGAGCAAAACACTTAAATTTTCCAGGTATGTTTCTTCATTTATAAAAATGAATTTTTTGAAATAGATGAATTCTGAAATACCTTTTAGATGTGTGATGGTATTATTCTCTGATTCTTTAACTCTGGTAAACCTTTCATAGGATATGTATTCAATGCACCTGAGAGTTTACTCTAGATCCCTCAATATTGTATGGACATTTTCTGTGTTAATTAATTACAACTGTTACAGACAAAAGAGTGGTTGGCATAAACTGTTACAGTTAAAAGAGTGGTTGCCTTAAACTGTGACAGGGAAAAATATGGTTTCAAGACTTTGAATTGCCAAAACTGTAAAGATAATTTTTTGTGTCTTGATTTTATATTAAAAATAAAGTGGTCACCATGGGAAAAATTCCCAAATATGAAATACCCAAGTCAGCTGGGTTTTTATGGAGAGTTTAATTAATACAAATAAGGAATTAAGGAAAGGGAGAGAGAGAGCAAGAGGAAAAAATGTATGAGGGGCCTAGGCCAAAATAGCCTAGGCCTGAGCCTTAAGAGAGATCAGTTAGTCTTTAATCCACTCACCACAAGATTTTTCCCAAGCAAGATTCTAGTGTTCAGAGAGACCCTCCAGTTTAGCTCCTTAGCTCCATTAAATTCAGCCACCGAGCCCTCCAATTCAACTTTTGAAAGCTGACATTCCTTCAGAGGCCTTTCTGACCTCCTTTTAAAGTGAATTTTCTCCTATGTCACCTCCCCTAATTTTTACATCTACAATCACAGTAGACTTTCTCCAAAGGACTGACCATTCTTAATTCACACCTTCTTTAGTTCTCAACTTCTCTGGATAGACTAAAACTTCACACCTCTTTTGTTAAGCTTATCCCTTGCAAGTTTGCAAGTTGCCTGACCTTTTAGTGATTAATTTGACCTTCATAGGTACTTAGCACCTTTTTGTATTAGATCTAAAAATAAACTTAGCTTAAGTGCTTTTGCCTCACTATAAGTATGAGTTAAGTACTTTTCATTGTTCAGCAAGGAGTTTACAACTTTATCTTCCCCTAAAGTATGCTTAAGTATGGGTGGAGTAATGTTAGAGTTCTCACATTCCTGATCAAGTACCTTCGTTGTTTTAAAATGGAAAATGGTCTTAACCAAATGTTCTAAGGTAGAGTCTAAGAATTTTTAACATTCACAAGTCTGAGAAATTTTAAGATTCACAATTTCCCCTGATGATCATTGGGAGACTAGTCTCCCCACTGATCATTTAACATAATCATCTTGTAGTCCTAAATGCACTTCTAACTACAAATGCATATAATATTCAATTTTCTAAGAGGAAATTAGAGTAGTGATGGAGGAATAGAAAAGAAGGAAAGCAAAACCAATGTTTTGCTAGGCGTATTGACTGAAAGACAAATTAGGGGCAGTCCCTTTTGGCATAAATGTGTACATTTACAATAAATGTTCAATCAAATTTCAGTTCAATCAACCATATCCAAAGTTCATGCTTGATCTTCTTGATGTAGTGTGGGTTTTTTGGCATCTTTCTGTAACAGTTCATTCTCTGGATTTAGGAGTTAGCTAGCTTTTTCCTTGAAGATCTTTTCTTGAACAAAATAAAAATCTTGGATTTTTATAAAAATACAATCTTAAACAAAAAATAAAAAAATCTTGGATTTTAAATTAAAATACAACCCCCCCCCCAAGTAGGTGTTAAAAAAAAATCCAGTTCAGCTTAGGATGCAATGTTGATTTATGGGGATGTATGAGTCAATTATCAAAAGAAGAGAAAAACACAACTGAAAACATAAAGAAAAAAAAAATTCAAAATAGGCCCTTGTATAGGTCCAATTTAAAGTAATTTCTATCCCACAAGTCTGTAGGACAGAATGAAGTAATATTTCACTTACCCATTTGCAGCCAAGACTACAGGAAGTTGCCATCATATAAGAAAGAAAAGAATTAGAATTCTATTTTGATAGGGAAGCCTCATTCCCTTATTTGATTTTTGACATTCTCAGGCATATAGGGAGCCAGCATGATAGTCAAATTTTGTACTTGTATGAGTACTTCGCAAAGAGTGTAGATACAAGAAAGTTCTACGACTTAACATATGTCAAGCATCACAACCTCGAGTCCACATTAGTATTTCCTGTGTGCTCTTTTTGGCACTATTCAGGTTAAGTATGTGCTTCTATGGCACTATGTAGGTAAAAATTGTACTCCTTTTTTTTTATCCCATTTTCTAGAATCAGACACAATCATAAATCACAGTCGCATAACATTTTATCAATAAATGGCAGGTTCCCATAGTTTAAAGCTTTGGGGTAGGCATTGATATAATAGCGAGTATATATCTATTAAACTTGTATTACTGCAGAAAAATATGATTTATATGTACCTTTAGTACAAGAAATAAGAAAAAAATCAATTATTCTAATCAAAAGAAAAGAAAAGCAATAAGGAAAAATAAGGAAAAAATCAGTAATTCAATGTGTTCTTGAAAAAACAGCATCCATTTTTCAATGGATTATTATCTCCAATGCATATGATAGGGTAGAGTCAATCAATCTCAACAGAAGATGGATGCTTTCTTCACATGTGAGCAATGAATCCAAGAGTCCTTCTCTTCAACCTTTATAGATGTTGGAGTAGTTAACAATATTTGGAATGGTCCTTCCCACGAAGGCTAAGTTGCTCCAGTACTCTTGAAATTCTTAATATACACTTTGTCTCCTGGGTTCAGGTCATGAAGAGAAAAGTCTAGTGGTCTGGCTTGTACTGCAGCTCTGGATTCATGAAGTTCACGCAGTTTGTGCTGTAAATCCTATATATACGAAGCAATACTATTATCTCCCCCTAATAGTGATGTATATGCAGAAGGAAAAAGGTTTAGCCTGTATAGGTGGATGTCCAACGAGCATCTCAAATGGTGAGATGTGTAGGTCTCCTCTAGGCCTGCTTCTAAGATAAAATAGGGCCAGAGGGAGAATTTCAGACCATTTTAAATGCATATCAGTGCATAATTTTCCAATCATAGTCTTAAGTTCTTTGTTCATTCTTTCCTACTATTTGGAGGGAAGACAAACTGAAAAAGGTTAATTAATGTCAACAAAATCAATAGAGTCTAAAAAGAACCACCTTCATTGTGTTTGGGACATTCCTTGGGTACCCCCTGAAGGGCACCCCTCTGAGGGGCATTAGTACCTGGAGTATTTTTTGGACGAGCACCATTTCTTATATATTGTTGTTGGGTATCATCATTTTCTTCATTTGGAGCATTGTCATTATTTTCCCAATTGCTATTTCTATAATTTTGGTTTCTAAAATTCTTATTTCTGCAGTCATTATAGTTATTTCCATAATCATTATTATAATTTCTAAAATTTCTAAAATTCTGGTTTCTATGATTATTATCATCATTTCTATAGTTATTATTTCTAAAATTGTTATTAAACTGTGTATTCCTTCTAATAATCTTGAGAAAAGTTCTACATTCTATCATTTTGTGGTCCTTCTTCTCACAGAAGTGGCAGGATACTGATTTATTCATGAATTCCCATAAAGGGGCTATAGTCTCTCCCTTATTTTTCAATTGTCTCTTTAACATTTCAATTTCTTTCTTTAAGTCTTCCAATAACGTATTATGTTCTTGAGGTCTTTTTACACAACATTTATAAACATAGGTTGCTACTCTCCTCAATTCTTCAAGGTCCATAGAGTCCTAATTAGGACAACTAGTGTTAAAATAGTCTTTTACCACTGAACAACAAGTCTTAACAAATTGCCTACATATTTGCCTAATGTCCCTTTCTCTGGATAAATCAAGGTCCATATATGTATTTCCTATATCAATAAGTCTGTCCATATACTGGGAGGGTGTTACATCAATCTCTTGTTGGGTTCTTTCAAATTTTGACCATTTTTCAGGTCTATCCAAGCAAGCTCTCATGGCTGTCAATAATACTTCTCTGGCCTGGTTTAGTTTTGTGTGATCTAGTTCAACATTGGGGTTCCAATGTGGATCTTCATTTGGCCAATAATGTCCTTTTCTACCTCATTTTTGATTAGCCCGAGAGACGATATTGGTTTTTTCTCTTTTTGTCAAAAATGTCTCTAACAAATTCTCAACATCCATCCAAGTGGGGTCAAAAGTTCTGAATATGTTCTCTAATTTCTTTATAAAAAATATTGGTTCTTCCTCAAATGATGAAAGATCTTCCTTAAATTTATTTAAATCTTCAGGGCTAAAAGGTGTATAATGTCTTACAGATACCAAGTTTCCATTTTTATTAAAAGTAGGTACTTCCCTTAAAGGAAATAACCTATCTGAATTATTTGGTGCTCCTGTTTCTGTTTCTAGGCTTCTTCTTAATCCCTTCTCAATGGGGTAGGTATGAGGAAGAGAAGGGTTGGGCACATTGAGGGAGAGGGTTTGTTGTTGTCCCATAGTGCCAGAAAGATCAGAGGTAGGAAGGATCTGGGAATTGAATTGGGCAGGGTGGGAAGGAAGGGCAAAGGAAGAAGTATAAAAGGATACAGAGGTGTTAGGGTTAGAGGAATCAGTAGGGTGTGAACTTAGAGTGGAGGCATTAGGATGATTGGAAGCATAGGTGGGGTGTGAACTTGGAGTGGAGGGTGTGGTAGGGTCTGAAGCATGGGTGGGGTGTGAACTTAGAGTTGAGGGTGTTGGATTGGAAGCATTGGCAGGGGGAGGAGTGGGTTGGTTAGAAGTAGGGTGTTCTGAGGCCAATAGGGCAGGGGAAGGGGTGGGTTGGTTAAGAGCAGGGGGTTCTAAGGCCCAGTTGGCAGGAGGCTCAGTGGGTTGGCTAGTAGGGTTAATGTCCAGAGATTCTGATAATGTTCTTAACTCTCTTTTAATGCTTCTCATAAAAGCTATGATCTCCCCCAAACATTTCTCCATAAACTCAAGCCGAGTATTTAGCTCTGCAATTTGTTGAGTAGTAGAAGGAACACTTGGTTGGTTTTACTGAGAAGTGGGTTTTGTAAGAAATAAAATATTACAGCTATAAAAATCAAAATCCCAAGGGGGAGTAGCGTGTCAATTATACTTTGCCATAAACCCCATGGTATGAGAAATATCAGAGAGGCAATGAATACCAATTTTACAAGGTTGGTCATGGAGCTGAATAGCCAGTTGTTAAGTACATTGTGAACTGGCTGTATCCACATATTTCTCAAGTAAACACGTGGGGAGCAGGACAAGGCCAAAACTTTTCTCAGTTTTTTCTTAAACCTAATTTAGGCAATTATTCCCTAAAGGAAAGGATATTTAGAAACAGCTCTCCTAGCCAGGATCTTAGGGCCCTGTTGCTAAGATTTAAAACAGCTGTATTCTATTTAATTTCAGGAGAATCAAAATATTATTTAGTCACCCGCTCTTGCAGCTGTGTTTTTGAAGCCAAGTTAGCATGTTTTAAGAGACTGACTGATAGAGCAAGTAATAAAGAGAGAAAGGAAAGAGATTTCACATAAATTTTTGAGGGTTTTTTTTTCAACAACTTTGTGGTCAGCCATAAACTGTTACAGACAAAAGAGTGGTTGGCATAAACTGTTACAGTTAAAAGAGTGGTTGCCTTAAACTGTGACAGGGAAAAATATGGTTTCAAGACTTTGAATTGCCAAAACTGTAAAGATAATTTTTTGTGTCTTGATTTTATATTAAAAATAAAGTGGTCACCATGGGAAAAATTCCCAAATATTAAATACCCAAGTCAGCTGGGTTTTTATGGAGAGTTTAATTAATACAAATAAGGAATCAAGGAAAGGGAGAGAGAGAGCAAGAGGAAAAAATGTATGAGGGGCCTAGGCCAAAATAGCCTAGGCCTGAGCCTTAAGAGAGATCAGTTAGTCTTTAATCCACTCACCACAAGATTTTTCCCAAGCAAGATTCTAGTGTTCAGAGAGACCCTCCAGTTTAGCTCCTTAGCTCCATTAAATTCAGCCACCGAGCCCTCCAATTCAGCTTTTGAAAGCTGACATTCCTTCAGAGGCCTTTCTGACCTCCTTTTAAAGAGAATTTTCTCCTATGTCACCTCCCCTAAGTTTTCACATCTACCAATCACAGTAGACTTTTTCCAAAGGACTGACCATTCTTAATTCACATCTTCTTTAGTTCTCAACTTCTCTGGATAGACTAAAACTTCACACCTCTTTTGTTAAGCTTATCCCTTGCAAGTTTGCAAGTTGCCTGACCTTTTAGTGATTAATTTGACCTTTCATAGGTACTTAGCACCTTTTTGTATTAGATCTAAAAATAGACTTAGCTCAAGGGCTTTTGCCTCACTATAAGTATGAGTTAAGTACTTTTCATTGTTCAGCAAGGAGTTTACAATTTTATCTTCCCCTAAAGTATGCTTAAGTATGGGTAGAGTAATGCTAGAGTTCTCACATTCCTGATCAAGTACCTTCGTTGTTTTAAAATGGAGAATGGTCTTAACCAAATGTTCTAAGGTAGAGTCTGAGAATTTTTAACATTCACAAGTCTGAGAAATTTTAAGATTCACACAACCTACCATTCACTCACTATTTTTTTCTTGACAATCAGAGATGAAACAAGAAATAGTCTCTTCACAACTCAAAGAAACTTACAATTTAATGGAGGAGATATCACATGAACAAATAATTTTGCCCAGTTTTAAGGAAAAATATCACGATTTCAAAGCCCAATACTCCAAAAAAGTACCATGTGACATCTGAGGAAAGAGAATCTACCTTCAGAGAAGGCTTCATGGAGATGGTGTCCTTGGAGGAAGTAGACTCCAACAAGAGTAGATGAGGGTTAGGCTCACTTTAGATATGGATGACAGCTAAATAAAGTCACAGACACAGGTAATGTTGGAAAAACTAGAACAAGTGAATAATTCAATTTGGCTGACACATGGAGAATATCAGAGGGGAGTATCTCAATAAACATCAACAATAATTTGAAACCAGATTCTGTAGGATGCTGCATGGCAAACTAAGTACATATATCTTATTTTGCAGATAAAGCTTAAACATTTATGATATTTTAATATCTTAATAATAAAGAATGTATATAAGAGGTACACCAGATAAACTAGGTAGGCTATGGTATGAAGTATGAATTAGAAAGGGGAAGGTCTAAAAATAGGAAGATGAGAAGTCCTGAGTGAGGTCCTGAACCTCTTCCCAAGCCTTCAGTGAGGCCCCAAACTCTGGCATGGGGCAGTAACCACTGTACTCAGCTGATATAAGTCCAGTGTGAGGTTGAGAGCCCCTGGCCAAGCCCAAGGTGTGACTCCAAGCTCTAGAGCAAGGCTGCTCATTTTGTACCATCCCAAAGGGAGGCCCCAGAATCACTGTCTAAACCTGCAGTGAGGATTCAAACTACAACTCAAGGCTATTCATGGTATGGCTGACCAGTGTAACCCATGTCTGAAGTGAGGCCATTAGCTTTAGCACAAGGTAGTTCACACTTCTGTGAGCCCTAAAATTCTTCATTAGAGCCTGGGGAAGACTAATCAGCAGTGGGAGATTATTTTTGTAAGAGCTGAAATTTGCAGAAATGCAAAATTTGAGCTGTGTATCATCAAGGAAAAACTGAAGTCTAAGAGCACTTTGTCTACCTAGAGTGTAGAACCCAGCTTTAAAATAATAGAGATGTCAAAAAAAAAGGCTGAGCAATTAAAAAATGTCATTAAGATACATAAGAATAGAAAATTATTATGAAGACAAAGAACAAGGCACAAACTCAGAAAAGGACAGTGAGAACAAAGCAGCTATAAGTAAAACTTTCAAATAAAAATGTGTGTTGGTCTCAAAATTTGGAAGTGCACAAAAAGAATTTTAAAAAATAAAATAAGAGAATGAAGGGAAAAATTTTAGAAGAATGAAAGTGATGCAAAAAGAAATATCATTTTAAAAATCACAATTTGCCAAAAGTAAAAATAGATACAAAATCCAATGAAGAAAAGGGTTTTTTAAACAGTATAATTGCCCAAAAAAAGAAAAATAAATTTAAAATCTCATGGAAAAAAAATTCCTTAAAAATCAGAATTGGGCAAGTAGAAACTAATGATTTTATGAGACATAAAAAAAAATCCAAAGAATGAAAAGAAAATATGAAATATCTCATTGGAAAAACAACTGAGAGGTCAAAATGACAGCTTAGAAGCAGCAAAAGTCAAGATCTCTAAAACCCTTTCACACCAATCAAAAACAAAGTGGTTCTAGGGGACAGAAAACCAAATCTAACAACAGGTCAGAGCTGGGGGACCCTCCTGCTGGATTCACCAAAAAAAAGCCTGAATTCTTGAATTGTGGGTTCAAAGAAAAGGAAGAAAGAAGGTTTCAGGACCCCTCCCCCACCTATAGTGCTGAGTCTCCAGTTAGAATCTCTGGAAAGACAAGGACACTACATTGGAGGAAGTGCCTTGCTAGCACAGTTGTGCCAGGCTCATGGTGTGAACACAGGCAGCAGTGAGGCAGCTAGAGAAGCTCAGAGAGGGAAGCCTAAGTGCAGCAAAAACACTCCATCTTGATGCCCACACATATCCTTTTCTCAAAGGTCTTAGCATCAGGGCATATCCAGTGCTACAGAACAACTGGGCCCTGGCTTTATCTTTTCAATTGGGCAGATAAGAAACCTTCAGAGGGCAGGGAAGCTTAAATTCCAAAACCCCTCCCCCCATAGACGGCACTGAGAGCAACTGTAAGAATTCAGTTGACTCTGATCCCAGGGCAAAGGCTGTAGAATATTTTACTAACAGAGCTGGAAGCACAGCTACCTTCACATACACCTTCAGCTGCTGCTGCCAGCTGGGGAAGATCTGACCTTAGGGTGCATCAATACCATCATCCAATCAACATGACATTTCTTTTTCTGTTGTTTGCTCATATTTACCTCATCTTTATTTCCTGTAGTTGCCTGTGCTTTTGCTCTTCTCATTTTGTTTTGGATCTCTGGTTTGGGGCTTTTCTGTCAGCCTTCACCCTTGGAGCTTAGTCAGCAAATTTCTCAGTGCAGTCTGTGGAGGAGGGGTGTTGGAGCTTGAGCTTTCCTTCCCTCTGAAAGCTTTAATGGGATTAAGCCCAGCTGAGTTGCAGAGTTGGATATGCCATAAGGCCAAAACCTCTGGAAATGAGGTGGGCAATATGGAGTGTCTCCGGTGCTGCAACTAGGCTATCCACTCTGCACTTCTTCTCCAATTGCTTCCCCACAGCCTGTGTTCAGTGGTCTGAGCCTGGCACAGCTTTGCCTGCAAGGTACTGTATTTTAATTTAAAATCTAAGAATTTTTTATTTTTTGTTTAAGATTGCATTGTTAAAAAATCCAAGATATTGATTTTGTTCGAGAAAATATCTTCAAGAAAGAAACTTGAAACTCCTATATCCAGAGAATGAATTGTTGCAGAAAGATGCCAGAAAAACCACATTTCATCAAGATCAAGAATGAACTTTGGATATGATTGATTGAACTGAACTTTAATTGAACATTTATTGTAAATGTACACATTTATGCCAAAAGGGACTGCCCCTAATTTGGCTTTCTGTCAATGCGCCTAGCAAGACATTGGTTTTGCTTTCTTTTCTTTTCTATTTCATCCCTCACTATTCTAATTCCTCTTAGAAAATTGAATATTGTGTATACATAGTTAGAAGTGCATTTAGGATTACAAAATGATTGTTAAATGATCAATGGGGAGACTAGTCTCCCAATGATCATCAGGGGGGATTGTAAATCTTGAAATTTCTCAGACTTGTGAATGTTAAAAATTTCCCCATTGGGGAATTCTCAGTTGGAACAATTCCCTACTGAGAACATTCCACATTTGGATGTGAGAACTCTACTTGGATCAGAAATGGGAGGACCTATGCTCCACCCGTACTTGGGACTGCTTTGGGGGAGAGAACTCCTTGCTAAACAATGAAAGTACTTTAACCCATACTTATAATGAGGCAAAAAGTTCTTTAAGCCATGCCTATTTTTAGAATTTATACAATGGGGTGCTAAGTACCTATTAAAGGTCAGGCAACTTGTAAACTTGCCAGGAGCAAAGAGGTGAAAACTTATTCAGAAGTTTTTTTTTTTTTTTCCTGGTTCAAACTTACTAAAGGGATTAGTCGACCCAGCAGTATTTTTAGAATGGGTTGTCCTTTGGAAAACATCTACTGTCATTGGTAGATGTAAGGACTTAGGGGAGGTGACATAGGAGAAAACCCCCTATATAAGAAAAAGCAGAGTCTCTTGAAGAAAAATCCTTTTGAAGGATCACTTGAGAAGAGGCTCTGGAGAAGGGAAGCTCTTGGAGGACAATCCCTAAGGAGGTCTCACTGGAGCTCCTCTGAGGGGACTCTGTCCCTCTGGAGGCTCTTGAGAGAGGCCCTTTGAAACAGTCTCTGGATGGCAGGCTCTTTGAGGAGGACTCTGGCTGAAACTCTCTCCGAGGAGACTCTGTCACTAGAATCCTTGCTTAGACAGACCTTGTGATGAGTGATAAAAGACTGACTGACTGGTCTCTCTCTCTTAAGACTCAGGTCTAGGCCATGTTGGCTTAAGGCCCTTCATACTTATTTCCTTTTTCTCTCTTTTTCTCTTTTGTTTAATTCCTCATTGTATTATTAATTAAATTCTCTATAAAATCCAGTTGACTTAGGTATATTCATTATTGGGAATATTTCCCTGGCGACCACCTTATATTTGATTTAAAACCAAGACACTGTAGTGAAACATAATTTCAGTAGTCACAAATTTACTCACCCACTCATATATCTATCAAAATTTCTATCTTCAACTATTTTAACTCTTACAGTTTATGTCTATAACTATTTTAATTATCACAGTACTCCCTCCAGACCAGCACCCTTGTAATGCCAGAGGTTACAGCTACTGCTGGAGGTTCAGAGCTCTAGGTGGGGGAAGGGTCCTGGGACCTTCCTTCTTCTTTCCCCTTAAACCCAAATGTTCTCAAATTCAGGCTTTTGGGGAGGATACCTTTAAAGTTGAATCCAACAGGAGGGTTCCTTTGCTCTGTCCTGGTGTTAGGTTTTCAGTCCCCTAGGAGCATTTAGTTTGTAATCCATAAGGGAAGGTTTTCAGAGGTCTGTACTTTTGCTACCTCTAGGCAGACATCTTGATTCCACTTCTGGTTTCCAAAACTCTTCTTATTTTTAAACTAAGTTTTTGGAGTGTTGCATTCTTGCAAAGAGTATCTGTCCAAATGCAGGGTTAAACCTAAACTTCTCCCACAACAATATGAAGAAGAATGCAGAATACTTCACAATTCTTTTTGCACTCCCATGCATATTTCAGCTTATCTATGACTGCCTTAAGAAATGGTTGGCAGAACTAAATACCTGGTTAAAGGTAAGAAATGACCAGGCTGAAGGGGACTCATGTTGGGTGTGCTGGATAGACTAGGCAGAAATTCCCTATTACCCCTTCCCTTTGTTTTTCTTTCTGAATACCTGCTACATGGAAGAGGTGAGGATGTACTGGGTCAAGAACAATCTCCCCCTATTGTCCCTCACTACTTCTGCAGGTGGATTAAATTACCCTGCAACTTGACTCAAAAGGGTATACAAAGCTGATTGAGGTTTGAGGGGTGTGTACAAGCATGGAAGAGGGTCAGTATTGGATTTTGGGAAGAGATCATGAGCCCAGAGGAGAAGATTGGTTGATTGGTTGTTAGATTGTGAGATCCTTTGGTGCATGAGGAGACCCTCCCTGTGAAATTAAAAACCTGCCTCAAGTTCAGCAAGTGTCTCCCAACTGAGATACATCTCTGTTGTGGACACCCTCAGCCCATCAGAGTAAGTGATCTCTAGTCTTGCAATTTTTTTTCCATTTTGAGTCAATAAGCTCACATCCCACATGTGAATTTTAAAACTACTCTACCCTACTCAGACCATACTTTAGAAGATTTGATTTAGCTATCTCCTGATTGTAACAGTGAAAACACCCTCTGTAACAGCTTCAGGAATGTCTTGTAGTACTTTACATTACTCTACCCTACTTCACATACTTTAGGGGAAGATAAAGTTGTAATCTCCTAATTGAACAATGAAGGTACTTAGTTCTCACCTTTATAGTGAAGCTAGAATTTTAAGCTGTCTATTTTTAGACTAATAGAAAAAGGTGTTAAGTAACTCTAAAGGTTAAATTAATCACAAAAAGGCCAAGTAACTCACAAAAGGTGAACTTAACAAAGAAGTGTGAAGTAGCTCAAAAGATAGAAACTAATCAAAGAAGGTGATAACTCAAAGTATGGGCCGTCCTGAAGAAAGCCTTTGATGTGATTGGTAGATGTGATCATTTAGAGGTGGAGACACAAGGGTGAAAGGTGTATATATTTGGGATTTTTTCCTCTCTCAAAAACTCTTTCCCCCAGAGAAGTTGCAAGCTGTTCCCAGGAAGAAGCGACCAGTGAACGTGGGGAACTGCGAGTCCTGGGGCCATGGCCAGCCAGGAGCTTAGCCTGAAGCTGCATCAGAAGCTGAGGCTGGAGCAGGAGGCAGAGGTCATCGGGATTCCGCAGCAAAATGGCTTATATGCGGTGCCCGCGCCGGCCTGGCCCTGTGGCTCCCCGAGCCGGGGAAACAAGCTGCCCGCTAAGGAGCTCATGGCCAAAGTGGGCGCCGAGCTTAAGGAGCAGCTGAACCGGCGTCAGGGCATGCACAAGGGAACGGCGCGGCTCCCGCCCATCAAGGTCTTCAAGCTCTACACCGAGTTTCCCGAGTTCAGCCACCGCCAGATCAAGGACATGGAGAGCCTCTTCCGAAGGTATGACTCTGGGAAGGATGGCTACATCGACCTGATGCAACTGAAGCTGATGATGGAGAAGCTGGGGGCCCCCCAGACGCACTTGGGCTTAAAGGAAATGATCAGGAAGGTGGATGAGGACCTGGACAGCAAGCTCAGTTTTCGGGAGTTTTTGCTGATTTTCAGCAAAGCAGCCTCAGGGGGACTGGGGTCAGAGATCACCTTGATGTCCCTGGCCAAGCTCTCCGAGATCAATGTGGCCATAGAAGGTGTGAAAGGAGCCAAGAATTTTTTCGAAGCCAAGGACTATGCCCTGTCCATGACCAGCCGATTTGAAGCTGAGATCAAAGCAGAGCAGAATGCCCGAAAACAGGAGGCAGAGGACAGAAAACAGCGGAGGGCTCTCTTCAGAGAACGCCGAGCTGCCTTCTCCCAGTAGCTCCAGCTAGGCTGGAGTGTACTCAGAGACTTGCCTTGACTTCTACCAGCTGTACAATACAAATGGCCAGCACCTGGTCTCCCAAGCAGGACCCATCTCTCATTGGATGTCCCTGGTCCCCAGCTCTGGTGATCTTTCTTCTTAAGCTTCCTGCCAGTTGTGCCTGGAAGGGTAACTGGTAATCCTAAAACCTGAGGAAACAGCAAGGAAGGTCAAATGGAAAGAGAATTCTGTAATAAAAGGAAACGATTCCATTTCTTACCCAAACACTGTTCTTCTAGCCTTTGAATGTTTCCAGGATTTTGCCATTTTCTTGGTGACTTTTATTATCCCTGTTTCCTCCCCTTTGGCCCAACCTTTCATGGAGGTCATTTGGCCAGAGGTAGAGCTCTGCCATTCTCCTGCATTCCCAGTTTCAGACTGATTGCATTTTTCAAGTGCACTCATTGGAGGTCTACACTGTTGGCTTTGATTTAGATTCTCCCCTTCTTCCATCAACTGCCACAAAAGTGGCAAGGGTTAGCTGTAATACTGTCCTCCCTCACCAAGTGTTTGAAGAAAGGGGGAGAGGTTCAAGAGCTATGGAGTGGATCCCAGAAAGCCCTCAGTGTTGTGGGGAGGCCATTCTAAAAGCCCCTCTGATTTTCTGCCACTCTGCTCATAGAGGTGGTTTTAAATGGATGATGAGAAGCTCCATGCCAGGGGACTCCCCCTTTGACCTCTACATGGTAATACTTTGTCAGTTTGCCAGTTTAGATTGTTGGATTAATACAGGACACCTGAGTCTAGCCAGAACACCTGGCCATTGTCCTGGAACTTTTCATGTAGAGACAGGTGAGTATGGACCCAATTTCCATGGTTGCCATTAAAAACCTCACATGCTCACTGAGTATGTAAGACTTCAGAAATGTTTCTGTCTTTTATTCCCCTTTCTCCTTGTCCAAGGAGGAGCAACTCTTTCACCCTTGGTCCTTTGTTCTTTTTGATCTCTTTTATTGGGGAGGGGGGAGAGGTGGGAATCATGGTATTAAAATGGTGAGCAGGGAAGAATAGTGAAACTAATTTTTAATAGATTAAAGAACTATAGACTACTTTGAGCTCTTTTTAGCAATACATATAATGCTTTAAAAGGTCACTCTTACCACTCAATATTTATTAGGATACACAGGGGTTTTATATACCTATTTTGTAGCTATTCTTTTTCTAAGAAATCAGTGTTTCCCAGCCTAATTAGTTATCCTTGCCAAATGAACTATGCAAATAAAATGTATTATCTCACTGGCTTGCTAACACTTTCATTGAATGGATGGGATAGGTAAAGAGCAGAAGATTGAATTAGGGTGTTGGTTATATTACCAAATGCCCATGGATGCTCAGACTGGAGGCCAGGACTGGTTGGGTACCACTGATCCTTGGAAATATGGTTGGGAGGTAGGAATAGGCTAATACACTTAGGCTAATAGAAGGGGCCTTAGAGGCCATCAAATGCAACTCACCCACTTGTAAAGATGAGGAAACTAAGGCCTTAAGTGGAAAAAGGACTTGTCTGAGGTCATGCAGATAGTAATGTGAATTTTAAAAAGTCTCCATCTTGGTCTAGCACTCAAAAAATTGTGCACACCCACACTACACGGGCATGTGCTAGTCAATGACAAATCAGAAATAACTAACTGCCCACCTGGGCTGTCCTAAGCCAAGCTAGAGCCAACCATTGGCATTTGTGAGACACAGGAAGTGAGTAGGGAACAGCCTCTGGAATTAGCGCACTTCCTGTGGGGAGAGCGAGAAGGAGGTTGGTGTGAGGAGCTTGGACAGAGAGGACGCCAGCAGACAGCTTTCCTTCAGATCGGTCACGTGAGTTAAGGACTGATTCTTTCCACCTGGGCTTTTGGGCCTAAAACTCCCTCTGCCTTGGTCAGAGGTTGAGTAGCCCCTTTCCCTTTTCTCTTCTCTCCTTCTCTCCCTTTCCTTTCCCTACTCCCAGTGTGATTAAACCTCCATAAACTCCATTCTGACTTGAGTGTTTCATTTTAGGAATTTCATAAGTAAATTCCTTGGCGGCCATTGTTCAATATTACATAAATCCTGTAGCCATTACAATATTATAACCTCTCCCAGAAGCCTTAAATTTCCCCATTACAGTAAGCAGCCTGAGCAGGCGTGACCATAGTAGTAGTAAAAATAATGATAACGGCTAGCTTTTATGTAGCACTTTAAGGTTTGAAAATGTTTCATGAATATCTCATTGATCCTTACCATAACTAATGACAGTTGGTAGATATAGTTACTATCCTAGCTTTAAAGTTGATGAAACTGAGGCAGATAGAGGCTAAGTGACTTGTTAGTATCTGAGACAGTATTTGAATTCAGATCATTCTGGCTCCAAGATCAGTATCATAACCATTGTATTACCCAGCATTGGTGTAGGGATCTCCCAAAGAATGTCCTAATGTAATGTTCATTAACCTATACCAGGCACTAGGAATACCAAGATCAAAACAAGATTGGACCTGCCCCCTGGAAGTTTGCATTTGTGGATCAGAGCAAATCTTCCATCAGAGAGGATCCCCAACTGATCTTGTATAGGCCTTGTTTGTAGGTAACTATTGACAAGCTGCCCCTCCCTCCCCATTAGAGTGCAGGGTCTGTGTTGGCAGGGGCCCAGGTTCAGTAGCTGGGTTCAGTACTGAACCCTCAGCTCTTAGCACTGGGCCTGGCACAAAGTAAATGTTTAATGAATGCATTTTTCTTGACTTGGAGAGGTGGGAGGCTATGTGATCAGAATGTTATATATACTATCAAAGATGGTTCCTGAGTCCTTTGATCTTTCTGCAAAGGAATATTCACTGAATGGAGAGTTGGAGGTATATTTGGGAAAGTCTGTGATGGAAACACCCAAGGTACCAATAAAGCCAATTGGAAAATAAAAGTAAAAAAAAATTAAAAAAAAAAACCTCTTTCCCCGGAAATTTGGTTCTTGCTGATCTCTTCCTGTGAGTAGCCTGGGCTCCAGTTCTATCCTGCTACTCAGGCTGGAGGAGCTCACTCAGACAACTTCCTTGAGATGGTCTCCTGGTGAGTGCTAAAACTGACTTCCTTTTCCTTTGAGCTCAGGGAGGCCCCTTTGGCCAAGGTCTTTAACTACTAACTGGCTCAGCCTCAGCCAGAGCAGTTTAATTAATTATTTTTCCCACTGTCTCCTAGCCTTTCAACATGACTTCCAAATTAATCAATTTCTCTTTTTATTTTTAAGCTAAATTTTGGATCTTGCATCCTTGCAAAGAGTACCTTGTCCTGAACCTGAGGTTTCACCTCAAAGCTCTCCCACAACAATACCACTATTTGATCTGTATCATAAAGATGCCAAAGATAGCAGGCCAGAACACACTTGTACAAAAATATTTATAGAAGCACTTTTTGGGGTGGCCAATTATGACTGAAACTGAAAATATTTGGTAACACTCATTTAACCCCCAAAAGGCCTTTGGGTGTATCTCTGCCATCTTCCTACTCAAAGGACCAGGATGCAGAAGAGATGGTATGGGTAATCAGAAATGTAGATTTTACCAGAAGCATCTGTAGCTACTCCAGATGGTCAGATGTTAACATTGCTACACTTTACTTTCATTTTTACTTGATTAAAGGCCTGTGTGCGCTGACTGAATTATTTGGGGGCAATGAGAAGGGAAGCAAATTTAGGATTCAAATGGGAAGAGATTAGAGTCTTCATTAAAACATGTATTTAATACTTACTATCAGATACAGAGGAACTAGAGTGTCATAGAATTAAAGCCATGGTGAAGAACATTTAGTGTGTGTTTACTTTGATGTGAGATCTTGTCATTCAACTTTTGAACACAATTTGTTGCTTTGAATGGACATAGTCTTCTCTAGCGCCTGTTTCCAGTCATTTTCCTCAAGGAAGGAATAATTTCTATTTTTGCCAAGTGTGGCATATTGGGGGAAACTATGCTATCTGTTTATGTTGGGGAGGAAAGGAAGATCAAAGGATGAGACTGCTATTCATAGTAGAAGGGATAAGTGACAAGATAAAAGGTAATTTTAATTTTGCTTTTTTTTCTATGAAGCATAGAAAACTTTGGGCTAAGAAAGTATAGTAGTAGTATAGTAAGTAGTATAGTATAGAAACATTAGTGTGGGTAGCTGAGAAAGCTAAAGCAACTCTATTTTATCTGTATTTCCTCTAACTTGCTCCTGACCCTGTTTTTATTTCAATCTCCAGCCTATCCTAGACCTTCCTATTTACTGAATTAGCAAGAATATTTTTTCCTATTAGGGTAGGATTACAAGAGATAGCTAGCCTAAAGAACTTTTCCTGTAACTAGCTTCAGCAACAAGCCTTGTCCAATCTTGAGACACCCTCATTGCCAATTCACCTCCTACCTAAGTGAAACCAATTTATGCCTTTTTCTTTTGTTCCTCAGGGAAGTCTCTGCCCAGTGTGGGTGAGATTTGTTGGCTGGCAAGCTCAATGAGGCCTATTTCATTCTGAAATTTATGGTTTTTATTTTGGTTTTGGTTCTGGTTCTGTTTTATTTTGCCATAGACAATTTTACCCATAATAGAAAATTGAAATAAATAGAAGATAGTAAAGGAGATTGCAAGAGAGTTTCTGATTGTTCTAAATGAATTTGTCACCAGGTATAAATGAAATACATTGCTGAATCTCTGGCCAAGATGTTTGAAAAATAGAGGATGGGAGAATATTGGCAGCACATAGAAGTATATTAAACATTAGTATATCATTTAAAAATATTTTAAAGGTGAAATAAACTTGATACTTCACACTAGGTTAATGAAATTGACTTTGCTGTGAGGAAAGGAAAAGTAAGCAAGTTCTGTACTTTCTGCCACTAAGTTGGAACAAATAGCAGTGGGAGTGATAGAAAGAAGATATTAACAAGACTAACAGTTGGTGGAGGAAGGGTGAACTGGGTGGGGCAATTGGTCTTGTGACGAGTACTTCCTGCCTGGCCCTGGAACTGGAAGGAGTCACTCTGGATAGAAGTGCCTTTATTCCTGCATTTCCCAACTGTGTGCTCTACCTGGATTGCTGTGATCATTTTCATCAGACAAAAGCAGAGAGATGCCCCCTGTCTAGAGGCTATTTTTGAAAAATGGGGTTCCCAGGAAATGGGCCACTTATGATAGCCTGAGGGGATGTCTTCTCTATTGGACTGATGTGGAAGATACCCCATAGCAGTTAAGCATGGACCCTCCTGAGGGGCAAGCCTCCACCCAGACTTAGTTGCCCAGCAGAAGTCCAATAAGGATTGTTTATAGTTGACTGGCTGTCCTGGGTTTCAGCTCCCTTTGTGTCTCCTGAAATAGTAGTCCTCTTATCTGACTGTGATATTCAAATAAAGATAAATTTTAAAAACAAGTTTGGATTGGGAGGTATCAGGGAAGAGGGAAGAGGGGTTTCCCTAGATGAGGGTTGAATCTCTCTCAGTTTTTGAGCTGAGGCCAGGCCTCACAGGCTGGTAGAGTGTTTCCTTTATTCCTGTCTATACTAATCCATGCTAGATTTCTTAAGTTTAAAGTCTTAGCAGTAGACAGCAAGAGGAAGAAAGTTCTGACCTTTAGAGCTAGTTGGGCATGTCTTTTCAGGCTGAAGCCCCTAAAGACTGGCCTTACAGTCCAAACTGCTTCCCTTAAGTCCTTTTGTCCAATGAACATGATCACAGGTAGAGCACACAGTTGGGAAATGCAAGAATAAAGACACTTCTTTCCAGAGACAGGGAGAGAGGCTCCTTCTAGTTCCAGGCCTAGGCAGGAAGTTTTAGTTACAAGGCCAACTGCCACTCCCAGTTGCCCCTTCCCCCACCAACTGTCAGTCTTGTCAATATGTTCTCTCTAATACTTCCACTGCTATTTGTTCCAACTTAGTGGCAGAAAGTCCAGAACTTGCTTTAGTTTTCTTTTCCACAGCTGACAAAAGGACTCAAATCTGTTGGTTTGTAGATGATTGTTGATCCCAAACAAATGGAGACTTCCTCCATTCAAATGGACAGACAAGAACACATTTTCCAAGTACCATGAGAATGGTTGATGTAGGCACTATGCATCTCTTAGATGAAGATGTCAAATTATTTTACTTCGTCATAGGCCATTGTCAGTCATCCTCACTTTTAGCTTGCCTTTGGACTTCAATGATGGGAAAAGAGAGTAAGGTTGACAATTTTGTGTAACTGCCTCACTTTAATCCAACTCTTGCTTGAGTCAAGATCTCACTTCATAGTGTCATTTGTCCTTTTTAAAAGGAAATACAAGGAACTTAAACAATCTTCCTGGTACCTTTTCTGACTTCTTAAACCTTACTGCAACTCCCCCTTTACATATACTCACTCTCTCTCTCTCCCTGTCTCTCTCTGTATCTCTCTTTCTCTGGCTCTCTCTCTTTCTCACAGACACACAGACACACAGACACACAGACACACAGACACACATACACACACACACACACACACACACACACACTTTGTTGCAGTGACACTGGTTTCTTAGTTGTACTCCACCCAAAGTATTCCATCACTCAGTTGCTAAAAAATTCTTTAGATGTCATATATATATATATATATATATATATATATATATATATATATGACACTTGGATTCACCATATATATATATGGAATGCTATTCCTTCTCATTTCTGCATCCTGAGTTCCATCCAACTAATATCCAGTTCCTACAGGAATGTTTTCCTAATATCTCTTAATTCTGGCAATGTTTTAAAACATTATTGCTAAAATACTCCACACAAAGCTTGTTTGTACCTATTTATATTTATATTGTCTTCACCATTAAATCATGAGCTTCTTAAAATCAGGAACTCTATTATATTTCTATCATACATTTCTTTGTATCCTTAGCACTTTTGCAAAGTTCCTGACACATATTAGGTACATATTCTCATTGACTGACTGACTAAAGGATCACACTTGGATTCACCTTAAACATAAGCAAAATATTTTAGCAATGCAATTGATAAACTATCTTATAATATCCTTAATTTAAGAAATAATGAGTGCTAAGTGGCTCATAATGAGTTTTGCTTATGTTATTTTATTTGATCCTCACAATATCCCTATGAGGTAGATATTATTATTATTCTCATTTTACATATATCAAAACTGAATCAGATTTAAAAATATGTTCAGTTACTTGTCCAGACTCACAAATTATATAATGATTCATGTTTTTAAAACTATTTTAAGCTCATAAATGGACTTTTCTGATACCATATGAGAAAGAAAATTTCAAAACCAGAAAGTTTCTCACAGCATGCTATATTAAGCCTTCCATTAAACTCTGAAATATTTTAAAGTATCCAAGCATGGGCAAAGTTTTTAGTAGTAGAGTTAATTCAGCATATCATTATTTCTTTTGAAAGTGAAAGCAAATATTCTAGCTATATTTGAAGTGCTATTTTAGAGTTTAAAAACTATAAATTATAGCCAAAGAGTGAGGCCAGAAACAACAACAACAACAACTATCTTCTAGATTTCATTTTCCAGGTCAATTTTTTTTTCCAAAGAGATATTTTACATTTACATTTTTTCTTTCTTTTGACTTTATTTTTATTATTATACAAGCAAAATTAAAAATAAAAGCAGGAAACTGAAAAAAACTTGGATCAAATTTCTCTGATAAAGGTGTCATTTCTCTCTTTTTATAAATTAATTAATTTATTTGCTACATTAAAATATCCAGGTATTACCAAGCCTCCCTTCCTTCCATGCACTAGAAAAGGCATTTTTTAGCAACGTGAGATTTGTATACTTATATTTTTAATTTATCTGATCTTTCACTAGAGGTGGATATATACAAGTCATTCTTTAAGCAATAAATTTGCTGCTGTATATAATGATCTCTTGGTTCTGCTCATTTCATTGTTCATATTTTTGTATAGGTTTTGCCGTTTTTATCCTAAAATTAACCTGATCATCATTTCTTCCATTACAAACACATGCTACAACTTGTTTAGCCATTCCCTAATTGATGCTCATGCCCTTTATTTCTATTTCTTTCTCACTACAAAAGAGTTCCTTCAAATATTTTAGAACATATAGATTATTTTACTTTTCCCATGATAACCTTAGGAAATAAACCTAATAGTGGTATTGCTGGGTTAAAAGGTATATTAGATTATAACTCTTTGGGTATAATACTAGATTATTCTCCAAAATGATTGGATCAGTTCACAGTTCTCCTCACAGTGAATTACTATCCCCATTTTTCCACATCTCCTCACTTTTATCATTATAGCCAATTTGATAACTGTTATATATCTCAAAGTTGTTTTGATTTGAATTTTTATAATAAATAGTGATCTAGAGCATTTTTTAAAGTTACATACACCTTTAATTTTCTCATCAAAAGCTGCCTCTTCATGTCTTTTGACCATTTTTCAATTCGGAAATGACTCATTCATGTAAAGTTGAAAAAGTTCTCTTTATAATTTAGATATCAGACCTCCATCTGAGAAATTATCTATGTTCCCCCACCTATTTTTCTGCTTTCTTTCTAAATTTGACTACATTAATTTTATTTGTACAAAACCTTTTTGATTTAAAGTATTCAGTATTATCCATTTTACATTTTATAATGTTTTCCATCTCTCGTTCAGCATGAATTCTTCTATCAACAACTATAATAGGCAATATGTTTCCTGCTTTTCTAGTTTTCTAATTTCTCAAATTGATTAAAAAACAAAACAACCTCAGCTAAATTTCTTTTTTAATTGAAAAACTTTTATATAACTAATTAATTTAGATTATTTTTTCATGGTTACACATTTCATGTTCTTTCCTTCCCCTCCCTCCTATGAAGATTAAATTTAACTCTCTTCTGATTGTGAAAATACAATTAACTCTCCCTTGATTGTGAAAATTAAATTAACTCCCCTGCCCATTTTTAGAGCTAATCGCTAAAAGTTTAAATATTCCACTTAATCATTAAGTAGAGAGGTCTGTGATCCACGTGTGCAATAGTGGGTGATGAATCAGAATCAAACTGACTGCCCTATGGGCTGTCCTAAGCAAAGCTTCAACTGTTATTGCTAGACATAAAATTAGAGAAAGGCACAGGAAGTGATGCAAAAGAAAGTGTCTTTAAAAGGGAGTTACAGCTTCCTGAGTGGAGTTCAACTTGGACTTTCTCTTCTTCTGGAGTTCTGAGTTTGAGCTGGGGACTGAAAAAGAATCTGCTGACTGGACTTGAGACCTTGAACATGGTAAGACTGTCCTTGAATTTCTTCCTTTGGACTGATATGTGGTGAGTGAAAATGCCGACTCCTTTCCTAGATTTTCTGAAGATACCAGACTCAGGAGACACCTCTTCAGAGAGACCTCCACAGGTCCTTGGCTGTGCTGAGGCCTCTTCCTCTTAGATATAACTCTCCCTGTCCAGTCTGAGTCAGGAGCTAGGAGTAAAATACTTAGTGCTTTGGCTAGATATCTTACCCTATCCTCTCTCTGATTTTCTAACTTCATTCTTCCTATATTTTGTAAATAAATTATAAATAAATCTCTTGCAATAAATTAGATTCTTAGCAACCCAATCCTTAAACAATCCAGTAAACATTTTTATATAAACCCCTATTTCTTCCTTTTACTACCCATAACCAATGTGCAATTCC
This sequence comes from Monodelphis domestica, assembly GCF_027887165.1. NCBI lineage: Eukaryota > Metazoa > Chordata > Mammalia > Didelphimorphia > Didelphidae > Monodelphis > Monodelphis domestica. The sequence continues at coordinate 472,057,756 of NC_077228.1, forward strand.
ACTGGGCTTTACATGAGTCATTGATCAAGACCTATTCCCATATTATTGATATTTGCACTAGGGTGATCATTTAGGGTTTACATTCCCTATCATATCCCCATCAAAGCATGTGATCAAGTAAATGTTTTTCTTCTGTGTTTCTAATCCCCCAGTTTTTTCTCTGAATGGGGATAGTGTTCTTTCTCCTAAGTCCCTCAGAATTATCTTGGATCATTGCATTGCTGCTGGTAGAGAAGTATATAACATTAAATTATACCACAGTGTATCATTCTCTGTGTGCAATGTTCTACTGGTTCTGATACTTTCACTCTGCATCAATTCTTGGAGGTTGTTCCAGTTAACATGGAATTCCTCCAGTTCATTATTCATTTGAGAATAATAGTATTCCATCACAAACAGATACCACAATTTGTTCAACCATTCCCCAATTTAAGGGCATCCCCTCATTTTCCAATTTTTTGCCACCATAAGGAGAGAGGCTATAAATATTTTTGTACAATTCTTATTCCTTATAATCTCTTTGGAGTATAAATAAATTTATTTTAAAAAACATAATCCTTCCCCAGAGCTCTAAGACTGTCACATAATTACCCCCCCCCAAAAAAAACTTAACTATAATTAGATAGGGAAAATGATCAAAAAAAACAAAAAAGCATCAAATACTAAAGGAAAGTAATGCAAGAAAAAATGGGACCATTGAAAAAGGACAACCAAAAAATGTCAGAGGAAAATCAGGCCTTAAAAATCAAAATTGACCATATAGAAACTAATGATTACATGAGAAAGCAAGAAACAACAAAACAAAAACAAAGGAATAAAAAATGTAGAGGAAACATGAAATATTTTATTGGAAAAAACTGCCCTAGGAAATAGATCTAGGAGAGACAATTTGACTATCTGAAAGCCATGATCAAGAAAAAAACCTTTGATACCATATTGCAAGAAATTATTAAAGACAACTTACAGAGATCCTCTAACAAGAAAATGAAATTGAAATTGAAAGAATTCACAGATCACCTCCAGAAAGAAATCCTCAAATGACAACTTTCAGGAATATAATAGCTAAATTCAAGAGACACCAAGACAAGGAAAAATACTTCAAAAAGGCAGAAAGAAATCATTCAAATTCCATGGAACTACAATCAGGATCACATAGAACATAGTGGTTTCTACATTAAAGGATCCAAAGGCATGGAATATCATATTCAGGAAATCAAAGGGTTTACAAGCCAGAATCACCTATCCAGAAAAAATAAGTATATTCTTTCAAGGGAAAATAGGGACATTAAATAAGATAGAAGATTTCCAAGCATTCCTGAGGCATAAGCCAGACCTAAACAAAACATCTGAAGTCAAAACACAAGATACAAAAGAAACCCCAAAAGGTAAATAAGAAAGAAAAAATTTAGGGCACTAATTAAGGTAAAAATGTTTGGATTTCTATAATTCTCAAAAATTACTCATAGTAGGGTTAGAGTTAGGATTAGATAGAGGGAACTTACTAAGAATGAGGATGGAGAAGTAAGCTGATTATGATGATATGATATTTTTCTAAATGTGATGATATGGAATGAATGTATGCATATGAATGATATGTAAAAAATCAATCAAGGACTGAAAGAGAAGATTGCACTAAGAGAAAAGGGAAGGGAGAGATAGAATGGGATAAATTATATAACATAAAGAGGCCTGAAAACCCATTATAGAGAGGAGAGGAAAAGGGTGGTGATGGACAAAACTCAAAATTTACTCTCATAAAGAGTTCTGAGAGGCTAAATCAAGTATATTCAGTGGGATATAGAATTCTTTCTTATCCCACAGAGAAGTAGAAGGGAAATAAGACAAGGCAATAGGGAGGTAATTGGAGGGAGGGTGATGTGAGCAGAAGGGGTGACAAAAAACAAAACACTTGTGAGGAGGAAAAGAGAAAGGGAATAGAGCAGTATTTGAAGGGGATAGTATGATGGAGGGTAATACACTGTTAGTAATTATAACACTGAGTGTGAATGGGATGAACTCACCCATTAAGTGGAAACTGATAGCAGAGTGGATTAAAAATCAGAATCCTACTACATGTTGTTTACAAGAAACATATGTGGGGCAGGGTAACACACACAGGTATCTAAGGTAAAAGGCTGGAGCAGAATTTATTATGTCATCTAAATTTTAAAAAGCAGGAGTAGCCTTTGACATAATACAATACCTATTCCTATTGAAAACATTAGAAAGTATAGGAATAGCTGTGACTTTCCTAAAAAAAAAACCAGCATATATTTAAAATCATCAGCAAGTATTATATGAAGTGGGGACAAGTTAGAAGTCTTCCCAATAAGACCAGGAATAAAGCAAGGATGCCCATTATCACCTCTAATATTTATTATTGTTCTAGGAATACTATCGATAGAAATTAGAGAAGAAAAAGAAATTGAAGAGATTAAAGTAGGCAATGAGGAAACTAAACTATCACTCTTTGCAGATGATATGATGGAATATTTTAAAAATCCCAGAAAATCAACTAAAAGGCTAGTGGAAAATATTAACAACTTTAGCCAAGTTGCAGGGTACAAGATAAACCCACATAAATCATCAGTGTTTCTATATATTTCCAACAAAGCTCAGCAGGAGGAGTTGGAAAGAGAAATTCCATTTAAAATCACTCTAGACAATATAAAATATTTAGAAATCTATCTACCAAGACAAACACAGGAGTTATATGAACACAACTATAAAATACTTCCCACACATAGATTAAACTAGATCTAAATAATTGGAAAAATATTAATTGCTCCTGGGTAGGATGAACTAATATATAAAAATGACAATCCTACCCAAATTAATGTACTTATTCAGTGCCATACCTGTCAAACTACCAAAACTTTATTATAGAATTAGAAAAATATTATAACACATTTCAGCTTGAAGAACAAAAGACCAAGAATATCTAGGGAACTAATGGAAAAAAAGTGAAGAATAGGGGCCTAGCAGTACCAGATCTAAAATTGTACTATAAAGCAATGGTCATCAAAACAATATGGTACTGGTTAAGAGACAGAAGGGTGGATCAATGGAATAGACTAGGAGTAAATGTCCTCAGCAAGCTAGTGTTTGATAAACCTAAAGATCCCAACTTTTGGGACAAGAATTCACTATTTGACAAAAACTGCTAGGAAAATTGGAAAACAGTATGGGAAATATTAGGTTTAGATCAACATCTTACACCTTATACCAAGATAAATTCAAAATAGATAAATGACTTACACATAAAGAGTGAAATCATAAATATTTTTTTTCTGCTCACCTAATTTATTTATTATTTCAATCTAGCATATTGGCCAATATGGCAGCAAAGGAAAGTAATAAATGTTGGAGAGGATATGGCAAAATTGGGACATTAATACACTGCTGGTAGAGTTGTGAATTGGTCCAACCATTCTGGAGGGCAATTTGGAATTATGCTCAAAGGGCTTTAAAAGAATGTCTACCTTTTGATCCAGCCTTACCACTGCTTACTTTATACCCCAAAGAGATAATAAGGAAAAAAGACTTGTACAACATTATTTATAGCTGCACTCTTTGTGGTAGCAAAAATTTGGAAAATGAGGGGGTGTCCTTCGATTCGGGAATGGCTGAACAAATTGTGGTATATGTTGGTGATGGAATGCTATTTTGCTCAAAGAAATAATGAACTGGAGGATTTTTATGTGAACTAGAACGACCTCCAGGAATTGATTCAGAGTGAGAGGAGCAGAACCAGGAGAACATTGTACACAGAGACTGATAAAACTGTGGCACAATCGATTATATAATATGTCCCAGGACAATCCAGAGCAACTTATGAGAAAGAACACTATCCACAACCAGAGAAAGAACTGTGGGAACAGAAATGCAGAAGAAAAACATATGATCGATCAATTGATTTGATGGGGATGTGATTGGGGTTTTGATGTTAAAAGTTCACTCTATTCCAAGTATGAATAACATGGAAATAGGTTTTGAACAATGGTACATGTATAACCCAGTGAAACTGTTTATTTGGTCTGGAAGGGGTGGAGGGAAAAGTAGTTGGAAAAATCATGAACTATGTAACCATGGAAAAATATTCTAAATAAAGAAAAATATAAATGCCCCAGTGAAGGATAATAATTTGTGAAATAGGATTTTATCCTCCCCAATCACTTCTACCCAAATTGAGAAGAAGGAAGATCAAGGCAGAAAGTATGCAAGGATGCAAAATAGGTAAATCATTGATTCATAGATTTTGATATAGGAGGGCCCACAGATGTTATTTAGTCCAATACACTCATTTTACCAAAAGAAAATTGACTTCCAGAAATGTAACTAGTCAAGTTCACATGGATATGTATTCATTTATATGGGTTGATCCCAGGTTATCTGACCTCCAAATCTAATGCTTTGAACTCACCATATTACTTCTAAAATATAGGAATCAAAAAGTATTAATTCAGAAAGGTAACATATATGTCACAGGATTCAATGCAATTCCACAAATATTTTAAAAGAAATTATTTTTTGAAGGATAAAAATTATGGTAATGTTGGTAGAAGATCAATTTGACATTAAGTTCTGGATCTGGCACATCCTATGTAGATAACTCTAGGTAATCTTTGAATGCTCCAAACAACTCCCTATGATTATAAATTGCAGAATTTTTATTCATCTTTACCATTGGAAAGTAGCCACACCAACATTTTCCTACATGGAGGATATTAAAAATCGGAACCATATACCATGCATAGTCCTACAAATACAGAATCAAAAACAAAGAAAAAAATCCTTGAACTTAAGAAGCATGTTATGCTGAATATACAATATGTACATATTTTAAATATGCATGCATGTGTATGTACACATATAATGCTAGTGTCTTCAGTATGAGGTTGCCTCCAATATATTTTGTATGTATCTTATTTGAGTGTACTGATTTAGATTTCCAATCTCCCATACAATGGAAACTCCCTAAAAAAAAAAGCTGTTTTTTTTAATTTATATTCCCATCTTTAAATATAGAGATGAACACATAGTAACATCTTAATACTTAGTATCTGACGACTTGACAAGTAAATAAATACCAATTGATTCCAAGAGGGAAAAAGCTGCATGGGGCCAAAATGTTCATTACCACAGAAAAAATATTCCTCCCTACAACAGAAGGATCTGCCTATATGAAACCCCTTTGAATATGTCCCTTTTGTCTATAGACATTTGTGAGGAATTTCATCACAGTCTCAGGTGCAATGAAAGCATTATGAAAGGCATATTTTTTAAAATGAAACATACCTAACAACTGCATTGACAGAATGAATCACATTGTTTATATTAAGAAGATGAAAAAAATAAATTAGAAACATTACTGGAAGAATACACATTTTGAAATACATAATATAGTATTGTTCTTGGTGAAACAACTTTTATTTAATTAAAGCTAAGACTACAATAGTCTCTAAGGATGTTGAATCACCATTTCTAAGGATATTCTACAACAGAGCACTAATAGAAACAATATGTGAACTGCTATCAGGCCTTTGGAAGTTTTCAAAAACAGAAGATGTGTTGCATGTCTCTCAAGGGGCAAATTGCCCCATTTTCCAAAAATAGAAGGTGCTATTTACAAGCCACATGCGTTAACAACTGTTATATCCGAGGCCAAGTCCTGTGAAAGATAATTAAGCAGCCTCTGAAGACAACTTGAGGTGGTGATTGGTAGGAGGCAATATAGATTCATTCAAAATTAGTCTTGCCATCATCAAATTCTTTTACTTTTTGATAGGCTTTGTGTACTGATAGATTAAGGGAATGACACCTAAACAACATACTTAGATTTCAAAAAGGCATTAAAAATAAGCCTTTCATGATATCCTCCTGGACAAAATGGAAATATATAGCCTGAATCATCATGTAAAATAGTGAGGAAGTGCTTAATAAATCAGTGTTGATTGCTGATTTGACATAGATGATGGAGAGAGTGGAGGAATCATTCATGGCAATTGAGTAGATTAAGGAATTAGGAAGTTTGGCAATATAATGGCATCTCAACATGTAACAATTCATGAGTTAGATTGTACCCTTAGTTTCATTAATTTTAAATTTTAAATAAATTTAAATACATTCAGGAATATACTAGGAAATGTTTAACAAAGTATATATAATCCATCTTTTTACATTTTTTTGGGACATTAAAATAGCTTTGTAAATCCCTCCCCCTCCTCCGTTAGAGAAGTTATCATATGATAAAAAGATAGACATATACATATAGAACTGTATCTTGCTTATTTCAATTTATCAGTTCTTTCTCTGAAGATAGACATGTCATTATTCAAACAATATTTCTGTTGATGTTCATGATGTTCTTTTGGTTCTGCTCCTTTCACTTCATAAGTTCATGTAATTCTTTCCATGTTTTATTTTTAAAAATTAACCTACTCATTACTTTTTGTCACCCCCCCCCATTTTCCCCTCCCTTCAATTATCCCCCACTTCCCTTGTCTGCTCATCATTTCTTATGGTAGAGTAGTATTTCATCGCAATCATATGCCACAAATTTTTAGCATTTTTATTTAGCATTATTATATTAGCATTATTATTAAACAACATTTAACATTTCTCAACTAGGAGAACCCCTTCAATTTTCAGTTCTTTGACAAGACACTTTTAAAATTAGTCTGCTTTTGCAATATTTTCTTCATCACTTTCTAAAGGCAAGACAATCATAAAAACAATACACCAAGCCCCAATTTGTAATGTTTGCTATTTCTGAAGTATAAATATGATCCTACTTACTCAGTTCAAGCTTACTGCAGCACAACTCTTGTACAGGCTCCACAGTGACCTGGACTCACACTAAGGATATGATTTTGGATGACACCTCATAAAGGATAATATTATTTGAATTATTATGTACCCATGCAGAGTTTATCCTGGGAAAATCTCCAAAAACTGTTCAAATGCAAATAATGTCTATATTTACTCAAAAAAGAACAGCAGCAACTTGGGAGAGCATGGAATAATTTAACTGTCAGATCCATGCATAAGAGAAGAATTTAAGACCACACAACAGATAGAGAGCATTATGAAATATAAAATGGAGATTGTTTTATTATGTTAAATTTAAAATGTTTGTATAAACAAAACCAATGCAACCAAAATTCAAAGGAAAGCAAAAATATGGGGAAATTTTTACAGCAAGTATTTCTAATAAAGGTCTCACTTCTCAAATATATAAAAGTGTTATTCAATTGATAAATGTTAGAAGTATATAAATAGGCAGTTTTCAGATGAAGAAATCAAATCCAGCTATAGTCATGGGTGGGGAGAAGGCACTAAATAACTCCTGATAAAATACAAATTAAAACAACTCTGGACTGTTACCTTGTACCTTTTAGATCAGCCAATATGACAGGAAAGGAAAATTGTATATGTTGGAAGGGATGTGTAAAAATATGTGGAACACTAATACAGTGTTTGTGGTGTTGTGATCTGATCCAGTTATTATGGATATCAATTTGGTACTATGTCCTAAGAGCTCTAAAACCATTTGATCCAGAAATACTAAGTCTATATCCCAAAGAGATAAAAGATAAAAGAAAAGGACTTCTTTGTACAAAATTATTTACTATAATTCTTTTTTTGTGGCAAAGAATTGGAAATTGAGGGGTGTCCAAAATTGGGGAATGTTTGAACAAGTGGTATTATATGATTGTGATAAAATATTATTGTAATAAAAATGACAAATATGATACTTTTGGAAAATCTGGAAAAAAACTACACAAACTGATGCAAAGTGTAATGAGCAGGACCAGAAAAAAGCATTGTACAAAGTAGTAAATTTTTTTCTTATGAATGATGAGTGACCTAATTATTCAAAGTCATGGAGTGATCAAAAACAATCCTGTAAACACATGATGAAAAATGCCATCTGCCCTCCATGAAAGGACTTATGGAATATGTGTGTGAACTGAAACATATAACTCACTTTTTTTGTCTTTTAGATTTCTTCTACAAAATGACTAATAGGGAAAAAATGTTTTTCATGATTGAACATGTAAAATCTATTTTAGATTGCTTACCATCACAGGGACGGGGAAAGGATTAGAGGGAGTAAGGGTGGGAACATTGTAAGGAGAGAGAGGATTTGGAACTCACATTTTTAAAGAAAATGAATGTTAAAATTATTTTATATTTAATTGGGGAAATAAAATATAATTTAAAAAAAGAAAAACATTAGTCCCATCTCTCACATGAGATAACATGCATTTAATCCTACAAAAACTGAGGTCAAAGCAAGGACTTACAGAACCCAATAAATAATTATAGAAAGCACGAAAAAATCTTTTAAAGTAGATAACTACAGCTAACATTGATATAGTACTTTAATATTTGCAAAGTGCTTAAAGTAATTCAAGCAACTGCCCTCCATTTTCCAGACTCTTAATCCTTCTTACAATATCATGCCAATATCTGAAGTTCCTTTGGAGGAGAATTAAATTTAGGATTGCCAGGAAAACCAAATAAACAATTCCCTAAAATTCCAACAATTTCCTGGATCTTTCAAAAGGACTAGGTTCCATCCTGTGGGGTAGACTCTCAATGTAAAGAGAAAAAATATTTTGGGGCTAGACAAAAGGCAATCCTCTCCCCATTAGAACCACTCTGTCAAAATAACTCAATAATATCAGAGTGACAAGATTCAAATCCCCTGTTCCATCATTAAAGTTTAGTATCGGGTGTTTGGTTGTGTGTGAAGAAGTGAATGAAGGGAGATGATGACTAAAGCAGAAAAATGTAATAATTTTAAATATCTAGTTCAATGAAAAATCATGGATGTGTGCTTCTTGATAAACAGGTCTCTCATTTCATGTAGGTTTGAGATGGGTTAGCCATAGATAACTTAATTTATAGGGTTTTATGTCTATCATATCATAGTGATTAAAAATTAATGAAATACATTTTATTCATTTTTAATTATGATTGTTTGTTTGGTAAAATCCACATGTTTAAAGTGAGTATTGACTCATTGCTCAATGCAATTTTTATAATTTTAGAGGGTGTGTAGTATTTACTATTTAAATGGGTATGCTTTGGTATGCTATATCATAATTTTTTTTGTTCTATTAAGACATACACTCTTAAATATTAATAGTTTTGTTTGCAATATCTTGAATTCACAAGATGAAACAACTGAATTTTAATTATATTGATATATCTCTTTTTATCACATAATTCATAAATTAATTCAAATAATATGACTTTCATGACATAAAACAGACTCTGTAGGTGTTTTTCTTCTATGAAAAAATAAAACACTTATTTCCCAAACTTCTACTTTGATGCTTCAATAGATACACTCTATGATGATGGGTATTGCAACCCATCTGCCTTGTGCAGCTCATACATGTCCTCCTATAAATCTTGCACTGAGTATCCAATCAACATACTACATGTCTTAATTACATTCTCTTGACATTACTTGGATATCAGCAGAGCATGCAGCCTACAAATCAGTCATGTTTCATTCTCATAGACTGCCTTTTTTTCTAGTCTTGTGTGTCGTCAATGATTTTCATTATACTGTTCTGCGGGTCTTTATCCAACTTTAAGTAAAATATGTATTGTATCCTTCATCCATTGCAGAGTGCCTGATGAGATGTGACTTGTTCAAGAAATTACCACTTGCAATATACCCATATGTCTGCATTCAAGCAGATAGGAAGTTGTGTGAAAAATGATATATATCCAAAGCAGAAGCAATTATCAAAAACTAAGCAAAACTGGGGATGGAATTGGGGGGAGAGCATTGGACCATATTCTGTCATTATTAGGTAAATGCAAAGGAGCCTACAGAAAGTAAAAATCTGCCAGTTGTTTGGCTATAGAGTAGGGAATGGACTTTATTGTGCTACATATTTTTAATATGAGGCATAGCTATGGCACCTGGATGGCCTTTGGAAGATGTGGTTCTATCACAAGCATCAATAAAAAGCCAACCACGTGGGATTATATATCTTTTCCTAAACTGATGCAGTGAATATCATGGCAATATAGGATTTGGATCATTAACTCTAAACACCTCATCAATTCATCTTTAACAACATACATACTGGGGCTGCTGAATTGAAAAATGCAACTATGGGTAGGACTCATCTATTTTAAATGGCAAGGAAAAGAGCGAGTGGGAAATATAGTTTTCTTTTTATGTTTACATTTAAACTCTGATATTGCTGACAGCAAATCCCCTATAAATGCATAATGTACCTGACTAAAACATAAAACGCTGCCAATACAATTGAGTATTCTTAAAAAAAAATGCCCAATTTTCTCTGGGTCTGGATATCTCACAATCTATTTAGTGCTATAATGATCATAACAAAGAAGTAATTTAATGTTAGGAACTATATATTTTTCCTGGTATACAACTAACTACTCCTAATCACGGTAAGTTACTCTATGCCATTGCCACTAACCTATGAGTCTTATTAAGATAAATCTCATCACCTCCCAGGATAAGGAAAGAATATATTTATGACCTCCTGCAGCTATATTTCTGTTTCAGGGATAAAAATTTATTCAGTAACAGACAAAAAACTCTAGTCCTTTAAAATATAGATTCACAACGGTGGTGCTCTGTTGAAATTTAGTACATCTTTCAGGTGTAAGTACTTCATAGTTGTATTTTATAATGGAAAGCATAATCTTCACTTACAGATCACCCTGCGGACATAACACACCTCCACAGGTCCAATTGATTCTGACTTCCTGAGTCATCTGAGCATTTATTACTCTGAGACAAAGGTTAAGTAAAAATAATCTTGAAAGTGAAAAAAGAGAATAGCTAAACAAAGTCAGCATAATCATAGGTAAGACTAGAAATAAAAGGCAATGCATAAATGGTCAAATTGTTTTTTTGTTGTTGTTCTTTAAGATGGGAGGATGGGGAGATGGTTCCTAAAGTAAATGATAATGTGAAAACATAGACCACAGTGATCAGTGAACACCAAAGACTATAATCTGTTATTTTTTAAGACAACAAACAACAACAAAAACTCGGTTTAATAAAAATGGATATTATGTATTAATTTATTTTTAACCTATAATAGTTCTTTTCATTATATACTTAATAACTACCACCAATAACAAAAAAATTGACTAAACAAATGCACAAAAAGTTACATGAAAAACCAGAAAATCCACATTGTTTAATTTTAAGATATTTAAATTATATATGTATACTAAAATAAATATTCTCTGCATTTAAAGTTCCCTTTGGATTTGTTTTCCTTGGACATTTTTTCTCTTTTTTGTGGCTGTTTTTATTTTTTATTTTTAAATTAAAAAAATGTAAACCCTTACCTTCCATCATGGAATCAATACTGTGTATTGGTTCCAAGGCAGAAGAGCGGTAAGGGCTAGGCAATGGGGGTTAAGTGATTTGACCAAGTTCACATAGCTGGGAAGTATCTGAGGGCAGATTTGAACCTAGGACCTTCCATCTCTAGGCCTAGCTCTCAGTCCACTGAGCTACCCAGCTGCCTCCTTGTGGCTATTTTTAAAAATGCAATCATAGTATGTATTATTCTTATATTATCTTTTCAACTCCATATATTTCCTTTGTTTTCTTTATATTTCCAATATTAATCATTTCTAATAACATAATAAATATATTATATTCAAATATCACAATCTATTCAGCTATTTCTCCCATTCATTTCATTGTTGTTATTTCCAGTTATTTTGTCATTACAAAGTTTCCATTAATACTTCATACAGACACAGCTTTTTATGTTCTCAATAATGCCCTTAGTTTTAATCCTAGTAAAGGTCAATGTGCATCAGTAGCTTTAAAGCCCTTCATGTATATCTGTTGTTTTGTTTTGTTTTCTAAAAAGAAAACTTACAGTTGCTCTAGCAATGTTCTTTTTACTATCAGCATTTATTTTGATAAACTTAATCTGTCTCATTGTCAATTAACATACATTACTAGGACCATATTGTCAGAACCATACTCTTTCCCAAACCAAGATTTTGAGTTTAATCATTTCAAAGGGAACTTTGTTACAATGCCTCAATCCCTCAGCAATGCAGGATTATCTTCAAGGTATAATGAGTATGAAAATAATACTTCTTCAGAATATTTATGCCCACTAAGGCATCCTTGTTCCACCTGAAACTGTTTGAATTATGTTTATGGTTAAATTTAGATCCACTACAAACTCATGTAGGTGTATAAGGGCTATCCAGATATCTATCATATTTAACTAATCTAAGATTCTATTCATCTCATTAATTGATTTAAAAAAAACTATTTAGATTATCTAGTCAAATTCACCTGTTATTAATATTTTGTCATCTTTTTCCATCTCTATGTCATTTGCCTTTTCTCATAAAAATCTAGGTGCTATAACACTTAGTACATGCAGGCCCAATATTGATAATGCTTCATTACCCATAGTACCCCCTAACATAATATAGTTACCAGGACCATCAGCTCCAATTATATCCATTTTATCCTCAGCTCTGTCAGAAATCGTGACTGCTACCCTTGCATTCTTTGGATCAGCTGACATAGAGTACATTCTGCTCCAGTCCTTTATTTTCAATCTATATGTATGTCTCTCATTTTCAGTATGTTATCTGTAAACAACACATTGCTAGATTCTTTTTTTTTCTGCTGTCCTTTTCCTTCCAATGGGTGAATTCATCCCATTACACTCAATGTCACAGCTTATCAGCTGAGCATTTCTCTCTACTCTGTTCCTTTTTACTGTTTATGCTCTTTCAATATTTCCACTGTATACTTCCTCCAATATCCAATTTCCTTTGACCACACATCTTCAATTCATGCTTTTCTCCCAAATCCTCCTTTATACTCTCTTTTTGCCCTTCTACTTCCAAACTGGCCCACCTTTCCAATGGTCCCTCCCTTGTCCCCTTGCACTTGCTTTTTAATTCCTACTCTATCCACCTTTCCAATTATCCCTTCTTTATCCCCATAACTATGCTTTCTTGATATAAATTCAATTTTTAAAATCACTCCCCCTCTTTTCCTGAGTCCCTCTCTATTCCCTTACCTTTCCCCTCTACCTCTTGATATGTATTCTCTTTCCCAAACCATTCCTTATCCAATACTTCTTTTGTCCTGTTTTTGTCCATTAAGATATTTTTACACTTCTAATGGTTTATGTTGTTCTATCTTTATCCCAGATCTGATGAGAGTAGGGTGCTACTATTATCAGCTCTCCATCTCCTCCTTCCCTTCTTGGTGGCAGTTCCTCTATTCATTTCTACTCAATAGGAAATAGCCATTCCTACTCCTAGCCTATTCCATTCATATTTCAGATCATTACATTACATTTGCTTTGACTGTAAGTTTTCCATCCATGTCTCTTCAAAATATGTTTGCAATGATATAATTCTTGGGATTTATAGATAAAATTTTCCCACTCAGGAATCAAACAGTACAACATTATAGGTTGTCTATGATTAATCTTTTATTACCTTTATATGTTTCTTATATATCAAATTTTCTCCTGAGTTCTGGGTTTTTATCTAGGAAGAGTTCAAATTCATTTTGTGTGTTAAATATCATTTTTTAACTTTCCATAATTATGCTTATCTTTGCTGGGTGTTATTCTTGGTTTTAAGTCTAGTTCTTTTGTTCTATAAAATGCTATATTGCATATCCTGCATTGTTTTATTGTTGTGGTTGTTAATTTTTATGTAATTCTCACTCTCCCTCCATATTATTTTTTTTTCTGGTTGCTTGTAGTATTTTCTACTTAACCTGAGAGCTACAGTACTAAAGAATGATGTTCCTGTGCATCTTTTTTATGCATCTTTTCATCTTTGGTTCTCTTTAAGATGGTAATTAGGGGATTCATTCACTTTCTATATTACCTTCTGTTTCTTGAATTTCTAGGCAGTTTTCCTTTGTGATTTCTTGGAGGATATCTTGGTGAAAATTTTTTATTGTAACTTTCTGGGAGTCCAGCTATCCTTACATTGTCTCTCCTTGATCTATCTTCCAGATTAGATTTTTTTCTGATAAAATGTTTCATATTCTCTTCTATTATTTCATTCTTTTCATTTTGCTTCATTATTTCTTATTGTCTTGGGGAATCTTTAGTTTTCCTTTGTCCAATTCTATTTCTTAATACATTATTTTCTTCCAAAAAATTCTGGAATTCTTTTTCCTTTCAGGTGATCTTTCATAACTTTCTTAATTTTCTTTCATTGCTCTTTTTTCCCTAATTTTTCCACAACCATTCATTCTCATTTGGTTTGTGAGGTCTTTTGTAAGTTCCCCCAAAAGCACAGTTTGATATTGTGGTCATTTTTTTATTCCTTTGACATTTTTGAAGTAGGTGTTTTTGCTTCACTGTCCTCTGAGTTCGGATGGAGATCTTCTCTATACATCAATAATTGAATTCTTTCTCCTTGCTTGCTAATTTTTATTTTTATTTAATTTTTAATTTTAGAAGAGAGGTCAGTAGATTGAATTATTGGCTTTTTAGTGGATGTCCATGGTTGCTATTGTGCTGAGGTATGTTACCTCAAATTTTAGGATTTTTTCGTGTTTGTTTTTACCCAGGTGTTATTTCATTATTCCATTTTTTATAGTCTAGGGTCTGATGTAATCTCAAGTCCCACGCATTATCTCCATCCATTATTGACCTCAGCTGTTCTGACCATAGCTCCTGGGAAGTTTTGCCACTGCTTCTGTAAGCAGCCAGTCCACTTCCCACTGCAGCAGCAACCAGAGATTTTACTCTAATGGAAGTGACCAAAGCTGATGCAGCCTCATTCCCTTAGCAATAAAAATGTGAATTCCTTCATTCCTCTTCTCAGACTGCCATAATTTGGGACAGAGCAGGTGTCCAGCCCATGTTCCTTGAGCCTCCAAAGTCCCTCATTTGATAGCCTAAAGGCTTGAGTTCCTGTTCCTAGGGTCTGGTACCTGCAAATTCCTAATATCCACTCCTTCAGTCACCAGATATGGACCAGGAGGGGTCTCTGGATCCAAAATTGCAGCAGACATGGGTGTTCCTAGGACCTTCTACATGAGGATTCCACTGAAATTTGTCCAGGTTCCACTTCTGTGTATTTTTGCAACTTTTAGCTATGATTCTGTGGAGTTATTTTTGGTTGTTTTTGAAGGGTATTAAGGGGGCAAGAAAGCTGCGCATCATATGCTACCATCTTCCCACAATACATCTGAGCTTATGTATTAATTTATTACAATGAATGTATAATTCTAAAAGTTGAATGAACCATCACTTGTGGTTGCTCTTTAGTGTTATTTTTATTTAATTTTGTGGGGGTAATATGTTTTGTGCCTTTATTTTTCCCCTCTATGTTAAATCACAGGTTTTTCAATAAAAATAGATAGAAAAAGAGATATGGCTCAAGCCTATAATTCCATGATAATTTCTGGATGATTTATAGCTTTTTAAAAGAGCAAACTGAAGAAGTAGCACCAAACCAAGATAGTGGAGTAGAGGAACAGAAAGATCAAACCAACCTCTCTGAGAGTAAAATAGTTCTTCAAAAGAAATATTGGAGTGACAGAAGGAACAAGGGGATGGAATAAAGCAATTTTCTTGCAGATAATATATTGGAAGATAGGCAAAGAGGATATAGTTCACTGGGGTGAGAGGAGATATCAACCCATAGCAAAATCACACTAAGGAATACCTGTTCAAGACAACAGCAACAACCCCTCACAAACACACACACACATGCACACACATGCACACACACACACACACACACACACACACACACACACACGCACCCGCACCTACTACTCCAGGTTCTGAACCTGGGCCCACGCCAAATTCAAGACCTTTAGCATTAGCCTAAACCAACAGCAGAGTACCCCATACCTATCCCTTGATATTCCAATTCCTAGCACAAGTCTGTGAGGCAACAAGCCCTAGTACAAGGCAGTCTGCAGTTTGCCTAGCTGATGCAAGTACCAGAGTTGGTACAGAGCCCCTGCCCAATCATGCAGAGAGCACCCAAACCTCACAGTGCACTTGGCCAGTGTCAGCCCAGAGTGAAGTCTAGAGTCCCTGCCCAAGCCAAAGTTGAGGCCCTCAGCATAAGGCAACTCACAGTGATCTGTCTGGTCATAAATTCTTCCCTTCTCCATAGATCAGACAGATAAACTATTCTATGTCCCCCTAATTTGCTTATGGTTACATCCTTTATGTCTAAATCATATACCTATTTTGACCTCATCTTGATATAGTGTGTGAAATATTAATCTATACCTACTTTCTGCTGTACTATTTTCCAGTTTTCCCAGCAGTTTTTTTTTTTAAATAAAGTACTAAGTTCTTATTCCAAAAGCTGGGATCTTCATATTTATCAAACATCAGATTGCTGAGGTCACTTAACCCTATATATTGCTTAATCTATTCCATTGAACCACAATTCTATTTTTATACAGTACCAAATTATTTTTAAAATAATTGTTTTTATAGTACAGTTTGAGATCTGATACTACTAGGCTACCTTCTACATTTTCTCATTAATTCTCTCTATATTATTATTTTTCTAGTACTACCAAATAATTTTTGATGGATTGATCTGGAATATTATAAGTATAATAATTTGGATAGCATTGATATTTTTATTTAATAAGTTAGGCCTACCTATGAGCAATTAATTCTTAACCAATTGTTTAGATCTGACTATTTGTGTTAAAATTATTTCATAATTGTGCTCATATTGTTCCTATTTTTTCCTTGGAAAATAAATTCCCTATATTATTTAGAGTTACTTTAAATGGAACTTCATTTTCTATCTCTTACTGCTGGATATATATATATTCTGCTTTCTTATGTGAGTTTGTTTCATATTCTGCATTTTTGCTAAACTTAATTATTTCAATCATTTTTTTCCATTAATTCTCTAGGATTCTCAATGAATACTACCATATAATCAGCAAAGAGTGATAGCTTAGTATCCTTATTGCCTACTTTAATTCCTTTCCTTTTCTTATTGTTTTCTTTTCTTATTGTTAAAGCTACAATTTCTAGTACCATATTAAATACTAGTGATGAAAATGAGCATCTATGCCTCACCACTGATCTTATTGGGAAAGCTTTTAGTTTAACCCCATTGTAATTAATACTTGTTGATGGCTTTAGTCAAATTCCATTTAACATTTTTAAGGAAATTTCCTGTGGTTTCTAATGCTTTTAATAGGAATAGATGTTTTATTTTGTCAAAGCCTTTTTTTCTGCATCTAATAAGATAATCACATAATTTCTATTGGTTTGGGTATTAATATTGCCAATTATGCTAATAGTTTTTCTAATATTATGCCCAGCCTTACTATGTTCCTGTTCTAAATTCAACAAATCATAGTTAATAATCCTTGTGATATATTACTGTAATATTCTTGCCAGCATTTTATTTTTTTTTTTATATTCATGTTCATGAAGGAGACTGGCCTATCATTTTCTTTCTCTCTTTTTGCTCTTTCTGGCTGGAATATCAAAAGCATGTTTGTATCATAAAAAAGAAATTTGTAGGACTCATTTTTTATCTATTTTCCCAAATCTTTTATATATACTAGAGCTAATTAAAGTTTTTTTTTAAATGTTTGATAGAATTCATTTTTGAATCCATTTGGTATATTCAATATTTTTTCTAAGATGGGATTATTCAAATATCATATTTCCTCTTTGGTTAATCTAGGCAAGTAATATTTTTGTAAGTATTCATCCATTTAATTTAGACTGTCAAATTTATTTTAATATAATTGAGTAAAATAGTTCCTAATGATTGCTTTATTTTCTTCTTCAATGGTAGCTTATTCATCCTTTTGATTTTTGATATTGTTAATTTGATATTCCTCTTTCCTTTCCTTAATCAAATTAACTAATGCTCTTTTTTTTAAATAAAAGCAACTCCTAGTTCTTATTTAATTCTTTTACCTTCAGTTTTAGTAATTTCTCCTTTCATTTTTAAGATTTCCAATTTGTCTTTTAACTAGAGATTTAGAATTTGTTCTTTTTCTAGTTTTTTTTTAGTTGCATGCCCAATGCATTGATGTCATTTTTACCTATTGTATTGATGTAAATATTTAGAGATATAAAATGTCTCCTTTACTCCTTTGGCTATATCTAATAGTTGGCTATATCTCACACCCTTTTTATAACTAGATTAGTTAGTTTCCAATTTTCAGTTTGTTTTTCCATAGACTTTTATTTTTGCAATTTTTATTGCATAATTATTTATAAAGGATGCATTTATCATTTCTGCTCTTCTGCATTTGTCTTTGACTCTTTATGCTATAATACATGGTCAAATTTGTGTAAGTGCCTTGTACTTCTGAAAAGAAGTTTTATTCCTTTCTGTCCCCTTTTAAATTTCCAAATATCTTAAATCTAAATTTTCTAAGAATTCATTCACATTTTTAATTTCTTTCCTATTAATATTTTTGAAAATTTGAGGTTCCCCATCAGTATAGTTTTGAAGTTTATTTTTCCTATTCTTTATTTAATTTCTTCTTTAAAATTTTAGAGGCTATACCATTTGATAAATATATTATTTGATTTTTTATGTCTTTCATCAAGATATAATTTACTTCCTTATCTCCTTATTAGATGTATTTTGCTTTAGCTGTGTCTGAGATCATGATTTCTACTACTGCCTATTTTATTTCAGATGATGCACAATAAATTCTGTTCCAGATCTTTTCCTTACCATAGCAGAGCACACATGTATGCATGCCTCAAATCTGTTTCTTATACATGTTATAATATTCTCTCTAGTTTCATTTTATGGATGACTGCATCTCATTCATTAACATAGTTATGATTCCTAAAGATGTATTCCATTCCATCTTATTTTTCCTTTTTGTTAATACTCTTTCTCTCTCTTCTTTCCCTCTGTCAAAACTCATGATTGTTTTCTTTTTAATTGTAGCCCACTCACGACTAAATCTTCCTTTCTATTACCCTCATACTCCTTGCCTTATTCCCTTCCTACTTCTCTGCAGAGTAAGATAGGAATCTATACCCAAATAATTATGGTTGTTATTCCCTTCTGTCAGAATTTTCTGATAAGAATAGGATTTCAGTGTTATCTGTCACCACATTCATCCCCCTTGTAAAATTTAAAATTATATCTTAAATTTTAGGGGTTTATATTTTATTTTAGGAGGTTTAATAAATGATCATTAGAAATCAAGGAATAATGAGAATACAAAATAAAAACCACATGCCCATGGCTGGTTACCCATTTTCAAATCCCCACTTTACCACCATCACCACTGATAGCTACATCATGCCAGAAAGAGGGCATAGGAAGAGTTACATCCAGATAAATACCAATAACATGATCTCACCAACATGGAGATGCAGGAGAGATTATAGGGAATTTTGGGAAATACTAGGAACATCTGGGGAATGAAATAAAAGATTCCAAATCTCCATTTATACATAACCCCCTGAGTCCTGCAGAAGACTAGTCTCTCCAGTTGGCCTTGTAAACATACCAACTTTGAAATTTCAATAATTTGAGAATAAGAGGAAAAGAGAACAAAACCAATGATTGTCAGGCTCATTGTCAAAAAGTCAGTTGGGGGGCAGTCCCCTTCAGCATAAGAGTATGCATACAAAACAAATGCATTCAACCCCACACAGTTCAAATCACCACATCCCAAAGTTCATTCTGGATCTTATGGTGCAGTGTGTGGTCTGTGGAGGCATCTTCATGGTGCCTTCTCCAAACAGTTCACTTTCTGGATTTGGGGAGGTAGCATGTTTCTAAACCTAAAATTACTATCAAAAATTTTAAACTATTCAATTTAAAATAATAATAATTATATGTACTGCCCTGAAGAAGGTGATTGAAAAAAATAGGAATCACTTAGGAATGCTTAGCTGAGTTATGAGTTATATGAATCAATTGGCAATAGAAATAAAAAATATCAAAAAAATTCAAATAAAAAAGATAATTTCTGGATGAAATATAGACTATCAATGTCTTATATGTAAAAATTCTAAGTAAAGGAAAAATAAATTTGTTGAATCAGGGCCTAATTAAAATGATTTAAGCAATTATGCATTTACCCAATCAGTAGCCAGGACTACAGAAAGTTTGTTACATCATGAAAGACAGAAAAGGAACTAGATTATAGGAGCCAGGTAGGAGCCAAATTTGAGATACATGGTAGAATGTAGGACAAGGAAGACCTGCCTTTAATACATGTTAAACAGCCACAACCTCGAACCCAAAACAAGTTCAAGTCCTCTTGTCTTGGATCAAAATTTTCATCAATCCTATTGGCATTTGTTGGTCTCTTTCATCTTATACTTGATTGGCACTATGCAGTTTAGCTTTGTGCTTCTTTGGCACTGTGCAATGGTTCTTTTTGTATTCTATTGTCCTGGAATCAAACTAAATCATTAAGCAATTCTCGTAATTTTTTTAAACAATCAATGGCATTATTTTTATAGTCTAAAGCTTTTGGCTTATGCATTGACATTATAGCAACTACATTTTAAACATATATGTTACTGCAAAATCCAAAAAGTTAAAGAAAATCTTTTAAACACTATGGGCATGTGCTTCTAATGTGAAAGGAGAGAAAAAATAAAAAAAAATGAAATAGTATATTGCACATGAAAGCAAAAACAATAATAAAAAGAGTTTTAAAAATCAAAAATATATAGTTTATGATCATTGACACACTGTGCCAGCTAAGGAAAGGTAAAATATAAAGGTTTCTCAACAAAAATGCAATCCATTTCCTCCTCAAACCTGGCCATGATTCACTGTGAGTGCAAACAAATTATTTTTACAAAGTAACAGTTTGTTTATAAAGAACAATAGTACAACATGCAATGCATATTCAAAAAGTATCAAAATCCTCAAAGTTATAATAGTCCATTTAATGATAATAGCAAACAAACCCACTATCATATTTTACTTGAGTCTGCTATATGACATTTAAATACAATGGAAACTTGTCACAAGTTTTTCAGGTGTAGCAATGTTTCAATTTTGGCTAAGATATTTTCTAAAAAATCTATTACTGCCATCATTACAAAAAATGTAGCAGAGGGTATAGGAAAATCCAACTCCCTTTACTGTTTATGTTAGGTCAAAGAATATCTTCAAGAATCTAGAGATCATTCTGGTTTAAAGGTAAAGTGAGCTGAGGAGTGGCAAATGAGAGATGCCCCAGTTTTGGGAGCCATCCAGGAGTACCATGCCTGGGGATCAACTTCCCAGCAGTTTGGTATGAGACTGTAATGTCCCATTGGGAGGTGGGGATTATAATTGTACTTCACTTTGGCCACTAAAATGGACCTTACCTCTTGTTACAAATAAGTATGAGGAAATCAAAATGATCAGAGTTGAGAAAAAAATCTAATATCCATATTTAAAGACTGTGGAAAGGAAAACTAAAGCAAGTTCTGGATTTTCTTTTTTTTTAAATTTTATAATATTTTATTTGATAATTTCCAAGTATTATTCATTAAAGACAAAGATCATTTTCTTTTCCTCCCTCCCACCCCCCCCATAGCCGACGCGTGATTCCACTGGGTAGTACATGTGTTCTTGATTCGAACCCATTGCTATGTTGTTAATACTTGCATTAGGGTTTTCTTTAGAGTCTCTCCTCTGTCATGTCTCCTCAACCGCTGTAGTCAGACAGTTGTTTTTCCTCGGTGTTTGTACTCCCACAGATTATCCTCTGCTTATGAATGGTGTTTTTTCTGCTGGATCCCTGCAGATTGTTCAGGGACATTACACTACCACTAATGGAGAAGTCCATTACATTCGATTTTACCACAGTGTATTAGTTTCTGTGTACAATGTTCTCCTGGTTCTGCTCTTCTCGCTCTGCATTACTTCCTGGAGGTTGTTCCAGTCTCCATGGAATTCCTCCACTTTATTATTCCTTTTAACACAATAGTATTCCATCACCAACATATACCACAATTTGCTCGGCCATTCCCCAATTGATGGGCATCCCCTCGTTTTCCAGTTTTTGGCCACCACAAAGAATGCAGCTATGAATATTTTTGTACAAGTCTTTTTGTACATTATCTCTTTGGGGTACAGACCCAGCAGTGCTATGGCTGGATCAAAGAGTAGATATTCTTTTGTCGCCCTTTGGGCATAGTTCCAAATTGCCCTCCAGAATGGTTGGATCAGTTCACAACTCCACCAGCAATGAATTAATATCCCTACTTTGCCACATTCCCTCCAGCATTAATTACTTTCCTTTGCTATCATGCTAAGTGTGAGGTGATACCTCAGAGTTGTTTTTATTTGCATCTCTCTGATTATAAGAGATTTAGAACACTTCTTCATGTGCTTATTAATAGTTTTGATTTCTTTATCTGAGAACTGCCTATCCATGTCCCTTGCCCAATTATCAATTGGAGAATGGCTTGGTTTTTTGTACAATTGATTTAGCTCTTTATAAATTTGAGTAATTAAACCTTTGTCAGAGGTTTCTATGAAGATTTTTTTCCCAATTTGTTGTTTTCCTTCTGATTTTAGTTACATTGGTTTTGTTTGTATTAAAGCTTTTTAATTTGATGTAGTCAAACTTATTTATTTTACATTTTGTGAT
This sequence comes from Monodelphis domestica, assembly GCF_027887165.1. NCBI lineage: Eukaryota > Metazoa > Chordata > Mammalia > Didelphimorphia > Didelphidae > Monodelphis > Monodelphis domestica. The sequence goes on from NC_077228.1 coordinate 472,080,377, forward strand.
TCTTTCTATGTCTTGTTTGGTTTTAAAGTCTTTGCCCTCCCAAAGGTCTGACATTTATACTATTCTGTGTTTACCCAATTAACTTATGGTTTCCTTCTTAATGTTTAAGTCATTCACCCATTTTGAATTTATCTTGGTGTAGGGTGTGAGGTGTTGATCAATTCCTAATCTTTCCCACACTGTCTTCCAATTTTCCCAGCAGTTTTTATCGAATAGTGGATTTTTTTTCCCAAAAGCTGGGATCTTTCGGTTTATCGTATACTGTCTTGCTGAGGTCTTTCCCCCAGTCTATTCCACTGATCTTCCTTTCTTTCTCTTAGCCAGTACCAAATTGTTTTGATGACTGCTGTTTGTAATATAGTTTAAAGTCTAGGACTGCAAGGCCCCCATCATATGTGTTTTTTTTCATTATTTCCCTGGATATCCTTGAACTTTTGTTATTCCAGATGAATTTTGTTATGGTTTTTTTCTAAATCAGTAAAGAAATATTTTGGGAGTTCGATGGGTATGGCACTAAATAGATAAATAATGTTGGGTAGGATGGTCATTTTTATTATATTGGCTTGTCCTATCCATGAGCAGTTAATGTTTTTCCAATTGCTCAAGTCTAGTTTTAGTTGTGTGGCGAGTGTTTTGTAGTTGTGTTCATATAGTTCCTGTGTTTGTCTTGGGAGAGAGATTCCTAGGTATTTGGTTTTGTCTACGGTGATTTTGAATGGGATTTCTCTTTCTAGTTTTTGCTGCTGAGCTGTGTTGGAGATATATAGAAAAGCTGATGACTTATGTGGGTTTATTTTGTATCCTGCAACTTTGCTAAAGTTGTTGATTATTTCAATTAGCTTTTCGGTTAAATCTCTAGGATTCTTTAAGTAGACCATCATGTCACCTACAAAGAGTGATAACTTGGTCTCCTCCTTGCCTATTTTGATGCCTTCAATTTCTTTTTCTTCTCTAATTGCTACTGTTAGTGTTTCTAGTACAATGTCAAATAGTAGAGATGATAATGGGCATCCTTGTTTTACTTCTAATCTTATTGGGAATGCATCTAGTTTATCCCCATTGCAGATGATATTAGCTGATGGTTTTAGATATATACTGTTTATTATTTTTAGGAAGGACCCTTCTATTCCTATGCTTTCTAGTGTTTTTAATAGGAATGGGTGTTGTATTTTATCAAAGGCTTTTTCTGCATCTATTGAGATAATCATGTGGTTCTTGTTGGTTTGCTTGTTGATGTGGTCAATTATGTGGATGGTTTTCCTAATATTGAACCAGCCCGGTATCCCTGGTATAAATCCTACTTGATCATGGTGGATGACCCTTCTGATCACTTGCTGCAGTCTTTTTGCTAGTATCCTATTTAAGATTTTTGCATCTATATTCATTAGGGAGATTGGTCTATAGTTTTCTTTCTCTGTTTTTGACCTTCCTGGTTTTGGAATCAGTACCATGTTTGTGTCATAAAAGGAGTTTAGTAGAACTCCCTCTTTGCTTATTATGTCAAATATTTTGTATAGTATTGGGAATAACTGTTCTCTGAATGTTTGATAGAATTCACTGGTGAATCCATCAGGCCCTGGGGATTTTTTCTTAGGAAGTTCTTTGATGGCTTGTTGGATTTCATTTTGTGATATGGGATTATTTAAGAATTCTATTTCTTCTTCTGTTAGTCTAGGCAGTTTGTATTTTTGTATATATTCATCCATATCACCTAAATTGGTGTATTTATTGCCACATAATTGGGCAAAGTAATTTTTAATGATTGCCTTAATTTCCTCTTCATCGGGGGTTCTGTCCCCCTTTTCATCTTTGATGCTGTTAATTTGCTTTTCTTCCTTCCTTTTTTTATTAGATTGACCAGTACTTTGTCTATTTTGTTTGTTTTTTTCAAAGTACCAGCTTCTTGTCTTATTTATTAAATCTATAGTTCTATCACTTTCAATTTTATTAATTTCTCCCTTAATTTTTAGGATTTCTAGTTGGGTTTTCTGCTGGGGGTTTTTAATTTGATCGCTTTCGAGTTTTTTTATTTGCATTTCCAATTGATTGATCTCTGCTCTCCCTAGTTTGTTAATATATGCACTCAGGGATATGAATTTACCTCTGATTACCTCTTTGGCTGCATCCCAAAAGGTTTGAAAGGATGTCTCACCATTGTCATTTTCCTCGATGAAATTGTTAATTGTTTCTATGATTTCTTCTCTAACTAAACAATTATGGAGTATCATATTGTTTAATTTCCAATTAGTTTTTGATTTGGTTTTCCATGTACCATTACTGAACATTATTTTTATTGACTTGTGATCTGAGAAGCCTGCATTCATTATTTCTGCTTTTCTGCATTTGTGTGCCATATTTCTGTGACCTAAAGTATGATCAATTTTTGTGAATGTGCCATGTGGTGCTGAGAAGAAGGTGTATTCCTTTTTATCCCTATTTATTTTTCTCCATATGTCTCTTAATTCTAATTTTTCTAAGATTTCATTCACTTCTTTTACCTCTTTCTTATTTATTTTTTGATTTGATTTATCTAAATTTAATAATGGTTGGTTTAAGTCTCCCATTAATATGGTTTTACTGTCTATTTCTTCCTTCAATTCTCCTAGTTTCTTCATTAGAAATTTGTGTGCTATATTATTTGGTGCATACATGTTGATTAGTGATATTTCCTCATTATCTAAAGTCCCTTTTAACAAAATATAATTACCTTCCCTATCCCTTTAGATCAGGTCTATTTTTGCTTTGGCTTTATCAGATATCATGATTACCACTCCTGCCTTCTTTCTATCAGTTGAGGCCCAGAAGGTCTTACTCCATCCTTTAATTCTGACCTTGTGGGTGTCAACCCACCTCATGTGTGTTTCTTGAAGACAACATATGGTAGGGTTTTGGATTCTAATCCATTCTGGTATTTGTCTATGTTTTATGGGTGAGTTCATTCCATTCACATTCAAAGTTATGATTGTCATTTGTGGATTCCCTTATGATATCCTTCCCTAATTCTAACCTTTTCTTCTTCAGCTCTACCTTTTAGTCCAGTGATTTACTTTGAATCAGTCCCCCTTGTCCCCTCCCTTGATGTTTTCTTTTTTAGTTCCTCCCTCTTTGTTCCCTCCCCCTCCCCCTCTCATTCCCTCCCCTTTTGTTTTCCCTCCCGCCTCTCCCCCTTGGTTTTCCCTTTTCCCTACCCTTGTTGGGTAAGATAGAATTCAAGATCCCAGTGGATCTGGGTGTTTTTCCCTCTCATAGTTGATTTCCCTGAGATTAAAGTTTAAGTAAAAATTCTCTTCCTCTCCTTCTTATAGGAGTTTCCTTCCCCTCCCCTTCCCATGTGGATCTTTGGTGAGAAAGATTATTCCTATTTGGTCTTTCTTTTCCCCCTATTTACACATTACATATTCCCCACATTTTAGTATACATAGATTGATATAAATGTAGTCCTTATAGAAGAGAGTTTGAGTAAAAGAAAAAGATAACATTTTTCTCCTTTTCCCTTTTCTTCATATTTACCTTTTCAGGTATTCCATGCTCTTTGTTTTTCGGTGTTGAACTTTACACAGAGCTCTGGTCTTTTCTCTGCAAAAACTTGGAAATCTTCTATTTTGTTGAATGCCCATACTTTCCCTTGGAAGTATATAGTCAGTTCTGCTGGATAGCTGATTCTTGGTTGAAGACCCAGCTCTCATGCCTTTCTGAAAATCATGTTGCATGCCTTACGATCATTCAGAGTGGAACTTGCAAGGTCTTGTGTGACCCTGATTGGCATTCCTTTATATCTAAATTGTCTTTTTCTGGCTTCTTGTAGAATTTTTTCTTTTGTTTGAGAGCTTTGGAATTTGGCAATTACATTCCTGGGAGTTGTCTTTTGGGGATTTAGTGTAGAGGGTGTTCTGTGAGCTCTGTCATTGGCTGTATTGCCCCCTTGTTCTAGAATCTCTGGGCAATTTTCTTTGATTATATCTTGTATTACGATGTCTAGTTTGCTGTTTATTTCTGTCTTTTCTAGAAGTCCAATTATTCTTAAATTATCTCTTCTCCCTCTATTTTCCAAATCTGTCACCTTGTCAATGAGATATTTTATGTTCTCTTCTAATTTCTTGGTCTTTTGGCTTTGCTTTATTAGTTCTTGCTTTAAAGCCTGGTTTTCCTTTTCAGTTTGGTCAAACTGGTTTTGTAGATGCGTGAATTTCTTTTGCATTATTTCCCATTTTTCCTCCCAGAAGGCTTCCATCTTTTTGATCATTTCTGATTCATATTCTTCATGGGTTTGTGGAGAGTTTCCATTTCCTTTGGAAGGTTTAGGAGCATTTGCTTGGGTTTCCTCTTCTATCTCCTCTGTGTTTTGTATTTTTGCTCTATAAAATGTGTTCAAAGTCGCCTCCTTCTTGTTTTTTTTTTTTTTTTGGAATTTTGGGTTTTTTGTGCTTCTGTGGAATTTGCCATCTCTATCTGAGTGGGGAGGATTAGCTTTTCTTATCTCTGTCTGGCTTTCAGAGGTTTTAGCCCTAGGCAGATTGTACTTTCTATGGCTTGGCCCTTGTTTCTGTTCCTCACCCGCCCCCGAAGAGCCAGCACTCTGAGGGGGGGGGTCGTGACTTCCAGGAGCTCTGAGGGCTGGTGATAGGATTAACCTTAGACTGAGTATGCCCTTAGGCAAGGAACTTCAGTGAGACTCAGATGGAAGGATCTGGTCAGGGGGCTACAGTCTCCTCCTGTCTCTCTCTGTTTCCCTGCTGTCTGGGTGCCCCCTTGCCTGGGTCAGGTAGTTTTAAGGATTTGGCCTTCAGTTCCAAAGACCTTTTGCCAGCCCTGAGGGTTACTATTGTTTCAGACAACCCTGTACTCTGAGGGGGGGGGTGCTGTGGCTTCCTGGAGCTCTGAGGACTGGTGATAGGATTAACCTCAGACTGAGTATGCCATCAGGCAGCGACCTTCAGTGAGACCCAGATGGAAGGTTCTGGTCAGGGGGCTATGGGCCCCCAGTCCCTTCTCTCTGCCTCCCTGCTGTCTGGGTGCCCCCACGACTGGCTGAGATCTTTTTCAGGGGGCAGCCCTCAGAACAGCCGGCTCCTGAGGGCCCCCTGCCTGCCCTAAGGTTCCTGTTGCTGCCTCAGACTCAGCAATCTGGGTTGGGGGGGATGGGTCCTGGGACCTTCCCTTTGCCTTCCCCTTAGAACCGAGTGATCTCGGGCTCCAACTCTTGGGGGGCCACACCTTTTCATCCACATCCAGGAGGAGTGATTCTGGGGTCTATTCTGCTGTTTGTTTTGAATTTCGATGCCCTAGGAGCATTCCGTTTGAGATCGCTAAGGAAGGGTTTCTGGAGCTCCGAACTTTAGGTTTTTCTAAGCTGCCATCTTGACCAGAAGTTGAAGTTCTGGATTTTCTGCCACTGAGTTGAAACAAATAGCAGGTGGAATCTTAGAGAGAAGATATTGACAAGACTGACAGTTGGTGGGGGAAGGGGAAACTGGGAGTGACAGTTGGTCTTGTGACTAAAACTTCCTTCCTGGCCCTGGAACTGGAAGGAGCTCTCTCCCTGTCTCTGGATAGAAGTGCCTCTATTCCTGAATTTCCCAACTGTGTGCTTTACCTGGATCCCCGTGATTGTGTTCATCAGACCAAAGGACTTAAGGGAAGCAGTTTGGACTGTAAGGCCAGTCTTTAGGGGCATCAGCCTGAAAAGACAGGCCCAACCAGCTCTAAAGTCAGAACTTTTCTCCATCTTGCTGTCTACTGCTAAGACTTTCAATTTAAGAAAACTAGCACAGATTAGCATAGACAGGAATAAAGGAAACACTCCACCAGTCTGTGAGGCCTGGCCTCAGCTCAGAAGCTGAGACTCAACCCTCATCTAGGGAAACCCCTCTTCCCTCTTCCCTGCTACCTCCCCAATCCAAACTTGTTATTAAAATTTATCTTTATTTGAATATCACAGTCAGATAAGAGGACTACTATTTCAGGAGACACAGAGGGAGCTGAAACCCAGGACAGCCAGTCAACTATAAACAATCCTTATTGGACTTCTGCTGAGCAACTAAGTCTGGGTCGAGGCTTGCCCCTCAGGAGGGTCCATGCTTAACTGCTATGGGGTATCTTCCACATCAGTCCAATAGAGAAGACATCCCCTCAGGCTATCATAAGTGGCCCATTTCTTGGGAACCCCATTTTTCAAAAATAGCCTCTAGACAGGGGGCATCTCTCTGCTTTTGTCTGATGAAAATGATCACAGGGATCCAGGTAGAGCACACAGTTGGGAAATGCAGGAATAAAGGCAGTTCTATCCAGAGACAGGGAGAGAGGCTCCTTCCAGTTCTGGGGTCAGGCAGGAAGTGCTCCTCACAAGACCAACTGCCACTCCCAGTTGCCCCTTCCAACACCAACTGTCAATCTTGTCAATTTCTTCTCTCTAATAATCCCACTGCTGTTTGTTCCAACTCAGTGGCAGAAAGTCCAGAACTTCCTTAGTTTTACTTTGCTCACAGCAAAGTCAATTTAATTAACCTAGTGTGAAGTGTCAAGTTCATTTTCCCTTTAAAATATTTTTAAATGATGCACTAATGTGTAAATATATTCTTCTGTACTGCCAATATTCTCGCATCCTCTATTTTTCAAACATCTTGGCCAGAGATTCAGCAATGTATTTCATTTATACCTGGTGACAAATTCATTTAGAACAATCAGAAACTCTCTTGCAATCTCCTTTACTATCTTCTACTTATTTCAATTTTCTATTATGGGTAAAATTGTCTATGGCAAAATAAAACAGAACCAGAACCAAAACCAAAATTAAAAAACAACAACAACAACATAAATTTAGGAAAGAAATAGACCTTATTTAGCTTGCCAGCCAACAAATCTCACCCACACTGGGCAGAGACTTCCCTGAGGAACAAAAAAAAAAAAGGCATAAATTGGTTTCACTTAGGTAGGAGGTGAATTGGCAATGAGGGTGTCTCAAGATTGGACAAGGCTTGTTGCTGAAGCTAGTTACTGGAAAAGTTCTTTAGGCTAGCTATCTCTTGTAATCCTACCCTAATAGGAAAAAATATTCTTGCTAATTCAGTAAATAGGAAGGTCTAGGATAGGCTGGAGATTGAAATAAAAACAGGGTCAGGAGCAAGTTAGAGGAAATACAGATAAAATAGAGTTGCTTTAACTTTCTCAGCTACCCACACTAATGTTTCTATATTATACTACTTACTATACTACTACTATACTTTGTTAGCCCAAAGTTTTCTATGCTTCATAGAAAAAAAAGCAAAATTAAAATTACCTTTTATCTTGTCACTTATCCCTTCTACTATGAATAGCAGTCTCATCCTTTGATCTTCCTTTCCTCCCCAACATAAACAGATAGCATAGTTTCCCCCAATATGCCCCACTTGGCAAAAATAGAAGTTATTCCTTCCTCCAGGAAAATGACTGGAAACAGGCGCTAGAGAAGACTATGTCCATTCAAAGCAACAAATTGTGTTCAAAAGTTGAATGACAAGATCTCACATCAAAGTAAACACACACTAAATGTTCTTCACCATGGCTTTAATTCTATGACACTCTAGTTCCTCTGTATCTGATAGTAAGTATTAAATACATGTTTTAATGAAGACTCTAATCTCTTCCCATTTGAATCCTAAAGTTGCTTCCCTTCTCATTGCCTCCAAATAATTCAGTCAACACACAGGCCTTTAATCAAGTAAAAATGAAAGTAAAATGTAGCAATGTTAACATCTGACCATCTAGAGTAGCTACAGATGCTTCTGGTAAAATCTGCATTTCTGATTACCCATACCATCTCTTCTGCATCCTGGTCCTTTGAGTAGGAAGATGGCAGAGATACACCCAAAGGCCTTTTGGGGGTTAAATGAGTGTTACCAAATATTTTCAGTTTCAGTCATAATTGGCCTCCCCAAAAAGTGCTTCTATAAATATTTTTGTACAAGTGGGTCCTGGCCTCCTATCTTTGGCATCTTTGTGATACAGATCTAATAGTGGTATTGTTGTGGGAGAGCTTTGAGGTGAAACCTCAGGTTCAGGACAAGTTACTCTTTGCAAGGATGCAAGATCCAAAATTTAGCTTAAAAATAAAAAGAGAAATTGATTAATTTGGAAGTCATGTTGAAAGGCCAGGAGACAGTGGGTAGGTGGAGCCTGGCCAAGGAAATAAGTTTTGGGTTATTCATAAGCTTTTGAAAACAGGGGTTACAGGAAAAGGAAGGGGGGATGGAGTGATTAAGGAATGAGGCAATTTATTGAGGTTGGGGATATAAGAGAATGATCTGTGGAATTCAAAGGTTGATTATATTAAGTACCACTCAATGCTTATCAGAGTGGAACCAGGAAGTGCATATCTATATTAATTAAATATCAAAAGGATAGTTCAAAGTGGGAGGTGAGTGCTCCTGGAAAGGAATTTTTCATGTCCCTTTTGACCCAGAACATTTCTGGAGTTTGGGGTGTCCAGAGGGATACTTGTATCAGTATGATATCACTTATCTTTTTTTCACAATTTTTTTCAGAAGTTTTTCTCTTTTTTTCACAATTTTTTTCACAAGTTTTTCACAATTATTTTCCAACATTTTGCATTTGTGAATTTTAAAACTTCTCAGACTCTACCTTAGAACATTTGGTTAAGGCTATTCCCCATTTAAACAATGGAGGTACTTAGTCAGGAATGTATGTGGGAATTTTACATTACTCCACCCATACTTAGGTATACTTTAGGGGAAGGTAAAGTTGTAAAACTCATTACAGAACAATGAAAATGTCCCTAACTCATACTTATAGTGAGGCCAAAATCTTAAGCTTGGTCTATTTTTAGATCTAATACAAAAGGGTGCTAAGTAAATGTTAATGAATCACTAAAAGGTCAAGCAACTTACAAGGGCAAGCTTAGCAAGAGGTGTGAAGTTTTAGTCTACTTAGGGAAGGTGATTAACAAAAGAAGATGTGAATTAAGAATGGTCAGTCCTGTGGAAAACATCTACTGTGATTGGTAGATGTGAAAATTTAGGAGAGGTGACATAAGAGAAATTTCTCTTTAAAAGGAGCTGGCTCTATCAACTTATGGGGAGTTGTATCTAGGACTAGTTGGAGTAGCTGGGCCTCTGAACTTGGTTGGAGTTTTTCTTGGGACAAAATCTTGAGGTGTGTGTATGTCAACTGTGTGGTATAATATGCAAAAAACCTCATATAATCTTAGAGTATTTTAAGAGATATAGTGATAGTCATGCAGCAATGTAGCCTTATGTGTGTAAAGATGAACTTAGAGTTGTGACTTTAAATCTAGATTTAAATGGTCACCAAATAAAATTCACAAGTAGTCTGGAAATATATGATAATATAATTAATATAGAGGGAAGGAATTTAAGGAGAAGAGAGAGGGAGAGGAAAAAAGAATTAATTTAAACTGCTTTGGCTCAGGCTAAGCCATGCAGTAGTTAAAGGCCTTGGCCAAAGGGGCATCCCTGAGCCCAAGGGAAAAGGAAGTCAGTCTTATTACTCACCAAGAGAACATCTCAAGGAAGCTGTCTGAGTGAGCTCCTCCAGGCTGAGTAGCAGGACAGAACTAGAGCCCAAGCTATTCACAGGAAGTGATCAGCCAGAACCAACTTTCCGGGGAAAGAGGTTTTTTTTTTTTACTTTTATTTTCCAATTGGTTTTATTAGTACCTTGGGTGTTTCCATCACAGACTTTCACAAATATACATCCAAATCTCCATTCAGTGAATCTTCCCTTGCAAAAAGATCAAAGGACTCGGGAACCATCTTTGATTGTATATATAACATTCAGATCACGTAGCCTCCCACCTCTCCAAGTCAAGAAAAATGCATTCATTAAACATTTACTTTGTGCCAGGCCCAGTGCTAAGAGCTGAGGGTACATCAGCTGGGCCCCTGCCAACACAGACCCTGCAGTCTAATGGGGAGGGAGGGGCAGCTTGTCAATAGCTACCTACAAACAAGGCCTATACAAGATCAGTTGGGGATCCTCTCTGATGGAAGATTTGCTCTGATCCACAAATGCAAACTTCCAGGGGGCAGGTCCAATCTTGTTTTGATCTTGGTATTCCTAGTGCCTGGTATAGATTAATGAACATTACATTAGGACATTCTTTGGGAGATCCCTACACCAATGCTGGGTAATACAATGGTTATGATACTGATCTTGGAGCCAGAATGATCTGAATTCAAATACTGTCTCAGATACTAACAAGTCACTTAGCCTCTATCTGCCTCAGTTTCATCAACTTTAAAGCAAGGATAGTAACTATATCTACCAACTGTCATTAGTTATGGTAAGGATCAATGAGATATTCATAAAACATTTTCAAACCTTAAACTGCTACATAAAAGCTAGCAATTATTATTATTTTTACTACTACTGTGGTCACTCCAGCTCAGGCTGCTTACTATCTGCATGACCTCAGAACTCATTCAGACCTCCGACCTCAGACTATCTGCATGAACTCAGTCCTTTTACATCCTGAGGCCTTAGTTTCCTCATCTTTACAAGTGGGTGAGTTGCATTTGATGGCCTCTAAGGCCCCTTCTATTAGCCTAAGTGTATTAGCCTATTCCTACCTCCCAACCATATTTCCAAGGATCAGTGGTACCCAACCAGTCCTGGCCTCCAGTCTGAGCATCCATGGGCATTTGGTAATATAACCAACCCCCTAATTCAATCTTCTGCTCTTTACCTATCCCATGCATTCAATGAAAGTGTTAGCAAGCCAGTGAGATAATACATTTTATTTGCATAGTTCATTTGGCAAGGATAACTAATTAGGCTGGGAAACACTGATTTCTTAGAAAAAGAATAGCTACAAAATAGGTATATAAAACCCCCATGTATCCTAATAAATATTGAGTGGTAAGAGTGACCTTTTAAAGCATTATATGTATTGCTAAAAAGAGCTCAAAGTAGTCTATAGTTCTTTAATCTATTAAAAATTAGTTTCATTATTCTTCCATGCTCACCATTTTAATACCATGATTCCCACCTCTCCCCCCTCCCCAATAAAAGAGATCAAAAAGAACAAAGGACCAAGGGTGAAAGAGTTGCTCCTCCTTGGACAAGGAGAAAGGGGAATAAAAGACAGAAACATTTCTGAAGTCTTACATACTCAGTGAGCATGTGAGGTTTTTAATGGCAACCATGGAAATTGGGTCCATACTCACCTGTCTCTACATGAAAAGTTCCAGGACAATGGCCAGGTGTTCTGGCTAGACTCAGGTGTCCTGTATTAATCCAACAATCTAAACTGGCAAACTGACAAAGTATTACCATGTAGAGGTCAAAGGGGGAGTCCCTTGGCATGGAGCTTCTCATCATCCATTTAAAACCACCTCTATGAGAAGAGTGGCAGAAAATCAGAGGGGCTTTTAGAATGGCCTCCCCCCAACACTGAGGTCTTTCTGGGATCTACTCCATAGCTCTTGGACCTCTCCCCCTTTCTTCAAACACTTGGTGAGGGACGAAGGTTTTACAGCTTATCCTTGCCACTTTTGTGGCAGTTGATGGAAGAAGGGGAGAATCTAAATCAAAGCCAACAGTGTAGACCTCCAATGAGTGCACTTGAAAAATGCAATCAGTCTGAAACCGGGAATGCAGGAGAATGGCAGAGCTCTACCTCTGGCCAAATTACCTCCATGAAAGGTTGGGCCAAAGGGGAGGAAACAGGGATAATAAAAGTCACCAAGAAAATGGCAAAATCCTGGAAACATTCAAAGGCTTGAAGAACAGTGTTTGGGTAAGAAATGGAATCGTTTCCTTTTATTACAGAATTCTCTTTCTATTTGACCTTCCTTGCTGTTTCCTCAGGTTTTAGGATTACCAGTTACCCTTCCAGGCACAACTGGCAGGAAGCTTAAGAAGAAAGATCACCAGAGCTGGGGACCAGGGACATCCAATGAGAGATGGGTCCTGCTTGGGAGACCAGGTGCTGGCCATTTGTATTGTACAGCTGGTAGAAGTCAAGGCAAGTCTCTGAGTACACTCCAGCCTAGCTGGAGCTACTGGGAGAAGGCAGCTCGGCGTTCTCTGAAGAGAGCCCTCCGCTGTTTTCTGTCCTCTGCCTCCTGTTTTCGGGCATTCTGCTCTGCTTTGATCTCAGCTTCGAATCGGCTGGTCATGGACAGGTCATAGACCTTGGCTTCGAAAAAATTCTTGGCCCCTTTCACACCTTCTATGGCCACATTGATCTCGGAGAGCTTGGCCAGGGATATCAAGCTGATCTCTGACCCCAGTCCCCCTGAGGCTGCTTTGCTGAAAATCAGCAAAAACTCCCGAAAACTGAGCTTGCTGTCCAGGTCCTTATCCACCTTCCTGATCATTTCCTTTAAGCCCAGGTGCGTCTGGGGGGCCCCCAGCTTCTCCATCATCAGCTTCAGTTGCATCAGGTCGATGTAGCCATCCTTCCCAGAGTCATACCTTCGGAAGAGGCTCTCCATGTCCTTGATCTGGCGGTGGCTGAACTCGGGAAACTCGGTGTAGAGCTTGAAGACCTTGATGGGCGGGAGCCGCGCCGTTCCCTTGTGCATGCCCTGACACCTGTTCAGCTGCTCCTTAAGCTCGGCGCCCACTTTGGCCATGAGCTCCTCAGCGGGCAGCTTGTTTCCCTGGCTCGGGGAGCCACAGGGCCAGGCCGGCGCGGGCACCGCATATAAGCCATTTTGCTGCGGAATCCGGATGACCTCTGCCTCCTGCTCCAGCCTCAGCCTCCGATGCAGCTTCAGGGTAAGCTCCTGGCTGGCCATGGCCCCAGGACTCGCAGTTCCCCACGTTCACTGGTCGCTTCTTCCTGGGAACAGCTTGAAACTGCTCTGGGGGAAAGAGTTTTTGAGAGAGGAAAAAATCCCCAATATATACACCTTTCACCCTTGTGTCTCCACCTCTAAATGATCACATCTACCAATCACATCAAAGGCTTTCTTCAGGACGGCCCATACTTTAAGTTATCACCTTCTTTGATTAGTTTCTATCTTTTGAACTACTTCACACTTCTTTGTTAAGTTCACCTTTTGTGAGTTACTTGGCCTTTTTGTGATTAATTTAACCTGTATAGTTACTTAACACTTTTTTCTATTAGTCTAAAAATAGACAGCTTAAAATTCTAGCTTCACTATAAGGTGAGATCTAAGTACCTTCATTGTTCAATTAGGAGATTACAACTTTATCTTCCCCTAAAGTATGTGAAGTAGGGTAGAGTAATGTAAAGTACTACAAGACATTCCTGAAACTGTTACAGAGGGTGTTTTCACTGCTACAATCAGAAGATAGCTAAATCAAATCTTCTAAAGTATGGTCTGAGTAGGGTAGAGTAGTTTTAAAATTCACATGTGGGATGTGAGCTTATTGACTCAAAATGGAAAAAAAAATGAAAGACTATGAGATCACTTACTCTGATGGGCTGAGGGTGTCCACAACAGAGATGTATCTCAGTTGGGAGACACTTGCTGTACTTGAGGCAGGTTTTTAATTTCAAGGGGAGGGTCTCCTCCTGCACGAAGGTCTCACAATCTAACAACCAATCAACCAATCTTCTCCTCTGGGCTCATGATCTCTTCCCAAAATACAATACTGACCCTCTTCCATGCTTGTACACACCCCTCAAACCTCAATCAGCTTTGTATACCCTTTTGAGTCAAGTTGCAGGGTAATTTAACCCTCCTGCAGAAGTATTGAGGGGCAATAGGGGGAGATTGTTCTTGACCCAGTACATCCACACCTCTTCCATGTAGCAGGTATACAGAAAGAAAAAGAAAGGGAAGGGGTAATAGGGAATTTCTACCTAGTCTATCCAGCACAACCAACATGAGTCCCCTTCAGCCTGGTCATATCTTACCTTTAAGGAGGTATTTAGTTCTGCCAACCATTTCTTAAGGCAGTCATAGATAGGCTGAAATATGCATGGGAGGGCAAAAAGTATTGTGAAGTACTCTGCATTCTTCTTCATATTGTTGTGGGAGAAGTTTAGGTATAACCCTGCATTTGGACAGGTACCCTTTGCAAGAATGCAACACTCCAAAAACTTAGTTTAAAAATAAGAAGAGTTTTGGAAACCAGAAGTGGAGTCAAGATGTCAGCCTAGAGGTAGCAAAAGTTCAGATCTCTGAAAACCTTTCCTTATGGATTACAAACTAAATGCTCCTAGGGGACTGAAAACCTAACACTAGGACAGAGCAAAGGATCTCTCCTGCAGCACTCAACTTACAAGGTATCCTTTCCAAAAGCCTGAATTTGAGAACATTTGGGTTTAAGGGGAAAGAAGAAGGATGGTCCCAGGACCCCTCCCCCACCTAGAGCTCTGAACCTCCACCAGTATCTATAACCTCTGGGATTATAAGGGTGCTGGTCTGGAGGGAGTACCTTGCAGGCAAAGCTGTGCCAGGCTCAGAGCATTGAACACATATTGTGGGGAAGCAGTTGGAGAAGTGCAGAGTGGGCAGCCTAGTTGCAGCAGCAGAGACACTCCATATTGCCCTCCCACCCACCCCTTTCTAGAGGTTTTGGTCTCAGGGCATATCCAACTCTGCAACTCAGCTGGGCTTAATCCCATTAAAGCTTTCAGAGGGAAGGGAAGCTCAAGCTCCAACACACCTCCTCCACAGACTGCAATGAGAAATTTGCTGACTAAGCTCCAAGGGTAATGGCTGACAGAAAAGCCCCAAACCAGAGATCCAAAACAAAATGAGAGGAGAAAATGCACAGGCAAATACAGGAAATAAAGAAGGGGTAAATATGAGCAAATAATAGAAAAAGAAAAAAGAAATTACAATATACAACTTCTAACCAGGCAATAAACTAAGAACAAATGCAACAGAGGAAGATCAAGGAATATCAAGCAAAAACACAGAAACTCCAGTGCATTGGATGTAGTCTTTGGAAGAATTCCAAATACAAATCAAAACACAATTAAGAGAGGCTGAAGACAACTGGGAAAAGAACTTAAAAAGCAAGATTGGTCATGTGGAAACAGAAAACTGTGGCTAGAAAGCCAAAATTAATCAGCTTGAAAACAATGCAAAGGCAATGAAAGATGAGAAGGAGAATGATGACCAAAAAGCCAGGGATGAAATCCAGTCTTTAAAAACCAAAATACAACAATTAGAAGCAAATGATGTCACAATGCAGCAGGACACCATAAAACAAAATTAAAAGAATGAAAAAATTGAGGAAAAAAGGAAGCACCTCATTCACAAAGCAGAAGATAGAGAAAATCATTCCAGGAGAGACAACTTAAGTATCATTGGTCTACCAGAAGACCATGACAAAAGAAAGGCTGGACATCAAACTACAGAAAATTATTCAAGAAAACTGCCCCAATATTCTATCACAAGAGGGAAAAGTGGAGATTGAAAGAATCCACAGATCACCTCCTGTACTTAATCCCCAACTAACAACACCCAGGAATGTTATAGCCAAATTCAAGAACTATCAGACCAAGGAAAAAATATTAAAAACTACTAAGAAGAAGTTATTCAGATATCATAGAACTTTAGTGAGGATAACATGGGATCTGACTGCATCTACACTGAAGGACCAAAAGGCATGGAATATGGCATTCTAGAAAGCAAGGGAACTAGGTCTACAACCACGAATCAACTACCCAGCAAAACGGACTATATTCCAACAGGGGAAAGTATTTTGATTTAACAAAATAAAAGTATTCCTAGCATTTGTAAAGAAATGACCAGACCTGAACAGAAAATTTGGTGCCCAAGCACAGAACTCAAGAGAATCATCAAAAGGTAATTAAGAAAGAGGTAACATAGAAAAACAAAACAAAACAAAATAAAATACACCTTTTTTAAGGAGACCGAATAAGTTAAAATGATATGTATACTTATAAGAAATGAGGTCATTTGTAATTCTTAAATATTGTTATTATCACCTGGGTAGCTAGAAGAATTATACTTAGAGGGAACAGTGACAAATTTTATAGGATGAAATGCCAAGACATACATATTTATATAGATGTAATATGTATAAATATCTATCTATCTATCTATCTATTTGTGAATCTAAAAAATTCTCAGACCCTACTTCAGAACACTTGGTTATGACCATTCCCCATTTTAAACAATGAAGGAACATAGATCAGGAATGTGAGACCTCTACTCCACCCCGACTTAAGCATTCTTTAGGCGAAGATAAAGTTGTAAACTCCTTGCTGAACAATGAAAAATACTTAAACCATACTCATATTAAGGCAAAAAGTTCTTAAGATGTACCTATTTTTAGATCTAATACAAAAGGGTGCTAAGTACCTATAAAGGTCAGGCAAATTGGAAACTTACAAGGAGCAAAGAGGTGAGAACTTACTCAGAGATTTTAGTCTACTCAGGTGTGAATTACTCAAAAGTTTAGTCTACTCAGGTGTGAATTAAGAATGGTCTGTCCTTTGGAAAACATCTACTGTGTTTGGTAGATGTGAGAACTTAAGGGAGGTGACATAGGAGAAAATTCCCTTTAAAATGAGGTCAAAAAGAGGTCTCTGGGTATTCAGCTGGGAAAAGCTGAACTGGAGGAGGCAGCTGGCCAAAGCTGCCTTGAAGGGCTTGATGGCTGAACTTGATTGAGCTAACTGAAGCTGAACTGGTGTCTCTCTGAACACTAAAATCTTGCTTGGACAAATCTTGTGGTGAGTTGATAAAAGACTGACTGATCTCTCTCTTAGGGTTTTCAGCCTAGGCTTGCTCATGCTGGCCTAGGCTTGTCTAGCCTTTTTCTCATTATTTCCTTTTTCTCTCTCTCTCCCTTTCTTTAATTTCTCATTTGCATTAAATAATATCTCTATAAAACCCAGCAGACTTGGGTATATTTAATACTTGGGAATTTTTCCCTGGCGACCACTTTATAATTTGATTTAAAACAAGACACTGTATTAAAACCATATTTTCTGCGGTCACAATTTAAGCCAAACACTCTTATATCTGCCACAGTTTATGGCTGCCAACTATTTTAACTCTTACATATCTTTCTATCTATCTATCTATCTATCTATCCACACAGCCAAAGCTCAAGTAAGAGATTAAAAAGAGGTTAAAAGAAATGGGAAAAGAATGAAATGGGATAAATTTATATGTCACAAAGAAGCACATGGAGGAAGTGGGGAGAACATCAATACACTGGGAGGGTAAAGAGGTTGGAGATAGGAAACACTCAATTCTTAAGTACATTGAAATTGACTCAAGGAAGGAAGAACAATCAAATACATCTGGGGTAGAGAATAGATTTGCACCCTATAGGGAAGTGGAAGGGTAACAAAGGGACTGGTGGGGAGGGAAGCACTAAAAGGGAGGGAGAGGTTGGGGGGTAGTTTAAAAAGACTGTAAAGAAAATAAGATGGGAATAAGAAGAGTGGGGGGTAGAATGGAAAGTAAAATAAGGGTGGGAATTAGGGGGACTGATTAAAAACAAAACATTGGTGTAGAAGGAAATAGTGAAAGAAGAAAAGTCAAGACTGGGAGTGGAAATCAAAATGCTGGGAAATACAGTTTGTAATCATAACTCTGAATGTGAATGGAATGAACTCACCCATAAAACGTAAGTGAATAGCAGAGTAGATTAGAAATCAAAACCCTGCCATATGCTACAAGAAACACACCTGAGGAAAATAGACATGCATAGAGTAAAAATCAGAGGCAGGAACCAAATATATTGGGCACCAACTGATAAAAAGAATTCAGGAGTCACAATAATGATATCCGACAAAGCCAAAGTAAAAATAGATCAAGTCAAAAGAGATAGGGAATTTAATTGCATCTTGATAAAAAGCAGTATAGAGAATGAGGAAATAGCAGTACTCAACATGTATGCACCAAATGGTATAGCATCCAAATTTCTATAGGAGAAACTAGTGGAGCTCAAGGATAAAATACATAGAAAAACTATACTAGTAGGGGACTTCAACTTTCCTCTGTGAGAACTAGATTAATCAAACCAAAAAATAAGTAGTAAAGAGGTAAGAGAAGTGAATGAAATCTTAGAAAAATTAGAGTTAGTAGATATGTGGAGAAAAATAAATAGGGACAAAAAGGAATATGCCTTTTTTTAAGCAGCACATTGTACATTTACAAAGATTGACCATGTACTAGGGCATAAAAACATTGCAAAGAAGTGCAAAAGAGCAGAAATAATAAATGCAACCTTCTCAGATCACAATGCAATGAAAATAATGTAAACCTCAAATTTCCTTAGACTTATAAATGTTGGAAATTTCACCATTGGGATATTTCATACTTGGAAAATTTCTTACTGATAGTCTATTGGAATGGGAACCCCATTGGCATGGGAGGTTCTTTCTCTTCCCTTCTTAAGATTACTTTAGGACAGAAACCCTTTGCTGAACAATGGAAAAGACTTTGACCTATGCTTAAGCATAGAACAGGAATTTCTTTGAGTCTTGATTGATTTTAGAATTGATACAATGGAGATACTTGGAATAAATCTCCACCCTATTCAGTCCTAATAGGATTGAGTAAGGGCTGCAGCCTAGATCAAAATTTAATTATTCCAATCTCTACCATACTCAAGTTAACAGGATTTAGAAAGGGCTGTAGCAAAGGAGTAAAGATTTAATCATTTGAAAATATGACCTTCAACAGACATGTGCAAAAGCCAGAAACCTCTGGGCGGTCCTGGGTTAAGCGAGAGCCTCCATTGACAGGGAAATTGATGAAGAGTGATTGGTAGATGTGAGGACTGAGGGGAGGCAACTTGGATGGTTTCCTTAAAGATAGGAGGGTCTGGAGATTGGAGGAGGTGAGGAGTTTTGGTCGGGGTGATTGCGGTGGACTCTGTGAAGGCTTGCTCTGAAGGAAGCTGAAGGTGGGGGCCTCTGAGACTGTTTCTCCATTTTGGACACGTGAGTAATAGGGACTGGTCTCTTTTCTTTGCTCCAGCTATCTAAGGGCTTGGGCCTTTTGGCCCAGCCTAAACAGAAGGGGTATTTAAGCCCTATTCCCTTCTCTCCCCTTTCTCTCTCTCTCTCTCTCTATCTCTAATTCCTTTCTTACTCCTATTGTAATTAAACTCCAAAAAAGGCTGACGGCTGACTTGAGTTTTTCATTTAGGAATTACATAGCTGATTCCTTGGCGACCTTAAATTAATATATATCAGTCTTTTAAAGTGATTCCTTTGTTACAATAATAATTAGTAAGGGTACATGGAGAGGCAAATCAAAAATTATTGGAAATTAAACAATTATATTCTCCAAAATCTGTTAAAGAACAAATAATAGAAACAATAATTTCATTGAAGAAAATGACAATGAGGAGACATCCTTTCAAAACCTATGGGATGCAGCCAAAGCAGTACTCAGGGGGGAAATTTATATCCTTGAGTTCATATATTAACAAATTAGGGAGGGCAGAGGTCAATGAATTGGGCATGGAAATTAAAAAACTGGAAAGTGAATAAATTAAAAATCCTCAGGTGGAGACTAAATTAGACATCCAAACATGAAAGGGGAAATGAATTAAACTGAATGTCAAAGAACTATTGATTTAATAAATAAGACTAGAAGCTGGTACTTTGAAAAAATAATAAAATAGACAAATTATTGTTCAGTCTAAATAAAAAAGGAAAGAAGAAAACCAAATTGACAGTATTCAAGATGAAGAGCAAAACCTTACCTCTAATGAAGAGAAAATTAAGGCATTCATTAAAAACTATTATGCCCAATTATAATGGCAACAAATATGGCAATCTAGGTGATATGGATGAGTATTTACAAAAATATAAATTACCTAGACTAACAGAGGAAGAAATAGACTATCTAAACAACCCCATATCCGAAAACAAAATTGGACCACACTTTACAGAACTCTCTAAAAAAAAATCCCCAGGTCCAAAAGGATTCACAAATGAATTCTATCAAACATTCAAAGAACAATTAATCCCAATATTATACAAACTATTTGACAGAATAAGCAAAGAAAGAGTTCTACCAAATTCCTTTTATGACACAAATATGGTAATGATTCCAAATCCAGGCAGGTCAAAAACAGAGAATGAAAACTACAGACCAATCTCTTTATTTCTTTTTTTTTTACTGAATGGTCCTTCATTTCAGTGCAAGCACACAAGTAAAAATAAAGATTCAGGGTTTGAGTTCGAGGAAGTATTCTTCATTTAGATCATGCTTTGTTCTTCCATGTAAAATGTGTGAACTCAATGTTGTCTTTCCTTCCAGGTGTCCTCCAAATCCATCATTGTTTTAATTTCACATGAAGCAGTCCTTCCATAAGGGAAGCAAAAATACAGCTCTGCTGACCATATGGCTCCTCTCCTGAGATCCCGCTGCCCAAGGTGCTATTCTTTCTTGAGGCAAACAAATCTCAGATTTTATTGCAGTCTCACCAGAAGAGTCTGGACCTGGGTGGGGCTAGAGGCCTGGCCGGAGGATACAACTCTTCTTTCAGAGGGCTTCGATCACCTTCATTCCCAAGGTCTACAAGGATGTGCCTTGAATGATGAATATAGAAGCAAAAATCTCAAATAGGATACTAGCCAAAAGATTCCAGCAAGTGATCACGAGGGTTATACACTATGACCAGGTAGGATTCACACCAAGAATGCAATGATGGTTTATATTAGGAAAATCATCCATATATATATATATATATATATATATATATATATATATATATATATATATATAAACAAGCAAACTTATATCTCAATAGATGCAGAAAAAGTCTTTGAAAAAATACTTCTTCCCATTGAAAACACCAGAAAGCATAGGAATAGAAGGACCTTTCCTAAAAATAATAAAGAGTATATATCTAGAACCATCAGCAAAGATCATCTGCAATGGGAATAAACTAGAAGCTTTCCCAATAAGGTCAGGAGTAAAAAAAGGATGCCCATTATCACCTCTATTATTTAACATTGTACTAGAAACTCTAGCTTTTGCAATTAGAGAAGAAAAAAAAATTGAAGCTATTTAAATATGCAATGAGGAGCCCCAAGTATCACTCTTTGCAGATGATATGATGTTCTATTTATAGAATCCTGGAGAATCAGCTAAAAAGCTAGTGGAAATAATCAGCAACTTTAGGAAAGTTGCAGGATAGAAAATAAACCCACATAAGTCATCAGCATTTCTATATATATTTCCATGCATCTTAGCAGCAAGAACTAGAAAGAAAAATTCTATTTAAAATCACCGTTGAAAATATAAAATACATAGGAATATAATTGCCAAGACAAGCAGAGGAAGTATATGAACACAACTACAAAACACTCTCCACACAATTAAAACTAGATCTAAATTGGAAAAACATTGATTGTTCATGGGTAGGATGAGCTAACATAATAAAAATGACAATCCTACCCAAATTAATTTACTTATTTAGTGATATACCCATTGAACTACCAAAGAACTTTTTTACTGAATCAGAAAAAAAACATAACAAAGTTCACTTGGAGTAACAAAATATCAAGGATGTCCGGTGAAATCATAGGGAAAAAAATGCCAAGGAAGGAGGCCTTGCAGTCCCATATCTCAAACTACACTATAAAGCAGTGGTCATCAAAACAATATGGTACTGGCTAAGAGACAGAAAGGAGGATCAGTGGAATAGAGTAGGGGTAAGTGACCTCAGCAAGACAGTCTATGATAATCCCAAGGTTCCCACCTTTTTGGACAAAAATCCAGTATTTGATAAAAACTGCTGGGAAAATTAGAAGACAGTGTGGGAGAGATTAAGTTTATATCAACATCTCACACCCTACACCAAGTTGAATTCAGAAGGGGTAAATGACTTGAATATAAAGAAAGAAACCATGAGTAAATTAGGTGAACACAGAATAGTATACATGTCAGATCATTGGGAAAGGAAAAAAATTTTAAACCAAGCAAGAGCTAGAAAAAAATCATGAAATGTAAAATCAATAATTTTGATTACATCAATTTAAAAAAGTTTTTGTACAAATGAAACCAAACACAGCCAGAATTAGAAGGGAAGCAACAAATTAGGTAACAATTTTCATAACAGAAATCACTGACAAAAGTAATTACTCAAATTTATAAAGAGCTAAATCACTTATACAGAAAATCAAGCCATTCTCCAATTGATAAATAGGCAGGAATAGGCAATTTTCAGTTAAAGAAATCAAAACTATTAATAAGCACATGAAGAAGTGCTCTAAATCTCTGATAATCAGAGAAATGCAAATCAAAACAACTCTGAGGTATCACCTCATACCTAGCAGATTAGCTAACATGACAGCAAAAAAAAAAAATAATGAATGCTGGAGGTGATGTGGCAACATCAGGACATTAATGTATTGCTGGTGGAGTTTTAAATTGATCCAACAATTCTGGAGGGCAATTTGGAACAATTTGGAACTATAGGGTGCTAAAAGACTTTCTGCTCTTTGATCCAGCCATAATACTGCTGGGTTTGTATCCCAATGAGATAATAAGGAAAAAGACTTGTACAAGAATATTCATAGCTGCATTCTTTGTGGTGGCAAAAAAATTGGAACATGAGGAGATGCCCTTCAGTTGGGGAATGGCTGAACAAATTGTGGTATATGTTGGTGATGGAATACTATTGTCCTCAAAGGAATAATAAAGTGGAGTAATTCCATGTGAACTGGAATGACCTCCTGGAATTGATGCAGAGCGAAAGGAGCAGAACCAGGAGAACATTATACACAGAAACTGATACATTGTGAAACAATCCAGTGCAATTGACTTATCCATTAGTGGCAATGCAGTGATCCTGAAAAATTTGGCGGCATCTACGAGAAAGAACCATATCCACATTCAGAGGAAAAACTGTGGGAGTAGAAACACAGAAGAAAAACAACTGCTTGATTACATAGGTCAATGGGGATATGATTGGGCAGATAGACTCTAAATGAACATCCAAATGCAAACACCAACAACATGAAAATAGGTTTTGATCAAGGAAACATGTGGGGGAAGGGAAAGAATATGCTTCTTGTAAACAAGGAATAATGTTCTAAATTGACTAAATAAATAACTTATAATGAAAAAAATAAAATAAAAAAATAAAAAGAGAAATGCATTCACTTAGAAGTCATGTTGAAATGGCTGAGAGACAGTGTGCAGGTAGAGCACTGCTTCCTAGAGGAGATGGATTCCAAGCTTTATATGCCCTTTTGAAAACAGAGTCTACATGATGAGATAAAGAATGATGATGACATGTTACTGGGTCTCTGGAACCTGAGATGAGTCATGTGGTTATGTCCTTTCCCTCAAAGTCAAAATGGGGTGAACCATCTAATTTAGAGGATAATAAGCTATCTCAAATATAAAGTAGATGCTTATAGAGAACAACTGAGATGTGCTAATCTGTGCTCCTCAAGACTGAAGGGAGAGGCCAGAAGGCCTCAAAGTCCCCTTCCCAAATACTATAAAAATACAAAAACAAATGAGTCTTGTATGTATGCACTCTACACAATCTGGGGTATTTGGGTGTCTGGGGGAAGCCTATACCCTCATATTATATTTGTCTTGATTGAAGAAAATGGACATGTATAATCTAGAGATAGAAGATATGAGGGGTAGAATTTTCAGAGTGGAGTAAATTTAGGAGTAATATGGAAAAGAAAAGCAAGCAAACTTCTTAGAACTATCTGAAAGTGAATTTGATTTCCTTGACAGTTGGAGTAAGGAATTCTTTATCACCTACAGACTAGAGTATGTGGTCAAAACATTCCCTTCCAAATCTGATAATCTGTAATTGTTAACAATTTCTTAGATTATCAAAATATATTCCTTCTTCAAAGAGCATTATCCTCTTACATATCATTGTTTCAAAGATTTAATCAAATCATTTCTTCCTTTTTTTTAAAAAGTATCCTATTCCACGAGTAACCCAGGACATTTTAAGAATCCTTTCAAATAGGACACAGGGATATTTTACTTGTCTTTGATACTTTATATAATTAAAATATTCTCTCCTTCTGTATTGCTACTATCAGCATGAAAAATAAATCACAATTACCAGAGTAATTATATGAGAACAAGGCTTTAATCAAAACAAGGAGACAATGATACAAAACACCAAACAAGGAGACCACACTGGGATTACTATGGCAGACAGTAATCTAATTACTGGGAATTTCCACTGAACTACAGAACTAGAGTTCCTTATTTAGATTTAGGATATATAGGAAAAGAAAGACAATAGAATGGTTAAATAAATGCTTGGGACAGAGGATATATCCAGAGGCTTAGGTTCTTGGGAGCAGTCTAGATAGGACAGGAGAGAAAGGCAAGAAGACTGAAAAGGTATTTTAGATTATGCTCTTTCAGCCTTGAGAGGTATTTTAGTTAAGTGCCTTCTTAAAAAATCAGTTCTTTAGAGCAGAGGGGAAAATTCCAGAAGCTAGATGAAAACAATTCAACCCATTCAGTGTCATTGTCCCAACATCTTGGAGAGTCAGTAATGGGAATAACTAAAAAAATATCTTCACTGTGTAGGGTCATCCTTTTCTAGAGGTTCCAGTGTGAGAATATTTTCCCCTTCATAATGGTATTTCCTGCCTTTTCATATTTCCTACAACTTTGGTTTCATAGCTAAAACTTTTGATGAATTTCTTGTTTTTGTGTGAGCCTTAATTTGCATATTTCTGACTTAAACTCCTACATGTGGCTATTTTCTAGATCTTTTGCTGAAATCTTCCCAGAAACTCCTTGACTCATTTTTTCTTTTTTATAACCCACTGATAAAACTTCAAACTATCTTCTCTCATGTTATCCTTTTGCTTTATCAATGTTTTCTATTAATAATTATTATAATATTCTATTAATAATTATTAATTTCAAACTGATTAACTTTGAACAAACAGAATTCAATATATGGTTTCTAGAAAACCCCCTATTTCTTATCTTTATGGATTTCTGAGTTTGGGCCCAGATTTATGCTCTTAAATCCATTCTGGTTTGACCACAACTATTTCCTCCAAACCATCTGACTGTTTCTCCTCTTGTTAATCAATCACCTTCTTTTCTCTAATTTATACCTTTAAGGAAGAGACATTCCTCCCATGTCTCTTTCTTACTGAACCTTGCTCTCTGTTTGCTGTCATGGTTGAAAAACCAAAAAAGGGAAAAAATCCCTTCATCACCTAAAGAAATATATTTCTAATGTTGGACTCAATGAACTTAAAATACTGTAGATTTTTGAGGGTCAAGAGGATTTTCTTTTGCTTCAAGGAACACCATGTTCAGTGTCTGCCTACTTAAAAAAAATGGTTTCTGCTTTCTCCAATCAGTCAGTAATTTATTTTAAGTACTAGTCATCTTGTGCACCAACCTATCACGAACAGGACAATTTATTATCTCCAGTGATAGAGCCTTTTGTGAGTTATTCAAGTATATATCATGCACACAGAATTACGGCAAACATTTAGCAATGACAAGAATTACAACCATTGCCTCATAGTTATTTCTTTTTATAGATATTTCTAGGCATTTATTAGATACAGTGGCAGAGAGAGAGACCTATGGTTATAGATAGGGGTTAATGGCAAGACTAAGTCAGCTTTCAAGGGGTCAAAATATTGTGCCAAGCATAGGAGGAAACCATTCAAAATGAGTGAAAAGTCAATTCAAGATTTTTGCTCCACAGAGATCTGCCTGTTGAACTGTATCAGGTTAATCATTTTACATAAACTCAGTTCAAATAATAAGAAGTCAGGCATCACTGGAAATCAAAAACATTTTGTGACTTCACTCTAGGGTCATGGGTGAGCTTGACCTCCAATTTTCAAATAGGCCAAGAGTACATTTATTCAGTGATTGCCAATATTCTGCTTATGGCAAGAATAAAGGCATAAAGTTGGAACATTCCCAAAGCTTATGTATTATGCAGTCAGCAGAGAACAATGATTATAAATTTCCTCCAGACAGAGCGACAAACGACCCTACCACACTCCTTTTATTTGGGAGGGGTGCTGGGATGCAGTGAAGGAGACAGAAAAAAAATTCCAAATATTCCTAAATAATTTTCTTCTTGCCTGATGGATGATGTCATTGACTGCTCACAAATGTGGGTTATGAGAATGGAATTAATGATTTTGCCATGCTGATCTTTTTTTCCCTCTGTTTCTGAGATCAAGGTCATGTTACATCAGCAGAACATTGACCAGCTGTGTGTTATTCTTGATGAGGCATCCTGGTTTTTATTCTTGAGCTGGTGGCCACTCGTGGCCCATTAACAATTATAGATGGTAAAGCCTTTCATATATTTCTGTTATTCAGAGTTCCTACAAAGTGCCTTGGCTAACTGTAGTGAGGCATATGGCTTAGGAAACTGACCTCAGAAGAATATTAAGCAGCTGTGGGGCAGATACAAAGCAATTATCCCTGTGACTATTTAGATAGACCTAAGTAATGTTTAGCATTTATGGCTTATATAATGGTCTATCTCTGTGTCTCAAAATACCCAATCACTGGTAATCTATGCCTGGTGCTTTGTGCTACAAATGCAAATGAACAAGTTTATATGAATATTAGACAAAATGAAATTAATGTCTTATTAATTCCTAATTTATTCATGCAGAGCCACTTGGACCTGTCATGTTTCTTTTCCTATTATCTAATTATGCATCCTTGAGAGATCTGATCTTGGATAGAAGGTCTAGAGGCAGTGGGGTGAAATAGCTCCAAGGTGAGTCTGGAGTCTGCCAATAGGACTTGAATAATAGGACTTGAAAAATTTTAATCTTCCCTGTTGCCCAGATCCAAATCATGCATGGCTCGTAATAAATAGTTGCTTACAAATGATAGTCAGTCTATGAGAGGAACATAGATGATTTCAAATTTATATCTATTATTAAACAAAATAAATCTGATTTTTACAAATGCCACCTCTGTGGGTTGATTCAAGGACCAAATTTTCACTTTGGATTTACACATTCATGAGAGGATAGGATGTTGGGCACTTTATCATGGTATTTACTAGATAACACTAAAGATTAGATTGACAATTAAAACCATATATCATAATCAGGTACATAATTAGAATTTGCTCCCCAGAAACTCTCTTTTCCCAGTTTCCCACATTCCTTCTTATGTTGTATCCTTACGGAGGGAGGATATTTTTTGTGTAACCTCTCACTCTCTCTCTTCTCCCAGACATGCAGCTGTGGAGTTGGGGTGAGGTGAGAGGCAGGAGAATTTTACTCAGGTGTTTTTTACTTAGATTTTTACTTTTGTTCTTTTTCTTTCTTTCTTTCTACTTCAAGTGATTATTAATAAACCTCATATAAAATATAATACTTGCAGTTAATTTAAACTTTCCACAGGGATGCTTCAAAAAAATGAGGGGGATTCACCTGAGACCAAGCTAAAATTTGATGAGCTTGTGGTATGCAATTTATCAATCAGTCACTCACAAAAAAAAAAAAAACAGTTAAGCACTTTGTATATGCTAGGTAATGATGCTGAGGACTATTTCTACAAAGAAAGGAAAAACCACAGTTCCAGGCTCAAAGATCTTACATTTGAATGTCTCACGGCAGATAATGTCTCATGAGGGAAGCACATGGACTAGGTTGTACAAAGGGGGATGGAGAAATCCTTATATTTAAGGTGGGATTTAAGTAAGTGAGAAAACCAGAGCCACTAAGATGTAAGGAAAGGTAGCATGAGGAGACAAGTGTGGAGATGGAGTATCTTCTATACAGAAGAGCAAGTTGACCCATTTAACCAGATCAAGTGAAGGAGCCCCATGGAGGGAGCTGCTTGGTCAGTACAGCACATATCACTATAGAACATCTGTCCAACAGACCCCTGTCAGGGAACCTAAATGTGACAATGGCCAAAACGTAGATTCCAGGAGAAACTTGTGGGACACGTACAGTGGCTAGTGATATGCTGACAGGCATTGGGTATAAAAGACTCTGCACTCACAACTGCAGGCGGAACTCTTGTGCTGAGCTTCCCCTGGTGCATACCGGAACAAAGGACCCTTCTGCTTGATTGCATTGTCTGTGGGTTTTCCTTGGTGGGTGACGAACTGGACCCTAACACAAGTACATGAAGGGGAGTTAAATCTAAGAATATTTGAAAGACAGGGCTGGACTATGTGATTAAGAACATAAAGTGCTAAACAGAGGATATCACATTTGATCTTGGAACTAATGGGGAGCCCTTTGCATATAGGTTAGAGAACTTTGATAAGTGCTTGAAAGATGTGGCATAATTTTATTTTGTTTTAGTTTAATTAAACACTGCTATGACTCTTCATCGACTAGCTTTCTGCCTAGATTTCACCGTGGTCAAAATATACAGTTTTCAAAGGTAAGTTTTATAACTATAAAACACGATATGCAAAAATGGGGGTGGGAGAGGAATAATGTAACTTTTGTGTATGTGGGCATTTCTAATTGTGGATATAATTTAATTAAAAAATTCCCAGCAGCTTTAAATAATTTTTCAATTTAAAATAGCAGATCTGTTTATTATGTACTTAATCGTTTTCAAAATATTATAGTCATTTTATGCATAAATTATCCTTTTGCTGGATTATAAAGTTTTCAAGGAAAAAACCCTTCATATTATTTCATATTTCTGTCACTAAATAACCATCTCTAGCCTGTAATTTTTATTTTGATGAATCCATAATTTCATTATTTCTTGACTGATGAAACACTCAACTTCAGTTTTCTCAAATGTAAAATGAAGATTTGAACTCAATGACCTCTAAGGCCTCTTTTAGTTCTAAATTCACAATTCTGTCTAAAATCTTATGATAACTTCATACTCATTGAAATTGATAAATTCTTATTTTTATTTTTTCTATAAAACCTAAATAAAGTAGCTACCAAATAGACTGACAGATTTTTTCATGTTTTTTTTTTTTTTTGTCTCTCTAGTGTACCAATTCAGACTGCCCCCATGCCTGGAATACTCTCTCTCTATCATCTCTGCCTTTTGGCTTCCTTAACTTCTTTCAAAATTTAATTTCAAGTCCTAACTTCTGCAAGAAACCTTTCCCAGTCCTCAACCTCAATACAAGTGTTTTCCTAGTGAGATTGCTTTCAATTTATTTTTAATAAATCTAGTTTGTACACAGCTTTTTTAATGCTGTTTTATCATTTGACTGTTAGCTCCTGGAGAGCAAGCACAGTTTCCCACCTGCTCTCCTCTTCCCCTCCCTCCTAAATCCAGTGCTCTTCACAGTGCCTGTAACATAGTAGGTTTAATAAATGCTTGTCAACTTACTGGTTGACTAATTCTCTATATAGCAATCATTCAGAGATTTACTCTGTGCCAGACACCTTGCTAGATCCCTAGGATATAAAGACAAAAATAAAATATTACTTCCTTCAAGGGGATAAAATTCTATCATAGGAGACAATATGTTTATTTATGAATTTATTTTTAAATTTTGACCTCAGTTAAGTTTAAATTCTTCATTTTTGTCTTTTTATCCCCAGAGCCTGGCACAATAGTTTTTTTTTAAATAAACAAACCAAAAAACAACAAACAACCCTAAAACTTAAAATATACTCATATCACAAATTAATTTTTTCAACAATTCCCTTTAATATTAATTTTATTTCTGTATAATATGGTGCTTTTCACCATGCCTTTTAATATTTCTTTTCATGTATCTTTAAACATGGTGACCAAGCAGCACAGTGGAAACAGTGCTGGACCTGTGGTCAGGAAAACCTAAGTTCAGATTTGTCCTTAGACACTTATTAGTCCTATGACCTTGGACAAGGTATTTAACCTCAGTTACCTGAATTGCAAAATGGTGCTAATAATAGCATCTTCCTCTCAGGATTGTTATGAGGTTGAAATGACATAATATTTGTAAGTGCTTAACACAATGCCTGGTCTATAGTAGACACTAAAAAATATAGTTATTATGATTACATAGAAATTCTATCTCTTATTCTGTTTCTTATCTCTTTTCTGGATTTCCACCATCGCGTGACTTCAGATTCATTATACTCTATACAAAATGTAGAAATTACAAAATATAGAAATTTCTAATGGTGTCCAACCTGTGTTGGACTGGATCAAAATCTACAAAGTAACTTTCCTGCAGACAAGACTACAGGGCAGAATTCTAATTAGAAATACTTTCAGCTGCAGCAAAATGGGTGACCAGAAGGAGAGGTAATGTGGGAACAAGTTCAAGGTCAGAAAAACCAGAGTTAGGTTTAGGAGTTTAGATTTTCATTCCAAGGCTCTGATTCCCAGTCTATTGCTCTTTAAAGAGGGTCAGTCTGAGGATGCTTTAATGATTTTGATGAGTTTCTTAGTCAACATGATGAGATTTCAAGGCTTGAGCTCTCTTTCCAAAACATCTGTTAGGGACTGTTATCATTTTTGTTTTTGTAACCACAGCTCCTAGAACAGTCCCTGAGAACATAATACAGAGTAATGATGGAATACGGAACACTTAGTAAATTATTATTAATGGAGTATAGCATCTTGCTGAGAAGACACAAGAAAGTTTGATTCTTCCTCTGTGGCTGTGACTACCTTCAATATGATTGGAAACTCAAAGTTGGAGGAGGAAAGAGTCCTATTAGAAGACCGTATAGACCAGTGGTGTAAATTCTATTAGAAGTGGGGGCTACTAATATGTACACAAAGATTTTTGTGGCATACATATTGACTTAATTGTAACATGTAATATCTGTTTTTCATTGCTTTTTTATTTGTTTTGTTAACATTTATCCCAATTACATTTTGTTCTGCTTCTGGTCACATTCTGGAGTGTTCTGAGTTTCCTGTAGCCTTTGTACTTTGTGTTTGATGCCTTATAGCATAGACCTCCTCTTGGTATATGAAAAGTAAGTTTAGTTTCTATCTTTAACTCTTCAGGAAAGATGGAAGGAGTCCTCCAATAATTGATTTGGCATTGGCTCACATCAGAGAGAAATCATGCTTATCGTCTACACATTGCTACTCTGGGATAAAGACATTTTTGTCTTCATGTAGAAGACATCTTATTGGGGAGAGGGCAGATGAGGAGGTAAGGAAGGCCTTGGATTTGGAGTCACAAGACCTGTATCTGAGTCCCAGCACTTCATTTTAGTAGTCATGTGATCTTGAGTAAGTCACTTAATCTCTCTCTTTTGAATTGCATTTTTTTCTTTTATTAAACAAAGATTATACTTGTACTACCTAACTCAAAGGCAGTTTTGCTAATCATAAAATGTATTTGAAACTCTTCTAACCCTAAAGTGCTATACAAATAGAAACACTATTTAAGAAAATAAAGTGTTTTAAAAAGATTATGGGCACATTCATTGTCTATATGCAAATGATGTTGCTAATTGGAAATGAGTCTAAGCAATTCATTAAATTCACTCTTTGGAGTTCTAGTGGGAAAATAGTGGCAAGAAAACTTTTCCTATTAGTTATTCTGTGTGTTTGAAAGTAGCACCACTATTTCTTTTAAATGTTTCATAGTTTTTTCACCCTCTTTTCAGAATGTATTTATCTTTAGCAAGGAGAAATTAGTGATAATTAAATTACAAACTTCATATATAGGAAAGAACAATGACTCTTACATTTGAGCCTTGGGTTCAAATTCACATTCTGTCCTTTCCTATTGATGTGACTTGATAAATCACTCAACCTTCTTCGCTACAGGATGTGTAGCCTCAGAGTTTTTTGTTCTTAATTTATAATCCTATGTTTGCTTACCTGAACTGCTCAGCACCCATGATGAAAGCCGTAGCTATTTATTAGAATCAGGTTGAGGTGTAACCCTACTTTTCTTTTCATAAAGAAATCCTGGCAAAACAATGAAGCTCTGTAAATCAGTTTTCTTTTTTCTGTAAAATGAAAATCATTATTCAACAAACATTTTAAAAAGTTCTACTATAGGTCAGGAGTTGTGCTAGGAACTAGATATATAATAGAAATAAAACTTAGCTTTTGCCCTATTGTATTTTAATATGCAATAGGTAGATATGCATAGAAAAATATATTCAAAATACTTTCAATGTGATTAACCATCTGTTTACTTGTTTATATATATTATGTATATATATCTACTTATTATTGGTCTGTTAATTTCTGGCATGGAGAGAGTGGGGAGGCACTATTATTGTGGGTAGGTAAGGTACCCAATTTAAGTTCTTAAAAATTAATGGAATCTAGGAGACAAAATAAGGAGTGAAGTGGGAACTATCTTCCATGCATGAGGGGTAACCAGTACAAAAATCCAGAGATGTAAGAAAAACCCTTTTTTGTGAGGAACTACAAGATGTACATTTTTAACTTGATTGATGTGAGGAAAAAATAAACTAACAAATATTTAATAAGGTTCAAGAGGTAGATGGAGGATGGGGGGGATGGGGGTACATTGTGATGGGTTTTAAATAACCAATAAATGAAGATTATATTTGATCATATAGGTAAAAGGAAACCAAAGGAATTTATTGAGCAGGAGAGTGACATGGTCAAACCTGTGTCTTTGGCAAGTCACTTTTTGCAGTGAAGGTAATGATACTCTTACAATGTACTTTGCAGAATTTTGAGGAAAATGGTTACTGAAAGTTAAAGTACTATAGCTTTAGTTGTGGTTTCATTCTATAATTCATGTCTACTGTCAAGATTTATTATTTCTTTAACATTTTTTCTGTATTTTTCTCACTACAAATTTTCCATCCTTTCATCCATTGTGTCTTTTACCTTTACAAGCTTTGTTATATCCCTAAGTACCTACCTCTGCTCCACTCTCACACTTTCCATATGATATGACGATAATATCACTGCATCTCATTAAAGCAACCTCTTCATGTTTCTCCCAGTAGGAATGTGCAAATGACCTGAAAAAAGTCTGAGTTCAGTTCATATAAGCTTCCCAAAATTCTGATGTTTATGCAAAGTTTAGCCTAATTATCCCAAAATTTTTTGACTCTTGACCCCAGCAGCATGACCCTTCTCCATAAACATATTCCTTCCCCCCAAAGGCTTTCAACCCCTCCTTTTCCTAGACTTCCCCAGAAAGGGAAACGTCTGCACCTCTGTACACTTGAGAGTTATTAAAACACAAAAGCAGTGGGGAGTCTGAAGGGACCAGTGCAACATTTATTTCCCAGTCCCTGAAGAAGGGGGGCAGCCATGGGGCAGCCATCACCCCATGCTGCACTTGACAGGGGATACAGTGGAATAAAGTAACAGGTTAGGAAAGGGCCCTAAACATCCTGGCAAAAGGAGAGAAGATCCTTCTTTTGACCCTGAGAAGAAGAAAAAAGAACTCCTGGGCTACTGTGACTACCTGACAAAGATACCGGCTGGCACGTATCATCCCAAAGATAACCTAGCAAGGAGATATTTCATACTTTGCTAGATAAATCCTTGGGAAAGCCAGCAAACCTTCCATCACCTGATCAGAATTACTGAAACTTTTCAAGCTTTGCAGTTATTATAAGTGTTGTACTCCATGACATACCCTTCAAGAATCCAGGATAACTTCCATGTCACCAAGGAAGCGTTGCAATAAGACATTAGTTTACTAATAACAATGATTAAAGTAATAGGAACAATAAGGTTTGCTTTTGGGTTTTAAATAATAGAATGCAATTAAAGATTTAGAGAAATATCAGTTTTAATCCCAAATAAATTTCCTAGCATCATATATGCCTTTCTTTGTCATTTACTCAATCTATAACTGCCTACCTTTTAAGGTATATAGGTTTTCATTATTGTGACTAATTAAAAGGTTAAGTTCCATCAAAAATAACAAGGAGTACTAGGAATGAAATTTCCCCATAGAGTACCTTTGTCTTCAATATTAATATGGGACCTCATATGTGTTACTATGTTTTAACTGAACTTTTTTTTGTTAACATTTTTTTTTAATTTGGTCAATTTCAAACATTATTCCTTGGTTATAAAAATCATTTTCTTTTCCTCCCTCCCCTCCCCCAATTCCTCCCATTGCCAACAAGCAATTCCACTGGGTATTACATGTGTCAGAACCCATTTGATCAGAACCCATTTCCATGTTGTTGGTGTTTGCATTTGGATGTTCATTTAGAGTCTACATCCCCAACCATATCCCTTAGACGCATGTAGCCAAGCAGTTGTTTTTCTTCTGTGTTTCTACTCCCACAGTTTTTCTTCTGAATGTGGATAATGTTCTTTCTTGTAGATCCCTTTCAGTTGTTCAGGATCACTGCATTGCCACTAATGGAGAAGTCCATTACATTTGATTGTACCACAGTGTATCAGTCTCTGTGTACAATGTTCTCCTGGTTCTGCTCCTCTTCCTCTGCATCACTTCTTAGAGATCTTTCCAGTTCATATAGAATTCCTCCAATTCATTATTCCTTTTGTACAATAGCATTCCATCACCAACATATACCACAATTTGTTCAGCCATTCCCCAATTGAAGGGCATCCCCTCATTTTCCAATTTTTTTGCCACCACAAAGAATGCAGCTATGAATATTATTGTACAAGTCTTTTTCCTTATTATCTCTTTGGGATACAAACCCAGCAGTGCTATGGCTGGATCAAAAGGCAGACAGTCTTTTAGTGCCCTTTGGGCATATTAACTGAGCTTTTTAAAAATAACATTAAATTTCCTCATGAGTTTTCCAAAGTTATGTAATACAAATTGTCTCCATCCCTTCTTCCCTCCCCCCTTCCAGAGCTGGAAAGCAATTCTATCTGTATTATACATGTATTATCATACAAAACGTGTTTCTCAAGTATTCATTTTTGTAAGTGAATAATCTTATAAAACCCAAACCCTAAATATATATCCAAATAAATAAGTGATAAATCATATGCATCCATCTGCATTCCCACTCCAACAGTTCTTTCTCTGGAGGTGGATAGCAATCTTTTTCATTTGTCCCTCAGAATTGGTCTGGATCATTGTATTGCTGTTAGCCAAGTCTATCACAATTGATCATTCCTCAATATTGCTGTTACTGTATATAATGTTTTCCTGGTTCTGTTTATTTCACTCTGCATCAATTCACACAGTTCTTTCTGAAATCATCCTGTTCATCACTCGTTATAGCATAATAGTATTCCATCACAATCCTATTCCACAATGTGTTCAGCCATTCCCTTTAATTTCCAATTCTTTGCTACCACAAAGAGATCAGCTATCATTATCTTTTGTACAAACATGTCCCTTCTCATTTTTTTCTTTTTATGTTATAGACCTGGTAGTGTTATTAATGTCTCAAAGGGCATGCATTCTTTTAGAGCCTTTTGGGCATAATTCCAAATTACCCTACAGAATGGTTGGATCAGTTCAAAATTCCACCAAAAATTCATTCAATTCCACTTTAACCGCATCTCTTCCAAAATTTATCATTTTCTTTTTCTGTCATATTGGTTAATCTCATAGGTGTGAGGTGGTATCTCAGTTGTTTTAATTTGCACTTCTTTAATCAAGAGTGGGTTAGAACCTCTTTTTTCTTGACTTTTTTAGCTCTCTTGTATAATAGGCTATTAGAATTCAATCAAGGATTTTTTTTACAATCTTTACCTACTTTCCATTTAAACGAACATATTTCCTAGGTAGATATTTATATTCATGTGTTCATATCACTCCCAATAAAATATATAATACTTGAGGAAGGGAATAATTTCATCATGTTTTTGTCTTTCTATCTCTAGTGCTTAGTACTGTGGCTAGCACATAATGGGCATTTAATAATGTCTGTTAATTGATTGGTGAATTGATTCTTTGGGGAACTGCAGGGGTGGGGGTGAAGGGTAATTGATATTGTCAAAGATGATACCAATTTCTACATGTTTTATCATCTCCTTTTGTTTAACTAAACTAATAAATATATTTAGTGGAGAAAACCTCTTAAATGAGTGGTTTAACTACATGAATAAGTTACTAGTCAAATTGTTTAAGCTATTTGGGTTAGAAGACATATTCTCTGTCCTAAGGTTGCAAAATACCTACCAAATCCAGAACTTCCAACTTTACCAAGTTTAAAATCATTTTCCATCAAACATATGGAAAAACTCCTTCAGGGGATCATAATAAAAATATTGAAATTACTTTATTTTAGTTCCTAGGATGAGGGGCCAATCATTTGATTTTATCCTCATTTAATCCCAGTTTTAGAAATTAGCATAAAGCTTTTCAGGTTTCATAAAGTTGTTTCTCTAACAGTAGAAATTTAAAAACCCTCTGTGGAAGGATATGTTGGAAATTGCCTGTTCAAAGAAATTTATGATTTTATTATGGCTGCATATTGACTATTTCTACAATAACCTGCAGGCAGAAACTAACAGTTTATTTATTCAAACTGCAAATGAAATTGGGCAAGAAAAGTAATTAGCAAGCAACAAAAAATAATGGAAAAGCACCATAAAAGCAGTTCTGAATTTATGTGGGTTGTCAGATAGTTAGAAAAATAACACTTTAAATTAAAGTAAGAGAAACTTTATATATATATATATATATATATATATATATATATATATATATATACATACACACACAAGTATAGATATATTCACTTACTGCCTTAAACATTGATGAAGGTTTTTTTTTTTAGTCTAGATATTCCTGTAAAAAAAAGTTAGACATCCTACTTAACATTTTAACAAGAATTCCACTTCTTTACAACTTTAGACATTTTTGAAGCCTATTTTTTTCTGGTTACTTTCAAATTTTATTCTATTAGATAGATTTATTCAATTTCTTGTCCATTGCCATGTCAAGATATGATAGCTTGGATCTCTTTGGTATTTTTAGAAACTTACACTAGAATATGTAGGCAAAAAGAAAACTATCCCACTGGAAAATACTCAGATTATTGATTGTGACCAACTAGATACCTATAAAAGTATTTGCTTTTTTTTTTTTGGTAATATAGAAGGAAACTTCTGTACTTTCAGCAAAAAATAGAACATTAAATGTTTCTGACTTCAGGCTATCAGTGAAGAAATGAAACTGCTTCAAAATCATGAAAAAATAAATCTCTTCATGATTAGAATTAATTCTCAATTGAACAAAAGTATTTTAATTAATTAAAGTTCGTATGACTTCAGAAAAGACTAGTGCATTGTATACTGGAATTGTCTTTCATATATGTACATACATGTGTCTATATGTATATAATATGTACATATCTATATTCATGTGTGTTTACATGCCTTCTCCCACATTAGAATGCAAGCTTCTTGGAGTCTGGGAGAGTTTGGCTTTTGTCTTTCTATTGTAGCACATTAGCATAAAGTCCAGCACAGAATAAATGTGAAATAAGTACTTCCTTTTTGTTAACTTGATAGAAGAGACCTTTGAGCTTCCTTAGTTCAATCCACTTCTTTCCCAAAGGAAATGTAACTAGACCTTTTATCTTTTGTACCTAATTGAGTCACAGTGGCTTGTTGTGCTTTAGACAAGGAACATGGCTCTTGCTGATCTAGAATCCACCCAGTGGGGTAAGGCATAGGAAAGCAGAAATTCATAGATTTCCCTGTTTCATAGGAAATACTTCTAAAGTATTTTATGGCTTATAATATATTTTATTTTACAGACGTGTTTCCTTTAACCACAGGAATCTTGTGAGGTAGGTGCTATAATTATACTTATTTTAAAATTAAAGAATCTGAGAGGATGGGACTTGCCCATGTTCAAAAAGCTACTGTTGAAGATAATATTCAAGCTCAGTCTTTTCTGACTCCCATTTCTAGTACTCTAATATATCTCACTGATCCTTTATAACGTTGTGCAACTTGCAGCACATCTCTGGGTCTCTGATTCTCATGTATAAAATAAGTTTAGACTAGGTGATTTTTAGCTTCCTTTTCAGATCCAAATCTGAAGAACCCTACAACCCATACCACACAGAATAACATATGAATGTGCTATTGATTGGAAAATACATCTCCAAGGGGAACACAGATATCACCAATTCCTTGCAAAATGACTTGGAAACTAAGTAATAATGTAAGTGGCATTTATTTATTATTCTTATTCCTGAAACCACCCGCATCTCTGAATTTTCCCCCTGTGTACATAGATGGCTTCACCAGCTTTCCTCATTCATCTTTGATTACTGCCCAAGTACTTGCTATGATCTAACTTTGCTTTTTCTTGAAAGCTATTTCACTCTTTTGTTGCCTTTCTGCATTTATTTTAAGAGCTATAATACCTAATTTCTCATTGCTATGTGGATCTTTCTAAGGTTATTTTGAAAGGCAGGGATTAAAGATTCAACTAAATCACTAGGCTAAGAAAATTATTTATAACTTCCAATCTCAAGAGAATATATACTGCCCAACAGATACTTTATTAAGTCCCAAACATCTCTACAGATGTGGACAGAGGCAAGTGGAAATCATGAGGAATAGCTAAAGTATGAATGATGGAATTCAAGAGACTAGTAGTAAAAATAATCTGAATGTTAACTAGTCCTGAAAGTACCCAAACCCACTTTTAGGCATTCAAGAGTACCAGACCTTTTCCCATATCCATACTCTTGCCCCTACAATTACTCATCTTGAAGTTCACAATCTAGCAAAATTTACTCTTAGTAAAAAACTATTATCATTATATTGCTATACTCTGGACTGAGAACAGATGCTTATAAAAACCCAGCAAAATAAATACAAATCTCATTTCAGAATTTTTCAGTGTACCCAAGTTGTCTGTCCTAATGATATTGAAGCACCCATAACTACCTAGTTTTGCTTCTAACTACTTAAGGCTTATTATTGCTTATTTCTAAACTAGTTAACTCAGAAAAGAGTCCTCTAGGTAATATAGGTATTTTGGGGGTGGGAGAATCCATGTGATAAGGAAGCTGTGTAAAGCTTCTTAAATCCCAAGGGATTAGGTACCCATTTGCTACACAAGTCCCTCTGACATTTGTCTAAGCTACTTCATGACCAGTCAGGTCCAATTTCTTTTGTGTGGTCATTTTATTTAGGATTGAGAAACTTTTCAAATAGGGACAAATGATAACTTGGGGAATAAGGTCTCAGAATATTTTTTCCACGAGTACAAAACTAATAACTTGAAGAATATGATGGTGTGTATTACTTTTTCCTTATGTTAATATTTTTAAATCCTTCATACTTATTCAGGTACTGCCTGTATGAAATTTTAATCTGTCCCAACTTTCTCTCCAAAGAGGATTCCAATGCACATAAAGAATGCATCAAAACCCAAGAGGAGTATCACTCACATATTCATAGATTATAAATGGAATCCCAGTCAAATAGCTTTCATTTCCATATAAGTAGGTTGGTGACTCCAAAAATTGATTTGTAGAAAGAACATCTACTCTATGAATTAAAATTCAACATTTGTATTAGAATTAGATTTTAGATTTTTTTGGTATACTTTGTTAGTTTGGATAGCAAGAAGTGACTAATGAAATCTATTAACCTCTCTTAGAATTATTTTTATTTTTAAAATCAAACAAAAATATTTAATTAAATATGAGAAGGATGAAAGTATTTAAAATGCTAAGCAAATATCTCATTTTTTTATAATTTCATAGTACTAAAGCTTTTAGAACCAATTCTTTTTAAGTAGCTGAACACTTAAAGTGATTTTGACTGCTTATTTTTAATGCAATAGCTTAGTATAAGTAAACCTTATTTTCAAAAAAAAAATATTCCTGAGGGAACCCTAACCTACCCCTAGCCCTGATTAAATAGCAATGACATCCCACTTAGCCTTTGTCTTTTTCAAGCATCTGGAACAATGCTAAATATAAAAGGGGAAAAATACAAAAGAGAAACATACAAAAAATTA
This sequence comes from Monodelphis domestica, assembly GCF_027887165.1. Lineage (NCBI taxonomy): Eukaryota > Metazoa > Chordata > Mammalia > Didelphimorphia > Didelphidae > Monodelphis > Monodelphis domestica. Next base: position 472,120,100 of record NC_077228.1, read on the forward strand.
AAATATTACAAAGGAGAAAAAGAACTTTGATATTTCAAATAAGGCAAAATAAAAATAATGCAAAGTCAAGAACAATTATACAATCCAAGTTTTAAGATTATCTATGATATGCAGAGAGGGAAACAAAAGGCACTATTTCATTGTCTAGCAGTTGAAATATAAACACAAGCATTTCAAATCAATTCAGTAGGCATTTATTAAGTGACTAACATGTCTAGTACCATTTGGAAGGTAATCATGTCAACTCCCTTATGAGCCAGTATAATCTATTTAAAATGTGAATGGAAGGTTACAAAATAGAATTGAGATTTGTAATCAGGAAGACCTTTAAGCCTTTTCTGACACTTCTTAGCTGTGTGACCCTGAGTTGAACCTCAGTTTCTTCAACTGTAAAACAGAGATAATAGCTGTTGTGTCTGCTTCAGAGAGTTGCGTCAAGGTTCAGAGAAGATAATGTATGGAGAGAGCCTTGTAAGCTTTAAAATAATTTTTAAATATTATTTTATGAAAATACCTTAATTTAGCTTGGAAAATAATTTTAGCTTTGAAGCCAAGAGACAGGTAAAATATTCTTTTCCCAATGCGTATGTCAGTATTTAAGCAATGTTTCACAGGAAGAAGCCTCATTCTGGCATTCTACTAATATGAGAGATTCTAGAAATGCTTCAGCTAAGCTTTTACTATTCCTCTAATCCAAGCAATGGCAACAATTCTCCTCATGCCATGTTTGCTCCCTTCAGTTAGCACAGCACCTGATGTTGACAATAGCTCTGTTTCCCTGAACACTGATTGATTCTTCTCTCTGCTATGAAAGCATTTCCAAATGAAAGATTTTAATCAAGAATAGCACCTGAGCTCTGGCAATGAGACAGATAGCAGGTTTCTTTATAATTAAACAGAGGAAGTCAAAGACCTAAAATTAATGAATGCCTTATGCCCTAGAGCTTGAGAGCCTCAAAGGTAATGATTAAGAATCAAGGAGAATCCAAAGGGACAGTAGCAGGAAATGACATATCAAACCTTGTTATTCTTTATTGGAAATAAACATTTAAATGATATAAATATATTGTGTGTTTATATATTACATTTATATACATATACACATATATACATTTATATGTATATAGATATGTATGTATATATCTACATATATATATATGTATATATATATTAGCCATTTATCCTTGATGTGAAAGTGATTGAAATCAAAGGATATTTTGCTGCCAATGTTAAAAAAATGTCAAAAATAAGTTAAAGAAAATAATCTATAGTTGGGCAAATGAATAAAACTGTTCCCCTGAACTATGTACAGGAAGAAAGAGTAGCAACTAATAATAAAGAGTTTTCTGGAAACCCATAATAGCAGGATATATTTGAGCAGCTAATGTATCAAGATTTTGAGGCAAAGTGCTGAAGTGGAACTCTTCTTCCATGATGTCATGCTGCTTTTTCCTCTGGAATAAAAAAGAAATAAATCAGGAAAAAAGGTAGGATCAAGAGATTCCTTCTCACTCTCCCCGTAACTCTAACACTCTTCTAGTAGTGACCCATAATCTTCTTAGTGTTAGTATCCTATTGTGGCATTCGTGTTTTTTTTTTCACTTAGCAATAACTAAATTTGACTTTTATATCACATTTGGAAAATAAAGACTCAAAATATAATGATGTTATATGGGGAAAAATCCTTTTATATTGGTGAATATCTATACCTCTTATATATTTCCTTTAAAATTATAATCATCACTCTAAAGATACCTAGGGAATCATCTCATCTACTTCTGTCCAAGGCAAAACCATCCATTCATGATTCACCTTATGGCAGTGTTGTAGTTCTTTAGCAGTATGGAAGCTGAAGGATCCCTCTGTGGGACTTTAGCTTTTCAATTTTCCTTAACATTGGTTAGAAATGTAAACCTATCATTTCCCAATCCATTTGCACTGTAAATGAAATAAGATACAATCAGCTAGATATTCCTTTGTGGGAATAACAAATGGAATGGAACACCCTAATAATTATGCTTACGAATAAAAGTCAATTAGAGGAAACATCTTCATTGAGAATTTAATTGTATATATAGATAATAAAAATTTAAGGTTTCCTTTAACATGTACTTACACAGTGATTAAGGTTAAAATAAAGTCTTTTTTACATTCCTCTTTAATGCAGAGTGATTTTTATGAAATAATATTAAAGTTTATGGAGTAGAACCCTGTAGGAATATGAATGTAGAGTACACCTGAACTATGACACATTATTTTGTAGAGGTATTATGGTACTTCTGGAAAGAGGAACTGATTCAAGGGTCAGAGGACGTAGGTTCTGATGCTTGCTAAACACCCTTAGGTAAGTTCACCTCCCTGGGTCATAGTTTCCATATCTGTCAAATGAAGATGCTAGACCTTTGAGGAACTTTCCAGTTCTTGATCTATGACTTTATGAGAGAGTATTCTGAAATACATCTTTAGTCAAATGGGTTTTTATATAAACCATATTACAATCAAATTAATAATAAAGAGCTTCATCATTGTGTTCCTTTCTGGATGTACCAACTCCCATATCTATTCACCATATCTATAGTATTCCATTCATTTTTAATCTCAATTATGTATTTCTTCTCTCTTCAGCTGCTCTTTGGTAGTTTTGTGAACTGAGAACTAGCTGTCAATATGATGAATCAAACCAATAATAACTTAAAAATTTAAACTCCTTTAATCCTATGAAAATTATTTGAAAAATCTGACACTTTACATTCCAAGATTTTCCCTGCACTGATTTATCTATTTTCTATTCCTCCTCATTCACTTCCCACCTTCCTTCTCTCCTCAAGTATCAAAGTCTGCCATCAGTTATAATAGATGTTTTTAGAGTTGATTAAGCCTCTTCCATTCATCAGTAGCCTTTCTTCCCCTTTTAATCTAATCCCTCTCCCAACTCTCCAAGTCTCTAGGAATAGGAGTTTCCTTTATTGGAGAACTATATTTTTGCTGAATGAATGAATGAGGAAAGGGGATCAGGACAAATTTTATAGTAAGGTATGTGTTATCCCAAAGCATACAATAGAAGGAATTCCCATAACTGTAATTTATCCACTGAAATTATCACATGACCTTGAGATTCTGAAACACATGAAGATATTGAGAACAAATTATTAACTTTCAGAATTCTTTTAATGTCTCTGTCTTTTATTTATCCACATAAAATGATAAAAGAATAGATGGTCTCTCTGGTTTCTTCTGGTCCAAAACTCTAGAATAATTTTATACATCCATCTTCAAAAAATGGTGAAATGACATGAATAGATATTTCTCAGAGGAAAAAATCAAAATGATCCATAGTCATATCGAAAAAATGTTCCAAATAACTATCAATTAGAGAAATGCAAAATAAAACAATTCCAAGATATCACCTCACACCTATGAGATCAGCTAACATAACCAAAAAGGAAAATAATAAATGTTTCAGGGGATGTGGTAAAATTGGGACACTAAAATACTGTTGGTGGACCTGTGAACTGATACAAGCATTGTGGACAACAATATGGAACTAGGATCTAATGGCCACAAACCTAAGCATACCTTTTGACCTACCAGTACTACTAATGAGACTACATCCCAAAGAGATCAGAGATAAGGGAAAAGGATCTTCCTGTACCAAAACATTTTCAGCAACAATTTTTGTAGAGATTGCCCATCACCTCAGGAATAAATAGATGAATAAGTTGCTGTATATGGTTGCAATGGAAGGCCATTACACCATAAGCATTAACATTATAAATTCAGAAAAAAGCCTAGAAAGATTTATATGACCTGATGCAATGTGAAGTGAGTAGAACCAGAGAAAAAATTTGCACAGTAACAGAAATTTTATACAATGATCAACTATGAGAGACTAAACCATTATTAATAGCAAAACAAGTCTCCAAGATACCCTTAAGGAAGTCATGATGAAAATGCTATCTTTTGGCAAAAAAGGAACTATTGAAATTTGAGTGCATATTAAAACATGCTGTCTTCCACTACATTTCCTTCATAAGATTTCTATTTTATTGTGAAATGTGTATTTTATCATTATATGAGCAATATGGAAACATGTATTACATGAAAGTATGGAAATAATCCATATCAGACTTTTCACTGCCTCAGGGAGGAGAGGGGAATAAGGGAGAAAAATCCATTTTTTAACAATGTCAAAAATTTATTGTCAAAAATGATTTCTATATGAAATGAGAAAAAATTAAAAATTAAAAAAAATATTTTACCCATTGTCCATAAGGAAGATGATGCCTAACATGGCAATCTTTGTTATACTAATGGAGTAAATTTCAAACAATGTTGAGTAGATCTATTTTTTGCAAAGGAGTATTCCCCTACTGTTATAAATAAAAACTCCTTCTCTGGTCCAGATAGGCAATCCCATTATTAAATGAAAAGAATAACATTTGTCTTTTAGCAATATCACTGGTTCTACTAGATGAATAATAAATACTTATAATAACAGCAGTCACAAAAAAGAAATTATAACCATGATATATATCTAGTTTAATCTAGCTAAGAGAGTCACTGTAGTATTTCTGGTGCCAATGAGACTGAGGTCAAATCACTCCAATCATTGTCATGGTCTATTTGGTTTAGTTCATTATACATATACATACACAATATTGAGTTTGCACACTTTTGAATAACTGGAGATCTCATATGAATCTTGTCGAGACAAGATGCAGTGTCAATCAAAAGATTTGTTAAAAATCATCATAGTCCTCTCAGAATGTCAAGGTCACCACTGCAAGCAGTAGGGAAGCCATTCAGGAAATACAAAAGAAAAGAAAAAAAGTCAGCTTTTCATTCTTTCTTTTTCTTTTTAAGAAAGAAAAAAGGCAAAGGGTCAAGGGAAAGAAGAAAAGTTCATCTTGAGGTGATTCTGTTTTTTTAAAATTAGATGAAACTAGCCAGTCCCCAAATGCCATGATTTCCTTACAAGACAAAAGACCTCAACACAGTGGAGGTCAGGGCAGAGCTTTAAATGGCAACAGACTTTAGATTTTTTCCTGTGCTGCAAGTATGACTGGATTATATCCCTTGTGTGAGGGCACAGAGGCTCAGCTCTTAGTAGATATTTTCACTAAAATAAGATTTTTTAAAAATGCCTCTCAGGCTAGATTTTCAAACCATGTAATTCTACTGAGAAATTCCTTTGTCACCAAGGGAGCTAGCATTTTACTCACACTGATAAAGTTTCCTACACAACACAGGAACAACCTTTGACCCTTTGGGCAGAATAAAGATCAACTTGTTTTACATTCACCAGCCTGCTTTTCACAGTAACCTACTTCCTTGTTCTGCTTTAATTTTCCATATCCTCCATATCTGCTTTCATTTCCCCTTTTTCTCTCATTTCAAAATATGTTCACTACAGCCATCTGTCCTTACCCTCAACTCTTTTCTTTCCTTTGTTCCCACTTTACTGTAAATTCCACTCTCCCTTAATCCCCTTGTAATCTCTATGTTCAAATCCCAACTATCAGTACTTTCTTTCGCCATCCAGTGTGCATGTTTTCTCCTTCTCCCATAGTTACACTTCAAAAATCAGACAGAGAAATCAGACATCTCTATTTCCCTTATGAAGAGTTCCTTGAGTAAGACATAGTGGGACTTAATTAATTGAATCATAGCTAACATTAAACAAGTACTAACACTGTACCAGACACTGTGCTGAGCATTTTACAATCATTATGACATTTGACCCTCAAAACAACCTTGGGAGATAGTGCTATTATTATTATAGTTGAGGAAATTGAACCAGACAAAAGTTAAGTGACTTAATGTCATCCAAATAGTAAGGGTCTGAGACCAGATTTGAACTCAAGTCTTCCTGACTTCAGACCTATAAGTCTGTCCATTATACCATCTAGCTGCCATAATATCAATATTTTATAAAGATAAGTTTTATTTAGACAGTTATCATTATTGTTGTCACTTCCCCATGATGTCTCCTTACTGAATTGTTCAACAGTAGGCTTTTCCATTGTTACAAAGGAGTATAGCTAAACAGAGTATATCTTCACCATTTCTTGCTCTATATGACAACACAATTCTCATTTTGTACCTATCATCTTTCTTTATTAGAGGAGTGAGGCATGCTTCACCACTGTTATAATAGACATAGAACTCATGTTTGTTCACAGTAGTGGTAAAAATGTTCTTGCCTTTAATTCTTATTTTCCTTAATATTATTGTGGACTTCCCAAATATCCATGAATTCTTGATTTATTGTGTTTTGTTCATATTCAGCACAATAATGGAGCATCATATTCAATGAATACTACTATTAGTTTGATCATTCCGTAGTTGATATCCCTAGACCTTTGCCATTATGGAATGCCAAAACATCAGTAAGAAACCTGTATTTAATCTGTCCCCCTTTGGGTTTAGCTCTTTAAAACCATAGTATAGTAGAAAGAAAAAAAAAGTAGAATCTAGATCCAAAATACCTGAGTCCAAACACTATTTCTGAAATTTATTAGCATGTCTTTAGGCAAGACAATTAAAGTTTCTAAAATTCAGTTATTTGGCTGACTACTAAAAATAAACAAATATTATAAGTGATATGTGTCTTCTTTCACAACATGATTAATATGGAAATATATATTGTGTGATCACACATACAAATTCTATCATACTACCTGCTATCTTGTAGAGCAATTGAATGGAGGGAGAGAAAATGGTTTGCAAAATGTTAGAAAACAATTAAAAAAAAAAACCCTTGCCTTCTGCCTTGGAGTCAATACTCTGTACTGGCTCCAAGGCAGAAGAACAGTAAGGGCTAGGCAATTGGGGTCAAGTGACTTGCCTAGGGTCACTCAGCTGGGAAGTGTCTGAAACCAGATTTGAACCCAGGACCTCCCATCTCTGGACCTGATTCTCAATCCACTGAGGCACCCAGCTGCCCCCAGAAAACAATTATTAAAAATTGTATCAATATATAATCTGGAATTAAAGTTTAAAAACAAACATCGGTGTAATGACTTGAATTTGTATTTGGGAGTCTATAGTCATAGAGAATCATGGACTTGGAGTAACCTTTAGCAGTGTTTCTGAGAACAAGACATACAAATTATAGGGTGTTTCTAGGAGCTAAGTTATCATTCTTTGATTTTTTTCTTCCTTGGTTCTATCTTGAGACTAGATCCTGTGGATATCAGGTAATATCTACTCCTATTCTCTAACTTTAGCTAATAATAATTATTATTATACTGAAATTTAGGTACTTAAGTATTTATATATAATACACATATATGAATGTATATATGTGATTTGTGTTATATACATATAACATAAATGTAATACATATAAATATGCCTTTGTATATATTTATAGCTACACTTATTTGCATATATATATATATAGTAGAAATATCTATCTATCTGTAATTTTCCTAAGTGTTCTGGAAATTTTCCAGGGCTTTAAAAGAGATGATTGAGGTTCAATTGCCAGCTCTGCGGCTCACTAGGACAACAATAACAACATCTACAATGATAATATTCAAATTGTACCTTAACTTTGCAAAGCACTTTGCAACTGTTTTGCTCCTCAAAACAACACTTTGGCATTGGCCCTGTTTTTCAGATTAAGATACTGACACTGACACTAATTAAGTAACTTGCACAGCGTCATACAAATAATGTGTCTGAAGCAGGTTTTGAACCCAAACGTTCCTTACTCCAAATCCAGTGCTCTATCTTTTTTGCCATCTAGGTGCTTTTATGACAGGCAAGTTCCTTCAACATCTCTGAACCTTAGCAACCTCTTCTAAACAAAATAGTTAACATTTTATTAATAAGTAATTTTTTACTTCTGTCACACTATTGTTGACCCCATTGGGGTTTTCTTGTCAAAAAGAGTGCTGTGGTCACCATTTTCTTCCCTAATAGTGTTAAGTGACTTACCCAAAGTCACTTTCCATAGCTAGTTACATAGCTAGTAAGTGTCTGAGGCCAAATTTGAGCTAAAAAGGATGTCTTCTTGATTCCAGGCCTGTCACTCTAACCACCACTCTATTTAGCTGCCCGGAGTTAATATTATGATGATGTAAATATAACAGAATTGCTTTGCTAAAAATGAAACAATATGTGACAATTTGATTAACAATGTAAATAACATTACATATATGTATCTGTACACACATATAAACATGCATACAAATATATATGCATATGTAATATACTCATACACATACATATATATTCATTCTTATTATTGGCATTCCTTCAATGTATGTTCTTTAATACTTTTTCAATTCAAATATTTCATCTTCAACTTCACTGTGGCATAGAGTAAATTCCTGATGGTTCTGCTTAGCTATAGAAGTTTCTAGAACGGATTAAAAAAACAGGTACTTTTTTTTGTCCTAGGCCAACCTAACTAAGTTTAAGGAGGCTTATTAAGAGCACAAGTTGTTCCCTTAGGGAATTCATTATGTTTCTTTTTGCTTTAGTAGCTCGTTGAGTCTTTAAATGAAGGGTTATAAATTTTACCCACCACCAATTATATCACTAATTTAAATAAAAAGAAATGAAAGAATCAAGATACAGAATGGCACAGTGGAAAAAATATTGGAATTAGAGTGAAAAATCCATGGATTTAATGAATCAGCCACTTACTGAATATGTGACCTTGGGAACATTTCTTAATTTCTTTGGACCTCAGTTTCCTTATTTATAAAATCATTCTTTGGAGAAGGTGTTTTCCACTAATTCTAAATCCGTGATCATAAAATGCACTGATACTTCATGGTTACCAAGTGCATTACCAATGTGATCTTGTTTGTTCTGGTAAACCTATACCAGTAGATTGAGAAGAATACATGAACACTACCAATGAAACTCAGACAAGTTAAAAGACTTGTCCAACGTCAGGCTACATCTAAGCCTAGTGCTTCTAAAATGAAAAACCAGGCTGGTTATCCTAGATGACATCTTTAGTTTATAATTTATTTAGCAAGTTATCTTTTGACCTGAAATGAAATTAGGATTAAAGAGATCAGATGGTCAATCAACACACATTTAGTAAATACTTGTGTAAAGCACTGTATTAGGAACTGCGGATACAAAATTACAGTTCCTATCTTCAAGGAAATTACATGTTACTATGTTACTATTATGTTATATACATGTTACTATGTTACTATGTTACTGTTACTATGAAGCATGTTTCTATTTATGACTATGAAGTTGTGACTAGGATACAGGAATACATAAATAACTAATTAGAAAACAGTAAAGATCTAGATGGATTTCAAATATTGTCATGATTATTAGGCATTCAAATTCCTTCCAACATTACCCACTAGGCAAAAAAAAAAATCATTTTTCCCTGATCATTCTCATTTGTTTATCTTTCTTCACACTAGGATCTAGTTTTTAAGAGACTTTCCTTTCATTTCTGGATCAGGAATTTACTACTTCCTTCTCTTCTAGAATATATCACAGATATTTCCTGCACACCTATCAACTAATTTGTTTTTCAGCTATTTTTATATGTCTTATCTCATTTAGAGTACTATAAACCCCCCTTCAGTAGGACCTCCATCTTATTTTCTCTTTGTATCCCTGAGGCTTTACAAAATGTTTTATACATTTTTGTTGAATGTGCTAATATATGTTGAATTAATAAATGAATGACTAGGAAGATGAATGAATTTTTTGCTACAAACTTACTATATACAGGAATAGAAAACTATATTGTTGTTTTGATAGCTACATGATCTTTTTTCAACTTTTGGGATATAAAGGAAATGTCTTAGGGCTGTAGTGGTGAACCTATGGCACATATGCCAGAGTAACACTTGGGGTCCTCTCTGTGGGCATGCACAATGTTGCCTCAGCACAGATATTGTCAGAGTTCTTTAGTAGAAAACCAGAGGGAGGTGGATGCTCCCCTCCTCTTCTCCACCATGTCTGAGGACATTTCTCCCATCATCCACCCCTCTGCCAAGAAACCCAATGGTAGTGCTTCCTCCCTCCCTTCTCTGGAGTAAGGGGGTGACCCACATATAGTGTGAGGGTTTCAGTTTGGGCACTCAGTTCTAAAAGTTTGCCATCACTGTCTTAGGGTAATAAAGATATTTATAGTTATTACTTGTAAGAGTTAAAAACACAGTAGCTGACTGATAGAATGCTGAAGGCATTTTGCTCTTTCAGTTCTATACTCATTTCCCAATCTTTTCAGAGCATATGGTAAGGAACCCTAATAACCACCCACTTCTAGTGTCTTAGAATGGTTTTAGACCACAACATGGTCTAAACTTAAACCATATTAGTGAGATTATAGGGATAAGAAACTAAAAATTATTGCATTACATAGTTTTAGTTGATCTTATCAACTTGGGAAGTTATCAGATTTTATTACCAAGAAAAACTTATAATTTTTAAAAATAACAATATTTTGGTGGGTCATTTGGCTTTAAATTAAGAAGATTGAAATAACCTCATATAAATGAGGTAAATTTTGTTTAAATATATTTTATATGATCATACAACAAAAAATCTAATAGAATATGATTCTAATGTGAAAAATTAATATAGATATTATAGAAAGGTAATTGAAGGAAATGGTAATTTGTATTGGACTTTGTGGTAATGAGTTTAAGTATTCAAGACATATATTTGTAACTTGCAAAGGAAAAAATGAGAGCACTTTATTTGAGCTAATGAATGCCATATTTTCCATTTTGTAGGCTCTCTACCCCTTACCTTAAATAAGAGAAAGGGTGAAGGGAGAGAGAAGAAGGGAGGAAATGAGAGAGGGATGTAGAGAGAAAAAAGAGAATCAGACAAAGAAAAAGAAATACAGATAGATACACAGAAAGCAGAAGGGATAATCTGCCTTATGTGTTCTATTATATCATCTGGTTTTTAAAGTGTATTAATCAACTTGTGCTAGTCAAAAGAAGTAGGTGTATTGTCAGTTTTCTAAGATGCTAAGGGTTTTAGACTAATTCCAAAAGGGCAAAGCCTAGTATGTTCTTCTAAAGCCTGGGAAGGCATGTTATCCATGAAACAAACTGTTGTCTTTTGTGATGCTTCTGGTAGCAGGCATATTGATTTGTTTTAAATCCATGGATAAGGAAATATGTACTTGTATACAACTTAGTTTCTGATAAACATTTAAATAGAAGCTATGCCCCTATTGAAGAGGAGGCCTTCCACAGCTTCTTTAGAGATAGATTACCTTCCTAATTAAACTTTTCTTAGAATTTACTTCTGACACTGGTAAATCATGGAATGAGTATAGTCAGAAGCTGATCTCTTGGGGAAGGTGAAGAAATGTAGAAGAAAAATTGCTTGTGCCGCAGATATAGAGTTGATGTTTCATTTGAACAACTTGATGAAAACTTGAGATTAATAGGTACAACTACCTTGAAGCTAAGTAAATATTACTTTTATGAGCATCAATGGGGATTCAAGTGAATATCCTTAGGTGCTTTAAAGGTGTTTTTTTTTAATTGTACATTTTTGGAAAACAAAATATATGTAGTAAGTATAGAAAGAATTTGGTGGTCTTTACTGGAACTCTGGGTCCTGTTACCAATCTTTATATCATTATTTGGAAGACTGTTAAGTCTCTGGTGAATATAGATAGCATTTTGTTAAAATATTGAGTTCCCAGAAATCTCCATCTTGGATGGAGAAATGCCTAGAATGGCTAGATCAATTCACAATTCCACCAACAATGTGGTATGTTAATTTTCTAAATCTAGTTTGATTGTTTATTGACATTGGTCTCTTTGGATAAATTCCATCTTTTTTCTTTTGCCTTAGAATTGTTTCCCTTAAGAATATCTTCAAAATATTTTCAGAAATGTTATTCTTGAGCATCTCCTAACCCTTCTAGTCTGCCTTCTCCTGAAATATTTTACTTTCTAAACTATCTCTATAAGTTTATTTTTCTATGAAATCTACTTTCCCAAATCTAGGGCTTATGTTATGTTATGCCCCAATTTTCTCTGATTCTCTATCAAAAACTCTAGAACAGATCAATTATTCCTTCCAAGGGTTACCAAATTTTTTTTTTTTTATCACAGGAGTAATTTCCTTTCCACTAAAGAGAATAAGATCTCAAGAAGCATTCCTTCTTATTGATATTCCTTATCTTTTGAAGAATGAAATTATCACTACAGCAAGTCAAAAAGCTATTAGTTTCTCAGTCAAAGTTATTTGCATCAGTTTAATTCAAATAAGGTAAGCAGGTAGAGCCAGAAACTAGTAACATACTATTTTATATGTTTCCATTTCCACAAAAGAAATACAGAAACATGTTTTAAACTTGATAGAAAGTAGTCATCTCCTCCAAACAGTAACATATACTGTTACTTAGGACTATTAAACAATAGGAAAGGAAAAGAGTTTTCCAAGTCTCTGTTTTAAGTATAGATCTCAGAAATGCAATAGAAGTTTTATTGTAATTTACATGACCATAGGGATAAGAATAAGGAGAGGGCTTAAAGATCATCTCCTAAAAAAGAAACATCTAGATGGTTTGATGGAGGAAAGATTAGGTCTGGAGTAAGGAATCAGTCAATCAATAAACATTTATTAGGTGCCCTTTATGTGCCAGACATTGTGTTAAATGTTGAAGATACAAAGAGGTAAAAATCAGACCCTTCACTCAAGGAGTTTAAAAACTGAAAAGAAAGATCTGAATTCAAATATGGCCTCAGATACTTCTTGGCTTAGTTACCCTGTTAAGTCACTTAATCTCTGTTTGCCTCAGTTTTTTAACCTGTAAATGGGAAAAACCATGGAACTTACCTCCTAGGGTTCTTATGGGGATAAAATGAAATAATTGCAAAGTGTACAGCACTTGGCACATAAAAACCACCATGTAAATGGTAGCTGTTATTATTATTATTGTTTTATGGTGATAATAAAAATCATATTAATTTTCTGAATAAGGCTACTGAATTACAAAAGGAATGTGATTTTCCCAAGTGGTATAATATACATTTGTGATATATATATATATATATATATATATATATGTATAATTACATATATATATATATATGAATTATATATTGTTTATAGTCTCAAAAATAAAGGCATAGTAATAATTTTAGAGGCCATCAAATTTAAACCCTCATTAGTTTTAGGAAGGTTTTTTTTTTTTGGTTACTTAGAGTAACTAAACAACAAATGAACACTCATAGCTTGAAGACTTCATAAGTATTAGAGCTTTCTGATAGTTGAATGAGTTAGTTCTAGAAAAAGTAAATTTTATCTAGATAGATGTCTTTAAGGGAAGACTATATGCATAGTGATAAGAAAAATAGAGCTATGTTTCTTAAGTAGGCAAGATTTTGATTTCATGGACTGTGAGATTTCTTTAAGGGCTCAGATTCAGTAATTGGGTGATCCTCTTGAATACAGTTGCAAGGTACACCAGACATTCATCAAAAATTTTCTTCCAGTTCTCCAGTTTGACTAGTAGAGTTCTGGCAAATGTTTAGTAAACAGCTCTTTGTGGGGGAAATCTATGGGCAGAATACTTTATATTTTAATATGCATAATTAAACTTTTCTCTTTCACTTTCTTAAATCATGAAAATCAGCAAAACAATTAACCAACCCCAAATTTAGAGTATTTGCCAATTTGAAGGTGTATACTCACACTAAAAATTTAACAATCAGCTGGTTGGAGCTGTCTCCAACACACTCTTATTACCACCTTCCCAAGTTCATTCATTCTACTTATCTTCCTATAATAAAATCAAAATTAATTAGTTTATTGGGTTAAAAGCTCAGAGGAGTGTGTGGTTTGCCAGCACATATCCCTGCCTATGTATTTCCAAGATGTAATACAAAAGAAGAGCAGCAGGAGAGAAGGGAAGAAATGTGTCTTTGGGAAAAGAGTAGGAGCCTGGGAGCTGAGAGCCTAGGATTTTAACAAAACTCAGGCTATTTGGCCACTGAAAAACCTCTACTATTGCATCTCTCAGGTCACAGAATTTTAGAGCTAGAAAGGACCCTAGAGATTTTGTATTAATCCCATAATTTTTCTGATTAGGAGATTTTGCTTTGCTTCCATTTCTTCTCTTCCAAATAAAGAAGTCATTCATTGAAACAGCTCAGATAATGTCACTAAATGTGGATTTTTAGTAATCAATTTCAGCCAGCATTTATTAAGCAGATTGTCCTGGACTGGGCCTGGGTAGGTCAATCCCCTGCTAGTGTATGTTCAATATTGGAACAAAATGAGAAACTTGTATGTTATTCAACAGTTAACAAAAGGTGATTTACTTAGCCACAGCAGAAAGATATTTTACAAGGATAGAAATTGAGAACACATTGAGTTGATTCAACAGCGGGGAAACTCTTTTGAATGTGATAATTGACCATGGTGAATACCAGAGTCAAACCTCCAACGGACATGGTGTATCCCCCCTACAACTAAGTCCTTCTGGTTATTTTGTCCTAAGGTGATCAGATAGTGACAGCAATAGTCTGAGTCCATAGGCAACTGAGCCAACCATAGCTTAAAAACTATCTCCATAAATTTCAAGGGAAAAACTAGATTAATCTACATGGAAAGTGGAATTAAGCAAGATATTGCTCCTACTTTGCAGCTTACTTTGTGTCAGCCACTATGCCATACACACATATATATCTACATATGTATATATATATGTATCTATGTATATGCATATATATTTATTTTATATGTGGAAAAATCTATAGTCCTAAACCTCAAATACCTAACAGAAACAATATATGTATGTATACATATATATGTACACAAAGCACTCATGAAATATGTCTAAGGTAAGGGAATCTTGTGGCAAGAGGAAGCAATGAGTTGGGGTGGAGGAAGAGTTGTGTACATATACAAGATTTTTTGCCAAAGTAATCATTTGAGCTATCTTCAAGGAAATCAGGGATTCTAAAAACAGATGTGGAAACAGAAAATATTACGGACATGGAGGACTATAAATATATAGAGATGGGAGATGCAGTGTCACCTGGCCAAAGAGGCCAGTTTAGCTATATTGTATAGTATATTTATATAACAACTACTCTAGTTAAAAAGAACTAATTAATCTGAATCTACTTGGGATAAAGAATCAATTCAGGATGAATAAAACTAGTGCCATGCTTTAGTGAAGACCCGGTTGTGTGATTTGATAATAATTTGGAATACAAATTTATAGGGGAACCCATTAGCACAGATGTGAAACTTTCAAATTTCCTCTAGCTCTATTCTGTGCCATGTCAGGAGAACAAATGAGGAAGATGATGGGAATAATACAAAGTTGAGGGATGGCAAGGTACTAGTGACAATTAGGACAAAGGAAAAAATTATTCAGTTGAAAAGTAATGAGTAAAAATGATAAAGACATTTTCATAAAATACTTATTATGTGTATGGTATTAAGCTAAATACCGAGATGCTAATATGAAAGTAGAGGGAGAAACTAATAAAATCAAAAGTGATAGAACTATTAAACTAATAAACAAGACTAGAAGCTGGTACTTTGAAAAAACAGACAAAATAGACAAAGTACTGGTCAATCTAATTTAAAAAAAAGGAAAGAAGAAAGGCAAATTAACAGCATCAAAGATGAAAAGGGGGACCTCACCTCCAATGAAGAGGAAATTAAGGCAATCATTAAAAACTACTTTGCCCAACTATATGGCAATAAATATACCAACCTAGGTGATATGGATGAATATATACAAAAATACAAACTGCCTAAACTAACAGAAGAAGAAATAGAATTCTTAAATAATCCCATATCAGAAAAAAAATGCAACAGGCCATCAAAGGAAAAAAACTTGCATATACATAGCTGTGTTCTTTGTGGTGGCCATAAATTGGAAAATGAGGGGATGCCCTTCAATTGGAGAATGGCTGAACAAATTGTGGTATATGTTGGTGATGGAATACTATTGTGCTAAAAGGAATAATAAAGTGGAGGAATTCCATGGAGACTGGAACGACCTCCAGGAAGTGATGCAGAGCGAGAGGAACAGAACCAGGAGAACATTGTACACAGAGACTGATACACTGTGGTATAATCGAACTTAATGGACTTCTCCATTAGTGGCAATGCAATGACCCTGAACAATTTGCAGGGATCTAGGAGAAAAAAAGACAAAAACTATCCTCAAGCAGAGGACAAACTGTGGGAGTAAAAACACCGAGGAAAAGCAACTGCTTGACTACAGAGGTTGAGGGGACATGTACAGGAAAACAAAGGTTAGAGTACACACAGAATAGCATCTGGTGATAACCACTGAGCAAATAGTTGGTGAGGAAAAGTCCAAAATGAAGTCAAGCATTGCCAGAGTCCATATGTAGATATTCTAAAGTGAATGACTTGGAGAGGTTAAAATAGAGTGAATACATAGAAAGGAAGAAAGTGTAATCATAGTAGGGATTATGGGCTGCTAAAGTATGGAGGGGAAGTGTGATTGAGGTCACAGAGAGAATGCAGAATAAGAATAAACTTAGCAAGGGAAAATATAGCAAAGAAAGGAATGGAAGAAAATAGATTAGAAATAGGGATGGCAGTATTTCTAATCATGGAACTAGAACACTAATATGTGATGATAAGATCAAGTGTATAATTTTCTTTGGGTGTAACTGAGAAGAGGTTCAGGATTAGACCAGGGAGGATGAGTAAATTGGAGAGAGACTAAAATATTTGAAGGAATATCAAGTTCAATATATTCACAAGTTAGAAATAGAGTTAGAGCAGAAGGAATTAAAAATACTTGATTCTTCAGTTTTTGACTTTTGAACATGGAAAAAGACATTTTTTTCATCCTGAATACTTATCAGAGTCATCTTTCCATATTAACCATTTAATTATTCTGTTACATTCATGCATGAAAAATTTCTAACAGATTGTAACATTTGTTATTCCCCCCTCAAATCTTCCCTATTCTTGTCTCTTGAGAAGTGCTGTGTTAGTATTCATGACATGAAGAATGAATAGGCTTTCAACATGATTGAACTTTATCACCAAATTAAGTAATCTGCAATCACTGAGGAACAAATTTTGGTAACTCAATAACTTAAAATACTAAATAACTCTAAAAAGAATTAAATTAAGGTACCCATCATGTATACTAAATTTCCCACAAGGTAGTCTCCCTATAATAGTCGGTCAGTACATACAGTTGATTGTTGAACTATAGACACATAGGTCTGCCTTCTCTTGGAAATCAAGTCAACAAATGAAAAATGGTGGGGAGAAACCTGCATAAATATATATTGGCAAGAAGTAATGAGTTTTGGAACAAAATGACAGTTAAATGAATCAAGATTTGATCCAGTGGGGGGCAGTTGGGTGGCTCAGTGGATTGAGAGCCAGGCCTAGAGATGGAAGGTCCTAGGTTCAAATCTGGCCTCAGACACTTCCCAGCTGTGTGACCCTGGGCAAGTCACTTAACCCCCATTGCCTAGCCCTTACCACTCTTCTGCTTGGAGCCAATACACAGTACTGACTCTAAGACAGAAGGTAAGGGTTTAATTAAAAAAAAAAAAGATTTGATCCAGTGGCATTGCTGAGTTATTTTCAAATAGTTAATGGAGAACTGAAAAATCTGTCTTCTTTTCCCTAATACATAGATATGAAATTTAGTTTAAAAATACAATGACAAATTTTATTTCAATTCTTGAACTTAATTTTTAAGCCTGTTTTGAACCTATAAAGAATATGATTTAAAGGCCAATATTTGGTCAAGAAGAGCAGGGATAATTTTTTTCTACTGACACATAAAAGTCTCTCCTTACACCAGGCAACTCTCAAAGATAATAAATTTCAGAGGAATATCATATTTGCATTACCAGAAGGGGTTTCCATACCTGAAGCTATCTGATACTGATAAAATCATAGTTCAAGATTAGCAACTTGAAATCTCTATATTCATCATGAAACTTGACAAATTAAATTAGGCTTTGTTCTTGACAACCATTTGAACATTAACTATTATATCAATGGAAAATTGAATTAAGCAAATTTGTTTTTTCTTTGCTGTCTTTTACTTGGAAAATGTTTTAGAAGGCAACTAAGTGACTCAGTGGACTGAGAGCCAGATGTAGAAATGATAAGTCCTGGGTTGAAAACTGGTCTCAGACACTTCCTAGCTATGTGACCCATTGCCTAGACCTTACTTTTCTACTGCTTTGGGACCAATAGACAGTATTGATTCTAAGATGAAAGGTAAGGATTTAAAAAAAAAAGGAAAATATTCTTCTCATGCTATCAAGTATAGCTGGAAAGAAAATATCATAAGATGTTATACTGATTTATTTTTAAAAAAACATACATTCCATCTTACCTCTGACCCTTCCCACTTCTTCAAGAAAACAGGTAATATGATATAGGTTGTGTACATATTATTATATAATATATATTTCCCCATTTATTATATTATGAAACAAGACACATATCTCTTACACTACAGAAAACTATTGTGGAGGAAATAGAAGGAAAAATGATATATTTCAATCTGTATTTGGACTTCTATTCCTTCTATGATTTTGGTTATGGACCTAGGAGAGCACAGTTTTACTCAGGGGTGCCTTAGCTGGCTCATGGAGGAGGCTGTTAAAAGAGCTAGAAGGCCACATGTGGCTTGTACTTCTCTTTTTCTCTGGATGCATTTTACTCTTTAATAAATAATTATAAAATTAAGATACAGTCTCCAGAAAATTTTAGTCAGGATACATATAGATATATAAGGTTTTGATTTCTTTATCCAAAAACTATCCATTTATATCCTTTGGCCATTTGTCATTTTGAGAATAACTTAGGTTTAAGACCTTGATGTGAGAAGTGATGAATGTTTTTCCTCCAAGTTATTTCTTTCTAATATTGGCTACAATAGTTTTATTTACTCACATTTTCAATTTAGTTTATTCAAAATTATCCATTTTATATTTCATAGTACTTTCAATCTTGTTTATTCATAAATTTTTCTCCTTTCCATAAATCTAATAGGTAATATATCCCCTATTCTTCCAATTTGTAGGAAATGTCTTCCTTTGTACTCATGTCATGTACTCATTTTGATTTTATCTTGGTAAATGATGTATAATATTGGTCTATATCTATTTTCTGCCAAACTGATTTCCATTTTTCCTAACAATTTTTTTTTACCAAATAGTAAATTCTTATTCCAAAAACTTTGATTTTTTACTTTTGTTGAAAACAAAGTTATTATAATCTTTTATGCTGGTTTGATGTATACCTATTCTACTCTACTGATCTACTTTTCTATTTCTTCATCAGTGCCAAGTAATTTTGAAAATGATTGATTTATAATGTAGTTGAAATACAGTATTGCTAAACTTTCTTCCTTAATATTAAAAAAAATTCTTTAACATTCTTGACTTTTACTTTTTCCAGATGAATTTTGCTATTTTTGTTATTGTTCAATAAAATAAGTTTTGGTAATTTAATTGAGATGGCATTGAATTAGTAGATTAATTTAGATAAGATAGTCATTTTAATTACATATTGTCTCTGCCCATCCTTGGAAAAATGTACATTTCTTCAATTATTTAAATATGACTTTATATATTTTATAATTATGTTCATACAATTTTTGCAATTATTTTGGAAGTTATATGTATTTTGTTCTACCTGTGGAAAAGTTAAAATTGATTATCTTTTATTATTTCTCCTTCCCTGACATTTTTATTGATACATAGAAATACTGGCAATATGTTTGGGTTTATTTTACATCTTTGCAGAAATTGTTGATGTCAATTAATTTTAGTTGAATCTCTTGTTTTGTATATCATATCATACCCTTTGAAAAAGAGATAGTTTTATCACATACTCTTTGGCCATTCCATTACCTTCAACATCTTTTTTCTTCTTATAATTCTATTACTAGCCTTTCTAGAATAATATTAAATAATATTGGTGATAATGGGCATCCTTGTCTCACTCCTAATCATCTAGGGAAGGCTTCTCATTTATCCTCATTATACATAAAGTTTACTGATAATTTAAAAAATATACTTCTTATTAATCTAATAATAGGAATGAGTTGTATTTTGTCAAAAGCTTTTTCTTCATCTATTGAAGCAATCATGACTTTTGTCACTTTTTATTGATGCAATCAACTATTTTAATAGTACTCCTTATATTTAACGATGCCTACTTACCTGCTATTAATTCTGTTTCATCAAAATGTATAATCTTAGTAATATATTGTTGTAGTCTCTGGTAACATTTCCTTTATAATTTTTGCATATATATTATTGGCCTAAAATTTTCTTTCTCTGTTTTTGATCCTGTTAATTTAGGTATCAACACCAAATTTTATTCATGAAAGGAATTTGGCAGGAATCCATTACCAATTGTTCTAAATACTTTATTTAGTATTGGAGTCAGAAGATCTTAAAATCTTTGTTAAAATTCCCTTGTAAATCCATCAGGTCATGATGATGCCCCCCCCCCCGGAAGTTCTTTTATACATTGTTCAATTTATTTTTTTCTAAATATATTCATTTGTGCCCTATTTCCTCCTTTGATAGGCTAGTAACATGATAAAATAAATAAACTTGTTAAAATCATGCTTTTTTATTTTTTAGGAAATATGCACTAATCATCCTCCTAACATGTTTAAATTAATTAAGAAGTCAAGTTCAAATTCTAGGTATCATATATTGTAGAATGCAGATAAATACAAACTATGACCCTAAGAAATTTATAATCCCAAATCAACAAGTGATACATATTCAGATATCAAGAGAGCAAAGCAAGAAAATAATGCATAAGAGACTGCAACTGTGAGGTTACAAAGAGTTAGTCAAGGAATAATGTAGTCATCCTTTCTTGTCCATTAAAATACAAGAAGTTTGAAAGGTGGCATAGAGGCAGTGAAATTTCAGACCTCTGAAAACCCTTCCTTACCAATTACAAACTAAATTCTCCCAGGGGACTGAAAATCAAACCTAAAAACAAGACAGAACCAAGAAACCCTCCTGTTGGACTCGATTTAAAAGGTAAGCCCCGCAAAAGCTGGAATTTGAGAACAATCAGGTTTAAGGGGAAAAGAGAAAAAGGTCCCAGGACCCCACCTCCCACCTAAAGAGCTAAGCCTCCAGCAGCAGCTGGAACCTCTGGGTGGAGAAAGGCAGTGGTCTGGAGGGTGTACCTTGTGGGCAGGGCTGTACCAGGCTCAGAGCATTGAATATAGGTGGTGGGGAAGGAACTGGAGGGAGAGCAGAGTGGGTAGCCTGGTTGAAGCAGCTGAGACCTTCCATATTGCGCCCCCCTTCAAAGAGGTTTTGACCTCAGGGCACATCCCAACACAGCAGGACATAATCCCTTCAACAGTCTTCAGAGATCAGGGAAGCTCAAGCCCCAACACCCTTCCCTCACAGACTGCTGGACCTTAATCCAATCAAAGCCTCCAGAGCACAGGGAATACCCCTCCTCCACAGATTGCAGTGAGAGACTTGCTGACAAAACTCCAAGAGGGAAAACTGAAAGAAAAGCCCAAATCCACAGATCCAACACATAATGAGGAGCAAGAGTGCAGGCAGTTACAGGGGGGAAAGAAAGGGTAAATATGAGCAAACTACAGAAAAAGAAAAAAGAAATTACAATTGACAGCTTCTATACAGGCAATGAACAAAGAGCAAACAGAACAGAGAAGGAAGAAACACCAAACAATAAAACAGAAATCCCAGCAATATGGACACAGGCTTTGGAAGAACTCAAAATACAATTCAAAACACAATTAAGAGAGGCTGAATACATTTGGGAAAAGAACTTAAAAACTAAGATAAGTCATCTGGAAACAGAGGCACTTGAACTAAAATGAGAAAATACTGTTCTGAAAGCCAAGATCAACCAGCTTGAAAATGAAGCAAAGGAGATGAAAGATGAGGAAAAGAGGATGAAAGATGATCTCCAAAGAAAATCAGATCAGAAGAAGAAGGATGACCAAAAAGCCAGGGATGAAATACAGTCTTTAAGAACCAGAATACAACAACTAGAATCAAGTGACTTCACAAGGCAGCAAGACACTATAAAACAAAATTCATACAATTAAAAAATTAAGGAAACCATGAAGCATCTCATTCAAAAAACAGAAGAAGTATGGTCATTTAACAAAACAGAAGAATTCCAAGCATTTGTAAAGAAAAGACCAGGCTTGAACAGAAAATTTGATCCCTAAGCACAGAATTCAAGAGAATCATCAAAAGGTAATTAAGAAAGAGTGAAAAAAGAAAAAAAAAACAGAAAAAAAATTTTATAAGAGCCCCAGTAAGTTAAAATGGTATATATCCCTATAAGAAAGGAGATCATTAGTGTTGTGGTGAAAAATCACCTTTAAAGATTGTTATAATATTAATTTATGGTCACCAAGGAATTTACTTATGAAATTTCTAAAATGAAATACTCAAGTCAGAATGGAGTTTATGGTGGTTTAATCACATTGGGAGTAAGGAAACAGGACAGGGAGTAAAGGAGAGAGGAGGAAAAGAAAAAGGGTTACCTCAACCTTCTGGCTGAGCCAGAGGGAGATTAGGCCCTAAGTTCAAGGTAGAAAGGAAAATCAGTCCTTGACTCACGTGACTGATCTGAAGGAAAGCTGTCTGCGGGTGTCCTCTCTGCTAATTATTTAAAATAAATTATGGGACTTTACTTAATGATTCTGTCTGATTCCAGGACAAGATATACACACAAGAGCCATTTCACAGAGCCAAAGAAAAGCCAATCCAGGATGGATTGATGCACTTCTAGGCTAATACAAAGATCTTGAACCTAGTGTGAAGACTCGAGGTTACTATGTTTAACATGTTGTTACGACATAGGCTTTCCTTGTGTCCACACTCACTCTGAAAATACTCACAGATGAGTATCACTGAAACCTTGGCTCATATAATCTGGTCCCCTTTTCTGTCTTTCATAGTGTGGTACCTTTCTGTAGTCCTGGCTACTGACTGGGTAAATGCATCATTGTTTAGATCATTTAATTGAGCCCTGATTCAAGGACCTGTTATAGATTTATTTTTCCTTTACTTGGAATGTTTACACATATGACTTTGATTGTCTATATTTTCATCTAATATTTTCTTTTTTATATGGATTTTTGATATCTTTTTAATTTCTCTTACCAATTGATTCATATACCTCATAACTCAGCCATGTATCCCTAAGTGATCCTGTATTTTTCAATCACCCTCTTAACAGGGGAATGTAAAAATATCATTATTTAAATTGCAAAGTTTTAAATTCCTTTTGAGAAGAATTTTAGATAAAGAAAGATGCTACCTCTCTGAATCCAGAAACTGAACTGTTGGAGAAGACACCATGAAGATGCCTCCAGATCACAAGCTGCACAAAAAAGAAAATCAAAAAATGAACTTTGGGTGTTTTTATTTGTATGTATTTATTTGTATGTATACTTTCATGCCAAAGGGGACTACCCCCTAACTGGCTTTTTGTCAATGTGTCTAGCAATTATTGGTTTTTTTTTTCTCTTATCCTCAAATTATTGTAATCTTTAAAATTGATTATTTTTTTATGATCCTTTGGGGAAGTCCTCCCCAGAAGATCAAATGGGGGTATATAAAAATAGACTCTAATCCAGTGCTTCAATTCCCAGAAATCCTTGTTCCACTTCCACAAAATGCTTTGTAATCTCACTGAATTCTCACCTGGGCTGAAAGAGAGATGAGGTATTTAAACCTGGTTGTGAATAGGCTCAGGCTCTTTTTGGACTTCCTTTTTGGAGCATTTGCATGTCTTTCATGATGTGAGATTATCTTGTCTAGGCCTCTCTGGCCTAGGCATGTGCTTTCTTATTCTGTATTTTCTTTAATCCTTAACCTTTAATAAACCTGATAAAAATATAATATTCCTTGCAGAGAGAAACTAATTTCTATCTTGCCTCAGTCTCCCCTAAATTTTAATCTTTACATTGGTGAATCTTAAAAATTGTTATTACCACCTGGGCAGCTAAAAGAAGTATACTCAGAGGGAACAGAGACAAAATGTATAGGATGGAAACACCTGAAAGTATAGGAATAGAAGGACCTTTCCTAAAAATCATAAACATTATATATCTAAAACCATTAGAAAATATCAAGGATGCCCATTATCATCTCTATTATTTAACATTGTACTAGAAACACTAGCTATAGCAATTAGAGAAGAAAAAGAAATTGAAGGTATTAAAATAGGCAATGAGGAGACCAAGTTATTGCTCTTTGAGGATGATATGATGGTCTACTTAGAGAGTCCTAGAGAATCAACCAAAAAGTTAGTGGAAATAATCAACAACTTTAGCAAAGTTGCAGGATACCAAATAAACCCACATATCTCATCAGCATTTCTATATATCTTCAACACATTTCAGCAGCAAGAATTAGAAAGAGAAATTCGATTTAAAATTATCCCAGACAATATAAAATACTTGGGCATCTCTCTGCTGAGACAAACATGAGAACTATATGAACACAACTACAAAACACTCTATACACAATTAAAACTAGATCTAAATAATTGGAAAAAAACATTGATTGCTCTTGGGTAGGATGAGCTTACATAGTAAAAATGACAATCCTACCCAAATTAATTGACTTATTTAGTGCTATACCCATTGAACTACCAAAGAACTTTTTTTATTGAATTAGAAAAGAAACATAACAAAGTTCAACTGGAGGAACAAAATATCAAGGATGTCCAGTGAAATCATGAAAAAAAAAATGCCAAGGAAGGAGGCCTTGCAGTCCCAGATCTCAAACTATACTATAAAGCAGTGGTCATCAAAATATTTGGTACTGGCTAAGAGACAGAAAGGGGGATTAGTGGAATAGACTTGGTGTAAATGACCTTAGCAAGAAAGTCTATGATAAGCCCAAAGATCCCAGCTTTTTGTACCAATATCCACTATTTGATAAAAACTGCTGTGAAAATTGGAAACCAGTATGGGAGAGAATAGGTTTGGATCAACATCTCAAACCCTACACCAAGGTCAACTCAGAATGTGTGAATGACCTGAATATAAAGAAGGAAACTATAAGCAAATTAGGTGAACACAGAATAGTATACATGTCAGATCTTTGGGAAAGGAAAGACTTTAAAACCAAGCAAGAGCTAGAAAGAATTACAAAATGTAAAATCAATAATTTTGATTACATCAAATTAAAAAGATTTTGTACAAACAAAACTAATGTATCCAAAATTAGAAGGGAAGCAACAAATTGAGAAACAATCTTCATACCAAAAACCTCTGACAAAGGTCTAATTGCATAAACTTATAAAGAATTAAACCAATTGTACAAAAAAATCAAGCCATTCTCCAATTGATAAATGGGCAAGGGACACGAATAGGCAGATTTTTAGATAAAGAAATCAAAACTATTAATAGGCACATGAGAAAGTGTTATAAATCTCAAATAATCAGAGAGATGCAAATCAAAACAACTCTGAGGCATCACCTCACATGTAGAAAATTGGCTAACATAACATCAAAGGAAAGTAATGAATGCTGGAGGGGATGTGGCAAAGTTGGGACATTAATTCATTGCTGATAGAGTTGTGAATTGATCCAACCATTCTGGAGGGCAATTTTCAACTATGCCCAATGGACACTAAAAGACTGTCTGCCCTTTGATCCAGTCATTGCACTGCTGGATTTACCCCAAAGATATAACAATGAAAAAGACTTGTACAAAAACATTTATAGTTGTGATCTTTGTGGTGGCAAAAAATTGGAAAATGAGGGGATGCCCTTCAATTGGAGAATGGCTGAACAAATTGTGATATACGTTGTTGATGGAATACTATTGTGCTCAAAGGAATAATTAAGGGGAGAAATTCCATGGTAACTGGAATGGCCTCCAGTAATTGATGCAGAGCGAAAGGAGCAGAACCAGGAGAACATTGTACACAAAGACTGATACACTGTGGTACAATCAAATGTAATGGACTTCTCCATTTGTGGCAATACAGTGATCCTGAACAACTTTGGGAAATCTATGAGAAAAACCACTATTCACATTCAGAGGAAAAACTGTGGGAGTAGAAACACAGAAGAAAAACAATTGCTTGAATACACGGGTCTAGGGGATATGACTGGGGTTGTTGACTCTAAATGAACATCCTAATGCAAACACCAACAACATGGAAATAGATTTTGATCAAGGACACAAGTAATACCCAATGAAATTTCATGTCAGCTGTGGGAAGGGTGGGTGGAGGGGAAGGGAGGGAAATAATATGATTATTGTAACCAATGAATAATGTTCTAAATTGACTAAGTAAATTAATTTAATAAAATAAGAAATCTGTAAAAATAAAATAATATACAAAAGTTTATATATTTTAATTAAAGGGCAATGGATTTTGTTCTTTTTGTATCCCCAGTGTTTAGCACAGTACTTGGCACATACTTGGTGTTTAATAAATATTTCTTGAATGACTGACTGACTAGATTTAGATCTTCAGGGGAATTATAAATTTGACTTCCACAATTTATTTCTCATCAATATTTCAGAGTTATTTTTCATTATTTTCTTTCTCATTCTTTTGGTTCTAGGAAAAATTGTCTGGTAGACCTTGCCTCTCCATTCTCTTTTGGCAAGTAGATCCCTATATCTAAAATTCTCTTACTTCTCAGGATATTAATAATTCTTAGTTTCCTCTAAATCAAAGTTCAGATGCCCTTTCTTACGTAGAGACTTTTCTTACACTCAAGTTTTAGTGTTTCTTTCCCTCTTCATGTTCATTTTTACCTTATATCTGTACTTGTGTCATTCTAGTAGACAAGAAGCTCCTCAAGGATAGCAATAATCCAATTTCTGACTCTGTTTCAATTACATGACAAATAGTATAAGACATTTAACTTCATCTTCAACTTAATAAATTCTTGTTGAATTGAATGGAATTGAATTACTTTCTACATATATCACCTTGAGCTGGTTTCTTCATCTTTAAAATTAGGTGGAAGGAATAGATTCTCACATGGTTACCAGCTTTTTGTTGTAGGGTTCTAAATGGTATTTCAAAGGTTCTTAACTTTGCCCTCCATTATGGATCCTTTTATGATTGTTATATGATAAATATTAATTTCACAGAATTATTTCTTTTATTAAAATGTTCAAAAGCTTTATGTTTCTTCCATGATTAAAAATGTATACAATGGAAAGGATGCAAGGAACCCACAAAACATCAAGAGATATAAAATAATGAAATAGCCCAATGCCCTTATTATTATTTACCACAAAGGTAAAGATATTTAGTGAGACTATGGAACAGAGATTTCCAATTCAGTTCAGATTAGTGTATATAAAAGCAATTTACAATAATTAGCCTTATCTATTTTTATTAAATTTATCCTTACCTTAAATTATTACTACAAACAACATTTCTGAAGTTATATCAATTATACTTGTGACAATGATTACTTTTGCTTTAATCTTGATTTAATTTGAAAGAATTCTAGCATTTCTTCATTATGGAATATTTTTCATCTTGTTTCTAAATGTAATGGTTACTGTATTTTTCAAAGTCCACTTAATCTGAAATGTAATATTTTAAATCCTCACAGGGATTTTAATGGGAGCTTTTTTCTATGTGTTTATGTAATTATGTGATTTTTATTCTTATTATTGATATGATTGATTATGTTCACAGTTTTCCAAATTCAAGATCCAAAACTTCAATACAATGTTATCATGTCATTCTGACTTTTCTGACACCCTCAGTTAAATAAATTTTGTATTTTAAAATGTAAATTCAAGTTGAAAGAACACTAAATTTGTAGCAGAATCTTGGAAGAGCACTGTATTTCTACCAGCATTTGGACACTACCTCTAATATCTATTACATGTTTCTCATCTTTAATTCCCTTATGTACTATATCTCTTTAAATATGATGCTCTACCATTTATTTGCTCATAATTTATCAATTATTTATGTTTATTCATTGAATAAAGTGATTTATAGTTTCTTTGCTTGATCTCTTCTTGGTTCAGGGTCATATTTGTCTCACAGAAGGCATTTCCTAACTGTATTGAATTGATTTGAATTATTATTGAAGTAAATTGTTCTTTTAATATTTGATATATTCATTGGAAAATCCGTTTTATTTTCATACTCCCTCACCACATATTTTGGAAGATCTTTTACATATTCTTCAATTATGTTTCTAGAATACAATTATTCATATTCTTAATTCCTGTTATTCTCGACATTTTTTCATTATTTTCTGTTTGATTTTTCTTTCTTGACATATAATTGAGCAAAATATTTTCTAATATTTCAGTAATTTAATACAAAGTTTATGATTCCTCATATTTAATTTTGAATTTTTACACATTGGCTTTCTTGTTTCCATAAAAAAGTGAGTCACTTCTTTACTATTTAAAAATATTCAGTATAACTTTCATATAAAATTTCCCCTTGTTATATCATGGTTCACTTACTGTGGCTCACTGGTTGCCTTATTAGTAAGTTTTTTCAAAAACACATTTACTTTAATTTGAACCTTAGACTAAATGAAATAGTTTGTCTTTCCAACTATGAAGTGCATAGCTTACAAGAGATGGAAACATATTCCCTGTGAACAAGATATAATCAGGTTTTAAAAGTACAGAAAGCAGCAAGAAATCGTTTTCTTACCTAGTGAGTTGTCTAGAATATATCTTCCAGTTCTCATTATGATTATTTTTTATTGCAACAGAAGATAGTAAAATATATGGGGTTCTTTTTTACAAAGCATCACCCTAGGGAATTGGAAACATTTTCCTGGATAAAGGGTTTTTTTAAAAAATCTAATTCTTTATCTTAGAGTTTTTGCTATATTGGGGGATTTTCATTGAAGTTGTGGTATAGTACTTTACTGGTGAATACCCATATAGAATTTTATATGTTGTTAAAATTCCATATATTTAAGAATGTAGAAAGTGTTTAAGAGCATATGAAGTGTTCATAATGGTATAGAAAATTTTAATAAGAATGTGGAAAAGTTTTATAGCAGAATGAGAAGGTTTATAAAACCTTAATATATATATATATGTATATATACATAAATAATAAAATAAATATAACACCATTACTTCTCATATTTTAACCTATTGTTGAGGTCTCTGGAACTTAACTCCTGCAATATGAGGGATCACTGTATTCAAATATATTTTCTTTTCAAATTTATATATGATTTTCATAATTTTTGTTTTGTGTTTAGTTAAGAAGGTTTAAGTGGTTGCCTTTTTTTTTCTTTTAGGATTTGTTATTGTTACGGTTGGCTGACCAATTAATTGATCTGGCATTTTTTTCTCTTTTGTGAATGAATGTATTTGAAGATAAATATTTTTCTATCCTTGCTCCAGTACAAATGTTTTGATATAGTATCCTTTGTTGTAATTTTCTTTGATGAAATTTTCTAAATTTCTATGATTTTTTCTCTAAAAATAGTTTTATATAATTTTTAATTTAAATTTTAAATCTTTCTCCAAATGCCTCTTCTTAATTAAAATTTTAGTTGTATGATAATGCCAAGTATACTTAATATTTATCCCTTTCTGCATATGTATGAGATTTTTATGCTCTGACATATAGTCAATATTTTAAAAGTACATTGCTATGAATAAGTACACACATATAATACATACAGGTAGATAGATAAATGGCTAGAGATAGAAATATACAAATGCATATATTTATCTACATCCCAAACAGATATAAGATATGTCATTGGTATTATTGTAAATAAAAATTATTCTGGAGGCTTATTAATAGCTTTTATTAGAGAGAGGAATAGTAGTAGTGGTAGTCTCTCGGTGACCGAGAATGACAATTGTCTTTGTGCATTATCATCTATTGATGTACCCTCATGTGGCTTTGAAGTCCAAAGACTGAGGCACAGTTTGTGGCAGATGGTGCATGGGACACTGGTTGTTACAGGAAGTGATGTTGTGGCCTGGTGTTGGCGTTCACACGCAGCGGCAAGACATCAACGTCGTTCATCTTCAAAGGTGGTGGCGGCCTGGTTAATGTGGGTTCTCCAGCTGCTTCTGTCAGAGGCAGCAAGTTCTAGTTGCTTTGGTGTAATGCTAGCCCACTTCAAGTCTGACTTCAGCTAATCTTTGAATCTTTTTTTTTGGTTGACCTTGTTTCCTGAGTCCAGCTGACAGTTCACCATGGAATACCTGTCTTGGTATTCGCTGTGGGTCCATGTGGATGACGTGTCCAGACCATCGTAGCTGGGTTCTGAGGACCATGACTTCGATGCTGGTGGAGTTGGCTCTGTCGAGGACTTCCTGATTGGTGATTCGGTCCTGCCATCGGATCCTCATGATTGACCGGAGAGAGCGTTGGCGGAATTGCTCCAGCTGTTTCATGTACTTTTGGTATGGTGTCCATGTCTCAC
This sequence comes from Monodelphis domestica, assembly GCF_027887165.1. Lineage (NCBI taxonomy): Eukaryota > Metazoa > Chordata > Mammalia > Didelphimorphia > Didelphidae > Monodelphis > Monodelphis domestica. Next base: position 472,150,505 of record NC_077228.1, read on the forward strand.
AACAGTTCAGGAGCGAGCTGAGCACCACTGCGTTGTACACTTTGAGCTTCGTCGCAGTGTTTACATCGCTATGTTGGAGGACTTTGCAGCGCAGCCGCCCGAGTGCCTGGCTGGCCTTTTGGATCCTGGAATTAATCTCGTGGTCTAGGGACCCGTCGTTGGCGATGGTGCTGCCCAGGTACTTGAAAGTGTTGGCGTTAGAAAGCTGCGTGCCGTTGATTATAATGCACGGCTGGTTCGTTGGCCTTCCTGGTGCAGGTTGGAACAGCACCTCTGTTTTGCTGAGGCTGATAGTCAGGCCAAACAGTTTTGTTGCAGTAGACAACCTGTCCAGAGAGAGGAATAGAAGAGGGTTTTTATTCGTTTACCTTTAGGAAAGATCTATTCCCCCCTCCCTGCCCCCAAAAGTCACTTTCCTTCCCATGTTTGCTTTTTTTTTTTAAATCAAACCTGCTCCAACCTTCATGGCCACATTGCGCTGGCTCTGTCACACTAATGTCAGGAAGCTCACACTGATGCCAGGGCATGCCAGCCTCAGGCTGTCAGATATGACATGTAACTCTATGACTCCTATGTCCTGACACTAGGGTTGTAGGATCAAAGCTGGAAAGGAGATGTCCTAGAAGTTTTACTTCACACATTAGCAAGACTTCTACAGGGCCCTTTGGAATATTTTCCCAGTTTTAGAACTGTCCCTGTCACCTACTTTGGCTCAAAAGATATGTGGAGTAGATCATTTGTCCTAGTCTCCCTTCAAAGTGGCCAAGTAGGGGTTGACTCTCTTCCTTGCTGGTCCTCTCATATGTCAAGTATGAGATCATTTTGGCTTAAAAATCTATTAAAAAGAATAATTTTCAGTCACCAGAAAAATAGTGGCAGCCACAGAAACCACAGTATCAAAAGCAGAATCTGTACATCAGGTCAAGATGGTGGAGTGAAAATCATTGGAAGTGTATCAATCACCCTACAATATACTCCAGAAAAACAAAAATGCATCAAGAGGATACTGAAGTGATAGAATCAAGAGAAGAAGGGGTGAAGTAGTGCTCTGGACCAGAAAAAATCCTGAAGACAGAAAGGAGGTCTTTTTTCACTATAATTAGGAATTGGGAGTCCTGAACAAGACTCAGAAATAGTTTGACACAATATAGCACAAGGAAAAGGAGAAAGAGAACAGTTGGCTAGGCCCAGCCTCTGCAGGGTAAGAGAAGAAATCAATGCAATACAGTGGGAAGAAATCTGCCCTGCATAGTCCAGCCAGAATGGAGACTAGGCGTGACCCAATGCAGTCAGTAATGAAAGAAACCCAGCACAACAAGGTCTAGCCTCTGTGGGTTTGGGAAGAACCCAACTGTAACCATTTGAAGTGGATGAGTTTAACACATAGCAGGCCACATAAGTCACCTCTGCAGAGTACTTAATCTGAGGCCAGGACAGCTGAGTAGACCCCAACCAAAGTACAAGCATGGGACAATGCTCCATCCACACTAGCGATGGAGCTAATATGTAGATGAAATAAAAGGAAAATAATCCTAAAATCAATAATAGACACAGCAAAAGCCTGATTAAAATATGTCAACAATAGAGATGGTTAAACTAAAAGCTCATAAGAGGACAGAAATACAAAAATAGAAACATGTGAAGCCTAAAAGAAAAATATGGAAGGATGTAAAGCTTAAAATTAACTCCTGGAATCATTCCAGAAAAGAAAAAAATAGGAAAGAAAAAGATAGAAAATGTCCATAGCATAGAACAAAAACTTGCTGAAGAAAATAGTTTCCTAGAAAAGGAAATACAATATCTAAAAGAAATATTAATTCACTAAGAAAGGAAATACAAAGCCTCAATGAGGAAAATGGATTCCTAAAAATCAGAATTAGACAAACAGAAACTAAAAACTTCATCAAATAGCAGAAAATGATGAAACAAATTAAAAATAATGAAAAAAATAGAAGAAAATTTGAAATGTTTCATTGAAGAAAACAAATGAAGTGGAAAATAGATCCAGGAGAGATAATCTTAGAATCATTGTATCATCTGAAAGCCATGATCAAATAAAGAACCAGGGCACCATAATGAAATAAATTATCAAGGAAAACTATCCTGATATTCTTGAACAAAAGGAGAAAATAGAAATTGAAAGATTATACCAATCACTTCTTTAAAGAAATCCCAAATGTAAAAATCTCAGTACTATTATAGGCAAATTCCAGAAATCTCAGGTCAAGGAGAAAATACTACAAGTGTCCAGAGAGGGAAAATATTTCAAATGTTGTGGAACCACTATCAGGATTACACAGAATCTACAAACTACTACCTTAAAGGATCAGAAGACATGCAACATGATAGGCTAAAAGGCAAAAGCTTTAGGCCTACAAACAAAAATCACCTATCCAGCAAAACAGAGCATAATACTTCAATGGAAGAAATGAACATTTAATGAACTAAAGGAATTCCAGGTGAAAATGTCAGAGGTAAAAAGAAAATTCAATAATTAAATTTAACACTCAAAAGAATAAAAATGATAAACAGGGGAAAAATCAAGGGAAGCAATAAGGTTAATCATAACCTAGCATAGAAATCTTATAACTAGCATACTTAAGATTTATATAGTATAAGAGATCCCTAAAGTACTTAATATAATTGAGCAATTAAGGGAAACAATAGGGTTAAACTAATTGCTTTACTAGCAAGAAAATGTTAACTAAAATGCTTAAGGTATCTATTCATGATTCTTGAAGTACCTAAGATACATAAAGTAATTAGGATGCTTAAGATACTGAAGATAAAGTTAAGAACTTTTAACATTATTAGGGCAATAAATATGAGCCTATGTAGACAGAGCAGTAAGTTTAATATGATGGGATATATATATATCCCATATATATATATGCATATATATTTTTTAATCTAGGAATAAGAAAGAATCAATATACTAGAAAGGAACATGATTATGTAGCAAGCAATGCTTAAAGCTTACTCTGTTCAGAATTGAAACAAAGGGTGAATAACATCCAAACTCAGGTATAGAAATCTATCTTACTGTACAGTGATGTCAGAAGAAGGGGGGAACAGACAAAAGGAAGGGGAACATGGAGATGTGGGTAATAGAACAAAAACATTTATAAGCAGGGAAAGGCTGAAAAGAGAAAAAGAGAAGGATAAACAGTGGAAAATAATATGGGGGATCAGAAATATGGAGAAAGGATCTGCCTGAACAAAAATATTTTCAGCAGTTCTTTTTGTAATGGCAAAGAATTAGAAACTGAGGGGGATGTCTATCAGTAGGGGACTACGTGATAGAGGTATTGTATATGCTTATAATGAAAACTATTGTACCATAAAAAATGATGAACAGGACGAGTTCAGAAAAATCTAGAAAGGCTTATATGAACTGATGCAAAGTGAAATGGCCCAAACCAGAAGAACAGTGTACATAGTAACAGAAATATTGTACAATGATCAATTGTGAAGGACTAAACTATTATCAGCAAAATAGGGTTCAAGGATAACCTAAAGCAACTTATGATTTAAAAAAAAATGCTATCCACAGTCAAAGAAGAAACTGTTGAAGTCTGATTGCAGCCCAAAGCACATGGTTCTTCGATTTATTTTCTTCATGAATTTGTAATTGCATATGTGATATGTGTCTTTAGTCATGACATGAGGAATATGGAAATATATATTGCACAAAAGCACTGATATGCCAACTTGGGGAGGGTGGAAGAAAGGATGGAGTGAAACTGATTTGCAAAAATATAAAAAAAAAACTATTGTGAAAAACTTTCTACACATAATTGAAAAATTAATAAAATATAGTTTACTTCTCCTTTGTTTTAGTTTTCATTTCCATTAATATTGTTTTTACAGTGGCAGGAATTTATTAGGCAAAATGTTGAGTTCTCTTTAAAATAGAAAACTAAATGAAATTTTTCTGGAACTTGAAGGCAATTGGCTATGGTAGAGTCAAGCATAAAGTAATGTTATTGTGCCCTGCATAGAAAGGGACATGCAGAACATTTTGTCTAGAATACAGCTGAGGTAACTAAAAGGTAAAGTGGGTAGAGCACTAGGCTTATAGTTAAGAATTCCAGAGTTCAAGCGCAAGTTCAAACACTTATTTAGTGGGTAAGCATGGACCAATCACTTGATGTGTATAGCCTAAAATGAAGACAATAAAAGTTTCTGTCTCCCCAGTTTTTTTGGGGGGAATATTAAGTGATGTAATATTTTAAACTACATATCAAAATATTTTGCACATAGTAGGCAATAATCAAATGTTGCTTCTACTCCCCTCTCCCTGATTAATGGCTTCATGCACAGGGGAAATCACAGAAGAGTTTTCATCCTGGATAGTTACTCTTTGTCTGAGATTTATATAGTGATACCTGCTTGACACCAGATCCTAAGATTCTATGGAGAGAGGTTTATATGATCTGGGAAGCTCTTACGTGATTAAATATCCTTCTAAGATAAGAAGTCAATTTTATTTGTCTTTCTTACATTCTCCATTTCTTCTCTAGTTCTTTCTTTCCTTTGTTACTTAATTCCTTCATTTTTTTTCATTTTTCTTCATTCATTTATTTTTGATTAGGGGTTGAAGAAGGCAATTTTTGGAGCATAAATCAATCTTGTGCAAGACTATTAAGGGTTTCTTGTTTGGTGAATATACAAAATTTTGCATTTAATGACGATTGCAAGTTTTGTCTATACAAGTATATATGCCTATGCATAGATGCTTATATATTTTTAAGATTGTAAAAAATTGATTGCTTTCAGATTTTCCTATATGGCAAGGAAAAAAAAAGGAAGGTACAATGATTATACCTCCAAAGTGACCTAAATGGCCCATTCTGGACTGCATGCATATATAATGTATCCAAATGTATCTCTCCCTGTTTTCCAAGGATGGAGAAATCTTTAAATGAAGAAAAAGAATGTCTTAAGGATCTAGAATATGTACACATTCCATCAACTTACTTCAAAAAGTGTACCCACGGGGAGGATATTAATGAGAAATGGACATCTTTCCATTGAGGATGCAAAGGAGCTCCTTCTAGGACGATCTTAATGCTATGTGAGTTAAGTACTTAGGAAATAAAGAATGTAAAACCTATATAACCTTGAGAGTTTAAAAAGTCCAGAAGGTTTCTTGGTAGCTCACCTTGGCAGAGTTTTAGATTTGTGGGCAGTGCACTATTGATGTCCTTGAAGTATGCAGGGAATGGAAGCACTGATGCTGTCTTGACCTCTGGAGCAGCAGCCATCTGGGCCTTTTGAACTAACAAGACAGTAGCTTTCATAATCTCTAACTCCAAGCATTTTCTATATACATCATCATGATTTTCCTGAAAGCATTGTTTTTTTTTTAGTATCCTCCCCATGGAGAGATATCATCTTCTCCCTAGCTTCCTGGGTTCTACACATGGACCAGAATCCTATTATATAAGAAAAATCATCCCAATATCGAATGCTATCTCAAAATGGAATGGGGTGCCTCAAGAAGTAGTGGCGTCCTCACTAAAGACTGTCAAGCAGATTGCATATTGTGAGTGGTGAGGATGGGACTTCTGTGAGACAAGAGAGCCTGTGAGATGCCTCCTAACTATGAAACTATGATTTTATAAAGGTTCTGACCTGTAAGGATGAATGCTGGGAGGCATGAATATGGAAAAGGGAATACAAAATATTTCTGACTCCAGGTACCAATTATTAAAAGTCTGAGTTCTGGCAGCAAGTCAATCACAAAATAGTTGATTTTTTAAATAAGAGTGATATTTTTCCCTGAGGCTCATTTACCAATATCATATTAATATTTTGGTGGGTCAGTAGTGGAATTCTTAAGTGTCATTCATAAGACCTAGGCTTGAAGCCAAATCCATGAAAAGTTCTAATACTGAAAGTTTGAATATTTCTTAAGTTATTTTAGTGTATTTAACTAACTGAACATAAAACTTCTTAATAAAGATGAAAATGAAGTCTGGACTTAGATCATTTTTCTTTATAGGTAACTAGAAATAAAGCTAATACACATGTTAAAAATTTAATTTTAGATGACTAATTTCAGCTAAAGCACATTTATTTATAAGGAGCAGGCTGGTTTCAAGCAAAGACATGTAATCTTTCTTGACCTTGGTTTCTTGATCTATAAAATAGGATAATGTAACTTCTACTACTGTCTCCTACAATTGATCAATACAATTTCTAACTAATATTTTTCCATAAGAAAATTCTATATAAATGTAAACTTTTACCAAGAGTTTGTTTTGATGATTGAACACAATCTTATGACGGAACTTAAGCACATAAAGTTATAAAAATATCATTTCAGAAATATTAAAATTATGTGGTCTTTCTACATGTAATCCACAGTTAAGGAATATACAAAATTAAAGGAAGTAAATGTCACTTTTTAATAAAATAAAACTAAGCCATTTATATTCCCCAAATATGGAAATTCAACTTTTAATAAATGACAAAATTCTACTATGTGGGAGGTCAACAGTTTGTGATGTCAGGAAATATCTTGACTCTTAAAGAGCAGATAATGTAACATTTAAAAAAGGGGAAAATGAGAAATAGATTTTTGAGAAAATGAAAATGAAAGTCATTAAAACAAAGAGAATTGATAGGAAAGAGATTTATCTGGATAAAACTGATTTAATCATAAGGTTGATTGAGATGTCAAAAGTTGATAATGAGTGGCAAAAAGATTTATAAGTAAATTAGGTATAATAAAGAGGTGTTAATTTTTAATAAGATGATCTCTCAGTAGAGAATAAAAAACGGAAGCCAGATTTGGAAACTTTTATATTTATTTTATTTCCCTCTTTCCCTTAATGAAAGAGTGGGAGGAAGCCCTGTATCATGTACCAATTCTGTCAGAGTGCTTCACTTTAGAAATTCAGAGAATTTGAGCATAGAATATAGTACACCAAAACATCACCTATATTTATTTAGTAAGCAATTATGCAAATTAGTTTTATTGTGTGTGTCATTCTTTTCCCTTCAATTAGAGTAGTGTAGCTTAAAAAAGCAAACAGTGTATTGTACTACTGTGTTACTGAATTTTAACTAAGCTAACAAATAACATCAGAGCTCAACTCACCAGGGGTGTACTGGGCCAAGTCGACTTTCTCAAAGATCACAGTTTGAGGCCTGGCACAGCTAATCAGGATGAAAATCAAACTTCAAGGGAGTAGTGATCTCCCAGGGTGTTGCAGGAGCTATTCCAAGAAAACATTGACCCCAGGGAAACACTTAGGAATATTGAAAATGAAGGGTGAAGGGAAAAAGAATGGAAAGAAGGAAGTATAAACAAAGAAAGAGTCAGTAAAGAAAGATCTTTTATAAAACAGGAACAAAGATCTGCTCAAGTAATAGGTCTTGGGCAGAGTAAATTATATGGAGAAGGTGAAAAAATATATTTGAAAGCACACTATTAGAAGCCAATAATTAATCCTTAGTGATTTTTCTACCCAATTTGAGAGTAAAAAGTTGAACATATATAGAATGTTGGGCTTATAAACTTCTAAGCTGAAAATTAATAAGGAAAAATATAAGATCTTGAATTTTGGTTAAAAATGACTATATATAATAGAGAAAATGTAACTAGAAAGGAATATCTATCTACACATGTGTATGCATTTAAATATAAATGTATTATGCAAATATATTGCTAGAAAATCATATCTGCATATATATATATGTCTGCATTCTTCCCTTTCTAGCTACACATTTGCATTTGTATCCATGAATGTTTGTGTGTGTATATATATACAAATATCTCTGTGCATTATAATATATGTATATATTCTATATGTATTAAAACATATGTGTATATATTATGCATATGACTTTTGAATAAATATAAGTAAATATATTAAATATATAACATTATTTTATATCTATGTGTATATATTGAGATAGATATGATAGATCAGTAGATATATAGACAGACAAACAGACAGACAGATAGACAGACAGACAGATAGATAAATAGTTGACAGACAGACAGATAGATAGTTGAAGACATCCATAGACATATGCATATACATATATAAAGGAATTCTTCAATTCAATCAATATACTTTTATTAAATGCTTGGTACAGGAAAGAGTCTATACTATAACTGTGCATATAAAAGCCAAAGATTATTCCAACTCTCAAAGAGCTTATAGTCTGATATCATCTATAAACTTCATATGACAGTAACATGATATCTTGGCTAAAAAACCCAAATGTGATCATGGACAGCATTAGTAGATATTTTATATTCAGGATGCTTCATTCCACCCATAGAATTACAAAACAAATGTAATCAAGCAATTAGTTTGGGGCCTCATATCATAGAAGTTACTTTGGGAAGTAAAAATATTTTAAAATAATGACATATATGATCTACTGAGAGCATGAGAAAATAAACCACGTTTGGATTGGCAAAGAAACTGAAAAAAAAGTATAATAGAGAAATTAAGACTAGAAAGATCCTGCTCATAGCCTCCTAGTATTTTAAGATCTATATTATGGGAAGAAGCATCATAGTTATCCTGCTTAAATTCAGAAAGAAAAAAAAAATCAATGAATGGAAATTACCTTACTATATGCCTCACTATAAGGAAAACCTTCCTAAAGACCAGACCTAACCATGAGTGGAAAATCTCACATCATAGGACATCCAATTATTTCTCCATTTATGGAGTTTTGAATGCAGAAAAGAGATTGGTGGGTTTTTTTGAGGGGAGAGCTATAGATGAGAATAATCCTGTTGTTAAAGCAAGGAAACATTTGAATTGAAATCCTGACTCCTATTAGCTACATATGCTTAGGAAAGTACTTAATCTCTTTGAGTCTCCATGGGTTTGATTATATTTATAATGCCTAAAAAATAAAAAAAATGATAAATACTAAAAAGATATATAAATGTATTTGGCATAATCTATAACCTATTAGATATTTCATCTGATATCTTTTAAATATCTCATTATCTTTCCCCACAAATACCTTTCTTCCATACTTCCCTAGTTCTATCTAGATCGCCATCATTTTTCCACTTCCCAGGTTTAAAATTTAACTTCAGTGTCATTGTTGAGTTCTCACTATCCCTCACCTCACATATTCAAATTCTTTGCCCTGTCTTGTCCTTCTTCACTTTCCTATCTATCTGGTTCTCTCTACTTTCTCAATAACTACTGCTATTCAGGCCCCCAGAATCTCATGCTTGGACTATCACGAAAGAGTTTTATTGAGTCTCTCTGTTTCAAATATCTCCCTTCTCTATTTTATATGTCATATAGTAACCCATTTAATTTTCTTAAATTGAAGTTCTCCCCATATTGCTCCTCTACTTCAAATACACAAATTAAAAAAAAATTCAGTAGTTCCCTATGATCTCTACAATAAAATATAAACTCTTGTTTGGCATTAAAATCCCTTCATATCTGGACGCCTTCCTACAATTTTTGTCTTTAAGCTCCTCTAGTATGTAGCCAAACAGTGCTTCATCTTTATGGATGAAAAAGAAATAATCAAATAATATGGAGATTATGAGTCAAATTCTCCCAAAGTAAGCAGGAACAGAGACATAATGAGATCTAGCTGATTGGGAATTTGCTCAGGGTACAGAATTTAAAGGGTCCTGAACATACTTGTGGGCTATTAAAATCATAGAAAGACTGAGAGCAAGAATAATTAATTAATTAATTAGTTAATAATTAATTAAAATAGGAAATTATGAAATGGCATACAGGCATGGGTAAGAGCAAATAAACTGTTAGACTTGTTATATTAGTTCTTTTCTTGTCTCAGAGATTTATTATGTAAATGAGACAACAACCTAGGTTCAAATTTGGCCTCAGATACTTACTAACTGTGTGATCTTAAGAAACTTATTTAACTTCAGTTTGCCTCAGAGGCAGTTAGGCAGTAAAGTGGATAGAGGACTGGGCCTGGAGTTAGGAAGATCTAAGTTTAAATGTATCCTACCTGTGTAACTCTGGGCAAGTCACTTAAGCTCTGTTTACCTTAATCTACTGGAGAAGGAAATGGCAAATCATTTCAGTATCTTTTCCAAGAAAGTTCTATTAACAGCACAGCCCAAGGAGTCACAAAGAGTCAGACATAATTTGTCTGAATGATTCAGCAACCTCTTAGGTTTGTTTGGTGGGTTTTTTTATTTTTTGATTATGATCTGATATTTATTTAGAATTTTAAACTTTACAGAGTCCTTTGCATTTGTTACATCATTTCCACTTCTTAATTAACCTATGTCATAGGTTGATACTTTAGTGAGAAGATTAATATGCTGAACTTATACTCACCTCAGAAAGATTTTGACTAAGCAATGTAAAGGATACCATAATTGTAAAGAGAGGAATAGGTTCCAGGAATAAGTTGCTGTTTTGGTTTAAGGACTGAAAAGTGTCAATAGGAGAGACATTTGGATGGTCTCCCTCCTTTATTCCCTCCCCACTCCAAAGACTGGCAAGCAATTCAATCTGGGTTATACATGTAATATCATGTGAAACATATTTTGGTATCATTCATTTTTATAAGTGAATAATCATTTTTTTCTCATTTACACCTGGTTTATTCTTTGACTTAATTGATTAACTTAATGCAAAGTCCAGGTAAGCTTCACTCATACATAAATGAGGAAAATGAGTCCAGAAAAAAGATGGCTTTCTTTTTACTCCCAAAGTACATGAAGAGGCACTCAAGCCTAGAGTTTAGGTCTTGGCTCTCATTCAGTACTCTGTATGGTATGCTATTAGGTTATACCATCCAGCAAAAATCTTTCTTGGACCAGAAAAAGATGAATAGTAAGATGTTGATAATGATGTTAATGATGTTGATGCTATTGTTGATGATGATGATATGGTGATGTTGATGTTGTTGATGTCGATGATATTTTTGCTATTGATGATGTTGTTCTTAATGATGATATGCAATGGTTATGCTATTGATGAGGTTTTTGATGGTGTTGTTCTTGATGGTGATGATGTTGATGATGATCATAATGATTGAATTTGGAGTTGGAGATTTTCCTTCCATTTGAACCTTTCTGACACTTCCCACTATAATAATTAAAATTTTCTTGGAGACTCTTTCCAACCTCCCTCACTTTTCCATTGTATTGTTTTTTTTCTTCCCCCTCCCCCATTCACTTCTTTACGAAATATAAAATTATCCCATTTTATTTCTTTTCCCATTTCTCTTATTATTATCCTCGTTTTACCCCTAGTTTATATATATATATATATATATATATATATATTGACATTTCATCCTATACAATTTGCCACTTCCCTCTAAGTATATTTTTTCTAGCTACCCTGATGATAATAAGATTTTTTAAGAGTTAACAATATCACCTTTTCTTATAGGAATACAAATCATTTGAACTTATTGAGGCACTTAAAATGTTTTTGTTTGTTTTTGGTTATTTTTCCCTTTTTTAATTACTTTTTGGTGATTCTCTTGAGTTCTGTGTTAGGGCATCAAATTTCCTGTTTAAGTCAGGTCTTTTCTTTAGGAATACTTGGAAGACTTCTATTTTGTTAAATAACCATACTTTCCCCTATAAGAATATAGTCAATTTTTCTTGATAGTTATTTCTTGGTTGTAGACTCAGTTCCCTTGCTTTCTGGAATATCATATTCCGTGCCTTCCAGTCCTTCAGTGTGGATACAGTCAGGTCCTGTGTTATCCTAACTGTTATTCCATGATATCTGGATGGTTTCTTCTTAGCAGCTTATAGTATCTTTCCCTTAGTCTGGTAGTTCTTGAATATGGCTATAGCATTCCTGGGCTTTTGTCAATGGGGATTAAATGTAGGAGGTGATCTGTGGATTCTTTCAGTCTCCACTTTTCTCTCTAATTCAAGAATGTCAGGGCAGATTTCTTGGAAAATTTTCTGTAGAATGATGTCCAAGCATTTTCTTTTGTCATGATTTTCTGGTAGTCCAATAATTCTTAAATTGTTTCTTCTGGATCTGTTTTCTAGGTCTGTAATTTTATCTATGAGGTGTTTCATATTTTTCTCATTATTTTCATACTTTTGATTTTGTTTTGTAGGCTCTTGCTGCCTTGTGCAGTCATTTTTCTAATTCTTAAAGACTGAATTTCATCCGTGGCTTTTTGGTCATACTTCTCCTTCTGGGGTCTGTTTTTTTTTTTTTTTGAGGTCATCTTTTACTTTCTTTGACTTGTTTTCAAGCTGGTCAATTCTGGATTTCAAGATATTATGCTTCTAGATTATTTATTTTACTTTTTAAGTTCTTTTCCCAATTGTCTTTCACCTCTCTTAATTGTTTCTTGAATTGTGTTTTGAGTTCTTCCAAAACCTGAGTCCAATTTGCTGGAGTTTCTGTGTTTTTGCTTGGTGTACTTTGGTCCTCCTTTGTTCCATCAGTTCTTTGTTCATTACCTGGATAGAATCTGTTGATTGTAATTTCTTTTTACTTTTTCTGTTTTTTACTCATGTTTTTTTTTCCTTCTTTCCCCCATGTCATTGGCTATAATCTTTTTCCTGTAATTATTTGCTGGATCTGTGGGTTTGGGCTATTCTGTCCTGAAGGGGCTTCTTCTCTGCTTTGCTGATTGACTAGATTAGTCTGATGGAGTATTAATGAACCCTGAGGTCAGATCTTCCCCAGCTGGCAGCAGAAGCTGTAGGGTATAGGTGAAGGTGGGGAGGCTGAAGGGAGCTGTGCCTCCTGCACTGTTATTAATGCATTCTGTTCATAGATGCAGCCTTCACTTTGGGATATGAGTCAGCAGGATTCTTAAGGAGGCTCTCTATATAATCAGTGGGGGAAGGGTGTAAGAGATTGAGCTTCCTGGTCTTCTCAAGGCTTCTTATCTGCCCTACTGATAGACTAGATGGGATGGTTGGAGATGATCTGCAGATCTAGATATATCCTGAGGTCAAAACAGTGAGAAGCTGAGGCCCAAGATGAAGAATAGTGGTTGCAACTATGCTGCCCTCACCTCTGTCCTCTCCTCCAGCTACCTCCCTGCCAGCTGTGGTTAGAACCCTGAGTCCGGCAAGGCTGTGGCAGCAAGGCATTTCCTCTGGGCTGGAGCCCTTGCATGAGATTCCAGTGACCACCAGAGTCTCAGCACAGTAGGTATTGGAAGAGTCATGGGACCTTCCTTCTTCTTTTTCCTTAAACCCAAGAATTCAACCTTCTCTAAGTACCTTTTAAGTTGAATCAAGCAGGAGGATCCCTTACTCAGTCCTGTTGTTAGATTTGGTTTTCTTTCTCCTCAAAGCACTTTGTTTTTTTATTGGTGGGGAAGGGTTTTCACAGAGGTCTGAACTTTTGTTCCTTCTAAGCAGCCATCTTGACTCTGCCCTCGCTTACGTTTATTTTGATGAGAAAAATATAATGAAGTGTTTTGCAAACTTTAAAGCACTAAGCACTAGACCTATTTTATTATTGTTATTGTTATCATTATTTCATACATCAAGAATGCATCTAAAGATCTTTGACTCTTCCCTATAAAATGGAGTCATATTTTACCTTACTCAAATGTGTCACTTATTTAAAGTGAAAAAATCCTAAACTATTTGTGTATCTTTATGGTAACATTAAATAAAATAATTTATATTAATTCCTATCACTCATTAACATCTATAAATCCAATAATCTCATATATCATATTAGGGTCTGCTCATTGCTCAAAAAAGCTTATTCAAAATATATAGATAGATGTACAGAAAGAGCTACCCTTAGTGTAGCTAATGCCCCCAGAAAGAACATAATTGTCTAGAGTATTTTTGTACTTATTCAGTTGTAATTGTTATTGTCTTTTAATATATTTTTGGACAGTTTGTAAGTTCTAATGTTTATGAGTCTCAGTTCCAGGGAAATTTCCACAGACCATATTTTCAGTTATTGAGACACAAAGAGAGAAGTCTCATATGTACATGTCTCCTGAGGCACTTCACAAAGGTTACAGCCCAGTTCTGTTATTGAAGTTTTGTAGATATAAATACCTGTACTTCCTTCAAAGTCCTATATAGATAAGTATATCTGTCAAATTCCAATCTGTCTCTGACAGGATATGTGTATTTTTTTCCTATTTATTTTTCTTGAAATATATATATATATATATATATATTTTTCCAACTCCACACCCATTAGAATTCTTCTACTTTTTAAAGTATGTGGGCAATATGAATTTATTTTTTTAAATGACAATCATGTTAGCAAAAAACATTCAAGAGGTTTTGTTTCATTTTTATTAAAGTGTTTTTATTTAGCTAGGTAAGGCAACAATGTTCCCCAAAATTCCTTTCCTTTGCTTCCTCCCATACGTTTTTACATTTGGGTGTTAAAATGTTTCTGTAACCACACCCTGGGGGTCTTTTTTTCCTGCTAATGTAGCTGGAAAAACTCTTGCACTTTACTTCCCTTTACTTTGAATTATTATTATTATTATTAAATCTTACAAAATATAATATTTGGAGTATTTGGATATTAATTTTTAATCTTACATGGCAAAACAGTATTCTAGGCCAGGGATTCTTAACCTGGGCTTCGTGAATATTTTTTTCCAATTTACATGTTGATACAACTTTCAATAATCTTTTGATGACATTTTGTGGTCCATGTTATCTCCTTCCCTTTCAACCCTCCTTCCTTCTGTAATTTTGGGGGGCTCTCACTCCTTAGATTGAGAAATCAGGGTTGAAGGCAGTGAGGAAGGGGTTGATGAAAATGGCATCCCTCAAGGGTGGTGGGGAAGTTTTCTCTACAAGGAGAGGTATGGGGGACCTCAATCCAGATATGTGATGCTTTGGGGTGCTCACTAGCCTCTCCCTCCTGTCTTCTTGAAAACTAGTAACAAGATGGAATCTGCCAATGAACTTATTCTCTAGATGTAAATAAATAAGATTGAATTTGCTATCAGATTGCTGATTTGATTTAATTGTTGATTGGGGTAAAGGGGAAGAGGTTAGAGGGATTTAAGTTCTCCCTAAATCTGGTTCTAAATAATTTAATTACTGAAGTAAAAGGTTTTCTCATAGGCAGGGGAGAGGTAGAAAAGGGGAGAGAGTGATACTCACCGATTTGAGTCCAGTAGCTCAATAGTTTATGGAATGAAAGTCTTTGAAGAAATTAGGTTTCTTGATAGGAACCAGAGATGTTTTGAACAGGAACCCACAATGTTAGGATTTCCGTCAATGACAGAAATCTCCACAGGTGTATTGAAATGGCCCAGAGAAACAGTTCCTCCTTCCACTCCCTTCTGTGTCTCCACCCTCCAGATACTGTCCTCAGGAGAATTTCCCAGAAGTCCTTGTTCAGTTCCACACTGCCTTTTCTGCCTCAATCTCTGTAGAGCTCTCCCAATAGTTCTTTTTTTTTTTTTCCTACTCACCATCATTACACTATGCCGGTTTTGATTTTCATGAGTCTTTTGCTAAAAGCTCACACTGCTTGTACATTGTCTTTTCCTATTCTTATCCTATGTTCTGTCCCACCAAAATAATAAATTTCTATCTTACTATCTTACTATATCTAGGATTCTATCTGTCTATGCTAAGAAAGATATATAGGAAAGTTTTGGGTAGGAAAGGATAATACAAATTGCATTATAATGTTGCAATAGGTGAACAATTTTTGTAACAGTAAACAGGTTTTTCTCAAATCCAGATGAGTAAATTCAATGTAACAATACAACAAATTTTCTTATTAATCATTTGTTACTCTATGCTAAACTACATACTTTTTTATTCTCAATGTTAACCTATTTATGTTTACAAAATAATGTTGTTATGCTATTATTTTATTTGGTTATCTATCTTAATTTTTGTTAATATCACTATCCAAAATATAACAATATACTTTAGTCTTATCCTTATGCTGTCCCTAAGCTGTCTAGCTAAAAAAACAACTTTTTTCATAGTCCCTATATGCTTCTTTCACTATGCTATTATTTTAATATGGTTAGTTGCTACACTATTCTATAGGTTAGAATTTTTGTTAGTAAGTTTTATCTACTTTTATGTACATATTTATATATGATACATTTTTACAAGGTTTTTTCAGTCTTGCATAGATATTTTAACCCTACAAGGAAATGAAACATGTCCTTGTTAGGTTAAAGAACTCTATAGTATTAGAAAAATATATATTTATACAATATATAAATGTATACATTTTGTAAATATGCAATCTTCAGACACTCGTTTATTAACATGTCTAGAAATCAGTTTTTATGTTGTGTAATGTCTAATATATCTTGTTGCATACACATCCTCACCCTTTTTGTTGTGAGGTGTTCTTTGTCTAGTTGCTTGTAGGTTCTCTTCTTTCTTGAAGTTATATAATGTCGTTTGCATTTTTATACTGAGCTATATATTTTATACATTATAATTTGTGTTTGTGTTTACGCCAGATTTGTCTTACACATATAGTTTCCCTTTTGTCTTTCTCCTTGGACTCCCCTTTTTTGCAAGTTTTAAAGTTCTAATTGTTCATTTTTTGGTTGTAAGTTGATTCATTTCTTCTTTGCTTCTATCTTTTGTTCTTTTTCTTCATCTGTTGTAGTCAGATTTTTGTATGTTGTCTACATGTTGACTGATGGGATCTTTCCTCTTGCACTGGAACCTAAGATATGAGTGTGATATGATTTGTGTGTGTGTGTGTGTGTTTTCTTCATTAATTCTCTGAGTTTTGATTTGATTCTAAGTTTTGAGTAGTTTGTGAGTATTCTGATTGTTCTGTGTTTATGTTTGGTTTTTGCAATTTTATGTGGGAACAGTGGAACCATGAATCTTTGTTTGCAACTTTTACAGCTGACAGAGAAATGAACAGAACTTCGTGTGGGCCCAACCATTTTGGATCTGTTACTGATTTTCTATTGCAGTTCTTTATATATATTATTTCTCCAGCTATTGTTTTGTGCAATGAAATAGTCAAGTGGAACTCTCTATTGTAATAATGCCCATTTCATGTAATTCTTTGAGTCTCTGTTGAATAGCCTGACTATATTTATGTAGTTGGCAATCTCCTCCTAACATTGATACATATGCAGGTTTTTGTGTTCCCCATTCCAGATTTCATGACCATATAATATCTCAAATGGATATAGGTGTAAGTCTCCACTTGGCTTTGTCCTGAGATGAAACATTAATACTGGCAGAGTATCCATCTGTCCAGGATAGATGTATTTCTCTATAGACTTTGCCAAAAAGCATTTTTACATCTCTGTTGAATCTCTCAATCTGGCCTAGGATTTTAGGATGCCATACAGTATGATAATTTCCTTTTTATCCCTAGGTTTTTATATACTTCTTGGAGTATATGATGTGTGAAGTACTTTCCCTTGTCCAAATATAGAAGGAATCTATTTTCAGGATTCAGGAATCAAAAGAAAAGTATGATCGATGGTGAGAGGACCAAGTTTTACCATCTTTTATTTTAATTTAGGAACCCTTTGAGTTTCTCCTACGGCAACTTTGACTTGGACAGACCCCACAATGGAATTGTTCTCTGGTGATGTTTTGGGAACTGATCTTGTGGCACTAGTATTGATCAAAGTTCTATATATCTCATTTCCTATTGTGATCATTACTTGTGGTTCCCCATTTTCTGTATATTGATTGACTTGAACCATAGGTGCTTGTAACTCAATGTTTCCTATGTTTGGTTTGTGTTTGTTCTAGCTCTGGACTATCAGTATGTAATATCTTTTGAGTTTGCAATGGATTCATTTCTCTGTGTTGTTTGATATTTCTATGCTATTATTATGACTATTTCCTTCATTGAGTTGCAAAATGTTGTTTGATTCAGATTTCTATGTATATGTATTGTTAGTAATTATGTTAAGATTTTGTATAGGATTTGTACAAAGTTAGATCCAGGGAAAGCTTTCATTTGAGGAATGCATACATCTGAAATGGGAATGCATGATTGATTTAAGCTTCCCTTCCCCTTAGGTGTTGTGTTATAGATGATGTAGTTTGCAGTTTAAAGAGAGTTAGGGATTGGGAAGGTAACATTTTGTCCTGGTTTGAATGTATATGCAACAAAGTCTTGGTATTGTTTGACTTAGTGTCTATTTCCCCTGTTTGTTCTTTGTTTCCCTTCTTTACTTTCTCTTGTTTGTACATGCTTTTGGATTAATTCCTCAGTTGACTGACAGTTAAGCAAGTGTAGTTACTTTCAGTTGGAGACTTTCCTGAAAGATCACAAGCTTGGAGTTGTGGCATTGTTTGAATAAAATTGTTCTCTGGAGATGGCTTGGGGTAACACTATTTAACTTCTGGATTGACGTTTTATTGTATTGATATGTCAAAGGTATTGTCTTCCCCTTTAATGTTCTCATCTACCACTTCTCCAGGAGGTCTGATTGTTTCTCTACTTAACTCTATATGTCTTTCCTTTCCAATGGTCACTTTTAAAGACTATTTTCACTATCAGTTGCTGTTTGCATAAGAAATTGCTCAGAACAGTCATTTAAGTTTGTTTCTTGAACTAATGTAGTTTCTGGTACTCTATATTTTGCAATTTCCCTATCATTGTTAATCAGACCTGTTGCTATATTTGATGTTGTTAGTTGCAAGAACATTACTGTATTTTTCTCATGTTTTTGAATCTTTAGCTTCTATCCCATATACTTTATCTTAGATTTCTGTTATATCCCTTAATATCTGTTGTTCTTCCTCTATTTGATCTTCAGTTTTAGTTTGTGCTTTACTATCCCCATAGTTTATTTCCAAGTCCCCAATTTTTATATGTTGTTTCCCATGTTTAGACTCAGCCTTGCACCCCTTAAATTTTGTTTTATGTGCTAAGGCTGGATCCTGGCTTCATAATTCTGCATTATGCCCTGCAACCAAATTCAAATAACACAGCTTTGCTCCCTGCTATAGTTTTTTTTTTTTAGCTATATTTGCTATAGCTTCTTATATGCTTTTTTAGATCTGGACTTTATATATTTTACAGTTGTGATCACAGTACCTGCTTCACTTGTTTGAATTGCTAATGTTTCTTGAGTTGCAGTTATTATAGTTTCTGTTTCTGTTGTTTGAGTTCAAGTTTAATTGATCATTGTAGTGGCAAAAACTGACAATATGTCCAAATTTTCCACATAAGAAACATCTTTTGTTAGTGTTTTTGTTGCCATATGAGTTTCTTGGTTGCCTAGGCTGTTGATTTTGATATCTAGGTCTAAAGGCTTGGAGAGTAGCTAATGATTTCACTTCCTCAATTTCCCTATTTTTTATGTTTTCCTTTGCATCTTTTAATTGATGCTTTATATCTTTGATGATCTGGTCTTTTTCTTTTGGAGTCTGTTTACAGTCAATGATTTCTTGGGATCCTTCATGAACATAAGATGCAGTTTTGTGAAGGTCCTAATTGTTAAGGTTTTTCGAACCTGGACACTATAATTTGAAATATGTCCTGATAGGTAGGGAACTGCCTTTAATGAATTGCCTCCTGATTTGCTGGAGGTTATTTTCTGACCAGTTCTGAAAGCCCAGTAAAGTTTCTCCAGCTCCTAGTAAGTGATAGAGGAATGTTGAAGGATGCTCTGTTGTTTCTTGCTTTATGTTTTCAAATTTCCCCCATGAGTCAGGATGCTTGGCAAAGATTTTCATTCTATCCACCAAGTCCTCTCTAGCCTTTCTTAAATAAACTAAATTTTAGTGGTGGGAACATTCCAGGTCCTCAAAATGCTCTGGAAATGAGGTTAAATTAGGGTTATTTACAGTCGCCTGAATGAATTTTACTTTTTCTGCCAGAGCAACATCTCAGAAAGAAGAATTTCAACGTCCAAGAATGTTGGATCAAAAAGTCTGATTGTGTTTTTGAATTTTTTTATGGCATGGAAAGAGATCATAAAAAAGCAGGTATCATTTTTTTTTCAGATTTTCTAGGTCTGAAGCAGATAAAGATTTATGGGTCTTCACATGAACGATAGCAAAATCTGGTTGTATCAAGGCCTGATTGTCAATGGGTAGGATAGGATTGTGGATTCTCTACCTTCTCTTTAGCTATTTTCATTTCTGCCTTTATCTCTTCTACAGTTTGTGCCGCCATGTTTAGTGTTTGTTCCCCCTTGAGGTTTTTCATTATTTCTATTTTTTTTCTAATTGGGTTATCTTTTCTTTTAGTGTCAGGATTTGTATTTCATTTTCTTCCTTTTGCCCAAGCATTTTCTTGATTAGATTCTTTAGACAGTAATAGAACTGTAGGAAGGATAATATGATTGCAAAGATTGTAGGCAAGAAAGCAGAGAGTTGTTCCAGCTCTATTTTTAGCCTTTGGTATGAGCCATAAATGGCTATGATTCCTAAGATGTATTGTGGAATCACATCCATCCATATGCCATACAGCATTTATCAGAATTTATATAATAAGAAGATGCTGTTGCATATTGAAAACAGCATTGTGATTATAGACTTTTCAATTCTTTTGTATCTCTCTGTCTGATTTTGTACTAGCTCTGTTGCTGCCCCTTTAAATTTTCTCCTCTAAGATATTTGAACCTCTTAGGCTACCATAGTGAATAGAAAAACAAAATGGCTACCTCCCGGTTCTCCCCTGAGAAATGTTTTGTTTTTTAAAAATACATTTCTATTCTCTCATAGTAAGTTTCACCTTTTAATATCATTTCCTAACGTGGCAGGTATGATATTGATTATACATGGGTTATATAATACAAACGCCCATCTTTATCATCTTGTGAAAATATCACAGATGAAAAATCACTCACACTGGAGAAAAATTCATGGAGGAATTAAGTGAATGGCATTCTTTAATCTGAATTCAAATTCTTATCAGTTTCTTCTATGGTGGTGAATAATTTTCCTTTTTTTTTTGTCATGAATCTCTTAGAGTTGACCTACATCCTTGCATTAGGAAGAATAGTGAAGTCATTCATAGTTAATCATCACATCCTATTGTTGTTTCTGTTCTCTTGGTTCTGCTTACCTCACTTTGTATCAATTCATATGTCTTTCCAGAGTTTTTTATGAGTTTCTTTTAAAATATTTTGATAACTACATTTTAATATAATTCCTTCTTTTTATAATCATATTTTTATGCATTTAATCATTTTTCTGAAAAAGGATCCATAGACTACCACTCTAACACAAAAAGTTAAATAATCATTATTATATTTTATTCACAGAAAATTCTAGCTGAACCTTCCCATAATCCAGTCTTTTTTGACTTGCCATAATAACATACCATATGAACTCATGACATATAATTTCTAAGTGAATGATAGAATTGATCTTATGATTTGTTGGGACTCATTCTATGATACAATCCAATAGTGCTGAGTTTAAAGTCAGAAAGACCTAGATTTCAATCTTACTACCAGTTACACTATGGCATTTATCTTTTTTTTTTTTTGTGAATTGAGCAATTCACTTGAGTTCTTTGATCTTCTGCTTTCTCCTTTGTAAAATGGGATAAATAATAGCATCTAACTTCTATATTACCTTCAGAGGTAGATCATTTAGTTTTGACAACCTCTTAGAATTAGGAGTATTTCCCTGGAAGACTTCTCTTTTCTATTTCTATATGATACTCTTAATTCTGTCCTACAAAGCAAGACAGAACAAATATTCTTGCATTGGATAATCCTTTATATACTTCTAAAGAGCTTTCACATATTACCCTCAATACCCCAAAGTATTCTTCTCCATATCTAGCCCTTTATCACACTTTTCAGCTTTTCAGAATCAAAATTTCATTTCCTAAATTGTGGTATCCAAACTTGTTGATGAAACACTAGAAGTGCTCTGACAACAGAGAAGTTTGAACATAGGGTCAATTTTGGAGGAGAGATGAGCTTTGTTTAGTATATATTGAATTTGTCTTCTGGACATCTAGTTCAAAAAGTCAGGTAGATAATTGTTAATAAGGGCCTTGAAATCAGGAAAGAGACTAGAGTTGAATAAATAGATTTGGAATTATCAATATGAAGTTGATAACAAAAACCGTAAGAATGAATGAGAACATGAAGTGAGATTGTATGGAAAAAATCTAAAGAGAAGAGGGCTGATGATAAATTCTTAGGAGACATTCACAGTTAGTATTGATGATAAAAATGAATGTCCAGCAAAGGAGTCCAAGAAGTGGTCATGCAGGTAAAGCAGAAACTAAAGAGAGAAACATTTTGAAATCATAGAGAGGAGTCTTTCCAGGATGACAAGAAAATCAATAGTGTGAGACTGTAGAATAGTTAGGAATGATGGAGTTTGAGAAGAAGAGATGTGATTTAGCAATTAAGAAATGACATAACTTTAAGTAGTTTGAACTGAATGAAGTGGTCTAAATCAAATACTTAAGAAGAGAATGAGGACATGAAGTGGAAGCATTTATTGCCATTGGATTTTTAAAAAAAAATCAAATAAAAAGGAGAAGAGAGATATGTAGTTATACCTTGAAGGGACAGTAGACTAATAAGGGGTTTTGTTTTGAAGGATAGGAAAAATAATTGAATTTTTGCAGGCAGCAAGGAAAGAACCAGGAGATATGTAGAGGGGACAAAAGATTAAACAGAAATTAGGCATATTAGTAAGGATAATCTACAAGAGGAGATTTCGCTATGGGATTAAGCATATATGCAGGAGGAAGTTTGCTTTTGTAAAGAAAAAGACCACTTTTTCTTTGAGAGCACTATTTAAAACTTCCAGTCTTGTAGAAGACTCATTCTCTATATCTGGCATTTCAATTGCTTCCATTCTTCCCAATCTGGGAAGACATATAATTCCCAGAGTCATTAGTGATTTAGAACCCTCTAAAAGCTTCATCATAAGGGTTATTTCAACTCTGTTACAGATGGGGAACTTGAGGCTCAGAGAGGTTAACCAACTTAACAGTGTTAATGGAGCCAAGTGCTAACTGGAAGTTTAGGTGACTTTTCCCTGGATCAGGTAGCATCTTTTACAACATCATTATTTTGGTCACAATTATTCACAATAACACCACACTCTGAAAAGAAGCAGAAAAGTCATATTCTTCCACATAAAGGCGATCTTTAATCATATATTTTCTTCAAATCAATCACATGTTTTCAGTCAAATCTATTTTTTTCTTCGGTCTAGATTTCTAGGCCAGATATAGCTCCAGATACAGTGGCTATTCTCTTTTCTTTTGCTCTTTCAAGGTAAGTAGTTT
The DNA here is from genome assembly GCF_027887165.1 of Monodelphis domestica. Taxonomy (NCBI): domain Eukaryota; kingdom Metazoa; phylum Chordata; class Mammalia; order Didelphimorphia; family Didelphidae; genus Monodelphis; species Monodelphis domestica. Next base: position 472,173,658 of record NC_077228.1, read on the forward strand.
TGATCTTTTTGTATTCATCTAATTGATTTTTAAAATTATATGCACAGATTAATTCCCAGAAACTCTAGTGTCATGGTGACTAATCATCTTTTCCTTGTTATAGCTTTTACGATGTGAGGTAATAATCTAATCAATGATCCTTTCTATTAAAGCATTTCATACATGGCACATTGTGACAATGATAATTAGATAAACCTTATAAATGGGAAGGATTCTGTCTGGGTGCTAAAGAAAAGAAAAAGGAAAAGGAAAAAGCAATAATTGATAGAAAAGGCAGGTACTAATATAAATTTGTCTTATTTTCAATAACTTCTTGCTCTAATGAAAATTCAAAGTGCTAACTTTTTTTTTTCTTCTGTCAGCTCAACATAACAAGTGAAACCTTGTTTATGGTCTTTTCAATCCATTCTTATCAGTCAATTTAATGGTCTTATAAATGTGACTATAAAGCTCTAGCCTGTGAGGTTTGGTATAAAATTGACACTATATTTGTGGGACTTTAAGAGTGAGCTAGAGGTGGGGGAGGGATCATTGATAGACAGTTGCTTCTCTATAATGGAAATGTTTAAATAAAAGTCACCCAAGAAGCTATTATGAAACTGCAAAGCATGAATTTATTGCTCTAAATCATTCCACATCTTGTCCCATAAATAAGGTGAATCATTACCTACATCACTGCCAATTAACAAAGATTGCTCCCTGTCAATGTGGGTGGCCGGATGAGAATGAGACATAGAAATTCAAAGATGCTCAGTTATATTGGCAGATATTATTTTTAAAAATATTTTATTCATTTAGAAAAAAGAAAGCAGAATTATTTCCTAGCCCACACCATCAAGTCATTTAAAAGAAAAAATCACAGGAAATAAAAAATCTAGAGAAACAGCTAATAGAAGCATTTCACCGACTAAGGGATAGAGACATAGTGACATTGTCAAGGCCTTGACACATGTCTGATATAAAGATCTGCCATCAGCTCACTGATGCTTACTGATAAACAGGAAAACTCACCTAGAGAGAGGAGACAATTACTGACTCCTTTATAACCTAAAAATATGACATCGTTTACATCGTTTGATGGCATTTTGAAAGCAATTGTCTTTAGAACAGTTCTTACTAAAGTTTTTCTTCACAAGGATGTAACATTAAAAGCATGATAAAAGGAAAGAGCTTCTTTTATTCTCTTTTTTCTTTCTTTGCTTTCTTGATGATATTGGTCAGGAATTATAATTTTACTGGTGTGGAGATCTCCCTCCACCAAGACATCAACAATTTATCTGTAGGTAATAGTCTTAACAATTGTCAGAGGACTCTGGAAAGTTCAATGATGGTATATATGAAGATGAGGCTTTAGTACAAGACTCTCTGATTCCAATACCAGCTCTTGAACAACTAAGTCACACTTTCTCAAGGGTTTCATTCATATCTTATGAACATTTAATGAAAACCAAATCTTATAAAAGGAGGTAAGAGACATTTGGGAGAGAAGTGATTGATATTTCTAAAAAGTAAACTTGAGGGGCAGCTGTAGAAAATGTCAATGATGAATCTTTCTCTGCCTGGTTTTTAGAGCTTTTATCTTTCAATGGTCTAACTTTTCTTATAGGTATTCTAAAGCTTAAAATTAATCTCAAAAGGCAATTATTTAAAGGAATTTGGCTTGCAAAGACAATAATTATTAATCTGTGTCTTACTTATACATAAAACAGACCTTCTTTCTATAATTCTGCATGTTGTGTCAAATTCATAAAGTTCCTTATTTTTCTTATGTTTTATATTTGTTTATTTCTTTATCAATACATTTTTGAACTTATTTGTCTATTTATTAGTTTATGTGTTTCCTTGTATGTTCACTAATTTATTCATCTGTATATTTATATATCAATTTACTTATTTATTGATTTACTTGCCTATCTACATTGTTTGTTTCTTTTATGGGACTCATGCTTTCATTAATAGAAGGAGCTACTAGTGAAGAATTTCTCACTGCCATGCAGTTTTCCACAGACTGGTATTTAAAGACTTAGTGGGTGTCTTGTGGTACTGGGAGATTAAGTTACCTGCCAAGGTTTCAGAATGAGTAGTTTTCAAAGGCAGGGCTTGAACCTAATGCTGTATGTTAAATTGCTTTGAAAATACAGGTCCAAAATAAAGAAGCTAAAAATCTAAGTGCCATTCAAAATTTTAATAAAGATATTAAATATCATCAAGTTAGAATGTCATTAATATTTGTGAGACAACCCAGATTAATCTGTTTGATGACTTTCTATGCTTCATAATAGGAGTCATATTGTTAGGGAAGTGATCAAGATCATAGGATAATTGATTTATAGCTGAAAGTGACCTAAAACTTATTACATATTTTGAATTCCCATAGTTTAAGGGCAAAATTGGGGAAGCAAGATTGTGAGTCCAGAAATGACTTTATTTAGGAAAATAGAGGAATAGTCAGGGGGGGCATTGTTGGTAGGCAACAACTAAGAGAATTTTGATTAGATTGACATGGTAGATAGGGGTTCTTGTTGTATTGGCATAATAGGTCAGAAATTACTAGATTCAAAACTAACCTGTTTCTTAGAAAGCAATACTGGGGCATCTGTGTGGCTCAGTGGATTGAGAGCCAGGCCTAGAGATGGGAGGTCCTAGGTTCAAATTTGGCCTCAGACACTTCCCAGCTGTGTGACCCTGGGCAAGTCACTTAACCCCCATTGCCTAGCCATTACCACTCTTCTGTTTTGGAACCAATACACAGTATTAATTCCAAGACAGAAGGTAAGGGATTAAAAACAAAGCAATACTCTATTCTGAGCTTAGAATATAGAAGGTATGTTACTGCTAGTCCTCAAAACGGAAGAGCTGAGTAGAAGTAATGATTTTTGGGGGTATGGAGCTTGACTGAAAGGTAAAGTAGTAAACTTAAAAGATTTAATAATTTAAATCTTCTGTGGTTAATTCCTTCTGACCTCTTTCTGATTTCTCCCTTCTATTGGAATTACTTGACCCAGAATATTCTACCATTTCCATAGCTCTTCCCCAGAGGCCTTCTCCTGCCCACACCAAAGGCAGATTAAGAGATGTGGTTACTTCTTCCAATTTTCTCTGGTATTAGAGATGGGAAGTTTTTCTTATACTGGAATAAATATTAGTCCATTGCTACCTTCCTTTCACTAAGTATGATAAAGCATGTACCTTGGAGATTACAGCTAAGGATAAAAATATACTCACTCTTTTGGTATTTGTATGATACTATCTAATTAGGAATTTGATATTTGTGTGATTTTATCTAAATAGGAATTTCTCTCTCTCTTTGTCTGTCTGTCTGTCTCTCTCTTTCTCTTCCTCCCCTCCCCTCTCTCTCCCTCTCTCCCTATTTCTTTCCCCAAACCCCTCATCTTTCTCCCTTCTTTCTATTCCATTCTCAACATTTTGCATACATATGTTTATGCTTCAGCCTGCCAGCAATTCCATTAAAAGAAATTTTATGTGCATTGGCTACTGAAAATTTTGAGTTGTTTTGTTGTTAATCTTTGTGAATTTTCTGGTGGAAAGATTGTGGCATGGAATTTCTTACCTAGTTTCCAATCAACAACATAATCTTGGAGAAAGACTATTTGATTATATATCTAAAAGTCCATGTACCTTAATACTTCAAAGCAAAATAGTCCATTTTCTGTGCTACATACCTAACTTGTTCTTATACTCATGAATAGTAAATATGGAATGTTGTCTACTTCATTCATCCCACACAATTAACCTGTGGCATACCCTTCTTCTAATATACCCAAAACCCGTGGGACAAGCTTAAACTTAAGCACAAACTTAAAAGTAAAATGACGAGCCACACAGGTAGAGATCATATGTGATCAAAGAAATTCACAATTTGTGAGCTGTAGAACCAAGATGTTCTATCTTTTTTGTAGGGTTTTTGTTGAAAATTCTTAGTTGGCAGACACCCTAGATCTTTCTCTAATCTTTATGTGACTCTCTTCTCTGCTGCCTGGGATCACATAGGCTCAATATATGCCCCTATTTAACAGTGGAGACATTTTTTTAATTGAGTAGATTCCCTTCAAAGCTAAGACAGAAGGGAGTATCAGTGGAATAGACATGGGGTAAATGACCTCAGCAAGGCAGTTTATGATAAAATGGAAGATGAGGGTTTTAAAAATAAGTTAAATGGTTCATGGGGAGGTATTTTGGAAAAAAGAAAGTGATTTCCCTTAGCTATTTCTTGTTCTATTCTATATCTTCCTCTCAAGAAATCTGATTAAATGTCCTGATTCCTCTTTTACTTTTAATACTTGGCTTGCCCTGCAAAACTTTCTAGCATTTGGTTAAGTTATGCCTGAAAAGACATACCTTTTTTTTTTATCATCTAATGCATTTGCTTCCTTTAATTGTGATAAATTCTGAAATCTGATAAATCTGATAAAATTCTGAAAAATTCTTTAGGGTCAAAGTCTATATCATCTGTTTTTTTTTTTTCATTCCTTACATTGTTTTGCCAAATGTGGTGAAAAAATAAATAAATCTATTTTTCAACTGATAAAGAAATGTATTTCCATTTCATAAAGTGATCATGGAAATTAATATTTTGTTGCCATATTGATACCTCATTACTTGTGTTATACAATCTTTACTTTTTATAACTATAACAGCTATGAGGGGAAGGGTCAGAGAGGACAACTTCCTTTTCCTTTCCCAAGATAATTGGTAAGTGGTGTTTTTTTTATTTTTTTATGAATATCCCCATGCTACTCTATCCATCAAATATTTTGGGCAACTGTTTTCCCTAAGCAGTATACTTAAGATGCTACAGAAGTCTTATTAATTCATTTTTGCCAAAGAATTTTAAATTGTTTACATGAAGCACATTTACTGTCATCCAACCCTTATGCAAATAAATAAAATTATTCTATAATTTAAGGATTATTGCCATCCATGGTACTCACATATGAGGTGACTTGGTAAAAGTAACTTGATCTTCCATAAGAAACAGGGAAAAGAGACATGTAGAAGTAGTTTGTTAAGCTACTTTACAGGTTAAAAGGTTCATATTTGAATTAAGGTATTGTCAATTTTGCTTAAAAATGAAATTTCAATCTTAATAATTATCTCCAAAAATTGTAAGTCAGTGTGTATGAAAGCTTGCTGTTGCAAGTCTAAATTTATTGTTCTTCAAACTATTTGATCTTCAAAGAAGTCCAAAATGAAATAGAGATAGTGACCAATTGCAGAGATGAAAGTACTTAAATAGGTGTGAAATGGAGAAATAGATTATTTCAACTCAGGAGGTTCACTTATAAAGTGTCACGTATTAAAGTACTATAAGAATGTTTTAGAATAGTTATATATAACGAGAGCACTTCTACAGAAGAATGTGTAAGACATATAGAAATGAATTATGTACTATTCTCTGATATTTTTGGTGAAAGTACTATTAAAATTGTTTTAGTTCTGTGAGTTTTATATCTTTATGCTCTAATTATATTATTTCTTTGAGTCAAAGTCTATATCATCTTTTTTTCATTCCTTATATTGTTTTGCCAAATGTGGTGAAAAAAATAAATAAATCTATTTTTCAACTGGCTTCTGGGCATGTGCTACTTTATACAGAGTAATTGATTCAGCTCAATTGAGTAAATTCAATATTTCATTAATGGTTTCTGGCATAACAGAAAGAACTAAAGATTTTACTCTTGAACAAGAGGACTTGGGTTTATATCTTGTGTCATGTCCATATATCATTGTCTATCCATATATCACCTTGGAAAAGTCACTTAACTTCATTGTCCCTTTGTTTTTAAAATGAAGGAGTTGAACTATATGACCTTAGAGTTCCTTCTAGGTCAGGATCTATGATCTTATTATAATAGTAAGTGTTCATCTCAATCTAATTGATTAAAGGCTAATCTTCTCCATTTAACTGTTTAATTAATTAATCAAATGTATAGTGTAAACAAGCCAATTAATCAAGCTGGGAAAGAATCAAATTTGATCTATACCTAGATTAAATTAATTGAGGATGCACAGAGGCAACATCTAAATAAAGTAAAAGAAAATTTGTTTACTATTTCAATTCAGAGATATTTTAATTTCCAAATTAGATGTAATAATAATTTTCAACATGCTTCCCAAAATTATGATAACTAACCCATATCCCTCCATACCATCTTTCTCCCTCCTCAGAGATGGTAAGCAACTTGGTCTGTAACATGAATGTATCATCAATCAAAACCCACTTCTATATCCATCATTGCTGTAAGAGTACACTCATAAAAAATCCAACCCCCCAAATAAAAATGTAAATATACTGATGTGAAAGATAGTATGCTTTGATTTTCATACATCCAAATACATTTTCATACATCCAAAGTATTCCCCACTATAAATCCTTCAGAATTATCCTAGATCAATTATTCGCTAAGAGTAGCTAAGTTTTCACAGTTGATCATTGTACAACATTGCTGCTACCATTTACAATATTTTCCCAGTTCAGCTTATTTCACTCTGCATCAGTTCTTGTAGATCTTTACAGGCTTTTCTGAAAACATCCAGCTCATCATTTCTTATAACACTATAATATTCCATCATGAATATATATCACAATTTTTTCAGCCATTCTTCAATTGATGGACATACACTCAATTTCCAATTCTTTGCCACTAGAAAAAGCTGCTATAAATACTTTGTACAAGTAGGGTCTTCCAAATTGCTCTCCAGAATGGTCCAGAATGCACCAAAACTACTTCAGTCCCAAATTTGCCATATCCCATCCAACATTTATCACTTTCCTTTACTCTTCTTTTGGTCAATATAATAGGTGTCAGATGGTACCTTAGTATTGTTTTAATTTACATTTCTCTAATTGAGAATGACTTACAACATTTTTTCATATGATTATTCAATGAATTATTCATTCTTCATCTGAAAATTGTTTGTTCATATCCTTTAACCATTTTTCAATTGGAGAAAGGCTTCTATTCTTATAAAGTTGACTCATTTCTCTATAGTTTTGAGAAATTACACCTCTATCAGTGTAATTTGTTTAAAATTTCCTCATTTTGTGTTTCCGTTATAAACTTGATCACAATGGTCTTGTTTGTGTTATTTTTTTTAATTTAATATAATCAAAATGATTCATTTTACATCTTATATTACTCTTCATCTCTATTTTGTCATAAATTCTTCCCTTCTTCATAGATCTTCCAAGTAAACTACTCTATGTTCCCCTAATTTACTCATGGTATCACTCTATATATCCAACTAATATACCCATATTTATCTTATCTTGGTATAGTGTATGAGATATTGGTCTACACCTAATTTCTGCCATAGTTTTCCAATTTTCCCAGCAGCTGCAGTATTTATTAAGTAATTGATTTCTTATCCTAAAAATGTTGGGTTTATTAAACACTAAGTTCCTAAGGTCCTTTGCCTTTGTAGATTATGTTTCTAATCTATTTCATTGATCTATGATTCTGTTTCTTAGTCTGTTTTAGATGTGGTACTGATAGGACACTTTGCTTCACATTTTTTTTTTTATCAATTCCCTTGATAACCTTCACTTTTTATTCTTTCAGATGAATTTTGTTGTTAATTTTTCTACTTCTTTAAGATAATTATTCAGTAATTTGGTATGGCACTGAATAAGTAAATTAATTTAGATAGAATTATCATTTTTATTATATTAGCTCAGCCTACCCATGAACAATTAATATTTTTCTAATTGCTTACACCTGATTTTATTTGTATAAAAAGTGTTTTGTAGTTGTGTTCATGTAATTCCTGTGTTTGCTTAGCAAGTAGATCCCCAGGTATTTTATATTGTTTAGAGTTATTTTAAATGGAATTTTTCTTTTTATCTTTTGCTGCTGAACTTTGATGGTAATGCATAAAAATGCTGATGATTTATGTGGATTTATGTTGTAACCTGCAGCTTTACTGAAGTTTTTAATTATTTCAAGTAGGTTTTAGTTGATTATCTGAGATTCTATAAGTATAGCATCATATTGTCTGCAAAGAGTTATACTTTAGTTTCCTCATTGCTTAGGTTAATTCCTTCAGTTTCTTTTTATTTTCTTATGAATAAAGCTGGTGTTTCTTATTGACAAAGCTAGGGGAACAATATTAAATAATAGTGGTGACTTGATCTTATTGGGAAGGCTTTGAACTCATAACCATTACACATGATATTTGCTGATGGCATTAGGTAGATATCACTTATTTTAAGTAATTGCACATTTATTACTATGTTTCTAACATTTTTATTGGGAAAGTGTATTGTATTTTATCAAAGGCTTTTTCTGCATCAATTGAGATAATCATGTGATTTATATTAGTTTGGTTATTGATGTGGTCACTTATACTGATAGTTTTCATAATGTAAGTCAACCCTGTATTCCTGGCAGAAATCCTATCTGATGACAGTGAATGATGTTTGTGATAAATTGCTGTGGTTTTCTTGTTAGTATTGTACTTAAATTTTTCCATCAATATTCATTAATGAAATAGTTGTATAAATTCTTTTTTATGGTTTTGCTCTCTATAACTCAGGTAACAGTACTATATTTGTGCCATAAAATAATTTGGTAGGATTCCTTCTTTGCCTGTTTTACTTAATAAATTAAATTGTGTTGGGAATAATTGTTCTTTAAATGTTTGTTAGAGCTCACTAGTGAGTCCATCTGGCTCTGGGGATTGTTTATTAGGGAGTTTGCTAATGGATTGTCCAAATCTTTTTTTCTGAGATGGGATTAATTAAATATGCTATTTCATCTTTTGTTAACCAGGGTAATTTCTATTTTTGTAAAGATTCATCTATTTCACTTAGATTGTCATACTTATTGGCATATGTATGGGCAAAATAGCTCTAATGATTGCTTTAATTTCCTCTTTATTTGTGCTGAGTTTATCCTTTAATTTTTGATAGATTATTTTATTTTCTTCTTTATTTTTTAAAATCAAATTAACCATTGACCTATCTATTTTATTTATTTTCTCATAAAACCTACTTTTAATCTCATCTATTAGTTCAATGATTCTCTTACTTTCAATTTTATTAATTTTCTCTTTTAATTTTTAGATTTTCCTTTTTTCAGTCTTCAATTGGGGATTTTTAATTTGTTCATTTTCTATTTTTTTAGTTCCATGCCCAATTAGTTAATATGTTTTTTTTTTCTATTTTATTGATAAAAGCATTTAGATATTGAAAATTTCCTCTAAGTACTGCATTAGTTGTATCCCAGAAGTTCGTATATGTTGTCTCATTGTCATTACTCTTAATGGAATTAAGTCTCCCAAGGACCCTTAAGGATTATAATGTTTATTGCTTTGTATCTGAAAAGGAGGCATTTATTATTTCTGCTTTTCTGCATTTAGTTTTGATGTTTTTATGCCTTGGTACACAGTCAGGTTTTGTGTAGGTGTCTTGTATTAATAAAAAAAAAAAAGAAAGTATATTCCTTCCTATTCCCATTCAATTTTCTCCAAAGATCTATTAGTTCCATTTTTTTCCCAAAATTTCATGAATTTCCTTTACTTTATTCTTATTTCTAGATCTTAAAGGGTGAAGTAGTTACCCTATATTGGTATAGTTTTATTGTTCATTTCCTCATAAAACTCATTTAATTTCCCCTTTAAAAATTCTGAGGCAATACCATTTGACATATATAAGTTTAGTGTTGATATTACTTTATTGTCTGTAGCATCTTTTAGCAAGATATAATATCCTTCCTTAACTCTTTTTTAAATCTATTCTTGCTTTAGTTTTCTCTGAGATCATGATTGCTACCCTTGTTTTTTTTTTAACTTCTGATCCTTCATAATAAATTCTGTGCCAGCCCCTTACCTTTACTCTGTTTGTGTCTCCCTGCCTCAAATGAGTTTCTTGTAAACAACACATCTTAGAATTCTCTTTTTTAATACACTCTTTTATCTGCGTGTTTTATGTGTAAGTTCATATAATTCCCATTCACAGTTATGATTATCATGGTGTTGTCCTCTCCATCTTACTTCCCCCTGCTTTCTCCTTTCCATCTGTCTCTCCTCACAAGTGTTTTACTTTTAATCACAATCCCCGCCCTTGAGTTACTCCCCCTTTGTTTTCCCTCCTACTTCTCTAAAAAGTAAAGTAATTTTTAAATTCTATATTCAGATGAGTATGATTGTTATTTCCTCTCTGTGTCAATTACAATGAGAGTAAAGTTTAAGAATTGCCAATCACTACCCTCAAACTCTCCTCCACTATTATAGTTTTTGATGACTCTTTAGATGAGATGATTTACTCCATTCCATTTCATTTCTCCTTTCTATTTTCTTGCAATATAATCCTCTTTTTCATGACTAGATATTTTTGCATCTATCATCCTAATTAATTCACTACCACAACCTTTGTCTAGGTATACTCCTTCTAACTCCTCTAATGCTAATGAAAAATTTTTAAGAATTACAAATATCACCTTTTCACATAGGAATACACACAGTTTGACCTTTTGGAATCCATTAAATTTTCTCCTTTTTATTTACCTTTTTAGGCTTCTCCTGGGTTTTGTGTTTGGACATCAAATTTTGTGTTGAGGTTTGTTTTGTTTTATTTTTTTTTAAATCAGGAATGCAAATAAATCTTATATTTTATTAAATAACCATTTACTTCCCAATATATTCAGTTTTAAATATACTCAGTTTTGTTTGGTAAGTGATTCTGGTTTATAAACCTAAATATTTTTCCTCCTGGAATATATTTCAAACCTTCCAATAATTTAATGTGAAGGGTTTTAAGACCTGTATATTCCTTTCTATAGCTCCAAGTTATTTCAATTATTACTTTCTTGCTGTTTGAAGTATTTCCCCTTGGCTTGGGAACTCCCAAATTTAGTTATAATATTTCTGGGAGTTTTTATTTGGAGATTTATTTCTGGAGGTGATCTGAGGATTCCTTCAATTTCTATTTTAGCTTCTTGTTCAAGAATATAAGGGCAGTTTTATTTCATAATTTCTTATATTATGATGTCTAGCCTTTTTATCATAGTTCTCAGGTAGTCAAATAATTGTTAAATTATCTCTTCTGCATCTATTTTCTTGGTCAGTTGTTATTTCAATAAGATATTTCAAATTTTCTTAGGTTTTTCATTCTTTTGATTTTGTTATATTGTTTCTTGATGTCTGATGAAATTGTTAGCTTCTAGTTGCCTAATTCTAATTTTTTTTAAAAATGATTTTCTTCTGTGAGCTTTTGAACTTTTTTTGTCCAATTCTGCTGTTATTTTTTCTCAATACTGCTTTCACATCTCTTCCCTATTTTTCCTCTGCCTCTCTTACTTGGTTTTTGAAATCTTTATGGAGTTCTCACAGAGCCTGATACCAATTCATATTTGTCTTTGTACTTTTGCATGTATTTATTTTGCTTTCATTGTCCCCTTTTGTGTCTGTGCCTTACTCTTCTTTGTCTCCATAAAAACTTTCTATGGTTAGATTTTTTTGATATTTGTTAATTTTCCCAATTTTTTTCTTGACTTTCACTTTTATCTTAAGGGTGGATTGTGTTCTCAGGATAGAAAGAACATTATCTTAAATTTCATTTTTTTTTTCTGCTTCTCTTAGCCATTTTTGGGTTTCTTCAAATTTCACTTCTTCCAATGTGACATGATTGCCTATGTCCTGGGATCTCTGAAAGTCACCTCCCACAGTTGATTTAATCATTCTCCTGTAACTATTGAAGCCTTGCAGAGCTCAGAGTTACCATGTGCTGGGGCTCAGTGTCAAGCCTCAGGCTTTTGCAGGGGCTTTTGGCCTTACTCTGGGCTTGATCAGATCAGGCACACTGCCATACCCTGGACTTATAACTTTGCTTTGAGCTTGACTAGGGGCTCTGGGCCTTGCTCTGGGAGTCCAGGTGTACTGTGGGCAGCCTTGTGCTGGGTTTTCATTTATCATTGCAGACTTTGGCTGGGGCTTTTGCCCTTGCTCTGGGATTACACAGACCAAATATATTAAGTATTGTCATGTGCCTGGGCTTGGACCTTTACTCTAGGCTTACATGGACCAGGCTTTCCATGCATACTGCCTTAAGCTGTGATCTAGAATCTCACTGTGGGCTTGGACAAGGGCTCTGAGTCTCCAACTAGGCACCCTGCATACTGCTTTGTGCTGGAGCCTGGGGCCTCAGTTTGGGCTATGGCAGGAGTTAGATCCTTCCTCTGAGCCTGCACCAGTCAGCCACACTGTGAACTGCTCTGGGCTAGGATTTGGGGCTTCAATGCAGGCTTGGTCTGTGTTTTAGAATTTAAGGGGTGAGTGAGGGATTGCACTCCTGTTGTTTTAGGCAGGGTCTCAGGGTCTCTATGTTGTCTTAGATTCAGCTTCAGAACCTGGAATATTAGATGTGGGGTGTGGGACAGGACTTGGGATTGGCTTGCCTCAGTACACCTTGGTGTGGCCTCTTGCTGGTTGTGTTCCCCTTTCACCCTAATGAATCAGACCCTCTCTGACTTACTTTTAAGTTGTTCTTTGCATGAAAATTGGTTCACTCCATCTCCTTGTTAGTTCTTTCACTCCAGTGTTAATTTTGAAGCATCATTTTTAAGTTTAGTTGGAAAGGATTCTCGTAGTGGTTAGAGATTTCCTGAATTCTACTCTGTCATATTGGCTCTGTCCCCAAAAGCCTTTACTTTTTTATGTATTAAGATGGATAGAAGAATTGGTCATCCACATTGGGGCTTAAATAAAAATAGTAATTTTTTTCTCAGAATCCTGTATTTCAGTGAGAAACCAGCCATATCCAACTAGGGCAGCAAGGTGACTCAGTGGTTATTGTGATAGTTCTGTAGTATAGAATTTCCTTCCCTCAATTTTGACATCAGACATACTGACTATGTGACTCTGGGCATGTCATAATCTCTGCCTGTCTTAGTTTCTTCATATGCAAAATGGATAATAATGGCACCTAACTTTCAGGGATTTGGATTGTGAAAATCAATGAAATAATATTGAAAGAAAAAAAAACACAATGCAGAGCTTGTCAAACAGTAAGATCAACAAAGAAGTTAAATTATTATTATTATAATTAACCAAGTTCCTTAAAGGAAATTATTTGAAGAAGTTTGAGAAGAGAATTTGTGTCTCTTCTTTCTCTTGCCCAAAGAATGAACCGATAAACTTATATGGTTTAGAAAAAATTGACACATCAGCTTTAGAAGCTCTATCCCCTAAACACAGATATCTGAATTGACAACTAACAAACACATTAAAAACAAAATAGATGATTTAAAAAAAAATTAAATTCAGAATGCTAAAAACATAAAGTAGAGAAAGCTCTACCCATGCTCTAAGGGGAATCTAAGGACTGTACAACATGAAAAAATGAGTATAAAGAACTAGTATTACACCCTTTGCACATTATGCTTTATTCTCTTCTTTTATTTTGATTTTAATTCAAAATACTCTCCTGCCTTCTACTCCCTCCCCCACGCATTGAGATACTCATTACACATATGCAGTCACTGAAATCATATTTCTTCATTGTAGGAAAAAAATCAAGAAAAATAAATGAAAATACATGTATAAGTAATATATATTTATATACATAAGTGTATGTGTGTGTGTGTGTGTGTGTGTGTGTGTGTGTGTGTACTTTAACATTAACTCTGAGTCCATCATTTACCTATATGGAGGTGGTTAGCATTTTGTACCATGACTTCTTTGGAGTTGTGGTGGATCATTGTATTAATCACAGTATTTTCTTTCACAGTTGATCAAAATACTGCTATTACCATATAAATTGATCTCCTTGTTCTGCTCACTTCATTTTGCATCAGTTCATTTATGTCTTCTCAGATTTTTCTGAAATCATATTCTTCATAATTTTTTACATTTTAATAGTATTCCATCATATTCATATGTAACTTTTTTTCTGTCATTCCCCAATTGTTGGGCATAGCCATAGTTTTCAATTATTTGCTGCTAAAAAGAGCAGCTACAAATATTTTTGGATGTATACACCATACATTTTAAATTGGATTTCAATTTCCCATGAACTCATTATGTGTCTGTGAAATGTCATGCCTCTAGTCTATGGAAATGTTCTTTTATATTAAATGCTATTACTCCATCATCTTAGTAAATACTTTTCTAATGCTAATTAAATCTAGTTTCTAATTAATCAACTAATAATCATAGGTACAAGTCAGTAGAGTTTTGTATGGGATTGTACCTAAAAAACCTGCTAGCCCCTCTGATTTCTCCTGGAACCTTAATGGGACAAAGTAGCCACCCATCTTTGGGGAAAACAATACACTACAAATTAGGAGAGAAAGCTCAGAGCCTGAGCTACATTATCAATTAGAGGAAGGAATTTAAGTTACATAGAGGTAAATTTAGGCTTTAAGGTAAGTAACAGTCTTAGAAACACTGTATTCCAAAAGCATTTCGATCCTGTCTCCTTTATTTACTACCTAAATTACAGTGGGCAAATCACTCCCCACACTCAGGATACAATGTTCCATAAGTGCATGCAGAATTCAGGGAAAAGTGAGCACCAGTTTAGAGCACATGTGGCAGAGGGTGTAACAAATAGTTTCTCATAACTACTAGTAATTTTTTCATGTTGTTCAACCTAGCTGAAGCAATAAGGAACGTGGAGGGAGACTTAGAAGGAAGCATGTATCAAGAAGGTTAAACAACTACTAATATCTTGACTACCATCTTCTTTCAGATCCTGATGGCGATAGTATGACTTTGAGTCCCAAAGCCTCAAGTATAGCAATGTTCCCCCTATTTTGCACAAAACTCAGTTCCAGCCTTGTCTCTGCAACCATCAGTGATGAGAGAAATTGTACAGAGGGGGTTAATTTTTTCATTGTTGCCAACAATATCTTCTGACCAACTTACACCAATAAATAGATGACTAGGAGAGAACAATGATCCCATGTACCCTGCCTATCCCCAGTACCTACATTCAGCCACTCATCTTGCTTCTAGCCCTTATACCCATCAATCTGGGAAGCAACTATGTTGAAGAAGGAGCGAGGTAACCCCTCTCTACAAACTACAACTAAGAGGCCAAGTAGATTAGCCTAGTTGAGGTAGTAGGACACTGTAAGGAGAAGATGGGTGGGATTATATACTAGGCTAGTCAAATCAACATCATCATCCTTTTGATTATCACCTCCTCTTGGCTCTCAAAGGAGACAGTTTAGGATTCTGCTTCCACCACATTGTTAGCAGACATCATTCTGGGAATGAACAGATATGGGACATGCAGCCTGATAATGATTCATGCACATGCTAGCCTCATTTTTTTTAAGCCTCAGAAAAGAAACTTTTGTTACCAGAATGTTTGGCATGGATGCAAAGTTCAAGATAAGCAATTGATATGATTTTTCGAGAGGAAATGACGTAAAAGAAGAAACACCACCATCTTCTGCTTTGCTGCTTTACTATAAGGATCATGAAAGCATTCCATCTGACTTACAATTAAATCCCTTCATATGTGTTATTTCCCTCTTATTAAAACATGAGCTCCTTGAAAGCCAGTGCCTGTCATACTTTTCTATTTGAATCTTTAGTGCTTTTTTTCACATAGTAAGTAATAAATACTTCATTCATTAATTCATTCTGTTATTCATTCATTCATTCAAGGTATTTTTTATAACCCAGGTAACTATAAGCATAAATTTAACTGTTGACTTTTATCACAAATAGAAGGAATTTGGTTCTTTCCTTGATGAAATTACAGGCTGAGATGAAAAAGGGGCAGGTTCAGATGAAAGGAAGTAAAAATCACTTTGATCTAACCTTCAATATGGAAATTTATCATGTTGATCTTGCTAATGTTATTGAGGAATTTCTACTTTCTCCAGATGCATCTGACTTTGTGTTTACAAACTAATGAGAAGTTTATATTCTTACTAGTATGAAATAGTGAAATTAAAAAAGAAATTTAATAACTGATGTTATATGTTTGACTTCAGAGATTCTTTTTTCTTAAACCCTTACCTTCCATCTTGGAGTCAACACTGTGTATTGGCTCTAAGGCAGAGGAGTGGTAAGGGCTAGGCAATGGGGGTCAAGTGACTTGCCCAGGGTTACACAGCTAGGAAGTGGCTGAGGTCAGATTTGAACCTAGGACCTCCCATCTCTAGGCCTGGCTCTCAATCCACTGAGCTACCCAGCTGCCCCCATTCAGAGATTCTTCTATCTAGACCCAGGTAATGGCTTTTCTTTGCTAGATCATTTGAAAGTGCAACAGTGGTGGTGTTGAGGATACTGCTTATAACATGGATGTGGATTAGCTTTGCTCTGTGAAGCCTCACCTGAAAGCTTTGTGTCAGAAAGCATTTTTGAACCCCATAAGGACATCCATACCCTTTTCTGGCCAGAAACTCACAATTTCCTCTGGCTCTCTAAAAGGAAAATATCTTCCAGTTATGGTGTTGTTTAATAAACAGCTAGCCTTTTAAATACCCAATTTAATTTTATTCCATGAGCCATTCTCCTTATCCAGTCCTTTTTATTTGGGAAAATGCTTTATTTGTGCACATTAATGCTCATGATTGGACTTAACATAGAGGAACTATTCCATTAAATTTAAATTAGATGCTTAGTTATGTGGATTTAGCACAGCATTATGGTTAATTGTTGATGCTGACTCGGCAGCTCTAGGTCTAGCCTCAGCCAGTGTAGGATTGAGTACTCTGATGAAATATGCAGCTTCTCTGAATGTTTTCTTTTGGAAGATAGATAGGAATGGTGATTGAAATTGCTAATGACATGGGCATCAGTTCTGGTTCAGAAGAAGCAGTCTTAGGCAGACTGGGCAGAACTGAAGGAGAAAAATTCTGTAGAATTCACTACTGTCAGCATCTCAAATTATTGGAATTCCATCATCAGGAACTCAGTTCCCCTAACCTTTCAGCAACTCACTTATCATCTAATACTACATTTTAAACTTATGTGTATTAAACTTAACTAAGAGGAAAAATGGGAAGAATGAGAAAAAAAAAGTAGACAAAGAAGAAAGAGACAAAGTAGGAAAGGAGGTCAGAGAGATTGTGAAGACTGGATTTAGCTATCTCCTGATTGTAACAATGAAGGTACTTAGCTCTTCCTTTATTGGGAAGATTGAATTGTAATCCCCAGTCTATTTTTAGATTTTAATCCCCAAAAGTGT
Organism: Monodelphis domestica; assembly: GCF_027887165.1. Taxonomy (NCBI): domain Eukaryota; kingdom Metazoa; phylum Chordata; class Mammalia; order Didelphimorphia; family Didelphidae; genus Monodelphis; species Monodelphis domestica. The sequence continues at coordinate 472,190,825 of NC_077228.1, forward strand.
TAACTCAGTATTTAAATTAGATCTACCCTTTTTTAACCACAAGGAGGTGTGAACTAACCATAAAGAGGCATGAACACCCATTTCATGCATTGAGTGGGAGGTCTGTGTGAAAGAGTGGGCAGTCCTAGAGAGGAGCATCTGCTGTGATTAGTAGATGTAAAAATTTAGGGGAATTAACACAAGAGAAAAAGGACTTTAAAGAGAGGAAATAGAGGCACAGGAGGATCAATCAAAGATTCAGTCTTTGGGAGGAGAGACTGGAAGTTCAGTCACTGGACTAGAAGACAGACATTCAGACTTGGAGAGAAGACACTTGGCTGTGGAACTGGACCCCTGGAGGAGCTCATGCAGGAGACCTCAGACTACTTCCCTTTTAGAGGGTCACCTTGGCAAGTGAAAGGCTGACTTAGTTTCCTTGCCCATTCTGGAGGTGTGAACCTTCGAGAAAGGCTCATTCTCTTGAGACTCCTTTTCCCTGGCTGGAGCTTAGAATTTCTACCTGGCTCAGAGGTAGCTGGAACTCTGTCTCTCACTCTTTCCTTTTCTCTCTTCCTTAATATCTTCCCTCTAATAGTAAAAATAAACTACCATAAATTCCATTTACTTTAGTAATTCATTTTAGGATTTAGAAATTAAATCCCTGGCAACCAGCAATTAAATCTATTCAGTCCAAACCATAAAAGTTCAACAAGATGTAGGGACAACAATAAAATGAAGGACAACTGGACTAACATTACATGGCATTTACTTGTTGTTTTTCAGTTATTTCAGTCACGGTCAAATTTTTGTGATCCCCCATTTTGGGGTTTTCTTGTCATAGATAGTGGACTGGTTTTCCTCTTCCTTCTCTGGCTTATTTTACAGATGAAGAACTAAGGCAAACAGTGTTAAATGACTTCCCTAGGGTCACACAGCTGTTAAGTTTCTGAGGCCAGATGTGAGCTCACAAAGAGAAGTACTGTTGATTCCAAGCCCAGTGCACTATCCAATGAAGAACCTAGGTATCATTTACTTAGTAAGTTAAATTTTGTACAGTACTGGCCATGCATGTTCTCTATAAAAACTTAAGATTTGGAGGTACAACTACAAATATGATTATTTTAATTTTTCAGATGAGTTAACTAAGACTCTATGGACTGCGTGATTTACTTATGATAATACATCTAGTAAATACCACCAGAGAGAGAATTTGAATCCATGTTCTTCTTAAAAGCAATTCCAGCATATACTACTATACTTTTCTATATCCCCTCAGGTGTATGAAAGGAAATGTGACAAAGGACAATTTTCATCTAATTTGAGAAGATAACCTTCAATAAATAATAAAAAGAGATGGTAAGGAGAAAGAAAGATTGTCAGGCTTATAGCATATCTTTGAAGTCCAATTATATCTTTCAAGCCTGATTTATATCCTGACAGTTTCATAAGTCCATTGAATCTATAGAAGGAAGTCATGCTATCTTCTTACCAAAATAAATATTTTTCAATAACTATTGCCTCTACCATTATCTGATATCTAATTTTGAGGAAAATTATATTTTTGGATATGCTAAAATGTATTCTTTATTGTTACTTGATGTATGAGAATTATACTGAATTATTAATTTTAATATGGTAGGTAGATAGCACACCCAGTAATAAGTCAGGGAAATTAATCTCATACAGTTCAAATCTGGCTTCAGACACTAGCTGTGATACTCTGCATAAGTCACATTACTCAGTATGTCTCAGTTTCTTCATCTGTAAAATAAGCTGGAAAAGGAAATGACAAACCACTTATCTTTGCAGAAAAACAAATAGGGTCCCAAAAAATCAGATACAACTGAAATGACTGAATAACAAAAATTACTAACATATCAATAACAAAAGCATTAAAACATAAATATCTTTTACCAACACAATCTGGTATTAAAAATTTTATACAATAAAAAATTCACATTATTTTAAACTTTTCTGATGAATGTAGGAATTTTAGGGAAAGTCAAAAAAGAGAAAACAAATTATAACTATTTATATTACAAAATTAAGTAGATTCCACGTAATCCACATGAACTCTATGGATATTCCCATGTGTGTTTCACTGTTTGGGTTTTGATAGTTGACCAATTTCTTTTTTACTTCAAGGTATTTTATATGTTTGCTTTTGTATTTGTTAGCAGAGGCATATCTAGTTGTTTATCAAGCAAGGAAATGAATCTATTTCCACAACTTATGAGATTTTTTACATTAAATTTTACTTTAAACATTTAATAATCATTTTAAAAGTTAAGTTCAGATATTGTTGCTGTTGAGTAGATTCACTTCTGTCCAATGTCTTGTGACCTGATTTTGGGATTTACTTGGCACATTTAGTGGAGCGGTTTGCCATTTCCTTTTCTAGCTCATTTTAGAGATTAGGAAACTGAAGAAAATAGGGTTGTGACTGGATCAGGGTCACAGATGAAATCATCCTGATTCTAAGTCCAGTGCTCTATCCTCTTAGTTACTTCCAACTTCCATATTCAATTATATCTGTGGCCTAATCAGTTCTCAGTGTTAAATTATTCAAAATAGAACAATTGATTCAAGGATCTCCCTCTGTCATGTTTATTTAACTCAATGGATAACTCTTTTACAAGTGTATTGATGTCCCTATTTTAATGAACTTTTTCCTGGTGAGCCTGGAGCCTGGAATAGTCAGCATAAAGTATTCTTTTGAAAAGCTGAAAAGAAATGAGGAGGTAAAAAGTGACCAGAAAGGTTCAAGATTGGAGCAGAGTGTTCTAGAGCTGATTGGGTTAATGGGAGAGACTGAGCATCACAGTTATTGGTTGACAAAAATTTAATCTCTTTCACTAACTCAGAAGCACATTTTAAGTGAAAAATATGCATCTATATATGTATTTATATATTTACATATAGGCATAAAACATACATCAGTGTATACATATGTCTGGCACATGTTTGTGTCTAAAATCAACATTCTGAGAGTATCTCCAGGGAAAATTAACATATATGAATGCATATTGGCCAGTACATTTGCATATATATGTGAATATATACATGTACATAAGTATCTAGATACATAACTGTTTACATTCAGGAATGTGTGTATGCATGGACAGATAAAAATGGATGAATAGATGGATGGATAAATAGATAAATATAAAGATAGATAAATGGTGATGGATGGATGGATAGATAGGGGAAAGACAGAGACAAAGAGAACCAGAGAGAGAGAGAGAGAGAGAGAGATAAAGATGTATTTTCATATACTGTAGGTTATCCAAACAAAGAAATGGGACTTTATAATTTATAATTGGGATAAAAATTCAAAATAATTTGGCAATTTATTAATACAAGTATATTGTGAAAAAGTATTTTGTTCCAAATGAAGTAGAATTGTCCCTCATATTAATATAATATCCTACATCAATGAAATGCAGAACAATGGAAATTGAAAGTATAATGGCAATGATTACAAATGCCAGAAGCCATCGGAGAGGCTAATTCCTCCACAATTATAGTGAATCTCTAGAGAGCTTCTCACTTCAAAGGTCAACAACTGCAGATATTACTTTAGTAATTTATTCTTTACCCTGACATTCTGCAAAGGACTAAATGGTTACCTGATTAGGACATGATCGAGGATAAATGTTCATTTTAATGTAAAAACCACATCTCCTAATGCCTCAGTATTACTGTGGAATACTGTGAAAATTTGTCAGGAGGCAATACCTCAAATTTCTACATTATTAAAAGTGGAATGAATGTAGATTATTGAAGGAAGGATGTCTCAGGTAGCTCTTAATTGTCTGTGATTTCTTCTTCATCTTAAAAATCAGGGAAGTATTCTTAGTATTCTGAGTCTGAAAGTGAGAAACCATTTGAAGATTCTTGACTATAACATATTCAAGACTCAGGAAGTTAGTATAGATAGTCATTCTTTTCTTATATATTTGATTCAATAAACCTTCATTAAACATTTTTTTCATGGAAGAAAGTGTTTTTGGTGCAGGAAATACCATGTACAATAGAAAACAGTTCCTGTCCTCAAGGAGTTTATGTAACAAGATCTCTTTAGTGATTTAAAAATAAATGTAACAAAAGAAATAAAAACAAACAAACAAAAAATCAAACCTAGTCTTTGCTTAATTCTTTTGGATAAAATAAGATGACTCACCAACCTGATCCCAACCTGAGATTTTCAGCACTGTACTAGTCTCTTTTCTATGCTTTAGTCTCTTAGAAAAGATAGGAGTCATCAATAACATCTAGTCCAGTTTCTTATCTTAAAGAAAATGAACTGAGAATCAGAAAAGGATGTAACTTGCTAAATGTTATAGAATTAGAAAGTGGTCTCTACTCAAAAACCTCAGGGGTCAGTTTTTATTGGCTTAGGTATTTCATAGACCCTTCCTTAAATTTGGATATGCTATATTCCTGAAGTATATCCTACTTTTATCCTTACCTTCTTAGAATGCAGAGTTCAAATGGCACTTCCTCATTTTTTTCATTTATGAGCAGGATTCAGCAGTACCCCAAACTCAAGTAATCAATTGAACATATATTAATATCTTACTATTTTCTAAGTACTGATTAACCTCTAGAATTACAAAGAAAAGAGGAAACGACTTTTTGTTCTCAAAGAGCTTTTATTCTAAGATAGTGTTGGCAAATGTTTTAGAGATCATGTGCCCAAACTATACCTTCAAGCCACCTGTGTAGGCTCACCCCACCATTATTAGAGAGAGTAGAGGGAGGAAGAGCTCACACTGAGCTGCTGGACAGAGGGAAGGGCATGTGAAAATTGTTTTCAGGCCTTCTCCATGGAGAAGGGAACCAAAGAGCCCCCTCTGCACACTGGAGTCCATGTGACATTCCTTTACCAGCATGGCTTTAAGGGCTTTGTGGTAATAAGTAAGGAGGTGTCTTTGCTCTCAGGGTAGGGTGGGGTAGATAAATCAACTAATCAATTTCAGTGCTTTATGTCTTCTGGGAGTTTTTTCATGTTTTAAGAAGTTTGTGTAGTAGGTTGTCACATAAAATATCAAAATTGTGCATTGAGTTCTAGGCAAGATTTTGAGTCCTATTATTTACTTGCACATTAATTTTGTGTTTACTATTTTAAGGGCCAGAATATAAAGGGTTAAATTAGAGTTGGACTAAATTATTTAATAGTGTGGTCACCAAGAAATATATTACTCAAGTTAGAATGACATTTTATGGTAGTTTAGAAAGAGTGAAGATAGAAAATCTTCTCTTAGGAGGTCTTCTTTTTTGCTTAGGACTGTCCAGGGGGCGGCCAGTGGGTTCTGATTTGTCACCCACTTTCACACACATGGGTCACAGATTTCCCCCACTTAAGGATAAGTGGGGTGTATACTCTTCTGGTGATTAAATCTAAAAAGGGGCAGGGAAGAGTTGATTCCCTCTTCAGACTATTCAATGTCCACATTATTTTCCTACAGCAGTATATAAATTATTTGAGGCCAAGGAGGAAGAGTTACTCACTTTCCTTTTGTATCACCAGCAGCTATCATTGCCTGGCACAAAGTCAGCACTTAATAAACTCATGTTGAATTAAAATAAGTTTCTTAGTATGCCAGCAAAGCAGTCGTTTTCCACATTTTTTGTCCCAATTTCAATATGAAGAATAGATCTTTTGTCCTCTGAAATCAGGGTCATTCAGACTTGACCATTACCTATCTGAATGTCACTTGGGAAAGGACATTATGTATGAGAGACAAAAGAGAGCACACAAGTAGAGAAAGATTGTCAGAGAAGATACCGAGAATATCAGCATATTCTGCCATCTCAGCTACATATCAACTTGATCATTGCTAGAATAATAATAGTAATTTTAAAAACTTGTCAAAAAGGTCAACATGTCTTTTATGGGGTTAGCAGGCAGAGTTCAAAGGTTACAGAACAATGAGACAATCCAACTTGAACCTCACTGTGGAAAGCTGAACCTGACACTGATATCTAAATTCAAATGAATCATTTTCAAAATGAACACTTTTCTGATTTTTCCTGCTGTTAACTACCTACACCTAAAACTCTGAATTTATTTTATAGACATTCTGAGCTTTTTGCCTGAGCATATTATATTCCCCCAAATGTGAATACTTTATAATTGGGGATTATAATAGTAGCTAACATTTAAATAGCACATGCTTTATGCCAGGCATGGTACTATGTACTTTATAATTATTATTTCATTTTGTACACACAACAACTATGTGAAGTAGGTACTATTATAACTAATTTAAGGATAAAAATAAAACTGATGGAGGTAAAATGACTTAGCCAGAGTCACTTTTTTTGTTGTTGTGGTTGTTCAGTTGATTCAATCATGTTTGACTTTTGTGATGCCATTTGGGATTTTCTTGGCAAATATATTGTAGTGGTTTGCCATTTCCTCCTCTAGCTCATTTTACAAATGATTCAACTGAGGGCTGAGTGACCTCCCCAGGGTAACACAGCTAGTAAGTATCAGATTTGAATTCAGGTCTTCTAGAATTCCAGGTTTTGTGCTCTATCCACTTGGTGCCTTACTTTTGACTTTGTATCCCTAGAAACTAGCAAGATGTCTGCACATAATAGGTGCTAATAAATGCTTCTTGATTATTTAATATTTGAAAAATGCTTGTTCAGGCTTTGTTTAAGTATTGGGTGGAAAAGAAGGAGGCAAGAAGAAGCCACTACTTCTGGAGGCTACATTAGATAGCTTTATTACCAGTTTTTTTCCCTAATTTTGAGCCTAAACAAGCCCTTGAAATTCCCACTCTATTACTAGTTCTTCCCACATGGAACAAAAATAGAACAAGTCCAAATAGTCCCATTTCTACATCATAGTCTTTCAGATATAGGAAGCTAGCTTTGAAACATCACTTTTCCAAACACGTCTTTTTCTGCCTACCCATCTTCTATTTTTTCAATCAGTCTTTTTACATCATTGATTTAAGAGACTTCATTCTTGTTGTCTTCTTTGGGACACTCAGCATTATCCATTTCTATACTGTTGCTTTTAGAAGGAAGCATAACATGAGATATATGGCTTGGCCAGGGTAGTATATGGAGGGACCTTCTGGTAGATGATTTATTATTAAATGCAACTTCAGGAAAAGGGGCCAAGAAGATATGCCTTAGGAACATAACACCTGGATTTTAAATTCTGACTTTCCTGTATAAGGAGCTTGGATTCATCACTTCCTCTTCATGAGCCTCATTTTTTTCATCTGTAAAAATAAAAGGTTCAACTCAATGACCTATCAGATTCATTCCCACTCTATATCTGATTCTATAAAATACACATCACTAGGGGTTGTCTTCTTTATTGCTATTAATGCATACTATATTTTCAGTCCCCTAAAATGCTTGATTTATTTTTTTTTCAGATTAACTTGATGTTTACTCAGGCAATTCCCATATGAATTAAAAAAAAAAACTCTCAAGTAAAAGATCTAAAATTTGCCCATATTTAATTTCATTATATTACCCTGTGAATCTTAAGATTTCTCAGACTTGTGAATGTTAAAAATTTCTCAGATTCTACCTTAGGACATTTGGTTAAGAGGATTCCCCATTTTAAACAATGAAGGTACTTAGTCAGGAATGTATGTGAGAATTTCACATTATTCCACCCATACTTAGACAGTGCCTTAGGGGGAGATAAAGTTGTAAACTCCCTACTGAACAATGGAAAAGTACTTAACTCATACTTATAGTGAGGCCAAGCCCTTAAGCTAAGTCTATTTTTAGATCTAATACAAAAAGGTGTTAAGTACCTATGAAGGTCAAATTAATCACTAAAAGGTCAGGCAACTTGCAAACTTGCAAGGGACAAGATTAACAAAATAAGGTGTGAATTAAGAATGGTCTGTCCTTTGGAAAACATCTACTGTGATTAGTAGATGTGAAAACTTAGGGGAGTTGACATAGGAGAAAATTCTCTTTAAAAGGAGGTCAGAAGAGGTCTCTGAGAAGTCAGCTTGCCAAAGCTGAATTGGAGGGCTCGGTGGCTGAACTTAGTTGAGCTGAGGAGCTGAACTGGTGGGTCTCTCTTAACACTAGAATCTTGCTTGGGACAAATCTTGTGCTGAGTGAATTAAAGACTGACTGATCTCTCTCTTAAGGCTTAAGCCTAGGCTGGCCTAGGCTTTTTCCTACTATTCCCTCTTACTCTGTTTCTCTCCTTTTCATTAATCCCTTAATTTGTATTAATTAAAATCTCTATAAAATCCAGCTAACTTGGGTATATTTAATATTTTGGAATTTTCCCTTGGCGACCACTATATTTTTGATTTGAAATCATATTTTCACAGTCACAGTTTAAGGCAACCACTCTTTTGACTGTAACAACCCTCAGTCCAAAGTTCTAGTTTTACATGACCTTTGGAATCTTGCCGCTTCCTCTCACCATTTTGCCATTAACGTTTCTTCTGACAAGTTGGTTCCTCCTCCATGTAGCACCTTCTTGAACTTAGAGACACCTGAGATAGGACACTGTGAACTTTGAAAGGTGAGATCTTCCATGGGGTAGCACAATACACAGAAGCTAATAGCAGTGTCCTTGGAGCAGCAGTGGCTGATGGCAGCATCTATATGTGCATCTGAAAAACACATACAGGCCAAACTGAAAAACACCAAAAAAATAAAAAAATGAACAAACAAAAAAAAGGCTACTTCAGGATTCCACAAGGAATAGCCCAGAAGATGTCTATACTTTAGGGAACTTTATGAGAACTCTATAAAGAGAAGAAATGACTTATAATAACTAGTATTTGTGTGTATACTCTGTAGTTATATGTGTTCTCTAAGTTTGAGTCCATTCTCTCTAGGGACTTTGTATGTGCAAAGAAAACATGTGCCATATGTTTGAGAGGAAAATTCAGAACATCTGTCTTTGCCTGTCTCATCCCAAGCATATTCACATCTATGAAATATAAATGACTGTATGATTACTGTGTCTCCAAGCATAAGGTTATACCAATGAGGCTTGTGAATGTAACCTTGAACTGGCCATGACAAACTCATTAACATGCTCAGACTCAATTCCCCAGGAAAGCAATCTACACGCCCAAAGGTATTCCCTCTACCTTGCCACCCAATCCTAATTGTCTATACTTTGTGATGTGGTTACTATGTGCTTGGGAGTACCGCCCAAGCAGGACAGGATTAAATTCAGAGGCAAACCCATGAACTTCCTCTTGGCTTTCTCTCCCCTTTCATTGAGCTCCACTCCTTGAATGGAGCTCCTTAATGACTATGTCTCTCCTCTTAACCTTCTCCTTCCCCGAGGCTGCAACCATCTCGGCCTGTATTCCCTATCTTAATCTCCTCATCCACCTCGTGTTCCTTTGTACTCATACTTTCCTATCAAAGGGAGTATCATAGGTGTTGCCTGCCCTATCCAACCACTGACTTGTCTGTGTCTTTAATTTCCACCCTGGTTCTCAGTTCCTATCTCTCCTTGGTCCCACCACAAAGGTGAGCCCCTTCCCTTGTGGGACCCTGCTAATCAGGGAAGTCCATTAAGTGACACCCCACACTGCCTTACCTTTGTCTTTCTAAAAGATGCATAAGGCTTGTTGATAATCAAATATTAGGGTATTATGAGTGATAGTACTACAAAACTCCGTACTGCAGGGCTATCCTTGGAGTCCTAATAGGAAATACTTAATTTCTCTGGGAAACAGCCCAAGATTACAAATACAGTTTGGAGAATTAAACTTAAAGTATTTTCCTCCCTCCTTCCCTCCTTCCCTCCCTCCCTCCCTCCCTCCCTCTCTCTCTCTCTCTCTCTCTCTCTCTCTCTCTCTCTCTCTCTCTCTCTCTCTCTCTCTTTCTCTTTCTCTCGTTCTTTCTTTCTTTCTTTCTTTCTTTCTTTCTTTCTTTCTTTCTTTCTTTCTTTCTTTCTTTCTTTCTTTCTTTCTTTCTTTCTTTCTTTCTTTCTTTCTTTCTTTCTTTCTTTCTTTCTTTCTTTCTTTCTTTTTCTTTCTTTCCTTCTTTTAAAAAAAAAGAAGATTTGAACTCCAGACTTCAATCCACAGAAGTCCTTGGTACTTCCCAGAATTCCCTATAATCTCACCTGAGATTCCCACCTGGGTGAGATCAAAATTGGTATTTAAACTGACTGTAATGCCTACTTATCTCTCTTCCTCAACTTGAACATTGCAACATGTAGTAAGTAGGCTGTGAATGGGCTAATCAGCCCTAGGCACATGGCTTATTAATTTGTATCTTTGATTTCTAATAATCTTTAATAAACCTCATAAAATTTAACACTTTTAGTAGAGAAACTAATTTAACTGTTACACTTTCTCTTCCTTCCTTCCTTCCTTCTTTCCTTCCTTCCTTCCTTCCTTCTTTCCTTCCTTCCTTCCTTCCTTCCTTCCTTCCTTCCTTCCTTCCTTCCTTCCTTCCTTCCTTCCTTCCTTCCTTCCTTCCTTCCTTCCTTCCTTCCTTCCTTCCTTTCTTTCTTTCTTCCTCATGTTTTTGTTCTTTCTGTCTCTTTTTTTTCCCTCTCTTGTATGAACAATGGGGCATTTTAGAACTAGGACTTTCAGAAAGAACTAGGTTCAAGTCCCCACTTTGATACCTATTTGTTGTATGTGGCCCTAGGCAAGTCACTTGACATGACCTTCTTAATATGACTTTCTAGGACCATAAATCACAGAATATTTTCTGATCTATGAATGCTAGAGGTTATTTCCTTATCAGGAATTCCGTAGTTCATTTAATTCACAAGTCCCAATTTAATAAATAAATCTACTTTAAAAATGGCAATTGACCTAATGTTAATAAATGATTAATTCAACAAGTGTTTACTAGGTTCCTCCCATATTTCATGTTCTATACTAGAGTCTTGCAGTAAAATTATTGTATAAAGAATTAAATGCTTCCTGTTCTCAAATGAAAATAATTTATTGATTACTTACTATTAAACAAATGATCGAGGTTCTTATATTCTCCTAGTGTTTGTTATTTTTTTCCTAAAACAACATTAATAATATCTGTAATACATCATTGAATTGTGAATCATGGAAATCTTATATATAGAGTGCTGGACCTGGGGTCAGACTTATCTGCATGAGGTCAAATCTGGTCTCAGACTTTTACTAGCTGTGTGAATGTAAACTAATCATATGAGCCTGTTTATTTCAATTTCCTCATCTATAAAATGAGCTATAGAAGGAAATGGCAAATCATTCTATTATTTTAAGCCCTTACATTCTGTCTTACACTCAGTATTGGGTATTGGTTTTAAGTCAGAAGAGCAAGGACCAGAAAATGGGGAATAAGTGACTTGCCCAGGGTCAAAGAGTTAGGAAGTATCTGAGGTCAGTTCAAACCCAGGACCTCCTATCTCAGTCCACTGAGCCTCCAAATTGTTTATCTTACCCCACATTCCAGTATGTTTGCTAAGAAAATCTGAAATGGTTATCACAGATTTGGACATCATTGAAACAAATAAAAACAAGAATGTACAAGTCAGTGATTATTATTCCCCTAACTGGTTCACCCAAATATGCCAATGAATCTGTTCTGCTAAGTCAGTTGAAGACAGGCTAGAGAAATTAATGAGAATAAAGATGTAAATTCATATGATTACCCACTTCTTTATTCATTCAACAAACATTCAGGTGACTACACAGTGGAGCACTTTGTAATTTACTAGAGAATAATCTTCACATTTTTAGGTCTATTTCATCTGATATACTCCTACCTGAATCTTTCCCAAAGAACTAAAGGAATTCCACTCCATTCCATTCCATTTTTTAAAGGTAAAATATTATTGTATGTCAGGCACTATAATAGACACTGAGGGTAATACACAGATTTAAAGGCAGCCTCTGTCCACAGGATCAGAAATCATGGTAATGTAGACCAAGGAAAAGAGGTGGTATTAATCAGGAGGAGATTGGAGAGGGGGACAAAAACCTGATATAGATTTTTTTAGCATTCTCCTAACTCCCATTATTGTTATTTAATAGCTAAATTTATTGTGTTTATTCAAAATGTGGTATTTTCAATTTTTTTATTTGAATTGCATTCCTTGTCAGGGTATACACGTAGAAGAGATTTCTATGGAGGTATTATTTGGATAAAGCATCTCCTGAGGTCCCATCTAACTTGGATATTCTGTGATTCTGTATGTCTATGTGTCCATGTAAGCAATAATATTTTCTTCTTTGTTCAGAGAACTTCTTGGATCTGTCTTCCACTCCATAATCAAACATCTCTATTTCTGCTCATATCTTCAGCAATGGAGTTTCCTCCTTTACCCAAGACACTATTAAAAATCAGACTCTTCCTCTAGCATTAGAGAGGCATCAATATGACTCTCCTGTTATTGAATATCCAGCATAGAGTATGTTGATTCTTTAAAAGACTCATAAGGATTGAAAGTCTTAATAACTTTCCTGCCTTTAACTTCCTGACAGTTTTGTTGAGTGGTATGCCAAACCTTTCTCCTGTGATAGAGAAATCATTTCCTAAGTCTGGTATATTCCATTCATTGCACTAAACTGTCTGACAGAGAGAAGAAAAAAGAAAGACAATCCTTGTTCTCAAGAAGCTTGGGAGAGGAGTGAAAGGGTGAGCATGGCTGGTCTGGGCACTTCATAAAAACAGAGGTACTAGGAAGAAATGATTGTTTCATATAGGAATCCATAGGGACAGAGTGAATATCCAGATTGAGAAATGTGCTTAAGAATTGTATGGTTATTCAAAGAATCAGGAATGGAGCTAGGAGAGGAGTGGAGCAAATAAGGCTGACCTGAATAATTCCTCTAATGGTCATTTTTCTGGAAACCTAATACTCCAAATAACTAAATGGGCCCATGGTCTCCATGGTCTCATTGCTGTCAATCTTAAATTGCCCAGTCTGTGTGATTTCCCCTTCCTTCTTCCTCCCATTATCTCATTACAGGGCATCTCCTTAAAACAAAGAGTCTTACTTTCCAACTTTATATAGGTCTGCAGATAGCGTTGGGTTCAAAGACTATGCCAGCTGAGTATATTCTTTGGCAGACTTTATTATTTTAAAAAACCTTTCAAGTTCTGTTCTCTAGATGAAAGCTTATGTTTTCCATGGGCCCAGTCCAGCTTAGTATGGGGTCAGACACTTGGGGATAAATTGTTTTGTCTTAGCAGTCCATTGAGGTCAGGGACCTTCCTAAAAACATAACAAAACTAAACTAAATAATAAATAGTAATAAAAAAAGAGCAAATGGAAATCAATGTCAAAGAGAAAGAAATAGATCCTGTAATTTCTTATTCAGCTTATTCAACTTTAGTTCAATGTCCAATTGTATTACATAGCGAAGACATTCTATGCTTTTTATTCTTCATCATCTAGGAAGCATCAAAGCCACACACAGGCAGAAATCAGCATGGAGCCCCTCTGATGAGATGCCCTAACAAGTACTATAGTGTGGTGTATCAGACAATAATAGAAATAACTCTTATGGGGAAATGCTGAGGAAAACACGGGCAGAGACATTTCTGAGTTATACAAGGTCATATTGTTGACTGTTAACTGTATTTCCTTACTTATTGAGGCAAGGAAAATATTTTAACTGAGTTATCTGCTTTTCTCCTTTCTTTGTGTGACTGGTACAAAGTCAAGGTCAATAAATGCTTGCTGACAGTCTTATTGTCTACCATTTAAGCTCAATAATATAGTGAACAATCATACACTAGGAATAAAAAAGATCTGATTTCAAATCCTGCTTTCAAAACTTAATGACATTTTCCTTTGATGTCCTCCAGAGTTTTACTTTAAACTTATCTGTTTTATAATTGATATTTTAGGATGTTTGGATGTCTGTTATAGACAGAATTGGATAGCTACAGCCCTATAAACATATATGCCCTCCATCTGAATAAAACTGGATGATAACCTGCATCATAAATTGAAATGCACAGATATTGGAGACAAGATTATTTAGTTCACATGTCCCAGACAAATATGTAAACCTGCATGGTTGCTCTATATCTGTCTTTTAGGAATGTAATCAAGGTATAATATCTTTGTAGCCAGTGTTAGGTGCCTATAATAAAAAAAAAATGATACACCATAAAAAAGAACAAGTTTTTGGTTTTAAGAGGTAACTGAGCCCTTTCCAAGGCTATTCATTCACCTCTGCTGTCCTTCTTTCTACCTACTCTCTCCTATGCTTCCAAGAAGCTATAGAATATGTAGTGGCCACACACTAGCAAAACTTTCTTGGCAGATGGGCTAAAACTAGTTGAGGGTAACCAAGAGGCTCAAACTTATCAGCAAATACTCAAAGCACATGAAGACTTTTCCTGAATAATGGGCAGATAAGAACAATTTATTCCAGTAGCGAAGAAGGTAGCTGAAGTGGGTTCTGTGGAATGCTTAGAGCTTGGGCAATAAGGGAAGATGCCATGGTCATCAACTAATTCCAAGGTTATCAGAAGTCATCCTGAATTTTGTCCTGCCCATGGACTTCTATGAAGCTGGAAGAGGGAGTGAGGTTGACCACATTGGGCAACTGTCTTACTTAAATCTGTCTCATGGCCAAGTCATAACACCATCCTTTTGATAGCATTGGTTCTCTTCAAAAACAAGTAATCTACATGAGGACAAACTATGAAATAATTCTGAGCTTTAGGTTTCTTATCTGTAGAATGGAAAAAATTAATACCTTTAGTACCTACTTCCAATGGCTGTTCTAAGACTCAAATGAGAAAATTTATAAAGTAGATAACAGAAGGAATCAGATTATGAAGACACAGCTCAAGATTATTTGAAGTAAATGTGTTCAAAGGCACCTGACTAGGTGTTCCCCTCAATTAACATGAGAAGAGGTATTAAGCTACAGAGATAATCTATGACAGTTAGGAAGCATTTCTGTGGTTCCCTGGACATAATATCAACTTGGAAAATATCAAGGTCACAAAAGTGCCTGAAGACAATGATCTGGTTGTCCCTTTTGGCATAGTGCTTATATCAAGTCTATATTTTCAAAATAAATAGGCCATATTAATAGGAAATCTAGAATTTTGGTTAATTTATCAACCTACAAAGATCATTGCACCACTATAGCTGGGCTTAAGTTGTGTGAGTGCCTTTAAATATTAATGACTTTACATTGCTACTAAGTGAAGTACAAATTAAAACAATTCTGAATTTTTACTTAATACTAAACTAATTGATAAAGCTGATAAGAGAGAAAAATAGCAAATGACAGAACAGATGGGAATAGAAATGCTTGAACATACTATTGTTTAGGCTGTTATTGATGCAAATGTTCACATTTTTAGAATCATGGAAGAGATTTCATTAAATTATTCTCATCCTTTCTGTGTATATATACACAAAAATGTCAAAGAAGAAAAGACCTCATATATTCATAGAAGTATTTTTGGTAGTATGAAATGAAAATAAGTGAGTGTTCAGGGATAGTTATTAGGAAAGCTAAACAAATGAATGAAATGAAATAATTGTTATAAAATAATAAATGTGAGGAATTCAGGAAAAGATGGGAAAAACGATGTAATAAAGGAAGAAGTAAACAGAATTAGGAGAACCCTACACAAAGTTACTAAAATTATGTAAATTAAAACATCAAAAAACATCTAACCTAAGATTAATTTCAATTACTAATCTTGATATGGCTTTAAAGAAGAGTAAATATCATTTCTTCTTGTAGAGAGGTGGGAAACTATAGGAACAAAATGTTACGTTCACAGTTATCCTTTTGTTTGTCAGTTTTGCTTAAATGTTTTTTCTGTACTACAAGACAAGTATTAATAAATGGATATATATTAAGAACTGAAGCTGATGTTAAAAAAATCACAACCAAAGAGGGGCAACAATATAACTTTTTAAAAAATTAGTGGTGACTTACTCTGTCAAGAAGGATTCTATTATGCCATTTCAAAATGTGTATTTTTTAATATTATTTCATAGTTTCCTATCAATATATCCCCACTTTCTTTTCTCTCTCTGCCACTAGAGGTTGCTTTAAAATTATTCCAAAATGTTATGATACACTAATATCATTGTCACATGCTCCTCAGAAAAATATTCTACAAAATTGAATAAATTAGCTTTCCGTGAATAAAATATCTCACATTGGAAATGAATCCCAGATATTTCCTTCTTTGCCTATTTAGATTTCTTTTGATGTTCCATCACTGAGTTGTCTAAGAAAGGAAAAATACCCCTTTGTCTATTAGATTCCAAAATACAAATACTACATTCAAATCTTAGGAGAAATTTATGAAGAGTATGCATCAGGGCACTTTTTTTTTTTTGACAAGAAAGGTGACTTAATCATAGGAAAAAAAGATGCAAATACCAGACATTAATGATAACCAGTGAGTGCTGTTATGGTCCAGTAGTTGTTGGTACTTAATTCTAATGAAATCACAATCCTCTCCCAACCTTTTTCAGGTTAGCTTTGTAAACATGACAGTAACTTTAAATCTTGTTGACAACAACTTCCCCTACCTGTCAGCAGGCAGTCACTTGCAGTGCAAATGATATCACCCAGGCAGGCAGCTCCTATTCTCACTTCCATTATTTGAGTTCCAATGTAGTCATGATCTGAATGCTAGGTCAAAAGTGTTACTACTTCTCAAAAGGTTTCACAATTAACCAAAGAATTAAAAAAATTCACAAAACAGTGAACTAGATTTATTTAATAACATGAAAATGCTCTTGAATTCCAAAATGGGCCAGGCATCCTTGTGAAATGGAGCATTAGAAAAGGGTGAAAGAATTATCTCTGTGAAAGGAGTTAGATGTTGGCCATCCAATTACAACAGTAATGATAAATTGTCAACTTGGATAGAGGTAAATAGTGGTAGTGTTATGTTAACTAATTAAATGTGTCTATTCATGCAAGTGAGAATGAGAGAGATAGAGACAGAGACAGACAGACAGACAGACAGACAGACAGAGAGAGAGAAGCTATGTGAAATAGGTTTAAAGTATTGTCAGAGGTAAGGAAGACCTATGTGCAAGTGTTGCCTTTGATGTATATTATCTGTGTTATCCTGAGCAAGTCACTTAACCTCTCAATACTCTAAATTAATCTCTAAAACTATTAGTTGTAGAGAAAAAAGTTGATGGCATTAATAGAGGGGGTTTCATCATCTGGGAATGTCCTATAAAAGAGAAATAATAGATCTATTATATATGTATGTAAGAATAGTTATCCTTTTTATATATCTCTATCTCTATTAGCACATAAATATTTATATAGAGATATTTAAATCTCATATACATATATAATATGAGCATCCCTGTATACTTATATAGCTATAGCAATTACATGGTTGTGAGAGAGAAAAATCCAGAGACTTTTGTGCAAACATAATTATTTATGGTGAATTTATAAAATTGTACTGGTACATTTTTTCAAGGAATCCTACCAGCTATCTTTACCAAAAGCTAAAATATCTATATTGATTTTACAAAATAAAATGTGTGAATATCACATTTCAAATATCCATGGTATCAAATCAAATATAATAGTTTTTTTTTTGGTAGCAAAAAAGAACAACAAAATAGAAACAGAATAGGTATCTATGGACTGGAGAGTACTTGAATGAATTTTTACTATATTAATGTTTTATCATTATTGTGTAGGAAAAAATAGATGTAAAGAATTCATG
Source organism: Monodelphis domestica (assembly GCF_027887165.1). Lineage (NCBI taxonomy): Eukaryota > Metazoa > Chordata > Mammalia > Didelphimorphia > Didelphidae > Monodelphis > Monodelphis domestica. Next base: position 472,208,468 of record NC_077228.1, read on the forward strand.
ATATGAAGAAAGTGCACCAAGAAACAACATTTAAGACTACTGTAACAACAACAATAATTATGCCCCACTAAAACAAATCTGAATGTTGTATCATTGTAATGATCAATTCTGATCTTAAAGAAGAGATGAGAAAATGTAATTTCTTCTACTATTCAAGGGAAGAGACTATGGCTTTAGAATGTTAAATATATTGTGTCTCATGTGAATGTTCTGTCAGTTGGTTTTAATTAACTGTTATTGTTATAAAGGATAGTTCATTGAGTGGTCTGAGAAAATCTGGGAATGATTGTGATTAGACTATAAACTCCTTAACAGTAGGAACTGTTTTTTGCCTTTTTTCATACATTCAAAGTATAGCACACTGACTGGACCATAGTAGTCATTTAATAAATGTTTGTTAATAGATTGATAGATATAGGAATGAAAGTCAATACAGCTAAAAATTAATGACCACAAAATGATTATCATGTGGACATCCAAGTTCATTTAATTATATCTTTATGTCTAGTATTAGTAAATTCATTTATCTATAAATACTTCATCCCTTGCCCTTCCAATTTACTTTTTTAATAAGATAGATTGCTATACCCAACTACATGTGTATATGTCTTCTTCTACTTCATTCTTCCCTTTTTTGAAACAATACTGATAAAGTGAGTTTTAAATATTACCTGTCTGTTCCTCTCCTCTAATCTTACCCCAACTATAAAAACTCTTCTTGTGGGCTTCTTTTGTGAGAAAATTTTCCTCATCTTCTTCTTCCTTCCCCCTTATCCCATGGTATACCTCTTTCTCCCCCCTTCAATTTTTGAGGTCATCTCAATATTATTGACTCACATCCATCCCCTTGGTCTATATGACTCTAACTGCCATATAATGATCAAGTTCTTGGGAATTACATTCAATACCTTTACATAAGTGAATATAATCAATTCAATCTTATTGCATCTTTATGATTTTTCTTTCATGTTTATCTTTTATACTTTTCTTTTGTTTATGTTGACTTTCAACTTTTCTATTCAGCTCCAGTCTTTTCATCAGTAATGCTTGAAACTACTCTATTTCCTAATATATCCATTTCCCTCTGAAGACTTATACTCACTTGTTGTTGTTTTTTCTGGTTAGTTGAAATCTTAGTTCTCTTGGATTGCAGAAATCATATTTGAAGCCCTTCACTTCTTTAACATAGAGGCTGCTACAACTTGGGTGATCCTGATTGTGGTTTCACAATATCTGAATTGTTTCTTTCAGAATGCTTTTTCTTGAATTGGGAGGTCTGGAATTTAGCTATAATATTCCTAGGAGTTTTATGTCTCTTTCAGAAGATTATAAGTGGATTCTTTCAAATTCTACTTTATCCTTTGGATCCAAGATTTTAGGGCAGTTTTCCTTGATAATTTCTTGAAAGATGACATTTAAGTTTTTTTTTTTTAAGTGACATCTTTCACATACTTCAACAATTCTTAAATTATCTCTTGATCTCACTTTCAGGTGTGAAGATTAAATTAACTCTCCCTTGATTGTAAAAATGAAATTAAGTCTCCCATGATTATGAAGATTAAACTAACTCTCCCCTGATCATGAAGATTCAATTAACTCTCCCCTGCCCATTTTTAGATTTAATCACTAAAATCTTATACACCCCACTTAAACTTGAGTTGGGGAGGTCTGTAACCCACATGTGCCATAGTAGGTGATGAATCGGAATTGACTGACTGCCTCCTGGGTAGACCTAAGCAAAGCTTTAGCTGTAATTGGTACACATAAAGTGGAGGAAAATCACAGGAAGTGATGAGAAGAAACAGTCTTTAAAAATGCCAAGAACTTTCTGTGAGGGGGAGTCTTTGGTCTTTTGTATTCTACTTGATTTTGGAGGAGCTCTGACTGAGAAGAAGGCTTTTTTGTCTTTCATCTTCAACTTGACTTTGGAGGAGCTCTGATTGAGGATCTCAGACTGCTTCTACTTTACTTAAAACTACCACGTGGGATGAGTGAAAAAGGCTGGCTCCTTTTCAGAATTTTCTGAAGGGACTAGCCTCAGGAGAGACCTACCCTCTTAAAAGAGGCTCCTGCAACTGCAGGTCCTTGGCATAAAGCTATGGCCCTTCCAGCTAAGGACAAATTAGCCATGCCTGAGTTGAGCCCAGGGCTGGCGCAAAATACTTAGTGTGTAGGCTAGATATTTTACCCTATTCCCTCTCTTATTTTCTTACTTTCACTCTTTCTTTATTTTGTAAATAAATTGTTAAAATAAATATCTTTGGAATTAATTAAAATTCCTGATGACCCTACTCTTAAATAATCAAGTCCAACCTTATATATAACCCCCTAACATTTTTTACCCATTGCACAGGTCACTTATTTTTCCAATGAAATATTTTACATTTTCTTCTATTAAAATATTTTGACTTGTTTGATTGTTTCTTGATGTCTCATAGAAACATTAGCTTCCATTTTCTCAATAATGTTTTAAGAAATCATTTTCTTTAGTGAGCTTTTCTACCTCTTTTTATATTTGGCCTATTCAGTTTTTTTAAGGAGTTCTTGTTGGTGAATTTTTGTACATCTTTTAAAATCAGACCAATTCTATCTTTTAAGGTACTATTTTCCTGGTATTCCTGGTGCCTCCTTGACCACACTATTAAAAATTTTTTTTTAATTTTTTGCATCATTAATTCTTTTCTAATAATTGGCTTACATCACTTTAATTTCTTTTGCAATTATTTCTTATAGCACTCTAAACTCACTCTTTAATTCTTCAGGGATTTTTTTGTGGAATTGGGGTTCCAATTACAATTTTTCTTTGAGGTTTTGCTCATAGCTATTCTTCAAAATATTATCTTCTCTTGAACTTGTGTCTTGTTATTCCCTGACACTGATATAGCTTCTTATGGTCAAGTATATTTTTTGTTGTTTGCTTAATTGTAATCCTATATGGGGTGCTCAGGGAGGAGTAGTATCTCTGGTATGGAGGGCTTGTCATGCCCTCCTAGGGCAGCTCTCCAACCTTTGATCCTCACCTGACACCCAGCTCTCACTTGTGGCTCCTAGTAGCTGCTAGCTTGCAGCAGTGGCCACACCCGGGCAATGGCTTTGACAGGCCGGCTAAACCTTGTGAGGGTAGCCATTGGGTCATTGACCCCTGGTGAACCAGGGCTTGGCTCACCCAGCATGTGAAGACTGTTTCGGCAGAACAGGCAGAAGAAACCAATAAGAAGGTTCAATGGCTGAGAGGGCGACGCAGCAAAGCACTGTGGAGTGCTCAGGGAGTGTTGGAGCACAAAAGACAACATGGCCATCCAATGCAGCTGAGGAAGTCTCCAGGTGAAATGACTTTTCGTGCCACTGGACCCAGGCTTCCAACGCCGAGAGAGTGGGACCGTCTCTGTGCATCGACTTTTCCACTTAAATCTCCTTCACGCACAAGTGTTTTTGTGCACACTCATCTACATCACAGATGAAAGCGCACAAAGACAATCGTCATCCTCGGTTACTGAGAGACTACTACTAATCCTATTTCTTGACTTTTATATTAAAATTTGATTCTTTTCACTTGGGGGTAGAGAAGCACTTTGTCAAGCTCTGGTCTTTTTTATCTTGCTGTTTTCAGCCCCAGTTCTATGAGTCTGCAAGTTTTGACTGCTTCCAAGATAATGTTATATTTGAAGAGTTTTGGTCACAGGCCCCCTGTTATGCACTCTGATCATACCAAGGAAGGATTCCTTCTCACCTATAACTACAAATACAAGCCCTTCCTCTTGGCCCTGGAACTATAACCAGGGCCTCTAGTACCTTGTGACTAATGACAAGCACTCCTTTCCTCCCTAGAACTGTATTGAAAAAAATATTTAAAAATTTACTAATCAATATCAGCTGCACTCAGTGCTAATCTTTTTCTTTTCTCATCAGTTTTGTAATTCCATTACTATCTCTGTGTTTAAAGTTCAGGAAACTGTTGCTACTGCTACTGCCCTTTTTGTCTTCTTTTGAGTTGGATAGCCATGGCATTCAAGAGCTTTCACAATCTGGTACCACTCTCCATTTATAGTATTATCTCTTCTGTAAGCTCTATGGCCATATTACATAGTTTTACTTTATTTTAACTACAATATTACTAATTTGCCTATTGGATTAGTAAATACAATGTTGGATTTGTGAGCAAGACCTGTTTTTTAATTCTGCTTCTGATGCTTCCAATGTGATCTTGGATAATTTACATAGCCTCTTTCTGTCTCAGTTTCTTCATCTGTATGATAATAGTCCATTATATAGTTGTCATGAAACTTAAAAGAGAAAATGTGCGAAATGTTCTGAAAACCTGAAAGAGCTATTAAATATTCATTAATTTTAGTAGTTTTGTCACTGCTCTTTCAATTCAGTTCCCCCTATTGCTGCTCCCATCCCTCCCAAAGAGATAACTCCAGATATTTGTTCATCCTATTCCCTGTGCCTTTCTACTGCTTGTTCTCTGTCTGTTAAAGCCCTAAGTCCATGGTGGTGAACCTATGGCATGTGTGGGTTGCAGCACATACTGCCCTTTCTGTGGGCATGCAAGCAATTGTCTGCAAGAGTTTGTTATTAGAAAGCCAGAGGGAGTTAGGGTCAAGTTGTTCCCCTGCCCCTCTACACATACCTGAAGACATTTCTCAGATCAACAAACCCTCTGCACAGCAGCCCACTGGGAGTGCTTCCTTCTCCCCTTGTCTGGGGTAAGGCAGGGGTCACTAAGTCTCTGGTGGGGGTGGGGCACAGCACTCAATCTTGAAAAGGTATGCCATCACTGCCTAAGCCAATGCCAACAATTTCCTCCTATTTCTCTAACATCCCTAGTTACTAACAATTTTCCCGTCAGATTTCTGGTAAGATTTTATAACCCCCTAAAATGCTTGTCTTATAATGTTTTACTGTAGTTATATATGTCTTATCTTCATTATTCCCCTCCACTACATTACAAATTCCATGACGGAAGAAACTATGTCTTATATAAACTTTCTACTTTTCTTACTGCTCAAAAAAGTATTCTATTTGCCATAGGCTATTAAAAAATATTGTTGAATGAATGTATGACAAAAAGAATAAACAATGGATTGTTTTCTACTCATGCCATGAAAATATAGGTCAGAATGTTTATAGTATAGTATATGGGCATGCATGCATATATCATACATACCTACATATACATGTACATATGTGTTGACACAGAGACATATCTGTATTCAAACACCAGTAACAGAATAACTTCAGAAATATGCATATATATAATTATATCTGTAGTGTTTATTAGGCAATTATGTGCATTTGATTATATTTTATAATTAGTAATATTTTTCGTAATTATAATTCCCTTCACTCCCCCCAAAATTGCCTTTGGATTAACAAGGATTTCTATAAGCCATTAACTTTTCATTTAGACTAAATCCTGTTGACTAATATTTTACAAGCCATAAAATCCAAATGATTGAGAAAGAAAATCAGATCAATGCCTCAGTGGATATATTTGTCTTTCTTATTTGGGTACTGTGGGTTTTTCACATTTATCTCCACTGAGCCATTCTTAGTCACTAAGCATATAAATGTCCATGCACATTTTTACAGCGAATATTTTTATTGCAAACTTTGGCACATTTCTAATTGCACTGAAAAGCCCTGGGGATAGGTCTTGTATGGTAAGAGTAAGTTGGGAATTAGAATCTGGAATGACTTGAATGAAAGAAAAAACTCAGCTTTCGTGATTTGATTACAAGAGCCTACTTACTTTTCCTGCAGATTACAGGATTTTAATCAGAGGCCACATAAAACAAATACATGAAACAGGTGTGAGACAGTCTGTGAATGGGAAGACTGCCAACTGATCAACTCCACCAAGATTTTATTATCTAACCACAAACACATTTTCATGGATATTTAGACTTTCTCCCCTTAGATTAACTTGTGCCAACTGAATAGAGCTCAATGAGCACAATGGCCACAACTCTTCCAGACTCGGGGAAACTGATTGGCATCATAATCTGGGCTGGCTTTGATATATTCTCCTTTTGGCAAACATAGATACAGACACAAGCAAGCACAAGTAGATCTGTTTTGATACAGTGGTGCAAGTGTAGAACTATGTGCCTGGATTTTTCTCCAGTCAGAAATGATTATAAAGAACAACTAAGAATGTTGGGAGGGAAAGGTGATTTTTCTTTCTATTGCCAAATCTAAAAATCACATTTTTTTAGGGGCAAGGAGATTTATTTATTAACCATGAACACTTCTTTGTGGATGTTTAGACTTTTCCACCTACATTGACTTGGGCCAAAAGGACGTTAATGAATTAATTTGTAAACTCACGGATTCATTAATGAATTAATTAATTATCAAACATTTCTTATGTAATAATTATATGCTAGACACTGTTTTAGACTCTAGGAATAAAAAAGACAAAAAGTGAAATATGATTTGCTCCAAGGTAGCTTATATTTGAATGGGGAAGACAACATATACACATATAAGTATATACCAAGTACATACAAAGCAGATATTAGGTGAACTTGAGCAAGAATACTAGCAATCCAATGTGATTGGATCTATTAAATTCTTTATGCTGAAGGTAACATGAGATCACCTTAAATGAAACTAGAGATTCAAAAAGATAGAAAAGAGAAAGGAGAGCACATTAGAAAAGGGGACAACCTATGCAAGGGCATAAAAACCAGGTGAAGAAGATAGGATATGAGGACCAGCAAGAAGGACAATTTAATTGTGTTCTGGAGGGATTGGAGACAACTGTACTAATAATTTTGGTACACTTTGTCATTTGTAATGAGACAGAAAAAGTAGCAAAAGGTTAGGTTATGATTAGCTTTATTTTTTCTTTATTTTACTTCTTATTCTGCAAATTTATTATTATACTGAGAAGCAGAAAAAAACCATACATCAGTGAATGAATCAAAATAATTAATTAAGGACCTAGTATATGCCAGGTGATATTCTAGGTTCTGAGAATACAAAGAAAGGCAAACTATGGACCCAACTGGGGGGGGGGGGCTTACATTCTAATGGAGAAAACCATAAAAACCATAAAAATGGATATGAGATAAATATTGATTTTTTAAGAAGTATGCATTTTTATGTTCTACTATGTTCTGGGCTGGTAAGAGTAAATGATAAATAAATGTGTAATGTGTCTAAAATCCCTCATCTGTCTATGTCCAAAGTAGATCCAGAACCTAGATATTATTGATCCTAGGACCTCTGTGACTATATCCAAGGCATGCAGGTATGTGTATATAGACTTTTTAATTATATGTACATATTGGTACTTTGTTACTCATTATTAATTCATTTAAGGAGGCAGGTCAAATATCAAAAAGGTCAAATTCTAAATGAATTTTTTCTTTAAAGAATAATGTAAGCTGAATTATTCCATTCCAGACACAGAAACCCTACATTTTTAAGACATTATATGCATTACTGTTCTTGTTTTTAATAAATAAACATTAATAACATGTAGCCATAAAAATAATTAGATTAAATAATATAATTTAACTTTACCCCTTTTGAGAAGATTTCATGGTCTAAAGGATATGGTAGGGAGGAGAAATGTAAGTATCTGGAAAAGCAATTCCCTTCCATAATATCTGAGGGAAACTATCTTTTGGGAATCCTTTTTTTGTATTCTATCCTTTATCACCACTGAACCCTGCTTGAGATTCACCATATGTCAGCTTCACAAAAAAACTATCAAATGATGTTTGTTTTTGTTTGTGTTTCAAAGTTCCTCTAAAGTGGCAAATGCTCTGGTCATTCAAAACATTTACAATTAAGCTTGTTAAAACTTTATCAAGAAACTTTGCCACAAAGTTTTGCCCTTCAATCCATTTTGCACACATCACACCTGAAGTGATCCTTCTATTTCAGCTAGAGCAGGCACAGGCTTCCAGATATTGTGATGCCAACACCTTCTTACAAGTGCATCATGCGCCAATATGTTATATGTATATAAAGAGTGTTTATCTTAAACTATGTAACATAATGTATCATGATTAAAAAAATATAAGGTATAATGGAATGAAAATGATAGAGATATTTGGTAGTTTGAGCAGGCAGGCTGCAAAAAATATTACTAAAGTGAAATTGTTTAGAACATATGAAAGGAATATCTCAGAAAAATGTTTAATTAGAGTTCCCCAGAATGAAGGCATCATATAATAATAAGAAGGGAAAACTTATGAAGACTATATATTTCTCTGTAGGGTATAAAAGCAATGATAAGAGGCCAAAATAAAAACCTCCATTATGGTAGGTAGACCACTTTGGTTTAAAAATTTTTTTTTCTTTTAATTAGTCAATTAAGATCATTCTTTGGGTACAAGAATCATATTCTATTCCTCCCTCCCTCCCCTCCAACCACCCTTCCCGTAGCCTATGTGCAATTCCACTAGGTATTACATGTGTCCTTGATCAGAACCTATTTCCATGTTGTTGATGTTTGCACTAGGATGTTCATTTAGAGTCTACATTCCCAATCATATCCCCCTCCACCCTTGTGATCAAGCAGTTGTTTTTCTTCTGTGTTTCTATTCCCACAGTTTTTCCTCTGAATGGGGATACTGTTCTTTCTCATAGATCCCTCTTAGTTGTTCAAGATCACTGCATTGCCACTAATGGAGAAGTCCATTACATTCGACTGTACCACAGTGTATCAGTCTCTGTGTATAATGTTCTCCTGGTTCTGCTACTTTCATTCTGTATCAATTCCTGGAGGTCATTCCAGTTCCTATGGAATTTCTCCAGTTTATTATTCCATTGAGTACAATAGTATTCCATCACCAACATATACCACAGTTTGTTCAACCATTCCCCAATTGAAGGGCATCCCCTCATTTTACAATTTTTTGCCACCACAAAGAGCCCAGCTAAGAATATTCTTGTACATATATTTTTCCTTATTATCTCTTTGGGGTACAAACCCAGCAGTGCTATGGCTGGATCAAAGGACAGACAGTCTTTTAGCGCCCTTTGGGCATAGTTCCAAGTTGCTCTCCAGAATGGTTGAATCAATTCACTACTCTACCAGCAATGCATTAATATCCCAACTTTGACACATCCCATCCAGCATTCATTACTTTCTGTTGCTGTCATATTAGCCAATCTCTAATTATAAGAGACGTAGAACACTTTTTGCATGGGGTTATTAATAGTTTTGATTTTGTTATCTGAAATTGCCTATTCATGTCCCTTGCCCATTTATCAATTGGAGAATGGCTTGATTTCATTTAGTTCTTTATACATTTGAGTAATTAGACCTTTGTCAGAGATTTTTGTTATGAAGATTGTTTCCCAATTTGTTGCTTCCCTTCTAATTTTCGTTGCATTGTTTTTTTTTGTACAAGAACATTTTAATTTGATATAATCAAAATTATTTATTTTACATTTTGTGATTTTTTTCTAACTCTTGCTGAGTCTTAAAGTCTTTCCTTTCCCAAAGATCTGACATGTATGCTATTCTGTGTTCACCTAATTTACTTATAGTTTCCTTCTTTATATTCAAGTAATTCACCCCTTCTGAGTTTATCTTGGTGTAGAGTGTGAGATGTTGATCCAAACCTAATCTCTCCCATACTGTTTTTCAATTTTCCCAGTAGTTTGTGGATTTTGGTACCAAAAGCTGAGATCTTTGGACTTAACATAGACTGTCTCGCTAAGGTCACTTTCCCCAAGTCTATTCCACTGATCCTCCTTTCAGTCTTAGCCAGTACCATATTGTTTTGATGAACACTGCTTTATAGTACCATTTGAAATCTGGGACTGCTAGGCCATCTTCCCTCACATTTTTTTTTTTATGATTTCCTTGGATATCCTCAAACTTTGGTTCTTTCAAATGAACTTTGTTATGTTTTTTTTTTTCCTAATTCAGTAAAAAGGTTTTTTGGTAGTTCGATGGGTATGGCACTAAATAAGTAAATTAATTTGGGTAGGATTGTCATTTTTATTATGTTAGATTGTTCTACCCATGAGCAGTTGATGTTTTTCCAATTGTTTAGATCTAATTTTAATTGTGTGGAGAGTGTTTTGTAGTTTTGTTCATACAGTTTCTGTATTTGTCTTGGGAGATAGATTCCTAAGTATTTTAGGGTGATTTTAAATGGAAATTCTTTTTCTAATTCTTGCTGCTGAGACGTGTTGGAGATATATAGAAATGCTGATGACTTATGCGGGTTTATTTTGTATCCTGCCACTGCTAAATTTATGGATTATTTCATCTAGCTTTTTAGTTGATTCTCTAGGATTCTTTAAATAGACCATCATATCATCTGGAAAGAATGATAGCTTGGTCTCCTCCTTGACTATTTTGATATCTTCATTTTCTTTTTCTTCTCTAATTGCTACTGCTAGGGTTACTAATACAATGTAAAATAATAGAGATGATAATGGACATCCTTGTTTCATTCCTGATCTTATTTGGAAGGTTTCTATTTTATCCCCATTGCAGATGATGTTTACTGATAGTTTTAGAAATATACTGTTTATTATTTTTAGGAAAGGCCCTTCTATTCCTATGCTTTCTACTGTTTTCAATAGGAATGAGTATTGTATTTTGTAAAAGGATTTTTCTGCATCTATTGAAATAATCATGTGATTTTTGTCCATTTGCTTGTTAATATGGTCAATGATGTGGATGGTTTTCCTAATATTGAACCATCCTTGCATTCCTGGTATAAATCCTATCTGGTCATTATGAATAACCCTTGTCATCACTTGCTGGAGTCTTTTCGCTAGCATTCTATTTAAGATTTTTGCATATATGTTCATTAAGGACATGGGTCTGTTGTTTTCTTTCTCTGTTTTTTTTTACTTCCCTGGCATTGGAATCAGTAACATATTTGTATCATAAAAGGATAGGTTGTATAATATTGGGATTAATTGTTCTTTGAATGTTTTATAGAATTCATTTGTAAATCCATCTGGTCCTGGGGATATTTTTAGGAAGTTCTTTGGTGACTTGTTCAATTTCTTTTTCTGATATGGGGTTGTTTAGTTAGTCTATTTCTTCCTTTGTTAGTCTAGGCAATTTATATTTTTGTAAATATTGATCCATGTCACCTAGATTGGCATATTTATTGCCGTATAATTGGGTATAATAATTTTTAATGATTGCCTTCAATTTCCTCTTCATTGGAGGTGAGGTCTCACTTTTTATCTTGGATGCTGTCAACTTGGTTTTCTTCTTTCTTTTTTTTTAAATTAGATTGACCAGTAATTTGTCTATTTATTTGTTTTTTTTTCAAAGTACCAGCTTCTAGTCTTATTTATTAAATCAATAGTTCTTTGACTTTACTTTTTTTTAATTTCTCCTTTGAATTTTAGGATCTCTAATTTAGTTTGGATGGATGGTTGGATCAATTCACAACTCCACCAGCAATGCATTAATATCCCTACTTTGTCACATCCCCTCCAGCATTCATTATTTTCCTTTGCTGTCATGTTGAACAATCTTCTAGGTGTGAGGTGATACCTCAAAGTTGTTTTGATTTGCATCTCTCTGATTATAAGAGATCTAGAACACTTTTTCATTTGCCTATTAATAGTTTTGATTTCTTTATCTGAAAATTGCCTATTCATGTCCCTTGCCCATTTATCAATTGGAGAATGGCTTGATATTTTGTACAATTGACTTAGCTCTTTGCAAATTTGAGTAATTAGACCTTTTTCAGAGGTTTTTATGAAGATTGTTTCCCAGTTTGTTGCTTCCCTTCTGGTTTTAGTTACATTTGTTTTGTTTGTGCAAAACCTGTTTATTTTGATGTAGACAAAATTATTTATTTTACATTTTGTGACTCTTTCTAAGTCTTGCTTGGTTTTAAAATCTTTCCCTTCCCAATGTTCTGACATGTATACTATTCTGTGTTTGCCTAATTTACTTATAGTTTCCTTCTTTATGTTCAAGTCATTCACCCATTTTGAATTTATGTTGGTGTAGGGTGTGAGTTGTTGATGCAAACCTAATCTCTCCCACACTGTCTTCCAATTTTCCCAGCAGTTTTTTATCAAATACTGGATTTTTGTCCCAAAAGCTGCGATCTTTGGGTTTATCATATACTGTCTTGCTGAGGTCACTTGCCCCAAGTCTATTCCACTGATCCTCCTTTCTGTCTCTTAGCCAATACCAAACTGGTTTGATGACCACTGCTTTGTAATATAGTTTGAGATCTGGGACTGCAAGGCCAACTTCCTTTGTATTTTTTTTTAATCATTTCCCTTTATATCCTTTATCCTTTGTTCTTCCAAATGAACTTTGTTATGGTTTTTTTTTCTAAATCAGTAAAAAAAATTTTTGGAAGTTCAATGGGTAAGGCACTAAATAGATAAATAAGTTTGGGTAGGATGTTCATTTTTATTATATTGGCTCGTCCTACCCGTGAGCAGTTAATGTTTTTTCCAATTTCTCAAGTCTAGGTTTAGTTGTGTGGAGAGTGTTTAGTAGTTGTGTTCATATAGTGACTGTGTTTGTCTTGGGAGATAGATTCCTAAGTATTTTATTTTGTCTAAGGTGATTTTGAATGGAATTTCTCTTTCTAGTTCTTGCTGCTGAGCTGTCTTGGAAATATATAGAAATACTGATGACTTATGCGGGTTTATTTTGTATCCTGCAACTTTGCTAAAATTTTTGATTATTTCGATTAGCTTTTTGGTTGAATCTCTAGGATTTTTTAAGTAGACCATCATGTCATCTGCAAAGAGTGATAACTTGGTCTCCTCCTTTCCTATTTTGATGCCTTCAATTTCTTTTTCTTCTCTAATTGGTACTGCTGGTGTTTCTAGTACAATGTCAAATAATAGAGGTGATAATGGGCATCCTTGTTTCACTCCTGATCTTATTGGGAATCCATCTAGTTTAACCCCATTGCAGATGATATTAGCTGATGGTTTTAGATATATACTGTTTATTATTTTTAGGAACGACCCTTCTATTCCTATGCTTTCTAGTGTTGGATTAAAATATTTTACCAATATTATTTGCCTATCACTACATAATCATCATCCTGAATCCAAATGAAGTGCTCCCTATTTAAAATTATGTGTAGACAAAGTAAATCAGCAATGCCTGAAAATACATGCATACCCTCACCACTCTGCTGAGAATTGCATGGGGCTGGGGTGATTTGCATCACCATTATGATTCTTTACTACTTTAATCTGAGTTCTAAAGTCTTTCAAAATAATTTTCCTTTATATATTACTATCTTTGTCATCATGAAAATTAGTCTGGTTCTGCTCATTACATTTGTCATCAGTTCAAACTAGTTTTTCAATTTTCCCATGAGTCTACCATATGTCATTTTTATAGGATTATAATATTGCATCCAAATACTCTAATTTATTCAACCATTCTCCAACTGATAGGATCTATTTTGTTTCTAATTCATTATTGCAACAAGAAAATACAATGAGATTCTTCACTTTAATTGAAATATATACCATTATTCACTCTGTGTGTATGTGAGGATGTTATCACATGATGTTCAATCTTTCTCAGTTTAAATAGAATTTCTATGCTAGTATAGCTTCTTTGTGATTGCATATGTATGAAGGGGTGGAGAAAACTAGGAGGCTTGGTTTTTCTTTCTTAGATGAATGTATACATAATACAGTGTGGAGGAGGGTAAAGGAGATTTCATTTATTTCTCCACACTATCATATTGAATGTACTCTAAAATTTTACAAAATAGTGGCTTGTGTCCAATTCTTTTGAATTAGACTTTTTCATAGAACACTTATGAAATTCTAGCACCTAAAGAAGCTATTATTTCTTTAAATGCTCTAATTCCTTTCCTACCCGTTTAACCTTTGGGCATTGTAAATGATTTTCTTCCCCCTCTTCTAAGTATGAGTTCCTTGACCAAATACCCAGGAGTGAACAGTGGCAATTGAAACTGATGTTTTAAAGGAAATAAACAATTTGAGGATCAGAGCTAAAGAGTAGCAAAATTGCCATAAAAAGAGTGGGAAGTATTATCTATAAGTGAGGGATTGTGTGCAGAACAGTCTCTCAAATTCTTCATACAGTGAATGTGTGAACAGTTTTATTCTTTTATATGATAATCAATAATTAAACTAGGGGAAAGGGAACAATTGAAATCTGTATCAAACTGTATAGATTCCTGTATTTTAATACTAGCATTGTAGCATTGTTCTTTTAGAATTTGATGATATAAAATTTGGTGTAGTGAAAAGAGTAAAGAAAAAGTTACCAAGTATTCAGGGTTGTAGTTCCTTCCTGCCCCACTGCCTAAAAATCAACAAATATTTATTAAACGTTTACTATGTACTGGACACCATGTGCTGAGGATACAAAGAAAAGCAAAACAATTTCTTGCCCTCAAGTAGTTCACATACTAATTGGGAATAATATGCAAATGCAAATGGATACATATGAGATATGCATTCAATTGGTGGGAAAGAAATATCAGAAGGAAGTCCCTGGATCCTGGGGAGTGGGTTGGGGAGAGGAAGTAGGAAAAGCCTTCTGAAGAAAATAGGATTTAAGTTGTCTGGGAGCAAGCTAGCTAAAAAACAGAAATAAGGAAAGAAAACAACTTAAGCGGAGTGGACTGTCATTGAAAAGGATGGTGAGAAGAAAAGTAATGGAAGCAAGTAATGGAAACCAAAGCTATAGATTCTTAAAGTTGGAAAAATAATAGCAAAAAGAAACAGCACCAACAAACCCCTTAGCTATCTTACAGTTCAACTAATACATGAAGAAGAATATCTTCTAGAATATCCCAATCATAAGCATTCATTCAGCTTCTGCTTTTAGGCACTTCTACTTATTAAGTCTGCACTTACCTCTCTCTCCTTCTGAAAGGAATTCTTTTAATACATATTGAATTGTTTCTACATTTGGGCTTTACATTAGAAACTTAAATCTATCCCTTAGTCTTTGTACTCTTTCCTTTCTGCCCTACTGAAAGAATTTTGTCCATCAAAAAATAGATAGGAAATTGAGATTATGGTAAAGATTGAGAGTTCTTCCTTTCTCAGCTTATGCTAGATGTACCCAGACATAGCCCAAACAAGTCCATCAACCTCCCATTAAGAATCTTTGCAGGGGTCAATTTTCACCAGGAACAACTTGATTTCATTCACAAAGAGGCAGGGAGCATGACAAAAATATAAGATTTGCCTGATGTCTCCCAAGAGATGGGGAAGAATTGAGAGTTTTGTTGAATTACCTCCTCATTGGCTATTCACCAACTAATAATCTTTTAAGATATTAAATGAAATAGCTGAATAATGATTTCTTCAAATTTTTTTCTTTATGGACCTGCATGTGAGGAATTGGGGTGGGGGAGTCTTTGATCACCAGGAGAGATCACTGACCAATTTATTTCTTGATTAAAGCTATCCTAATTAATACAATTGATTTTCTTACCTAGAAACCAATCCCAGAAAATTTAATTGTCACACTTCTTTATATAGAACCTGAACCTATCTCTTTATACTTTCCTCTTATTTGTCCAAAATTTAATCTATGCATCAACAAACAAAACAGATGAATGAATGAATAAGTGAATGAAGGAATGAAAAAATAAACAAGCCAAATTCCTGTTTCACAAGAAATTTTTCTAATATTCAAGCCCAGTGCTCTTGTTCTTGCCAGTTATTCTCCTTGATAATTTGAATATTTCTAGTTAACTTCAGCTGTTCTTCTTAGATGCTTTGACAATCCCTTACTATTCTCTTTACCCTTCTCTAGACATCTTTCACTTTGACAGATTCCTTCCTCAAATACTTTCCACAGAAATGAATGTTATATTGTACATATGGTCTGACTATGATGAAAGTGATTGAGACTGTTTGCATCCTCCTTTTGGAAATTCTCTTTCAGTGGGCATATATTAAATATGTATAATGTGTTAGGTCATAGAAATATATAGATGAAAATCAAAGTCTTTGTCTTCATAATGTTTCCATTGACTTTCTATACTGTCATGTCACAACATTGACTCATGTTGAACTCAGAGACTCCAAGTTTGGGAATATGCATGTTTTCATGAGAAATGTTATTTAATTGTATTTTCCTCAATTTCATATTGGTAGTGAGAGAAGAGGGAAAGGGAAGAGGTGATGAATGATATTATTGTAATGAAGTATAGAGAGAAAGCGGAATTATTCAATATTTATTTTACTTTTCTCTGATGAAAATAATTTTGGACTGAAAAAGACTATAAAATGAACTATTGAAGTGACAAATGAATTAAATGAAAGGATAATAAAATAATTAACTACATTTCACAAGACATATATTACACAAAATATAGAATTGAGAAAAAACTTGGTTCAAAAATTTTCCTAGATACTATCTCATCCTGAGTAAATCATTTAAATTCATCAGGCCTCATTTTCAATCATTCATAAAAATAACAGTTAACTCAGGGGTAATTAGAAGGGTCAAATATCATAAAGAAAAAAACACTTTGCAAAACCTAAAGTGTTACAAAATGCTACCTAGTAATACTACCTAGTAATTTGTGAGTGCAGGTGACCATACCCAGAAAAATTACATGATAAGGCAATAAATAAACTTGTTTATATGGCTTCTGGGACACTACCAATGATCTTTGAAAGAAGCTTGTGAATGAAAGAGATACCATAAGGCTTGGAAAAATGAAGAAGCAAGCAAAATCTATCAACCACAGTTCATTGAGCTGGGATTGTTGGCAAGGATCTAGAATTTACTTTAAAGTGATGATAATTAAAATTCCATAAAAGGAAACAGTGATCACAAAGAATCATCATGACTTCATCAAGGATAAGGTATGCCAGAATAATCATATTTCTTTTTCTTTTAATAAGGTATATAAACTGAGAGATAAAAGAGATGCTATGGGTAATTGGTTATCTATAAATATCTCCAGACTTTGACAGTATTGATCAATCCTTCTTGATATTGTCTTCTCTCTCCTATTTTTCTTACCTGTCTGTCAGCCTTTAATTTGTCTCTTTTGTTGAATCCTGTGATATTGAAATCACTTTAAAAGACTGATATATATTAATTTAAGGTCACCAAGGAATTCACTTATGAAATTCCTAAATGAAACACTCAAGTCAGAATTGAGTTTTATGGCAGTTTAATTACAACAGGATTAAGAAAGAAGGAGAGGGAGAGAAGGAAAGAAGGGGACAAGGAAAGAGGTTAATTCAACCTTCTGGCAGAGCCAGAGGGAATTTAGGCCTTGGAAGGCCAAGGCAAGGAAGAGAATCAGTCCTTTCACTCACTTGACCAATCTGAAGGAAAGCTGCCAGCAGGCCTCCTCACTGCTCGAGCTCCTAGATTGAAATGGCACCTAGCCCTGTCCACAGGAAGTGAGCGAACTCCAGAGGCTGTTCTCTACCTCACTTCCTGAGCCTCACACCTGCTAATGGTGGCTCAAGCTTGGCTTAGGACAGCCCAGGTGGGCAGTTAGTCATCTCTGATTTGGTATTGACTAGCACATGCCCATGTAGTGTGGGTGTACACAATTTTGGATGCTAGACCAAGCAAGATGGAGGAGATTTAAAAATCACAATCCCCCCTGATGATTATTGGGGGACTAGTCTCTCCACTTGATCACTAAACATAAGCATCCTGCACCCCAAAAAATTCTAACTGCAGGTGTATAAAACATTTTACCCTCTAAGAGGAAAACAACAGTAGTTATAGATAAGGGGAAATAGAGGAGAGAGAGAGAGACAGCAAAACCAATGTTTTGCTTGGTGCATTAACAAAAACCAAGTAGGGGGCAGTCCCCTTTGGCATGAGTGTACATTCAAAGTAAATGTTCAATCAACCACACCCCAAGGTTCATTCTCTGGATTTAGTTAGTTAGCAAGCTTCTTCTCTGAAGATCTATCTCAAATAAAATTTAAATTTTGGATTTCATGAAAATACAATCCTATTCTATATTAGGCCCAATAAGTATAAATTTCCTTCTGAGTTTTGTCCTGGACCCTCTTTTCTTCACTCTACATTACTTCACCTAATGATCTCATCAGCTACCATGGGTTTAATTGTCATCTCTATGCTGGTGATTATCACACCCACCTATTAGCCCCAGCCTTTCTCTTGTTGTTATTTAGTCATTTATGTGTATCCTCTTTGTGATCTGGTAAATGATAGAATATCAGACCAATCTTTCCTCCCCTATGTATCAAAATCTGTCTAATCTCATAACCATTGCTTTCATGACACTGTCTATCCATCTCATCCTTTGCTACCCCTTTTGCTTTTTGCCCTCAATCATTCACAAAATAAGGATCTTTTCTGATGAGTCTTGTGCTCTCATTTTGTGGGCCAATGTTGTTAAGTTCAACTCTAATATTTGACTCTCCAGTGAATAGTCTGAGTATATTTTTAAAGTGTTAACTAATTTGATCTTCTTGATGTCTCTGAGACTCTCATAAGTCATTTCCAGTACCACAATTTGAAAGCATAGTTTTTGCAGTATTCAAGGTTCCTTATAATACAAGTCTCACAACCATACCTTGCATCTGGATAAAATGTAGCTTTGACAACCTGTTCCTTTGTCAGCAAAGTGATGTCTCTGCTTATTAGTATGATGTTCAATATCGCCACAGTTTTCTTATATTTAAAAGGTCTTTTAACTTCATTGTTGCAGTTATTGTCTGCACTGTTTTTTGAGCCTCAGAATATAATATCTGTCACTACTTCCTTTTCCTCTCCCTGTATTTGCCAAGGAGATAATGGGAAGTTGTCAAAGTCTGCGTTTTTTTTTTTGTCTTTTTAATCTCAAACTTCAAGGCAGCTTTTATATTATCCTCTTTCATCCTTATCAAGAGGCTTTATTTTCTGCTACTGAAGTTATATTGTCTACATATTTGAAATTTTTAATATTTTTCTCAGCAAGTTTTTGAGTCACACATCCTGGCATTTTGCATGATGTACTCTGCATATAAGTTAAATAAATAAGGTGACAATATATAGCCTTTGTCATAATATATATATATATATATATATATATATATATATATATATATGTACACACACAAATATATTAAGCCAATCAGTAGTTCCATGGTTGGTTCTAACAATTGTTTGTTAACCTAATATGTTGGTTTCTCAGATAATTATTAAGTCAAACTGGTATTCCCATCTCATTGAGGAATTGCCATATTTTGTTGTGAATTACACAGTAAATGATTTTCCTATGGTCAATGAAGCAGAAAGAGATTGTTTTTCATGAACTCCCTTGCTTTCTCTACCATAGAGTAAACATTGGCAATTTGGTCTCTAGTTCCTTTTCCTCTATAAAAACAAGCCTGTATTGCTGGTTATTCTCAGTTCACATATTGGTGAAACTTAATTGTATAATCTTAAGTATAGCCTTACTGTTCTGTGAAATGAGCACAGTTGATTTTTGGCACTGCCCTTTCTTGAAGATTGAGGCATAAATTGTTCTTTTCTAATCCAGTGTCTAGTTTTATAAATTTATTGGCATATTTAGTGCAGTGTTTGATAGTATAATCCTTTAGAATTTTAAATGGCTAAGCAGGAATTCCACAACCTCCAATAAACTTATTGTTTACAATGTTCCCTAAGATCCAGTTTACTTCATTATTAATTATATATGACTCTAGGTTAGTACACTACAGTGATTATCAATAATGTTAAATTTTTTCTTGTATGCTTCTTCTATATATTCTTGCCATCTCTTCTTAATGTCTATTAGATCTAAGTTCCCTACTATTTTTTAATCATGTGTATTTTTTGCATGAAAAATTTTCTTTATCTCTAATTTTTAAGATCTTTTGCTGTATTCTATTGTTTTCTTCTATTTATTTGCATTGTTCATTTAAGAAAATCTTATAGCTTTGTTCTTTCCTAGAATTCTGCATTCAGTGGGATATATCCTTCACCCTCTTCTTTCCCTTTCATTTTTTTTCATGAGCTATTGTGAAATCTCATCAAAGCCATTTTGCTTTCTTCCTCTTCTTTTACTTTGGAATGTTTTTTTGTTTGTTTGTTTTGCTGCCTCTTGTACAATGTTGCAAACTTCTATTCATAGATATTCAGGCACTCTACCTAACAGATCTAATCTCTTAAATCCCTTCATAAGTTCCAATTCATATTCCTAGGAGATCTTATTTAGTCCACACCTATAAAGTCTGATGGTTTTTCCTTCTTTCTTCTACTAGTCTTCATTATTCAATAAGAATCTCCTGATCCGAGCAATAGTTAACTCAGGTATTATGTTAAAAGACTATAAAGAGTTTCTCCACCTTGAATTGCAAAGTATATAATTAATATGATTTCAATATTGACCATCTGGCAATGTCCATGTGCAGAGTCATCTTATAGATTGTTGAAAAAGAATGTTTGTTATGGCCGGTGTTATTTTGACAAAATCATATTAGTCTCTGTACTTCTTCATTTTATACTTCAAGGCCAAACTTGCCTGTTTTTTTCAATTATCTCTTGATTTCCTAATTTAGCAATCCAATCTCTTATGATGAACATGGTATCTTTGTATGTATATGTATGTATATTATTTCTAAATATATTATAGATCTTCATAGAACTTAGTGTTGGCCTCTTTGGCATCAGTAGTTGAATTATAGACTTATAATGTAATATTGAATGGTTTGCCTTCCTTGTTATTCTAATTATCTTTTTATTTCATACAGTAGCATTCCCCTTCTCTCTATTCACACTGTTACCACTTTGGTGGGTCTGACTGCCTCAATTTTCACCCCATTTCAATCCATACTCTAGTTACTAAAATGACTTTCCTAAAGTTTATGTCTAACCATGTTATAGTTTATTCATAAATAAAATGGAGATAATAATAATTACCTCAAGTGTAATGTGAAAGTCAAATGATATAGAATGCAAAGTATTCCTTATTAAACTCCATTGGCTTCCAGGATCAATATTAAATGTAGTGTTTGATATTCAAAGCTCTTTGTAACCTATCACCCTCTTACCTTTCTGATTTTTTCTACCTCACTTCTTGACACATACTCTTCTTCAGTTCAGTGACACTGACCTTCTGACTGTTCTATTAAAAAGATGATCTATCTCTTGGTCCTGTATATTTTCTCTGATGGGTCCCATGACTGAAAGGCTCTCCCTCTTCCAAACTGGGTAATAATGTCCCAAACTTTCTTTAAGTCCCAACTAAATTCTCAACATTTTGTGGAAGCCTTCCCAAACCTCTTAATTCCAGTGCTTTCCCTCTTTTAAACTTCCCCCCTCTTTTATGTATTATGTATAGAGGTTTTTTTGGTTTGTATTTGTTTGCTTGTTGATTTCTTCATTAGATTGCAATCTCCTTGAGGATAGAGGTTGTCTTTTGTCTCTTCTTGTACCACTAACACCTAATATAATGCCTGGTATGTAGTAGATACTCAGTAAATATTGAGTGATTGGTTGGTTGCCTTTATGGATTTAATCTATTAAAAGTTTAGCAAAAGATTTGACAACAACTTTCATGTTATCCTTATAAAATATTTTAAAATGTTAAAATGTAATAATATAGATAATACAATCACACAGATTAATAAATAGTTAAAAAGTCAGAAAAATAGGTTATCATTGATGACTCTGTATCATCTTTAATGTAGTGTCCCATGGGTTAGTATTTTTTTTTGCTCCAACTATTTAATACTTAATAATTAATTACTCAGGGAAAGGATTAGTTAACATACTTAAATTTTCAGAGTGGGTATGTGGTGACAGGGGTGGGGTAGCATTAGCTAGTCCACAATATCAGAATTCAAACAAAGATTTTGGCAAATAATAACAGTGGACCAAATTAAATAAGTTGGAATCCAATAGAAAAAATATAAAATATTACATTGAGTTTAAGAAATTAACTTCAAAAATATAAGATGAGGAAGATATGGAAAGAATGTAATCTGAACATTATCTGGCAATTTTTGTGGACTAAAAATACAATATGAGTCAATCAAATGTAACCTTAAAGTATACTGAGAGATGTAGAATCTAGGAAGTGATTAGGTAGTAATAGGAAGGGAAGTGATCATCTCATGATATTCTTTCCTATTCATAGAATATCTGTAGTACTGTCTTTAGGTCTATTGCTACAGTGTACACCATGTGAAGAGACCTTGAAATTATGTTATATGTGGATAAGACTGAGGAATTGAGATATTTAGATAACAAAAATATGTCTTGGTAGGAATATGATAGCTGACTTTACTTACTTGAAAGGCTGCCATGTGGAAGAAGGTTGAGAATTGTTCTGCTTGACACTGAATAGCAGAAATAAGAGAAAAAAGAAGTTGAAAAGATGTCAAGTTATATTTCTTATGAGAGCAAACACACGTATGCATTAATAACTATAATTAGATAATTACAATTATCTAAATAATTTTACAATACAAAATCAAAGCTGTCCAAAATTGAGATATTGTGTTTTATAAAAGAGTTTCCCTCACTAGTGTGAATTTCAAAACTATTCAACCCTGTTCAAACCATTCTTTAGAGGATGGGATTTTGATCAATAACATCAGAGATACTTGGAATGACAGAATCAGGTCTTGGAAACTACAATCTCCACCCTACTCAGGGTAACAGGATTTAGGAAGGGCTGCAGCAAAGCTCAAGATTTAATTATTTGAGAATATGGCCTTCAACAGACATGTGCAAAGGGGACAGACCTCTGGGCGGTCCTGGATTAAGCTAGAGCCACCATTGGCACAGGAGAGACACAGGAAGTGAGGTAGAGGACAGCTGAGGAGGCTGGGGACTTCCTGTGTGGAGGAAAGGAGGTTGTTGGAGGCTGGTTGCTTGGAGTGAGACTGTTTTTCCATTTTGGTCACATGAGTGATAGGGACTGATCTCTTTTCTTTGCCTTGGCTATCCAAGGCCTTGGGCCTTTGGCCCAACCTAAGCAGAGGGGGTATTTAAGCCCTATTCCCTTCTTCCCCCCCCTAATACCTTTCTTCCTCCTGTTAGTAATTAAAAACTCCATAAAAGGTTGACTGCTGACTTGAGTTTTCATTTAGGAATTACATAGCTGAATTCCTTGGTGACCTTAAATTAATATATATAAGTCTTTTAAAGTGATTTCCATATCACACTAGATAACATCAAATAATGTTGAAAGTCTCATAATTTGGCATGTTGTAAAGGAGATATTTATTCAGAAGGATTTTAAATAGAGTCCCTGAGGTTTCTTCTAACTCTAAAAGTCTATGACATAAAATTTACTTATACTTAATTGAATCACATTAGATTTACTCTGTCAATCTAATCATTCAGGTTGTTTTTGGATTCTAAAGGTCATTCAAAATTTATCCTAGTTTTCATGTCATTGGCAAATCTGATAAATACCATTTGTAGTTGTGTCTTTGTTATAGATAGTAATGTTTAAAAGAGAAGCACCTCAAGAATTCTGGGGAAAATCTCCCTTCTCTTTGATACAGCTCTACAATTAGGTCTAGTTGTTCAATGAGGTCTAACTTCACTTAATTGTTCTATTACCCAGCTAGTATCCCAATTACTTTTAATGGGTTTGTGTGTATGTGTGTGTGTGTATGTTTGTGTGGAGAGAGAGAGAGAGAGAGAGAGAAAAAGAGAGAAAGAGAGACAGGTAGAAGGGGTAGAGAGAGAGAGGGAGGGAAGAAAGGAGGAAGATAAAGATATTTTTTTAAAAAGAAGAAAGATAATTTATATACATTAGCAGATAGAGAGGCAATAAGGTGAAGACAGAAATATAAAGTTTTAGCCTTGACAAGTAGAAAAGACAAATATTCCTTAGAGATAGAAGATAAATTGACTGAAAAAATGTTTGAGTTGGAAATTAATTAAGGAATCTTATGTTGGATAACCTGTGTTTTCTCATTAAAATGGGAAACAATATCATCTGTAGAAGAGGATGAGTGGATTTGGTAATTTAAGTCTTTCAATTGGCAAGCATTTACCAAACAGATTTAATACACAAGAAGCTTATTGGTTTGTTGGTTGTCATCAGAGTTTCTATGCATCAGTAAGAAACTTCAGTACTGTCCTAATGAAATTAAGTTCAATATGATATTTATATGTGCTTGATTGGCAGTTAAATACTTCTGAAAGTACCAAAAATACAATACACATTTAATTTTATGAGAAATTAAATTATATTCCCCCAACAAAGTCTTTACTTAGTGCCCAAATACAAATGGTTTATCCTTTCTCAGATTTATTGGAGTTTGCAGCTATCATTTAAATTAAATGCAAGTTGACACATTTTTATTAATTTTTTATTTATTAAATTAAATTATTATTACAATTAAATTAAAATAATTTAATTAAATAATTAAAATTAGTAAATTTAATTATTAAATTAAATCCCTCTTCTCAGATATCTCCAGACCATTCTGCCTCCTTTTTTGGCCTTTATCCTCATTGGAAATCTATGCAACATTCCTAAAAAATAAACCTCTGTTCTAATAGGTGGATTTCCCTTATTTTGCCTTAATTGAGATTATCACCTTAAATTTTGGTCCTCTCCAGGTCATACCATACTCCTTGCTAGAATTCATTTATGTTATTTCCCCCCTTCTAGAAATAAAGGTCTTTCAGGACAGGGCCTATATTACTTCCTTATATTATTATTTACAACACATATATTTCCAGACACACTGTAACCTCTTAGATGTTATATCTATCTATCTATCTATCTATCTATCTATCTATCTATCTATCTATCTATATACAAAACAAGATTCCATGCATTGGCTACACCTATTTTAATCACCTCAAAGAGCTCATACTTTAGTTGTAGAAATAAGACACTTATACATGTCTATAATCTAAATTAGAACATAATAATAGGAAAAAGAAATAAACCTACATTAAATGCAAAGAAAAATATTAGGATTTCTTTTTCCTGGAGTCGTTATAGAAGACTGAAGGAGGTTTTACCTGAACTGAGCATCAAAAGGAGATGACTGCTTGGGCACTTTGAGCCAAGATCTCTACCATGTCAGGCTCTCTAGCATATACTGCCCTATAACAAGCATTGTTCTGTCATTCTTTTTTCTATATTAAAAGTATATCATCTCCCCAAATAAACTTTGTAATTGTCTCAATGCTAAGGATCATAACTTAGACCTTTTATGCCCCTAACAGTACCTTGTTATATGGTCAATAAATATTGGTAGAGTAAGACTTTCACAAGAAAGTACACATTTACATAATTTAATACAAATGCAGTAATATGAAATGATGTTCTAATGTTAAATTTTCATATACTAAAATGGTGTGGACTAGTTACTTATGCATCCCGAATCTTCAAATTCCTGCCCTTCCCGCATGGAGGACATAAGTAGAAATTAACGTGATATTTGACAGAAGCAATTCTTGTCTCTAGAAGCACTTCTCACAGGATATATAAAAGATAGCTTGCATCTGACAAAGAGGAATAAAAGCCCCATACTATTTGTATTGCAATGTATCTACAAGCTCAATTTGATGGAGTTTCCTGTCACCTTTGAAGCTGTTTTTCCAATCATTGCCCTTTTCACTTCCTGAAGTGGTGTTGTAAATCATGATAGCACCAAAAAAGCTATCCAGCTGGGAAGAGGTTTTTTTTTTTCTTTTATTTCTTTTTTCCCCTGAGGGGCAAAGATATCTATGTCCTAGAAAGTTGGGGTATCTGAGTCACAAAAATCACTGAAATATTTAAGTATTTTTGTCCCTTTTTAGCATATGCCAAAGGCACTTAAAATAAAATAAAAAGCAATGGAACAACCTGTGGTTTTAAATGCCTTACAATAATTTGGTAACTATTAATTTTCTAAGGAATTCTAAAAAAGTAAAAACATTCAGAATGGTGAAGATAAGAGAAAGCAAGGATGAATAGATAGAAATGTAAAAATAAATTAAAATTAAGAAAATATCACAAAATTTTATGTCTATAAGAAAGAATGGGGGTCAGCAGGAAAACAGAGTAATTGATTGGGAATAGGCAGCAATCTCAGGAGTAAATTCATTTATGAATACAGTAACTTTGTTTAGTGTCATGGTGCATGCATGAATACACATGTTTGTATGACTGTCATATTAGTGATATACCATGGCTGAGGGCAGCTAGATGGCTCAATGTTTAGAGAGTGAGGCCTGGAGTCAGGAAGACATATCCACCTGAGTTCAAATCTAGATTCAGACACTTACTAGCTATGTGACCCTCAGCAAGTAACTTAACCCTATTTACCTCAGTTTCCTCATCTGTAAAATAAGATGGAAAAAAACTCCTAGGAAACCAATCTAATATCGAGTAAGAAATCTAGCAAGAAAACACTAACTGGCATCACAGAGTCAGACAAGACTGAAACAACTCAATAACAACAAAAATATAGTTAGTGTCGATTTTTGGTTGACAAGATATTTTTAAAAAATCAGTCATGATAATTTATATTTGATAACAATAGTAACTCATTTGCTTCACAATTCCTAATTCATTCTTTATCTATTAGGCACATTAAATTGTTTTAATGTTGCCAATGTTAAAGCAGCCACAATATATAAATTTCCAGCTACCATAGTCTCTTAAAGGAGGTTAGACAAAAGGGGAAAAGAGACTTCTCTAATCAAAGGGGATTTCTTCACTCTCTCCCTCCAATCCCAGGTTAAGTCTCATTGAAATCTTTGATCCTTGTCATGTACAAGAGACATCTTCATCCACTACATGTGTTATTGGATTTCATTATGTGTGGAACATAACTACAGTGAAATAAGAAAATAAAAACATTATATTCATTAGTGAGTTGAGGATTTTTTAAAAATATGACTAGAGATGGTGTGGATTTTATTTCATGAGAACTATCTGTTCATATCCTTTGATAGCATATCCGTAAGTGTGACATTTCTATACATTTTAATTAGTACTTTATATATCATGTGAATGAGACCTTTATTAAAAGAGAATCTTACAGAAAATATTTCCATTTCCTTTCTAGTTTTCTAGATTTGCTTTGCAAATTAAAAATGTTATAAAACTGTCAATTTTATCTTTTCTGAAAAGTCCCTCTGCTTTATTTGATCATGAGCTCTATTTGAAATATAAAACCTCTTAGAATTAGTTGTAATACTTTATAGCTTCAGATAGTATTTAACATCTATCTGGTCTATTCTTATTTTCAAAATATTAGCTACTTTTTAAAGTTTTATATTTGTTATTACCTGATTTGTGTGCTAAACTGTTACTTCTTTCTCAAAGACCTTCAAAGCTCTCATTTCTTTTCTGGTTCTTTTTCTATAATCTTAGCATGATTTTCATGAATGATATTATTTTAACTTTTTAAAACTTTTGTTTTATTTCTTTAAGGACTATTGGTTGTCTTTGTGGCCCAACTCTGCTTTTATTCTAGGCTTTATTGATATATATTATATATACACATATATTTAAGTGTAATTTTTCTTTTTATTGTTTTGGCTGTCTCTTGTTATATATATTCATATGTATGCATATGCATATGCATACATATGCATATATATATATATATATATATATAGTGGGACCTTTGAGCCCCCCCCATATAGAATATTGACTTGGCTTGTCACCAATATTTCCACTACAGTAAAGGGTTTGTTTGTTTTTTGCAGATCAGAAATTAGGGCAACATCTTGTAGGCATGAAAGTTACTGACTTGCAGCCACATGTCTCTTTAGTAGACAATAATTAACCCTAGCCCCTGTCAAATATCTGAAAATCTGAGTAGGTTTAGAATAACTATACTGCTGACTTACTAGGCCTTGAACTAAGGCCTTACCCACTCTGAAAGGGTATTGCTTATCAACACTCTTTATGGTAAAAGATTGTGTCTTCAGTCAGTACTGGACATTGTTATACTCAGATAAGTCAAATTTTATAATTATTACTTCAGATATCATTAAATTATGTTACTTTTCTAAAATAAAGAAAAGGCATTACATTCAACATATCAAAAACAAACCAACCTCTTGGA
Organism: Monodelphis domestica; assembly: GCF_027887165.1. NCBI lineage: Eukaryota > Metazoa > Chordata > Mammalia > Didelphimorphia > Didelphidae > Monodelphis > Monodelphis domestica. Next base: position 472,236,428 of record NC_077228.1, read on the forward strand.
AAAAGTTCAAAATATTCTTAAGTTTAAAAGAAAATCAATATCACAAGTCAAAGATCAGGGAGATATGGTTATATGGAAGTTTATCTGAAAAATATGTTGAAGTTTTAATAGATTAAACAGTTATTGAATGAACAGTGTTAATAGGATGTCTAAAAAAAGTAAAATTCAAATTTAGGCTTCATTAAAGAAGATATAATATTCAGGAAAAGCAATATGGAGCTTCTATTATATTCTGCCTAGCTTTGACCACATCTGGATGATTTTTGTTTGGTTATGGATCACCCCAAAGGACTCATGATGAAAAAAGTTATCCACTACCATAGAAAGAGCCAATGGAGTCTCAGTGCAGATTGAAGCATACCATTCTTCACTTATTTCCTCCATGAAATTTTCTCTAGTGTAAGTGATATATAACTTCTTTAACAACATGATGAATATGGAAATAAGTATCGCATATCACATATACAACTAGGGTCATATTACCTGCTTTGTTGGAGGAAAGAGAAGAAAAGAATGGGAGAGAAGAGAACCTAGATAACAAAACTCCATTAGAAGTAACAGAAAAATCCATAGGAGAAAGGAAGTTACCTGGTAGTAAATTTGAAAGGAAGATGTTTAGGCAGTGAACTGGGAATTATGATAAGATCCCATTTGATGACTGTGTGGAAACGTGCTTCCCTTTGCCCTCTTCCCATCTGGAAACTAAAAGTAGCTTTGCTCATTCAAAATCACTAAGGAAAGAGACTAATAGAAAGGCCTGCCTTTTGTAGGAACTCTCAGTTTTGGCTCAGCATGTCTTGAATCAATGTTCTTTAGGTCATTTCTGTCCCACACCCTGGAGGATTCTTTTATTTTCCCTTGCTTTGTACAAGTGGGCTTACAGTATCCTACTCTCTCAATGGAGGTGCTACTGTCAATAGGTTAAGTACCAATTTATGTCTAAAGAAAGGATCATGGGCTAGCCAAAAATATTGGGGAAATAATCCCTTAATGAGTTCTATTGCTGAGAATAACTTGAAAAACAATGGGAATCAGTTTAATGCAAAATTTGATTGCAAGTACTGGGGAAGAGAGGGAAGAGGAGAGAGGAAAAAAGAAACTTGGCATACAATTCAGGCCGGATAATGATTATTGCAAGAGCAATGCTACAATGGGGAGCAGAAAGATATTGATCTATTCAGTAGGAAGTAGGGGAATGCTCTAACAGAAAGGTGTCTTCAGGATGTCTCAAGAGTTCCCTCCTGACAGTGGAATTCTTACAGTATGATTTTGAATGGCCTCCCTGGGGTTGACTAATTTGTATTTCAGAAGTTAAGGCAACATATTGTTTGGTGGAGGTATTATCAGGAAAAGAAAACAAGCTGATGGTAGAAAAAATATCTTCTGAAGAACATAGAAGTACTAACTTTTGAAAAATATTATTGTCAGTATTTTTCAATGAATTCATTCTATACGCTTCCAGCTTCCCTTAAGGGAAAACTTCCATGGTGGTTTCAAGACCACCAGAACTAAACTTATCAAAATTCCTTCACCCCTAATGCCTTCTTCTATTGTGACACCTAGCCCGGGACTTTGAAGGCTACTTTAGGGTAGTATTTTCCCTGTTGACAAGCTTTAGTAAGTGCAAAGAAATGGGAACAGAAGTCTAAATACTAACGAGTAGCATAGAGAAAATTCTAGTTCTTACTAGCTGTGGGGACATCAAACTGTGTAGCTTATTTATTCTCATCCACTTTTCCTCTGTCCATAAAGAAATCCTTATCTTTTTATATACCATTTCTTTTCCATTTCTTCCTTCCTTTCCAGGTGGACCAATCTCTCTTTTGGCATTCTCCTGGTAGCATAAGTGATGGTATACTCAATGAGGGCATACTCTGATCCAGGTGGCATCCTCCTTTTCCTGTTTCCTTGAATAGAGCTCCATAGGAGTACATTTATGACACAGAAGGGTCATGAGACTCAAGTACCCATGGTTTGTAAAAGTCCCTTTAACTGTTATAACTAAAACTAATCCTGGAGACTTTATATTAAATAATAATTATTTATTTGTAAAAGTGAGAAAGAATGAGCATTCTAACTAGAAGGTCTCCAAACTCCATCATGTCTCTTTGATCCCAGCTTCCCTGACAGCTGCCTCTGAGGCTCCAAGTCACCACTTTTCCAAGATCACTTAGATATATAATTAGTAGCCTGATCCTTGTACCGAGTTTTATCCCAGACCAGGAAAGTTAAGAAAGTTATGCTTGTTGCACTGCCCTTTTATATTTAGTTTAATCCCTCCTATCCTGAATTTCTAGTTGATGAGACCTTTAGTTCAGTCCCCACCCTTAGCAGCCACATCATATACATTGTCTTCCTCTGGTCAGGAACTGCACTGCCACACTGACCAATTAAAATCTATGACTCAGTGGGATCTATCTATGAGGCAAATCTTCCTGGAATTGTGGTTTCCCAGATAGTTAATTCACATGCAATTAATCTATTCTTTAAGTCAGTAAAGTAACTCATCTTTCCTTACACTCAACTAAATTTTCTTTAACTACTACCTGTACAGTTTTCACATGAGAAATTACAAAGTGGATTTAAAGGTTCATTTCATATTATTTGCTGCAGATGATACTTCTTGCCTTGGGCAATAGTTTCCTTGGCCATCAGAATTGCTAGTTAAAGGCTCTGATAGACAGGTACTGCTACAAATTCAACAAGGACCAAAAAGGTATCTTTAGATGTCAGGTTCCCTTCTTTTCATAAAATCTACCAGCTCACAAAGCCCTTGTAATACTAAAATAATAGCAATAAAATTAATAATATTAAAAATAATAATCACTGAAAGATGCCAAAAATTTAGCACCTACCAAAAACATAGAATCTAACAATTAAGTGACTAGATTATGCACTGGAAGCACTTATCCTTAAAAATTAATAGCTTAAGTGACTCCATATTAAAAATACAAACCCTGAAATAGCCTTCAGAATTCAACAAATACATTGTAGCTTCACCACAGGAAAAAAAAAACTGTTGTACATAATCACCCTGATAGAACGCTGATCTAAAAAAGCTTAAGAATAGTTTAAATATGTCAATACTGATGACTTTCCATCTACAAAGAATAAAAAAAATTAAATTAAATGATCTCAAAATATAGCTGCCAATGGGACAATATCAAACATATGGAAATGGGATAAAGCATATTATCATCTTCATCATCCTGTCTGGCACTAGAGTTGCCTTGAAGTTATTTTCCATTGGTTTATTGAAAATAAGTCTATGTTCCAACACTTTAGTTAAATTTTTCCTTAAACAATTAATAACAACAGTCAATACTCTGCCAAACAGTAATCAAAAAAGCATAGGAGGGTAGCAGTTTGTCCCTGGACCATTTTTATATGAATTTCATTGAAGATAACATATAAAAAGAAGAATTAGAAATAATAAGAATAAGAATGGTTCACATTCATATGGTACTTTAATAATTTCAAAGTAAATTATCTCATATAATCCTCAGATTGACCCTATGGTAGGTGATATTATCATACTCAGTTTAATGATGAGAAAATTGAAATTCAAGGAGGTTGAAACTTTGACGGGGTATTATGGCTAATATGTGTCTGAGGTAGAATTAGAAAGTAGGACTTCCTGTCTTTAGATTCCATGTGAATCTATGCCATGCTATTGTCTTTAAATTTAACTGATATATAAGATATCATATTTTGGGAAATAATCTTTTTAGTTACAAATTATGGTCTTATAAATGAACTTGGTAAACACAGTTAACAAATCAGCTGAGATTTGCCGTATATTATAAAAGTCCTAGAGAAGGGACTTTGTAGGTCTTTTTTAAAAAAATCTGATAATAAACAAAACATCATATGACAAAGAAATATGCAATTTTATATGAATATTGCCATTATAGCAAAATATAATTTTGAAATGTTTATAATTTTGTTACTATTCAATCCATGGGTGGAATATGAATCTTTCAAAATTTAGTGAGAAGAAATCCACCTTTAATTTAAATGGAATAATTACTTGATATATTTCCTTTCCTTTATCCCAAATAACCAAAAGTTAACAAAAATATGCTTATTACTAACACAAATAAGAGTACTATATTTGTTTTATTATATTAGATTTTAATGCATAAGGGAAATAATTATAATCAACATTTAATTACATTCTGTGTAATGAAAGTTTATACTTTCACATGGATTAAATGTCAAAAGATTTTGAAAGAATTCTTTAAGGCTGGTTTTGTTCATGAAAATAATAACTCATTATTACATATTATAATATGATAATATTTCATTACGGCTGTGTATCATAATTTCTTTAGCCATTTCGCAAGGTATTCTAATTGACTTTATTTCTATTGGTGCCACTCTGGATAGAGTGCTGGACTGAGTCAGAAAGACCTGAGTTCAAATCTAGTCTTAACCACTTAAAAGCTATGTAGCTCTGGGCAAATCATTTACCTGATTATCTCAGTTCCTCCAAATGTAATAGAAAATGTCACCTACTCACATAATTATTTTGAGGATCAAATAGAATAATATTTTTAAAGATTTAGCAAGTTCCTGGCACATTGTAGGTACTATATAAATGCTAATCCCTACCACCCCTATTCCCATTTCTTTGGTATAACAATGTGTTGTTGTTAATCCTGTATTTTTGAAGAGGACCAATGACATCATGGAGGGATATCTTGACTGGTATGTGAATTTGATTTAAGCAAGGATGGATTATTTATAGTATTTAATTTCACTTTCTCTTCTAGAGTCATTGAAGTCCAGTGGCAAGACAAAAGGCAAAATGATTGCTGATGGTCCATAATGTGGTAGATGACCTTTGTATCTTTGATGGGGTGAGAAGCTCATAAGCACTTCACAGCATCTGCTTCAACTTATTGTCATGGTTGATGGAATAAATTTTTCTCATCTTCCCATTCCTTGGGGTAAGTCTTCACAAGGTTGTGTTAGACATCTTGAATTTGAAACTTATCAGTTTCCCCCAACCTGTTTTATCCTGACTGCCAAAATGATTTTACTGGTACATGACTGCTGTGCATGGTACTGCTTCTTGGAGCCACTGGAGAGAGTCTCTGTGACAGGTTAACACAAAAGGTAGATAAGAAACCTGGAAAAGGGCTCAACAAGCCTTTATACCAGAGTTGCTAGTCTTTTCTACCACCCTCTATATACTTATATTCTGTTAATATTAAGTGCTTCTCTGCTTGCCCTTTGATCCAGCAATGCCACTGCTGGGTTTGTACCCCAAAGAGATAATAAGGAAAATGTGTGTACAAGGATATTTATAGCCACGCTTTTTGTAGTGGCAAAAAATTGGAAAATGAGGGGGTGTCCATTGATTGGGGAATGTCTGAATAGATTGTGGTATCTGATGGTGATGGAATACTATTGTGCTGAAAGGAATAATGAACTAGAGGAATTCCATGTAAACTAGAAAGACCTCTAGGAATTTATGCAGAGTGAAAGGAGCGGAACCAGGAGAACATGTACATAGAGACAGATATGTTGTGGCACAATAAAATGTAATGGACATCTCTACTAGAAGCAATGCAGTGATCCAGGATAACACAGTGGAACTTATGAGAAAGAACTTTTATCTACACTCAGACAAAGAACTATGGGAACAGAAACACAGAAGAAAAATAAATGATTGATCACATGTTTCAATGAGGTTCAATGAGGATATGAGGATATTGATTTTGGCTTTAAATGATCATAATTACAAATATTAATAATATGGAAATGTGTTTTGAACAATGATACATGTAAAACCCAGTGGAATTGCTCATTGGTTCTGGAAGAGGGAAGAAAGTAGGGAGGAAAAGAACATTAATAATGTAACTGTAGGAAATTATTCTTAAATAATTAAATAAATTAAATAAGTGCATCTGTAAATATATTGGTATATAAGGGAGCAACCGCTTCTGTCATTAGCCTATTGAGTGCATATGCTGAGCAGATATCCATATTTTAAATATGAGACTAAGAGGATTTTGTGGAAAAACCCAGGATCATAGAGCTGATAATTGTCTAAAATGAAGGTGCTCCTGACTCTTAGAACATCACTATATCCATAAAGCATTGCTGCAAATGAGATGAGCTCTTAGGACCCTTGAGATCTAAATCTCTTACCCTCTAAGAGGGACATCAACAGCATGTCTGGTAACTTTACTATAATAAGAGAATACTTATGAAAATACTATATATTGACATTTTAAAACACCCATATCATCATTTGATATAAATGAATTAGTCGAAAGTTTAGCAGAATATTCTTAAGTTTAATTGGACATGTTTCTATTTTTTTTAGTTGGCCCATCCTTTTTTCCCCAATATGACAATGTCATAAAATGTTATAAATCACATTTATTTTTTTTTAAACCCTTACCTTCCGTCTTGGAGTCAATACTGTGTATTGGCTCCAAGGCAGAAGAGTGATAAGGGCTAGGTAATGGGGGTCAAGTGACTTGCCCAGGAACACAAAGCTGGGAAGTGGCTGAGGCCAGATTTGAACCTAGGACCTCCCATCTCTAGGCTTGGCTCTCAATCCACTGAGCCACCCAGCTGCCCCCTATAAATCACATTTAAAACAAGTGAATCTGGAGAAAATAACATAAACAACTGATTTAAAGCTTTGCTTTCTGGATAGTTAATTGTAAATCCATGTAAAAAGTATGAAGATAATTGTATATTTTGTAGAAATATTCTTTTAATCAGGCGGTCATAAAAGCAGAAATCCCAGAACAGATGACTTACATATAGAAATAGTGAATGAATATATAAGGTGGCCATATCTCCACAAACTTACTTTAATCTATTGAGATAAGTCAACTCACAGTCTTACAGAATCCAACAAAGATGGAATAGAGCCAAACAGCTGAAAAATGCAGTTATTCTTATTTATTATTAATTACTTACTTAATTATTAAAAATAAACAAAACTATGTTTCATAATTTGTATAATCTGGTTATTTAGGTCAATTTACCATCAGATTTTGTATGATGCTGGATCAATTGAAATTGATGGCAAAGTCATTAATCTGTATGTAGTTTCCAATCATGGAGATCCTGCCTGTATTTAACGTTTTTTGTTGACATTTTTTAAAATAAAAAAATCCATTTTTATCTACTAACTCGGATGGAAAACAAACAAAGACATTGTAAAGTAAAAACGTACAAAAGAAAACAGGAGAGCTCATGAAGAATGATTTTTATCAAACAGAGAAAGCTGAATGAATGAAATAGGACTCTATTGTTCTGGATTGTCCATCCTACATGATTTGCAAACTCAACTGTTCTTACAACCATAAAGTAGGTCTGGCTGATACTAGAGTTTCCACAGCAGTACAGTAAAGAATAAACTGGTGGAGCATCAGCTTCCAGCAGATGTCACTCTTGCTAAAAGACTGTCTATGCTATGCTTTATGATGGGTAATTGTCTGCTCTGGTTGTGGGCAGAATTTCAACTTGTGAAGGATTTAGCCCTGACCCTCTTCTCACCTTACCACCTACTTTACACTAATGACAACAGGATCAGTAAATTAAAACTGTCAGCTGCCCTGCCATCAGTTTTCCAAAGCTGTTCTGTCTAAACTATAATTTATGGTCAGTGGATATATAAGCAGCATTGCCAAATCCCTGTAATTATTACAGAGATGTAACCAGACGCAGAGAGTAAATGTTGCTGGAAGTTTAACCAAGCCCTGACATTACTGTAATTAGGCCAGTGATTCATGTCAGCTGCTCTTCTAAAAACATCTCCACAATAACCAGAGATAGGAGCTGCTGTTCTGAAGCTCCTTCTTTTAATCCTGCAGTATTTCTTGTTTGAGAAACATAGCTGTAATTTGGAACTCAAGTAAAAGAAGAACATAAGTTAGTTGTAAATGATTGGCTTTGTATGCTGCATTATAAACCATTATAATACCTCTTTGTTCATTTCCATACAGGTGACCAATTTCATATAGTATAATGATAAGTAAATATTTTTTCTTGAAATTCTTGAAATATAACTCTATTTCAGAGGAAACTATAGCAACTTACATGTATCTGAAACCAAAGTTTGTCTGTTGCAGAATGCTAATTGGTTGTTGGTTTTATTTTTTTCTTTGCTTTTTTTTTAAAGTTATGTTTTTCTTCCTTTTCTATATAAGTTCATTCTAGTCAAAGAAGCTAAAGGATTAAGATTTAGAAAAGACTTTCCAGATATAGTCCCACTCTTCATTTTATTGATCAAGAGACCGAGGCCTGGAGAAATTAAGTAATAGGAATGTTCAATAGCATATGCAAAAAAAGTAAATTCAAATTTTTAATTCAGGTTCTGGAATGACTCAACCTGACCAAATTTTCCTAATGTAAAAGTTGAAATAACTTTGTCCTTTGGGATGGAAAAATAGGTTTTGGGTGGTATAATACAAGTCTTCATTAGAGTTAATTACCCAATATATCTGAATATTATACTTCTCGGTGACTTCAACTGAGTGAATTTTGTCTCAGCCTTTGAACCTCTAAATTAATAATGACATGGTCAACTCAGTTTTTCATATTCCAGCTCTGCCTCTTAATACCTATATGACATTGGGCAATTCATATATTCTCTCTCAGTCTTCACTTAAACTCTCAATTAATCACTCAATAAGCATTCATTAAGTTTATGTTCAAAGGATTGTGCTAGGTCCTAGGCAAAGAAGTACAAAGAAGGAGATAATTTCTATTGACATGAGGTTCAATTTCTAAAGATGTAAACAAGGAATTAAAAAAACACTAAATGCAGTATAACTATATAATAAAAATATACAAAAACTGGAGGAATTCCATGTGAACTGGAATGACTTCCAAGAATTGATGCAAAATGAAAGGAGAAAAGCCAGAAGAACATCATACACAGAGATGGATACACTGTGGTACAATCAAATGTAATGGACTTTTCTACTAGCAACAATGCAATGATCCAGGACAATTCTGAGGAACTTATGAGAAAGAACTCTATCCACATCCAGAGAAAGAACTGTGGGAGCAGAAACACAGAAGAAAAACAACTGCTTGATCACATGGTTTGATGGGGATATGATTTGGTATGTAGACTCTATATGATAGCCCTAGTACAAATATCAATAATATGGAAATAGGTCTTGATCAATGACACATGTAAAATCCAGTGGAATTGCTCATGGCTATGGCAGAGGGGTGGGAGGAGGGGGAGGGAAGGAACATGATTCATGTAACCATGGAAAATCTTCTAAATTAATTAATTAAATAAATTTTTAAAAATATACAATATAAAAATAAATACAAGGTATTATGAGAGTAAAAGAGAAAATTTCATGCAAAGATGCTACTTGAGATTCACATTAAAGAAATTGAGGGACTCTGAAGTAGAGGTAAGGAGGGAATGCATTCTAGGAATGTAGGATGGCTAAAACTAGGTCATAGCATTGAAAAATGAAATGATGTGTGAGAAACAGAGAAAAGGTCAGTATGACTGGATCATATATAAGAAAAGAATGAAGAGATTGTACCATAGAGACAATGTTTCTTTTATCACTAAATGTCTGCTCCAAGACCTGATATTTCACATTAATCTTTCTATGGGACATTTGATGGTGGGCATTCCCTTTAAACTTATTATTTTTTAAAGTATAGATAACCAGAAATAGTTTTGCATTTTTACTTATTTCATGGTATTTTGATGATACAACTCTGAGGAAAAAATATGATTATTGAAAATATAAGAAACACTAGCTGTGTGCTTATTGAGTAAGTACTGTATTTCTAAAAATACCCATTCAAGTCATGAGCCAATAGAGAATACTGTACACTAGACCCATTAACCCTGTGCACAGAATATGTCATCATGTAAAGGAAATAGCCCTTCAGAAACAGAAATTCCATTTAAATCAATTCAATAAGTATCTCTTAATACCTACTATACACAAAACATTATTATTTGCATGGGTGAGATTTTGCCAAATACTTCATACTGCCATCAAATTGAGCCTAGAATAAAAAAGCATAACATGAGCAGAGACGTGATCTCTGTACCAACATTATTATTATTTTGAAATTACATTCTAATCAGCTTATGTTTTAAGCAGTTTAAGATTAGCCGAGAATTAGCAATTAATTTTAGAATGTCTACAAAAACAGTCATTTGTAAATGTTGCTAATTAAAATCAAAACCATATGTATATAATTTATTAGCTTTGTTGTCAGGGTGTCTTATCCAAAGACACACTCCACCCTAGAATACTATCATGTGTGGGAAGTTTAACCTCCCCTTTTCTTGGGGTCCAGAGCATGACCTCATCTCCCGTCCACTACTTGACCTAGAGGCAAGAATAGAATGGCAGCCAGAAAAACACAGCAATAGTCAAGAGATCACAAGACAGGGGACATGGCCATGTTCTCAGCACTGCCCCGACTGCTGCCATGGATGGCCCAGGAAAACTAGAAAGCCACAATTGGCTCCTGAGACATGATGAATAAAAGTTAGAGGGTGGAAAAACGGTTTGATAAATTGAGACAAGAGCAGATTTCCCTCTCTTCTCTTCCAGTTTTGTTGCAGACAACTTTCTGGTGATCATGACTGGGGGCCCTAGTGACAATAACAGAATAGCAACTGAAACAGAATAGTGAGGAAAGTATATCTCTCTCTTATTTTTCCATCTTTTCCCCCTACTACTTTTGATTAATAAAATTATTAATTTGTGGCTAGGCTCATAATTTTCCATCTTTCACTACTAATAATCTGCATTTAGCTAAAATGATGAAGCATTACCAGACAGTGCTGGCCAAAAGCTCAAACTATGTATGTATGTATGGCTCTGGTTTTGGTAGTAGGTGTCTCACTATGAACTCTTCCTAAGAAGTACATATAAAGGCATCCAACACATAATATGAACCCATCATATCATTCCCTTGCTATTTCATTAAAGTTTAATGATGCTACAGACTCAGAGGATTGCAAGATTGATAGTCCCTATTAGATGAGTTGTTCTATGGTTATTAAGAAGTATTCCTTAGAAAGGAAAGATTCTTTTTAGTTACCCTTAAATACTTCCTTAGTTAGACAGGCCAGTTGAAAAACATTACAGTTCAATTCCAAAAATAAAATTACTTCCATGCTTATTAAAGCATATATGCCCCCCATGACACTTAAAATAGATTTCTAAGGGCATATCTATTTTTTATCCACTGCATTAGGATTTAAATACTTCATTGTAAATTATCTTCTAATCTAAAAAAATATTTTTCTTTTGAGTTTCTTTTGATTCCTATAAGCTCATTTCAAAGTATTTTTTTTTCAACTCTGATCTCTTCATTAAAAATACCTGCAAGGGGGCAGAGTTTAGATGGATGCTTAGAAGCACCAAAAGCCCTCTTAGAAAACTTTTCCACACCAACTAAAAACAAAGTGCTTTGAGGAGACAGAAAAACCAAATCTAACAACAGGACAGAGTCAGAGGAACCTCTTGATGGACTCAACTTAAAAAGTAAGTGGGTTTGAAGAAAAGGAAGAAGGAAGGTCCTAGGACCCTTTCCCAAACCTACTGTGCTAAGTTTCCAGTGGTCACAGGAATTTAAAGATTAGAATCAAACAACTAGAAGCAAACTTTAGAGGCACCAAGAGTCTATAAAACAAAATCAAAAGAATGAAAAAATTGAGGAAAATATAAAAAATATGATAAAACTACAGACGTGGAAAATAGATCCAGGGAAGACAACTTAAGAATTATGGGACTACTGAAAAATCATGACAAAAAGAAAAGTCTGAACATCATTTTACAGGAAATTATCCAAAAAAACTGCCCTGATATTCTAGAACAAGAAGGAAAGTGGAGATTGAAAGAACCCACAGATCACCTCTTGCATTTAATCCTCAAATGTCAATGCCCAGAAATGTTATAGCCAAATTCAAGAACTATCAGATCAATGAAAAGGCACTGAAAATTACTAAGAAGAAACCATTCAGAAGCCATGGAACCACAGTCAGGGTAATACAGGGTCTGACTGAATCCACAATGAAGGACCAGAAGGCATAGAATATGATATTCTGGAAAAAAAGGGAATTGGGTCTATAACCACAAGTACCCAGCAAAATTGACTATATTCTTACAGGGGAAAGTATGGTCATTTAATAAAATAGAAGACTTCCAAGCATTCATAAAGAAAAGACCTGACTGAAACAGAAATTTGATGCCCAAACAGAGAACACAAGAAAATCACCAAAAGGTAATGAAGAAAGGGGAAAAACACTTTTTTTATGTGATCCAGTGAGTTCAAATGGTTTGTATTTGTATACTTAGAGAGAAAGGTGACAAACTATATAGGATGAAATTAAAAAAAAAAAAACATCAGCAAGCATCATCTGCAATGGGGATGAATTAAAAGTCTTCCCAATAAGATTAGAAGTGAAGCAAGGATGCCCATTATCACCTCTATTATTTAACATTGTACTAGAATCACTAGCAGTAGCAATTAGAGAAGAAAATAGAATTGAAGGGATTAAAGTAGGCAATGAGAAGATTAAACTATCCCTCTTTGCAGATGATATGATGGTCTACTTAAAGAATCCTAAATAATCAACTAACAAGCTAGTGAAAATAATCAACAATTTTAGCAAAGTTGCAGGATACAAAATAAACCCACATCAATCATCAACATTTCTATATGTTTCCAACACAACTCAGGAATAAGAATTAGAAAGAGAAATTCCATTTAAAATCACCCCACATAAAATAAAATATTTATTAATCTATTTACCAAGAGAAACACAGGAATTATATGAACACAACTACAAAACATTTTCCATGCAATTAAAACTGGATCTAAATAATTGGAAAACCATTAATTGCTCATGGGTAGGATGAGCTAACATAATAAAAATGACAATCATACCCAAAATAATTTACTTATTTAGTTCCATATCCATCTAACTACCAATTTTTTTTACTGAATTAGAAAAAACACATAACAAAGTTCATTTGGAAGAACAAAAAAATCAAGAATATAAAAGGAACTAGCAAAAAATGTGAAGGATGGAGGCCTAACAGTACCAGATATTAAACTGTACTATAAAGCAGTTGTCATCAAAACAATATGGTATTGACTAAGAGACAGAAGGGAGGATCAATGGAATAGACTTGGGGTAAATGTCCTCAGCAAAATAGTGTATGATAAACCAAGAGATTCCAGTTTTTGAGACAAAAAAAAACAATATTTGACAAAAACTGCTAGGAAAATTGGAAAACAGTATGGGAGAGACGAGGTTTAGATAAACATCTCACACCCTACACCAGGATAAGTTGATAATGGTAAGTAACTTAAATATAAAAAAGGAAACTATAAGTAAACTAGGTGAACATAGAATAGTATACCTGTCAGATCAATGGGAAAGGAAAGACTTTAAGACCAAGCAAGAGTTAGAGAATATTACAAATGTAAAATAAATAATTTTTATTACATTGAATTAAAGAGTTTCTGTACAAACAAAACCAATGCAGCCAAAATTAGAAGGGAAGCAACAAATTGGGAAAAGATCTTCATAACAAAAACCTCTGACAAAGGTCTAATTTCTCAAATTTATAAGGAGCTCAATCAATTGTTCAAAAAATCAAGTTATTCCCCAACTGATAATTGGGCAAGGTACATGAATAGGAATTTTCAGATAAAAAAATCAAAACTATCAATAATTGCATGAAAAAGTGTTCTAGATCTCTTATTATTAAAGAAATGCAAATCAAAATAAGTCTGAGATACCACCTCACACCTAGTAGGTTGGATAGTATGACAGTGAAGGAAAGTGATAAGTGTTGGAGGGGATGTGGCAAAATTTGGACACTAATGCATTGTTGGTGGAGTTATAAATTGATCCAACCATTCTGGAAGGCATTTGGAAGTATGCCCAAAATGCTTTCAAAGAATGCCTACCATTTGATCCAGCCATACCACTGCTGGGTTTGTACCCCAACAAAATAATAAGGAAAAAGACTTGTACAAAAATATTTATACCCATACTCTGTGGTGGCAAAAAATTGGAAAATGGGGTGGTTTCCATCAATTGGGGAATGGCTGAAAAAATTATGGTATATATTGGTGATGGAATACTATTGTGCTCAAAGGAATAATGAACTAGATGAATTCCATGTGAACTGGAATGGCTTCCAGGAATTGATGCAGAGTGAGAGGAGCAGAACCAGGAGGACATTATACACAGAGACTGATACACTGTGCTACAATTGAATGTAATGAATTTCTCCATTAATGGCAATGCAGTGACCCTGAAGAACTTGGAGGGATCTACAATAAAGAAGGAAAAAGAAAGTATCCATATCCAGAGGAAAAACTATGGGTACAGAAACACCAAAGAAAAACAATTGCTTCATTACATGGGTTGAGAGGGATATGATTGGTGATATAGACTCTAAATGGTCATTCTAGTGCAAACATCAACAACAGGGGAATAGGTTCTGATTGAGGACACATGTAACACCCAGTGGAATAGACATTAACTATGGGAGTGGATGGGGGGAGGGAAGGGAGGGAAGAATATGATTCTTGTAACCAAGGAATAATGTTCTAAATTGACTAATTACAATTTTCAAAAAGAAAAAAAAAGCTGGAAAGATCTACATGAACTGATGCAGAGAGAAATAAGCAGAACTGGGAGAATACTAGTACACAATAATAGCAATATTACATTATGATCAACTGTGAAAACTTGGCTATTCTCAGAAATCCAATGATCTAGAACAATCCTAAAAGACTTATGATGGGGAATGCTATCCTCCTCTAGAGAAAGAACTGTTGGAATTAGGTGGATGCAGATTAAAACCCACTATCTTTCCCACCAGTGTATTTATGGTTTTATTTTGGGGTTTTGTTTTTGTATGAATGTGTTCTTACAACAATGAATATGGAAGTGTATTTGGCCTGATAATGAAAATAAAATAGGATAAAAAATAAAATAAAATTACTCTCAAAAAGAATTTAAACTTTGTAATTTAGAGTTATAATAATGATACATAAAACACAGGGATCACTTAGGGATGCATGGCCGAGTTATGAGTTATATTAATCAATTGGCAAGAGAAGTAAAAAATATTTAAAAAATCCATATAAAAGAGAAAAGATAACTTCTGAATGAAATATAGACTCTCAAATATCAAATGTGTAAACAATTTAAGTAAAGGAAAATAAACCTATAACAGGTCCTTGAATCAGGGCCCAATTAAAATGATTTCTATTCCACAAGTCTGTAGGACAAAATGTAATACTATTTCATTTACCCATTTTCAGCCAAGACTACAAGAAGTTGCCATACTATGAGAAAAAGGACTGATAGGGAAGGGTCATTCCCTGGTCTAATTTTATATATTTTTCTCAGGGATACTGGAGCCAGAACAATTGATGTTATATGTTTGATATAGAGTGTGTGTTACAAAGAAGTCCTGCAGTTAACACATGTTAAACAGCCTCAACCTCGAATCACACATGATCAAGGCATTGTATTCTTTGCTCAGAATGTCATCAATCCTCATAGGATTGGTTTGGTCTCTTTGACTTTGTGTTCTTTGACACTATACAATTAGCTTTGTGCTTCTTTGGCATTGTTCAATGCCTCTTTTTGTATTCCCTTCTTAAATCAGACAGAATCATTAAGCAAAGTCACATAATATTTTTTATAAAAAATCAATGGCATCATTGTAGTCTAAAATTCTGGGGTATGCATTGACATTATAGCAAATATATTTTAAACTTATATTACTGCAAAATAAAAAAAAAGTTAAAGAAACATCTCAATTCTGTTGACATGTGCTTCAAATACAAAAAAGTAGAGAAAAATAAAACTGAAATAGTATATTGCACATGCATGCAAAAACAATAATAAAATTTTTATAATAAAAATATATACCTTATAATAATTGACACACTGTTTCAGCTAAGTAAGGATAGAATACAAAGGTTTCTCACCAAAAATGAGATCCATGTCCTTTTCAAACTTGGCCAGGATCCACTGTAAATGAAAGCAAATGATTTTCACAAAGTAACAGTTTTTCATAAAGAATAGTAATACAGACTTCCGGTTAAGATGGCGGCTTAGAGAAAGCTGAAGTTCAGATCTCCGGAAAACCCTTCCCGACCGATCTCAAACTAGAAGCTCCTAAGGCGCCGAAATTCAAAACGATCAACAGCACAGACCCTGGGAACCCTCCTCCTGGACCTGGACCCGGTTCAAAAGGTACGGCTCCCCTTAAAAGCCAGAACCCGAGATCCCTCGGACCTCAGGGGTAGGAGCGCAGAGTCCAAGGCTCCCGGAAGCGGCAGCCGCGCCGGGCTCAGAGAGCAGGGTCTGAGGAACAACAACCCTCAGGGTCTTCTACCCAAGTCCCAGTCCGGGTGAAAGTTACTGCCTGGGGCCTCCGCTGCAGAGAGCTGGTCAAAACAACAGCAACCCTCAGGGCGGGCAAGACAGCCTCACGGGCTGGATCCTGCTATCCAAGTCTCAGTGAAAGTCTGTGCTCTCGGAGCTTGGGGAAGCGGCAGCCCATCTCCCCCCGCAGGCCGACGAAACAGCCTCACGGCCAGGGATTCTGAAGGCAACTTCCGGAAATCGAGCCAGGGGGAGAGGGTGGCCTCGTGGTCCAACCCTTCCATTCCAGTTCCAGTGAGGCATATTCAGTTTAACCCAGGGAACGCTCATAGAACCAACATCTGCCCAGGACTAAAGCCTCTGATCACCAGATAAAGACAAGAAAAGCCAATCCTCCACGTTCAGAGATGACAAACTCCACAGAAGCACAGAAGCCCCAAAATACCAAGAAAAATAAGAAGAAAGGGGCGACTCTGGACACATTCTATGGAGCCAAAATACAAAATACAGAGCAGATAGAAGAAGATATACAAGAAAATTCTCCAAAATCTTCCAAAGGAAATAGAAACTCTCCACAAACCCATGAAGAATTTGAATCAGAAAGGACCAAAAAGATGGAAGCCCTCTGGGAGGAAAAGTGGGAAATGATGCAAAAGAAATTCACGCATCTACAAAACCAGTTTGACCAAACTGTAAAAGAAAACCAGGCTTTAAAGCAAGAACTAATAAAGCAAAGCCAAAACACCAAGAAATTAGAAGAGAACATAAAATATCTCACCGACAAGGTGATAGATCTGGAAAACAGGGGGAGAAGAGAAAATTTAAGAATAATTGGACTCCCAGAAAAGCCAGAAATGAACACCAAACTGGACATGGTGATACAAGATATAATAAAAGAAAATTGCCCAGAGATTCTAGAACAAGGGGGCAATACAGCCACTGACAGAGCTCACAGAACACCTTCTACACTAAACCCCCAAAAGACAACTCCCAGGAATGTAATTGCCAAATTCCAAAGCTATCAAACAAAAGAAAAAATCCTACAGGAAGCCAGAAAAAGACAATTTAGATATAAAGGAATGCCAATCAGGGTCACACAAGACCTTGCAAGTTCTACTCTGAATGATCGTAAGGCATGGAACATGATCTTCAGAAAGGCAAGAGAGCTGGGTCTCCAACCAAGAATCAGCTACCCAGCAAAACTGACTATATACATCCAAGGGAAAGTATGGGCATTCAACAAAATAGAAGACTTCCAACTTTTTGCAAAGAAAAGACCAGAGCTCTGTGGAAAGTTTGATACCGAAAATCAAAGAGCAAGGAATACCTGAAAAGGTAAATATTAAGGAAAGGGGAAAAATGTTATCTTCTTTTACTCAAACTCTCTTCTATAAGGACTACATTTATATCAACCTATGTATACTAATATGTGGGGAAAATGTAATGTATAAATAGGGGGTAAAGAAAGACCAAATAGAATAATGGTTCTCACACAAAGATTCACAGGGGAAGGGGAGGGGAAGAAAACTCCTATAAGAAGGAGAGGAAGAGGGGGGGGGGTTTACTTAAACCTCAATCTCAGGGAAATCAACTCTGAGAGGGAAAAACATCCAGATCCATTGGGATCTTGAATTCTATCTTACCCAACAAGGGTAAGGAGAAGGGAAAACCAAGGGGGGGAGGGGGAGAGGGAGAACAAAAAGGGAGGGAAAGAGAGGGGGGAGGGGGAGGGAACAAAAAGGGAGGGACTAAAAAGGGAAACATCAAGGGAGGGGACAAGGGGGACTGATTCAAAGTAAATCACTGGACTAAAAGGTAGAGCCGAAGAAGAAAAGGATAGAATTAGGGAAGGCAATCAAAATGCCAGGGAGTCCACAAATGACAATCATAACTTTGAACGTGAATGGGATGAACTCACCCATAAAACGTAGACGAATAGCTGAATGGATTAGAATCCAAAACCCTACCATATGTTGTCTTCAAGAAACACACATGAGGCGGGTTGACACCCACAAGGTCAGAATTAAAGGATGGAGTAAGACCTTCTGGGCCTCAACTGATAGAAAGAAGGCAGGAGTGGTAATCATGATATCTGATAAAGCCAATGCAAAAATAGACCTGATCAAAAGGGATAGGGAAGGTAATTATATTTTGTTAAAAGGGACTCTAGACAATGAGGAAATATCATTAATCAACATGTATGCACCAAATAATATAGCACCCAAATTTCTAATGGAGAAACTAGGAGAATTGAAGGAAGAAATAGACAATAAAACCATACTAGTGGGAGACTTAAACCAACCATTATCAAATTTAGATAAATCAAATCAAAAAATAAATAAGAAAGAGGTAAAAGAAGTGAATGAAATCTTAGAAAAATTAGAATTAATAGACATATGGAGAAAAATAAATAGGGATAAAAAGGAATACACCTTCTTCTCAGCACCACATGGCACATTCACAAAAATTGACCATACATTAGGTCACAGAAACATAGCACACAAAGGCAAAAAAGCAGAAATAATGAATGCAGCCTTCTCAGATCACAAGGCAATAAAAATAATGATTAGTAATGGTACATGGAAAACCAAATCTAAAACCAATTGGAAATTAAACAATATGATACTCCAAAACCGTTTAGCTAAAGAAGAAATCATAGAAACAATTAATAATTTCATCAAGGAAAATGACAATGGCGAAACATCCTTTCAAACCTTTTGGGATGCAGCCAAAGCGGTAATCAGAGGCAAATTCATATCCCTGAAAGCTCATATTAACAAACAAGGGAGAGCAGAGATCAATCAATTGGAAATGCAATTGAAAAAACTCGAAAGCGATCAAATTAAAAACCCCCAGCAGAAAACCAAATTAGAAATCCTAAAAATTAAGGGAGAAATTAATAAAATCGAAAGTGATAGAACTATTGATTTAATAAATAAGACAAGAAGCTGGTACTTTGAAAAAACAAACAAAATAGACAAAGTACTGGTCAATCTAATTAAAAAAAGGAAGGAAGAAAAGCAAATTCACAGCATTAAAGATGAAAAGGGGGACAGCACCTCCAATGAGGAGGAAATTAAGGCAATCATTAGAAATTACTTTGCCCAATTATATGGCAATAAATACACCAATTTAGGAGAAATGGATGAATATATACAAAAATACAAACTGCCTAGACTAACAGAAGAGGAAATAGAATTCTTAAATAATCCCATATCAGAAATTGAAATCCATCAAGCCATCAAAGAACTTCCTAAGAAAAAATCCCCAGGGCCTGATGGATTCAACTGTGAATTCTATCAAACATTCAGAGAACAGTTAACCCCAATACTATACAAACTATTTGACATAATAAGCAAAGAGGGAGTTCTACCAAACTCCTTTTACAACACAAACATGGTACTGATTCCAAAACCAGGCAGGTCAAAAACAGAGAAAGAAAACTATAGACCAATCTCCCTAATGAATATAGATGCAAAAATTTTAAATAGGATACTAGCAAAAAGACTCCAGCAAGTGATCAGAAGGATCATTCACCATGATCAAGTAGGATTCATACCAGGGATGCAGGGCTGGTTCAACATTAGGAAAACCATCCACATAATTGACCACATCAACAAGCAAACTAGCAAGAACCACATGATTATTTCAATAGATGCAGAAAAAGCCTTTGATAAAATACAACACCCATTCCTATTAAAAACACTAGAAAGCATAGGAATAGAAGGGTCATTCCTAAAAATAATAAACAGTATATATCTAAAACCAACAGCTAATATCATCTGCAATGGGGATAAACTAGATGCATTCCCAATAAGATCAGGAGTGAAACAAGGATGCCCATTATCACCTCTACTATTTGACATTGTACTAGAAACACTAGCAGTAGCAATTAGAGAAGATAAAGAAATTGAAGGCATCAGAATAGGCAAGGAGGAGACCAAGTTATCACTCTTTGCGGATGACATGATGGTCTACTTAAAGAATCCTAGAGATTCAACCAAAAAGCTAATTGAAATAATCAACAACTTTAGCAAAGTTGCAGGATACAAAATAAACCCACATAAATCATCAGCTTTTCTATATATCTCCAACACAGCTCAGCAGCAAGAACTAGAAAGAGAAATCCCATTCAAAATCACCTTAGACAAAATAAAATACCTAGGAATCTATCTCCCAAGACAAACACAGGAACTATATGAACACAACTACAAAACACTCGCCACACAACTAAAACTAGACTTGAACAATTGGAAAAACATTAACTGCTCATGGATAGGACGAGCCAATATAATAAAAATGACCATCCTACCCAAACTTATTTATCTATTTAGTGCCATACCCATTGAACTACCAAAATACTTCTTCACTGATTTAGAAAAAACCATAACAAAGTTCATTTGGAAGAACAAAAGATCAAGGATATCCAGGGAAATAATGAAAAAAAACACATATGATGGGGGCCTTGCAGTCCCAGACCTCAAACTATATTACAAAGCAGCAGTCATCAAAACAATTTGGTACTGGCTAAGAAACAGAAAGGAAGATCAGTGGAATAGACTGGGGGAAAACGACCTCAGCAAGACAGTATACGATAAACCCAAAGATCCCAGCTTTTGGGACAAAAATCCACTATTCGATAAAAACTGCTGGGAAAATTGGAAGACAGTGTGGGAGAGACTAGGAATAGATCAACACCTCACACCCTACACCAAGATAAATTCAAAATGGGTGAGTGACTTAAACATAAAGAAGGAAACCATAAGTAAATTGGGTAAACACAGAATAGTATACATGTCAGACCTTTGGGAGGGGAAAGGCTTTAAAACCAAACAAGATATAGAAAGAATCACAAAATGTAAAATAAATAATTTTGACTACATCAAACTAAAAAGCTTTTGTACAAACAAAACCAATATAACTAAAATCAGAAGGGAAACAACAAATTGGGAAAAAATCTTCATAGAAACCTCTGACAAAGGTTTAATTACTCATATTTATAATGAGCTAAATCAATTGTACAAAAAATCAAGCCATTCTCCAATTGATAAATGGGCAAGGGAAATGGATAGGCAGTTCTCAGATAAAGAAATCAAAACTATTAACAAGCACATGAAGAAGTGTTCTACATCTCTTATAATCAGAGAGATGCAAATCAAAACAACTCTGAGGTATCACCTCACACCTAGCAGATTGGCTAACATAACAGCAAAGGAAAGTAATGAATGCTGGAGGGGATGTGGCAAAGTAGGGACATTAATTCATTGCTGGTGGAGTTGTGAACTGATCCAACCATTCTGGAGGGCAATTTGGAACTATGCCCAAAGGGCGACAAAAGAATATCTACCCTTTGACCCAGCCATAGCACTGCTGGGTCTGTACCCCAAAGAGATAATGGACACAAAGACTTGTACAAAAATATTCATAGCTGCGCTCTTTGTGGTGGCCCAAAACTGGAAAACGAGGGGATGCCCATCAATTGGGGAATGGCTGAACAAACTGTGGTATATGTTGGTGATGGAATACTATTGTGCTCAAAGGAATAATAAAGTGGAGAAGTTCCATGGAGACTGGAACAACCTCCAGGAAGTGATGCAGAGCGAGAGGAGCAGAACCAGGAGAACATTGTACACAGAGACTAATACACTGTGGTATAATCGAACGTAATGGACTTCTACATTAGGGGCGGTGTAATGTCCCTGAACAACTTTCAGGGATCCAGGAGAAAAAAAAACACCATTCATAAGCAAAGGATAAACTATGGGAGTGGAAACACCGAGAAAAAGCAACTGCCTGAATACAGAGGTTGAGGGGACATGACAGAGGATAGACTTTAAATGAACACTCTAATGCAAATACTATCAACAAAGCAATGGGTTCAAATCAAGAAAACATCTAATGCCCAGTGGACTTATGCGTCGGCTATGGGGGGTGGGGGGGAGGAAAAGAAAATGATCTATGTCTTTAACGAATAATGCTTGGAAATGATCAAATAAAATATATTAAAAAAAAAAAAGAATAGTAATACAACAGGTAATGCACATTCAAAAAGTATCAATATCCTCAAAGTTATAATAGTTCATTTAATGACAATAGCAAACAAACCCACTATCATATTTTACATGAATCTTCTGTATGGCATTTAGAGAAAAACCTTAGAAGCCAATGAATACTTGTCACAAGTTTTCTAGGTGTAGCAATGTTTCAACCTTGGGTGAGATATTAAAAAAATCTTATTACTACCATCATTACAAAAATGTGGTAGAGGAGTCTAGAAAAAAAAAAAAACACATCTCTGTACTGTTGCTTTTGAGTCTAAAAATGTCACCAAGAATCTAGAGATCATTTTGGTGAAAGGGTAAAGTGAGCTGAGGAGTGGCAAATGAGAGATGCCCCAGTTTTGGGAGCCATCCAGGAGTACCATGCCTGGGGATCAACTTCCCAGCAGTTTTGGTATGAGACTGTAATGTCCCATTGGGAGGTGGGGATTATAATTGTACTTCACTTTGGCTACTAAAATGGACCTTACCTCTTGTTACAAATAAGTAAGAGGCAATCAAAATGATCAGAGTTGAGAAAAAAATCTAATATTCATATTTAAAGACTGTGGAAAGGAAAACTAAAGCAAGTTCTGGATTTTCTTTTTTTTTTTAATTTTATAATATTTTATTTGATAATTTCCAAGTATTATTCATTAAAGACAAAGATCATTTTCTTTCCTCCCTCCCACCCCCCCACCCCCATAGCCGATGTGTGATTCTACTGGGTAGTACATGTGTTCTTGATTCGAACCCATTGCTATGTTGTTAATATTTGCATTAGGGTTTTCTTTAGAGTCTCTCCTCTGTCATGTCCCCTCAACCACTGTAGTCAGACAGTTGTTTTTCCTCGGTGTTTCTACTCCCACAGATTATCCTCTGCTTATGAATGGTGTTTTTTCTGCTGGATCCCTGCAGATTGTTCAGGGACATTACACTGCCACTAATGGAGAAGTCCATTACATTCGATTATACCACAGTGTATTAGTTTCTGTGTACAATGTTCTCCTGGTTCTGCTCCTCTTGCTCCGCATCACTTCCTGGAGGTTGTTCCAGTCTCCATGGAATTCCTCCACTTTATTATTCCTTTTAGCACAATAGTATTCCATCACCAACATATAACACAATTTGCTCAGCCATTCCCCAATTGATGGGCATCCCCTCGTATTCCAGTTTTTCACCACCACAAAGAATGCAGCTATGAATATTTTTGTACAAGTCTTTTTGTACATTATCTCTTTGGGGTACAGACCGAGCAGAGCTATGGCTGGATCAAAGAGTAGATATTCTTTTCTCGCCCTTTGTGCATAGTTCCAAATTGCCCTCCAGAATGGTTGCATCAGTTCACAACTCCACCAGCAATGAATTAATATCCCTACTTTGCCACATCTCCTCCAGCATTCATTACTTTCCTTTACTATCATGCAAAGTGTGAGGTGATACCTCAGAGTTGTTTTGATTTGCATCTCTCTGATTATAAGAGATTTAGAACACTTCTTCATGTGCTTGTTAATAGTTTTGATTTCTTTATCTGAGAACTGCCTATCCATGTCCCTTGCCCATTTATCAATTGGAGAATGGCTTGGTTTTTTGTACAATTGATTTAGCTCTTTATAAATTTGAGTAATTAAAACTTTGTCAGAGGTTTCTTTGAAGATTTTTTCCCAATTTGTTGTTTTCCTTCTGATTTTAGTTACATTGGTTTTGTTTGTACTAAAGCTTTTTAATTTGATGTAGTCAAAATTATTTATTTTACATTTTGTGATTCTATGTCTTGCTTGGTTTTAAAGTCTTTGCCCTCCCAAAGGTCTGACATGTATACTATTCTGTGTTTACCCAATTAACTTATGGTTTCCTTCTTAATGTTTAAGTCATTCACCCATTTTGAATTTATCTTGGTGTAGGGTGTGAGGTGTTGATCAATTCCTAATCTTTCCCACACTGTCTTCCTATTTTCCCAGCAGTTTTTATCGAATACTGGATTTTTTTCCCAAAAGCTGGGATCTTTGGGTTTATCGTATACTGTCTTGCTGAGGTCTCTTTCCCCCAGTCTATTCCACTGATCTTCCTTTCTGTCTCTTAGCCAGTACCAAATTGTTTTGATGACTGCTGCTTTGTAATATAGTTTAAAGTCTAGGACTGCAAGGTCCCCATCATATGTGTTTTTTTCATTATTTCCCTGGATATCCTTGAACTTTTGTTCTTCCAGATGAATTTTGTTATGGTTTTTTCTAAATCAGTAAAGAAATATTTTGGTAGTTCAATGGGTATGGCACTAAATAGATAAATAAGGTTGGGTAGGATGGTCATTTTTATTATATTGGCTTATCCTATCCATGAGCAGTTAATGTTTTTCCAATTGCTCAAGTCTAGTTTTAGTTGTGTGGCGAGTGTTTAGTAGTTGTGTTCATATAGTTCCTGTGTTTGTCTCGGGAGAGAGATTCCTAGGTATTTTGTTTTGTCTAAGGTGATTTTGAATGGGATTTCTCTTTGTAGTTTTTGCTACTGAGCTGTGTTGGAGATATATAGAAAAGCTGATGACTTATGTGGGTTTATTTTGTATCCTGCAACTTTGCTAAAGTTGATTATTTCAATTAGCTTTTTGGTTAAATCTCTAGGATTCTTTAAGTAGACCATCATGTCATCTGCAAAGAGTGATAACTTGGTCTCCTCCTTGCCTATTTTGATGCCTTCAATTTCTTTTTCTTCTCTAATTGCTACTGCTAGTGTTTCTAGTACAATGTCAAATAGTAGAGATGATAATGGGCATCCTTGTTTCACTCCTGATCTTATTGGGAATCCATCTAGTTTATCCCCATTGCCGATGATATTAGCTGATGGTTTTAGATATATACTGTTTATTATTTTTAGGAACGACCCTTCTATTCCTATGCTTTCTAGTGTTTTTAATGGGAATCGGTGTTGTATTTTATCAAAGGCTTTTTCTGCATCTATTGAGATAATCATGTGGTTCTTGTTGGTCTGCTTGTTGATGTGGTCAATTATGTGGATGGTTTTCCTAATATTGAACCAGCCCGGCATCCCTGGTATAAATCCTACTTGATCATGGTGGATGACCCTTCTGATCACTTGCTGGAGGCTTTTTGCTAGTATCCTATTTAAGATTTTTGCATCTATATTCATTAGGAATATTGGTCTATAGTTTTCTTTCTCTGTTTTTGACCTGCCTGGTTTTGGAATCAGTACCATGCTTGTGTCATAAAAGGAGTTTGGTAGAACTCCCTCTTTGCTTATTATGTCAAATAGTTTGCATAGTATTGGGAATAACTGTTCTCTGAATGTTTGATAGAATTCACTGGTGAATCCATCAGGCCCTGGGGATTTTTTCTTAGGAAGTTCTTTGATGGCTTGTTGGATTTCATTTTGTGATATGGGATTATTTAAGAATTCTATTTCTTCTTCTGTTAGTCTAGGCAGTTTGTATTTTTGTATATATTCATCCATATCACCTAAATTGGTGTATTTATTGCCACATAATTGGGCAAAGTAATTTTTAATGATTGCCTTAATTTCCTCTTCATTGGAGGTGCTGTCCCCCTTTTCATCTTTGATGCTGTTAATTTGCTTTTCTTCCTTCCTTTTTTTATTAGATTGACCAGTACTTTGTCTATTTTGTTTGTTTTTTTCAAAGTACCAGCTTCTTGTCTTATTTATTAAATCAATAGTTCTATCACTTTCAATTTTATTAATTTCTCCCTTAATTTTTAGGATTTCTAGTTGGGTTTTCTGCTGGGGTTTTTTAATTTGATCGCTTTTGAGTTTTTTTATTTGCATTTCCAATTGATTGATCTCTGCTCTCCCTAATTTGTTGATATATGCACTCAGGGATATGAATTTATCTCTGATTACCTCTTTGGCTGCATCCCAAAAAGTTTGAAAGGATGTCTCACCATTGTCATTTTCCTCGATGAAATTGTTAATTGTTTCTATGATTTCTTCTCTAACTAAACGATTTTGGAGTATCATATTGTTTAATTTCCAATTAGTTTTTGATTTGGTTTTCCATGTACCATTACTGAACATTATTTTTATTGACTTGTGATCTGAGAAGGCTGCATTCATTATTTCTGCTTTTCTGCATTTGTGTGCCATATTTCTGTGACCTAATGTATGGTCAATTTTTGTGAATGTGCCATGTGGTGCTGAGAAGAAGGTGTATTCCTTTTTATCCCTATTTATTTTTCCCATATGTCTATTAATTCTAATTAATTCTAATTTTCTAAGATTTCATTCATTTCTTTTACCTGTTTCTTATTTATTTTTTGATTAGATTTATCTAAATTTGATAATGGTTGGTTTAAGTCTCCCATTAATATGGTTTTACTGTCTATTTCTTCCTTCAATTCTCCTAGTTTCTCCATTAGAAATTTGTGTGCTATATTATTTGGTGCATACATGTTGATTAGTGATATTTCCTCATTATCTAAAGTCCCTTTTAACAAAATATAATTACCTTCCCTATCCCTTTAGATCAGGTCTATTTTTGCTTTGGCTTTATCAGATATCATGATTACCACTCCTGCCTTCTTTCTGTCAGTTGAGGCCCAGAAGGTCTTACTTCATTCTTTAATTCAGACCTTGTGGGTATCAACCCACCTCATATGTGTTTCTTGAAGACAACATATGGTAGGGTTTTGGATTCTAATCCATTCTGGTATTCGTCTATGTTTTATGGGTGAGTTTCATTCCATTCATGTTCAAAGTTATGATTGTCATTTGTGGATTCCCTGGCATTATGATATCCTTCCATAATTCTAACCTTTTCTTCTTCGGCTCTACCTTTTAGTCCAGTGATTTACTTTGAATCAGTCCCCGTTGTCCCCTCCCTTGATGTTTTCTTTTTTAGTCCCTCCCTTTTGTTCCCTCCCCCTCCCCCTCTCATTCCCTCCCCTTTTGTTTTCCCTCCCGCCTCCCCCCCTTGGTTTTCCCTTCTCCCTACCCTTGTTGGGTAAAATAGAATTCAAGATCCCAGTGGATCTGGGTGTTTTTCCCTCTCAGAGTTGATTTCCCTGAGATTAAAATTTAAGTAAAAATTCTCTTCCTCTCCTTCTTATAGGAGTTTCCTTCCCCTCCCATTCCCATGTGGATCTTTGTGTGAGAAAGATTATTCCTATTTGGTCTTTCTTTTCCCCCTATTTACACATTACATATTCCCCACATTTTAGTATACATAGATTGATATAAATGTAGTCCTTATAGAAGAGAGTTTGAGTAAAAGAAGAAGATAACATTTTTCTCCTTTTCCCTTTCCTTCATATTTACCTTTTCAGGTATTCCTTGCTCTTTGTTTTTCGGTGTTGAACTTTCCATAGAGCTCTGGTTTTTTCTTTGCAAAAACTTGGAAATCTTCTATTTTGTTGAATGCCCATACTTTCCCTTGGAAGTATATCGTCAGTTCTGCTGGATAGCTGATTCTTGGTTGAAGACCCAGCTCTCATGCCTTTCTGAAAATCATGTTGCATGCCTTACGATCATTCAGAGTGGAACTTGCAAGGTCTTGTGTGACCCTGATTGGCATTCCTTTATATCTAAATTGTCTTTTTCTGGCTTCTTGTAGAATTTTTTCTTTTGTTTGAGAGTTTTGGAATTTGGCAATTACATTCCTGGGAGTTGTCTTTTGGGGGTTTAGTGTAGAGGGTGTTCTGTGAGCTCTGTCAGTGGCTGTATTGCCCCCTTGTTTTAGAATCTCTGGGCAATTTTCTTAGATTATATCTTGTATTACGATGTCGAGTTTGCTGTTTATTTCTGGCTTTTCTGGAAGTCCAATTATTCTTAAATTATCTCTTCTCCCTCCATTTTCCAGATCTGTCACCTTGTCAGTGAGATATTTTATGTTCTCTTCTAATTTCTTGGTCTTTTGGCTTTGCTTTATTAGTTCTTGCTTTAAAGCCTGGTTTTCCTTTTCAGTTTGGTCAAACTGGTTTTGTAGATGCGTGAATTTCTTTTGCATTATTTCCCATTTTTCCTCCCAGAAGGCTTCCATCTTTTTGATCATTTCTGATTCATATTCTTCATGGGTTTGTGGAGAGTTTCCATTTCCTTTGGAAGGTTTAGGAGCATTTGCTTGGGTTTCCTCTTCTATCTCCTCTGTGTTTTGTATTTTTGCTCTATAAAATGTGTCCAAAGTCGCCTCCTTCTTGTTTTTTTTTTTTTTTTTGGAATTTTGGGTTTTTTTGTGCTTCTGTGGAGTTTGCCATCTCTATCTGAGTGGGGAGGATTAGCTTTTCTTATCTCTGTCTAGCTTTCAGAGGTTTTAGCCCTAGGCAGATTGTACTTTCTATGGCTTGGTCCTTGTTTCTGTGCCTCAGCCAGCCAGGAAGAGCCAGGACTCTGAAGGGGGGGGGGGGTACGTGACTTCCAGGAGCTCTAAAGGCTGGTGATAGGATTAACCTCAGACTGACTATGCCCTCAGGCAAGGACCTTCAGAGAGACTCAGATGGAAGGATCTGGTCAGGGGGCTACAGTCTCCTCCTGTCTCTCTCTGTTTCCCTGCTGTC
Organism: Monodelphis domestica; assembly: GCF_027887165.1. NCBI lineage: Eukaryota > Metazoa > Chordata > Mammalia > Didelphimorphia > Didelphidae > Monodelphis > Monodelphis domestica. The sequence continues at coordinate 472,265,383 of NC_077228.1, forward strand.
TGGGTGCCCCCTCGCCTGGGTCAGGTTGTTTTAAGGATTTGGCTTTCAGCTCCAAAGACTTTTTGCCAGCCCTGAGGGTTACTATTGTTTCAGATGACCCTGCACTCTGAGGGGGGTGGTGCTGTGGCTTCCTGGAGCTCTGAGGACTGGTGATAGGATTAACCTCTGACAGAGTATGCCATCAGGCAGTGACCTTCAGTGAGACCGAGATGGAAGGTTCTGGTCAGGGGGCTACGGGCCCCCCCATCCCGTCTCTCTCTGCCTCCCTGCTGTCTGGGTGCCCCTGAGACTGGCTGAGATCTTTTTCAGGGGGCAGCCCTCAGAACAGCCAGCTCCTGAGCCCCCCCCCTGCCTGCCCTGAAGTTCCTGCTGCTGCCTCAGACTCAGCAATCTGGGTTGGGGGGGATGGGTCCTGGGACCTTCCCTTTGCCTTCCCGTTAGATCCCAGTGATCTCGGGCTCCAACTCTTGGGGGGGGGGGCGTACCTTTTCATCCACGTCCAGGAGGAGTGATTCTGGGGTCTATTCTGCTGTTTGTTTTGAATTTCGATGCCCTAGGAGCATTCCGTTTGAGATCAGTAAGGAGGGTTTCTGGAGCTCTGAAATTTAGCTTTCTCTAAGCTGCCATCTTGACAAGAAGTTGAAGTTCTGGATTTTCTGCCACTGAGTTGAAACAAATAGCAGGTGGAATCTTAGAGAGAAGATATTGACAAGACTGACAGTTGGTGGGGGAAGGGGAAACTGGGAGTGACAGTTGGTCTTGTGACTAAAACTTCCTTCCTGGCCCTGGAACTGGAAGGAGCTCTCTCCCTGTCTCTGGATAGAAGTGCCTCTATTCCTGAATTTCCCAACTGTGTGCTTTACCTGGATCCCCATGATTATGTTCATCAGACCAAAAGACTTAAGGGAAGCAGTTTGGACTGTAAGGCCAGTCTTTAGGGGCATCAGCCTGAAAAGACAGGCCCAACCAGCTCTAAAGTCAGAACTTTTCTCCATCTTGCTGTCTACTGCTAAGACTTTCAAGTTAAGAAAACTAGCACAGATTAGCATAGACAGGAATAAAGGAAACACTCCACCAGTCTATGAGGCCTGGCCTCAGCTCAGAAGCTGAGAGAGACTCAACCCTCATCTAGGGAAACCCCTCTTCCCTCTTCCCTGATACCTCCCCAATCCAAACTTGTTATTAAAATTTATCTTTATTTGAATATCACAGTCAGATAAGAGGACTACTATTTCAGGAGACACAGAGGGAGCTGAAACCCAGGACAGCCAGTCAACTATAAACAATCCTTATTGGACTTCTGCTGGGCAACTAAGTCTGGGTGGAGGCTTGCCCCTCAGGAGGGTCCATGCTTAACTGCTATGGGGTATCTTCCACATCAGTCCAATAGAGAAGACATCCCCTCAGGCTATCATAAGTGGCCCAATTCTTGGGAACCCCATTTTTCAAAAATAGCCTCTAGACAGGGGGCATCTCTCTGCTTTTGTCTGATGAAAATGATCACAGGGATCCAGGTAGAGCACACAGTTGGGAAATGCAGGAATAAAGGCAGTTCTATCCAGAGACAGGGAGAGAGGCTCCTTCCAGTTCTGGGGTCAGGCAGGAAGTGCTCTTCACAAGACCAACTGCCACTCCCAGTTGCCCATTCCAACACCAACTGTCAATCTTGTCAATTTCTTCTCTCTAATAATCCCACTGCTTTTTGTTCCAACTCAGTGGCAGAAAGTCCAGAACTTCCTTAGTTTTACTTTGCTCACAGCAAAGTTAATTTAATTAACCTAGTGTGAAGTGTCAAGTTCATTTTCCCTTTAAAATATTTTTAAATGATGCACTAATGTGTAAATATATTCTTCTGTACTGCCAATATTCTCCCATCCTCTATTTTTCAAACATCTTGGCCAGAGATTCAGCAATGTATTTCATTTATACCTGGTGACAAATTCATTTAGAACAATCAGAAACTCTCTTGCAATCTCCTTTACTATCTTCTACTTATTTCAATTTTCTATTATGGGTAAAATTGTCTATGGCAAAATAAAACAGAACCAGAACCAAAACCAAAATAAAACAACAACAACAACAACATAAATTTAGGAAAGAAATAGACCTTATTGAGCTTGCCAGCCAAGAAATCTCACCCACACTGGGCAGAGACTTCCCTGAGGAACAAAAAAAAAAGGCATAAATTGGTTTCACTTAGGTAGGAGGTGAATTGGCAATGAGGGTGTCTCAAGATTGGACAAGGCTTGTTGCTGAAGCTAGTTACAGGAAAAGTTCTTTAGGCTAGCTATCTCTTGTATTCCTACCCTAATAGGAAAAAATATTCTTGCTAATTCAGTAAATAGGAAGGTCTAGGATAGGCTGGAGATTGAAATAAAAACAGGGTCAGGAGCAAGTTAGAGGAAATACAGATAAAATAGAGTTGCTTTAGCTTTCTCAGCTACCCACACTAATGTTTCTATACTATACTACTTACTATACTACTACTATACTTTCTTAGCCCAAAGTTCTCTATGCTTCATAGAAAAAAAAGCAAAATTAAAATTACCTTTTATCTTGTCACTTATCACTTCTAGTATGAATAGCAGTTTCATCCTTTGATCTTCCTTTCCTCCCCAACATAAACAGATAGCATAGTTTCCCCCAATATGCCACACTTGGCAAAAATAGAAGTTATTCCTTCCTCCAGGAAAATGACTGGAAACAGGCGCTACAGAAGACTATGTCCATTCAAAGCAACAAATTGTGTTCAAAAGTTGAATGACAAGATCTCACATCAAAGTAAACACACACTAAATGTTCTTCACCATGGCTTTAATTCTATGATACTCTAGTTCCTCTGTATCTGATAGTAAGTATTAAATACATGTTTTAATGAAGACTCTAATCTCTTCCCATTTGAATCCTAAATTTGTTTCCCTTCTCATTGCCCCCAAATAATTCAGTCAACACACAGGCCTTTAATCAAGTAAAACATGAAAGTAAAATGTAGCAATGTTAACATCTGACCATCTAGAGTAGCTACAGATGCTTTTGGTAAAATCTGCATTTCTGATTACCCATACCATCTCTTCTGCATCCTGGTCCTTTGAGTAGGAAGATGTCAGAGATACACCCAAAGGCCTTTTGGGGGTTAAATGAGTGTTACCAAATATTTTCAGTTTCAGTCATAATTGGCCACCCCAAAAAGTGCTTCTATAAATATTTTTGTACAAGTGAGTCCTGGCCTGCTATCTTTGGCATCTTTGTGATACAGATCTAATAGTGGTATTGTGGGAGAGCTTTGAGGTGAAACCACAGGTTCAGGACAAGTTATTCTTTGCAAGGATGCAAGATCCAAAATTTAGCTTAAAAATAAAAAGAGAAATTGATTAATTTGGAAGTCATGTTGAAAGGCCAGGAGACAGTGGGTAGGTGGAGCCTGGCCAAGGAAATAAGGTTTGGGTTATTCATAAGCTTTTGAAAACAGGGGTTACAGGAAAAGGAAGGGGGGATGGAGTGATTAAGGAATGAGGCAATTTATTGAGGTTGGGGATATAAGAGAATGATCTGTGGAATTCAAAGGTTGATTATATTAAGTACCACTCAATGCTTATCAGAGTGGAACCAGGAAGTGTATATCTATATTAATTAAATATCAAAAGGATAGTTCAAAGTGGGAGGTGAGTGCTCCTGGAAAGGAATTTTTCATGTCCCCTTTGACCCAGAACATTTCTGGAGTTTGGGGTGTCCAGAGGGATACTTGTATCAGTATGATATCACTTATCTTTTTTTCACAATTTTTTTCAGAAGTTTTTCTCTTTTTTTCACAATTTTTTTCACAAGTTTTTCACAATTATTTTCCAACATTTTGCATTTGTGAATTTTAAAACTTCTCAGACTCTACCTTAGAACATTTGGTTAAGGCTATTCCCCACTTAAACAATGGAGGTACTTAGTCAGGAATGTATGTGGGAATTTTACATTACTCCACCCATACTTAGGTATACTTTAGGGGAAGGTAAAGTTGTAAAACTCATTACAGAACAATGAAAATGTCCCTAACTCATACTTATAGTGAGGCCAAAATCTTAAGCTTGGTCTATTTTTAGATCTAATACAAAAGGGTGCTAAGTACCTATAAAGGTTAAATGAATCACTAAAAGGTCAAGCAACTTACAAGGGCAAGCTTAGCAAGAGGTGTGAAGTTTCAGTCTACTTAGGGAAGGTGATTAACAAAAGAAGATGTGAATTAAGAATGGTCAGTCCTGTGGAAAACATCTACTGTGATTGGTAGATGTGAAAATTTAGGAGAGGTGACATAAGAGAAATTTCTTTTTAAAAGGAGCTGGCTCTATAATCTTAGGGGGAGTTGGATCTAGGACTAGTTGGAGTAACTGGGCCTCTGAACTTGGTTGGAGTTTTTCTTGGGACAAAATCTTGTGGTGTGTGTATGTCAACTGTGTGGTATAATATGCAAAAAACCTCATATAATCTTAGAGTATTTTAAGAGATATAGTGATAGTCATGCAGCAATGTAGCCTTATGTGTGTAAAGATGAACTTAGAGTTGTGACTTTAAATCTAGATTTAAATGGTCACCAAATAAAATTCACAAGTAGTCTGGAAATATATGATAATATAATTAATATAGAGGGAAGGAATTTAAGGAGAAGAGAGAGGGAGAGGAAAAAGAATTAATTTAAACTGCTTTGGCTCAGGCTAAGCCATGCAGTAGTTAAAGGCCTTGGCCAAAGGGGCATCCCTGAGCCCAAGGGAAAAGGAAGTCAGTCTTATTACTCACCAAGAGAACATCTCAAGGAAGCTGTCTGAGTGAGCTCCTCCAGGCTGAGTAGCAGGACAGAACTAGAGCCCAAGCTATTCACAGGAAATGATCAGCCAGAACCAACATTCTGGGGAAAGAGGTTTTTTTTTTTACTTTTATTTTCCAATTGGTTTTATTAGTACCTTGGGTGTTTCCATCACAGACTTTCACAAATATACATCCAAATCTCCATTCAGTGAATCTTCCCTTGCAAAAAGATCAAAGGACTCGGGAACCATCTTTGATAGTATATATAACATTCAGATCACGTAGCCTCCCACATCTCCAAGTCAAGAAAAATGCATTCATTAAACATTTACTTTGTGCCAGGCCCAGTGCTAAGAGCTGAGGGTACATCAGCTGGGCCCCTGCCAACACAGACCCTGCACTCTAATGGGGAGGGAGGGGCAGCTTGTCAATAGCTACCTACAAACAAGGCCTATACAAGATCAGTTGGGGATCCTCTCTGATGGAAGATTTTCTCTGATCCACAAATGCAAACTTCCAGGGGGCAGGTCCAATCTTGTTTTGATCTTGGTATTCCTAGTGCCTGGTATAGGTTAATGAACATTACATTAGGACTTTCTTTGGGAGATCCCTACACCAATGCTGGGTAATACAATGGTTATGATATTGATCTTGGAGTCAGAATGATCTGAATTCAAATCCTGTCTCAGATACTAACAAGTCACTTAGCCACTATCTGCCTCAGTTTCATCAACTTTAAAGCAAGGATAGTAACTATATCTACCAACTGTCATTAGTTATGGTAAGGATCAATGAGATATTCATGAAACATTTTCAAACCTTAAAGTGCTACATAAAAGCTAGCCGTTATCATTATTTTTACTACTACTGTGGTCACGCCTGCTCAGGCTGCTTACTATCTGCATGACCTCAGACAAGTCCTTTTTCCACTTGAGGCCTTAGTTTCCTCATCTTTACAAGTGGGTGAGTTGCATTTGATGGCCTCTAAGGCCCCTTCTATTAGCCTAAGTGTATTAGCCTATTCCTACCTCCCAACCATATTTCCAAGGATCAGTGGTACCCAACCAGCCCTGGCCTCCAGTCTGAGCATCCATGGGCATTTGGTAATATAACCAACCCCCTAATTCAATCTTCTGCTCTTTACCTATCCCATCCATTCAATGAAAGTGTTAGCAAGCCAGTGAGATAATACATTTTATTTGCATAGTTCATTTGGCAAGGATAACTAATTAGGCTGGGAAACACTGATTTCATAGAAAAAGAATAGCTACAAAATAGGTATATAAAACCCCTGTGTATCCTAATAAATATTGAGTGGTAAGAGTGACCTTTTAAAGCATTATATGTATTGTGAAAAAAAAACTCAAAGTAGTCTATAGTTCTTTAATCTATTAAAAATTAGTTTCATTATTCTTCCCTGCTCACCATTTTAATACCATGATTCTCACCTCTCCCCCCTCCCCAATAAAAGAGATCAAAAAGAACAAAGGACCAAGGGTGAAAGAGTTGCTCCTCTTTGGACAAGGAGAAAGGGGAATAAAAGACAGAAACATTTCTGAAGTCTTACATACTCAGTGAGCATGTGAGGTTTTTAATGGCAACCATGGAAATTGGGTCCATACTCACCTGTCTCTACATGAAAAGTTCCAGGACAATGGCCAGGTGTTCTGGCTAGACTCAGGTGTCCTGTATTAATCCAACAATCTAAACTGGCAAACTGACAAAGTATTACCATGTAGAGGTCAAAGGGGGAGTCCCTTGGCATGGAGCTTCTCATCATCCATTTAAAACCACCTCTATGAGTAGAGTGGCAGAAAATCAGAGGGGCTTTTAGAATGGCCTCCCCCCAACACTGAGGTCTTTCTGGGATCTACTCCATAGCTCTTGGACCTCTCCCCCTTTCTTCAAACACTTGGTGAGGGAGGACAGTTTTACAGCTAACCCTTGCCACTTTTGTGGCAGTTGATGGAAGAAGGGGAGAATCTAAATCAAAGCCAATAGTGTAGACCTCCAATGAGTGCACTTGAAAAATGCAATCAGTCTGAAACTGGGAATGCAGGAGAATGGCAGAGCTCTACCTCTGGCCAAATGACCTCCATGAAAGGTTGGGTTAAAAGGGAGCAAACAGGGATAATAAAAGTCACCAAGAAAATGGCAAAATCCTGGAAACATTCAAAGGCTAGAAGAACAGTGTTTGGGTAAGAAATGGAATCGTTTCCTTTTATTACAGAATTCTCTTCCCATTTGACCTTCCTTGCTGTTTCCTCAAATTTTAGGAGTACCAGTTACCCTTCCAGACACAACAGACAGGTAGATAGGGGATAGGGGACATTCAATGAGAGATGGGTCCTGCTTGGGGGACAAGGTGCTGGCCATTTCTTCCAGGCCAACTTGTAAGGCACAGCTGGTAGAAGTCAAGGCAAGTCTCTGTTTACACTCCAGCCTAGCTGGAGCTACTGGGAGAAGGCAGCTCGGCGTTCTCTGAAGAGAGCCCTCCGCTGTTTTCTGTCCTCTGCCTCCTGTTTTCGGGCATTCTGCTCTGCTTTGATCTCAGCTTCGAATCGGCTGGTCATGGACAGGTCATAGACCTTGGCTTCGAAAAAATTCTTGGCTCCTTTCACACCTTCTATGGCCACATTGATCTCGGAGAGCTTGGCCAGGGATATCAAGCTGATCTCTGACCCCAGTCCCCCTGAGGCTGCTTTGCTGAAAATCAGCAAAAACTCCCGAAAACTGAGCTTGCTGTCCAGGTCCTCATCCACCTTCCTGATCATTTCCTTTAAGCCCAGGTGCGTCTGGGGGGCCCCCAGCTTCTCCATCATCAACTTCAGTTGCATCAGGTCGATGTAGCCATCCTTCCCAGAGTCATACCTTCGGAAGAGGCTCTCCATGTCCTTGATCTGGCGGTGGCTGAACTCGGGAAACTCGGTGTAGAGCTTGAAGACCTTGATGGGCGGGAGCCGCGCCTTTCCCTTGTGCATGCCCTGACGCCGGTTCAGCTGCTCCTTAAGCTCGGCGCCCACTTTGGCCATGAGCTCCTCAGCGGGCAGCTTGTTTCCCTGGCTCGGGGAGCCACAGGGCCAGGCCGGCGCGGGCACCGCATATAAGCCATTTTGCTGCGGAATCCGGATGACCTCTGCCTCCTGCTCCAGCCTCAGCCTCCGATGCAGCTTCAGGCTAAGCTCCTGGCTGGCCATGGCCCCAGGACTCGCAGTTCCCCACGTTCACTGGTCGCTTCTTCCTGGGAACCGCTTGCAACTTCTCTGGGGGAAAGAGTTTTTGAGAGAGGAAAAAATCCCCAATATATACACCTTTCACCCTTGTGTCTCCACCTCTAAATGATCACATCTACCAATCACATCAAAGGCTTTCTTCAGGACGGCCCATACTTTGAGTTATCACCTTCTTTGATTAGTTTCTATCTTTTGAGCTACTTCACACTTCTTTGTTAAGTTCACCTTTTGTGAGTTACTTGGCCTTTTTGTGATTAATTTAACTTTTATAGTTACTTAACACCTTTTTCTATTAGTCAAAAAATAGACAGCTTAAAATTCTAGCTTCACTATAAGGTGAGAACTAAGTACCTTCATTGTTCAATTAGGAGATTACAACTTTATCTTCCCCTAAAGTATGTGAAGTAGGGTAGAGTAATGTAAAGTACTACAAGACATTCCTGAAACTGTTACAGAGGGTGTTTTCACTGCTACAATCAGGAGATAGCTAAATCAAATCTTCTAAAGTATGGTCTGAGTAGGGTAGAGTAGTTTTAAAATTCACATGTGGGATGTGAGCTTATTGACTCAAAATGGAAAAAAAAATGCAAGACTATGAGATCACTTACTCTGATGGGCTGAGGGTGTCCACAACAGAGATGTATCTCAGTTGGGAGACACTTGCTGAACTTGAGGCAGGTTTTTAATTTCAAGGGGAGGGTCTCCTCCTGCAGGAAGGGTCTCACAATCTAACAACCAATCAACCAATCTTCTCCTCTGGGCTCATGATCTCTTCCCAAAATCCAATACTGACCCTCTTCCATGCTTGTACACACCCCTCAAACCTCAATCAGCTTTGTATGCCCTTTTGAGTCAAGTTGCAGGGTAATTTAATCCACCTGCAGAAGTAGTGAGGGGCAATAGGGGGAGATTGTTCTTGACCCAGTACATCCTCACCTCTTCTATTTAGCAGGTATACAGAAAGAAAAACAAAGGGAAGGGGTAATACGGAATTTCTACCTAGTCTATCCAGCACACCCAACATGAGTCCCCTTCAGCCTGGTCATATCTTACCTTTAAGGAGGTATTTAGTTCTGCCAACCATTTCTTAAGGCAGTCATAGATAAGCTGAAATATGCATGGGAGGGCAAAAAGTATTGTGAAGTACTCTGCATTCTTCTTCATATTGTTGTGGGAGAAGTTTAGGTATAACCCTGCATTTGGACAGATACCCTTTGCAAGAATGCAACACTCCAAAAACTTAGTTTAAAAATAAGAAGAGTTTTGGAAACCAGAAGTGGAATCAAGATGTCTGCCTAGAGGTAGCAAAAGTTCAGATCTCTGAAAACCTTTCCTTATGGATTACAAACTAAATGTTCCTAGGGGACGGAAAACCTAACACTAGGACAGAGCAAAGGATCTCTCCTGCAGCACTCAACTTACAAGGTATCCTTTCCAAAAGCCTGAATTGGAGAACATTTGGGTTTAAGGGGAAAGAAGAAGGATGGTCCCAGGACCCCTCCCCCACCTAGAGCTCTGAACCTCCACCAGTAGCTGTAACCTCTGGGATTACAAGGGTGCTGGTCTGGAGGGAGTACCTTGCAGGCAAAGCTGTGCCAGGCTCAGAGCATTGAACACATATTGTGGGGAAGCAGTTGGAGAAGTGCAGAGTGGGCAGCCTAGTTGCAGCAGCAGAGACACTCCATATTGCCCTCCCACCCACCCCTTTCTAGAGGTTTTGGTCTCAGGGCATATCCAACTCTGCAACTCAGCTGGGCTTAATCCCATTAAAGCTTTCAGAGGGAAGGGAAGCTCAAGCTCCAACACACCTCCTCCACAGACTGCACTGAGAAATTTGCTGACTAAGCTCCAAGGGTAATGGCTGACAGAAAAGCCCCAAACCAGAGATCCAAAACAAAATGAGAGGAGAAAATGCACAGGCAAATACAGGAAATAAAGAAGGGGTAAATATGAGCAAATAATAGAAAAAGAAAAAAGAAATTACAATATACAACTTCTAACCAGGCAATAAACTAAGAACAAATGCAACAGAGGAAGATCAAGGAATATCAAGCAAAAACACAGAAACTCCAGTGCATTGGATGTAGTCTTTGGAAGAATTCCAAATACAAATCAAAACACAATTAAGAGAGGCTGAAGACAACTGGGAAAAGAACTTAAAAAGCAAGATTGGCCATGTGGAAACAGAAAACTGTGGCTAGAAAGCCAAAATTAATCAGCTTGAAAACAATGCAAAGGCAATGAAAGATGAGAAGGAGAATGATGACCAAAAAGCCAGGGATGAAATCCAGTCTTTAAAAACCAAAATACAACAATTAGAAGCAAATGATGTCACAATGCAGCAGGACACCATAAAACAAAATTAAAAGAATGAAAAAATTGAGGAAAAAAGGAAGCACCTCATTCACAAAGCAGAAAATAGAGAAAATCATTCCAGGAGAGACAACTTAAGTATCATTGGTCTACCAGAAGACCATGACAAAAGAAAGGCTGGACATCAAACTACAGAAAATTATTCAAGAAAACTGCCCCAATATTCTATCACAAGAGGGAAAAGTGGAGATTGAAAGAATCCACAGATCACCTCCTGTACTTAATCCCCAACTAACAACACCCAGGAATGTTATAGCCAAATTCAAGAACTATCAGACCAAGGAAAAAAATATTCAAAACTACTAAGAAGAAGTTATTCAGATATCATAGAACTTTAGTGAGGATAACATGGGATCTGACTGCATCTACACTGAAGGACCAAAAGGCATGGAATATGGCATTCTAGAAAGCAAGTGAACTAGGTCTACAACCACGAATCAACTACCCAGCAAAACGGACTATATTCCAACAGGGGAAAGTATTTTGATTTAACAAAATAAAAGTATTCCTAGCATTTGTAAAGAAATGACCAGACCTGAACAGAAAATTTGGTGCCCAAGCACAGAACTCAAGAGAATCATCAAAAGGTAATTAAGAAAGAGGTAACATAGAAAAACAAAACAAAATAAAATACACCTTTTTTAAGAAGACCGAATAAGTTACAATGATATGTATACTTATAAGAAAAGAGGTCATTTGTAATTCTTAAATATTGTTATTATCACCTGGGTAGCTAGAAGAATTATACTTAGAGGGAACAGTGACAAATTTTATAGGATGAAATGCCAAGACATACATATTTATATAGATGTAATATGTATAAATATCTATCTATCTATCTATCTATTTGTGAATCTAAAAAATTCTCAGACCCTAGTTCAGAACACTTGGTTATGACCATTCCCCATTTTAAACAATGAAGGAACATAGATCAGGAATGTGAGACCTCTACTCCACCCGACTTATGCATTCTTTAGGGGAAGATAAAGTTGTAAACTCCTTGCTGAACAATGAAAAATCCTTAAACCATACTCATATTAAGGCAAAAAGTTCTTAAGATGTACCTATTTTTACATCTAATACAAAAGGGTGCTAAGTACCTATAAAGGTCAGGCAACTTGTAAACTTACAAGGAGCAAAGAGGTGAGAACTTACTCAGAGATTTTAGTCTACTCAGGTGTGAATTACTCAAAAGTTTAGTCTACTCAGGTGTGAATTAAGAATGGTCTGTCCTTTGGAAAACATCTACTGTGTTTGGTAGATGTGAGAACTTAAGGGAGGTGACATAGGAGAAAATTCCCTTTAAAATGAGGTCAACAAGATGTCTCTGGGGATTCAGCTTGGATTTAGCAGCAGGAGTGAGCAGAATCAGGAGAAGCAACTTATCTCTTCTCTGCAAAGAGTCCCCCAGCTAAAAATAGCTTGGCCAGTAGGGAGAGCAAGCAACCAGGGAAAAAGTAGGAAAAGAAAAAGACAGCAGCTCTGGTAGAGTTTTGTGTTCTCTTGGAGTTTGGGTGGGTGGGTTGGTGGGTGAAGTGGGTGAAAAGCCTTGGCAGGAGAAATGTGGCTTAAAAAAATTATCTAGGCTATCTTAATTTTTTTTTTTAGTTTTTCTCATCCCTTCTGGTTGCCAACTGTAAAAATTGAAATTAAATCTCAAAAATAAAAAAAATATATTATATTTTTGGAGTATTGTTAAATGATCCTTAGAAATCAAGGAAATAAAGAAGATACAAAATAAAGACCACATGCCCATGGCTGATTAGCCATTTTCAAAATCCCCACTCACCACCATCACTGCTGACTGCAATCCAAAGGAAGAGAGAAAGAGCCTCAACTCCCACTGACTTTATCCTCTGTCTACAGGAAGTGCATAATGACAGGAAGTCAGTGGGCTCTCAGGAAATGTAGTTTTGTTTTTTAGGGTAACATTTTCAATTATACATAGTGGGAGAGATAACAAAACACCAATGTTCATATACAATCCAATACAATGTGATACAATACAATTCAATATAATATAATGCAACATGTGATGTATCTGAATATATGATTGCACATATATGTAAATTAGATAATCCCAGTAATTGATAAGGAAAGGTTCCTTGCAAAGGGTAGGATGTTGGTTATTTGAAAAAAGCCAGAGAAGCAAGGAGATGGATGAAGAGAGAGAGAACATCGTAGGCATGAGAGGAATACACAGCATAGAGAGGGAATGTCTTATGCAAGGAACAGCAAAAGAATCAGTGTCAAATGGATTGTAGAATGGATTATGAATAATAAAATGTTGGTAGAGTGAAAAAGTAGAAAGTAACTAGATTATTAAGGATGTTGATAGCATAGCAAACAATTTCACATTTAATATGTGTGAATGTGAAATTAATGGTTGTAGGGAGCCATTGGAGTTCTTTTGTGTTCAAGTAATATATCAAACATGTAGTTCAAAAGTTCAAAAAGTTTACTTTGGTAGATGAATATGGGATGATATAGATTGGATAGAGACTTGAGGCAGGGAGATGAACCAAGTGGTTATTGAAATGGTCTAGGTATAAGATGATGAAGGGTTGGTCTGGGGAGGGGGTTTAAGAGGATGGAAGGGAATGTTTACAAGATATTTCTTAAATAGAAAATGAAAAGAATATGAAAACAAAGTGGATATGGATGGTGAAAGGAAAAAATAAGTACAGAATGATAATTACTATGTCAGCCTGGGTAATTGGAAGGATGGTGATACCCTGGACAATAATAAAAATATGGAAGGGGGAAAGATTTTGAGGTAAAATAATCATCTCACTTTTGACCATTATAAAAAGCATAATGCCCATATGATATTTAGAAAAGTTGACTCTTAAGGTGGCAAGAGAAAAGGATTTGGAGTCAGGAATAGCTGAGTTAAAATCTGTCCTCAGACACTAGCTATGTGACTCTGAGCAGGTCCCTTAATCCTCTGCCTTAGTTTCCTCATTTGTAAAATGAGCTGAAGAAGGAAATGAAAAACTACTCTAATTTCCTTGCATGAAAAACCCAAATGGGATCACAAAAAGTTGAATATGGCTGAACACATAGGACATTTAATTATGATACATTTGATATGAGATGCCTTACCTTTTCTGATTTGTTTTCTTGACTTTTGACTTGGTTCTAATTTTTCTATGTATTTAAACTATTTGTTTCAAACACAAATTTTCATCCATTCTGTGTTTTCTTTATCAACCAAGTAGGTTATTTAAAAATAATAATAATAGTAAAAACATGTATAGAAGATGCAATCATGGACAAATATGGCATTATTTTACCAGAAAATTTTCAGGAAGCTAAATCTCAGAAGAAGCTCAGCAAATAATTGTAAGAAAAGCAATGACAACAAGAGTTCCTTCCTTATTTACTTGTTAGTTTTCATCCTTCCTACCTTCCTTTCTTTTTTCTCTATATTTCCCTTCCTTTCTTCCTTTGAGTATTATGGTAGGAACTATTTACCCTAGGACTATTATCAAGACAAAATGAATTAGTATGCTTAAAGTGTTTTGTGTAAAGCCGTGGATATAAGAGAAGAAATGTAGCACATGGAGATTAATAGTTTGCCTGGAATGGAGAATGCAAAATATCTATTTGAAACAAAACTGGAAAGATTAGTGGGTCTAGATTGTAAAATATTTTAAATATCAGGCTAATGATTTTTGTTATTGTTGCTATTGCGAAATATCATGATATTTAGGTCAGTCCCCCTATTCCCCTCCCTTGGCATCCAATCACAGAAAGCAAGAGAAACATGAAAAGGTAAATATGAAAGAAAGGGAAAAGGAGATGAATCTTATCTTTTTCTTTAAGTCAAACTCTCTTCTATAAGGACTGCATTTATATCACATTATATATATTAATATGTGGGGAAAATGTATTGTTAAACTCTCAAAAATTGTATGCATCATAAGAGTAGTTAGAAGAATCATGCATAGGGAAAGATTGGGGCATCAATTTGGTGAAATTGGGCAAAGATTTGGTGAAAGGGGGGCAAAGAAAGAAAAAGGGAGGGGGGAATTGTAGATAATACTAACATTTACTTCAAGAAATAGGGGGGGGACTAAATAGAATAATCTTTCCCATACAAAGATACACATGGGAAGGGGAGGGGAAGAACTCTCATATGAGAAGGAGAGGAAGAAAGCGTGAAGTGGTATTATTTAAACCTTACTCTCAGTAAAATCAAATCTGAGAGGGAAGAACATCTAGATCCAGTGGGATCCTGAATTCCATCTTATCCAACAGGGTAAGAAAGAAAGGAAAATCAAGGAGGGGGAGGGAGGAGGGAGTATAAAAGGGGAGGGGCTAGAAAGGGAAGCATATCAAGGGAGGGGAATAGGGGGACTTACCTAAAGTAAATCACAAGTTCAAAAGGATATAGCTAAAGAAGAAAGGTCAGAACTAGGGGAAGTTATCAAAATGCCAGGGAATCCACAAGTAACAATCATACCTTTGAATGTGAATGGGATGAACTCACCCATAAAACGTAGACAAATAGCAGATTGGATTAGAACCCAAAACCCTACCATTTGTTGTCTTCAAGAAACACATATGAGGTGAGTTGATACTCACAAGGTTAGAATTAAAGGATGGAATAAGACCTTTTGGGCCTCAACTGATAGAAAGAAGGCAGGAGTAGAAATCATGATATCTGACAAAGCCAAAGCAAAAATAGACCTGATCAAATGGGATAGGGAAGGTAAATATATTCTGTTAAAATGGAGTATAGACAATGAGGAAATATCACTAATCAACATGTATGCACCAAATGGTATAGCATCCAAATTTCTAATGGAGAAACTAGGAGAATTGAAGGAGGAAATAGACAGTAAAACCATATTAGTGGGAGACTTGAACCAACCACTATCAAATTTAGATAAATCAAACCAAAAAAATAAATAAGAAAGAGGTAAAAGAAGTGAATGAAATCTTAGAAAAATTAGAGTTAATAGACATATGGAGAAAAATAAATAGTGACAAAAAGGAATACACCTTCTTCTCAGCACCACATGGCACATTCACAAAAATAGATCATATACTAGGTCACAGAAACATGGCACTCAAATGCAGAAAAGCAGAAATAATAAATGCAACAATTTCAGATCATAAAGTAATAAAAATATTGATCAGAAAGGGTACATGGAGAGCCAAATCAAAAATTAATTGGAAATTAAATAATATGACACTCCAAAATCTGTTAGTAATAGAAGAAATCATAGAAACAATTAATAATTTCATTGAGGAAAATGACAATGGTGAGACATCCTTTCCAACCTTATGGGATGCAGCCAAAGCAGTACTTAGAGGAAAATTTATATCCATGAGTGCATATATTAACAAATTAGGGAGGGCAAAGATCAAGGAATTGGAAATGCAAATCAAAAAACTTGAGAACAAATAAATTTAAAAACCCCAGAAGAAAACCAAACTAGAGATCCTAAAAATTAAGGGAGAAATTAATAAAATAGAAAGTGATAGAAATATTGAGCTAATAAATAAGACTAGAAGCTGGTACTTTGAAAAAACAGACAAAATAGACAAAGTACTGGTCAATCTAATTTAAAAAAGGAAAGAAGAAAGGCAAATTAACAGCATCAAGGATGAAAAGGGGGACCTCACCTCCAACAAAGAAGAAATTAAGGCAATCATTAAAAACTACTTTGCCCAACTATATGGCAATAAATACACCAATTTAGGTGATATGGATGAATATTTACAAAAATATAAATTGCCTAGACTAACAGAAGAAGAAATAGATTTCTTAAATAATCCCATATGAGAAACAGAAATCCAACAGGCCATCAAAGAACTTCCTAAGAAAAAATCCCCAGGGCCTGATGGATTCACCAGTGAATTCTATCAAACATTCAGAGAACAACTAACCCCAATACTATACAAACTATTTGACATAATAAGCAAAGAGGGAGTTCTACCAAATTCCTTTTATTACACAAACATGGTACTAATTCCAAAGCCAGGCAGGCCAAAAACAGAGAAAGAAAATTATAGACCAATCTCCCTAATGAATATAGATTCAAAAATCTTATATAGGATACTAGCAAAAAGACTCCAGCAAGTTATCAGAAGAGTCATTCACTATTATCAAGTAGGATTTATACCAGGGATGCAGGGCTGGTTCAATATTAGGAAAACCATCCACATAATTGACCACATCAACAAGCAAACCAACAAAAATCACATGATTATTTCAATAGACGCAGAAAAAGCCTTTAATAAAATACAACACCCATTCTTATTAAAAACACTAGAAAGCATACGAATAGAAGGGTCGTTCCTAAAAATAATAAACAGTATATATCTAAAACCATCAACTAATATCATCTGCAATGGGGATAAACTAGATGCATTCCCATTAAAATCAGGAGTGAAACAAGGATGCCCATTATCACCTCTATTATTTGACATTGTACTAGAAACACTAGCAGTAGCAATTAGAGAAGAAAAAGAAATGGAAGGCATTAAAATTGGCAATGAGGAGACGAAGTTATCACTCTTTTGCAGATGACATGATGGTCTACCTAAAGAATCCTAGAGATTCAACCAAAAAGCTAATCTAAATAATCAACAACTTTAGCAAAGTTGCCGGATACAAAATAAACCAACATAAGTCATCAGCATTTCTATATATTTCCAACACAGCTCAGCAGCAAGAACTAGAAAGAGAAATCCCATTCAAACTTATCTTAGACAAAATAAAATACTTAGGAATCTATCTCCGGAGACAAACACAGGAACTTTATGAACACAAGTACAAAACACTCTCCACACAACTAAAACTAGACTTGAACAATTGGAAAAACATTAACTGCTCATGGGTAGGACGAGTCAATATGATAAAAATGACCATCCTACCCAAACTCATCTACATACTTAGTGCCATACCCATGGAACTCCCCAAAAATTTTTTTACTGATCTAGGAAAAACCATAACAAAGTTCATTTGGTAGAACAAAGGATCAAGGATATCCAGGGAAATAATGAAAAAAAAATGCAAAGGAAGGGGGCCTTGCAGTCCCAGATCTCAGACTATATTATAAAGAAGCAGTCATCAAAACAATTTGGTACTGGCTAAGAGACAGAAAGGAGGATCAGTGGAATAGACTCGGGGTAAGTGACCTCATGAAGACAGTATATGACAAACCCAAAGATTCCAGCTTTTGCGACAAAAATCCACTATTTCATAAAAACTGCTGGGAAAATTGGAGGACAGTGTGGGAAAGGTTAGGTTTAGATCAATGCTTCACACCCTACACCAAGATAAATTCAAAATGTGTGAATGACTTGAACATAAAGAAGGAAACTATAAGAAAATTAGGTGAACACAGAATAGTATACATGTTGGACCTTTGAGAAGGGAGATGCTTTAAAACCAAGCAAGAATTAGAAAGAGCCACAAAATGCAAAATAAATAATCTGGAATACATCAAATTGGAAAGTTTTTGTACAAGCTAAACCAATGTAACTAAAATCAGAAGGGAAGCAACAAATTGGGAAACAATCTTCATAAAAACCTCTGACCAAGGTCTAATTACTCAAATTTACAAAGAGCTAAATCAATTGTGCAAAAAATCAAGCCATTCTCCAATTGATAAATGGACAAGGGACATGAACAGGCAGTTCTCAGCCAAAGAAATCAAAACTATTAATAATCACATGAAAAACTGTTCTACATCTCTTATAATCAGAGAGATGCAAATTAAAACAACCTTGAGGTATCACCTCACACCTAGCAGATTGTTCAACATGACAGCAAAGAAAGTAATGAATTCTGGAGGGGATGTGGCAAAGTAGGGACATTAATTCATTGCTGGTGGAGTTGTGAATTGATCCAACCTTTCTGGAGGGCAATTTGGAACTATGCCCAAAGGGTGATAAGAGACTGTCTGCCCTTTGATCCAGCTATAGCACTGCTGGGTTTGTACCCCAAAGAGACGATAAGTAAAAAGAGTTGTACAAGAATATTCATAGCTGCACTCTTTGTGGTTGCCAAAAATTGGAAAATGAGGGGATGCCCTTCAATTGGGGAATGGCTGGACAAATTGTGGTATATGTTGGTGATGGAATACTATTGTGCTAAAAGGAATAATAAAGTAGAGGAATTCCATGGAGACTGGAACAACCTCCAAGAAGTGATGCAGAGCAAAAGGAGCAGAACCAGGAAAACATTATACACAGAGGCTGATACACTATGGTACAATCGAAGGTAATGGACTTCTTCATTAGTGTCAATGCAATATCCCTGAACAATCTGCAGGGATCTAAAAAACACTATCCACAAGCAGAGGATAAACTATGGGAGTAAAAACACTGAGGAAAAGCAACTGCTTGACTACAGGGGGGAAGGGCATATGGCTGAGGAGAGACTCCAATTGAACACTCTAATGCAAATACCAACAACATGGAAATGGTTTCGAACCAAAAACACAAGTGATACCCAGTGGAATCATGTGCCGGCTATGGGAGAGGTGGTGGGAAGGGGGTCAGGGGGAGGAAAAGAAAATGATCTTTGTTTCCAATGAATAATGTTTGGAAATGACCAAATAAAATAATGTTTAAAGTGAAAAAAAAGAAATGGCTATGTGTAAATAAGGGGCTGAGAATATAAAAGCAAAAATATAAACCAAAAAACAAAATTCAGGTCCTGCTTTAAGGAATTGATGTTGCAGAAATTATTAATGGTTATTGAATTTAAAGCATTAGGATATCTTCAAAGTTGTAAACCTTATTGGAGTAATAACTATAACTTTATCCAAAATAAGAAAGTCTATAATAAGGTGAAACTTTATGAGACCAAGTTATTTTGAATATGTTGAATTTGGGATGACATCTTTACATCCAAGTAGAGATGTTCTAGCAAACAATTTGTCCAATTTAAGGGAGAAGATAGGTTTTAAATAAATTATTTTCAAGTTGTTGTTTTTTTAATCAACTGATAAGAGAACAGAACCAAGAATAAAAGTAAAAGTTATAATGAAGTAAATTTGGAATTCATTTAATTTGAAAAAATTAGAACTACTGGAGGTTCCACTTCACTAATTGGCTTTAAGCAAAGTCTGGACAATCACTTAATAGTAATATTATAGAATATATTCATTCTAAGGTCCTGATCAGGAGAAATTATCTCTGATGTACATTTCAAATTTAGAAACCTATAATTCTGTGAATCCCTGAAGCTATCTTTTATTCCACAAATTGTTAATAAACTTCCCTTAGGAATTTGAATATTGTTTTGCATTCTGTAGTGACCTTATTTTGAGTATTATTCTTAAAAGTATCTTTGGCCTGCTACTATGATTTAAGTTCATGATCACAGATGGCTTTTCATATGCACATTTTTATTCTCCTAATGCCTTGCATAGTGCTCTCTGTGTGATAGGTCATTGACTAATCTTTTAAAATAAATGAATATATGTAGTTTTCCAAGGCAGTATCTTTATTTGTGTGTGTTATGTGTGTAGAAAATGTATATGTAGATGGGAAATGGTCCTTTTCTCTTGAATTTTACTATCTAAACAGAACATTCAACACATTTATTAATAGCCACAATACAAAATAATATTTCTTTATTTCATCAGATAAGTGCAAAGTGTTATGTTAGATTTGAAGGAAAAAAACAAAAACCAAAAAACAAGGTCACTTAGGGTTCAAGTAACACCAGCCATTAAACATTCATATGACTATCTTATCTTCTAAAAATAGTACAAGATTGCATAATGTAATCTTGTTAAACCTAAAATGTAGTGATTATTTTCTAGGTAACAAAGTTTTAGCTGAGTTGTTTGCTTGTTCTTCCAGAAGTCTTTCCAAATTGAAAGAAGGAATTTTTGTATGGTTTGCCAAGTTATATTGAATATTTCTTTAACATTTCCAGATTCCATACTGCTTCTGTCATAATTATGCACTTTTATTATACTTTGTAATATAAGAGGGGGATTTTTTTTAAGATGGTGGAGTAACATATTCTCAGAGCTTGCCAACCACCTTCCAGATTACAACAAAAATCCCCCAAATGCCTCAGAAACAATGCTCTGGCCAAGAACAGGTGGAGGGACAGTGATGGAGGTATAGTAGAGGAAAACCCAGAACTGGCAGGTATAGAAGTCAGGTATGATACAATGCAAATGGCAGGGGAAAGAGTACAGTCAAGCTTCAGCAGGAGGAGAGTAGAAACCAATATGATACATTAGAGTATAGTACTGGGAGGAACATGACCAAGCCTAGTTCAGCTATAGCAAAGCCCAGCTAACTCTGTGTGAAGTAAAATTTTCTGGGAGACCTCTAATCTAGTCCAGTCCTGGAAGACTAACCCTAGCAAATCAACATAGGAATCAGTCACTTGTCTGATGCTTTGGCAGCATCTGTAGGCATTCTGGGGGACACAGCAGGTGTCTGTGTGTGAGGATGCCAAGGAGTACAAGTTATTGGCCAATGGAAGGATGCAGGGGGAGGAGCTATCATTTTGAAAAGTCATCTCAGGGAAGCAGATAGCACTCTCAACTGGGCTCTTGAACAAAATCGCCCCCTGGGCTGATGCCTCTCTCAGTCTACTCTCTTATCTCACTGGACTATCTTGAACAAGGTGCAATGGAGGACTAGATGTTTACCTAACTTTAGAAATGATGGAATATTTTTTCTCTTTTCTCTCTCTTTACTAATAAATGCTTATAAATCTGTTAATAAGCCTCCAGATTAATTTTTATTTATAAATCATTGACAGTATTGAGAAGAATTCAGTTCAATAAGGTCCAACTTCTGTGAGAAAGGGTGGAATCCTTTAATATCTAGCACAAACATAATTTGAACAGAACAGCTCCAAACCTCCCTACAATAGGTCAAACAGACCACTTTTGTAGAGTGCTCAGTCTGGATCTGAGACAACCAAGCCAATCCCATGAACTGGAATAGATCACAGTATAAGCATGGGAGGATATTTCCTCAACCCTAGAAATGGAAGTAAGCTTTAGGACCTAAGCAAAGTTGGAAATTTCCCCCTCAAAAATAAATCACAAAATAAAACAAAAACAAAAATCTGACACTGGAAAATGTTCTTAGCAACAAAAATGGCCAAAAATTCAGCAATACAAAGAGAAAAACATAAGAATCATTGGACTCCCTGAAAGTCATGATCAAAAGATGATCCGTAAGCCATATTCCAAAAATATGAGGGAGAACTGACCCAATGTTTTTGAGCAAGAAGAGAAAATAGAAATGGAAAAATTCTCCAGTCACCTCTTGAAAGAGTTTCAAAATTTTAAAATGCCTGGATTATTATAGCCAAATTCCAGAACTCTGAAGCCAAAGAGAAAATACTTCAAGTATCCAGGAAAAAAAATAAAACATTGTGGAGCCACAGTCAGGATTACACAGGAACTAGTAACTTCTACATTAATGGAACAAAAAGTGTGGAATATAATATTCCTCAAGGTAAAGGATCTAGAATTGCAGCCAATAATCATCTATCCAGTAAAAATGAGCAAAATACCCTAGGAGAATAAATACATATTTAATGAAATAGAGATCTTTCAAACATATTTGATGAAAGGTCCAGAGCTGATAAAAAATGAAAATAAAATTTGATATTCAAGAAATAAAGAAAAAAAGAGGAAACAACCCAAGAGACTCACTGGGGTTAAACTAATAAAATTCATACATAGGTAAATGATAACTAGTATAATTAACATATCTATCATATTAGAAATACCTAAGGTTCTTTAGATATTTAAGATAATCAAGGGAAACAATGGGGTTAAAGTGGTTTTATTACTATATCAGTAGGTGATAACTAAGGTATTTTATATGTCATTGATACTTAAGTACCTAACATGTCTAAAAGCACTTAGGATACTTAAGTTACTCATGATACTTAGGATCTCTATCACTATTAGATCTGCAAATAGAATATGAATAGGCAAAGGGCAAGGAATAATTGAATAGGATGGGCTAAGATAAATAATATTTGAAGGGCATGAAAGAAGAATACATTAGGAAAGGGAAAATTAGAGAAAACTGGGACTAAATTATTTCACATCAGATGATAGGTAAAGATCAATACAGTGGAAGAGAAGATGTGGGACATGACAGGTAATTCCTGAAATTTACTCTCATAAAAATTGGTACAAAGTGGGGAATAACATGCAAACTCAGGACCAGAAATCTATTTTACTCTATTGAGAATCTTCTTTTCTGTCATAATAGTCTGAGAGTTTTGAGGTGGTATATCAAAGTTGTTTTAATTTATATTTATCTAAAAAAATAGAGATTTTGAGCATATTTTACATGAAAATTGTAATGATTTTTTTCTGAGAACTACCTGTCATATTCTCTAAGTATTTATTATAAGTATCATTGTTCAACTAATTCATGTATATATTTGGGTAATGAGGTCTCAATAAGAGAGACATATAATGTTGGGGGGCATAATCATGCTTAATGTGTTTTCTTGTCTATTCTTTCCCTCAATGTTTAGTTTCTGACCTTCACCTCCCTCAATTTGTCCTCTTTTCTATTGGTACCATTATCCTTCTCTTATCCCCTATACCTACTACTTTATGATATGATAAGATAGATTTCTAAGAGTTACCAATATCATCTTTTCTTAGAGGAATACAAATTATTTGAACTTATTGGATCTCTTAAGG
This sequence comes from Monodelphis domestica, assembly GCF_027887165.1. Classification (NCBI taxonomy): domain Eukaryota; kingdom Metazoa; phylum Chordata; class Mammalia; order Didelphimorphia; family Didelphidae; genus Monodelphis; species Monodelphis domestica. The sequence goes on from NC_077228.1 coordinate 472,288,457, forward strand.
TTGTTTTTTTTTTACATTTCTTAATTACCTTTTGGTGATTCTCTTGAGTTCTGTGTCATCAAATTTTCTGATTAAGTCAGGTCTTTTCTTTAGAAATGCTTGGAGGTCTTCTATTTTATTAAATGACCATACATTCCCCTGCCAGAATATAGTCAAATTTGCTGGGTAGTTGATTCTTGGTTGTAGACCCAGTTCCCTTGCTTTCTGGAATATATTCCTTGTCTTCTGATCTGGATGTGTGGATGAAGCCAGGTCCTGTATTACCCTAACTGTGGTTCCATGATATCTGAATGGTTTCTTCTTAGCAGTTTGTAGTATCTTTTCCTTGGTCTGGTACTTCTTGAATTTGGTTATGAAATTCCTGGGCATTGTCATTTGAGGATTAAATGCAGGAGGTGATCTGTGGATTCATTCAAACTCCACTTTTCCCTCTTATTCAAAAATGTAAGGGAAATTTTCTTGGAAAATTTCCTATGGAATGATGTTCAGACTTTTCCTTTTGTCATGATTTTTTGGTAGTCCAATAATTCTTAAATTGTCTCTCCTGTAACTATTTTCCAAGTCTAATGTTTTATATCAATGAGGTGTTTCATATTTTCATCAACTTTTTAATTCTTTTGATTTTGTTTTATAGACTCTTGCTGTCTTGTAAAGTCATTTGCTTCTAGTTGTGGGATTCTAATTTTTAAAGACTAAATTTCATCCCTGACTTTTTGGTCATCCTTCTTCTGATCTGATTTTCTTTGTAGGTCATTTTTCATTTTCTTTGACTCATTTTCAAGCTGGTCAATTCTGGCTTTCAAGACACTATTTTCTCATTTTAGTTCATGTGCCTCTGCTTCCAGATGACCTATTTTGCATTTTAAATTCTTTTCCCAATTGTATTCAGCCTCTCTTAATTGTTTTATTAATTGTATTTTGAGTTCTTCCAAAGTCTGTGTCCAATTTGTTGGAGTTTCTATGTTTTTTCTTGGTGTTCCTTGGTCCTCCTTTGTTCCATTTGCTCTTTATTCATTACCTAGAGAGAAGCTGTCAATCATAATTTCTTTTTCTTTTTCTGTTGTTTACTCATAATCCCCCCTGTCATTGTCTGTAATCTTGCTCCTTTTTATTTGCTGGATCTGTGAGTTTGGGCTATTCTGCCCTGAAAGGACTTCTCTGCTCTGCTGATTAATGGGATTAGGCTGATGGAACTGACCTGTTGTATAAATGAGCCCTCAGGCCAAATCTTCCCTAGTTACCAGCACAAGCTGAAAGTGAAGGTGAAGTGTGAAGGCTGAAGGTAGTTACCCTCATCTTCTTCTCTTCCTTTCTGCCAGCAGTCCCCCTGCTAGCTGCCAGGTCAGAGCTCTGAGCTTCCCATGGTGGTACCAAGGTACTCCATCATGGTTGTAGCTTTCGCCCGGGTATTTCAATTAGCCAGATTCTTATTGTGGGGCAGTAGGTGGAGGAGGGGTGTTGAAAATTGAAATTTTCTTCCCTCTGAAGGTGTTTTATCTGCACTATTGCTAGATTGGATTAAGCCAGCCAAGCTATTCTGCAGAGCTGGATATGCCCTGAGGGCAAAACCTCCAGAGAATGAGACCCAAGATGGAGGAGTTGGGGCTGAAGGCTAAGACCATACTCCCTCCTCTCTGCCCCTATCCTCCAGCTGCCTCCCTGACAGCTGTGGTAAGAGCCCTGAGTGTGGAGTAGCCCTGAGTGGTAGTAAGGCACTTACTCCAGGCTGGAGGCCCTGTCCTGAGATCCCACCAACTGCCAGAGTCTCAATACAGTAGTGTCTGCATATCTTTTAAGTTGAATCTCCTAGGAGGGTCCCTAGATTCAAATTTTACTGATTCTAGGCCACTATCTTGACCCCGCCCCCCCCAAGATAGCTTTCTGTACTCAATTGATTTGTATGTTCTTCCTTCCTTGAACCAATTTTGATGAGAAAAATATTTACATGCTCTCCTCCCTACCTCTTCCCATCCACTGTCAAAGCTCTTTCATGTCTATGTGCGATAATTTACACCATTCTATTTTCCCTCCTCCTCCTCCTTCTCTTTCTCATGCCTTAATTTAATATTTTATAGTATTCCATTTTTTTCAACTCTTGCCCTCTGTCTGTGTATACTCCTACCTTGCCTACTAATAACAAAGTTATTTGGAAAAAAATCCCCAAGGTCAGATGGATTACAAGTGAATTAAAAAAACATTAAAGAACAACTAATTCCAGTACTATACAAACCATTGAGCAAAATAAGCAAAGAAGGAACTCATAAAATTCTTTTTAGGAATGTAAAGATGAGTTTGCAACACAAAAGAGAGTTGGAATTTTGGTGAACCGTTAATCAACCAGATGGAGACAAGGTTCCAATAGAATTTTGAAGAGGGCAGTTGGGAAGCGCAGAAGCTTGAACTTACTTCCTTTTCTGTCTGTGGAAGGAGGGTTGGAAAAACAAATTCTCTTTGGGCATTACCTATTCAGGAGACTGAATGCTGTGGAGACCCTTGCTTTCAATTCAGGAGAAATCTTGTCTGCCTCTTGCAATCAACATCTCTCTTTAGGGAAACAGACTGAGTTTCTTAAATTCAAATTTATATCTCAATCTTCTAATCGACAGGGTTAATTTATTAGATTAGAGAAACCTATTTTCATCTCACCCCCTCCCATCTTCCTACTTCCTCTACCTTAAAGAATGAAACACTTTTTAGTTAAAAGATCTAAATTGTGGGATTAGTTATTGGGGAAACCCATCAAGCTTACCATTTCTGAGAAGAACCTTTAGATCAATTGAGAAAGAGACAGGAACTGGTGTGGGGAGAGGAATGTAGGATCCAGTCTTTCCTTTAGCTGGCTCCCTAGTGTCTCTGTCCTATTACCATAAATCTCCCAATATTGGCATCTACTACAAGGAAACAATTATGATGCTCATATCTCATCCAGGAGGACCAAAAACAGAGAAAGGAAATCACAGACCAATTTCCTCAAGGATATTAATGTAAAGATATTAAATAAAATACTAAGAAAGAGACTACAGCAATATATCATGAGGATTATTCCCCATGACCAGGTAGAATTTATACCAGGAATGCAAAGCTGGTTTAATATTATGAAAATGATCAGCATAAATGACCATATTGATAATAAAACTAATAGAAATCACTTCTTTATCTCAATACATACAGAAAACACCTGTGACAAAATACAACACCCATTCCTATTGAATACACTAGAAAGCATAGGAATGATATGATCTTTCCTTAAAACAAGAAATAGTATTTATTAAAAACCATCAGCAAGTATCTTCTGCAATGGGGATGTTAGAAGCCTTCCCAATAATATCAGGAGTGAAGCAAGGATGCCCAGTATCATCTCTATTATTTAATAGTTTACTAGAAATGTTAGCAGTATGAATTAGAGGGAAAAAGAAAGTAAAGGAAGTAGAGTAGACAATAAAGAAATTAACTGTCACTCTTTGTGGATGATATGATGGTATGCTTAAAGAATCCTAGAAAATCAACTCAAAATAGTTGAAATAATTAATACTTTTAGCAAAGTTGAAGAATGCAAAATAACCCCCAAATATATCATTAGCATTTCTAAATATTTTCAACAATATCCAACAGCAAGAGGTAGAAAGGAAACTCCATTTAAAAATCACTATAGACAATAAAAAATATTTGGGAACCTATTTGCCAAGACAAACAAAGGGATTATATGCACACAATTAAAATACACTTTTAACACAAATAAAATTAAATAATTGGGAAAATGTTAATTGATTATGGGTAGGCTGAGCTAATATAACAAAAATGAAAATTCTACCTAATTTGATTTATTTATTCAGTGCCATATCTATCAAACTACTAAAAAAACCAATTTTATAGAACTAGAAAAAATAATAACAAAATTGATCTGGAAGAGTAAAAGCTCAAGAATATAAAAAAAAACTGATAAAAAACATGAAAGATGGTGGCCTAAGATCTTAAACTGTACTATAAAGCAGGAATCATCAAAACAGTCTGGTATTGCTTAAGAAATAGAAGGGTGTATCAATGGAATAGATTGGGGCTAAATGACCTTATCAATATAGTGTTTAATAAACCCAAAGATCACTGATTTTGGGATAGAAATTCACTATTTGACAAAACTACTGGGAAAATTAGGGAAAATAAAGTCTGGCAAAAATTAGGTTTATATCAATATCTCACATCCTATACCAAGATAAGTTCAAAATCAAAATGGATATTTGTTTTAAACATAGAGTGGTATCATAAGTAAATTAAGTGAACATAGAATAGTTTATATGTCAGATCTATAGAGAAGGAAAGGATTTAAGATCAAAGGAGAGAATGTTACAAGATATAAAATGAATAATTTTGATTATAGGAAATTAAAAAGGTTTTGTACAAATAAGAGGAATCCAACCAAAATTAGAAGGCAAGCAACAAACTGGGGGGAAATTGTTTAAAAAATTTCTCTACTAAATGTCTCATTTCTCCAATATATAAAGAACGATGTCAAATGTAAAAGAATCCAAGTCATTTTCCAATTGATAAATGGACAAAGGATATGAATAGGCTATTTTCAGTTGAAGAAATCAAAGCTATCAGTAATCATATGACAAAAATGTTCTAAATCCCTCCCAATTAGAAAAATGCAAATTAAAAAAAACACTGAGGTATGACCTCACACCTATCAGACTGGCAAATATGACAATAAAGGAAATAATAAATGTTGGTGGGAAATGTGGCAAAATTCAGACACTAATGCATTGCTGGTAGAGTTGTGAATTGATTTGACCATTCTGGAGGGCAATTTGCAATTATACCCAAAGACCTATAAAAGGATCCATAGCTTTTGACTCCACTACTAGGTCTACAAGGGCTGGATCCCAAAGAGGAAAAAAATGGAAAATAATTATTTGTACAAAAATACTTATAACTATGCTTTTTGTTGTATCAAAGAATTGTAAACTAAGGCTATGCCCCTCAATTGTGGAATGGCTGAATAGATTGTGGTATATGATGGTGATGGAATACTATGGAAAGACATATGTGAACTGATGCAGAGTGAAATAAGCAGAACCAGGAGCCCATTATTCACAGAAACTAAAATATTGTGGGTCAATCAAATGTAACAAACTTTGCAACTAACAGTAATAAAAGGTCCAGGACATTTCTGAAGCCTTTATAAAAAAGAATGCTATTCTAGAAAAAAAATATTGTGGCAGAAATACCGGTGAAAACATATGGTTCATCACTTGTTTATTTGGGTAAATGATTTGGAGTTTATGTTTTATAAAATTATTCACTTACAAAAATGAATAATTTGTAAATACGTTTTGCATGATAATACATGTACAACCCAGATTGAATTGTTTGTCAACTCCAAGAAGTGGGAGGGAAGAAAAGACAAAGACAACGTGAAACACCTAACTCTGGAAAACATGTATAAATTTGTTATTAAAAATAAAATAAAGATAAAACTAGAAAAAAGAAATGAAAATAATTGTAGAAGTATAAAAATGATATTTCACATTTTCTTCTATTTTTTCATTCTTTTGACTTTGCTTGAGGGTTTCATGATGTCTCATGGCATCATTACTTTCTACATACCCAATTTTAAGACCTTTTCCTCAGTGAGCATTTGTACCTCATTTTCCATTTTGCCTATTTTGTTTATAAATAGTCCTCAGTGAATTTTTGTACCTCTTTTCCCAAAAGGCTAATTCTTTCTTTCAAGAAGATTTTCTCTCCAATGCATTTTTATGTATCTTTTTTCCATTTGGTCAATTGTTTTTTTAAAGAAGGTAACCCTTCCTGTTTCTACCCACACAGTCTCTCTGAATCCATGGTGGGGTTTTTTGCCAGCCTTATTTCCTTATACTTCAAGATAAATATTTAATAAGTATTATTAAATTGATAAAAAATATCATCTATCTTCTTGATGGCTGATACCATCTGATCTTGTGGCTGATACCACAACCAAAGGTTCCCATTCAAATGAAGGTACATTATATTTCAGTTCTCTAATTTCCTGGGGCATAAAAGGTGTCTTAGGGTCACCACATCCCCATTGCATCCTATCCTAGGGATTTTGAGAATTTGCTCAATGCTTTTCTAATGGAAGATGAGAAAAATAAAATCATCTCTCATGTTAACAAGGTCCAGGGGTGTAATACACCACACTGGCCAGCTCAGATGGGATTATAACCCTACTGTGGACCAGTAGCAATTACATCATTGTAGGGATGACATTATAACAGCTATGCCAGAATGCTTTGAAGATATGGAAGCATGGTCAAAATTTGAAAGGCTTAGACAATTAGATAATGAGACACCCTCACAATTCATGGTCAAGCTTATTGAGCTTGGGAGTTGATATCTAGACCTTGATATTTCTAAAGACAAAGATATTAAGCAAATAAAGAGACATTTTGTCAACAACACTTGCAGAGTGGTCCAAGATTATTTTAAGATGCATTGCCCACAGTGACCTCAGATGGACCATCAAGAATTGAGAAACACTGCTTCTTATGTCTTTAAAGGCCAAAAGGAAAAACAGGAAGAGGCTAATAATGTCATATAAACCTTGAGAAAACAAAGCAAATTTTTTCAGGATAAAATTTATAAACAAAAGATAAGGCATGATGCTCAACCAATGGCACTAGCCCCTCTCCAAGAATCTATCAGTCCCTTATCTGCCAATTCTGTCATAAGAAATATGACTTCAGGAATCATAATTTTAGGACTGATAATTCCTTGGGACTTAAATCAGGCACCAGACAACTCATAAGAAATGACTCCACTGCAGTATATTTTGAATGGAGTTTTTCCCCAAACCTCTTAGGAAGCTTCTGCCCTTCACGGAGGAGCCCAAGGTACTACCCAAAGATTAAGAAGGTGTACAGGGGGGTTAGGGCACAGGAATTAGATACAACCTTTGATTTTCCAGACCCTGACATCTTACTGCCCGTTCTCCCTATCAACTATCCCCCATACTAATGAGCCCCATGTAACATTAAAGGTTGGTAACACCTATTATGATTGCCTTTTGGACACTGGAGCTTCCCGGTCTGTATTAAATAGTACACTTGATTCATATTGCAGTTCCATTGGCTCAGTTAATGTTGGGGGGCATTAGGGAGACCCCTAAAGGTTCCCAAACTTTCCCCTAGAATAAGCTGCATAGGACCCCTTAGTGTGGAACACACTTTCCTTTTAATGCTTGGCTTCCCTTTAAATTTGTTGGGAAGAGACCTTTTGTTCAAGCTTAGGGCCATAATAACTTGCTCTCCAGATGATTCTGACACTGGAACTGCCTGAGTAATCTTTAACTTTACTCCCTGTACTTCTTTCAGCTACTCATGAAATGAACAGACTTCTATTTTTGAGATCCCAACTGATAGACCTGAGTCTCTCTGGGCCACATCATCTTCTGATGTTGGCCTACTTAAATCAGCTGTCCCTGTCCAAATTCATACAAAATCTAGCCCCCCTCCTTCCATTCCTCAGTACCTTCTTTCAAAGGAGGAAATTAATGGCATTACACTAGTAATAAACTCCCTGACTGACCAAGGCATCATAATTCACTGTAAATATGAATACAATATGCTCATCCTGCCTCTCACTCCTACTGGATACTCATTTAATGTGGCCTGAAATTCTACCTCTGGCCCTGTTTTATCTCAGAAGTAGACTCAGAGGTGATTTACACATCTCACCATTTGAGATGCTATTTGGACATCCACCTATTCAGGAAAAACCATTTGCCCCTGCCTATACCTCACTGTTAGGAGGGGATGCAACCATTGATACATATATCAGACAATTACAGACAAAATTGAAAGAATTCCATGACTCTGGAGTTGCTGTTCAAGCAGGCCTCACTGATTTCTTGCTTCATGATTGAAAACCCAGGTGATAGTGTGTACTTAAAGAATTTCAAATGTACTGGGTTGACTGGACCATTCCAGGTCCTATTAACTACAACAGCCATAAAATTTGGTGAGAGGGACTCATGTATTCATTGTAACCATGCAAAATGAGTACCTTCTGTTGATGGTGTATAATTAACTTGTACTGATTTTATTTGAATATTGATTGTGATTGGATTTCTTTATTGTGGACCACAAAAGGAGCACAGAACTTAACTTTCAAAGTGCCAAACAAGCACAAAAAGGTGAAAGAAACCAAACCAATCCTACGGGGATTGATGACATTCTCCACAAAAAGCACAGTGACTTGACCACATGTGAGACTTGAAGTTGTAGCTGTTTAACATGTATTAAATGCATGACTTCCTTGTACAACACTCTATATCAAGTATATGACATTGTTTGGTCTGGCTCCATTATCCTGAAAAAACAAAGAAAAGTGTAGAACCAGGAAATTCTATTTCCAATTTCTTGAGAGATCTAGTTTTTTTTTTCTATTTTCTCTCATGATGTAACAACTAGCTCTAGTTCAGACTGCTAAATTGGGTTAGTGACTAATTGTTGTTGTGCACTCATGGGACATGGATCACTACAAGAACCTGTTGTGAGTTGTGTTTTTTTCTTTTTTTTTCCTTCTTCCCAGAATTTTTTTCAAGTTTTCTTTTTATATTTTTTATCTGACTCAGAAGTTACTTTTTATTTTAATTTCTTTGATTCCTTAATGTTTTTTGATATTTGATTCATATGCCTTATGACTTGACCATGTATCCCTGTGTAATTTCTACATGCATCCTTGTATCCTCCTCAGGGGGGAATGTATTATTATTTTCCTCAGGGGGAACTATGCTATTGTTGTGAATGTTGACTTTAATTGGACCAAATTTAGAACAAGAGACTACCTCCTAGAATCTAGAAGGCAACATGAAGATGCCTGCAGAGATTACATGCTGTACCAGAAGATCCAGAGTGAACTCTGAGATATGGCGAATTTGAACTTTGGGGGGTTGAATGCTTTTGTTTTTGAATGTACACTCTTATTCCAAAGGAAACTGCCCCCTAATTGGCTTTTTGTCAATGCACCAATTATTGGTTTTGTTCTTTTTCCCTTTTATTTACCTCTTATCCCCAAATTATTGTAATTTCCCTTTAAAAACTATAATATTTGTATATACCTCTAGTTCAAATTATAAGTTAGTTATGTTTTCATGATTCATTGGGGAGACTGATCTCCCAAAGGATCACAGGGAGATGAATTAATTTAGAATCTTAAACCCTAGAGATGATATTTCTCACAAACCCCTTTTCCTTTTCCTGTTTTTGTGTCTCCTTATGTGGGGGGAGTTTTGAGTTTCTGTTTTTCCACCCACACAGTCTTTCTTGGTCCTTGGTGGAGGAAGGAGGAGAGGTTCTTGGTTTTTTGCCTGCTTTACTTCCTTATCCTTCAAGATAAATATTTAATGAATATTATTAAATATAATACTTGGAGTATTAGATATTAATTTTAATCTTTATAGGTTTTTAGGGATTGAGAGATGGAGATGGGGTTCGGAGGCTAAGAGATGAGGAATATCTGACATGGAGTGGGAAAGGTGAATGGAAATGGGAAGATATTCCACAAGGAGTAAAATGGCATGACACAGGATGTTGAAATATATAGAGGAGAGGTATAAACATAGATTAAAAGTATGTGTAACGGAGGAAGAAACAAAAGAGGTCTTAGTGTGTGTGTGTGTGTGTGTGTGTGTGTGTGTGTGTGTATGTGTGTGGGTTCCTGGAAAGAGAGAAGGGAAAACAGGTTGAACCAATTGAGGGGGAGGAGGAAGGGACTATAGGATAGGAGGGTAATGAAAATGCAAGGGAATTTGATTGTGGAGTAGGTCATTTGACTGAACCTTTTTAAACTGATTGAGGAGGATAGCCTAGAGATATTAATAGTCTAACTCCTTAGAATTTCTACCTCCAATAGCTGATTTTAACTCTTTCAAGGTCTTAAAGTAAAAAGACTCAAATTTGGGCCAAAGGGTGTCCCCACCTGGTGTTGTCATGGTTTTAAACACCCTTTTTTAAAATTTTATTTAATTAGATGACTTAGAATATTTTTCCCACGGTTACAAGATTCATATTCTTTCCCTCCTCTCCTCCCACCCCCTCCCATATCTGAAGTGCAATTCCACTGGGTTTAACAGGTGTCATTGCTCAATACCTATTTCCATGTTGTTGATATTTGCACATGGGTGATCTTTAGAGTCTATATCCCCAGGCATATCCCCATTGACCCATAGAAGCAAGCAGTTGTTTTTCTTCTTTGTTTCTTTTCCAACAGTTCTTCCTCTGAATGTGGATAATGATCTTTCTCATATGTCCTTCTGAATAGTTCTGGATCATAGCATTGCTACTAGTAGAGAAGTCCATTCCATTCGATTGTACCACAGTGTATCAGTCTCTGTGTAAAATGTTCTCCTGGTTCTGCTCCTTTCACTCTGCATCAGTTCCTCGAAGTTGTTCCAGTTCACATGGAATTCCTCTAGTTTATTATACCATTGAGCACAATATTATTCCATCACTAGAATATAACACAATTTGATCAGTCATTACCCAATTGTAGGACTTCCCCTCATTTTTTCAAATTCTTGCCACAACAAATAGTGTGGCTATGAATCATTTTGTATAAGCTTTTTCCCTTATAATCCCTTTGGGGTACAAACCCAGCAGTACTATGGCTGGATCACAAGGCAGATAGTCTTTTAGTGCCCTTTGGGCATAGTTCCAAATTACCCTCCAGAATGGTTGGATCAATTCACAATTATACCAAAAAATGCATTAATGTCCCAATTTTGCCACAAACCCTACAACATTTATTACTTTCCTTTGCTGTCATGTTAGCCAATCTGCTAGGTGTGAGGTGATACCTCAGAGTTGTTTTGATTTGCATATCTCTGATTATAAGAGATTTAGAACATTTTATCATGTGCTTATTAATAGTTTTGATTTCTTTATCTGCAAATTGCCTTTTCATGCCACTTGCCCATTTATCAATTGGGGAATGATGATTTTTTTTGTACAATTGATTTAGCTTCTTATAAATTTGAGTGATTAGACCTTTGTCAGAGGTTTTTTTTTTTTTAATAAAGATTGTTTCCCAATTTGTTGCTTCCCTTGTAATTTTGATTGTATTGGATTTGTTTCTATAAAACCTTTTTAATTTAATATATTCAAAATTGTTTCTTTTGCATTTTGTAATTTTTTCTAACTCTTTCTTGGTTTTAAAAACTTTCCTTTCCCAAAGATATGACAAGTATACTATTCTATGTTCACCTAATTTACTTATAGTTTCCTTCTTTATGTTCAAGTTATTCACCCATTCTGAATTTATCTTGGTGTAGGGTATGAGATGTTGATCTAGACTTAATCTCTCCCATACTGTTTTCCAATTTTCTCAACAGTTTTTGTCAAATAGTGGATTTTGGTCCCAAAAGCTGGGATCTTTGGGTTTATCATCGATTTTCTTACTGAGGTTAATTACCCAACGTCTATTCCATTAATTCTCACTTCTCTCTCTTACCTAGTACCATATTGCTTTGATGACCACTGCTTTATAGTACATTTTAAGATCTGGTACTGCTAGGCCACCTAACTTTGCATTTTTTTCATTATTTCCCTTGATATTTTTGATCTTTTGTTTTTCCAAATAAACTTTGTTATTATTTTTTTCTAATTCAGTAAAAATGTTTTTTGGTAGTTTGATGGGTATGGTACTGAATTAGTTTGGGTAGGATTATCATTTTTATTATGTTAGCTCATCCTACCCATGAGCAATTACTGTTTTTCCAAATATTTAGATCTAGTTGTAATTGTGTGGAGAGTGTTTTGTAGTTGTGTTCATATAGTTCCTGTGTTTTTCTGGGCAGATAGATTTCTAAGTATTTTAAATTGTAGAGGGTGATTGTACATGGGATTTCTCTTTCTAACTCTTGCTGTTGGGATGAGTTGGAAGTATATAGAAATACTGATGATTCATGTGGTTTTATTTTGTGTCCTGTAACTTTGCTAAAGTTCTTGATTATTTCTACTAGCTTTTTAATTGATTCTCTAGGATTCTTTTAGTAGACCCTCATATCATCTGCAAAGATAGTTTGGTCTCGTCATTACGTATTTTAATACTTTCAATTTATTTTTCTTCTCTAATTGCTACTGTTGTGTTTCTAGTACAATCTTAAATAATAAAGGTGACAATGGGTGTCTTTGTTTCACTCCTAATCTTTTTGGGAATGCTTCTAATTCATCCCCATTGCAGATAATACTTGCTGATGGTTTTATATGTATACTGTTTGTTATTTTTAGGAAAGACCCATCTATTTCTATAATTTCTAGTATTTTCAATAGGAATGAGCATTGTGTTTTTTAAAAGGCTTTTTCTGCATCTATTGAAATAATCATGTGATTTTTGTTGGTTTACTTGTTGATATGGTCAATTATGTGGATGGTTTTCCTATAAATCCCACCTGATCATAATAAATAATCTTCATGATCACTTGCTGGAGTTTTTTGCCAGTATTCTATTTAAGATTTTTGCATCTATTTTTATTAAGGAGATTGGTATGTAGCTTTCTTTCTCTGTTTTTTTATCTACTTGGCTTTGGAATCAGTACCACATTTATGTAATTAAAGGGATTTGGTAATACTTTGTTTATTATGTCAAATAGTTTGTATAGTATTAGAATTAGTTGTTCGTTGAATGTTTGATAGAATTCACCTGTGCATCCATCTGGACCTGGGGATTTTTCCTTAGGGAGTTCTTTGATCGCTTGTTCAGTTTCTTCTTCTGATATGGGTTTTTTAAGTATTCTATTTCTTCCTCTGTTAATCTAGGCAATTTATATTTTTGTAGATATTCATCCATATCACCTAGATTGCCATATTTATTGCCATATAATTGGGCAAAGTAGTTTTTAATGATTGCCTTAATTTCCTCTTCATTGGAGATGATGTACACCTTTTCATCTTGGATACTGTCAATTTGGTTTTCTTCTTTCCTTTTTTTATTAGGTTGACCAGTACTTTGTCAATTTTATTTGTTTTTTTCAAAGTACCATCTTCTAGTCTTGTTTATTAATTCAAAAGTTCTTTTACTTTCAATTTTATTAATCTCTCCTTTAGTTTTTAGGATCTCTAATTTACTTTTCATCTGGGAATTTTCAATTTATTCACTTTCTACTTTCTTAATTTGCATGCCCAATTCTTTGAATTCTGCCCTCCCTAATTTGTTAATATATGAACTCAAGGATATGAATTTCCCCCTTTTTACTGTTTTGGCTGCATCTCATAAATTTTGAAAGGATGTTTCATCATTGTCATTTTATTCAATTAAATTATTAATTGTTTCTGTGATTTATTCTTTAACTGATTTTGGAGAATCATATTATTTAATTTCCAATTAATTTTTGATTGGCCTCTCCATATACACTTACTAATTATTATTTTTATTACATTATGATATGAAAAGTTTGCATTTATTATTTCTGCTCTTTTGCACTTGTTTGCAATGTTCTTATGCCCTAGTACATGGTTAATCCTTTTGAATGGACTATGTGGTGCTTAAAAGAAGGTTTATTCCTTTTTGTCCCTATTTATTTTTCTCCGTATATTCATTAACTATAATTTTTCCAAGATTTCATTCACACCTCTTACCTTTTATTCATTTATTTTATTTGATTTATCTAGATCTGACAGAGGAAGGTTCAGTTATCCCACTAGTATAGTTTTACTATCCATTTCCTCCTTCAACTCCTCTTATTTCTCCTTTAGAAATTTGGATGCTTTACCATTTGGTACATACATGTTTAGTACTGACATTTCCTCATTGTCTATACTGCCTTTTATCAGGATGTAATTACCTTCCCTATCTCTTTTAATCAGATCTATTTTTACTTTGGTTTTGTCAGATATCATGATTGTAACTCCTGTCTTCTTTTTCTCATTTGAATCTTAATAGATTTTGTTCCAGCCTTTCACCCTTAATCTGTATGTGTCTACTTGCCTCACATGTGTTTCTTGTAAATATCATATGATAGGATTTTGATTTCTAATCCACTCTGCTATTTGCTTCTGCTCTACAGGTGACTTTATCCCATTCACATTCAAAGTCATGATTACTACCTGTGTAAACCATTTCTTACAAAAGCTAATGGATTTCTTTTTTGTCATTCCCAGCTGTATTGGCAGTAGCCATTATTCCCAAGAGATGAGTGGCCCATGTAGAGGAAATTCTCATGGATCAAGGTTCTTAATGCATTTATTTCACATTTCTCAAAAACAAAAACTGAACCTAGAAATTGTTTTTCCTTACTGTTATTCCTCCTGGGTTTCCCTATTTCTAAGGGTTTTAAATCTCTCCCCTGTGTTTCTCCTGAGGGATTGTATGGTTCAGCTGAACTGCCTAATACACAGTTTAGATTTTATTTCACAAAAATGAAAATTAAAAGAAAAAAAAATTAAGGCCATCTCTTATTCCTGTTTTTTTTTTTTTTAACCTAAGCTAATGCTGTTGATTTCCTTTAACTTCATTTATTGTTATGTTGCTATTCTGTTGCTGGCTTTATTGTCAGTTTTCCTGTTACCTTTCTGACTTTAATCATTCTTCCCTTTCCATATGAAAAGAAATAATATTATTGACAAACAAACACATGAGGAAGCCTCTTCACAAGAAATACACATACAAAAAGTACAAGGAACATTCATCTTATCCAAAGTTGCTCATTGAGAGTCTAATCTTCTGAGGAACCCAGAACATTAAAAAAAAAAAAAAAACTTTATAAGTAAGTCACTCCTGGTGGGAAAAGCAACAATATTAAGTTGGGAAAAGACTAAAAAAAAAAGGAATTGAGACTCCTAATTGATGGTTGGAATTTTGTATGATTAAATTTCTCTGGAAATCGAATCCTAATTTTGTAATTATTTATTAAATCATAAAAAGTTTACCAGAGAAAGAAAAATCATGAGCTTCATGTAGCTGGCTGGTTAGCTCTACTAGTTACCTTCTCTAAAAGCAGGCTTCACCAGACCACAGTCAGACCACACTGATTCATTTTATGGTTTCAAGGGAAGAGTGCTATTTCCTGTGTGCCCCGCCCCATTTATGTTCTTCATGACTTTCCTTTCCTGAGCATCTTTGACTCCAGGACTCAGACTTTAATCTGAATAAGGAGAAGGACTTCTGGATACCAAGAGTAATCTCATTGTGTTTAAAATGACCACACGACGCATGTACAGTGTATCCTAGCATGGCATACAAGAGGAGGGAGGATTCAACCCATGGCCTCAGGTAAATATTGTCCAGACATGATGTTTTTTGTTTTAAAATACAATGGTTTGTCTGGGGTGCTAAAATGTGCTCATATTAAAACTTACTTTCCCCAATAGTTATGTCACCATTAAGTGAAACCTTCAGTTTTAATTTCTAAGACTATCCACTTTACTTTTGTCACTTTTTTGCTCTAAATCAGTCAAATCTCTGTGTAATTATTGTTGGTTTAGAAAATAATTTTAATCAAATTAGAATAAAATGAAATAAAGTTCAAGCAACAAAACCATCTTAATACCATAGACTTCTACCTCATCAATCAATGGCTTCAATGGCAGAGTGAAGAAATAGAAAATTTAGTAGTTTATTGCAAAATCTTCTGAGCAGTCACATAGGGCTATGTTTAGGACTCCTTCCCCTGATGCAATGATTTCAAAAACATTGTCCTTATAACTATTGGAATTTTTTGGTGGCTTGGTATTTAGAATGGAGCATTGATTTGTAAAGCTTTGAACAGTGCTGCTCCCTTTAGGGTCTATCTGACATCTATTTGACACTAAAAATAGAGACAGAATTACATATACACTATATTCCCTAACCATTATGGTGGGGTTGGGGGTATTAGAGGGAAGATGGTGACCACCTTTTCCCCTTAGCAACTTATTTCACTCATATTGTACATTAACTTTCAAAGTCTATGATGCATCACAATCTTTCCCCCACAAAGACTTCTGGTAAGTCATTTTCAAGCCACAGATATTCTACACAAAACTTTCTGGTATAAACAGTTGACAGGCAAAACATGTTTGCTAAATTCCTCTTCAAAATTTGAGAAGTTGACTAGATTAAAAATAATTGATTGTGAATTCTTAATAAAGTTCTAGCTAATTTATATTTTGCTGTATCTCTATCTACCTATGAATATAGGCTCCCAGAGGGATAGTCAATTATTTTGTGTAGCTACTTTTTACTGTGCCTGGAAACTTTTGCAACTTAGCAGATCATAGGAGATAAATTGATGGACATTAGTGGTTAGAATGGAATGGAATGAAATAAGAATTTATTGCTTATTATGTGCCAGATATTGTGCTAAGCACAGTACAAATATTAACTTAGTTGATCCTTACAACAATGCTGGGAAGTAGATACTATTACAATCTCAATTTTTCAGCTGAGTAAAATAAGGTTGACAAAGGTTAAGTGACTTTCCAAGTGTCACACAGCTACTAAATGTTTGAAATTCTATTTTAACTCCAGTCTTCCTGACACCAAGCTCCAGTAATCTCTCCATTGCTCTTCCTAGTTAATTTATTTGTCTCATTTGTAAGAAATCTATCAACAGTCATGGTACAAAGTCTTCTTTCCTCCTTGATTCATCATGAAAACTAAGACTCATCTTCACAACTTGAGAGAAAAGGAAGTCTCTGAGAATTAGGGGAAAAGATTTTTGCTTCAAAACAAGCTTCTTTTTTCTGATTCCAATTTGCCACATCTCCTCAAGTTAGAGTACCTTCTAAAATTTCTAGGAACTTGGATTGATTTGGAGTTCTGAGTGAATGGCTTCTTCCAAAATAATTGAGGACATGATATATTTCTATATCTATTAGTTCATGGAGAAGAAAAAAAAATTGACCTCTACTTGTTTTTATGAAAAACCTTAAAAATTAAGGAGAGGATGATGCACATTACTGTCTTCTGTAGGCTTACTGATCAAAGAACAGAGTTTATCACCTATAACTGTTCCTATGACCTAAGTTCATGTTGTAGCTCTTTCATTTACCATGTGTCTTAAGGCAAATCACCTTACTTTTGTTAATTTCCATTCCTTCATGTATAAAATGAGGCTAATAATGCCTGCATTGCCTACCTCAATTTTAATTTTGTGTGAGGAAAGAATTTTGGAAATCTAAAGGTGCTACAAAAATATGGGTTATGGCCATTGTTGTGACTTTATTTATTCAGATACATTCTTTAGAAGCCAATTGGATTTTATTTTTAAAAGGGATAGTTTTAAAAGAATATTTTTAACATTCTATTCCAATATAAAATAAACTATTCTAGTGGAAAAAGAAAAAAGGCAGTGATGATTAATTAGAATAACAGATAATTCCACTATAAAATTTTCTATACCTGGAAAATTTGAAAACAATAATTTATCTTACTTCTCTAAATTAAAATTTAAAATTAATATTCTAGAACTGGAGAGAAGAGGACATTAGATTCCAACTCTTCCTCCCCCAAACCACTTTCACTCACCAACTAAGTGACTAGGCAATTCAGTTCACCATTCTTTGTATTTGTTTTCTAACCTGTAAAATAAGGATAAAGATAACTATAGAATCTCCCTCATACAGTTTTGTGGGGTTTAAAAGAGATGATGTATGCAAACTTTGAAGCCCTACCTAAATGTCCATCCTATTGTTTTTCTGGATATATAATTTCATTATTATATGAAAATCTAGGTAGGGGAAATCCTTTTTACTAATGTCTAGGTGACACTGGTCATTTTGGACTTGTGATTTCATAAGTTTAATGAGATCCCAATGAGGAACTACCAAATCTTATAATTGTAGGAAGTTTCCCAGCACAATGAATCTCAATAATAGTGCAGTGTGTATTTTGTTATTATTTAGTCATTTCTGGCTCTTTTTATACCCATGAACCATAACTACCCATGTTTGTTTTGTTTTGGCATGTATACTAGAGTAGTTTATCATTTCCTCATCTAGTGGATCCTTCTGTCAGGCAATCAAATGTTACATGACTTGCCCAAAGTAAAACAATTATAAATTGTCCAAGGCTACGTTTGAGCTCATGTATTCCTGTGTCAAGGCTCAGTGCTTTTAACCATTGAGCCACAGCTGCCTCTTCAGTATATATTAGAAGCATCAGTTGAGACTATATCTTCCTCACTCCAAAGTTAATTCTCTTTTCTTGCTTCATTTTACTATTAATATTATCAGAATTGTCCTCCTCCTCCTCATCATCATAGCTACAAGAACTCTCCCACTGTCCTCTCAGGGTGATGAATAAATGACAATCCATGTTTCTTATAATAGGTGGCAAAAGGTTGCCCCAAAATTTTCTCATAGAGCTGACTAGATCAGACATATTCATAGCAGAAATATACAAAATAAATCATGCTGAAATTGAAGATGGCAGCCCAAGTTAAGGCAGTATCATGTGATAAGTTTTAATCATCCACAGCAAAGGGTTATGTCCTTAGACAATTTATCTTAAAAAGTTACAGTGAAACACAAATAAAACCAAATCATATTTCCTTTAAAATGAATGAATTCATTGTTACCATCAGCATAAACAATTATCAATCAACACCCATTCCCTGCTCTGTTGCATTATTTAGGATATAAAACTGTTTTCATTTCAGCCCATGATTTTATATTCTAACAAATGTTATCTGGGAAATAAGATTGCAAGATGAAGCATGGAAGAAAATGACATTTTATGTACCATCTAATTACCAATTATCTGCCAGTGGAACTAATCACATTGTATAAATTCAGAGTGCAGATTCATCAACCAATTACCTGAGAACATGCATGCCCTTCTTCAGTGATTCAGCATCAAGAGCAAAATAACATACTATGTACTATACAATCATCCAGACCATTCAGGCTTATATTAAGCAGCACCATACATTCTCATGAAAAAGAAAATGTTTTCTTAAAGAATCAAATGAGGGTAATGTGTATAGTTCAAATATGATCCAATATCCCATTACTTGAATAGATTTATGTACTCAACCTTACAATAATACAGATCATAGTTTCTCTGTGGTTCTTCTCCTTGTCATTCCCCTCATCCCCCCGATTAATGTGAATGACCAGTAGTGTACCCAAAACACTAGGAGACATAAAGAATATAATCTTACTTTCTCGACATTAAGTGGATATCAATAAAGCACTATGTCCAGCCATCTTATATTCCTCATTCTTGCAAAGTAACATTCCTATCTTACTCATTTTTTTATTTCCCTTGACTCTCTTGTGAATTTTTTATATTGTATTGCTACGTACTAATACCTACAATATCTATTTTTCACTTTCAGTAAAGAAATGCATTTGACCTTGGTTTGAGAATATTTTAAAGAAAATCATCACCTATAATTTTTTAATTTTACCCCAAGCAAATATCTCAGAGAAATATGTTAGTGTAGTAGGAGATAATATTTTTTATTTATATCTAATACAATATCATTTTCCTACTGAAAGATCAAATGTCAACTGACATCAAAATTCTTGCTTTCACCCTCTTTCTTAGCTTGCCATGCCAAAATTATTCTCTGAATCATATATATATGTATATGTATATATACATATATATATATATATATATATATATATAAATCTCTCACTATGATAATGGGGAAAATAAATTATTTTGACTGAAAAAATGATTTTTCCTCAAGATTTCTTATCTGGCAGAACTATGAAGATCATATATTGTAATCTTTTTCTCCTTCCCCCAACACATCATAATATAACTCCATATCATCTCCTATTTCCTCCCTCTTTTCTGTAGACGATGATAAGAAAGTATATGATCTAATTGACAAGACTACCTCTACTTGTTTATTTCATTTCTTACCCCTAATTTTTGAAAGAGTAAGCTTCGTCACATACCAACTCCCAATATTATCATCAATTTGTCTTTATTTTTTATTTATTGTCTTTATAGTATTATGAGTTATATTGATCTTTTTTTGGGGGTGGATATTGATGGCCAGTTGATAATGATCAGGTGATATAGATAGGCTAAAACTTTCAGGGCAACCTATTTGAAGGCAATGGATGAAATGCTGAACACAGCTTAATCCAATTCTAATTATTATGAGGAAAGGCAGGAACAGGATAAAGGAGGTAGGAATAAACTGGAAAACATATACTAATTCTAATATTTCTAAATATAACCCCCCAACTTTAAATCCTCATAAATTTGCATCTTGTTCACCGAGGTGAACCTCCTTAAACTATTCTCAACTATCTAAACCCCAATTTCTATCTAACTAAACTATTTCTAATAGATGAACTTCAATTTATATTAACCTCCTTAAACTTTTATATGAAAATTAACAAGCAGCTTGAGGCTAACTACCAGATGTGCCCTCTACTGGTAGCTGTTTCTCTCTTTGGGAGAAAAGCTCTCACTTAACCAACTCTTCTCAGCTTCTTTGATGTTAAACCCACTTCTCAAAGTAATCTCTCTCAAATCACTTACAAATTCACAGAGACATTCTCCAGCAATCTGCTCAAGGGAAGAAGTTCAAGAGTCAGGCCCCAACTGGCTTTTCCTTCCTGGATTTATTATCTCTCCTTAAAGAGGCCTCAGTGCTATTTAAAAGGTTCCTATCTTGAATAGCCCATAGCACCATTCTGTGGCTGTTCCCTCTTTCATAGAAAACAGTATCCCAATTGCAACTCTATCTCTGTCCTAACACTTCTGCTCAGAATAAACTAATTTAAAATCCTTATAATAAACACTAGTCAGTTTAAAAATATGCAAATATACTCTGGTCTCTTTCATCCTTAATGTGTGTATGTCTATTTAAAAAAATTTGACCACTGATTCAAGATCCTGCTTTATATTCCTCTTTTTTTCCCTAGGTAAACTTAGAGGGGAAAATGAAACAAAACTACACTCAACCTCAAATGCATTACCTTTTAATTCCTTATTGTAGGATTGATTGCTAACCATCCTATTTTGCTGAAATTACTCACTCCAAGATTACCAATGATCTCTATGCTACCAAATCTACTGATCTTCTCTAAGTTTCCATCCTTCTTTTCCTCTTTTTTAACTGTCTCTATCTTTCCTACTTATCTGAGCATTCATTCTCATTCTTTCCTGGAGCATCATTCATTTCCCCATACCTTAAAGTTAATACCTTTAAGACTAAATCTTTGAACCTTGTTCATTTTCTTCATTTATTCTTCGAGATTTCACCAATTCTCCAGATTTCAATAATTATTTATATGTAAAGTAGATGTAAATCTATACTATCCAGTCTTGATCTTTCACTTGATCTCTGATTCCAAATTTCCAGTTTACTATTGGACATCATTTTTGACACATCCAATACAAAATTGAGTCTATATTTGTGTGAAAACTTTTAGGTATTATAGACTTACTTATTGCTGTTAACCACACCATCATTGTTCTACTTATTTAGGTACACATCCTCAGGATATTGAACTTCTCACTCTACTTGATATTCACACCTAATAAGTTCTTGACTTGTCAGTGCTATCTCCATAGAATTCTTTATATCCCTCTTCTCTCCACTTCACAAAGTCATCACCTTAGTTTGAACTCACATAACTTCTTGCTGTAACTATTATAATAACCTCATAATTGTCCTCCCTGTTTCCAGTCTATTTCCTCTATCAGTCTATCACAAAGATGCCAAAATTGTCTTCCTGAAGCAATTCCCAATCCTTCCTGATTTATTGCATATACTCTATAATAACAAAACTAATCAGATATGATCAGCACACACAAACACATGCACACACGCTCACAGCACAAGACAGAATATTGGTCCAAATCTAATCAGATCGAATTTAATAGGAATAAATGTAAAACCTGATCTTTGACTTAAAACAAAATAAGTTCCATAAGTTCAAAAGGATTAGAGAGCAATTCTTATGAAAACACTTTACCACATTAGATGATCTGTACTAATAGTTCATTGTTGATTTGTTTGTTGCAAATTATAATTGGCAACAAATGTTAATATCTTGCCCTATAACAGGCAATCTTTATAAGCAAAGTACCTAATTTACACACAGAGATGAAAGCTATCATGCACTTTATAGCTCATTTATTCTGTCATCATGCAATAATTGCTTTCAAGTTTCCTCATCCTCCCAAAACTTAAATAGTCCAAAAAAGAAAAATAAAGTCCTATGGATAAAAACAGTATTATTCATTTAACATGTATTTTAATAGTTAAATAAAAATTTTTATATTTAAGAAGAACCATGTTGAATACATTATTATCAGAAATAGCTAGTTTGAGTACCTTCTAATTTTCTAAGTAGCCTAAAATCAATTAGAAGCTATCTTATACATTGTATCTTAAATAGATATTCTGGGCCACAAAAAAGAAGGAATAAAAAGAGAACAAAAGTAGTAGAACCATTAATAGAAAATGATATGACCTAAACATCTGTTTCATTCTTGTTGCTTTCTGTGAGGGGATTTATAAAATTCAGAGTAAAGAAAGTTTTTGCTTCCAAAGTTCAACATTAGAAATATAATTTTATCAGAAATGTTAAAAAGATTCATTATCATTTGTTTGATTGCTGTACTCAGAGGATCACTGATCCTTTTCATTTGAGTTGAAGATAAAACTTTCTGTAATTATTTTCTCCCTAAGAATATGATCTCCTAGAAAATGGGAACTGTCTCTTCTTTTCTGTTTCCATCCCTACAGTGTATACAGTGCTCTCCACATAGTAAATGGTTAATACATTTTAAAAAATCATTTAAAATGTATTCATATATTAATTCATTCATCTATATATATGTGTGTGTATATTTGTAATATATAACTGAATTGAAGACACCTTGTTATGCTACATTTTATATTTTATATATATAATTATTAGGATTTCTAGCTTTTATACTCAAGCTCAATATATATTTATATTTTTTTCTATGATAAGCACTTATAAAAACAGTTGGGTAATATATTTCAATCATCTTATAAACAACTCATCTTTCATTTTTGGAAATGCAATATATATCCTTTTATGGCTTTGATATTCTATGATTTTCAGTCATCAATGGAATATTGAAGTTAAAAAGGTGGTCATTTCTAGTAACTAAAGCATATGACCAATAGAAATAACAAATTGTCAACTTTGATCCAGCATAACTTTTGCTTTCTAGTCATAAAAGTCCAGTTCATTTTCAATCAGCAGCATCCTTCTAAGATCTCCCTGGTTCTCTGTCTTTCTGTATGTACACTCATAAACATGTACACATATATCATCTATCTAACCTATCTACATATATGGAAACAAAATGATAGAAATATTCAATTATACATCTATCTAATAGTTTGAGTAAGACTGAGGAATATGCATTCTTTTCCTCATAATCCATAAATCATACTAATCTATTATGAATGGGCATGAATATTATTAAGAAGGTAACATAGTGTTTTATTCTTTAAGAGGTTTAATGCTATATCACTGATGAACAAAAATTTCAAAGAACATATTTGTCAGTAGTGAATCACACTTCTATTTACTAATCATTTACTCATTTTAATTGGTGATGCTAGAAAACATTTGTTGAGAATATTGTAGAAGAGTTTAAATAGATGGTCTTAGATCTATTCATGCTATTTGATTGTGTTGTTATTATTGTCCTTGTGATGCTGATTTTGCCTTCACACAAGAGCAAGCAAGTCAATTTGGGAATAATGAAGAACCTCCAATATTTCATTTGAATAGTTTGCAGAATTATTTTGAATATTTCTTAATCTCTTTTAATTCTGTTGAATCTGTTCCATTTTTGTTTTTTATCATGTCAATTTTTGAATAAAATATTCCCTTGGAATCTTGAATTTTCTTGGAGATATTTCTTGTTTTTCCCACTCTATTGAATTTTTCTATTTAATTGTGTTGCTTATTTAATAAAACCTTCCTTTGGTTTTCTATGGCATTCTGTATTCAATTGGGTATATCTTTTCCCATTTCCTTTACCACTTGATTTCATTATTTCCTCTTCTATTTTTAAGGCCTCATCCAACAAACATTTTTCTTTCTTTTTCTTTATGATGTTTTTTTTTTTGTTGTTGTTGTATTCTGTACAATTTTGCAAATCCCTATCCATGGTTCTTTAGGTACTTTATATATTTTATCTCATCCTTTACGTCTATCTATTTGTCAACTCTTCTTCATGTTAAAAAAGGATGTTATTTAGGTCAGACCTACATGGTCTAATGTTTTCCTGGACTTTCTTCAATTTAAATCTATTTTTTTACTTATGAAGTTCATAATCTGAGCCACAGTCAAGTCCAGGTCTTGTTTTAACTGTTTCATAGACCTTTTCCTTCTTTGACTAATGCATTGAATCACTCTGATTTTTATTTTGAGTATCTGATGATGTTCATGTGTCCAACCTCTTTGTGCCACTGAAAAACAATGTTTACTGTGATCAGTGATTTATCTTGACAAAACTCTATTTGTTTCTGCCCTGCTTCATTTTATACTTCAAAGAAAAACTTGCCTGTTATACTTACTACCTTTTGAATTCCTACTTTAGCATTCTAAATTCCCTGTTATTGATGTCACAGCATTTTTACTCTTATTTCTAGAATGTGTTGTAGGTCATTATAGAACTGAGGAATTCAAGCCTCTTCAATAACAGAGATAATAGCATCAACTTGCATGACTGTGATGTTGAATGATTTGCCTTTTATTTAAGCAGAATCTTTATTTTTTATTCATATTCAATCTCCTCATTGTACTGGCTCATTCCCTTCATAAAGCCAAAAATAAAAATAAAACCAAATGAAAGACAAACCCACCACCATCAAAACTCTGTCTTGACCTAGCTACTATTTCTTATCTTTCCTCTTCACTGAAAATGTCATCAAATAATTCTCTCACTTATTGCCCCTTTTTTTCCAGTACCTTATCTCTCTCCACCCCTTTACCATCTGCTTTCTCTCTCCATTCCTCAACAGAAATGAGTTTCTAAAATATCACCAAAGATTGCTTTGGTTTTCAAATTTAATGATTTTTTAGTCTTTATCCATCTTTTGGTTCTGTTAACAACTCTCTCCTAAGAATAACTGACATTTATAAAATGTTTCAAGACATACAAAACATGTTGCACATCATCTAGGGTCTCAGTCCATTCCCACAGACCATTCCCATAAAGTAGACACTGAAAGTCTAATTGTCCTTGTTTTACAAATGAGAGAACAGGCTATCAGATTGGTTAAGAGATTTGTTCATAATCATGCAGACCAATGTAATGTCAACATTCTCTGTGCAATTCCACGTTGCCTTTCATTTTCATTTGAATATCTCTCAATAATTCAAATTTAACATTTCCAAAGCCCAGCTTTATATCTTTACAACTAAATCCCCTTCTTATTTTGATTTCCTTCTTTCTATTTGTGGTGTCACTATTTACTCAGGCTTTCATCTTCAAAACATGGATATTATTTATTTAGTTTTTACCTCTCTCCACATATCATAGATAGCATATTAAGTCCTCTAAATCCTACTTCCATACCATTCATAAATCAACCTAACTTCCACATTCCCAGTCAAGAGTTATTTGTTAAGAACTTACTATGTGCCTGCCATTATGAAAAGTTCTAAGGATCAAAGAAAGACAAGAAGTCTCTATCCTCAAAGAGCATACATTGTAATGAGAGACAATGCATGAAAAAACTTGGTTACATCCAAGATATACACAGAATATATTGAAGGGGATTTCAAAGAGAAATACATTAGCAGCAGGAGGTAGAAGGAAAAACCTCCTGAAGAAAAATAGGGTTTGAATTAAATTTTAAATGGAAACTAAAAAGTGGACATTAGGGGACAGAGCACTCTAGGAATTGGGCACAGGCTTTGGAAGAACTCAAAATACAACTCAAAACATAATTAAAAGAGGGTGAAGACCACTAGGAAAAGAATTTAAAAAGAAAAATAGGTCATCTGGCACTTGAAATAAAATGAGAAAATAGTGTCTTGAAAGTCAAAATTAATCAGCTTAAAAATGAGGCAAAGAAGATGAAAAATGAACTCTAAAGAAAATCAGACCAGAAGGAGAAGGATGTCCAAAATGCCAGGGATGAAATTCAGGCTTTAAAAACTAGCCTACAACAGCTAGAAGCAAACGACTTCACAAGGCAACAGGAAATTATAAAACAAAATCAAAAGAATGAAAAAATTGAGGAAAATGTGAAACACCTCACCCGCAAAACAGAAAATTTAGAAAACATGTCCAGGAGAAACAACTTAAGAATCACTGGTCTACCAGAAGACCATGACAAAAGAAAAATCCTGGACATCATTCAACAGAAATTATCCAAGAAAACTGCCCCAACATTCTAGAGCAAGAGGGAAAAGAGGAGATTGAAAGAATCTACAGATCACCTCCTGTACTTAATCCTCAATTGACAACACCCAGGAATACATTAGTCAAATTCAAGAACTACCAGACCAAGGAAAAAATATTACAAACTGCTAAGAAGAAGTCATTAAGATACCATTGAACCACAGTTAAGATAAGACAAGATTGGCTACATCAACAATGAAGGACTGAAAGTCATGGTATATGATATTCTCAAATGCAAGGGAACTAGGTCTACAACCAAGAATTAACTACCCAACAAACTGACTATATTCTTACAGGGGAAAGTATAGTCATTTAATAAAATAGAAGACTCCAAGCATTCATAAAGAAAAGACCTGATTTGAACAGAAAATTTGATGCTCAAACACAGAACTCAAGAGAATCACCAAAATGAAATAAACAAAAGGAAAAACTCTGAATGTGAATGGAATGAACTCACAAATAAAATGGAAGCAAGTAGTAATGTGGATTAGAAACTTAAATCCTACCACATGTTGTCTACAAAAATACAAATGAGGAAGGTAAACACCAACAGGGTGGAACAAAGTCTATTGGGCATCAACTGAGAAAAAGAGGGCAGTAGTCGCAATCATGATATTTGACAAAGCCAAAGTAAAAATAGATCTAGTTAATGGAGATAAGGAAGTTAATTTCATCCTGATAAAAGGCAGTATAGACAATGAGGAAATATCAATATTCAATACATATGCACCAAATGCATAGCACCTACATTTCTAAAGGAGAAACTAGTGGAGCTCAAGGATGAAATAGATTGAAAAACTATACTAGTGGGAAACCTGAACCTTCCTCTATCAGAACTAGATAAATCAAATTAAAAAATAAAGGAGAAAGAGGTAAGAAAAGTGAATGAAATCTTCAAAAAAAATTAGTTAGTAGATATGTGGAGAAAAATAAATTGGGATAAAAAGGAATAAATCTTATTTATGGCAGCATATGTTATATTCACAAAGATTGACCACATACTAGGTCATAAAACCATTGCAAACAAGTACAAAAAAGCAGAAATAATAAATGCGACCTTTTCAGATCACAATGCAATAAAATAATAATTAGTAAGGGTATATGGAGAGGCCAATCAAAAATTAATTTGATATTAAATAATATGATTCTCCAAAATCAGTTAAAGAACAAATCATAGAAATAATTAATAATTTCATTAAAGAAAATGACAATGATGAGACATCCTTTCAAAATCTATGGAATGCAGCCAAAGTAGTACTTAGGGGGAAATTTAAATGCTTGAGTTCACATACTAACAAATTAGGAAGGGCAGATGTCAATGAATTGGGCATGCATATTAAAAAATTAGAAAGTGAACAAATTAAAAAACACAGATGAAAACTAAATTAGAGATCCTAAAAATTAAAGGAGAAATTAATAAAATCAAAGGTCAAAGAACTATTGAATTAATAAATAAAAATAAAATCTGGTACTTTGAAAAAAACAAATAAAATAGACAAAGTATGGGTCAATCTAACTAATAAAGGAAAGAAGAAAACCAAATTAACATCATTAAAGATGAAAAGGGAGATCTCACCTCAAATGAAGAGGAAATTCAGGCAATCATTAAAAATTATTATGCACAATTATATGGTAATAAATATGGCAATTTAGGTGATATGGATGAATATTTAAAAAATATAAGTTGCCTAGATTAACAGAAGAAGAAATTGAATACCTAAATAACCCTGTATCACAAATAGAAACTTAACAAGCCATCAAAGAACTCCTTAAGAAAAAATCCCCAGGAACAGATGGATTCACAAGTGAATTCTATCATACATTAAAAGAACAACTAATCCCAATATTATACAAACTATTTGACAGAATAAGCAAAGAAGGAGTTCTATCAAATTCCTTTTATGACATAAATATGGTACTGATTCCAAAATCAGAAAGACTAAAAACTGAGGAAGAAAACTATAAACCAATCTCCTTAATGAATATAGATGGCAAAATCTTAAATAGAATACTAGCAAAAAGATGCCAACAAGTGATCATGAGGGTTATTGAAGATGATGACATGGGATTTATACCAGGAATACATGGATGGTTCAATATTAGGAAAACTATCCACATAATTAGCCATATCAACAAGTAAACCAACGAAAATCACATGATTATCTCAATAGATGCAGAAAAAGCCTTTGACAAAATACAAGACTCATTCCTATTGAAAACACTAGAAAGTATGTGAGTAGAAAAGCCTTTCCTAAAAATAATAAACATTATATAACTAAAATCATCAGCAAATATCATCTGCAATGGGGATGAATTAGAAGCATTCCCCCATGCCCATGATCATCTCTATTATTTAACATTGTACTAGAAACACTAGCAGTAGCAATTAGAGATTAAAAAGAAATTGAAGGTATTAAAATAGGGATTGTAGGGACTAAGCTATCACTCTTTGCAGATGATATGATGTTCTACTTAAAGAATCCTAGAGAATCAACTAAAAAGCTAGTAGAAATAATCAAGAACTTTAGCAAAGTTGCAGAATACAAAAGTAAACCCACATAAATCATCAGCATTTCTATATATTTTCAACACATCTCAGCAGCAAGAGATAGAAAGAGAAATTCCATGTAAAATCACCCACAACAATTTAAAATACTTAGGAATCTAGGAAACACAGGAACTATATGAGCACGACTACAAAAAACTTTTCACACAATTACAACTAGATCTAAATAATTGAAAAAACCTTAATTACTTATGGGTAGGATAAGTTAACATAATAAAAATGAAAATCATAACCAAACTTATTTACTTATTTAGTGCCATACCCTTCAAACTACTAAAAAACTTTTTTACTGAATTAGAAAAAAACATAAAGTTCATTTGGAAAAACAAAAGATCAAGGATATACAGGGAAATAATGAAAAAATGTGAAGGAAGGTTGCCTAGCAGTACCAGATCTCAAACTATATTATAAAGCAGTGGTAATCAAAACCATGTGGTACTGGCTAAGAGACAGAAAGGAGGATCAGTGGAATAGACTTGGAGTAAGTGACCTCAGGAAGACAATCTATGATAAATGCAAAGATTCCATCTTTTGGGACCAAAATCCACTATTTCATAAAAACTGATCAGAAAATTGAAAGGCAGTATGGGAGAAATTGGGTTAGGATCAGCATCTCACACTATACACCAAGATAAACTCAGGATGGGTGAATGACTTAAATATAAAGAAAGAAACTATAAGTAAATTAGGTGAACACAGAATTGTATACATATCAGATATTTGGGAAAGGAAAGTTTTTAAGACCAAGCAAGAGTTAGAAAAGATCACAAAATGTAAAATAAATAGTTTTGATTACATTAAATTATAAAGGTTTTGTACAAACAAATTCAATGCAATCACAATTAAAAGGAAAGCAACAAATTGAGAAAATATTCATAACAAAAACCTCTCACAAAGGTCTAATTACTGAGATTTATATAGGACTAAATCAATTGTACAAAAAATTAAGTCATTCCCCAATTGATAAATGGGCAAGGGGCATGAATAGGCAATTGACAGATAATGAAATCAAAACTACTAATAAGCACATAAAAAGGTGTTCTAAATCTCTTATAATCAGAGAGCTGCAAATCAAAACAACTCTAAGGTAATACCTCACACCTAGTAGTTTGGCTAACATGACAGCAAAGGAAAGTAATGAATGTTGGAGGGGATGTGGTGAAATTGGGGCATTAATGCATTGCTGGTGGAGTTGTGAATTGATCCAACCATTCTGGAGAGCAATCTGCAACTATGCCCAAAGAGTGTTAAAAGACTGTCTGCCCTTTGATCCAGTCATAGTACTACTGGGTTTGCACCCCAAAGAATTAATAAGGAAAAAGACTTGTATAAGAATATTCATAGCTTTGATCTTTGTGGTGGCAAAAAAGTGGAAAATGAGGGGATGCCTTCAAAATGGGGAATGGCTGAACAAATTGTGGTATATATTGGTGATGGCATACTATTGTGCTCAAAGGAATAATGAACTGGAGGAATTCCATGTGAACTGGAAATACCCTCAGGAAACAATAAAAATTGAGAGGAGTAGAACCAGGAGAATATTATACACAGAGACTGATGCATTGGGGTACAACTGAATGTAATGGAATTCTCCATTAGTGGCAATGCAATGGTCCAGAACAATTCAGAGGGATATATAAAAAAAAAAAACACTATCCTTATTCAGAGAAAAAATTGTAAGTGCAGAAACACAGAAGAAAAACAACTGCTTGATCACATGGGTTGATGGGGATATGACTGAGGATGTAGACTCTAAATGATCAGCCTAGTGCAAACATAAACAATATGGAAATAGGTTTTGATCAAGAACACATATAAAACCCAGTGGAATTGAGTGTAGGCTAGGGGTAAGGATGGGTGAGGGGAGGGAATGAATATGATTCTTATAACGAAGGGAAAATGTTCTAAATTGACTAGTTAAATATAATTTTGAAAAAAAAAGACAGAAAAGGAAAAAAAAACTTATAAAAGCCAGTACAAGTAGGAACTAGGTATTTCTGCCATTTTTTGCTTTGTGAAAGATGTTCTTTCCCTTGGGAGACTTCTCTGCACTTATCTATATAAGCCATCTATGGCAAATGGAGCAAAAGGGGGAATCCCAGGCAAGGGAGCCAGTGTGGCTTGGGAATTCAGGAACTAGATTCCTTGGACTCCTGTCTCTTCCTTAACTCAAGGTCAGCTCCTTGGTTGGCATTAATTTGTCTGATTGGACAATGTGGTTAGATAGGTCCATGAGGAATCTTGGACTTGAATCAGAACCAATGTTACTGCAAACTTGTAATATCATCTTCTTTCTCTATTTCTTTCTCTTTACTAATAAGTACTTAAAACTGAGTATAAAGTCTCTAAGAATAATTTTTATCTATTACAAAACTAAACCAAGAGAATGACTCATATATACAGTTATATAGGGTTATTCATCTTCACCATACATATAACATATTCAAAATGTCTCTAGAGTGTCATAGCATATTTGGTAAAAATTTTCACCTGTCTTTTTATTTTGTAATCATGCTAAGATGCTTCTGCCTCTTTGTCTAGACTTAGTTTGGAATTTTGCATAGGACTAAGCCTGAAACCAAAATATCTGCTGGTTTGTTACTCAGGGAACAAAATATATAATTGAAAAATTGGGTGAGCAACAGTATTGGTTAGAATGTTTATTTCTTGTATCCTTTTGCATCTACAACTTAAATTTGTATCAATGCACCCTATAGAATTAGCTTTATGGAGTACTCAAAGCTATGTATTTATTCTTCAGAGAAAATAAATATATTTAAGGAGTGGTCAATCTTTTTAGTTTTATTTTTCAAGATTACATGCCAATACAATTTTAATAATAGTTTTTGACATTATATGATCCATGCTTTTTCACTCCTTTTTAGCCCTCTCCCTTATCCAAGATGGCAAGTGTTTTTATTTATTATTATTATAATACATGTATTAATTACCTTGTAAAATATGACATACACTGCTACCCTAGAGCAAAATTTCATGAAGGAAATAAAATGAAAAATGGTGTGCTTCAAACTGCATGTAGACTAAGTTTATTCCATGGTCCCAGATTTCTTTGGGAAAGGAATATAATGAAGCAATATTTATTGCATAGGGATGACAATGTAGAATGATTAGAAATAAAAGAAAGAGGCAATAGACTAAACTAAGCACACATATATAGTGTCACTTGGCTACTTCAATTCAATGTTGGATAATAGAATCAAAATATACTACAAAATGTGGATAAGAATTAAGAAATTAAAATGACCATGGTTTATTGAATACTCAAAGTCCTCACATGTGAAACTTCTTTAAGAACAATAATTACTTTAGATATGGTAGTTTTTTTAACAACATCACAAAAAAGAATGTGTTTTCAGTTCATTCTGTATCAGTTTGAAGTGTAAAGGGTCATATTGATTAGTTATAACTAAAAAAGGACAAATTAACCCCAAACTATAAGAAAAAAAACAGGGATGAGAAGATATTTCATGCAACAAAAATCTCAACATCTTTGCTTTTTTAAATATGCCACTGACTGAAAAATTACAGGGTAAAGACTGATCAATATTGTAGCTCTCTCAGAGGGGAGAGGAGCTTCAAGGTAGGAAGATAGAGACAGGATAGAAATTTTAGATACCACGAGGGGGATGACGGAGTCAAATTAGAGATATGAGGTGGTCAGAATGAGTCTTTATTAATTATCAATGAGCCACAGCCAAGCTCTGATCAAAGGACCATTCCGAAGGCTTTTACCAGTCCAGAGATCCATATTTAATACCACACAGGTCAGAGAGATGAATAGAGAAAGATTAAAGATCTGGCCAAGCTCCTGCAAGGACAGCCATCAGCTAGCCTGAAAGAGAAGGAGAGAGAGCGAAGGCGGAGCTTGCTGGGCTACTTATACACTTTGATACACAGTACATAGGGATGACCCTCATTGGTTAATGACAAGGCATAGGTGTGGTTTCTCTTAACCAGGCGAGAACAAAGAAACTTGCTTTTCCGCCTAACCTGGGAGAAGCTGGGGTCAAGGGTCAGAGGCCTTCCCAGCCATGAGCAATACTGAGCATGCTCAGTCTTGAGCATGCTCTCTTTTAAGGCAATCTGTACATACCAACTGTTCCCCTTTCCCATAGCTAGGGGTGGACTGCTACAAATATTTTTTTACAGATATTTAATAAATTTAAACCAATAATCCTAAAGAGATGGCTGAAAGAGCTTTGGAAATTTTGTTAGTCAACAAATATTAATCTTATTGCCAAGGGGAAAGAAATGGAAGTCAAAAGCTGCCAGTTTAAAATGCAACCTGGTCTGCCAAACAAAGAGGATACAAGTAGCATTACCTCCCCAAACAGCAAAAAGCAATGAAAGCAATGAATGGAAAAGCAAGTGTGCAAGAAATTTCTCACAAGAATCAACTATGGCAAAGTATTCTGAGAGCATTTATTGTTATGCTTTGTCTTTTATTTCCAAAGAAGACCAAAGGCATCATGGAGTAAATAGATTTAAGTGAGACACTGACACAAAGTAATCAGTACCTCTTTCAGAGTTATCAAAGTCTAGTGGCAAGACAAAAGTCAATCAGAATGATTAGTGATGGCCTGGGATGCAGTGAATGACCTTGGTGTCTTTGATGTCTGATCAAGATCTAGGCACCCCACAGCATCTTCTTCATCTGCTTTCATGGTCACTGGAACAAATTGTTCTCATCTGACCATTCCACCAGTGTCAGTCTTCACACACTCAAGGTAGATATCCTCCCTAAATCACTCATAACTCTGAGGCCTATCCTTTATAAGTCTTGATTGCATTTATAAATTTAAAATAAGGAAGACAAGAAATAACTGAGAAAAGGATCAAAGATGGTGATCTTGTTATAGCATTTTGTTCTCATAAATGATGTAAAGCACCATAGTTGCACTCTAATGTCTTTATAAAAAATGTTCTATGTGAGAAAGTAGAAATAGCATTAAATAAATTCAGAAACAATGTTTGGACTTTGCAAAATACATATTAAAGAAATCTATACTAGGGGAAATGCAATTTACATGTATAGATTGTTTTTCAAGTTTTCAAAGGTAGAGAGGGAATCCTGAAACAATGGAAAATAGATGCTATCATTATTTTTTTTTAATGGACAAGAAGACATTGGATGAAAAATCAGTACCACTGAACCAGAAAACTCATTGTCTGGTTATCATTCTCTCTAATGGTTAAAATATGGCCTCTGGAGACATAATTTTTCTCTTGGACCATATCTGATAGGTTCAATTTATATACCATGACTAAACTACTAAATTACTGATGAGTCAATTTGGTGACTCATTAGGTCAACTGTGTTCATTATAGCTAAATAGCATATTTATGTAATAATCTAATATATGAGACTGCATAATGACATTAGATTAAATATTATACTTAACTTCAAATGAGCAAGATCAGAGTTTGAATATTTTACTATTGCATTGGGCAATTTTATACCTATGTGACAATGAGCAAGTCACTTAACCTCACTGAATTTCAAGTATCTTATCTGTTAAATGAGAATATTAATTGCTTTTCCCTGTATAATCACATGAAATGAGGCTCAAATGAGATGTGTAAGAAATACATCAATAAGCATGCAAATTGCTGTTTTTATCATCCCAATAATCATTATTATGCATATTTTCTTTTCTACTCTTCTGCTTCTTCTTTATTATGTAATTATAGGTAATTGACAAGAAATTATTTGGAGTAAAGCAGAATGTTTTATGAATATTTTAAAATTTCATATATTTTAGTCAATGTTTTAAAAATAATTTTCTTTGATTTTATATTTATATCATTTACTTTAGATTTAAAATTAATATACATTTTGTAAAATCCAATTGTTCTTTCTTTTTGAATTTCAAATTATACATATGTTTAACAAAAGCACTATTAGCAGTCTATTTCTACATTTTAGTTATGATATTTTTATAATATTTTGTTTCTTTAGTGAATAAATGATTTTTTTTTCACATTGGATATTCTTGTCACCAACAGGTATTTCATTCCTTCCTTCCCTTCTTGTCCTGAATGGATTCCTATTTTATTTTTTTTACACCAAAAGAACCATAATACAGCATTTACCAAAATTCTTAGACAGAAGGTATTATATACTACCCATTGCTCTTCCTTTACTCTCAATAATACATATTGAGGCCACCAATAAATTTCAGGCATGTGTGTACTTGAAATATTATTTATACTACTTATACATTAGTTAATGGCAACATGTTGCAATTTGGTCATGCAATTTTCACAAAGAGATAAGAGATACTAGGTTCAGATAACCAGGGCTTTCACCTAGGTTACTAACATATAAGCGAGTGAGAATGTTCTCCTTGAGTCAGTAACTCTTATTGAGAGAAAGAAAGAAACAAAAGTTGATCATATGAAAAGAAGCATGTAAGGTCAGGCTTAATTAGGGGGATGCTAGGTTTGGGCACAGCAGAAGGAGCTAATATCAGGCTATCCAAGGAAAATCTATCCTCCCAAATAGTATTCACTAATAGAAAATAATAATTTAAGGGTCTTGTAATATATCCTGTTCAAAAAAAAAAAAAAGAAAAGATTTCTACTTTCCCAGTCTTCTAGGGACATTAAGTAGACACTTCCATGTTGGGAGATGCATAGCTAAAGAGAGGTATATAGAAATACCTGCACATGCTTTGGAAAAATAATGGGCTTCAAATTGCCCTCAACACTGATGTCCTCCTCCATAACTCAACTTAATTCATTGTTTATTTTGGAGATCAGAATGGATAGTTATAGCTCTGAGAGAAATCATTTCAGAGGAGTTTTTAAAGTTAATATAGCTCTACCTTTTCAATTAAAAACAAAAACAAACAAGTTAACAAAAACAGATCTTATCTATATTTTTATTTAACTACGTGATTATGATGTTATGGCCTACTATAATATATATTATTTTTGTGAAAGCCTGAAAATTACCTTTTAATATTTTCATTAGGGATGTTTCCCATCCATCTGTTGATCATTGTCATAAAGATTTTGTGGAAAATGTTGAAGTATTTCTATGGATAAATAGCTACTGAAGTTCTGTTAGAAAATCTCCCTTTGTGGTTATATGCTGTTTTTCCTTGATGTTTCAAGAGTCTTAGTTGAAATCACCTCTTGTTGATGGTTGTATGTCTTACAGATTTTGACCAATGATTCATGCTTTAACAGTTTCATTTAAAAACAAATGTGTGGCTGCATTTAGTATAGAGGATTAACATATATACGCCATACTTGTGATGGTTTTGATCAGAGATAAGCATGCAATAATTAATTCTCCATAAAAACAGCAATTAGTTCAATCAAATAAATATTGTGAATTAGGAACTTAGATTTAAAAACTCTTAATATTAAATCAAACTCACAGAAATACACAAATTTTAGTCAATGAGAGGAACAGATACACAGAAGGTACTTGGATAGTGCATCTATTTCTGAGAGGGGAAACAGATATATTTACAGAGAGATGGAGAATTATTGAATGCTGGAATCTGAGAGATGCAGAGACATAAAAAAGGGAGAAGGGGAGAGAGGAGACTGAGTCAGAGGGAGAGGGAATTAAAGATGGACAAATGAGACAGAGAGAGAGAGAGAGAGAGAGAGAGAGAAGAGAGAGAGAGAGAGAGAGAGAGAGAGAGAGAGAGAGAGGGAGCGAGGGAGGGAAGGAGGGAGGGAGGGAGAGAAGAGAGAGAAACAGAGACACAGACACAGATAGAAAGGGGCACTGTTTTCTTCTCTTCAGAAGGATAAATATAGGAAAGAACCTGTCACTGGGAGAGAAAATTCCTAGTTGAGCAAATTTTCTGTACTTTCTCTGGAACTTATATTTTTAGAGTTACATGGAACTCTGAGATAATAAGTTATATACCTAGTGTTGTAAAGTCATTTTGTGCCAGATCTAGGTCTTCTTCACTTATCTATTCCATCCTCCCTTTTGGTTCTAAACTCCTTGGTTTACAATAGGTGCCTCCATTTCCTCTCCTCTCACTACTTCTAACTACAGTCTATCTTCTAGTCTCATCATTCAACTCAAATTGCTCTCTTCAAAGTCACCAATGATCTCTTAATGGTGAAATCCATTGTCCTTTTCTCAATTTTGACTCTTTATGACCTATCTAAAGCCTTTGACTTCATTGATAACCTTCTTCTTGATATGTCCTTCTTTCTAAATTTTCATGAAACTACTATCTGTAAGTTCTTTTGACCTATCTAACTCTTTTCAGTCTTTGCTCATTCAGGTCATATGTATTAACCCTGAATGTCCCACAGGCTTCTGTCTCGTGTCTTCTTCTCCCTTTATCCAATTTCAAATGGCTATAAATTCCCATGGAATTAATTATTATCTCTGTGATGATGATTTGCAAATCTAATTCCAGCATTCACATCTCTCTTGACCTTCAGTTTCATATTCCCAACACTCTGTTAGTTTTTGAACTGGATGATCCTATAAACATCTAAAATCAACATGTCCAAAACTGAACTTACAATATTTCCCCCAATCCTTCTTTTCTTACCTTCCCTATTACTGTCAAGATACCCATCTTCCCAGTCCCCTAGGATTAAAACACAAATGCCATCTCATCCTCCATATCTAGTCTCTTGTCAAGACCTGTGAACATTACCTTTGTAAACTTATCTCAGATATAACTTCTTCTCTCCTCTTAATACTGACACCATCCCTCATGTCCTCATTTCATGTTGTTTGGTCTACCTTCAATAATTTGACCTCCACTCAGCTGCCAAAGTGATTTCCCCCCAGCACAGAATTGACCATGTCACCCTATTTCATTAAACTACATTAGCTCCCTCTCATTTTCTGAATAAATAATAATAATAATAATAATAATACAAACCCTATGTTATTTGGCATTCAAAGTCATTTATAAACCATCACCCCTCTCATAACCATCCTTCTTGCACAGCTACTCTTCCCTGTCCCCTTACCCCCATGTTAGACTCTGAGATCCAATAACATTGACCTTCTTACTGTTCAATAAACAAGTTATTCCATCTCTTACCCACTTTGGCCATTTTTTTCTGGCTGCCCCCCCCCCATCCTTGAAATGCTCTCCTTCCTCTGTCTCCTGCTTTCCCTGGAATCCTTGAGGTCTGAACTAAAATTTTATCTACTAAAGAAAGTCTTTTCTACTCCCTCTTAATTCAAACACCCTTCCTATGTTGATTATATTCTATTTATAGTGTATATAGATAGTTTATACTTAGTTATTTGTTGCCTCTCTAGAATAATGGGCCTTGAGTGGTAAAGTCTTTCTCTTTCTTTGTATGCATGCTAATTATTTTATTTCCAGGCATATAGTAAGCCATTAATAAATGCTTATTGACCAACTGACTGGCATGCATGTCATTTTTGTTCTTTTAGGATTCAAATCTTTGCAAAATCCTTCTCAGATATTTTTTCCCATCTAGAAATTGGATAAACATGATTTCAAAATTTTAGCCTAAGTGAATTAGACTCCAGGATGAAGGGGATTTTGAATGTGACCATAGAGCTTCTGACAATAATTCCTGAAGAAGGGTATTGCCAGAAAACACCCAAGACAAAATTTCCTAACCACTAAATGGGGAGAAATGGTTGCAAGTACCTCACTTACTATTATCTTCATGTCAATAACTTCAATGTATAATGAACTATTAAATGGATAGTTTCTAAGTCCTAAGAAAATCAAATGGTGGTGACTAGGAAACACCATAGATTTCCTAGAAACACAGATATTATTCAAATCTCATATTTTTGATAGTCCTCATAGGTCTCAGAAAGTCAAATAATAGAACATATTTGATATGAGTAAGATACTTGTTATATATATTCCTTCCTTCCCTCCTTCCTTCCTCTATATATACAGGATAGAGAATTTCCCCTTCCTTTCAATCTATATGCACAAAATGGAAAATTGAGAAATAGATTATATTTGAAGATCACAAATTCATAACCAGTTAACCAAATGTGTGTCCAAAATTTTGAATAATGGATCAATATCAGCTTGGAAGAAGATGTCCAGCAGTTTTCCTGAGGGCTTTGTCATTGGTTTTATTTTGCCCAACATTTTATCAGTGTCTTTGATAAATATATTTATGTCATATTTATCAAATTTGTAGATGACATAAGTCTAGGAGGAATACTTAATACAGTGAATGACAGGATCATGATCCAAAAAGGCAATGACTGGTTGGAAGAATGGGCCAAATATAACAATATAAAATGTAATAAGGATAAATGGTATGCACCATAAATTTGATAACCTAATGAAAGTCAAATCACATAAAAAAGACTGTATGTCAAGAATGCTGCATTACTTTTACTGTAGATGTCCTAAAATGCAGGATATACAATAAGATACATTGCTCTAATACACTTTCTTACAATTCTTACCACCACCCCTCAATAAGACTGTATATAGCTAAAGCTCAACTCTATACTCCATAAATCTAAATTATAAGCGATAATGACTGCATCACATGCTAAAATTATATGGTTATGTGATTCTATGCACTGAAATTCAAAGTGATTTATTTAACTTAAATAGATTCATTCCATTTTGATTTCATATACAAAAATCTAAATAGCAAGAAATGTGGCAATAATGATGGCTAACATTTATAGAATGATTTAATGTTTGTAAACTACTTTACACATGTTGCCTCATTTGATCCTCACACCAAGCCTTTGAGGCAGGCACTATTTATTATTTTAGAGATGAGGAAACTGAGGATTAGAAAAGTGAAATTTCTTGTCCAGAGTCAAAAAGCTAATCACATCTGAGGTAAGATTTTAATTACTATCTTTCTAACTCCAATACCAGCACTTAACCCACTATAGTATCAAGCTGTCAATAAATGCTAGTTAAGGAAATTAGATACTAACTAATTTCTATTTGTGTCATTGCAATTATCATTTAATCATCTCATTGATGTATTAACTTATAGCAAACCTAATTCTATGTTGTATTAATGAACACATATTAGCTACAAGAGGAAGAACAAGTTTTCTTTAAATCCTCTTGTGATCAGAATTGTGTCAATAAGCTCTTTCTCTCTCTCTCTCTCTCTCTCTCTCTCTCTCTCTCTCTCTCTCTCTCTCTCTCTCTCTCTCTCTCTCTCTCTCTCTCTCTCTCTCTCCCCCTCTGTGTGTGTGTGTGTGTGTATGTGTGTGTTGGGCTGCATTAAAGATAGAAAGCTTTGTCAGGAGTCCTTGCATTACTACGTGACTATATGTGCAAATGATTTCTCCTCTCTGAACCTAGTTTTTTCATCTTTTATAGTTTTTCATCATTTATAGTTTTTTCATCTATAAAACTGAAGCAATTGTTTTGGTACTCTTCACCTAATAGTGTTGCAGTAAGAACACGTTAAACCAAAAATAATCTTGTCAATAGGACATTTCCATCAAAAACTCCACTGAATCAATTAGATAACTTTCTCAGATAACTGTCTCACTTAAAAAAATTCCAAAGCAAAAGAGGCTTTCCAATGAGAAGAAATGGAAGATTAGCCTAAACAGTTTTTGAGATTGAGAAAAAAATTGGTACAGAAAAATTGACCTAGAATCAATGTAATATATGCCCAAGATTTAAAAGATAATTTTTTATTTTAGCAACATAAAACCCAGAATTATATATAACATTACATGCTTTCAGTAAATTTCACTGATTTTAACTCTCTTTTTCTCATTAGAATTTTTCCTCAGATCCATCATCCCTCCAAGAGAACAACCACATATAAAACATTTTTAAGAAACAACAAAATTTTAAAAATGAAATAAAAAGTCAAAGAGCAGAAAAAATCACCCAAATTGATAAATGTATGTAGTAGTCTGAAAAAAATCAGATGAAATGTTGTGACCTGTAGATGTTTCTCCTTTTCAAAATAGGTAGATAGTGTTGTCTCTCCTTACCTGAATTTTGATTTTTTTTTGTGCTTGTCATTCTTTTAACTTACATTGTCATAGATACTTTGCATATTTGTTCCTTGAAGTTGCTTCATTCTGTGTCAGTTCATGTAAGACTCTTTATACATCTAAGATTTGTTATTTCTTGCAGCATAAAAACTTTACATTGGATTTTCACCATTCAGTTCATTTACTCACTCCTCAACTGGAATTAATTTCTAGTTCTTTACTAGCATAAAAATTGCTACAACAAATATTTTTCTTTATTTGGTGAATTTCTTTTCATCAATGTTTCTTTTAGTATTTATTAATGAGTTTAGTAATCAAAGCTTCATGTTAAAGGAGAATGTTTTATTTATTTACTTTGTTTGCACAATTTCAAAATGGTTTTAATGAATCACAGCTTCAACTAAAATTAACTAATTTGCCTATATTCCCCTAACTGCTTCAATTCACATCTTTCATTATTTTTAACATGTTGGGTGAAACCTCAGCATTGTTTAGATTAACATTTATCTTATTATTAGTGTTTTGAAGCATTCTTGTAGATGGCTATTAATGGTTTTCAATTTCCCTTTGAAAACAATTTATTCAGTCACATTGCCAGTGGAGAGAATACTGAATCTGGAGCTAGAAGGACCTAACTTCAAAGCTGACTGCAGACTGTTACTACTTTTGTAAACCCTGTTCAGTTCAAGGCTTCCCTCAGCCTCAGTTTGCTCCTCTTTAAAATCTTTCACAGAGTGAAGGAGGGAAATAATGTTCCCTGAAGTTGGGAAGCTAGGTAAGGACAAGTTTGGATAGTACACTAAAACTGAAAAGATTCTTCATCTTTTGTGGCTGAAGGTGAATTTTGTTATTGTTTTTGTAGTTATATAAAGTAATCATTTCATAGTTTGTTATGGCACAGAAAAAAGTAAATTAACATGGGGAATATTGTCATTTTAATTATATATCTATCCTGTTGCTTAGGTTTGTCTTTAGACAAAATTTATTGTCTAAAACATATTTTATAATTAAGAAAACCCCTTTCCTTCTGTTTTAGAATCAATACTGTGTATTGGCTCTGAGGAAGAAAAATGCTAAGGGCTAGGCAATGGGAGTCAAAGTGACTTGCACATGGTCACACAACTGGGAAGTATCTGAGGTCAGATTTGAACCTCCTGTCTCTAGACCTGGCTCCCAATCCACTGAGCCACCCTACTGCCCCCTGTATTTTTAAATCTAGTTTTGCATGTACTTTGATAAGTACATTCCTAAGTATTTTATGCTAATTTAATGCAGAATTTCTCTTTCTCTTATTATCCTTTTGCTGCTAAGTTTTATTGATTTTATACAAAACATTCATGACTTTTTTATTTGTTTTATATACTACAACTTAGTAGCAGATATTATTTAAATTTTAATTGACTATGATTTTCTAAACATCTCATCCATAAAAAGAGATGTCACTTTCTTCTTTATCTATTCTTACTCCTTTAATTGTCCCCCTTTGCTTATTACTATAACTAGTATTTTTTGTTTGGTCAAAAATGGACATGTGATGTTAATATTACAAATTATACCACAAAAAGAATAGAAACAAACCCCACAACTTTTCCCAGGTATAGATAAAACATATATTCTTAAAAAAATAAAACCCTTACCTTATATCTTGGAATCAATACTGTATATTTGTTCTGAGTCAGAAGAGTGGTAAGGTCTAGGCAATGGGGGTTAAGTGACTTGCCCAGGGTCACACAGTTGGGAAGGGTATGAGGCCACATTTGAACCTAGGACCTCCCATCTCTAGGCCTGGTACAGCATATATTCTTTAAAAAAGTTGAATCATGAGTATTGTACAAATAATTTTTCATTATATTTAGTTGAAAATTATACAGACAACTAGAACAACTAAGTTAAGCTTAATGGTCAATTGATTTTAAAAGTTTTCATATGTGTTTGTTATTCTTTGGTAGACAGATAAATGATTGGAGCATTTATAGAGAATTATAGATATAGAAATAAACATTAGAGATAGATGATTTATAGGTGCCAGAACCACATCT
This sequence comes from Monodelphis domestica, assembly GCF_027887165.1. NCBI lineage: Eukaryota > Metazoa > Chordata > Mammalia > Didelphimorphia > Didelphidae > Monodelphis > Monodelphis domestica. The sequence continues at coordinate 472,331,355 of NC_077228.1, forward strand.
ATCTGTCTTTCCATCTGCCTATCTATCTATTTATCATCTATTTATGTACACACATATCACACACATAGGTTAAATATACTGTGTATAAATACGGTATATGTGTGATTATAAAGGGTGTGTATATATATCATATATTATATTTAAGTTTTCAGCATTCACAGCTTTTCTTCAAATAGTTATGTTATTTTATCAATAATCTCATTTCCACTATTGCACTGGCAATTCCATACATCCCCACCTATGCACAAAAAAAGAAAAAAAATGAGAGGGGCAATGTGTATAATTTTGTGTTGCAGCTGGCTTCTGACTAGGTGCTTCATTTGTCTAATTTATTCGATTGAGAATAGAGAATGCCTCTATTGTATAAAGAGATATCTTTTCTTTCATTGCATATTTTGAATGTTGACCTTTAAAACACATTTTGTATTGCAATTATACCTCTAAAGCAGAGTACAAGTCTTTTGAGTAATGTGACATAGCAAGAAAATAAAGGTATTAGAAAAACTTCATTCTGGAATGTCTGCAACTACTGTTGGTCACTTTCCCACTGTCATCTGACACAATGAAAAGAAAGATTGAGGTAAAAATAGTTTTGAGAATTTTATTTGCAATACAGTATCTATGGTGGTATAAATTTAATTATCTGAAATGTAAATATTATCTGAAATCAGTTTTTATTGGGATGTTAGCCAAAGGGTCAAGGTTTTCTAAGGAATTGCTAGAGAGAAAAACCTTTTATATTTTATTAATTTTATTTTGTGTGTGCATTTTTTGGTTATTCCATGGTTATTTTATTAGGAAAGGTGCAGAATTAATGTTTTATTATAAATACTCTCTTTTAGCTCAGGCTTACAAAGTGTTAGAGACAGGATTTGAACTCAATCTCTCTAACTCCTGGCCAGACACTCTATTCACTATACCACCTTATTTATAAAATATCTCAGATATTTGAGGAAACATTTTTTATTGTATACATGCTTGTTTTCTCACCATTAGAATATAAGCTCCTTATGAATAGGAATTGATTCATTCTTGTACTTCAATCACCATTGTCTAGTCTAGTGGCTAGGACATAATAGAAGTTTATTAACCTCTTCATGATTGATTAATTGATTCTTTCTCCTCTCTTTTCTACTAGTGTGTACACTGAAAGAATCTTAGATATCTCATGAATTAATAAGTAAGAAAACCATGATACCATTTAAATGAGGGGGAAAGGTGTGTGTGTGTGTGTGTGTGTGTGTGTGTGTTTTAGTTTCCTGGAACTATGGAAGAGAAACAGGTGAAATTTCTTGAAATCTAAGATATAAAACCCCCCAAATAATGAGATACTCCAAATTAATAGCTAACTATAAGAAATATGTGGCTTTGATTAATTATGATTTATTATATTTTCTGTAAGAACATACAAATGCAGAAAGGAAAGGTATAACATTTTTAGAGAGATTGAAAATCCATTGTTACATACAAGAAAATTTTATAGAGTAGAAGAGTTGGAAATATGATTTGTCTCTCAGGAGAGACAGAATGTCTAGCATTACAAACTAAGAGAAGAGAACAAATTTATTATAGAATAAAATGTTTTTTCAGGCAGTCAGTCACATTTATTTCATAAGCCAATTGCCCTATTTCCATGAACTCTTCCATATGTGAATAATGATATTCTTTTATTTGGAGGTTTTTTTTTTTTCTATACCATAGTAGGTGTCTTTATTCTTAATGAGAAATTTTAAAGACTTTTTAAAATTTAACTTTTCTATTTTTATACACCTCTAATAATTTAGGCTGAACAATGGAATGTGAATATTTTTTTTAAATGGGATGTACTTTTCAATTTGGAAAGCTAAGTCAGAAAATGACAGGTGAAAAAACCACACCTATTAGTAGTTTGGGGCTATGAAAATAATTTATTTCTTGTACTATATTATTTGTTATTTTATAGAATTGAGTTGGCAAGATTAGCCTTTCAGAGCCAACTTAATTCTTCTTTGGCATGATGCCTAGAGTTTGAATGGATATCAACAAGGTGAGAAGTATTACCTTTCTAGTTTCCTACAGGTGTGGTTAGGTGAAAGTACACATAAAATGATATTTATTTATTTTCTAAACTAAACACGCATTTTGAAAGTTGAGAAAGTATAGTCATAAGATAAACTTTTATTACAGCCATGATATATTTTTTTTAATTCCTATGCACCAGGCACTGTTTAAGATAGAATTTAAAACAACTGAAATCTGAATTCAACAAGTGATATAAAGATGAATGGAACAGAAAATATGAGTCTATCACAGAAATAAATAGATGAAAAGTAATGAAGAGAATATGAATTTTTTTCAAATAGAAGAAAATTAAATAACTTAACAAACAAAAAATTAAAATGCAGAGAGAACTTGACATTGATGTGAATGGAATTAAAAATACAATTCAACATTTAAAAGTGTCAGATTGGATAAGAAAACAAAACTCTATATTTTGTTTATTGAAGGAGACACAAAAATAAAATCTACATAGAATAGAAATGAGTGACTTTGAAAAAAAAGTGACTACACATGAAGTAAATCCAAAAACATCAAGCATTATAATCACTCTTTCAGACAAATTAAAAACATTCACAAGATAAAAAGATAAATAATAAAAGTATATTAGGCTTAAAGGAAAAAATAAATAATAAACTAATATTAATGTTAAATTTATAGGACCCAAATATATTAGCATCTAAATTAGTAAATATAAATTAACTGAATTATAGTACACAGAAATAGTAATAAAAGAGTGGTAGGAAAGTTTTATGTACCTCTATGTTTTATAAAAATATAAAAGAAAAATAATTGAAGAAGAAATATAAGTTGAACAAAATATAGGAGAAACTGGAGCTAAAACATGACTACTGAAGAATATACATATCGACAAATAGATAATTTTAAAAAGTAGACAAGTTATTAGGATAAAGAGCTATTGCAAACTCATAAACATACTGAAACTATAAACACGTTCTTTATAGTCTGTGATATAATTAAAAAAAGGTAAGCAGTTCATGGAATAAAAATTCCTCTTATCCCCAAACAGACACACACACACACACACACACATATATAGATACGTGCATACATGCATACACATGGAAACTTAATAATGGAAATAGAAATAAGTAAGTCAAATAACAAATAATTGAATAATTGAATAATTCCATAGAAGAAAATTATAATTCTGAAATAGCATAACAAATTTTATTAGATGCAGCGAAAATAGTGTTCAAGGGGTTCAGCTTGGGTAGCTCAGTGGATTGAGAGCTAGGCCTAGAGAGGAGAGGTCCTAGGTTCAAATCTGGTGTAGACACTTCCCAGGTGTGTGATCATGGGAAAGTCAACCCCCATTGTTTAGCCCTTACTACTCTTCTGCCTTGGAACTGAAACACAGTATTGATTCTTTCTTTCTTAAATAAATAAGTAAATAAAATAGTCTTCAGAAAAAATACATTCCTTATAACAAATATTTAAATGTAAAAGGAATATTAATGAACTAAAATGTATTTGAAAACTAGAAACATATTAAAATTAGGGAACAAACAGATATTCAGGAAATTTAAAAAAATATTGAAATGCTAAAGACCAAAAGATAGTCCTTTTCAAAGAGAAATAAAATGGATTAATTTTGAGTCAATATATTTTTAAAAGAAACAGGAAATCAAATCAATAAAATGACAAATAAATTGAAAATACAACAAAATCAGAAAAACTATATATATATATACATATAAATAAAAATATACTTGCATTTTTATGAATGCACACACATAGATAATCATATGACTTCAAAGCAAAAATATTTTCTTCAAAAACTGAGAAAAAGGAGAATTAGAAGAAAACCCTCAAATTAAAAGAAATACCCTATAAGAAGAATTATTTTTTTCTTAGAAAAAAAAATAGTGCCAAATGCCAAACCCCCCCCCAAAACTCCAAAAATGTTCAAGGAGGCAAGGAGGGGAAGAAATTTCTAGTCCTGGAAGAATAACAGAAGAATTTTTATCAAACCTGTAAAAAATAGATAATGTAGGACTTCCCCCACCCTAAAAATTGTTAAAGAAACTTACCATGTGCCTGTAATGAAAAAATACACACATATAATCTTTATATGTAAACCAGGGAAAAATAGTGTAAACAAAAATCTTTAGGGTCCCTCATTTGTATACATGTAATTTAGAAAAAATAATGTAATAAAAAGGAAATAACAACTTAAATACCTTGAGAAATATTTAGTGCAATTTTAGGAAGTAAAAGAGAGAGGCTGTAGGTAGTACTATCTGATTTCATACCTATCACAGCTATATATAATTATACTAATAATTTAATAATTGTGTGTCTACATTTCAACATCTTTAAAATAGGGATAATAATAGGACCTATCCATAAAGTCGTTGTGAGGATAAAATGATTTTCCATTTACAAAATGCTTTGTAAACCTTAGTCTATGTAAATCTTAGCTATTATGTTTGTTATGAATTCAATTCTACCAATATTTATTAAACATTTAGGTATAAGCTAAGTCCTGGAGACAAAAAGATGAATACAAAAGCATTTGCCTTGAATCACTTAGTTAGTAAATAAACGTTTACTATGTTCTCACTATACTAAATGTTAAGGATACAAAAAGAGCTAAAACACAGTCATTGCCTTCAAAGAGTTCATTCACCTTCAGGGATATTACATTCTTCCAAGGGAATATTATTCACCATAATAATAATAACCCATGTTTACAAAATATTTTCTGCACCTTCTTTGTGTCAGGGACACCTTAGATAATTTGGTAAAATTTATGTCTTAATGTCTTTTTAAAAGTAAAGAATATACTAAATCTGAAAATAAAGATTCATTCCTCTAAGTTCAGAGTTTCCCTTAAACCTATCCAATATCCCCTTAGGAGTGTATGACTCCAGATAAGAATCTCTGATATAGAGAATTATATATTCAATGCCCCTCCCTTTTTTCAAAATTGTCTTATCAAAAAGGTGGCACAATTACAATATTTTCATAATTTTATAGATGAGAAAATCAAAACTTCAAGTCATGAAATGGTATGCTTGAGGGATCACAACAAATAATGGACAAAACTGGTACTTGAATACAGGTCTAGACTTCTGGGTAAACATGGTGGCAGTTTAGACCCAGGACTCTTCTTCCTCTTACCATCTACTGATATAGACTACCTCAAAAGTGTTAGGGGTAAAATTATGGTTGGACTGAATATATTTTTAGTTGGTTGCCAGGGATTTAAATTGTAAATTCTAATGATATACTCAATTCAGAATGGAATTTTAAGGTGGTTTATTTACAATAGAGTGAAGATATTAAGGAAGGAAGAAAGAGAGGAAAGGGAAAGAGATACCATTCAGGAGTTCAGAGGCCCTAGCCAAGGTGGGGGGGGGTAAGCAGAGGATTAAATCTAGCTCAGCTTCAAGCCACGAGGCCTCCTCCAAGATGAGGGGCCTCCTCAGGGGCTTGTGCCTCCCGAAAAGCCAAGGAAAGGGAAGTAAGCCTTGCACTCATCACGTGACAGTTTAAGGGAAGCAGTATGAGGTCTCACATTAAAGCTACTTCACTGTCAAGTTCCACAGCCAAGTCCCGCTCACAGGAAGTGATGTGAAATATAAAGGCAGTTCTTTACATCACTTCCTGTGTCTCCCATGTACCAACAGTGGCTTAAACTTGGCTTTGGACAGCCCAGGGGATCAGTCAGTTGTTTCTGATTTGTCATTTGATAGCACATGTGGGTCATAGATCTTCCTCCCTCACACTTAATCCTTAAATGGGGGTGTATAAATTCCTGGTTGATAAAATTCTAAAGACTATGCAGGGTGGAGTAAATCTAAAATTCACAAAAGGCAAAAAACCCCACAAATTTATATGAATGAAGCGACTCCACAGTAGGGCACAGCATTGAAGGTACCTGGGATTTGGGCATTTCCACACTATAAGGGTGTGAAATAGCTTTCACCAAAATGTGAGCTGGTCAACCCTCCCCCATCCCACCTATGGAGCCAGAGTCAGAGCCAGGGTGATAGAATCAGTGAGTGAGCAAGAGGCACCTCTAGATCCTTGGCAGCTGACTAAGACCACAAAGAACCTACCCCCTGAGAGCAGTGAGACCTGAGACCCCAGCAGGCTGAAGAGTGAGGACCTTGGACTCAGAGATAGCTCAGAAAAGGACAACCTATAGTAGAAGCCATAGAGACCAGAGAGGTAGCCTCAGGCACAAACCTCTCTCCTTAGCTCCATACAAAGAGAGCCTGTCCTCCTCACTCAGACTCCTAACTGGAAAGGGAAGGAAAAACCAGCATAGTGATGGCAAACAATGCCCAGAAAATGCAACTTCCAACCACCAAGAAGATTAAGAAGAAGGCTTTGACCTTGGATAATTTTTATGTAGAAAAAATCCAGACTAAAGAGGAAGCAGCAGAGGACTACAAACAAATGCATCCAAACCTTAAAAAAAAAAAAAACCTGGAAATTGGCCACAGACTCTTAAAATTTTTAAATACAAGATTTTGAGAAAAATGTAGGAGTTTTGTCATAAAAAGTTGGAAATAGTTCAAAAAGAAAATAAGTCTAAAAGACAGGAACTCCCAATTGGAGAAAGAAGCCCAGAAATCAAATGAAATGATAAATTAACTGGAGATGACAATTAAACAACTGGAAGCCATGAAAAGCAAGATAGACCAAGCTGAAAAGGTTAATCAAAAGATTATACTGGAAAACCAGTCTTTAAAGATGAGAATTGGGTAGATATAAGCCAATGATCTCACAAAACAGGAAGAATTGATAAAGCAAAGTCAAAAGCCTGACAAAATAGAAGAAAACATAAAATATCTCACTGAGAAGATGACTGATAATGAAAACCAGTCTGGAAGAGACAATATGAGAATCTTTGGTCTACCCCAAAACCCAGAAATAAACAGAAATCTGACATCATACTATAAGAAATTATTCAAGAAAACTGCCCTGATATTCTTGACTACTGGTCTTTTAATCTGTGTCTTACATTTTTGACATTATGCTGTACTGCTTTCATATAAAGGTAGTGCTAGAATACCACAACTAGAACCATAGTTGCTGTATGAAAAACGTCCGTGTTATTTGGTGGCTGCAATATTATTGACCTTTTGATGCAAAAATAACTGTCAGAAATTTGTAAAAATTTCCTTTTGAAATCTACAAAGGTTAATGGTGTACAGCTATGCTCATTACCTAATTCTATTCAGTACATAAATGAATAGATATTGAACAGAGTTTACCTTTAATCACAAATAATATCATTGGCATTCATTAGAGAATCACATTAGAGAAATCACATATGAAAATTATTTTTATTTCAAAAATTACTAGAGAAAGACCATATTTTTGAAACCTGATATCACTTTGAAACATTTTATCAGTTGAAGTCAAACAGTACCAAAAGGGAAAAATGTGACATTAATACTTATATCTATAATTTCTGATTTTAAACATATTCAGCATATAGTGGAATGAGTTTGGGATTTAGAACTAAAATTTTCATCTTGATTATCTTTGAAAAATAGGTAATATGTTTTTAATCAGCACAATGAATGGGATTGATGTTTGAGATCCCTTCAGCTTTAAATTTATGAGTCTACAATTGAAAATTGCCACATAATTTAAAAATAAAGTAGTCAGTGGGTTGTTTATCTTCATACCGTGGAAGAGATGACATTCAACTTTTCATGACAGTAAGAATGAATAGTTCCATAACTCTGATCCTACTGATAATATTTCAAAAATAAAGAATATCTATTTTAAATACTTAAAGGGTTCAGAGTACTAGGTTAGGCATTTGAGACTGAAAAATTCGCTTAAAAAAAAGCTTAGAATTGCCCATCCCCCAAGGTACTAATAGTGGGGAGGAGAATACCGGATATAATAGCCAATAATATATAATATTGAACAACAAATAAATTAGAATATGTGCAAATCAGTACTATGTAGTCTCTAAAATAAAATATCAGTAACAGAGATTAGGAAAGGTGTTATGGAGGAAGTCTCCCTTCAGTTGGGCTTTAAAAGGAGCATAGTGAATTAGCAGATGGAAAAAGAGTAGAAGGATCATCTAGGCAAAGACAACAGTTAGCAAAGGCTTGGAGATGACAGAATATAGGACTTTTTAAACTGCCCAAATACTAATAGAATTGCTAAACTAAGAGTAGTCAGGTGTATGATTGGGCCAGGAAACTCTCTTGCATCTAGATTCCCTTGTTCTTAAGCTTATGCTTTTTTGTTTTCCTATATGCTACAAAAATAATGAGAAAACAATGCATGGAAGAAGCTGTTTTCCCAGCTGCCATATCTAACCAGAGAGCTGTGCCAGGTGCCAGAAGTCAGCTTATCCTGAGAGAAAAGAGGTCTCTTTTGCATCTGGGAAAAAAAGCATTTGCAAGCAATATTCCCTGGTGCAAATGAGAGGATGAAATTGATGAATCTTAGATTCTATTAAAAATCATATGCTCATTATAGTTAATTCCCAAGTAGCTTTTCTTTAATTCAGAATTTTTAATCTAACCAATGCCTCCCTCTTAAGGACAGTGAATACTTTCCATTTCTGGGGATAAATGGTATTTGAGAAATATTTGATATCTAATTGAAATCAGATCTTCCCAAGATTTGAGTTGAATTCCTTCACAGCTCACTGTCCTCTGAAACCCCAAATTAAATCATACATGAGAATAAAAGTAATAGGATAATTAGATTATCAAGTGACCTGAAAAGTCATCTGATGCAGCTCTCTTAGAGTCCTATCAATGAGGAAACCATGGAAACTGAGGCTAGTTACATTTATAATAAAAGTTTCTACTCACATAATTCCAGAACTGTGATTTTTTCTAAGATAACAAATCCCAGTGTGGAAAGTCATTTCTCCATGAATACTGAGACCTTTTTCTCTATAAAATTTAGCCTTATAGAGGTTATAAAACCACTGAGCAATAATAGAACTTGGCCATGATGTCCATATTATTTTTAGAATTTTAAATGAAGGTCTTCCTGGCACTACTTTTAACTGTTTAGACCTTTTTTCCTTTTTAACATGCTCACACACATCTCCATACATGCATATTCTATAAGAATATATGTATGAAATAGGTACAGAAGAAATCAAGATCTATACAGCTCCAAACTATAGTGATCTAGACACTGTGTATGGCTGAAGCATATGGAGAAAAAGCAAATTAGGTTAATTGTACATTTTCAGTTCTATAATTATCTTTACATAGTACCAAATTTGTGTTTTTCTTCAACAGTAAAATAACTTGAAACAGAATCCTTAGCTTAATGTTGAGTGTTAGCTATAATAGAATGATTTATTTCTATTTTCTTATATAACTTTTAAAAGAACTATTAAAACAGTTCATCTTGTAAATAAACATGGTCTCATCATTATGATGAACAAACACCCTACTCATCATGGTATATTATAAGGGGAAAATGATTGTTATTTTAAAAACACTAAATGTGTGGAAAATTTGGACAGAATGCTTTAGAGGAAAGAACACTGAGCTTAGAGTGGGAAGACCTAGAATCTAATCATGAATCAAGCATCTAATAGCTGCATAGCCACAGTGCTTGTCACATGGTAGGTACTTAATAAATGTTGTTAATTGGAATTGATTTGGTTTAACCATGGATATCATTTAAATCATTCTTAGTTACTTAATTTGCAAAAACAAAGAGTAAAAATAACTTGTAGGTTGAGTAAGAAAAGCCAATTTATAAACAATTACAAATGATCTATTTAGTCACCTATTTTATCAATGGTTGAATTCTTAAAAAAGGCATAACTTCTATTTAAAATGTTTAAATGTAGTTTTATTATTATCTTTTGTTTTGTAAACTTACTTTTGTAAAAAGCTTCTTTCCCTCTTCATCTCTTGCAATGAAGAATGAATAGCACAAAAACATGTCCTTACTACACAAAATATCAATTGAATCATAAGTATATGCTTTGTACCTTCTGCATGGTTTACTTGTTTCTTCAAGGAGGATTTATTTTTTTTTTTACTTCTTTTTTGAGTCTAGTCTTGGTCATTAAATCTAAATAATTGTTTTTTCCTTATATTTTTATTTTAATTTTTTCTATTTCTATAGTAATTATTGTGGATATTCCTTTCCTGGTTCTACATAGTTTACTCTTTTAAATATAGTTTTATAATGTACAAAAAATATCCAAATAAAGAAAATTTACACTTATACATCCTCTTCAGAATTATAGGATATTTCCTGTATAGTATCCCAAGTCATAATTTTTGTGAATATTATTAGAACCATTTCAAATATGAGAATATCAGCACTCTGCAAAATTAAAAAAAAACTGTGGGTATGTGGATAAGAGTCTGAGTCAAGATTCAAACCTTAGCCTCTAAAGCAGGTCTAACAGTTTTTAAAATATTGCATAATGCCTTCTTTAAGTGTTTTGTCACTAAAGCTCAACTTCTTAAAGACTAATTTTTCAAGGATTATTCTGCTTCTTTTCCTTATTTTCTATACTTCATTTTCTTTTTTAATTTATGTGTTTTATTCTGCCACTACATAGCTTTAAACATATTTAATAATTTTATTATATATATATATATAAATAATACATTTAAATTTAAATAAAAATTAAATTTAAAATTTATTATTAAGGGAAAACATAATTTGTTAATTTCTCCCCAGATTTTGTTAACATTATAAGTTAAACTCTAGAAATTTATGATCATATTTCCTTTCCTTCTATGAGGTTCTGAACATATGAACTTAGTAAGTGATAAAACAATATATCATTTGCAAGGGAGCTTTGCAAATTTGTATAGCCTCCATTTCAATTGTTCAGAGATTATCATATGCCATGATACAGGGGCATAATGCTTCACCACAAGATGATTGGTATTACAAGCACCATTTCTACAAAAATCTTCAACTGGCAAGGAACCTAGGCCTCTCACCATCTATCAATATTGCCCCTTTCTCATAACTCTCCAGAATATTATTTCTTCCCAAATTTTTTCACCAGGAAATGAACATAATATGCTAGATGAGGACTGACCAGGGAAGAGTATAGTCCATGCAACTATTATCTACCTATTTCTGTAAGTTATATCTCTTTCCAGGGAGTTAAAGATTGATTATATCTTTGCTGCCATAGCATGTTGTTGACTCCTTTAGAACTTACATTTCACTAACATTTCCAAATCTTTTTCAAACAAATTTATTTCAAATCAGATCCCATTTATCCCATACTTGTGAAGTTAATTTTTCTTCTAAGTATAACTTTGCATTTTTCCATATTGAATTGTATCTCAAGGAATTTAGCCCAATGCTCAAATTTAGCCCATTAAAACACATTTTTCTTCTTGACTGTCATTCACGGCATTAACTCTTTTTTTAAATTTTATGTTAAATGTAAATTTAATGAATGTATTATCTTTGTATAAGGTGTAGAGATAATTAAGGGGGGAAGCACTAAGAAGAAGTATCATGAGAACATTGAAGGAAGATAAGAAAGCTAACATTTGGAAATGAGGGAGAGAATTCTGAGAATGAGGGACAACCACTGAAATGACTTTTAAGAGATAGAGTATCTTATGAGAGGGACAAGAAGGAGACAAATATTTGAATGTACAGAGAGGAATAAGAATACAATAATATGAGAATTATAGAAAAGGACAAGACTGAGAAGGTCTTTAACTAAACAGTTGATTTTATATTTATTCTTGTAAGTAACAGAGAATCATTAGAGCTTATTGTAATAGGGAATAGGAAATAATGTAACCAATCCTTCACTTGAAGGAGATCAAGTTGACAGTCAAGTGAAGTAAGTAAAATCTTGAGCCAGGAAGAAAAAACAACAAACAATTGTCCAAAAATGAGTTGTTAAGGACCTACAAGTTGGTGGTAGTAGTGTAAATGTAGTGTTTGAAGATGTATAAATACCTATATTAAATTCTCTAAAGGTAGGAGTTAGATAAGAAGACCAAAAGAATTAGCCAGATCCTGAACCCACTGAGGAAAGTAGAGCATCCTTGAGGTCAGAAGATAAGAATCCTGAATAAATGGATTCTTGAGATATGGAATCTTGAGAGATGGATTAAATGAATTGAAAATGAGCAGAAGTTCCTGAGTGGCTATGGTAAATCATATGACTGGATTTTATAATGTGGTCCAAGGACTTCTATAACTCCTATAAAATGACCATTGAGCTTAGAATAGGAATGAAATTACACACCAGTGCTGGAGATAATTTCCTTTTTGCTCTCATCATTGTCACCTCCATCAAGAACCACCTCTATATAACCTTTGTTTTGTCAACCAGGTACCACTTTATTATCATCATTTCAGTTGAAAGATGGGGAAGGATACTGACTTAATTTTTACCTATGGCCAAATGCCCAGCCTATTATTGATGAGCTTTGTTACTTAGCAAGGCTGGTCCACAAAAAAAAGTCACAGTATATTTCAAGGCGTGCTCACAGAGCCTTTGCATCCTGGTCAAACATGTCAGCATTTTAACTCTGACCCATAGCCTTTGAGATTTCATTATCACCACCATAACACAATGAGACATTACAGATGAATTTCATGAAGTGTATTATACTTGGGGGGGGAAGGGTTTTTTTATCAGAAAGGCAGGAGACCTGAATCAAAATTATGCAAAAAGAATCAAAGACTTTGGTTCAAAAATCATAATGACTATTTCCATAATTGAAAAAAACCCAACTAAATCTCTGTTGTATAGAACATAAAAATAGTGTCATCCTTTTCCTAGTTTAGTTGGTGCAAAAAGATACACTGTTGTATAAAATATTTTTGAGGATGTTTGATTAATAGGAATAATGTTATAAATCTTGTTCTAGCATTTTTGATTCAAAACTTTTAATGAATTCCTATTAAATTTCACATATATTTCAAATTCCAATCTCTGCCATAAACTGGCTCCATCCTTCATTTTAAGTAATATCTGATAATACTCCCCTTTATACAAGCATGATAAATCTGTGCTTTAGCCAAAATTGGACCTTGGACATTATTTTCTACATCATTTCTTTCCTTACACTATTCCTTGAATGCATCTTTAATGCCCCCCTTATCTGTTGATTTCCAAACCATTTTTCAAAGTTCAAATTCAATGTCCTCTCATCCATGTAGCATTCCTTTATCCCTATCAGATCTTCTGCATCATTTTCTCATATTTTCTTTAAGGAGTTATTTGTGTATGTGGCTTTCGTACAAATTCCTATGAGATTAAAAATCTCTATGAAATTTTATAATAGGGCTTGAACATGCAGAAATTATTGTTTTCCTTTTCCCCTTTATAAATCAATTTCTTTATGAATAGTTTAAATGTTATTTTATTTTATTATTAAGCCAAATTCATTTCTCTCTCTATGTACATCTATATCTATATTTATATCTATATATTTCCCCATTTTGTGACCTGTAGAAAATACTCCACAAAAAACCTAACTGAAAAAGCTTCAACAGTTCTAACAATTATAATCACATGTCTATTAGTTCATACTATATTCTACATCTATATTCCTCTACCTTTGTAATAAAGGGAAGGGGATACATTTTCTTAATTTTTCTTCAAAATCAAATTAAGGCATCAACATTTCTATAGTTTATGCTTTCCTTTTTCAACAATTTTATAATTACTATTATGGTTCAGGCGCTTACAACCTTTTGCCTAGACTGTTAAAATGCTCTTCTAATTTGTCTCCATGCCTGATGTCTTCTTATTGAAGAGGTTGATTTTATCTCAAATGTGAAGGAAACCAGGAAGTAGAGATGAGGAAGGAGGGCATTCCAGGCATAATAAATGGCCTTTGGAAGTGTTTCCAACTCAGAGATGGATTATCTTATGTGAGGAACAATACAGTGGCCAATGTCACTGGGATGTAGTGGTATGGGATCACAGGGTGGGGTGAGACAACTGGAAAGTTTAGCAGCAAGACTTAAAAAGAATTTGAATGCTTTCAATTTTGTCCACAGAAAGAGCAATACTCTGTCAGGTGGAAGTCTGTTTACTGTTTAAGGAAGAAAATAGGAAATGTCATATTGAATCAGATCAATGGTCCAACAGACTCAATGTTTTCCTTTTAATAAAGGCAGTAACAGTACAAAAATAAAGTATAAGTAAAGCATGCTGAAATTGTAGACTAAATTATACAAGGTTTTGAATTCTTCCTTTTTTTAATCTGCTTTTATTTTCTTTTAAATTTAATTATTTTAAATTTAATAACAAATTTCCACCTAAGTTTTCCAAAGTTATATGATTAAAATTGTTTCCCTCTCTTCTTCCCTTATCCCTCCTGGAGCTGGCAAGCAATTCAATCTTAGTTATACATGTCTTATCATTAAAAACTTATTTCCATATTATTCATTTTTGTAAATGAATAATTTTATTCTCCCCCCAAAGCCCCAAACATATAACCAAACTAACAAGTGATAAATCATATGCTTTCATCTGTATTCCTACTCCAACAGTTCTTTCTCTGGAGGTGGATAGATGAATTCTAACTCCTTCTAAGATTATGTTGAATATTTTAGAACATGGACTCAAAGTATCCAAATATGTCAAAGATACACATATGTGTATATGTATATGTGTATACATATATATTTATGTGCATATATGCATAGTTTTGAATATGTGCATGCATATACAGGCAGCTAGGTATGACAATAGATAGTGTGCCTGACCTGGAATCAAGAAGATTCAAATTCATGGGTTCAAATTTGGCCTCAGACATTTATTAGCTCTGTAATATTATACAAGGCACTTAACTGTGTTTGCCTTGGTTTTGTAATCTATAAAATGAGCTGGGGAAAGAAATAGCAAAACCACTCCAGTATCTTTGCCAAGAGAAGCACAAATGGGGCCAGATGAACAATTGAACAATAACAGATATAAATATATATGTATCAACATGAGTATATATAATACTAAAAAGCATAAAAATTGTTATGGTATATCTTTTATTCACCAAGTGTGTATTTTCAATAATCAATAATGGGAACTTTGATTAGAATTCAGTTCTCAAAGGTCAGGGACTATATCTTACTCAGACTCATTTATATATGACATGTTTTAAATATTCAGTGAATAAATGAATTTTTATCTTTTGTTTTGTTTTTTAATCTGTGGCTTCCATAAATTGTCCACTTACGTTTAAGTGAGTCATTTAGCCAGTCCAAACCCCATATTCTTTATTTTTCAGTATGGATAACAAACATGTGGTTCTATGTTCAGATGTTCTGATAATTAATATGAATCTAGTTTTAAAATCTTTTGTGTCCTTTAGAATATTATTGATAAATATAGAGAAATCATTTAAACTAAATTTCAAAATATGTTGCCAAGGTAACTTTTTTGGAAATATGCTTTATTTTTTGTGTCAACCTACTAGTTTGAACCTCAAACATAAACTAGCATAATGTTGGTATCATACCTCATTGCATCATCCTACTTTATGTATGACTTCTTTGAGTCAGTATGATTTACCAAAGCATGATATTCACTTAATAAACATTGAGATTTTCATTTTTTGTCACTTACATTGGGATTATTACTGCTAATACCTACCTTGTAAACCCTAAACCAATAGGCAAAAGCTTCTATCAGAAATCTTTTTAAAGTGGATAATATATATCTATTTTAAATGTCCATTTTTTTGCTTCTTTTATTTTGATTTTGACAGAAAAGTTAAACTATTCATTAGAAATAGACGGGATATAGTTGGGCTTATCTCAATATTTTGATTTAATTCAAATGTAGGCCTAGAGCATATTGCTAATATCACACACCAGTCAGAGAATCTGTCAAGCAATATTCTCTGTATCCTCAGACCTAACACAATCACATCCTCGGTATTGATAACCTAATTCTTTAGGGTCTGCAGATTGAAAATGCATTAAAGAACAAACACTGTTGTTTAAAAGAGGAATCTATGTTAACACTGATAATAGAACTGCATGGCTTTTCCTGACTATACTGTAGACAAGCTAAAATAGTAAACTACCTTTGTTTTCTGCAAAGGTGAGAAGCTACAACCTTGATGCTGTCTGGCATAATCATGCTCTTCTATCTTAAAGACAGTGCTCCTTTTCCTGAAAATGTTCAGGCCTCTAAGATTAGAAATTTCTTGTTTTATTCTATTTTAAGGTCAAAACTTAATCAAACTTGTGTTAATTCTATTAATGTGGAATTTAGAGCTTTTCCAGTACAGTTTACTGGATCTTTAAAGCTTTCTGGAATTCCTTGGAGCAAGTATGCATGTATACCTTATATATATGATGTCAGGCCAGCATTTAAAGAAAAGCTCTTTACCATGCAATTCCCACTTACCTTTCCAGATTCATTTATATTACCCTCAAGCCATTTTTTCAGAGGAAAAAATTACTAAAAAACTCTTTCATATCTACAACATTTTATTCCCTGTGTCTGTGACCTTGAAAAAGTGGATCCCTATGTTGCAAATATATTCTCTTCTCTTCTGCCCTCTGGGATCCAACCTTCATTCAAAATGCAACTTAGGTATCATCTTGTACACAAAATTTCATGATATATGGGTAATTATTGCTTTAGTATATATACTATTTATTCACACATCTATGTATCCCTATCCATCTCTAGCTCTCTCTGTCTCTTTCTCTGTCTCTCACTCTCTGTCTCTGTCTCTCACTCTCTGTCTCTGAGTCTGTCTGTCTGTTCATCTGTCTCTGTCTCTTATGCACTACTTTCCAAATAAAAAGTTAACACCTTGTGGGGGAAGGTTTTTAATCCTAAGGACCTAGCATGAAGATTGTGTTTGAAAATAAAACCAAATCTGCCTCCACTTGGACACACAAACTCTCTCTCTCTCTCTCTCTCTCTCTCTCTCTCTCTCTCTCTCTCTCTCTCTCTCTCTCTCTCTCTCACACACACACACACACACACACACACACACAATTCTATAATCCAAGGACTTGGAATGAAACTGGTGGATCTCTGGAATTCTGAGTTTAGTAGGATGTCAATCTCATGTTATCATGCAGTTGCACACTAATACAGTGAGGTGTCCTGTGGAATTGTGGGAGTAGAAGGGCAGTCAGAATTCCTGTGACAAGTAAAAGAGGAATCACAATGTGTGTACCTTCCACATTTTCAACTTGGATGAGATAGGAAAACCCTGATAAAAACAAGATTAAACTAAGCAACAACTCAAAGCCATACCAATAAAATGCTTGTTAGATTAAATTGCATTAGCATTTGGAATATATTTGATCCATCATCAGGTATAGGTTGGATCAGATAACTACTGAAATGCTTTGGGAATACTGGGAATACTCAAATTCAATTATTCTCTGATCTCACCCAGAAACCATAGTAACTGTTTGAGTTTGGGTTCCTCCTTGTCACAAGATTAAATACCATTTATCATTGGCATAGAGATGGGATTTCTGATCAGCCATAATGAAGCATGCAACAGTATCTAAAGAGTCATAGACAGGAAGAAGCAGTTAGGTGACTCAGTGGATAGAGGGCTTGTCTGGAAATGGGAGTGGAATGGGAGAAACTGGGTCAGTCTGACCCCACTGGCTTTCTAGCTGTGTGAACCTGGGCAAGTCGCATAACCCTAACTGACACCCCTTACTATGTTTTGTCATGGACGTAATACTTGGTATACATTCTAATATTGAAGGAAAGGGCAAAAAAAAAATCACCATAGTGTATAGAGTTATAAGGTGTATATATTCAGTTGAATACTCATTTTACTAAAATGAAAACTTACACAGAATGCTTGCGATTTCCAGAAGTTCAAATAGTAGTATAGTGAAGATGAAGAATTCAAGTGCCAGTATTCTAGTAGCAAAACTACTAAATATTCTTCATCCTTACCTCCTCCCTTTTTGTCCTGTTTTTCTTAATAACTGTTGAAAATTCACCTTCTTTAGGAGGCCTTTCCCAGTCTCCACTAGCTACTGCGGCTTTTCACTCTGCAATCGCATTTCATCTACTCTGTATATATCTAGTTGTCTTCCAAATTAGTGTGTTTTCTCTCAGATTACTATATGAACTCCCTAGAGATATGAATTGTATTTATTTTTCTTTGTATCCCCAATGTTTAGCATTCTTCTTGGAACATAGCATTTAATAAATATTTTTAAATTTTTTTTCTAACACATCACACTGTCTTTACCACCAGTCTTTTCCTTTTCCATTTTGTAGGAGCTGGTGGACAAATCACATGCAGGTTAAAGAAATCCCATTTTGGATTATTGCATATAGTAACAGATTGGAAGTGATATTGCCAGATGGCAATGCCAAGGCAATTAGAAGCATGAATTTCCCACTTATCTTTCCAAATTGGGCATTGAAAATGGTCCACATACATGTGAATGGTGAATGGGCATATAATGGACACTTACAAGAACACAGGTACATTGAAAATATCATCTTGTAAAAAATATTAACTTAGAAGAATCCAAATTAAAAATGTCTCATCATTGAATTCTGTGGAAACAAACTATCTGTAGTTTTAATGCAAAGCGGACTGACTTGTGTTCACTGCTATTGAACCAAATTGATACATATAAACTTAAAGAAAATTGTGAAGAAAACACATATAAATTTTAAAGAATTAGTCCTGTGATATTAAAAAAATTAAATGAAACTGAAAAGAGTATATTTTTACTATTTTATTTTCACTTATTTAGGATTATTTATAATTGAGGAAGATATGAGTCAAAAATATAAATAACAAAGTTTAATATGCTTTATCTCCTCAATATTAAGAAATTGAATGACATTATGCAGAACACCTTTGCAGAGTCAGGGAAATCTAAACTCATAATCCACCTTTGAAACTTATTGTGTGTTTCTGGATAAGTCATTCATCTTCTCAGTAGTAACTCAATGATTCTCAAAGACGATATGTTGCCCAACATTTGAGGGCATTGGCTCATTAGCAATTCCTTGTACTAATACAGTCACAAGAATGTATACATTTAAATAAAGACACATATATGTGTGTGTACATTGTGTGTGTATCCTAACACACATTTAAGGCTTGACTGATTAAGTACTTTATTCCACTGAGCATTTTTGAATTACACATAATTATTGGTATTGAGTCTTTGTATCTATTCAAACCGAAATTCTGTTTAATAGGTGAACTTTAGTCTTTTATCATAATACAATAGAGTAGCTTCTTTGTAGTCTCAAAAAAAGAAAAATAAAAACATCATTAACAGAAAAACTGTCCAAAGTTTACAAAAAAAGAATATTTCTTTATAACCATAAAACACTGCCAGATGCCCAACAGGGACTGAGTACCATGTTGGAACAAAAATAGTCCAGAGATATATTTTCAAAGTTGAGCACCTGCTGTAAAATAACCATCTGCGTTTAACTATAATTTAATTATAGCTTCATTCCTTTTGTGTACACTGGAAGGTTCTCATAGGTCTTCCCCAGTTGGTCGGCAATCAACTTTTGGCATTTTGTAAAAGAAACAGGCATGTTCTTTTAATAACACCTGCTAACTCTGTCTCATTGCACTTTTTATAAAGGGCTTCTGGGATTTTGTAGTGGCATTGATAGGCAAAATAAAATTATTAAACCAGGAATCAAAAGCTGCATTAATTAATCATCTGCCTTAGATAGCTGATGCCTTTGGTTTGCTGTAGGCTATGACTCTGTCTACATGTGCAAAATGACATGGAAAATTAAAGTGATTACCTGGATAACTCAGGTCCCCAAACACTTTTGGCTTATAGTAATAAAAATAGGTTGAAATAGGAAGATATTTTATGAAAATGTATTATTTTTAGTATTATTAACCTATTATGAAAATAGGTTATTATATATATACATATATATTTTTTAGTCCTGGGAGAAGAAAATTGTTTTAATCCTCTTTCCTTTCTGCTGGAGTGTGTGTGTGTGTGTGTGTGTGTGTGTGTGTTGGCTTTGCCTATATTTTGTAGAATTTTTACTCTTTCTACACATAATTTTTATGTATACACATTGCCATATCAATTATTCATTAATCTATCTAGAATCAGTAATTGCCCAAAGTAACAAAGTTACACTTTAGCACTTTCAAATTTTTATCAGTATTAAGAAAAAATCCACTGAATGATCATCGAATAGCAAATTTCAGATTTTAATGGAAACCAGTTAGTTAAAAATGTATCTATATAATAATCCCTTCACCATGATACCTGACATAGTGAATATTCAGTCTGTACTTGGAGCCCTCAGTGAACAGAAGCTCATTACCTCCCAAAGCAGTCCATTTGATTTCTGTATAAAAATTATCAGATTATTTCCCTTACATTTAACATAAATTCCCTATTTAAAAATTTCTCCCCATCAACCATAGTGTGGTTCTTTGGGAGCAAACATAGCAACTCTGATCCTGTTTTCCATGTGACAATTCTTCAAATAGTGGAAGAGAACTATAATGTCCTTCTTAATGGATTAAAAATAAGCAACAATCAACAAATACTTAGAAAGTACAATAACATGAATTTTGCTAAACATTGTAAATACAAAATAAAATGAAATAAAAAATAATGGTGAAGAAATCTATACCTATAGGATAAAAGAGAATACTAAAGGAACATTAGAGAGGATTCTAGATTCCTCTTCCTCATACTAAATATCCTCATTTTCTTCAACTGATTATCATATTAGGTGATATAACAGATAAATAGGAAATAAATGTCTTCAATTATAATTGAACCTGGTTATACCTGATTTCAAGTCCAAGCCCTGGCTATGTCATGATGTCCAGTATTCTTTTATCCAAGTTATTGATAAAAAAAATAACTACAGACAAGCATAGATACTTCCTTCTCAGCATTGAAAAGTTCAATGTTCATATTATGTAGTCTAGTGTGGTTTTATTTTAAAGAGCCCATATCAAGGATTTGGTTGGTTGGGAAAGAACCTGAGACAGCATGATGTTGAGGAGTTGTAAAGTGAAAAGTTGAGTGTAAGTGGGAGATTGTGATGAATGGCATTAATTTTGACTTCCAGTGAAGTAGAAGGAAGGTATTCTTCTGAGAGGGAGAGGAGAGTGGGTGGAATAGGTGGATCAATGACAGAAAAGAAAATTTAGAACAGCTGCTATGGTGAGTGCTCTAAAGAGTCGATCAGGGAAAAATAACATGATTAGTATGAAACAGTAAGAGACCAATTGATATTGGATAACATATTTAGAGTGAACATTCAACAAGCTTATGTGACTTCCTTCAACAACATTTAGCAACAAATAAGAAGGAATTGAGAAAACAGATGGTGGGAGAAATTCGGGATTAAGTTTTGAAAGGGATGAGTGGTAATAGGACAAAAGGACAGGACATTTAATAGAAGAGTACAGTGCAAAATGAATTAATAGAACTGGCATTATTTATTTAAGGGAAGAATGTAAGAAGAAAGTGATTTTGATGACCTGAGAAGGTATGTATTGGTAGACTGAAAGGAGGTTGTAGTGAAAATGAAGAATACTTTTGATAGGGTTAATACATAAGGAAAGGTGGAAAGACTGGAGGTTATGTTCAAATGGAGAAACTTCAGTGTTGAGGATTATGGAACTAGAATATTTGTGAATACAGGATCAAAGATATATGAGCATCCTTGAGTCTGATTAAGGTTGAATAAACGTACAAATCACAAAAACCGAGAATGGAAAATTGGAAAGCAAGGATACTTGAGAGAACATTAACATATAAACTAAAGCTTCCATCTTTACTTCTAGGCATTGTTCTCTTCATGAAACTATACTGGCCTCTTGTGATGAATCGCTGTTTCCTTAACTATATGTTTATTTGCTATCTTTCTAGATTTTTGACAGGAATCAACAAGAAGTTGAATGACCTATAGTCTGCATAATGCATTCTCTTCCCTTTTCTTAAAATCAGTAAGCATTTAACCTACAGTTCTTTGTATTACTTCTTTCTGATGTTTCAGAATCACTGAAAGTAGCTCAAGAAAAACATTTGTCAGTTCTTTCTTTACCTAAGGATTCATTTGGATTATTTGTCTTAAACTTATCAAAAATGGTTAGATTTATATAGACAATTGCCTTATGTAGTCAGTGAAGTTGTTTAGTTACTGGAGGATTGCACATAAATATCAATCCTGCCTTAAACATTTACTAGAGACACTGGGTATTTCATTTTATCCCTCAAAATCTCAGGTTCCAGAATTATGGGAATCAAATGATAAAACTTATTCATAATGTATTGTACACCTTAAAGTACTTATAAATATTAGCTATCATTATTAACTATTGGTTATTTTTGTTTTGTCCACTCTACATGGGTATTATTCTCCTTGATTGGGAGATGAGAAATTAAATGATTTGAAAAATAATTTCCATCATCCCAGTAAAAATAAATTGGTCTCTTTTTAAATGTTTTTCTTCTCCACAATGCAGCTGAATAGAACCTTTTTTTTTCTTATTTTTTCCCTTCTCATCAGATTCAGCTCTGCTGAACTTAAGCCCATGTTACAATTCTCTTTGTATTTTCAGAATGCATTTCTTAAAAATTTCCAGGTTTTTGCTATTCTTCTTCCTCAAATCTAGCATATCAGGATATTCTGCTCACACATCACAAAATGTTTGAAGCAATGGTAATTTCCCTCAAAAACCCCCATCACACCAAAATTATCTTATTGTAGATGAGAATGTTACAGTTGAACAAGTATTTTGTAAGTGATTACGTGTTGGGTACAGTCCTCAGAATATAATTTTTTTTTTCACTTTTTTGCCTCATTTACCTATTAAAGCTTGCATTATCATTAAATTCTACTATATTAGTTGGAGTTCTCTGTTCACTTCCATTTCCTTCCTTTCCATTTTTTATAGCTTTTCTTTTTTTAAAATTTGAAAATAATTCCTAGATAGAGACCTTTCTAGCTTTCATTTCAACACTCCTTTGTAATAACAACAGCAACAATTGTTAACCAAAAGCAACCAATGTAGTGTTAGCATAAGTTAACATAATAAAATTCTGCCACCAAAATCTTCTACCTTTTTACCAAGAAGAAGAAAGGAAATTGCCCTGACAATTCTCTAAAACCTGATTATTGGCAAGCTTTTTTGTAGTATCATTTAATTTAGATTATTGTGCCCAAGTATATTGATCCTTGATTTTGAATGTTTTATAAAAAATCTAATTTTCTCTGAATTTCTCATTTTAGAGGTTGTACATACCTATGTCTATGTTTGTCATAACATAGACACAGACTAGAGAAAAGTACATGGAGTAAATAAAGAATGACATGTTTTTATTTAGATTCAGATCCCATATGCTCCTTTTATAATGATGGATACCCTTTTTTTGCCATGAGTCTCTTTTATTTGTCCTATGTAAACCTCAAAATTTCTTAGACTTATAAATGTTGGAAATTTCACCATTGGGAAATTTCATACTTGAAAAATTTCCTATTGATAGTGGGTCTTGACTATTGGAATGTGAATCCCATTGGCATGGGAGGTTCCTTCTCCTTCCCTTCTTAAGATTACTTTAGGACAGAAACCCTTTGCTGAACAATGGAAAGGACTTTGACCTATGCTTAAGCATAGAACAGGAATTTCTTTGAGTCATGATTGATTTTAGAATTGATACAATGGAGATATTTGGAATCAATCTCCACCCTATTCAGTCCTAATAGGATTGAGTAAGGGCTGCAGCCTAGATCAAAATTTAATTATTCCAATCTCTACCCTACTCAGGTTAACAGGATTTAGAAAGGGCTGTAGCAAAGGAGCAAAGATTTAATTATTTGAAAATATGACCTTCAACAGACATGTGCAAAGCCTCTGGGCGGTCCTGGGTTAAGCTAGAGCCTCCATTGGCACAGGGAAATTGATGGACAGTGATTGGTAGATGTGAGAACTGAGGGGAGGCAACTTGGATGGTTTCCTTAAAGATCAGGGGGGTCTGAAGAAGAGGGTGGTTGAGGAGTTGGCCGGAGTGGTTGAGGTGTGCTCTGAGAAGCTTGCTCTGAAGGAAGCTGAAGGTGGGGGCCTCTGAGACTGTTTCTCCATTTTGGTCACATGAGTAATAGGGACTGATCTCCTTTCTTTGCCCCAGCTATCTAAGGGCTTGGGCCTTTTGGCCCAGCCTAAACAGAAGGGGTATTTAAGCCCTATTCCCTTCTCTCCCTTTTTCTCTCTCTCTATCTCTAATTCCTTTCTTACTCCTATTGTAATTAAACTCCATAAAAGATTTACTGCTGACTTGAGTTTTCATTTAGGAATTACATAGCTGAATTCCTTGGCGAACTTAAATTAATATATATCAGTCTTTAAAGTGATTCCCTTGTAACACCTATATTCTTCCTTTTTGATAATAGGAAAGTCAAAGTTGAACAGATACATTATTGTGGTAGTGTACAATATTTTTCCTGGTTCTTCTCATTTTACTTTGCATCATAGAAGTCTTTTCAGGTTTTATTTTATTTTAATTTTTTATGATCATCTTGTTTGCCATTCCTTATGGCACAATGGTATTCCATTACAATCATATAGTACAACTTATTCAGCTATCCTCGAATTGATGGACATCCGTCCCTTCAGTTTCCATTTCTTTACCACCACAAAAAGAGTTGCTATAAATGTTTTTGTATAGTTAGATTCTTTTGCTCTATCTTAAATCTCTTTGGGATCCAGATCTAATAGTAATATTTCTGGGGCAAAGGGTTTACACAGTTTATGGCCCCTTTGAACCTGGTTCCAGATTCCTTTTCAGAGAGTTTTATCAGATTTAACACTTTCAGTAGTGTGTGTCCTAATTTTCCCACATCCCTTCCAACTTTTATCATTTTCCTTTTTGATCATTTTAGCCAGTCTGATGTGTATGAATTTGTACCTAATAGCTATTTCAATTTGCATTTCTCTAATCAATAGTGATTTGAGCATTTTTTCACATTACTAAAAATTATTTTAATTTCTTCATCTGAGAATTGCCTATTCATATATTTAGATAATCTGTCATTTAGGAAATGCTTTGTATTCTTATAATTTGACTCAGTTCTCTATATTTAAGAAATGAAGCCCTTGTTGGACTTGCTATAAGATTTTCCCCAGTTTTTTGTTATATAGATTTCTATATCTATATCTAATTAAATATTACTTCCATTTTTTACCAATTCCAATGAGAGAAGAATGTAAGCTTTGCCTCCATCTTACATGCCACCTCCTCTGAGATAATTTACCTCAATTTTATATTTTCTTCTCTTTTCAAAATGTATTATTTTTTCTCATCTCTTGATGTTTTTTTAAATATCATCTCAGAATATTCAACTTACTCCCTACTCTCTGTCTATCCTATTCATTACCTTAATAGTGATAATTTTCTTAAGTCTATTCAGTAGTCTAAATATCCTAAATTCTTTAGGTAACAAACATCTTCATTATCACCTTATTACTGTTAATGTAATCAGCTTAATCACATTGTTTCCCTCCATTGTCTTAAAATATCTTAAGTTTCTTAAATATGTCTTCTATCATAGGTATTTTAAGTATTCTAATTTTCATTTTCCCATTCAAGGATTGGAATAAGTTTAACCCCATTGTTTTTCTTTATTACTTAAGTATACTAAGTACTTCAGGTATTACTTGTACTTTGACTTTTAGTATTCTACTTTTATTTCTTATGGAGGAATGTGATTATTTCAACCCTTCTGATGCTTTTGAGTTTTTGTTGTTGTTGTTGTTGTTGTTGTTGTCTGTTGACCTTTTTATATTCTTTTGAGTATTCAATTTCATAATTGAATTTTCTCTTTTTTTTGCTCTGGTTGTTTCATCAAGAATGCCTGGAATTTCTCTATTTCATTAAATATTCCTGAGAATTTTAAATTTGGGATTTCTTTCAGGAGGAGGTCAGTGGGTTCTTTTGACTTCTATTTTCCTCTCTTGTTCAAGAACATTAGAACAGTTTTCATTTATAATTTCTTTCATTTGCCCAAAGGTCTTTAAAAGAATGCCTGCTCTTTTATCCAGCCATACCACTGCTGGATTTATACCACAAAGAGATAATAGGGAAAATACTTGTACAAAAATATTTATAACAACTCTCTTTGTAGTGGTAAAAAAACTGGAATATGATGGTGTGTCCATCAATTCGGGAATGACTGAACAAATTGTCATATCTGATGGTGATGGAATACTATTGTGCTGAAAGGAATGATGGACTGGAGGATTTCCATGTGAATGGAAAGAACTCCAGGAACTGATACAGAGGGAAATAAGCAGAACCAGGAGAACATTGTACACAGAGGTTGATAATCAAATGTAAAGGACTTTTCTACTAGCAGCAAAGCAATAATCCAGAGGAATTTATGCAAAAGAATGCTATCCACATCCAGAGAAAGAACTGTCAGTAGAAATGCAGAAGAAAAACATATGATTGATCACATGGTTATATGGGGATATTATTGGGGATTTAGATTTTAAATGATCACTCTATTGAAAATATCAATAATATGGAAATAGGTTTTGAGAAATGATACATGTAAAACCCAGTGTAATTGCTCATGGGCTCTGGAAGGGGGTAGAGAAGACGAAAGAGAAAACATTTAAATAAGGTAACCATGGAAAATATTCTAATTTAATTTAATAAATTAATTTTAAAAATTATTTCAATATAATATCTGGGTTCCTTTTTTGATCATGCCTTTAGGCAATGCAGTGATTTTTTCCCAGTGAGAGTTTTCAAATTTTCTTCCACTTTTTCAAATTTATTTTATTGTTTCTTGCTGTCTCATAAAGTTATTAATTTCCATTTGTCCAATTCAAATTTTTAAAGATTTATTTTATTCTTCAAAGCTTGGTACTTCCCTTATTAAGCTATTATTATCCTGTTTAAGATGTTTCCTTTTTTAGAGAACTGTTTCCTTACATTTTTGTTCTAAGCCTTTGATTTTTTTCCTTTAATTTTTCTTTTCGAATTTTTCTTCTAAGGTTCTATGATTTTTTGTAACCTTCTTTGGAGCTCTCCTAAGAGTTCATTTCAGGCTTGACATCCTTTCAAGTATTCCTTTGAGGCTTCACTTGTTTTCACTTTTTTATTGTTATCCTCTACCAAGTTTATATTTTGGCCATCTTTCTTTTTGAGATCTTTTTTGAGTATCAGGCTTTTTCTGTTTTTTACTCACTGTAGGGTTATTTTTCCTCCCTTGACTTGACTTGACTTAACTTGACTCTATATATAGATTAGCTCTGTTCTTGGAGTGGAAAGAGTAGTATTGTATTTGTACTTTATCTGGGGTAACCTCACCTGTTTCAGTCTCAGATTGAGCAATCTGAAGTGGTGGTCTGTTTGTTCTGCTATGTAAAAGTTTGCAGGTATTCAGGTCAGCTATGTGGAGTAGACTGGACCTTATCGGTTCACTTTTCTCCTACTGATTCTTGTTTTTATTGTCTTGGTTTCCACTTTTATCTTGCTGAGTCTGAAATGAGCTGGTTGGGCTCTTTTGCCTGCTATTTTTGCTGTATTGTGTCTATGTTCCACTGAGGCTTGTTTGATACTTTCTCCTTATTCTTCATTGAGAGGAGTCCTGATTGCTGCTTCTGTCATTCTGAGGCAGAACACTACTTCACTAGGTCTTCTGCTGTTCTATTATTCATTTTGAGGCATTTTTATTTTCTTTTGGTCATTTGGAAGTGATTGGTAGGCTTCATGTGTTTCTTATTTTGCAGAATTTTCTTGATCTCTTCAGTATCCTTTATCTCAGCTTCAGACACCACCACCTTTGAGCTCCCAATACCCAAATTTCTCATTTTTGTCATTGTTTTATCATTACCTTCATATACTAGGGTTTGTTCAACCCTTTCCCTATTTGATGAGCACTCAGTATTTTCTCTGAATATTTACTATCCCAGAGAATACTTCCATAAATATTTTGGAAAATATTGGGTCATTCTGATTGTTTTTAACTGTCTTGGGGCACATGTGTAGGAGCCAAGTTTCAGAGTGAAAAGATCTCCAATAATGACTTACTTTTCACCCACAATTTCAAATTGTTTTTCACAGTGGTTAGATCAAGTTGCAGTAATCCAGTTATGTATTAGTGTGCATCACTTCCCATATCCTCTAAGACATTGTTCATTTTAATTTGTTGTCAGATTTGGCAGTTTGGTGGGTGTAAAGTGAAACCTGGGCCCTAAATTTGAATTTCTTTAATCATTAATTATTCTTAACACCTTTGCTTAAGTATATAGTTTGCACTTCTTTTGAACGCTGTTCACATCTTTTGATCTTTTGGGAACTATTCTACTTTTAGTGAAATCAGTAAGCTACATAAATGTGACTGGTCTAGTGGTTGGCTGCTGTCAGTTTTGCCATTTGCTATCTATCCTATGTGAATGAATTGTGGTTAAGACTTCAATTCTAAACATGATACTTTAAGTGACTAGTCTACTGTTTTAGAAAGTATACATACTTGGGAATGAAAGTTGAGTACTAATCCTAACTCATAGTAATAACTACCTCTGTGGAAATGGGTAGATTAAGTTACTTCTCTGAGACTTAGTTTCCTTATCTATAAAATAAAAGGTCTACAAAAGATCATATCTGAGTCCCATTTCAAAAATTTTCCATCCTATGATTTATTTTTTCTGTTATAAAAGACCTCTGTTTCTAGAAATATATGGCCCACAAATACTTTTCATAAAGCTTGCACTGATTAAACAAATAACTAAAACCTCACTTGAAAAGCAATTTCAAGTGGTTATGTTGCCATGTATTTCAGATTAAATTTTTTAAAATAACTCTGTTTTCTCAAGGGTATTCAATAACCTCTACTACCTTCCAACATGAAATGATCGGACTGAAGAATCAGATTCCCCATCAAAAGTTGCTTTTGATTCCACTGTGTGGGAGTTTAAAATGAAAATGTTAATATGTCATTATACTTTTATTAGCATTTTAAGCCTGTAAACAGTCCTGTTAATTGCCGTGGTGTTGCTTGCTAGCCTTCCTTTGTTGATGTGATTTCATAAAATTTTTTAATACTAATTATTACCCCACATTTTACCTGCAGACTGGAAATATCTACATGCCTTTGAGTAATCAGAAAAAAAATCTAGGGGATGCACAGGTCACAATGGGTTGGAAATAAAAGAGTAACATGGAAAAGTCCATGGAAGATGGATTTTTGTCTTTTGAAGATTTTTTTTCTTCTTTTGGAGTATTTTTAGCATATTATTATTTTTTTACTCAATGCAACATTCCAAAGCATACACTGACTCCATATTATTTAATTGTTTGGCATTTTCACAATTTTTGGTGAATTTTAATTACTACAGCAATTAAGAAGATCCTAGAAAATACATATAATGAGCTAAAGTCATATGCTTTAGTTGTCACCCTGGAGTTTTCAGGCACCTGCCATATGTTCCCTTTAATAATTGCTTCAGTTGCTTTCTGTATGCAGCCTAAGCATTTATTAACTTGTAGAGGCTTGTAAAATGCATTCACTCATAGCTGAAAAATGTGTGAAGAATGCCACAATGTTATTCCTGTCTAATTCAATATGGAACTATACTAAACACAAAATCTAAAGTTGACAGACGTTCAGGAAAGGGAAAAATCACAGAACAGTGTAGTTCTTAAACTATTCTGGAAATTAAAGAAATATTCATGGTTAGCATGGGAAACATTCTCAATAGAAATCCCATCATCTCATCTCTTCTCTTTTATCCACTTATTCATCAAGAATGGACTGGAACTTCCTTTCCATCATCTCACTGAGCTCTGGTACAAAGTAACTGGAGAAAGGAAGACTTCTTCCTTTCAAGGTAACATGCCTCTAGCACTGGACTAAGAAAAAAAAATTCCATACTCTTCAAGGTAAGAAGGATTCCCAATTAAAATGCTCTCAAGGCATTTAATGTAACAGAGTTACATGCAATATAGCATAATACCTAAAATTGTCTTTCATCTTAGGCTTCAATGAATGTAACATTTTACATTTAAAGTGTATTTAAGGATGTATCTATGTTTATACACACATACACACAAATACACACTCATGTAATTCTGAAATTATGACACCATATATATCTAGCACAGGTATAAAATCATCATCATAATAAGTACATTTTGCGTAGCATTTTCATGCTCGTAAAGTGTTTTATAAATATTTGTTCATTCAATTCTTGCAATAGACTTAGGTAGTAGTTGCTATTATTATTCCTGTTGAGGAAAGTGAGATAAACAGTTAAATGACTTTCTCTGAACCATACAGCTATGGGATATCCAAGGTAGGATAAGAAGGTAGATCTTTCTATCTCCAAATCCAATAATTTATCTAAAAAAGACATATAAATAATTTAAGGGCTATTGGAAAGTATCCTGAAATTTTTAGGTGAAAAAATTTTGACTCAGAGACTGAATAGTAATATAGAGATAGAAGTGTGAGCAGTGGGATTCAAACTTTACAATTTATGATTCGTACTCAAATATTCTTTCTACTATACCATGGTGCTCGAGATAGCTTTCTGCCATATATACATATACACACAGAGAGACATACATATACTATATTTATGTATATAGATGATTGTACATATACATATGTGACATGAAGAAAATACATATAAGTAATACATACATCACAAAAGATAAATAGCAACATGTCACTAGATAACATATTTTTAAGAATGAACAAATTTTAGAAAGATTCAGCTAAATTCAACACTAGCCACAATGAATTATATTTCTAGATAACTGACTTTTCTGAATTGTATTTAAATCATTCCTGTTCTGATTATTTTTTCCTCTCAGACTTAAATAGAAAAGTATTTTCTAATTTATCAATGATATTTTTGCAGAATTTAGGCCATTACTAAGGTACGAATATGTCAAGCTCCCCATTCTGATGGTTTGGTTTTCAGGAAGTTTCACAATAAAAACATGCATGCTGTGTTTGTTTTCCTTTTGATCTCTTCCAAGTTGGATAAGATCATTATCTAATTACTTTAAGTGTTTCAAGGGAAAAATCATGTTTACTTTATCAAATTCCCAGTTTCCTCTTGTTGCTTAGATGGCACTGTAAATAAAGCTGTGGGCCTGGATTCAGGAAGACTGGAGTCCTAACCCAAACTCAGACATTTACTATATTTATGACTCGACCCCGTCTTCTTCAGTTTCCTTAACTGTAAAATGGGAGTAATAAGAGCACCTGCCTCCCTTGATTGTTGGAAGGATCAAATGTGGTAACATTTATAAAGAATTGAACATTGTGCTTAGTACATCTGTCGTTGTTGTCAAATTGTTTCAACCATGTTCTTCTCTTTGTGGCTCCATTTGGATTTTCAGATAATTTTTGTCTGTTTTGTGTGAATTCAATGGAATAGTAACATTCCTTACAAAATGACAGCAATATACGAGTATTATTCTATTAGAAGTGACAAATAAAATATACAGGATTCATAAAAACATGAGAAGTCTTGTTCAAATTGCTTTGAAGTGAACTAGACAGAACTATAGAAATACTGTGCAGGATGACTTAAATAGTGAAAATAAAAAATCTGAGTAAAGTAAAGCTTTTTGTTGTGATTACCTTTAGAAGGACCAATCTTGCCCCAGGTAAAGAGATAATAAATAATAAAGATAAAATCCCTTCTTTCCTTTTATGGTATTCATGTGTGTATGTATGCGTGTGTGTATAAAGATAAATGTATACACCCATACATATACACTCATTTCATCCTCAAATTACAACAACACTGTAGGTATGTATTCACTACAGGTATAAAAATTGTCATTATAATATAATGCATACCTTTTTTTGTAGCACTTTAATGTTTGCTAAATATTTTATAAATATTTGCTCATTCAATTCTTGCAATAGTCCTAGAAAGCATATGCTTTTATTATTCCTAATGAGGAAAATGTGATAAACAGTTAAATGACTTTTGCTGAGATATACAGCTTCCTAAGGCATAAAAAAATAAAAATAATAAAAATCTATTCTTTGCTTGAAATGGTAGAGGGACTTTTGATGTGGAACATTATATATGCTATTAGACCTAGATAAAATGTTGGTTTTGCTTAACACTTTATTTCTCTTTTTTATTAGAATTTTGGGTTGGAAATTGTATATATAGAAACACTGTGATAGAAGAATTGTTGTTCATTCATTTTAGTTTTTTTCTAGTTGTGTCTGATTCTTTTTGATTACCATTTGGGGTTTTCTTAGCAAAGATATTAGAGTGGTTTGCCATTTCCTTCTCCAGCTCATTTTACAGATGAGGAAATGAGGCAAATGAGATTAAATTACTTCCTCAGTACCTCACAGCTAATAAGTGTCTTAGGCCAGATTTGGACTCACAAAGATGACTCTTTTCTATCCTCTATTCACTGCACTATCTAGCTGCCCTGGCTGGCACCTAGCAACCACTTGTTGCACATACAGGCCACTTAATAAGACCTTGTTCTTTCCCCACCACTTATTGTACCAAAGATAGGAAAAATTAAGAAAATCATGTCAGCCATTTTATCTGTTTTCAAGTCAGCAGAAAGAAAATTGCCAACACAGTTTACTTTTACTAAATTGTGATTTTCCTGAGAGACAGATTATCAGCTTTGTCTAGCTTCATATTTTTGGCTATTTTAAGAGAAATGTACTTGTTCTCTTATTCTTTTGATCCCCTCATATTGGAATAATGCTTCTCATGGGCATAGTTATTTGATGTATTCAACACAGCAATGATCTTCAAATTATTTAGAATATAATATCTGGCAAAGACTAGATTTCTTGAATAAAAACAAACAAAAAAAACAAACTCTTTCCTAATATTATAACCTAGGAAATTGGACATTGATTATAAAATTAGAGATTTATATCTAGAGAGGAGATGAGAGTTCATCTATACCAAGCCCCTCATTTTGCTTAAGTGGAAACTGAGAGGCAGAGAAGTTAAGTTCTCAAATATAATAAAAACATCAGACATCAGATCTGGGCTTCAAACCAAGGTAATATGCCTCAAAATTTAGCATTCTTTCTACTACCAGTACTACTAGTACAACAACAATAACAATAATATCTACTACTACTACTACTACTACTACTACTACTAATAATAATAATAATAATAATAATAATAATAATAATACATCTATCATAATTTTGATGAAGGGAGGAGAATGGAATTTTTCACAGTAAAAAACTGTTTAAAGACACAGAAGAAGACTTCTAGTTCATAGTTTCTCTATGTAGAATTTGGGGATTAGGAACATATATAAAAATTTTATAAAAGAAGGAAAAGATGAGGCTTTTATCTTTCTATGAGGAGAATAACAAAAAGATCATGGATCAGGTAAAATTTCAAACATTTTTTCAAAAATGTTTTGACATAGAATATATTATGCTGTTTCTATTGTTGATGTTATTTTAAATGAAAGCATAGATAATAAATTAATTAAATCATCAAAGATTTAATAGTGAAATGTGGCCCTGGATATAGCATGGAAGTCATATTATGATGTAAATAGGAAGTAGATAGATAAAGAGGAGTTAGATGTTTGGAGACAAAGAAAATAAAGTTTGTTTAATTAAAGTATTGAACATAAATATCCCTCTTGAACCCTTGTGTATGATGAGAAAAATACTATTTTGCTAACTACTGGCTTGAGACCACAAACACCAATAAAACTTGAGTGTCACTCAAACCCTAGTTAAAACATAATTGAGAAATTTTTAACAATAAATTTTAAAATTCTATACCAAAATGTTTTATTTTGTATTTTTTAAAATTAATGTGCTTGTCAAGGATCTGTTTCTATTTCAGTTTAACATCATTGATCTGAATGATAATATACCTGGAAGGATTTAGAACTGGTAAAATGGATTTACCCGAAGATTAATTAGCTAAATAGTAATTGAGTGGATGTGACCCAGAATAAAAAAAAAATCTTGTATAGCATTTCAAAGATCTCTCCTTAGTCCTATGATCTTCACCTTCTTAATAATTCCTCTGACAACATGGTATCCCAAAAATATTTGTGGGGGGGGGGAAGCTTTGGTCCCTCTCTCATTTGGGAATAAACTTAGTAGAAAGATAAGCACAAATGAAAATGTAGCATTCAAGAAATTGGTAGAAAAACAAGAGTTAAAAAGACTTGTTTGGATTAAAATTCTCTGGAGACTATTAATTTATAATTATTTATTGGATAGTGAAAGCAGTTTGGAGAGAGAAGAAGGCACATAATCAGATGATCAGCCACCTAGCTAACTTGAGCTCAATGCTCACCATATTTCCCATTTACTCTCACTGCTTTGTAACCAAGAGAGCACAAACTTCTTTGATCCTTAATTTAGAATCAAAGTGACATCACTTTTCTGGGTCTCCTTGATTGGACATATTTGACCTCAGTCTTCTTGACACCAGGAGTCACATGGGACAAGAGGCAAGTTTCTTCTGAAATGTCAGTGCCTAGCAGCCTTCATTGAAAATAGCATATCTCATAAATGCCTTTTAGTTTGTATTGGATCTGATTCTAAATACATGTTGTTATATTAAACAGATACATATTAAAAATTTTTGACCTAACCAAAGCTTCCAAACCTCATACTTAAAATTCACAATCATTTATGTGGTATTATTTGAGGGACAATGTGACCTTAACAAGACTCACATTCTTTAAAATGATCTCTGATACCTAAGCTGTTTGAATTCCATTATTAGAGATGAATTCTGTAGTTAAAAAATATTTCTGATAAATGTTAGTGAGTTTTTCTTTCTGCAGCATATGATTTTTTAATGTCACTTAGGGGGGCAGCTGGGTAGCTAAGTAGATTCAGAGTCAGGCCTAGAGATGGGAGTTCCTGGTTTCAAACCTGGCCTCAGACACTTTCCAGCTGTGTGTCCCAGTGCAATTCACTTAACTCCCATTGTCTAGCCCTTACCACTCTTCTGCCTTGGAACCAATGCAAAGTATT
This sequence comes from Monodelphis domestica, assembly GCF_027887165.1. NCBI lineage: Eukaryota > Metazoa > Chordata > Mammalia > Didelphimorphia > Didelphidae > Monodelphis > Monodelphis domestica. The sequence continues at coordinate 472,366,342 of NC_077228.1, forward strand.
GATTCTAAGATGGAAGGTAAGGGTTAAAAAAAAAAGGAATCATCACTTAAACTCTTGGAAGAATGAATTGTCACTGAAGCATTAATGATATCTTGAAAGGACAATTCTTTTATCAGAGAATCTCATAATCTTATTGTTGAAAGAATTCTCTGATTAAATCTGTTGCTAGAATCCTCTTTTCCCAAAATTCTATCTAATTCTTTGCACTAGTAGCTGAACAGAAACCAGCTTTCTCTCATCTCCTGATGAGGAATCATTCAGCTTTTATCTAAAAGTCTATTAGTGAATGGAAACCTCATATACCCAAGAAGAATTAATTAAACTTTTGGGCAGTCTTACTTGTTAGAGAAGTTTTCCTTCAATCAAACTTAGTGTTTGTTAAGAAGTTAGTTAAGAAAACTAAAAGTTGAATGAATGTTACAAAAAAGGTATCAAAGGTCACTGAAGAAAAAAAAAAACTTCCCTGTCTTATAATTTCATCTAGAATCTTCCCTATGTCTGCCTAAAATATCCATCAGAGTTAAAGAAGCTAAATCATGGAGCTCAGGAGATCAATGAGTCAGAGTGGTCTTTGATAATTGTCTACTTTTAGGCAAATCTCTTTCAAGTGAATGACATATTATTTAAACCATTTTTCTTTCCTATTATGTCATTCTCCTTATGTTACTGAATTGTATGTGGGTAGGGGGTGTGAAGATGGGATTAACTCTCCCCTGCCCATTTTTAGATTTAATCACCAGAAATGTATACACCCCACTTATTCTTGAGTGGGAGAGGTCTGTGACCCATGTATGCAATAGTGGATGACAAATCAGAATCATCTGACTGCTCCTTGGGCAGTCCCAAGCAAAACTTTAGCTGTATTTGGTCCATGTAAAATGGAAGGAAGTCACAGGAAGTGATGAAAATGAATGGTCTTTAAAAAATGTCAAGAATTTTCCTGTGAAGATATGTTTTGCCTTCAACTTGATCTTGAAGGAGCTCCAACTTGAAACCTTGGACTGTTCTTGAACTTTTCCCTTAGAAATACCACTTGAAGTGAGTAAAAAAAGGATGACTCCTTTCCTTGATTCTATGAAGGGACTAGCCTCAGGAGAGGCCTACCCTATTGAAAGAGCCTTCATGCATCCCCAGGTCCTCAGCTCAAGGCTGAGGCCCCTCATGTTAAGAACTAATTAGCCCTACCTGGGCTGAACCAGGGGTCTGAGCAAAATACTTAGTGTGTCGGTTAGATGTCTTACCCTATCCTCTCTCTGATTTTCTTACTTTCACTCTTTATATATTTTACAAATAAATGGCTAAAAAAATCATTTTGGAATTGATTAAAATTCCTGGCAACCCTACTCTTAAATAAGCCAGTCTAACCTTTTATATTAACCCCTTACATTCTGGCCCTAACAGGGGTAAATGAAAGGGAGTTGTGTCTACATTGGTCTATTGGTTCATCTATATTTACCAAATGGATTTTGTCTTTTCTCATATAAAAAGAGGATATAAGGAAGAGTGGATTATCATAAACATGCAGAACAGATAAATATAATGAAAGAGGTTTAGGCCCTTCCTACTTCATATGAAAATTTGAACATTCTTTAGTGTTTCTTCTGTTAGAAAATCTAGAATGATGTAGGCAGGCTGTTTTCCATCCATATTTTAAAAAGATGCTGCTCTTAGAGTCTGCATTCCTACCTTCCTAATAAAGTATAAAATGATTAATTTTCTTCTTTATTACTTACACTTTAACCTTTAAGAAATTGACACCAATATTTTAATAATAATAAAATACCATCTTTGTGTAATACTTATTGTTTTCAATATGCTGAAACAAATGAAAAATGAATATACATGATATATGTGTTTATGTATGTGTATGTGCATGTGTATAATTTACTATGTGCCAGGCTCTCTACTAGATGCTGACAATATAAATACAATCAAGTATACATCATCTAATTTTACTCTTCAAGGCAGGCACCATCATTATCTCTCTCCATTTTACAAATAAAATAACTGAGGCCCAACAGGGTTAAGAAACTTGCCAAGAATTGCATAGAGAGTACTTGTCTATAGCATGATTTGAATCCAGATTTTTGTGACTTCAAGTTCAATGTCCCCTAGTCTAAGTTGTGTCTCTACATTTGATCTTTGTCAAAAGGCCAATGACCAGTTAGGTGGAGTATCACATTCATTATTCCAAAGCAAAATAATGCCACAACTTCAAAATGACCAAATATATTCCCAAGTAGTATAAGAGTTAAAATGGTGGATGCCATAAACTGTAATAATTAAAATGGTTGAGGTTATAAACTGTAGTGATTAAAATAGTGGAAGATATAAATTGTAGTAGATATAAGAGTGGGTGAGTAAATTGTGATGGCAGAAAATATGTTTTCAATACAGTGTCTTGTTTTAAATCAAATATAAGGTGGTCGCCAGGGAAATATTCCCAATTATGAATATACCCAAGTCTACTGGGTTTATAGAGAATTTAATTAATAATACAAAGAGGAATCAAAGAAAGAGAGAGAGAGTAAGAAAGGAATAAGTATGAAGGGCCTTAAGCCAACATGGCCTAGACCCGAGTCTTAAGAGAGAGATCAGTCAGTCCTTAATCACTCACCACAAGATCTGTTCAAGTGAGGATTCAGGGGGGCAGAGTCTCCCCAGAGGGGGTTCCAGCCAGAGTCAGCCTCCCTTGAAAGACCTCCTTAGAGATTGTCTCTCAAGAGCCTGTATATCTCAAGAGCTTCTTCAACAGTCTCTCATTTTCTTATATAGCGGGTTTTCTCCTATGTTACCTCCCCTAAGTTCTTCCATCTACCAATCACTGGAGATGTTTTACAAAGGACAGCCTATTCTGAATTCACACCTGAGTCGATTAATCCTTTTAGTAATCCACACCTGAGTAGATTAGAATCTCTGTAAGTTTTTTCCTCTTTGCTCCTTTTAAGTTCACAAGTTGCCTGACCTTTATAGGTACTTAGCACCCCTTTGTAATAATTCTAAAAATAGGCATGGCTTAAGTATGGGTGTAAGTATTTTTCATTGTTTCAGCAAGGAGTTTTCTCCCCTAAAGCAGTCTTAAGTACTGGTGGAGTAGAGGTCTTCCCATTATTGATCTAAGTAGAGTTCTCACTTTCCAAATGGGGAATGGTCCCAGTAGGGAATTGTCCCAATGGAGAATCCCCCAATGGGGAATTTTTTAACATTCATAAGTCTGAGAAATTTCAAGATTCACAGTAGGAACATCTCTCTTGGATCCCTCTAAAATAAATGAAGAATCTATATCTATACAGATATTTGAGAGAATGTTAAACTGGTGAAGATTCCATTAATTTATTTTCATCCACATACATAAACTTGGATTATATATTGAGAGTAAAATGGGTCCTTAGAAATCATGAAGTCCAACCCCTTGCTACTATAGAAAAGAAATCTGAGGTTCAGAGAGGTTAAATCATTTATTGAAGATAACAAAGGGACTAAATAGCAGAAATAGGATTTGAATGCAGTCCTATGATCTTAATCTAGCAGTCTCTTTGTTGGCTCACGATTTTCTAGTTTTTCGTTTGGCTGTGGGCCACCTAAACCCTCAGTATTAGTTTCCTCATTAGTAAAATGTGGGTTAAAATATTTACAATTCAGCTCACAGAGTTCTGAGACCCAAATAAGATAAAATATCTGAAATATATTACAAACCTTAAGCGCCCTATAAATAATAATTTTATGCATAGAATTATGCATATATACAAACATAAATACATATAAAAAACAAAAGCATTTCTATCCCAACTAAGGAAATATGAATAGAACCAGGATTTTTGGCATCTTCATATTGTCGTACATTTAAAATTATTCTTTTTCTTTTGCCTGATATCATAAGAGACACTCCAATTCCCAAGGCTTTGACATCTGTGCTCTTTCCAAACCTTTGCCCAATGTTTTTATTAACTCAATTTAATGGAACCTTTTTTATGGTGACCTTAAGAATTTAATAACTCTCCATGCAAGGACAATACCACCTGCAGGCTCTGCTGGGATTAAACCGGGGTAGTTCAATATGTCAGCTAGAAGGCATTAAAGAAAAGCAGGAAGGGAGAGGGAAAAACCCACAAACCCAAAGCTATACAAATTAGTCACTTCCTTCAAACTGTGTGGGTGATTAAAGTGACTGTTTAAGATGTCCGATCCATGGGAAGTGGCAGAAACCAGTGCAGCTCCCTCTTCATTCCATAATGATATTAATCTAACTTTGATCATGTCAGAAATGGGAGCAATCTTCCCCCCTGAAGTGTCTCTCCTTCTGACAGACATTCTGCATATCTACCAGATACGATCAATATGTTATTAGTCAACAACCTGACAGAAGCCCATAAATTAATTCTTTTTCTGTCAACCTAGCAGTTTCTACTCTTGTGAAATCTGGTCCTCTCAGTATGGATGAGACCTGTTTTAATCCAATTAAGGTAAAATGAACTTTTTTTCCCCCTACAGTGCTACCCATCTATGTTAATTTAAACCTCTGAAGACTGCTGCTCCAAGGAAATAATTTTATGCTTGACCTTTCATGTGCAAGGTTAAAATTGGCATAGATAGACATAGCAAAAGTCAATGAGCTGTCTCTTTTTCCTATTTTTGCCCTCCTTTAGCCTCCCAGTAGTATCAGAAAAAAATATATATATGAACAGATGATTTCTATTTGACATTGATATATTTATTTGGATTGCATAAAGGATTCTGTCACTTTACCTTTATGTTAAAATTGCCTCGTACCTTTGTCTTTTTGAAAGGTAAATTAATAACAAGTGGTGGCAGAACTGTCTGTGGTATTGTAGATTTTGACAAGTAAAGGATGTTAACAGCTTACAATATGCTAAACTAATCATTCCTATTCTGGTAGTTATGGGATAGGATGACAATATCTGCTCTAAGAACAGGTTCTGTGAGGAAAGCAGATTATCCTAAGAGGAAAAGAGAGAGGAATTGTGCTTTTATTTCTGGGAGATGATTAAAATAAAATTAGGGTAGCTGAGCAGGTGAAATTATTCCCAAGGTCCAGATAAATTTCTTTCCTCCTTCCCTCCCTCCCTTGCTCCCTTCATTCTTTCCTACCTTCCTTATCTCCCTCTCTTTCTTCTTCTCTCCCTCCCACTTTCCTTTCTCTCTTTCTCTTCTCTTTTTCCCTTTTCAAACTTCTTTATCCTCACCCTCTCCTCAGGTCCCTTCCTCTCTTTTCTACTTTCTCCCTTGATTTAGTTTTTATCATAGAGGCAACATTTGTTGAAAAAACAAAGATTCAAAACCACCACCACCACCACAACAAAACCTTCCATTTTCTGCACCCCTTCCCATCAAGATTCTTGATTATAGGTGTACCATCACATAAAGTGATTCTCACAACTTTACTTAGCCAATAAGTATTAGAAAAAGGCTTTAAACCTACTTTACCTATCTACTGCATAATACTCTCATTTAGCTGATTGTGGATCAGTGTTCAAAAGGCAAGAGACCTATCAGGAAAATGGTCAGTATTTTTGAGAATTTCTGCTGGATACACACATTCTCTCTGTATTTTTCTCTCTGTCTGCCTATCTATCTCTTGTCTCTCTTTGCCTTTTTTCTCTGTCTATGACTCTGTCTCTGTCTTTTTCTGTTTGATTCTGTCTCCATCTCTGTCTCTCTCTTTTTCTCTTTTTCTTTCTGCTTGTTTTTTATCTCTCTGACTCTCTCCATTTCTTTTTCTTTCTCTCTCTATGCCTCTATCTCTTTGCCTTTCTTTGTTTTTGTCTTTTTGTCCCTATCTCTATCTCTGTGCCTCTGTCTCCCTCTGTTTCTGTCTATCTCTTTCCCTCTGACTGTATCTTTCTTTATCTTTCTCAGTCCCTCTCACCTGCAGCTTAAAAAGCACTGATTTGGGTGTGATGTGTCCTGAGTTATCATTATGATCTTACAGTGTCTGAGATCCCTTGCACAGCTGCTCCTAGTTTATAGAGCTCAGGACCTAGAGTCTAGAAGATTCTAATTTGGCTCTGGACACTTAGCTGTTTGACCTTAGGCAAGTTTCTTAACCTATGTTTGTCCTGATTGCTCCAAATGTAAAATAAATTAAAAAAGGACACTGAACCTACTCAACAGGCTTGTTGTAAGTATCAAATGAAATATTTCTTCTTTTTTAATTTGGAAAATTTTATTTAATGAATTAATTTAGAATATTTTTCCATGGTTACAATATTCATGTTCTTTCCCTCCCCTATCCCCGCAACTTCCTTTCAGAGCTGACACAATTCCACTAGGTTTTACATGTGTCATTGATCAAGACCTATTTCCATATCAAATGAGATATTTCTAAAGTTGCTATCATAGTGCTGGGGCATATTAGACATTAATAGAAATGCTTATTTACTCCTCTATTCTCTTTCTCCTTAACTCTAAAACAATAATCCTATGATAATATGATAATACCCACCTTCCCACTTTCTACATATTTCTCTGCTCACAGTCCTATGGAAATCTATCATCAAGAAAAAAATCTGACAGGAGTCCTTTTTACCATATATTGAACTTAAATCAATTTATATAAACACATTTTTTCATTAGAAAATAACAGATACATGTGTAGGGGAAGGAAGAACTTCCCTATTTTCTAGTGCTTATTCTACTTTTGAAAAAAACTTGTCTTTATAGCAAATTAGCAGGTAGAGAGATTGTAAGAATATGTAGCCAAATAAATTGGAGCAATGCAGAAACAACTTAATTTCACTACTATGTTGCACTTGTTCCTAGAAACAAAACGATACTTATTTTATTCTTTTAAAGTGGAGTTCTTAGTCTTAGAAACATAGTATGACTAGAAAATAAAACTAGGAAAGTGAAAAACAAACAAAAAACATGATTTTAGGCTATAGTAATAGAAATAGAATGATGAGAAACATGACAATATTTCTACATTCTTGTATCAGAAGAGAGTAGTGTTCAATTTTAGGTTACATACCCAAGAGCATTGACAAAATGGAAACCATATAGGGAGGCATGACAAAGATTGCTTCTGGATCACAGATTTAGAGCTGGAAGGAACTTCAGAAGGAAACTAGTCTAACCTCCTAATTATGTAGCTTAGAAAATTCAGGCTGGGAATAGCTGATATGTCAATATTTACATGGGTAGAGAGAATCTAGTATGAGATATGAATGTGAAAAAACTCAACTGATACATAGATATTTTTGAGACAGAGGAGACCTAGTTCAAACTCAGAGGACAATGAATTTAAAACACTTGCTTCTAAAACAGTAAAGAAAAACATCAAATGGTTACAAGCCCACAAATTGTTTTTGAAGAGCTTAAGTGAGACTTAAAAAAATAAGAGAGGTTGAGGAAAAAACAAAATTAATGCACAAAAATTATAAAAGTCAGTCAATTGGAAAAAGAAATTTAGAAACTAACAAAAGAGAATAACTTATTAAAAGCAGAATTTAACAAGGAAAGCTAATGACTTCCTATAGCCATAAGAAATAACAAAGTAAAATCAAAGGAATGAAAGAATATATGAAAATATGAACGATATAATTATAAAAACAATTGACCTGTAAAATAAATTAAAGATATGAGTAATGTCAAACTGCCAGAAAGTTATAATGCCAAAAATGAGTTTAGATACAATACTCCAAGAAATCATTAAAGAAAATTGGTCATGAGTTCTAGGAATAGAGGATAAAGTAGAAATTGAAAGAATTCATCAATCACCACCACAAAGAGATCCCAAGATGAAAATGAACAGGGACATTTTTGCTAAATTCCATAACTCCCATATTAATGAGAGAATACTACAGGCAATAAGACAAAAAATACTGTGGAGCTATACTCAGTATAACAAGACTTGGCAGTTTCAACATTAGAATAATAAAAGACAAAGAATGCACTATTTTGAAGTGCAAAAGGGCTGGTTTTATATCCCAGGATACCATAACCAACTAAACAGCATAAATGCATGAGTAAAAAAATGGATATTTAATTAACTAAAGGAGTTTCAATTATTCTTAGGGGAAAAATCAGAAACTCAGTAGAAAATGAAATCTATTAGAAGGATAAAAAGCTAAACATGAAAGACTAGTTATAATCAACAAAATAGGGACAAAGTGTTCATCATATGAGAAAATGTTATCAAAAATAGCATCATCACTTGTGTAAGCTTGAAAGAACATTTGTAGACTGAAGTATTGAGATAATGTTGAATATAATGAAATGAGCTAAGAATAATAATAAAATAAGTTAGAAAGAAGTAAAATGGAATAATTTTATACCATATAAAAGAGACATGACTGAAAGAATTGTTTTCCCTCAGTGAAAGAGATGAAGAGATAGTAGTACTAAAACCCTATCCACATTAGATCTGAGATAAATAGGGACATGCATACAGCTAGAATGGGAAAAGTCTTCTTAATGTGTATATAAAGAGGAGGTTGAGGGAATTGGATAAGGAAGGGGCTGAGTTCTCTTATGGGACTATGAAAAGGGAGTATAGGTTAAAAGAAAAAAGGAAAGGCAATAAGAAAGAGAGGCATTCTTAGAAAGGAGCAAATATTGAGAGAGAAGAGCAGAATTAGTGGATAACAGAAGGTTTCTCAGGATAAAACAAGGGGGGGGGATGTTTATAAGGGAATTCATGTCAAGGAATAAAAGTGTAAGTTGGAGGGATAAGAAAGAGAATTTTGGAAGACTGGATAGAATAATAACTAGGAAGTAAGGGGAAAGGGACAAGGGAGGGACACTTAGAAGTATATGTTGATTTAGAGCTAGGAGGGCAAGGGGAGAGGACAAGGAAAGTATTTCCAAGGAGTATGAATTGGAGAGGTAGTAGACAGAAGAAATTGAATGTCTGAGCAGGGATAGGGCAAAAGAATAGGAAGAGGAGGACAAACAGTGAAGAAAAATAGAATGGAACTCTAGCATTTATAATTCTGAATGTGAATAGGATGATTTCACAACTAAAATGGAAAGGGATAGCAGAATTGATCCAAAATCAAATGGAGGAAATAAAATATCTAAATAAATTCTCTTTAGAAAAAGAAATTGAACAGCTTTGAATGAACTTCTTAAAAAATAGCTTCAGGATGAAATGGATTCACACATGAAATCTACCAAACATTTAAAAATAAATTAATTCCAATATTAAAAAAATATATATACATATATATTTGAAGAATTAGATAATCAAGGAGTTAAACAAGGGTTCATAATATCATTAATATTATGTAACCTAGTATGAGAAATGTTAACAAAATAAACAAGAAGAAGAAATGGGCAAAAAGATAAAACTATCTCTTTTTAACAATGATGTGGTCATATTTGTGGAAAATCCTGGAGATTCAACTAAAAAAGTTCATTGAAACTAAATAATTTTTGTAAAGTAGCAGGATATGAAATAAACTCACATAAATCACCAGAATTTTTATATATTTACTAACAAAATCCAAGAAGAGATAGATAATCCATTTAAAATAACTATGGATAGAATAAAATAACTGAGAGTATACTTGCCAAAACTACTTCAATAACTTCATGAACATAATTATAAAACACTTTTTACACTAATATAAGCATATTTAAATAACTAGAAAAATATTAATTGCACAAAGATGGGCAGAACCAACATAAGTAAAATGCCTATCCTATTTATCTATTTATTCAATGCCATGCCAATCAACTTGCCAAAAAAAATACAATTTGGCCAGAAAAATATGATTAAAAATTATTTGGAGGAACAAAAGACCAAGAATTTCAAAAGAACTGATGAAAAAAAACATATAAAGGAAAGGGGTCTAGGAGTACTGAACTTTAAACTGCTTTAAAAAGCAATAATTACCAAAACTCTATGGTACTAAGAATTAGAGAAGTAAATCAGCAGAACAGAATAGACAAATAAACAACAGTAAAAGATTTTAGTAACCTTGCATTTGACAAAGGTATAGATCCAGGCTATTGGTATAAGAAATTGCTCTTTTTGTAAGAAAAATGCTGGGACGACAGGAAAGTACTTTGACAGAAACTATAGACTAGTATTTTCCATCCACTAAGATAAAATCAAGTTGAACAAATGATGTTGAAATATAAGGTGATATCACAAGCAAATGAGAACAGCAAATATATTACCTGAAAGATATATGGATAGGAGAGGAATTTATGAGTCAACAAGAGATGGAGAGCATTATGAGATGTGAAATGGATAATTTTGAGCACCTTATCATGAAAAAAGGTTTTGTAGAAATGTAAAAAAATTTGCCACAATTCAAAGGAAAGCAGGTAATCAGGAGGGGAAAAAAGGCATATCACTTCAATAAAGATCTCATATCTAAAATACAGAGAGAAATTTGTCAAATTTTAAAAAGCCATTCCCCAAATAATAAGTAGGCAAAAGATATGACTATATAGTTTTCAGATAAAGAAATCCAAGCCATAAAAAGGTATATGAAAAATTACTCCAATTTACCACTGATTAATGCAAACCAAGAAATGCAAACCAAAACCAATCTGGGGCATCAGCTCATTGATTAATTGACTAAAATGACAAAAGGGCAAAATGACAAATGTTGAAGGAAATGTAGAAAAATGGGGGCTTGAATAAACTATTGGTAGAATTGTGTACTTTTCCAAACATTTTCAATAGTAATTTAGAATTACTCTCAGAAAGTTGTAAAACTGTACATCCTTAGATCTAGCAATACCATTGATGCATATATTTCCCAAGATTAGGGAAATGGGAAAAGAACCTACATGTTACAAATTATTTATAGCATCTCTCTTTGTGATGGCAAATTACTGGAAATCTTTGGTGTATCTATCATTTGGGGAGTGGCTAAATAAATTGTTGTATGTGATTGTAAAGAAATACTACTTCATTGCTGAACAGGTTAATTTAAAAAAAATGGACAGAATTACATGAAATAATAGTGAAATGCATAGGACCAAGAGAACATTATATACATCTACAGAATAATATTTGAAGACTTAATTGTGAATGTGCACTCCCAGAGAATGAACTGAAAAATGGGAATGAGAGACATAATTTATATATATATATATATATATATATATACACACACATATATTTTTCCTGAGTAATTACTTTATGATGTGAAAAGGTCGGGGAGGATCTGGGCTACCTGGAAATAAATGTTATTAATAAATATTTTTAATTTCCTAAATTGTTGTTTGCCTTCTATTTTTGGTTGTATTTGCTTTGTTTTTACAGAAACTTTTAAAAATTTAATGCAATTAAAAGTATCTCTTTCATTTTTCATCATGTTCTCTGTCTTGTTTGGTCATGAAACCTTCCCTTATCCTTAAGACTGATAGGTAAATTTTCTGTATTCCTCTAATATTTTTTTATGCTATTCTCCTTTATTTCTAGATTGGGTATCCATTTTGATTTTATCTTAGGTTTGTGTGTGTGTGTGTGTGTGTGTGTGTGTGTGTGTGTGTGTGTGTGTGAGATGTTGGTCTGTACTATTAGTTTGTACCATCTTGTTTTCAAATTTTCCCAGAAGGGTTTTTCAAATACTGAATACTTTCCCTAGTAGCTCAGACATTTGTGTTTATCAAATCCTAAGTTACTATTATCATTAACTCCTTTGTGATGATTTACTACCTATTCCACTGATCTACTACTCTATTTCTTAGTGAGCACCAGGTTTTCTGCATGATTACCACTTTATAGTATAGTTTGAGACTTGATATGGCTAATTTTCCTTCCTTGTTTTTTTTTCATTATTCATCTTTATATTTTCCACATTTTTGTTCTTCTAGATAATTTTGTTATGTTTTCCAGTTCCAGGAAATATTTTTTGGCAATTTGATTAGCATGGCTTTGAGTAGGTAAATTAATTTAGGTTGGATTGTTGTTTTTATTATATTAGCTTGACCAATAATTCATGAACAATTAAAAATTTAAAAGTGTTTAGACCCGACTTTATTTGTGGAACTTAAACTTGCTAGCTATGAATTTAGTGACAGAATAGACCTAAACTATAACACATTAAGATACATTAAAGGTAAGGGAGATAGATATTACTATTGTAAAATACAAGACTTAGAAATGTGAGAGGGAGGTGATAATATTCCTTCAAATATTTGAAAAATTATTCTACCTTAGGGGTTAAGTGAGCTCTGATTATTTCAGTGTGGATACTCCTTTCATTGATGCAGACCTCTATCCATCTGATTTAATTTTCCAGAATTGTAAAATCTGGAGTAATCCCAATTACACAGACAAACTCCTAATGAGTCTCTAATGAGTCTCTCCTAATTTATGTAAACTTGTAGTCCATCCAGAGGTCCAAGATCAAAGATTTTCTGGACAGATAACACAGGCTATATCCTTCATTCCTTTGCTGTAGTTATTCTAAAACCAAGGTTCCTGCCAGAATATGATGCAAATTATAAATAAGAATGTTACTGAGATTAGAATTGATTGATTTTGTCCCTCCCTTGGTAGAACTAAGAGAAGTAGATATAAGCTAGTCAACTTCCTTTCTATTTCTTCCCTATCTAATTTTTCCTCCAAAATATTGCCAAAAATGATCTTTTGTGGCGCAAGTCTGATCAAATTTATTCTCCCGCAGTGGTTCCCATTAATAATATACTAAAACAGGAAGTTTCCAGATATTTAATGCCATTACAGTGTTTCTTACCTTATGTTACAGTTCTTTATGAAACCATTTCCCTTCATGAACTCACCATTTCAGATAAGGTGGACTACATCTTCTCTGAATTCTAAACTTCATTGCTTAGCACAGGCAAATTTTCTCATATTAGGATTTCACTCCCTCCTCAATTTCATATATCAGAATCTTTGTCTTCCTTTAAGGTTCAATTGAGGTACTATTTGTAAAGATTAAATTTAACTTCCCCCTGATTGTGAAAATTAAATTAATTAACTCTCCCCTGATTGTGAAAATTAAATTAACTCTCCTGACCAGTTTTAGATTTAATCACAAAAAGTATAAACATCCTACTTACAGTTGTGGGGAGATCTGCACATTTTAGATCTAATCACCAAATGTATAAACGTTCCACTTAATCATTAAGTGGGAGAAGTCTGTGACTCACATGTGCAAAAGTGGATGATAAATCAGAATCAAACTGACTGCCCCTGAGCAGTCCGAAAGCAAACCTTCAACAGTAATTGGTAGATATAAAAATTGGAGGAAGGCACAGGAAGTAATGCAAAAGAAAGTGTCTTTAAAAGGAAGTTACAACTTCCTATAAAGAAGGATCTTCTGAGATTTGTGGGAGAATTGTCTGAGATCTTCAGAGAGAACTTCTGACTTCTTCTGGAGACTGAGTTTGAGTTGGAGACTGAAGAAGAATCTACTAACTGGTCCTGAGACCCTGTTGCTGTTGAGACTGTCCTTAAATTTCTTCCTTTTGGACTGAAACATGGTGAGTGAAAAAGTTGACTCCTTTCCTGCATTTTCTGAAGAGAGTAGCCTCAAGAGAGACATACCTTTTGATAGAGAATTCCCCAGGTCCTTGGCTTTGCAGAGGTCTCTCTGTCTAAAGATTAACTCTCCCTGCCCAGGTTGAGCCAGGGACTGAGAGCAAAATACCTAGTGCTTTAGGTTAGTTATTTTACCCCATACTCTCTCTCTGATTTTCTTACTTTCACTCTTTATATATTTTGTAAATAAATTTTAAATAAATCTCTGGTATAAATTAAATTACTAGCCACCCTATTCTTAAATCATCCAGTCCAACCTTTTTATTAAATAACCCATTTCCCCCCTTACATATTTCTTTCATGAAGCTTCCTTTTTTTCCTCCAACTAGTTATTATCATGTTTGTCTAAAAGTATACTAAGATATTGTTATTTCTATCACACATTTTCCCAGTAGGAAAGTAAGCTCCTCAAAGGAAGGAATTGCTGTTTTTGTCTATATATTCCCTCCACCTAGCATAGTGCCTTGCACAAAATAGGCCATTAATAAATGTTTGTCAAATGGCTTAAAAGAGAAATATATCAGCTAAATAAAATGGAAGAGAGAAATTCCTAACAATTAGTTTAAACATTCTTCCCCCCCCCCAAACAGTATGTATGTATTAATTCTGGAGCAATTACCAGGGATTTAACAGAGCATGTTCAAAGATATATCATCTCATTCTGGCCAGGTATGTGTTCAATAAGCAAATGAAAATGTTGGCTATGACAAAGTCTCTGATAACTTTCAGACATGTGTAACTCAGTACTTATGGGTGTTCTATGAATGGCATAGTTATCCCCTTTTATGTCACTAAGCAAGATGGATTGGTCACTTTTTGGATACTCAAAAGATAGTGATCATTCTTTTAGATTCCTTCTCATCTGTGTAATATTCATGTTTATTCCTCTGTGGATGAATGGGGAATGCAGCTCACCTAGATGGAAGCTAGAATAGATCTCATAGACCAATGTCTTTTTTGTTTATGGCTTACTTTCCTACATAAGTGACCTTTGTAAAATGGAGGGGAGTTTGGGGATGTGAAGGGATGAATTGTGTTGGGCCAGTGTCAGAAGATTATCTGTGCTTTGGGAAGGTCTTCAAAACCCAGCCAGGCAGAGCTTGATCTGAGCCTACACACACAGACTACTCAATGACATGGGTAGGTTTAATTAAAAAGAATGAGGTAAAAGGGTATGGGAAAACACTAAAGCTAAATTTCTAACCAATACCCCAAAAGATCTAATGTCTCCTCAAGGAGATTCTTCAGAGTAGTTTCTCTACACTAATCCTCACTTCTCTGACATAAAGAAAAACCCCAGTCCCTGCTCTACCTAAATATTCACTAACTCCCCTCCCATTAGGTGGTATTAGAGGTAGAGGTCAAATAGCAGTTAGGTAGGGCCCAAGGAAAGGTCCTGGATCCAAAAGGACCTGATCTTACAGTCATATAGACAGATGTTTAGGATCAACAGAAAACACAGCAAATAACAGCAAAGCAGCAGGTGGGATGGGAAATCAGGGTGGGAATCAGAATAGGATCAAGATAGGATCAGCCACTAAGAACAAGCAGCCATACTCCCAGATATCTCCAGAGAGAGAGACTACAAGACCCAACTGTCTCTTAGTAACAGCTTAACCCTTCCTGCAGAATTCCAGAATCTTTACTCTGCTGTCCCATGCCTCTGCCCTCTGCAAAACCCAACTCATCTTTTCCTTATAAGATCTTTAATATAAATATCATGATATTCCCAGCCCTGGAATCAGCTTTCAGCTTGCAGAATTTAAGAGATCTTCAGGTTCTAGTTCTTGACATTTTGATCTGCAGCAAGGGTAGTTTATACCTTAGAGAAAATCTCAAGATGTCTCTACTGAGATGGGTGAAAGAAATATGCCATCTGTGATCCTGGTTTTGAATTCCCATATTTCAACAATTCTGGGTTTAGTGGGGGCTCTACTTTCAACATCTGAAGTATTTTTTTGTTTCTCTCAATGGCAAGAACAGGAGCTCAATATAGCAGACCAGGCCTTTGGCAAGACAGACCTGAGGTAAATTACAATAATGTCCATTCAAAAGTGCCCCTCTTGTTTTCATTTATTTACTTAATGCTCTGTTAAAGTATAGGTATCACTCTAGAGAATACAATGGAAACTATGTCATTACAAAATATTATTAGTCATTCCATCATTTTAATATATTTAGCTTTTAGTCCAGCTAAATATATTAACCTCCATCTCATTTCCTATTGGTGTTATACACCAATTCTGTTTCTTTAGAGAGATTCTCTCTATGTAGACACAGAATGTGAGACAAATTGTAATTATTAAGTGAATCATTGTCCAGATAGCAGCCTGAGGGTAGAGTGCTTACCACAAATTCTTATTGATATCTATCTAGGTTTTTAAAATTTGTTTGTTTTAATATTTTCCACTCATATATGTTAGGCAACATTTTAGGTTTTAGGCCAATAGAACAATAAGCATTATTGTTTAGACCAAGGTTTTAAAGGCACTGCACTTTCTATTAGGACTACATTTATCTTGTCCCCTTATACATGTCCTGAACAAAATTTAGTCATTGGCTCTAATGGACAGGGATATGCTCCTTTTGCTCACGTTGCACATGCTCATTTCACCTACACCTAAGTACACAAGGAATAATTAGTTTTGGACTAATTTTCCCCTGGGTTTCAGAAAGGACTATTGACTTCAATGTTATAATAATAATTATATTAAAATCTATCAATTCATAGGGCAAAATACCCCACTCCAATACTTGATATTCTGTGAAGGGGAAAATATTTAGTACAGAGATTGGAGTCAGTTCTCATATAGTATAGTTCCAATTTCCCACTCCAGAACATTTCTTTATCAGGCTCAAGTCCCAGGCATCTTGGTTTCTCAAGATGTCTCTACTGAGATGGGTGAATGAAATATGCCATCTATAATCCTGCTTTTGAATTCCCATATTTCAACAATTCTGGGTCTAGTGGGGACTCTACTTTCAACACCTGAAGTATTTTTTTGTTTCTCTCAAGTTTGTGATTAAATACCAGTTCTTTTCATGTTTGATCTTTTCATCATAACTACTTATAAAGTCATCTGTTTAATTAAATATTTCTTTTTCTCTTGAAAGATGAAATACAATTTTGTTGGGTAGGTTTGTCATCTGGAATATCATATTCCAACTCCCATATTCTTTTATGATGGGAGCTGCTAAACTTTGCGTGATCCTGATTATGGATAATTTTTATTTGAATAATTTATTTTTAATTTCTTTCAGTATTCTCTCATTGACCTGGGTGCTTTAGAATTTTACTATAATATTTCTGAGAGTTTTCTTTTTGGAATATTTTAGGAGATCATTAGTAGATTTAAAATTTTTTTTTTAATTTTTTAAAATTTTTTTAGTTTTTCTCATAGATCACTGCAGGTTGTTCAAGGACATTATAAAGCCATTACTGGAGAAGTTCATTACATTCTCTTGTACCACAATGTGTCAGTCTCTGTGTACAATGTTCTCCTGGAGAACTCCTCTCACTCTGCATCACTTCCTGGAGGTTGTTCCAGTCTCCATGGAATCCCTCCACTTTAATATTTTATTTTAAATATTAATATTTAATATTTCTTTTAGCACAAAAGTATTCCATCACCAACATATACCACAATTTGTTCAGCCATTCTCCAATTGAAGGGCATCCCCTCATTATCCAATTTTTGGCCACCACAAAGAGCGCAGCTATGAATATTCTTGTACAAGTCTTTTTACTTATTATCTCTTTGGGGTACAAACCCAGCAGTGCTATGGATGGATCAAAGGGCAGACAGTCTTTTATTGCCCTTTGGGCATAGTTCCAAATTGCCCTCCAGAATGGTTGGATCAATTCACAACTCCACCAGCAATGCATTAATGTCCTTACTGTGCCACATCCCCTCCAGCATTCATTACTTTCCCTTGCTGTCATGTTGAACAATCTGCTAGGTGTGAGGTGGAAACCTCAAAGTTGTTTTGATTTGCATCTCTCTGATTATAAGAGATCTAGAACAATTTTTCATGTGCTTGTTAATAGTCTTGATTTCTTTAACTGAAAATTGCCTATTCATGTCCCTTGCCCGTTTTTCAATTGGAGATTGTTTTTTTGGGTACAACTGGTTTAGCTCTTTATAGATCTGAGTAATTAGACCTTTGTCAGAGGTTTTTGTTATGAAGATTGTTTCCCAATTTGTTGCTTTCCTTCTAATTTTAGTTACAAAGGTTTTGTTTGTACAAAACCTTTTTAATTTGATGTAGTCAAAATTATTTATTTTGAATTTTGTGACTCTTTCTATGTTTCACTTGGTTTTAAAGTCTTTCCCTTCCCAAAGGTCTGACATGTATACTATTCGGTGTTTGCCTAATTTACTTATAGTTTCCTTCTTTATGTTCAAGTCATTCACCCATTTTGAAATTATCTTGGTGTAGGGTGTGAGGTGGTGATCCAAACCTAATCTCTCCTACCACTGTCTTCCAATTTTCCCAGCAGTTTTTATCAAATACAGGATTTTTGTCCCAAAAGCTGGGGTCTTTGAGTTTGTCAAAGACTGTCTTACTGAGGTCATTTACCCCAAGTCTATTCCACTGATCCTCCTTTCTGTCTCTTAGCCAGAACCAAATTGTTTTGATGACTGCTGCTTTGTAATATAGTTTGAGATCTGGGACTGCAAGGCCACCTTCCTTTGTATTTTTTTTTCATTATTTCCCTGGATATCCTTGATCCTTTATTCTTCCAAATGAACTTCATCAGTAGATTTTATTTTGTCTTCTAGTTCTAAGCCACTGAGAAAGTTTTCCTTTATACTTTCTTGAAATCTGATGTCTTTGCTCTTTGTATGATCATAATTTTAATAGTACTTTAATTCTTAAATTATATCTCCCCAATCTAATTTCAAAGTCACTTGTTTCCTCTTATAACATATTTCACATTTTTTCATTCTGTTGACTTTGTTTTATTTTTTCTTGGTGTCTCTTGGAGTCATTAGTTTTAACTTGACAATTCTAATTTGCAAGTTTTATTTTTGGTTTGTAACTCTTTGTCATTTGTCCAATTCTGCTTTCTTGAGCTAGTATTTACTTCAGTATATTTTGTGATTTTTAACAAGCTTTTAATTATCTTTTCATTTTTATATTACTTTCATTTATTTTCCAAATTTATTTAGACTACATAGATTTCATTTAAAATTCACTTTTCCTTTTTTTAAAGCTTTTAAAGGATTTCTCATTAGTCATCTGCCAAATTTGTAGTTTTCTTTGACACTTTATTTGTGGAAGTTATTATCTTATTCTGAATTTATGTTTTGAACTTCCCTGTCACCATAGCTAAGCTAAGTTATTTTCTTGTTCTTATCATTTGTTAATTTTTCTAACTTTTTCTTGAATTTGAACTTCATGTTAGAGTTGAATTTTATACACCTGGAAATGGGTGGTTTTCAGCATAGCTCAAGGCTTCTTGATTTTTTTTATCTTGCTGTTTTCAAAGTATTATTTGGAGCTATAGACTTCTGATGCTTCTAAGAGGGTGTGATCCAGGAAGAGTTGTGGTCACTGATCTGTTGGTCTGTGATCTTGTTTTTACCCATGTAATGTGCCCTTCTACCTTCTAATTTCTAATGCTATATGCCTGGAACTAAGATCAGACCCCTGCTCCCTTGTGACTACAAGCATTCCTCAATATAATGTGAATCAAATATAGAACATATGTTTATTTTGCATACACAAAATAAATATTAAGCAGGAAACAACTTGCAAGTGATCCTTGACAAGAATGACTTAAAAAAGAATCCAGTTATTTTATCTTGTAACTATTATTATACTCGCTCAAGTGGTTCATACTGAAATATCATTAGATTATAAAGAATAATGTAGGTATTCTGAACTTCCTGAATTTAAATTTGCTTCTAACCAATTTCACATACATTGTGAGGAAAATGTTTCAATACCTGCTCACAAAATTAAACACAAAACAGGAAAGGTAACCAAGACAGCTGGTCTCAGTCATGTCTTGGAAAGGATATGTGCTTTAACTCTCATGTGCTCAATAGTTGAATAGTGACTAGGAGAATGAAAAGTCAAACTGTCCTTCCCATTTCTCTTCACCATTCATGGAAAGAAATTTAAAGGATTCTACTATACTCTGTGGATGGGTGAAGAAATCAGCAGAGTATCAGTCTCTTTAAACAAACACTGAATTATTGATTCTTCCAGATTAGAGATCCAATAACAGGATTCCTGTGTCATCTTCAAAGTATCCTTCTAGGAGAAGTTTGTATTACGTCATTCACAAAACTCACAAATATTGAATTAGTATATATCAGTGGTCAGAGTCAAAAAAGAATCAATTGGAACCCAAATAAAAATAGTAATGAGTTTCTCATTATTTTGCCTTTAAGCCAAAATGCAATGGTCACATTTTAGATTTGTTGAAGACATGGTTTCTTCCAAGGAATGGCTCATAATGGATGCATTTTAGGCATTATCCAATTCAAAATGTTAGGATTATAGAAGAATAATTATAATCACAAAGATAAATGGAAAAGGGGATATAATTGATGTTCCCAGTATGCCTTAATTATAAAAAGTCATCATGAAACTACTCATCAAACATGGTCTTAGGAAAAGATGCTAACTAGGCAGAATAGTTTTAGAATCCTTTGGAAGTTTGCCTCTCTCAAAGCTACATCTCTGTGTCTGAAATTATGTGATCATTTATTATATTTCTTTAATTTATGCATTTGCCTTTTCTAAAAATTACAAATATCCTTGGGTGAAAAAAGTATTATTTCAGGCATCTATACTACAGTTATTTTTATGGGGGATTTTGATACTAGAGAAGAAGAAGGTATGGATATTAAGGAACAGGTTGAGAATTGGAAAATACTTTCAGAGTAGAAAATTAGAGGTGAAGGAACAGAAGGTTAAGGACCTACGGACATTTATCAACTTAGTCTAGAATTGTTCTTATTTCTTAGGATAGCAATTTGATATGCAGTCCAAACACAGAGAGAGAGACCTGCATAAATCCTTTAGTCAATAAGGGGATGAATTGTTGGGCTCAGTATAAACCAAACTCACACATTCTCCTCTCCCAGTCCATGTTATATACATATATATATATACATATATATATATATATGGGTGTGTCCTCATATATGTACTTAAAGAAAAAAACCTTACCTTCCATCTTGGAATCAATACTGTGTATTTGTTCAAAGTCAGAAGAGTGGTAAGGGCTAGGCAATGGGGGTTAAGTGACTTGCCCAGGGTCACACAGCTGGGAAGTATCTAAGGTCAGATTTGAACCCAGGACCTCCCATATCTGGGCCTGGCTCTCAATCCACTGAGGTACCCAGCTGCCCCCCTCATATATGTACTTTAAGCTGACACATGCACACACACACATATTTACTTTACTTCCTAGTCAACTGAATATGAGATAGCAAAAATCCAGCTCTCTCCCACCCTCATAATGATGCAGAAGTTCTCAATTCCCTAAACTATTTCTCTATCTTTGTTTTTATAGTTTTTATGGAATAGATATCATAGTATCTTACCAATCATGCTCATCTCTAATATGGCTCATTCTATAAGTGCCTTGACTTCTGCTAGTATATCTCCACTGCTGCCCATTCCTAACCTTTCCATCTTCCTTTTATATATATTTTTCTTTATTGAAAGGTAAGCTTCTTGAGGGCTTTCCACCCTTGATTTTGTCGGTATTTTCTTTCATTGAATTAAGCACAGTGCTTGGAATGTATTAAGTGTTTCATACATGTTTTAGTTTATTTAATCTAATCTAATCTAATCTATGATAAACACAGTCATTTTAATATTGCTAAAGAGCAGACATTTCTTTACACATTCATCTTCTTTCGGAGTTTGTTATTTTCAAAAGCTATTAAAAGTCATGTCTCAGTGAACAGAACAATGAACTGGGAAGTTTTGAATACAACTAGTTAGTTCTGCCCACTGTTCTTGATAAAGGAAGTAGGTTCATTTTTTTCAGTTTAGTATATTTTGGTTAGTTTCCTTTTTCAACAGACTACTGGTAAGCCTTTCACTTAGGCTAAAAAAGAAAAAAAAAGAGGAAAGCCAATTTCACATAAAGAATTCATCCAGAGACTTGAACAAGGGGACAATTAGAGATATACTATTTAAAAATCAGCTTTGCTAACTTAAAAGTAAGGGGAAATTCTTGTGAAAAGTTCAGAAGGAAACTAATGCAGAAACCCCAATGACTCTTTTTCTTTGCATTTATGCCCTAATGGCCCTGACTTTCCACAGTCGAATATGACTGTATGAAGAGCAATTTACAGTGAAAACATCTATGTGTATTTGCACTGAAAGAATAATAATATATAATAATAATTCTGATTTCAGAGTATTTTATGATAAGATGAGAACTAAAATAATAAAGAATGATTTGTTAAACACTATGAATAATTGTTTAAACCCTTACTTTCTCTTATAAAATCAATACTGAGTATTGGTTGCAAGACAGAATATTGATAAGGGCAAGGTAATTTGGGGTTAAATGGCTTGTGAAGGGTCATGTAACTAGAAAGTGTCAGAGGCAAGATCAAATCATGAATGACTTTGTTTCTTCCAGTTTCATATGTATTTAACAGGAGTGGGAACTTAGTAATTCAAGAACTATTCAAGGTTTGAGACAGAACTTGGGCAGGTGGAAAGAATATTGGACAAGTTGTCAGGAGAGACCTGAATCTCAAAAATCACTTCTGACACTAATTATGTTGCAATGGGAAAAGAATATAAACTCTCTGAATATTAGTTTCCTCATTTATTAAATCAGGAAAATAATATCACTTATATCATAGGATGACCAGAAAGATTATATGAAAAAATCTATATAAATCCCTCTATAAATCTTAAAGCACAAATATTATCATATTCAACTCCATAAACATATCCAATATACACACAGTGGCAAAAAAGGACCTACAATATACACTTTATCTAATATATAGACAATGTTTAGTAAATGACTCTAACTCTTAGAATTAAATCATATGGAGATGCTAATATGTTGTTTTAAATATCCTTCCTGTGTCATTTCCCTGGAGGTGCCCTTTCTCTTTGTGAAGTCCTGAGGTACCCACTGCTATATGATTCATATGAATCATTTATAAAAATCTAACATTTACATAGACCTTTATGATTTCTGAAATATTTTACATGAAGAAAAGATGAATGAATGAAAGGAATTTATCAAGTACTGACTACATGTTAAACACTATGCTAAACCAATAGAAATAGTGAGACAAGAGACAAGAACTCCAGGAGTTCACACTCTAGATAAGAAAGAGAAGACATATAAAAGAGGTTCACTGACAAGCATATAGAAAGACTCAAAAATATTGAGAGTCAAGATATAAGATGGCAAGACTCGGAGTTAAGCCATCAATAGGTCAGGTAACTGCACATATGGGTTACAGAGAGCATATCTAAAGGTAAGATGGTATCAGCATGAGAGCTTTAGGACACTGTATATGGTAATATGAAAAAACCTAGCATCCCTCCATCTCTTTTTATATTCATCTAAACTCTATGAAGAAGTTGCTATTATTATCCACATTTTATATTTGAGAAAATAGGCTTCAAGAAGTTAAAAGACTTCCTTAGGGTCAAAATAGTTATGGAAGGAGTCAAGGTGTGCTCTATTTCCTCTAAGCCCAGACTGTTCTGATACATTACATGCTTACTGATTTGCCTATGGTCATTCAGCTGACAGTATTTTTGCACCTTATCTTTGATGCCTCCTTGGATTTATACTCATTAAACAAATGCCTACTGACTTGAGTCATATCAATTATAAACCTTATTTTCACCTGAAAATTTAACTTTCTAGAAGTTTGGGCCCTGTCTTAAAAGTCCATTTGTATGTATGGTTCAACACTTATTTTGTTGTCTTTACTATATTGTGCTGACAATTTCAATGTACCTAGGAATTTAATTCTGTGATCTTGCTTTTCCAGGGTTAGACCAGAACCCATCCATATTTTCTCACAATGAATAATTGTTTCACATGTTCTCCCCCAAAAAAGAGTTTATTTGCTCATTTCCTCTGCAGGAAGGCTCTTTCATATAGCCTGGATTTCTTATCTTATTTATATTACATTTCCTTTTTATCAATATAATCTTTGGGCTGCTTAGCTATGATTACTCAGGAGACCATATAACTGGCCTGATTCTTTTTCTACCATACATCTTAAAAAAAACCTCTTTTTTTCTAAATTACAATCTATATGAAATATCTATTTCAAGGAAGAAGGGTGGTAAGGACTAGGCAATTGGGATTAAATTATTTTTCCAGGGTCACAAAGCTAGAAAGTATTTGAGGTCAGATTTGAACCCAAGACATCTTCTGTCTAGGCACTAAGCCACTTAGCTGCTCATTCTCCTATACCTTTTTTCATGATATTGAGGCAGAATAATATAATGGATAGAGAGCAGGATGTAGAGTCCAGGTAACCAAGGTAAAGTCTCAACTTACATATATATTAAGGAAGTCACTTTCAGGAAATTACTTACATTCATAGCCCATATATGTAATAGGAATAATAATAACAAATAATGGCTATATCAAGGGGTCATTATTAAGATTAAATGTTTTAATGTATGCGAAACATCTTTGCATACTTTGAAGCAATGTACAAGCATAATTAAATATTTACTATGTGGACAAGAGAGTTAAAGACTACATTGCAAGGACTTAGTTTGCAGGAAACATCCTGTAGGAAGATAGGAAGATAATGGAATTTACTGTCAATGGGGGATGGGGTTAGAACCTCTAGCAAAGAAAAGCAGATCATCAATTGGAGAGGGGGTTCTTCTCTCTCTCTCTCTCTCTCTCTCTCTCTCTCTCTCTTTCTCTCTCTCTCTCTCTCTCTTTTTGAGCTGGAAGAGAGAGGAGCATTGTGCTGAGCTCAAACTGTTGTGATCCCTCATCTTTCTGAAGAAATCAGATTAGCCATCCTTCCTTAGTAGTGGATAGAGACTTTTTTCCCTCTGGGGAAGATAAGAGATTATCCACCCAAGAAGATTTTCAATTGATCTCTTTGATAACTGTATATCCCTCTATATCAGGAAAATACAACAGCCTGACTCCACAATCTCATCAGGGACTCAGGTCCCCAGACCTGAGCCGTCAACCCCTCAGGAGAATTTAGGTTAAACTAGAAATTAGGAATTTCCCAATTTTCCCTCTACCCTAATCCTACCATCTCTAAATACCAAAAAGAATAACTAGATCTCATTAATACAGAATAAACTGAACATCTTATTCATCTAATGTACTAAGGGGATCAGGATAATATCTATCAAGGGAAAAAACCAGAAACCTTGATCAAATCTCTCACCTTCCCTTCTGAAGCATTTCTTTATACCTGTCCCCTCTCTTTCAGACCTTTCAAGCTTTGCTTTCTGATCCCCCAATAGTATAACTAATAATAAAACTCATTTAAAAGGACAAAAGATCAGCAATATCAAATAAATTAATGAAATTTTTTAAAGGAAGGAGGTCTAGCAATGCCAGATTTTAAACTGTATGATAAAGCATTAACTCTCTGGTGCTAGCTAAGAAACATAAATTCAGATCAATAAAAAAGAATAGTGTATACAACACACAGAAGTAAAAGATTATAGTAACCTTGCATTTGACAAAACCATATATATATATATATATATATATATATAATTTTTGGAGATAATAACTCATTATTTGGTGAAAATTACTGGGACAATTGGACAGTTGTTTGGCAGAAAATTGGTCCAGACTAAGATCTTACACTATTTAATAAGATAATATCAAAAGGGATAAATGATCTAGACATAGAAGGAAATACCATAAGCAAATTAGAATAGGGAACATCGATCAGATTTATGGATAGGGGAGGAATTTATGAGTAAACAAAAATATAGAATATCATAAAATGTATAATTTTGACTACATTATTTTAAAAATTTTGTTTGTACAAATAAAATTAATAAAAATAGTTTCTCAGATGGAGGTCTTATATCTAAAATATAAAGAGAACTTTCTTTATAAGAATAAGAACCATCCTCCAATTGATATATGCACAAAAAATATAAACAGTTTTTGGATAAAGAAACCAAAGCCATATAAAGATATATTGAAAAATGTTTTCAATCATTATTGATTAGAGAAAAGCAAATAAAAATAATTCCAAGATATCATTTTGTACCTCTTGAATTAGCTAATATAATAAAAAAGCAAAATGACAAATTTTTGAGAGGATGAGGAAAACTGGAGACACTCATACAATGTTGGTGGAACTTCAAACTTATCTATCCATTTTGAAAAATAATTTGGATTTATGTCAAGAAAGTTAGAAAACTGTGTATAATCTTAGACCTAGTGGTATCATTCCTGGGTCTGTTTCCCACAGAGATCAGAGAAAGAGAAAAGGTTCACTATGTTCCAAAATATTTAGAGAAGCTCTCTTTGTGGTAACTGTGACTAGTCTCCCCATTGATCATTTAACATAATCATCTTGTAGTCCTAAATGCACTTCTAACTACAGATTCATACATAACAAAGAACTAAAAATTGAAGAGAGGTCCATCAGTTAGGGAATGGATGAACAAATTGAGATGTATAATTATATTGGAAAACAATTACGCAGTTTAATTTGAAAAGAAAACTTGGAAATATCTACATGAAATAATTATGAATGAAATAAATAGAGCCAGGAGAATATTATGTACTTCAACAGAATAAATATCTGAAGAATAAATTGTGAACATCCCATCAGAGAAAGAACTGATAAATAGAAGCATAAAAGAAATAATTT
Source organism: Monodelphis domestica (assembly GCF_027887165.1). NCBI lineage: Eukaryota > Metazoa > Chordata > Mammalia > Didelphimorphia > Didelphidae > Monodelphis > Monodelphis domestica. Next base: position 472,392,676 of record NC_077228.1, read on the forward strand.
ACATATAAGCATATATACATAAACTCTCTATGTTTACACACATAAATACACATATATGTGTGTATATATATATATATATATTTATCAGATGATGCTTTATATGTGTAGGAAGGAGAGAGAAGAAGAGATACCTGGGAATAACTTCTATTAAAAATAAAATAATATAAAATAAATAAACATATTGTAAAATAAAATATTAAATTAATGTACTTAGGTCATTATTAGAAATATTGAATGCTGGAAATATCAAGGTGTCAAAGTGAATAATCTTTGATAAAGTGTTTATCCTCTCTAGTTCTCTTTCCTCTGCAAAAGGAGTTGTATAGGAAAACATGTAATTTCTAGTTCAAAATCTAAGATTTTATAATGTGAATGAAAAAATATCTCCTGTTTATATTACTTATAATTATATAAAGAAGCAATTAAATAGGCTTATGACAATAAAATCATAATTGTTTTACCTTACTTCTAAAACACATATGATAATAGAACAGTGAAAATTTTAAAAAGAATAGAATACAATAATAATAATCATAACAATCATAATACATGATCCATGTGTATGAAAAGCTTTACACTTGAAAGTTATCTAGGTTCTGCAATGGGTAGATAACTGGACTTTGAGTTGGCCATACTAAAGTTTAAATTTTGCCTCAAAAATTACTAGATATCATGTGACCTTGGACAAATCATTTAAAAATCTTTTACCTTCAGTTTTTTTCACCTGTTCTTTGTAGCTTGAAATGCATTTAATAAAATAAGTATATCATTTCATGCAACCTTCCAAAAACCTTGAAAGGTAAGTAATTTATGTATTATTTTTCATGTTTTAAATATTAGGAAACTACTTAGACCAATAAAGAGAATTTGAATCCAAGTCTTTTAAAATTTGAAATCCAACACGGTATAGTTTGGCTCAGGGGAAAATTAAAAAAAAAAAACAAAGATAAAAACAACAACCCCTCCCCAAAAGAAAATTTTAACAAAATCGAATTTAAATGTCTCTTTTAGAAATTCCTAGCAATCTCAGAAACCTGATTTTTCTGAGCATTTTTCAAATCAAGCATTTTAAGAACCAAACCCATAGGACATAATCTGATGCATCCTATTCCTGCCCTGATACTGAATTAAAAAATAAAAAGAAAAATGTATTTAATTTCTGTCCAACCCCCTTCACTCTAACATAGAAATTCGAAAGATGAGGAGAAAACATTTTCTAAAAAAAGAATGTATTTGAAAGGAGGACTGCTGGTGACTTCAGCCTGGGGCTTTAGTCACATAAGGTAGAATATTCATAAGGATTTCTGAGTACAGTTCTATTGAGTTCAAGCATTTTTTTTTCTATCAATTTAATTCTGGGATAACTTAACTTTGTCAGAAACTGAGCTCATTTTTATTTGCAGTCATTCAGTGGTCAAACTAGTTGAGATCAAAATTCCTCTAGTATGCCCACCTCATTTTGCAGATGAGAAAATCAAAACATAGAAAGATGATGACTTGCCTCAAGTCACTAAGAAAATTAAGGGGAAACATTTTATTCCATAATTGAGAGTGCTGGGAAATAAAGCATATTGTGATGATCATAATGACAATGTTGAATTCTTCATCAAATTTGGCAGCCCTTTTAAAGAGATTAGTACAATGCCCTTTTAGAAATATAATGCTTTTAAAAACTAACTGACATAAAAGTAGCTTAGGAGATAGATGACTTTTAAAATATTTTACTTCACAAAATGTGAATTGTTCATTTAAAAATAAAAAGCATCATTGTATTATCTTTGTCTTCCTTATCTGTTTATAGCAAATCTTACCTTAATCTTCAAAATCTTGTGTTTATGTGCCTCCATCTTATTTTATAAGTTAGAAGCACTCTCAGTGTAGAAATTTTATATTTCTATATAGATAATTTCTCTGCATTTGAGTCCTTGAAAATTAACTGGCTATCAAAAAGTTAAGAGAATGGATCACATTGCTAATAAGAATCAGATGCAAAAATTGAAATGCAGTATTGCTGATTTCATACTCATTACACTACCAACTTACAAGAATTTTATATCTCAGTACTACTTACTGACTAGTAGTAGTTGATACTTTTGAAGGATTTTTTCCCTACCAGTGTAGCACTCTTATTATTGGCTCATTCTGAGAATTTACACTAATATTGATTGACTAAGTCTCCAACAGCTGCATCTTTGATAGTATTGTAGGGATAATATTGAGAGACTAGGTTACTCATAATCCTTTTTCATGAACTCTGACTTAAGTGTTTAAAATTCATAATAAATTAGACAGATTCACTAAGTTTTGAGAAAGGATATTTACAAAGGTGATATTGTAAGGACATTTGGTACAAAATGTTCCTCTATGCCCTCATTTTTTTTCCCCTTCAGAGAGTCTTTGTGGACAAGTACGGAAGGTCTAAGAGTAGAGTAGTGAAGCTCAGAGTCAAATAGTAATGAGATACATTTATAGAAAACAAGTATGGTCACAAGATAAACTATTTTATTGTTTATCTATCTATTATTTATTTGTGAAAATCATTTCTTAATTGCCTACCTATCATTCTTCTTTTCTCCAAGAGATACTATTTCTTGAATCTGCCTCCTCACATAGGGAGCCAATCTTCCTTTATCTATTTAATTTGTTTTTGTCCTTAGTAAATTTCTCTTTGTTACTGGTCATATTATCTTCATTATCAGGAGAATCAATTTGTACTTGATATGTCTCTGATTTTTATTTTCTAGATACTTCGTGTTTTGTTTCCTCCTAATCACTTTTTCCCCAATGAGATGGGCAATGGTAGAGGAAGAAAAAATATTGGTAAAATCTCTCCCCATTCCACCACAAGCTATTTTCAGCTAAAGCAAGAGTAGCTTAAGGATGGAATAGTCCACTGCTTGGCTGAACTCAGTCTCTACATTGACTACATTTTCTACATTAACCCAGAAGTGTGTTAGAATCTCTCCAGTAAATCCAAAGATACATCCTATGTGGATATATCAGCCTTCATACAATAATCAAATCATTGAAAACCTCTAAGTTGATTAAGAACTTTGTTTACACTTTCTATTATCCAAACCATGTGTCTGGACTTGGTAAGATGAATAAGAATGTAAGTAACACTATAATCTTACCACAAGGATACCAGGTTGACCCTAAAAACTGAGTAGAAGGGGCAAAGCTAAGCAACATTATGCACTGGAAAATGGATTAGATTTGCAATAAGGGGAATGGAATTCTCATCCCAGATTTCTCACCTGCTAAATGTGTAATTTCAGAAAAGTCACTTACCCTCTCTGATGTGTCAGTTTCTTCATCTGTAAGAGAGGATTAGACTAAGATGATCTAAAGTCCCTTCCAGCTCTAAATCTATGAGATTTTGGTGTATATTTAGTGGAATGTTTTAGTGTATTTTGGGTAATAATCAATGCTATATATCCCTACAAAAGTGAATTGAATATAACAAGCACTTTTAATGCACCAAAGGACTCCAAAAATTATTGTAGGCACTATAACTTTGGGAAGAATTTGTTATTTCACCATTGTGTGGATTACTGTGTTGAAAATTAATTCATGAAGGAAAATGATAAACCTATATATGACTTAGTAGATAAGTTGCAAGATATTGCTTGGGACACATAGGGTTTAGTTGATTTACTCAGGTAAAAATAGCTAATAACAATTAGAGTTGGTGTTTCAAACTAGATCCTCCTGATTTCTTGGAGAGAAATAGAGAGAGGAGAGAAAGAGAAAATTAGTTTTGAACATATCATTAACATTTCTGGGTGTGTCTTATACTGAGAGGTAAATGACATTAAATTCTCTGTTCCTATAATCTCTCAATTCCCTTTTGTCTAGAGGGTAATATCTATAAAATTATCCACTGTGAAAAATTAAACTATAACATGCTATACAGAAGACTGAAAATTTTAGTTTATAAATAAACATTCCTTCTTTTTCAATTTCCCTTTTTCTCCCCCATTTTCTTCTCCTTTCTTGTTCTTGTTTAATAATTTCAGTTACGTTCGACTCTTCATGACCCCACTTTGGATTTTCAGGACAGAGATATTAAAATCATTTGTCATTTTCTTCTCCAGATCATTTTACAGATGTGGAACTGAGGCAAACATGGTTAAGTGACTTGCCCAGGGTTATGTAACTACTTGATGCCTGAGGCCAGATGTTAACTCAGAAAGATGAGTCCTTTTGATTACAGTTCTTGCACTCCTACTATGCCTCCTAGTTGCCTTACTATGCTTCATATCATTAGGATAAGGAAGTATCTTTAGAAGATAGATGTTTATTTTTAGAAAAAAAAAGTGACACTATAAGAATTCATGTCAGTTTGAAATGGATTGATCCTGTAAGCATTAAATAGTAAATTGATAGGAAAATTTGAAATAGAGAGAGAAAGAAAACACGTGAGTCAAATGTGAGGCATTCTTGTCAGAAAAACCACTGAAACCAAAATAATAGGAGGGGAGAAGCTACTGAACATAAAATTATATCACATAAATCTTCTCACCTTCTCACCTCTGAGGGAAACTACCAGGAGTGGTAGAGAAATAATGATTGTCAAAGTTAGTAAGACTTGGATTCAAAATCTTTCCTCTCACACATAATGACTGTATGACCTTAGGAAACTCTCTTAAATTCTTAGTTCTTTAGTTTAAGATTAAATAAATTGAAACATGGACTAGTTTGCATAGGTGAGGAAGTTCTCTCATAGGGATTTTATTTCATTGACAAAGAACTGAAAAAGTTCAGCTGTTCCCATGTGCTAATTTCACAATTGGAAAATTGAGGTCAAAGGACTGAAAATGAGTTGTTTAAGGTGGAAAAGGTAGTAATCTTTGAATTCACTTTGAACCTTGCTTTTTAAATCTAGAGGAAATTCCCTTCCCACTGTACCATGCTGCCACTCAAAGACAACAAAATTTTTTTTCTGTTACCATAAATTTAGAACTGAATAGAACTTGGATGTCATCTAGAGCAAAACTCTCACTTTATAGAGAAATAAATTGAGACACAGAGAAATTAAGTTACTTGTCCAGAGATACATAGGTAGTAATTCAAAGAATTGGGATCCCTACTGAAGTCTTCTGGATACTAAGTCTAACAATCAATACCCTAAGCCAAGTTTATTCAATTTTATAGAAGGAGGTAGTTCACATATATTTTCCTGAATAACTTGTTATAGAATTTTCAGTCTAAAGAGAAATTTTAAGCAATTGCTATTATTTCAACTAATATTTAAAAATCCTTCACTATAAAAATTGACTTGACTTGAAACAATTGAACTCCATTTCCATTTCCATCAAGATTTTCCTTCTAAGATCTCCCCCTCCACCTCTTCAGTCCCTCAAATAAAGAAGGAAAAAGGACATTAGGAAGAAATAAATCCAAAAGATGGTAAATGGACCAATATTCTTTGAATTGCTATTGCCATATTATCATCATTGCTATATAAACTGATGACATATACTCCATGGAAATTATAGATAGAATCAAAGGTTCAATAAGTACCTAAATATTTATACTAATATTCTTTGTTACTAAGGCAAAAAAAAAAAGAGAAGCAAAGTATGTACCTGTGAGTTTGGAAATGACCGAAACAAATTAGATTAATGTAATATAATTTTACATTAAAATGATTAATATGAGGATTCAGAAAAATGTAGGAAGATTTATCTGCTTTATTCCAAAGCAAAACAAACAGAACCCAGGAGAACAAATACAGAATGAGTAGAACTATATAAAAGAAAAGGTAACAATATGAAAGTGAATCTCTTAGTGATAAAAAAAAATCTGAAAGATCTAGGGAAGATGTAATGAACTTACTATCTCACAGTAGCGTAGTACAAGACTAGTAGGAAGGAATATGGTACATATTTTCAGGCAATGTTTCCATTTTAAATTGTATATTAAAGGTATTAAAGGATCAGAATTTTCCTGACCACTATTTGATTTTATAAATGTAAAAACCTTAGTAAATGTACAATTATGTTTTAAGTGTAAATTCACTGCCAAGAGCATAGAGATGGTAAAATTAATTTTGCTTTTCTAAAAATGCTATTTTAAGCAAATGTGACAGTTTTTAAGTGAGATTTTCTTCAGGTGTGGGTGTGAGAGAAATAATAAGAAGAAATTAATATCTCCCAATAATCTTAAAATGTAGGAAATGTATGAAAAATTAAACCCTTGAGAGAAATAAAAAAGCATCCTCAGTATGTTTTTCTACCTCTGTGATACCATGAGAAATACCCATGATTCCTGGATTCAGATTTCTAAATAATGATAATAAGAAGAACAATGTCATCATTTTATAATACTTTCAGGTTCATTAAATCATTTTTGCTCTTTTCAGACTCAATCATAAAAAGTACAATTCATAATTTGTAAAATAATCACTAGGTCTTAACACCTTATTAGCACCTTAATACCTTGTCATCTATGATTATGCCCTATGACTATATCAATTGCACTGGGGGGGGGTATAACCTCCTCCTTCCTTCCTATACTAGCTTCCATATAATCAGAGAATCTAAGAAGCTTAGATTAGGAAGGCAACTCAGAGGTCATTTAGAACAACCTTTACAAAAGTTAAATCCCCTATGGGGATTCAACACCTGTTACTATATTTTCTACATGAATACACCTAGTGAGAGAGAATTCATGATTTTATTGGGGAAGACAACTCCATTCATTGGCATATCTGATCATGAGGATTTTCTTCCTTACATGGAGCCCAAATATATCAACTTGTAACATCCACTTGCTGCTCCTGCTTTTGTCTCCTGGAATAAGAAAATAAAATAAAGATGATTCCCCTTCCATGAAACAGATGTATTCAGAGAATTAAAAATTTACTGTCTGCATTTTCCTTTCTCAAAAGTAAATATGTAAGTTAAAAATCACTTTTTGCACCATTAGATTAAGTCCTTTAATGTTAATTTAAGTCTTGGTTGTTCACCTCTGGACAAACTCCAAATTATCATATTTTTTCCTAAAAATTTGCAAGCCTAAATATAATACCCTAGACATGAAGTTTCCAATTTTATCCCTACAATAATTATTCAAGGGATGAAGTCTTTAGAGAAGTAGCCAGCTATCCCTATCCACTGTCAGTCACAGGGCAGTCAAATAAGTCCAGCTGAAGCAACAAGATATCCCGAGGGAGACACAAAACATAGCATGTTTCAAACAAATTAATCCACCACTTCAACAGTCACTTTCTTCATACTTGAGGGAAAACTACTCAGGAATATGCACCCCAAAACTCTGTAAAAATCTGCTTATATTATCCATACCACCCCTTCTTCCACACTTCCAGCCTAGCTTCTGAAACCATCAGTAAGGGAAACAATACTTATTTAAATGGTCCTGCCCTTTTTTTAATGCCAATAACAACAACAAAATTCCATCAAAAGGCAAGTAAGCCCAATAGTCCTGGAAATATTAGTGCCCTACAAGATTTTTAGTTATTTTTATTATAGCAAATACAACTATTATCCAGGAGAACACTCCTTTAGGAAAAGGAACCACCAACTTATAACAAAAAAATTATTCATAAGGACAGGAACTCAATCTAGATAAGACCAAAGACCCAAGGGAAGCAGTCCAGGTCTCCAAGCTCCAGTCCTCCAAGTAAAGAACCACCACAAAAAGCCAATGTCCCTCTCACAGGAAGTGACACAAAATATAAAGGCAGTTCTTTACATCACATCCTGTGTCTCACATGTACCAATGGTGGCTTAAACTTGGCTTAGGACAGCTCAGGGGGTCAGTCAGTTGTTTCTGATTTGTCACTTGCTAGCACATGAAAGTCATAGACTTTCCTCACCCACACAATTCTTAAGTGGGGTGTATATATTCCTGGTTGCTAAAATTCTAAAAAAATATGTAGGGTGGAGTAAATCTAAAATTCACAATCCCCCCCATAAGAAATCATAAGAGAGAGGTGATAAGTAAAAAGTGAGTCAAACACCTCCAAATCCTTGACCATTACCACCCTTCAAACCTACCTAAAGATAGAATAAGTCAATGCTTCCAGACCATACTCATTCAAAGGAATGAATTATTGTTGATATTTGAACTGACCATTATTTCTTCATATATTGAAGTCCCCTCCTCAATAACTAAAACTACTGTGAAATATAGAAAATAAAGGTCTAATTTCATAAGTTCTTGTCAATTTCATAGTGTTCAACATCAGAAATGAATATGATTTTATCAGTGGTACAACATTAAAGAAGATTTGTCATTAAAGATCTATATAAATGCTTTTTATCCTTTCACCCATTCATCCATTCATTCATATCAATATCCTGCTTTGGGGTACTGTGAACTATCTTTTCACTCACACAATTTTTTTCTATGCTTCTACACTTTCTTTTTAGTTTTATACAACATTTTGTCTAAAAATTCAGCTAAATGACATAGTTTTTTAGTATATCTATTACACTTTGACTCATATTACACTGAATTCCCTCAAATATTATTCATTTGAATGATCTTCTATATGCTTCTCTCCCATCAGATAATTTTTCAGAAGATCTTTTGACTAAAAATCATTTGCTTCAGATTATTTTAAATTTATCCCTATTAAAATTCATTTCCTTTAAATTAAATCTTGTCTGCCTTCTTAGAACCATTATTCTGTAATACCAGTTATTTTCATATTTTCTAATTCTATTGGCAATTAAATTCCCCATCTTCATAATCATACTCATGCACTCTAAACTCTACCTCTAATTTTGCACTTCATCAAACACCCTGGGGACCTAAATTTTTGATTAGTGAACTTTCATCATTTACATCATGACACTGATCTCCCTGATATCTTTACATCATTCCACCAAAGTTGTGACATGTGGGATAAGTCATTTCAACCCATTTTCCTAGGCCTTGCCATTCTGTCTTAGAATTGTTCCCAAGATAGAAAGTAAGAATTTAAAAAAGTGAATCAGGAAGCCAAGTAATATTTATTTCACGAGCCCATTTTTGGAGTTGAAAATGAACAAAAAGAAAGGTTGAAGATTGATGTTGTGTCCCTTCTTTTTCAAGTATAATTCCACTCATCACACTTCCAAGTATAAAACCTCCTGTAGCAGAGGTATCAAACTTGACTGAACCAGATTAAACTCTATTTGGAAAATATTTAGCAAAATAAAAATACATTAGGACAAATCTAATGTTAATTTGAGTATTTTTTAAAATAAATTTGTGAGCAATAGATTATAAGAGCTGGTTCTCTCCAGAGACCAGTTCAGGGGAGAAAGGAGAAGATAAAGAAATTCCAGGTGGATGAGAAGTTGACAGGGTTGAGGGGCTATGAATGGGATCACAGATTCCATTTTATTGAGCATAAAGGTCCAATATGTATACAGTCTCTATGATCAAAGGAAAATAAAATATCAAGAGCATACATACATCCTTATTGTCATCATCTGCAATGAGGAGTACATACACTTTATCAATAGTAATCTTCAAAGTCCTCTTTGGTCTGTCATCACTGACAAGGATTTCTTTAGTAGTACAAAAGCACTAAGGTATAGTTGATATGTATGAAAGCCACTTGTCTCAGAAATAGAGCTCAAGGTCTGTGATAGTAAGTTAGCTGGTCAGGATGTTCTGAGGCAATTAAGAAAGCCAGGTGTTTTTTAGACAGTGATTTGTAGACATACAAGATCAGCCTGGTCCTTTCCAGAGTACTGAGGCAGATCTGAAAATATGTCTTTTCTTGCTGCTTTTGCCTCAGTGGGCCCAGAATGTCCTTATGGACTTGTCAAATAGGTATCAATTCATTCTTGACTATGATAACACTCACATAGAACATATTTCCAATTTTCCTATTCTACTTCATTTCTCTCTAGTCCTTTCATAGTATTACAGAATAGAAGAGCTAAAGGAAATCTTAAAGTTTATCTAAATTTAAAACCATTTTATGAAGGAAATGACCTCCAGGGTAAAGAAAACTTTACCAATATTTCACATAGTGAATTAATGGCAAAGAAAAAAAAAAAGGATTTGATCCCAGGCATATGGATGCATATTTCAATGTTATTTTCTTTAAGCTCTACTCTCCTTTTTCATTATTTCCTACTTTATTTAGTTCAAATTTTCTCCATTTATTAATGCTCTTTTTTTTTTTACCAAATGTGAAGATAAACAATATGCTAGTAGATTTTCCCCCATTTCTTTCCCTTTTGTAGATCATACTTAGTTGGACTCTGTGTTGGTCAAGGAAGAAACCAAAGAGGGTAGCAAAATATTTTCTCTGGTAATCTTATTTCCTGTCAGATACTAAAAAGAATTCTTAATGTCAAATTTTTATTTGAAACTTGAGTGGTAGAAGATTGTGAAACTGTTTTGCCTGAAAAACTAGAGAGAGTGAGGTGTGGTGAAAATTTATTAGCAGAAACACCAATAAGATCAAGAATAATTAGTAACATCAGTAAAAATATCTCCAAGATGATAATAGATAGATTTACTGAGAGAGGGCCAGTCTCACAATAAAGCTGGACTCTGGTCAAAATCAAAACCAGAGATATTGACTCTTAGGAGATAGCCTTATTTATGCTAGAAATTTTATGGCAATGGCAAGTACAATCAAAATTAAAATAGAATGGATGTATAGATCTTTCACATAGGCAGACCCTAACCAATGACACAAGTACTGAATAAGCTGGAAGGTACAAAATAATCATGGGGGGTCACCTATGTCTATTATTATGGTTAACCTTTCCAAGGCCTCTGCAATACAGGTTTGGGATCTAATTGTTTTCTTTTGACAATTATTATGAAATACTAGGATTTAGCAGTTGGATGACTGATATTTGCACCCAAGAGCAACCTTCTACCTCCATTCTGATTGTCTGTAGCTTACACCCCAAAGCAGCCCTCTGCCTCCTTACTGTCTTGTGTTTACATGCAGCAGGGTGTAGTGGGCTTGGTAGAAACTTTTGGATTATAGACTTAAGGTCAAAGTGCCAGTCAGCAAGATTTAATAGCACCCTAAGCTATTTTTCCCAAGCAAACTATATTATTTAACTATTAGCTAAAAAAACTAACTTTTGCATTATAAAAATAATCATAGAGGCTAAAATACTATTATAAACACAAAAAGGGGTAGGAGGTTTCCCACTTACAAAGGGATAAGAAGAATTTAAATGAATTGAATGGATAGCAATAGGAAAACCATGCTGAGGGTCCTTAAGAATTAAACCAAAAAAAGAGAAGAAAAACTGAGAGAAGATACAAGAGCTCAGCAAAAATTTATATTATAGATTCTTCAGCCCAAAGGAAAATGGAGCCACTACATTTAGACTCTACAAAAGTAAAGTGGAAGGAAAATCAACCAAATTGGACCATGTATATTAAAAAATTGTTTTGGAACAAGATAATTATTAGGTCATTGACTGATGCATTTATAAAGTATTTGAAGGAGAAGAAAATCCAAAAATGTTAGAAAACCTCTCTGAATTTACAAATACCAAAAATAAGGCGGAGAATATCAATAAATATTATACTTATCCTACTTACTCATTTATATAAAATATTCAATATATGCAAACTTACAAGACAACCTTGATGATTATATTCTAGGAAATCAGCTTAATCAATTGGTATCACCTTATAGAAACATCTGAGTGAAAATTATAATAAATAAAATATTGCTTTCTACTTGTGTATGTCTGGAGACTTCCTCAGCTGCATTGGATGGCCGTGTTGTCCTTTGTGCTCTAACACGCCCTAACCACTCCACAGTGCTTTGCTGCATCGCCCTCTCAGCCGTTGAACCTTCTTGTTGGTTTCTTCCGTCTGTTCAACCGAAGCAGTCTTCACATGGCATTCCACATAGTGCTGACCAGCATATGGGAAGATGAAGACATGCCCCCAGAACTCAGAGATGCCTCCATTCTAGCCCTATACAAGAACAAAGGCTCACGAACAGCCTGTGACAACTACAGAGGCATCTCACTACTCTCCACTGCCTGAAAGATCCTCACCCGTGTTATACTCAACAGACTCCTGTCATCTGTTTCAGAGAAGAACCTGCCTGAATCACAATGTGGCTTCCAATCAGATCACAGCACCATCGACATGGTCTTCACAGTGAGGCAAATGCAGGAAAAATGCCTTGAGCAGAACCTGAGTCTCTACATTGTCTTCATAGACCTGACAAAGGAGTTCAACACAGTGAACAGGGACGCATTGTGGGTGATCCTCAGCAAGCTCGGTTGCCCAGCAAAATTTGTCAAACTGATCCAGCTCTTTCATGTCGACATGACAGGGGAAGTCCTATCTGGTGGAGAGACTTCCGATCTCTTTAACATCTCCAATGTCGTGAAACAAGGCTGTGTCCTCGCTCTGGTATTATTCAACCTATTTTTCACCCAAGTATTACGACATTCTGTGATGGATCTAGACCTGGGCATCTACATCAAATACCGACTGGATGGCTCACTATTTGACCTTCGCCGCTTGACTGCAAAAACAAAGAAAACAGAGAGACTCATCCTGGAAGCTCTCTTTGCAGATGACTGTGCTCTCATGGCCCACCAAGAAAAACATCTATAAACCATTGTGGACAGGTTCTCCACTGCAACAAAACTGTTTGGCCTGACTATCAGCCTCAGCAAAATAGAGGTGCTCTTCCAACCTGCACCAGGGAGGCCAACTAACCAGCCGTGCATTACAATCGACTGCACGCAGCTTTCTAACATCAACACTTTCAAGTACCTGGGCAGCACCATCCCCAATGACGGGTCCCTAGACCATGAGATTAATGCCAGGATCCAAAAGGCCAGCCAGGCACTCGGGCAGCTGCACTGCAAAGTCCTCCAACACAGAGGTGTAAGCACTGCGACGAAGCTCAAAGTGTATAACACAGTGGTCCTTAGCTCGCTCCTGTATGGTTGTGAAACATGGACACTGTACCAGAAGCACATGAAACAGCTGGCGCAATTCCACCAACGCTCTCTCAGGTCAATCATGAGGATCCGATGGCAGGACCGAATCACCAACCAGGAAGTCCTCGACAGAGCCAACTCCACCAGCATCGAAGTCATGGTCCTCAAAACCCAGCTATGATGGTCTGGACACGTCATCCGCATGGACCCACAGTGAATACCAAGACAGGTATTCTATGGGGAAATGTCAGCTGGACTCAGGAAACAAGACCGACCAAAGAAAAGATTCAAGGATCAGCTAAAGTCAAACTTGAAGTGGGCTGGCATTAAACCAAAGCAACTAGCACCCGCTGCCTTTGACAGAAGCAGCTGGGGAACCCACATTAACCATGCCACCACCACCTTTGAAGATGAGCGACGTCGATATCTTGCTGCTGCGCGTGAATGCCGACACCCAGCCACAACCGCACCTCCCGTAACAACTGGAGTCCCAGGCCCCATGTGCCACAAACTCTGCGCCTCAGTCTTTGGACTCCAAAGCCACATGAGGGTACACCGTAGATGAAACTGCACAAAGACAATAGTCATTCTCGATCACCGAGAGTACTGTACTGTACTTGTTTACTGATTCTCTGTGTCTCTCTCATGCCCCATATGTAAGTACAAATGTATTATAAAATATGTAAATGAATATGTATATACATGTAGATATATAACTATTTGTGTATATACATAGTACACAATATGTATTACATCTAGTAAAATAGCATTACAAATGTTAAATGTGTGTACATGTATATGTACATTTGATTTGATAGAGAAAACTTTTAAAGACTCTTATAATACAGTGTTTCCAAAATATGAATCATAATTATGAAACAATCCTTGAAGAACAAAACAACATATATTGAATTAAATTTATTCAATTACTTAGAATAGGTACACATATTCTTTCTATAGGTGTCTGCATTGCTATGGGAGAGAGTTCTAGTTGAAGAAGAGTTGAAGAATCTCATATTGATTTCCTATTTCTCCTGTTTATAGATGACATATTACTGATTGTAACAATGTCCAAGCCCCTGCAAAGCCTCCTAGGTGGTACAAAGAATCAGTCAAATTATTTTTGCATAATCGCCCACAAAGGAAAACAAAACTGGATAAAATATATCTTGTTTCCAGATTTATGGTATGCAATTAGGTCAGAGGTCATTAACTTTTCTAAATCATAGATTCCTTTGGCAAATGGTTAAAGCTCATGAATGCCTTCTGAGAATGATGCTTTTCAATACAGAAATAATATACAGAGAATTGCAAAGGAAACAAATTAAAATTAAATTATAATAAAATATGTAATATGTATAAACATGTATAAACATGTGTATTTAGATATGTGTTGTGTGTACATATAAACATATCTCGATTTTAATACATTTCTAAATCGGTGCACGGGTACCAACCTATCCATATAGATATATATGTGTATATAGATACAAAACATACTTATGTAATACAGAGCCATATATTTATATCTACAGCTATCTATTCCTCAAGTTCACAGACTCCAGAATAAGAATCTCCAAGTCAAATATCAAATAAATAAGAACTTCAACCTGTAGAGCTTACAGAATTTTCCTGTCTATGTATCTCTGTGTTGACTCTCTGGCTTTCTACCTTTTTTATATGTCTTTCCATATGTCAGTTATTCTGTAAGCATTTAGTAAGTATTTATTTTGTGGCAGGCACTGTAACTGTGCACTGAGGATGAGAGGGGGGGAAGAGAAAAGGGGATGGGAAAGAGGCCTTCCTACTGTCCCTCCTCTTAAGTAGTTTACAGTTCAATGGAGGAAGACAAATACAAACAAGAAGTTGAAAATTAGAAGTTAATGGGACAGTTCTCAGTTATTTAATTTAGGAGTATAATGGATGTCAAAGAAGTAACATAGTAAAGCCTAGTGAAAAATGACATGTTCTGAGTTGAGCTCTTCCTTATATGGTGAGTTTATGGTCCCATATTCTGACTGGTGAAGCAGGAGTTAGTGATGAGTATAGTACAAAGGCTGATAGGTTCTAATATGATAATCAGGTTTTCTAAATAATGGTCTTCCTGGAGTATGGTGGAAAAGTCAGAGAAGTTCCAAAGTAGGGCATACAGGTGGAAAATAAATGTTTTTATATATAGACATGCAAAAAAGGATTTCAGAACATGTTCAGGATGTATTAAATGGAGATACTTATGTACAAAAGGGAAGGAATTTCCTTCTGTGAAACAGAAATACTGACATCCTGTATACATGGGAGTAGCTTATTTTTATTGGCTTCATAGCCAAAACTGACAGAGCATCTAAATCTTCAGGGCAGGAGCAATGTTTCTCTCCCTCCCTCCTTCCCTCACTACATGCTTCTCTTCCTCTCTAAATCTTTGTCTTTCTGACCTTGTCTCTTTTTCTCTATCTCTTTCTTTGTCTCTGTTTGCCTGTCTATCTCTCTTCCTGCAGGTGAAGCACTTTAACTACCAAGAGAGCATCATGTAGTAAACTTAGAATAGGAGGATGGTGGGCTCCTGCCTTCCCTTTACCATTAGACCCTGTTGCTCAGAGAAATAGGCTTGGAGTTTTGGTTTTATTGTATTTTCCCATTTCATTTCTAGTCAAGAAATGGAATACTACTGGTAAACTTAAACTATAGAATCTTTTGAAATCTAGGATTCCAGGCTATTTGTTACAATCAAAAAATCGATAAGACCCCTAGGAGCCAGCATTTCAAGAAATAAGGTGGGGATTGCTTTGGCAATTTGGTAGGATTAATGCAATGTAAACACAGACTAAATTGTGACCCTAATCTCCTTTCCCTTCCCAGAGACTGAGGTATTATAGACAAGAGAAGAGGGACTATGATTCAAGATGTTTTGGGGGTAAATATGTTTATATTTCTCTTGTAATTACTTTAAAGTGAATATTTCTTTTTAAAGATAATTTCATTTTTGTGAGGTTAAATGGAACTGGGGTGGTTGGATCTCTAAAACTGAAGGTATATGAGAGGGATGTAGAACCATTGCTGAAGACAAGAAACCCCTCCAACAGCCTAAAGTTCCTGGAGAGCCCTACAAGTTGATGATCTGTAAAACATCTGGTCCAAAGAGAGTGACAACCAGAATAATCACTGTTATATATGAACACATTTGTATGTGCATTCATATAAAGATGTAGAAACAAAAATATCTATTTATGCAAAGAAGTATTGAAATTCCTCAATTATAAGTATGCACATTCTGTAATCCATGAGAATCCTAAAGGAATAAACTCTTACACAATTACATGGTCCCATACACAATTTGTTAGGATCCTTGTCTTACCCAAAATGATGTCCTTTTGACATTTAGTATAGTGATATTAGAGGTCATACTCTATGACAGAGCAAAGTTCTAGGTGGATGACCTGACTTCTGTGATTAATAGATTTTTGTTGTCACTAAATAATGTTCCTTAACATTTTACTAACTTCTTTATTCTTTGAAGATTCTCTCTGCAGATAAATGATGACCTTTTAAAATACATTTCTTATTTGTTTTCTTGTTTAAACATAGAAGCCACACTTCCCCAGATAGCACCATATCCTTACCTATTGACTTTGAGAGATGTAAGAGGGACAATCTAAGATGCAGAATGAGTTCATAAATCTTATACCTATGGATTCATTATAAGCACATTTCTGAAGTTTTGCCTTTCTATTACTCCTTCTGCTTGACAATTCTTCCCTTTAAGATCTTTCTGAAACAAAAAAGATTATCACATTTCGCTTTCATTTTGATAACTTAGAATGGGAAATACATGTCAATCAAGAGGTGAATAAGTGTAGTGATTATCATTCTGCATGTATTATTTGAGGAGATTCATTACAGTAGTCTATGATTCAGATTTATTTAATTCAAAATGAGGGAAATGGAAAAATGACTGTGAATGTCCCTTAAAATTCTAAAACTGTGGTCCTGTGATACTATGACAGTTATCAAGGGTCTGTATTCTACTATGATGAGTAATTCTCTGTGACATTATCAATCCTTCCCACCCCCTCCTGTGACATTTTTCTGATAGTCACCATTTATCTTGAATTATTAATGATCTTGTCATTTCTATATGACCTATCTAGGTTGTATTTTTAAGGTTATACATCTTTGTATTCCCAGAGTACAGTTCACCAAAAATAATCAATATTCAATCAGTATATTGATGCTTTGAAGAGAAATAGCAAATATGAAAAAATTACACATGGATTGGAAACCTCAGCAGTGTGGATAAGAGTAAAAAGTATTTTATTATCTATTTCAAGTTATTTAAAATTTCCAAATGATTACTTTGATACATAAATAGCTTTGAGATCTCATTCATGGCAATATTGCTTTCTTCAATGTAGATTACAGAATTAGAGAACTGACGAGCTGAAATAAGTCATAGTAGCCAGCTAATCCAATTCATATAATAATTAATCCCTACTCTCCCTACTCTATGTGACAAAATAACATTTGTTGATTTAATTCCCACTGGAAAAATTATAAGGAGAAGCTATATAATGCTTCCAGAGGTAAGATATTCACCTTTAGGAGAGCTTTATTTGTTAGGACATTTGCCTAGATAATCATGTGAAAATGACCTTATGACAACTTCCACCCATTTCTACTATTTCTGACTCTCTTAGACCAAATGAAACAAGGCTCATTCTTCCTTGACAAATAGTTCTCTAAAGCCTTGAACTCACTTATCATTCTTCTTTCCCCAGTCTTTAATTCTATAGGTGAAGCTTTTGTAGTACCTTATCTAATCTTTATATGGTGTAAAATCAACTCTACATGATTCCACTTTCTTTGTTCTGAATAATAACGAAGAGGAAAATTCATGGGCAAAATAAGGTGAAGATCAATACTATTCACTCTGGAAGGAACCCCATCATTTCCTTCTATGATGGTGGATAGCCTTCTTTATCATGATTCCTTTCAACATAACAATCTTTTTGATGTCTGATAGTTACAGGGTGTGATGGAATAATTAATTTCTTGTTTCTGAAAGATGTGACCTTCCTACAGCAAACCAATATTATTTTACCTTTGATTTATTTATTAAGTTTTTTTTTCAATATCATGCCACTGATTTATTTTGAGTTTGCAATCCAGGAAAGCTCATGATTCTTTTTAGATCAACTGGTATCTATCAATGCTTTTCAAATTCAATGGAGTGTGTGCCCAAATGAAAGTAGTTCTTTCTATTGAAATTCATACTATTGAATTCAGAATTTGGTTCCACTCTATAAAGAATCCTTTCTATACTGACTCTAGCTAAATTTTGTTAGCTAATCCCAGTTTTGTGACATCAGAAAATTTCATGAGTTTACCATCTATGGCTTTATACATATGATTAATAAAATCATGAAGTAGCAATGGGCTAAGTATTGCTTCCAGTGAATTTCCTCTGACTAATTCCATCCGTGTTTATAGTTCTAAAACTTGTTTAAATACAGCATTCTATTCCATTTTGAAAATATCTGGAGATATCATCTAATCTTTGTCTTTCCATCTTTCCAAGTGGGATAACAAATTATAATTTATTTAAAGCTTTGGTAAAGTTTATCCTCAGTGATCATATAAAATAGTTGTTTAGTAATTCTGAAAGAAACAATGAAGAAAAAAATCAGTTAAGATATAAAAGAGAGAGAGAGAGATAGAGAGAGAGAGAGAGAGAGAGAGAGTGAGAATGAGAGAAAGAGAGGAGGAGGAGGAGGATAATCATATGTGGCCTATCTAGATTAGCTCTTTGCAATTGCCTCTTATTTTCTAATTTGAAGTTAAGTCCATTGACCTATATTTTGAAGACCTTTTTCTGTTTTGCTTTTATTGAAAAATCAGGAAATCATATGGTACCTTTCTAATCTTCCATGATCTCTGAAATGCCATTTATATTGACTCAGATATCACAATATCCAGTTCTTTTATATCTTAATGATATTGTTTCCCAGTGATCAATGAATTTATTTCTTCAGACATCTTAGTGTTCTCTTACAGTTTCCTTGCTCATCTTCAGAACTGACACTATTAATCTTTTTTTTTTTGGTAAGTTCTTGTTTACAGGTAACTAATTCTCCTTTGCATGGGAAAAAAACAGTAGCAAAATAAAATTTGAACAGCTTTGCCCTTTCAGTTATCAATTGTAGGAATCCAAACCCTTTTATTACCATTAAAATTTTTACAAAAAAAGTGTCATTTTATTGTCTTTAGTTTCCTTGTCAGCCTCAGGTGATTCTGAGATTTAACTTTCCTAATATCCACTAACAGCCATAGAAAATAGAGGTGATATGTGCATGTTGCTCCAGATTACTTGGACAGTTTTTTATTGACGTGATATTAATAGAAAGATATGTTATCTTTCTTGTGCATGTTTTTAGGAAACACAACAGGGAAAGTCTATATCAAAATGTATGACAACTCACCACTTTTGGTGATGCATATGGGCACAAATGACCCTAACAAAATGAACCTAAGAAATACTCTCAAAATATGAAGCCTTGGGCAAGAAAGTGAAGCCTATGGTGCTGCAGGTTTCGATATCTTCACTTTTGCCTATTGAACTCAAAGGATACAGAAAAGGAAAATTCATTTTGGAAGTGAATAGCTGGCTAAGAATGTGGTGCCTAATAATGAGATTTGGATTTCCTGGACTTTCCTCCTGAATGTTTAGAATCAGTTTCAAACTATATTTTCCATTTTGCCATAGAAACATATGTAGAGTCATAGAATTTCAAGGTAGATGAAAATAGGGAAATTATCTTATTTCAGCTTCTACATAAAGTCTCCTAATTGCTAAATCATTTTGCTAATATTTCCTGGATCAGATGCACTTCTAATTCAGGTCTATTACCAATATCTTATTTTACTTTAGATCTCTGATTTAGTTCTATTATATATTTCATATCACCTTTCTCTAACATGGCTCTACATCCATCTATTTTGGTTATACTTCTTCATATTGCCACAAAGTCCAGTGGAATGAGTGAGACTTGTAAAGAAATATAGTGAAACTGTGAGAAAATGCATTTTCATATCACTTATCTCTAAAGAGCACCTTAACTCTCAGGACTTTTCTTAATCATAACTTGGTCACAATGCAAACTACACATTCATACTTAACTTGAAGTCTCTCTCTCCCAGAAGAATGATCCCTTTCCATTTGTGTTATTATCCTTTGTATTTCTAACCCAGATTTGAGAATATATATTGTTCATTCATATTCTATTTGAATAGAGTACATCACTATGAGACCTACTTGAAAGTCTATCATCTGGTTCTCCCCTTGTGATCAGAAAAAAATAAAATATTTCTGGGTAATTTCAGAGATAAAAAGTCAATTCTTGATAGGCTTTCATTTTATGTTTCTTATGATTTCTCATTCATGTTTTTTTTTCTAAGCTTCTCTTGAGTCTTACATTTGAATGTCAAATTTTCTGTTCAGCTATGGTCTTTTTTTTAACCAGGAATGCTTGAAAGTCTTACATTTCACAAAGATCCCTTTATCCTTCTATAATATTATATTCTGATTTCCTCAGTGGGTTATTCTTTGTTGAACTACTAGCCCCTTTGCCTTCTTGAATATTATAAGTCTTCCACTCCTATAACATGGAAAATGCTAAATCATGTGTGATCCTGACTGTGACTCTATGGTATTTAAATAATTTCTTTTTGGCTGTCTTTAATATTTATATTCTCATTGACATAGGAGCTCTGGATTTTGATGTAAATATAATTGGAAATTTCCATTTTGGTATTTTTTTTTTTCAGATGCCCATTAGATTATTTGTATAATTGAAAATCTGTTACCCTAAAAAAGAACTACATATCCTGAGAGCCCACTGACTTCCTTTCATTATGTACTTCCTGTAGATAGAGGATAAATGGAGTGGGCATTGAGGCTCTTACTCCTCTTTTAGAATTCAGCCAGTGGTGATGGTGGTAAGGTAGGGATTTTGAAATGGCTAATCATCCATGGGCCCATGATTTTATTTTGTGTCCTCTTTATCCCTTGACTTCTAATGATCATTTAATAAACCTCTTAAAATATAATTTTTTTATTATTTGAGACTTAATTTTAATTTTTACATATTCTAGTTTCTTCTTTTCCCTTCAGTTCTTAGATATAAGGGAAGTTTTATACTTTTTTTTCTATACTTTCTTGAAATATGATGTTTAAGCTATTTTTTAATCATGGTTTTAAGGTAGTCTTAAATTATCTCTCATTAATCTATCTTCCAGGTCAATTATTTTTCTTATGTATTATTTCACATTTTCTTCTATTTTAGTCAGTCTTTTGAATTTGTTTCATTTTTCTTAATGACTTTTAAAGTCATTAACTATCATCAATTATAATTATTAAAAATTTGTTATTTTCTGTGAGATTTTGTATTTCCTTTAACACTTGGTCCATTTTACTTTTTAAATTGCTATTTTCTCTAGTACATATATATTTTCTGCCTTTTAGTGATCTATTAATTCTCCTTTCATAATTTTCTTATGTATCCCTCATTTATTTTCCTAATTTTTCCTCTATTCCTATGATTTTTAAATACTTTTTTTTGCTTTTTATAAATATTTATTTTGTTCTTTTAGGAACCCTGGTTGTGTTTGTGTCCAATCTGAATTTTTTTGAGGTTTTGCTTGCAGATGTTTTCAAAGCATTATCTTCTTCGGAGTTAGTATCTTGATTTTCCTTGTCACATCAGTAGCTTTTAATGGTCAGGTTCTTTTTTAAAAATAATTAATTAATTTAGGATGTTTTTCCATGGTTTTATGATTCATGTTCTTTCCTTCCCCTCTTCCCTCCCACCTCCCAGAGCTGACAAACATTTCCAGCTGCTTATATATTTATCAGTGCTCAAAACCTATTTCTATGGGGATTTTTAATTTGTTATCTTTCTAGTTTTTAAGTTGCATGCCCAATTTATTGATCTCTTCTCTCTTTGATTTGTTGATATATGTGATATATGTACTCAGGGATATAAATTTTCCCCTGAATTATGCTTTGGCTGCATGACATTGATTTTGATAAATTGTTTCCTTATTATAATTCTCTTCAATGAAATCAATAAATGTTTCTTTTATGTGTTCTTTGACTCACCAGTTTTGAAGAATTAGGTTATTTAGTTTTGTGTAATTAGAAATTTTGCACCCTTGAACTACCTTTCCCAGCATTCTTTTTTTGTCCCCATGTTATGTCCTTACATTTTGAAGATAAGTTTGTATAACTCCACCCTCTCTCTCTCTTCTGTGATAATTAAAATGTTTGGGAGCAAGGGAAATATATATATATATATATATATCAATTATGACCACTGAAATTTGTTTTCTACTGTGTCTTGGTTTTATATAAATATAAGATGGTTGTCAGGGAATATATTTCCAATTTATGAATATGCCCAAGCCAACTGGGTTTTATAGAGAAATTTAATTTATAATACACTGATTAATCAATAGAAAAAGAGAGAAAGTAAGAAAGGAATAAGAATGAATAAATCAGTCAGTTGGTTTTATCACTCACCCAAGATCTGTCTAGGTAAGGCTTCTCATGCCAACCTCAGGCTCCCCCTTCAAGAGAGCCTCCTTTCAAGAAATGTTTCCAGAGAATTCTCCTCCTTCAGAGCCAGGCTTCTCTCCTGGTCCTCCCACAGCGCAACCTCCTCAGTCCTCCTTCAGAGCCACCTCGCTCAGAGCAAAACCTCCTCCCACCACCTCTCAGTCCTCAGACCTCGCTATCCTTAAGGAAACCATCCAAGTTCCCTCCCCTCAGTTCTCACATCTACCAATCACTGTCCATGTCTTCCCTGTGCCAATGGTGGCTCTAGCTTAACCCAGGACCTCCCAGAGGTCTGTGGCTTTGCACATGTCTGTTGAAGGTCATATTCTCAAATAATTAAATCTTGATCTTTGCTGCAGCCCTTCCTAAATCCTGTTACTCTGAGTAGGGTGGAGATTGTAAGACCTGGTTCTGTCATTCCAAGTATCGCTATTGTATCAATTCTAAAATCAATCATGACTCAAAGAACTTCCTGTTCTATGCTTAAGCATAGGTCAAAGCTCTTTCCATTGTTTAGCAAAAGGCTTCTGTCCTAAAGTAGTCTTAAGTAGGGAGGAGAAGGATCCTCCCATGCCAAGGAGTTTCACATTTCAATAGAGTTCTTACTATCAGTAGGAAATCTTTTCAAGTATGAAATTTCCCAATGGGGAAATTTCCAACATTCATAACTCTAAGAAATTTAAAGTTTACACTTCTCATAGGAATGTGGTCTGGGAGAAACTCCTCTTTACTCACAGTTTTTATACTTCCTCAACTTCAAGTGATTATTAATAAATCTTATAAAATATAATACTTGGAGTTATTGAATATTAATTATTAATCTTACATTTATGGCCAACCATGAAAGAGATAAAATTCTTGATTTTTTTAAAAGAAAGCCTTTGATTAAAGAATAAGGAGTAGATAAATTTTGCAAAGCCATGTTTCTCTCCACCCATTTCTGGTGCTCCTCTCCTGTCCTTTTATTGTTGTTGTTGTTGTTTGTTTGTTTGTTTGTTTTTCACCAGCAACCTTGCCTGCCTGCTTTCATTTGAGTGAGTTAACCTGGGGCTCCTTGACAAAAGGGAATAGCCAAGATTCCTGTGCAGAGGATAAAGTATAAATTCCCTTCCCGCCACTCCCAACCTGGGTATCAAGCCTACACTAGCGACTTTTCAGCAGTGGAAAACATACACCCCAACCTCAATGTGGCTAATCCAGGTGGGCTTCCATGCTGTGGGAGTGGGAACTGAGTTATCACAGGGCCACTGGTTTTATCCCTGGGTAGGGGAAGGGATGGAAATCTTCTCCCAAACATTCCTTGTGAGGCTTTTAATCCTAGCCACTACATACTAGGAAAGCAACACCTATGGACAGGAAGTAGAGATTGCAAGCATGGCTCAGTTTCCTGCCTATCTCAAATATTTCCTATTTCCAGAGAGTCTTACAGAGGTCACGTACCTTATAGCTTTAGGATATCTTTTCTTCCTACTGTTCCTCAGTGCACTGGTCCTTGCAATTAGCTTGAGTAAAACTGCAATTCAGAGGGGACATTCACCTTCCTACATCCCATTGCTGTTTTGACCTGCCCAGTTTCTGCAACACACCCCATATGGGATTTGTCCACACTATGCTCAATGCAGGTATGGGGAACCATAGAGGTTTGACTAAAGGCATCTAAATGGATGATGATACTGGGGAAGGGAAGGAATCATGAGGTCTGGAAGTGAATTTTAAGCCTTTTCATATCCCATTGCTTTATTGTTAACTCTTTCTGTTTTTCCCCCTCCAAATAGTGAACAAACCTCTATTAGAATTGGAGAAAAGGACTCTTGAATTGCATGCCTATATCCCAACATGCTTATAGTATTTGCTGAGTGTTTGCTTTAAAATTCTATTGTATATTTCGAGTTCACATATTTATACTATTTACTAATATATGCTTATTTTATACTATTCTGTAACTCTGAATAATTTTCAACTATTGTATTTTGGCTATTAGGCATATGTTCTGTTACATAGTCTTCATTTGTACCTCCCCTATGACTGGACTGGAGAAGATACCATTGTAAAAGCCCATAGTCAACTTGGACAAACATTTTCAGTGGCAAAAACATAGGTCCTTAATGATGCTGGATTTGTCACTAGATCCATTGAGCTCACATGTTGCCTATATGGCCTTTTGTGCCTTTTTGCCTTTGTTAATTGTCACATAGATAATGATGAATAGACTCCATCAAACTGGTTACAACCTATGTACAACCTCTGGAACATTTAAAGAGCTAAATACCTCAATTGATTTTAAGGGGTCTTCAGAAGTGATTTTTAGATATCTAGTAACATCCCTACCTCTGGCTGATCATTTGCCTGACTCTGAGTTATTTGTAACAATAGGTAAGGGTCCATTTATAGTTGAAGTGAAGTGCAATACCACTATTATATTCCCTATCTTCACATTTATTAAAAATACAATGGATGAGATATCTGAAGCTATTTTGACTATTTAGTCCTCGGCTCCACATTGAAATGGATGGGGCATATTGGAGACAGGTCATTTAAACTGTTACAACCTCATAAAAGAGGGATGGATGTTACCAAAAAGGGCTTAGTTACCTTGTGATGGGTCATAATCTCATCTAGGAGGTGGAATAGATTTTCTTAGGATGTCTAGTAGCTTCTGAATGGGTTGTTATATTTGCAACTCTTCAGGTTACTCTAATCTTCCACCAGAATAATCTCAATTCTTGGTGATGTTTTAGACCCAAAAGGTTTTGTAAAAATGAAAATTAATGATAATTTATAAAAATATTACACTTAAGAGATTTATTAATGATCATTAGACATAAAGGAAGAAAAAGGTAGCAAAAAAACTATGTGCCCAGGGCTACTCAGCCTGTTCAAAAACCCCTCTTATGACCACCATGGTCATTGACAGGAAACAAAGAGATTGGGAACAGCCAACCCACTGTCTAATATCCCCTGTCTACAGGAAGTACTTAATAACAGGAAGTCAGTGGGCTCCCAGGACATGTAGTTTTTTGGGTAACAGATTTCCAATTATTCATTTCCCCAGTGAATTTTAGATTTCCTCCACCCTACTTAGTATTTAGAATTTTAGCAAACAGGAATGTATATACCCCCACTTAATGATTATGTGTGGGTGATGAAGGTCTATGATCTGTGTGTGCTAGCAAGTGGCAAATCAGAAAAAAAAAAATGACTGACCCCCTGGGCTGTCCAAAAGCCAAGTTTAAGCCATCATTGGTACATATGAGACAGAAAAAGTGACATAAAGAAGTGCCTTGATATTTTGTGTCACTTCATATGAGAGGTACTTGGCAGTGGAACTTGACTGTGGAGGAGCTTGAGCATGAGACCACAGACTGCTTCCCTTAGATAATCACATGGTGAGTGATGTAAGGATAATTTAGGGTTATGATCTAATCTAAATTAGGTCTTTGGTCACCAGGGGATATCCCAAATAAAATACCCAAGTCAGTTTGGAAATATATGGTGGTTTAATCAATATATAGGGAAGAAATAAAGGAGAAGAGAGAGGGAAAAGGTATAGAATTTCTCCCACCCAGCCTGTGCCAGGTGAGTTCAAAGTCCTTCATCACAAGGTCCTTGAAAATTAGAGGATTTCTCTAAGAGGATAGTATTTGGAAGGTAAAGGAGAGAAAAATCAGCCTAAGCTCCAAAAGATCTCAGAGAATAGCCTCACCAAACTAGTTTACTAGGCTTCCTCCAGGATAGCATCAAGGAAAACTCACCGTTAAACTTGTACAATAACAGCTGCCATGCCAAGATGCCAACATGGTCAGCCAGCTGCCGCCAGCCACCTCTCTGCCATCAAAGAGGCTGGAGACAGGAAGAGACGTGAAATATATAGGTGGTTTTACATCATTTTCCTGCATCTCACATGTACCAATGATATTTTAGGATGGGCTTACGACAGCCCAGGGGTCTGTCAGTTGTTTCTGATTTGTCATTTGCTAGCACATGTATTTCATAGGCCATCCTCCTAAATACTTAATACTTAAGTATGGGTGTAGACATTCCTGATTTTGTTAGACTAAGTAGGGTGGAGTAATCTAAAGTTCACAATGGTAAGGCTGATTCCCCTTTCCTTGGCTTTTTCTAGAGGCAACAGCCTCTGGAAAGACCCCTTGGTTGAGGCCTCTAAATTCCTACTGGGTTTAGAACAGTTTGGGGCAGCTATCCTTCCCTTTTTCTTCTGTCTCTCTCCCTCATTTTTAATTTCTTCCTTCTGTTATAAATAAACCACCATAAAATTCCATTCTGACTTGAGTATTTCATTGGGATTTAGAATTTAAATTCCTGGAAATCAACTAAAATATATATATATGTAGTCCAAACATAAAATTTACTCCAATCTCCCCCTGATGATCATTGAAAGACTAGTCTCTCCAATTGATCACTTAAAATAATAAACTTTTTAAATTACAATGATTTGGGGATAAAAGGGAAAAAGAATAAACCAATGATTGCTAGGTAAATTGATAAAAAGCTAATTAGGGGGCAGTTTCCATCCACATAAGAGTATACATACAAAAAAAAATGCATTCAACCCCACACAGTTCAAATCACCACATCCCAAATTCACTCTGGATCTTCTGGTGCAGCTTGTGGTCTGTGCTGGCATCTTCATGGCACCTTCTTCAAACAGTTCACTTTCTGGTTTCAGAGAGGTAGCATGTTTCTTATGCTGAAATTACTCTCCAATAAAGAATTTAAACTTTGTATTCTAGGATAATAATACATCCACCCCCCCCCACCCTGAAGAGGATGTTGCAAAGCACAGAGATCACTTAGATATGCATGGCTGAATTATGAGGTAGATAAATCAATTAGCAAAGAAAAATTTTAAAAATAACATTAAAAATCCAAATAAAAGAGAAAATAACTTCTGAATTAGATATAGAATATTAAAGCACTATGTGTAAAAATTCTAAGTAAAGAAAAAATAAACCTATAACAGGTCCCTTAATTAGGGTCTAATTAAAGTGATTTATATAATTATGCACTTACACAATCAGTTGCCAGGACTACAGAAATTTTGCCACATTATGAAAGTCAAAAAAGGGACTAGATTTTAGCAGCAAATGGGAGCCAGGACAGATTCAGAGAAATGGATGCTATGTGCTTCATATAGAATGTGTGGTAAAATGAAGTCCTGCATTTAACACATATTAAACAGTAGCAACCTCTAGTCTCACACATGATCAAATCCTTGTGCTTTTTTCGCAGAATGTCATCTATCAATATAGGAATGGTTTGGTCTCTTTTGACCTTGGGCTGGATTGGCACTATGCAAGTAGCTTTTGTGATTCTTTGGCACTGTGCAATGGCTCTTTTTGTATTCCCTTCTCCTGGAATCAGAAAGAATCATTAAACAAATTCACATAATTTTTAAACAATCAAGGGCATCATTTTTTATAGTCTAAAGCTTTTGGGATATGCATTAATACTATAGCAAACATATATTTTAACTTATATTATTACTGTAGAATAAAAACATTAAAAAATCTTCTCACTCATATTGGCATAAGCTTCAAATACAAAAGGAGAGAAAAAATAAAACTGAAACAGTATATTGCACATCAAGGAAAAATAATACCAAAAAAGTTTTAAAAATCAAAAATTTATAGCTTACAATCATTAACACACTGTCAGCTAAGAAAAGGTAGAATACAAAGGTTTCTCACCCAAAAATGAGATCCATTTCCTTTGTAACTTGGCCATGATCCATGGTATTAGTGAAAATGATTTTTTTCTTACAAAGGAACATTTTAATGAAAAACAATAGTACAACAGGTAATGAACATTCAAGAAGTATCAACACCCCCAAAGTTATAATAGCCCATTTAATGACAATAGCCAACAAACCCACTATCATATTTTACATGAGTTGCTATATGATATTTTTAAAAACCTATGAACTGATGGATAATTGTCACAAGTTTTTCAGGTGTAGCAATCTTTCAACCTTGGCTGAGATATTTATTTTTTTAATTCTATTACTGCCATCATTACAAATGTGGCAGAGAAGTCTAGTAAAGACACAAACCTCTGTACTCTTGATGCCGAGTATAAAATGTCACCAAGAATCCAGATCATTCTGGTGGATGGGTAGTATAAGCTGAAGAGTTACAAATGAAAGATGCTCCCTTTTGAGAGTTAACCAGGGGTACCACACCCTTCCCAACTCCTTTAGTATGAGACTGTGATATGTTCCATCTATTTACATATTTATAAATTCAGAGGTGGGATATAATAACCCTTTACTTGAGCTACTAAAATGGACACAAATAACTCAGAGGCAGGCAAGATGATTAGTCAGAGATATCTAAAAAATCTAAAATTTGTTTCTGAAGACCCCTTAAAATCCATTTGAGATATTTAGCTCATTAAATTTTCCAAAGTTTGCATACACAGTTGACAGAGTATATTCATCATCTATGTGACAATTTACAAAGGCAAAATGGAAGAAAAGGCTGTTTTGGGGCTTTTATATTGATATTTGTTTAATAGTCATAGGAGAAAGGTAACAGAATACATTTAATAGCTAAAACACAGTAGAGTAAAACAATTCAGTGTAATAGAATAGTATTGATCAGATTAATATATTAATTTAAAACAACAAAATTTAATCTTAAAGCTGACAATCAACAAAATACAAGAACATACAGAGACTTTCATAAAACAGTGGTGTCTGAAATGGCTTAATATTTTCACCTCCAGACTCTTTACTCTTTAAAGTTCCTTTCTCTATATATTCAGGTTCCTTTTGTCATTCCTCTGGGATCTCCCAAAGTGAGGGAGAATTCCTTGCTGAGCATAGTGTGGAGAAATCCCAAATTTGTTGAATCTTAGAGACTGGACAGGCCCAAATGGCAAGGAATTGTAGGGAGATTAATTTCTCCCCTGAATTTCAGGCAAGATGATTAAAAGGACCAGTTCACCCAGGAATGGTAGGAAGAAAAATCATTCTAAAACTGGGAGCTGTTTGAAATAGGTAATGCACTGATCTTTTATAGAGTGCACCATGGTTGCAATTTTACTTCCTGTTTAGAAGAGTAACCTTACTTCGCCTCTCCCTAGAGCAGTGATGGGCAACCTTTTGAGCTTGCTGTGTCAAAATTTGCCCCCAAACCGAGCATAACTTGGGTGGTGTGTTACTTTGAGAAAAAAAATAACTTTAAAATATATATAGCTTAAATAACACAAATGTATCATTGTAATATATTACTGTGTTTAATAAACCAAAAGTTATTTAACTTATCTGTTTAGTGACTTATTTGTTCATCTTCCAATCTTTTTCTTTAGTTGGTTTTGCTATTATTTAAGTTGTGTAGGGTGCCATGAACTAAGATAAGTGAGGGGGAGGGGGATTCTTTAACCTGCCTATTAGTGACTTTTTTTTGTTGCTGAATTTCATTGACTATATCTTCAATTGAAGGTTGGTATTTTGTACACTTCAAGCCCAAGCAAGGGCTACTCATTTCATCTGTCAATCTGTTTCTTTTGTTGTTTTTGATTAACACTAAGAATAAGATCTCACAAAAGTACATAGAGGGAAAAGTGTGAATAAAGCCATTGCTATATTTTTCAGGGTGCTGAAAGTGTCTGGTAATCTGTTCCAGGCACTCTAAATTTCCTGTTCCTAGTGGTACTCCTCTTGATTCTCCAAATGTCACCTTTCCAGATTCTTAAGCTTTGACCTCAAGTTGAGAAACACCTAAGCCCAGATGCTATCTTGAAATTCTGCAAGTTACATCTCCAAATCATCAATTTGAATCCATTGGAAACCACTTAATTCCAAACTACTATAGATTAGTACATCAGGATAATTAATTATTTTCCTGGTCTGTTCTAGCCTTCTAAATTGATTAAATCTATCACTGGACTGTAAGTAACAAATCTAAATCATGTTGGTACTTTATATGGAAGAGTTCCATTTCATTTTGTACAGCTGCACTGGCATTCTCAAAATACTTTGTTACTCAAGGAAAATACTTATAAGGTTTACATTCTACATCTCGCTTGAAAATTTTAAGTTTACTTTCAAACACTTTTATGTATTCAAACATAGCATCAATACTTTTGGCAAAAACCTTGTTATTTTAAGTTCAGTTCATTAATAGGAACAAAGAGTTCTATAAAAAACATCTGGGTGTGGACCCACTTATCATCATTGAGCTGAGGAAAATTTCCCAGATCCTTATCCTCAAGAAATACCTTAATTTCTTCAAAGCACTCCACAAAGTGCTCAAGAACTTTGCCTCAGCTCAGCCATCATACATTATTGTACATCAGCACTCCACTGTAGGTGGAATCAACCTCCAGTAAAAATGCAGAAAATTCTCATTTGTGAGGGGGGCGAGCAGCTATTAAATTAACTATTTTTGTATCGATTGAAATTGTCATTTAAGTCAATGAATCTTGCCTTGGCACCTAAAGCCTCCTGATAGCTAATACAATGAAAAGGCAGAATCAAATGTCCAATAGCTTCTGTAAACAATTTGATAAATTTGACTTTTTTCCTCACTATATTTGGTGCCCCATCTGTTGTCACTGACATAACTTTAGAGATATCAATGCTTAGGTTACAGAATGTTCATATAACAACCTTACATATTTCGCTTCCTGATATACTTGTTGGCACTGATACTAACTTTATCAACTCTTCCCTCATTGTGAAACCATCAGAATATTGACCAATATTGCCAACTGAGCATGTGATGTGACATCAGTAGTTTCATTAAGAGAGATTGAAAAATATTTACAATTACTTATATCTCTCTTAAAGTGATGTTGTACATTTTTGTTTTCAGTCTCATTGTTCCATCTTTTACATTTCAACTGAGTGGTAACTCAGACATTCTCTTAATAATTTCATCTTTATTCTGCATATCGTAAAATAGAACTGGTACACATTTTAGGAGAATTTCTTTAATAAGTTCTCCCTCACTGAGTGCTTTTCCATGGTGAGCTATGGAGTGAGCAAAGCTCAAACCTGCAGATGTTAAATTTGCAGAACTTTTTACAAATTTAAGGATGGAATTAGATTGGCTCTTATAAAGGTATAGCTACCTAGAAATGTATTCCTTCCTTTAATCCTGACATTGTTTCAAGAGTTGGGAATGACTAGTTTTAAAATGTCTATTTATATTCCACATTCTCCTTACTATGATTTCAATACTTAGAACACAATATGATCAGCCATTTTTTTCTATAATGCCATACATTTCAGTTCATGTCTCTTGAAAGGGTCAGTTACTACTACTACCACATCCTTTACGTAACCTTGTTTTTTATTTTTATTTTTTGGGTTCTCCATCAGGGGGGAATTGATAGAAGATAGAATTATAGATACCCTGTTAGCCCTGGAGGCAATTAGGGGTAAATTAGCTTAACTGACCACAAGTTGGCTCATGTAACTGTCTTTTAGGAAAGAGCAGGTTTAATAAGCAGAAATCAACAATAGTAGTGGTGAAATGGAGTCTGCACTGTTGCAAGATGTCATTCCTTATATAAATTAAGTTGGTTGCCACTATTTCTATTGGTGGGAAATGACACTTATAGCATAAACCCTTGTCTCTCCCCGTCCATTCCTCACTTATCTCAGTAATGATGGTCACTTAGAAATCCACAACACCCCAGAAAAGTAGATTGGATGATGGTTGCTGTTTTTATGTGGTTGCTGGTAATGGCAATCACACGACCCCCAGAGATGTGTCCCTTGCTTCATTCTGCTGCTTCCTACTCCACTGGCTGGAAGTGAGATCAAAGATCTGCTAATGGCCTAACCATAAGTCCCAGAACTAGATTCTCTGTGCCAGAGTTCTATTGGTTTGGTCTACAGACCTCTGACACAGAGTGTCTACACTATACTACAGGAAATGTTTTATCCTGGGCTACTACACCTGGCCATGCAGGAGTTGAGGATGAAACATCATTCTCAGAATGCAGCCTCATACTTCTCTATATGATGCCACATGAAGTCATGTGTCACAGAAAACAGCTATGCGTGTCAGTGGTAAAACATGTGTCATAAATTTTCTATCATAGCCCTAGAGGTAAAATGCTAGGGATCAGCTTGCTTCCTCTGCTACATGGACAGGGAATTAGGAGGCTAATTATTGCCTAAGGAAAACACACCCAGGCTTTTATCAGATGCCCAGAGATTGGCTCCAAGGACTTCCAGCTTGTGTTTTCTAAAGTCCAGCCAATGGCAGCAACCAGCAGCCCAGCAGGATCAGCAATAGTTGTCAGGAGCTGAGGCCAGGGCTGGGGCCAAGGCAGGACCTCAATAGTAACAGCAACAACAGAGGCAGCAGTGAGGAATGAGGAACATGGCTCAAGCTGATAGGCAAAAGAAGCAGCTTATTTCTTCTCCTCCAAGGATCCCCAGCTAAGTCCCTCAAACTAAAGCAGCTGTGCCAGTAGGGCAAATGACCAGAAAAAAATAGGGGGGAAAATCCTCCAGAAGTAGGTAAGGAGCTCTGAAGAGAATTTAGTGTTCTCTTGGAGTTCGTGAGGGAAGCGGGGAGCGGGGGGGGGGGGGGCAAGGGGGGGAAACCATGGCAGTAGAAATGTTTATTTACAAAAATTTATCTAAGCTATCTTAAAATCGAGAATTCATTCTCCAAATTCTGGTTGCCTTCATTTTAAAAATTAAAATTAATCTCAAATAATAAAAATATTATATTTTAAGAGATTTGTTAATGATCATTAGAAGTAAAGGAATTAAAAGGTAACAAAATAAAACCATGTGCCCATGGCTAATCAACCTGTTCAAAAGCCCATCTTATCACCACCATGGTCTCTGACAGGAAGCAAAGAGCCTGGGAACAGTTAACCCACTGCCTAATATCCCTTGTCTACAGGAAGTATGTAATGACAGGAAGTCAGACGCCTCCTGGGAAATGTAGTTTTTAGGGTAACAGATTTCCAAATACACAGTTTTCGTCAGTACTACAGAGGTTTATGGTTTTGTTTTTGTTTTTTCTGGGCTCTCCTGCCACATTTTGGAATGGTGCCAATAATAAACTTTGTTAAAAATATCTCAGTTGGACTTCTGGGTTAACATGGCTGCAATCTATACGCAAATTGCTTCCTCTCCCCGGCACCAAACGAAATAGACTACCTCAAAAGTGCATAAAAATCACCTTTGGAAGAATGGAGGGACTCTCCAGTACCCTCACATAAACGAAGGCATGTGGGGCTTGAACATTTCCACACTATAGGAAAGAGGAAAATCTTGCACAAAAATGTGAACTGAGCCACCCTCCCCCACCCCCAGACCCCCACCCCCACCAAACCAGAGTAAGGTATCAGAGTGCTCACTGGGACAGCGAGTGAGTGAGGAATGTCTCGGTCAGAGGGGGGGGGGCACACCAGGGTCCTGGGGATCTAAAGAATGCAAGAAAACAACCTCTCACCGTGGTTTCACAGGAGAATCCTGCACTGAGCAAAGGGGAGGCCAAGCTGAACAAAGGAGAGGTTGTGCTGAGCAAAAGGGTGACAGCGCTGAGCAATGGGGCAGTTGCACAAAGCAAAGGGGCAGCCGCGCAGAGCAAAGGGGTGGCCATGCTGAACACAGGGGCAGTTGCGCTGAGAACATGGGCCTGCACTCTAAGAAACCTCAGAGGCTGGGAAGAACTAGTCTGAGGCAACCTAAATCCACAGAAAACCCACTCATATCACCCAGAACCCAGACCAAAAAGGAAAGGGGAACAAAACCATCAAAGGGATGGCTCACATGGCCCAAAATCAAGTCTGCAGGAAGAAAGGGGAAAAGGTGACTACTGAAAACTTTTATGGTGGGAGTCCTCAAGGAAAAGAAGAGAAAGAAGATGAAACCCAAACAAAATCAAAATATGCCTCCCAAAATGGAAATTATCCACAAGCTCTGGAAGAACTCAAATTGGACCTTACCCAAAAGATGGAAAACTTCTGGAAAGAAAAATGGGAGAAAGAGATCAGCAGTCTGATAGACAAGACTTCACAATTGGAGAAAGAGCTGGAAGCATCTAATAGAAGGGCAGACAAAGCTGAAAAGCAAAACCAGTCCCTAATGACCAGAATTAAGCAACTTGAAGACAGTGAGCATGCAAAACAGCAGAATTAATAAAGCAAAGCCAAAAATATTTAGAATTAGAAGAAAACATAAAATATCTCACTGAAAAGGTCACAGACCTGGAGAAGAGAGGAAGAAGAGACAACATTAGAATTACTGGTCTGCCCGAAAAACCAGAGATAAAAAAAAAAAAACCTTGATGCTATACTACAGGAGATTATAGAAGAAAATTGCCCACAGGTTCTGGAGCAAGGGGGCAAAATAGAAATAGAAAGGGTTCATAGAATACCCTCTATACTAAATCCCCAAAAGACAACCCCCAGGCATGTAATTGCCAAATTCAAGAGCTTCCAAGAAAAGGAGAAAATCCTACAAGAAGCCAAGAAGAGGAGCTTCAGATATAGGGGGGCTCCCATAAGGATCACACAGGACTTAGAGGCTAACACACTAAGAGACCGCAAAGCATGGAACACGATATTTAGAAAGGCAAGAGAACTGGGTCTCCAACCAAGAACCAACAACCCAGCAAAACTGATTATATTCTTCCAGGGGAAACTATGGGCATTCAAAAAAATAGAAGATTTCCAATAATTTGCTAAGAAAAGACCAGAACTTAATGAAAACTTTGATATCCAATCACAAAAAGCAAGAGAAACATGAAAAAGTAATTATGAAAGAAAGGGAAAAGGAGACAAATTTTATCTTTTTCTTTAAGTCAAACTCTCTTCTATAAGGACTACATTTACATTAAATTATATATATTAATATGTGGGGAAAATGTACTGCTTAAGTCTCAAAAATTGTATGCACAATAAGAGTAGTTAAAAGAATCATGCATAGGGAAAGTTTGGGATATCAAGAATATTTGGTGAAAGGGGGGGCAAAGAAAGAAAAAGAAAAAGGGAGGAGGGGAATTGTTGATAATACTAAGATTTACTTCAAGAAATGAGGGGGGACTAAATAGAATAATCTTTCCCATACAAAGACACACATGGGAAGGGGAGGGCAAGATCCCTCATATGAGAAAGAGAGGAACAGAGCATGAAGTGGTACTACTTAAACCTTACTCTCAGTGAAATTAACTCTGAGAGGGAAGAACATCTAGATCCAGTGGGATCCTGAATTCTATCTTATCCAACAGGGTAAGAAAGAAAGGGAAATTAAGGAGGGGAGGGGGGAAGGAGTATAAAAAGGGAGGGAAGGAGAGGGGGAGGGGAAGGGAGCATAAAAATGGAGGGGCTAGAAAGGGAAGCATACCAAGGGAGGGGACAAGTGGGACTGGCCTAAAGTAAATCACTGATTCAAAAGGATATAGCTAAAGAAGAAAGGTCAGAACTAGGAGAAGATATCAAAATGCCAGGGAATCCATAAGTGACAATCATAACTTTGAACATGAATGGGATGAACTCTACCATAAAATGTAGACAAATAGTAGATTGGATTAGAACCTAAAACCCCACCATATGTTATCTTCAAGAAACACATATGAGGTGAGTTGATACTCAAAAGGTTAGAATTAAAGGATGGAATAAGAACTTTTGGGCCTCAACTGATAGGAAGAAGGCAGGAGTTGCAATTATGATATCTGACAAACCCAAAGCACAAATAGACCCGATCAAAAGGGATAGGGAAGGTAAATATATTCTGTTAAAATGGAGTATAGACAATGAGGAAATATCACTAATCAACATGTATGCACCAAATGGAAAAGCATCCAAATTTCTAATGCAAAAACTAGGAGAATTGAAGGAGGAAATAGACAATAAAACCATATTAGTGGGAGACTTGAACCAACCACTATCAAATTTAGATAAATCAAACCAAAAAATAAATAAGAAAGAGGTCAAAGGGGTGAATGAAATCTTAGAAAAATTAGAGTTAATAGACATATGTAGAAAAATAAATAGGGACAAAAAGGAATACACCTTCTTCTCAGCACCACATGGCACATTCACAAAAATAGATCATACACTAGGTCACAGAAACATGGCACTCAAATGCAGAAAAGCAGAAATAATAAATGCAACCTTTTCAGATCATAAAGCAATAAAAATATTGATCAGTATCAAATCAAATCAAATCAAAAATTAATTGGAAACTAAATAATATGATACTCCCAAATAGGTTCGATAGAGAAGAAATCATAGAAACAATTAATAATTTCGTGGAGGAAAATGACAATGGTGAGACATCCTTTCAAACCTTATGGGATGCAGCCAAAGCAGTACTTAGAGGAAAATTCATATCCATGAGTGCATATAATAACAAATTAGGGAGGGCAGAGATCAATGAATTGGAAATGCAAATCAAAAAACTTTAGAATGAACAAATTAAAACCCCCCAGAAGAAAACTAAATAGAGATCCTAAAAATTATGGGAGAAATTAATAAAATCGAAAGTGATAGGACTATTGCACCAATGAACAAGACTAGAAGCTGGTACTGTGAAAAAAACAGACAAAGTAGACATAGTACTGGTCAATCTAATTTAAAAAAGGAAATAAGAAAGGCAAATTAACAGCATCAAGGATGAAAAGGGGGAACTCACCTCCAATGAAGAGGAAACTAAAATAATCATTAAAAACTACTTTGCCCAACTATATGGCAATAAATATACCAACCTAGGTGATATGGATGAATATTTACAAAAATATAAATTGTCTAGACTAACAGAAGAAGAAATAGATTTCATAAATAATCCCATATCAGAAAAAGAAATCCAACAAGCCATCAAAGAATTTCCTAAGAAAAAATCCCCGGGGTCTGATGGATTCACCAGTGAATTCTATCAAACATTTAAAGAACAGCTAACTCCAATACTATACAAACTATTTGACAAAATAAGAAAAGAGGGAGTTCTACCAAATTCCTTCTATGATACAAACATGGTACTAATTCCAAAACCAGGCAGGCCAAAAACAGAGAAAGAAAATTATCGACCAATCTCCCTAATGAATATAGATGCAAAAATCTTAAATAGGATACTAGCAAAAAGACTCCAGCAGGTGATCAGAAGAGTCATTCACCACAATCAAGTAGGATTTATACCAGGGATGCAGGGCTGGTTCAATATTAGCAAAACCATCCACATAATTGAGCACATCAACAAGCAAACCAACAAAAATGACATGATTCTTTCAATAGATGCAAAAAAAGACTGTGATAAAATACAACATCCATTCCTATTAAAAACACTAGAAAGCATAGGAATAAAAGGGTTGTTCCTAAAAATAATAAACAGTATATATCTAATACCATCAGCTCATATCATCTGCAATGGGGATAAACTAGATGAATTCCCAATAAGATCAGGAGTCAACCAAGGATGCCCATTATCACCTCTATTATTTGACATTGTTCTAGAAACACTAGCAGTAGCAATTAGAGAAGAAAAAGAAATTGGAGGCATTAAAATAGGCAAGGAGGAGACCAAGTTATCTATCACTCTTTGCAGATGACATGATGGTCTACTTAAGGAATCCTAGAGATTCAATCAAAAAGGTAATCGAAATAATCAACAACTTTAGCAAAGTTGCAGGATACAAAATAAACCCACCTAAGTCATCAGCATTTCTAAATATTTCCAACAGACCTCAGCAGCAAGAACTAGAAAGAGAAATCCCATTCAAAATCACCTTAGACAAAATAAAATACATAGTAATCTATCTCTCGAAACAAACACAGGAACTATATGAACACAACTACAGAACACTCTCCACACAACTAAAACAAGACTTGAACAATTGGAAGAACATTAACTACTCATGGGTACTTCAATCCAATATAATAAAAATGACCATCCTACCCAAAATCATTTATCTATTTAGTGCCATACCCATTGAACTTCCAAATTTTTTTTTTACTGATTAAGAAAAAAAACATAACAAAGTTCATTTGGAAGAACAAAGGATCAAGGATATCCAGGGAAACAATGAAAAAAATACAAAGGAAGGGGGCCTTGCAGTCCCAGATCTCAAACTATATTATAAAGCAGAGGTCATCAAAACAATTTGGTACTGTCTAAGAGACAGAAAGGAGGATCTGTGGAATAGACTTGGGGTAAGTGCCCTCAGCAGGACATTATATGACAAACCCAGAGAACCCAACTTTTGGGATAAAAATACACTATTTCATAAAATCTGCTGGGAAAATTGGAGGACAGTGTGGGAAATATTAGGTTTAGATCAATACCTCACACTCTACACCAAGATAAATTCAAAATGAGTGAATGACTTGAACATAAAGAAGGAAACTATAAGAAAATTAGGCAAGCACAGAATAGTATACATGTCAGACCTTTGGGAAGGGAAAGATTTTAAAACCAAGAAAGACTTAGAAAGAGTCACATAATGCAAGATAAATAATTTGGAATACATCAAATTAAAAAGTTTTTGTACAAACAAAACCAATGTAACTAAAATCAGAAGGAAAGCAACAAATTGGGAAGCAATTTTCATAAAAACCTCTGACAAAGGTTTAATTACTCAAATTTAAAAGAGCTAAATCAATTGTACAAAAAATCAAACCTTTGTGTTTTACCTTTCATTGGCTGACTCAATATGTCAGTATTTGTAATCTATATATTTTATTTTTAAAACATTTTAAATTATTCTTTTCCCCTGTATGTGCAATTCAATATTTGTGTTTTATTTTTTCTCTAATTTTTTGCACGTGAAGCACATTTTACCAGTATTAATTTTTTTGTTTTGTTTTGTTTTGTTTTGTTTTCCACTTTGGTGAGTTTAAAACATCCATTAACCCTAATGTCAGTTCATACCCAAATGCTCTAGACTATAGAAACCTACTATTCATTGTTTAAGAATAATGGAACTTTGCTTAATGATTGCATTGTGAATATTGGATTTAGATATCTCCTGATTGTAACAATGAAGATACTTACTCTAACAAAATCAGGGATGTATTGGGAATTTTACATCACTCTACCCTACTTTGTCTAACAAAAATGGGAATGTTTATAACCATACTTAATGATTAAGTATTCAGGAGGATGGCCTTTTATAGAGAAAAATGACAAATCAGAAACAGCTGACAGATCCCTGGCTGTCCTAAGTCAAGCTTAAACTACCATTGGTACAAACAAGACACAGGAAAGTGATATAAAACCATCTATATATTGCGCATCACTTCCTCTCATTGCCCCCTTTCCTCAGAGATATGGCTCTGGGTGACAGCATGCTAAGTGTTCCAACATCTTGGTGTGATGGCAGCTATTTGTCAGGGTTTTGGTGGTGAGTTTACTCTTGAACTAATTCAGGTTCAGGCATCTTAGCTAAACCCTCTTGGAGTTCAGGCTGGTTCCTTCATCCTTTGCTCTCCAAACTTTATCTTCCTAGAAGCCTCTAATCTTCCTCCTGGCACAGACCAGGTGGGAGAAATCCTACACCATTTCCTTCTCCCTTCTTCTTAACTTCTTTCCTCTATATTAATTAAAATTACCATAAATTTCCAGCTGATGTGGGTATTTTATTTGGGATGTCCCATGGTGACCAGTAATTAATATAATTTAAGTCACAATGCTAAAATTATCCTTTACAGTTGTTGGTGGCCACATTGGTTGTGACAAAATACCCTCAATCTTCTTAACTTTCCTAAACTTTTTCTCTACTGTGACTATTCCTAAGTTTAGCTTTTAATATTTTATTTTGATCAACTGTAGAGGTAAGTAAATTTGTATTTTCCCCCCTCTCTCCTTAAATTAGATAGAATACAGCTGTTTTTCTTTAAAAAAAAAAAAAACCAAAAGCACCAGGACTGGGAAAGCTGTTTAGCTAAGAACCCCCTTT
This sequence comes from Monodelphis domestica, assembly GCF_027887165.1. Classification (NCBI taxonomy): domain Eukaryota; kingdom Metazoa; phylum Chordata; class Mammalia; order Didelphimorphia; family Didelphidae; genus Monodelphis; species Monodelphis domestica. The sequence continues at coordinate 472,433,085 of NC_077228.1, forward strand.
CCCTCAGGGAACATCTGCCAATATTAATCTTAACTAGGAGTGAGGGAGACCAAGAGAGAGTGTTGGCCGTGTCCTGCTCCCCATGTGTTTTGTGAAGCCCGCTAGGAAAATAATTATAAAACATATATATATATATATATATATATATATATATATATATATATAAATGAATACTATATTCTTCAAAATTTATATGGCAATTGAAGCATTAGGGACATTGAGGAATCCAGCATTCCTCCAATTTTTTTATTATTAGGTAATTTCATTTTTGTACTCCTCAGTACTGTGTTTAGAGATGCTAACATGAAAAAAATTATTTGAAGCTAAAATACAAGAAATTATGCTAGAATCTTAAGCTAAAATACAGAAAATTATGCAAAAATCTGAAGATAAAACACAGGAAAATATAAAAAAACATGCAATATAAACAACAGTAAATATTAAAAAATTTGAGGTTAAAATGCTGATTTCAGGAGAAAGGAACATATAAAAGCCATTGTATCATTCCAAGGAGCAAAAAGTTAACCTGCAGAGGGACAACAAGCACAAGATCAAAGATGCCAACTAATCTCTGTGCAATTAATGAGATTCTATGCCTAGACAGTGGACTTGAGCTTGCTTGAGGTTTGAGGTTGCAGATGCTGGACATAAGTCAGGCACAAGTCTTCCCCAAGCCACATTCTACTATGTACCAAAGTTTGGCTGCCATCCAGGCTCTCTTATCCCTGATAGAAATGGTAAAATCTGCTCAGGGGATGCTATTTCCCATTCTTGCTAAAATCTAGTCCCTTTTCTGTCTTTCATAGTAATTTTCTGTTGTCCTTGGTGATGATTGGCTAAGTGCAATTGCTCTTATAGGCCTATGGGACAAAAATCACTTTAATTGAGCTCTGATTCAAGGACCTATTGTATATTGATTTTTTTCTTAATTTGGAATTTTTACACATGAGACTTTGATATTTTAAATATTATCCAGAAGTTTTTTTTTCTCTTTTACTTGGATTTTTTGATGTTTTTCATTTTCTTTTACCAATTGATTCATACACCTCATAAGCCAGCCATGTATCCCTGAGTGATCCATGTGTTGTCAAAACCATTCTCAGTGGGAACTGTATTATTATCCTATAGTTTAAATTCTTTTGAGAGTAATTTTAGGGTAAGAAACTTGTAAACTCCCCAAATCCAGAAAGTGAACTGTTTGTTGAAGGCTCCATGAATATGCTTTCAGAAACCACACACTGCACCAGATGATCCAGAGTGAAATTTGTGATGTAGTGAATGAATTTGAACTGTTGGGAGTTGAATGCATTTGTTTTGAATGTACACTCTTATGTCAAAGGTCAATGCCCCCAATTAGTTTTTTGTAATTATGACAATCATCAGTTTTGTTCCTTTTTTATCTTTTATTTCCCTTTTATCCCCAAATTATTGTAATTTCCATTTAGAAGATACAATATTGTATATACCTCTAGTTATAAGTTTATTATGTTTAAATGATCCATTGGAGAGCCTAGTCTCCCAAAAGATCATGGGGGTAGTGTGTAAATAGAAATTTTGTACCCTTGAACTACATTTCCCAGCATTCCTTTTTTCATCCCCACATTACATCCTTATGTACTGAATATAAGTTTGTCTAACTCTGCCCTCCTTCTCTCTTCCTCTGTGAATGCAGTCTGGAGAAACTCCTCTTTACTCACGGTTTTTCTATTTCCTCAACTTCAAGTGATTATTAATAAATCTTATTAAATATAATGCTTGGAGTTATTGAATATTAATTTTTAATATTACATTTCCCAATTAATTTTAAATCTGCTCTTCCATAACCCCTTATTTATTTTGACTTTATTGTATTATGGTCTGAAAAATTGAATTTATTATTTCTGCTTTCCTACATTTGTTTGCAATGCTTTTATAAGCTAGTTCATGCTCAGTTTTGTATATGTGCCATGTGTTGCTGAAAAGAAGGTATATTCCTTTTTATCTCTATTTTTCTCCACATACCTATTAGCTTTAATTTTTTTTAACATTTCATTTGTTTCCCTTACTTCTTTATAATTTATTTTTGGTTCAATTTATCTAGTTCTGATAAAGAATATTCATGGCCACCAACTAGTGTGGCTTTACTATTTCGTCCTTAAGCTCCTTTAGTTTTTCCTTTAGAAATGAGAATGCTATACCATTTGGTGCATGTATATTGTGTACTGATATTTCTTCATTATTTATACTGCCTTTCTTTAAGAGATAGTTACATTTATTATCTCTTTTAATGAGATATATTTTTATCTTAGCTTTGTCTGAGATCATAATTGCTACTCCTGCCTTCTTTGTCTCAGTTGTAGCCCAAAAAGTTCTCTTCTGCCCTCGTACCTTTACTCCGTGTATGTCTAACTGCCTCAAGTGTGTTTCTTGTAGACAACATATGGTAGGTTTTAATCCATTCTTCTATCTGCTTCCTTTTTATGGGTGAGTTCATCCTATTCACATCCACAGTTATGGTTACTGTCTGTGTATTCCCCTCTATTTTGACTTCCTGCTTTGATTCTTTTCTTTTATCACTCTTACCCTCCCCCTCTAACTTTTCACTTTTAGTCAGTCTCCCCCCTTTCTCCTCCCTAATGTTACTCCCCTTTGAATCCCCTCCCTTCTTATTATTACCCTGTTACTATATTGCCTCTTAAATGACCCACCAACCTCTCCCTCCCTTGCATTACTTCCCTCCCCATCAGTCCATTTGTTACCCTTCTACTTTTCTACAAGGCAAGATACAATTATCTACCCCAACGGATTTGACTGTTCTTCCCTATCTGGGCCAATTACAATAAGTATAAAATTTAAATATTACTTTTTGCAAACTGCTTCCTCCCTTCCATTATATTGGTCTTCCCCCACTCCCCACTGTGAGCTTCTTTCTGAAATATATATTTATCTCATTTTATCTCTCTTTCCATTTCTCTTAGTATTATCCTCTATTTACAGCTAGATTTGTATGTATTTGATATATCATCCTATACAGTTTATCACTGTAACCTATAGGTATACTTCTTCTAGCTGCCTCAATGATAATAACCACTTTAAGAGAAACTAATATTATTTTTTTCATATAGAAATACAAATCATTTGAACTTATTGAGTCTCTTATTTTTCCCCTTTCTTAATTACCTTTTTTACCTGTTTAAATCTGGTCTTTTTCTTCAGGAATGCTTGGAAATCTTCTATTTTATTAAATGACCTTATTGTCCCCTGCAAGAATAGAGCCAATTTTACTGGGTATTTGATTCTTGGTTGTAGACACAGTCCCCTTACTTTATGGAATATCATATTCCATGCCTTTTGGACATTCAGTGTAGAAGCAGCCAGAACTTATGTGATCCTCACTGTAGTTCCATGATATCTGAATTGTTTCTTTTTAGCAGTTTGTAGTATCTTTTCTTTAGTATGGAAGTTCTTGAACTTGGTTATAATATTCCTGGGTGTTGTCAAATGGGGATTTAATGCAGGAGGTGATCTGTGGATTCTTCCTTCCTTCCTTCCTTCCTTCCTTCCTCCCTCCCTCCCTCCCTCCCTTCCTTCCTTTCTTCCTTCCTTCCTTTCTTCCTTCCTTCCTTCCTTCCTTCCTTCCTTCCTTCCTTCCTTCCTTCCTTCCTTCCTTCCTTCCTTCCTTCTTTCCTTCCTTTCTCCCTCCCTCCCTTTCTTTCTTTCTCCCTCCCTCCTTTTCTTTTTCTTTCTTTCTTTCTTTCTTTCTTTCTTTCTTTCTTTCTTTCTTTCTTTCTTTCTTTCTTTCTTTCTTTCTTTCTTTCTTTCTTTCTTTCTTTCTTTCTTTCTTTCTTTCTTTCTTTCTTTCTTTCTTTCTTTCTTTCTTTCTTTCTTTCATCAAGAAACTGGCTTTTAATTTAGGGGAGACAATAAAGCAATCACAGCTAAAATATCAGGAGTTCTAACATTTTTTAAAAATTAATTCATTTATTTGGAATATTTTTCCATTGTGACATGATTAATGATTTTTCCCACCCTTCTTCCCTCCCTTTCTCCCAGAGCTGACAAGCAATTCCACTGATATATATATATGTATATATATACATATATATATATATTACACACACATATATATATATAATTGTTCAAAACCAATTTCCATGTTATTCATATTTTCAGTAAAGTGATCTTTTAATGCTAAAACACTAATCATATCCCCATCAAACTGTGTGATAGATCATATGTTTTCTTCCACATTTCTACTCCCACAGTTCTTTCTCTGGATGTAAAGAACATTCTTTCTCATAAATTCTGCTGGATTTTCCTGGATCATTGTATTGTTACTAGTAGAACAGTATGTTTCATTTGATTGTGCAACAATGTTTCAGTTTCTGTGGGTAATGTTCTCCTGGTTCTGCTCCTTTCACTCCGTATCAATTCCTGGAAGTCTTCCCAGTTCACATAGAAATCCTCTAGAGTTCATCATTGCTTTCAGCACAATAGTATTCCATTACCCATCAGATATCTGTGGATTCTTTCAATCTCTATTTTGCCCTCTTGTTCAGGAATATCAGGGCAGATTTCTTGAATAATTGTCTGTAGAATGATGTCCTTTCTTTTGCTTTGGTCATGATTTTTATGTAGTCCAATAATTCTTAAGTTTTCTCTCCGTTATTTATATCCTAGGTCTGTTGTTTTATCAATGAGGTGTTTCCTAGTTTCTTTCATTTTTTTTTCATTCTTTTGATTTTGTTTTGTAGATTGTTGCTGCCTTGTGAAGTCATTTTCTTATAATTGTTCAATTCTAATTTTTAAAGACTGAATTTCAACCCTGACTTTTTGATCCTCCTTTTCCTTTATAACTATTTTCTTTGCAGGACATTGTTTTTATCTTTTACTTTCTTTGACTTGTTTTTGAACTGGTCAATTCTGACTTTTAAGATAGTCTTTTCTTTTTTTTAGTTATGTGGCTCTGTGTCCAGATGACATATTTTGCTTTTTAGGTTATTTTCCCAATTTTCTTCAACCTCTCTTAATTGTTTTGTTTTGTTTTGTTTTGTTGAGTTCTTCCAGAGCCTGTGTACTATTGCTGGAGTTTCTGAGTTTTTGCTTAGGGTTCCTTTTACCACCTCAGTTCCATTTATTTTTTGTTCATTACCTGGATAGAAACTGTCGATTGTAATTCTATTTTCTTTTTGTTGTTTATTCATACTTTTTCCCTTCTTTACCCCTCCTTATTGGCTGTATTCTTGCTTCTTGGTTTATTTGCTAGATCTTTGAATTTGGGCTCTTTTTTTTCCTGGAGGGGCTTCATCTCTGCTCTGCTTCTGGTTAACTGGATTAGGCTGATTGAGCTGACCTATTGTATTAATGTGCCCTGAGGCCAAATCTCCCCCAGCTTCAGGCAGAGGCTAAAGGTGAAAGTGAAGATGAAAGTGAGAGTATAGAGGCTGAAGATAGTTACCTTCTGTCCTCCTCTCTCCTCCTCTCTGCCAACCACCTTCCTGCCAGCCACCTAGTCAAAGCACTGAGCTTTCCATGATGGTACTAAGGTATTCTGTCAGAGTTACAGCCTTCACCCTGGGATACCAGTCAGCCCATTTCCTACCATGAATCTCAGCTCAGTAGGTGTGGGAGGGGCATTAGATATTTCCCTTATATTCAAGCATTCAACTTTATCTGTGTACCATTCAGGTTGAATTGGGTAGGAGAAACCTGTGGCTATGTCTTATTGTTGACTTTGGCTTTCTGTCTATTTTTTTTTACTGGTCATTTTCTTTTTGTTTGTTCAATTGTCCAGCCTTTTCTTTTATTTTAAACTTCATGTTAGAAGTGGGCTTTGTTCCCCTCTGCAGATGTGTGTGTGGGAGTCTGGTCCTAAACTTTTTTTGTCATTTATATACTTCTATTGCTTTCACAGTTTAGTGGAGGACTCAGTTTTTGCTGCTGTAAAGGTGATTTGGTTTAGGAATCTAGGACTACTTTTGTGCTGCAACCTTTGCCATTACCTCTCCCCTCCCCACCATAAGGTTTGCAGACCTGTCTTCCTAAACTACACTGGGAATAAAAATGATTTGCTATTTTTCTTGATATTTACACTAAGAATTTTTCTTTATCATTTTTTAAATTGTTGAAGATGGAATGGGTTGGGAGAGTTTGGAAATGAATATTTGCTTCATATCACCATACTGACTCTGCCTCTTCCATTTATGTCCAACTCTTTTCTAAGGATAATATCATTAGAGTGATAGGAACCTTAAAGTTCATCTTGTCTAACATTCTCCTTAAAAAAGATGAACAATTATGATTTCAAAGAAGTGAAGTAACTGTTCCAAAATAACAAATAGGACAAAGAAAATGTATTAATAAATGTAACATACATTTCTTAAACATATTTTAGGTGCCAGTCACTGAAGAACATAAAATAGTCCCTTCTTTTGAATTACATGGGTCTAATGGAACAGATAACATGTAAGCAATTATGTACAAACAAGATCTATGCAGGTCAAATTGAAGTTAATGAAGAACAGGAAGGCATTAGTATTAAAAATGATTAAGAAAGGTTTCTTGTAAAAGGTAGGATTTTAGTTGAGTCCTAAAGGAAGTCAAGGAAACAAGAAGGTAGAGGTGAAGAAGATAATTTCAGAAATGGAGGACAGACATTGAATTCCATTGAGCATGAATGAACCATGGATATGGTGAATGGGGAAGGTTTTGCTAAGTTGAAGCATAGCAGTGTTTGTAGTTGATTGTCCTTGACCAAGTTTCCAGATGAAGCAGAGAAGATTAGGAATGAGTATAGAGAGATTAATATGGATCTCTCTGTCCAGAAAGGATTCATAGAGAGTTGGGTCTTTTTGAGCTAGAGCTCTTGAGAATGGGCCAGTGCTGCACAAGGCTCATCTGGGAAGAAAAAATCTAAGCCTCCTATATATTAGTGCCAGGACTACTTGACTTGACAAGCACTAATCACAATCTATAGTGAAATATCTGGACAGCTTTGTTCTCTGCTCTAAATATTCTGAGCATTGCCCCTACCTAGACTTTAATGCCTTTTTCACTATACTTTCGAGGGATAGCGCCCCCTTCAAGAAACCCTATACTTATGTCTTGGAGAGTTATCTTTGATCATTCAGAAAACATAGATCCAGTTGTGTTTTCAGAGGTAGTTACTGAGTGGAAAACAGAATAATGTGATGATGAAACTTTAACAACAACCAGACATTCTATAGCAGTCTGTCCAGCGGTTGCTATATAATTTTTCTTTGTGAGATATAACTTGAGCAGGAGGAAGGAGCCTGAGGAAGATGGGTGATAAATGAAGACTCAAAGACAAGTTAATTGATATGGGTAGCGGCGGGTGCTCCTGTGATGTTTTCCTGGAAATTAAAAACAGGAAAATATGAGAAATAAGAGAACACGTGGAAGTAAGAATTCAGAGATAGAAAGCACATGGCCAAGAGTGGTGCTAGGAAAGATAGAGAGAGATAGAAGAAAGAGCTCCAACGTTGCAGGAATCAAGAGAGAAAGAGCAGTGCCCCTCACCCCAGCATTTATTGTGGATTGAGAGGTGATCAATGAATATGTAACATAGCACATAGGTCTTAACATTGATTGAATAGACAATGACATGATCAGAGTAGGTGGGGATTCACCTGACATGTGCTTTTCAGAGGAATGAGGTTTGACAAGGTGAGGGCTAAGCCTTTGTGGCTTAGCCTCAGGAATTCTCTTGCCCTTCAATACACTGATCATTAACTGATCTGATCAAGTATTTAATACATCAACCATACTTTCATGCCTGGTATGTTACACATCCTGTGTGTGTATGTGTGTGTATGTGTGTGTGTGTGTGTGTGTGTGTGTATGAATAAGTGTATGTGTGTGACACACATTTTTAAAGTTTAATCTCTCTAAAACAACAAAGTATTAAAAACTTATTTGTAGGATTGACAATTTTGAGTGTCATTGCACAGCCTAAAAATTTAAGAATTGACCCACTCATGCTGGTTACAGCTATCTCTCTTAAACCTTTAAGAGTACCCAGATTCTTTAACTCCAACCTTTTCCCCCTAAACAATATAGCCTTTGTAACTAGGAACACTTTTCAAAGTCTAGTTCAAAATACATAAAAATATTTTGAAGTGTTTCTGTAGAGCTGCAAAGACTAGAGCATTAATTTAAAAATTAATTGCCTCATAGCTTTTGTTAAAAAGAAAATTATATGTTTGGGTCTTTGCATTGATCCAATAGGCAAAACTTGGTATGAGAAAATTAAAAGGAATTTCTTAAAAAAACATCAAGATAGAAACTTTAAGGTGGGCTGGCCACCTAGGACCAGCTCAGGATTCAAGATGGAGATTGTTTTTAAAGACAACTTTTCATAATATGAAAAAGAAGAGGATGAGCCATTTATCCTCTTATCCTCCCCAACTACCACATAATAGAGAGATGAGATTAGAGTTTAGGGGGATGGGCTGCTATATGTTGGTTTTCATATAATCCAAAAGAGACAGGAATGGGATCAATTTTCCTGGAAAGATCTACTCCTCTTTCCACAGACTGATTAACCCCTATATGCTATTCCTTGAAGATAAGTCAGACTAGAAACAATGAAGTCACTGAGAGCACAGATTTTAGTAACTTAAGGCTTTATCATTATGCCAGAATGGAAGGATTTCAAGCAGATATTTGGTGATAAAACTTACTAGACAAATTAAAAGATTTTATTATTTTTTCATGAAGGATACCAGGGAAGATATAGAGTGGGAATCAGATGCATTGAATTCATCACAGGGCTTCTCAGAGAAAGGAAGAAAGAAAGAAAGAAAGAAAGAAAGAAAGAAAGAAAGAAAGAAAGAAAGAAAGAAAGAAAGAAAGAAAGAAAGAAAGAAAGAAAGAAAGAAAGAAAGAAAGAAAGAAAGAAAGAAAGAAAGAAAGAAAGAAAGAAAGAAAGAAAGAAAGAAAGAAAGAAAGAAAGAAAGAAAGAAAGAAAGAAAGAAAGAAAAAGAAAGGAAGGAAGGAAGAGCAAAAGTAAGAGAAAGAAAGTACAAACATTGTATTGACATATATTAAAGGAATAAAACTTTTAAAGAATTCCAAGTTGGAGAAAAAAATAACAAGTAGTTGTGATGTAAAGAACACTAGACTTGGAGTTGGTGAACTTTAATTCTGTTTCTATTTATTAAATCTAAGATAGGTATATATCTCTAGTCAATGTAAAGTAGCAGAAAGAGTATTAATTGTGGAGTCATAGGCCTTGGGTTTAAATTAAAGATTTAATATGTTGCAGTATTAGATAACATATAAACATCCTTCACCCCCTTTGGTTTTGATTTTCTTTTCATTTTTTTAACAAAATATTCAGACACAGTGGCCACTTCAAACTCTTCTAGTTCAAAAAATTAAAAAAAATCATGGAACTGATTTCCTCATTTCTAAAATCAGGATAACTTTAGTGGTACCTACCTTACTGGTACTGCAAACATTACAACTATTAGAGCAGTCTTTGGTTCCTTCAAGGACCATATAAAGTCATCAATGTAAAAATTTTATATTAAAAAAGTAGCTCTACAAAAGCAACTTTTTAAGAACAGTTTTATACAGATAGATGTTAAGTGACTTGCCCATAAGTCAACATTTTTTCTAGGACTGAATTGAAGTCAAGGTTTCCTTGTTTTGAAACCACCTCTCTATCCATTTTATCATGCAGATAAATGGCACAGTCATCATCCACATCTTCTCCTTTCTCTTTTTTCTTTTGATAACTACTTCTTATCATTTTGTCATTTATCAGTTAGGAATTTTCTCCTGTTCTTAACATTTGAATTGAATCTTGTTATGAGCCCTTCATCAGAGAAATGTAGGGCAAAGAATAGCTTCATTCCACTCTCCCACCTTCCAATTAATGCATACCTTCTAATCTTAGCTGTGTTGAATTTATTCACTCTTCCCTTTCCCTCACCCAGAACCTAATCACAGGTTGTTAACCTTTCTTTCTTTCCATTTATATGCACTTCATGATGCCCCCCACCCTTTTCAACTACTCCTTTTCTTAATCTTTCTTCCTTCTTATTCATTCTTTTCCATTTTCTTTGTGCCTTTTTTTCTTCTTGAGTTAAATATATTTCTGCATGAAATTTTTTATTTTGATAACACTATTCATGTGTGCATTCCATGTTCTTTTGACAAGTTAAGATGAAAATGATGTTCAAATGACATATTCTTACTCAACTTTCTTCATTCATATAAACATTTACTTTTTCTCCAGATTAAGTGAGATTAACCCCTCCAATCTTTCTCTTTTCTTTCCTACTACATTCATTGTTCCATCACTTTACCTTCCTTTTTAAAAAATCATAATAACATAACAAAAATTACTTCTATATCCTCCATATTTTTTCTCTTCCTTTATGAACTCTAATAAGATTATGATTCTTAGGGGATTTTAATGCCACCCCTTTGCATTACAATTTAAAATCCTTATCTTTATATTTGTATGATTATTCATTTATATTTAACTTTTACTTCTCTATTTGCCTTTTTATACTTGCATTTTTGTTAGTAATTTCATTAATCTCTAGTGTTCTCATCAGAGGTGCTTGTAATAATAAATTTCATTAAAAATGCCACCTTTGCTTTTGGGGGAATTATATTGAGTTTTCTGGGTAAATTTGTGGGAAACCTATATCTTTCATCTTTTTATATCATATTCCATGATTTGAATATTTTGAAGTTGTAGCTCTTAAGTCATGTGTGCTACTCTGTGATTTCTTTGCATTGAATTCTCTCTGACTGTTTGCAGTGTGTAAAGTAAGTTTTGAAGTTCCAGATTTTGTCTGTGATCTTCCTAGAAGTTTTTATTTGATGATTTCTTTCAGGATGTTTTGGTGGATTCTTTCTACTTTCTCTTTCTCCTCTAATTCTAATATCTCTGAACATTTTTTTCATGATTTCCAAAATATAAGATATAGATGCCTATTTTTGGAGTGATGACCATGGTTTTTAAATTCAGTAATCATTTTTATCAGATCAGTTTTTTTTTTTACTTTTTCAGTCTCTTGATTTTATTTTAATATATCTATATTTTCCCACCTGGAGACATTTACTTTTGTATGGCCTATTGATTTTCAGAGACTCTGTTAACTTTGTTCCTCCTGGGATTTACTTTTGTTTTACTATCTAGATCTATCCTCTTTAGCTTTTATTTTCTTTACAATTCTTTCCTCTATCTCTCATTTAATTTTACTGGTTTTTTTTTTTTTAATTTTGCAGCATTTCTTTTAGAAGTTCTTAGTAACCTTTAGAAGAATCTACATTTTTCTTTGCTCATAGGTGAATATCTTGGGGTTAATCAACCTTTGTGTCCTGGGCATTTATATCATCATTATAATTCTAGATCTTTTAGTTATTTGCTTGTTTAATCATTCTTCCAGCACATTCTCTGTTAATCTCAGAAATCTAGGTAAACCAAGATCTCTGAAGTTTGAGTTTAAATTGTCCAGAGAATTCTGTATAATGTTGTTCTGCAGCAAGGATTGGGTGAGAGATGTTGGGGGAGAGTCCATGTTTAATTCAGGTTGTGTGTGTAATTATGGCACATCTGGGGTATTGATTCATCTGGAAGATCACCTACTCCATGCTTATGGTTGGATCATAAGACTGAATCTTTTGCCTCTCGTTTGCTCTGTTTTTTTCTGGGTTTTGCTTCATTGCAGGCCTTGCTCTGAATTCTGGACAATGACTGATTCCACTTCCTATGACCTGAACCTGGTATGAGTTCATGGTGAGCTCTGTTCAACAATTATGCTGGCTTAGCTAGCTCTAAATTCTGAGTACTGAATTGATGATAGTGTCTCTTTAGGTCTTGACCTGGTCATTTGCCTATAAATTAAGTTTGTGATCTTGAGCTGCTGCAAAGAAGTCCCACTGTGGTTTTTCCTTTGATTTCCCTTAAACATTGCTTGCTATGAATTCTTAGTTTGTTGTTCAGGAAACTATAGGGTAAACTGGGCTATACTACTCCCACAAGTTTCACCATTTTTCCTTGTTTTCTGCTTTTCATGCTATTTGTTACTCAGGAATCTAAGGAACACTGTTAGACCCCCTGATAGCCATTTCATTTCTTCCATTGCCCTCTAGCATAGATTTGATCATAATGAATCATAATTGTCTAATAGGTATGATTTCTCCTATGAAAAATTGTTTTCGAGTTTTTAATTCAATTCTAATGTTTTGTGCCAGCTACAAGCTGAAATAGCCCATGAACTGAAATATACTCAAAATGAATTGCAGAAATTATAGGAATTAGATCTCCTCTTGGCAGATGGTCACCAGGCAATAAATCGCAGATGCCAGTTACTCTGGGAGCATTAAGCAGAATAGTGTGATGAGAAGTGAAGCAAAGCAATATTCTACCATGACACATATTTTAGAAAAAGAATTATTCAGTTGCTCCTTGTTTTTATATGTCTGTTTTTTTCAAAGTAAAATTTAATACCATTTTTCTTGTTACAAATGTGGAATAATTGCAAGGATCCTTCTAATTGAATAATCCCTGTTCTCTCAGTTGGCATTTTCCTATTTATCAGTGCAATAACTGATGCTTCCATTCTAAGCAATTATTAATGGGACTCCTGTTGGCAAATTACCCTTGTTTTCGGTAACTAAATCAGTTTTGGAGAAAGGAGAAATATAAACTCAGGCTGGTATCTTTGCATAAACCAAATGACCCAAAGTAGGAGGGAATAATCTACAATATATTACCAAAGGCCTCATGTTAATATTTTTTTACAAGTCTAGGAAGTATGAAATTTAGGATGTGTGTATTTGTGTGTATGTACTCTATACATATATTTTTCCTCAGGAAAAAATTTGTAACTATGTCCATTATTGCAAAAATACAATGATTATTTTAGTGAAATTTTTGAGATCTTGAAAAAAATACATGTTCTTTTATAGAAGTAATATAATACAGTGCATACAGTCCAAGAATCAGAAGGACCTTTGTTCTCATAGAATATGACCCTGGACAAGTCACTAAACTTCTAAGTGTTCATAGCTATTCTCTAATGTAAATCTTGAAATTTCTCAGACTTGTGAATGTTAAAAATTTCCACATTGGGGAATTCTCCATTGGAACAATTTCCTACTGGGGACTTTCCCCATTTTGACAGTGAGAACTCTACTTGGATCAGAAATGGGAGGACCTCTACTCCACCCATAATTAGGACTGCTTTAGGGGAGGAAAAACTCCTTGCTGAACAATGAAAGTACTTAAACCCATACTTATAATGAGGCAAAAATTTCTTTAAGCCATGCCTATTTTTAGAAGTAATACAAAGGGATGCTAAGTACCTATTAAAGGTCAGGCAACTTGTAAACTTGCCAGGAGCAAAGAGGTAAAAACTTATTCAGAAGTTTTTTCTGGTTCAAACTTACTAAAGGGATTAGTCGACCCATCAGTGAATTCAGAATGGGCTGTCCTTTGGAAAACTTCTACTGTGATTGGTAGATGGAAGAACTTAGGGGAGGTGACATAGGAGAAAATCCCCTATATAAGAAAAAGCAGAATCTCTTGAAAGTAAATCCTTTTGGAGAATCGAGGCTCTGGAGAAGGGAAGCTCTTGGAGGACAATCTCTAAGGAGGTCTCGCTAGAGCTCCTCTGAGGGGCCTCTGTCCCTCTGGAGGCTCTTGAGAGAGGCCCTTTGAAACAGTCTCTGGCTGGAAGGCTCTTTGAGGAGGACCCTGGCTGGAACTCTCTCTGAGGAGACTCTGTCACTAGAATCCTTGCTTAGACAGACCTTGTGGTGAGTGATAAAAGACTGACAGACTGATCTCTCTCTCTTAAGACTCAGGTCTAGGCCATGTTGGCTTAAGGCCCTTCATATTTATTTCCTTTTTCTCTTTCTCTCTTTTCTTTAATTCCTTATTGTATTATTAATTAAATTCTCTATAAAACCTATTTGACTTGGGTATATTCATAATTGGGAATATTTCCCTGGTGACCACCTTATATTTGATTTAAAACCAAGACACTGTAGGGAAACATATTTTCTGCGGTCACAATTTACTCACCAACTCTTATATCTACTACAATTTAAGTCTTCCACTATTTTACTCACTACAGTTTATACCCTTAACTCTTTTAACTGCCACAGTTTATGGCAGACAACCATTTTAATTATTACACTAATAAGGAAAATCACCCAGAAGGTTAAAACTTTCTTGGTAAGTTCATCACTCAGGAATGCCTTATAGCAATGAAATTGCAACAAAAAATAATGAAAAAAATTTTTCCCAAGAGAGATTTTGAAAGCAAAGGAACTCAAATGTGATTTCAGTTCATGTAGGAGGGCAGGTTAAAGAGTTCCTACAGTATTGGAAGGCATAGAACAAAATTTCTAACTCTATTTTGAGATGTGGAACACAAGCATGATTTTTTTTATATCACAAAGAAATATTCTCATTCAACCACTGGCTGAATTCACCTAGGAGAGTTTCTGTAGATATACAGAACTCCATGATGCTAGCCCCTCAAAAAAAAAAATAGCTGGTAGAAAAGAGATCCAAATCTATACTTCAAATGTCTTCTTTGGTGCATTTTCAATTTATAAACTTATGAGACTAGGTAGCTGCTAAAGGTCACTTTAATCTTACTTCAGCTTATAAAGTGTTAAGCTTCCTCTCCAACCAAAGTACACAAGTAAAAGGCATCCACTTTTAGCAATCTTTTCCAGTATGATGGGGAGCAAAGCCCTAACATTTGTAATTTCACTCCTTACAGGTAGTCTTTTTTTTCTCCTACACTGTGTGTATACAAATTCAACAGCTGAAAGGAAGAAAGGGTTATTTGGAACATATCCTTGTGCTTTATGCTTCATTTAAGATCATGCCAAAAAAATGGCAGAGCCAAGATAAAAAGAAATACATTTGGAGTTAGTCTTTACTATATCTCTAGTTATCTGCATGGCCTTGGCCAAGTCACTTACCACTCTAATTCTGTATTTGTACAACTGAAATGTAAGTAATGACTACAAAACTCCAAGAATTCTGCATTGAGTTTCTTTGGGACTGCACTGTAATGAGTCAAATTATTTTCCTTTGGTTGTACCCCTCTGGATTAATTGAAGAATTTCCCAAATGAAATTGTTATAAAGTAAGTCTAGAATTTTGTAAATGTTTATTACAGGACCCTCACATTTGACACTGTTTCTTAAAGTAGAATATGATTATTGAGTATGAGATAGCCTTTATATCACAAAACAGAAAGTGTATAAAGACACTAAGTATTATGGTCTCATTAGTGCCTGAGAACAAATATAGAAAAATCAAGTGCCAAACTATTTCATCAGTTATCTTCCTGTCCTCCACCAAAGGAACTCAACTTGGACTTGGGTTTGATAAATGGATAATGGTATTATTTTGTTGAGAACCTTTTTCTAATAAAATATAATAAAATATTTCTCATAAAGTTTCATTAAGATTCAAACTTTCAACCTTTATTAGACTCAAGAAGACACAAAGCCTTTATCATGAGACTAATATTATCTGAAAAACTCATTGCCTTTATTCTCTAATTAGGACTTGTCATCAACACCATGGAAACTGTCCCCTTCTTTTCCCAATGAACATTCTATTCCAGGAAGTTTTCTTTCTCTTTTATATCCAATACTTGAAATCAGAAACTTAGGAATCTTTGAATTTTGGCTTACTCTACAACAGGGGTCCCTAAACTATTGCCCGTGGGCCACATGTGACCCCCTGAGGCCACATATCTGGCCCCCAGCACATTTCAGGAAGGGCACCACTTTCATTGATGGTCAGTGAGAGGAGTACTGTATGTGGCAGAGCCACAAAGCGCAGCATCACTCATGTACAGTACTACTTCTGGTGACATAATCCTTTGCTTGGCACCTTGTTCTGAGAGTAAATGAACCAGAAGTAGGAGCCGTGCAAAGGATTATGTGACTGCACAATGGAAGATGTCAGCATGGTAAGTTGAGACCTGGGGGAGGGAATTCCGCACTGTATATACTGCTGCCCAGTTAGGGTTAGAGTTAGGGTCAGGGTTAGGTATTTATTGTCTGGCCCTCCAATGGTCTGAGGGACAGTGAACTGACCACCCTGTGTAAAAAGTTTGGGGATCCCTGCTCTAGAAGTATCCCTCATAGCTAGTACTACCTGAAAGATACCTTATCTTTGTTAAAAGGCTCTATTTGAGGTTCATGTTGTCTATGAAATTTACAAAAAACTAAAACTAAAACAGCCCTCTCCTCTATACAGGCGGGTAGATTCAGGATCGACTGTCCTTGAATTTCTCTTTTATGATTTGTAAAAATAAATGTGTTTGATGGTTATATGTTATGCTGTGCCATTATTGACTGTGGTAGGGAATGGAGGAAGGAATTTTTCACAATTTCAGTACCAACTGCAAATTAGAAGAATGAACAAGGGAAAAGGTGAAGGATGACTATTCAAAAGCCAACAGACTTAAAGAGAGAGAACAGCTTGCCTTTAAAGACCATATGGAAAGGTGGTTGATATTCAGTTAGTTAATCACTTGATGTTTACTCTTTCTCATTGATTTTATCACCAATAAAACATGAACCCTCCACCACTGTAATATTATCAGTTTAATGGTAGGTCTGGAGTGTGGAGTGAGATTGAAGTTTTTTAGTTTGTTCAGTTACTAACAATGCCCTATCCCATACCATCATATTAACTACCTCTCTCCTCCCTGGCCCTTTCTTCCACAGTCTCCTTGACTTCTGCCGTACCCCTTACACTGGAAACCATGCCTAGAGCTGAGGTAGCAAATATATAGCAAGAATGCCAAAGAGGGTAAACAGAGCCCTCTCTGTGGGCACACATGTCATTGCCCACCAGAGTTTGTTACTAAAAAGTCAGAGGGACTCAGACCTAATTGCTCCCTTCCTCCTTTCCATCAAGCCTGAGACCATTTCTTACTTCACCCACCCCTCTGCCCAATAGTCCAATGTGAGTGCTTCTTCCCTCCCCTCACTGGCATAAGATGGGGGAGTACTTGGTCCCTGGGGGCATAGAGGGTCACAATATGTGGTCTCTGCTTCCCACACCCCACATGGCACAGTCTCTAAAATGCCATCACTGCCATAGAGTAACTTTTCCCTTTGAGATATTACACTCACCATAAATAGCTTTGTCTCCTTGTATTATAGGAACATTCCTACTATTTTCATTTTCATCCTACTCTCTATCCACCTCTTTCATAGCCTCCTTGCCAAATGACTTGCTCTTCAAATCAGAGATTATGTCCTGAATGAATACTTGTGTTGTTCTTGTTTTTTTTTTTTTCCTGCTCATCTCACTTCATCCCATTTTACAAGTTCTAGAACCATGAACAATGGCCAATTCTGTCTGGCAATTGCTCTTTGATGGTAATGATCAAACAGCCCCTCAAGAGCCCCAATTACCATCTCTCTAATTTGCTTCACAAAGAATTCTCTGGTCCCTTTTATTTGTGTTATTTCCACCAATGACAAATAAGTTCCTAGAGGATAATAGCCATCTTTAGTTTTGAAATTTCATTCCATGATCTTATCATAATATATTTTTTAATTTATTCATTCATTTGGTTGAAGAACTTATTAATTCATTCAAGGACAGTAAAATGTAATAATGAGATTAGAAAATTTCCAAGTACTCTTCCAGCTACAAATTCTTCCAGTATTTTATTCTATGGCTAAAATCTTTCAATGAGTACTTATTACATACTTATATGAATATATATACTTATATGAGCATATATTACAAGA
Source organism: Monodelphis domestica (assembly GCF_027887165.1). Taxonomy (NCBI): domain Eukaryota; kingdom Metazoa; phylum Chordata; class Mammalia; order Didelphimorphia; family Didelphidae; genus Monodelphis; species Monodelphis domestica. The sequence goes on from NC_077228.1 coordinate 472,450,854, forward strand.
TCAAGTCCAAATGTAATATACCAGGGCCTCAAAGCCTCCATAGTCAGTACCATCTAATATTACATTTCAACATGTCCCTTCAACTCCAGAGTTGGCAGAGAATATAAAAGAGTATCACCTGGAAGGATTTATAAAATTTAAGTAGATAGTGTAACAATAAAATTATATTTCTAATAATAAAATATATTTTATTAGGGTTATTAAGGATTATTAGAAATCAAGGATACATGTCTTGACTTCTAGGGATTGAAGTCTAGGTTTCAAATCTCCATTTTATATCCATTCTTGAGGCCTGAGGAAGACTAGTCTCTCAGATGGGTCTTGTAAACATAACAGCTATGAAATTACAATAATTTAAGGATAAGAGGAAAAGAGAACAAAACCAATAATTGCTAGGTGCTTTGACAAAAAGCCAGTTAGGGGGAATTCCCCTTTGGCATAAGAGTATACATACAAAACAAATGCATTGAATCCCCACACAATTCAAATCACCACATCCCAAAGTTTACTCTGGATCTTCTGGTGCAGCATGTTGTCTGTGGAGGCATCTTCATGGTGTCTTCTCCAAACAGTTCACTTTCTGGATTCAGAGAGGTACATGTTTCTTAACCTAAAATTACTCTCAAAAAGAATTTAGACTTTTCAATTTAAAATAATAATATATGCAATAATTATACATTTCCCCCTGAAGAGGTTGATTGAAAAACACAAGGATCATTTAGGGAAGCATGGCTGAGTTATGAGGTATATGAATCAATTGGTAAGAGAAAATTAAAAAAAATCAAAAAATTCAAATGAATAAAAGATAATTTCTGGATGAAATATAGACTATCAAAGTCTTATGTGTAAAAAATTCTAAGTAAAGGAAAAATAAATCTATATCAGGTCCTTGAATCAGGGCCCAATTAAAATGATATAACCGATTAAACATTTCCCCAGTCAGTAGCCAGGACTACAGAAAGTTTGCCACACTATGAAAGGCAGAAAAGGGACTAGATTATAGGAGCCAGGTAGGAGCCAAATTTGTGATACTTGGTAGAATGTGAAACAAGGAAGACCTGCCTTTAACACATGTTAAATAGCTGGGACCTCAAACCCCAAACACATTCAAGTCCTTATGTCATGGCTCAAAATTTTCATCAACCTCATCGAGATTGGTTGGTCTCTTTGACCTTGTGCTCGATTCTCACTATGCAGTTTATCTTTGTGCTTCTTTGGAACTGTGCAATGGCAATGTATTCTCTTGTCATAGAATTAGACAGAATCAGTAAGCAAAGTCCCATAATTTTTTAAAATAATCAGTGGCATAATTTTTATAGTCACAAGCTTTTTGGGTATGTATTGACATTATAGAAAATATATTTTAAACTTATATTACTGCAAAATAACAAAAAAATAGAGAAAATCTTAATACTGGTGATGTGTTTCAAGTATAAAAAAGGAGAGAAAAAATTAAAACTGAAATAGTATATTGCACATGTAAGAAGAATATAAAAATAAAAGTTTTAAAAATAAAAAAAAATATATAGCTTATAATCATTGACACACTGTGTCAGCTAAGGAAATGTAACATACAAGGTTTCTCACCAAAAATGAGATCCATTTCCTCTTCATACCTGGCCATGATCCACTGTGAGTACAAGCAAATGAATTTCACAAAGTAACAGGTTTTTTAAATAAAGAACAGTAGTACAACATGTAATGCAAATTCAAAAGGTATCAATGACTCCCAAATTTGCAATATCCCAGTTAATTACAATAGCAAACAAACCTACCTTCATATTTCACACAAGTTGCTGTATGACATTTAAATAAAATGGATACTTGTTATAAGTTTTTCAGGTATAGCAATGTTTCAACCTTGGCAAACATATTTTTAAATAAAGTAAAACTTATTTGGGACTAGAATGTCATCAAGAAATCTAGATATCATTCTGGAGAAATATGGCTTAAAAAAATTACCTAGGCTATCTTAAAATTTTTTGAGAAGTTCTCGTCCAATTTTGTGGTTGCCATAAACTGTAACAGTTAAATTATATTTCTAATTATAAAAATGCTATATTTTATGAGGTTTATTAAGGATTATAAGAAATCAAGGATACAAAATAAAAACAATGTGCCCATGGCTGATTAGCCCATTCATAATCCCTGGGCTTAGCTTACCACTATACTTGCTACATCATTTCAATGGAAGAGCAGAGAAGCCATAGTGGGAGGTGTTACTGCCAGTTAAATACCAATTGTGATCTCGCCAAAGTGGAGACTCAGGAGAGATTATGGGGAATTCTGGGAAATACCAAGTACTTCTGGGGATTGAAGTCTAGGGTTCAAATCTCCATTTTTACAATAGTGAATACATAGCCCTATCTTTGGGATGAGGTAATAGTAAAAGTTAAGAAGAAGGAATCAGCATCAGTCATATAAGAGAGAGTGAGCTTATTATTTTTGTTGCTTTTGTTGCTCAATCCAAAACTTTAGTGTTGGAATTGACATTTAAGCTCCCTTTTTTCAAAATATATGAGTAGGAATATTTTAGGCATATCATACATACCATTTTCTATTCAAGTATAGGTAATCCGGAATGAATGTGAGGTTCTTTTAATGTTTGATTTTTCTGAAACTGAAAAAAACAAACAAACAAACAAACAAAAAAGCCTGTTGTCCCCTGAAAACCTGGTTCTACATACAAAATCAACCTACACTTTAAAAAGTAGTAAGGATGATTGTCTGCTAATCCAATTTCTATACATTCTTAAATTAAATACTTAAAGTCTATCTTTAAAAAAAAACATACATTAAATTCTTACTATGCTTAAAAGCTCTATGCTTGGTAGTAAAGATTGAAAAAAAGGAAAAATATTTTTCCTAACATCAAGGATTTTACATTCCTCTTGGAAATACAATACAAAAATTTTAAAAATGCAATCCCTATACAAAATTGAGTTATTAAATTTACAAGTATGATATGAAATAATCCATCCTATTGATATAAGAAAGCTTCTTCATTGATTCCTCATATTGATATGCATCCCCTTAGTTTCAAATTCTTTGCTACCGCAGAGAAGGCTGCTGTAGTTTTTTATATAAAAAAACATATATATATATATATATATATATATATATATATATATGTTTTTATATAAATAGCTTATTTTCCTATTTCTTTTATCCCCTTCAAGCACTGATATGACCAGGTCAATGGGTATGCACAATTTAATAGATTTTTGGACAGAGTTCCAGATTGAATTCCAGAATAGTTAGACCATTTCAAAGCTCTGTAGGCAGTATATTAAAGAAACTATTTTGCCACAACCCCTTAATCACTCATAATTTTCTTTCTTTTTTTCTCAGCTTAGACAATCTGGTTCATTTGTGGTGACAACTCTGAGAAAAAAATTTAAATCTAAATAAGTAAAAGAATTAAATATATGAATGAATAAACAAATTAATGGTTAAATTTAATTGGTAGAAATTCATAACCATATAGTGTCATGGGCATCTGAGATAAGAAAAATCCATATTTAAATAACATTTGATCTATGTTCTAAGGCAAAATATGTTGTTTCTTTGTTTGTTTATTTTCTCCCTGAACCTTTGGACAAGGGGGAAAGCAACCTGGCATTGTGGATTAACTGTGAAAAGGGAATGGGACTGGGGATATAATTCCATGTATGGAGCAAACTAGCAAGAGAGTTCAATTAGTTCAGAGAATAATTCAATCAATCAATAAACATGAATTGCCTACTATGTACTAGACACTAGGGTAGTGCTGAGGATGCTAAAAATGTCAAAAGAGAGTCACTGTCCTCAAGGCACTTATAATCTAAGTCTAAAAACTCATACTTGATTTTAAAATAGAAGTGTGATTTGATAAGATTACAGTTTAAGCATTATGATTTGCAAGTGAAATGGTGAATAGCTTAGAGCACTGAATTATGTGTAGTATAAAGACCAATTAGGAGGCTATTGCAATAAAACAGATGAAAGCCTAAACTATACCAAACATCTATTTGGGTGATGAGAAAAGATCCAATTCATTGGTGGAGGAAACCAAGATAAGGAAACTTTACTTTAAAATAAAATTGTTCCAGATTACATGTTGGTACAATTCTTAATAATCATTTTATTTTACTCCAAAAATTATATATGTGTGTGTGTATATGTATATATATATATATATATATATATATATATATAAGTTTAAATTTTATCAAATCAAGTAAAATTATCATTTTTATATACAAAGAAAAACATTGTAGATAATTAGCACCACAAATCTCTTATGTGTTTAGCTTACTTTTGTTTATATCTGTTAGATTTAAAATGGTTGAGGTCTTAAACTGTAGTGATTAAAATAGTGGAAGATATAAATTGTGATAGATATAAGAGAGGGTGAGTAAATTTGACTGCAGAAAATATGTTTCACTACAGTGTCTTGGTTTTAAATCAAATATAAGGTGGTTGCCAGGGAAATATTCCCAATTATTCAAATACCCAAGTCAACTGGGTTTTATAGAGATTTTTAATTAATAATATAATGAGGAATTAGAGAAAGAGTAGGAAAGGAATAATTATGAAGGGCCTCAAGCCAATATGGCCTAGACCTGAGTCTTAAGAGAGAGACTCAGTCAGTCCATTTTTTTAACACTCACCACAAGGTCTGCCTAAACAAGGATTCTAGTGACATCAGGCCAGCTCCATCTCAGCTGACTTTACCAGAGAGACTTCCAGCCAGAGACTGTTCCAAAGGGCCTCTCTCCAGAGCCTCCAGAGGGACAGAGTCCCCTTAGAGGAGCTCCAGCAAGATTTCCTTAGAGATTATCCTCCAAGAGCTTCCCTTCTCCAGAGCCTCTCTCAAGAGATTCTTCCCAAGAGATCCTCATCAGAGATCCTCCAAAGGGATTTCTCCAAAAGGATATATCCTCAAGAGATTCTGCTTTTTCTTATATTGGGGTTTTTCTCCCATGCCACCTCCCCTAAGTCCCTACATCTACCAATCACTGTAGACGCTTTCCAAAGGACTGCCCATCTAAATTCCTGCTAAGTTAACCAATCTCCTCAGTAAGTCTGAATCAGAAAAAATGCTGCTGTGTCGACCAATCTCCTCAGTAAGTCTGAACGAGAGAAAACACAGCTGAGTCAACTAATCTCATCAAGAGAAAACTTGCCCAACCCTTTTAGGTACCTAGCATCCCATTGTATCAATTCTAAAAACAGGCCTGGCTCAAAGAACTCCTTGCCTTATTATAAGCATGGGTCCAAGTACTTTCATTCTTTAGCAAGGAGTTTTCTCTGCTAAAGCAGTCTTAAGTATGGGTAGTGTAGGGGTCCTCCCATAGCAGGGAGTTTTCTCCCCTAAAGCAGTCTTAAGTATGGGTGGAGTAGATGTCCTCCCATTTCTGATCCTGGCAATTTCTCACATCAAAATGGCGAATGTTTCTCAGTAGGGAATTTATTCCAATTAAGAATTCCCTGATGGGGAAATTTTTAACATTCCTAAGTCTGAGAGATTTCAAGATTTACATATCTACATAATAAATCCTACATGAAATTTTCAGTTTTCCTATTTGTCTATGTTTCCTTCTGGTTACCCCATTCTAATCTCTTCTCTTCTCTTTCTTTTCTTCCCTTTCTTTTTCCTTCCCTCCCTCCCTCTCTCTCCCACATTCTTTCCCTCCCTCCTTCTTTTCCTTCCTTCCTTCCTTCCTTCCTTCCTTCCTTCCTTCCTTCCTTCCTTCCTTCCTTCCTTCCTTCCTTCCTTCCTTCCTTCATTCCTTCCTTCTTTGCTTCCTTCTTTCTTTCCTTCCTTCCTTCCTCCCTCTCTTTCCCTCTATTTTTTCTTTTCCTCTTTCCCTCTCTCATCTTTCACCTTTATTTCTTTGTTTCTTTTCTCCATAAATATCCCAGTCCCTTCCCAACCTCCCTGCATCACAGAAAGTATAATTTAGAAGACCAACACACTCATAAAAATTAAACCTTTGATGTTTTCCATTTCAGTTAACTATTTAGAAGTAATATTCATAATTTATTCTTCCAGATCTGAGGATTAAAATAAAATTAACTCTCCCCTGATTGTGAGATTTAAATTGTAAACCCTCTTTATTTTTAGAACACCCTACTTAAAGTTGAATGGGAAGATCTGCCCATTTTTAGATCTAATCACCAAAGGTGTAAACATCCCACTTAATCATTTAGTGGGAGGTCTGTGACCCATGTGTTCAATAGTGGGTGAAGAATCAGAATTGGCTGACTGCCTCCTCAGCAGTCCTAAGCAAGTTTTTAGGTTGTGATTTGTCCATGTACAAAGTGGAGGAAGACACAGGAAGTGACAGGAGGAAGACAAAAGAAGTGTCTTTAAAAGGAGCAGTCACTCCCTGTGAGAGAGACTTCTTCATTCTTTGGAGTGGAGGCTAAAGGAGGAATCTGCTTACTGGACTTGAGACCCTGTTCCTGATGAGACTGTTGGACTGACACATGGTGAGTGAAAGAGCTGACTCCTTTCCTGGATATTTTCTGAAGAAACTAGCCTCAGGAAAGACTAGCCTCTTGAGAAAGTTTTTACCTAGGTCCTCAGCTTTGCCAAGCACAGGTAAGAACCAAATCTCCCAGACCGGATTAAGCCAGAGGCCAGAAATAAATTACTTAGTGCTGAGGCTAGCCTTACCCTATCCTTTCTCAGATTTTTTTTCACCTCACTCCTTCTATATTTTGTAAATAAATTGTAAATAAATCTCTTTGGAATTAATAAATTCTGAGTGACCACACTTAAATAATCCAATCTAACCCTTTTAAAAGTAACCCCTTTTTCACTTTACACAGTATCAATTCTGTAGTTGCATGTAATGTTTCTTTTTGCTTCTCATTTCACTGTTCATTATCCTGTGTAGTTCTTTCCAAGTTTTTTTTTTAATTAGCCTGCTCATTGCTTCTTATGGTTTAGTAGTATCCATCACAAGTATATACCATAATTTGTTTAGCCATTCTTAAATTGATTGGCATACCTTGTGTAGATTAAATTAACTCTCCCCTTCCCATTCTTAGATTTAATCACCAAAATCATATACATCCCACTAAAGCTTGAGTGGAGGAGGTCTGTGACCCATATATATGATAATGGGTGACAATCAGAATCAACTGACTGCCCCACGGCAGTCCTAAGCAAACTTTAGCTATAATCGGTACACGTCAAATGAAGGAAGTTGCATGAAGTGACAAAAGAAATGGTCTTTTAAAATGCCAAGAAAACGTCCTGTAGGAGTTCTCTCTGTCTTCTCTCTTGGTCTTCAACCTGACTGTGGATGAACTCAGGCTTGAGATCTTAGACTGCTTTCCTTTGGACTGATATGTGGTCAGTGAAAAAAGATTGACTCCTTCCTGCTTTCTGGGATTTTTTCTTTTTTTTTTCTTTACTAAGGCTTTTTAAAATTTTTGTTCTATTATTTCTTCTACTTACTAATAAATCTTAAAAAATACAATACTTGGAGGTATTGATATTAATTTAAATCTTAAAATAGTGAATGTTTAGACCTTAGAAATTAGCAAATGCTACAAATCAGGGCTTGTTTTATTATTTCTTTTTTTTTCCTTAACATTATTTTATTTGGTCATTTCCAAACATTATTCATTAGAGACAAAGATCATTTTCCTTTCATCCTACCCCCCACCTCTCAACTAGCCAATGCATGATTCCACTGGGTATCACATGTGTTCTTGATTCAAACCCATTTCCATGTTGTTGGTATTTGCATTAGAGTTTTCATTGAGCATCTCTCTTCAGACATATCCCCTCAACCCCTGTAGTCAAGCAGTTGCTTTTCCTCGGTGTTTTTACTCCCACAGTTTGTCCTCTGCTTGTGGATAGTGTATTTTCTCCTAGATCCCTGTAGATTATTCAGGGACAATGCATTGACACTAATGGAGAAGTTCATTACGTTCGATTGTACCACGGAGTATCAGTCTCTGTGTACAATGTTTTCCTGGTTCTGATCCTTTCGCTCTGCATCACTTCCTGGAGGTTGTTCTAGTCTCCATGGAATTCCTCCACTTTATTATTCCTTTTAGCACAATAGTATTCCATCACCAACTTATACCACAATTTGTTCAGCCATTCCCCAATTGAAAGACATTTCCTCATTTTTCAATTTTTGGCCACCACAAAGAGCGCAGCTATGAGTATTCTTGTACAAGTCTTTTTCCTTATTATCTCTTTGGGGTATAAGCACAGTAGTGCTATGGCTGGATCAAAGGGCAGACAATCTTTTATCGCCCTTTGGGCATAGTTCCAAATTGCCCTTCAGAATGGTTGGATCAATTCACAACTCCACCAACAGTGAATTAATGTCCCTACTTTGCCACATCCCCTCCAGCATTCACAACTTTCCTCTGCTGTCATGTTAGCCAATCTACTAGGTGTGAGGTGATACCTCAGAGTTGTTTTGATTTGCATCTCTCTGATTATAAGAGATTTAGAACACTTTTTCATGTGCTTATTAATAATTTTGATTTCTTTATCTGAAAACTGGCTATTCATGTCCCTTGCCCTATTATCAATTGGAGAATGTCTTGATTTTTTGTACAATTGATTTAGCTCTCTGTAAATTTGAGTAATTAAACCTTTGTTTAGAGGTTTTTTATGAAGATTGTTTCCCAATTTCTTGCTTCCCTTTTGATTTTAGTTACATTGGTTTTGTTTGTACAAAAATTTTTTAATTTGATGTATTCAAAATTATTTATTTTACATTTTGTGATTCTTTCTATGTCTTGCTTGGTTTTAAAGTCTTTGCCTTCCCAAAGGTCTGACTTGGTCTCCTCCTTGCCTATTTTAATGCCTTCAATTTCTTTTCCTTCTCTAATTGCTACTGCCAGTGTTTCTAGTACAATGTCAAATAATAAAGGTGATAATTGGCATCCTTGTTTCACTCCTGATCTTATTGGGGATGCATCTAGTTTATCCCCATTGCAGATGATATTAGCTGATGGTTTTAGATATATACTGTTTATTATTTTTAGGAATGACCTTTCTATTCCTATGGTTTCTAGTGTTTTTAATAGGAATGGATGTTGTATTTTATCAAAGACTTTTTCTGTGTCTATTGAAAGAATCATGTGATTATGTTGGTTTGCTTGTTGATATGGTCAGTTATGTGGATGGTTTTCCTAATATTGAACCAGTGCTGCATCTCTGGTATAAATCCAACTTGATCATAGTGGATGACCCTTCTGATCACTTGCTGGAGTCTTTTTGATAGTATCCTATTTAAGATTTTGGCATCTATATTCATTAGGGAGATTGGTATATGATTTTATTTTTCTGTTTTTGACCAGCCTTGTTTTGGAATCATGTAAGACTCCTCCTCGTGGTTAGTCAATCCTGTGAGATCCTACTTGGGGTAATGAAAAATGAGGAGTAACAAAAGAAAGGACGGATACTATATGAAAAAGAGAAATAGTGCCAAATTTATTACTTCACACAGAATTTTTATAGGCAAAGACTACTTAGACAAAACCCACAGGAATTTATGACTTTACATTCCAGAAACTCTAACCTTGGTCCAGGGATAGGCAGGTGTTCAAAGGTTAATCCACATCTTCATCTAATGCAAGTCCAAACAAGGGGAAGAGGGGCAAACAAGGAGAAGAGGCACCCACTTTATCACAATTTGCTTTTCATAAATGTTATCCTGCTTCCTTCATGTTTACTGTTCCAACCTTGGTCCCGGGATGTTGGTAAAGGCTAATCCACATCTATTTCTGAAGCAAAGACAAACAAGGGAAAGAGGAGGTTCCACCTCAATTACAGAATCAGTACCATGTTTTTGTCATAAAAGGAATTTGGTAGAATTCCCTCTTTGCTTATTATGTCAAATAGTTTGTATAATATTGGGATTAGCTGTTCTTTGAATGTTTGATAGAATTCACTTGTGAATCCATCAGGCCCTGGGGATTTCTGCTTAGGGAGTTCTTTGATGGCCTGTTGGATTTCATTTTCTGATATGGGATTATGTAAGAATTCTATTTCTTCTTCTGGTAGTCTAGGCAGTTTATATTTTTGTATATATTCTTCCATATCACCTAGATTGGTATATTTATTGCCATATAATTGGGCAAAGTAATTTTTAATGATTACCTTAATTTCCTCTTCATTGGTGGTGATGTCCCCCTTTTCTTCTTTGATGCTGTAAATTTGATTTTTTTCTTTCCTTTTTTTAAATTAGATTGACCAGTACTTTGCCTATTTTGTCTGTTTTTTCAAAGTACCAGCTTCTAGTCTTGTTTATTAGTGCAATAGTCCTATCACGTTCAATTTTATTAATCTCTCCCTTAATTTTTAGGATCTCTAGTTTGGTTTTCTTTTAGGGGTTTTTAAGTTTTCACTTTCAATTTTTTTTATTTGCATTTCCAATTGATTGATCTCTGCTCTCCCTAGTTTGTTAAAAATACACTCAAAGATATGAATTTTCCTCTAAGTACTGCTTTGGCTGCATCCCATAAGGTTTGAAAGGATGTCTCACCATTGTCATTTTCCTCCACGAAATTATTAATTGTTTCTATGATTTCTTCTCTAACTGATTTTGGAGTATCATATTATTTAGTTTCCAATTAATTTTTGATTTGGTTCTCCATGTACCCTTACTGATCATTATTTTTATTGCCTTATGTTCAGAAAAGTTTGCATTTATTATTTCAGCTTTTCAGCATTTGTATGCCATGTTTCTGTGACTTAGTGTATGATCTATTTTTGTGAATGTGCCATGTGGTGCTGAGAAGAAGGTGTATTCCTTTTTGTCCCTATTTATTTTTCTCCATATGTCTATTAACTCTAATTTTTCTAAGATTTCCTTCACTTCTTTTACCTCTTTCTTATTTATTTTTTGATTTGATTTATCTAAATTTGATAGTGGTTGATTCAAATCTCCCACTAATATGGTTTAATGTCTATTTCTTCCTTCAATTCTCCTAGTTTCTCCATTAGACTTTTGGGTGCTATATATTTGGTGCATACATGTTTATTAGTGATATTTCCTCATTATCTAAAGTCCCTTTTAACAAAATATATTTATCTTACCTATCCCTTTTAATCAGGTCTATTTTTGCTTTGGCTTTGTCAGATATTATGATTGCAACTCCTGCATTCTTTCTATCAGTTGAGACCCAGAAGGTCTTTATCCATGCTTTAATTCTGACATTGTGAGTATCTAACTGCCTCATGTGTGTTTCTTGAAGACAACATATGGTAGAGTTTTGGATTCTAATCCATTCTGCTATTCATCTACATTTTATGAGTGAGTTCATCCCATTCACGTTCAAAGTTATGATTATCACTTGTGGACTCCCTGGCATTTTGATATCCTCCCCTAATTCTGACCTTTCTTCTTCAGCTATAACCTTTTAAGCCAGTGATTTACTTTAAATCAGTCCCCCTAGTCCCCTCCCTTGATATGTTTCCCTTTCTAGCCCCTCCCTTTTTGTTCCCTCTCCTTCCTCCCTCTCCTTTCCTCCTTTTTTCTGTTTCCTCCCCTCTTACCCTCCTTGGTTTTCCCTTCTCCCATACCCCATTGGATAAGATAAAATTCAAGATCCCAATGGATCTGGATGCTCTTCCTTCTCAGAGTTAATTTCACTGAGAGTAATGTTTAAGTAAAAATTTTCTTCCTCTCCTCATAGGAGAATTCTTCCCCTCCCCTTCCCATGTGTATCTTTGTGTGAGAAAGATTATTCTTTTTAGTTTTTTTCCTATTTCTTGAAGTATATATTAGTACCATCAATGATTCCCCGTCCCTTTTTCTTTCTATCCCTCCCATCTCCATATCTTCTTGATGCCCCAAGCTTTCCCTATGTGTGATTCATCTTACTACTCTAATGATGCATACAATTTTTGAGGGTTACACATTACATTTTCCCCACATGTTAGTATTTATAAATTCATATAAATGTAGTCCTTATAGAAGAGATTTTGAATGAAAGAAAAAGATAACATTTTTCTCCTTTTCCATTTCCTTCATATTTACCCTTTCATGTTTCTCTTGCTCTTTGTGTTTGGATATCAAACTTTCCACAGAGCTCTGGTCTTTTCTTTACAAATGTTTAGAAAGCTTGTATTTTGTTGAATGCCCATACTTTCCCCTGGAAGTATGTAGTCAATTTTGATGGATAGCTGATGCTTGGTTTTCTTTTGCTTGGAAGCTTTGGAATTTGACAATTACATTCCTGGGAGATATCTTTTGGGGATTTAGTGTAGATGGTGCTCTGTGAACTCTTTCAATGCATATTTTGTCCCCTTTTTCTAGTTTCTATGGGCAGTTTTCTTTGACAATATCATGTATTATGATATCAAGATTACTGTTCATCTCTTTTTTTGGGGGCAGACCAATTATTCTCAAGTTGTCTCTCCTTTCTCTGTTTTCTAGGTCTGTCACCTTGTCAGTGAGATATTTTATGTTGTCTTCTAATTCTTTAGTCTTTTGACTTTGCTTTATTAATTCTTGCTCACTTGCAAGATTATTGTCTTCCAGTTGCCTGATTCTGACCTTTAAAGACTGGTTTTCCTTTTTAGTTTGGTCTGACCTATTTTTTGAGGCTTCAAGCTATTTCTGCATTTGCATATTTTGGTTTCTCATATTGCTTAGTTCCTTTTCTCATCGTTTCCCATTTTTCCTGCCAGAAGGCTTCCATCTTTTTGATAATTTCTGATTTAAATTTTTCAAGAGTTTGTGAAGAATTTCCATTTCCTTTGGAAGGTTTTGGAGCATTTGCTTGTGTTTCCTCTTTTATCTCCTCTGTATTTTGTATTTTTGCTCCAAAAAATGTGTCCAAATTCACCCCCTTCTTCTTGGTTTTCCTGGTGGGTGTTTGGAGACTTTTGTGCTTCTATACTGTTTGCCATCTCTATCTGAGTGAGGAGGACTGGCTCTTAGTGTATCTGTCTGATGGTCTGAGGCTTTAGCCCCAGGCAAATTGTCCATTCATGATTTCTTATCCCCAAAACCTGGATCTATGCTTTTATCAAAAACAAGGTTACTAAAATCTTTTACTGCTATCTGTTGTATTTCTTTTCTGTTTCACTGATCTGCCTTTCTATTTTTTTAGCCACTATCAGATAGTTTTTATAATTGCTACTTCATAATACTATTAAAATTGGGAGTGCTAGACCTCAGTAATTTATTTTTCTTCATTTTCTTTTATATTATTGATTTTTTTTATTCCAAATGAATTTTGTTATTATTTTTAACTGAATAAAATATTTTTGGAAAATTTAACTGGGATGGTATTGAATAAGTAAATTAGTTCAGATAGAATTGGCATTTTAATTATATTGGCTCTGCCCATCTATGAAAAAATGAACATTTCTCCAGTTATTTAGAACTGACTTTTTGAGGGGTTAAAAGTCAATTTTGATTATGTCCATAAAATTCATGAGTTTCTTTTTGTTGTTGTTGCTTGTACTATTTTTCCTTAACCTGGGAGCTATGGAACTTAGCAATGCTATTCCTGTGGATTTTCATCTTTGAGTCTCTTTGTGGTGTTGATAAATGCATTCTTTCAATTTCTACTTTACCCTCTGGCTAAAGAAATTTATAGCAGTTTTTCTTGATGATTTCTTGGACTGTGGTGTCTATTTTCTTTATAATAACTTTCTAAGAGTCCAACTATTTTTATATTGTCTCTTGATCTATTTTCCAGAACATTTGTTTTGTGATAAGATATTTGATATTCCTTCCTATTATTTCTTCTTTGATTTTGCTTTATTATTTCTTATTTTCTTAAAAACATGTTAATTTTCCCTTGCCCAATTCTAATTCTTAATAAATAATTTTCTTTTGTGATTTTCTTCATCTGTTTTACCATTTGGGTGATATTTCTTTCATAATTTTCTTGATTTTCTTTCATTGTTCTTTGTTTTCTCCTAATCCTTCCTCAACTTTTCTCATTTGTTTTTTGAGATCATTTTAAGTTAATCAAAAGGCTCTTTTTAAAAATCTTATAGCCATTTATTGCTTTTCTTTGCTATTTTAGAAGTAGGCATTTTTGATTCATTGTCTGCTAAGTTGGAACCTAGGTCTTCTCTGTCTTTATAAACACTATCAATAATTCTATTATTTCTCCTTTGCATGTTTATTAAAAACAATAATAATAATAATAACTGGACCAATAGACTTATTAGTTTTCTTTGGAATCCCAGTGTTCATTGGGTGCTAGAGGAATAATGATTCAATTTTCAAGATATTTTGGGTTTGTTATCTCCTGGGTCCCAGATAGTTCTCCCATTTTCTATAATCCAGGGTGAGGTGTACTTCCCCATCTCCTCTTCAAGCCCCAATTCATGATTGATCTCAGGTGCTCCAGCCAGAGCCCAGAGGAAGTTCTGATGGTACAAGTATATAGCCCAGCTCCTCCTGTGTCCATAATCACATATTTCCTTCTCCTGAGGTTGACTATAGCAGGGCCCAAGACCCTCAGGAACCCCAAGTCCCTCAGCATTCATACTCACTGGTATGCACTCCTTCCTAATTCCTCCTCTCCTGCTTTCAGAGCCTGGGACAAAGCAGGTATCTAGTCTATATTCCTTGGGCCTCCAACATACTTTCCTGGTCAGCAGAGGTCCTGGCCCCAGAGCCTTGTGCCTTTAGACTCTATAGTGTCCTTTCAGTCAACCACCAACTGTGGGTGAACAGTAGTCTCTGGAGTCATGGCCTCAACTGACACAACTACTTTCAGGCCCCTCTTCCTGCCAATTCCAGTGCTATACAGTGCTATACTCTAGTATAGCACTGGAATTCCAGTATGAGTATGCTAATAATTAAAAGGCAGCTCTTAACTAGTTCAGCTGACTCAAGAACTTGTCTGGTTCAAATCTAATTTCAGAAAATCTATGAAATTGGGCAAATTACTTTTCCTCTCTTGGTCTCACTTTCCTAATCAAATTGCTCATACTTATGTTTGATTCCTCATGTTCCCCCTAGCTGAAAATCTAAACACTTCCTATGATCTAAGATATATTATATCCTGAAATATCCACAATGCTTCTCCAATTCAGTAGAATTGACAGAATTTCTATTCTGCTGATATAGCCTTCAGGAACATGGGATCATCTGCTAAATAGCAAGAGATATAAGATTATGAATAAAAAAATTGAAAATAACTTAATAAAAGATTATCTTAGAAATTCTGTGAAGACTGAAAATAGTATCCATCTCAGATTCTCTTTTTAAACAAGTGAAAGAGATTTTAACCAATTTTTAAATAATAACAAGTACATATTTTAATGACTTCAAAATAAGCTTCTGATTTCAAACACATTTTTGGCCTCAGAAACAGTCTTTAAACTCTGACAACATAAAGGAAATATTGGTAATGTTAATGAATATGTAAGAGTTCTCTTCTATTTACACTGCTCAGCAGGTAGCATATTTTGCAAATATCACCACATTATATCACAAGAATAATGTTGTCCTACATAGGTCACTTACATGGAGGCTGTATTATCTTGTCAAAACAAAATTACTTTAATGGTATACATTCTATGAATATTACAGAGAGAAAAGCAGGTTTTAATATTAAATGGAAATGCTTCTTTTGAAGTACTTTTTGACTATGAGCTTGACTTTTCTCTTTCTTCCTCCTCTTCTTCCTTTTCCTTCACCTTTTTCTTCTCCTTCAATCATGCTTCTTATGGAGATAGTTCAGTTTTATTTGCTTCAGAGGACAGCCTGTTTCTAAATATTATCTATTTACTTTGAGCAATATATTTTGCATCCTTCAATTGTCCCAGGTATCTCAAAGTTTTACTCTGTCCACCAGAGTGTATGGATATGTCCTCTCAACCTTGTGTGGTGGAGTTAAAGAGACTGCTTTCTAGCTGTCCAGGGGAGTCCAGGAGACATCTGATCTTCACTTTCCAGGCTTCACCTTTAGGTCTAATGTGTTAGTTGTCTCTTCAACAGTTTAGAATCTTGACAGCCCTGGGAGAATTCTGAGTCTCACACCCTATCAATCATTCCTTGCATAAGTTTTAGTTTCCTTTGTTACACTTTATAACTCAAATTTTTTTGTTGCAATTATGTCCCCAAAGAATAAAATAAGTCTTTTGGGCTCTGAGTCCAAATATACAAAGTCAGTGATATAGCTTAGTAAGAAAATAATGGTATTAGATAAATTTCATACCAGAATGTCTGCATATGCTGTCAGTTATGATTTGAGTGAACAAATTGAAGAATCATTATATCCATACAAAAGAAGAAAGTATTTATGAGGCTGTAGATTTTACATGTTATAAAAAGTTGAGTTTCTGAAATGATTGATTTGTTGGCACAAAAAGATGCAGAATTCTAGAGTTACTAATGAGAAAACATGTTTTGTATGTTACCAATTTTATTTTGTATATTGCATTTTACATATTATTTTCATGGTAACTAGGTTAGAAAAAGTAAATATTATCACAATTAATGTTTTGTTATTAAATATTACATGCAAAAAAGTGTACTTTTTTATAATCTCTACCAAAAGATTATAGTTTTTGGTCACAAGAACATAACTTCTTGTTTTTCAAAGGTTCAGTGTATCAACATTCAAGTTCTTGACTTCACCACTATTTTCCATGAACATTTTTTGTGCAATAATTGAGGATTGGCTGTATATCCTATTGGAAACAAAACAAAAAAAAAAGAAAAGAAACAAATATACAGTTATCTCTCACTTTATCACAGTTCACTTATATTGGCTTCACTGTATTGTGGGTTTAAAATATATGTACATATTTAATTCTGTATGTTGGAGTTACACTTATTGGGGTGTACTATTGACTGATGGAATGAAAGGTGACTATCCATAGTACTGTGCTCTGTATTCTAGATTCTGATTGTCTCAGTGAATGTAGGTTAATAAGAATGAGGAAAAATTTTATAGGAGAATAGAAAGGATTTATAAAGCCTTAAAATATATATGTATATAATAAAATAAATATAATGCCACTACTTCATGGATTTTTACCTATCACAGGAGTCTCTGGAATGTAACTCCTGCAATAGATGAGGGATCACTGTATTATCAAGAAAACCTATGATCAGAAGTAAAAGTGAACTCATTACATGTAAAAGGAATGGGATTTTAAGAGAACAATGTATTATTGATTTTCTCTCAGAATCAGAAGAAGGCAGAAGAATCTTATATTTTTGTGGAATTCTCTTGGGATAAGGATTGACTTCTAGGATGGGTAACTCCGTTTTCACTTTATTTTGTGCTTTGATCAAGTTTAAGTGTTTATTTTATTCCAACATTTTGTTTTTTCCCCATTTTTGAAGGCTAAAACAGTTCTCTTAAAGTAATAAACAGGAAGAAATCTTTGCAACATGTCCTTTGTTCTTTGAATTTTTGTCACTTCCTATTTGAGGATGACTAATCTCCAAGCCCACCAACTATGATTGGTCTGTGTATTAAAAAAGTTTGTTTATTAATTGTTTATTTTTTTTTAAATGTGTTACAATTGTATTAATTAGATATCTTAGAACACTGTATTTATCATTTTTGAGTCCATTAAAAGCAGATACACATGGTCTTTTAAAAATTAAATTAATGACAATAAATAAAACATTTCTATTTTTGGAGATTTATTAATGATCATTAGATAAAGGAATAAATGGCATGCAAAAAAAAGCATGCCCATCACTGATTAGCCCATTTAAAATCCCTGGGCTTAGCTTACCATTGCCCCCATGCTTGCTGTCATCATGCCAAAGAGAGGGTGGAACCCTTCACATCCTTGCTTAATATTCCCTGTCTACAGGAAGTATGTAATGACAGGAAGTCAGTGGGCTTCCAGGAAATATAGTTCTTTTTTTAAGGTAACAGATTTTCAATTATACATTCCCCCTGAGATCTGTGGAAGACTGGTCTCTCCAATGGATCTTGTAAACATAACCAACTTTTAAATTACAATAATTTGGAGATAACAGGAAAAGAGAACAAATCCAGTGATTGCTAGGCACATTGACAAAAAGCCAGTTAGACGGCAGTCCCCTTCAGCATAAGAGTATACATACAAAACAAATGTATTTAACCCCAAACAGTTCAAATCACCTCATCCCAAAATTCACTCTGGATCTTCTGGTGAAGCATATGGTCTGTGCAGGCATCTTAATGGTGTCTTCTCCAAACAATTCCACTTTCTGGATTCAGAGAGGTATCATGTTTCCTATCCTAAAATTACTCTCAAAAAATTAAAACTTTGCAATTTAGAATACAATCCCCCCTGAAGAGGGTGTTGAAAAAAACAGGGATCACTTAGGGATGCATGGCTGAGTTATGAGGTATATGAATCAATTGGCAAGAGAAATTTAAAAAAAAAACATAAAAAAATCTAAATAAAAATAAAAGAGAAAAAATAACTTCTGGATGCAATATAGACTTTCAAAGTCTTATGTGTAAAATTCTAAATAAAGGAAAAATAAAACTATAACAGGTCCTTGAATCAAGGCCCAATTAAAGTACTTTCTATCCCACAAGTCTGTAGGGCAAATGCAGTAATATTTAACTTACCCATTTGCAGTCAGAACTACAGGAAGTTGTCATACTGTAAGAGAGAATAAAAGACTAGATTTTTGTGTGATAGGGAAGTGTTATTCCCTAGTCTGATTTTTATTTCACTCTCAGGAATAGGGGGATCCAGGATGTTAGCCAAAGTTCAGTACTCGTCTGTGAGTATTTCATAAAGTGTAGATACAAGGCATCCTGCATCTTAACTTATGTCAAGCGCCACAACCTGGAGTCTCACACTAGGTTCAAGTCTTTTTGTATTGACCTAGAAGTTCATCAATCCTACCTAGATTGGCTTGGTCCTTTTTGACTTTGTGATCCTTAGCCCTGTACAGATTTTCATCAAGCCCTTTGGGATTTTGGTTGGTCTCCTTGACCTTGTGCTTTGTGGCACTGTATAATAGCTCTGTTTTTCCTTCTCCTGGAATTAGACACAATCATTATTCACAGTCCTGTAATATTTATAAATAAATGGCAGGTTTCCATAGTCTAAAGCTTCTGGGTATGTATTAATATTATAGCAAATATATATAAATATATATATATATATGTATGTATTTACATATATATTTTAACTTATATTACTGCAAAAATCAAAAAAGTTAACTAAAATCTTCTCAATACTGATGGCATGCTTCAAATACAAAAAGGAGAGAAAAAATTAAACTGAAATAGAATATTGAACATTCAAGAAAAAAACAATAATAAAAGTTTTAAAAATAAAAAATATATAGCTTATAATCATTGACATTTTGTGTCAGCTAAGAAAAGGTAGAATACAAAGGTTTCTCACCCCCCCCAAAAAAATGAGATCCATTTCCTTTTTAAACTTGGTTATGATCCACTGTGAATGCAAGCAAATTATTTGCACAGAGTAAGAGTATTTATAAAGAATAATAGTACAACAGGTATTGCACATCCAAAAAATATCAAAATCCCCAAAGTTATAATATAATTTAATGAAAAGATAATAATTTAATGACAATAGGAAATAAACCCACTATCATTAGGATTTGCATGAGTCTTCTGTGTGACATTTAAAACTAATGGGTATTTGTCACAAGTTTTTGAGGTGTAGCAGTGTTTCAACCTTGGCTGAGGTATTTTTGTAAAATCTATTACTGCTATCATTATAAAATGTGGCAGAGGAGTCTAGGAAAAAAGCAAACCTCTGTACTGTTGATGTTGGGTCTAAAAACATCACCAAGAATCTAAATCATTCTTGTGGAAGGATAGAAGAAGACGAAGAGTTACAAATGAGAGATGCTCCCTCTTGGGAGCCATTCAGAGGTACCATGACCTGGGATCAATTTCCCAACTCCATTGATATAAGACTATTATGTCCCATCTATTCACATTTTTACAAATGTGGAGCTGGGGATTATAATATTACTTCACTTCACCTACTAAAATGGACTATTTACCTCTTGTTACAAATAACTCAGAGGTAGACAAAATAATCAGTCAGAGTTGTTGAAAGAAAAAAATTTAAAAATCATGTCTAAAGATGCCTTAAAACCAATTTAAAATATTTAGCTCATTAAATTTTCCAAAGATTGTTATACAATTGTAAGCAGTTTTGATGAAGTCCATCCATTCTCTATGTGACAATTTACGAAGCCAAAATGGAAGAAAAAGCTTTTTTTTTTTTTTAATGGGCTTATTCAATAGTATTTGTTCATTATAGTTATAGGGGAAAGGTAACAGAATATAACTAATAGTTAAAACACAGTAGATTAAACTGATTCAGTTTAACAGAATAGTATTGAATACATTAACATATAAACAAAACAAAATTAAATTATAAACAAATCAATCAGCAAAATACAATAAAATACACACTTTCATAAAACAATGGAGTCTGAAAATTACACATAGTAAGAGGCTTACTCTTTTCTACCAAGAGTCTCTGGCTAAATCCCTCAAACTAAAATAGCCAGACCATAAGGGAGAGCAACCAGGAAAAAAAGTAGGGAAAGAAAAAGGCAGCAGCTCCAAAGAAAGTTCAGAGTTCTCTTGGAGTTTGTGAAGGTGGGTGGGAGGGTGGGGTGAGAGAAAAGCCTTGGCAGGAGAAACAAACGTGTCTTAAAAAAATTTATCTAGGTTATCTTAAAAACTCAGAGGTTTTTCTCTGACTAATGTTTGCCATCAATGTAAAAATTAAAATTAATGTCAATAAAAATTTATGTTTTTGGAAATTTATTAATGATCATTAGATAAAGGAATAAAAGGTATACAAAAAAAAAAAAAAACAAAACACATGCCTATGGCTGATTAGCCCATTTAAAATCCCTGGGCTTAGCTTACCATTGCTCCCATGCTCACTGTCATCATGCCAAAGGGAGGGTGGGAGTCTTCACATCCTTGCCTAATATCCCCGGTCTACAGGAAGTATGTAACTATAGGAATTCAGTGGGCTCCTGGGGGGGGAGAAGTTCTTTTTGTAGGGTAACATATTTCAATTATACGGACTTTGTTGAGATTCTTTAGGGGAAAATTTTAGGGAAAGCAATTGCAAGGATGGTATTTGAACTTTCCAATATGTATATTTTTTAAAATAGAATTTAAAGACATTAGCTGCCTCTTTTGCTTTGTAATTTTTTTCTTCACCATAGTCAATTATATGTCCATCCATTTTAATAGGAAGAAACTTTCCAATCTCAGATCCTCAAACTTGTGGGTTTGAGATGTCAGGAGTTCCTTCAGTAATAAGTGCCAGATGCACTATAAGCAGTAAAGTAAACCCCCTTAAGTTTCTATGGTCTTTCTAGGAGAATATAATTACCTAAAGGAAAAGGAGCCCATTTTCTGCCCTAACTTAGTTGAAAATATGAAGAGTAAGAGACTGTATTCACAATATCAATATGAAATGCTTATTTATAGTTCAACAAAATATTTCATGTTTTCATGTTTAACATCAAAATCCTTATAGTTTGTTTCTACTGAAACTTTCAGCAGTGACTTGTGACTCATACTGTAAGAATTGTTTTTTTTTTTCTGAATAGAAGAAATAAATTACAGTGCTATAAAAGATCAACATTATACATTGAGTACCCTTGTATTCATTTTTTGTAACTCAATAAATGATAATTCACTAACTAGATAAAGGAGACTCTAGGTATGAGTCAAATCTGAAATTTAAATTATTTTCTTTAGGGCTTTTGTGTCACTCATCACATAAATCTGTGAACTTTAGATTACTCCACCCTACTTAGTCTAACAAAAACAGGAATGTCTAAACCCATACTTAAGGATTAAGTATTTAGGAGGATGGCCTATGATAGATATGTGCTAGCAAATGACAAATCAGAAACAACTGACAGACCCCTGGGCTGCCCTAAGTCATGATTAAGCTACTATTGGTACATGTGAGACACAGGAAAGTGATGTTAAAAAACATCTATATATTTTTCATTACTTCCTCTTTTCGGCCTCTTTGGTGGTGAAGAGGTGGCTAGTAGCAGTGTGCAGAGAGTTTAGGCATCTTGGCATGGCGGCTGCTGTTGTCCAGGTTTAGTGGTGAGTTTTCCTTGATACCATACTGGAGGAAGTTGAGTAGCCTAGTTCAGGTGAGGCATCTTTACTGAGATCTCTTGGAGTTTAGGCTGATTCTTTCTCCTTTACCTTCCAAACACTATCCTCTTAGAAAGCCACTAATCTTCTTCAGAGACATCATGGCAGAGGACTTTGAACTCTCCTTGGCACAGGCCAGGTGGGAGAAATCCTATACCCTTTCCCTCTCTCTTCTCCTTAATTCCTTCCCTCTATATTAATTAAGCAGCATAAATTTCCAAACTGATGGGTATTTTATTTGGGATATCCCCTAGTGACCAAAATTAATTTAGATTAGGCCACAACCCTAAAATTTTCCTTACAAATCATAACAAAAATCCAGAGAATATTGAATAAGTATCTCAGCCCTCTCTAGAGGCCTGAAACCAATTCCTAGTAGTCAGGAAGACATTGGTTTAAATCCGGACTCAAATAGTTTCTAGCTGTGTGACCTGAAAAAGCTGCTTAATCTCTGCTTTAGTTTACTCAATTATGAAATGGAGATAATAACAACATCTTAAAGGGTTGTTGTGAGGGTCAAATAAGATAATGTTTTTAATGTTGTGGTAAAAATCTTCTTAACAAAAACCATTTTTAGATAATCTCAAATTCTTCAAGCCAGGTAATTATTTAGGTTTTATTGGAAGAGGGCCAACTCCTCCAGTAAAGCTGGACTCCTGTTTAACAACAGGAGACCCAGAGCACTAGGAGGAACTGTCTTATATACACTTAGAATAAGATTCTAATTTTTCATACAAATACACAAGATTATCACAAAGTCAATCATGCCTTCAAAGGTCAGAGTCACCCAATAACAAACCTCATTGGTCAGTTCATCTAGGAAACAAACCATATTTGTCCAATAGATTATGTCATATAGGTAGTACCCCTTATTTGGTTAAATGCAACTGACCATTATCTAAGAATCATTTGATCAGTGGTGAGAAGGATTTTTTACTTGGGGTTTATTCCAGAAAGGGAAGGGAGTGGATGTTTGAACAATATCTGTATATAAAACAATGGTCAGCAAAATGAAGCATGCCCTTGTGACTTTGAATATGGTTGGTCTGAAACTGAGAAGGGTGGGGCTGCACCCCCACCAAAATCAGTTTTAAAACTTAAACAAATATATAGATGATCATGAATTCTATTAATTATAATCAGAATTATGATGGCTTATAATAATCATCTTAGAATCACAATTATGATTATCTGAAAATTATCACTAACATTAAAATCTAATCATGTATAAGTGTGTAGGGGTATTTTATGATTCACTAAGTTCTGAGCACAATTACGTGTTATATAAATACTTTTCCACTTTCCTAGGGGAACCACTTAGTGGATGAAGGAGAAGATGAAGGCTGTATTCTAGCAGGAGTTGAATGTCCTTTATTCTTGTGACAGAGGCTGGTACTAGAGAAAAAGTACCAAGACTGAAGAGTATGTGAAATTGATCACCTCAATGGGGGAGGGGACCTAGGAGTGGAATCCTGAGGAGAGAAGACTCTGGCTAGTACATCAGTGAGGGTCTCTCAGTCTTGAGACGTTGAAGAGAGAAGGTGGGAAAAGACTTTCTCCTGAGGGTTACCCATTTTTCCTGCTGGTGACTGAAAATCCTTCCCCCCCAATACTTCCAAATTGAAGGGACTTTCTGAAGAGAAAGCTGAGCAGACTTTACCTCAGCTCCTGTTGCCTAAGAGTGAGTCAACCTGACTTTCTCTCAGGGGGACTCAGGCTGCCAAGGACTGAGTTCCCCCCAAACTCAAGGAAGGAGGGGAAAGGGTTTAGATAGAGACAGGGACTCCTTTTATCCACTTTACATTTCCCATTCTTCCCTGTCCGTTATTCCTTTTGTATTCTCAGATTCAATTAACATTAAAAGTTATCTGTTCCCCAAGCTGAGTGTGAGTGAATGGATCAAGGGGAGACCTTTTAGTCTCAAGTAGTGGAGGGGGAACAAGAGGGACGAGAGCAAATTGGGGAGAGCAGCTTTAGCTAAGGAGGGAAGGCAGAAGGGGGGAAATCATCAAACCCCTTCTCCTCTCTCTGAGCCAACCCATTATATCTGCTGTCTCCCCTGAACCCTGCTTTGTGGTTCTCGCCTCTTTCCCCTTCTCCATACCAAAAGTCCAAACTTCCCTTTGAGGTACATCCCTTCCCTCTTTTATCTTTTTTAAAGACACTCTCTAATTGTATTTTTTTGTGCATAAAATAAAGAAATATGAACTGAATTAAGTTACATGGCATCCTCTTCCTATGTGTGAATATTTTAGTTTATCTGTCTCTATACTTGATATATCCTTGATACTAACATTTTTAATGTTTATAAAACCTTCAAAACTGCTCATATGTATGATATTAGATTTATAGGACCATATTTTACATGATAGAGCATATGAATCAGCCAAAAATGAGATAGTATTACAGCACATAACTTATTTTAATATAACACTATGTGGCATAATATGACAAGATCTGAAATGATATGGTATGATATGACAATATCATATATATATATATTTATATATATATATATATATATATATATATATATATATATATTTCCATTCCTAGAACATTTTTTTAGGTCCATCATGTCTTTATAACCATTAGTGACAAACCCTCATTACCTTTTAAATATCTTTTGGCATTCCAGAAATTAATTATAAGATATCAGTTATGAAAAAAGAGCAGTAACATAAAAATAAGATATGAGGAATTAAAATAACGAACACGTCATATTCTATTCCAAAATTTCAGAATATGCTTTGTTGTTCTTGTATGTCCATTTTTTTTAAACATTATTTTATTTGATCATTTACAAACATTATTCATTGGAAATAATGATCATTTTCTTTTCCTCCTTCCCCACCCCCCTCCATCCCCCTCTCCCATAGCTGATGCACGATTCCACTGGGTATCACATGTGTTCTTGATTAGAATCCATTGCCATGTTGTTGGTATTTGCACTAGAGTGTTCATTTAGAGTCTCTCCTCAGTCATTTCCCCTCAGCCCCTGTAGTCAAGCAGTTGCTTTTCATCAGTGTTTTTACTCCCATACTTTATCCTCTGCTTTTGGATAGTGTTTTTTAGATCCCTGCAGATTGTTCAGGGACATTGCATTGACCCTAATGGAGAAGTCCATTACCTTCTATTGTACCACAGTGTATTAGTCTCTGTGTACAATGTTTTCCTAGTTCTGCTCCTTTTGCTCTGCATCACTTCCTGGAGGTTGTTCCAGTCTCCATGGAATTCCTCCACTTTATTATTCCTTTTAGCACAATAGTATTCCATCACCAACATATACCACAATTTGTTTAGCCATTACCAAATTGAAGGGCATCCCCTCATTTTCCAATTTTTGGCCACCACAAAGAGTGCAGCTATGAATGTTCTTGTACAAGTCTTTTTCCTTATTATGTCTATGGGGTACAGACTCAGCAATGATATGGCTGGATCAAAGGGCAGACAGTAATTTATCACCCTTTGGGCATAGTTCCAAATTGCCCTCCAAAATGGTTGGATCAATTCACAACTCCACCAACAATGAATTAATGTCCCTACTTTTCCACATCCCCTCCAGAATTCATTACTTTCCATAGCTGTCATGTTAGCCAATCTGCTAGGTGTGAGGTGATATCTCAGAGTTATTTTGATTTGCATCTCTCTGATTATAAGAGATTTAGAACACTTTTTCATGTGCTTATTAATAGTTTTGATTTCTTTATCTGAAAATTGCCTATCCATGTACCTTGCCCATTTATCAATTGGGGAATGGCTTGATTTTTTGTACAATTTATTTAGCTCTTTATAAATTTGAGTAATTAAAACTTTGTTAGAGTTTTTGTGAAGATTTTTTCCCAATTTGTTGTTTTCCTTCTGATTTTAGTTACATTGGTTTTGTTTGTACAAAAGCTTTTTAATTTGATGTAGTCGAAATTATTTATTTTACATTTTGTGATTCTTTCTATGTCTTGCTTGGTTTTAAAGTCTTTCTCCTCCCAAAGATCTGACATGTATACTATTCTGTGTTTACCCAATTTACTTATGGTTTCCTTCTTTATGTTTAAGTCTTTCACCCATTTTGAATTTATCTTGGTGTAGGGTGTGAGGTATTGATCAATTCCTAATCTCTCCCACACTGTCTTCCAATTTTCCCAGCAGTTTTTATGGAATAGTGGATTTTTGTCCCAAAACCTGGGATCTTTGGGTTTATTGTATACTGTCTTACTGAGGTCGCTTTCCCCCAGTCTATTCCACTGATCCTCCTTTCTGTCTCTTAGCCAGTACCAAATTGTTTTTATGACTGCTGCTTTGTAATATAGTTTGAGGTCTGGGACTGCAAGGGCCCCCTCATTTGTGGTTTTCATTATTTCCCTGGATATCCTTGATCTTTTGTTATTCCAAATGAACTTTGTTATGGTTTTTTCTAAATCAGTAAAGAAAATTTTTGGGAGTTCCATGGGTATGGCACTAAATAGATAAATAAGTTTGGGTAGGATGGTCATTTTTATTATACTGGCTTGTCCTATCCATGAGCAGTTAATGTTTTTTCCAATTGTTCAAGTCTAGTTTTAGTTGTATGGCGAGTGTTTTGTAGTTATGTTCATATAGTTCCTGTGTTGGTCTCGGGAGATAGATTCCTAGGTATTTTATTTTGTCTAAGGTGATTTTGAATGGGATTTCTCTTTCTTGTTTTTGCTGCTGAGCTGTGTTGGAGATGTATAGAAATGCTGACGACTTATGCGGGTTTATTTTGTATACTGCAAATTAGCTAAAGTTGTTGATTAATTCAATTAGATTTTTGGTTGAATCTCTAGGATTCTTTAAGTAGACCATCATGTCATTTGCTAAGAGAGATAACTTGGTCTCCTTCTTGCCTATTTTGATGCCTTGAATTTCTTTTTCTTCTCTAATTGCTATTGCTAGTGTTTCTAGTACAATGTCAACTAGTAGAGGTGATAATGGGCATCCTTGTTTCACTCCTGATCTTTTTGGGAGTGCATCTAGTTTATCGCCATTGCTGATGATATTATCTGATGGTTTTAGATATATACTGTTTATTATTTTTAGGAACAACCCTTTTATTCCTATGCTTTCTAGTGTTTTTAATAGGAATGGATGTTGTATTTTGTCAAAGGCTTTTTCTGAGTCTATTGAAATAATCATGTGATTTTTGTTTGTTTGCTTGTTGATATGGTTGATTATGTGGATGGTTTTCCTAATATTGAACCAGCCCTTCATCCCTGGTATAAATCCTACTTGATCATGGGGAATGACTCTTCTGATCACTTGCTGGAGTCTTTTTGCTAGTATCCTATTTAAGATTTTTGCATCTATATTCATTAGGGAGATTAGTCTATAATTTTCTTTCATTGTTTTTGACCTGCCTGGTTTTGGAATCAGTATCATGTTTGTGTCATAAAAGGAGTTTGGTAGAACTCCCTCTTTGCTTATTATGTCAAATAGTTTGTATAGTGTTGGGATTAACTGTTCTCTGAATGTTTGATAGAATTCACTGGTGAATCCATCAGGCCCTGGGGATTTTTTCTTAGGGAGTTCTTTGATGGCCTGTTGGATTTCATATTCTGATATGGGATTATTTAAGAATTCTATTTCTTCTTCTCTTAGTCTAGGCAGTTTGTATTTTTGTATATATTCATCCATATCACCTAGATTGCTGTATTTATTGCCATATAATTGGGCAAAGTAATTTTTAATGATTGCCTTGATTTCCTCTTCATTGGAGATGATGTACACCTTTTCATCTTTGATGCTGTTAATTTGCTTTTCTTCTTTCCTTTTTTTAATTAGATTGACCAGTACTTTGTCTATTTTGTTTGTTTTTTCAAAGTACCAGCTTCTAGTCTTGTTTATTAGTGCAATAGTCCTATCACTTCCAATTTTATTAATTTCTCCCTTAATTTTTAGGATTTATAGTTTGGTTTTCTTTTGGGGTTTTTTAATTTGTTAGCTTTCGAGTTTTTTTATTTCCATTTCTAATTCATTGATTTCTGCTCTCCCTAGTTTGTTAATATATGCACTCAGAGATATGAATTTTGCTCTGATTACTGCTTTGGCTGCATTCCAAAAGGTTTGAAAGGATGTCTAGCTGTTGTCATTTTCCTCGATGAAATTATTACTTGTTTCTATGATTTCTTCTCTAACTGAAAGATTTTGGAGTATCATATTGTTTAATTTCCAATTAATTTTTTATTTGGTTTTCCACGTACCATTTCTGATCATTATTTTTATTGCCTTGTGATCTGAAAAGTTTGCATTTATTATTTCTGCTTTTCTGCAGTTGTATGCCATATTTCTGTGACCTAGTGTATGGTCAATATTTGTGAATATGCCATGTGGTGCTGAGAAGAAGGTGTATTCATTTTTGTCCCTATGCATTTTTCTCCATATGTCTATTAACTCTAATTTTTCTAAGATTTCATTCACTTATTTAACTCTTTCTTATTTATTTTTTGATTTGATTTATCTAAATTTGAGAATAGTTGGTTCAAATCTCACAATAATATGGTCTTACTATTTATTCCTTCAATTCTCCTAGTTTCTCCATTAGAAATTTGGGTGCCCTCACCAACCTTAAGGAGAAATTCCAGGAGCCTCTTTTCGGCAGTGCTTTCATCTCCATGCCTAGGGTGGGGATCCTGCCTGTCAAGTGTTGATTTGTAAACTTGAAAAAGAACAAAAACAATGTTGAAATTAGTCAAGAATAGAATCATTCTGTCACCTAAGTTGAAACTTAAAATTTTTGGAAATTTCATCATTTTCTTTTAATAAATGACTGTTGAAATCAATAGAAACAAAATGGAATATTTTCTGTAAAACAACCTGAAAAACACTATAAGTTACAAACTGTTGACAAATTATACTTCAATTATACTGAAAATTCAGAATTTTCTATAAATTCTGCATTTGAATGGCCAGTATGAATTATTAGCTTGTGGAAAAAAAATTCTTTAGGAAGAGGTGAGATGAAGAGATTATGAAAACCCCCGAGAGATATTCTATCAAGTGACCATTTCCAAAATTTTTGAGCTTGACCCAGAGACAGTATTAAATGGTATAATGTGAATAATTCTCTGGTCTTGATGGCTGACTGGATGACTAGTTTTGTGTGTACTGTAATTTATATGTGTGTATTTTTATCATTGTCTTCCTAAATTTTACAAAAGGAAAAGGACTATGGGTTGAGGGATTTGCTTTTTGAAGCCATTTAATGTTTTGTATGAAGCAGTGTTTTATTGTATTTAATTTTGAACTTGTAAACTAGATATGTTTTAGCTTCAAGAATTTAGGTGTTTTTCTCCCTTAGTAAACAGTTCGCACAATACAATAAACTTAGGAATAATTAGTAAAAAAAAAAAAGAAAAGAAATTTGGGTGCTATATAATTTGGTGCATACATGTTGACTAGTGATATTTCCTCATTATCTAAAGTCCCTTTTAACGAAATATAATTACCTTCCCTATCCCTTTTAATCCGGGCTATTTTTGCTTTGGCTTTTTCAGATATCATGATTGCAACTCCTGCCTTCTTTCTATCAGTTGAGGCCCAGAAGGTCTTACTCCATCCTTTAATTCTGACCATGTGAGTGTCTACCAACCTCATTTGTGTTTCTTGAAGACAACATATGGTAGGGTTTTGTGTTCTAATCCATTCTGCTATTCGTCTATGTTTTATGGGTGAGTTAATCCCATTAACGTCCAAAGTTATGATTGTCACTTGTGGAATCCCTGGCATTTTGATATACTTCCCTAATTCTAACCTTTCTTCTTTAGCTCTAACCTTTTGATCCTGTGATTTACTTTAAATCAGTCCCCCTAGTCCCCTCCCTTGATATGTTTCCCTTTCTAGCCCTTTCCTTTTTGTTCCCTCCCCCCCTCTCCTTCCCTCCATTTTTGTGTTCCCTCCCCTCCTATCCCTCTTAGTTTTCCCTTATCCCTACCCTTGTTGGGTAAGATAGAATTCAAAATCCCGATGGATCTGGGTGTTTTTCCTTCTCAGAGTTGATTTCCCTGAGATTAAAGTTTAAGTAAAAATTCTGGACTCAGCGCTCTGGGTTGGGGGGCGGGGATGGGTCCTGGGACCTTCCTTCTGCCTACCCCTTAGATCTGAGTGATCTAGGGTTCTGGCTTTTGGGGGGGCCAAACCTTTTGATCCAGGTCCAGGAGGAAGGTTCCTGGGGTCTATCCTCTTGTTTGTTTTTGAATTTCGGTGCCCTAGGAGCATTCAGTTTGAGATTGTAAGGAAGGGTTTTCAGAGATCTGAACTTTAGCTCTGTCTAAGCCATCATCTTGACCGGAAGTCTCTTTGTATGTCCATTTTTAAGAACAGTGATATCAAGGGAGATGACTTGATTGTTATTTAGCCTCACGTGGGACATTATTGTTCAAAGTTGGCAGCTTCACTCTCTTTCAGAATCATTAAAGTCTATTAGCAAGGCAAAAGCCAAGATTATTGGAGATGACTTTGGTTGTAATGAATGACCTTAGCTTCTCTGATTTCTGACCATGTTTCAGGAATGTGGCAATGAGGATTGAAGCAAACTGTTCTCATCTATCTATTCTTCTGGAGGGAGTCTTCACATACTTGGGGTAGACATCATCTATTTAGAATCATTACATTTCTTTTCAACATTTTAGTTATTTACAATTTTAGTCATTTTGAGTTAATTTTGTTTGGTGATTCTTTTCTTCAATGTGGAAAATAAAATCTGCTATTGGTTATGTTAGTTCCAAGGGAATAAAACAATATAAACACATAATTAAATGTGATTATTATTGATTTATAACTTAAAGTGAATAAGACCCAAAATTAGTGCTTAAGGATGCAATGAGAAAAAAATGAAGTGATACATGCCTTCAAGATACTTATATAATGTTAGGGGAGAATTGTATGTACTTATAAATTTATACAAACCCAATGATCATATGAACATTGAAATGTTATTATCATTTGAAACTGTCAATAATATCTTGATAGAGAGGTAAGAGAGTACCAATGCTTGGGAAAAGGTATCAGTAAAGGCTTTGTGTAGGAGACAGTATTTAGTTTAATCCCAAAAAGGTCAGAAGGATACCAAAGTTATAGGTTTAATTAAAAGAATATTTTTGATATGAATGATGACCTGTGAAAAGTCAAAGTCTTGAGAAAAAAATTTGCATTTGGAAAATCAAAAAATCCATTCTGACTGTAACTTGGAGTAATAGCTAGAATAGAAATGACACTAATATGATATAAGTAAGGAAAGATGAGCTAGAGCTCAGTTGTATGGGGATTTAAATTTAGGAATTTTCAAATCCCATAGGCAGATTCTAATCAAAACTGCCAGCTTCAGTTTTTCTATAGTAATACCATATCTCAGTGGCTCTTTTTGCTAAATGTTCAGCACAGTTTTCTGACTTTGCCATTGGAGTGACAAGTAAGACAAAGGAAACCACTGCTTCCCTGAGCTCCTTCCTTGTTCTTCCTGTGTAAAATAGAGACCTATAGAAAAGGAAACAGAAACTGCCAATTCAATTTCTCAAATGACTGTGTTGAGATATCAGCCAGAGAGCATGACAGATATTTTTCAAACTAAAGAGAAATAGATTGTCTACTTTGACTATCAGTGAGTTGATTTTTAAATGGTATAATGACCATTATTATCCATAAGTTTTATGGGGAAATGTATATTAGCTAATAAATCTCCTTATTAATTCAATTGAATTGGGCACAAGTGCACTTCCAAAAATAACTATCTCATCTGTCCAACTATCTGTCTATACCCTTAGCCACTACTATATATTGCTTGCGAAATATTTCTATGGTATAGGAAACAGAAAGGAGGATGCATTTATTAAGCACCTACTATGTACCAGGCATTGTGGTAAACATTTAAAAAATATTATCTTATTTGATCCTCACAACAAACATATGGATCAGGTGCTATTATTATCTTTATTTTTCATTTGAGAAAACTGAGGAAATCAGGATTTAAGTGGATCTAGATTTGAAGACTATCCATTATGCCACCTATTTACTCTAAGTTAGGAGAAATGGTAAAATGGGCCCAGAGTGAATATTTATCATTTTGCTCAGTTTTCTTTCTGAAAGTATTTTTCAAAATCCATTATTAAACTGGCAATCATAAAATCCATATTTATATGGAATATTTTGGTAGATAGTTCATGTAGCAATATCTCACATTTTAAAGAAATTTCAGTGGTAACATAACTGAATGAATTTAACATAAATTTTACCCCTTATTCCATTTGATTAATATTAGCCCCACCCTTTGACTGCTTTTGCACTCATACTATGGAAGGATGCCAAAGGTCTCATGGCTCTCAGAAGAGGTTGTGCCCAAGTCCTATGTGATTCCAGACACCCAGAAGACTGGGCTCTGACCCAGACTGTCAAGTCTGTCCTACCAGAGAGATACAGGAGTGACATCATTGGCCTGATAAGAAAGGGGATAGAGGAGGTGTTTGGTCTTTTTTCCAGGACTGAAAACTCTTGTGAAGGGACCAACATTATTTTTTGATGGGGAGAATGGCAAACTGAGATTAATCAGGAATGAATGGTCAGGTTTTTATGTGATTCTCTCTCTCTCTCTCAACTTCTACTAATAAATAATTATGAATTAATATGCATTCTCCAGGGAATTTTAATTATAACATAACTCATAAGCATTCAAATCTGCCTTTGAATCCAGGTTTCCTAGTTTACCATGCAATGGTTTTCCCACTACAGCATGTTATTTTTCAGGAATGCTGAGAATACCCATAAGGGATAAGAAAATGTACCACAATGCTATTGACTGGCACTAGCAAGATCTGTAATTACCATGAGTATATTCTGAGAAATAAGTAGGTAATGTTTTGAGATTTAAAGACAGGAATGGGAACCTCTTCTATAACTTTTCATATCTATTTTTCTTCCCCCTGCCCAAATATCAATTTACTAGGAGGAAGCCTCGTATATCAGAAATGCTGCTTGACTGAGATTCAGCACCCAGGGAATTAAATCCCCCCCTCTGATATTTAGTAATTTCTTAACATTAAGCAGGTGGTACAGTAGATAAAGTACAGATAAGAGAGACAATGGACAAGTAATCACATCTCTGATCTTCATATTCCCTGATATCTAATGAAGTAGTTAGGATTTAATATATCTGTAGTCCTTTCCATCTTTAAATTTATGACTGTTAATGTGGATAGATTGTTCAAATCATGTGAAGGGAATCATTGAATGGATTGGGTCACAAGGACAGAATGGCACCTGGAAAAAGTCAGCAATAGGTTTAAGAGATCATGAGACAGGGGATAGGGTGGATGTCCCCTGGACTGCCCGCCCTAGGCTGCCCAGGCAAAATAAAAAATCATAGTTGGCTCCTGAGACCTGATGTATAAGAGTTAGGGGATGGAGAAAAAGTTTGATAAACTGAAACAAAAGGGGATTTCTCTCTCTTCTCTTCCATGCTTGCTTCTGGATGGACTTCCTTGTGAGCATGACTAGTGGGCCCTAAAGGTGACCACAGAATAGCAAGCTAAATGGAGCAGCAAGGATAAGTGTAACATATATATCTCTTCTATTTTTCCATATTTTCCCTTATTACTTTTGTTTTAGTAAAATTACTAATTTACAGCCAGTCTCACAATTTTCCCTCTTACCAATTCACCAAGATTTAATGCTATATAGATATTTTAAGTAGTTTCACCAAATTCTGAAACTTTTAGTTTATGATGGAATATGAAATATTCAAGTCATCTGACACAGTCCTTTAGACTTTATTTCATTAAGCTATCATTATTTCTTTTGAATTGATCCTTTGAAGAATTCCAGTGACATACAATAAAACATTCTTTAATTCAATTTGTCAAATTTTAATTGAACATCTCTATGGGTACAATGCTTCTATATATATAATTAACTATCTCTATCAACACACAAGGATCATTTAAAATAATTCTTATGTAAAATACCTTTTCTACTCCTCTTTATCTGACCAACATTTGTTGCAATTATCCTTTTAAATCCCACTTTTCCATTAAAATTAATTTGACTTCTCCAACTCTCACTGTTCTTCTTTTCTTGCCAACTGGAATTTAATCTCCATGAGGATAAAGATTATAGTTTGTACTTCAGGGACCAAACACATCCAATGACCATTTATTGAGCATCTGCCTTCTTTGTGGAAGACACTGAGGGTAAAAAAAGAAGGAAAAAGAAAAGAAAAAGAAAAAAAAACTTGAGTAGCAGTTGCCTCAAGAAAATTTCATTCAAAGTGTTTGCATCTCTGTGTGTATATTATATATATATATATATATATATATATATATATATATATATATATATATATAAGCAAATACAAGTTACAGGAAATTATCCAAAATAAATATGAAGTAATTACAAGAGGAACATAAAGAGAATTAGGGAAAAAAATCCTTTTGTCACATTGCTGTTGGTAATTGTTGGCTTTTGGGGTATTCTTTTATTTTTTTAATGTAACAATGATATCATCAGGTAATTTGGCTTTAACATATATTCCTCATGGACATCAATAGCTAAATCTTCACTATGTTTGATTTGGTTAAGTTTCTTTTACCACACTTCTTGAATATCTTGGTTTGTGTGATCAACTATATTGGAATTCTTTGGGGGGTCTATAGGAATAAGCTCATTGCCGTCTCTCTCAGCAATAAAGAAAAACAAAATTTTAGAATGATAAATTTAGTATTGAAAAGTACTCAAAAGTTTACCTATTCCACATCTCCATTTTAGAAATAAATAAGCCGAGAATGAAAATATGAGGTAGCTAAGATCACACAAATAGGCAATAAATAGTTGAATAGAATAACAAAGTCAAATAGAAAGTGAAGGTTCTGTATTTCCAGCAAATGTTTATTGAAAAATGCTTAATATCTCATGATTAGAAAAAAGCTTCCTACTTGAGGGGGTGATCATGGGAAGATGGAGTCAAGATGGCAGAGAATATACAAAGATCTGACTGACAAAATTAACCTCCAAACAACTATGATATAATTGCCTCAAAACATATTCTGGAGAAGCATAATTCACAAAAACAGAGGGTAAAATAAAATTTCAACCCCAAACAACTTTTAAAGTCACCATGGAAGATCAATTGTACCCAGGTGGAAATGGTGTATTCCTAGACAGGCCCCATCACTGCCATAAGCTTTAGAGGCAGGTAAATCAGCAACAATGTTTTCCTGAGTTCTCAGTCACAGACCATAGGTGGGGAGTGTCATAAAACTGCTCAGAATGAGATTACTGGAATGCATGTTGGCTCTGGGTTGAAGACATTGCATTTCATATATGCAGATCCAGGTCACAGTGTTTTGTGGTGGTTTCAGATTGAGGAGAACACAAGTACACATCAGCACTTGTGGCTACAGGGGAGCAGAAGACTCTGGTCACCATTCCAAGTCATAAAAATGTGCTTAAAGTCATGCAAAGATCAGTATACAGGTCAGAAGAATAGCAAACACATCTTGCTTTTCATCATACCACCTTGGAAGAACTGAAAAATTACAGATCTCTAGAGTTATCTCTAAAATCAGTTGCAAAAAGGACCTAAAGCTTAGACCAGTGTTCCCTTCACCAAAGGAAAAAGATCAACTTTAAGATTTTTGTAGGTTAAAAGAAGAAAGAAAAAGACTAGAAAATGAGCAAACAACAAGAAATTCAACATAGAAAGTTATTTTGGTGGCAGATGTCACAAAAACACAAAATGAAAAGAAGATAACAAAGTTAATAGTGTTTCATCCAAGGCTTAAAAGGAAAAAAAATGGCTTGCACTCAAGCCTAAAAAGAAATAATGGAAAAGCTAATAAATAATAATACATAATGGAAAAGATAATCAAAAAAATAAGAGAAGTAGAAAAAAATTGGGAAAATAAATGAAAGTATTATAAGAAAATAATGCAAAAAAAGAGTCAACAGTCAACAAGTTGGAATGAGGCACAAAAATACTGAAGAATATAATACCTAATGAAGAGAATCGGCAATAGGTAGAAGAGGTACAAAAATCCAGTGAAAACAAGAACCTCTTAAAAAGCAAAATTGGTTAAATGGATAAAGATACAGACAATACTGACAGTAATGATTCCTTAAAATGCACAATGGACCATGTGGAAAAAGAGATACAAAAATTCATTGAGGAAAAGAGCTCTTTAAAAAGTAGAATTTGCCAAGTGGTAAAGGATGTTCAAAACCTCACTCAGGAAAATCATGAATGAAAAATTAGCATTGGGCAAATGGAAAATAATGACTCCATGTGACATCAAGAAACATTCAAAGTAAAATAGTGAAAAAATATGAGAAAATATTTAATAACTCATTGGAAAAAAACAACTTACCAGCAAAATAAATCAAGGAGAGATAATAAAAGAATTATTGAACTACCTAAAAACCACAATAAAAAAGAATTTAGATATCTTCTTTCAAGAAATCATCAAGGAAAATTATCCTGATTTTCTTGACCCAGAGAATAAAAAAGAAATGAAAAGAATCAAACATTACTTCCTGAAAGAGATCCCAAAAGGATAATTCCCAGAAATATTATAGCTAAATTCCATAAGTCCAAGGTTGAGAAAAAAAATACTGCAAGCTCCAAAAGAAAATAGCACAAAACCACAATCAGAATAACATAAGATTTAGCGGCTTATAAATTAAAAGATCAGAAAGCCTAGAATATGATATTTTAAAGGGAAAATGAGATGGAACATCAACCAAGATTTACTTACCCAGAACAACCAAATATAATCCTTCAGAGGAAAAATAGATTTTCATTGGAATAGAGGACTTAAAACATTCCTGATGAAAATACCAGAACTAAATGTAAAATTTAATTATCAAATACAAGACTGAAGAGAAGCATTCAAACATAATTAATGAAATAGAAATCAAAAGACATTCAATATACAGTTAAATTGTTTACATACCTACATGTGTATGTAGGTTAGTAAATTTCATACTGTAACTCCTAAGAACATCATTATTAGCTCAGGAATAACTAGTATAGATATACAGGGGACCAAAATGTGAGTTGAATATAATAGGATGATCTCTAAAAGAATAAAATTAAGAGATGAGAAAGAATTCATTGGGAGAAGGGGGAGAAATGGAATGTGGGAAATTACCACACATAAAATAGGCATTAAAAAGTTTTTTATAATGGAAGTAAAGATTGGAAAGTTGGAGAGGGAGCACTTTAAATTTACTCTCATCAGAATTGACTCAAAGAGTGAAGAATATACAAGCAATTTAGTTTAACTCTATCCTATTCTATAGAAAAATGGGATAATGATAGAAAATAGAGGAAATTTCTAGAAATGAAGGTCAAGAAGATAAGAGGAGAGTGATAAAAAGGAAGTGAATTTCAGTAGATGGAGGTCAAAATCTAAATAACTTTGAAGAGAGAAATAAAAGGAGAAAAAATAAATGTGGAAGAAATAGGATGGAGAATAATTCCCAAGTAATCATAATGGTGAAAAAATCAAGTTTTCAATAAAGGCCTCATTTCTCTAATAAATAATGAAATGAGTTGAATATACAAGAATACCCAAAAATAATTCCCAAAGTGATATATGGTCAATGGATAAGAACAGACACTTTTCAGAGAAAGTAATTAAAACTCTTTATGATCATGTGCAAAAATGCTCTAAATCATTATAAATTAGAGAAGTTAAAATTAAAATAACTCTGAGATACCATCCACATCTATTAGATTGGTTATTATGTCAGAAAAGGGAAATGACAAAACTTGGAGGGGATGTGGGAAAATTGAAAAATTAATACATTGTTAGGGGAGTTGTGAATTTCTTTGACCATTCTGTAGAGCAAAAGATTATAAAACATTACATATTCTTTGACCTAGTATTCCAAAGAGAGAAAAAAAAAACTGGAGAACCACCTATATGCACAGAAATATATAAAACATTTATTTTGTAGGGAGAAGAAGAGGAAAGGAGGGGATATCCATAAATTAAGTAAGTTATAATATATAATTATAATTAAATGCTATTTTTTCTCTGAGAAATGATGAGCAAGAGGAGCTCAGAAAAACCTGGAAAGACTTACATGAACTGCAGTCAAATGAAGTAAGCAAAACAAGGATATAATTTTACATAGTAATGGAAAATACTGTACAATGAATAATTATGAATAATATTTTCAGTAATACAATTATCTAAAACACTCCAAAAGGGTTATTTTAAAATATGTCATCTTTTTCAGAAGAAAGAACTAATGGAGTCTGAATTCAGAAAATGGCAATTATTTTTTCTTAATTTCTTCTTAATTTTTGTTTTAGTTGAGTTTCCTTCCACAGAAGGATTAATATGGAAGTATGTTTTACATGATTTCACATATAAAATCTATATTTGGTTGCTTACCATACTAAAAGTGTGGGAGGAGCAGAAAGGAGGGAAGTAGAGAATTTGAGACTTAAAATTTCAGACATTCTTTTTTTTCATGTAATTGGGGAAAATCAAATGAGTTTAATGTTAAAAGGTCTGCTGCTATACTATTACAGAACATGACTTTTTAGAAGTAGAAACATGTACAAGTACAGTACAATTAATGATGTTAAAAAACACAGAAATAAGGAAGTTATTTATTTGGTTATGCTTAGTTATATTTGTTGATATTGCCTACATTTCTTTTCATGTTATATGCAAAATATATATTTAATTACAGCTAATATTTTTAAAATATTGTAAGGTATGCAAAGTACTACATATGTCACCTCATTTGAACATTGCAATGAGTTTTACAGGAGAGCGCTATCATTAATTTGATTTTACAGATAAAAAGAAAACTGAGTCTCAGGGAAAGGAGTAATTTTCAAAGTGTCACATAGCTATTAATTTACTAAGACAGGATTTGAACCCATCTAACATCCTTTGCTTTATATCACTCATAGTGGTATTTCTGAGTCAAAGATTCTGCACAGTTTGATGGATTTTTGAGCATAATTCCAAATTGCTGTCAAAAATGGTTGTATCTATCCACAACTCCAGCGTGTGTCCCAGTTTTTCTAAACCCCCTTCAACCTATATAATTTTTATTTTTTTATCATATCTGTCAGTCAGATAGGTTTGAGGTGCTAGGTGCTACATCAGAGGTGTTTTAATTTACATTTCTCTGATTAACAGTGATTTGGAACATTTTATTTCTATAACTTAAGATGTTTTTAATTTCCTCATCTGTGTATGTCTGGTTATATTCTTTGATCAATTTTCAACCTATCCTGGTCTCTCTTCTTTGGACATTCTCTAAGACAT
This sequence comes from Monodelphis domestica, assembly GCF_027887165.1. Classification (NCBI taxonomy): domain Eukaryota; kingdom Metazoa; phylum Chordata; class Mammalia; order Didelphimorphia; family Didelphidae; genus Monodelphis; species Monodelphis domestica. The sequence goes on from NC_077228.1 coordinate 472,490,246, forward strand.
AAATGTCATGCTCAAAATTTGGCATAATAAATGTGGTATTACCAAGGCTACAAACAGTGAAATTAGACCATGAGATTAATGCCAGGATCCAAAAGGCCAGCCAGGCACTCGGGCAGCTGCGCTGCAAAGTCCTCCAACACAGCGGTGTAAGCACTGCAACGAAGCTCAAAGTGTATAATGCAGTGGTCCTCAGCTTGCTCCTGTATGGTTGTGAAACATGGACACTGTACCAAAAGCACATGAAACAGCTGCAACAATTCCACCAATGCTCTCTCCGGTCAATCATGAGGATCTGATGGCAGGACAGAATCACAAACCAGGAAGTCCTCAACAGAGCCAACTCCACCAGCATCGAAGTAATGGTCCTCAAAACCCAGCTATGATGGTCTGGACACGTCATCCGCATGGACCCACAGCAAATACCAAGACAGGTATTCTATGGGGAAATGTCAGCTGGACTTAGGAAACAAGGCCAACCAAAGAAAAGATACCAGGATCAGCTAAAGTCAAACTTGAAGTGGGCTGGCATTACACCAAAGCAACTAGAACTTGCTGCCTCTGTCAGAAGCAGCTGGCGAACCCACATTAACCATGCCGCCACCACCTTTGAAGATGAGAGACATCGACATCTTGCCGCTCTGCATGAACACTGACACCAGGCCACAATCACACCTCCCATAACAACTGGCATCCCATGCCCCATGTGCCACAAACTCTGCACCTCAGTCTCTGGACTTCAAAGTCATATGAGGGTACACCGTAAATGAAAACGCACAAAGACAATTGTCATTCTCAGTCACGGAGAGACTACCATGATGACCAAGGCTACAAACAATGAAATTAACACATCCCCAATTACAATAATGTTAGAAAATTTGCCTTTTTATTTAATCTAAAATTATATTTGGAAAAGGAAGAACTACTAATACTATTAAGATCACTGTTACTATTATTATCTTCTGAAGGAAAAGATGTTAATATTAATCCTCCTGGGGCAACTGAGTGGCTCATTGGATTGAGAACTAGGCCTAGAGTAAGGAAGTCCTACATGTCAATATGACCTCAGACACACCTGAGCTATGTGACCCTGGTCAAGTTACTTGACCCAAATTGCCTAACCCTTACCATTCTTCTGCCACAAGTTTAATTTTTTTAAAAATAATTAATCCTCTGTGACCAAAGAGGAATCTAATGCCACTCTCACACAGTATTTTCTGCCTTAAGAGGACATGCATTCTATGGAGGATTAACCATATGCAGAAATACACACATACAATTAATATAAAGTATAAATACAATGTAAATTCTAATAATGGGAGAATTAGCTTCTGAGAGAAATGATCTTTAATATATTTCACTACCAACTGAAATATTTTGAATTTTTCTGAAGAAAAAAAATCTGAACTTAATTGGGATAATTAACTAAATACCAACCACACAACATCTAACAAACTAGTCTTTCAATTTTAGGGTAGATTTGAAGTTAAAAAGCCTTAAAACCCTGAAATTTATATTAATAACATTTTATATGTTTACTGATGGATCTGGCCATCACTTTCATAGAGCAAATAAACATTTCAGAAAGTATGAAAAAAACAATAAAATAAGTGATCAGTAAATCAAAAGCTACAAATGTTCTTATTCACTGAATATAATCTTTGCTCAACTTTGCCTATCAGCTTTTTTCCCTGACAATCAGGATTATCATTTTGATTGAATCCATTGTGTCAAATCTACATCATTTTTAAAAGATGGATAAAATATTTGAACTGGCTGGATGATAGTCTGGCCATTTAGTATGTATAGCTATGACCTTTAAAATAAGTATCATCCAATAGGGCAGGTATTGAGATGAGGAGAATTTATATATTTCAGTGCTGAGAGATATTGTATTTATATCCCATTGTTCTGGGTAAAGTATTCTACTGAGCCATGGCATTTAAATGATTTACTCATCTAATCTGATCTCTCTTCTATTATCCACTCCAATCAGAACTAACAGATTGAATTTAAAAGATGGAAGCTGTCAACCATTAAAGATATTTGATATACAAAACATAGCTCTACTTCAGTGTTTCCCAGACTTTCTAATAGATTTCATATAAGTATATTGAATTAGGAATATGCTAAGCTAATAAAATTATTTTTAAAAATGGATGATCTGAAGTGTCTTCAGTGAAAATTCTTCATAAATTTTCTTCATAACTTATCTCAAACCTACAGTAAAACACTAAGAAAAAGTTGAGTTACCAGAAGGTATACGGTATTTTACAATGTAGGTTTGCCATTTTAATGTGTCACACAACTGGAAAATATATTTCAAATGTATTTTCTAGAAATCTTTTTGGATGATTAATATTTTCTAAGGAAATAGGATAAGGGCATTTTTCAAAGCAAATGTTTTTCAAAAGGCATTTAGTTTCAACAGTTTAAGAAATGCCATTTAATATTTAAAAATAACATTTCTAAGATTTATAAAAAGATGAAGAGCTAAATTATATTATGGAGAAAAAGGGCAAATATTTCTTATTGGAAAAACATAGATTTTGGCAGAATCAATACCATTTCATACCAAAATAGGAACTCTTTTTCCAAATTTTAATGCAAATTTTTTATCTATCAAATATGTACTGTACTTACTCACATAGCATTAAAATTAAATGAAGAAAATATTCTGGGTTTGTTGTTCTCGTTACTCTTTTACATTTTTATTGTTGTGGCTCTACTTCCTCTTCCATCACCAACATATACCACAATTTGTTCAGCCATTCTCCAATTGAAGGGCATCCCCTCATTTTCCAATTTTTGGCTACCACAAAGAGCACAGCTATGAATATTCTTGTACAAGTCTTTTTCCCTATAATCTCTTTGGGGTACAAATGCAACAGTAATGTGGCTGGATCAAAGGGCAGGCAGTCTTTTAGCATCCTTTGGGCATCGTTCCAAATTGCCATCCACAATGGTTGGATCAATGCACAAGTCCACCAGCAAAGTATTAATGTCCCAATTTTGCCACATCCTCTCCAACAGCTACTTTTCTTTGCTGTCATGTTAGCCAATCTGCTAAGTGTGAGGTGGTACTTCAGAGTTGTTTTGATTTGCATTTCTCTGATTATAAGAGATTTAGAACACTTTTTCATGTGCTTATTGATAGTTTTGATTTCTTTATTTTAAAATCGCCTATTTATGGCCCTTGCCCATTTATCAATTGGGCAATGGTGTGATTATTTTGTACAATTATTGACTTAACTCCTCATAAATTTGGGTAATTAGACCTTTGTCAGAGGTTTTTATTATGAATATTTTTCCCCAATTTGTTGCTTCACTTCTAATTTTGGTTGCACTGGCATTGTTTGTATAAAAACCATTGAATTTAATCAAAATTATTTATTATACATTTTGCAATTTTTTTTAACTCTTAGTTGATCTTAAAATCTTTTCTTTAACAAATGTCTAACAAGTACACTATTCTGTGTTCACCTAATTACTTAGTTTCCTTCTTTATATTATATTCCTTCATTCACCCATTCTGAGATTATCTAGGAGTAGGGTATGAGATGTTGATCCAAACCTAATCCCTCCATTCCAGTTTTCCAATTTTCCCAGCATTTTTTATCAAATAGTTGATTTTTGACCATAAAGCTGGGATCTTTGGATTTATCATAGACTGTCTTGGTAAGGTCACTTATCCCATGTCTAATCCACTGATCCTCTCTTCTGTATTTTAGCTAGTACCATATTGTTTTGATGACCACTGCTTTATAGTAGAGTTTAAGATCTCGAACTGTTATTCCACCTTCTTTCACATTTCCCCCCATTATTTCCCTTAATATTCTTGATCTTTGTTCTTCCAAATACACTTTGTTATTGTTTTTTTCTTACTTAGTAAGAAAATTTCTTGGTAGTTTGATAGGTATGGCACTAAATAAGTGAATTAATTCAGGTAGGATTGTCATTTTTATTATATTAGCTCATCCCTCCCATGAGCAATTAATGTTTTGCCAGTTGTTTAGATCTAGTTTTAATTGTGTGTAAAGTGTTTTATGGTTGTGTTCATCTTGTTCTGTGTTTTTCTGTGCAGATAGATTACTAAGTATTTTATGTTGTTTAGAATGATTTAAATGGAATTTCTCTTTCTAACTCTTGCTGCTGGGATGTGTTGGAAGTATATTGAAATGCTAATGATTTATGTGGATTTATTTTGTATCCTGCAACTTTGCTAAAGTTGTTGATTATTTCCACTAGCTTTTTAGTTGATTCTATAGGATACTTTAAGTGGACGATCATATCATCTCCAAAGAGTTGATGGCCTGGTGTCCGCATTGCCTATTTTAATGCCTTTAATTTATTTATTTTTCCTAATTGCTACTGTTAGTGTTTCTAATACAATGTTAAATAATGGAAGTGATAATGGGCAGACTTGTTTCACTTCTGATCTTATTGGGAAGGCTTCTAGTTTATCCCCATTGCAGAAAATTTTTGCTGATGGTTTTATCCCATTCACATTCAGAGTTATGACTTACCACCTGTATATTCTCTAGTATTTCTATTCCCTCTCCTAGTCCTGCCCTTTCTTCTTTCACTATTTCATTCTAACCCAGTGTTTTGTGTTTAATAAGACCCCCCAATTCCTACCCTTGTTTTTCTTCCCTTTCTCCCTCCTCCCTTCTTAGTCCTCTCTTATTTTTCCTTAGGGGTTTTTAAAAACTATCTTCCATACTTTCACTCCCTTGTAATACTTGCCTCCCCACCAGTCTGTTTCTTACCCTTCTACTTCACTATAGGGTATAAATCAATTCTTTGCTCCAAGGGATCCCATTGTTCTTCCCTCTTTGAATCAAATTCAATGCACATAAGAATTAACTATATCCTGTCTCCAACCTCTTTACACTTCCAGTGTGTTGGTGTTCTCCCCCACTCCTGCCTTGCACTTCTTTATGAAATATAGATTTACCACATTTTGTCTCATTTCCCCTTTTCTCTTACTATTAACCTCTTTTTTACCTCTAGTTATATATATATATATATATATATATGTATATATATATACATATATATATATATATATCTTGACATTTCATCCTATACAGTTTGTCAATGTTCCCTCTAAGTATAATTTTTCTAATTACCCAGGTGATAATAACAATTTTTAAGAGTTATCAGCATCATCTTTTCTTATGGAGTACAAATAATTTTAACTTATTGGGTTCTTTAAAAATGTTGTTGTTTTTTCCCCATTATTAATTACTTTTTGTTGATTCTCTTGAGTTCTGTATTTGGGCATCAAAATTTCTTTTTATGCCTGATTTTTTCATTATGTATTCTTGGAAGTTTTCTATTTTTTTAAGTGACCATACTTTCTACTGTAAGAATATATTCATTTTTGCTGGGTAGTTGATTCTTAGTTGTAAACCCAGTTTCCTTCCTTTCAAAAATATCATATTCCATGCCTTCTGTGTAGATGCAGCTAGATCCTGTGTTAGCCTAACTCTGATTCCATGGTATCTGAATGACTTCTTCTTAGCAACTTGTAATATTTTTTCCTTAGTCTGGTAGTTCTTGAATTTGGCTATAACATTCCTGGGCATTGTCAATTCAGAATTAAATACAGGAGGTGATGTGTGGATATTTTTCAAGCTCCACTTTTCTCTCTTGCTTGGGAATGCCAGGGCAGTTTTCTTTGATAATTTCCTGTAGAATTATGTTCAGGCTTTTTCTTTTGTCATGATCTTCTGGTAGCCTAATAATTCTTAAATTGTCTCTCCTGGATCTGTTTTCAAGATCTGACTTTTTGTTAATGAAGTATTTCATGTTTTCCTCAATTTTTTTGCATTCTTTTGATTTTGTTTTATAGATTCTTGCTGCCTTGTGAAGTCATTTTCTTCTATTTGTTGGATTCTAATTTTTAAAGACTGAATTTTATCCCTGACTTTTTGGTTATCCTTCTCCTGGTCTGATTTTTTTTTTGTAGGTCATCTTTCATTTTTGCCTTGTTTTCAAGCTGGTTAATTTTGTCTTTCAAGACACTATTTTCTGTTTCTAGATGACTTATTTTGCATTTAAAGTTCTTTTCCCAATTGTCTCTTGTCTCTTTAATTGTATTTTTTTAATTGTGTATTTAGTTCTGCCAAAGCCTGTGTCCAATTTGATGAAGTTGCTGTTTTTTTGCTTGGTGTTTCTTGGTCCTCCTCTGTTTCATTTGCTCTTTGTTCATTACCTGTATAGAAACTAACAATTGTAATTTCTTTTTTCTTTTTCTATTGTTTACTCATATTTTTTCCCTTCTTTCCCCCTATAATTGCCTGTAATCACACTCCTCTAATTATTTGCCAGATCTGTGGTTTGGGCTATTTTGTACTGAAGGTGTTTCTTCTCTGCTCTGCTGATTGATTAGGTTAGGCTGATGGTAATGATGAGCCCTGTGATCAGATCTTCCCTAGCTGGAATCAGAAGCTGAAAGTGTAGGTGAAGGAAGGTGTGCTTCTAGCCCTGTTAGCAAGGTGTTCAACAGCCTTTGCCCTGGGATCAGAATCAACTGGATACTTACAGCTGTTCTCAGCATAGTCTATGGGGGAGAGGTGTTTAAGCTTGAGCTTCCCTGCCCTCTGAAGGCTTCTTATCTGCCCTATTAATAAGATTAAGCAAGGGTGGAATTGATTTGCTGGGCTGCATGTGCCCTGAGGCCAAAACCTCAAGAAAAGGCAGGGTGGGAGGGAGCACAATGGAGTGTTTTGGCTGTGTCTATGCTGCCCTTTCTGTGCTTCTTCTTTAGATGCCTCCTTGATGCCTGTACTCAACACCCTGAGTCTTTCACAGCTGTGTCAGCAATACAGTCCCTCCAGAATAGCTCCATTGCCTGCCCAGAGATTCTAGCCACTACTGGGGAATTAGCACTATGAGTGGGGGAGGAGTCCTGGGACCTGCCTTCTTTCTTTGTCTTGAACGCCAGAGTTCAAGAATTCAGTCTTTTTTTTTTGGCATAATTTTTAAGTTGAATACAGCAGGAGGGTCCCCCAGCTCTGCCCTATTGTTAGATTTGGTTTTCTGTCCCCTTGAACCATTTTGTTTTTGATTGGTGTGGAAGGGTTTTAGAGGTCTGGACTTTTGCTGCATCTAAGCCACCATCTTGACTCTGCCCTTAGATTTAACTGTCTAAATTCAAATTTCTTAATTTATTCCAAAAGATGATAATGTAGTAACATGTAAAGAAGACTCAGTTTTCAATCAGAGGATAGAGATTTAACTTGAGGTTCTTCTAATGACCACATGTGGAATTATGTATGTCTTTTAATTTAGCTTGACCTGGTTCCTGTATCCTTAAAATTAAGGATTTGAGGTAAATGACTTCTCTATGCCTTGTAGCTCTATCTAAGATGTCTAGGTCCTTGTTTCTGTGAGTCATTTCTCAATTCCTCTATAAAATCTATATCAAAATAATAAGTACCATTTCTTAAATTATAGAAAATACTCATATAGAGACTTACAACTTGTTTGGATTTAACCACATTCTTTATCATTCATTAGTTAGCTTTTATCTATAAGGAACAATAAAAAGAAAGAGAAGGGGAGAATTATCAGATGATAGAGAAAATAATTTTTTTTTCTAAATTATATCATGAGGCATATATTCTAGAAATTTAGAGTTCTTTCTGTTTAAAATAAAACTTTATATATATATATATGTATATATATGTGTGTGTGTGTGTGTGTTCATATATATATACACACATGCACACAGATATATAAAAGCTGGGTAAGGGACCACAGTGTTTTATAGCAAACTATTTAAGTTTTAGAGACTAGTAAAAAAAATTCAGAGGCATTAAGTGACTTGTAAATTTGATGCAAAAACTGCCATCATCCATGAGCCAATTCTGCAAGGAGGTAAATAAGAATAGATATATTTTTTTCTATATCTGAAGAAGCTGCCTTAGTTCTCTGTTAAAAATATTTCCCTGCTGTGTTGTAAATTAATATGCTGCTTAACTTTATTTGTAGTATTAAAATACAATGCAGCTTTACTTGTTAATGAATTTGATGGAAGTCATTAAAAAGTTTCTTTTTTTCCAAATTTTCTTCTACAGCCAATGGTAATTCTCTGCTATATTTCACATTGTAAATTTACAAAGTGAGCACCCCAATAAATTCTTGGTAGTTTAGACACTGGGAAAACATACTTAAAAGGCCAGAAGACAGAGTATTAGTCAGGAAAGGCCAAGAGGCTAACTCTGTTCATAATAGAAATAGTGCTAGTAGCCAATCATCATACCATAATTAAAGAAAATAAAGCATGTCATCATGCCAGGAGGTGTAAAGAGCTGGAAACCAATCATAGTTGGCATTAATGGCTCCAATGTTCCTTTGTGATATAAATCTTGAAAACTGGAAATAAAAGCTGTAGTTTAAGTAACTAAACATTCAGATATAATCTTAGGATTGTTCTTTACCATTGACCATGTTCTTATTATCACAAAAAATACTTGACTTTTAAAAGTCTTAATGGGACTTTTATGTGACTTAATGGGACAATCAGTTTGTATTTACTTTTATTGTCAACCATTTTAAATGATAGAAATTTAATTTTATTTTGATAAAATATAAATGTATTTGACAGCCCAACATATGACTTTAAACCCCTCCCAATATAAAAATCTTTGATCTTTCTTATATAAAAGAAAACCTTGGGGGGGGAAACCCATTTATTTAGATATATCATTTGGGTAGGTATCCTAGCACTATGTCTAATTTCTAGAAAGTTCAGATAAGTGTAGGAAGAGTGATCATTGGTCTTTACTATTGTGTTTTATTTGATCTAATTCTTTTAATTTTTAAATTTTAATAATTTTCCATATGACTTTTCAATGTTTTATAATCCAGATAGTTTCCCTCCCTACTTCCCTCTCTCCTCCAGGAGATGGCAAGCAATTAAATTTGGGTTATACATGTATTATGAACAAAACATGTTTTCATATTATCCATTTTTATTAGTGAATAATCTTATAAAATCAAAACCCTAAAACATACACCCAAATAAACAAGCAATAAATCATAGGCTTCCATCCTCATTTTTACTCCAAAAGTTCTTTTTCTAGAGGTGGATAGCATCATAAGTGCCTCAGAATTTTTTAGGACCATTGTATTGCTATTAGTAACTAAGTCTCACACACTGGATTCTTTCATAATATTCCTATTACTGTGTATGATGTTTTCCTGTTTCTGCTTATTTCACTCTGCTCTATATCAGTTCATTTAGGTCTCTCCAGCTCTTTCTGAAATTACCCTTTTCATTATTCCTTATAGCACAATAGCATTCCATCATCATCATATGCAACAATTTGTTTCACCATTCCCCAAATGAGGGACATCCCTTTAGTTTCCAATTCTTTGCACCACAAAAAGATGAGCTATTAATATTTTTGTACAAACAGGTCTTTTCCCATTTTTATCGCTTTGGGATGCAGACTTAGTAGTGGTATTACTGGATCAAAGGGTAGTGATTCTTTTATAGCCCTTGGGGCAAATTACAAATTGACCTCCAGAATGGTTGGATCAATTCACAACTCCATCAGCAATACATGTATTCCAATTTAGCCACACCTTTACCAACATTTATCTTTTTTTCCTTAGCTGTCATATTGTCCAATCTGATAGGTGTGAAGTGATACCACAGAGTTGTTTTAATTTATATTCCTTTAATCAAGAGAGAGCTAGAACATTTTCATGATCATTCATAGCTTTGATTTCTTCATCAGAAAACTGCCTATTCATATATTTTGGTAATTTATCAATTAGGGAATGACTTAGATTCTTATAAATTGGCTTAGTTCTTTATATATATTAGAAATGAGACCTCTTTATCAAATACATTTATTATATTTTCCCCAATTTGTTACTTCCCTCCTAAACTTGATCACATTGGTTTTATTTGAACAAAACTTTTAAAATATAATATAATCAAAAGTTGATATACTATTGTGCTCAAAGGAATAATGAACTGGAGGAATTTCATGTGAACTGGAATGGCCTCCAGAATTGATGCAGAATGAAAGGAGCAGAACCAGGAGAACATTGTACACAGAGACTGATACACTGTGGTATAATCGAAAGTAATGGACTTCCCTTCTAGCAGCAATGCAATAATCCAGGACAATTCTGAGGGACTTATGAGAAATAATGCTATCCACATTCAGAGGAATAACTGTGGGAGTAGAAACACAGAAGAAAAACAACTGCTTGTTCACATGGGTTGATGTAGATATGTTTGAGAATATAGACTCTAAAAGATCACACTAGTGCAAATATCAAAATATAGAAATAGTTCTTGATCAATGACATGTAAAACAAAGTAGAATTGTGTATTAGCTATGGGAGGGGCTTGGGGGTATAAAAATTAAAATTAAATCTCTATAATAAAAATAGTATATTTTAGGAGATTTATTAATGATCATTAGAAATAAAGGGATACAAAATAAAACCACGTGCCCATGGCTAATTAGCCTGTTCAAAACCCCTGCACTTATCACCACCATGCTTGAGATATCAAGCTAAAGAGGGTCTTAGAAGGACTGCCCATTCAATTTATTCCCTGTCTATAAGAAGTACATAATGACAGGAAGTCAGTGGACTCCCAGGAAATGTAGTTCTTTTTTAGGGTAACAGATTTTCAATTATACATTTACCCCTGATGATCAATTTGGGGGGCTATTCTCCCCAATTTGATTACTTAACATAATCAAATTTTAAATTACAATAATTTGGGGATAAAAAGGAAAAAGAATAAACCCATGATTGATAGGCACATTGACAAAAATCCAGTTGGGGGACATCCCCTTAGGCATAAGGGTATCCATACAAGAACAAATGCATTCAACCCCACATAGTTCAAATCACCACATCCCAAAGTTCATTCTGGATGTTGTGGTGCAGCATGTGATCTGTGGAGGCATCTTCATGGTGCCTTCTCCAAACAGTTCACTTTCTGGATTTGGAGAGGTAGCATGTTTCTCATCCAAAAATTACTCTCAAAAAGAATTTAAACTTTACATTTTAGGATAATTATACATTCCCACCCTGAGGAGGATGTTAAAAAAAAACACAGGGATCACTTTAGGAATGCATGGCTCAATTATGAGGTATATGAATCAATTGGCAAGAGAAATCAAAACATCAAAAAATCCAAATAAAAGAGAAAACATAACTTCTGGATGAAATATAGACTATCAAAGTATTATGTGTAAAAATTTTAAATTAAGAAAAAAATAAACATAAAAGAAAATGATTGTTGTTTCCAATGAATAATGTTTGGAAATGACCAAATAAAATAATGTTTAAAAAATAAAAAAAAGAAAAAAGAAACATATAATAGGCCCTTGATTCAGGGCCCAATTAAAGTGACTTATGCAATTATGCACTTACCCAATCAGTAGCCAGTACTAGAGAAATTTTGCCACACTATGAAAGGCACAAAAGGGACTAGATTTATGGGAGCCAGGTAGGAGCCAAATAATCGATGTCATGTACTTGATATAGACAAGGAAGTCCTGCATTTAACACATGTTAAACAGCCACAGCCTCATCTCACACATGATCAAGTCCTTGCACTCTTTGAGCAGAATGTCATCATTCCACATAGGATAGGTTTGGTCTCTTTGACCTTGTGCTTGATTGGCACTATGAAAGTAGCTTTGTGCTTTTTTGGCACTGTGCAATGGTTCTCTTTGTATTTCCTTCTCCTGGAATCAGACAGAATCATTAAGCAAAGTACCATAATTGTTTTTAAAACAATCAATGGCATCATTTCTTAGTCTAAAGCTTTTGGGGTATGCATTAGGACAAATGTATTTTAAACTTATATTACTACAGAATCAAAAAAGTTAAAGAAAATCCTCTCAATACTTGTGACATGTGATTCAAATACAAAAAGGAGAGAAAAATAAAACTGAAATAGTATATTGCACATGAACAGGAAAACAATAATTTAAAGATTCAAAAATTAAAAAAATATATAGCTTATAATCATTAAAAATTTATGTGCAATAATAAAATATTATATTTTAAAAATTTATTAATGATCATCAGAAATAAAGGACTAAAAGAGATACAAAATAAACCATTTGCCCATGTCTAATTAGCCTGTTCAAAACCCCCACACTTACCCCCACCATGTGTAAAGAGGAGAAACCCTGCATTTGAAAAGTCAGTCTAATTGATAGATCAGCCTGAGAAGGAGTGGAGTAGGGGCAAGAGAATCCTGAGAGTTCTGAGGAGTGAATAGAACTCTGAAATCAACTGACAAGGGGCTTCCAGCCTGGGAAGGAGAGGAGAAGGAGCATTTTCCTGAAGCTGAGAAAGAGCTCAACCATATTTCTTTTCCAGTTGGAACCTGACTCCATCCAGAGAGCCTTAATACTTCCACTGAGATACAATCAACAACTATATGGTTTTCAACAGGGATTTTGTTGGACTCACTCTGGCTGGAGTCAAACTAAATCCTTACCCAAGGATCTTCCCCTTACTCATTCCCTACTCATCCTTTGAACTCAACATTAGGACTTACTTAAACCATAAGATAGGGATAAGAAACAGTTGGTGAAGAAAGGGGGACAAGACCCAGAAGTCTCTTCCCTCCAGACTTTGAAAGCCAATCTGTAAGGGGGGCAAACCAAAGGACTGGCCTTCACCCATTTACCTTTTCTCTTATTCCTCTGCCATTACCCTCCTCTGTTGACATCTAAGTAAATTATATCTAAACTATTTAGATCTGGGTTTGAGCCTCTCTTTAGATAGAAACCTAGGGGATTAGGATGAATAATTTGAGACAGGATTTCAAGTTGAAATTCTGCCATTTGTCTGGTGATAACCCAGAATTGGGTTTATCAAACTTCCACAGAGAAGGAATCAAATTCTGAATCCTTGTGACTCAGAACCACTGACTAAGGAATATTTGTCATCTTTCCTTGCCAATTCATGCCATACCTTAACCCCTTAAGACTGTCAGTTAAAATGCCTGTGTGAAGTGAATCTACAAGGGAATACCCAGCCCCACTGAGATAAACTTAGCCTTGGGGCCTTAAGCTCCTCAAAGGATTACATATTGTCATTTTCCTGAGTTAAAATGGTTCATATCTATCTCCAATCCCCACTTCTCCCTTTCAACATCTTCTAGAGTCACATCTTTCCAGAGGAGGCAGGATCTGATTTACCTCTCCCCATTAGTTAGAGAGGAAAGGAATCCTCCACTCATTCTCTCCTTTTTCCCTCCTCTACTACATATGCTTGTGACAAGAATCCAAAGAGGGCCCAAGCAGGACTTCCCACTCAATTTATTCCCTATCTACAGGAAGTACACAATGACAAGAAGTCAGTGGGCTCCTGGGAAATGTGGTTCTTTTTTAAGGATAAAAGATTTTCAATTATTCAGGGAGAAGGAACGGAAAAAAAAAAAACATGAATCTTGTAACCATGGAAAAATATTCTAAATTGACTAATTAAATAAAAATTTCAAAAAAAAACCCTGATATAATCAAAAGTATTCATTTTATACCTTGCAATGTTCTTTATTTCTTATTTGGTAATAAAGTCTTCCTTTCTATATAAATATGACAGGTGAAATATTCTATTTTCCCTAATGTATTTATAATATCACTCTATATGTTTAAGTCATATAACATTTTGACCTCATCTTGGGTTTATGTCTGTATTTATATATATATATATATGTATATATATATATACATATACATATATTGGTGTGAGATATTGATATAAACCTAATTTTTATCATTTTCTCAGCAGTTTTGTCAAATAGTAAGTTCTTATCCCAAAATCTGGGATGGGGGGGTCTTTGGTTTTATCAAACATTAGATTGAGGAGGTCATTTACTTCTTGTATATTCCATTGATCCATGCTTCTATTTTTATCCAAAATCAGATTGCTTTTATTATTACTGATTTTATCATACTATTTAAGATCCTATATTGCTAGATGACCATCTTTCATATTTATTTTATTAGTTCCCTTGAAATTCTTGATCTTTTGTTCTTCTAGATGAATGTTATTATTTTTTTAGTTCTACAAAACAGATTTTAAGTAGTTTGATTGGTATGGCACTGAGTAAGTAAATAAATGAAGGTAGGTTTTTAATTTTTTATTGTATTAGCTCAACATACCCATGAGTAATTAATGTTTTTCAAATTCTTTAGATCTAAATTTATTTCTGTGAAAAGTGTTTTGTAATTGTATTCATATAATTACGGTATTTGTCTTGGCAAATAAATTCCCAAGTATTTTATATTGTCTAGGCTAGTGATTTTAAATGGAGCTTCCTTTTCTAACTCTTGCTGCTGAGTTTTGGTAGAAATATGTAGAAATGTTTATTTTTGTGGGCTTATTTTCTATTTTGAAACTGCTAAAGTTATTATTTCAATAATTTTTTGTTGATTTTCCAGGATGTATGCCATGATATCATCTGCAAAGAATGATAGTTTAGATTCCTCCAACTTTAATTTCTTCAATTTCTTTTTCATCTCTAATTGCTAAAACTAGAATTTTTTGTAGAATTTTGTAGAATTTTGGTGATAATGGACACCCTTGCTTCACTCCTGATCTTACTGGGAAGACATCTAACTTAATCCCCTATGTAGATGATACTTGCCGGTGGTTTTAAATAAATACTACTTTTTATTTTAAGTAAAGGCCCTTTTATTCCTTTGCTTTCAGTGATTTTTAAAAAATAGTTGTTGTATTTTATCAAAGGTTTTTTTTTCTGCATCTATTGAGATAATCATGACTTTTGTTAGTTTGATTATTGATATGGTCAATTATGCTGATAGTTTTCCTAATATTAAACCAGCCTTGCATTCCTGCTATAAATCCCACCTGGTCATAGTGAAAAATGTTTGTGATATAATGTTGTATTATATTTATTTTATATATTATAGTATTATATTTAATTTATTTGCATCAATGTTCATTAAAGAAATTGGTCTATAATTTTCTTTCTTTGTATTTGGTCATCTTGGCTTAGGTATCAACATCATATTTATGTCATAAAAATAATTTAGAAGGACTCCTTATTTGATTATTTTGTCAAATAATTTACAAAATATTGGGATTAATTATTCTTTAAATGTTTGATAGATTTGTGAATCCATCTGCCCTTGGAGATGTTTTCTTAGTACTTTCCTTGATGGTTTATTCCATTTCTTTTATTTTTGAAATGGCATTATTTAAGTGTTCTCTTTCCACTTTTGTTAATCTAGTCAATTTATATATTTATAAATATTCATCTATTTCATCTATATTATCAGATTTATTGTCATATAATTGGGTGAAGTAGCTCCTAATAATTATATTAATTTCCTGTTGATTAGAGATGAAATCACTCTTCATTTTTATCTTGTTTTTTTATTATCTTTTTTCTTTCTTTAATAAAATTAAACAATGTTCTATCCATATTACTGATTTTTACATAGAATCAATTGCTAATCTTGCTTATTGGTTCAATAGTTCCTTTACTTTAAATTTTATTAATTATGCCTTTGAATTTTAAAATTTCCAAGTTAGTGTTTATCGGGGGATTTTAAATTTGCTCTTTTTTTAGTTTTTTTTTTGATACCCAAATCATCAATTTGCTTTCTTTTTTTCTATTATATTGAAATAAGCATTCAGGAACATACATTTTTTCCAGAGGACTGTTTTGAATGTGTCAACAAATTTTGATTTATTGTCTTCTCAGTGTCATTCTCTTTGGTGCAAACAGTTATTTATTTCATTTGTTCTTTTACCCATCTGTTTTGAAGAAGTAAATTATTTAGTTTCCAATTGATTATTAATTTGCCTTTACATGGTCCATTATTGATTATAATTCATATTGCATTATGAGATTAAAAAATTATTTTATTATTTCTCCTTTTCTTCATTTGGGTGTGAAGATTTTTTTCCTCAAGCATTTTTGTATATATACCATATCCCTATTCAATTTTCTACAAATAGGTATTAAATCTAACTTTTCTAAAATTTCATTTACTTTCTTTACTTATCTTTTACTTATGTTTTATTAGATGAATCTAGTTCTGATAGGGGAAGGTTGAGGTTGACCATAGGCATAGTGTTGCTATCTATTTCCTGCATAAGCTGGTTTAGTTTCTACTTTGAAAAACTGGATGCTATAAAATTTGGTGCATATATGTTGAATAACTGATATTTCATTGCCTATACTCCTTTTTATCAAGATTTAATTATATTCCTTGCCTCTTTTAATTTGATCTACTTTTGCATTATCTTTGTCTGAGATCATTATTTTTACATATGTATATGTATTTATGCATAGATATATCTAAATACATATTTATGTCTTGGCATTTCATCCTATACAGTTTGTCACTGTTCCCTCTAAGTACAATTCTTTTAGCTACCCCGGTGATAATAACAATTTTTAAGAATTACAAAAATCCTCTTTTCTTTTAGGGATACATATCATTTTAACTTATTGGGTCCCTTGAAAAAGATTTTGTTTTTGTTTTTGGCTTATCCCCCTTTCTTAATTACCTTTTGATGATTCTCTTGAGTTCTGTGTTTGGGCATCAAATTTTCTGTTTAGGTCTGGTCTTTTCTTTATGAATGCTTGGAAGTCTTCTATTTTATTAAATTACCATACTTTCCCTTTCAAAAATACAGTCAGTTTCCCTGGGTAGTTGAGTCTTAGTTGTAGACCTAGTTCCTTTGCTTTCTGGAATATCATATTCCATGCCTTTCAGTCCTTCAGTGTAGATGCAGCCAGATCCTGTGTTATCCTAACTGTAGTTCCATGGTATCTGAATGACTTCTTCTTAGCAGCTTGTAATATTTTTTTCCTTGGTCTGATAGTTCTTGAATTTGGCTATAACATTCCTGAGTATTGTTAGTTGAGGATTAAGAAGAGAAGTTGATGTATGGATTCTTTCAATCTCCACTTTTCCCTTTTGCTCTAGAATGTTGGGGCAGTTTTCTTGGATAATTTCCTATAGAGTGATGTCTAGGCTTTTGCTTTTGTCATGGTCTCCCAGTAAACCAATGATTCTTAAATTGTCTCTCTTTGACCTATTTTCTAAATCTTCTGTTTTGTGGATGAGGTATTCATATTTTCCTCAATTTTTTCATTCTTTTGATTTTGTTTTATAGTTTCTTGCTGCCTTGTGAAGTCATTTGCTTCTAATTATTGTATTCTACTTTTTAAAGACTGGATTTCATCTCCAACTTTTTGGACATTCTTCCCTTCTGGTCTGGTATTTCTTATAATTTCTAGGCTTTTGTTTACATCATGACTTTCAGGGCATCCAATAATCCTTAAATTTGTATTTCTAGATCTATTTTCCAAGTTAGTTATTTTTTCAATGAGATTTTTCATATTTTCTTCAATTTTTTTCATTCTTTGGATTTTGTTTTATTGTTTCTTGATGTCTCATGAAGTCAATAGCTTATATTTGACCAATTGTAATTATTAAAGAATGAATTTTTTCCATGACCTTTTTCTCCTCCTTTCCATTTGATCTATTCTACTTTTCATGTAACTTTTATTTTTTAACAGAAACCACCTGATTATCTCAATAGATGCAGAAAAAGCCTTTGACAAAAAAACACCCATTCCAATTGAACACACCAGAAAATATAGGAATAGAAGGGACATTATTGAAAATAGTAAATAGTATATATTTAAAACCATTAGCTGGTATCATCTGCAATGGGGACAGGTTAGAAGCATTCCCAATAAGATGAGGAATAAAGCAAGGATGCCCATTATCACCTCTTTTATTTAATATTGTACTAGAAATGCTAGCAGTAACAATTAGGGAAGAAAAAGAAATTGAATGGATTAAAGTAGGCAATGAGGAGACTAAATTATCTCTCTTTGTGGATGATATGATGGTCAACTTAAAGAATCCTAGAAAATCAAATAAAAGGCTAGTGGAAATAATTAACGACTTTTGCAAAGTTGCAGGGTATAAGAAAAACCAACATAAATCATCAGCATTTCAGTGTATATCCAACAAAACTCAGTAGCAGGAGTTAGAAAGACAAACTTCACTAAAATTACTCTACACAATATAAAATATTTAGGAATCTATCTACCAAGAGAAACAGGAATTATATAAACACAACTTCAAAACACTTTCCACACAATCAAAACTAGATATAAATATTTGGAAAAAATATTAGTTGATCATGTCTAGGATGTGCTAACATAATAAAACCCTACCCAAATTAATCTCAGTGCCATAGCTATCAAGCTACCAAAAAACCCTTTTTTATAGAATTAGGAAAGAATTATAGTAAAATTTATCTGGAAGAACAAGGAATCAAGAATACCAAGGGAAATAAAGAAAAAAATGGGAAGGATGGGGGTCTAGCAGTACCATATCTTAAAATGTACTATAATGCAGTGGTCATCAAAACAATATGGTACTGGCTAAGAAACATAAGCGTGAATGACCTCAGCAAGTTAGTGTTCGATAAAACCAAAGATCCCAGCTTTTGGGATAAGAACTCAATATTGACAAAAACTGCTGCAAAAATTAGAAAACTATATGTGAAAAATTAGTCTTGGATAAACATCTTATGCCAAAGTAAATTCAAAATGGGTAAATGACTGAAATATAAAGAGTGAAATCATAAATAATGTAGATGAACATAGAAGAGTAAAGCTGTCACATCTGTGGGAAAGGAAGGAATTTAAGACCAAGCAAGAGATAGAGAGCATTACAAAATGTAAAATGAATAACTTTGATTATATTAAATTAAAAAGATTTTGTACAAACAAAACCAATGCAACCAAAATTAGAAGGAAAGCAACAAATTGGGAGAACATTTTTATAACAAAACTCTCTGACAATGGTTTAATTTCCCAAATATGTTAGAAACTAAGTCAGATTTACAAAACATCAAGCCATTCTCCAACCATCAAATTGTCATGGAATATGAATAGGCAATTTTCACAGGATGAGATCAGATCTATCTAAAAGCACATGAAAAAGTGTTCTAAATTCATCCTTATTAGAGAAATGCAAATTAAAACACCTCTGAGGCACCATATTATACTTAGCAGACTGACCAATATGATATCAAAAGAAAATGATAAATGTAGGAAAGGATGTGGCAAAATTGGGACATCAAACACTGCTGCTGGAGATATGAATTGATCCAATCATTCTGGAGGGCAATTTGGAATTTTGAGCAAAAGGCTTTAAAAGAATGTTTGCCCTTTGATCCTGCCATAACATTGCTAGGTTTGTCCCCTAAAGAATTAATAAGGGAAAAGACTTGTACAAAATATTTATAGCTGCACTCTTTGTGGTGGCAAAAATTGGAAAATGAGGGAATGTTTGTTGATTGGGAAATGGCTGAACAAATTGTGGTATCTGATGATGATGGAATAGCATTGTGCTGAAAGGAATGATGACCTGGAGGATTTATTTGTGAACTGGAAAAAACTTCAAGAATTGATGCAGAGCAAAAGGAGCGGAACCGGGAGAATATTGTTCACAGAAACTGAAATATTGTGGCACAATCAAATGCAACAGACTTTTCTACTTGTAACAATGCAATGATTCGAGATAATCCAAAGAAATTTATAAAAGAGAATGCTATGCACATTTAGAGAAAGAACTGAGAGAAAAGAAACACAGGCGATCATGTGGTTCAATGGGGATATTATTAGGGTTCTCATGTTAAAAGATCACTCTATTGCAAATATGAAAAGCATTGAAATAGGTTTTGAACAATAATATATGTATAACCCAGTGGAATTGCTTGTCACCACTAGGAAGGGGAGGGAAAAGGGGAAAAATTATAAATCATGGAACCATGGAAAATAGTCTAAATTTTTTAAAAGGGTATATAAAATCCAGAACATGTTTCATCTGGGAGGCAGTGCTCTTCCTGCACAGTGTCTCCTGAATATTTCAGCATGATTTCTAAATTAATAAATTTCTCTTTTTATTAAAAAAAAAGTATTTTAAAAACTGACATCAGATCCAAGACACCTTGAGTTTAAGTTTTACATTTTAAGACATACTGACTGTTTTACTTCAATCAAATAATTTAATCTCTTATTGATCCCAGACAACTATTTAAAACTATTAATGCCAACACAGGTGCTGGTTTGAATATGTAGAGGGAGGTCATTTTCTTACTAGGAATTCCATAAGCCAATGAAATCACAGATTTAACCCAAACAAACATGTGTATACCATTGAATATTACTTCTTTTATTAGAAATTAAATTCAAAATTGTTAGTTTCAAAATTGATTGTCATTTTTTCAAACAAATTATCTTCTCATCTAGGCAAATTCTTTCCTTAGAAGAGTAAGGTTGATAGAAAATATAATTTTAGTGCTGTCCCTCAAGATTATCCCCAATTTATCATATATATTTTTTGTTTCTACATAGTGTGTTTTTACACTCTGAGTGCCTTGAGATCAAGGACTATTTTTGATTGTTAATGGTTTTTTTTTTCCTACAATACCTGGCCCATAATAGGTGGTCCATAGCAAATACTTTTGGGGTGGGGCTGGTCTCTATTGGATAGAAAGCCAGGCCAGGAGATGGGAGATAGTTTTAAATTTTGTCCTCAAATACTTCCTAGCTGTGTGACCCTGGGCAAGTCACTTAATTCCAATTACCTAGTTTTTACTGCTCTTCTGTCTTGGAAGAAATACACAGTATTGATTCTAAAAGAGACGGTAAGGTTTTAAAGAAATGATTATTGACTTGGGCCAGGAGTTATTAAGCCCTTATTATTTGCCAAGTACACTCCTAAAAGCTGCATAAATGAGGAAGAAGTAGTTCCTCTTCTCAAATAATTTATTTATCTGTGGAAATAATAGATACACATTAATTTATGAAGAAAATCCATTAGTCTAATTCTAGTTACTATAGAGATGTGAAAATAAATGAATTTCAACAAACTTGCATTTCTTACCAAGATAACATAATCCATAATTGTCAGTCATTCATATTAGCCTTACCTCAATTTAATCTTCCCAATTAGTGAAATTTTACTGGAATTAAAACTTTATTAGTAATCCTGAATTTTTAACTTTGCTTCATAATTAGATATACTAGCAGACATTTTATTTTCCATGAATGAAAATTAACTTTGCATTCAAAAATGCTCCATTTCAAATGGGTAATGATTTTAATATTCATGACTGTAATAGTCTCATTTAGTAATTGGGGCAGAACAACTCATAAAGATAAGGAAATAGTATAAATATGTACTTTGCTACATCCCCATTTAGTTGGTTTTGTTAGAACTAACTTAATTTATTTTGAATTAATTTTTTCTATAACTATTAGTCACATATTTTTCATAAGTCAGTGAATAAAGAGATATTCTTGAGGCAGTGAAGCCCCAAGTTCAAGCTTTGCCTCTAACACAGAAAAGTCAGTCACTACTATTGAGAATACAAAATAGTAATAATTCCTACTATCAATGATCTTATATTTAAATAAATGTAAGTTAGATTTTGTTTTACATTAGGTTGTTATAAATTAGAATATCCTCTTCACACTAGCTTTGAGTTGTGTCTATATGATGAAGAATTAATATATTTTATGTAATATGTCTTTAGAGCAGGAATTCTTACCATTTGTGTGTGTGTGTGTGTGTGTGTGTGTGTGTGTGTGTGTGTGTGTGTGTGTAGATGTCAAAGACCACTTAACTGGTGTGGTGAAAGTTACTCAAGTGGTTTGTCTCTTGTTGCAGAGTAATTATCAATAGTGAAACAAGTTTATGCACTTCTTCCTCTAAATCTCTAAATAGCACATTGCATTGTCTCTCATCCTATAGGGGGAAATAAGGAACAGTGTATATAAAGGCAGTATAATATTGTTAGATATAAAAATACATTTTTATATTAGATGAATACTAGACAGAGTATCTTCTTAATACCGAAAAGAGAAAAACCAGTTAGTTCAAAAACAAAATAAAAATGAATGGATTAGGTCATGGCTAAACTTCTCTGAAGTTATTTCGCTCCTAAATACCATTCTCTATTTATATTATAATACATTAAATTCCTCAAAACAGAATTCTGCAAATTACTCCAACAAATTAAGGTCTCTTACTAATTTATGATTTCATCTTTATTGAGTAAAGAATATTTATTATATAGCAATTTTCAGTGTCCTGCAGATCCTTAATGGATGTAGCAACAGGTTGCTAGAAATTACAGTTTGGATTATCATCAAACAAGATTATGTAGTACTAGGGTATATCATTATATTAATAGCATTTTTGTTATTAAAATTTTAAATGAGGAAAATAATCAATTTAGGTTTAGTGATGTGGATATTTCTTAAATTACTAACAGCTGTTAAATGTAAAAACATAGGTTCATGTCCTTATTAGGTAATTACATTTATTAAAATTGACCTCAACTGGCAATTTAGTCTGTGCTACAAAATGGTTTTGCCCCCCACAAACTCATTCATATACAGTCTATTACACCAAAGGGAAACTGTGTTCATCAAGTCAGTCATATCCTTTTATACCCCTAATTCTATATAAAGCCCTGTAATAGCAAGATTATTTAAAAGACAAAGAATTATTCAATTAAAAGACTGCTTCATCTGAAGTTTAAATGCCCTGGTCCAAATCTTGCATCCTCCTTTTAGTAACCATGTGAACTTGGACTAGTTATATAATACCTTTGGGCCTCAGTTTCCTCTTTTGCAAAAACAAATGAGGGGTCAAGATCAAATTATTTTAAATTCTCCCTTCCAGAATGAGATTCATAATACTATTATAGTTTTATATATGATAAATATCAAGTTCACTATGCCATGATAATAATGTGGATTAGATATGTCCTGCAACACCCTCAATATTCTTTTTTTTTAAACCCTTACCTGCCATCTTGGAGTCAATACTGTGTATTAGCTCCAAGGCAGAAGAGTGGTAAGGGCTAGGCAATGGGGGTCAAGTGACTTGTCCAGGGTCACACAGCTGGGAAGTATCTGAGGTCAAATTTGAACCTAGGACCTCCCATCTCTAAGTCTGACTCTCAATCCATTGAGCTACCCAGCTGCCCCCATACCCTCAATATTCTAATTTTTTTAATAGGTTTACTATTAGCCTCTCATTTTAAATCTAGCTAGGCTATTTTTATGGAAATGATCCTATGGTGAATTTATCTTAAAGACAACAGGAACAATTATAGATGGAAAGCAGGAAAGGATCTCAGAGAACATTTAGGCCAGTGACAGCAAACCTGTTAAAGGAGTGCTGAGCCCTGCCCCTACACCACTACCAGAGATGAAATTCTGTGCTCTCCCATCCATTGAGTGACAGGCATGCCCTGCCTGCCTCCCTTGCCCCACACAGGTGAAGGAGAAAGTACTCCCATTGAACTTCTGGGTGGAGACGTAGGTGAAGTGAGGAATGTCCTCAGTAGAGAAGTAGGGAATAGGGAGGGGAGTGGACCAAGCACTCTGCTTCCCTCTAGCCCTGCTGCCTGTGAGCCACACATCTTACCCTCTGTGTGCTTCCATTGGAATGCTGGGCAAAGGGATAGGGGTTGGGAAAAAATCCATCAGGCACACTAGGGGGGAAAGGGAGCAGCTCCACCTGAGTCCCTCTGCCTTTGTAATAATTAATTATGGGAGGGGGGATGGAAGCTGTGTGTCCACAGTGAGTATTCTGTGTGTCACCTTTAGCACCTGTGCCATAGGTTTGCCATTACTAATCTAGTCTAACTCCTTTTTTTTCAGAAGAGGAAACTAAGATATAGTTAGTTTTAGCAAGTTATCCAAGGTTATGCCATTATTAAATGGCAGATTCAGGATTTAAATTCAGATCTTCCCATTTCAGACCCAGTGTTCTTTCCATAGAGTAAAGGACACATTTATTCAATACTCTGTGGTCCCTTCTTTGCTGTCTACAGCAATTCCTGTCCCTTCTCACAGTCTGAACAGTGGAATGTTCACATTTGGGTGTAAAAAAAAGGTGAAAAATGTGAGACATGATTAATTGGTAAAATTATACCTAGTAAACTGTCATACAGTGTGCTTAGACTTACTGTCTTCTGGTTAAGGAAGAAGTAGGTTTTGGAGCATAGTAGGCTTCATAAAAATATTTGTTGAAAATTTTCCAAATGTTAATAAGAAAAAGTCAGAATGAGTACTGAGGTTATATCATTAGAAGCTAATTGTTCATAATGCTTAATCAATTTATGATATCCATTAGAGACTTTCCTTGTTGACATCATGGAATGAAAGTAATTGGGCTATATCAGAGACTTTAAATTGGGGGGCATTAGGTATTGTGTGTTTTACATCCATGACAACCTTACCAGTGTTCAAGGAAGATCACCAGTAGATTTTGTAGAGGGGGATGAAGTTAGTCATGAAAAATCTCATTTATACTTATATCTACTCAGGTGTTAAGTGGCTGTTATACTCATCATTGTTTGGCATACCCAACCCACACTGATGGAATAACAGGTCCTAGAAACATTGAAGTTCAGAATGACAAAAATCATTCAGTTATTCAATCAGTTAACATTAATTAAGTTTATTATGTGCTAGGCACTGTGTTAAATTCAGGGAATACAAAGGAGGCTAAAGTTAGTCCCTGCCCTCAAGAAACTCACAACCTGATGCAGGAGTCAACAAGCAAACACACACACATAAGTATAGATAGATAGATAGATAGATAGATAGATAGATAGATAGATAGATAGATAGATAGATAATCTAAATTCAGGATGAATAAGAAATATTAAAAGAGGAAAATAAGGCACTAGATATGAGAAATTGGGAAAGTTTTCCAATAAAAATGAGGTTTTAAATAGGACTTAGAGGAATCCAGAGAAGCTAATAGGTTAGAGGCATAAAGAATAACAATAAAAAATGCCCAGGGCATTTGGGATGGAATGTCCTATTGGTAAAACTGCAGGGAAGGAGGAAGCTGGGGAAGCTCAGTGGATTGAGAAACAGGCCTAGAGACAGGAGGTCCTAGTTTCAAATCTGGCCTCAGATACTTTCTAGCTGTGTGACCCTGGGCAAGCCACTTAATGCCTATTGTCTAGTGTAACAAGGGAATCACTTTAAAAGACTGATATATATTAATTTAAGGTCGCCAAGGAATCAGCTATGTAATTCCTAAATGAAAAACTCAAGTCAGCCGTCAGCCTTTTTTGGAGTTTAATTACAATAGGAGTAAGAAAGGAATTAGAGATAGAGAGAGAGAACAAGGGAGAGAAGGGAATAGGGCTTAAATACCCCTTCTGTTTAGGCTGGGCCAAAAGGCCCAAGCCCTTAGATAGCTGGGGCAAAGAAAAGAGATCAGTCCCTATTACTCACATGTCCAAAATGGAGAAACAGTCTCAGAGGCCCCCACCTTCAGCTTCCTTCCGAGCAAGCCTTCTCAGAGCCCACAGGAACCACACCGACCAACTCTCCACCCCCCCCTGGAGTCTTCAGGCCCCCTATCTTTAAGGAAACCATCCAAGTTCCTCCCCTCAGTTCTCCCATCTACCAATCACTGTTCATCAATTTCCCTGTGCCAATGGAGGCTCTAGCTTAACCCAGGACCACCCAGAGTTTTCTGGCTTTTGCACATGTCTGTTGAAGGTCATATTTTCAAATGATTAAATCTTTACTCCTTTGCTACAGCCCTTTCTAAATCCTGTTAACCTGAGTAGGGTAGAGATTGGAATAATTAAATTTTGATCTAGGCTGCAGCCCTTACTCAATCCTATTAGGACTGAATAGGGTGGAGATTTATTCCAAGTATCTCCATTGTATCAATTCTAAAATCAATCAAGACTCAAAGAAATTCCTGTTCTATGCTTAAGCATAGGTCAAAGTCCTTTCCATTGTTCAGCAAAGGGTTTCTGTCCTAAAGTAATCTTAAGAAGGGAAGAGAAGGAACCTCCCATGCCAATGGGGTTCCCATTCCAATAGACTATCAGTAAGAAATTTTCCAAGTATGAAATATCCCAATGGTGAAATTTCCAACATTTATAAGTCTAAGGAAATTTGAGGTTTACAATAGCTATTATCACTCTTCTGCCTTGGAAACAATACATAATATTTATTATAAGACAGAAGGTAAGGTTTATTAAAATAAAACACAATGAAGCCAGTGTCACTAGACTGATGGGTACATGGTGAAGAGTCAAATGTGAGAAGAATGGGAAAATGGGAAGGGAATAGGTTATGAAGAGTTTTGAATAAAAACAGAAGTTTTAATTTGATCCATCCTGTTGAAGATAGGGAGCCACTGGAGTTTATTGGATAAGGAGATGAGGTGGCTAGAATTGCATTTTAGAAAAAAATAAGTTTGGAGTTTGAATAGAGGATGGATTGGACTGGGGAGTTATTTGGGACTGCTATACCAGAAATTAGGTTATTTGAATAGTTCATAAATGAGATTATTATGGTCTACATCATAATGGTGGCAGTGTCATAGGAGAGAAAGGAAAATACTTATAATATATTGAAGAGTGGAATTTGACAGACTTTGGCAAACAATTAGAAGCAGAATGTGAAAGATACTTAGGGGTAAAAGATGACCCCTAAAATCCAAGCAATGGGGGGGATTTCCTTCTATATTTATAGGGGAGATAGAATATGGAGAGCTTTTAGGGG
Organism: Monodelphis domestica; assembly: GCF_027887165.1. Taxonomy (NCBI): domain Eukaryota; kingdom Metazoa; phylum Chordata; class Mammalia; order Didelphimorphia; family Didelphidae; genus Monodelphis; species Monodelphis domestica. The sequence continues at coordinate 472,516,878 of NC_077228.1, forward strand.
AAAAGGTACTGAGTTTAAATATGGATATTTTTAGTTTAAGATGTCTACTGGATCTACAGTTTGTGAGGTCTAAAAGGTAGTTGATATGATTGTAGGTCACTGGAGAAATTAGGGGAGAATAAGTAGATTTCACAACCATCAGCATAGCAATAATAATTAAAGTGTTAATTCTACTCAGAATTTACCTAGATAACATTTTATTTTTATAGCTGAGGAAACTGAGGCTCAAGGAAAAGAAAGGCCATGTACTATACATATATTAAACATAAGAAGCATGATTACAATCTAGACTCTGACACCACAATCGGTATTCTTTTCATTACAGTATGACTATCCTCAAGTATTAGTACCAATGTTCTATGGGAAAAGGATCAGATTTATTTTACATAGCAAAAGATGATATAACTAAGAGCTAGGAGCAAGAGTTTCTGAGAAGTTAATTTTGGTTTTCATATACATTTAAAACCAAAAATAACAATAATAAAATCTTTACTATTACTACTGTCCCCAAATAATTAACTTACCTCATGAAATATAAGTTACTTCTCAATGAAGTACATCATGTGGATGATGAGCAACTATTCATCAGGGATAAGGAGATAGCATGGTATAATAGAAAGAGCACTGTCTATAGTGTTAGAAGTTGCCGATTTCTATCCAGCTTTTGATGCTTATTATGTGTGTGACTCTAGATAAGCTCTTTTACCTCCATGCTCTTTTACCTATATATGTGAAATGAAGGATTTGGGCTGGATGAAAACTGGAGTCCCTTGTGACTCCAAATGATAATAATAGAATTAATATGATGTTTTAAAATACATGAATTGCTTTGAAAATAATATATTACTTGATCTTCATGGCAACTCTGTAAGAGAAATGTTCTTATATAACAGACCAAGATAGTTCAAGTGGCTTGCTCAGGACTTATTAATACATTAGAATAAATGGCTATAGATGTTCTTTTCATCTTGAAGATTCTATAAGATAGTTGCATTTAACATTAAATAAAAATTAGATTTTTTTTTTGCTTTCAAAGATATTCAGAATTGTTTTGGAATAGTGGACAGGGCACTGGAAACAGAAACCCCAGGTTCAAATCTTCCCTCTAACTCCTACTAGCTCTTTGTGTCAATAAACCCCTCAAATACACTTTTATATGATGGGGAATAGAATACATATTCTTCAGTGAATGGGATTCAAAGTAGTTCAGTCAGTCCACAAGCACTTATTAAGTTCTTATTAGCCTACTAAACTTTGTGATGTCTTGGCAATGCAAATACAAGCAGAAAAACAGTGCTTGCCCTCAAGGAACTTAAATTTTAATAAGGAAGACCTATAATTTCATGGATATAAAAGGACTTTATGAAATTGGGAAGGGAGGAGGCCCAGGGTTGGTGGATACCAAGGATGTGTTAATTCCATTTGAAGTAAGCTTATATGATAGATTTGTTTCTAGAGGTACGATTTAGAAAATTCACAGTGCATCAATGGGAGAAATGAAGAACAGGACAGCAAAGAGCTTTGTGAACTCTAAGGCCTCCTGCAGATGTCAGTAGTTGTTAGAATAGGTCCTTGGATTTGTCATTCTGAATATTTATTTATCATTGTATCATGAAAGTGTATATCTGAAAATTAACCAGTAACAGTGATAGAAGATAAATTGCTAAATATGTTTGTTAACATTACAGTATGATAGTCTATCCCCAAAAAGTGCTGTTTCATTTGAAGGGCTTGTATTGAGAGATTTCTAAAACCTCAACACTGAGGATGATATGTCTTGCCCGTGCCATCTGTCTTTGTTCAGGAATTTCCATTTCAAAGAAAAAAAAGTTGATGTGGGCCTCATCACATAGCTTGCTGTGATACATTGTACCCCTAAACATTATGACTGACTGATTTTCTCAACAATATGTTGCAGAATTATCTCATCTGCTGCATAGTACACAAAGTATCTCACTACCATTTCTTTGCTAATTCTAATTTAACATTTACCATCACTTAAGAAGAGTCTGTTTCTTGAAAAACAGCATAATTGCACATTCAGGAAATTTGTGTCATAGGAACCAGAAGAACTGTCTTTCATTCCAATGAGAAGAATGAAAATGTTATTTGTTCATAAAACTTATCAACCAAATGGATATTGTCTCAAAAGTGTCATCGGGAAAGACCAGGTTGTTTCTACATTGCTGTTGAATTGACCATTTTTCATTCAAATAATTAACCTCCAGATGTCTTAATGACACATGCCAGCGTTATTGATCTAGTTGACCGTGAAGTTACTTGATTTAATTATTGAGTCAGCTGAAAACACTAGATAAATTGATTGTGTTTATTGTTTCTGATCCAATATTTTGTCATTTGGTCATAGCCTCCATGTCCGAAATAATGCTCAAGATCAACAGGGATTTTATTATTAAAATATGGATGCCAGATTTTCTCTGTCTTGATTGTCATGACTGACACTCCTTCTCAAGTATACTTTACACATATGCCAAGATTTCAAATCACCAGGACTGCTCTTTATTTATGTATTTGTTTGTTTATTGATTGATTCATTTTTAAATTATCTAACAATCAATTACAGCAGCAGAGAAAGCACCAGAAGCTGCATTGAGAGATCAGGCCAAGATGCTGAAGTAAGAAACACTTAATGTCCATAGTCCATCATCTACCATAGTCTAAATGATGAAGAACACCAATACCTCAAAATGAGTCATGAAACAGGAGAATCAACATAAGAAAAAGTAAAGCAGTGCTATGGTAATATTATGGACGGCTTGTTTTACTGAGGGAACATTGAACAAACCTCAGAAGGACTCAGACACAATAAAGCTCAAACAACAGAAAAAAAGCCTAAACAGTATCCTTAGGCTAGTGTCAGCAGAGGAAGAGCAGATACCAGCATACTGCAGAGCAAACAGTATTGGGAGGAGACTGCCAGGTATAAACCAGCACAGACAGCAGTCAGAGGAAGTAAATCTAACAAAGTCCAGCCTAAGTGGGATTGGGCAGACTACAACTCCAACCCAGTGAACTGAAGAGCTGTAAACCTCCACACAACTGGCCAAATCTGCAGAAGGTACAATCAGAGACTGAGAAAGCTGAGCTGACCCCAGATCTAGTACATATATGTGACAGTTCCCTCCATCCTAGGAACAGGGATGATCATATAAACAAAATCAATAGAAAAATACCCCCAAATAAGCAAAAGATAGAGAAAAAGCCTGAACCTAGAAAACTATATTAACAAGAGAAATGACTAAAAACAAGATCAGAAGAGGATAGAAATACAAAAATAAAAATGTGTGATGCCTCACTGGAACATATAAAAGCATGTAAAAAACAAAATGAACCCCAAATTTGGTCACAGTTCAACAAAAAAGGATTAAAAAAATCAAATAAAAACTTAGAAGAAATTTTAGAAAAGAAAAAATATAGGAAAAAAAATCAACATCTTAGAACAAAAACTTACTGAAGAAAAGTTACCCCAAAAAGGAAATGAAATACTCTAAATAAGAAAATAGCTAACTAATGTAGATTCAAATTAATATAAATAACTCCAAGTATTATATTTTATGAGATTTATTATTAATCATTTGTAGTTAAAGAAATAAAAATAGAAATACAAAGTTTAAGTATGACCATATGAGTGAACTTTCCTGCCAAGCTCTCCCCTCCAGCCTCCATAGCCTCATTCCATGAAGAAGAGAGAGAGAGAGAGAGAGAGAGAGAGAGAGAGAGAGAGAGAGAGAGAGAGAGGCAGGATGAGACCAAAACTTTGTCTTCCATATGTATGAACACAGTATTCATTCTTAGCATGAGCACATGAATAGGATGCTGGGAGTAAAGATGGAATTTAGCTCTCCCCTGATTGTAAAAATAAAGGTACTTAACTATTCTTTGATTATGAAGATTGAATTGCAATCTTCTGTCTATTTGTTGATTTAATCCCCAGAAATGTAAGCACAGTACTTGAAGATGAATGGGAAGATCTGCCCATGTTAGATCTGATCACCAAGGGCATAAATCTCCCACTTAATCATGAGGTAGAAGGTCTGTAACCCTTGTGTGCAATAGTGGGAAGAGAATTAAAATCGACTAATTCATTCTGGGCAGTCCTAGAGCAGAGTGTCTGCTGTGATTGGTAGATGTGAAATTTAGGGGAGATGACACAAGAGAAAAAGATCTTTGAAAAGAGGACCAGAGGCCAGAAGAAGATATTCGATTTGAGATTTCAGTTGGATGGAAGAACTCTGACTTGGAGTAAAGACTAGAATACAGACACTTAAGGAGAGACTGGAAGAGGAACTTGACCCTGGAGGAACTCATGCAGGAGACCTCAGACTGCTTTCCTTTTAGACAGTCATCAGGGATGAGTGAAAGGCTGACTTTGTGATCCCACCTTTCTGGAGGCGTGAAGTCCCCCGGAAAGCTCCATTGTCTTGAGATTCTTTCCCCTGGCTGGGGCTTAGAATTTCTAACTGGTATCAGTGGAAGTCAGAGCGCTTGTGCGCTCTCTCTCTCTCTCTCTCTCTCTCTCTCTCTCTCTCTCTCTCTCTCTCTCTCTCTCTCTTTCTCTCTCTCTTTCTCTCTCTTTTTCTTTCTCTCTCCCCTTTTCTCTCTTCCTTAATATACTTCCTCTATTGCAAATAAACTACCATAAATTCCATTTACTTTAGTAATTCATTTTGGGATTTGGAAATTAAGAGAGAGAGAATTTTGTGCATGCATGTTGTTGTTCAGTCATTTTAGTCATGTCCACATCTTCATAACTCACTTTTTCTTGTTTTCTTCACAAAGATGAGTGTTTTATATTTCCTTCTTCAGTTCATTTTATACATGAAAAAACTGAGGCAAACAAGATTAAGTGAATTTCTTAGGGTCACACAACTAGTAAGTGAGTCTGCATTTTAAACCATGTTTCCTGATTCCAGTCTTCCTGCTTTATTCACTGAACCACATAGCTGCCCCTTGTGTGTGTACACATATATACAAAATGGATGCAAGGGAATTTTAGGAAGCATTGGAGGGAGGGGAAATATCAGGAAAGTCTTCATGTGGAAAGTAGCAGTTGGAATGTTTCTTGAAGGAAACCAGGGATTAAAAGAGGCAGAATTGGAGGGAATAAATTTCAGCAGTCAAGAATCCTGAGTGTAAAGACAGGGAGACAGAGAATGGAATGTCATGTATAAAGAATGTTAGAAAGGGTGATTCATGATTTAGTGACTATGGTGTAGACCAAGAGAAGTAACAAGTAATAAAACTGGAGAGGTAATTTGGGTTCATATTGTGAAGAAATATAAATAACAAAGGACTTCAAATTTAATCCTTGAAATAATAGAGCCTTTGTATTTTGGAGATGTTAAAGAAGATTTTTTATCTCTCCTTCCATCCCTTTAAGAGGCAGAAGAGCAGAGAGATTTCTCAGTAAGAGTCAGTTAACTGACAGCCTTTTTTGTCAGGGAGAAGAAGGTTCTGTTACCTAGGAGATGAAGGAGGTATATAAGTAGAAGTGAGAAATGCAAAGGGGCTTTTGTCTCTGGATTCCCTAGAGAGCCAAAGTCTGTCTCTGTGTCTCTGAGGCTAACGGTTTTGATTAACTGACAGTTGGGGATAGAGAAAACAGATTTAAGGCCTTAATAGCCTATAAGGAGATAATAGGTGATAGATTCATGCTTATTGATTAGCTTAGGTAGGAAGTTAGATAGTGATTAAATTCTTAGATAGTCAGTGTAGGCAGAGTAGGTCAGGCCTGGCTCTGGCAGAAGAAACTGCCCTCAAAGGCAGATAGATTTAGGGTTTTTTTAGAAATTTTAGTTAGAATTAATGTTTTAGGCCTAGTTATAAGATATTAGAGTAACATCACTTTACTCCTTCCTATTTCCTATCTGAACTTTGCCTCAAAATGAATTGTTTTGTGTTTTACCAAACTGTTCTCCTGAGCTTTGTTCAAACTCCTACCCAAAATTTTAACCCTTAACAGAGGTATACTATACCTTATTTGTGGACTATGGAAATACATAATACTATTTCAGATATCTAGCCCTATGACATTTTCCTGGGAAGATAAATGCTAAAACATGATAGAAATAATCTCCTTTTTAGACTACTTCAGCTAATCCACAAAGCATCTCCTTCATTCAAGGTATGATACCAAGTACTCTGATGAGAATAAAGTTGTTTGACATACTTCCTTCTCCAAAGCAGTTAAGAGAGTTAAGATGGAGTTTCCAGTCATGGATAAGAATTAATAAGAAATCAATAAATTTAATCCCAACATGTTTTATCTGAGGAACTTCACACCTACTTAAGGGGTAACAAGGTATAATATAGTATTTTACACTTCATTTAAGATATTAATATCCTATAGCTATTACCTGCCCCTTAATTTTAGTAATTTTGTTAGTCAAGCTAGAGGAAAATCACTGTATATTCTGTTTGTTAGCTGAAAGGAAGAATTCACCAAGTCAATTCAAGGTAGATAGATACCATTTCTTTCAAGAATGCAACTGATAAACTTGCACAATCTGACTCTTTAAAATTCAGTGAAAGTGATAAGACATGCAAGAAATGAATATTACTCTTAGGCTCTAGATTAAATATGAAAAAGTCTTTGATAAACATCTAATGAAGTATAAAAGTATCCAGTTAGCAGGAGTTCAATGAGATCAATAAAGTAGTGATTCATTCTGGAAATTACAAAGAGATTATTGTAATACACCCTTGAAGTGGAACTGGATGGTGGGAGATTATGGACTGGGGAGTGTTCAGAGAAAGAATATTTAGGCCATGTCTCTTTCTCCATTTTCCCCAAATTTGGCCAATAAAATATCTTGTGAACTTCTAAGGATATAAAGCAGTGATGGCAAACCTTTTAGAGATGGAATTCTGAACCATACCCACCCAAGCCCAAGTGATATGCCCACCCCACAGATGGAGTGCCCTTCTCTGCCCCCCAATTCACCCTCTGGCCCTACCCCTTACCCCAGACAGAGGATGGAGGAAGCACTCCCATTGGGCTATTGGGCAGAGGGGCCAGTGATGAGAAGTACCTGTGGAGAGTGGCCCAAGTACTCTGCTCCCCTCCAGTTCTGCTCCTTGTCAACTATGTGATATGTTCCTCACTGCGAGCTATGCTATGAGCTCATGCTCCCCTCAAACCTAACTCCTCTCTAACCTCATCACAGGAATCCCCTTCACCACAGAATCAACAGGCTGCCATCTGTGCTGCACTCTCAATTGGCATGTAAGCTACACCAGAACCAAGCACCTTATCCCAGTAATGGAAGAGAAGCAACATTCCCATTGGGCTGCTAGGTAGAGGGGTGGGTGAAATGAGGAATGTTCTCAGGCACATGAAGAAGGAAAGGGGAACAGAACCACCCTGAGTTCTGGCTTTCTAGTAATGAATTATGGTTGACAACTACAGGTATTCCCACAAAGGGTGTTCTGCATGCCCTTTGTGGCACATGTGGCATAGGTTCACCCTTTATAGGTCTAAAGTATTTCAGACTACTCATCTTCTCATCAAAATATACCAGTTCAGTAGGTTCTAGGTGCATAATCTATTTCACTAGTCACAGACAGACTGTATGCAGGATGTATTATTTATCAAGACATTCCTGAGCTCCCTTTCCCCTATAATATGTGCTTTTAAGAGAATGAATAAAAGACTTTTTGGAGGAATATTTTGATAGTACAAATTGTTCTCACTCTATTACCTTAGGAAATATAACTTTAAAACTAGTTGAAAAAATAGTTTTCCACCAATAATCTTAAGGGAAACACACTCATATGGGTTGAAGCCAATGGTAATAGAAAAAAATCCATAAATTTTCATTGGATCTAGAACCCTTAGGAGGACATGTAATACTTGGCTCATCAATGAGGGATGCTGGATGAGAGCCATCATAGCTTACATGAGCTATATCTTTATACTTTAAAACTTTTAGCTCAATTAAACCAATCCATGTTACAGAAGCAGCATAATAGAAGGTATAGAGATGTCATCTTAGACAATTTAGAAATCTTAGATTCAAGTCTGGCATCTGAATTATCTTAGGCAAGTTACTTATGATCATACTGCTTCAAGAAACTTTCCAGAAGAGTAGAGCTTCTGTATTGTTAGTAGAAGTTTTTTTCACCAGTGTTCTCTATACCAGAAGAATCAAACTTATCTCCCTGTAAAACTTTTAGTTCATTTCAAGTCATATTAGAAGTAATTGGGTGGAGGAGTCAAGATGGCAGCTTAGAGGCAACAAAACTTCATACCTTCACAGAACCCTTCCTGCCCAGTCAAAAACACAATGCTTCAAAGGGACTGAAAAATCAAATCTAACAACAGGAAAGAGCTAGAGAACCCTCCTGCTGGACTCAACTTAAAAGGTACATTGCCCCCAAAAGCCTAAATTCCAGAACACTCAGGTTTAAGGGGAAGGAAAAAAGAAGGTGTTAGGATCCCTCCCCCAACTACAGTGCTGAGCCTCCAATGGTGGCTGGAATCTCTGGGCCTGCAAGGGAGCTAGTTCAGAGGGACTACCTTAATGGCACAGCTGTGCCAGTCTCAGGGTGTTGAACATAGGGGGTGGGGAGGAAGCTGGAGGAGAAGCACTGAGAAGTCAGCCTAGTCATAGCCAAGGCACTCTATCCTACCCCCAACACCTTCTCAAGGTTTTGGCCTCAGGGAACATCCAGCTTTGAAGACCAAATCCACCCTTGCTCAATATTATGAATAGGATTAATAAGAAGCCTCAGAGGGCAGGGAAACTCAGGCTCTAACACCACTCCTCCACAGACTGCTCTGAGAGCCTTACTGAAAAAGCTCCAAGGGCAAAGTCTACAAACACTGCAGGCTATAACCTTGATAACAGGGTGGGAAGATGAAATCATTTTCAGCTTCTTCTGCCAGCTGGAGAAGATCTGACTTCATGGCTCATCAATACCATCAACCTAACCTGATCAACTAGCAGAGAAGAGAAAATGCCCCATCAGGACAGAAAAGCCCCAACCCACAGATACAACATATAATCAAAGGAGCAAAATTAGAGGCAATTACTGGGGGTGGAGGAAGAAGGGAAATATGAGTAAACAACAGGAAAAGAAAAAAATACAATGGACAGCTCCTATCTAGGCAATGAAACAGAGGCAGACCAAGGAATCCCAATAAAAACACAGAAACTCCAGCAAATTGGAAACAGGCTTTGGAAGAACTCAAAATAGAACTCAAAAAACAATTAAGAGAGGCTGAAGACAACTGGGAAAAAACATAAAAAGGAAGATAAGTCATCTGGAAACAGAGGCACTTGAACTTAAATGAGAAAACAGTGTCTTGAAAGCCAAAATTAACTAGCTTAAAAATGAATCAAATAAGATGAAAGATAAGAAGAAGAAGGATGACCAAAAAACCAGGGATGAAATTCAGTCTTTAAAAACTAGAATCCAACAACTAGAAGCAAATTACTTCACAAGGCAGCAAGAATCTATAAAACAAAATCAAAATAATAAAAAAATGAGGAAAATATGAAACACATCATTCAGAAAATGACAGACCTTGAGAACAGAGCAAGGAGAGATAAGTTAAGAATTATTTGGACTACCAGAAAAGCATGATAACAGGAAAAGCCTGAACATAATTCTACAGAAAATTATCCAAGAAAACTGCCCTGACATTCTCGAGCAAGAGGGGAAAGTAGAGATTGAAAGAATCCTCACATCACCTACTGGATTTAATTCTGAATTGACAATGCTCAGGAATGTTATAGCCAAATTCAAGAACTACCAGACCAAGGAAAAATATTACAAGCTGATAAGAAGTCATTCAGATACCATGGATTCACAATTAGGATAACACAGGATCTGGCTGCATCTACACTGAGGGACTAGCAGGCATGGAATATGATATTCCAGAAAGCAAAGGAACTAGATCTACAACTAAGAATCAACTACCCAGAAAAACTGAATATATTCTTTGAGGGGAAAGTATGGTCATTTAACAAAATATAAAACATTGAAGAATATATAATGAAAAGACCAAACGTAAAAAGAAAAATTGATGCCTAAATACAGAACTCAAGAGAATCATCAAAAGGTAATTAATAAAGGGGGGAAAACACTTTTAAGGGACCCAATAAGTTAAAATTATTTGTACTCTTATAAGAAAAGATGATATTTATAACTCTTAAAAATTGTAATTATCACCTGGATAGCTACAAGAATTATAATTAGAGAGAACAGTGACAAACTCAATATGATGAAATCTCTCTCTCTCTCTCTCTCTCTCTCTCTCTCTATATATATATATATATATATATATATATATATATATATATATAATTAGAGGTAAAAAGAGGTTAATACTAAGAGAAAGAGGAAAAGTGTCAAATGGGTTAAATTTATATTTCATAAAGAATCACATGGAGGAGCAGAGAACACAAATACATTAGAAGGGTAAAGAGGTTGGAGACAGGAATTAATTAATTCTTACGTGCATTGAAATTGGCTCTAAGAGGGAAGAACAATCAGATCCATTGGGGCAGAGAATTGATTCGTGCCCTATAGAGAAGTAGAAGGGTAACAAATGGACAAACTGGTGGGGAAGGAAGCAATACAAGGGAGGATGGGGGGTAGTTTAAAAAGATCATAAAATAATAAAAGGGGAATAAAAAGGGAAGAAAGGGAGAAAGGGAAGAAAAATAAAGGTGGGAATTAGGGGAACTGATTAAAAACAATAACATTAGAATAGAAGGAATTAGTGAAAAAAAGGGCAAGACTAGGAGAGAAAATCAAAATTTTGGGGAATCCACTGGGGATTATTATAACTCTGAATGTGAATGGAATGAACTCACACATAACACAGAAACTAAAAGGAGAGTGGATTAAAAACCAAAATACTACCATATGTTGTCTACAGGAAACACATAGGAGGCCGGCAGACACACACAGGGTAAAGATTAAAGGATGGAGCAAAATCTATTAGGTATCAACTGATAAAAAGAAGGCAGGAGTTACAATCATGATATCTTACAAAGCCAAAGTAAAACTAGATCTGATCAAAAGGGATAGGGAAGGTAATTAAATCCTGATAAAAGTCAGTATAGACAATGAGGAAATATCAGTAATCAACATGTATGCACCGATTGGTATAACATCCACATTTTTAAAGGAGAAACTAGTGGAGTTGAAGGAGGAAATAGATAGTAAAACTATACTAGTGGGAAACCTGAACTTACCACTATCAAATTTAGATAAATCAAATCAAAAAATAAATGAGAAAGAGGTAAGAGATGTGAATGAAATCTTAGAAAAATTAGAGTTAGTAGATATATAGAGAAAAAATAAATAGGGACAAAAAGGAATATAACTTTTCAGCAGCACATGGTACATTCAAAAAGATTGACCATGTACTAGCACATAAAAACATGGCAAACAAGTGCAAAAGAGAAGAAATAATAAATGCCACCTTCTCAGATCACAATGTAATGAAAATAATAATTAGTAAGGGTACATGGAGAGGCAAATAAAAAATTAATGGGAAATTCAATAACATGATTCTCCAAAATCAGTTAAAGAACAAATCATAGAAACAATTAATAATTTCATTGAGGAAAATTACAATGATGAGACATCCTTTTAAAATCTATGGAATTCAGCCAAAGCAGTACTCAGGGGGAAATTATATCCGTGAGTTCATATATTATACAATTAGGGAGGGCAGCGATCAATGAATTAAGCATGCAAATTAAAAAAACTAGAAAGTAAACAAATTAAAAATCATAAGATGAAAACTAAATTAGAGATACTAAAAATTAAAGGAGAAATTATTAAAATTAAAATCAAATAACTATTGAATTAATAAATAACACTAGAAGCTGAGACTTTGAATAAACAAATATAATAGACAAAGTACTGGTCAATCTAATTAAAAAAAGGAAAGAAAAAACCAAATTAACACTATCAAAGATGAAAATGGAGACCTCACCTCTAATGAAGAGGAAATTAAGAGAATCATTTAAAACTATTTTGCCCAATTATATAGCAGTCTAGGTGATATGGATGAATATTTTTTAAAAAATATATAAATTGCCTGGATTAACAGAAGAAATAGAATACATAAATAACCTCATAGCAGAAAAAGAAATTGAAGAAGCCATCAAAGCATCAAAGAATTCCCTTAGGAAAAAAATCCCCAAGGCCTGATGGATTCACAAATGAATTCTATCAAACATTCAAAGAACAACTAATCCCAATATTATACAAACTATTTGACAGAATAAGCAAAGAAGGAATTCTACCAAATTCCTTTTATGACACAAACTTTAGCAATTGTAGGATGAAAAATAAACCCACATAAGTTATCAGTATTCCCATATTTACCCCACACATCTCAGCAGCAAGAGCTAGAAAGAGAAATTCCATGTAAAATCACCCATAACAATTTAAAATACTTGGGAATCTATGTGCCAAGACAAATACAGGAAATATATGAACACAACTACAAAAAACTTTCCACAAATTAAAACTAGATCTAAATAATTGGAAAAAACATTAATTGCTCATGCATAAGATGAGATAACATAATAAAAATAACAATCCTACCCAAACTTATTTACTTATTTAGTGCCATACCCATTGAACTACCAATTTTTTTTTTACTGAATTAGGAAAAAAAACACAAAAAAAGTTCATTTGGAAGAACAAAAGATCAAGGATATCCAGGTAAATAATACCAGATCTCAAATTATACTATAAAGCTGTGGTCATCAAAAGAATATGGTACTGGCTAAGAGACAGAAAGGAGGATCTATGGAATAGACTTGGTGTAAATGACCTCAGCAAGACAGTCTATGATAAACCCAAAGTTTCTAGCTTTGGGGACAAAAAGTCACCATTTGACAAAAAGTGCTTGGGTAATTGGAAGACAGTATGGGAGAGAATGGGTTTGTATCAACATCCCACACCCTACACCACGATCCACTCAGAATGGGTAAATGACTTGAATATAAAGAAGGAAACTATAAGTAAATTATGTGAACACAGAATAGTATAATTGTCAGATCTTTGGGAAAGGAAAGTTTTTAAGATCAAGTAAGGGTTAGAAAAAACTATAAAATATAAATAAATATTTTTGATTACATTAATTTTTTTTTTGTACAAACAAAACCAATGCAACCAAAATTAGAAGGGAAGCAACAAATTGGTAAAAATCTTCATACCAAAAACCTCTGACAAAGGTCTAATTACTCAGATTCATAAAGAGCTAAATTAATTGTATAAAAATCAAGCCATTCCTCAAATGATAAATGGGCAAGGGTGTGGGGTTTTCCTTAATGGACTTCCCTGACCAGCAGGGTCCCACAAGGGAAGGGGCTCACCTTTGTGTTGGGACCCGAGGAGAGGTAGGAACCGAGAACCAGGGTGGAAATTAAAGACACGGACAAGTCAGTAGTTGGATAGGGCAGGCAATCCCTATGATACTCCCTTTGATAGGAAAGTATGAGTACAAAGGAACACGAGGTGGAGGAGGAGATTAAGGTAGGAAATGCAGTCCTAGATGGTTACAGCCTCGGGGAAGGAGAAGGTCAAGAGGAGAGAGAGACATAGTCATTGAGGAGCCCAGTGGAGCTCCATGGAAGGGGAGAAAGGCCAAGAGGAAGTTCATGGGATTGCCTCTGAATTTATTCCTGTCCTGCTTGGGCGGTACTCCCAAGGACGTAGTACCCACATCACAAAGTATAGACAATTAAGATTGGGTGGCAAGGTAGAGGAAACACCTTTGGGCGTGTAGATTGCACACCGCGCTTTCCCAGGGAATTGAGTCCGAGCATGTTAATGAGTTTGTCTTAGCCAAGGGCCACATGGCCAGTTCAAGGTTACATTCACAAGCCTCATTGGTATAACCTTATGCTTGGAGACACAGTAGCCATACAGTCATTTATATTTCATAGATGTGAATATGCTTGGGATGCTACACAAGGGACATGAATAGGCAATTTTCAGAGAAAGAAATTAAAACTATTAATAGGCACATGAAAAACATGTTCTAAATCTCATAAAATAAGAGAAATTTAAATCAAACTATCTCTGAGGTACCACTTCAGACTTAGCAGATTGGCTAAAATGATAGCAAAGGAAAGTAATGAATGCTGGAGGGTATGTGGCAAAATTGGGACATTAATGTATTGCTGGTTGAGTTGTGAATTGATACAACCATTCTGGAGGGCAATTTGCAACTATGCCTAAAGGGCACTAAAAGATTATCTGCCTTTTTATCCAGCCATACCACTGCTGGATTTATACCCCAAAGAGATAATAAGGAAAAAGACTTGTACAAGAATATTCATAGCTGAGTTTTTTATGGTGGCCAAAAAAAAAAAATTGAAAAATGAGGGTTTGCCCTCTTATTGGGGAAGGACTGAACAACTTGTGGTATCTGTTTTTGATGGAATACTATTTTGCCCAAAGGAATAATGAACTGGAGGAATTCCATGTGAACTTGCAAGACCTCTAAGAATTGATGCAGGAGAACATTATACACAGAGACTGATACACTGTGGTACAATAGAATGTAATGGACTTCCCTATTAGCAGCAATGCAATGATCCAGAACAATTTGGAGGGTTTTAAGAGGATTTAAGAGGATTATCCACTATCCACATTCAGAAGAAAAACTGTGAGAGTAGAAACACAGAAGAAAAACAACTGCTTGATCACAAGGGTCAATGGGGATATGATTGGGGATATAAACTCTAAATGATCACCCTTGTACACACATCAACAATATGGAAATAAGTTTTGATCAATGAAACATGTAAAACCCAGTGGAATTGTCCATCGGCTATGGGAAAGGATAGGGGAGGTGAGGGAAAGAATATGATTCTTGTAACCTAGGAAGAATATTCTAAATTGACTAATTAAATAAAATTTTCAAAAAAAATTGAATTGGGAAATGTTCAAAAAATAACATAAAAAATTAGAACACACCATAGATATTGCCAATTTGTGGTTTTCTAAGTTAATGCCTGGCCTAAAGGGATCCATTTGTATTTGAATTTTATGCCACTCTCCTATACCAATGAAATCACAGTTATCTCCAAAATGAAAACAAGTTTGATTTTCATATAATATCCTCATTTGTAATTATCAGTGCACTGATTTCACATCATCTCATTTCCATAATATACAACACCATATATATAATTACTGAAAAGAACTAATCAATAATATTATTAATGAACTAACATAATATTTTCATTGTTTGTTTTTGTGGTATTCTAACCAGCCTTCTTTATAACAACCTTGAAGAACACTACATTTTTTCAATAAAATAGAATACATCACCAAATATTGTTTATTTCTCTTTTTCTTTTCTATTTTATCTGAATACCTACTGCAGCATCTTCAAAGCCATTAAAAAGAGAGAATCCTTCCTACACTTGAATATCCTTCATGTGAAGTACACTCTAGAGGAAGAAATTAATGATTATATTACCAAACCTGATGTTTTCAAAACGCCAGGAAAAAAAAAAAGATTTGAAGGTCACTTTACAAGGAGCCTCTATCATCAAAAATCCTGACTTCTGCATGGAATGAATATCTAGTCAGCCGATTATTAGGATATACAGAGAGAAGGATCTCATTCTTATGTTTGTGTTTTCACAGACATATGCTTCCATCATTTTATTCTGAATTTAGGGCAAATTACAATTTCTAAATTGAGCGTACAGTCTGCCAAATGGATAGAGCAATGAGTCAGGGAGCTGAATTTCTAATCTCAACTACAGCATAGATTTAGCTATTTGAATACTAACATACCAATAGTTCTGTTTTTGCATTGATAAAGTAAATCTTGGGGCAACCACTTAAAAACTCTAAACCTCAAAGTTTCTATCTATAAAAAAGTTGTCATGATAGAATTTATAGAATCTTAGCTTGGAGTCAAGAAGACCTATTTCAGTGTTTAAAACATAGTGAGTATTTAAAATATGCTTGATATGATTTGATTATGTGACTTGGGCAAGTCATTAACATCTCTTAGCCTCAGTTTCCTAATCTGTAATATGAGAAAAATAATAATTCCCTGTCTCCCAGAGTTTGAGGGCAATTCTAGTGAGGTAGTTTATATAAAGCTATTTGTGAACTTTAAAACATGTACACACAACTACAAGTGTACTCACATGCATGATATATACACAAGCATTTATGTATACCTATAGATAGTTACACATGTGTTTGTTCATATATGCACATGTCTGTAGATGGATGTCTATTCATAATAAAGAGATGTAAATGTGAGTTTGTAGTATTATTTGAGAAGGAACTCTTATAGATGATGTCTAAAATTCTTTCCAGTTCTAGCATTCCGTGGTTGTATGAATGCAATAAATTATCAAAAGTATGGGTGGGTCTTCGTGATGTTGTCTCACTTCTTTGGGCTAGTTTTCACATTTTAAAACACTATATTTCAAGAGAATTCATTACAGCTATACACTGTATAAATATATTACATATGTCTGTATATGTATGTATTATGTGTATATTTACATGTGTATACAAATTTGTGTATACAAATAAAGACACAAAGAGATATATATGTTGCTATATAGATATATATTATATATATACACACACACTTAGTCAACAAATAGCAGTTGTGCTATTTGTTGTGCCTACTATGTACTATACACTATTCTAATCACTAGGGAAACAAAAGAAAGATAGAAATAAAAGCTGGGCCTCAAAGAGCTCTCATGCAAATTTTGGTGACAGGTAAACAACTACAGGTATTACAGATTAAACAGTTTAAATAAATATAAATTAGGAAGAAAGGTACTGGTAGCAATGGATGAGGTGGTAAGACCTCTTCTAGAAATTAGGATTTGAGTTCTTTGGGAATGCCAAAGAAGCCAAGAGGTCAAGGTCAGAAGGGAATGTATTCCAGGCAAGGGAAATAGCTTTTGAAAATTCATGGATTGAGTAGGAGGAGAATTGTGTACTAGGAAAAGCATGAAAGTCAGTTCCTATATCATAGAAATGTAGAGGGATAAATAATAAGATTAGAAAATCAGGAAGAGAAGAGGTTGTGATGGCATTGAAAAGTCATGCAAAGGCTCCTAAGGAAAATGGAGATCCATGCAATTATTTACTGAACACAGAAGTTTCATGAGTAACTTGTTTCTTCAAGAGTACAGACCACAGCATTACAAAGACCACTTGGATCCTGAATGGAGAATAGACTTGGAGTCAGGAGGGATATGAATCAAAGAGACAATGAAGAAATGTATTGCAATAATCCAGGCATAGGTGACAAGGTCTTACACCAGGTTTGTGGCCATGTAAATGAAGAAAATGTCATAAATATAAAATATTAAAGTTGAAAAACAAAACAGCTCTAGATTGCATATGTACAGTGAGGGGAAGAGAGGAATTTAAGATATCACTAAAACTAACAGCCTAGATGATGGAGAGAACAAAGGAAAGTTTGGGAGACAGATGAGTTTAGGGGAAAAGATACTGAGTAAAACCACATATGTTTATATATATGTACATGTTAGTGATTATACATGTGTCTATATAGATATATACTCATTTAAATATTCAACATGTGGAATAAGATAATTTATTTATAAATGAGTATGTTAAATATATTAAAATTTAAAATAATGCAAAGGGAAGGTAATAGATGTAAGATTCCTAAATTAGGTCCCTTGGAGGAAGTGATGC
Organism: Monodelphis domestica; assembly: GCF_027887165.1. NCBI lineage: Eukaryota > Metazoa > Chordata > Mammalia > Didelphimorphia > Didelphidae > Monodelphis > Monodelphis domestica. The sequence goes on from NC_077228.1 coordinate 472,534,596, forward strand.
TTGAGGTGAACTATACTGGAGTCCCTTGATTCTTTGAGTCAGAGATAAAGTTCATAACTTGCAGGAAGAATAGACTGTGCAAATTCAAAATGATTGGAAATGGAATGCCATGTCTGATGGATGGGGGGAAAAGTGAGTTTGTCTGAAATGAAGCAAGGTTAAAGGAAAGGAATGAAAGGGAATTGAAAGATGTGTTAGAAACTAGTTTAGGATGAACTTTAAACAATATTCTTAAGCAAGGAGTGATGAGGGACTGAATTGGAGTAATGGATTTGTCAATTAAAAGAGAAAAGATGTTTGGGGAAGTTATTTTGGGTATCTAATTGGTAAAAATAAACAAATTATTACATAAAGAGAGAGAATGAGGAAGAGAGAAGAATTATTAGGTTTGTTCATTTTTCCCCCAGAGGTGGTCATGAATTTATTCATTTAATGATAAAATTTATTTATTTTCAATTATATGTAGAAAGAAGAACATTTTGACAATTTCCTACTGATATTTTGTGATTCTCATTTTCATCCTCCCCAATTCCCAAAGTAGTAAATAGTCTGATAAATGTTATAGCAGTGCTTTCATACAATTCATATCTCCATATCCCCCACATCATTACTGAAGACATATCACATATACAAAAAAAAAAAGCTAAGGAAAGAAATCAAGTGAAAATAAAGTGATGTACTTAACTTTGTAGTTGGATTCCAACAACTTTGTAGTTCCTTTTTGGCTCTGGATAGCATTTTTGTTTTTCATGAGTTCTGTGGAATTATCTTTGAATTTTGTTTTGCTAATAATAGTATAGTCCTTCACAGATGATCATTATACAGTTTTATGTTACTGTATATACTATTCTCCTGGTTTTGATCACTTAACTTTGCACCATTTTATTCTTTCCATGTTTTTTTCTGAACTCATCCTGTTCATCATTTCGTATGGCACAATAGTTTTCCATTGCAATCATATGCCACAGATTATTCAGCTTTTCACAAATGATGAACACCTCCTCAGTTTCTAGTTCTTTGCCATTAAAAAAAGGAGCTGCTAGACATATTTTATACAAGGATGTCCCTTCCCCCTAACTCTTGTCTCTTTGGGATACAGCTCCAGCAGTGGTATTGCTGGGTCAAAGATTATGCATAGTTTTATGGCCCTTTGGGCATAGTTCCAGTTCACAGATGCACCAACAGCTCATTAATTTCCCAATTTTCCCACATCTCCTCCAACATTTATTATTTTCCCTATTGGTCACATTAAACACTTTGACAGATGTGAAATTTTAAGTCAAAGTTGTTTTAATTAATGTTTCTCTATTTAATAGTGATTTGCCTATAGATAGTTTTAATTTTTTAATCTGAGAGATGCTAGTTCATATCCTTTGACCATTTATTAATTGGGGAATGCTTTGTGTTCTTATAAATTTTACTCATATTTCTTTACATATATAAGAAACAAATCATTTTTCAGAGATGGACTATAATTGTTTTTTTTCCCAGTTTGTTGTTTCCTTTCTAACCTTGGTTATATTTCTTTTATTTGTACATAAACTTTTTAATTTAATGTAATAAAATTCTCAATTTTATTTTTGATAATATTTTCTATGTCTTGTTTGGTCATAAATACTTCCTTGATCCATATGTTTAACAGGTAAACTTTTTTTCATCTTCCCTTAATTTTTTATGCTATTTCTTTTTATTTTTAGATAAAGAATCCATATTGACTTTATCTTTCTGTAAGGTGTGAAATTTACTAGGTCTTGTCTAAGTCTAGTTTCTGACTTATTGGTTTTTAGTTTTCCCAGCAGTTTTTGTCAAATATGTCTTCTCCTAAGAGCTTAGATTTCAGGGTTTATTGAACACTTGGTTTCAATGTTCACTATGTGTTGATTTCACAACCTATTCCATTGATCTACTTTTTCTATTTCTTAACCAATACTGGATTGTTTTGATGATTATTGCCTTATAGTAGTGTTTGGGATCTAGAACACATTGGTCTCCTTCCTTCATATATAAAGAATATTGAAGGAATTAATGCAGGTATCTCATTAATTCCCTCAATATTCTTAAACTTTTATTTTTACAGATGATTTTTATTATTATTTTCTCTAGTTCTTGAAAATAATGTTTTTGGGTACTTTGATTAGTATGGCACTGAATAGATATGTCAACCTAGGTAGGATTGTCACTTTTATTGTATTGGCTCAGTCTATTGATGAGCAACTAATATTTTTCCAATTGTTTTGATCTGACTATATTTGTGTGAAGTTTTTTGTAATTGTATTCATATAATTGTCTTTAAAACCTAGCAACTAGCTGGGTTTGTTTTGGAACGTATACTCCTACATGTTTTATGTCATTGACAATTACTTTAAATGAATTTTAAAACCTTGCTGACAAACTTTGTTGGTAGTAAGTAGAAATGCCAATGATTTATGTGGGTTTATTTTATATCCTGTAACTTTGTTAAAGTTGTTTATTCATTCTATTAGGTTTTTTTGTTGATTCTCAGGGATTCTATAGGCATGCCATTGTATCATCTGCAAAGAGTATTCACCTGATCTGACCTATGCATGCCCATAATACCCAGTTGTTCAACCCATGTTGAATAGTTTCCTGTTCTTAGGAGGAGGAGGGAAGGAATAATGACTTATTGACCACCTAATCTGTGTCAAAAACTGTGTTAATCATTTTACCATTATCTCACTTAGTAATGAGCTTATTCATATTTGTATAAATGAAAAAACACACTAGAACAGAAATGAGAAAAGATGAATTCTAGTTTTAGCTCTACTAATTGACATTGGATAAATCACTTCACCTTTTCTGGGATGCCATTCTCTATGAGGTTAGATAAATCATTCTTTTTTACTAGAAATTTGAGAACTCATATTGTGTGTATGAAATGGACCTCTGGATACATATTATTCTGTGTTCTGTTCTATCCTCAGGTCAGTTATGAAGATTTCTATTTATACCTAAATTCTAATACTAAAGAATTTAATAAAACACTCATTTTTTTTTCACTATGACATGTGTAAATATTGAAGCATGTTAGGCTGGACTGATTCCTTCCCACTTAATTGGAGGTGATTACAGTATAATCTTATTTCAAAGCAGGGCAAAGACTAAGGTCTATATCTGTAATAGAGTACCAAATAGACAATTCATCAGTTGATTCTTTCTACTCCTCCACTTACTTTTTGTTCATTTGTGAAAAAGATGAGTCAACCATAGACTGATGGATTTGACCAAGTCAATATGCAGTCAGAATGTCCTCTGAGGTTTCTTCAAAATCCATGGCTCTGCCCTCAAATCTGGGATAGCACTTCTTTCTGTGGAAAGAATAAAAGAATACATAAGTTAAATAATTTCACTTTTAATTGTGGAGGAGACTTTGACAAAACATCTGAAATAGTAATGAAAAATTATCCATCAGATTGTATGAGCTTGAAAAAATATATTTGTCAATTATATAAAATCAGCAGATGACTCTTCTTGTCTCTCTTTGGATATTTACTTACATGCAGAGAGAGGGCTTTACTTTTTAGAACCAAACCAAAGACAATGATATTAGTTTTCTCTAGAGGCCAGTTCATCAAAAGGATATTTTTTATCTTGGTTTTTTCTTTTCTTTTGCTTTTTTTTAGTGAACTGTCTGGTATTCACAGCATGCAGAAGGAATGATTGTTTTCAAGGAAAGTTGGTAATGCAATATAGATCTTTTTATAACCTCATAAAAAATCTTGTAGAAAATAACTTTGAGGAGAAAAACTCTCTAAATAATTGAAATGTACAATAGAACAGGAAGAGCTTTTTGACCATTCTATCCTTGACAGACTTGCTTTTATTATATTCATGAAGTGACCTTCAAGAGACAGCATCATCATGCTGTGATTAATTGGCTTTTACCATAGCAGGTAATAGAGGGAGCTTCATTCACAATCACAGGTTCTGTATAGAAAAATCTGCCATGTTCATAATGTGACTCAATTATATCAATATCCTCATATTATTTACTATTCCTCTCATAAGCTACACCTTAGTATATAGAATTGAGATTCAATCTGGATTATTTCCCACTACTAGGACAATCTTTTTTTATAATATATATATATATATTTTTTATTAAATATATATTTACCTTCCATCTTAAAATCAATACTGTGTATTGGTTCCAAGGCAGAATAGCAATAAGGGCTAGGCAATAAGGGTTAAGTGACTTGTCTAGGTTTATATAGCTAGTAAGTGTCTGAGGGCAGATTTAAACCTAGAATCTCCCATCTCTAGACCTGGTTCTCAATTCACTGGGCCACCTTGCTGCCAGGTTTATTAGTTTAAATACTGATTCTACTGCTTACAGGGAAAACATTCAACTTTGAGTAAAGATTCTTGACTTGCTGAGTCAAGTTAACCAGTATTTTTAAGTCCTTACTATTTATTTGTGAGTGGCTGTGCTAAATACTGGAGATACAAAGAAAGGGGAAAAATACAATCCTTCAGATTCCAGTGGAACCAGCAATACACAAACCAATATACACATCCATGATACACATTCTATTTATATATATATATATATATATATATATATTTGTCATACATATAGTATGTATATATCTTGTTTCTATACGTATGTGGGTATATATGCATATACATAGGCATATACATACAAGGGAGAGAAGAAGGCAAATGGGAAGGAAGGAGTGATAGAAGGGGAAAATAAAGAAAGCAAGACAAAACCAAGGGCTTACTATTAAGTAGTAAGGGCTTACTATTAAGTAAGTAAGTAGCTATTAAGCTATTAAGGGCCTACAATGTGCCAGTTTGTATGCTAACTGTATCACATATATTATCTCTTCTGATGTCAACAACTCCTCAAAGTAAGTACTATTAGTATCTGCTTTTTTAAAGTTGAGGAAAATGAGGTAGACAAATTAAATGATCTGGGTTACACAGCTAAGTGCCTGAGACTGAATTTGATCTCAGATATTTTGGACACAAACTTGTATTCTATCCACTGTACTTAAGATTTAGCTGCCTTAAATAATTATTCTATGAAGTATAAGCTTATATATAAGGTAATCTTAGAAAGAAGGAGAGAGAAAACAAGTAAAGGAACCTTACCAAAGGTGAGATTTGAGCTAAATTCTGTAGGAAACTAGGGAAGTAGGGAAAGGAGATGACAAGGAGAGCATAAGAGGAGAATTCATTATCTTCAGAGATGGAATGTTGTGTTTGAAAAACAACAACAAAAAAAGTTAATGTCATGGTAGAAGGGAGTAAAATCTAAGACAATTGAAAAATTTATAAGAAGGGTCAGATTACAAAGGGTTTCAAGTACCCAACAGAAAGATTTTGTATTTGATTCTAGAATTAATAGAGAGTAATTTCTATTTATTGAGTAAGAGGATTACCTAGTATGGCAGACATTTAGGAGAATACTTTGGCAGATGAGTGGAAACAGAAGAAACTGGAAGCAGGGAAATCTACAAGTCAGCAATTGAAAACTCTTGAGAACCTTTACCAAGATCAGAGAGAAAGAGGTAAATATATGAGAGATGTTGTGAAAGAAGAACTCATGTAAAATGAGATTGCAAATAGGTTACAAAATCTCTAAGGTTTCCTCCACTTCTAAATTATAATTCTAATCACTGAGTATTGTCAGAACCAATTTACTTCAAAGTCCAAATTCTGAATTCTAGAAAATGTGGGTTCAACAACTCCCAAGTCCCATATTTTATCTCACTTATCTACATATTCGCTTATATCTCTAGGCATCCACAGCTTGCAATTTGTTATCTAGTATAAAATGGAGATTACCAGAATCTCCTCTCACTAAAAGTTATATCCTAGGTGTGCCTTCTCCCTCCATTCTAATCCAAGAGAAATGAAATCTGTACTACTCTATCAAACCACTGCTCCAATGACATTTTATTGACCTATTCTTGCACTCACCATATCTGTCGTTTTTAGCCCAAATTCCATTGCCTGTCCACCACTCACTTTTGTCATTATCCTTCTCCTGCCCAATTTGGAATGAAAATTACTTAACTAAAGGAATTGTTTTGGTGTTGTATTTGTATTTCTGATGCCTAACACAATCCCTAACACATGGTAGGTACTTATTAATCTCTGTCCCATTCCTAGGAGGAGAAAAAACACATTTCCTATGAGGAAATATAGTGTATATCTTTCCCAGGAACATTTCATTCTGCCACTAGATTTCTTTTTCTTATTCACTTACTACTTCTTAATGATTCCAAAAAAAAGATTAAGGAAGTCAGTCACATTTTTCAGCTTTTCTGTGGCCTTAGGCACTTGTCAAACATCTACAAAGTATTTCAGGGTGTTTCTTTCATCTTGGTAACATATCATATCACATCTATGGGTTAGACTTAATGCACATCTAAAAGAAAAGAAATATAACTTTTAAAAGAACACCATTTATAAACCATTTATAGGATAAACATGACTTCTTGGTAGAGGAAATCTTTGTTCAAGTAAAAATTGCACTCGATGACCTCTGAGACCTTTTAAAATTCAGAATATGTGATTCTAAGTTCCTCTCAGGAGATTATAAAATCATCAAAGGTCAATATCTCATTGGAGTGACATGGAAAAACTAGTATCTTTCCAGGTTGCACTCATTTGTACTTCTATTATTTTTCCTATGGGGGAAACTGAATTCAAGGGGCTTTTTTTGTTTGTGTTTGGCCTTTTATTTTTTCTTTGGAACGGATGTTGTGTTATTGGATACATGTTAAATCTGAAATTTTTACTCTCAGACTTGACTTGTCAGTGTTCCATAAATTAATCCCGAGGTCCTACTGAAGACAGGTATTTTCTGAGTGAATGAATGAATGAATAGCAATGCATTTATTAATCATTTGTCATGTACTCTGCTAAAACTTGAGAATGCAAACATGAAAAAAAAAGCTCCTAGGGAAGCTTATGTTCTAATAGAGGAAGGGAACAAATTGCCAGGAAGAGATAGTTATTCTGGAAAGTTATAGAGATGGTGAGTATATTGTTAAGAGGGTAGACAGCATCCAGAAATAATGGCAGAATTAATTTGATTATGTTTTCATAAGGGGAAGGGGAGGCAGACTATGTTATTATTCTTTAACAAAAAAGGTCAATTAGTATAAGATTTGTTCTACTTTCAAATCTGTGTAGTGTATTAGCGGATTATTTAAGAGGTCTCTTCCACAACATTACAGTAGATAGTATGCAATATAATGCAGTAATTGGATAAAATTATAAAATATTAAATTCAAAATTTGAAATACAAATACCTAGTCACTGTTTAGTATGACTCTCATAAAGCCATGGTTCACCAAAGGTTCATCCCTTGTCCTCATCTCATATGTTTCATTAAATAAATCTTCAACAATTTTCCTTCTCTTTCATTAACATGTAAATGTTCTTTGGCCTGGACTTTATCATGCCATAACTTAATTTTGTTCATAATCTATTCCTACTAAGTTGCCATTTACTGCCTTTTCCCTCCACTAATTCATCACATTCTTCCTAATTCTCATTCTTATCACTCTTCTTCACTTAAATTTTCTTTGTAGGCATTTGGATTATTTGGATATCTCATTGATTTTCATAATTTAAGATATAAAAACTATCTTCATTTCAAAAATAATTTTCCTTTGGAGCTTACTTTTTTGGCATTGATATCTACTCAATTTCTTCTCTTTGTTATCTTTATATTACTTAATATTAATTTTCCCCTTTTCCCCATATCTAAACTGGCGTGCATTGAATGTTCAAGGAGAATTAACTCTCTTGTGAAAGCTTTCTTAATACTTTATAGGCCTACTTATCTACCTTTGTTATCTGTCTTTTACAGAATTCTTACCTGTGGCTCCATAAAGCTGTAGTATGCACAGAAGCTATATTTCAGTAAAATCATTTTGGAAGATGAGCTAAACCAAGTTAAGGGCACCCAGGAGGCTTCAAACATCTTGGTGATTTATAGGGGGATGTACCCCAATCATGTAAAGGATACCTTTGGCAAAATGAATGGATCAGAAGGATTTGTTCCGATTGGCACAAAGGTTGCTGAAGCAGGTGTTGTGGAGCACTTTAAGTTTGACCAGATGTGGAAAAAGCCAAGATCATCCAATATACCCCAGGCCATAACCAGTTATCTTGCCTTTTGTCTTCCCACTGGTCTTTGAAGACTCTGGAATAGAGAGTGAGGCTGATGACTTTGTACAATTCTGTTTCAATAAAAGTCACACCAACATATAACTCTTGTGATGATACTGGTCCTCTTCAAAAATGAAAGACAGTCAATAATAGTAACATTTCCGAACTTCAGAAATTATATATTTCATATCTCACGCCTATAATTTTTCTATTTGGAATGTTAAGATCTGAATAAAATCTTGTAACACCACCTCCATAAACTATTTCCTTTCTACCCTACCCCCTCCCAATCCATTTTTCATATCATTCTAAGAAAAAGGAAATAAACAATAAAAGAAAGAAATAAAAGAACACTAATTTACAAGATGTATTATTTTCATGTCAATCCTCTGCTCAAAAATGTTCAGTAGTTCCCTCTTGTTTCTGGAATGAAATTCAAAGTTCTTGATCTCACATTCAAATCTCTCCATAAATTATTACCACTTGCTTATCTAAACCTTATTCCATATCACTCCCCTCAATAAACTCTATGCTGGTTGACTTGCAATTTTCTGAATATACCATTCATTTTTCAGTCTCCATATTTTATTCTAACTGTTCCTTATACTCAGAATGTCCTCCTTTCTCTATGCCTATTGAATTTTTATCCATCTTCTAAGATACAATTCAAATGCTATTCCCATTACTGATATACTCCTTATTTCTTCTTATGTGAAACTTTGTTTTGCAACTCTCTAATCCATTTATGATATACCATTTTTATATTATCTATTTTATTCCTTTGCCATTAAGATCATTATGAGTAGGAATTTATCTTTTCTAAACTTTATCTCTCCCCTAGAATTTATTACAATGTTCTGCATTCAGTTAGATTTGTTTTCACTGCTTTTCTTTATATAAATAGAATTAATAGTCTGTTTCATTTTCTGCTTTTTAATTGTTTGACTTTTCTTCTTTAAATTTGCCAATTACTAAAGTGATTTCTGAAAAAAAATCCCCTCCTATCTCTTCAGGTCTCTATTTTTCCTATCCATACAACTTGAAGGAGGCTAAAAGAGAAGCACAAAATTATTCCATTGTGAAATTCCCTAATTTTTTTTCCAATCAGGAAAATTTTTTTTCTAATCAATTTTTTTCTCTCTCAAAGGACAAAGCCTCCTTATCAGACATTTCATTCAGAATGTATATTATATCCTTGCATACATCTATTAAATATTGAGCTAGAACAACTCTTCAAATTTAATGACCTGTAATTTACAAAAATAATAAGGTGCCCTACCATTTTCTTTTTCACATTACAAAAGCTAAGCTTTCTAGAATATAACTTGGAAAAAATCTGCATAAAATATAACATTTTAAATTGGACATATAAAAGTATTCCTTTACTGTCTTTAGAAATCTTTTTTCAGAGCTTAAAATATGAGAACATTTTGTTATGGCAGTACAATTTACATAAAAAGTACATAGATTCTCCCATCATAAGTCAGAAGACTCTAGTCATCTTTGATATGAATCGTGCACATTCTGTAGGAAATTCCCTTACAAGTCAGAAAGAACTGGGTTGAAGCCCTTCCTCTTAAAAACCCTGACTGTATGAGCCTGAGCAAGACAGTTAACTTATTCATGTAGTTCCTTAAGATTAAAAGGCATAGAGGAGTTAACCAAACACATTGTTTCCTTCCCCTGGGTTTCCAATATCAATGAAGTTATATGTCTATTTTTTCTTCTGTTTTGGTGAGAAATTGTCAGTTTCTTAGACACAAGGTCACAGATTTCAGGTTTCAAAGTGCCTCAAAGGTAATCTAATCCACCCTTTTAGAGGAGGAAATGGAGGCCCAGAAATTGTGATGAGACTTTCCCAAAGCTAAATAGAAGAACAAGGATATTCATCCATGAGGTCTGACCCACAATAATTTATTTTCACTTTCATCTCACTTTGTTTTTGTCACAGCCTCATTCTTATTGCATTAGGTTCCTTCTATATGATTATTTCAGACTCTTTTCTACATTTGCATAAGGACAGCACAGACTAAGGGATAGAAAGTTTTTTCTCAGGGCCCTGGCCTAATATCCTATTTCAGATCCATATTGGTTATGTGACTTTGTCCAAATCACTGAGGCCTCGAAGTAATCCATAAAAATTTATACATGGAGGTAGAGTCAAAATGACAGCTTAGAAGAAGCAAAAGTTGATTCCTCTGTGAAAACCCTAACACACCAATAAAAAACCAAAACACTTCAAGGGGTACAGAAAACCAAATCCAATAAGGCAGAGCTGTGGGACTCTCCAGCTCAGTTCAATTTTAAACGTATGCAGAGAAGTTTGAAAGCTCAGGTTTAAGAAAAAGAAAGAAGAAAGGTCCCATTTCCCCTTCCCCACCTACTGTGCTGAATCTCCAGTGGTTGGTGGAATCTCAGGGCAAGGACTCCAACTTGGACAGAGTACCTTGCTACTATAACAGTGTGAAGCTCATGGCTCTGACCATAGCTGGCAAAGAGGCAGCTAGAGAAGAGAAGCAGAGAAGAGGGCAGCTCTGCAGATCAGCTCAACTGGCTTAATCCAATTTATCAAAAATATAGAGAAGATGTCTCTAGAGCAAGGGTCCCCAAACTATGGCCCAAGGGCCTCATGTGGCCCCCTGAGTCCATTTATCCAGACCCTAGTACACTTCTGGAAGGGGTACCTCTTTCATTGGTGGTCAGTGAGAGGAGCATTGTATGTGGTGGTGTCACAAAGCGTGGCTTCACTTATGTACAGTACTACTTCCAGTGACATAATCCTTTGTGTGGTGCCTTGTTCTGAGAGTAACTGAATGAGAACGAGGCACTGCACAAAGGATTATGTGGTTGCACAATGGAAGAAGTCAGCTTTCTGAGCAGCAATCTAGGGGAGGGATTTCTGCAGTGTGTATACTGCTGCCCAGTATAGTAGTGGAGGTGATGGGCCTGTGCAAGGTGCAACAGGCCCATCATAGACAGCACTGCAGCCTCCACTATTCCCAACTGTAGTATACGTATTTGTTCATAGTTTGTTTTTTAATAGTTTAGCCCTCCAACAGTCTGAGGGACAGTGACCTGGCCCCTGTGTAAAAAGTTTGGGGACACCTGCTCTAGAGAGTAGAGGAGCTCAATCTCACAGAGCTGGTAAACAACCAGAAAAGCAAATGTTCATAATAGACAGAAAGCCAAACTCAAGAACAAGACAGAGTCACAGGTCCCTCCTACTTGATCCAACCTGAAAGGTACACAGATAAAATTGAATTCTCTGGTAAAAGGGAAACATCCAACACCCTTCCCCCACCTACTGTACTGACATGTGCAGTACAACTCTAGATAACTTGGATCCCAGGGTAAAGGCTGCAACTGTGACAGAATACTTTAGTAACATCATGGGAAGGTCAGGGCTCGGACTGGGCAGCTGGCAGGGAGGCATCTGACAGAAAAGAGTAGAGAGGAAGACCAAGGGTAACTACCTTTAGCCTTAACACCTTCATTTTCATCTTCAGCTTCTGATTGCTACTGGGGAAGACCTGGCCTCAAGGAATATTAATACAACAGGACAGTTTAATCAGCCTAATCCAGTTAATCTGTGGAGCAGGAAAGAAGCCCCTTTAGGGCAGAAAAGACAAAACTCACAGATCCAGCAAATAAACAGAGAAATAGAGCATACAAGGGGAAAAGAAGGAAAAAAATATGAGTAAACAACAAAAAGAAATGACAATCAACAGTTTCTATTCAGATAATAAACAAAGAAGAAATGGAACAAGGGATGACTGAGGAAAGAAGAAAAATATGCTGGATCCTGTAGTTCAGTGGGGATCTGATTAGGGTTTTGATGTTAAAAGATCACTCTATTGAAAATATGAATAACATGGAAATAGGTTTTGAAAAATAATACATGTATAACCCAGTGGAATTGTTTGTCAGCTCTGGGAGGGGGGAGGAAAGAGATGTGGGAAAAATCATGAATCATGTAACCATGGAAAAAGATTCCAAATTAATTAATAATTTTAAAAAAAGAAGTTAAGCTTCTTGAGAACAGAAATTATTTCATTTTCTGACTTTGTATCTTAACATTTGATATACAGTAAGAACTTAATGAGTACTTGTCAAATGATTGCCACTGGGGGGGGGAATTATACAACTATTAATATGCAGAGAAGTTGTCGATCTGCATTGTAGCGGTAGCATCCTTCCCTTTTGGTTTGCTGTATTAAAGTTATTATAAGTCGAATCTCTGTTCTTATAGGGGATTAATTAAGAACTCTCACCAAACCTCACAACAGATCAATTTTATGAGATTCCCAATCAACTTAATGAGATTTCAGGGCAATGACCTTTGTTTGGAGGCATCTGAGAGACACCATGGAGAATATGGACATGCTTCCACTCACATCTTGCTGAGAAGGCAGAGGGAACTCCTGATTTTTTTAATGGCTGGCTGTGAACCCAAGATGGCTTATTTGTTAAATTCAGGACAATAGATTCTTGTCATTAGCACTACATTTTAGATAGACTCTGTTTTTCCTTTTTTTTCTTTATTTTTAAAGCTTATTTACATTTTATCTGCTTCAAAAAAAGTCCAGAGAATATAGCAGAGTGGGTAGCTAGTCTGGGAGGAAGAGAGGACTGGGTGTCCACATAATCTCTTCTCCCAGGAACTGGCTAATGGATGCCATAGGCAGGATTAGATGGAATTGTATATACTTAATTATAATTTTCTTAGCACAGGGCAGTTACATATTCTTTCTCATATCAGGAAAAGATGGCAAATTTCCTACAGAAGCATACAATGAAAAACATGTGTGTGGTAACCCAAGAAGAAAGTTAATGAAAATCTTTCAGTTTCTTTGTGAAGAAAGAGGACTTTGAATTTCTAGTTAATGTGATCCTGTACTATAACCATCTGTTCAGATAAGGAAGATTTTCTGGTAGGACAAAACTCAAGGGATCTCAGTTGAAGAGATCATCATCACAAGGAGAAGAAACAATGCTAATTATCACATTGCTATAACTTCTTGAGATTATCAAAGTGCTTCAAATATATTATCTCATTTAATTCTCACAATATTCCCCGAGGAAGGTGCTATTGTTTCCCCCAATTTATAGATGAGGAAAATAAGGCTGAGAGAAGTTAAGTAACTTTCCCAGAGTCATGGCTGAAACAGGATTGAATGAAAATATTTCTCTATCTAGTTTCTTCAAGAGAGAAGGAGGGGTCATTATCTGATGAAATATGCAAAAAATATGAAGATATATAAATGGTCCCTATGACAAAAGAATATGTACAGGAGATCTGAAAAAATGAAGACCTGAACCTTGTCCTATCCCAAAACAAACAAACAAAAACCACTAATTAACACAGAATTGCAGGAATATTCTCAGGATTTGGAGCTGAAATGGGAAGTAGTTTAATTTATTCCAAGATCTCCAAGGCATAATTGTTCTCATTAGATATAGCTGAAGAATAAAGAGTTGACCTTGGAGACAGGAAAAAAGACTTTGGGAAAATTATAGCTACCTTTAAAATTGAAAGAACTATCCAAAAATATTGATTGGTAGTAGCTCTTTTTGTGGTGACAAAGAACAGGATACTGAAGGAATCTCCATAAATTAGGGAATAGATGAAGAAATTGTGGAACATGATTATACTGGAATGTTTTAATGCCATAAGCAATGACAAACAATATGATAAAAAGAGTAACCAGGAAAGACACATAAACTGATGCAAAGTGATATGAGCAGAATCAAGAAAATATACACAGTAACAAAATAAAATACAATGATCAACTGAACTGATGGAATCTGATTGAAGTGTGTCATTCTTAATTTTATTCTGTCCACTAATTTTTCTCTAATGTAATCACTATGTGTCTTCTTTCATAACATGCAGAACATGTAAATATTTATTGTACAAGAATACATATTCAACATATATCATATTATTTTGTGTTCAGGAGTATATGGGAGGGAGGGAGACAACATAGATTGTGAAATATCAGAAAGCAACTATTAAAATTGTATCAACATGTACAAAATTAAAAATTAAATTATTTTAAAAGGGCTATAATGTTAAAGATGATATGGCCTTGTTCCATTTGTCCTTCACAAGGCAGAAGAAGGGATAATGGGTTTAATTTCAGAGTGGCCACTTATAATTCCATTTCCATTTACCTTGTACCGGATGATCACTGAGGTCTCTTACAATTGAATCTTTGGGATTACCTTCAGATTTACCTCATCTCATTTTAAAAATCTGTTTATTGACTCCTAGGTATCTTTTTTGTCTTCTGACTATTCTGCGGGATAGATAAATGCCTCACCATATCTAATTAATTAATCTAATTATCTTGAAATCTAAAATGGAAATGACTTTCCTACATTCAAGGAAGTCAAAGACAGGGTCTCCAAGTTTTATTTAATAGATTTCGTGGAGAAACTTGGGTTCCTATCACTGACCTGACCCTTGGCACAAAAGTTAGTCAGGGAAGGAGTAAAGATAAGGATAAGGGGTTGCTAAATCATGAGCTTAACATTTTATTAGAATTTCCTCTGTCTTGTTCCATGGAAGATCTCACTTTTAAACTCCACCAGCATTGTATTAGTATCCCAATTTTGCCACATTCCCTTCAACATTTATCACTTTCCTGTGCTATCATACTGGCCAAACTGCTAGGTGTGAGGTGGTACTTCAGAGTTGTTTTGATTTGCATTTCTCTAATTAGGAGGGATTTAGGGTTAAGGTTAGGGTTAATTTTTCCATGGGCTTATTGATAGCTTTGAATGCATCCTGTGAAAAATGCAAATTCATGTCCCTTCACTATTTGTCAATTGGGGGATAACTTGTTTTTTTTTTTTTAGATTTGACTTAGTTCCTCATACATTTAGGAAATTAAACCTTTGTCAGAGAGTTTTGTTATAAAACTGTTCTCCTAGTTTGTTGCTTTTCTTCTAATGTTGGTTGCATTGGTTTTGTTTGTACAAAACCTTTTTAATTTGATATAATCAAAGTCATTCATTTTACATTTTGCAATATTCTTTATCTCTTGCTTGTTCTTATATTTCTCCTTTCCCACAGATCTGATATGTATTCTAATCTATGTTCACCTAATTTATTTATTATTTCACTCTTTATATTTAAGTCATTTACCCATTTTGAATTTATCTTGGTATATGGTGTAAGATGTTGATCTAAAACTAAATTTCCCTATACTATTTTTTAATTTTCCCAGTGACTTATCAAATACTGAGTTCTCCTCCTAAAAGCTGTGGACTTGGGTTTTATTTAACACAAGCTTTCTAAGGTCATTTACTCCAAGTCTATTCCACTGATCCTCCTTTCTGTCTCCTAGCCAGTACCATATTCTTTTGATGAACACTGCTTTATTGTACATTTAAGATCAGTGATGATTTATGTGGTTTATTTTGTACCCTGGAACTTTGCTGAAGTTGTTAAT
Organism: Monodelphis domestica; assembly: GCF_027887165.1. Lineage (NCBI taxonomy): Eukaryota > Metazoa > Chordata > Mammalia > Didelphimorphia > Didelphidae > Monodelphis > Monodelphis domestica. The sequence continues at coordinate 472,550,204 of NC_077228.1, forward strand.
TATTTCCACCAGCCTTTTAGTTGATTTTCTGGGGTTCATTAAGTATACCATCATATAATCTGCAAAGAGTGATGGTTTAGTTTCCTCACTGCCTACTTTAATCCTTTCAATTTCTTTTTTTTCTCTAATTGCTACTACTAAAATTCTTAGTACAATATTTAAAAGGAAGAGGTGATAATGAATATCCTTGCTTCACTCCTGATCTTATTGGAAAGGTTTTGAACTTAATTCCCTATATAGATGATACTTGTTGATGGTTGTAAATATATAATGTGTATTATTTTGAGGAATGACCTTTCTATTCTGAAACTTTTTAGTGTATTTAGTAGGAATGGGTGTGTATTTTTCAAAGATTTTTTATGCATCTATTGAGATAATTATGTGATTTCTGTTGGTTTGATTATTAATATGTGTAAGAATTAAAGTTTTAATGGTTTGACTAAAATATATGAAGATTATAAATAATAGTGGTGTATTTTAGGGGTGTGACTTAAAATCTAAATTAATTGGTCACCAGGGAAAAATTCCCAATAAAATATTCATGTCAGTCTGGACATTCATAGTAATTTTAATTGATATAGAGGGAAAGATTTTAAGGAGAAAGAGGAAAGAGGGTATAAGATTTCTCCTGCCTGGCCTGTGCCAGGGGGAGTTCAAGATATCTGCTCCTATGTCTCTGAAGAAGATTAGAGGCTTCTAAGAAGATAAAGTTTGGAAAGTAAAGAAAGAAAACTCAGTCAGAAACTCACCACCAATCCAGACAATAGCTGTAACCACACCAAAGATACCAAAAGGTTCAGCACACTGCCACCAGCCACCTCTCTGCTGCCAAAGGTCTTGGAGAGAGGAGGTGACACAAAATATATAGCCCTTTTACTCTTGTGTCCCTTCTTCTAACTTTTCAATTAAATTCTCTCCAGAAGACAGGAAGGGAAAACCAGCTATCCCCTAACCCAAGTTGCCTCCAAGAGGTGGGTCAAGACAGTGAATTGAGTTGAATGTGATTCCTGAGGCCAACTTTCTTCCTTGAGACAACTTTCTTCTTGAACCTGACTTCCCTTTTGAAGTCCAACTCCTTCTTGAAGCCTACTTCCTTCTTGGAGTCTACTTCTCTAGCCCCAGATATTCAGGGCCTTTTATAGTGGTTTCTTGTCCCTGCCCCTCTTCACAGGGGCCAATCACAGTTTCCAAATTGTCTAGCACTACCCAGGGGGTAGTGTCTCTGGGACTGATTTCTCAGGTTCTACAAGTTAAGTTCTCATCAAAAAGATTCACTACTAAGGGTATGACTTTTCTAAATCTCAACTTCTAAAGAGGTGAATACTCATCAATAAGTTTTACAGATTCCCTGCTGGTTGAGTTCCTGAGGGTGGGAATTCTCTAAGTGGTTTGCCAGGTCCTTCACCTAGTTCAAGATTTTGTTGATTCAATCAAAAGGTAATCAAAGTGTTAACTCCAACTAGACAAAGAGAATAAAGAATTCCCTTTTCACATATGGCCAATTATGTGGACGGTTTTCCTAATATTGAAACATCCTTGTATTCTTGGTATTAATCCCACCTCATCATAGTGAATAATCCTTGCTGGAATCTTTTTTCTACGATTCTATTTAAGATTTTTGCATCTATATTTATTAAGGAGATCAGTCTGTAGTTTTCTTTCTACTTTTGGTCTGCCTGGTTTTGGAATCAGTACCATATTTTTGTCATAAAAGGAATTTGGCAAAATTCCTGAGTGATCATAGATATTTCAAGGAGTCAGAAGGGCTCCTTGATATATTTTTCCTTGGCTTGGTGGCTCTTGAATATGACTATTACAGCCCTGGAAGTTGTCAATTGAGGATTTCTTTCTGGAGGTGATCTATGAAGTTTCAACTGCAATTTTATTTTCTTGTTCAAGGATCTCTGGTGAATTTTCTTTGATAATTTCTCGTAATATAATATCCAATGTTTTTTCTTCATCAGGGCTTTCAGATAATCTAATAATTCTCATATTATCTCTCCTAGATAATTTTTCTTGGTCACTTGTTCTTTTAATAAGATATTTGATGTTTTACTCTGTTTTTCCATTCCTTTGATTTTGCTTTATATTTTCTTGATTTCTCATGAAATCATTAGTTTCTGATGGTTAATTCTGACTTTAACATCTGGTTTTCCTCTGTCAGTTTTGATTCTCCTTTTCCAATTGGCTTATTTCTTTTTGCATAACTTTAATTTTTCTTCTCCACTTTTCCTCTACCTTTAATAATTGGGTTTTGAAGTCTTTTTGAGCTCTTCCTGAATCTCTGTTCAATCTATATTTTTCTTTTGAACTTTGCATGTGTACTTCTTTGCTTTCTCTGGCCTCTTCTATATCTGTACCTTGATCTTTGTCTCCATAAAAAGTCTTTAGAGTTAGGTGCTTTTTTGATTGCTCATTTTTCTTATCTAATTATAGGAAGTCTCTGTTTATTGGGGAGTTGGGTTACCCTCTTAAACTTCTGGCCTTCCTTGATGTTATTTTTGGCTTATTTTCTGGGTTGTTTCTAGTTTATCAGATGGTCTGAGGGCTGAGAGCTCTGAAAGTCCCCTTCCCCCTGATGATTCAATTGACCCTTGAGATACTGATAGCTTAAAGATTTTCTTCAGTTTTGGGTATAAGCTTTTAATCTCATTCTTAATATGATCAGGTCAGGTGCTGATAAAATTCTAGTCCCAGGCTTAGGCTTATAGTTTTTGCTTTCAAGGTGTCCTTGATTCAGTCAGGTACACCCTTGATTACCCTGAGCTCCACCCTTATTTTTGGGTAAAACTATCCCAAGCAGGCTTCCCCTGAGAAGTGTATCCTTAACCCAAGCCCACACTAGGATTCCTGGATTCATTCTGGGCTCACACAGATTCTCAGCCTTCAGTCCAGACTGCATTGGGCTGGGACTCTGAACTTCTCTACAGGTTTATAATTTCAAGGGGTTTTAGATGGCTTGGACCATTATTTGTCCAACAGGATCTCAGGTTCTGACTTAACTTGGGCTTAAGTTCAGAACCTGTTAGAGTAGATGTGTGGGGTTGGGGGGTGGTTTGCTCTTGGATTATTCTTCACTTGCTGCTATACCTTCTGCTAGCTCTACTTCCCTCTCATCTCAGTTCCCCAGATGATCTCTGCCTACCTTTTGGGTTTTTCTTTTTTTGAAGTTTGTTTCCCTCTGTCTCTGTTGGCTCTTTCACTCATGTATTCATTTTTTGGTGAAATTTTACTCTTTATCAGAGTGGATTTTCCTGGTGAAATGGCATGCTGCTGCCATAGTTACTCTTCCATCTTCCAGTTTTTTTTTTTTTTTGAGAGACAGGGCACTATACACAAATTTCCTCAATTCATTTTTTCACCTTTGAATTTTGATATAATTACAGGCTGAGTTTAGATATAATTGTTAAAGTTATTGGATTTGCTAAGGTTCTTAGTTCTGGGAGTAATCATCAAATTGACTCACCATTATCTTTTGCCATTTAAAAAATACACTATCAAAAATATGTGCTTATGTAGGAATATGAAAATAACTTCTAATTCAATTGATAAAAATTTATAATTCCCAGAAACTATCCTAAAAAAAGAAAGACATATAGAGAAAAATGACATTTAGGAAAGAAAACTCACTTCAGCTCACAGAAAATAATTCTAGACAGTTTTACCTAGTCATAGAGGACATACACTGAGTGCATGATAATTTTTTTTTGTTTATTGACTTGCAGTGACTCATGGGAATGACACAGTATAATTAAAAGTTCAGGTGGTCATTGTCTTTAGGCCAGAACAGGACACGAAAAATGTTGGATTTTTGAGGGCAAGTAGGAGGCAATCATAGTATTATAGGCTTCAGGAGATGAAGACATGTACTGGTTAACAATGGGAATATGTGAAAAAAATTTTTTCAAAGGAGAAAAAATTATAGTGTTGGCATCTGGATGTTTATAAAAGATGAAGGAAAATATGTGATTTGCACTTGATTGCACATTAATAGAGGCAAGATTTGAATATAAATTCTTTCATTACATGTCTGTTGCTCTTTTCACTATACCATGTCACATCTAATAATTTCAAATTTTCTATATTTATGATGTTGAGGCCACTTGCAGACATGAGAGGCAATGTAGTGGAATATTTGGGGCTCTGGATTTGGAATCACTGACTTGAGCTAGAATCATTGGCTCTTCTTCTTAGATATATTATTTTAGACAAATCTCTTCAGCTTTCTCTGCCTTATTTTTTCTCAGTTGTAAAACAAATAAGCAAATATACATGACATTTTCTAGCTGAAATTTCATTTACTTAAAAGGGTGTGATAATATCATAATAATGTAATCTTCCTAATAATGTAGTTTGCATGAACTATGTAGAATTCAGAATCAAAAGGTAAGGAATTTTTACTCATTTTTAATGTTGTTACCAAAATAAACTTCCTCATACACTGAATGGGTAACATACCTCCTCTCCTCCAAACTTTCTGAGTGTTCTTTATTGATAGTAGGAGAGAATACATAATCTTTATTTTTTTATTTTGATTTTTTTATTAATCAATTTAGAACATTTTCCCTTGGTTACAAGAATCATATTCTCTCCCTCCCCTTCCCCCAACCCATCCCATAGCCAACATGCAATTCCTCTGGGATTTACATGTATCTTTGATCAAAACCTATTTCCATGTTGTTGATGTTTGCACTAGGATTATCATTTAGAGTCTACATCTCCAATCATATCTCCATCAACCCACATAATCAGGCAATTGTTTTTCTTCAGTGTTTCTACTCCCACAGGTTTTCCTCTGAATGTGGATAGTGTTCTTTCTCATAAATCCCTCCAAGTTGTTCTGAATGACTGCACTGACACTAATGGAGAAGTCCATTACATTTGATTATACCAGAGGGTATCAGTCTCTGTGTATTATGTTCTCCTAGTTCTGCTCCTCTCGCTCTGCATCACTTCCTGGAGGTCATTCCAGTTCACATAGAAATCCTCCAGTTCATTATTCCTTTTGGCACAATAGTATTCCATCAACCAGAGATACCATGCTTTTTTCAGCCATTCCCCAATTGGAGTGCATCCCCTCATTTTCCAATTTTTTGCTACCACAAAGAGTGAGGCCATGAATATTCTTACACAAGTCATTTTCCTTGTTATCTCTTTTGGATACAAACCCAGCAGTGCTATGCCTGGATCAAAGCACAGACAGTCTTTTAGCGCCTTTTGGGCATAGTTCCAAACTGCCCTCCAGAATGGTTGCATCAATTTACACCTCCCCAAGGAATGCATTAATGTCCCAATTTTGCCACATTCCATCCAACATTCATTACTTTCCTTTGCTGTCATGTTAGCCAATCTTCTAGGTGTAAGGTGATACCTCAGAGTTGTTTTGATTTGCATCTCTCTGATTATAAGAGTTTTAGAACACTTTTTCATGTGCATATTAATAGTTTTCATTTCTTTATCTGAAAATTGCCTATTCATCTTCCTTGATAATATTTATCAATTGGGGAATGGCTTGATTTTTTGTACAATTGATTTAGTTCTTTATAAATTTGAAGTAATTAGACCTTTGTCAGAGATTTTTATTATGAAGATTTTTCCCAATTTGTTCCTTCCCTTCTAATTTTGGTTGAATTGGTTTTGTTTGTACAAAACATTTTTAATTTAATGTAATCAAAATTATTTATTTTCCATTTTGTAGTTTTTTCTAACCCTTGCTTGATCTTTAAAACTTTCCTTTCCCAAAGATCTGACAAGTATACTATTTTGTGTTCACCTAATTTGCTTAGTTTCCTACTTTATATTCAATTCATTCACAGATTCTGAGTTAATCTTGGTGTAGGGTGTGAGATGCTTTGTTCAGCCAACATTGCAGCATCAATTAGTTGCCGCATACAGAATATCAAGAAAAAAAAAAAGAAGGAAATCTGTGAAGCTATTGCTGCATGTGTAAAAGCTGCAAAGAATTTGCATAAAATATAAAACTCCATCTCTCTTGAAGAGAAAATACCACATTTTGGGGAGTGCAAAATTGTTAATAAAAAAAAAGGTGTTCCAGTAAACTCTGACATTATATGAGAAAATGCTAAGTCCTTATATGATTGCCTAAAGGAAAATTATGTTGAAGGGTTTAATCTTATGAATTTTCAGTCCAGCAAAGGCTGGTTTAAAAAATTTTACATGATTATTGATAACTTTTATTTAACCACCTGAAAATTTCTTGTTCATATCCTGTGAGCATTTGTTAACTGAAAATGGCTTATATTATTATAAATTTGAATTGGCTCTCATAAGATATGAGAAATTAAATCTTTATCAGAAAAATAGTTTATAAAAATGTTTCCCAGTTTGTTATTTCCTTTCTAATGCTGGTTAAATTAGTTTTTTTTTTTTTAAATTAAAACCATCTTGGAATCAATACTGTGTATTGGTTCCTAGGCAGAGAAGTGGTAAGGGTTAGGCAATGGGGATTAAGTGACTTGCCCAGGGTCACACAGCTGGGAAGTGTCTGAGGCCAGATTTGAACCTAGGACCTCTCATATTCAGGCCTGGCTCTTAATCCATTGAGCTACCCAGTTGCCCCTTAAATTAGTTTTGTTTGCACAAAATCTTTTTAAATTTAATTTAATCAAAATTATTCATTTTACATCTTATATTGTTCTCTATCTTTTGTTTGGCTGTAGATTCTTCCTTTCTCATTGCACACCATCCTCATCCTCCCTTCCAATGAAATAGTTTTTCATATCTCTTTAAGTGAGATGATTTATTTGATTCCACCTCTCAGGCCCCTTTTCTCTCAGGGAAAGCCTTTTATTCACCCCTTGATTTTTTGCATATCATATCCTAATCAGTTTATTCACACACCCTATATCTATGTATACTCCTTCTAACTATTCTAATGCTGATAAAACATTATTAACGAATGTCACCTATCTACATGAGAATACATACAGTTTGACCTTATTGAATACCTTGAATTGTCTCTTTCATATTTGCATTTTTAGACTTCTCTTTGGTCTTGTATTTCGCCATCAAATTTTTATTTTATTTTTTCATCAGGAATACTTGAAAATCTTCTATTTCATTAAATTACCATTTCCCGCCTCTAAGAATATACTCAGTTTTCCTGGGTAGGTGATTCTGAGATGTAAGTCTAGATCTTTTGTTATCCAGTATATCATAATCTAAGCCTTCTGATACATTAATGTGGAGACTTATGAGTCCTATGAACTCCTGAGTATAGCTCCATGGTTTCTTAATTGTTCCTTTCTGGCTATTTACAGTAATTTTTTCCTTGGCCTAGAGAGTATTGAATTTATATATAAAATTCTTTTTTTTTTTAAACATTATTTTATTTGGTTATTTACAAACATAATTAATTGGAAACAATGATCATTATCTTTTCCTCCTCCCGCCCCCCTCCCACCACTTCTCCCATAGCCGGCCCACAATTCCACTGAGTTTCACATGGTTCTTGGTTCGAACCCATTTCCATGTTGTTGATATTTGCACTAGAGTGTTCATTTAGAGTCTCTGCTCAGTCATTTCCTCTCAGCCCCTGTAGTCAAGCAGTTGCTTTTCATCAGTGTTTTTACTCCCACAGTTTATCCTCTGATTGTGGATAGTGTTTTTTAGATCCCTGCAGATTGTTCAGAGACAGTGCATTGTCCCGAGTGGAGGAGTCCATTATCTTTGATTGTACCACAGTGTATCAGTCTCTGTGTAGAATGTTTTCCTGGTTCTGCGTCTTTCACTCTGCATCACTTTCTGGAGGTTGTTCCAGTCTCCATGGAATTTCTCCACTTTATTATTCCTTTTAGCACAATAGTATTCCATAACCAACATATACCACAATTTGTTCAGCCATTCCCCAATTGAAGAGCATCCCCTCATTTTCCAATTTGTGGCCACCACAAAGAGCGCAGCTATGAATATTCTTGTACTAGTCTTTTTCCTTGATATCTCTTTGGGGTACAAACCCAGCAGTGCTATGGCTGGGTCAAAGGGCAGATAGTCTTTTATTGCCCTGTGGGCATAGTTCCAAATTGCCCTCCAGAATGGTTGGATCAATTCACAACCCCACCAGCAATGAATTAATGTCCCGACTTTGCCACATCCCCAGCATTCATTACTTTCCATAGCTGTCATGTTAACCAATCTGCTAGGTGTGAGATGATACCTCAGAGTTGTTTTGATTTGCATCTCTCTGATTATAAGAGATACAGAGCACTTTTTCATGTGCTTGTTAATAGTTTTGATTTCTTTGGCTGAGAACTGCCTGTTCATGTCCCTAGCCCATTTATCAATTGGAAAATGGCTTGGTTTTTTGTACAATTGATTTAGCTCTTTGTACATTCGAGTAATTAAACCTTTGTCAGAGGTTTTTATGAAGATTGCTTCCCAATTTGTTACTTTCCTTCTGATGTTACTTATATTGGTTTTGTTTGTACAAAAGCTTTTTCATTTGATGTAGTTGAAATTATTTACTTTACATTTTGTGATTCTTTCTATATCTTGCTTGGTTTTAAAGTCTTTGCCCTCCCAAAGGTCTGAGACGTATACTATTCTGTGTTTACCCAATTTACTTATGGTTTCCTTCTTTATGTTCATGTCAGTCACCCATTTTTATCTTGGTGTAGGGTGTGAGGTGTTGATCTAATCCTAATCTCTCCCACACTGTCTTCCAATTATCCCAGCAGTTTTTATCAAATAGTGGATTTTTGACCCAAATCTGGGATCTTTGGGTTTATCATATATTGTCTTGCTGAGGTCACTTGTCCCAAGTCTATTCCACAGATCCTCCTTTCTGTCTCTTAGCCAGTACCAAATTGTTTTGATGACTGCTGCTTTGTAATATAGTTTGAGATCTGGGACTGCAAGGCTTTGTATTTTTTTTTCATTATTTCCCTGGATATCCTTGATACTTTGTTATTCCAAATGAACTTTGTTATGTTTTTTTCTAAATCAGTAAAGAAATTTTTTGTAAGTTCTATGGGTATGGCACTAAATAGATAAATAAGTTTGGGTAGGATGGTCATTTTTACTATATTGGCTCGTCCTACCCATGAGCAGTTAATGTTTTTTCCAATTGCTCAAGTCTAGTTTTAGTTGTGTGGAGAGTGTTTTGTAGTTGTGTTCATATAGCTCCTATGTTTGTCTCAGGAGGTAGATTCCTAGGTATTTTATTTTGTCTAAGGTGATTTTGAATGGGATTTCTCTTTCTAGTTCTTGCTGCTGAGCTGTGTTGGAGATATATAGAAAAGCTGATGATTTATGTGGGTTTATTTTGTATCCTGTAACTTTGCTAAAGTTGTTGATTATTTCAATTAGCTTTTTGGTTGAATCTCTAGGATTCTTTAAGTTGACCATCATGTCATCTGCAAAGAGTGATAACTTGGTCTCCTCCTTGCCTATTTTGATGCCTTGAATTTCTTTTTCTTTTCTAATTGCTACTGCTAGTGTTTCTAGTACAATGTCAAATAGTAGAGGTGATAATGGGCATCCTTGTTTCACTCCTGATCTTATTGGGAATGCGTCTAGTTTATCCCCATTGCAGATAATATTAGCTGATGGTTTTAGATATATACTGTTTATTATTTTTAGGAATGACCCATCTATTCCTATGCTTTCTAGTGTTTTTAATAGGAATGGGTGTTGTATTTTATCAAATGCTTTTTCTGCATCTATGGAGATAATCATGTGGTTCTTGCTTGTTTGCTTGTTGATGTGGTCAATTATGTGGATGGTTTTCCTAATATTGAACCAGCCCTCCATCCCTGGTATAAATCCTACTTGTTCATGGTGAATGATCCTTCTGATCACTTGCTGGAGTCTTTTTGCTAGTATCCTATTTAAGATTTTTGCATCTATATTCATTAGGGAGATTGGTCTATAGTTTTCTTTCTCTGTTTTTGACCTGCCTGGTTTTGGAATCAGTACCATGTTTGTGTCGTAAAAGGAGTTTGGTAGAACTCCCTCTTTGCTTATTATGTCAAATAGTTTGTATAGTATTGGGATTAACTGTTCTCTGAATGTTTGATAGAATTCACAGGTGAATCCATCAGGCCCTGGGGATTTTTTCTTAGGAAGTTCTTTGATGGCTTGTTGGATTTCATTTTCTGATATGGGATTATTTAACAATTATATTTCCTCTTCTGTTAGTCTAGGCAGTTTGTATTTTTGTATATATTCATCCATATCCCCTAAATTGGTGTATTTATTGCCATATAATTGGGCAAAGTAATTTCTAATGATTGCCTTAATTTCCTCTTCATTGGAGGTGCTGTCCCCTTTTTCATCTTTAATGCTGTTAATTTGCTTTTCTTCCTTCCTTTTTTTAATTAGATTGACCAGTACTTTGTCTATTTTGTTTGTTTTTCCAAAGTACCAGCTTCTTGTCTTATTTATTAAATCAATAGTTCTATCACTTTCGATTTTATTAATTTCTCCCTTAATTTTTAGGATTTCTAGTTTGGTTTTCTGCTGGGGGGTTTTAATTTGATCACTCTCGAGATTTTTTATTTGCATTTCCAATTGATTGATCTCTGCTCTCCCTAGTTTGTTAATATAAGCATTCAGGGATATGAATTTTCCTATGATTACCACTTTGGCTGCATCCCAAAAGGTTTGAAAGGATGTCTCGCCATTGTCATTTTCCTCGATGAAATTATTAATTGTTTCTATGATTTCTTCTTTAAATGATTTTGGAGTATCATATTGTTTAATTTCCAATTGGTTTTAGATTTGGTTTTCCATGTACCATTACTAATCATTATTTTTATTGCCTTGTGATTTGAGAAGGCTGCATTCATTATTTCTGCTTTTCTGCATTTGTGTGCCATGTTTCTGTGACCTAATGTATGGTCAATTTTTGTGAATGTGCCATGTGGTGCCGAGAAGAAGGTGTATTCCTTTTTATCCCTATTTATTTTTCTCCATATATCTATTAATTCTAGTTTTTCTAATATTTCATTCACTTCTTTTACCTCTTTCTTATTTATTTTTTGATTTGATTTATCTAAATTTGATAATGGTTGGTTTAAGTCTCCCACTAATATGGTTTTACTGTCTATTTCTTCCTTCAATTCTCCTAATTTCTCCATTAGAAATTTGGGTGCTATATTATTTGGTGCATACATATTGATTAATGATATTTCCTCATTGTCTAAAGTCCCTTTTAACAAAATATAGTTACCTTCTCTATCCCTTGTGATCAGGTCTATTTTTGCTTTGGCTTCATCAGATATCATGATTGCAACTCCTGCCTTCTTTCTATCAGTTGATGCCCAGAAGGTCTTACTCCATCCTTTAATTCTGACCTTGTGGGTGTCTACCCCCCTCATGTGTGTTTCTTGAAAACAACATATGGTAGGGTTTTGGATTCTAACCCATTCTGTGATTTGTCTACGTTTTAAGGGTGAGTTCATCCCATTCACGTTCAAAGTTATGATTGTGACTTGTGAATTCTCTGGCATTTTGATATCCTTCCCTAATTCTAACCTTTCTTCTTTAGCCCTAAATTTTTAATCCAGTGATTTACTTTAAATCCCCCTTATCCTAAAACCCCCTTATTTAAAAGCCCCCCTTATCCCCTCCCTTGATATTTTTCCCTTTCTAGCCCCTCCTTTTTAGTTCCCTCCCCTCCCCCCTCTCCTTCCCTCCCCTTTTGTTTTCCCTCCCCCCATCCCCCTCTTGGTTTTCCCTTCTCCCTACCCTTGTTGGATAAGATAGAATTCAAAATCCCGATGGATCTGGATATTTTTCCCTCTCAGAGTTGATTTCCCTGAGAGTATGGTTTAAGTAAAAACTCTCTTCCTCTCGTTCTTATAGGAGTTTTCTTCCCCTCCCCTTCCCATGTGAATCTTTGTGTGAGAAAGGTTATTCTATTTGATTTTTCTTTTCCCCCTATTTACACATTACATTTTCCATATATTAATATATATATAGATTGATATAAATGTAGTCCTTATAGAAGAGAGTTTGAATAAATGAAAAGATAACAATTTTCTCCTTTTCCCTTTCCATCATATTTACCTTTTCAGTTATTCCATTCTCTTTGTTTTTTGATATCAAACTTTCCACAGAGCTCTGTTCTTTTTTTTGCAAAAACTTGGAAATCTTCTATTTTGTTGAATGCCCAGACTTTCCCTTGGAAGTATATAGTCAGTTTTGCTGGAGAGCTGATTCTTGGTTGAAGACCCAGCTCTCTTGCCTTTCTGAAAATCATGTTCCATGCCTTAAGATCATTCAGAGTGGAACTTTCAAGGTCTTGTGTGACCCTGATTGGCATTCCTTTATATCTAAATTGCCTTTTTCTGGCTTCTTGTAGGATTTTTTTCTTTTGCTTGAAAGCTTTGGAATTTGGCAATTACATTCCTGGGAGTTGTCTTTTGGGGATTTAGTGTAGAGGCTGTTCTGTGAGCTCTTTCAGTGGCTGTATTGCCCCCTTGTTCTAGAATCTCTGGGCAATTTTCTTTGATTATATCTTGTATTCCAATTTTTGCTGTTTATTTCTGGATTTTCTGGTAGTCCAATTATTCTTAAATTATCTCTTCTTCCTCTATTTTCCAAGTCTTTCACCTTGTCAGTGTGATATTTTATGTTCTCTTCTAATTTCTTGATCTTTTGGCTTTGCTTTATTGATTCTTGCTCTTTTACCTGCTCGTTGTCTTCCAGTTGCCTAATTCTGACCTTTAAAGCCTGGTTTTCCTTTTCAGTTTGGTCAAACCAGTTTTGTAGTTGCATGAAATTATTTTGCATTAATTCCCACTTTTCCTGCCAGAAGGCTTCGATCTTTTTGATCATTTTCGATTCAAATTCTTCAAAAGTTTGTGGAGATTTTCCTTTTCCTTTGTAAAGTTTTGACGCATTTGCTTGTGATTCCTCTTCTATCTCCTCTGTATTTTGTATTTTTGCTCCATAAAATGTGTCCAAAGTTTCCCCTTCTTATTTTTCTTGTTGTTTTGAGGCTTTTTTTTGCTTCTTTGCTCTTTGCCATCTCTATCTCAGTGAGGGGGGCTGGCTCTTCTGTTATCTGTCTGGTGTTCAGTGGCTTTAGCCCCAGGCAAATTGTCTTCCCCAGGAATTGCTGGTGTTTCAGTGTTACTACCCTCCTCAGTTCCCTCCCAATGTTTCTCTGTTGCCTTACTTCTATGGTCTGTGCCTGGCTTGACACTCTCAGATGTATTTCAATGCCTTTGCTGGCCAGAGGAGCCTGCACTCTGAGGGGGAGGGGCCATGGCTTCCCCAGCTCCAAGGACTGGTGATAGGATTACCTCAGACTGAGTATGCCCTGAGGCAGGGACCTTTGGTGAGACTCAGATGGAAGGATCTGGTCAGGGGGCTACAGGCTCCCCCCATCTCTCTCTGTTTCCCTGCTGTCTGGGTGCCCCCTTGACTGGGTCAGGTTGTTTTCAGGATGTGGCCTTCAGAATAGCTGGCTCCTGAGGCCCTTTTGCCATCCCTGAGGGTTACTGTTGTTTCAGATGACCCTGCACTCTGAGGGGGAGGGTCCGTGGCTTCCTGGAGCTCTGAGGGCTGGTGATAGGATTAGCCTCAGACTGAGTATGCCCTGAGACAGGGACCTTTGGTGAGACTCAGATGGAAGGATCTGGTCAGGGAGCTACAGGCTCCCCCCTTCTCTCTCTGTTTCCCTGATGTTTGGGTACCCCCGGGACTGGCTCAGGTTGTTTTCAGGATGTGGCCTTCAGAATAGCCGGCTCCCAAGGCCCTTTTGCCTGCCCTGAGGTTCCTGCTGCTGCCTCAGATTCAGTGCTCTGGGTTGGGGGGGATGGGTCCTGGGACCTTCCTTTTGCATATCCCTTAGTTTGGAGTGATCTCGGGTTCTGACTTTTGGGAGGCCGTACCTTTGGATCCAGGTCCAGGAGGAGTGTTCCTGGGGTCTATTCTGTTGTTTGTTTTGAATTTAGGTGCCCTAGGAGCATTCAGTTTGAAATTGGTAAGGAAGGGTTCCTGGAGCTCTGAACTTTAGCTTTCTCTAAGCTGCCATCTTGACTGGAAGTCTATAAAATTCTTAAGAGTTGTCTTTTGGGGATTTATTTCCCTAGGTCAGCATTGGTGAAGTATTGGCACATGTGCCCAGTCAACATGGGGAGAGCTAATCTTTTCCCCCTCTTACCGGTTGCTAAGGACATTTTTTGCATGTCCAGGCACACAAAATAAGAACTTCCTCTATCCACCCGCTGAGATAATGTAGGGGGTTCACAGGCAGCTTGAAGTTGCATCTTGGGCAAGCAAACTTGAAAACCTTCCCTTATACTTCTCCAGGTGATATTTGAATTCTTTCAATTTCTATTTCACCTTCTTGTTCAAGAAGATTAGGGCATTGTTCTTTGATAATTTCTTTTTTTTTTTTCTTAAATATATTTTATTTGATCATTTCCAAGCATTATTCGTTAAAGACATGGATCATTTTCTTTTCCTCCCCCCCACCCCCCATAGCCGACGCGTAAGTCCACTGGGCATTAGATGTTTTCTTGATTTGAACCCATTGCTTTGTTGATAGTATTTGCATTAGAGTGTTCATTTAAAGTCTGTCCTCTGTCATGTCCCCTCAACCTCTGTATTCAGGCAGTTGCTTTTTCTCGGTGTTTCCACTCCCATAGTTTATCCTTTGCTTATGAATGGTGTTTTTTTTCTCCTGGATCCCTGAAAGTTGTTCAGGGACATTACACCGCCTCTAATGGAGAAGTCCATTACGTTCGATTATACCACAGTGTATTAGTCTCTGTGTACAATGTTCTCCTGGTTCTGCTCCTCTCGCTCTGCATCACTTCCTGGAGGTTGTTCCAGTCTCCATGGAACTTCTCCACTTTATTATTCCTTTGAGCACAATAGTATTCCATCACCAACATATACCACAGTTTGTTCAGCCATTCCCCAATTGATGGGCATGCCCTCGTTTTCCAGTTTTGGGCCACCACAAAGAGCGTAGCTATGAATATTTTTGTACAAGTCTTTGTGTCCATTATCTCTTTGGGGTACAGACCCAGCAGTGCTATGGCTGGGTCAAAGGGTAGATATTCTTTTGTCGCCCTTTGGGCATAGTTCCAAATTGCCCTCCAGAATGGTTGGATCAGTTCACAACTCCACCAGCAATGAATTAATGTCCCTACTTTGCCACATCCCCTCCAGCATTCATTACTTTCCTTTGCTGTTATGTTAGCCAATCTACTAGGTGTGAGGTGATACCTCAGAGTTGTTTTGATTTGCATCTCTCTGATTATAAGAGATGTAGAACACTTCTTCATGTGCTTGTTAATAGTTTTGATTTCTTTATCTGAGAACTGCCTATCCATTTCCCTTGCCCATTTATCAATTGGAGAATGGCTTGATTTTTTGTACAATTGATTTAGCTCATTATAAATATGAGTAATTAAACCTTTGTCAGAGGTTTCTATGAAGATTTTTTCCCAATTTGTTGTTTCCCTTCTGATTTTAGTTATATTGGTTTTGTTTGTACAAAAGCTTTTTAGTTTGATGTAGTCAAAATTATTTATTTTACATTTTGTGATTCTTTCTATATCTTGCTTGGTTTTAAAGCCTTTCCCCTCCCAAAGGTCTGACATGTATACTATTCTGTGTTTACCCAATTTACTTATGGTTTCCTTCTTTATGTTTAAGTCACTCACCCATTTTGAATTTATCTTGGTGTAGGGTGTGAGGTGTTGATCTATTCCTAGTCTCTCCCACACTGTCTTCCAATTTTCCCAGCAGTTTTTATCGAATAGTGGATTTTTGTCCCAAAAGCTGGGATCTTTGGGTTTATCGTATACTGTCTTGCTGAGGTCGTTTTCCCCCAGTCTATTCCACTGATCTTCCTTTCTGTTTCTTAGCCAGTACCAAATTGTTTTGATGACTGCTGCTTTGTAATATAGTTTGAGGTCTGGGACTGCAAGGCCCCCATCATATGTGTTTTTTTTCATTATTTCCCTGGATATCCTTGATCTTTTGTTCTTCCAAATGAACTTTGTTATGTTTTTTTCTAAATCAGTGAAGAAGTATTTTGGTAGTTCAATGGGTATGGCACTAAATAGATAAATAAGTTTGGGTAGGATGGTCATTTTTATTATATTGGCTCGTCCTATCCATGAGCAGTTAATGTTTTTCCAATTGTTCAAGTCTAGTTTTAGTTGTGTGGCGAGTGTTTTGTAGTTGTGTTCATATAGTTCCTGTGTTTGTCTTGGGAGATAGATTCCTAGGTATTTTATTTTGTCTAAGGTGATTTTGAATGGGATTTCTCTTTCTAGTTCTTGCTGCTGAGCTGTGTTGGAGATATATAGAAAAGCTGATGATTTATGTGGGTTTATTTTGTATCCTGCAACTTTGCTAAAGTTGTTGATTATTTCAATTAGCTTTTTGGTTGAATCTCTAGGATTCTTTAAGTAGACCATCATGTCATCCGCAAAAAGTGATAACTTGGTCTCCTCCTTGCCTATTCTGATGCCTTCAATTTCTTTATCTTCTCTAATTGCTACTGCTAGTGTTTCTAGTACAATGTCAAATAGTAGAGGTGATAATGGGCATCCTTGTTTCACTCCTGATCTTATTGGGAATGCATCTAGTTTATCCCCATTGCAGATGATATTAGCTGTTGGTTTTAGATATATACTGTTTATTATTTTTAGGAATGACCCTTCTATTCCTATGCTTTCTAGTGTTTTTAATAGGAATGGATGTTGTATTTTATCAAAGGCTTTTTCTGCATCTATTGAGATAATCATGTGGTTCTTGCTAGTTTGCTTGTTGATGTGGTTAATTATGTGGATGGTTTTCCTAATGTTGAACCAGCCCTGCATCCCTGGTATGAATCCTACTTGATGATGGTGAATGATCCTTCTGATCACTTGCTGGAGTCTTTTTGCTAGTATCCTATTTAAAATTTTTGCATCTATATTCATTAGGGAGATTGGTCTATAGTTTTCTTTCTCTGTTTTTGACCTGCCTGGTTTTGGAATCAGTACCATGTTTGTGTCATAAAAGGAGTTTGGTAGAACTCCCTCTTTGCTTATTATGTCAAATAGTTTGTATAGTATTGGGGTTAACTGTTCTCTGAATGTTTGATAGAATTCACAGGTGAATCCATCAGGCCCTGGGGATTTTTTCTTAGGAAGTTCTTTGATGGCTTGATGGATTTCAATTTCTGATATGGGATTATTTAAGAATTCTATTTCCTCTTCTGTTAGTCTAGGCAGTTTGTATTTTTGTATATATTCATCCATTTCTCCTAAATTGGTGTATTTATTGCCATATAATTGGGCAAAGTAATTTCTAATGATTGCCTTAATTTCCTCCTCATTGGAGGTGCTGTCCCCCTTTTCATCTTTAATGCTGTGAATTTGCTTTTATTCCTTCCTTTTTTTAATTAGATTGACCAGTACTTTGTCTATTTTGTTTGTTTTTTCAAAGTACCAGCTTCTTGTCTTATTTATTAAATCAATAGTTCTATCACTTTCGATTTTATTAATTTCTCCCTTAATTTTTAGGATTTCAAATTTGGTTTTCTGCTGGGGGTTTTTAATTTGATCGCTTTCGAGTTTTTTCAATTGCATTTCCAATTGATTGATCTCTGCTCTCCCTTGTTTGTTAATATGAGCTTTCAGGGATATGAATTTGCCTCTGATTACCACTTTGGCTGCATCCCAAAAGGTTTGAAAGGATGTTTCGCCATTGTCATTTTCCTCGATGAAATTATTAATTTTTTCTATGATTTCTTCTTTAACTAAACGGTTTTGGAGTATGATATTGTTTAATTTCCAATTGGTTTTAGATTTGGTTTTCCATGTACCATTACTAATCATTATTTTTATTGCCTTGTGATCTGAGAAGGCTGCATTCATTATTTCTGCTTTTTTGCATTTGTGTGCTATGTTTCTGTGACCTAATGTATGGTCAATTTTTGTGAATGTGCCATGTGGTGCTGAGAAGAAGGTGTATTCCTTTTTATCCCTATTTATTTTTCTCCATATGTCTATTAATTCTAATTTTTCTAAGATTTCATTCACTTCTTTTACCTCTTTCTTATTTATTTTTTGATTTGATTTATCTAAATTTGATAATGGTTGGTTTAAGTCTCCCACTAGTATGGTTTTATTGTCTATTTCTTCCTTCAATTCTCCTAGTTTCTCCATTAGAAATTTGGGTGCTATATTATTTGGTGCATACATGTTGATTAATGATATTTCCTCATTGTCTAGAGTCCCTTTTAACAAAATATAATTACCTTCCCTATCCCTTTTGATCAGGTCTATTTTTGCATTGGCTTTATCAGATATCATGATTACCACTCCTGCCTTCTTTCTATCAGTTGAG
Source organism: Monodelphis domestica (assembly GCF_027887165.1). NCBI lineage: Eukaryota > Metazoa > Chordata > Mammalia > Didelphimorphia > Didelphidae > Monodelphis > Monodelphis domestica. The sequence continues at coordinate 472,568,531 of NC_077228.1, forward strand.
GCCCAGAAGGTCTTACTCCATCCTTTAATTCTGACCTTGTGGGTGTCAACCCGCCTCATGTGTGTTTCTTGAAGACAACATATGGTAGGGTTTTGGATTCTAATCCATTCAGCTATTCGTCTACGTTTTATGGGTGAGTTCATCCCATTCACGTTCAAAGTTATGATTGTCATTTGTGGACTCCCTGGCATTTTGATTGCCTTCCCTAATTCTAACCTTTCCTTCTTCGGCTCTACCTTTTAGTCCAGTGATTTACTTTGAATTAGTCCCCCTTGTCCCCTCCCTTGATGTTTCCCTTTTTAGTCCCTCCCTTTTTGTTCCCTCCCCCTCCCCCCTCTCTTTCCCTCCCTTTTTCTTCTCCCTCTCCCCCTCCCCCCCTTGGTTTTCCCTTCTCCTTACCCTTGTTGGGTAAGATAGAATTCAAGATCCCAATGGATCTGGATGTTTTTCCCTCTCAGAGTTGATTTCCCTGAGATTGAGGTTTAAGTAAACCCCCCCCCCTCTCTTCCTCTCCTTCTTATAGGAGTTTTCTTCCACTCCCCTTCCCCTGTGAATCTTTGTGTGAGAACCATTATTCTATTTGGTCTTTCTTTACCCCCTATTTATACATTACATTTTCCCCACATGTTAGTATACATAGGTTGATATAAATGTAGTCCTTATAGAAGAGAGTTTGAGTAAAAGAAGATAACATTTTTCCCCTTTCCTTAATATTTACCTTTTCAGGTATTCCTTGCTCTTTGATTTTCGGTATCAAACTTTCCACAGAGCTCTGGTCTTTTCTTTGCAAAAAGTTGGAAGTCTTCTATTTTGTTGAATGCCCATACTTTCCCTTGGAAGTATATAGTCAGTTTTGCTGGGTAGCTGATTCTTGGTTGGAGACCCAGCTCTCTTGCCTTTCTGAAGATCATGTTCCATGCCTTACGATCATTCAGCGTAGAACTTGCAAGGTCTTGTGTGACCCTGATTGGCATTCCTTTATATCTAAATTGTCTTTTTCTGGCTTCCTGTAGGATTTTTTCTTTTGTTTGATAGCTTTGGAATTTGGCAATTACATTCCTGGGAGTTGTCTTTTGGGGGTTTAGTGTAGAAGGTGTTCTGTGAGCTCTGTCAGTGGCTGTATTGCCCCCTTGTTCTAGAATCTCTGGGCAATTTTCTTTGATTATATCTTGTATCACCATGTCCAGTTTGGTGTTTATTTCTGGCTTTTCTGGGAGTCCAATTATTCTTAAATTTTCTCTTCTCCCCCTGTTTTCCAGATCTATCACCTTGTCGGTGAGATATTTTATGTTCTCTTCTAATTTCTTGGTGTTTTGGCTTTGCTTTATTAGTTCTTGCTTTAAAGCCTGGTTTTCTTTTACAGTTTGGTCAAACTGGTTTTGTAGATGCGTGAATTTCTTTTGCATCATTTCCCACTTTTCCTCCCAGAGGGCTTCCATCTTTTTGGTCCTTTCTGATTCAAATTCTTCATGGGTTTGTGGAGAGTTTCTATTTCCTTTGGAAGATTTTGGAGAATTTTCTTGTATATCTTCTTCTATCTGCTCTGTATTTTGTATTTTGGCTCCATAGAATGTGTCCAGAGTCGCCCCTTTCTTCTTATTTTTCTTGGTATTTTGGGGCTTCTGTGCTTCTGTAGAGTTTGTCATCTCTGAACGTGGAGGATTGGCTTTTCTTGTCTTTGTCTGGTGATCAGAGGCTTTAGTCCTGGTCAGATGTTGGTTCTATGAGCGTTCCCTGGGTTAAACTGAATATGCCTCACTGGAACTGGAATGGAAGGGTCGGACCACGAGGCCACACTCTCCCCCTGGCTCGATTTCCGGAAGTTGCCTTCAGAGTCCCTGGCCGTGAGGCTGTTTTGTCGGCCTGCGGGGGGATGGGCTGCCGCTTCCCCAAGCTCCGAGAGCACAGACTTTCACTGAGACTTGGATAGCAGGATCCAGCCCATGAGGCTGTCTTGCCCACCCTGAGGGTTGCTGTTGTTTTGACCAGCTCTCTGCAGCGGAGGCCCCAGGCAGTAACTTTCACCCGGACCTACCGGCTCTCTGCAGCGGAAGCCCCAGGCAGTAACTTTCACCTGGACCGACCAGCTCTTTGCAGCGGAGGCCCCAGGCAGTAACTTTCACCAGGACCGACTGGCTCTCTGCAGCGGAAGCCCCAGGCAGTAACTTTCACCCGGACTGGGACTTGGGTAGAAGACCCTGAGGGTTGTTGTTCCTCAGACCCTGCTCTCTGAGCCCGGCGCGGCTGCCGCTTCTGGGAGCCTTGGACTCTGCGCTCCTACCCCTGAGGTCCGAGGGATCTCGGGTTCTGGCTTTTAAGGGGAGCCGTACCTTTTGAACCGGGTCCAGGTCCAGGAGGAGGGTTCCCAGGGTCTGTGCTGTTGATCGTTTTGAATTTCGGCGCCTTAGGAGCTTCTAGTTTGAGATCGGTCGGGAAGGGTTTTCCGGAGATCTGAACTTCAGCTTTCTCTAAGCCGCCATCTTAACCGGAAGTCCTTTGATAATTTCTTATATTACAATATCCATTTTTTAAAAAATCTTGGTTTTCAGGTAATCCAATAATTCTTAAATTTCTCTCCTGGGTCTATTTTCCAGGTCAGTTGTTATCTCAATGAGATATTTCAAGAATTCTTTTTTCCTTCTTCTTTTGATATTTTTAAGAAATGATTTTCATTGTGAGTTTTTTAGCTTTTTTAATAAAATGTCCAATTCTTCTAATATTTTCTTCTTGCATTGCTTTCCTTTCTGTTCCCCATTTTTCCTCTGACTCTCTCAATAGAGTTTTGAAATCCTGTTTGAGCTCTTCCAGAGCCTAAGACAAATTCATATCTTTCTTTGAAATTTTGCAAGTGTTTTCTTTGCATTGACTGTCTTCTTTTATATGCACACCTCATTCTTTGTCTCCATAAATTTTTCTATGATTATTTTTTCTTGTTTGATGTTTTCTCATTTTCCCATTTTTTTAACCTTTAGTTTTATCTTAAATGGGTGCTCTGTTTTCAGGGTAGATAGGACACCATCTTAAACTTCAGTTTCTGTACTTGAAGATTTTCCTTGATGCCACTCTTTCCTCAATTTCAGGGTTTTGGAAAGTTTTAGTTCTTCCATGGTAGCAGGATGATTTATGGATTATGAAGCCTTGAAAGACATCTCACACTGCTGATACAATCATCCATTGAGAATACTAATGGCTTGCAGAGCTCACTGTATTATGAGTTACTCTGTTCTGGGGCTAAGAGTCTAGCTTCAGGCTTTGGGAGAGGCTTTTGTTCTCACTCTGGGCTTGATAAGGTCAGGCACATAGTGGACTGCCTTGCTCAGGGCATTATAAATTCATTTTGAGCTTTGGTAAAGGCTACCTCTGGGCCTTACTCTGGGCTTAAACAGGCCAGGATGCTGTTGATTGTCTTTTTATGGGGCTTTGGGGCCTTAACTTGGGCTTACATGGCCCAGGCATACCATATACTTCTTTGAAATGGAGTTCAAGTTCTCACTACAAGCTTGGTCTGGGTCTCCCAGGCTTGCTCTGCTTATAAAGATCAGGCTCACCTCACAGACTACCTCAAGCTGAGATTCCAAACCATAGTGCAGGCTTGATCTAGGACTTGAAGGTTTATGGATTTGCATTGCCCTTCCTTAGGCAGGGTATTCAAGTCTGGACATTGCCATAGGGGCCAGTTTCAAAACCTAATAGTAGATATGGGGGCAGGGAGATTTGCTGCTGACTTGTGCCTGTATTTTGTGTAGCCCCCTTTGGGCCATGTTCCTCTCTCTCATCAGTGACCCAGACCCTCTTTCCAGTTGTCCTCTGCATGAAAATTGCTGTACTCAGTCTCCTTCTTGGTTCTTTTACTCCAGTATTAATTTTGAGGCATTATTTTGAGGTTGGTTGGAGGGGATTCTTATAGTGGTTTGAGCTTTCCCTGTTTCTACTCCATCATCTTGACTCTACCTGGCTTAAAATGTTAAAAGAAGGTTTATTAAAATGTAACAAGAAAGGCGAGTCTGCTGATTAAGAGGTAGCCAGGAAGTTTCCTAATAACATGTAGAAACCGATTGAAGAGAAAGGTTACAAACTGGAACAGATATTCAAGGCTGACCAAACTGCCCTTTATTGAAAAAATTCCTCAGAGGACATACATAAGTCAAGAAGAGAAGAAAGCCCCAAGACTTAAATACACGAGGGAGAGGGTAACCCTTTTGTACAAGTGTTGGAGGTTTCATAATAAAGATAGCTTTATTAATCTTTGATCTTTGAAGAGAAAGTACAAGTACCAGATGCCTATCTTCTGGATATTCAATAAGAAAACATGAATGGTCAAAACACTTTTCTTTGACTAGTTCTATCATTGTTTTGTTCCAGAAGTTATAAAATGTCTTGCCATTAAGGGAAAACCCTTTAAGGAGATATTTCTCCTGGACCATGCCCCAATCCACACAGAGCTCCATGAATTCCACCTTGATGATGTTGAAAGTCATTTACATGGAAACTAATGCAGGGTATTTCATTCAGCCCCTTGATAAGGAAGAAATACAGACATTTAAAGCATACTACAGATGCTACTCAATGGAGAGAATCATAATGACTATCCAAGAAAATCCTGACAAAAAAACAAAAAAAATCATATGGATTTTCAAGATTTCAGGGGCACTGTGCTCCCAAACCTTTCAATGTGGAAGTAATCACCATATATAAAAAAGATTTCAATTATATTGGGCACTAATCCCAGACTACAAAAAATCATGAACTTGGAGTTAAGAGGAAACTTACTAATATGAGGCAAGACTCAAGATGGCGTCATGTCTTGGGATGCTTGAGTAGACAAGATGATGTTTTTCTGATGAGAAGTATAGGGGAGCAATTAAAGGGGTTTCATAGCATTGTCATGGTGCAGTGGATGTCTAATTGTGATTAGATAGCATAAAATCATAGTAAACAAAATCATCATGACTTACAGTTCAATTTAGCATCAGAGTAAAAGCAAAGGAAGCAGATGCTGAGAATAATCTGGTGACTTTCTGCCCAAAGCTCTAATTTTCTTTCCAGAATTGTTAGAACAAGTCACTGCTTAACCAACAATGTATTCATATTCTCATTTTCCCACCGCACAAGCATTTTTAATTTTTATCTTTTGTCATCTTTACCAATTTTAAGGGTATAATTTTAAAATTCAAAGTAGTTTTAATTTGAATTTCTCAGATTCTTAGTGATCTATAACGTTTTTTGTATAATTTTTAATAGTTTCGATTTTCTTCCTTTGTTAACTTCTTGTTTTTGCCTCTTGATAATTTATGTATTAGGCAATGATTCAGTCTTAGAAAATAAACTGAATCATTATATATCTTGGATAATAAATGTCTGTCTTATAGCTTTACAGAAATTTTTAATTATTTATTTCTCTTCTAATTTTGCCTGTATTCACTTTTGTGAGAATTTTATCTCAATTTTATATAGCTAATTTTTTTCAGTGTGATTTTTCTATATTCAATCACTTTTAGTCAGCAGACTTATTAGTTCCAACTACTGTTCAAAGTATTCATCTATCTTAAGAACTGTTTTTGTATTCTTTCTAGTTTTAGTCATGAACTCTTTACTTAGCCGTATATGTGAAAGGAAATATTTTTTTGCCCTTCCTCTTCTAATTTGCTTATGATGTCGATTTATATGTCTAGAACATGCATCTATTTGGGATTTATCTTGGTAAATTTTGTGAGATGTTGTTTTATGCTAAATTTCAGTTAAGCTTTATTCTAGTTTTTCCAAAAGTTTTATCAAATAATACATTTTTCCTCTAGTAAGTTTAGTCTTTGGGTTATCAAACATTATGTTAACACATTGGCTTACTCCAGCAAATTTTGCTTTTAGATCTGCTTAATTAACTGACTTTATTATTTTAATCAGGATCAAGTTTGATAGATTTGACACTAAGTAATGAAAATTATTTAGGCAATATTGTCATTTACATTATGTAGAGTTCACCTACAATGAGCAGTTAATATTTTTTCTAATCATTTGATTGTCTTTATTTCTTCAAAATGTTTTAATGCTTGGTTAACATATAGTAGACACACAGTAGATATAATACTAAATATTTTATAGAATTTATAGTTATTTTGAATGAAATTGACATTTCCAGGCCTTTCTGCTAAATTCATTGGTAATATATGAGAATGATGATAGTATATATGGATTTATTTTTTGTTTTTCAGCAGTACTTAATTCATTAAATATTTCAACTAGTTTTTAAAAATCATTTATATTGACAGTTTAGAGTTTTATTATCAAATCATAGTATCACCCATAAAAGTGATAACTATGTTTCCACTTTATGTATATTACTTTATGTTTTTTAATGGCAATATTTAGAATTTCTAGGACAATGTTCAATAGTAATGTTGATAAGGGACAATCCTGCTTTCTCTCTGACATTATTGGAAAGATTCTTTTCTATTATATATAGTGTTTCTTGTCAGTTTTAGATGGATTTCATCTAACTTCCTAAAGAAATATATAATTCTTGTGATTTTAAAGTTTTTAATTCAAATAGGGATCAAATTTTTTCAAAACCTTTTTCATTGTGTATTATTATGAATGTATAGATTTTTAAATACTTATTTTACTAACATTATTTATGATATTTGAAATCTTCCTTATTTTGAAGTAGTACTGTATTCCTAGAATAAATCCAACCACTTCATAATACATTGAAAGGGTCTATGTGCTAAAATTTTATTTAATTTTTTCCCTTCACTGTTCATTATGAAGAGTCATCTATAATTATTCCCTTAGTTTGGATTTCAAGACCAAAATTGTATCATAGGAATACTTGTTAGACCAGTACTTTCTTTTCCTGTTACTGGAACTATTTTGAATAATATTGAAATTATTTGTTCTTGGAAAATTTGTGATATTCTCTTAATAATAAATCCATCTTGTCTTAGAGTGTTATTTCCCCAACCCCTCTTTTGGGAGGTGAGTTATTCCTTATTCAATTTGCTTTTCTGTTATTGACTTATTTTAATAGTTTGTACCTTTTATGTCAGTCATTTTCTACTTGGCTCATTTTACTTTTCAGGGATTTAATTTTTTGTTGTGTTTTTTTTTTTTACATAAATGAATGAAGTATTTATAACACATTTATGTTCAAAACACTGAAAGTCTGATGGAAATGTCACATGATGTTTGGAAGAATGGTAAAGTAGGTAGTAATGCCTCTTAATTTTATTTCCATTCATAAAATCATATCAGCATTTAATTATGAACCATTTGTTGCTGAGCTGGAAGAATTGCTATCACAATGGCTTTTGATTTTGGGTTATAGAATATCTATCAAAAATTTATGGAGATGGTGATCAAAGTGTTATTAGTTTGGATTACTAGACCCAGGTTGTCTCTTTCCTCTCCAATAGGATATTTTCAACCTCACTTAGGCTATATTGTCTTCCCTATCAGTGCTAATTAATTGGGAGTTGATTGGGGATGAAGGGTACCTTTTCTCACTGGATAATGCCTGAGGTTTCTGTGATGAAAGCTGAACTAGTTGTCTAGTTCCTGGCCTGTGACTGTTGCTAGTGATGAGGTAGAACATGTACTCCTCTACAACCTTGTCTTCCTTCATTGATGGCTGTAAACAGGTTCTGTGACCTTTCAAATATTGCTTTTCGGAAACCTCTTGGGTTCAAGGTCCTGATCTATCTCCATCAGGATTTGAGGAGAGACTGTGGTTGAATTATTCTTGATTATTTGACTTTCTCCACATATACTGCCTCCTTTTTCTTCCTCAGGGTAGCTTGTTGTTTTGACCAACTTATTTATGTTTCTTATGTCCTAAAATATGCCTTTCCTTTGTCTTATTTTACTTCCTGTCCTGAGTCCTTTGGGGCATAGTTACTGCTGCACTTGACCAATTCCCTGGAGAGGCTTTGAACTATGCTTTTAACCCACTCCAGCTTGTCTACTTCAGGGTAACTGCATGGATTTGTGAGATCTTCTGTGTACTCCTAGCCAGTGGAGGAATTCATAGGAGCTTGTCCAATTATTGGTGCACTTTTAGGTTTAAATGGGTTTGGTTCAGGGATGGGGAGGGTTCTGCCATCATCCTCTACTCTCCCTTTTAAATAAAGTTAAGAAAACAATAAAATGTAAAAATTTTGAAGATAGGAGTAATTTAATTTTTAAAAATTTGGACTCCATATTTCCTAGCACAATATTTTTGTAGGAGGCTCTTAATGAAATGGATTGAAATTCATGAAAGCTTTAGTCATTCCTAAATATTCCTCATGTATTTGTGCAACATAGTCATGAGTATACATGTTACATATGTAATATATACTAAATGCTATTTACCAACTCATTTAGTCATAACCATTATCTCTCATATGTAAGAGAATGAAACTTTTATCTACAGCAAGATGGTGGTCTCTAGACATGCATAAAAGTTCTCAATCTACAGTCCCCAGTAAATTCACCTCATGAACAGATTTTTTAAGTTTACCTCTGAGGAAGCTACTGACACAAATTTATGCTGATTTTATGCTAAAAATAGAAATAGCTCAGAATTCCTTGTCTTGTCCTGTCACTATGATAAGCTGCAAGGCTCAGGTCATTTCAATAGAACAAAATAATAACCTGATGGTACCTGTCAATCTTGTTTTTGCAGGTGTCTTAGCTGAATGGGATCACTGCACAGTCATGACAGTTAATGACCATGTAACTGATTTTGAAAAAAAAAAAGTACTGTGGTCAATTTACTCTTATTATCTAGATATGGTCTAAGCAGCTAGTGATACATTCACTTAATATGGAATATTCACAAACATTATCTAAACATGGTCCTTCCATCTGAATTTAACAATTTCTATCCCAGACACAGATGACTTCCTCAATGACTAATTCTATTTCTTGAGCTTTTCAGCTGGGCATTAGGGATACATTCACGATGGTTCAATGTTTGAGAGAAATGCCTTAGCTATTAATTTCAGCAGAATTGATCATAGTTCCATGAAAATCAGGTCAACCTGATTTCCACTTGTCAATATGAAATGACTTTGTGATTACTGTCAAAAAAGACTTACCAAAACCTTTCCATTCAATATACACAAAGTCTGAATATTAAGTCAATATAAACAAAAGAAATCAATGAGTTCAGGAAATTAATTTATTAGCTAATAAAAAAATTAATCCTGAAAGGTACCAATAATAATGATAATAATAATGACAAAAATAAGGAATTTAAATTATTCTGATATTATTTATATCAATGAAATTACGCAAATTACTATAACTTCTGTTTCATTTGATTTTCAACATAGAAGTTATTCCTCTCCAAATTTAAACATATAAAACTGAAGAAAATACATAAATAAAACTAGTCTTTAATTTTGGTAATAATGAAGAAGTTGATTTATTAACTTTTAGTATGGCAGAACTAACTTCAATTGAGATTCTATTACATAGGAAATTACATGTTGCCTCTCAAATGAAAAAGAGTAAGTGTAAGCAGTTTTACCTGCAGAATTCATGGCATCAAATCCATTTGTTATTTATGCTGATGAGAATAATTTAAGCTTTCAAAAAGTAGGACATTGTCCATTCATTATTGAAGTAGGCTATAATTTAGGCTTTAAAATTTGTCCATCTTAAAACAAATGGTGATAGATTTAAATAATTGATCACTCTGGTTTAAATATTCTCTTTCAATATAAAATCATATTTTACAATGGATAAAATCCAGCTAATTCATTCTTTCTAAGACTATTCAATCTGTGCTTAATCGTTGTCCTCCTTCACTTATTTGGGTCACCTTCAAAAGTCTATTCTAAAAAGTTTCATTAATAATACCAGAACATAAATCTACCATCTCAAACCAATATTTGAGACACATTCAGATTGTAGATAATTTTTTTATATACAGGATGAGACACCTTCATAAGATCATAGGTTTATAATTAAAAGGTGTCCAAAAAGGTGTATTGTCCAACTTCATAATCTTATAGCTAAGAAAATTATGTCCTAAAAAACTGAGGCATATTCCACAAGATTACACAAATAGTAAAAATTAGAGCTCAGATTTTAAAAGAAGTCCTCTACTCCCATTTCCATATCACTTCTTTGCTATATTTCACCACAAAAATATCTGGAAAGGGATTGAAAGACATTTAAAATCCTTAGCACTAATGTTGAGATCATTATTTTCTTTGATTTAATCCACAAATCTTTACTGAGTATTTAGTACTTAAGGTCCTATGTGAGTTTTTAGTTTCAAGTAAACCTAAAAGAATAAATGATAAGAAATGAGACAAAAAAACAAGAATTGTACTACTCCCCAGAATTAAAAAGGAGAGAAGAAACATTCAGAAATATATTAAGTACCTATTATGTACAAAAGTTCATCACAAGCTTCAGTAAAAGCTGACCATTAGTTTCAGACAATGAGGATGTAAAACAATCTAATGTAAAACTTTTACCTCCCCAAATTAAACTACAGCTATTTTGATACTCAAAGACTTCATTTCAAGGTGAAAATAGAAGAGGATTATAAAACACATGTTATGAAATATGATTTAGAAATAAAAATATAAACCAAAATCTCAGAAATGACACTAAAGTTTTAGACTGTGAAAATGTTGGAATAAAACCAAAATTTAAACAAAATTAGAAAAAGTAATTTTCATGAACAAAATATAGTTTTGCTTATTCCAAACTGGAATACGTAGAGGAATAGAGATATTTAATCAATGTGAATTAACTGCCATAATTTGGAGACCAAAAAACATACATATTACCTCAATCAACAAATACTTAATATCCTTATAAAGGAAGAAATATGTTAGCCAAACACAATATTAGTACAGAATTTAAATTGCACTAAGTATTATCCAATCTTAGAAGAAAGAAGGAAAGGAAGGAAGGAAGAAAGGAATAAAAGAAAAAGGGAAATTAAGAAAGACCTTCTTATTAATATTTTTACATTGCCTTAATTTCTAAATATATCCCTTCCTCCTCTTTAACCCAAATAGCTATCCATGTACTAAACAATATAAACAGAAAAAAGAAAAATCATTATAATTTCAGTATATATTGTATTAACCAAATCCTAGAGTTCATATACTCTTTTATCTCCTAAGTCTACCTTTACAAAAAGTAAGAAAGGTTAATTTCTCTACTTTTCATCAGTGATTAGCTTGATCATTACAAGGGCATAGAAGACAGTTTTCTTTTTGTTGTCCTTGTTTACATTGTTGCAATACTGATTATAACTATTTTCTATCTATATTATAGAAATAGTTATTAAAGATTATTATGCTTATCCTCTTACATCCTCAGTTAATTTAACGTTTTTTATGCAGCTATTAATTAGAATGTATATCGTGAAAAATAACTTCATCCTTATCATTATCACCATTTTGAAATCTACTTCTCAAGTCCTTGACTTGCTGAATCAACTCTACCAATGTCAAATCTCATAATGCATGGTGAAGATCAATGAAATGTTAAATGAAGATTTAATATTCTACTGTTCTAGACCCATTTGAGCATTTGAAAGTACTTCACTACTTGCAAAATGTAAAGAATTTGTAAAAGAGATTACTAAGGTATTTCATGTTATAATCTATGTCAAGGAAGGTGTTCACATTAAAAAATGAAATTGTTACAACAAAGTAGGTCAGTTTACCCCCTTATTTATTTAAACAAAGGTACTTGTTTGCCAAACCAGAACTACAACAACAAAAATGTGAAATCCAGTGTATATAATTAATATAATTGGACACATTATATCTAAAATAGTATAAGTGAAAGACTACCTTTGGAGACGTTAAATTTTCTAAGTGAAAATGATCCTGGGATGTATAGGGAATTGATAGAACATTATTACCTCTTGTGTGAGGATTTCCTGAGCCCTCCCATCTCTCACCTCTGTCTCTAAGAAGCTGTAGAATGACTAATGGCCACACCCTGACAAAAATATCTTGGTAGGTGGGCTAAACAGAGTTAAGTTTAAATTCTATGAAGCCTCAAATTCATTAGTAAGTTAAAGAGATGCCTGCCCCATGAATATGAATACTTCTCCCAGTGGAAGAGTTAGATGAAAACATTTTTTTTCAATAGCCATGGGGGTGGCTAAAGCAGGTGCTGTGGAATGCTTAGAGCTTGGTTAGATAATGAAGAAACAAAAGTCATCCAGTACATCCTGAACTATCATCAATTATATCAACTTTTGCCTTGCCACAAGAATTTGATGAATGTGGAAGAAAGAGGAAGGCCAAGGACTTGTGGAATTCTACCTCATTTAGAAACAATGCATGTGTGAACTAAAAGACATCACCAATGATGTCATTTTCATCCTCTTTATATATGTAGGACAACAATCATTATCCAGATAAATAAGAAAATCCTTTTTAACATTTAATTGCATTCCTTCAATTTAGCAAACTTCCTTAAACAGATTCATTTATTCCTATTGTCACCCAAAGTACAGGGAGTATTTGAGGCAACCCCAAAACACACACACACACACACACACACACACACACACAAATACACACACACACACAAACACACACACACACTTCTACATTTTTGCATACTAAGACCCACATTTACCATGAAAGTCAGTTCCTCAGAAGTATTGGTATGTTCCATGTTGCTTTATATCTAGAATTCCCTTTCTGTGCCTACTTATCCAGAAAACTTATTCCAACTGGAAAAAATACTTAATTTGAGAGAAGCTGTTATCATAAAGGCTATCTTCAGGATTTGGTGGGATGATTTGTATGTATCCATATGTAGATAGTAATGATCAAGGTTAAATACATTTCTATACTTATTTGCACTGTATCTCTTGAATCAGTTGCCTTATCTCTACTCATGAGGATACCATCATTCCTCATACCTCATCATTCTTCTTTTAGACTGTTATAGTGGTTTCATAATTATTTTCCTGGACTGAAAAGTTGCCAATTTCCCTTCACTCCTTATTAATTTATTTTGTATCTATTTTTATAGTGATCTTTACATAATTGTTGTCTCCCTTGAAAAATGTAATTAAGAACCAGGTCTTTTTCATTTTTGTCTATAATTACAGGATTCAGTATAGTGCCTAAAGCACTTGCTGATGGATTATTTGATTGCACATTATTCTTTCTCACATTCTTTTAATTAAAGCTTCTTTTATCTTTTGCTAATGAACCCTCTCTCTCAAAGTAGCCTCTCAGTTAACAAATAAAATTATTTTACCATACATATTTTTCTTGAACTCTGAAGAAATGTATTTCATTCATTACAGAATAATATAGTAGATAGTCTGTGTTTGACATCTATAAATTCTAATAAAAAATCTTGCCTAAAACATTACCTGTATTAATTTTGGTACTAGTCCACTAAACAGTGTTTTCTACATTTGTACTTAGGGGTTTCTCTGAAATTCAATTTAAAAGTATACATATGAATATACCCATATACATATACACATATATATGCACACATGTATGCATACACACATGTAAAGTGCTTTGAAATTTTTAAAGTGCTACATAAATACAGATTTTTAATATTTGCTACTATCTCCCATTTCAAATCTTTTGATTCACATTACTCAGTTAATAAAAATAAGTGAATAAATACCTACTATTTACTCAGTGTCTTTCTTTGTATTTCAGATGCAACCAAGTCTAAAAGAGCTAAAAGCTCTTTTCAAAGAGCTCACAGTCTAATTTCAAAATGTAAAAAATCATGTGCAAATTAAATAGTTATATTTTAAGTAATCGATTTAAATAATGTTCTAGAATTCTTAGGGATCAGGAAATGCTATATGTAGAAGGAAGGCTTTTTTCTGGGAATTTATCAAAACTTGGGAAGTCAAAAGGGAGGACATTTCAGGCATAAAGAACAGTTAATGTGTTGTTCAAGGAACATCAAGGAGAATAGTATTACTAGATCACAGAGTATATGGGGGACTATAAGATAAAAGAAGACTGGAAAAGTGGTTGTGAGTGACAAGTTATGAAGGGATTAAAACATCAGGGAGATTATTTTATATTTTATCCAGGAGTTGATAAGGATTCACTTGGATTTATTGTGTTGAGGGATAACATGTTCAGCACTGGGCCTTAGGAAGATTACTTTGATAGTTAAGTAGAAAATGGATCAGCATGAAGAGAGAATTTTGGTAATCATACTAAACATCAGACTATTAAAATATCCCAGGTATGAGATCATGAATCTATCCCTGACAAAAATGTTAGAGGAAAGAAATTGGGTAAATGATGTTAGGAGAGCAAAATCCAACAATAGTTTATGATGATCAACTGTGAATGAAAATATTACCAATAAAGCAACTATCCAGGACAGCAATTAGGAAGTAAAGATAAAAAAGGTTACTCAGGATGACAGAAGATAGAGTTCAAATGAAAATAGAAACATACCATTCTTCATTTTATTTCCTATATGATTTTTCTCTAGTGTAAGCAAAATGTAACTTGTTTCACAACAAAATGAACATGGACATATGTATTATGTTAACATAGGTACAGCCAGTATCATATTATTTACCTTCTTGTAGATGGGATGTAGGGAGAGAAAATAGGATGTAAAATGTCAGAAAGTAATTATTTAAAATGATATTATATCTTAAAATGGGAAACAAAATCAATTATCTTTGGTAATAGATTAGATATGCAGGGTGAGAGAGGAAGATGAATTGAATATGATGACTATATTGCCAACCTGGGTAACTGAAATGATGAATGTATCCTGAAGAGTCATAGGGACTTTCAGAAGTGATTTAGAATATTCTTTTATATAATTATTGATAGCTTTGATTTTTTTATCTGAAAATTGCTTCTTCATATCCTTTGATTATTTGTCAATTGGGAAATGATGTGTTCTTATTAACTTCACTTAGTTCTTAGAGTAAAGAAATTGGACTTTTATGAGAGATATATTGTTAAATGTTTACCATTTTATTATTTCCTTTCTAATATTGGCTAAATTGATTTTATTTATATAAACCTTTTTTAAATTTAATATAATCAAAATTATTAATTTTACATAATATGGTCTCTATTTCTTATTTGATCATAAAATCTTCCCTTCTCCATAGATCTGCCAGGTAAACTACTCTATGTTCCACTAATTTACTTATGATTTTGATTTTTATATCTAGATGATATAATTATTTTGACTTTATCTTAGTGTAGGATGTGAGATATTGGTTTATACCCAGTTCCTTCCATACTCTTTTCCAACATTCCTTTTTTAGTTTTAAATAGTGAGTCTTTATCCCAAAAAGCTGGGATCTTTGGGTTTATTAAACACCTGGTTGCTAAAGTAATTTATTCCTGTACATATCTAATCTTGTATATATTTAATCTATTACATGGATTTACCATTCTATTTCTTAGCCACTACAAAACTATTTTGAGGATTGCTGTTTTATATTCCAGTTTAAGATCTGGTATTGCTAGGCCACCTTGCTTCACATTTTCTTTTCTTAATTCTGTTGATATTTGTTACCTTTTGTCCTTCCAGAAGAATCTTATTTTTTTCTGGTTCTATAAAATAATTATTTGGTAGTTTCATTGTGACATTATTAAATGACACAGAATAAGTAACAATATCAGTAGGATTTTCATTTTTATTATATTAACTCAGCCTATGAATGAGCAATTAATATTTTCCATTTGTTTAGATCTGAAATTGTTTCTACGAGAAGTGTTTTGTAATTGTGTTCACATAATTCCTGGGTTTGTCTTGATTAGAGGGTTAGTAGGCATTTTATATTTTCTAAAGGTATTTTAAATGGCATTTTTCTTTCTATCTCTGGTTGCTGAATTTTGTTGATAATATATAGAAATGATGATTACATGTGAATTTATTTTGTGTACTGCAATTTTACTAAATTTATTTCAACTAGTTTTTAGTGGATTCTTTAGGATTATTGAAGCCTACCATCATATCATCTGCAAATAGTGATAGTTTAGTTTCTTCATTGCCTACTTTAATACTTTAAACTTCTTTTTCCTTTGTTACTGCTTAAACTAGCATTTCGGATACAATCTTAAATAATCCTTGCTTTACTACTAAACTTATTGGGAAGGCTGCTAATTTATCTCCATTACAGATAATACTTGCTGATAGCTTTAGGTAGATACTACTTATCATTTTAATGAATGACTCATTTATTCCTATGTTTTCTAGTGTTTTTAATAGGAATGGGTGTTGTATTTTGTCAAAGGCTGGTATTGAGGTAATCATGTGATTTTTTCCCTCATATTGGAACAGACCTGCATTCCTGGGATAATTGCCACCTGGCTATATTGAATCAATCTTGTGTTATATTGCTGAAGCCACCCTGCTAGTATCTTATTTAAAATGTTTGCATTTCTATTCATTAATTAAATTAGTCACCATTTTATTCCTCTGTTTTTTTTCTCTTCCTGTCTTAGGTAACATTACCATATTTGTGTCATAAAAATAATTTGGTAGCGTTCTTTCTATGCTTATTTCCCCAAATAGTTTATATAGTATTGGGTTTAATTATTTTCCAAATGTTTTTGACAATTCATTTCTGAATCCATTTGTCCCTCAGGATTTTTTCTTAGGGAATCCATTGATGGTTTGTTCAATTTCTTTTTACTGAGCTGGATTAATAAAGCATTCTATTTCCTCTTTTGTTAATTTGGGCAATTTATATTGCCATATTTATTGGCATATAATTGAGCAAAAATCTCTTAATCATGGCTTCATTTTCCTCTTCAATGGTGGTGAATACATCCTTTTAATTTTTGATACTAATTATTTGATTTTCTTCTTTTCTTTTTTCATTAAAATAACCAATGCTATTATCTATTTTATTTTTTTTCCCTTCAGTGGCACTCTTACTTTCAATTTTGTTAATTGTCCCTTTATTTAGTGGCAAGCCTAACTCATTGGCTTTTCCCCCTATTTTTTTGATGTAAATTTTTAGAGATATAAATTTCCCCTAAATTCTGGCTGTATCCTATACAATTTATGTGTTGTTTCCTTATCATCATTCCCTTTAATGAAATCATTGTTTTTTTACATAATTTATTCTTTGACATCCCTTTTTAATAATTAATATTTGCTATTGATTTTATTTTTTTCCATGCATCCTTATTTATTATAATTTGATTGTATTGTGATCTGAAAAGAATGTATTTATTCCTATTTTTATGAATTTGGTAGTGAAGTTTTTATATCCTCATATGTGTTTTTTCATGTAAGTGCCATATACTATTGAAAAGATGTTATATTACTTTATATTCCCATTAAATTCTCTTCAGAGATCTATTATTTTTAACTTTTCTAAAATTTTATTAATTTCCTGTACTTCTTTCTTGTTTTATTTTTTTTGTCAGATTTGTCTATATCTGAAAGGGAGAAATTGAAGTCTCTTAATAGTATAGTTTCCCTATCTATTTCCTTCTGAAATTCATTTAATTTCTCATTTAAATTTTTGTAGCCTATACTTTTTGGTGCATATATGTTTAATATTGATATTACTTCATTTTCTATTGTACCTTCTCCCTTATATATTTTATTATCTCCTAATTTGTCTGAGATCATGATTTCTATTTCTTTATTTTTAACTTCAGATGACATGCAGTGAATTCTTCTCCAGCTTCTTACCTTTACTCTGTGTGTGTCTCTCTAACTGAAATGTGTTTCTTGTAAACAACAGTATTCTGTTTTTTTAATCCACTCTGTTATTTGCTTCCTTTTTATTGGTGAGTTCATCCCATTCACTTTCAGAATTATGATAACAATGGTATATTCCCCTCCATCTTACTTTCCCCTATTAATTATTTTCTCCTTTCATTTTGTCCCTCTTTACAAGTATTTTACCTTTAATCTCCAACCTCTATCCCCTCCTTCCTTCTATTACCTTCTTTCTTGTCTTCTTCCTCTTTTACTTCTCTAAAGGGTAAGATAAGATTCTATACCAGAATGAATATAATTATAATTCCTTCTCTGAACCAATTATGATGAAATTAAGATTTAAGCAATATCCATCACCACCATCATCCTCCCCTCCATTATAATAGTTTTTCATGCTTCTTTAGATGAGATAATTTACCCCATTCCCCCTATCCCTTTCCTTTTCTTTCAATGTAATTCTCTTTTTGACCCCTTTTTTTGGCTTATTACATCATCCTAATTAGCTTACTTCCACACACTCTGTCTAGTTATAATCCTTCTACCTGCTCTAATACTGATAAAAAATTAAGAATCATAATGTAATCTACTGTTTTTTAAATAGTTGGTGCAGTTACCATTTTTTGTATGTTTCATATTCAATTAGATACTAAGTACTACTGATTGACCTCCACAGTATTACTTTCATTTTTCATCCACTCCTTACACAACCACCATTCTAGTAGTATTTATTCTTGCCTTCTAATTGGACTATTACAATAACCTTCTTGTATGACTTCCCACCTCTAATCTCTCAATCCTTCATTTTTTTTTCACTTGCTGCCATTTCATGAGATGCTATTGTTTTCATTAGGCACCTATCAAATTTAGCCTTCCCTGAGAATATAATTGTCATCAATGTTCTCCAGTTAACAAAAAAACAGATTCTCTGAAGCATGAAACTGATACTGTTTGTTTCACTTGTGACCTACAGTTCTAATCATTAGGCCAGTGTTGTACATTAAAATTTAAAGTAAAACGTCTCAAAAGAAAAAATGCATCATTTTAATAAAGTGGCTTTTGGATCAAAAATATATATATTTTAGATATATTTTTAAAAGTATGTGTAATACATATGTATTTCTTTACTTCTATGACTTTCATAGCTCTTCTCTCTTTCAAAAATAAATTTTTTTTAGAGATTAGGTGACTTAGGATATTATAGTTGACTATCAAGTGAAAAGAAGTCAGAGAATTCAAAAGAGGTGGTAGAAAATTGTAACTGACATACATATAGTTCTTTAAGATATGAGAATCACTTTATAAATCCTTTTTAAAAAAATATGAGCCCCCAAAAAATCCTCTGAGGTAACTACTCTATATTTTTCTCTCCCATGTTGTAGATGAGGAAACATTTTCAGTGATGTTAAGTGAATTGTCTTTGGGTTCATGTAGCAAAATTGTAGAAGGAAGACCTGGACTTACATCTTCCTGTACTCATGAGTACTGAAAAAAATTTGCTTTCTTTGACAAAATAAAATGGTACAAATGTCAACAGGAAAGTGATATGACAAAAATGACATTATATTTAATGACTAAGAAGTTTCTGAAGAATTATGAAATCAGGTTTCCTAAATATTGGATAGTGATTCCTTATTAAATCCCTCCTTGTCTATTTTTAGCTAATCAAATCAAGCACTTAAAGTAGCCCTACTTACTATTAAGTATGAGAGTTCAGGAGTTGCTTACTAAGTAAGTTTACACCTCCAAAGCCCACTGTCCCCTCCTTGGGTAGTGCTAGGCAAATTGAAAGACTGCCATTGGTTTCTGTGAAGAGGGAATGACAGGAAATTACAGGAAGTGACATGGAAAATAGAAGCATAAAAGGAAGAGACTAGCATGGTCTAGATTAATTCCTTTCCTGGCTTCTGGAGATATTTGTTGTGGAGATTTATTCCCTTACTGGCGTTTGGAGAGATTGGTTTCATGGATGCTTGCCTTGGTTTGGAGGAGACCTTTTCCCTGGATCCTGCATCTGTTTGCTGTGTGAGTAGAACTCTGGCTGAAAACACCACCAAGACTTTTGGCTGAGGATCACCAGGAAATCCATGGAGACAAGGTACATGGGGAAGCCCCTGCAGGGCTGAGCCTCCCATCATTTGAGAAAGGCTAGTAGGGTTGTTAAAATCTATCTCTTTTGCTACATTTTCCCACTTGCACTCTTTCTACATCTCTTTAAAGAAAGCTGATTAAAGTCATTTTGACTTAAATTATATATTTTAAATTCAGTGATCTCAATATTATTTTATAACTATCACATTTAACATAAAGTCTAAATATAAACTCATACACATGGGAGTTGTGTTCCAGAGATACCTGCAATAGGTAAAAATCCATGAAGTAGCAACTTTACATTTAATGTATCATTCATATATATTTTAAGGCTTTATAAAACCTTCCCACTTTCCTATAAATCTTATCCACACTTTTATTAACATTGAGCCAATCACTGCCCAGGATATAGAACACAGCACTGTGGATGGCTGCCATTTATTACATTAGCCAATGGTGTGTAATTTACAATGTCACATTGGCAAACTTACCCAGGTGGTAGTGATATACTGCATTTCCATTGTGTATAGTACAATATTCATCCACAAAATCCTGTGATATAGCAAAAACTCTGAGATACAGAATTAGATATATGCATTTTTAAAAGCCCCAGATACAATGAAGTTGCAATAGGTGAATTGTCATATAGCAAAGAATGACTGTATCTATATACTGGGGCAACTAGGTAGTTCAGTAGATAAAGTGGTAGTTGTAGGGTTAAAATAAAATCTCAGTTCAAATTCAGTCTCAGATATTTACTACAATTTAACCTTGAGGATGCTGCTTGACTTTGTTTACCTTATTTCCCTTAATTGTAAAATGAGCTGGAGGAGGGAATGGGAAGTTTCTACAATATCTTTGCTAAGAAATCACTCAAGTAAGGAAAACAAACTGCCTATTCAAAAATATTTTAACATATATTTTTGTAGCAGAAAACACTTGATCGGGAAGTGTTCATCAATTGGGAAATAGTTGAACAAGTTGTGATATATAGTAGTAATGGAATACTATTGAGCCATAACAAATGACAAACAGGCTAAGTTCAGAAAAAAACCTAGAAAGACATATGTACTCATATGAAGTGAAGTGAGTAGAAACAGGACAACACTGTGCACAATAACAGAAAAATTGCATGATGTACTACTGTGAAAGATTAATCTATATCAGCAAAGCAAGTTTCCAAGATATACACAAAAGACTCAGGATAAAAAATACTACCCATAGTCATAGCAGGAATTGTTGGAGTCTGATTGCAGATCAAAGCATGCCATATTCTACTTCATTCTGTTGAGAAGTTTATTTTTTCTTGTATATGTGATATGTTTCTTTTATCATAGCATAACAATATTAAAATTTTTATTGCATGAAAACACTAGTATAATCTATATCAAACTACTTACCACCTGTGGAGGGAGAGAATCCTAATCATAAAATGTCAGAAAACAATTGCCAAATTTTGTTTACAAGTATAATTCATCCAATTACAGAAAAGTATTTTTAAAAAGTTTTTTTTAAAGGGGTTCATGAAGAGTGGAGCACAACTGAAAATGACTAAAGAATAAATATCTATATCAACATTTTTATTTTATGTAATATATCTCTCTTCTATTCAGAAACTTATCTTACTTTTCTTAATTATAAGACAGAAGTAATAATAACTTCTAATTACAGGATTATTTTGAGGATGAAATAGGATAATTCTTGTAGAAAGTAAATAATAATTTATATAGTATTTACTAAAATCTTGTTAACTACTTCCTTCTATTTCCCTATACTATATCAAAATCACAGAATAAGAAGGGATTTCTTAGTTTGATTTGTAACTAAATAAAAATTCCTTGTACATCATACCTAATAGTGTGCTAGCTCAACCTTTATTTGAAGATCTCCTTTGAAAGGGAACATATTAACCCCTGATATAGTCTTTTCTAATTTTAGAACCTGTCTATTGCTATATTATACACCCTTTAGAATGTAAGTTTTACAAGAGAATGGGTTTTATCTTTTTTTAATACATATATATATATAAATATTTATATTTTTCCCCACAAACTACTACAAAAGGAATACTTCCTACAATAGAGGTCTAGGAAATGCTTGATGCCATTATTTTTGCTGTTTACTCCCTATCAATAATTCAACAATTGGTTTCCATCGGCAAAATTGTTCCATCATTTTCCTTTCGATCTTCAGGAAATTTTCATGAATGATATTGTTATTTTTACTTACTTTGTCTGTTTTTCCTGTCCAGGAATGGTCAAGAAAAATCTTGTTGTATTCTGGAACACTGTACAATCAGTATAAATATCTATCAGAAAAGAAACATTTGAAGGACTTACTTCAGCATCTATTGAGAATCTCTCTACCATTTTGGACTCTGCACTGAAAATATCTATACAGTATTAGATTTTATACATTGCTTGAGTATGATATAGCATAATATATCTCTGTGATTGTGTAAATAAAGAAATGTGATTTGAAATTAGCATAAGCATTAAAGATAAAATATTATATAGAGAAGAAATTTTAAGCATGTATTTAGCTCTACTGTAATTTGTTTTTATAATGATGAATAAAAACTGAGATCTTGAAATTCTAAATCTTTGACAATTATATGATTATGAAGATGTGCCTTTTTAAAAGGAAATATTTTACAAAAACCTGCCATATTTGCATCGAGTATGTTAGTATTTTTCACCTGCCTATGTAGGTCATTGTCATAAATATTTCATGAATATGAAAAATTATGTTGTTTAATATCTGAGATTATGGTTATATTATAAACTCATAGGGGTTGCATTAGATACCTACAAGTGAAGTAACTTGAATGACATCAAATGGTCAATTTGTATGGAAGGTTGAACTTAAATTTCTTTTTAAATTTAATTCTTTTTAAATTTAAATTAAAAATCTTCCTTGCCTTGAGGCCACTTTGATATCCATTACATAATATTGCCTCTCTATATTCTTCTACACTGAAGAAAGCAAAGGAGTCTGTAGCTTCATACAACATATGTATTTCCTAAAAGTCAATGAAGTATTAAACTTTTAAAGTCTGCCAATAGCAAAGCTTTTTTAAATAGCTTTAAAACTCACTAATACTTCTTGGAAAGCTTATATACAGGTCTAGAACTAGTTAGATAAGAACAAGTAAAGTTTGGTAGAATTTTCTGCTTAACAGTTACATAAATGGATATTCAACAGTTATCATAAGTATCTCTATTTGTTCTTCTACATTCTCTTTAATCTGTGTAATGGGACCTGATCTAACTATTTGGTTGAAAATTTTTTTAATAATAAAAGAAATGTAAAGAAAATGAAGTTTTTGACTGGTAGGAAAATATACTAAATTAGAATTACTTCAGATTTACATATACTCAATTAGGAAATAGTACTGATATAATTTTCCAGAAACATTTTTATACACTCAGTCCCATGTGGGTTGGAATACATTTAGTATTATAAAAAATGTGGGAACCTATATCTAAGTGTTTGAACTACTTTCAGAGTGCTTTATTTTTTAATCTGCCTAATCATTGCCTCATATGAGTCAATAGTAGAATTGTAGCTTGGAGCAACTTCATTGAAATCAATTCTATTTCTAACTTCAAAATTTATCTATAGATATTATGGTGAAAAGGCTAAAATAAATTTACCTTTATTCAAAAAAAGAGTTGCATAAATACAATGGAAAGTAATACTCTCTAAATCCTCTAGGATTGTCAAACATACCCACAGCCTAATATTCAATCTCAGATATTCTATTTAAAAAAATAAATTGAAAAACTATTTTATGCCCAAATGAAGGAATCTTGATTGGTGAGGTGTTTAGAAAGCATTTCACACAGTATAAAAACAATTAAATGAAATGGTGCTATTTATTGTAGAGAATAGAGGATTAAGAAGAAGAAAGAAAATGTGAAAGAAATATGTGAAGTGAGCAAAGGAAAAGACTACATTTTTTTTACCCTAGACAATACTATTAGAAAATTTCAGATACAGATTTGGCCTCAACTACTTTTTCCACCCCCTCCCCCAACCTCTAGATCTTGCCTACAGTCAGATTACTAAATTAACAGATGAAATTAATAGAAAGAGGCAACCATGTCTATTGTTAGGAGAATTTCAATAAGGATTTTAAGGTTAGCCAAAGTGCTCTTCCAAAATTTACACTCCATTCTAGCTCTAAAATACTATAATTCTACTCTGTACTTCTCTGTTAAAGCCATGGACATTTTTACAACAGTATGGCAACCATGAGGCTAGAGTCTGAATTCTTTTTTTTTTTTGAAGTTTTCTAACTTTTTTCACAAGGAGTTCCTCATCTGTAGTGTACAAAATTTCTTTAAAGTTTGAGCTCCTGACCGTCAAGGAGAAACTAAATTGTTTCTTGTCTGTTTCTTGTGAATAGACCTCTTTTATATTTGTGTGTGTTTGCCAATAATATTACATTCTTGTCAGTTGGAGGGGGAAAACAAAAACTCATCAAGACAAACCAATAACAAAGTTATCAATGTGAAAGGAAGCAATGGTATTATTTTATCATTAGAAATATCGGAATAAGAGAAAGATAAACATCAGGTTTTTCCTCTATTTTTAATACTCATGTTTTAAAAGGAAAGAATAAACTAAACTGTGCATAGGCATCTAGGAAGAAACTCAAGCTAGAGATTTAGGCCATAACAATTTCTGATTTTCTTTGTTTGCTTGTTTGTGTTATTTTCTTTTGTTTTCTTTAGGCAATGGGATATACAGACAATAATAACTTTCTCATGAGAATTTCATAGACTGTTCAACTCTTGAGAGCAAGGGCTTTTGCTAATAGATATGAGAATGACAAAAAAGCAAGCCATTAGCATCTGTAAAACGTGATGTAGGCTACTATACCAGCTGAGTAGAAAGAAACCCTTTGGCCCCATTTTGGGTCTTTTGACTAAGATATTAAAGGACTTATAATTAGCTATTTGAAATAAAAACTCCAAAAAGTTAGATTATTAGTATCTCTGAGTCATGATCCTCAATGAATTTACAAAGGTTCAATTGAGCAGCCTAGTCTCTAACAAGTCTTCCCTTGTTTTTTCATATCCTTCTTGTCCTATAACCCATTCTTTCTTTCTGTCCTCCCATTGCTCCCATCTATTCCCCTATCTCTCTTCCTCTTCCAAGATTTCCTTTGCTCTCTCCCATACATTTTTTTAACCTAAACTCAGATCTATTCTCTATTTGGTTTCTATGCCCTGGGACTTCCCATCCTATGCCTCCTCACCAGTCCTTCCAATTTTGTTTCCTTTTCCCCTCTCCATGCCTGTCTAACCTAGCTCTTGCACAGAGCCCTCTTGTCCCTCTCCTTTTCACTCCTCCTCCTCTCAGCTTTTGTATCCCCTTTGCCTCTAGGTCTTCCCACTCCTTAAGATCCCCTCCCCCTTTGATCCTATCTCCTCACTCAGTTACTGTTTCATTATTCCCAGTCACTCCTCCTTCTCCCTATTCATCTATCCTCCCAGACTTTAGGACTAAATAGTGATGAATAATGAGTTTCCTAAGGGAATGTGGGGGAATTTGCTAAGGAGGAACAAGGAGACAATGAGGTGAAATTAAGACAACACATCCCTTTTAGTCCAATCAACACCTGGCAAAAGGAAACACTCAAGACTTGACATGGATTGATCCTAGAGAAATGCTAGAACAATTTGAAGTCATATTTTTTTTTGGTGAAGGGTTCAATCTGAACTCAGGGTTTATGTAATGGATTTGATATCTATCTAATTTTGATATCTTGATATCTAATCCCCCTGAAAATTGGCATGAATTAGAATATATTATTCAAGATGATAATGAGTGTCCAAATCAAGTAGAGATATCAAGTAGGAGATAAACAGGTTTAGAACCCATTAAATATACTGATACTCACATCATATACCATCATAATGTGTCTCACCTCTCCTTGAAAGTAAAAGAACATTTTTACAAGCTTTGTCCAGAGTGCTATATTGTATAGAGTAGTTGAAAAATATAGCTATATATATTTATGAAGGGTGTGAGAGAGACAAAAAATAAAAAGCTGAAAAGGAGAAATTAAACAAAATAATAATACAGTGAAGGAGAAACATATATATATTTGTTTCTATTTCAATATCTGCTGTTAGGGCACTTCTTAGCTTCCATATTAGAAACCACTAAGACTGACTCAGGCAACTGCTAGCACCTCCAAACCTAGAGGGTCAGAACTATGTTTGTATGTGAATCAATTGGAAAGAGAAATAAAAAACATCAAAAAATCCAAATAAAAAAGATAATTTCTGGATGAAATATAGACTATCAAAGTCTTATGTGTAAAAATTCCAAGTAAAGGAAAAAATAAATCTATTACAGGTCCTTGAATCTGGGCCCAATTAAAATTATATAAGCAATTACATATTTACCCAATCAGTAGCCAGGACTATAGAAAGTTGCCACATTATGAAAGACAGAAAAGAGACTAGATTATAGGAGCCAGGTAGGAGCCACATTTGAGATACTTGTCTGTATGTATTTTCACAAAGAGTGGATAGTGCTCTTTTGGCACTAGTCAGGTTAAGTCTGTGCTCCTTTTTTGTATTCACTTGTCCTGTAATCAGACAGAATCATTAAGCAAAGTCACATAAATTTTCTTTTTAAACAATTAATGGCATCATTTTTATAGTACAATAGCAAACAAACTCACTATCATATTTCACATAAGTTGCTGTATGGCATTTTGAAAAGCCTATGAACTGATGGATATTTGTCACAATTTTTACAGATATAGCAAATTTTTCAACCTTGGCAAATACATTTTTAAACAAAGTAAAACTTATTTGGATCTAGAACATCATCAAGAAATTTAGATTTTTCTGGTGGAAGTAAAGTGAGCTGAAGAGTTATAAATGAGAGAGAGCGAGAGAGAGCGAGAGAGAGAGAGAGAGAGAGAGAGAGAGAGATATGCTACTCTTTTGGGAGCCATCCAGGGGTACAATGCCCTGGGATTAACTTCTTAGCTCCTTTGGTATGAGACTGTGATGTCCCATCCGTTCACATTTTTATAAATGTGGGAGGTGGGGATTCTAATTGTATTTCACTTCAGCTTCTAAAATGGACCTTACCTCCTAGTAGAGGCAGGCAAAATGATCAGAGTTGTTGAAAAAATCTACAAATCATGTCAAAAGACTCTTTAAAATAAATTTGAGGTATTTAGCTCATTAAATTTTCCAAAAGTTGTTCTACAATTGTAACCATTTTGATGGAGTCCATCTATCCTCTATGTGACAATTTGCAAAGTAAAAAATAGAAAAAAAAACTGTTTTTATATGAGCTTATTCAATACTATTTGTTCAATAGGGGGAAAGCAACAGAATATAACAGTAGTTAAAAACCAGTACTTTTTATAAAGAACAGTGTAACAGAATAGTAGTGTAAAGAACAGTGCAAGAGAATAGTAGTGAATACATTGATATATGAAATTAAAACTAACAATATTAAATCTTGAACCAAACAATCAGCAAAATACAATAAAAAACGGAGACTTTCATTTAACAAAAATAGAGTCTGAAAAGTTGGCTTAAAATTTTACCCTCCAGTCTCTTTAAAGTTCCTTTTTCTATCCATTCAGATCCCTATTGTCAGTGCTGTGGGATCTCCCACAGAAAGGTAGAACTCCTTGTTGAGCATAGTGTGAAGAGTCCCAAATTGAATGAATTTTAGAGCCTGGGAAGGCCAGAATGGCAACAGGTTGATTCTCCCCTGAATCTCAGGCAATATAAGTGAAAGGATCAATCAGTGCACTCATGAAAAAAACATTCTTTGAAATGGGAAATTCACTGCTCTCTCATATAATACACCATACTTTCTGTTTGGAAAAGCCTCTTCCTTCCCCTCATTCCCCCCACCCCCGTGGTCCTCAGCCATTGAGGCTAATTGTTGCCTAAGGGAAGACACCCCAGTTTTTACCAGTTGGTTTGTGATTTCTATAGACACAGGAGCAGCTCCCAGCAACCTAGGTCCTGGGGCTAGCTTGGGGCAATCTGACTCGGAGGCTGGGGATCATCTGGGGCTGGGCAGGGGCAAGTTGGGACCAGGAGAGGGATCTGGGTCAAGCAGGTCAGGAGCAGTTGAATGGAGGCAGAAGTGGGACTGGGGGCTAGGGCTGAGGGGGAAGGGCAGGGGAATGGGGAGGGGGAGGAGCAGGTTGCTCAGGAGTTTGAGGGTCTAGGGCTGGGGAGCAGGGGGAGAAATATGGGCAGGATTAGGAGTGGAAGGGGCCAGGGAAAAGGGGGCAGGGGAGGAGCCATTTGGATAGGAGTGGGCGGGGCTATTTGAGAACTAGGAGCCAAATTGCATATAGCAGGGTGTGACAGGTAATCTGATAATGATGGAGTATGGAGAGATAAATCACTCCTCTTATGGGATGCCCTTAAGTCTCTTTTAATGATTTGTATAGAAGCTATGATCTCCCCCAGACTTTCCTCCATAAGTTCAAAATGAGTATTTTGTTCCCCAAGTTGTTGAGTAATAGAAGGAACAGTTGTTTGGTTTGGTTAGGAAGCATGTTCTTCAGGAGGAGACTGACATAATCATATTTGTTTCTCTATCTTATGCATGGCATTTTCCAGGGCCCTCTTAGAGAAAATTAGATACAATATTATAGCTCCAACAATTGCAATCCCAAGGAGGACTAGTGCAGCAATCATATATAGCCATAAGTCCTCTCGGATGAAATGTTTCAGAGAGACAAGGAATAATACATTTACAAATTTGGTCATGGGGTTGATAAGCCAAATTCCAAAGTAAATCATTAACAAGCTGTAGCCACATTTTTTCTAAAGTCAATCACTAAGTTGCCTGTAACTTCTTCCCCTTGTTAGTAGGCTCTCTTTACTGCCAAGGTCCTTATTTTGTTGTAAATTCTCCTTTTATTTCTTTTTGGTTAGGCTTTAAAATTTTGGGTGTGAATCTATTCAGTCCTTCAGTGTGTAAAGGAAGACAAAAGGAAGCCTTCTGCCTGAGCCTGAGGCTCCCTTTACTATTTTGGGAGGAGTCACAAGTGAAAAAGCAGACAAAACAAAACCTTTTGCCTGAGGCTGTGTCTCCTTTTAAAAGTAAGTTTCACTCTTATGCCAAAAGTGGACTGCCCCCTAATTTGGCTTTTGTCAAGTACCCAGCAAAATATTCATTTTGCTCTCTCACTCTCTTCTATTTCTCCCTTATCTCTAACTATTGTAGTTTTCCTCTTAGAGGGCAAAATTTTGTATATACCTGAAATTAGAAATTTTTGGGGTGGGGGAAGCTTATGTTTAGTGATCAATTGGGGAGACTAGTCCCCCAAACACCACCAAGGGGGATTGTTATCTTTAGATTTTCTCCATCTTGCTTGGTCTAGCACCCAGGAATGTGTACACCCACACTACACAGGCATGTGCTAGCAAGTGAGAAATCAGAAACAACTGACTGGCCCCTGGGTTGTCCTAAGCCAAGCTTGAGCCACCATTGGCACATGTGAGATGCAGGAAGTGAGGTAGAGAACTGCCTTTGGAGTTCTTGCCACTTCCTGTGGAGAGGGCTAGAGTTCAGTTTGATCCTGGAACTCGAGCTTGGAGGAGCTCCTACAGACAGATTTCATTCAATCAGTCACATGAGTGAAAGGACTGACTCCCCTTTCCTTTGGCTCTCAGAGGAAGGCTGCCCTTGGCCAAAATCCTTGAACTCCTTCCTGACTCAGCCTGAGCCAGAGCAGATTGAGTTAACTCTCTCTCTCTCTCTCTCTCTCTCTCTCTCTCTCTCTCTCTCTCTCTCTCTCTCTCTCTCTCAATTTATTCCTCCTGTTGTAATTAAATCACCATAAAACTCTACTCTGATTTGAGTGTTTCTTTTAGGATTTAAGAAATTAAATCTTTGGTGACCCATAATATTTATATTCAGTCTCAACCATAAATTTACCCTTTACAGTTGACACCCATGAATTTTTCTCATCCTCCTTTTCTAACAAAGGCCTGCTTAAGTCAGCTGTTACTTTTAGTAATAGTACAAAAGATACTCCCCCATTTCCATTGCTCAATATTCTTTTTCCAAGGAAGTTATTAAATGTATACAGTGATTCCTTACCTATTGAGGGAGTTACATTCCAGAGACC
Source organism: Monodelphis domestica (assembly GCF_027887165.1). Classification (NCBI taxonomy): domain Eukaryota; kingdom Metazoa; phylum Chordata; class Mammalia; order Didelphimorphia; family Didelphidae; genus Monodelphis; species Monodelphis domestica. The sequence goes on from NC_077228.1 coordinate 472,598,442, forward strand.
CCCACAATAGGTGAAAATCCATGAAATAACAGTGTTATATTTATTTTATTATTATTTGATGCTAAGCATCTTCCTCTGCCACTTGGGTTCACTGTAAGAAGCATTAGAGGGAGAAGAACATTTGGGTGGCATAGGGCTTGAAATAAATTCAAACTTTTACCAAGACTTCACAAAAACACACGACCACAGAGTAATGCTACATGCCCTGATTAGATGTCAATATGAAGTGGATACAGAGAGATCCTGAACATATGGGCACAGTGTGGGAGAGCAGACTGAAGCTATAGTCACTGAGCCAATCGACTCCCAGGATACATAACACAGAGCTTTGGTTGGTTGTTTTTCATTCCATCTGCCAAAATGTGCATGTACAATCTCATATTGGCAAACTTGTACAAGCAGTAATGGCATACTGCATTTCCATTGTTACAGTACCATATTCATCTGCAAAATACTGCAATATAGAGAAAACTCCATGATACAGAATTAGATTTTGAAAAAAAAAAAACACAGTGCTACAGTGAAGCCACAATAAGTGATCCATGGTATTAAAAGGGGCAACTTTATATGCAATAAATGAATCATTGATTAAAAAAGAAATAATAATTTTATGCAAATCCCAATATAATTTGCCAATTCTCCCATTACAAAATAATCCTAAGCTATGCCCTAATGAGAAGCCCGTTTAAAATTTTATGCAGGATTTATTTGCAATTAATTCACATGTAATACCTAGGATCATGATGGCAAATCTATGACACACATGTCAGCACTGACACTAATAGCCATTTTTGAGTTCATGTGGCCACATGCGGACTCGGTGAGTTTTGGGGCCTGCGAGTCTCATGGGAAATCTTGTGCCCGTAGCTGTGGCCATAGCCCTGGCCTGGCCCAGGGCGTAGGGCTGCTCCACACACTGGCTGTGGGGGAAGGGGGTGAATGGCAGGCAGCATGTGTTAGGCAACTGGGGCAAGTGGGGCTCCTGTGGGGGATGGGAGGAGGAACATGTGTGAAAGGAGCATGTGTAGGAAGGCAGGCTGGTGGGTGGCAGCCACTGCTGCTGCTCTCACAACTCCCCCAGGCAAGCCAGCTGGGGAGGAGCTGGGTGGGGTGGGGTAGGGCTGGCAGAAGACTAGGTGGGGCTCCAACCCACTTGCAATGGAGGAGTGCCTGGAACCAATTACCAGATACTTTTAGCACTTTGAAAAATATAGCAATGGCTTTACTCACAATTTTCCCCTTTAAGAACTTTTGTGAGACCTTATTCTCAGCATTTAATGATATCAAAACCAACAAAAGAAGCAGACTGACAGATGAAGTTAGTAGCCCTTGCTTGGGCTTGAATTGTACAAAATACTAACCTTCAATTGAAGATTTAGCCAATGAAATTCAAGAAGAAAAAAGTCACCAATAGGCAGGTTCATTAAAGAATTCCCCTTCCCCCTCACTTATCTTAGTTCAAGGCACCCCACACCAGTTAAATAATATCAAGACCAACAAAAGAAACTGACTGACAGATGAACAAAGAAGTCACTAAGCAGGCAAATTAAATAATTAGCTTTTGGTTCATTAAATATAATTACATATTACAATTATACATTTTTGTTTTTTAAACTATAAATATCATAACATTTTTTTCCTCAAAGTGACACAACAACTGAGTTATGCTCAGTTTTTAGACTAATTTTGACACACCAATCTCAAAAGGTCATTCATCACTGACCTAGTTTATCCAGTGGTGCCTTCCACAAGTGTAATCTTTAGTTTATTTTAGCTTCTGGAACCTGCTTTCTTCTCCAAATATATTGAAACTATTCAGAAATGCTGTTCTCTCTTTTAAGAGGAAATTGAGAGCAATCATCAGAGACAGGTGGTTTTGTATAAAATTGACCCCTTGCTATGAGGAAATTACAAAAACCTTGTAGTTTTGACTAAAAATTCAATAATTGAATCTCTTCATTTAGATTCCCAACACTTACTGTCTCTAATAGAATTAAAACAGGCCTTTTTAACTGCCCTTGCTCTGAGAATCTGAAAATAGGAAAAATCATTATCATTGTATGTCAATGAACAGAGGCACTGGTTTCTGGGGTCTTGACCAAAACCTTGACTATTGTTGTAAAAGGAAATACAAAGTTTTGGAAAATTCTTTTTCTCTAATCATCAAGTTATGTATATGCTTGTGTTTAGGATTAGATCCTAGTCAATATCTCATGCTTTTGAATGGGGAATGTGGATCTACCTTAAGGTTCATAGATTTCTTTGTATTAAGATTTGTGAGAATGAATTTTAGAGAAGAATATTATAATTGACCTAGACCAAGAAAACAGATCTTCTGGAGAAAATGCTGAAATCATAATTCTAGATAGACTAAAAGGATGACAGCAATAGAAGACCCCCCCAAATCATAAACTACATAAAAGATTATGAATCAGCTTTTGGATATAACAAACTGAATTTTGAGGGTTAGGCCATCCCTCCCCTTGAGTTCTCTCCATGTGCTGATGATTTAATTGTAAAACCCTTGTGCCAAAAAGGATAATGCTTTCTAAAGGCTCCTGTTCAATGTGTCTATGAGTAATTATTAATCTGTTAAGAAACACACATTATAGTTAGAACCTATATGAAACAAATATTTTTGGTCTCATGTATCCTAGTTAAACAATCCTGAAACATAAAACATAGATATAACAGATAGAATGATTAATTGGGGAAGCTATTCCTCTCCCAAGAATCAGAGGAGGATTGTAAAAATTTAACACAAGTCTGAACTGCTTTTTAGGCATACCAAAATAACCTAACTTCTTACTTTTCCAACACTCTTACACTTTAACATTATACCCATATTCTGCTATTCATTGACATTTTTCTTCCCACATAATATTCCATTCCGTGACATTTTACTAGCTTTCTTCTATGACTGGATTGCTGTCCTTACCAGTCTTTACCACCTAGGTTGCTTAGCTTCCTTTGAGTCTCAACTAAATTTTTATGTTCTATAAGAACCCTTTTTCAATTCTTTTTAATCTTCATCCTTACTTCTAAAACTACTCCTCATTTAAACTGCTTATATCTTGTGTATACATATTTATTTACATATATATCTACCCTTAGACCATGAGCTCCTTGACAGCAAGAACTATCTGTTGACTTTCTTCATATCTCTGGCATTTAGCATGTGACCTGGCACATGGTATATACTTAAAAATATTAGTTGACTGATTATTATTCTCATTTTGTAAATGAGAAAATTTAGCTTGAAAGCACTTATATGACTTTCTAAAAACCAAAAATTTGACTACAAACAGGGTAAAAAATAGACAAATTCAATAATTTATGACCATTCCATCCCTTGAATGTTCACAGTCTTTGGCATGATGAATTGTATGACCTGAATATTTCAACAGATATATGATTTTATTAATGTGGATAATTGTTCTAGTGGTGAGATTAAATATTATCTAAGTTTTTTTCAAGATATGATTTTCATTCATTCCTATTCTTCTTTGAATGCACATAAAATCAATTATAATAACAGAATCACAAAATATTAAATTGATTGGAAGAAATTGCAGAGGCCATCTAGACCATCCTATATGTAAATCTGCAAGAATCTCCCCATTACATCAATGATAATCAGCTCTCCACAAAAGACATCATTCTCTATAATCATAATTCTCTTCTCCCCCCACCCCCCATGGATTCCTTTAGAGAGAGAATAACAATGTATGACAGTATTATCATTAGTAAATCTATTTTGGTCACAGGGTAAAGATTATTTCAAGTCCTAACCATCATTGCATTGACTATCTAAAACTTATGTGACTATTGGTACTATCGGCTCACCTTTGCCACCCTTCTACCATCATCACTGAAGACACAGAAGTCATCAGAAGAATGAGAGAAATTCTATATTTGTTTTATGGATCATGGACAAAGAGTTTACAAAGAGTTAAATCTAATGATAAGGGTTTCTATAGTTAACTAGAAGGTACTTTAATAGCAGACATATTCATTGACCAAAATTCCTTAACCATTATTTAAGACATTTTCCAGGAATATTGTAGATTTTCTCAGAAATTTTTATCTCCATAAATTTTGAGAACTCAGGAGACCCTTTATGACAAAATGAAGCATTTTAAAAGACATATTCTATTGTTACAATAAAACTACAAACTCCAGATTCTTAGTTTCCATAGAGTTTATTAGTAATCACTTGAAATAAAGGAACCAAATAGGTAGAGGTTTAAAGCCTATTTTATAACCTGATCATGTGGTTGCTCCACCTGCATGGCTCTCAGCCAGCCTCCTGCACCACCACCATCCAGGGAATAGAGCCAACACCCTCCCCCCCAACCCTTCCTTTATTATCCATTTGTGCCCACACATATTACCTGTGAGTTCACATAATTTCCAGTCATGTAGAGTAGGCATACGGGATACAGGATGTGGGATTTGACAAGAAGTAATTCCCCAACCTGGGGGGATAGGTCTTTCTCTTTACACTCCCCCCTGTGATTCTTTTGGGAGCCAAGTTGAAATCTCCCCACTTGAGGGTTTGAGGAGATTAATATTCCTAGTCTCCCTAATGAATCATTTGACATAACCATATTGTACCTCTAAAGATTCTGTGGCTAGAGGTGCATAATGTATTGCATAATGAGAGCACGGAATCCAGTTCTTGCAAATATGCCCCCTGGTCAGCACACAAAGTCAATACTACAACCAATTAAAAAGTATTAAATAAAATTAAATATCATTGAATAAGTCAAACTGAATTGAATTAAATTGAATAACAGTAAAGAAAATAAACATTAATAAATTAAAATTAATAATATTGAATAAAGTTGAATAAAACCAAATTAAGCCATACTAATTCAAAGCAATGTTAATTTATTAAATGTACTAATTCTATTATTCATTATTGCAAACATAATAATTAATAATTTAAATAATAATATAGTTATTATAAATATATATTCATTATTGGCACTATTTCTTTGTTTCAATTACTATTGTCTTACATTGATTTCTTACTTAATTCTAATCTAGTTTGCTAGCTTTCTACAATAAAATTAAAGGAAATTGTGTCTCAAATTTTTTTAAATGCTTTGGAATCCTTTCATGGTTTCCATAACAATAGTCAAAACAGCTCCTTACTGAGCACTGGCAGGAATAGACTTGTGCCATGGCTACTAATCTCTTCAGCAAAAGAACTGGTACTAATAAATCTGTATCACATCTACTGAACTCTTCAACAATAGCAGCTAGAGTAGAAACCTCACTCAGGTAGTGAAAAAAAGGTAACAGATTAGGAAAGAAAGGCTAGATTTTTTTTTAATTCAGGGTCAAAAAATTAGACACTGTAGAAAATAAATAGAATAAAACCAGTAAAGTGCCTGAGGATTCTACATTGCATTAAATATTATGTAGTTGGAATGAACATGAGTTCCCTAAGGAAGGTTGGATGTCAAAAAAAGAGATGAAAAACTTTGCAAAGCCTGGGCACTAAAATTCTTTAGTTGGCCAAGATTTGTTTCATTTGACTTTAAAGATTTGAAAGAACTAAAACTGTCCATTGACCATAAGAATTCTAAAGAATACACCTATTGGCTATTATAGGGACACCTCCTTCACAATTTAGTCAAGCCCACTACCCCTGAAAATAGCTTGGTTAACTATGAAAACCCCGACACGCTGTCTTCATTTGGAAGCCAGGAAATTATTCCTTCTTTATATACAGACAATTCTGACTTGACTTCTTCAGTTTCTTCTCCTATATCATTAGTTAAATCCAACAAGAAAGATACCCTGTCTTCTTCTCACCTTGCCTGTCAGGAGGCTCCTCTTCCTCCTCTTAATCTAGGCCAGGACTTGACAATTTTATCCCCTCCTCCTATCAGACCCAGATCACCCACTACCCCTCATATCTATCCTGCCAACCCACCTCTATAGCCTACCTTATCAACTTACCTTTATACCTCACCTACTCATGTATTTGCTGTACCCAGGATTTGCCTTGCTCTGCTCATTTTCTCTTTTACCTTGCCCAGTTTTTACCTCCATGTTACCTAGCCTCTATCCACCTTCCCTCCCCACTCTCCTCTTCTCCCTCCCTGTTCTCCTTCTCCCCACTCTCCTTTCCCTGACCAGTCCCTCCTATACTACTCAATCTCCATCTCTCTTTTCTTCCCCTTCCCCCATTCACCCTGCCTTTCCCTTTCCTGATTAACCCCTCCCTACCTGTACAATCTCTCCTCCCTCTTCCCCCTCCAACTCAGCTCCAATCAAATCAACAAATCAAAATTCAGTAACCACAGACAACTCAAATACAGGCCTGTACCCTTTAAGGGATATTCCTACTTATGATAAAGGAGGGAACTTAAAAAGTAAATATTAGACACACCTTTTTCTCCACAAAATATTGAAAGATTCAAGGAAAAGAGTCTTTCCTTTGAGGATGAATCCATAGTAGTGATCAAAAAATTTGAAAGTATTTACAGAATTTACAATCTAATTTGGGTCGATGCTAATGACTTGCTACACACCTTGCCAATGGAGAGAGAACAGAGCAAAATCCTTTCTCTTGCCAATCAGACCCAAGGAAAGGGTACAATTCATTGGGTGATTGAATACCCAAATTTGGACCTTAATTCAGTTGAAGATTACATACATCTATGTCAGGTTAGAAATGCAATACGAAAGGTAATGAGAGCTCTGAAAGGCCAAGCAGTTGGACTAAATTCAAAGACTTGAAACAAGGTTAAATTGAGAAACCATCTAAATTCATGAATAACTTGTTGAACTAGGATGCAGGTATATTAACCTATGTCTTTCTAGGGAAAAAGAAGTGAGACAAATGAAAAGGCATTTTATAAATAACTGTTCCACAGATGGTCAAAAATATTTCATGACTGTGTGCCCTAACTGGTCCACTATGGACATTGATACATTAAGGAGACTAGCAGTGTATGCCTTTGCCAACTAGAAAAAACGCAGAACTATTAAATAGTCAAAAATCACTCTTTAATCAAGGGAAAAGGGGTTAGTGCTATTAATGCAACAACAGAGCTGCTTCCCATGACTGCACAGAGTCAAGACGCCCTGGTCACTAGCCCCTGGGAGTGCCACTGACTCAGGATGGATGACTCAGGATGGACTCTGGGGAACAAAAGAACTTGGGGAACCTATATACCCTTTGGAAATCCAGGGGGGAAAGATGATTGGCATCACTATGACTACAAGGAAAATGGGAGTGTTCAAACTACACTGACAAGATACAATCATAGCTAGAAGCTAGGGTGCAAGAGAAGGGGGCTGCTTACAAAGTTACTAAAGGATGGTTCATGCCCAGGTCTGAACTTCCTGAGAAAGGTTTTAATACAATAGGGGACTCTACCTAAAACAAAGAATGTCCTTAGCATATGCTTATCTCACCCAACCAGAATTATCATTTCCCTTCAGGGTATATTCTATGGGAACAGGGAACAAGTACAAACTTTTGGGGTATCCAATCTACAAGCTAAATCTAAAATTGGGGTTCATCAGATCTCACTAGGTAACAAGTTTGGGATTCCTAAATTCCATGTTGACACCTTTGATGACTGTTAAAAGGAAGTCTGAGAGGAATCTGAATTAGTGGAGAGATTAAAGAAGGAAAAATGAATTAGAGGAGAAATGAAGGAAGGAAAGAAATAGCTGAAATAATGGAACAATTTAAAGAAGGAGCTATAAAACAGGCAAAAGTCATAGCTCCTTTAAAGGAATCCATGAGGCAACCAATGCGTTTTATTTTTGTGGAAACAAAGATCATGTAGCTATGAATTACATGAAGAAGAATCATAAAAATAGAAATCAAAGCTTGAGGAATAGTAATAATGATAATAATAGTAATCCCAATAGGACTAGTAATTTGAATGAGGTAAATCATGTCCCATACCAAAACATCCATCCTGTGGTTTGTCCTCACTATCCTCAGTGTAAGAACCCCACCCCCTCAGTGTGAGGGACTTATGGGGAATAATCAGGGATCCTTATGATGGTGTAAGGTAGGGGAAAAGGCTCTGGAGTCAAAAGTTGAAACCTTCAATTTCTCATACCCAGATATTTTAATGACATTTATCCCAGTCAATTCCCCTCCCCCAAATAAAGAATCTAATGTGACCCTGAAAGTTGAGGACACTTATTATATTAGACACTGGAGATTCCAGATCAGTTTTATTGAGTAAACCTTATTCTGAATGTAATCCTATTGGCTCTTTTTTCCTATTGGTTCTTTAAATGTAGTAGATATCTTGGGAATACTGAAAAAGGTCCCAAAACTCTCTCTTCAAATAATGTCTGTGGACCACTCTCAGAACATTCTTTCCTTCCTGATTCCCCTATGGTTTTGTTAGGGAGAGATCTTTTATGTAAATGTAGAGCCATGATAACATGCTCCCTACATGGATCTATGGTGCTAGAATTGCCTGAGGAATCCTAAACATTGTTTTCAGTCCTTCTTTCAGACAATCAGAAGTTGAAGGAACCCCCCCCACACTTTTGAAATTCCAGCTGATATAACTGAGACTCTCCAGGTCACATCTTCTTCAAATGTAGGCCTACTCAAATCAGCTATTCCTCTTCAGATTAAGACAAAAGGTAGTTCACCTTCCATTCCTCAGGATCCCCTGTCAAGACAAGCAGTTGAGGTAATTTCCCCAGCGATAGATTCATTAAGTAAGGAATAATAATTCTATAAAAATCTGTATATACTACATCTATTCTCCTTGTAAAAAAGTCAAAGCCAGGACCAGATGGATCTATTTATTGGACCATACAAGATCTAAGGGCAGTAAATAATCATGTTATATTAAGACACCTTGTTGTTCCCACTCCATCTACAATTGTCTCCTTTATTCCCGGAAGATCCACATATTTTACTGTGCTGTATTTTTGCTCAGCATTCTTCTCAATCCCTATCCATGAAAATTACAGGAATATATTTGTCCTTACCTAGAATAGCTACTAATATTTATGGTTAAGACTTTCAGAAGGGTTTGTCAATAGTTTAACTTTTTTTTTCACAAGATTTAAACAGGATTTAACTAAAATCATTTTTCAGAAGAGCTATTTGGTATAGTTTGTGAATGATCTGCACATGGCTGCAGCAAATAAGACCATGTGCCAGGAAGATAGCAATCATCTCCTACAGCTACATAAGAGAGGCCTCAGGCTCTCTAAGGCAAAGGTTCAGTGGTGTCTCCCTGAAGGGGAATATTTAGGGTTTGATCTAATTGCTGGTGCCCATTCCATTTCCCCTAAGTGCTTTGAAGCTATTCAGAAATTGACTGCCTCCTCCACTAAGAACAATTGAGGCCAGTTTTAGGAGCAAGTCAGTTTTGTAGGCAGAACAATAATATTCCATCACCAAGAGATAAGACAATATTCTCAGCCATTCCCCAATTGGAGGGCATCCCGACATTTTCCAATACTTTGCATCACAAAGAGTTCAGCTATGAATATTCTTGTATAAGTCTTTTTCCTTATTATCTCTTTGGGGTATAAACACAGCAGTGCTTTGGCTGGATCAAAGGGCAGGCAATCTTTTAGCACCCTTTGGGCATAGTTACAAATTGCCTTCCAGAATGGTTGTATCAATTCACAACACCACCAGCAATGTGTTAATATCCCAATTGTCCACATCCCCGCAAACATTTATTACTTTTCTTTGCTGTCATGTTAGCCAATCTGCTACGTGTGAAGTGGTACCTAAGAGTTGTTTTGATTTGTGTTTCTCTGATTATAAGAGATTTAGAAAATTGTTTCATGTGTTTATTGTTAGTTTTGATTTCTTTATCTGAAAATTGCCTATTCATGTCCCTTACCCATTGATCAACTGGGGAATATCTCGATTTTTTTTTTTGTACAATTGATTTAGCTCTTTATAAATTTGAGTAATTAGACCTTTGTCAGAGTTTTTTTTTTTGTTATGAATATTTCCCCCAATTTCTTACTTTCCTTTTAATTTTAGTTGCATTGGTTTTCTTTGTACAAAACCTTTTTAATTTAATGTAATCAAAATTATTTATTTTACATTTTGTAAATTTTGTAACTATTGCTTGGTCTTAAAATCTTTCCTTTCCCAAAGTTCTGACATATATATTATTCTGTGTTAAAATAATTTATTTATACTTTCCTTCTTTATATTCAAATCATTCACCCATTCTGAGTTTATCTTGGTGTAGGGTGCAGATGCTGATCTAAACCTTATCTCTCTCATATTATCTTCTAATTTTCCCAGAAGTTTTTTGTCGAATACTGGATTTTTGTCCCCATAACTGGGATCATTGGGTTTATCATAGATTGCCTTGCTGAGGTCACTTACCCCAAGTCTATTCCACTGATCCACCCTTCTGTCTCTTAGTCAGCACCATATTGTTTTGATGACCACTGTTTTAGAGTATAGTTTGAGGTACAGCACTTCTAGGCCACCTTCCTTCACATTTTTTTCCCAATATTTACCTTGATGTTCTTGATTTTTTTCTTCTTCCAAATGAACTTTGTTATAGTTTTTTTTTTTTAAATTTCTAATTCAGTAAAAAAGTTTCTTGGTAGTTTAATGGGAATGGCACTAAATAAGTAAATTCGTTTTGGGTAGGATTATCATTTTTATTATATTAGCTCATCCTACCCATGAGCAATTGATGTTTTTATAGTTCTTTAGATCTAATTTTAATTGTGTGGAAAGTGTTTTGTAGTTGTGTTCATATAGTTCCTGTGTTTGTCTTGGCAGATAGATTCCTAAGTATTTTATATTGTCTAGGGTGATTTTGAATGGAATTTCTCTTTCTAACTCTTGCTGCTGAGATGTATTGGAAATATAGAAATGCTGATGGTTTATGTAGGTTTATTTTTTAACCTGCAACTTTGCTAAAGATTTTTATTTCTACTACGTTTTTGGTGGATTCTCTAGGATTCCTTAAGTAGACCATAATATCATCTTCAAAAAGTGATAGCTTGGGTCTCCTCATTACATATATTAATACCTTCAATTTATTTTTCTTCTCTGATTGCTACTTCTAGTGTTTCTAGTACAATATTAAAAAATAGAGGTGATAATGGACATCCTTGTTTCACTCCTAATCTTATTGGGAATACTTAGAATTTATACCCATTGCTGATGATACTTGCTGATGGTTTTAGATATATACTATTATATATATATATATATATATATATATATATACACATATATATAATATATATAGATTATACTATTTATTATTCTTAGGAAAGTCCCTTTTATTCCTATACTTTCTAGTGTTTTCAACAGGAATGAGTGTTGTATTTTGTCAAAGACTTTTCTCCTTTAATTTTTAGGAAATCTAATTTAGTTTTCATCAGGGATTTTTAATTTGTTCCTTTTCAAATTTTTTGATTTGCGTGCCATAATCTTTGACCTCTGCCCTCCTTAATTTGTTAATATATGAACTCAAGGATATAAATTTCCCTGTGAGTATTGCTTTCGCTGTGTCCCATAGATTTTGAAAGAATGTCTCATCATTGTTGTTTTCTTAAATGAAATCATTAATTATTTCTATGGTTTGTTCCTTAACTTACTGGTTTTGGAGAATCACATTATTTAATTTCCAATTAATTTTTGATTTGCCTCTCCATGTACCCTTAGTAATTATTATTTTATTGCATTGTGATCTGAAAAGGGTGCATTTATTATTTTTGCTTTTTTGCACTTATTTGCCATGTTTTTATGCTTTAGTACTTAATCAGTCTTTGTGAATGTATCATGTGCTGCTGAAAAGAAGGTATATTCCTTTTTGTCCCTATTAATTTTTCTCCACTTATCTATTAACTCTAATTTTTCTGAGATTTCATTCAAATCCCTTATTTCTTTCTTATTTATTTTTGGCTTGATTTATCTAGATCTAATAGAGGAAGGTTCAGGTCTCCCACTAGTAGAGTCTTATTATATATTTCCTCCTTCAGCTCCACTAATTTCTCCTTTATAAATTTGGATGCTATACCATTTGGTGCATACATGTTGATTACTGACATTTCCTCATTGTATATACTGTCGTTTATCATGATGTAATTACCTTACCTATCTCTTTTGATCAGACCTATTTTTACCTTGGCTTTGTCAGATATCATGATTGCAAGTCCTGCCTTCTTTTTCATAGTTGAGGCCCAATAGATCTTGCTCCAGCCCTTGATCCTTTTCCTGTGAGTAACTGTCTGCCTCATGTATGTTTCTTGTAGATAATGTATGGTAGGATTTTTTCTTTATAATCCACTCTCTTATTTACATTTTTTTGATGGATGAGTTCATTCCACTTACATTCAGAGTTTTGACAATCACCTCTGTATTCCTCAATATTTTGATATCCTATCCAAGTTCTGTCCTTTATTCTTTTGCTATATCTTTTTAGACCAGTGGTTTGCTTTTAGTCAGTCCCCTTATTCTCCACCATTCTCATACTTCCCTTTCCATCCACTCCCTTTTTAGTCCCTTCTTATTTTTTTAGTGTCAATTAAATCCCCCCCTTTCCCTCATTTTTTGTACTCCCTGCACCACTCTCCCCCTTAGTTTTTTGCTCCTCACTATCCCTGTAGGGTAAGATAGAATTCAATACCCCAATGGATCTAGATGATCTTTCCTCTCAGAACTGATTTCACTGAGAGTAAGTTTATGTATTTCCTATTAGCACTCTCTTCTTCTTCTCATAATACTATTCTTCCCCTCTCTTTCCCATGTGCCTATTGTGTGATATTGATTCCCATGTGTGATACTGATTATTCTATTGATCTTATTCCTTCAAGTTTCTCTTGGTACCATCTTCTATTACCCCCTCCCTTTTTCTTTTTTTTTTCCCATATCATCTTAGACCACTTATTATCCCAATTTTTACCTATGAATGATTCTTCTAATTACTATAATAATGAATATAATTTTCAGTTACAAACAACATTTTTCCACATATTAATATAAATAATTTGATCTTATTGAATCCCTTAAATAAGAAAATTTAAATAAAAATCATTTTCCCCTTTCCTCTCTCTTTATTATTTACCTTTTCATATTTCTCTTTTTTTATAAATTTCATTTAGTCAATTTAGAACATTATTCCTTGGTTACAATAATCATATTCTTTCCTCCCCCTACTCTCCCCACCCCCTCCCATAGCTGACACTAAATTCTACTGGGTTAAACATGTGTCTGTGATCAGAACATATTTCCATGTTGCTGATGTTTGCACTAGGATGGTCACTTAGAGTCTACATCTCCAATAATATCTCCCTCAACCCATGTAATCATACAGTTGTTTTTCTTCAGTGTCTCTACTTCCACCATTTTTCCTCTGAATGTGGATAGTGTTCTTTCTTGTAAATCCCTCTGAGTTGCTCAGGATCACTACATTGCCACTAATGGAGAAGTCCATTACTTTCAATTGTACCACAGTGTATCGGTCTCTGTGTATAATGTTCTCCTGGTTCTGCTCCTTTCATTCTGCATCAATTCCTAGAGGTCATTCCAGTTCACATGGAATTCCTCCAGTTTCTTATCCCTTTGAGCACAATAGTATTCTATCACCAACATATACCACAATGTGTTCAGCCATTCCCCATTTGAAGGGCATCCCCTCATTTTCCAATTTTTTTTTGCCACCACAAGGAGAGCAGCTATGAATATTCTTGTACTGGTCTTTATCCTTATTATCTCTTTGGGGGTATAAGCCCAGCAGTTCTATGGCTGGATCAAAGGGAAGACAGTCTTTTAGCACTCTTTGGGCATAGTTCCAAATTGCCCTCCAGAATGGTTGGATCAATTCACAACTCCACAAGCAATGGATTAGTGTCCCCAATTTGCCATATGCCCTCCAGCATTCATTACTTTCTTTCCTTTGCTATCATGTTAACCAATATGCTAGGTTTGAGGTGATACCTCAGAGTTGTTTTGATTTGCATCTCTCTGCTTATAAATGATTTCGAACCCTTAGGGAGGGCAGAGGTCAATGAATTGGGGATGTAAATTAAAAAACAAAACAACTAAAAAGTGAACAATTTAAAAATCCTCAGATGAAAACTAAATTAGAGATACTAAAAACCAAAGGAGAAAATAATAAAATTGAAAGTTAAAAAGAACTATTGTGTTAATAAATAAGACTAGAAGCTGGGACTTTGAAAAAATAAATAAAATAGACAAGGTACTGGTTAATCTAATTTTAAAAAGCAAAGAAGAAAACTGAATTGACAGTATCCAAGATGAAAAGAGAGACTTTACCTCTAATGAAGAAGAAATTAAGGCAATCATTAAAAACTATTTTGTCCAATTATAAGGTAATAAATATGGCAATCTAGGTGATATGGATGAATATTTACAAAATATAAATTGCCTAGATTAACAGAGGAAGTAGAATACCTAAACAACCCCATATCAGAATAAAATTGTACAAGCCATCAAAGAACTCCCTAAGAAAAAATCCCCCGGACCAGATGGATCCACAAATGAATTCTATCAAACATTCAAAGAACAACTAATCACAATTTTATGCAAACTAATTGACATAATTAGCAAAGAAGAAGTTATACCAAATTCCTTTTATGACAAAAATATGGTATTGATTCCAAATCCAGGCAGGCCAAAAACAGAGAAAGAAAACTACAGACAAATCTCCTTAATTCTTAAATAGAATACTAGCAAAAAGACTCTGGCAAGTGGTCAGAAGGATTAGTCATTATGACCAGGTAGGATTTATACCAGCAATGCAAGTATGATACAATATTAAGAAAAGCATCCACATAATTGACAATATTAACAAGCAAACAAACAAAAATCTTATGTTTCTCTTGATCTTTGTGTTTGGATATCAAACTTTCTGCTTAGTTCTGGTCTTTACAAATACTTGGAAATCTTCTATTTTGTTGAATGCCCATACTTTTCCCTGGAAGTACATAATCAGTTTTGATGGGTAGGTGATCCTTGGTTGAAGACCAATTTCCTTGCCTTTTTGAATATCATATTCCAAGCCTTGTGGTCCTTTAGTATGGATGCTGCCAGATCTTGTGCAATCCTGATTAGTGTTTCGTGATAACTGAATTGTCTCTTTTTGGCTTCTTGTAAGTTTTGTTTTACTTAGCTTGGAAGCTCTTAACTTTGGCAATTCCATTCCTGGGGGTTGTGCTTTGAGGATTTTCTGTAGAGAGTATTCTTTGAACTCTTTCAATGTCTATTTTGCCCTCTTGTTCAAGAGAATCAGGCAAGTTTTTTTTTTTATTTGATAATTTCTTGTAGCATAATGTCAAGTTTTCTGTTTATTTCTGTGTTTTCAGGTAGACCAATGATTCTCAAATTGTCTCTTCTAGACCTATTTTCTTGGTCAATCATCTTCTCTGTGAGATATTTCATGTTTCCTTGTATTTTTTTCATTCTTTTGATTTTACTTTATAAATCCTTGCTGTTTTGTGAAATCATTGGCCTTTAATTGACCAATTCTGGTCTTTAAAGACTGGTTTTCTACTATAATCTTTTCATTTTCTGATATAATCTATTGATTTTCTTTTTTGTTTTAGTCTATCCTGCTTTCATGGCTTCCAGCTGTTTATTTTGGTCTCTAATTTATTTATTTTTTATTTGATTTCTGGGATTCTTTCTCCAATTGGGAGTTCCTGTCTTTTAAACTGTTATTTTTTAACTATTTCCAAATTTTCTTGCCAATATCCTTCCATCTTTTTCATAAGCTCTGATTTAAATTCTTCAAGAGCTTGTGGCCAATTTCCATTTTTTGGAAGCTTTGGATTCATTTATTTGTATGTCCTCTTCTCCAGGCAGAAATCTGAGTGAGTAGAGCAGGCTCTCTGTGTATGGAGCTAAGGAGTGAGATTTTTGCCTGAGGCCACCTCTCAAGTCTTTTGGGGCTTCTACTGTTTGCAGTCCTTCACTGCACTATCTCTTCACTCATGTTCTGAGCTCTTCTGCCTGTTGGGGTCTCAATCTAGCTGCTCTCAGGGGTAGGTCTTTAGTGGTCTTAGTCAGCTGCCAAGGACCTAGAGGTGCCCCTCACTGGCTCACTGGTTCTAGTGCACACTGACTCTGAATCTAGCGTACTGGCTCCGTAGGTGGGGTGGGGGAGGGTAGATCAGCTTGCATTTCCATGGAAGCTATTTCACTAAGTATAGTGTGGAAATATCCAAATCCCATGTACCTTCAATGCTTCGCCCTACTGTGGAGTCCCTTTTTTCATATGAATTTTGTTTTTTTGGCCTTTGGTGGTAGTCTATATTGGTAGGCATTGAGGACAGGTATATTCCTACATCTAAACTGCAGCCATGTTTACCCAGAAGTCCTATGATTAGATTTTAATGTTAGTGATAGTTTTCAGAGATTGATAATTATAATTTTAAGATAATTAGTATTTTAGAAAGTTTTTTCATTTTTATCTTAGTAAAGTTTTAAAACTACTTTAAGTTAGGCTTTAGAGTCAGTTCCACTCTTCTAAGTTGAGGTATCATGCACTTAAGTTGTGTTACTTGTAATTGGGTATGCATCATTTCCTTTGACCTCAGTTTCATATCCAGATATGGTGTTATCCAGTACCACCCATCCTTATCTGGAGTAGGCCCAGAGAACATCCTTTTCCCCCTGACAACCATCAAGTGACTCTTAGAAGACCTTCAGAAGATATCTCTCACCAAATAAGAGGTACTTACTATCTGACCTAAACTATGGACAAATAAATATTGCTTTGTATTTGAACTAACCAATGGACAGAACCCTAGTCTTTAAATATCACATAATTCCAATGAGGCTTGATCCACTTAAAAATAAATTACTATGTGCATTATTTGCTTATATGGATAGCATTTATAATCAAGTAATCTGCTCATGAAATGGTGGTATAACATTAAGGTGTTACTTATGCAGGTGCTTAACTATTTTTGGTTTGAGATTTGCCCTTCATAGTGTCCTGTTTAGGAAAGCCCCAGTGGGTGACACTTCAAAGTCTACTTTCCAGAAGGGGATTTTTATTGACCTCAGAACAAAGAAGGCTTTTTTCCCAACTATAATTTCAATCACTACTTCTAGAGTCCTAGTGACCTGGTAAAGATTCTGAACCCTGTGCAATTAGAATCTTCTCCCTTTACTCCAATTCCCAGTATCCTACTTTCCTTCTCTCATTATGTTTTTATGTTTTGGAGATAAAGTTTGTGTTTGACCCTACCTCTCTCCCTTTTTTTGCTAGAACATGGATCAGAAAACTTCTGTTTCCTCAGGCTTTTTACTTTTTGTCTTTTATTTCTTTTACTTCAAGTGATTATTAATAATTCTTATAAATATAATACATAAAGTTATTGGATATTCATTTTAATCTCACATTGTTGGTGACCACAAAGGGACATAATCCTTGATCTTTTAAGATAATCTTTGAGTAAAGATAAAGAGATTTCTTGGTGGTGGGGACCCATTCACCACAAGAGAGATGCTCCCTTGCTTGTGCCTCCCACATCTGATTCCCTTAGTCTCTTCTGAGAAGGAAAGTGGGATGCTGGGAATTGGAGCCCTGGGGAGAAGATTTTTAATTTCATAGCCCTCAGAGCCAGCCAGGCAAAATGTGTCTCAAAATTTAATAAAGAGCCATGAAGATAACACATTTTGTGAGACAAGGGTTAATTTAAGAGAAGTATGCTTTTCTTCCAGACAGTTAGAGTCATTGGGAAGCTGCTGAGGACTCTGGCCAAAATTCAATGCAGCCCTAGTCTCTGTTGATCAATGTGAAACTTCTGATATACAGATAATATTTACTAAATTTTTGCTTTAAACCTTCAGAGGTCTTGGGATCAAATATATCTTCAGACACTTCCTAACTGTGTGACTGCAGGCAAGTCACTTGATCTTAATTGCACAGCCTTTACTAGTCTTCTGCCTTGGAACCAATACTTAGTTTTGATTCCAAAATGGAAGGCAAAAATCTTATTTTTAAAACCAAAGAAGAAAAATAGAAGGAAAATTGAAAAAGAAACAAAAGTAACTCAAAGAAATAATGAAAATTTAAATGTAAGTATATTTATATATATGTATAAACATATACATACATATACATACCTACACATACATCTTAAAAATTAAGATTAGAAAGTGGAAGCTAAAGACTCCATGAAACATCAAAGAACAACAAAACAAAATCAAATGAATGAAAAAAAGTCAAGAACACATAAATATACATTGGAATAGTAATTGATCTTTAAAAAAAGAGATTAGGTGAGATAATTTAAGAAAGAATTTACAACCTTAAAGTCATGAGGAAAAAAAGATCCTAGATATTACATTTGAAGAAATTATCAAAGGAAACTGCTCTGATTTATAATAATAAATGGATAAAACAGAAATTTTAAAAAATCTAACCCAATCTCCTAGATGAGATCCCCAAATAAAAACTACAATGAATATTATAACTAAAATTAGAAAACTGCCAGGACAAGAATTAAAAATATGATAAGTAATCAGAAAGAATCAATTGTTAGAATAACACAAGTGTAACAATTTTACGTAGAGGTTCAGTGAGTTTAGAATATTATATACTTCAGGAGAAATAATGCTTATTATTGTTATTATTACAACTAAAAATCACATACCCATTATAAAAGAGTATGTTTATCCCTCATGGGAAAATTGAATAGTTAATTAAAGGACTTTTCAGCATTTCTGATAAAAAGATCATTTTTAACTTTAAAATATGACACGAGAAGCATAAAGTGTTGAACAGGAAAGAAAAAACATAAGATTTAATGATTAAAATGTTTATATTACTACTTGGAAAGATGATAATTATAACTCAAAATAATTTATCATTATTAGAAAAGTTAATAGAAGTATACATAGACAGAAGGCATATGTGTGAATTGACCATGATAAAATGAAATTCAACAAAATAAAATCAATGCATAAAATGATGACCTGGGAGAAGAAGAGAGGGAGAGAAAGAACAGGATAAGTGGTCACTGCACATAAATGAAACAAAAAAGCTTTCATAATGAAGGGAAAATGGAGAGGATGGCAAGCTATATTTTCATAAAATCTGATTGACTGTATCGTATCACATGCATTGGAGATAATAATCCATTGACAAGTGGATGCTATTTTGGGGGAACACATTGAATTCCTGAATTTTTTTCTCACTTTTATTATTGCTTTTCTTTTCTTTTGATTAAAATATTTAATTTTTCCACTTTCTCATTTCTTGTACCTGAAGTACATAAAATCAACATTAATTTTTTATTCTGCAGGAATATAACTTCATATATATATTTGCTATAATATTAATGCATAACAAAACAGCTTTAGACTATGGAAACCTGCCAGTTACTGATAAATGTTATGGCACTGTGATTAATGATTGTGTCTGATTCCAGGAAAAGGGAACAAAAGAGCACACAGATTAAAAAGAAAGAAACCAATCAGGTAGGATTGATGAACTTCTAAGCCAATACAAAAGGACTTGAACCTAGTGTGATTTGCAAGGTTGTGATGCTTGACATATGTTAAGACATGGGACTTTCTTGTATCTACATTCTTTGTGAAATACTAACAGACAAGTACCAAAGTTTGGCTATCATCCTGGCTCCCCCTATCCCTGAGAATGACAAAAAATCAGACTAGAGAATGACATCTCCCTATCATACACAAAAAAAAATTCTGGTCCTTTTTTCTCTCTTATAGTATGGCAACTTCCTGTAGTCTTGGCTGCAAATGGGTAAATGAAATATTACTGCATTCTCTCGTATAGACTTGTGGGATAGAAATTACTTTAATTGGACCCTAATACAAGGGCCTTTTAAAATTCTTTAAACTGTAATACAAGAGCCTATTATGAATTTATTCTTGCTTACTCAAAATTTTGTTTAGATATGTTTTTTATATTTTGATTCTGATTTTGAATTTTTCTTTCTTCAAAAGTTTAATTTTACTTCCATTTTTTTCTTTTCTTTTCTTTTTTGTTTTTCTTTTGATAATTGTCTCAAAAACTTCATAACTCGACCTTGTTTCCTGAACTGAACTCAGTGTTTCTCAATACCCTTTTCAGTTAGGATTGTATTTTTATAAAATCTAAGATTTAAAATATTTTGTTTGAGAAAGGTTTTCAAGGAAAGAAGTTTGCTAACTCTTAAAATCCAGAGAAAGAACTGTTTGCAGGAAGATGCCTGAAAAACCTACACTACATCAAGAAGATCCAGAATGAACTTTGAATGTGGTTGATTGAACTGAAGGTTGACTGAACAATTAATTTGAATGTATACTCTTATGCCCCTAATTGGTTTTTGTCAATTCACCCAGCAAAACATTGGTTTTGCTCTCTCTCTCTTCTGTTTCCCTCTTATCTATAACTATTTTAGTTTCCTCTTAAAAGGTGAAATTTTGTGTGCACCTGTGGTTAGAAGATTTAGAGATACAAGATGATTATGTTTAGTGATCAACTGGGGAGACTAGTCTCCCAATCATCATCAGGGGGGATTGGGAATTTTAGATTTACTCCACCCTGCTTAGTCTTTAGAATTTTAGTAACCAGGAATGTATACACCCCCCATGTAAGGATTAAGTGTGGGGGAGGATGGTCTGTGACCTGTGTGTGCTAGCAAGTGACAGATCAGAGATGACTATCTGACCCTCTGGGCTGTCCTAAGCCAGGTTTAAGCCAACGTTGGTACATGTGAGACACAGGAAGTGATGTAAAGAACTGTCTTTATATTTTGTATCACTTTCTGTGATAGGGGCTTTTGCGGCTTTTGTGGACTTCAGTGGTAAATTTTGACTTGGATGAGCTCTGAAGTGTGGGTCCTGAAACTGCTTCCCTTAGGTGACTGGGTGGTGAGTGTTAAGTCTGACTTCCCTTTCCCTTGACCCTTCTAAAGGTTCCAGCCTCCAAGGAGGCCCCTCATCTTGAAGGAGGCTTTCTAGCTGGAAGTTGAGCTAAATTTAATCTTCTGGGAAGGCCCCTTGGCTAAGAGGCTTCTGAGCTCCCCCTGGCTCAGATCAGGTTGGAATAGATCTTTACCCCTATCCCTATTCCTCCTTCTTCTTAATTTCTTCCTTCTGTTGTAAATAAACTACCTTAAAATTCCATTCTAACTTAAGTATTTCATTGGGATTTAGAATTTAAATCCCTGGCAATCACTAAATAATATAGTCATTCTCAACCCAAAAAATTACCCTTAACAAAGCAATATATAAAACTTCGTCTCATCAGAAACAAGAGTAATTCAAAGAAACATTGAAAAATAAAATTTATATAAACATATATATGTATATATATACATATATCTTAAAAATTAAAATTAGAAAGTGGAAGCTAATGACTCCATGCAACATCAAAGAACAATAAAACAAAATCAAACGAATGAAAAAAGGAAGAACAGAATATATTAAATATACATTGATAAAACAATTGATCTTGAAAAATAGATTAGTGGTAGGTAATGTAAGAAGAAATTTACTACCTGAAAAACATGATGAAAAAAATTGCCTAGATTTAACTTTTGACATTCATGCTTAATTGGGTATATAATTCAATCTACCCCTATGGGGAAATAGCAGAAAAGGAGATCATTGAAAGTAAAGGGAGATGATAGAAGATAGGAAGGAAATGAGTGGGCAACAGTCATAAGTAAAATACTTTTGAAGAAAGACAGAATGAAGGAGAAAGTGAAGTATAAACAAGAGGAAAAAGGTAGGATGGAGGGAAATCAACTTAGTAATCATTACTGTGAATATTAATAGGATGAACTTACCCGTCAAATGAAAGCAGATAACAAAACATTAAAAATCAAGGTCAAGTTATGGGTTGTCCTTTATTCAAATTGGCCTCAGAAACTTGCAAGCTGTGTCAACCTGAACAAGTCACTTAAGCCAATTACTTTGTCCTTCCATTTTTCTGCCTTACAATCAACACTTAATATTGATTCTAACAGAAAGTAGTTTTTTGTTTGTTTGTTTTAAGAGACAAGTAGGAAAACTACATTTTGCTAAATTATACCATAGTCAATGAAAAAATAATGATACTAAAACTATGAGTACTAAGTGGTATAGTCTAATTTTTTAAAGGATAAATCAAATGACTAATAGAAAGAAATAGGACAACAGTAAAAAACAAAAACAAAAAACTATACTAGTAAAGAACCTCAGCTCTTCCTCCTCAGAACTAGATAAATCTAGCCAAAATAATAATAAACTGAAAAGTAAAATAATAAGAAATAAGAAATAATTAGAATTATGGAAAAGGCAGATATGATAGAACTCTTGACAAACCTTAATGGGAATAAAAAAGAATATTCTTTTCTTCTCAGTGGTATATATAATTTATTAAAAATGTCTATCTATTAGAACAAAGAAACCTCACAACTCAATGTAGGAAAGCATTGAAACACTAAAGTCCTTCTTTCTATATCATAACGCAATGAAATTATACTCAATAAAGAGACCAAGAAACATAGATTAAAATCAATTGGAAACTAAATAATCTAATCCTAAAGAATGGGTCAAAGGACAGATCATAGAAATAATTAATAATGTAATTAAAAAGTATAACCAAAATGAGACAACATACTTATATATATATAACCAAATCAGTATGTAGGAGATATTTTATGTCTTGAAAACCTTACATCAATAAAATAGAGACAGAGCAAATCAAGGAAATTTGTATACAATGAAAAAACAAACTATAAAAAAGACCAAAATTAACGACCCACCAGTTAAACAGAAAATTAGAAATCCTGAAAATCAAACTATGTATGAATAAAATTGAAAGTCCAAAAAAAGTAAAAAAGTACACAAAAAGTACAAAAATATTGAACTACTAAAATGAGGATTTGCTTTTATGTAAAGAAAACAAAATAAAACAAAAGCAAAGCAATAAGTTAGAAAAAAAACTGTTAGTTCATTTAATATTTTTAAAAAGAAGAAAACAGATTCACTAGTATCAAAAATGAAGAATAAAATGAATACCACTAAAATAAAATAAAGCAATTTTAGAAGCTATATTATCTTATTTATGCCAACAAATATAACAATGTAAGTGAAATGCATGAATATTTACAAAAAATAGAAATTGCTCACATTAACAAGAGAGGAATATATTGTTTTACAATAACAGTGAAGATGGGATTAACTCTTCCCTGCACATTTTTAGATTTACTCACCAGAAGCATATATATCTCCACATTTCCTTAAGTGAGGGAGGTCCACAACTCACTTGCAATACTGGGTGACAACTCTGAAACGACTGACTGTCAGTCCTAAGAAAATTCTAAAACTGTGATTGGTCTACATAAAGTGGAAGGAAGGCACAGGAAGTGGTGCAAAGAAGGGTCTTTAAAAATAGTTGCAACTTCCTGTGACCACCTCTTTCTCCTTAGAACTTGACCTTGGAGAAGCACAAACTTGGGACCTGGGACTGCTCTTGGATCTTCTTTTAGGACTACCATGTGGGTGAGTAAAAAGGCTGGCTCCTTTCCTGGTTCCTGGAGGGCCTAGTGTCCAGAGAGGTCCACTCCTCCATCTTGTAGGAGGATACTGTGTGGCTGGAGCCCTTGTTTAATTTACCCCTAGACTTTCTGACTGGGTCTTCTGGAGCCCTGCCAGAATAAAACCAGGGCCAGAACAAATAATCTAGCTTATTAAGCTAGATTTCTTACTCTACTCCCTTTCTTATTTCTCTACCTTAGTCTTTCCCTCTATTTTATAGATGAATACTGCTAAAAAGTCTTTTGACTTGAGATATATTAATTTTGGCAACCACATTTCTCTTATATTTAATCCAACCTTTTTTTAACCCTCATATAATCCAATCTTTAAAAATGAAATCAAAGAAGCCATCAATGCTCTTCATGGGGGAAAAATCCCTAGTACTAGATAGATACATAAGTGAATGCAATAATACATTTAAAGAAACAGTTAATTTATATACTATATAAAATATTTGAAAATATCTACAAAGGAGTCATAGCAAATTTATTTTATAACACAGATGCGATGCTTAAATAGAAACCAAGAAGCACAAAAATCAAAGATAAGTGTAGGCCAATTTTCCTAATGAATGTTAATGTAAAAAGATTAAAGCAAATACTATTAAGGAGAATGCAACAACATATCACAAAGATCATGCCCAAGGCTAAGATATTTAGATCAAGAATGGAGGCTAGTTCAATATTAGGAAAACAATTTATATAATTGACTATTCCAATAACAAGTCAATAGAATATGCATCCTTTTAATATTTGCAAAAATTTATTTTCACAAAGCACAGCCCTCATTCCTACTAAAATACTGGAAAGCATAGGAATAAGTGGAAGTTTTTAAAAAAATAATAAATATCATCTTTCTAACGCCATTAGTAAGAACTATCTGTCCTGGAGATAAGCCAGAAACTTCCCAATTAGATCAGAGGTGAAAGCACAATGCTCATTATTACCACAATCATTCAATATTATACTAAAATGCTAGCTACAACAAAAAGAGAAGAATCAGAAAATAAATAAATTAAAAATATAATGAGGAAACAAAGTTATCTTTCTTTGCATAGGATATGATGGTATACTTGGAGAACTCTAGGGAATCAACTAAAATATTTGAAATAATTAGCAACTTTAGTAAAGTGGCAGATATAAAATAAAATAATATAAGGCATCTACATTTCTATATATTACCAACAAATTCCATCAGGAAGAGATAGAAAGAGAGATCCCATTAAAATTATGTAGATAATATAAGCTATCTGAATATATTTGATGAAACCAACCCAGTAACTATGTGAACACAATTACAAAGTGTTTCACAAAGGAAAAATTAAACATTTGGAAAAATATTGATTGTTCATTAGTATGCTGAACCAGTAAAATAAAAATGATATTTCTACACAAATTAATTCATTTAGTCAATGCCCTATTAGTTATACTATTAAAATGATTTTGTATAGCTACAAAATACAATGACAAAATTCTTCAGAAAGAACAAAAGATGAAGAATATCATGAGAATCATTAAGGGAAAAACGTGAAGAAAGGTGCCTGGATGCTAGAAATGAAAGTAAAGAGAAATCCGTTCTTACTCTCAAACAGTTTCCATTTTATTGTGGGAAAAAATATACATGCATAGGTACATACAAAATAAGTGAAAGGAAGTTCAATGTAGATTGGTTAGGGAAGGATCAGTCACATATGACTTGATTTCTTAACTCATCCATCAGCTTTGTTCTTTTTTGAGTGCTCTCTAGCTTATCAATTATCCTTCCTAAAGTATGATACTTAGAACTAAACATGAGAGTCCCATTGTGTTTTGTTCAAGGCAAAATACAGTTGGACTATAAGCTCCTTATTCCTGAGAGCTTTGCCTCACTGTGGTTCAAGGATAATTGTACTTGAATTTCTGAAGGCCAGGCTAAAAGATAACCAATTATGTAAGGTCCTAAGTGGCAAAGGTTTTCACATATAGTACTGATTGCACAGTATGGTCTGTGCTGTGATCTGAGAAACAACTTTACTACGGTTGAGGAGTATCACCATCAACTTGATTCTAAGATGTTTCCTTTGTCAGGGACAGTAAATCTCAATGACCATGTACTGTTATCAAATGGTTATAATTGGGATTGATGGTGATGAGGACATGATCAGAGATGCTTCAAGCATTAATGTATTGAAGAAATAGTGATATTTTCTCTTTTAGAGGGCAGATAAAAAAGTATGTGTCTGTGTGTGTGTTTTGGTTTTTAAATGATATAGATTCCAAATACAGACATACTGTACAAATTTTGAAAGTGGTAGAATTGGGAAAGAATCTGATTGGAACATTAAGTGAAATGATTAACCATTTTATTTCTACATCATTTGAAATTTGGGACTACTCAAATTGAGAGGCAATTACACTTAGGAACATTAAAATGAAATGCCAAGTGATGCAACATTTATCCAACCACTGAAATTCAGTTCTGCAAGCCATAATACAAAGAGATTCATGGCTGGATTCAAGATTTGTTTCTAACAGCACTATGAAAGCAACACATTTCAAATTTATGTGAATTAAGTATTGTCTTCACCTTTCCAATTAAAAAAGTAATACTGGTTTACTCTTACTGTGTTCATGATAAAAGGTCATAATATTCATGTGCTTAGCTATTTAATGTTTATTAGACCATTAGAGAAATCTCCATTCATTTATTTTAACTTGCATTGCAGAGCAATAAGCTTTGGACAAATGACCAATTATTCTAAACAGATGCAGCTATTTAATTTTGCAGGTGCTTCAAAATAACCTTTAGAAATATACTGGTTGCTCCTAAATGTCTTTAATATAGTCAGTCAGATTTGAACTCCTGACCTAGATTTAAGGAGTGTTTTTTGATCTGCTATAAATCCCCTTAGCTACATAGAGCTCTGTAAAAACATTTTGCTTTTTACAGTTCATGGTTAACCAAAAAGAATGACTCTTGAATACATATTCAACAGAATAGAGAGGAAGGATAGGGGGTGAGAGTGGAGTGTAATTGACATGTTCATGATTGAAGCATGAGGAAAATCACCAGTAAAGTTTTTTTTTATCATTTCAGTGAAGCGGGAGATAACTTGTGGTTCAACATAGCTTTCATTTTCTTCCTATAATTTCTGTACAGAAACTATTGCTCTTTCCTTTTTTTTGTAGGGAACATTTGTGATGTCAGAATTACAACCCAGGGTCACAATATGCTGATGCTGTAGACTCTTCAAGGTCTATCGGGTGCAGTAATGACATTTATCAGAAGCCTTTCTTGCCTGTGCTCCTGTCCCTTAATCATAAACACTGTGAGAATCTGCAAAGTGTGACGTCCTGGAATAAAAACAGTTTACAGCAAATGCTATCTTCAGGGATTCAAAGATGTGCCTAAGCTTCACAATGTAAAGCAATCCTAACAGATGATTTTCTGGTCAAACAAGCAGCAGAGTAACTGATAAAAGGGGCTTTCCACATATGTGACTAGAGCTCAGAAAATCAATTTGCAGGTTCCAGCTACTTTAGCGTATTTTCGTGGAATGCCGCAACCTTTCAATAGATCATTTTGAAAAATTGTATTTTTTTTTCTGTAGCTGAAGTTCACTGAATGATATCTACTGGAGAGCTGCAAAGTATAGAATTTCACTGCTTTTTATTTCAATTTGTGAACTGTCACAGATAGGGTTATTGACTGAAAAACATTCTTAGAACAGTATTACTGAAATTTTGATTTACTTGTTATACAGATGGGAAAAGTTGAATGTATTTTTAAAATATTAAGTTTTGTTATAGACTTAGAAAGTCTTAGCAAGTCATTGTAATGGAAATATACCAGTATGAGAGTAATTCATTTTTAGGGAGAATGTCCATTAAGAATCAAGGAACCTAAGGAAATATATAGAGCAAACAGACCTGGAATGATGATTTAAAGAGTTTATAATCATTATTTCTAAAATCTAAAGGAAGATTGTAATGTTAAGACACCTTAAATTAATAACATAAAAATTATGCTATTATATTATCCACTTACAAAGAATTGGACATTATGTATGTATCTATCTAGGTAATATATATATATATATATATATATATATATATATATATATAATAGAATTGTCTTAGTCAAAAAAAAAATAAAGCCATAGAGATTAAGGTGAAACTGTGAAAGGATTTTCATTGGATGTTGATTATAATTAATTATATAGATAGTAGTTTAGTGATTCTCATGAAAAGTCACAGAGTCATGAGTATCTTTAATGACAGAACATAATGCCCAAGATGTAGTACTACCAATGCCCATGTGATGACTACCATTCATTTAATATTGAATCCCTCTTGATATGGCCTCTTGATTTGGCTTAAAATCACAATTACTTTCTTGGCAGTCATATACAATCCTTCAAACTTATTCACTTTGTAATTCAATGAACTTCTCAAATCTCTTTTAAAAAAAGTATTGGGGACTTCCGGTTAAGATGGCGGCTTAGAGAAAGCTGAAGTTCAGATCTCCGGAAAACCCTTCCCGACCGATCTCAAACTAGAAGCTCCTAAGGCGCCGAAATTCAAAACGATCAACAGCACAGACCCTGGGAACCCTCCTCCTGGACCTGGACCCGGTTCAAAAGGTACGGCTCCCCTTAAAAGCCAGAACCCGAGATCCCTCGGACCTCAGGGGTAGGAGCGCAGAGTCCAAGGCTCCCGGAAGCGGCAGCCGCGCCGGGCTCAGAGAGCAGGGTCTGAGGAACAACAACCCTCAGGGTCTTCTACCCAAGTCCCAGTCCGGGTGAAAGTTACTGCCTGGGGCCTCCGCTGCAGAGAGCTGGTCAAAACAACAGCAACCCTCAGGGCGGGCAAGACAGCCTCACGGGCTGGATCCTGCTATCCAAGTCTCAGTGAAAGTCTGTGCTCTCGGAGCTTGGGGAAGCGGCAGCCCATCCCCCCGCAGGCCGACGAAACAGCCTCACGGCCAGGGATTCTGAAGGCAACTTCCGGAAAGCAAGCCGGGGGGGAGAGTGTGGCCTCGTGGTCCGACCCTTCCATTCCAGTTCCAGTGAGGCATATTCAGTTTAACCCAGGGAACGCTCATAGAACCAACATCTGCCCAGGACTAAAGCCTCTGATCACCAGACAAAGACAAGAAAAGCCAATCCTCCACGTTCAGAGATGACAAACTCCACAGAAGCACAGAAGCCCCAAAATACCAAGAAAAATAAGAAGAAAGGGGCAACTCTGGACACATTCTATGGAGCCAAAATACAAAATACAGAGCAGATAGAAGAAGATATACAAGAAAATTCTCCAAAATCTTCCAAAGGAAATAGAAACTCTCCACAAACCCATGAAGAATTTGAATCAGAAAGGACCAAAAAGATGGAAGCCCTCTGGGAGGAAAAGTGGGAAATGATGCAAAAGAAATTCACGCATCTACAAAACCAGTTTGACCAAACTGTAAAAGAAAACCAGGCTTTAAAGCAAGAACTAATAAAGCAAAGCCAAAACACCAAGAAATTAGAAGAGAACATAAAATATCTCACCGACAAGGTGATAGATCTGGAAAACAGGGGGAGAAGAGAAAATTTAAGAATAATTGGACTCCCAGAAAAGCCAGAAATAAACACCAAACTGGACATGGTGATACAAGATATAATCAAAGAAAATTGCCCAGAGATTCTAGAACAAGGGGGCAATACAGCCACTGACAGAGCTCACAGAACACCTTCTACACTAAACCCCCAAAAGACAACTCCCAGGAATGTAATTGCCAAATTCCAAAGCTATCAAACAAAAGAAAAAATCCTACAGGAAGCCAGAAAAAGACAATTTAGATATAAAGGAATGCCAATCAGGGTCACACAAGACCTTGCAAGTTCTACGCTGAATGATCGTAAGGCATGGAACATGATCTTCAGAAAGGCAAGAGAGCTGGGTCTCCAACCAAGAATCAGCTACCCAGCAAAACTGACTATATACTTCCAAGGGAAAGTATGGGCATTCAACAAAATAGAAGACTTCCAACTTTTTGCAAAGAAAAGACCAGAGCTCTGTGGAAAGTTTGATACCGAAAATCAAAGAGCAAGGAATACCTGAAAAGGTAAATATTAAGGAAAGGGGAAAAATGTTATCTTCTTTTACTCAAACTCTCTTCTATAAGGACTACATTTATATCAACCTATGTATACTAATATGTGGGGAAAATGTAATGTATAAATAGGGGGTAAAGAAAGACCAAATAGAATAATGGTTCTCACACAAAGATTCACAGGGGAAGGGGAGGGGAAGAAAACTCCTATAAGAAGGAGAGGAAGAGAGGGGGGGGGGTTTACTTAAACCTCAATCTCAGGGAAATCAACTCTGAGAGGGAAAAACATCCAGATCCATTGGGATCTTGAATTCTATCTTACCCAACAAGGGTAAGGAGAAGGGAAAACCAAGGGGGGGAGGGGGAGAGGGAGAACAAAAAGGGAGGGAAAGAGAGGGGGGAGGGGGAGGGAACAAAAAGGGAGGGACTAAAAAGGGAAACATCAAGGGAGGGGACAAGGGGGACTGATTCAAAGTAAATCACTGGACTAAAAGGTAGAGCCGAAGAAGAAAAGTTTAGAATTAGGGAAGGCAATCAAAATGCCAGGGAGTCCACAAATGACAATCATAACTTTGAACGTGAATGGGATGAACTCACCCATAAAACGTAGACGAATGGCTGAATGGATTAGAATCCAAAACCCTACCATATGTTGTCTTCAAGAAACACACATGAGGCGGGTTGACACCCACAAGGTCAGAATTAAAGGATGGAGTAAGACCTTCTGGGCCTCAACTGATAGAAAGAAGGCAGGAGTGGTAATCATGATATCTGATAAAGCCAATGCAAAAATAGACCTGATCAAAAGGGATAGGGAAGGTAATTATATTATGTTAAAAGGGACTCTAGACAATGAGGAAATATCATTAATCAACATGTATGCACCAAATAATATAGCACCCAAATTTCTAATGGAGAAACTAGGAGAATTGAAGGAAGAAATAGACAATAAAACCATACTAGTGGGAGACTTAAACCAACCATTATCAAATTTAGATAAATCAAATCAAAAAATAAATAAGAAAGAGGTAAAAGAAGTGAATGAAATCTTAGAAAAATTAGAATTAATAGACATATGGAGAAAAATAAATAGGGATAAAAAGGAATACACCTTCTTCTCAACACCACATGGCACATTCACAAAAATTGACCATACATTAGGTCACAGAAACATAGCACACAAATGCAAAAAAGCAGAAATAATGAATGCAGCCTTCTCAGATCACAAGGCAATAAAAATAATGATTAGTAATGGTACATGGAAAACCAAATCTAAAACCAATTGGAAATTAAACAATATGATACTCCAAAACCGTTTAGCTAAAGAAGAAATCATAGAAACAATTAATAATTTCATCAAGGAAAATGACAATGGCGAAACATCCTTTCAAACCTTTTGGGATGCAGCCAAAGCGGTAATCAGAGGCAAATTCATATCCCTGAAAGCTCATATTAACAAACAAGGGAGAGCAGAGATCAATCAATTGGAAATGCAATTGAAAAAACTCGAAAGCGATCAAATTAAAAACCCCCAGCAGAAAACCAAATTAGAAATCCTAAAAATTAAGGGAGAAATTAATAAAATCGAAAGTGATAGAACTATTGATTTAATAAATAAGACAAGAAGCTGGTACTTTGAAAAAACAAACAAAATAGACAAAGTACTGGTCAATCTAATTAAAAAAAGGAAGGAAGAAAAGCAAATTCACAGCATTAAAGATGAAAAGGGGGACAGCACCTCCAATGAGGAGGAAATTAAGGCAATCATTAGAAATTACTTTGCCCAATTATATGGCAATAAATACACCAATTTAGGAGAAATGGATGAATATATACAAAAATACAAACTGCCTAGACTAACAGAAGAGGAAATAGAATTCTTAAATAATCCCATATCAGAAATTGAAATCCATCAAGCCATCAAAGAACTTCCTAAGAAAAAATCCCCAGGGCCTGATGGATTCACCTGTGAATTCTATCAAACATTCAGAGAACAGTTAACCCCAATACTATACAAACTATTTGACATAATAAGCAAAGAGGGAGTTCTACCAAACTCCTTTTACGACACAAACATGGTACTGATTCCAAAACCAGGCAGGTCAAAAACAGAGAAAGAAAACTATAGACCAATCTCCCTAATGAATATAGATGCAAAAATTTTAAATAGGATACTAGCAAAAAGACTCCAGCAAGTGATCAGAAGGATCATTCACCATGATCAAGTAGGATTCATACCAGGGATGCAGGGCTGGTTCAACATTAGGAAAACCATCCACATAATTGACCACATCAACAAGCAAACTAGCAAGAACCACATGATTATCTCAATAGATGCAGAAAAAGCCTTTGATAAAATACAACACCCATTCCTATTAAAAACACTAGAAAGCATAGGAATAGAAGGGTCATTCCTAAAAATAATAAACAGTATATATCTAAAACCAACAGCTAATATCATCTGCAATGGGGATAAACTAGATGCATTCCCAATAAGATCAGGAGTGAAACAAGGATGCCCATTATCACCTCTACTATTTGACATTGTACTAGAAACACTAGCAGTAGCAATTAGAGAAGATAAAGAAATTGAAGGCATCAGAATAGGCAAGGAGGAGACCAAGTTATCACTCTTTGCGGATGACATGATGGTCTACTTAAAGAATCCTAGAGATTCAACCAAAAAGCTAATTGAAATAATCAACAACTTTAGCAAAGTTGCAGGATACAAAATAAACCCACATAAATCATCAGCTTTTCTATATATCTCCAACACAGCTCAGCAGCAAGAACTAGAAAGAGAAATCCCATTCAAAATCACCTTAGACAAAATAAAATACCTAGGAATCTATCTCCCAAGACAAACACAGGAACTATATGAACACAACTACAAAACACTCGCCACACAACTAAAACTAGACTTGAACAATTGGAAAAACATTAACTGCTCATGGATAGGACAAGCCAATATAATAAAAATGACCATCCTACCCAAACTTATTTATCTATTTAGTGCCATACCCATTGAACTACCAAAATACTTCTTCACTGATTTAGAAAAAACCATAACAAAGTTCATTTGGAAGAACAAAAGATCAAGGATATCCAGGGAAATAATGAAAAAAAACACATATGATGGGGGCCTTGCAGTCCCAGACCTCAAACTATATTACAAAGCAGCAGTCATCAAAACAATTTGGTACTGGCTAAGAAACAGAAAGGAAGATCAGTGGAATAGACTGGGGGAAAACGACCTCAGCAAGACAGTATACGATAAACCCAAAGATCCCAGCTTTTGGGACAAAAATCCACTATTCGATAAAAACTGCTGGGAAAATTGGAAGACAGTGTGGGAGAGACTAGGAATAGATCAACACCTCACACCCTACACCAAGATAAATTCAAAATGGGTGAGTGACTTAAACATAAAGAAGGAAACCATAAGTAAATTGGGTAAACACAGAATAGTATACATGTCAGACCTTTGGGAGGGGAAAGGCTTTAAAACCAAGCAAGATATAGAAAGAATCACAAAATGTAAAATAAATAATTTTGACTACATCAAACTAAAAAGCTTTTGTACAAACAAAACCAATATAACTAAAATCAGAAGGGAAACAACAAATTGGGAAAAAATCTTCATAGAAACCTCTGACAAAGGTTTAATTACTCATATTTATAATGAGCTAAATCAATTGTACAAAAAATCAAGCCGTTCTCCAATTGATAAATGGGCAAGGGAAATGGATAGGCAGTTCTCAGATAAAGAAATCAAAACTATTAACAAGCACATGAAGAAGTGTTCTACATCTCTTATAATCAGAGAGATGCAAATCAAAACAACTCTGAGGTATCACCTCACACCTAGCAGATTGGCTAACATAACAGCAAAGGAAAGTAATGAATGCTGGAGGGGATGTGGCAAAGTAGGGACATTAATTCATTGCTGGTGGAGTTGTGAACTGATCCAACCATTCTGGAGGGCAATTTGGAACTATGCCCAAAGGGCGACAAAAGAATATCTACCCTTTGACCCAGCCATAGCACTGCTGGGTCTGTACCCCAAAGAGATAATGGACACAAAGACTTGTACAAAAATATTCATAGCTGCGCTCTTTGTGGTGGCCCAAAACTGGAAAACGAGGGGATGCCCATCAATTGGGGAATGGCTGAACAAACTGTGGTATATGTTGGTGATGGAATACTATTGTGCTCAAAGGAATAATAAAGTGGAGAAGTTCCATGGAGACTGGAACAACCTCCAGGAAGTGATGCAGAGCGAGAGGAGCAGAACCAGGAGAACATTGTACACAGAGACTAATACACTGTGGTATAATCGAATGTAATGGACTTCTCCATTAGGGGCGGTGTAATGTCCCTGAACAACTTTCAGGGATCCAGGAGAAAAAAAACACCATTCATAAGCAAAGGATAAACTATGGGAGTGGAAACACCGAGAAAAAGCAACTGCCTGAATACAGAGGTTGAGGGGACATGACAGAGGATAGACTTTAAATGAACACTCTAATGCAAATACTATCAACAAAGCAATGGGTTCAAATCAAGAAAACATCTAATGCCCAGTGGACTTACGCGTCGGCTATGGGGGGTGGGGGGGAGGAAAAGAAAATGATCTATGTCTTTAACGAATAATGCTTGGAAATGATCAAATAAAATATATTAAAAAAAAAAAAAGTATTGACCTATACATACAAACTCTTTTACTTGTGAAATTAATTTTTAAGTATAATTGTCCAAATTAATATATATCCCTACTAAATCCTTTCTAATTTCATTGAATTCAATTTTCTTGTATATCCAGATATTCTAGAGTCCTTATTCTATGTTTCATTGCATTTGCAATAACCATTCCTTCAACCTCTAGATCATATGAAACCTAAATAAGAATTATTTATGTTGTTACCTAAGTAATTGGTAAGCCTTTTATATAACACAGAGTCAATCATAGATGTCTGAGCTAGTCTAAGAGAAACATTATTCAAATTTAGTATTTAACAATAAAAAGACCATTGTGGGTTCTATCTTTTAAATCACCTCCAATTCCACACAATTATATCTTTAAACTTCTGTTATCATCTCTCAATATTTACACCAAAATGGCATGATATAATTTTTCAGAGACTTTGTTCAGATGCTCTATTCAACAAACGCCTCTAATCTATCAGTAAGATAACCCTATCAACAATTCGGGACAGAAAAGTTATTTGAAATGTTCCAGATCATGACCAGCTCACTTTTATGATTACTTTTTTGCCCTTTTTCTAAATGCTTACCAACTACACCTTTAGTTAATGCATTCTAGACTTTTGTGATGACTTAATCCAAGATTACCGAATAGACTATATTTTATGAATTCTATTCACTTTTTTGAAGATCAGCATAATATTTGCTATTCTTTATCTTGCAAAGGATCTCCCTTTCTCTATTATTATTCAAAGTTTACTAATATGTTCTCAGTAATCATAATTGCAAGTCTACAGAAATACATTATTTGAACCAATTGAAAAATGATAAAGTATTCTTTTGGTAACTCTTAACTCATAGTTGATATCAGTTACCTATCAACTGTTTTTTGTTCTGAGATTTCCAATCCAGAATAAAAAATTTTGGAAATGAAAATAGTAAAACAATAATTAAGTACCAATTTCTTTTTATTGTCAGTTATCATTATCTGATCTTTCTTAAGTAAAGTTTCTGACTATTTTTTGGTGATTTCTTGATTTCTTATATTCATTAAACAGGATACAGTATATTATATCATTATAACTTCCTTAAAAGTCATCTAAAAACCAACATCAAAAAATTCTCATTGTATCACTTACTGCATTCACCTCCATTCACAATAAATTTTATAGAGGTAGAGCCATTGCAACAGCAAACCCAGAAGCCATGACCACAGTAATACCAACAATGGCACCCAAGATGGCAAAATAAGAAACAGTCAAAGCCCACCAACGATACTCCAAATGATCACTGAGGAACAAAAACATCTTAGTTGAAAATTGAAGCAACAGAGACAACAGAAGAAGGGATAGAGGAATATCTGGCTCAGAACAATATTATCTCAGCAGGCCTTGGATACAAAATAAATCAAGAGGGAGGAGAAAGAATACAACTAGTTCAGTACAACCTAAGCAAGGTAAGAATGGAAACCAATGTAATAGAAAGAAGCACAGGGAGGACAACAGACCAAAAAGGTCCAGCAGAATTCAACTCCAACCAGTAGAACTGTGTGTGCAAAGTTGTCAATCTGAGACCAAGACAGCTGACCTGACACACAAAGTACAATACAAGTGAGGGACAATATTATCTCCACCGAAGAAATGGTGTTAGCAGGTGTTTAGACACCTGCATAAAGGGAATATCACCCAAAAATAACCCTCAAATGAGCAAAAAAAATCTGTTGCCAGCAAAAATATCTCAAAAGACAAATGACTGGGATATAAAGTTAAGAAGAGGATAGCAATACAAAAATAAATATGTATGAATCCTCAAAGGAAAGAAATGAAAGTATATTAATCCCAAATTGAATCCTTGAAGGAACTCCAAAAAAAAAAGAATTAAAAACAAATAATAAGAAAGTTAGAAGAAAAATTAGAAAAGAATTCGATAAAGAAACAGAACAAAAACTTAATGAAGATAACAAACAGTTCTCTAAAAATGGAGAGTACCTCAAAGAGAAAAATAACTCCCAAAGGAAGGAAGTACAAATTGTTAAAGAAGAAAATGGCTGCATAAAAATTGGAATTTGATAAATGGTATTTAATAACAATAAGGCTATAGAAAACAACAAAACAAATTCAAAAGAAATAAAAAATAAGGAAAAATTTGGTCTATCACTGGAAAAGCAAGTGACTAGGAAAATAGATCCACGAAAGATAATCTAAGGATAATTGGAGAGCCTAAAAGGAAGGATTTCCCCCATCCCAAAAATGGAAAGAAAAATACTGGACATAATATTGAAAGAAATTATAGGACACTGCCCTAATGTCCTTGAACAAAAAGAGAAAATGGAAATTAAAAGAATCCACTGATTATCTCCTGAATGAAATTCCAAAGTTAAAAATCCCAAGACTTACGGCCAAATTCCAAAATCCTAAGTCAAGGAGAAAATACTATAAACAACCAGAAAGAAACATTCAAATACTTTGGAAGCACAATCAAGATTACACAGGAACTAGAAGTTTCTGCATAACAGGATTGGAAGGCATAGAATATTGTATTACACAAATCAAAAGCCTGCCATCAAAAATCACCAACCTAGTAAAACTGAGCTTATTACACCCAGGGGGAAAGGGACTTTTAATGAAATAGAGGAATTCCAGGCATTCCTGATGGAAAAGCCATAGATAAAAACAAAATTCAATGATGAAATTTGATAGGAAAAGTAAAAATAAAAAGTTTTTAAGCCCCTCCAAGGAATCCCTGCATGGGAAAAGTGATAAATTACTTGAGATGTCTATAGTACAAGAGATAACTAAACTACTTAATATAATTAAAGCAATCAAAGGAAAATGGAGTTAAATTATATTCCTTGCATAGGAATATGATAACTAGAATACTTAAGATATGTATGGTACAAGAGATAATTAAAATCCTTGTGATAGTTTAAAGTAATCAAAGGAAACAATTGGGTTAAACTGATTATATAACTAGCAAGAAGGTGATAACTAAGATACTTGAAATATCTAAGATACCTAAATTACTTAGGATTCTTAAGGTACTGAATATACTTAAGAATTTCATCACTATAACAGCAATGAATTTGAGTATATTTAAAGAGCAGGGTATAAGTTGAATATAATGGAATATTATATATGTATATATAAATCAAGGGATAAGAAAGAATAATACATGGAAAAAATGAAAGAATAAGAATACTATGGATAAATTATTTCATATGAGGAGTCATGAAAGAATCAATACAAGGGAAAGGAAAATGGGTGGTGGTAAAAGGCAATACTTAAACTCTATTCTCATTGTAATTGGCACAAAGTGGGAATAATGTTTAAATTCACTTAGGTATCTAAATTTATCTTACCCAATAGGGAGGTAACAAAGAGAGGCAAAACCAAAAAAAGGGAGTAAACAGAATGGAGGGGGAAATTAGGAAGGTAGGTAAAAAGAAGTAAACATTTTTGTAAATAGGGAAATGTTGAAAGGAGAGAAAAAAGATAAAAAGGGAGAAAATTAAATAGATCAGAGATAGGAGGAAAAACCTACATGTGCAAAAATATTTTCAGCCTCTCTTTTTCCTCTGGCAAAAAACTAAAAACGGAAGGGCTGACTATCAGTTAAATATTGTCTGAACAAGCTGTGGCATATGGTTGTAATAAAAAAAAAACTTTGGGGTCTTAATGGAATTAATTCAGAAAAGTCTAAAAAGAATGATAAACTGATGCAAAGTGAAATGAGTACATTAACAGATATACTGTATGCTGATCAACTCTGAAGGACTAAACTATTATCAGCAAAACAAGGTCCAACATAACCCCAAAATACTCAAGGTAAAACAAACACTATTTATGGAAGGAAATGTTAGAATTGGATTGCTTATTAAAGCACACAATGCATTTTATTTCCTTCAAAAATTTTTATTGTATTTATAATATTTGTCTTCAGGCATGAAATGAGGAATATGGGAATATATGCTGCATGGAAGCAGGAGTATAACCTATTTCAGACTATGTACCATCTGGTGGGAGAAAAATCTGAATTGCAAAATGACAGAAAAATTATTGAAAATTGTTTCCATATGTAATTGAAAAATAGGTTTCAATCAATCAATAACTTATGGGATTTAAAAGAAAAAGGAAATAACAAAGAGGGCATTAAAAAGTTTTTGGTTTTCTTTTGTGTGTTTTTATTTGTTTGTTTATTTTGTCCACTAAAAATACTGAAGGAGATAGTGATAAAAGTAGAAAGATAATTGAAGTGATAATGGAGAAATAAGTATGAAATACCACTGAATAGAACCCCATTAATGCTAGACTTTTTACATGATATTGTAAAACTAAACTGCAGAATAAGAGTGAATAAAAGACAGAATTTTATACTTATATTTTATTCAAGTCAACAAGCAACAATGAAGGAAAAATAATTTCACGTTGAGGAACTTATAAAAAAGAATGTTATCCACATTCAGAGAAAGAACTATGGGAGTAGAAACACAGAAGAAAAACATATCATCCTCATGTGGCTCAATGGCGATATGATTGGGTTTTTGCACTAAAAGATCACTCTATTGCAATTATGAATAATATGGAAATATGCTTTGAACAATGATACTTGTATAACCCAATGGAACTTCTTGTCAGCTCTGGGAGGAGGAAGGGAAAAGGCATAGGAAAAATCATGAATCATGTAACCATGGAAAAATATTCTAACTAAATAAATAAATTTTAATACAGTTGTCTCTTGAGAAGAAGGACTGTGGAAATTAATTAGACAAAGGGAATAATTAAAATATGGGTAGTTTGCTGAATTTCTCCCCCCTGCATTATGGTAGTCATTGTTTTTGTTCATATGTTTAAATTACCATATCCTTTTGGAAAAATATGATTCTTTAATTATTTCTCTGCATCCTGTCTGTGAGATCAATAACTTTTGCTTGAAGAGAAACCATGTTTCTTACACTGTTTTTAATGTTTGCTTCTCTTCTTTCAGATTGTCCTTCACTTCAGTATATTTGTTTTTTTTAACCAATTGTTCTCTTTTCCTTCCTTGGAGGGACCACCATGGATGTGAGGGATATTTTTTCTTGATTTGTTTTTCAACCAATTACATCTTCTGGACAGGAGTTAACTTTTCTTTCATGATTGTTGTTCAATTTTGAATCATTCAGAAACATCTTTCTTTGGTTCCATGATCTCCAAGAATCCACAGAAGATAATCTGACTCATCAAGTATCAGTTCAGTTTTCATTATTCTGCAATATATATTTAAAGATATGTGGACTCATTTGGATGTTTAGTTGACCACATTCCTTTATATATTAATATCTTTATTATCTACTTGTGCTAAAGATTTTTAATGAAAATTTCCCCCCTTATGGGATATTTTTAAATTTTAATTTTTGAAAGATTAATACGATCCCTTACTTTACTGCTTCTGCCTATAATTGATGGTAGATCCCCTAGTGGCAAAATATTAGAGCTGTCTTGGCCACATCTCAAAATTTGAAAAAATAAATTTGTACAATATTCAGTAACCCCTCCTAAATGATGTTTTTAGGGTTTATTTGGCAATGCAAAACTGGCTCCACCTAGGTGTTGTAAAAAATAGACTCAAATACAGGACTACAATCCCCATGAGCCTTTGCTCCACTTCCCCAGAATGCCTTATAATCTCACCTGGGCCGAGATCGAGAAGATATTTAAGCAAAGGCTTTTGAAGGTCTGGGGCCTTTTTTGGACTTGCGTTTTGGAGCAGAGGTGTCTCTTCCATGATGTGAGGTTATTTTGTCTAGGCCTCTGGCCTTGGCACATGTTTCTTACTTGTATATTCTTAATCTTTAACCTTTAATAAACCTCTAAAAAATATAGTACTCCTTGCAGAGAGAAACTAATTTCTACCTGCCTCAGTCTCCCCATCTCCCCTAAATTTTAAATGTTACAGAATGGCGACCACTAGATTGGATGAGAACTTCTCAAAAAATTTTTTAGCCTAGAGAATTTTTTTTTTAAAGCCACGATTCTCCAAGATGCTCTTTAGAAAACCATCTTGATCCACTCCTGCCTGCGGCCCTCTCCGGCTCCTGCTTCTGCTCCTGGCCTCTCACCTGGTGCCTAAGCTGTGCTCCAGCTCCCGGCCCGACCCACCCCGGTGGTCTGTCTCTCACCCATCTGGCCTCCGACCTAGCCGGCTCATCACCCAGATCCTTGGAGCAGATCACTCAGGACTCATTGCGACCAGCTGGTAACAGTATTGGCCACGTGGGTGGAGGGGAGAGAAGAGGGAAAGGAGACCGGGCAATTTTCCCTTAGGCTAAGCCTCCACGTGGCTGGGGGTATTGGCCACAGGGTGATCAGAGGGGAAAGAGAGAAAAGACTAGAGAGAAGAAACAGATCTTTTCAAACAAAAACCTAAAAAGCAATGGGCTGTTTAAAAGGATTTTTGACTCTTCTGGCAATTTCATTGATTTTGCCTGCCTATCTGGGAGCAGACTCAGCCCAAAGATTCAACTTTAACTTTGGGGAGGAAAATGGGTGGCCCAGCGAACTGGAAGCCAGGCCCAGAGCCGGGAGGTCTCTAGTTAAAATCTGGCCTCCGATGCTTCCCAGCTATGGGGCCCTGGAGGGATCCCTTGAACCCCATAGCCTAGCCTTTACTACTCTACCTTCGGACAATAGGCATTTAAATGGATAATTAAAAACAAACAAACAAACAAACAAAAAACCCCAAGGAACTTTGAAGAGACTAAAGGCTACATTCTAAGGCATTTCAAACTCCAATGGTTTATAAAAATCTCTGTATTCTATTGCATTGTTTTGTTTAAGGTTTAACTTTGTGATTTTAAGTTCATATATTACTGGATTCAATATTATTCTGCTTGAACTGAAGGTTGATTGAATTTATTTTGAATGTACTGAGTTTTAAAATTCTGTTGTTTTTCCCCTATAACTGTGTTGAACAAATATTATTGTGAATAAGCCCATATATGAAAAAACAGCTTTTTTCTATTTTGCTGAGGATAGATGGACTTCAGAACTGGTTATAATTGTATTAACAACCTTTGGAATTTTAATGTGCTAAATACCTCAAATGATTTGATTTTAAGGGTTTTTTAAATATGATTTTTGGAATTTTTTTTTAACAATCTGGTTATTTTTGCCTGCCCCTACCACGAGGTAAGGCCCATTAGCTGAAGTGAAATGTATTTTATAAACCCCAACCTTCCCACATGTGAATGGAAGTTGGGCAGTTAATCTCAGGGCATTTGTATCCCTATAAGCCTCCAAGAAAAAGGAGCACTCCTTTATTTATGCTCTTTAGCTCACTATTTTACTTCTACCAGAATGATATATAGATTTCTTGATTATGTTCTAAACCCAAGATGAGTTTTACTTTGTTTTAAAAAAATATGTTTAAATACCAAGGTTGAAAGATTGCTATGTTTGTAAAAATTGTGACAAATGTCCATCAATTCATAGGTTTTAAAAATGTCATACAGCAACTTATGTGAAATATGAAAGTATGTTTGTTTGCTATTGTAATTAATTGGGCTATTGAGAATTTTGGGGATTTTGATATCTACATATTTGTACTACTATATTTTTAAAGATGAAAAAATTGTTAACCTTATTCAATTCATTTGCCTTCTACTCACAGTGATCATGGCCAGATACAAAGAGGAAATGGATCTCATTTTTTGGTGAGAAAGCCTTGTATTTTATATTTTCTTAGCTGACACAGATTGTCAATGATTATAAGCTATATTTTTGAATTTTTAAAGCTCCTTTTTATATTTGAAGCACATGTCACCAGTATTAAGATTTTCTTTAACCTTTTGATTTTCAGTGCTACAAGTTTAAGATACATTTGCTAATGCATGCCCTAAAAAGCTTGTGACTATAAAAATGATGCCACTAATTATTTAAATAAATTTTGGGACTTTGCTTAATGATTCTGTCTGATTCCAGGACAAGAGATACACACAAGAGCCATTTCATAGGGCCAAAGAAAGGCCAATCTAGGATGGATTGATGCACTTCTAGGCCAATACAAAGGTCTTGAACCTAGTGTGAAGACTCGAGGTTACTATGTTTAACATGTGTTAAGACATAGGCTTTCCTTGTATCTACACTCACTCTGAAGATACTCAAAGATGAGTATCCCCAAAAACCTTGGCTCCTACTTGGCTTCTATAATCTGGTCCCTTTCTTTTCTGCCTCTCATAGTGTGGTACCTTTCTGTAGTCCTGGCGCTGATTGGGTAAATGCATCATTACTTAGATCATTTTGATTGGGCCCTGATTGAAGGACCTGTTATAGATTTATTTTTCTTCTACTTCGGAATTTTTACATATAAGACTTTGATAGTCTATATTTTCATCCAGAAATTTTTCTTTTCTTTTGGATTTTCTGATGTCTTTTTAATATTTCTTGCCAATTGATTCATATACCTCATACCTCAGCCATGCATCCCTAACTGATTCTGAATCTTTCAATCACCCACAACACGGGGGAATGTAAAAAAATATCATTATTTAAATTGCAAAGTTTAAATTCCTTTTGAGAAGAATTTTAGGTAAAGAAGATGCTACCTCTCTGAATCCAGAACTGAACTGTTGGAGAAGCCACCATGAAGAAGCCTCCAGACCACAAGTTGCACAAAATTGAACTTTGGGTGTGGTTGATTGAACATTTATTTGTATGTATACTTTTATGCCAAAGGGGACTGCCCCCTAATGGCTTTTTGTCAATGTGTTCAGAAATTATTGGTTTTATTCTTTTTTCTCTTATCCTCACACTATTGTAATCTTTTAAGTTTATTATGTTTTTATGATCCTTTTGGGGAAAAATTAATTTTTCCACAAATGATCACACGGGGGGATGTAAAAAATAGACTCGAATACAGGACTACAATCCCCATGAGCCTTTGCTCCACTTCCCCAGAATGCCTTGTAATCTCACCTGGGCCGAGATCGAGAAGATATTTAAGCAAAGGCTTTTGAAGGTCTGGGGCCTTTTTTGGACTTGCGTTTTGGAGCAGAGGTGTCTCTTCCATGATGTGAGGTTATTTTGTCTAGGCCTCTGGCCTTGGCACATGTTTCTTACTTGTATATTCTTAATCTTTAACCTTTAATAAACCTCTAAAAAATATAGTACTCCTTGCAGAGAGAAACTAATTTCTACCTGCCTCAGTCTCCCCATCTCCCCTAAATTTTAAATGTTACAGTGTCAGGCCTGAAGCAGCCCATCTGTACCCCCCCCACTCTCTTACACACACACACACACACACATACACACACACACACACATACACACACACACACACACACATATAGTGTTTTGGATCATTTTTTATTTGACTTTTAGCTCTATGACAACTTTCCATTGTGTTGTGTAATATTTATTGGGAAATATATGGGGATTGGAAAAACAGGGGATAACAAAGGTTTATATCAGTGTACAGAGGAGTTGAAGGGAAAGAGGAATATTGATGCTGGTGAGGAAAAGGAGAGAGATGGCCCCTGCTGAGAGGAAGAATCAGGGGTCTGATAAGGACTGTTTGTCATTGAATGACTGAACTGATGTTCAGTTCCCTCTATGCCCCAGAAAAGATAGTCCACTTATCTGACTGCGAATTCATATAAGATGAAGTTTAATAACCAGTTTGGATTTTAGAGGTATCAGGAAAGAAGGATGAGGGATATCCGTAAATAAGGTTGGAGCCTTCCTTAGCTTGGAGCTGAGTCCTGGACTCACAGGCTGGTGGAGGGTTTCTCTCACGCCAATCTATTCTATATCTGTGTTATCTTTGTCAAATTCAGAAACTTAGCAGTAGATAGCAAGCAACCAAGGAAAGTTCTAACATTCACAGCTGATTGGGTCTATGTTTTTGGGCTGAACCAAGAAGAGGCACTCCGAATTCAGCCTGGGAAGCCAACATTCCTCCCACCTCCAATACCAAGAAGGAAGTTCAGCCCTGCTGGAAGGAAGTGCTAGTCACAAGACCCAACTGCCACTTCCAGTTGCCCCTTCCCCCACCAACTGTCAGTCTTGTTTTCTTTCCACAGTTGCCATTGTAAGTATACCAAAGTGGTATGTTGTTATATCACCCCTTTTCTACTGGACACTAAAAATACTTTTCCATGAGTATACATGTATGCATAAAATAAAATAAAAATGAAACAAAAATGATGTAAGAAAAAATTGTAAAAATAAGTATATTAAAACAGAAACTATTGAGCTTTATTCAAGAAATAAAATCCTTGAAAATAAGAATCTACTAAAACATTCACTGGATAAAATTAGAGAAAAAATGAAACATTTGAAAAAAGTAGGAAAAAAAGATCAGATATCTGCCATTAAGAATTGATCTAGAAAATAGTTGAAGTAGAATTAACTTAAGAACAAATATATTCCTTTAAAACAGGATTGAAAGATAAATAAATGCTGGATAATATAGTTTAAGAAATTGTAATTAGAATTAGAAACAAAAATGAAGATAGAAATATACTACCAAGAACTTCCTTGAAGGGTAGCACAAAGAAAACCTTCAGAAATGCTATAATAAAATTTTAGAACGTCTATATCAAAGGTATAAAGAAAATTATTTTAAGAAATAAAAGATTTCAAGTATAAATGAACTTTAGTCAGGATTGCACAAGACCTGACAGCTAATAAATTAAATGAGAGAAGACCCTATAATA
This sequence comes from Monodelphis domestica, assembly GCF_027887165.1. Taxonomy (NCBI): domain Eukaryota; kingdom Metazoa; phylum Chordata; class Mammalia; order Didelphimorphia; family Didelphidae; genus Monodelphis; species Monodelphis domestica. The sequence goes on from NC_077228.1 coordinate 472,643,429, forward strand.
AAATATTCTCAAAGGCAAAAGAAATACGCTTTAAAAATAACCCTACAGTAGCTGGGTAGCTCAGTGGATGGAGAGCCAGGCCTAGAGATGGGAGGTCCTAGGTTCAAATCTGGCCTCAGACATTTAACCCTCATTGCTTAGCTGTCACCACTCTTCTGCCTTGGAACCAATACACAGTATTGACTCCAAGATGGAAGGTAAGAGTTTAAAATAATAACCCCACAATTGTGAAAAAGAAGGGATAGGAAGGGGAAAGGGAAATTAGTATTTATGGATGTAATAAAATGTTTTTGCATTATAAAATAAATTATAAAAGAGATTTCAGAAAATTCTGAGAAACATCAAGTAATTTAAGAAGCTATATGAAGAATGAAGACAGCAATTTATACATGGAAATAAGAATGAAAAAAATTGAAAGTTTTAACTCTGATTAAAACAAAGGCCAACTGGTTTCCAAAAGACCTATGCTGAAATATATCAACTATGTTCTGAAAAAAAATTCAAAACAGATGATGGACTCAAAATTCAGGAAGAGAGACTGATGCTTTTCAGCAAAGTCTTTCCTTCCCCCTTTTGACCTCTAGCCCTAGGAACTATAAACATACCCATTCTAATACTCTTGGGAAAAAATAACACAAATATACATATTGGTATAACTTCTCTAGCCTTATCATCATCACAGGGACTGAAATAATAATTTTTAAAACCCAAATTTTATTCAGAAGACCTAATTCCCCAAATATAAAGGTAATACATTTGGAGCCAGAGAGAACTTTAAAGATCAACTCAACTAGCACTTTAAATTTATAGGTCAAAAAACTGAAGCCCAGAGAGGTTGAGTGAATTTTTAAGGTGACACAAAGAATGAATAAGTTTTAATACCCAGATCTGAATGAAGAACTTTGAACTCTAAATTTCATACTTTTTTTCAAAATCTGAAGTATTTTGAGTCAGCTCACAACTATGGAAATATTTTGATTGCACCATTTGTGTATATGTTTAATATAGATCTATTTAACAAAGTCACTAAGAGATTCCTTTTTCCAACCCATTTTCCCTATCTTAAAAGGTAACAGATATGACTCTGCTCTGCAGATATACTCTTCTTTTCAACTCTCAGTTTTTCAGAATGATAGGTTTTTACTGCCAACTCACTAGAATTCTGGATTTGATTGCATATCAAATAAAAAAGCTTTTGTATTAATAATAACATTTCTCTGATACTTTTATCTAAAGTGCTCAAAACTTCTTACAACTATCTCATTAATTTTCACAAAACCTGGTTGCAGTAAGAGGGTAGCAACTATTAATATAACCATAAAAAGTGAAGAAACTGAAACCACAAGGTGAATTGACTAACAGAAGACCACCAGACAGATTTATGGACAATGTATTTATTGAGCTTAGTTCACAAAGCAAACACATGAAAAAGTGCTACATTCCTTCCTTCTTCCTTTACAGAAGTAGAAGTCTTTAGGACTGGAACCCTTTATGCCGTGTTTGATTTTTTTTAATACGTTGATTAGTTTGTCTCAATTGTTTGTCTCCCTCTTTTAAAAAAAAATTGTAATAAGGGTTGAATTTCTGTGAAGCGAAGGAGGAGATAGGCAGTACACTGGGAGGAATGACTAATATAAAAAAAACAATAAAATATATTAAGAAAAAATATGATAGAGAGAAGATGGTGGAGAAGGGACATAGACCCATGTGATCTCTCCCAAATTACCCTCTACTTTGATATAACTCTGAGAAATCAAGATTAGAATGGCAGAATTCACAAAAAGGATGAGATGAAACAATTTTTCAACCCATGGTAAGTTAAACAGTTGGCTTAAAAGGTATCTCTCACCAGGGTGGGAGTGAAACAGAACAGCACATGAAAGCAGACCCCACTTCCATGGACTCAAGCAGGTTTTGGGGGATGGTTTAATCTGTGACAATGACTTTTATAGCTTTAAACTATGGAAAATAAGGTATTCATACAAATGGTCAAAAATAGCTAAATCTAAATATAGGGATGTGTTGCCTACACAAGAAGAGGACATTTATTTTATTTTATTTTTCTCCAATTATATGTAAAAAGAGTTTTTAATATTTTAAAAAGAATATGGAGTTTTGAATTCTCTCTCTTCATCCTGACTGTCTCTGCTCACTCCCTGCTTAGATGGTATTTAATCTGATAGAGTTTTTACATGTGCAATTATCTAAAACATTTTTTCTCCATATTAATCTTCTTAGGGAAGGAAACTCAAACAAAGAAACCTAAGAAAGAAAGTGAAAACAAAAAGTTTGCTTTAGTCCAGGTTCAGTCTCCATCAGTTTTTTTCTGGAAGCAGATGGCAATCATTTTATGAGTCCTTTGGGATTATTTTGGATCATTGTATTTCTGAAAATAGCTAAGTTATCCATAGTTGCTCATTATAAAAATTTGCTGTCACCATCTACAATGTTCTCCTGGTTCTCCTTACTTCACATTGGTTTAGTTCATTTAAGACTTTCAGGTTTTTCTCAACATCTCTTGCACTTCAGTTCTTACAGCACAATGATAAGGTATTAAAATACTGACTTATTCAACCCTAATTGATAGATATCCCCTCACTTTCTATTCTTTATCCCCCCCCCAAAAAAAGAGCTGCTTCTAATGTTTTTATTATGTAGATCCTTTTCTTATTATTTTTTATTTGTTTGGAATACAAGCAAAATAAGGATATTTCTGAGTCAAAGGGAATGGACTCTTTTTATGGCCTTTTAGACATAGGTTCAAAGTGTTCTCTAGAATGGATGAAAGAGTTCACCACTCCCTCAAAAGTACATTAGTGTCTTGATTTTCTCACATCCCCTCCAAGGTTTGTTATTTTCCTTTTCTATCATAACAGCCAATCAGATAGGTGTGGAATATTATCTCAGAGTTGTTTTAATTTGTATCACTCTAATTAATATAGATTTAGATATTTTTGAATGACTATAGTTTTATTTACTTTGCCTGAGAACTGCCTATTCATGTACTATAACTTTTATTCTTATACTTTTGACTCATTTGTCTATGTATTTGAGAATGAGGGCTTATTAGAGAGATGTATTTCCCCCCATTATGATTGCTCTGTATTACTCTCCACCCCATCTTTCCTATTTAACCTATTCTCTCTCTTTTCTTTTTTGTCCATCATCAAAAAATGTTTACCTTCTTTCCACTGCATTCCTTAATTTGCTCTCTTTTCTATTAGCCCTATTGCCCTTCTTTTATCACCTTCCCCTCCTACTTTCCTGTAGAATAAGATAAATTTCTGTACCCAATTAATTGTATATGTTCTTCGCTCTTTAAGGCAATTTCAGTGAGAATAAGATTCAAATGATTCCCTCTGCACCTCCTTCATTTTATCCTCCATTGTAAAAGTTCTTTCTTGCCCTTTATATGTGACATACTTTACCCTTCCCAATTTCTCCCTTCCTTCTTTTCCTAATCCATTCCTCTTTCTCATCCCTTAATTTTATTTTTTTATCTCATCATATTCAACTCATACCTTTCCCCTCTATCTATGTATGCTACTTATAACTGCCCTAATAATTATAATGTTTTTGAAGTTATAAGAATCATCTTTTCATGTAGGGATGTAAAGAGTTTAACCTTAGTGAATGTCTTCTGATTTCTCTTTCCTATTTACTTTTTTTATGCATTTTTTGAGGCTTGTTTATATGAGTCAGATTTTCTATTCTGTTCTGGTCTTTCTATCAGAAATGTTTGTAAGCCCTCTATTTCACTGAATATACATTTTTCCTCTGAAGGATTATGCTCAACTTTTCTGGGTTAATGTTTCTAAATTGAAGTCCTAGTTCCTTTGTCCTCTGGAATATAATATCTTGGGCTCTCAATTCTTTTATTGTAGAAGCTTCTAAATCTTGTATTATGGTGACTGTGGCTTCATTATATTTGAATTGCTTTCTTTTGGTTACTTGCAATATTTTCTCCCTGACTTGGGAGTTCTGGAATTTATCTAATATTACCGGGAGTATTCATTTTGGAATTTTTTTCAGGAGATTATCAATGGATTATTTCAGTTTCTGTGTTGTTCCTGCTTTCTAGACTATCAGGGCAGTTTTCCTTGATAATTTCTTGAAAGATGATGTGTAAGGTTTTTTTTTTAATCTTCTATTTCAGGTAACAGAATAATTCTTAGGTTATCCCTCCTGGTTTTATTTTCCAGATTGTTTTTTTTCCAATTAAATATTTCACATTTTCTATTTTTTTTTCATTCTTTGTACTCTCCTTGCCTGTATTCTGGTCTAAGAGCAATAACATTCTATGACCAGGGAATGATGACCAGGGTCCCTTCTTCTCCTATAGCTGCAATCACTTGTGTGTGCTAATGTTCCTCCTCACCCTGAGAACACTTATCAGGACTGTGGAGTAGATCTACATTTGGGAAATGCAACCAGTATTTTGCACCTAAAACTAATAGGGAACACTTGTAATCTCCTATTGTGCAGTTGTCTGACCCCCATTTACCATCTGTTTCTGAGATCTCTGGAAGCCTTTTGATACTGATTCAACTGTCCCTTGAAGTCTGTTACCATGGTGAGATCTGCCTTGGCCTGATACTTTGAGTTCCTCTTCAACTCTGGTGGAATAGATTTTTCATGTTGTCCTTATAAATTGTTTTGTTTTGAAAAATTATTTCAGCCTGTGTTTTGTGGATTATGCTGCTCCATAATAATTTATCTCATATGTAAAGGCATGAAAGAGCTTTTGTAGTGGAGGAAGAGATAGGAAAGTTGGGGAAGGGAGTGCTTGAACCTTACTCTCATAGGAATTGATTTAAAGAGAGAAGAACATAAACATTCAATTAGGTATAGAATTCTATTTTACCATATAGGAAATTAGGAGAAGAAGGTAATCACAGAAGGATGGTGTGATAGAAGTGAAGGAAATATGAGGAAGATGATATGTATAAACACACAAAATATTAATAGCAACTCTTTTAGTAGTGACAAAGAATTATAAAGTGTAGGATAGTCATTAATTGGAAAATGACTGAATAAGTTGTGGTATATGATTGTAATGCAATACTATTATCATATGAGACTTGACAAACAGGAAGATTTCAGAAAAACCTGAAAGACTAAAAGGAACTGATGTAGAGTAAAGTAAACAGAACCAGGATAACATGGTATAGAGGAACAGAGATCTTAGATGATGAACAACTGTGGGTAACATTCTCAGTAATTCAATTAACTAAAATAATCCCAATTGACTCAAGATGAAATAATTCTCTCTACCTCTGTAGGAAGATTTGATTTCAGTAAGACAACTACACAAAAGGAAACATACTATATTGGACAAAACATACTATATTTCAATTTTTTTCTCTTTTCATTTGAGTTGTCTTCCACAAAATGATTCATATAGAAAGACTTTTATACAATTTCACATGTAAAGTCTATATGAAATTACATACTGTAGAAGCTAGCAGGAAAGAGAGAACTCAAAAAAGAGAGAATTCAGAATTCAAAAATTTTTAAAAAGACACTTAAAATTACTTTTACATGTAAAGGGGTAAAATAATAAAATATTTAAAATGAAAAAGGCATAAGCCATAAAAATACAGAAATTTTCATCTATATGGAATGTTAAGATTTTGAAAAATATATAATACAGGTGTCTCTTGCACATAATGACTTTCCTCACTGTGGTTTTATTATGTCACAAATTGGCATAACAAATTAAAATAGAAATTATTTGGGTGAGTTTTATGGAAGCTACAGATGACATTCAAAGGCCATCAGGTTAGACAGAAAAAGTTTAGAGTCTTAGAAATCCATAAAATATATGTATAATATTACATAATATTAATATATTTTATTTTAATACCATAAATTTATTTGTTTTTTAAAGTTAAAATAAGTGAAGAGTTAAAGTTTCCAAAAAGAACATGAAAGCCAGCCAATAACACACATTATCTCTTATCATATTGCATCCCCTACAATTGGAATAAGATATTCAACACACAAAACATTGTAAACAAGGTCTAGTTTTAAGTTGAGATTTTATGTTTATTTGAATTTTTGTTTAGTTAGTGGTTATCTTTTACCCCTGCATCCCATATAACTTCCAGTGTTTTGGTCTGCTCATGGCAAGGTTTTGTAAGGGGGAGAAAAGGTTTTTTTTTTTTTATAAAAGGTTGGACTTGATTATTTAAGGATAGAGTCACCAGGAATTTAACTAATTGCAAAGAGATTTATTTACAATTTATTTACAAAATAGAGGAAGAGTGAAGTAAGAAAATTAGAGAGAGGATAGGGTAAGATATCTAGACTAAGCACTAAATATTTTGCTTTAGCAAATCTTGCAACCTTGGAGTAGATAAATTTCAACAAAAATTTCCATACTTCTGATATATATACACTTTTGGGGTTCAAACATCATTCAGAAGCCAGTAGATTTCATAAAATTCTCCCTCTTGGGAGTTATCCAGGAGTATCATGCCCCTTAGGAGACTAACACTCTATATATCTCATTCATTACATTTCTACAAAAGCAGAAGTGAGGAACACAAATATTTCTATAGAACTTTGCTTCAGTTACCAAGGGGACCCTTATATCTTATTACACATAAATCAAATCAAGCAGTCAGAGGGAGTGAGGCTATAAAAAAGCCTTAAAATCAATTTGTATTTAGGTTATTAAAGTCTCCAAAAGTTGTGTATAGGTTGATGGACCATTTTCCAATGTTACAAGTAGAGTGGTACAAATAAAGGTTGTAAGAGGGAAGACAGACACTGTATTCAAAAATCCATTTCTTCTTCTTTGCTACTATTTGGAGGGGTAACAAAACTGAAAAGGGTTTATATAAACAAAAACAATAGATTCTAAGGTGTACCACCTTCAGCCCAACATGGAGGGAGAGTAGCACTCTGAGTATTTCATACTCCACTTAAGTTATACTATTGAGGGGTCATTTGGTATGAGTTATCATTTTCCCATTTTCTATTCCTAGAATTGTTATCAGTCCTAAAGTTGTGATTCCTATAATCATTATTATAGTTATTTCTATAATTATTATTTCTGTAGTTGTTATTCAACTGGGTATTACTTTTCATTACCTTGAACAAATTTCTATAGTTTGTAAGGGGGAAAAGGGTTAATTATATAAAAAGGTTGGACTGGATTATATTTAAAATAGGGCCACCAGGAATTTTATTTATTCCAAAGAGACTGATTTACAATTTATTTACAAAATATAGAAAGAGTGAAGTTAGAAAATCAGAGGATAGGGTGAGATATATAGCCTAAGCACTAAGTAATTTGCTCCAACCCCTGCCTCAAAACAGGTAGGGGAGTTAACCCTTAGCTGACCTCAGCAAAGCCAAGGACCTGGGGAAGTCTCTCTCAAGAGATAGGTCTCTCCTGAGGATAGTTTCTTCCAAAAAATCCAGGAAAGGATTCAGCCTATTCACTCATCATGTGTCAGTCCAAAGGAAGAGATTTAAGAACAGCCTCACCAGAAACAGGGTCTCATGTCCAGTCAGAAGATTCTTCTCCAGTCTCAGGTCTAAAGAATGAAGAAATTTTCTCTCACAGAAATTTCAACTCCAAGTAGAACTCCAAATATAAACTCCATTCAGGAAGCTGTAACTCCCTTTTAAAGACACTTTCTTTTGCACCACTTCCTGTATCTTCCTCTAATTTTACTTCTCCATATCACATTTGAAGCTTTGCTTTAGGACTGCACATGGGCAGTCAGTTTAATTCTGATTCATCACCCACTATTGCACATGTGGGTCACAGACCTCCCCCACTCAAGTGTGAATGGGGTATTTACATTTTTGGTAATTAAATCTAAAAATGGGCAGAGGAATTAATTTAATTTACACAATCAGGAGAGAGATAATTAATTTCATTTTCACAATTAGGGAGAGTTAAATTTTATCTTTACAAGTTTATAATTTTGTGGCACTTCTCACAGAAATGGCAGATGATGAATACATAGTTAGGTTCTCAGAGAGAGGCAAGTGTCATTGGTTGAGTATATTGTCTTTTTTCCTGTTTATCAATCCTATCTCTTAAATATTTTAATTCCTACAAAATGTTTTCATGAAATGATTAGTCACTTGCTGTTTTTATTTGTTGCCTTTTGAAACATATACAGTAGTTTTTCTCACTTTGTCAAGACCCATCTTAGGCCACCTTGGGCAATGTGTTTTAAAATAATTGCTGATCACTTTGCAAGAGTTGTTGACAAAGAGTCACTTTATTTGTCTTATGTCCTTTTCTTTAGAAAGGTCAAAGTCTAGGTACCAACTCCCCAAACTCAATGAAACTATCCATGAAATTGGAGGATGTCTCATCATCTTATTGCTTTAGATTTTCAAATTTTGTACATGTATTCATATTTTCAGAACAATCTATCATTGCTGTTAGAATTGTGAACCTTAAAAATTCCCATACCCTACTTCATAAGATTGGATTAAGACCATTTCCCAATTGGGAAGTGAACTCTACTTAGATCAGAAATGTTAGACCTATACTCCACCCATACTTAAGCCTGCTTTAGGGGAGAAAACTTGCTGAACAATGAAAAGTACTTAAACCCATACTTAAGCCATGCCTATTTTTAGAACTAATACAAAGGGGTGCTAAGTACCTATAAAGGTCAGGCAACTTGTGAACTTACAAGGAACAAAGAGGTGAGAACTTACTCAGAGATTTTAGTTTACTCAGGTGTGGATTACTCAAAAGTTTAGTCTTCTCAGGTGTGAATTCAGAATGGGTTGTCCTTTGGAAAATGTCTACTGTGATTGGTAGATGAAAGAACTTAGGGGAGGTGACATAGGAGAAAATGTCCTTTAAAAGGAGATGAAAAGCTCTCTCTAGAGACAGTCAGCTGGGAAAGGCTACCTTGAAGGGTCTCTCTCGAGGCTCTCTTGGGGACATTTCAGATGGAAGATTGAGCTGGTGAAGTCAGCTGAGATGGAGCTGGCCTGGTGTCACTAGAATCCTTGCTTGGACAGATCTTGTGGTGAGTGATTAAGGACTGACTGATCTTTTCTCTTAGGGCTTAGGCCTGGGTTGGCCAGGACTGGCCAGGGCCGGCTTATCCTTTTCTCATTATTCCCCTTTTTCTCTCTTTCCCTCCTTTTCTTTAATTCCTCATTTGTATTAAAATCTCTATAAAACCCAGCTGACTTGGGTATATTTGAAAAATTGGGAATATTTCCCTGGTGACCACCTTATATTTGATTTAAAAACAAAACACTGTAGTGAAAACATATTTCCTGCTTTCACAACTTATTCATCCACTCTTTTATCTACAACAATTTAAGTCTTCCCCATTTTAATCACTACAGTTTATGACACCTAGCCATTTTAACTATTACAGTTTATGGCTCCCACTCTTAATGATATAATTGTAGATAGTCCTCAGAGTTGTTATAATCCCATTCAGGATCTTGAAATGGCCAGTGTGCTACACTGAGCCTCCAGAATTTATTGACATGAGAAATGATTTTATTTTTCTCATGCTCCATTAGGAATGCCTGGAGTAAATTTTTAATGTTTTTATAGGATTGATTATATTGAAAAACTTTTGGTCATCTTTTTTTGTTACCACAAACGGATCTTCTTCACAACTAGGAATGTTGCATGTCATCTCTTATATATTTTGGGGAGTAAAAGGTATCTGGTGTCTTAGGGTTACCACATCCCTGTTAAATCCTATTTTGGTCACTTCCCTTAGGGAAAAAGGAATTTATTGGAATTGGGTAATGGTGGAGATACAAAGGCAGCTTGGGAAGGAACAGTTTTGGTAGGAGGATGAGATTTCCTCAGGGCTGGAATTGGTTGTGGGGTGGGAGAAGTGTTGCAATGTAATGCTTCATGTATAAGAATGATTTACAGGCAGAGAATCCCCAGAGCTGGGAGGGGAAAGGTTCCAAATGGTTGAGGAGACTTCACTTGAGAGTCTGTAGCTGAAAGGGAAGCATATCTGAGCTATTGTGGACATCTTTGGATCATCTTACAAGCAGCCCTCTGAAGCAGGAGTAGATAGGAATTTTTCAATTCCCTTAGGTGGACTAAGAGACAATATTGGGAGCTCCAGCCATTCTTTGGATCATCTAGGACTCCTCATCTGGACTCAGCTCTACTTGCCAAAAGTCTCTATATGTAAGATCTCTGCACTTACTGTTGGACTGGCCCTTAGGAGTTTAGGATAAGATAAGATAGGATTATTGGTTAGGAATTTTAAACTAAGTGTTTACATTGTAAGACTTCCTTCTCACTCCCCCCCCCTTTCCCAAACTTCTCCTCTCTGTTGAATGAAAGCAAAATATTAAAATGTTAATTCCTATGTATTTTCCAGCCTAAACTCTTCCAAACTAAAATTGTTATTTCAGAAGGGACAGGAGAGGATTAACCATCAGAAAAAGGATCAGGGGAGGTAAGGTCAGTCAGTAGTTATAAAGTACAAGAGAAGTGGTTTTGCAGCTGAGATATAGAGGTAGAATCTTCCATCTCTATTTCAGGGGAATTAATATTTTTCTCTCTCAGTGGCTTAGGAACAGGATTGTAAAATTCAGATATGTTTTGGATGGGGTCAGTTTTGCCATTGGACCATGTAAGAAGTACATGGCAAGTAAGGCATTTGAACTTTGATCCCAGCGTCTGCCAGATTTAGGCATGAACTCAGGTTTCTTTGTGCTCACCTGGCTGAGACAAACCGTGCCCCTACAGTATCGTGATTTACAATTGAACCAATGGTAATCCACTGTGTATTCATCAATATGGATGAGGTACTTTTGCATCTCAATGACAATAAATAGGAGCTACCACAGAAAGTCATCCCTTACCCTTATCACCTCTCACCTGTCTCTGACTTCCTCTCTCTCTATCTCTCTTTCTCTCTCTAAAGACCTTTCCTTATTAATCTCCTATTCTCAAGCCGGAGTGGTCTGGGTTTAGAGTATCAACTCTAAAGGACCGTGGTTTTCCTCTAAGCTAATCTCAACACTCCTTGTAACCACATGTTGTTAATTTAAAGCTATTTAACAGTTTCATGTCCTTGTGAGAGTTAAGTAGCTGGGCTTGTTCTGTGGAGCTCGATTGTTATAAATATTGCGTGTGTGTCTGCCTTCTTATCCATCTCCTTGGCTCCAGTCCTTCCCCCAAGGTCAACCTTCTATCTTTCCTTTCATGGAAGGGCTGCGGGACAGCCCTCTCCTTCAATTTGAAATTGTTTAATTGAATTCACATGTTGGCCTGCATTTTAGCTTTAAGTTTTTGAATGTTAGCATTTCTTGTCATAGAATTTAGGAATGGAAAAATAAAATTACCTAAGAACATAAGGAATAGGAAGCATTCTGAAACTTTTAAGGTTCCCAGTTGGGCAAAATCCAGAAGGCTTTCATGCAAAGTAGCATCCATTTTTAAAATCTATTATCTATTTATTTTTTATTTATTAAATTGCTTGTAATTCTGGGTTTTGTTGGTAGATGGCAATACTGGCTAGGGGTTAAAGTGAGGGTGTGAAAGTTAAAGGTAAGAGCGTGGTCTCTTTAAGGATGTCACACCTTGATATGGTTAATTCCTTGGTTGGAGGTCCAGATAGGAAACCTTTTGTTGGAGGGTAAATATGTAGCAGGGGCAATGTAAAGCAGCTGACTTCCTCCTTAGGGTAAAATATAGAAGCATGTGTTTCTACCACATACCTGCAAGAAGCAGCTTCAGGGTATCTTTTTTGTATGGCCTGGGGCAAAAAAAGATTTTTATAATTTTTTTTTCCTTATTTACCCCAAGTGAAAACCTGAGGGTTGACTAATTGGGTTCTTTGTGAGGTGGGGAGAGTTTGGGAACAGTTTCCCCAGGTGGGACCTAAGGGTTCAGCAACTAATATTAAAAACTACTGTGTTCTATTTATTTTTAAGGGAAAAAAGAGAAAAAAAATTTAACTTACCTCTGCTGATATGCAATTTAGACTCAAAATAAGCTATTAAAACCTGACTTAGGTATACTAACAAAAGAAAAGTAAAAGTAAAGAAAAGTTAGGAATATTGAGGGCATTTTGTCACAATTGCTGTGGTCAGCCAAATAATTGTAAGGGAGAAAAAATTGGTTGTTTTTTTTAAATAAAAGGTTGGACTGGATTATTTAAGAATGGGTTGCCAGGAATTCAGTTAATTCCAATGAGATTTATTTACAATTTATTTACAAAATATTGAAAAAGTGAAGAAAGAAAATCAGTGGATCGGGTTGGTCACAGACCTCCCACACTGAAAGATTAAGTGGGATGTTTACACTTTAGGTGATTTAATCTAAAAACTGACAGGGAGAGTTAATTTAATCTTCACAGTTTCAAAAGTTCCTAGCTGACTCATGTAGTTGATTGTGTTTTAAAATTTTGTCATGATATGAAGCATATATTCATATGCACATACAGACACACACACACATTCAAAGCTGAGAACTGTTTCTAATGTCCTTTTTGGTTTGTACATTTGTTAGAAGCTTAGAATTTGTGCATATCTTTACTTAAAGAACAAGTCTGTCTCAACTTCGAATTTCATTTGTGTACCAATAGAGGTATACTGCTAGAAAGCAGATGACAGTCATCTTCATTCCAAATCAATATCTGAAGAATATCAGCAATGATTTATTATAGAAGTTCTTGTATACAAAATGAAAGAAATGAAAATTTTATTACAAAGTTACCTCCATCCAATTCTATGTTTCATACATTAAACAATATTTTCTACAACCAAACTTCAAAAACTCTAATCAAAATACCGATGTGTTATTCACTTTAGAAACAAACTTTGGGAAAGGAAATGATATCTCATAAGGGAATTTTGCAGTAAATCTAAATGTTTTCTAGCTTTTTACTTGTTAACTCTAGTAATATATGTTTATTACATGCCATAGTATAATATCATAGTGTCATTTTTAACATTTATTATTTGAGTTAAATATTTTATCCTTTAGAAAAAATATTTCTAAACATATATCAAGATGAATAGACAGAAAGACAGAGTGACAGTGACAGAAACTGAGACCTCTGGAGATTTACCCCATCGCTATCAATTATCTTGATTTTTATTATATTAGTAATGGGATTAAAATGGTTAGAGGATGGTTAATTCACTAATAGATGACCATATAAATTGTTCATTGATTTCATAGATAGATAGATAGGTAGATAGATAGATAGATAGATGGATGGATAGGTAGATAGATATAAATCAATAGCATTGGGGTTTATGTCCTTTTTGATATTCCACATTATCGTATATATATATATATATATATCAACATATATGAATGTTCTATGATTTCATTACAGGTAACTTTCATTTTCTGTTAGTCAAAAAGTCTTCAGGACATTTCTGAGACACAAAGATTAAATTACTTACGAAAGGCCACAAATTGACAATTTTTATGAATGAGATTTGAACTCAGATTCAAATTCCTTAATCTAAGCACAGCAAATACCTATGATGTTGGTGATGTCTTCATGTAAAAGAGAAAAAGGCTAGAAAGATTTTCCCCTCATTTGTGTGTTAGGGCAAATAGATTCTACATGTAAAGGTTAAATTGGGGTTTTTGACAAAATAAGAAAGCAACTTTTAATAATTTGTTTTAATGAAAATATAGAAGAGTTGTAAATTAATATTGTCCCTTTAAGTCAATGAAATGAAAACTTCTAGCAGCTTTTAATGATTAACAATTTAGCTTAATTAAAATGGAGATAGTAAAAGAGTGTAGTAAAATGAATATTGTAAAGGAGGAAAACTTAGGAAAGAGATAAAGAAATAAATTTCCTAATGTCAATACTAGTTATCCTACAACTGTCTACAATTGCCTATAACAACTGCTAATAACAACCACCTCACAAAGTTCCAACCCAATCCACCCAATCAAAACCAACCCAATCAGTGTTTAATCCAATCCCAATCAGGTCTTTCAATGAAGACCAGGCACCTTCCAAAAAGTTCAAGGAAAGGAAAAAAAAATAACACTCCAAACCCCAAACCCTAAAGGCCAAAAGCCTCTAAAACCTAAAGCCAAAATCTCTTTCAATAAGCTCAAGCTCACCTTTATATTTCAGCAACTAAATCCTAACCACCAACTAATCACCAGCCCATACCACCAGAAACCAACACCCAATGATCAGCTCACACCCAGCAGCCAACTTCCCACAACTGCCAGCCCTGACTGTCAGCAACTGACAGCATGACATGACTAACCTATGCTGGACCAGCAAGGGGATCTCCTGGTTCCTACTTCATGTCACTGTGGGCTTGTTAATCCCTACAATCTCCATAGTAAGGGGACCTCCAGGTCCCCTGTTAAATCAAAAAAGGAATAAAGAATTCCTTTTTTACATACACATGGATGTCTGAATTGGTATTATTTAGATTAAAAGTGAGGTCCTACTCAATCTTATGGGAAAAGAGTCTATAAGATAATGGGTGTTATGTATATTCTCATTCTTTAAAATTGAATAAACTGAGATTTGAAAAAAAATAATTTAGATATAAACTAGAATAGAATCTTTTCTCTTTCATACACAGTTTGTCGCATTTGGAATCTTGTCGAATTATTCATTAGAATTCTAACTGCAAAAAATAAATCCCAGTGCTAAATTTTGTAATTTTCTACAAAGAAACTCCAAGTACATTTTTCAAGCTTATTTACTTTTTATAAACCTTTACCTTCTGCTTTAAATTCAACACTAATTATCAGTTCTAAGGCATAAGAGTGGTAAGGGCAAGGCAATTTGGGTTAAGTGACTTGCCCAAAGTCATATAGCTAGGAAAAATCTAAGCAAATTTGAAGTCATATCCTCCCAATTCCAGGCCTAGCTCTCTGTCCACTGAGTCACCTCATTATTCCATGCAATTATTCATTATTGTTTAATTTCATAAACCATTTTTCTCTTAAAGTAAAAGAAACAGTTATGGTATTTCAGATTTGGAAGGGGCCTTTGTAGCTAACATATCCAAATTAAACCTGAAAATGAATCCATTTACAATATTGCACATAATTGATCATTTAGCCTTTGTTAAAGAACTCAAATGAAGGGCAAGCTATGACCACCTACAGCAGTCCACTCTCCATATAGGTCACTCTAATTGTTAGCAAATTCTTCCTCAGATTACATAAAATCTATCTACCCTATTTCTATTCATCAGTTCCAGCTTTGCCAAATTGGAGTGTATGAACCATGTTCTCTTATATAGGTCATCGTCCTTTATATGCCTGAAAAGAATTACAGAGAAAGTAAAAGGCTTTGTAAAAGTGCTGGATTTGGAACATCTGGATTCAAATCTTAAATCAAATTTACTGACCCTGTGACCTTGGGCAAATTAATTAGACTTCCTGGGACTCATTTTCTCTATTAACAAAATGAGACAGTTATAATGAATTATGAAGCCATTTCCAACTCTAGTTGCTAGTAAACATACTTTTCCTAACCATGCTTTCTCACAATAACCATTCTGTTGTATAGTATAAATATCTCCAATTCCTTCAAATAATATGAAAAAAGGCATAAATCATCCTATTTGTCTCCCTTTGGGATATGTAAGAATCTCATTTCATAAATACAACATTCAAAGCAAAACAGTACGTCGAGCAAAGTAGGGAACAGTTGGACTTTCACCCTCTCCAATTCCCTTCCAGCATGATAAATAATCCTTTCTTAATGTTCTTAGGATTGTGATAACTTTGGTTGCCTTACATGATAACACATATTGAATATGGTTTAGTGATAAATACTAGACTTGTAGTTACTTTAGTTTAGGGAACTGCCTGAATGAGGAAAATCCTTTGTCTACAATTTATAGAAAATGTCCCATAGCACACACAGATTAAATAACTTACCTGTGGCCACATAGGCAATAAATATAGCAAAGGGAATTCTAGAACCAGTCCTCCTAGCTCCAAGGCTAGCTTTCTATTCAT
Source organism: Monodelphis domestica (assembly GCF_027887165.1). Taxonomy (NCBI): domain Eukaryota; kingdom Metazoa; phylum Chordata; class Mammalia; order Didelphimorphia; family Didelphidae; genus Monodelphis; species Monodelphis domestica. The sequence goes on from NC_077228.1 coordinate 472,659,381, forward strand.
TATGTTATGCTAACTCTTAAAGAGGGTTCTACTTTGATGAAAATCACAGATTATTTTACATAAACTCCCATATAGTTATATCTCCTATATATTTATTTTGGTTTATAAAGTTGATTTTTTTCAAACCCAAGTGAAAAATTTTCATTTTCTTCATTCAGTGTCATCTAATTTGATTTAAACATATACTTTTACCTGATAACATTTTTGAGTAATGAAAGTCACCCAGCATCCAATTATGTGTTCAAAGTATATATCTGCAAGTTTTACAACATAATATCTCTCTATTTTCACATCATTGATAAAAATAATGAATATCAGAAAGCATGGATCCCAAGATACTCTAATAGAATCCTCCTTCCAAGTTAATGCCAAATTATTGCTCTCTGTGTCTGACTATTAAAACACTTCTGAATTCACCTAATTTTCCTATTGACTAGCCTACAATTCACTATAGTTTTCACAAGAACAGCACAGGGGATTTTATTAAATGTTTTGCTAAGATTTGGATGAATTATTTCTACCTCATTCCCCTGATCTCTCATTTTAATAGCCTTGCCAAAAAAGAAAATCAGATTAGTTCTAGTGAGATGTTCATAACGAAGTGACTCTCTTTGGGAGCATCACCTCCTTTTCTAGATGCCAATCAGTAAGTAAAAAAGCATCTATTAATTACTAAATGCCAACCACTGTGCTAAATGCTAAAGATATGAAGCAAGTCAAACAAACAAAGAATCAAGCAAAAACCAAAATGTTTCCTGCCCTCAAGAACTTTAGATTCTAATGGGGTAAATAATATGAAATTAAGTATTTATCTGTAATGTATACACCTATATGTAGCATACATACATACATACATATATATATATATATATATGCTATATGAGGAAATCTCAGAGTAATGATACTTCTTTTTTTTTTTAAATATATTTTATTTGATCATTTCCAAGCATTATTCGCTAAAAACATAGATCATTTTCTTTTCCTCCCCCCCCACCCCCCATAGCCGACGCATAAGTCCACTGGGCATTAGATGTTTTCTTGATTTGAACCCATTGCTTTGTTGATAGTATTTGTATTAGAATGTTCATTTAGAGTCTATCCTCTGTCATGTCCCCTCAACCTCTGTATTCAGGCAGTTGCTTTTTCTCGGTGTTTCCACTCCCATAGTTTATCCTTTGCTTATGAATGGTGTTTTTTTCTCCTGGGTCCCTGCAAGTTGTTCAGGGACATTACACCACCACCAATGGAGAAGTCCATTACGTTCGATGATACCACAGTGTGTTTGTCTCTGTGTACAATGTTCTCCTGGTTCTGCTCCTCTCGCTCTGCATCACTTCCTGGAGGTTGTTCCAGTCTCCATGGAACTTCTCCACTTTATTATTCCTTTTAGCACAATAGTACTCCATCACCAACATATACCACAGTTTGTTCAGCCATTCCCCAATTGATGGGCATCCCCTCATTTTCCAGTTTTGGGCCACCACAAAGAGCGCAGCTATGAATATTTTTGTACAAGTCTTTGTGTCCATTATCTCTTTGGGGTACAGACCCAGCAGTGCTATGGCTGGGTCAAAGGGTAGATATTCTTTTAGCACCCTTTGGGCATAGTTCCAAATTGCCCTCCAGAATGGTTGGATCAGTTCACAGCTCCACCAGCAATGAATTAATGTCCCTATTTTGCCACATCCCCTCCAGCATTCATTACTTTCCTTTGCTGTTATGTTAGCCAATCTGCTAGGTGTGAGGTGATACCTCAGAGTTGTTTTGATTTGCATCTCTCTGATTATAAGAGATGTAGAACACTTCTTCATGTGCTTGTTAATAGTTTTGATTTCTTTATCTGAGAACTGCCTATCCATTTCCCTTGCCCATTTATCAATTGGAGAATGGCTTGATTTTTTGTACAATTGATTTAGTTCTTTATAAATATGAGTAATTAAAACTTTGTCAGAGGTTTCTATGAAGATTTTTTCCCAATTTGTTGTTTCCCTTCTGATTTTAGTTATATTGGTTTTGTTTGTACAAAAGCTTTTTAGTTTGATGTAGTCAAAATTATTTATTTTACATTTTGTGATTCTTTCTATATCTTGCTTGGTTTTAAAGCCTTTCCCCTCCCAAAGGTCTGACATGTATACTATTCTGTGTTTACCCAATTTACTTATGGTTTCCTTCTTTATGTTTAAGTCACTCACCCATTTTGAATTTATCTTGGTGTAGGGTGTGAGGTGTTGATCTATTCCTAGTCTCTCCCACACTGTCTTCCAATTTTCCCAGCAGTTTTTATCGAATAGTGGATTTTTGTCCCAAAAGCTGGGATCTTTGGGTTTATCGTATACTGTCTTGCTGAGGTCGCTTTCCCCCAGTCTATTCCACTGATCTTCCTTTCTGTTTCTTAGCCAGTACCAAATTGTTTTGATGACTGCTGCTTTGTAATATAGTTTTAGGTCAGGGACTGCAAGGCCCCCATCATATGTGTTTTTTTTCATTATTTCCCTGGATATCCTTGATCTTTTGTTCTTCCAAATGAACTTTGTTATGGTTTTTTCTAAATCAGTGAAGAAGTATTTTGGTAGTTCAATGGGTATGGCACTAAATAGATAAATAAGTTTGGGTAGGATGGTCATTTTTATTATATTGGCTCGTCCTATCCATGAGCAGTTAATGTTTTTCCATTTGTTCAAGTCTAGTTTTAGTTGTGTGGCGAGTGTTTTGTAGTTGTGTTCATATAGTTCCTGTGTTTGTCTTGGGAGGTAGATTCCTAGGTATTTTATTTTGTTTAAGGTGATTTTGAATGGGATTTCTCTTTCTAGTTCTTGCTGCTGAGCTGTGTTGGAGATATATAGAAAAGCTGATGATTTATGTGGGTTTGTTTTGTATCCTGCAACTTTGCTAAAGTTGTTGATTATTTCAATTAGCTTTTTGGTTGAATCTCTAGGATTCTTTAAGTAGACCATCATGTCATCTGCAAAGAGTGATAACTTGGTCTCCTCCTTGCCTATTTTGATGCCTTCAATTCCTTTATCTTCTCTAATTGCTACTGCTAGTGTTTCTAGTACAATGTCAAATAGTAGAGGTGATAATGGGCATCCTTGTTTCACTCCTGATCTTATTGGGAATGCATCTAGTTTATCCCCATTGCAGATGATATTAGCTGTTGGTTTTAGATATATACTGTTTATTATTTTTAGGAATGACCCTTCTATTCCTATGCTTTCTAGTGTTTTTAATAGGAATGGGTGTTGTATTTTATCAAAGGCTTTTTCTGCATCTATTGAAATAATCATGTGATTCTTGCTAGTTTGCTTGTTGATGTGGTCAATTATGTGGATGATTTTCCTAATGTTGAACCAGCCCTGCATCCCTGGTATGAATCCTACTTGATCATGGTGAATGATCCTTCTGATCACTTGCTGGAGTCTTTTTGCTAGTATCCTATTTAAGATTTTTGCATCTATATTTATTAGGGAGATTGGCCTATAGTTTTCTTTCTCTGTTTTTGACCTGCCTGGTTTTGGAATCAGTACCATGTTTGTGTCGTAAAAGGAGTTTGGTAGAACTCCCTCTTTGCTTATTATGTCAAATAGTTTGTATAGTATTGGGATTAACTGTTCTCTGAATGTTTGATAGAATTCACAGGTGAATCCATCAGGCCCTGGGGACTTTTTCTTAGGAAGTTCTTTGATGGCTTGTTGGATTTCAATTTCTGATATGGGATTATTTAGGAATTCTATTTCCTCTTCTGTTAGTCTAGGCAGTTTGTATTTTTGTATATATTCATCCATTTCTCCTAAATTGGTGTATTTATTGCCATATAATTGGGCAAAGTAATTTCTAATGATTGCCTTAATTTCCTCCTCATTGGAGGTGCTGTCCCCCTTTTCATCTTTAATGCTGTGAATTTGCTTTTCTTCCTTCCTTTTTTTAACTAGATTGACCAGTACCTTGTCTATTTTGTTTGTTTTTTCAAAGTACCAGCTTCTTGTCTCATTTATTAAATCAATAGTTCTATCACTTTCGATTTTATTAATTTCTCCCTTAATTTTTAGGATTTCTAATTTGGTTTTCTGCTGGGGGTTTTTAATTTGATCGTTTTCCAGTTTTTTCATTTGCATTTCCAATTGATTGATCTCTGCTCTCCCTTGTTTGTTAATATAAGCATTCAGGGATATGAATTTACCTCTGATTACCGCTTTGGCTGCATCCCAAAAGGTTTGAAAGGATGTTTCGCCATTGTCATTTTCCTCGATGAAATTATTAATTGTTTCTATGATTTCTTCTTTAACTAAACGGTTTTGGAGTATCATATTGTTTAATTTCCAATTGGTTTTAGATTTGGTTTTCCATGTACCATTACTAATCATTATTTTTATTGCCTTGTGATCTGAGAAGGCTGCATTCATTATTTCTGCTTTTCTGCATTTGTGTGCTATGTTTCTGTGACCTAATGTATGGTCAATTTTTGTGAATGTGCCATGTGGTGCTGAGAAGAAGGTGTATTCCTTTTTATCCCTATTTATTTTTCTCCATATGTCTATTAATTCTAATTTTTCTAAGATTTCATTCACTTCTTTTACCTCTTTCTTATTTATTTTTTGATTTGATTTATCTAAATTTGATAATGGTTGGTTTAAGTCTCCCACTAGTATGGTTTTATTGTCTATTTCTTCCTTAAATTCTCCTAGTTTCTCCATTAGAAATTTGGGTGCTATATTATTTGGTGCATACATATTGATTAATGATATTTCTTCATTGTCTATAGTCCCTTTTAACAAAATATAATTACCTTCCCTATCCCTTTTGATCAGGTCTATTTTTGCATTGGCTTTATCAGATATCATGATTACCACTCCTGCCTTCTTTCTATCAGTTGAAGCCCAGAAGGTCTTACTCCATCCTTTAATTCTGATCTTGTGGGTGTCAACCCGCCTCATGTGTGTTTCTTGAAGACAACATATGGTAGGGTTTTGGATTCTAACCCATTCTGTGATTTGTCTACGTTTTATGGGTGAGTTCATCCCATTCACGTTCAAAGTTATGATTGTCATTTGTGGACTCCCTGGCATTTTGATTGCCTTCCCTAATTCTAACCTTTTCTTCTTCGGCTCTACCTTTTAGTCCAGTGATTTACTTTGAAACAGTCCCCCTTGTCCCCTCCCTTGATGTTTCCCTTTTTAGTCCCTCCCTTTTATGTTCCCTCCCCCTCCCCCCTCTCTTTCCCTCCCTTTTTGTTCTCCCTCTCCCCCTCCCCCCCTTGGTTTCCCCTTCTCCTTACCCTTGTTGGGTAAGATAGAATTCAAGATCCCAATGGATCTGGATGTTTTTCCCTCTCAGAGCTGATTTCCCTGAGATTGAGGTTTAAGTAACCCCCCCCCTCTCTTCCTCTCCTTCTTATAGGAGTTTTCTTCCCCTCCCCTTCCCCTGTGAATCTTTGTGTGAGAACCATTATTCTATTTGGTCTTTCTTTACCCCCTATTTATACATTACATTTTCCCCACATGTTAGTATACATAGGTTGATATAAATGTAGTCCTTATAGAAGAGAGTTTGAGTTAAAGAAGAAGATAACATTTTCCCCTTTCCTTAATATTTACCTTTTCAGGTATTCCTTGCTCTTTGATTTTCGGTATCAAACTTTCCACAGAGCTCTGGTCTTTTCTTTGCAAAAAGTTGGAAGTCTTCTATTTTGTTGAATGCCCATACTTTCCCTTGGAAGTATATAGTCAGTTTTGCTGGGTAGCTGATTCTTGGTTGGAGACCCAGCTCTCTTGCCTTTCTGAAGATCATGTTCCATGCCTTACGATCATTCAGAGTAGAACTTGCAAGGTCTTGGGTGACCCTGATTGGCATTCCTTTATATCTAAATTGTCTTTTTCTGGCTTCCTGTAGGATTTTTCTTTTGTTTGATAGCTTTGGAATTTGGCAATTACATTCCTGGGAGTTGTCTTTTGGGGGTTTAGTGTAGAAGGTGTTCTGTGAGCTCTGTCAGTGGCTGTATTGCCCCCTTGTTCTAGAATCTCTGGGCAATTTTCTTTGATTATATCTTGTATCACCATGTCCAGTTTGGTGTTTATTTCTGGCTTTTCTGTGAGTCCAATTATTCTTAAATTATCCCTTCTCCCCCTATTTTCCAGATCTATCACCTTGTCGGTGAGATATTTTATGTTCTCTTCTAATTTCTTGGTATTTTGGCTTTGCTTTATTGATTCTTGCTCTTTTACACGATCGTTGTCTTCCAGCTGCCTGATTCTGGCCTTTAAAGCCTGGTTTTCTTTTACAGTTTGGTCAAACTGGTTTTGTAGATGCATGAATTTCTTTTGCATTATTTCCAACTTTTCCTCCCAGAAGGCTTCCATCTTTTTGGTCATTTCTGATTCAAATTCTTCATAGGTTTGTGGAGAGTTTCCATTTCCTTTGGAAGGTTTTGGAGCATTTTCTTTTATATTATCTTCTGTCTGCTCTGTATTTTGTGTTTTGGCTCCATAGAATGTGTCCAAAGTCGCCCCTTTCTTCTTATTTTTCTTGGTATTTTGGGGCTTCTGTGGTTCTGTGGAGTTTGCCATTTCTGAATGTGGAGGATTAGTTTTTCTTGCCTCTGTCTGGTGTTCAGAGGCAGTCCTGGGCAGATGGTTCTATGAGCTTTCCCTGGGTTAAACTGAATAGGCCTCACTGGAACTGGAATGGAAGGGTCGGACCACGAGGCCACACTCTCCCCCCGGCTCGCTTTCCGGAAGTTGCCTTCAGAATCGCTGGCCGTGAGGCTGTTTCGTCAGCCTGCGGGGGGATGGGCTGCAGCTAGCCCAAGCTCTGAGGGCAAGGACTTTCACTGAGACTTGGATAGCAGGATCCAGCCCGTGAGGCTGTCTTGCCCGCCCTGAGGGTTGCTGTTGTTTCGACCAGCTCTCTGCAGCGGAAGCCCCAGGCAGTAACTTTCACCGGGACTGTAGAAGGCCCTGAGGGTTCTGCTCTCTGAGCCCGGCTGGGCTGCGGCTTCCGGGAGCCTTGGACTCTGCGCTCCTACCCCTGAGGACCGAGTGATCTCGGGTTCTGGCTTTTAAGGGGAGCCGTACCTTTTGAACTGGGTCCAGGTCCAGGAGGAGGGTTCCCAGGGTCTGTGCTGTTGATCGTTTTGAATTTCGGCACCTTAGGAGCTTATCGTTTGAGATCGGTCGGGAAGGGTTTTCCGGAGATCTGAGCTTTAGCTTTCTCTAAGCCGCCATCTTAACCGGAAGTTCCCAGTAATGATACTTCTAATAATATTGTAAAATTCCAAGAATAATTTTGATGATAAAATCAGCTCATATTTGTAAAATGTTTTGCAAACTTCAAAGTGTTATACGCTTGCTAGATATCATTGTCATTCTTCTTATTCTTACTCTTATTTATTCTTTTACTCAAATAATACTAAATACCTTATTTTCCGGACATCATTATCTCTATCATTTGAAAGTAAGGTCCCTTCTTTTGCCCCTATACTGAAGTACTTTCTCTATCCATTCAAGCATTTATTAAGCATCTACTGTAGACATAGGAAGTCTCTACTCCAGATTTTGAGAATAAAAACATAAAATTCAGTCTCTGACCTCGAAAAGATTACATTAAGTAGGTTGTATACTACATGTAAGAAGATAAATATATAGATGATAACTTGAGAAATGGAGAGAAAGAGCACTAAATTAAGATTGTTTTAAAAATCTTCTTATGGGAAAAGGTATAGGAAAAAAAATTGAAGAAAGGTAAGGATTCTAAGAACCAAAGGTTAGACAGAGGTTTATTTCTGAGCTGGGGAACAGCATGGGTAAAAATACAGCAGCTTTAGGATGCAAAGCCCCAAACACCAACATTACCTCAGAATCATATTTATTCTTTCTTCTAGTAGCTCAGGGGACTTGGAATCATTCTGGTCTGTTTTTTTCCTACTGCTTTATTTATTTTGGATATCAAATTATTTTTCTACTGCCTCTTCTAGTCCAAAAACATTTTCCTAAGAAAATAAAAAAAAAACAACTAAAAAAGAATGAAAACCATATTGGTATTGCATTTTTTCAGTCTCATAATTTTCTCATTTCTTCTCTACTTAATGTCTTCTTCATTTCTAGTTCTTTACAATTATAAAAAGTATTGCTATAAAAATTTGGGTATATATAGGTTGTTTTTTTTTGTCTTTGACCTTGTTGACATTCATATAATCCTATCTGTAGAATCACCACGTCTATATTTCTAATAAATTAATCAGGAAGTATTTATTAATCATATATACTACTGTATGGCAGGTATTTTGCTATTCTATGAAAATGCAATTATAAGTTATGAAACAATCCCTACCTGCAGTGAGGCAAATAATAAATACAGATAAATAAGTAGGAACAAAAACATTGAATAGTGGGAGTCCTCCAAGGCCTTGGCAATGCAAAGTTGACAACAAGATAATGGATAAAGGGAACGAAGAGAAGAATAAAATATAAAGTTGAATTGATTCACCAAGAGGTTAAGATGGGGGAAGGAGCAGAGTCTATTTACTGTTGGGATGATTACTTGGCAAAGAACAGAAGAATTGAGGGATTGGAATTCCAAATTCCTGCACAAAAATCTTATTCCAATATGTAATTGTATCATGGAAGGAAGAAAACTCAATTATATGAATCTATGAATGAGCTGGCAGCCTTTATATTCTATAAATATGATATTTATATTTCTAACTCTGGAAATTTTCACTTGCCATCCCCTATTTCTAGAAAAATATCCCTTTTCATTTCCTCTTGCTTCCTTCAAGTTCCAAGTGGAATCATATCAATTATAAGAATACTTTCTTATTCCCCTTTAATACTAGTCTTCTCTATGATGATTATTTAAAATTGATCCTGTATATATTTTGTTTTTGATATTATGATTAACAACATAAACTGTCTTTTTCTTTCTTTTATACCCAGAGACTAGCATAGAGTAGGTGCTTATTAAATTCTTATTAACTGAGTAAATAAATGTGGTAGAATGTTATAAAGAAATAGATTTCAAAGAGATATGGAAAAATTTATATTAACTGATGCAGAACAAGGTGAGCAGAAAAAGAAAAATATATACACTAACATCATTATTACAAAATAAACAACTTTGAAAATTGTTGGTATCATGGAGAATATAATGAGCAATACCAGGAGAATAATTTATGCAATATCAAAAGCACTACAAAGACAAATAGCTTTGAGACAATAAAAACTATAATCAATAATGACTCTTTATGATTTCAGAGAAATAATGATCAAGAATAATATTGCTTCTAAACAGAGAGATGATTGATTAAGGTACAAATAATATATATATATATACATATATATTCTTTCTTTATGTAGCCAATGTGGTAATCTGTTTTATTTGACAATGAGTATTCATGAGAAGCAATTTGTTTTTCTTTCCTATTTTGTAAATGGATATAAGAGGATGATAGAATCAACTTCTTTTGATTACTACTTAACTAAAAGGTGAAAGTAGGTGTTATAAGGAGGAATGTTCCATATATTTTCAGAATAGGATACTATATTAATAATTTCACTAAGTTATTTAATTTTAAATATGTTAAAAGTGACCTCTTATAGAGTGAGGGTAAACTTGAAACTGTTCATAATGTAAAAATAAGACATAACAATAAATTATTTTTTTAAAGATTACTGCATAGCCATGCCTTTATCATCATGTAGTTTTGAAGTTGACTTTCTGAAACTAAGTAAAAGACTTTTTACTTCTTTCTATTAAAATTAATTTTATTCAATGTTAATGCACCCAGTTGTCATAGCTATAGATATTCCTAAAGAAAAATTTAGCCATATTTGGAAAGATAAATATTAGGATTGTTGAAATTATTGATCATGACAATTTCCAAGGTATTTTTTCCATGTAGTGGTGGACTTTAATCAGTGCTATTAAACTCAAGCAGCAAAGGTGATCACTAAAGCATATTTAAGGATCTCTTTAAACATTTTTACTTAGTCTTGAAATATATTGTCTTCATTTTTTCTTATTTCTTTAAATATTTAATTACATTTTAATCTTATTTCAGCCACAGTCAAGAATGTTTAAGTTGTATGAGGCCATATTTGATACCTCTTGTCAATATTCACAGAATAAAATACTCATATTTATATATTTACTGATGTTAAATATTTGGGGATTTGTCAAATGGAAAGGTAATGAACTTTTTCCATTTGTTTTAAAAAAAGTACTCCAAGATGATAGTTCAATGTTGGAAAGCATTTCTTTTTTTTATAGGGAGAAATAACTTTAATACTTAGAGAAATGCATGTGCATTTAATGTGCATAAAGCAAAGGCCTGCCTTTGAATATAATGGGCTTCCACTCTTCAGAAATCTTTGATCAGAAGACAGATAAATATTTTTGGATGCATTGTAGAAAATGTATTTTTTAAAAGACATGTTAGATTACATGGCTACTGGATAGCCTTATCATTAATAAAATTGAATAATTTTATAAAGTATTCATTGGGCACTTTCTCTTTACAGGTCAGTATACTAGGCTATAGTGTTAGAAAGAAGCAAAATATAAGGTTAAAGTTCACCAAGTATATACTTTGTCATTGTTTAATTAAGTGTTTTCCACTGCCATCCACACCGTTAAAATGGGGGAAAGAACTTGTTTTTCCTTGTGTTTGAGGCAGAAAAAGATTATATATATATATATATATATATATATATATATATATGTATATATATATATATATATACACACACACACATATTCTCTCTATTCCTACACTTCAAAATAAAAAAGCTAAAAGTTGCTTAAAACACAGGTGGTGAAATAAAATCACCTTATTTTATCATTTAACAGAAAGCCAAAGCTCCACTGTCATTAATGTAAAGCTGTCAGAGCCTCAGACATAGTGAAACAAAGGAAGATCTTGCAGGGTCTGACCATATGTGGGCCCAACTCAAGAAAAAGGTGTTGTAACAAATGAAATAACTTACTTAGTTTTGCTTTGTGGGGAAATGGGCTGCTCAAGGGAATTGATTTAAAAAAAAAGAGGCAAACAGAGGCGGTATCTTAAAAATGGAAGCTAAAGCCTTAAGAGGGCTATAGTTAGTTTTGAAAATCATATCTATGGAAAAATTGAAATAAAGCAAAACAAAAAAATGAACAATCTTCTCCCTTTAAGTATTTGAATTTTTCCTCTAGGCATCAGCACCAGAGATGAAGGGATATGATCCAAGTGACTTATACTTCATAGAGCCAGTAAGAAAATTGGGGAAAATTTTTTCTTCAAAGACAAGAAAACCCAAAGCATTATCTGTTTATTTTGTTTGTTCCCTAATGCCAGAAGCCAGAGTAGGGGGCCACAACAGGATTCAGGCACAAGTTTTAACTACATTTATCATAGCTTTTTAATGTCTCTTTTACAATCTTTTTTAAGTTCTAAAATGTTTTCCTCATGGAAAACCTGTGAAAGTAAAATTTTAAAGAAAGTAACAAGGTCACACTTATAAACAGATAAATTGAAATAGAAGTAACAAAATTATTACACATAGTAATTATAGTTTATAAAGACCATCTCTGAAATGTACATTCGTACCTATTTCACTTTCTGATATATCACATTTCCTCTCAGTTATAATTTAAAATGTCACAAGATTTCTATATACATTATAGAATATAGTATATGTTATATCGTATTTCATTTTATAGTATTGTGTTTTGTTGTCGGATTACATTATATCAACATGTTACTTTATTTTGTTACATGTTGATTGTTATCCTATGCTATACTCAAATATTTAGAGTTTCTATTCATGGATCTGGAAAAATATCTCCATCACTGGAAATCACAACCCATTCTTATCAGACCACCTTGCATAATTCTTACTCCTATTCCATAAATTCACCAAAAAGATCTAACCAAGGTGTTGGAGACCTTCTTGTCCAACTCTTGACATCTCAACAATATCAGTAAGGATATTTGGTTCCTTTATCTTTATGTGGCTTCAATGGCTTCACAATTATCTCATTTTGGGTTGAATTATTGTGTAATTGATCTGAGTTGTTTGCCTTTCTCTTCCTTTTCCCCCTCTTTAGTACCACTATAATCTCTTTTTTAAGCACACTTAATACAGTTAATTACTATCCAAGTGGGATGTTTTTTTTTTCCCTGTGCTTGATGACACAATGATAACTTAAAAAAAAAAAGATTATTCCCATTTTTCTCCTTGCTCTCTTTATTCCTTACCTTCAATCTATCTTTTCATGATAATTATCTAGTCTGTATGAAGTATCATCTAATGCAACCAAAATGACATTAATGTTATTGCTTACACATTATTTTCCATTCCTTGTCTCTGTATGTTTGTATGAATTGTTTGTTGTGTTTACTTTTTCTGCATTAACTTTTCTTTGTAGAATTTCTAATATGTCAAAATTTGGATTTCATCTCTTAAATTAGCTGATATCATCAGCTCTTAGCACTTCTCGATTTTTATTAATTTTATATATAATGCATATAGTTATTTTGTGTATGCATATATGGGCATGTGTCTCTCTTTCTAAAATAAATGTTCTTATATTGCTGAAATAATTTCATTTTGTCTTTGTCTCTGCCAGAGACTAGAACAAACTCTAGCATATAATAGATATTTATTCATGTCAATAAACATTAATCACCTATTTTGGGCCAGGCATCATCCATGGATTAGGGATACAAAAAAGGGAAAAACACTGTTCTTGAACTCAGAGAGCTCATAATCCAATGGGGAGGCAAACAGTTTATTTTGCAAAAAATGTTGCTTGTCCTTTGTTTCTGAATAAGGCTAGTGATATAACAATGAATGGTGATATGAATTATATGGGAATTGGGTTTAAGTAAGGCAGAGGGGCCCAGAGTCATCAGACTCACCCTCTCTTCTAGAATTATCAAAGTTCAATAGAAAGACAAAATTCATGATGACTGCAATGGTCCAGGAAGCAGGGAATGGTTTTGATGTCTTTGATACAGGACTAGGCTTTAAGTGTTCCACAATGTCTGCTTCAATGGTCTTCATGGCCACTTTAAAATATTGTTCTCATCTGCCCAACTGGGAAAAATCTTCACATGTTTGTGACAGATATTCCTGTAAGTCTTCAATGGATTTCAGGCCCATCAATTACCCTCAGCCTGGTTTGGCCTATCTTCTGTGATGGTTTTAATAAGGTCAATGCACATACTACAGTTTCTTAGAGTCACAGATGAGAATTAGGTAGATACCAAAGTTGAATGATAAGCCCTAAAATGTGTTGGAAAATTTTATACCAGAGGTTTTGGTCTTCCCTGAATACCCCATATACTTTTACAAGAAATAATATACATGAAAAAGGAAATAATTTTTAAAACATTAGAATTAGGTAGGGTTGAAAAAGACATTTATGACTTTAATTGGAAATTAGGACAAACTACTGAAGACAATAGGTGGAGATGAGCAAGAAAAAACATCCCAGTCATGTGGGACAGCAAATTAAATTTCTGGAGCTGAGAAATAGAGCATCTTTTTTATTGAGCAATGAGGTCAGTGTCAATGGATCAGATTATGTGATTGGGAATAAGATTTAAGAAAACTAAAAATGTAAGGTTGAGGCTTGGATGTGAAGGACTTTGAATCTTAAATGGAAGATTTTGTATTTGATTCTGGAAGCAATAGGAAACCACTGGAGATTATTGAGAAGGGAGAGGAACATGGGTGGACGTGCATTAATAAAATCATGTCAGAAGCTGGAATGGGCATGGAGTAGATAGAGACAAGCATAGCCAGTAGCAAGTTATTGTAATAGTGAGATTTTTTAAAATATTCTTTTTTCATTTTTTACTTTTTATTATTGTTTCCTACTAACCTGAGTAAATATATAGCAAAAGATATTAAAGAGTCATCAGATATGTAGGAGAAGAGCTAGGTGAGAATGGTATTCTGAAAAAAAAAACTATGGAGAAGAATATGAAAGAGAAAGGTATAATTAACAACTTATAAAATTAATGGCAGTGGAGGCAGCTATAGAGTTCATGGACCCCTGGAACTGTATTAAAGAATGATGAAGGGGTCATGGCAAGATGACAAAGTAAAAAATATATATATTCAAAGCATGGCAATCACTCTCCAAATGACCACAGAAGAAAAAAATGACTTAAAACAAATCATGGAATAGGCAGAGCCAACAGAAGAAAGGGTGAAGCAGTACTCCTTCCCAGAACAATATGGAGAGTCAGGAAGAAGAACTCATCTCACTGGGATAGAATCACTGGAGTCCATGGGCTTCACCACCAAAATACTAGCAGGACAGCTCTGTAAGGCTTCTCTTCATGTGAAACAGCAGTGAAGGAATAGATAATGGCAGAAGACATATGCATGACATAAGGTGAGAGAAGTAAAAAGAGAGATCATGACAAATGGCCTCATTTTTTCCTGCAATATATGTCAAAGTTCTCAGCTGAGAAAATAGGAAACAAGGGAATGATAAAAGTTTTGATAGGGATGAAAAGATTTGGAAGGTCATTAAAGAAAATGTACAGTGACTTGATAGGAAAACAGGGTTGCAGGTTGTGTTTTGTTTATTCCTTCTTCTTTCAAGGCAAGAACAATCTCTTTTGGTAATTGGTAAACACAGAAACTTATTCATGTGTCCCCAGGACCTGCATATAGACAACTTAGGTGGACGTATGCATAAACTATATGGATCATGCATGTAACTAATACATTAAAAATAACAAAAAATTTGGCTTAGGATATGGGAATAATAATGTGCTATTTGAATGTTTGAGTTAACATAATTCCTTTTAGAATTGAATTCAATATTGCTCCTTTGGTTACTATAAGTTGCAGTGGAATGGTTTAACCCACAGTGACAATTCAGGGCAGCAACATAATCAATTCAGATTATGGAACTGAAAATGTCAGTTCATCTTAAATATTATCTTTTCTAGGCTGTATTTTTTCCAATTTCCATTATTAGGTTTCATTGATTTAATAATCCAATTCTCTTAGTTTCCTAGTCATTTCTGTTTTTTAATCACTTAAGAATATTAAAACATTCTGTATAAACTATTATTAATTAATTGAGATCTGGGGATAAAAAAGGAGAAAAGCAGGAATACTAATTGTTCTATTTTAATCTGTAGTTCAGTATATATTTATAGCTAAAAGGTCTGGTGTGCTTATTGCACTCAGCAGAACACTAAGTGCTCTGGATAGGTATGTTCAGTTCTGAACACTGCTGCCTTGGTTGAGTGTCAAAAGCATTAGAAAAGCAAGTTTTCAAGTCTTGACATGGCAGATAGGGAAAGGTGACCTTTAAAGCAGTTTTCTAAAGCTATAAAGGACACCCACTCTCCTTGCAACCCCTATTTAGCTTGCATACCAATTCCCTGGGTAACTGCAAGCATTCTTATGTTTCAATGCAATAATCCCACAATGTCAGCTGTTGCCACTACTAATATAGACAATGGCTTTCTCAGTGTCTGCCTGCATTATATCTCATTCTCTATCCTTAGTTTTGCAAAAGAAATAAACAAACCAAATCAAAACACTTCAAAGGCAAAGCACACAGTTACTCATGAAATAATTAGAGAAGATGTCTCTTGTAGAGTTAGCAATAAATCTACAGTTAGATGATCATAAACAGGTAACCAGAAGTTAGCAACAGATGTCGTACATCCAGCAATGCTTGCAAAAACAGATAATGCTCTTGAAAGTTATTGCTAACTGCCTTTTTATAATTGTAAAACATTGAATTTCCTATATAAATGGGCACAAGTGTTATGCTTTGTAATGGGTTACCAAGCCATATCTTGTAGAAGCAAAATACACTTAATTTGGAGAACTACAAGTAAGATTGGTTTACTAGCAGTAACAGAGAAGGTAGGTTTCTTCCATATAATCATGATATGGATTAAGAGGCAGAGTAGGCCTTATTTACCAATTTTGATTGACAAAGAAGTTGCCAAACTTCATGGCAGATTCAAAAAAGTCTACTAGGCTCATATCTCTAGTCACTTATCTATAAATGTCAAGAAGTATGTGAGAATGGGAAAGATTAGTGGCTTAAGCAGTTTGTCTTTCTCATCTAAGGCCTTACATTTCATAGTGTACATTTAGTGTTGTCTGTCTTATCTTAATATCTTTAGTTATCTAGAGACTCATCCTTATTTGCTCTGCTCTGGAGTATGTGAGCTAAGCTTTCATTGTTGTGGGCAAGATTTTACAACCAAGTATCTGAATCCATCAGAATACAGACTTTTGAGGTCACATTTCCTTCAAGTCTGAATGGAAACCAGTTGGAGCAGTGGATAGAGTGTTGGGCCTAGAGTCAGGAGGATTTGAGTACAAATTTGGACAGTGCAATCTTAGGCAAACCATTTAACTTCTATATGACTCAATTTCCTCAACTATAAAATAGTGATCATAGCACCTTTCTCTCAGGGTTCTTTTGAGTATTAAATAACAATATTTATAAAGAGCTTAGCATAATACCTGGCTTGTAGTAGGCAATATATAAATTCTAGGGATGAGGGTGATAACGATAAGTCTGAGAACCAACTCAAAGAGTCAAGTTAAAACTATTTGCTCTAGAATTAAGTTCAAAATTTATTGGATGGCATTTGAAACCCTTGACTACATGTACCCAGTCTTCCTCCTCATTCTTATTATACATTATTGCCCTTCATGCATTCTATAGCCAAAATGAACTTATCATTCATGACATTGACACTATCTCCATTCATTGTGTCTTGTTTCTAGCTCTTCTCCATTCTTGAAATTACCAATGAGACTTCTTGTTTTTCTTCAAAATATATTGCATACTATACCCTACGTGCTGTCTTTCCTGAACTTCCTAGCTGTTAGTGTTTTCCTTTTCAAAATTATCTTGTAATTACTTTCTCTATATTTTGCATATCCTTAATTGTCAACCTCAACCACATAGAGTAAAATCTTCTTGAGGATGGGATCTATTTCATTTTCATCATTGAACTCTCAGAACCTAGTATATAGTAGGTGATAACTAAATGTTAGTAGATTTATTTATTAGGTATCAAGGTTTTTTTGAATGCCACCCCCCGAAACATGAAAGGGTTATATTTATTTACCACTTTAAAGCTCTCTGATGTCATTGATATTTACACTCCTTTCAGCTCTGTGGCTTAGAAGATAGTCTTCAAACTCACAGAAAATCTCCTTCAGAGTCAACCTCCTGAGGGGCCTTCATGAATTGTCTAGGTTAACCTTTTAATAACAAGCATGCATTTTATCCCCAAGCCTTTGTATTAAATATCATAATGACAGTTTAAGACAGATCAATGAGGGAAATATTTTAGAGGAAATGGATTTTTAGAACCTGTCAAATCAGCCTATGTAAATTGACTGTCTTCTTTTACCACATATAGGTAGTATTTCTTTAAACATATAGTATAAGAGCTTCTAAAAAGCACAGAATTTCAGAATTTGAAAGTTAAATGCAACTTGGGAAAACTATTAAAATAATCTCATGAAAATAGAGAAAAGGAAAAGATAGATTTTTCATCCAATAACAATGAAATTTTGAAAATATTAAGATATATAGTGTCAAAGACTAAGGATATGATAGTCCCTGCACAAGTTATCCTAGTTGATCTCACTCTATAATATTACATTCCATACTGGGCTCCATGATTAATGATACACATTTATAAGTTGGAAGAAATTGGGGTGAAAGCATTACCAAGCAACTAAAAATGTAATAGTTATGCACTGTATGCCTAATGGGACCCATGGAAGAAACTAAATGTTTAACACAAAGAAGAAACTTATGGGAACATGAAAGTAGTCTTTAAGTCTATCAAGTAGAAGAGGGATTTGATTTCTTTTGTTCAAACCTGGATGGAAGAAAAGCAATCAATGGATAAGTAGATAGATTTGAATGTGATTTAAATAAGGACTTCCTAACAATTAGAGTTCATATTTATCCCTAGAGAATTCTGTACTACATAGAAGATTGAGAATAGGTTCAATGTTTAAAAGACTCATGTTTATGCCCTGCTTCTGATACATGCTTTCTGTGTGATCTTGGGCAAGTCACTTAAATTCTTAGTACTAAAGTCACTCTCTAAGACTAGAAATTGTCAAACCACAATGTAGAAGGATTTTTGCCACCCTGGTGATATTCCTTATCTCAAATATTCACATCTAATCTTATTTATCCTCAAATTCAAATATTTAGAACCATAAAAACCATAAAATATCCAGCAGTCTATCCCTCTCTTTTTATAATGAGTCTGATGAAGGCCTCATGCTTGTTCAAGGTCACATAGATTATATATGGAAACACTGTGGTTTGAACCCAGGTATTCTGACATCAAATCCAATACTTTTTGCACTGTACAAATAAATGACAAATACTGGCTTAGGAGGCAGTGGATTATTCCCCCCTTTATTAGATGGCTTTAAACAAAGGAGACATGACCACTTGCCATATATAATGTAGAGATTCATGTTGGATTAAATGACTGACAAAGTCTTATAACATTGAAGCTCTATGATCCTGTGATACTGAAAACAAGACAATTTTTGGACCAATTTTTACATAAACGGCCCAAATTGATGGATTGTTTCTGCTTAGCAGAAATGTAGCTAGAACACTTGTCTATATAAGTGAAAAGCACCAGACCATGATTCATTCAATAGTCAGTCTAGTGAATTCCCACACAATCAATCCTGAAGTCAAAAGGGACAATAAGGTTGAGAATGATATGTTCGACGAAGATAATGAAATTTATGATCCTTATAATAATATCTACTTCCATCACAATGCCTTCCTTGATGATTCTACCTGAATTGTCACACTCTTTTTTTCCAGTATTCATTGAAGATTTATATCTATATCAGTTGTATTATCTATCTATCTATCTATCTATCTATCTATCTATCTATCTATCTATCTATCTATCTATCTATCTATCTATCGATCTATCGATCTATCTATCTTTATATATCTAATTATACATAATTAAATTAATTTCATTTTGACAGGTTTTTCTCCTCATTTAAAAATAAAACAAATCAATAAGAATTTATTAAGTGGAGCTTACTATGTGCCTGTCATTGTACTAATCAATAAGTATACAAAAAGATGCAAAATTGTTCCTGCCTTAAAGGAGCTAAAATCTAATTAGAGAGGAAACATACAAATAAATATGAATGAAGCAAGCTATATCCAGGATAAATAGTAACTAATTAACAGAAGGAAAGTATTAAAATTTAGATAATTTAGTATTTAGGCCTTTCTTCTTAAGTCACAGCCTTCTAATTTTTCATTGTATTTTAGATTAAATAAAGATGAGACTCCCAAGTAGGGTATAATATACAGAATTTTTACCTAGGAACTATCTTTCTCTTCTTACTTAATGGAACTTCAGAGAATGATATCCATTTTCAACCCACCATGAATGCACCTGCATTCAGATTATTTTTAATGGAGATTACTTGATTTACTTGTCTCCACAAAATCTTATAGAGTATAGAACAGGATCTATGGAGTATGGTTGAATTTGGTCAGCTTAAACTAAATTTACCACAACTGGTAGAACTCTTCTCTACTTACCTGTTAAATATAATAGTATAATAAAAACAACATTGACGTGGAGTCAGTCATATTTAAATCTTGACACTGCCTCTTGTTAGCCATATGGACAAATCCTTAATATTTGTGTGTTTGTTTCCTTCTCTATAAAATAAAAATATTAACATATATACCACCTTCTTTGAAAAAAAATTCTAACTCTGCTTTCAGTGAGGAATATGCTGTATAATATGCCTGTTTCAGTGGAAAATGCCAAAAGGTTAGTAATCAAATTGTATGTTTTCAAATCCTAGGTCTGCTAATTAATTTCTCAATGATCTTAGGTATTTCATTAAACCTTATAGCTTTGAATTCTGGAGATAAAAATTGAGGAACCTAGGTTAAATCATCTCTGCTGTTCTTTCTTGTTATAACCTATAAACTACAAAGTGTTGTGTTACATAAATGTAAGCTATTATTATATCTGCTATTTCTTTTTCATTTCTACCTTTTGCCCAGCTCACTTCACAAAGCAGGCACTCAATAAAATCTGTCGACAAGCAGAATTTGGAATGGACTCAACATGTATCTCATTCATTTAGATTTAATTTTAATTTTTAAATATTTTTTTATTTTCTACAAAAATAGATTCATAAAGATGATAGATATCTGATTTTCTAGGCAATGTATTCTGTTTTTCTTACCCTAAGGTCAATACTGTGAAGAAATGCATCATTCATCATCATTTTAATTAAGCTTTAAAATGTTCATTTAGGTCAGAAAGTGCCAATTTTACTTAGGAGTTTGATATAAATTTACCTGATAATTTGTATCCATTGTGAATTTCTTCTATAGCTTTTTAAGTGATAAGAAAAATTCTAATACATAGCAGTAATAATATACTAAACTCGTCCTTACAAATGGACTTATTGAGCTATTTGGTAGCCAGAAAACAATCTATTTTTTAAAATTTCCTTCATTTATTCATAAAAAAATGACATCTGTTATTGTATTCAGAAGCCTGAAATAGTTCTTTTACCACTCTTTCCTCATTAGAAAAAGAAAATTGAAATATACCAACTTAGTGAAGATCAAAGCCTTATGGGGATGAAATGGTGAGTAGTAGTGCATTTATTAAGAAGTCCAAAACATTGGTGATAGATAAACTGTTAGCTGGATATTAATCTAAAAATGAAAAATTTCAAATTTTAAAGGTCTAGAACTCACAGGTTTCTTTCTTGATTGTGTATTTAGAATTCCCTGTTAACCAAGAATTTTGACCAATGATGTGATTTGCTTAAGGAATTCAATTAAAAAACAATAATAACTGGATCTTGATAAGGTATTTTCAAATAAAATTAAATATTTAAAATGTTTATAGAAAACTCCTAATTAGTAATAGGAATTAGCTCTTGGCATTTCTAGAAGCATCCCTTCACATCTTCCCAGTAGCAAATAATTATTTAAAGACTATGATTAAAATTCACCAAACATAAATTGTATCTCTGCATCTCATTATTTGGTACATTCCCTGGCTGTCATGTCTCACTAAATCAATGTTTATGCAGCAACAAAATCATTTAGGTTTTGATTAAATGTATGTGATTTAGTATATATTGATTTTGACAACTTATATATTGATTAGATTTTTTATTAAAATTAGAAAAGAATAATTAAGAATGAAGCTAAGGGAAGTTTGCTTTAAAAGTTTATTGATATTTTTAGAAGGAAGTTTCCTAAATAAATGAAAACAGCAGAGAGTGGTAAATGCTTCTATATATAACAGTAAAAATAGTCTATGGTATTTCTTCTTTTCCTCTACTTTGATGAATAATAAAAATGATGAGGGCAGTTAGGTGGCTCAGTGGATTGAGAAACAGGCCTAGAGATGGCAGATTCTGAGTTCAAATTTTATCTGAAACACTTCCTGGTTGCATGGCCTTTAGCAATGATTTAATCCCCATTGCCCAGCCCTTACCACTCTTCTGCCTTCAAATCAATACTGATGCTAAGATTGAAGTTAAAGATTTTTTTTTAAAGATTCACCTTTTAACTATATAGAGAACAGACTCATTCCCAATTGAAAATGGTCAAGAGACATAAACAGGCAGTTCTCAGAGGAAGAAATTTATACTATTCATAGACAAAAAAAAAAATTATCCAAATAATTACTGATCAGAAAAATACAAATTAAAACAATTCAGAGATACCACCCCATACCTTCCAGATTTGTTAACCTAACCAAAAAAGGAAAATGATAAATACTGGAGGGCGTGTGGGAAAATTGGGACACTAACACCCTGTTTGTGGAATTGTGAACTAAAGTACCCATTCTGGAGAGAAATATGGAACCAGGCTCAAAGGGCCACAAAACTATTCATACCCATTGACCCAGCAATACCACTGCTGGAGCTGCATTGCAAAGAGATCAGGGATGAGGAAAAATATTTTTAGCAACTCTTTTTGTAGTGTCAAAGAGTTAAAAATTGAGGGGGTATCCATCACTTGGGGAAAAAATGAATAAATTGTGGTATTTGGTCATAATGGAATTTTATTGCACCATAAGGAATGATGCACAGGATGAGTTTAGAAAAACCTGGCAAGACTTACATTAACTGAAGCAAAGTGAAGTAAGTAGAACCAAGAAAACAATAAAAGAAATGCTCTGTGATGTTCATTTGTAAAAGGATAACCTACAATCAGCAGTCTCCAAGATAACCACAAGGGACTCATAATAAAAATGATATCTGCAGCCACAGAAGGATCTTTTGTAGTTCAAGCACAGATCAAAACATGCCATATTCTACTATCTTTTTTCTTTGAGATTTCTATTGTATGTGTCATATGTATCTTCTATCATGACATGAGCAATACAGAAATATGTATCACATGAAAAGATGGATATGACCTACATTAGACTACTTATTGCTTCAAGGAAAGGGGACAGGAGGAAAGGGAGAAAATTAATTCTAAAATGTTAAAAAAATTGTCAAAAAGAGTTTCTATTTGTCACTGAAAAGAATGGTTTGTTTAGGATGTATATATCTTCAAATCCATATTCTAAAAACACAAAAACCTTTGGATTTTAATACTCTGTAAAAAAAGTACCTAGTGTAGGCAAAGCAATATATAAGTGCTAACAGAAAATGAAAAATGCCTTAGTCCCTGCCTTCAAAGAGATTAATGCTAGAATAAGACATGAACACAAGTTCAAATTATGTTCATGTAAGGGGGGGGGCACTGGTGGTGGGGACTGACCAACGAAACATTCTCTTCTCTCTGTTATTCCTATATACAGAACTTTAGGAGTTGTTTTCAGCAATGATGACTTAGTAATATGTCAAAATATAAAGTTTTCTTATTGCTTTTCAACCGGGAAGTATTGTTAAGCAAGGAGATAGACATAGGATTAAATGTACATGCAAAAAGACTGAATGGTAAATCACTAATTCTCTTTCTTAGGTGTTTGTAAAGAAATGTATTTGTACTACCACACTGCATGAGGAGGGGAAGATAGTAACAGAATAAATAAGAAATTATTACTCAGAGTGTCAGTCACTATGCTAAAATTGAAACACATCATCTCATCTGATCCCAATAACCCTAAGAAGCAGAAGCCATTGGTAATTTGAAGATAATGAAGCAAAAACAGCTTGAGTGAATTACTAAAGGGCACAGTATTTGAACTCAGGTCTTTCTGTTCATAATTCTATCTTTCTTGATTCTACAAAGGCCTATATCTATTAGTTCTCTACTTTTCTCCTACCCTGTCAATGTCTTTTCCCTTTCATCCTTCCTTCCTTCCCTCCTTCCTTCCTTCCATCCTTCCTTTCTTCCTTCCTTCCTTCCTTCCTTCCTTCCCTCCTTTCTTTTCTTCCTTCCCTCCTTCCTTCCTTCCTTCCTTCCCTCCTTCCTTCCCTCCTTCCTTCCTTCCTTCCTTTCTTCCCTCCTTTCTTTTCTTCCTTCCTTCCTTCCTTCCTTCCTTCCTTCCTTCCTTCCTTCCTTCCTTCCTTCCTTCCTTCCTTCCTTCCTTCCTTCCTTCCTTCCTTCCTTCCTTCCTTCCTTCCTTCCTTCCTTCCCTTCTTTCTGTTTTAAGATTTTTCCTAGAAAACTAAAGGTCATCTACCCTGTGGAAACTTAACTTGACAATGCTAGTACTGGTTCAGGGAAAGAGCCAAGTGGGCACAGGATGTGCTATAATAGAATCTAAGGAATACACAGTTTAGGTCAGAGTGATACACACAATTTGAGGAGGAATAAGGGAGATTGTCAAGTAGGGTTAGCTTGTGAGCTGAAACTTCAAGGAAGTCATGATTTTAATAGGCAAAATATAGAGGATATGTATTTTGGGCACGTTGGCTAGCCTATTTTGGCTCTGACGTGTGATTTGTTGAAGGGAAGAGCATGAAATTAAAAGAAAAATTCAGATTCCTTTTAAATGTAGATTCCTTAAGGTTTTATTAAATTTTGGAAATGAGAAAATTATGATCTGTGGATCATATAAGAGCCTTTCTCTTCATAAATAACAAATGCTTATTGATCTTATGTACAGTTCAACTAAACTGTTCTACACATTAATCATACAAAAAGGTACAGCAGTCAAACAATGAAATTAAGTGGTTTAAAGTCCAATGATAGATTCAGTGATTCAAATAGCAAAATAAAGCAAAAAAGAAAAGTAATAATTGTATATACTAAAGTTTTAAAAGATATTATTACTTCTAAGATTTCTAATACCTTAGTTAAATAAGAATAACAGAGAATTGATGTAAAAATAATATATATGTGAAGCAACTTTTAAGCCCAGAGCATCCTAGCTTCAGTGCTCTAGTCACTCAACTATATTTTTTCATGATGCATGTACAATATTTCTTTAATCATAAACACATAATTTTCAATTACTAATATTGTTTTGAGTTGCAGAAATTAAGTTGGAAAGAGCTACTGTGTCCATCTAGTTCAGTTTATAGACAAAGGTAACATTAATAAAATAGACTTTTTAATTATTATTTTTATGATTGTTTTGTTATTACTTTTGATATGTAATGAGTCAATTGCTTTAAAAGGCTTAAAGTATAAATTATCCCCAGCACCAAACTGCCAAAGGCCACAGTAAGTGACTTTTGACTGCAGTAAGATTATTCAGTTTTGCTGTATGAATACAAAGAGTGGTGAATGGATTGATTCGTCCTCCTTCAACTACTTGGAAAATTCTTTTTCTTTTACTCTTAGTGTCTTTGTGTGTATATGTGTTTAAAGATGGAAGAGTCATACCATTTGCCTGTCACAAATGGTGACTGGGCAGTACAGCTTAGAAGAGTAGAAGAGGACAGTAGCATAAAAGGATATCAGCATCTGGAGATATTAGAAAGGAAATAAAAAAATATTAGACATGGGATCCTAACCAAGGTCTCTCCTATTTTAAGTTTCAGTGATTATTCCACAATAGTGTTATTTTCTAGGATAAAGCCTAATCCTGCATGAGTCTTATTTTAAGTAGTTGATTATACATATGCTGAGCAATTGAAGGGACTATGGACATTTAGCCAGGGAAAGACAGACTTATTGCAGATATGATAGTTGTTAAGAATTTTAACATTTATCACCTGCAAGAGGGAATACACATAGCCTGCTTCAAGTCAGAAAGCAGAAATAGAAGATTGTATAGAAATAGCAAATAAGTATATTTAATCTTGACTTAAGGGGAAATAAATCCAAATATTCAACAGAGCAATATTGCTTCAGGACATAGTGGACCCTGATGGCTGCATGCCAGAAGTGCCTAGGCTTCCATTATGGATCATTTTAGAAGGGAAATTTCTTCACATATAGATTTAACATAAAGGCCTTTGAGGTCCTTATGATTCTCAAGTTCTGTGTTTCTGTTTTTCTATGATTCAGCTTAAACTATCTCCTACTTTTCCCACTCTGAACTTATTGGTCTTATTTCTCTACAACTTAATTTTGTTTTATTAGGCTTCTTTACCTTGAATTGCCATTTTTAAATCAGTGGATTACTTGTCATATGATTCAATTCCAACTCCCTCACCTACAAATTGAATTCCATTTTTAAACACTAGGCTTTCTGTAACTGTGGCCCTGCCTTGTACCCTATTTGCTCAAAGGCTATGATTTGTTTCCTGTCTTTTATTCATTAACCTATATTTTCATCATTAATCCCTTTTGCCATAGTGCCTACTAAGTCCTCTATTGATTACCTGCTACTTAGATCTCTGTCAATCAGGTTTACATAGACACAGTGGACCACTGACATTTATGTAATGGTCCTTAGCTCACGTTTCTGTTCTCTCCTGTACCTTGATCTTTAACCTACATTTAGGTTCAAGTTTCCACATGCCCTGACCATGCTTTCATTCTTCACTTCTTCCATTTCAAATGGACTTCATAGGTTTGTTTCCTTAGGCTAACTTGTCCCAACATCTGGGATTTCTGATTTTAGAAGAAATGGAAATCATGGAGAGAATGAGGAATATTTTAGATGCACAAATCTTACATGATTTTATCTTGCCTTTATTTCCGAATACTGTGTGAAGTGAATTATTTAGGGGACATTGATCCAGAGTACAGAGTCTGGCCCTGGTGCTATGTCCTGGTGCAGCCAGTGTCAAGGTGGGCATTCCTAGTGCCAGTGTAACATTGCCACTGCAGGGAAGATGGCATGAAATTTGAAAGCCATTAGCCAAGGACTGGGAGGTGGAGTCCACCGGGTTTTTAAGGAAGGAAAGGAAATCCAGTAGCTCTCTTGGCTTCTTTACCTGTCACAGGCCTGGGGTTTTCTCTCAGTGATATACAATATCTTGGTTCCTGATTTCTGGTGAATTCCCAGGGCACTGCCTTAACTGACCAAATGGAGAATCAGATCTAGAAAGATATTTTCTCTCTTTCTTTGTCTTCCTCTCCTTTTTCACTCTCTCTCTTTACTAATAAATACTAAAAAATATCATTATTAATCTCCAGGTACAATTTTATTTGTACCAATACTTTCATAATACTTAATCACTACAGGGAAAAGGAGAAAATCTATGTAAAGAAGCTTTCTCTAGAGAATCATCTTCACAAAACAAGTTCTTATTACTTTATTATAATTCTTATAATTAGAGGATGCTCCTATAATATAGATTTGTGTTTTTGTTTTTGCCATTATTCAAATGGAATTTGGTGGGAATGAAAGAAATGAACAGGATTATAGTCAAAGAATTTGTTAAATGAAGCCTTTATGCAATCTATTTTAACACCAGGGAAAATGATCACTTTTTAAATAACCCAAGTGTCTTGTCTATTATAAAGGTAATTTATTTCTTGGGTATTATTAAGCTTCCAGGGTGACTCAAATCACTTGATCTTTTGGTTTATGACTTGTGATACCTCCTGATGTGTGCTGTAATTGATGAGAAATCCCCCCTCTGTAATATATGATTTAAATCTAAATTGAGCATTAGGTGGATCTTGGATAGTTATTTAGAAGATTCATTAGAATAAAGTGAAAGTATGCATGTGTGCACTTTCTGGTGGTAGAGAGTTTAAGCTCTATCTTTTAAAAACACACACACACTAACTTTAGAGTGGACTTTCACTTTTGAAGGCTAGATTCCTTAGTAGAGGGCAAGTTTCTGCCAATTCAAAATAATTCCATCAAAATGTCCCTGTTGTGACATATGCAAACATATGTGCCAAGATCTGGGTCTCAAAAAATTGTGAGATACACTTTTCATTTCTGGCACCTCATTATTTTGACACTGTCTCTGAGAAGACTAGAATTTATTAGCTGTAAGAGAAATTGTCATGCAGAATGTTTGCTCCATATGAATATACACTCTTAGGATTACAATGGTTTGAAAATCTCTATAGTCCATGACTCATCAGTGAAAGTTGTTTTACTGACTAGGGAATAAAGCAATAGCAGAGTACTGGTATTTTGATTAATGGAGCACCTCCTGTTATACTGAAAAAACTGATGGTCACTAAAATATTTATTGACTATTATAGGAAACCTCCAGAGTAAACATTGTGTGAATAGAGTGGACTTCTGTTAGGAAATAACAATGCCATCACCTCAGTCTTTTGAAAGCCAATATCACAAAAATATGAAGTCCACATCAATTTTATTTGATAAGGCCAGAAAAAGCTCTAGACAGAATTATGAAATCATTTATGTTTAGCTTTGTCATTTTTCTCTATCCTCTTTTCTGTTCTGCTCCATTTTACTGACATCTTCTACCTAAAGCCCCAATAACCAATCTTCTCTTTCTATTCTTGGGGTGGTCTGAAGAGATGAAAACTGACTGCGAAGTCTTAATTCTTAAAAGATTTTGCCTGTATCCAAAAATGGTTAGGCCCCTATAAAGGCCTGGATTTTTTTATAATTTTTCATCACTTAGAACCATATATCATCAACCATGGGATCATGGAATAATCTCCATGTTTAGTTTTATTTGTGATCTCTTAAGTGTAGATGTTCTGTCAAACATAAAATACTTTATGCTCTTTTGGCTCCTAAATGTACCCCATTCCTAAATCTAGATAGTTGAATTCATATCCTAAAGCCCTCAGATAGGAAAACACCTCTACCTTGAACTCCTGTTATATCTATTTATATTTATTGTATTTATAATTATAAAATACTTATTATCCAGTGTACTAATTTCCTAATTATTGTATTTTTATCCTTTATATCCACAGAACCTAGCACAGAACCTATATAGAACACAATTTCTCCTTGAAAAATCCTTATTTACACTCTGATAGCTTAAAGTGTCATTTTTCTCAATTTCTCATCTTATTATTTTGCTTTTTCTTCTTCTTGCAAAGCTAATCTCTTAATTTATGACTCTCATCCCACCTTTTTAAATTTGAGATAACAATAATTTATTCTTTACCATATTCTTTCTCCATTGTCTTGAAAGATATTTTGTTGTTAAGTTATTTCTGAATCTTCATGAACTAGACTGGGATTTTCTTAGCAAAGACAATGGAATAGTTTATCATTTACTTCACACACACACATATACGAAGAGAAAGAGTGAGTGAGAGAGAGAGAGAGAGAATTATGGAATTGCAAAGTTCAAAGTTTTTCAAGAAGTCTTATAATCAAATCTCATTTTTCAAAAGGAATACTTTCATTAGAATCATTGACCAATGAGCCAGTCTCTCTTCCTTTATATATTTAATGAAAGACATTCACTATATTGTTGGCTTTTCTGTTTCACCATTGGCTAGTTAAAGCAAGCAAATAGTTGAATTTATTTCTCAAACTGAGTCAAATATGTCCAATACTAGATGGCTCTGGCTCATAGATGGCTCTGGGTTGTTCAGGGTCACTGCATTGATATTAATGAAGAAGTCCATTACATTCCATTGTACCACAGTTTATCAGTCTCCATTTAAAATATTCTCCTGGCTCTGATCCTTTTACTCTGCATCAATTCCTGGAGATCTTTCCAGTGCATGTGGAATTCCTCCAGTTTATTATTCCTTTGAGCACAATAGTATTTCATCACCAACATATACCACAATTTGTTTAGCCATTCCCAAATTGAAGGGCATTCCCTCTTTTTCCAATTTTTTGCCACCACAAAGAGTGCAGCTATGAATATTCACGTACGTGTCTTTTTCCTTATTATTTCTTTGGGGTACAAATCCAGAAGTGCTATGGCTGGATCAAAGGGCAGACAGTCTTTTAGCACACTTTGGTCATAGTTCCAAATTACCCTCCAGAATTGTTGGATCAATTCACAACTCCACCAGCAATGCATTAATATCCCAACTTTGCCATATCCACTCCAGCATTCATTACTTTCCTTTGCTATCATGTTAGCCAATCTCTAGGTGTGAGGTGATACCTTAGAATTGTTTAATTCACATTTCTCTGATTCTAAGATATTTAGAACACTTTTTCATGTGCTTATTAATAGTTTTTATTTCTTTATCTAAAAATTGCCTATTCGTGTCACTTACCCATTTACCAATTGGAGAATGGCTTAATTTTTTTGTACAGTTGATTTAGCTATTTATAAATTTGAATAATTAGACCTTTGTCAAAGATTTTTGTTATGAATATTTCCCCCCAATTTGTTGCTTCCCTTCTAATTTTGGTTGCATTAGTTTTGTATATAGAAAACCTTTTTAATTTAATGTAATCAAAATTATTTATTTTACATTTTGCAATTTTTTGTAACTTTTGCTTGGTCTTAAAAACCTTCCATTTCCCAAAGGTCTGACATGTATACTATTCTGTGTTTACCCAATTTACTTATGGTTTCCTTCTTTATGTTTAAGTCACTCACCCATTCTGATTTATCTTGGTGTAGGGTGTTAGATGTTGATCTAAACCATATCTCTCCTGTACTATCTTCCAATTTTCCCAGCAGTTTTTGTCAAATAGTGGATTTTTGCCCAAAAGACTGGTATCATTGGGTTTCCAATGATCCTCCTTTCTGTCTCTTAGCCAGTACCATATTGTTTTGATGACCACTGCTTTATAGTATAGTTTGAGATCTGGGACTGCAAGGACACTTTCCTTCACATTTTTTCCACTATTTCCCTGGATATCCTTGATCTTTTGTTCTTCCAAAGGAACTTTGTTATGGTTTTTTCTAATTCAGTAAAAAATATTTTTGGCTGATCAATGAGTATGGTACTAAATAAGTAAATTAATTTTAGTAGGATTGTCATTTTTATTAGGCTAGCTTATCATACCGATGAGCAATTGTTTTTTTCCAGTTGTTTCCAGTTGTTTCCAGTTGTTTTTCCAGTTCTAGTTTTAACTGTGTGGAGAGTGTTTTGTAGTTGTGTTTATATAGTTCCTGTGTTTGTCTCATCAGATAGATTACTAAGTATTATATATTGTCTAGGGTGATTTTTAAATGGAATTTCTCTTTATAATTCTTGCTGCTGAGATGTGTTGGAAATATATAGAAATGCTGATGACTTATGTGGGTTTATTTTGTATTCTGCCTCTTTGCTAAAGTTGTTCATTATTTGTATTAGCTTTTTAGTTGATTCTCTAGGATTCTTTAAGTAGACCATCATATCATCTTCAAAGAGTGATAGTTTGGTCTCGCATTGCCTATTTTGATACCTTCAATTTCTTTTTCTTCTCTAATTGCTACTGCTAGTGTTTCTAGTACAATGTTAAAAAGAGAGGTGATCGTGGGCATCCTTGTTTTCCTCCTGATCTCATTGGGAAGGCTTCAAATTTATCCACATTGCCTTAGACATAAACTGTTTATTATTTTAGGAAAGGCCCTCCTTTTCCTATGCTTTCTAGTGTTTTCAATAGGAATGAGCGTGGTATTTTGTCAAAGGTTTTTTCTGCATCTATTGAGATAATTATGTGATTTTTGTCAGTTTGCTTTTTGATATGGTCAATTATGGAATAGTTTTCTTAATATTAAATCATCCTTCATTCCTTATATAAGCCCTACCTGGTCATAATGAAAAACTCTTGGGATCATTTGCTGCAGTCTTTTTGCTAGTATTCTATTTAAGATTTTTGCCTCTATGTTCATTAAGGAGATTGGTCTATAGTTTTTTTTCTCTGTTTTTGACTTGCCTGTCTTTGGAATCAGTACCATATTTGTGTTCTAAAATGAATTTGGTAAAACTTCTTTTTTGCTTATTCTGTCAAATAGTTTGTATAGTATTGGGGTTAGTTGTTCTTTGAATGTATGATTGAATTCATTTGTGAATCCATCTGGTCCTGGGGATTTTTTCAAAGGGAGTTCTTTGATGGCTTGTTCAATTTCTTTTTCTAATATGGGGTTGTTTATGTACCTATTTCTTCCTCTGCTAATCTAGGCAATTTATATTTTTGTAAATATTCATCCATATTACCTAGATTGTCATATTTATTACAATGTAATTGGGCAAAATAGTTTTTAATGATTTCATTAATTTCCTCTTCATTAGAGGTAAAGGCTCCCTTTTCATCTTGGATACTGTCAATTCAGTTTTCTTCTTTCCTTTCTTAATTGCATTTTGAATTGTATTTAGAGTTCTTTTACACTTGTGTCCATTTTTCTGGGGTTTCTATGTGTGTGTGTGTGTGGTTTTGTTTGGTGTTCCTTGATCTTCCTCTGTTACATTTGCTCTTTGTTCACTGCCTGGATAGAAGCTGTCAATTATGATTTGGTTTTTTTTTTTAATTTTTCTGTTGTTTGCTCATATTTGACTCCTTCTTTTTCCCCTGTAGTTGACTGCACTCTTGCTCCTCTCATTATGTGTTGGATTTCTGGGTTTGGGCTTTCCTGTCAACCTTCACCCTTGGAGCTTAGCAGGGCTCTCAGAGCAGTCTGTTGGGGAAGGATGCTGGCATTTGAGTTCCTTGCCCTATGAAGATTTGATAAGATTTAACCCAGTGGATTTGAACTTGCAGAGCTGGATGTACTCTGAGGCCAAAACCTTGGGGGGTGGGGTGGGAATATGGAGTGTCTTGGCTGCAATAAGCCTGCCTTCTCTGTGCTTCTTCTCCAACTGCTTCCCCAATACCTGTGTTCAAAGGCCTGAGCCTGGTACAGCTTTGCCTGCATGGTACTCCCTCCAGACTATTGCCCTTGCCCACCCAGAGATTCCAACCACTGCTGGAGGCTCAGTACTATAGATGCGGGAGGGGTCCTGGGACCTTCCTTCTTCCTTCCCTTTAAATCCCAGTGTTCTCAAATTCAGGGTTTTGGGGAGTGTACATTTTAAATTGAGTCCATCAGGAGGGTTCCTTGGCTCTGTCCTATTGTTAGGTTTGGTTTTCAGTGCCCTAGGAGCGTTTTGTTTTTAATTGGTAAGGAAGGGTTTTCAGAGGTCTGAACTTTTGCTGCCTCTATGCTGCCATTTTGATTCCGCCTTTTTATTTTCATTCTTAGTAGAATACTTACATTTTATTTGATCAATCTTATCATTAATGATTTCATTATCATATATTAAAATCAGTTGAAGATATTTTTCATGGTCCAGTTATAGTTATAACATAAGCTCCAAACATGGACAAATAAACACAATTATATACAAAAATTTGGAAGAGCGAATGTACACATTTTTGAGGAGGAATTGATCAATGGAGTTCTCTGGTCAATTTGAATATATATATATGTATATATATATCTTTTTTACAAATTGGGTAATTTTTGAAAGGCATCAATACTGGATTAATGGGTAGAGATAGTTGCAAAAAAAGACAAAAATAATAATTATCAATAATTATGCAGAAAAAGAAATATTCAAAAGAGGACACAAATAAGATAGTCTGTTACAGTTAATATAGTTCTTAAAAATATGTAAATATGTAAAAGGGGACAGATAGGTAGTTAAGTGGATTGAGAACCAGGCCTAGAGAGGGTAGGTCCTATGTTCAAACTAGCACAAGATACTTTCTAGCTTTGTGCTACTGGGCAAATTACTTAACCCCAATGCCTCATCAATACTGTTTTCTGTGTTGGAACAAATACACAGTATCAATTATAAAATGGAAGGCAAAGGTTTATAAAAAACATTTGTGAGAATTTCATAGTTTTATTTTAAAATTTTCATTTTTTCTTTTACATGTTAGTTATTTTTGTTGATGTTTGATCAGTTTACAATGAAAAAATAGTCTTAAAATGCACTCAGCAAAATTCAGACTCGGGTATGTTTTCATTTACTTGGTTCTATTGATATGATCTCTCTCAGAATTGTGTCTTTTACAACAAATGGTAAATTTTAATCTATTTGCCACTAGAGGGCTGGAACAGGTATAAAGGTTGGCAAATGAGAAAAGGAAATTGTAACTTTGTCAGGACAATCTTGTTAAAGAATAGGGGTGTCCAAAGTGTTATGGCCTGGTTTAAGTGGTAGATTCCCTCTCATTGGCAGTCTTTAAGTAGGGATTGGGTGAAAACTTGGAAGTTGTGTTATTACAAATATTCCTTTGGCTTGTGGGCTGGAATATAGGGATACTGGGGTTATTTAAAGTTACCAAATACTGTGAATCTAAATAATTTATTTAAGTATAGTATATAATAAGAAAACAAGGTATAAAAAGATATATACTATAATTCAATCCAATGATCTTTTCTTAAGTATCTATTATATGCCAATCATTCTAGATATAAAGACAAAAGCAGAATTGTATTTGTACATAAAGACCAGGAGCCCCTAAATAAAGAAATTTCTTCTATCAATATGTGTCTGTACTTTCATTTCAACTAAATTTTAGAGAATTTCCTAGAGCACTGAGAGTTAAGTGACTTGTCCAGGGACATAAAATCAAATATATATCAGAAACATGATCTTGCAAGGGTTTAAATTAAGGGGTTGGACTAAATGCATAAAAATGTGGTCACCAAAATTATATTACTCTAGTCAGGATAACTTTTTATGGTAGTTTATTTTAAAAAAAGAAAGTGAAAGTAAGGAAATAAAAGGGAGTAGATAATTACTCTGTCCCTTAACAAACCCCAGCAAAGGGGACCCATATGTTAATTAAACAAGGGTTCTAGCCACAAGGCCTCCTCCAAGAGGAGAAGCCTCTCCAGAGGATAGTACCTCCAGAAAAGCCAGGAAAAGGAGTCAGCCTTTTTCACTCACCCAACGATAGATTTAATGGAAAATCCAACAGCAATCTGAGGTCCCAAGTCAGAGATACTTCAAGGTCAAGTTCTAAGGTGAAAGAGCTGGTCACGGGCAGTTCTTTCACTTTTAAAGACCCTTTCTTTCATCACTTCTTATGACTTCCTTCCACTTGACTTGGACCAATTGCAGCTATAGCTTTGCTTAGGACTGCCCAGGGGGAAGTCAGTAGATTCTGATATGTCACTCACTATAAAACACATGGGTCACAGACTTCCCCGCACTTAAGAATAAGTGGGGTATATATGCTTCTGATGATTCAATCTAAAAACAGGCAGGGGAGAGTTAATTGCATCTTCACAATCTGAAGATATCTTCCTGATCCTAAGACTAACTGTTTATGTTATGTTGCTTGTCTATTCTAAAAGGATGAAAGCAAACTAATACATTGACTAAGAAGAAAATATAGAAAGCAAAATTTCCAAGGGGATGCAAATAGCAGAATAGTAAGACATAGGGTCATCTGGAAGGGGTTATTTTAGGAAACCCTTTGAGACACTAATTTTTTTAAGATGGAAATTTTTCAATGTTAGAAAACAAAATTTTTGAGAGTAGTGGAATGGATAATGAAATAATATTGTTTAACATAGTAAACATTTAATTGACTTTACCAATGATATTTTATAAGTTCTAGTAATAATGATCTATACATTCTTTCAATTTCATCTGATAGTCATTAAAGAAAAATAATCAAAATAAGTGAGCTTTCAGAATGAAAATTCAGCAATGTTGTATGAAAGATAAAATATATTTATAGTCATAGAGGGGAAAACTCTAAAACATTATTTATTAAAGAAATTAATATTTAAAAAACTAAACTCTGAGGTATCACCTTATACCTATCTGATTGTCTACCATGACAGAAAAGAAATATGACAAATGCTGGAGGAGATGTGGAAAAATTGGGACACTAATGCATTTTTGTCAGAATTGTGAACTTGTCCAACCATTCTGGAGATCTATTTGGAACTATGCCCAAAGTATTTTAAAATTTGCATAGCCATTGACACAGCAATACTACTCCTAGGTTGGCATCTCAAAGATATTAAAGTAAAATTTTAAAAAGGAATCTATATATGCAAACATATATGGGATCTTGTGTTGGCAAAGAATTGGACATTTAAAGGTTGCCCATCAACTGGGGAATGGCTGAACAAGCTGTGATATATAGTTTTGATGGAATACTATTTTTCTATAAGAAATTACAAACAGGGTCATTTCAGAAAACATGATATGATATTGTAAATCTTGAAATTTCTCAGACTTGTGAATGTTAAAAATTTCCCCATCGGAAAGATAGAGTAAATTTATTCTACTTGACTCCCAATGACAGGATCTTTGGTTAAAGTTGCAAAGAACCAAATAAATGCTTGATAGATGGGAAAACAATATAAAACTACACCATGATAACAATATAAGCAACAGAAAACATTTTTAATTTTTATAGGTCTCACAAAGGGCTTTCTCAGAAGATAGAGTCTTCTCTACTGAGATAAAAAAATAGAGGCTTGATGAATACTTGTTTGGTGTGGTAACTATCCCTTTTGGTTTGGTTATTAATTTGGTTATGGTTTGTAATAGTTAATCTCTAAAATCATTTAAAATTTTTATACTGTTATCTCTCCATGTTTATGCAGCTAGTATGAGTCAGAGAGTAGTTATCTCCTTATTTCAAGACCTAGAGCCCTTCTACTATTTTATCTAGTGATAAATGACTAATTAAAGTGTTAATTATTAATAAGTAAATTCATACTTTATTAGAAATTAAAATCATTAGAGGTAAAAAAATTTCAGGCAGAAGGCTATGGCAGTGATGGTGGTAATATTGGGGAGATGAGAGATAACATTCTGAGCCCCTTTGAAATCATGCCACCCAAATATTTGGATTTGAAGTTTATGCATGTATAAATATATATGTATATGTATGTATTTGAAGTAATCATTATGCAAAATATGATGTAAGGCATAAAACTGGGGGGACATAGGAATGCTAAATTTTGTCTTGTTTTTCCTAGGTATGTCCTTATTTGGAAAAACACTATTTAAAATATAAAAACAAATGCACACCAAAAAAAAAATTTCCCCATCGGGGAATTCTCCATTGGAACAATTCCCTACTGGGAACATTCCACATTTTGACAGTGAGAACTCTACTTGGATCAGAAATGGGAGGATCTCTGCTCCACCCCTACTTGGGACTGCTTTGGGGGAGAGAACTCCTTGCTAAACAATGAAAGTACTTTAACCCATACTTATAATGAGGCAAAAAGTTCTTTAAGCCATGCCTATTTTTAGAATTAATACAATGGGGTGCTAAGTACCTATTAAAGGTCAGGCAACTTGTAAACTTGCCAGGAGCAAAGAGGTGAAAACTTATTCAGAAGTTTTCTCTGGTACAAACTTACTAAAGGGATTAGTCAACCCAGCAGTGTTTTTAGAATGGGTTGTCCTTTGGAAAACGTCTACTGTGATTGGTAGATGGAAGAACTTAGGGGAGGTGACATAGGAGAAAACCCCCTATATAAGAAAAAGCAGAATCTCTTGAAAATCAATCCTTTTGGACAAATCCTTTTGGAGGAATTGCTTGAGAAAATCCTTTTGAGGAAGATCTCTTATGAAAGATGCTTAAGGAGAAGCTCTTGAGGAGAGGCTCTTGAGAAGGAAATCTCTTGGAGGACAATCTCTAAGGAGGTTTCACTGGAGCTCCTCTGAGGGGACTCTGTCCCTCTGGAGGCTCTTGAGAGAGGCCCTTTGAAACATTCTCTGGCTGGAAGGCTCTTTGAGGAGGACTCTGGCTGGAACTCTCTCTGAGGAGACTCTGTCACTAGAATCCTTGCTTAGACAGACCTTGTGGTGAGTGATAAAAGACTGACTGACTGATCTCTCTCTCTTAAGACACAGGTCTAGGCCATGTTGGCTTAAGGCCCTTCATACTTATTCCTTTCTTACTCTTTCTCTCTTTTCTTTAATTCCTCATTGCATTTTATTAATTAAATTCTCTATAAAACCCAGTTGACTTGGGTATATTCATAATTTGGAATATTTCCCTGGCGACCACCTTATATTTGATTTAAAAACAAAACACTATAGTGAAAACACATTTTCTGCAGTCACAAATTTACTCACCCACTCTTATATCTATCACAATTTATATCTTCAACTATTTTACTCACTACAGTTTACAACCTCCAACTATTTTAACTATTACAATTTATAATGTAAACCATTTTTACTCTAACAGTTTATGCCTCCCACTATTTTAAATATAACAATATACAAATTGATGAAGAGTAAAGTGGGCAGAAGAAGAACATTGAATACAAAATAGCAATATTTTCAATGATCAATAGTGAATGACTTAGCTATTTGCAGTAATACAAGGATCTAAGACAATTTGAAGGAGATCTGATGAAAAATGCCTCCTACCTCCACAGAAATAACTCATAAAGTCTTAATGCAGTAAAAAATGCTTTTTCTACTTTCTTTCTTTTCCTTTTTTCTTCGTTTTGTCTGTATTTTCTTTTGTAACATTGCAAATATGAAATTGGGTTTCACATATACTATGTAATCTATATGAAATTGCTTTTCTTCTCAAACAGGGAAGAAATAAGAAGGAAAGCGAACTTAGAGCTCAATAATTTTAGAAACAAATATTAACATATATATATATATATATTTTATAATTTCACTTGAAATGAAAAATGGGGTGAATAACTATAAATTAAAGATAAATGGCAGAGTCAAGATGATGGCTGAGAAGCAGCAGAAGTCCAAACCTCTCTGACTATCCTTCCATACAAATCTTTAAAAAACTCTTCAAAAAAGACAGAAATGCAAACCCTATAGTTGAACAAAACTTGAAACATAGTCAGAGAGAGTCAATTTCCATAGTATAAGGGAGAGACCTGACACCCCATCCTCACCTGCTGTGCTGAGACCTGTGATAAGACTAGGACTGACTGTAGAATTCCAGGATGAAGGCTACAGCTGTGACAGGGCACCTTACTACCACCATGTTAAGTTCAGGGCTCTGATGATCTCTGGAAGGGAGGGTATTTAATCACACGTCCTTTGTTGTTATATTAGAAACCTGATTTCCTCATAATTGTTTATTAACAGTTGATAATTGTATACTATTATATTGTTCTAGTTCTGCTCACTTAAATTTACATGTTTACATAAGATATTCCAGGTTTTTCTGAACTCATTCTGTTTACCATTTCTTATGGCAAAATAACATTCCATTACAACCATGCACCACAACTTCTCCAGCATTTCCCCAAGTGATGGATAACTTCCCAGTTTCAATTCTTTGTCACTACAAAAAGAACTGCTGAAAATAATTTTTGTATGGGTATATCCCTTCTCCTTATCTCTGACCTGTTTGGGATACAGACCCGGTAGTGGTATTCTTACATCAAAAGGTATACATAGTTTTATGGCCTTTTGAACATGGGTCCATGTTGCTCTCTAGAATGGCTGTATCAGTTCACATTTATAACAATAATGTATTAATGTTCTAATTTTCCTACATCCCATCTTATATTTATCAGTGTCCTTTCTTGGTCATGTTAGTCAATCTGACAGGTGTGATAAGGTATCTCAAAGTTGATTTAATTTGCATTTTTTCTAATTAAAAGTGGTTTGAGTATTTTTATATCACTATAGATAGCTTTAATTTCTTCCTACAAGAGCTGCCTGTCTATATCTTTTGACTATTTTTTCAATTGTGGAATGCATGTATTACTATAATTTTGACTCAGTCTTCCATATATTTGACAAATGAGGACATTTTTAGAGACACTTGCTATTTTCCCCTCAAATTTGTTATTTCCTTTATAATCTTGGTTGCATTGGTTTTGTTTGCACAGAATTAAAAAAAAAAACTTAATGTAATCAAAATTATCCATTTTATGTTCTTTGTAATGTTCTCTCTGTCTTGTTTGGTTATAAATTCTCCTTACCCACCAGTTTGACAGTTAAACTTTTATTTGGTCTCCTAATTTGTTTATGTTGTCACCCTTTATTTCTAGAACAAGCACCCATTTTGAATTTATTTTGGTGTGTGGTATAAGATGATTGTCTACACTAATCTCTGCCATTTTGCTTTCCAGTTTTCCCAGCGGTTTTTCTCAAACAGAGAACTAAAACTCTAGATCTTTGGGTTAACTGAACACCAAGTTGCTATGGACATTAACTGCCATGTGCTGATAAATAATCTATTACATTGATCCACTACTCTATTTCTTAGCCATGACTAGTTTGTTTTGATGATTACTACTACCTGATATAGTCCA
The DNA here is from genome assembly GCF_027887165.1 of Monodelphis domestica. Taxonomy (NCBI): domain Eukaryota; kingdom Metazoa; phylum Chordata; class Mammalia; order Didelphimorphia; family Didelphidae; genus Monodelphis; species Monodelphis domestica. The sequence goes on from NC_077228.1 coordinate 472,698,845, forward strand.
AGATCTGGTATGTGTAGGCCTCCTTCCTTTATACTTTTTTCATTGATTCCCTTGATTTTCTTGGCCTTTGGTTTTCCAAATAAACTTCATTATTAATTTTTTCTAGTTGTATGAAATAATGTTAGGGTATTTTATTGCTATGACACTGAATAGGTAAATTAATTTAGATAGGATTATCATTTTGGTTTTATTAGCATGGCCTATTCATGGACAATTGGTGGTTTTTTTACTTGTTTATTTCTGGCTTTATTTGTGTGAAGAATGTTTTGCAATTGTGTTCATATAGTTATTGGTTTTCTTTTGGTAGGCAAATACCCAGGTGTTTTATATTGTCTACAATTGTTTTGAATAGAATTTCCTTTTCTATTTCTTGCTGTTGGACTTTGTTGGTGGTAAATAGAAATAATAATGACTTTTGTAGGCTAATTCTGTGTTCTGCCACTTTGATTGCTGATATAATCTTAAGAGAAGTTTGACCTGCTTTGCATTGCTACTAAATTAGGATTGGGAAGGGTTTTTGATACATGCTAGAGATTTAATGAAGAAAAAAAAACAAAAATGAAAAGTGATGAGATACTAATTTGAAAATTCTGTTTCTCTTGGGCTAACACTGTAGTTAATTCCAAATGTTGGTAGTAAAGAACTTCAATGTGAGTCTGCTATTGAGTACAGGAGTTATTTCAGATTATCAGACTCATAATGGTCTAGATGGAGATTAATCAGTGGATCTATGTAAAGAAGCTTACATGACACCTTCTGAAATGAAAGTCAGAAAACAGTCACTGATTTTCTTTCTTAATTCTTCCTGTGCTTAGCAAAGTTGACAATCTTAGACTTTCTCTTCTATCAAAAGTTTCCACATCTTTGATACTTAAGGTTGCTTTCCAGCTCTAATATAAAATGCTGGCTATTGGGTTGTAAGGAGGTGATCGTGTCTTACAGAGATATTTGGGCACTTTCCACCTTTTTCACAAATAATTTTACAAAAACCTGAAATCCAAAAGTTGTGGTGAGTAAACCATGAAATTACTGAGGAAACAAAGGTTTGAGCTTTTGAGCATATTTATTTATTAAGTAATGCAAACCAATTGTTCAAAAAACCAGGTCTAGACCACCTCAGCTTTGATTCCAAACACATTGGGAGACAATTTTATACATTAAAAACAATTATTCAAATAAGACTAATTAAATTAATACAACCAAACAGGATACAAAATTAGGTAATCTGATTTCCAGATGTAAAAACATTAGAACCTTTTGGAGTTTGAAGGGGGAACATGAACAGGTGTGTCTCCCTGAAATCAGAAAAAGAGGTGTCCCACTCTTCCAGAATATTGATATTCAATATACAAAGGAACATGAAAATAACTGCTGATTGATCAGTGTGAGAACAGTTTTCATGTAAGCGATATCAGTTCCTGGAGATGTATACTTGTGAGAAAACTCTTTTCAGCAGTCATCAAATCTGACAGGCTTTCCGGTCAGCAAAACTTCCTTACTTAAAGGTCTCCTAACAGCAGGTAGAAGGGATCCAGCTTCCTAGCCTATCCTAGCAGAGGTAGGTTGTAACAAAGCAATACGATTTTCTTGAAATTCTCACAGTTGAGAGTAGAAACATAGAAGGAAAACATGATTGATCACATGATTTGATGGATATATGGTTGGGGATTTTGACTTTAAATGATCCCTTTTTTGCAAATATTAATAATATGGAAATAGGAACAATGATACATGTATGACCCAGTGGAATAACTTGTTGGCTCTAGGAAGTAGGAGAAAGGAAGAGAGGAAAAGAGCAAGAATCATGTAACCACTGAAAAAAATTCTACAGAAATAAATAAATAAATGGATTAATTAATTTATTAAAAGAAATTCCCACAGTTGAATAAACTTTTCTTACAAGTCAGAAATTGGACTAGACCCATAACTAACTGGAAAGGGAATGGTGCTAGAGCCAGAATTGAGTCACAAAATGGAGTCACTGTAGTTCACCTACTTCTCACTAGTACTTGATACTCAAATTTCCTCAATTCCCTCAAAGTATACTATTAAATTTACTATAATTGAAACCATGAAGATGACTTTGGTTTATTATGAACAGGTTTGATGGAAAGGTTCCATGAGAAATGAAAAGTGCTGAGATACTTATCTGAAAATTCAGTTTCTCTTGGGCTAATGGGCACTATAGTTAATTTCAAGTGTTGGCAGTAAACAACTCCGATGTGAGGGGCTATTAGGAGGCAATCATTCTAAGTTAGCCTCATGGGTGACAGAGCTGCTGCTGCAAGGGACGGGTGGAAGAAACTGAAGAGCCACAAATATTGAGAAAATGCAACTCAGCCCCATGGATTAATGAGACAGCCAAATATACTGCAACCTAGCCAGACTTAATGGTCTGTTTTACCTGTATGTGGTTTTATTAAGTACATGTTGTTAAATTTGAAAGCAAACTGTTAGATAGGATTGGTTCCACCATTTGTGCATGCCATGAATTTAAGGACTATACTTGTAATTCACAGAATATATTTATTTGAAAATTAATGTTTTTTTTTCCTCTAGATATTCCTTCTTCTGTTTCTAAAAGTTATAACATACAAAGTGTTTCTAAAGTCTTAGGGCAGGTTTAAGCTTTAATAACTTACAAACAAATACATGGATTATTTATTATATCTATATATATATCTATATATATATATAGATATATAATCTTCAAAGACTCGCACACACACATACACAGAATTTTCACATGATCTTAATGTGGATTAAAAATTTATTTATGTATCTGTAGCTATTAAGATACAAATAATTTTTAATAAGAAATTTATATTGGTTCAGATATGTTAATGCAGGACTTTCATACTTATCTTTTGTGTATTCCAAAATACTAAAAGTCAAGTAGTTCCATGTATTAGGTGGGGAGTGTGTGTATGTGTGTGTGTGTGTGTGTGTGTGTCTTTGTGGGTCTGTGCTATGTGTGTACTTTTTTCCCTTATTCCCACAATGATTCTTTAAACTGCTTTGTGGTTTCTAGGGAGGACAGTATTGTGGCTGCTTTATACAATTGCCTAAGGCTACAAATGCTCTGAGTCCTCAAATGTTATCCTTCAAAACATTTCAAACTCTCTCCCCGCTTTGTTAGCATTCTCAGCTGACTCTTGCTCTTAGGTTCAAGCACATGAATGGTTCACAATAATTAGCAATCTATCAACTTTCAAATAATACATTGCATGTGGCATGTGCATTATAGATTTCATGTTGGGTTAAGTGCAGTTGTGCCCATTGAGCTTTTCTCCCAGGGTTAGAATGATTTAGGATCTGGATATGTGATCCTTGGTTTACTTTTTTATTTTGTTTTCTGGTTTGGTTTTTAATGTGATAGTAATTACTCTAGTAAAGGAAAGGGAGTGAAGAAATTAAGGATTACTCTCTAACCCTAATAATATTCAACTACAATCATTTGACAGAGGCTTAAGGCCATATCTATACACTTGTCTTCTGAGCCATTTTAGAGAGATATCATTTAACTATAATCCTTGTTTCTGGAGTGACCTCAGAGTTACCCATATATTCTCAGTTCCTGACCAAAAAATAACAACAACCCAAAAAAACTCTGGCCGATAAATCTTATTTTTTCCCCCAAGAAATGGTAGGGAAGGTGATATAAGCAATCTGGCACCAAGGATATACACACCAGCATATTGTTCACAGCTATCCAGATACCCTTCAGAATCTTGTGCCTAGATGTTAGCAGCTTGCTTACACAGTCATTGTTGGCTATTTTTTGAGGTCTCACCTGACTACTCCCCATTATCCTCTAGTTGTTTGGAATGGGGTCAGTGGAGTAACCTACCCTTCTATCTCTTGGCTCAGACTAGTACAATTGACCTAAGAAAGTCATTTTATTTAATTGAGGAAACTGTTTATGTTATAACTAAGGTGAGTACCTTTAATCAAAACAAACGTATCCATTAACATTTTCAACAGAAATACCAACTTGTAGATCTGAGAGAACTTTGAACATATATACATATGTATGTGTATATATATGCATATATATATTAGATAACATGACTTAGAAGTTTCAGTAAAAATCCAGTTATGAACTGCATATCAAATACATTTTTATTCCTAGAAAACACAATAAAAATTCTGTTTGTAATCAATTAAAGTTTCTCATTAAAACAGAATAGATGGGCCAAGATGGTAGCATACGATCCTATAAGCAGGGAAGCTCGAAACCAACATGAGAATCTTCTCCAGACAATCTTAAAATAACACTACAAAATAAGTGCAGCAGTGAAAGACTAATAAGGAGACAAAGTAAAGCAACTTTCGTGAAGAAAGAAACTTGAAATGTAGACAGAGAGCATCTGGGGCACTAGGATGAGAGGGAAGCATGACGAGCAAGAGGCTACAGTAAGAAGTAAGGAGCAAGCCAACATCAAGCTCCCTTACCCTACAACTACTGTTTCAGGATTTCAACCTGGGCCCAAGGCAACATCCAGACCCTAGAGACCCTTCTGGGCCAAAAGCAGTCCAAACTGACACATATCCATTAAAGTTCCAAGTAAACCTGTGGTGTTGTTGAGAATTTTATCCCAGAACAATCTATGATAAACAGTTTGATCTGTGTGGGCCCAGAGGGAGACCAAGAGTACCAGTCCAGCCTTGTAGTGAGACTCTGAATGCCAGGTTGGGGCAGGCAAGATGATTCCAGAAAAAGCTGGAAAGATCTGCAGAAATTGATGTAGAGTGAAATAAACACAACTAGAAGAAGTTTGTACACAATAACAACAATATTGGATGATGACTATCTGGGAAAATTTGACTACTCTCAGCAATGATTGCATTGTTCTGGGACAATCCTGAAAAACTTATAATAGGGGATACTAAACATCTCCAAAGAAAGAACTTTTGAAGTTGTCTTTCACTTCAGTGTATTTATGCTTTTATTTTGGTGTTTTTGTTATATATGAAATTGTTCTTACAATAACCAATATGGAAATGTGCTTTGCATGATAATAAAAATATGTTTTTTAAATGGTCATGGGGGCAGCTGGGTAGCTCAGTGGATTGAGAGTCAGATCTAGAGACAGGAGGTCCTAGGTTCAAATCTGGCCTCGGACACTTCCCAGCTGTGTGACCCTGGGCAAATCACTTAAACCTCATTGCCTAGCCCTTGCCACTCTTCTGCCTTAGAACCAATACATAGTATTGATTCCAAAACAGAAGGTGAGGGTTTTAAAAAGAGAGAGAGAGATCATAATAAGTAAGGGTTTTAGAAAAAAAATGGCTATAATGCTCATACAGGCTTCAGAGTTGTTAAGGGGGAAAAAAAAGATAGAACATGTAAGTCACCTTGCCAGGTCTCAAAATTTCCAATGGAAAGAAGACAAATATGTTATTCCTTTCTTGGGAAGTACAACATTTACTAATAAGAATTTGAATAAACATCACTGGTCTTTATGAATTATTCATTAGGAAATTGATCCTTTTATTTATTATTCAATTTTCAAATATAAAAGTTTATGCCCGAAGATTAAGTCAAGACGTCAGACTTTGCCTTTGAAAGCACCACTAAAGTCCAGGTTCAGAGAGGCAGAGAATCAGAGAATCAGAGAAATAGAGATAGAGGCAGAGTCAGAGAGACCAAGAGAAGAGCTGACTGGATCAGCAAGTCAATTCAGTACTAAAATGTTAAAAATAAATGCATAAGGCACTATGAAAAATAAGATTTGGGATGGGGGATATGGAGGATGTGGTGTTTTGGGTTGAGAAATCTGAGGAGACATCATGTCCTTCATGCTTATAGGGCAACTAAGAAATAAAGTATGTGACTCAATTTAGGAAATAAATGAGAAATGCATTGAATGTGACCAGATAATCAAATATGGAAATCAAGCTGTTGTCTAAGAAGATCTTTTTCTTCTTTTTTTCTTTATGGTTATCACAAGAATCTTCATAGGAGGAGAGACAATTTTATTTGTTGAAATCAGATGTTTGTCTAGTAATTGTAGTAACTGTGGGGTAAAGTGGTATGAGTGGAGTTATTGAGAAAACTATTGAGAACACTAAAAGGATCATGCATATAAACTACAGCAAAAGCTTTTACTTTAAAATAAAACTTTTTATCCTACTAACTTATCTGTAATGATTAAAAATGTAGTGTCAATTAATGCAGTTTATTCCTTAGATATTCTCAAATTCCAGTTGTTCTAGTGAGTTAATCATTCCCATTTTTCATCTTTACCCTTCTAGAACTTGGTTGCCCAGATATACTTCTGTGCTCTGAAAAGGTGTATAATATGATATGTAAATTTCTTTACCTATTGCAGCTCTGGAATACCCTGGCATAGTAGGGGTAAAATAAAATTTGGGGTTTGATAAATGACAGGACCCTGAATGCTGTCAGGCTGGCAGACTGCCTTGAGATGGAACCTTGAGCTAAGATCTGGCTTAGGAATTCTATAAGATCTGGGAGTTGGATGTTCTGTTAAACCAACTGTCTTTTCTCTCTCTCTGCTGGTGTTTCCTGCCCAGAGAGGAGGCTAAAATTTTGGTTCTTGGAAATTCCTTGAGCGAGGAAATTCCAGAGTGACTGCTGTGAAAAGAGGAGGAAGTTGGAAGTTTTGGGGAGAGCTGTGAAAGGGAGATCTATAGTTAGAAGAAGGAAATCCGGTTTTTGCTCCTCTGTGGTTACAGACTGTGGCAGAGTGGGCTCAGCCTTTTCAGGCCAGAAACCATTAGGCCAAAACCCTGACTGACTGGAAGTTGGAAACCTAACTGAACAACTATAAGGTGATAGTAATTGAATAATATGTAATCATAATTATTAGAAATAAGCTTAGATAGTTAGAAATTGGGTAATTTAGTAATAAGGAGAGAGAGTAGGTCTGGTTTTTGTTGGATGGAAGCAGATCCCATGAGGGAACTTAAGTTGGTGTGGTTAGAAGTGGTATCGCATTAGTAATTAATGATCATCCTGCTTTTACCTTTTTAATGCTTTAAACCTTAATAAAAAGGGTTTTTTTTTTCTACTGTATCCTCAGTTGTATCAGTCCAAATCCCTCTAGTAGGCCTTACTCTTAAAAGGCTCACTGTTCTTCCCTGAATATATCAACTTTGTTACAAAAGGTGTCAACTGGTCCTTCTTACTAACAGATACAGACCCCAAATATCAACAACAAGTAAAAGAACTCAGAGTTAGACCTAGTCTTCTTCTCTGGGGATACTATCCACACCTCCAATTGCCTATGAAATTCCAAAAGTTATAGGGTGACAAGAAAATGTTTAAAAAGAATAACCAGACACAGATAAATTTATTTTCTCATGTCAGGAAGAAAAGACTAGGTCAGAAGATTTGATGAAGATTTCAACAATATCCATATCCAACCTCAAGAAATATCCTTGTTCCCAGAGATCTGGTCCTGCTTTTTGGGACAATTGTCTTTGCCAATAGTTTTGCTTTCCCATCTCCTCATGATTTCCAGCTCCACATATTTCTTAGGAATTAGTTTCATCCTTGAACCTCTGTCTCTCTGTCTTTCTCTCTCTGTCTCTCTCTCTCTGTCTCTCTCTCTCTGTCTCTCTCTCTTTCTCTCTCTCTCTCTATCTCTCCTCTAACTTGATTTTTCATTAATATTAAATTATTATTTTTTCAATAAAATATTTTCTTTGTTTTTTTTAATAAAAAGATAGGGATCCCACATTTCATTTTATTATATATTACTTTTTAATTATCAAAAATTATTTTTCTCCCCTCTACCTCCCACCACTCACTAAAAAGGGGGAAAATAAAAGAATGACATTTAGAAGCCTTCTATCATAACATAGTCAGCCAAACAAATTTCTACATCAGCAATGTCCAAAAATTCATTTCTCATTTTGTATATTAATTCATCCTCTCTGTGAGAGTTCGGTAGCATTCTCCTTTACCTGTTCTCTTTAATCATTTTGATTATTTGTTGATCAGAATTTTTTTCATATTAATTCATTTTTATAATACTAAAGTTATGGAATACATTTTTCCTCATTTAGCTTACTTTAATTTTATTGCATATTTTTGTATCTCCCAGAACATTTACTAGTTCTGTTACCTCAGGCAAATAATTTAAACCTGTTTATCTCAGTTTCCTCATCTGTAAATGAACTGGAGAAGAAAATGGCAAAGTACTGTAGTAAGTTTACCAAGAAAACTCCAAAGGAAGTCACAATTATTTAGACACAACTGAAAAGGAACTAAATAACTAGTTATAAAAATAATACAATCGTCAGACATGGCATTTTATTTTATTTTTTTCTTACTATACTCAATATCTAATATATATTAGGTATTTTGAAAGTTTTTCTTTAATTGAATTTATAAAAAAATATTTTCATAGGTTTCCTTGGAGAAATATCAAATTTTTCTTCTATCTTCCTGACAAATGATTTGTCCATCTCTCAATCCATAAATCTCTCTCTCTCTCTCTCTCTCTCTCTCTCTCTCTCTCTCTCTCTCTCTCTCTCTCTATCTGTCTGTCTGTCTGTCTGTCAGTCTTTCTGTATGTCTATATATCTACTTATTATCTGCATTTCTGTCATGATTTTATAGATTTTCTCCAATGTATTTTCATTTGATCAGATCTTCCCAGAACCCTCCACTTTATGAAAAGTGTCCAGTACAACTGACATATGTTCCTTTTCATTCTCCACTCCTTACTTTCCTGTTTTTCTCCACTATACCTCAGCATGGATACATTCTTTTCCTATTTCCTTTTTCTCTTCTTTTTATGTTTTTATCCTCCATTATACCATAAGCTCTTTGAAGGAAGGATCTATATGTCTTTCAGCTTCTATGTGTATTCCCACATCTTAGCATCATGCCTGGAATACAGTTAAAGCTTAATAGAGGCTTAATGACTTAACTATAGGTAGATGAGGTAAGATTCATAATTGCCACTTAAGCCACTTAAGGAACAAGTTTAAATTTTCACTAGGATGAAATTTCAAGGATCCTGTTTCTTCTGAAGAAGTGGAGACTAAGGTAGCTAGATTGTTCAGTAGATAGAGAACCAGGCTTAAAGACAGGAGGTCCTGGGTTCAAATCAGGCTCTAGATACTTCCTAGCTATGTGACCCTTTACAAGTCACTTAAGCCCCATTTTCTAGTCCTTCCCATTCTTCCACATTGGGACCAACATACATTATTGATTCTAAGACAGAAAGTAAGAGTTTAAAAAAGAAAATGGATCTAAAGACCAAAATCTAATGGAACCCTTCAAAAGTAACACACATGGAAGACTGGGAAGGAAAGAGATGGGATATAGAAGAGGTTGAAGGAACTTAGTTACTCCAACTAAAAGTCCAATTGATTTCTCCCTCTAAGCCTCTATCAGACATTGTGTGCATAAATATGATAATATTGCACAGAGTTTAAAAGCAAGCACTGTGTGAGCATGAGTACCAAGTTTCATCTTTATCTTCTGACTGGGATATATAACCATAAGATAACACTGGCATCTTTCAGAGCTGAGAAATAAATTTATTTTTCACAGACATTCATCTGGAGCAGCAATGATGCTTTTAGCTTTCACTAATCTATAGCTTTCAGGTATGATTAAGTATTTTAGCACCAGAACTAAATGAAAAATTGAATGACTTTACTTGAATTTAATAACTTCTTAATTTTCGGAAGGACATTTATTTCCTCACAACATATCAAAGATATTTTGGATTAAAATATATTTTTCTTTAAAAATATTATTTTGCTAAGGGTCAGGGTATGGAAGATACCTTGGCAATGCTTTTATGCTGTATTATCAATCCTTGAGACAAGTTCAAGTTTTCAGGAGTTAAGATTGTTGGAAAACAAAGTGGTGAAATGCAGAGGAAGTACAAGTCATCATTTATGTTATGTAGAAACTAAGGTTTCCATATGTAAAGATTCAAATTTATACATATGAGTTATTTTCTATAAAGTTAAATATTTTTTCTTCTTTTAGAGTACATTCTTTCAATTATATTATCTATTCATATAGTTACAAGTGACTTTGAGAGCTAAAATGATACATCTCTATATGATTAATGAGAAATGACTAAAGTAAAGGGGAACTAAAAGAACACAGTACTAAAAAATATCACACTATCAGTCTATCATGGCATTTGAAATTCTCAGTATTTATTGAAAAGTTTTCTGTTAATTCTCTTCTTAAGTTCTTCCCATGATTCTTTTGAGGCCTGACATTCTTCCATACTTTCCTTTGAAGCTTCACATGTTTCCATCATGTCATTGTTGCTCTCTTCTGAGTTCATATTTTGGTCTTCTCTATCACTAAAGTAACTTTCTGAAGTTGCGGTTTTATTGTTGTTTTTCTCTTTTGCTCATTTTTCTAATTGTTTTTTCCCTTGTTGCCTTATCTGTCTATCAAGGTTCTTCTCTGTTCTTGGGGTAGAAGGTGCACTGCTCCAAGCTTACAGAGTACTCTCTTTGATACTTGGGTTAGGACTAGCTGCCCTTGTTCCTCACGGTGTGTCTGTCAAGGAGATGGCCTTAAGGTCTTGTTCTGGAGAGGTTTGCAGCTTCTTTATTCAGCTATATTCAGCACCCTAGCTACTAGTTCCCCATTATTTTGTGGGTTGGTCTATTCTCCACTCTACAGCTTTCCAGCCTCTGCCAAATAGCCTGGACTAGGCAAATTCCCCACCTTGACCTTGGCTTCCTCAGGCCTTTCTGCCAAGATGTGAGTCAGCTGGTTACTTCACTGTTGTTCTATCCCCTGGACCTCCTACACCCTGCTCCCTTGTAGACCCATGAATCCAATGCCACATGAGAGTTTATAGTTTTCCTGCCTTCTCAATCTATGTGGTGTGGCTATGGTTGGGTTTTGTCCATTCTGTGGCTTCATTATTTTTGGCAAAGTTGTGAACTGCTCTAAGATATGCTGGTTATCAATGCTCCTTGGACTACTCTCCACTTTTATCCCATGAGACACATTCTTCCAGCTTTCCTTTGCTTTGAGGTGATTTGTTTTCTTTTTCATGTGTGAATATAAGGATCAAGGATCAGAACATTCTGTTCTTCACCATCTTAGCTCCCAGCATGCAACATATTTAAATTTTTGCTGTTAAGGCAGGTATCCAGAAGACTCTTTTTAATCTGAAAATGCATTATGCACCTAAAGGATAATCAAATGATATCATTACATGATTGTCTAGAGAAACTGCAATTATTTATCATCACAGACTGTCACCAAAGAATAGAAATAGAATAGATTGATAGACCTAGGAGAGAAATCTTAGAGAGCATCTTGAGAAACATCAAGTTTAAAATAAATTGCCCAGGATCAGATAGAAAATAAGTGTTAATGATGGAATTTAATTTTAGATCATCCTTAATTCAAAACCGTCTCTCTACAAACTAGTTTATGCTGTTTTATATCATTATTCAAGAAAAAATAATTTACTAATTAGTCAGACATCTTGAATTGCAAAAAGACAAAAGAAAAAAATGGATGATGGGGAAATGAAAGAAGGGAAAGAAAGGAAAAGAAGGCCCTGAGATTTTATTAATGCTTAACAAATATTGCTTTAATGGATGGTCAAAAGGACAAAGAAATGATAGTATCACATATTTATATCTGTCTTTGAGCATTTGGAGGGTTGTTGAATGGAAAAAAGAAAACATTTTTTCTTGGCCTCTAATGACTCTGGTTCTGCTTCTTATTTCCCATTTGAGATTTGGAAAATTATTTAACATCCTGTCTCCAGGTCCCCACCTATCCCCATGAGTAAATTTAACAACAACATATACAGAGAGTAGCTTATTTTCACTCAAGCATTGTACAATACACTGGCTTTGAAATGCCATAGCAGTAGTCCCCAACCTCAATAACCTAACATTTTAGTTTAAAAAAAGACACTTAAAATAAAAACAAAAATAATAGGCTAATATATCTATATATATCTATATATGCAAACGGTGACCAAGAAAGGATAAAGTTATATAGATGGTGACTAGATCATAAGAGAAATTGGTAGACATACTCTTTCTCAAAGCAATAGCAATAATATTTTAAATGATCTTTTAAGAGAAAGTTGTGGATATGGCATGGAAGAGAAATGTCAGTGAAGCAAGAGCCAATGGCAGGAATCAATTAGATGCAATAAACTCTCACAAATCAAAAGGTCCTAAAGGAAAGATTTTTTTAAGGGGGCTTGAGGTTGTGAAACAAGAGGACTCAGTGGCATCATTAGCAATACAGTTAAAATCAGAAAAAAAGTGGTATAGATGAGTACAAAATAAAATTGGCAGAAAAGTGTGATTGAATCTTAAGGATAAGTAAAACTTGTGTAGCTATTAAATATAATACATTTTCCTGACTAGTTTTTACCCATATATCTATTCACATAAGTGGAAGTAAAGAAGCTGCTATAATAATCTAGAGACCTAAAATAGTTTCATATTCAAAGATAATGGACTGTGGAACTTTATAAAGGTGAAAAAAAGGACTCAAATTGTGGATATATGCATGTCTTGGGTATATATCTATGTCTGTGTTTCCCTAAAGGTATTTTTTTTGCTTTTCAAAGGACACTGAATCCTGCTCTTTGGTACTATTGGCACTATTAATTCACTAGTGGGCTATATCTCTGTTTACTTGGAATTTGTCCACCAATTTAGTTTCTCTTGGTGACAGCAGTAAGTCAACATGGATAGGCCCTGGCAAATGAGTTGCTCCTCTGAGAAAGGACACATATCCAATTTTAAAGGACAATGGATTCATTTGGAACACTATTTATTATTTAAATGCTCCCTGGAACAATCCATATATCCCTATGTTTCATAAAACATCCAGTTAAAAATAGCCATGGAAATTTTTCCCCCTTTCTTTCCCCTTGGATGTTCAATTGTAAGAGAAGGCAATGTGGGTCAGGATTTAAATGATGAATCTAAGTCAGAGTAACTTAAAGAGTTTCACAAGGAATTTAAATGACAAAATAAGCCTGAATCCAAATACTATCCACTAAGGAAGAAAGAGAGAAAGAAAGAAAAGAAAAGAAAAGAAAAGAAAAGAAAAGAAAAGAAAAGAAAAGAAAAGAAAAGAAAAGAAAAGAAAAGAAAAGAAAAGAAAAGAAAAGAAAAGAAAAGAAAAGAAAAGAAAAGAAAAGAAAAGAAAAGAAAAGAAAAGAAAAGAAAAGAAAGAAAAGAAAAGAAAAGAAAGAAAAGAAAAGAAAAGAAAAGAAAGGAAAGAAAAGAAAAGAAAGAAAGGAAAAGAAAAGAAAGGAAAGGAAAAGAAAAATACCAAATCAGGCTAGTTGCTACTAAGCTCACATCTAAAGCAGGCATAATCTTAGACATAGTACAAGGTAAGTAGATATGAAAGTTGAGAGTTCTTGCTACTGTAAGAAAAAGGAAGAATTTTAGGAACACAGTAATAGACTTCTGCTATCTTAGATGTCAATTGGCAAGAAAATGCACTAAAACAATCCCAAGGGGTCAAACTCCCAAAGCTCTATTACTTCTAGGCCAGTAATAGTGAACCTTTTGCAATTTTTAGGGACCTTGGTGCCATGCCCCACCCACCCCCAGACTGCTTGTCTATGCCCTGACCCCATTGGTATATATGCCCTGCCCACAACTGGGCCCCACCCCCAACTGCCTGCATTGCTCCACCTACCCCTACATTCAGGGGGCTGGGTGTGGCCTGGCTGCAGGCTGTCCAAGTCAGGGTCAAGCTCTGTGGGGAGGCTCCAGTGATCCATACCCTTCCCCTGCATTCTGGGGCAAGGCCAGCTGGCCAAGTAAAGGTCCTGTGCATGCCCACAGAGATGTCTCTGTCTGTTATGCTATCTTTGGCACTCATGCCATAGGTTTGCCATCATATTTCTAGGCAAACTAGTTCATATGGCATTAATTTCCTCTTTGTCTTGACTCCATTCATGAAGATAAGGAAATGTCTATTTACATTGAACATTTTACTAGGAAAACAATCAATTAAGGAGACAGGGACTCTTGGTTTTTATTTCTTTCCAGAGTATTGAATCAAGAGAAATTGACTCCATGTTTAGGACTAAGAGTCATGAGTGAATTATATAGATGAGTGAAGTTAGTTGAGGAAAAGATGAATGCTTTCAAATGAATTACCACAGAAGAGACTAGAGGGAAACAACTGTTAACTGTGAGATTAGAAGGAATGGTGGAATTAGGGACACAACTTTAAACTATCAAAAGCTATGGTATTACAAAGGAAAATTAGAAGTAGAGAGATTTTGTAACATCATCTGACAATATTAGCAAATTCTTATCATGTGTATCTGAGACTCCCTCAGTTTCTTTTAGTTTGCTCTGATCCTTCTGAAGCATTTAGCCCACTACAGTTTACACAATAATTCCTTTTGCACATGTCTTATTCACTTCTTGGATTTTATATCATTTGAAGTCATGAAGTATGCCATTTTCATCTTTAGATCATAAATATCTAGAATGATATGCTGCACACATAAGCATTAATACATATTTTCATTATAAAATTAATTGATCTTGATTCATCTTAAAAGGAAAATGTCAAACTATTGTTTTTGTTTTAATATTTAGAAAGAGACCGACCAATCTGGTTTATTTCTAAAGTTTTCAGTTCAAGGCTTTTGCAAACTAGAAATCAAAGCATTAGCACAACTTTGCTAATATGTTGATTTCAAATATTCCTTACTCTCCATCAATTAAATGTGCTTTCAAAAGAGGCTTACACACCATTGTTCTTCTCTTCACCTTTTCTCTTGTTGGCATAGAAGAGCTGATTGATCTTGCCTACTAACCAACACACAGCTTGCTGCCTCTCTTTCTCTGGTTTTGAAAGAAACCCCTACTATTCTCTGAAAGAAAGAAAATGAGAAACGGACTTTTTGAAAACCTTTGTCAAGTTGTATGATCGTCACAAACCAGTTGGTGCTTAAAATTAATTGCAAATAGTTTTCTAGGTAATAAGAAGCCATGCCTGGGAGTTTCAGTATTGTTTATCTTTGCAAGTTTGCACAGCAATATCCATCATGTGGGTTGAAATTGGGGACCCCCAGTTCACAGGAGAAAGCAATCTAAAACTACCCCTTTCATATAATCAGCACCCTTTTCAGTCTGCCTTCCACAAGTGCCCATGTTTCTTGTGTCATGCTGTTCTAAAAAGATCTGAACTTTGTCTCTCTACCTTAGGAAGGATATTCATCAAATTCATGCTGTTCTGATCATAGATTCTTAGGCCACTGCTAAGTCAGTGCCAATAAGGCATTAAAAGCACAGGCAAGAAGAAGGTGGTAGAAATGCATTTGACACCTTTTGTAAATATAAAAGCGTAAACTCCCCAAATCAGGTCTCACTCATAATTGGCTGTTGCCTCCCTTCACTATGACTTGCAGAGGCAAAATGCAAGAGGATTGGAAAGGCTTAGGTTCAAATCTAATCTCCAAAACAATATGAGTTATTGGATCAGAAGAAAATCACAAACTCTAAGCTTCAGTTTCATTAAGGAGCTTGCAATTCTCTCGAGCTTCCCAATAATATAACAACATGAGTCATTTCATTATTCCTATTCCTATTCCTCAGCAATGAGAAGGTTAAACGAGACAAAAAATAGCATTACTTCACAAAATTTCCATTACTATCTACATATCAGTTATCATTATTCTTGAAAGTAAAGCAAATAAGCAAATAATCTATTGCCATTTGGATGGTTTACTCTGATGAGTTGTTTTGTTTTGTTTTTTACTTACTTTGATCCTTGTAAAACAGAAAAGGGAATATACTCTAAGTTATTATACCATGATTAAAATGCTTGAGAACTCGGGATCTTCCTATGACAATGAAAAACTGGTAGACATAGTTCTATTGGGTTCCACATCCTTGAGGGAATGATTCATTTCTATTAGATGAGATAGCTGCTTAACAACAAGCCATTTGTAGGTGCTTACTACATTCTAAATACTACATGGTAAAATTTCAAAGAAAGATAAAGAATAGCAGCAATAATTTACAATCCCTGATCTTAAGGTATTCTCATTCTAACTGGGGAGGTAAGATTTAATTGTTTATTTATGTAGTGTTTATAGTGCTGAACTTAGAATCAAGAAGTCCTTAATTCAAATCCTTCAGATACTAGCTGATTGTATGATCCCAGGCAAGTCACTTCATATCTCTGCCATAGTTTACTCATTTGTAAAATGGAGACAATAATAGTACTTATATGGTTGCTTTGAGAATAAAATGATATCTTATGTAAAGTCATTTGCAAACCATAAATTACTAAAGGAAACTTGGCTAGCTAGTACTAGGAAGAATAAGGAGGAGGAGGAGGAGGAGAAGGAAGAAGTAGGAAATAGGAAGAAGAGGAGGAGAAAGAAGACAAAAACAGACAAACCAGGAAATGTTAAAGGGGATGGTATTAGCAGCTGATACTCCACAAATGAAGTTGTGCAGATACAACCAGTACTAAAGAAAATAGAACAGTAATGAAGTATAGTGTTTGAGGAATAATAAGTGGGCCAAGTTCATGGGATCAGAGATTGGATGATAGATGTAAATATAAGATAAAATGTGATAGTTAGAAAAAGAGTAGGTTTATAGATTATCAAAATAATTAAATGTCATGAAGAATTTCTATTTGATCCTGAAAGTAATAGGAAAATAGATATATTTCTGATTTAGAGAAATCACCTTGGAAAATGAGTAGAGGATAGACTGGAATAGGAAAGACTGAGGCAGGAAGAGCAGTGAGAAAGCTATTGAAGCAGTCCACAATACTGGTTATGAGGGCTAGAGGTATGCCCATTAGCTATATTATTTATTAAAAAAGGAAAATGACTTAACTCTTTAATGAACTAACTTCAAAGGTTTATGTGAACAAACTTAACCTATATAGTGGCAGCTTCCACAGGTGCAGGCACCCTAGAGGAAGAAATACTTCTTCTAAAACCAAATCACTAAGGGTAAGTAAAAGTCCTAGTGCTTCAAGGATATTTAAAACTGATATTACCTAATTATTTTCATAATGCCCCAAAGATATATATGAGGACACAAATAGGACTTAAATTTAAGTCCAGAAGTGTGGAACAAACATACATTAGTAAGAATTACTTCTTTATTCTCAATTTGAGTCCCTTGGCCCTCCATTCATGTGAACTTTCCAAATCAGTATGTATGTCTCAGACACTGACTTGACCACTGCTGGTACTCTTCTTTTCTTTTTTTTAAACCCTTACATTCCATCTTGGAATCAATACTGTGTATTGGTTCCAAGGCAAAAGAGTGGTAAGGGCTAGGCAATGGGGGTCAAGTGACTTGTCCAGGGTTATACAGCTAGGAAGTGGCTGAGGCCAGATTTGACCCTAGGCCCTCCCATCTCTAGGCCTGGTTCTCAATCCACTGAGACACCCAGCTGCCCCCAATACTACTCTTTTCAATTGCCATCCTTCATCTTTTTACTAGTCTCCTCCCTACCCCCTCAAGTATCAGCTTCATGCTCATAGTACTCTGGGCAATGGCCTCATTCTATTTCTTGTAATCTCACTAATGATTTAAATTGGAATGGCGTGGACTCATTTGATTACCACTGGTACAAGGAAACATCTCCAACTGTTCTAAGTATGAATAAAAGCATTATCTCTACCTTTTTTTCTGCTGAAATAGTTTTCTTTTGGTAATCATGCTCTTAGTTTTCATTCACTCTTAAATTTGGGAAGTTGCATTCCCCTCAATCAATTTTAAATCTTCATAGGAAAAATCATTCTTACAAGATCTCTGTAAACTTTATCAGATTTGACTTATAAAAACTTTTATCCAAAAATCCTTTACCAAATAACTATCATGTGTCAATTACTGTGCTAACTATTGATGTTGAATAAAAGAAATAGTAACTTAAAATTATCTTCAAATGACATTAGAAAAATCCAGATTACTAAGAAATCTATTATTTAATGCTATCTCTGTGACTTTATACTGCATATCCCTCAAGAAAGGAGCATGTTCCCTACTCAAATGTAATTTTAAAAATCATTCACCTCCATTAAGACTTCTCAAATTCACTTTCTGAAGTAGGCTTCTCAGTTTCTCCAGTTTCTAGAACTTGCCCCTCCAAAATTATCTTCTATCTACACAATTCATTTTTGTGCAATTATTTTTCATGCATGCCCAGCTCTTCATGAATCTCTATGGGATTTTCTTGTCAAGAGTATTTGAGTGGTTTGCCATTTCCTTATCCTGATCATTTTGCAGATAAGAAACTCCAGCTCATTCAAAGACATGGAAATAGAAGATGGAGCAATGAATGTGAGAAACCAAAAATCTCTTTAGTAGGTTGGGACAACATTTTAAAGAAATTTATGAACTAAAGAGTTTATATTTCATCTTAGACAATAGGAACTCACTTGAATTTATTGAATTGGAGAGTGATATGATCTTATCTATATTTTTGGAAAATCATCTTTTTAAAATTTTATTTAATTGATTAAGAGATTTTCCCCATGGTTACATGATTTATGTTCTTTCCCTCCCTTCCTCCTACTCCCCTATTGTAGCCAACATTCAATTCCACTGGGTTTTACATGTGTCATTGATCAAGACCTATTTCCATATTATTGATATTTGCAATAAGGTGATTGTTTTGAATCCACATCCCCAATCATATCCTCATTGACCCATGTGATCAAGATGTTGTTTTTATTCTATGTTTCTACTCCCAAAGTTCTTTCTCTGGTTGTAGATAGCATTTTTTCTCATAGGTCCCTCAGAAATGTCTTGGATCATTTCATTGCTGCTAGTAAAGAAGTCTATTACATTTGATTGTGTCACAGTCTATCAGTCTCTGTGTATAGCATTCTCCTTGTTTTATTCCTTTCACTCTGAATCAATTCCTGGAGGTCTTTCCAGTTCACATGGAATTCCTCCAATTCATTATCCCTTAAAGCACAATAGTATTCCATCACCCACAGATACCATAATTTGTTTAGCATTCTCCAATCAAAGGGCATCCCTTCATTTTTCAACTTTTTGCCACCACAAAAAAATCATCATGATGATAGTATGGAGGAATGTATGAAATGAAAAGGCCAATTAATTATTTCTGTAATTAAAAAATAGCATAGATTTTTGATAATGCCTAATTATCATTATTTTTTCAGTTAACCTGAAATAGCTCAATCATTTACATGAAAATCAAGCAATGAATACATATTAATTTTAAGGTATATTCCCTTAATGTAGTCACTCCATGATCACAAGGCATAATTCTAGTTTAGAATGCCTTAGGCCCATGTTGGCAAGCCTATGGCACGTGTGCTGGAGGGGGCGGAACCCTTCACCCTTTCGACATGTACCTAAGGACATTTCTCACATCACTCATCCCTCTGCCCAGTAGCCCAATGGGTTTGCTTCCTCCTTCCTCTGTCTGGGGTAAGGTGGGTAACTCAAATGAAGTGGTAGGGTTGCAGTTTTGGCATTCTGTCTCTAAAAGATTCACCATCACTGCCTTAGGTCTTTAGGTTAAAATATTCTTCTTTTCCTATTGAAACTCTAGGCCAGATGAGCCTATTGAAACATTACACCTCTCCATATTCTTTGATTCTTTTCTGCTTCCTAGTTCAAGTTTAAGTATGCATTGAAGGTCATGTGGCAAATTTATTGAGTAATCATAAAGTAAGGTAATGTATTTCACATATCAATCCATATCATATATTTCCCCCATAAGGCCAGGTCAGTAAAGATGACCATTTTACATGATCTCTGAAATTTTCATTCACTTCTCTTCTAAATAATTGTAATAGTTTCCTTTGCTACTTTTTAACTAATTTCAAGTACCAAATATAATCACCCCATTTTGACTTTTAAAACCCTTTTTATATGGTATAAAGATACTTTCCCAGTCTTATTAAATAGTATTACTCCTCAAAGGAGGCCTTTTTAAAATTTAGTTCTGATGCATCAGAGCCCTCATCATATCTTCCCATTAACTGTTTCCTGAATCTGGAATGTCTCCTTTGTTGCCTCTGGCCTCAGAATTCCTAGTTTGAAGAGGAGAGCATTTTAAGATGCAAAAAGAGAAATTTTATTACATTAAATTAAAAAAATTCTATACAAATAAAATTAACATAGCCACTATTAGAAGAGAAACAAAAAGATAGAGAAGAATTTATGAATAATTTTTCAAATTTTTCAAATAGAGGTCTTATATATAAAATATAATGAGATCTTTGTCAAATTAATAAGAATAGAAGCCATCTCCCAATTGATAAATGGCAAAAAATATGAATAGCTTTGGGATGAATAAAATAAAGTTATATGTATGTATATGAAAGATGCTCTAAATCACTACTAATTAGAGATCAGACAGATCAAAACTATTCTGAGATATCAACTCAAACCTAACATATTGATTAAAATGACAAAAGAGCAAAATGACAAATATTGAAGGGGATATAAAAATGGGGACAGGGATACACTATTGGTGGAACTGTGAACTGATGCAACCCTTTTGGAGAGCAAGTTGGAATTATGCCCAGATATTTGTAAAACTGTATGTAACTTAGACCCAGAAACACCACTGCTGAGTCTGTTTCCCAAAGAGATAAGGTAAAAAGCAAAATAACTTATATGATCTAAGTTATTTATAGCAGCTCTTTGTAGTAGCAAAGAACTGGAAATTGAGGGGATGTCCATCATTTGGGGAATGGCTGAACAAATTATGGTATATAACTGATAAAAAACTGATGTGCCATAAGAAATAATTAACAGGTTAATTTAAAATTTAGAAAGACCCATATGAAGTAATGAAGAGTAAAACAAGTAGAAACAAGAGATTATATGTTTCTATAAAATTAATATTTGAAGAATAACTTGGGAATTTCTACCTCCAAAAAATTAACTGAAAAATAGAAGCACATAAGTTACTATATATATATATATATATGTATATATATATATATATATATATATATCCTTTTTTTTGTCAAGTGACACCTATTATAGTGTGGGGAGAAAGGGACTTAGATATATGGGAATAAATAATTTTAAAAAATTAAATCACTGTATACATTAAAAGATAAAAAATAATTATTTGATTGCTTCAAGTTTTATGTCAGATGCCATCTTGTATTTCTCTATTCTTCCAGTAATTATTGCCTCCCTATCCCTGACATATAGAAGGCATTGAATAAATGCATTTTGATTGGTTATTGTATTTTTCTCCCAGCATAATTATGTCATAATATAACCTTCCACACTTGTTCCTCAACTTTTAAATAAAATTAAAAAGCAAAACTTTACATAACAACAGAGAACTTCATCTTATCAAGTATACAACATTCCATAATCAAGAATTTTTACTTTGCGGAGGAAAGTATGTTCATGATATATCTTTTGGGACATAATAATTAGTCTGTGCTCAATTTCCTCCTAGATAATTTTTGTCTTAACTCATCATAATCATGATGTATATGATCTAGGTTCTATTTTCTTTATTTTGCATCATTTCATACAAATTTTCCCAGTTTTCTCTGAGTGACTTGAATATTTGTTTATTAAAATGAAATTATATTCAATTAGATTCACAATTTATCCAGGAATTCACTAGTTAATAGGTATTCATTTTTTTCTACCTCAAAAGATAATGCTATGACTATGGAGTTTGTTTATGGAAACTTTCTGGTTACTTTCTCATTATGGGATTTTTTAGTTAAAGGGCACAATCAATTGAATGATTTCATACATAAGTTCAAATTATTATTGACATTTCAACACTTTCTATGTATCATCTATTTATATATACTTTCAAGGTTAGACTCAATTAATGTATCCCTGAACAATTTGGAGAACACTGTAGTTCAAAATTGTCTGTATAATATGTTTATGTTATCCAGTCCCATGTAATAACAATATTCCAACAAAATTAAGCAAATAATATTTTTACTAGTATGAAAAAGCTCCAAATAATTATTAGTCAGAAAAAGGCAAATTCAAACAACTCTGAGTTATCACCTCACAAATTTAAGACTGACTAATATGACAAAAATGGAAAATTATAAATTTGGGGTGGGATGTAGAAAAATCAGGACACTAAAACACTGTTGATAGAGCTGTGAAATGATAAAAACCATTCTGTTGAACAATTGGGAGCCTCTCACAAAAGACTCTAAAATTTTTTATTCTCTTTGGCCCAGCAAAGGTCTGTATCTTTGGTTTGTATTCCAAAGAGACTAAAGATAGGAGCAGGGGAGTAAGACCTCTTTGTACAAAAGATATGTTAATAAAATCTCTTTTTTGTGGCAAAGAACTGGAAACTGAAGGGATATCATCAATTGGGAATTGCTGAACAAATGGAATGGAATACTATTGTGCCATAAGAAATGACAAATAAAATGAAAAACAAGAACAAAAACTTGAAAGGCTAATATGAAGTGATGCAAAGTGAACTAAAGAGAACATTGTGCACAGTAAAAATGAATAAAATATTTTTAGTGAGATTACTATCAGCAATGCAAGGATCCAAGACAAGTCTAAGGCATTCATCATGGAAAAGTCTATCCACTACCATAGAAGGAATTAGCAGAGTCTAAAGGTAGTTTGAAGCATACTATTCTTCACTTTATTTCATCCATGAAATTTTTTCAGCAATATGTATCTTCTTTTATAACATAATCAACATGGAAATATTTATTATATGATAACATATGAATGACATATTGTCATATTACCTGCCAACTTAGTTGGGTGAGGGGAGGTGGAAGGGAGAGGGACCTATGGATTGTAAAATGTCATGAAGTGATTATTGAACTGTATGGACATGTAATCTGGCAAAAATACAACCCCTCCTAAAATATAGTACTTTGTAGAGAAAAGTATGGAATGCAGGACCTGTAGTAAATTGATTAGTATTGTCCCTAGAACTCCAATCCATACAGATTATTTTGAGATAATTTCTCAGGATCCAAAGACATTTCCTTATACTCCCACTTTCTGAACAGCAACTAGTTTAAGGGTGTTTATAACGGAGACTGTTGCTTTTATTTGCTTCTCAATATACAACCATCTGTACCATCTGTCCCTAACCTATTGAATAACTAATCCACATACTTACTTAATATGTTCTCAGTCATACTTCCCTTTTCATTGCTCACTCAATAACCCTATCTTCACTTGATCAGAAAGGCACTAGCATTCTTTATTTATTCAGAAATTGTTTATACATTCATCACAAACACATTTAAGGATTTGTTCTAATCACTGCCACAGAAAATGAGCATTTATGATCTGATGGTGAGAGAGTGTGGAGTACTGGGGATTTGGTTGGTGGGGGGGAACAATTGGGATTGCAGCTGTAGGCCGTTGTGCCAGCATTTCATTTTGCCTGTGCAGCTATTAGTTTTTCCCTATGCCTTTCAGACAGTTTCATTTTTGTGGTTGCCAACTTTGCAAGGTGAAGACAATTACAGCATTTATTATGCAATCAACATTTAAAGAATGTTTGCTCCTAGCAATAATTATTATAAAAAATTATGGGCTGTCCATTTGTGCTATTGACATTTTCCAATTTCTTTATCAGAGAAAATCTCTGCCACTACTATTGAAAAGCCCATTTAAGGTCATTTCCTCAACAAAGGAATATTTTTTGTATAACTTTTCTGTGATTAACACATACATACATATATATACATATATATGTATATTAATATCATTTGTTTTAGGGCTATGAGTGAGAAGAAGAAATCTTGGTTGATATTTCAAAGAATAATCATTCAATCTTAAAAAATTCTTTATTAAAGAATGGGAAAACGAATAAAGAAAAACTAATTTGATACAACAGTATTTTTCATTATAATTTTATTAATTCCTTCTGTTTTTAAAACTTGGTCACTTTTTAACCTTTCATGTCAATGCCCAACAAAATGTGAAAGCATTTAAGCAAAACCAAACAATTCAGCAATGGTATCTGCCAGTATATGCAATATGAAACATTGTACTCTGAGAGTCCTGCCCCTTTCCAAACTATCAATCTAGTGTATTATAATTGGGGGCATGGAGTCTTAAATAAGAAATATGAAGGGAAATAAAACTATCTGATCAGAACAACAAACATACTTTTTTTGGCCATTTCTGGAAAATCAACAAATGTAGTACCCTGTGAATTTTGGTTTTACTCCACCCTGCTTGGTCTTTATAATTCTAGCAACCAGGAATGTATACACCACCACTTAAGGATTAACTATGAGGAGGATGGCCAATGGCCAACATGTGCTAGCAAGTGAAAAATTAGAAACAATTGACAGACACCCTTGGCTGTCCTAAGTCAAGCTTAAGCTACCATTGGTACATGTGAGATGCAGGAAGTGATGTAAAGAACTGTCTATATATTTCACATCACTTCCTCTGTTCACTCTCTCTCAGAGACATTGGGCTCATTCAGCGACATTGAGCTCTTGTGACTCTGGCAAGGTTAGGAGTTCCTGGCAGTGGTTTGGCATTTGTGGCTTGGCAGTGAGGTTATTGGGAGCAGCTTTGTAGAGTGGATAGGTGAGGCATCTTCCTTGAGCAAGTCTGGTGAGTGGTTAGGTTGATTGCTCCTTTTCTTTACCTCCCAAAGCACTATCCTCCTAGAAGACCCCTCATCTTGGAGGCCTCATGGCTGGAAGCTGAGCTAGATTTAACCTTGGAGGAGGCCTCATGGCTGAGGCCTCTGAACTTCCCTTATCTTAGGCTAGGTCAGAGAAATCTTATACCCTTTCCTCTCCCCCTTCTTCTTAATTTCTTCCTACTATAGTAATTAAACCAGCATAAAAATCCCAAACTGACGAGTATTTTATTGGGATTGAATTTAAATGCCTGGCAACCACCAAAATAATATATTCAGTTAACAACCCTAATTTTACCCTTAACAACCCTATGTACCTCATTTATTATGGCAAAGTAGATGTCCATAATTTTGTCTACATTAATTCATAATGGCCACAATGTAGCTATTCTACAATTAAGCATATTCTACAATTAAGCATTATCTAATTGATTGTTGACCTTTCATTTCATAGTTTATAGATTTAGAATTGGAAATACTTTGGAACTAGAAAGAATAGGGGTTATTTAGCCTGAATAGGTCATAATTTCCTTACCTCCTACTTTTAACTAATTTTTATAGATTTGGAAAATGAGGGAGAAAGAATTAAAGTGGACTGTTCAGAGATATTCTGTAGTAAATAATACAGAATTCTATTCCATTTCCTCTAACATCATATACAGAACTATCTCCAATGAAATATCCACCTTCTCTCTCTCTGATCACAGTTTTTAGACATTGTTTTTTGTCTTTTTGATATGATAAAACTGATTTTAATGGTTCATCTTCTCAGAAACAAGTATGCTAACATTTAACTGACCTTTGGATTCTAGATCCCTTCCCCTCATGCCTTCTTTCTTATGATAAAATTAATTTCACTGGTAATTTTCACGTGAAAGTTTCACTCTTCAGGAACAACCTTTTCCAGGTCACCTTCTACTTAGTATCCTTGATCTTTTGGCCTATTTCTGCTTCATTAGAAGAATAAGGCAATTTTAATACTAGTAGAAGACATTGATAATTAGAAATATGAATACTACACACATGAGTTCATGTAATCCATTAAAAACCAACCTCTTCTGAGTTTTAGGATATCATATTATTGATTTATCAACACCAGCTCTATGTTACTAACTCAATGTTTGTGAATTTATTAATACCATACTTCCTTCCATTGCTATGGGAAGATGTGCTTTGTGGTGAAAAGAAAGATGAACTTCAAATTATGAGAGAACTTGGTTCAAAACTATCTCTAATATTTATTATTTGTATCCATCGTGAATAAGCCAAGTAATATACCTGACTCATTTCCTCATTAGTAAAATGATGAAAAAGGGGAATTGCTGAAGAAGTTATGATATGTGATTATAGCAGAATACTAGTGTGCCATAAAAAATGTTGAACAGAATGATCACAAAAATGGACTCATATGAAGTGATGAAAAGTGAAGTAAGCAGATCCAGAACCTTGCTCATAGTTAAATTAATTATGTATTATGATCAACTGTGAATGACATAACTATTTTCAACAATGCAAGGATCAATGACAATTCCAAGGGACAAAAGACAAAAAAGCATATCCTCCACAGTGGATTGAAATGATGGGATCCAAATGCAGATTGAAGAATATCATTCTTCACTTCATTTCTTTAATAAATTTTTCTCTACTGTGTATAAACCATATGAGTCTTCCTTCACAACACGATGAACATGGAAATATGTATTGTATGTATGTAGGACCTATATTATATTACCTGCTCTCTTAGGGAGGGTGGCAGAGTTGGGAGAAAAGGCCAGAACATGGATTGCAAAAAGTCAGAAAAGAATTCTTAAAATTGTATCTACATATTATCTGGAAAATAATAGAAATACTTAAAGAAAGGATTATAATGTTACCAGTTTCTCATAGGAATGAAGTGAGGAATAAATAAAAGTTTAAACTTTGCAAACTTCAAAGTGCTACCTATATACAAATTATTATAATAGAAAATAGTAAATTTAACTAAATAATGGGCAATTTGATCTCCCAGTATAAATACGATACACTATCTCTATTCTGCCCTCTACCCCTTTACTATATTCAAATAAAAAATCAGAATATTTTGATTAAGTCCCTGGAATCTTGTGACCCTGATAAGTTAACTCATGCCTTTCAGTATCTGGTTTGCATCTAGAAAATGAGCACACTAATACTTGATTTATTGTGATGAAAGTACTTTGAAAATTTTAAGGTGCTATATAACATGACCATGAAAACATACAAGGAAATTGACCTAAAATAGAAGTGAATTGTAGGAATAATTCATAATAGTGATTCTATGGCAGTACTACTGGTTATTCAATTACCTAAGTCTCTTCCATATTTAGCTTAATTATCTAATAGCTAAAATCACCTTGGGAGTAGTCATTGCTATGTTTACCTCTGAAGTCACTTTGCAAATTCCTTTTCTCTTTTTAGCATATATTTATATTCACTCCATTCTTTATATAGATTTTCACTCATGATACAACCAAACACTCTTCTCAACTACTGTGTGATTGTCTCCACCTCTTTACATATTTAGGGAGAAAGTTTAGCTATATATCATGAGTACCAGTAGCTACTGAATATTGAGATTTGTTATTCATTATTCATTGCCAAACTTAGTCAAGTCTAGACAGACCCTTTGCAGATATGACTTACTTGACCTCCAGAAAGACTAAACAGAATGGAATTTAATTACTCGTTTAATATTCATGTACTAAAAGGAGCTTCTCTAAGGGATAGTCTATAGAGAGGTCTGCAAGACCACAACTCTGTTACATGGAAAATTAAATCCAAAAATTTGCTTATGAATCTAGGAGTAAAATGAGTAAAGAAAGAGAAATGAGAAAAAAAATAAAAAGGTTGAATAATTAGATCAGGTGCTCAAAATCAATATTGGTAAAAAAAAAAGAGCAATTATTAGGATCATATGAGCTTAAGTGTGATTTTTTATCCTATTGAATTTTTTATGATATTAGTGAAAAAATTAGTTATGGTAGGATTAATGAAAAAAATAGACCTTTATTGGTCTATTTTTGGTCCACAAGAGATTCTGCTTTTAGGGTCAAAATATTGACCTGCAAAAAGGCCCTCCACTGTCATAACATTAATATTCTTTGTTATTATTTCACTCATCTATATGATTGTTGGATTTGGATAACCTGACAATTACCTTAATTTAATGTCTGATGCATCCCCTTTACTTTTCAAATGAGAACATTGAGGCAGAAATTGGGAATATTTAGACTATTGTCCTAGAGATAGTAAGTGTAAGAGGAAGATTATTTCAGACAAAGTCTCACATGCTTAATTAATGATCTGATTCCAAGAGGATTGCTGTAAAACTATTCAGTGTTGAAGAAGAAATTAAGATGACATTTTTCTTTTGCAAGGTATTAAAAAAGAAGTAGTAACTTCTTCAGGAATTAACTTTAAAGGTCCCTTCTACATGTTCTCATTCCATTTTACTCATGTTTTTAACCTGCCACATTGTAATTAAAACAAAATGATAACTGTACTTTTCTTTTTAAATCCTAACCTTCTGACTTAGAATCAATACTATGTATTGGTTCCAAAGCAGAAGAACAGCAAAGGCCAGGCAATAGGGTTAAGGGACTTGCCCAGCCATACAGCTAAAAAGAATCTGAGGCCATATTTAAACTCAGCACCTCCTATTTTGAGACCTACCTCCCAATCCACTGAGTCACCTAGCTTCTCAAAAACTGTATTGCAATAAAATTAATATTCTTTATAATCCTATACTTATGAATTAAAAAATATTTTTAGAAAGAATATATAGGCTTCAATAAATTGTCAAAGAGGCCAATGACACAGATAGAAAAAATCTAAAGAACTCTTTCCTTGTGCTCTCTCCCCATCCCTACATACTGAAATTACATTACATTTTCTTACCTGGTTAAATGTGATTTCCCCCCTCCAAAAAAAAAGTCTTCATAATAAGTACCTATTACAAAGAATTTCTCTCTCAAATATATAGAGGACTAAATCAAATTCATGAAAACCCAAAGCATTCTCCAATTCACATATGATTAAAAGGTATGAACAGGCTATCTTTAGTCATATGAAAAATGCTCCAAATTATTATGAATTAGACAAAATTAAAATTCAGACAATACTGAGATTCCACCTCATACACATCAGAATGGCTAAAAAGACAAAAAGAAAAAAATAAATGCTGGAGGGGATCTGAAAAAAAATTGGGACACTAATACACTGTAGGCAGAACTGTGAATTGATACAGTCGTTCTGGAGAGCAACTTGAAACCCTGCCCAAAGGGCCACACAATTTTGCATACCCTTTGACACAGTAATAACCTTATTAGGTTTGTATCTCAAAGAGATTAAAGATAGGAGGAAAGAACCTAAGTGTTCAAAAATATTTAAAGGGCCTCTTATTTTGGTGACAAAGAACTGGAAATTGAAAGGATGCCCACCCAATGCCCACCCATTGGGGAATGGCTGAAAAAGCTGAGGCATATCCTTGTAATGGAAACATATTGTGCTGAAATAAATAGCAAAGATGAATACACTGTAAACCTTAAAATTTCCCAGACCCTACTTTATAAGATTGGATTAAGACCATTCCCCATTTGGGCAGTGAACTCTACTTAAAGCAGGAATGTGAGAATTCTACTTTACCTACTTGGGTCTGCCCTAGGGGAAGATAAAGTTGTAAACTCTTTTCTGAACAATGAAAAGTACTTAAACCCATACTTTTCTTAAGCTAAGTACCTATAAAGGTCAAGCAACTTGTGAATTTACAAGGAACAAAGAACTGGAAAATTTACTCAGAGCTTTCCTGGTGTGAATTACTCAAAAATCCACACCTTCTTAGGTGTGGACTACAGTCCTTTAGAAACATCTACAGTGATTGGTAGATGTAAGGACTTAGGGGAGGTGACAGAGAAGATTTTGCCCTTAAAAATAAGAGCTCAGGGAAGAGCTGGAGAGTTATTCTGAAACATTCAGATTGGAGAGACTCATTCTGAGGAGACTGATTCTGAAACATTCAAATGGAGGAGGGAGCTGGTGAAGGCAGCTGAGATGCTGCTGGCCTGGTGTCATTAGAAATCCTTACTTAGACAGATCTTATGGTGAGTTAAAAAACTGACTGATTTCTCTTTTAAGACTCAGGTCTAGGCCATATTGGTTTGAGGTCCTTCATACTTATTCTTTTCTTACTCTCTCTCTCTCTTTCTTTGATTACTCATTGTATTGTTAATTAAAATCTCTATAAAACCCAGTTGACTTGGGTATTTGAATAATTGGGAATATTTCCCTGGCGACCACCTTATATTTGATTTTAAAACCCAAGACACTGTAGTGAAACATATTTCTGTGGTCAAATTTACTCACCCTCTCTTATATCTATCACAATTTATATCTTCCACTATTTTAATCACTACAGTTTAAGACCTCAACCATTTTAAATCTCACAACACACACACACATTAAAAACCAAACCAAACCAAACAAATAAGACAAATAAACAAATTGTCAGGGCTTCCATGAAGTGATGCAAAGTGAAGTGAGTAGAACCAGGAGAATGTAGTACAAAATAAGGAAAATAATGTATGATTATCAACCATGAATGACCTAACTATTATCAACAAGGCAAGGATCCAAGAAAACTCCAAGGTACTCTCAATGATAAAAGAATACCCACTGACATAGAATGAACAGACAGAATCCAAAAAGAGATTAGTATATATGACTTCATCTTATTTGATCCATCAATTTTTCTCTAGTGTAAATAATATGATTCACAATTGTATATACTGTAAGAAAAAAATTTATAACATAACAGACATGCAAATAGTTACTATATATATGCATATATATATATCATATCATATCATATTCTTCTTGGAGAGTGGTGAGAGGATGGAATGAGGGAGAGAACATGAATTACAAAATGTCAGAAATATAAATATAAAAAATTTCAACATGGAATCTGGAAAAAAAAATAAAAAATAACATTTAGCACAGGGGTAGCTAGATAGCTCAATGAATAGAAAGCTACGCCTTCACACAAGAGGTCCTGGTTTCAAATGTGGTCTTAGATACTTCCTCTCTGTGTGATTCTGGGAATGTCCAGTCCATTGTACTCTTTTTTTTAAACCCTTACCTTCTGTCTTGGAGTCAGTACTGTGTATTGGCTCCAAGTCAGAAGAGTGGTAAGGGCTAGGCAATGGGGGTCAAGTGACTTGCCCAGGGTCACACAGCTGGGAAGTGTCTGAGGCCAGATTTGAACCTAGGACCTCCCATCTCTAGGCCTGGCTCTCAATCCACTGAGCTACACAGCTGCCCCCTCATTGTACTCTTTTGCATCGGAACTTTTACTTCTTATTGATTCTAAAATGAAGGTAAGGATTTTAAAAAGAAAAGCACTTAGCACAGTGCCTGGAACATAGTAACTACTTAATAAATGTGCATTCTATCCATTCACAATAATGTTTTCCAAATATCAGTTTCTGGAGGTAAGAGTTGGTTTATCAAAATTACTTTAAATAGGTAGAAAAATAGTTTACTATTTCAAATACTAAAGCAAATGTCTTATTGTTTTAATATATGCTCTGCATTAGGTTAAAAACTGACCAAGAGAAATAATTTCCAAGTCCTTGAATTTAAGATACTGATTCTTTCACTTGCAAGATAAGACTATAGAGGCATGAAACAGAAGTATAGGACAATACATAACTAACTATTAAATTGAAGATGATTAACTGTTCCAAAATTGAGTATGAAAATGAATACCCTAAATGTGAACAATGAAGGTATAACCAACCACAGAAGGCAAGTCTTTAATCTTGATGACTTTTCTGTTTCCTTTATTCCATCTGAAAATATCACATTAGAAGTGCAAGAAAATGATCTATTATAATCATTTCTGTTATTTGCGACATAATATTTGTTATTAGAGGATAAATAGTAATTCACATTTTTAACAGATACAACTGAACACAAAGCTATCAGAAGTTCAGTATTTCAAGGGGAAAAAGCACCTCAACAAATTATGGGTCCTTCCTGATCTTCTATGAAGTATCATTTAAGTAACAAATGATAATTATATTCAGCTATAATTCATTTCTGAATAATTAAATTGATGGAGTGGTTACATAGTCATTAAGCAGTAAATACTTATTACTCATTCACCCCTAAATATGAACTTCAGTCCTATACTACAAACTTATTAGCATTGATTTTATTATTATTATTATTATTATTATTATTAAATAGCACAGGGAGATATTGTATTAGTGTAGGCGATTCCCATCCTAAAACCCACTGCCAGCTCAGAGGTATTTATTTACCTATTTCTTAAATAGATATCTAAAAATCAATTATTTTAAAATAGTATCTCATAATATATTGTAACCAATGCTATAAGATATCATATTATTGCCATGAAGGGAGAAAAAAGAGAAAGTTTTTTTTTCTAAAATTCAGAATCATCTTGTTTACCAAATTGGCATCATACTAGTTGTTACTAATGTAAATAGGAATATATGTAAACATCCTTTCACATTTTGAATATAATTATCTTTATGAACTTTTCTTAATAGAATTCTCAAAATAATTCTCTTTATTTTTTAATTGATCTTAAACCTACAATGATATGTTGCTAATTTTTCTTAAATGGGAAAATTCTTTTTCTGTTATCACATTTATAATTTTGTAAAGAAAAATTTAAAAATAATTTTAGCAACATGAAGGTAATTTTAAAGACTATTGCAACACAGAGACAAGAACAGTTTTAAATACATTTTTGAGAGCCATCTTCAGGTATCTGTTGTAATTTATGGACTGTAGCCATTCTAAAAGGATCTATAACAACTGAAGAATTCCATTACATTAACTAAATTGACTAAGAACATTTAAAATGTAATTCCATAATCTTAAAGTGAATAATACAACTTACACTTTTGGTTTGGTACACATTTAGAAATGAAGGATTGGGAAGATGAGAATTCTGAAAGTAATTGCTTTCCATGTATTTACATCCTACCCCAAACTGCTAGCCCCTGCCAGGTAGCTTTCTCTATGTAGAATTACTTGAGATTTTTTCCCTTCTCTCTCAGGGGTAAAATACAATAAGAGACCACATGGAACATCAATTTTCCTTGGCTTTCTAATGTTTACAACTTCTTTGGTGTATTTATCAAGAAATACACAACTCCCTATAGTTAGGACCATGCTGGCAAACAGTAGGACCTCTAAATGTTGATGGAGTTATTGATCATACAAACATTAAAATTATGTTTCCTGGAGTAAATGCCTATAAAAGAGTGGTACATTAATCAGGAAATCAATACCCTTGTCAATAGAAAGGCTAAGTTTGACAATGCAAAGTTATAGGCAGACCCTGTGGTCATAGGACTAGCAAATGAGTAACACAGGTAGTGACCTATTTGTTTGACTTCAGGCTGTGCTGGAAGTTCTGTTTGAAAAGCGACAAAAAATGTAATGTTGAGAAGAGAAACAAGAATCCGAGGATTGATCTATTTAATTTATTCTAGAGGAATAAAGGTCAGATTATTACTTTAGATATTAAAATGTCTAAACCACTACTTCATGCTTTATGTTAAAAATTGATTAAATGATAAAAACAATAAATCAAAATTAGCTGCATATAATTAAAAGATAACTAAATATGGTAGTATTATCATTGTATTAAACTAAATTTTATAGGAAAATGTATACATGTATAACAGTTGAATTTATACAAGGTTTATTTAATTTTTAAAATCATGTTACCTAAATGACAGCAATTTTCATCTATTACAAATAACCAGTTCCAAAATTTTAAAAAATGAGTAGTTACTAAATGTTGGTGTACTTAAAAAAATATTTCTTTATGAACTTGTACACTGGTAAAGGAATGCAAGTTATTTGATGGCACAAAATAATTTTCACATTGTTTTTCAATGCACAGGGTCTTATCTATGATATTAACATACCACTTTGTTGTTGTTGTTTAATATTTTAGTCATGCCTGACTTCCTGATCCCTTGTCAGATTTTCTTAGTAGAGACTGCAGTGATTTGCATATCCTTCTCCAGGTCATTTTACAGATGAGGAATCTGAGGCAAAGGGAGGAAAATGACTGAAACAGGGTCATATAGGTAGTAAGGTCAGATTTAAATTTAGGTCTCCCTAAATAAAAGCCCAATATTTATATTTTGTTAATAGTAGGTACTTGATAAATTGTTATTAAATTGAATTGACTTTCCATCTATGAGATCCAATGAAGGAGTCATAAATCATTATATGCAATAAAAATTACTTAGACATGTTATTTCCCATTGTATATATTCTGATTTGGAAATATATTTTGATACTATTTTCTGGGTTGTTACTAGGTTACCAGATGGTCTGAGGGCTGAGAGCTCTGATAATCCCTTCTGTAAAAATTAAATTAGTTTCTAGTAATAAAAGTATTATATTTTATGAGATTTATTAAAGATTATTAGAAATCAAGGATAAAAATAATAAACCACATGCCTAAGGCTGATTAGCCCATTCACAGCTTACTCACTACACTTTGCAATGTCTGAGTAGAGGAAGAGAAGGAGGTAGGCGTTACAGCCAGTTTATATACTAATTGTGATCTTGCCCAGGTGGAGACTCAGGTGAGATTATAGGGAATTCTGGGTAATACCAAAGATTTCTGTGGATTGAAGTCTAGGGTTCAAATCTCCATTTTTACTTACTACCCTATGATCATATTGGGAAACAAGTTTCCTCCAAAGGATCATGGAAACATAATGAACTTAAAGATTACAATAATTTGAGGATAAGAGGGAAAAAAAAACAATGATTGCTAGGTGCATTGACAAAAAGCCAGTTAGGGGGCAGTCCCCTTTGGCATAAGAGTATACATACAAGTAAATGTTTGATCAACCACACCCAAAGTTCATTCTTGATCTTCTCGTGCAGCTTGTATTGTCTGTGAAGTCATCTTCAAGGTGTCTTCTCCAAAAAGTTCAATTTCTGGATTCAGAGAGTTATCATGTTTCTTAACCTAAAATTACTCTCTCAAGGAATTTAAACTTGCAATTTAAAATAATAATAAGATTCACATTTTTACATACCCCCCCCCGAAGACAGTGATTGAAAAACACAGGGATCATTTAGGGATGCATGGCTGAGTTATGGGGTATATGAATCAATTGACAAGAGAAATAAAAACCATAAAAATAATCCAAATAAAAAAGATAATTTCTGGATGAAATATAGACTATCAAAGTCTTATGTCTAAAAATTCTAAGTAAAGGAAAAATAAAACTATAACAGGTCCTTGAATCAGGGCCCAACTAAAATGATATAGGCAATTAAATATTTACCCAGTCAGTAGCCAGGACTACAGAAAGTTGCCACACTATGAAAGACAGAAGAGGGACTAGATTATAGGAGCCAGGTAGGAGCCAAATTTGAGATACTCATCTGTAAGTATTTTCACAAAGAGTGTGGATACAAGGAAGGCCTACATCTTAACATATGTTAAGAGTCGCAACCTCGAGTCTTCACACTGGGTTCAAGTCCTTTGGATTGACTTAGAAGTGCATCAATCCTACATGGATTGGTTTCTTCTTTTTTTTGACCTGTGTGCTCTTTTGGCACAATTCAGGTTTAGCTTTGTCCTTCTTTGGCCCTATGCAATGGCTCTTTTGTATATCTTGTCTTAGAATCAGACAGAATCATTAAGCAAAGTCCCACAATTTTTTTAAACAATTAGTGGCATCATTGTTACAGTCTTAAGCTTTTGGCCCATGCATTGACATTATAGCAAACATATTTTAAACTTATATTACTGCTAAAAGAAAATCTTAATACTGGTGATATGTGCTTCAGATATAAAAAGGAGAGAAAAAATAAAAGACTTAAAGAGTATATTGCACATGAAAGGAATATATAATAATAAAAGAGTTTTAAAATTCAAAAATGTAGCTTATAATCATTGACACACTGTGTCAGCTAAGGAAATATAGAATACAAGGCTTTCTCACCAAAAATGAGATCCATTTCCTCTTCATACCTGGCCATGATCCACTGTGAGTACAAGCAAATTAATTTCAGAAAGTAACAGTTTTTTAATAAAGAACAGTAGTTCAAAATCTCCAAAATTCACAATAGCTCAATTAATTACAATAGCAAAAAAAATCACTATCATTTTTTACATGAGTCTGCTATATGACATTTTTAAAAGCCTATGAACTGATGGATATTTGTCATAATTTTTTTTACAAATGTAGCAAATCTTTCAACCTAGGTAAACATATTTTTAAACAAGATAGAACTTATTTTGGGTGTAGAACACCATCAAGAAATCTATATTTCATTAAAAAATGTGGCAGAAGAGTCTAGGAAAAACTCAAACCTTTGTACTGTTGATGTAGGGTAAAGTGAGCTGAAAAGTTATAAATGAGAGATGCTCCTGTTTTGGGAGTCATCCAGAGGGGTACAATGCCCTTGGATTAACTTCCCAGCTCCTTTGGTATGAGACTGTGATGACCCATTCATTCACATTTTTATAAATGTGGGAGGTGGGGATTAGATTTGTATTTCACTTCAGCTACTAAAATGTACCTTACCTCCTGTTAGGGGCAAGAAAAATGACCAGAGGTTTTGGGAAAAAATATAAAAATGATGTCTAAAAGACCCCTTAAAATCAATTTGAGATATTTAGGTGAAACTTATTAAATTTTACAAAGGCTGTTATAAAATTGTAACCAGTTCTGATGAAGTCCATCTATCCTCTTTGTGACAATTTACAAAGTCAAAAATAGAAAAAAGGTGTTTTTTTTTATATATGGGCTTATTCAATAATATTTGTTCAGTATAGTTATAGGGGAAAAGAAACAGAATATAACAGTAGTTAAAGCCCAGTACATTAAAATGATTCAGTGTAACAAAATAGTATTGAATGCATTAATATATTAACTTAACACCAACAAAATTAAATTTTAGTCGAAACAATCAGCAAAATGCAATAAAATACAGATTTTTTTATAAAACATTGGTGTCTGAGAAGTCTTAAAAAATATAACCTCCAGTCTCTTTAAAGTTCCTTGAATTTTATCCATTTAGATGCCTATTGTCAGAAGGCAGAAGATTGGTAAGGGGTAGACAATGGGGTTCAAATGACTCCCCAGGGTCACGCAGCCAGGAAGTGTTGAAGGCCAGATTAGAACCCAGGACCTCCCATCTCTAGGCCTGGCTCTCAATCCACTGAGCCACTGAGCTGCTCCCCCATAGGGAGGGTGGGT
This sequence comes from Monodelphis domestica, assembly GCF_027887165.1. Taxonomy (NCBI): domain Eukaryota; kingdom Metazoa; phylum Chordata; class Mammalia; order Didelphimorphia; family Didelphidae; genus Monodelphis; species Monodelphis domestica. Next base: position 472,735,724 of record NC_077228.1, read on the forward strand.
TTTTGGAATCTCAAATTGGGCCAAAGAATTGCAGGGTGTTGAAATTCTCTCCTGAATCTCAGGTGAGATAAAAGGACCAGTGCACTCAAAAGATACCCTTTGAAATAAGCCATGCTTGAAACTTTGTGTTTGCAAAGGTCTCTTCCTTCTCCTCATTGTCCCCCTCTGTGGTTCTTGTCCCCTGTTTTTACGAGCCAGTGTTTGTGAGTCTTGAAGAAACTGGGGCAACTATCAGCAGGCTGGGTCCTGGGGCTGGGCCTGAGGCAATAAGTGATCTGGGTTGGAGGCCAGAGTTGCTGGGGCCAGGCCGGGGACTGGGCCAGGTGAGATGGCTGGAGGCCAGGAGCAGGAGCCAGAGCCAGGCAGGCAGTGACCAAGGTGAGCAATCTTGGTCAAGAAGGTCAGTAGGAGCTCAAGAATCAGCTTTGCTGAAAAGCCTTGGCAGGAGGAACGTGGCTTAAAAAAATTATCTAGGCAGTTGTTCCCTCTACAGCTGATCAAAATAAGCTATTAAAAGCTGAACTTAGTCACAGTAGAGATAAGATTTAGGAAACTTAAGAAGATTGAGTGTATTTCATCACAACTGATGTGGTCAGCCAAAACTGTAAAAATTAAATTAGTTTCTAATAATAAAAGTATTATATTTTATGAGATTTATTAAAGATTATTAGAAATCAAGGATAAAAATAATAAACCACGTGCCTAAGGCTGATTAGCCCATTCACAGCTTACTCACTGCACTTTGCAATGTCTGAGTAGAGGAAGAGAAGGAGGTAGGCGTTACAGCCAGTTTAAATACTAATTGTGATCTTGCCCAGGTGGAGACTCAGGTGAGATTATAGGGAATTCTGGGTAATACCAAAGATTTCTGTGGATTGAAGTCTAGGGTTCAAATCTCCATTTTTACACCTCCCCTTGCTTATTTAATTGACCCTTGAGATGTTCCTAGCTCAAAGACTTTCCTCAGGTTTGGGTGTAAACTTTTAATCACAGTCTGAACTTGATCAGGCCAAGTGTTGATCAAATTCTAGCCCTAGGCTTACTCTCAAGTTTTTTGTCTCAAGGTGTCCTTGATTCAATCAGGCACACTGTTGATTGCCCTGTCCTAGAGCTCCAACCTTAGTTTGGGGCAGAAAGATCCCAGGAAGTTTCCCCCTGAGAGTTGTGTCCTCACCCCAAACTTTGGATGGCATCCTCATCCCAATCACAAACTGGGATTCCTGACTTCACTCTGGATCCATGCAGATAGGCCCCCTTCAGCACAGATTGTCGTAGACTGGGACTCTAGACTTCTCCAACAGGTTTGAAATTTCAAGAGGTGTGAGTTTGCTTAGACACTATTTGCCCTCGCAGGATCTCAGGGTCCTCCTGTTAATTAGAGCTTAAATTTAGAACCTGTGAGAGCAGATATGGGAAGGTGTGTGGTGTGGTTTGCTCTTGGCTTTCTCTTTACTCACTGCTATGCCTACTGCTAGCACTGCTCCCCTCTCACCTCAGTTCCCAAGATATAAGATGGTCTTTGCCCAACTTTTGGGTTTTTCTTTTTTTTTTTGAAAGATATTTCACTTGTTCTCCCTTTGGTTCTTTCACTCCTGTATTTGTTTTCTGGTAATATTTTACTTTTCGTCAGAGAGAATTTTCATGGTGAAAAGGAATTTCTGCCCTAGTACTCCTCCATCTTGACTTCACCCAATATATATTTTCTAAAATGATTGCATAAGTTTGTTTTATGGTTTGGAACAAGTCAACTATAACTAATTAATGCTTATGTTGTAGAGAAGCCTGACCTGAGTTAATCCTTGCCCCATGTATAAAATGAATCTGTCACTGATGTTCAAATAAAATTTAAATGTCAGTATGATTCACAGTACATTTGTTAAAAAGCTCAGTAAACAAGACAAATAAACACCAGGAAGTACTTCTGAATTATTTGGTTAATTAAAATTAGAGGTATAAAATGAGAGAATGGAATTAGTTCCCCAAGTAGTCAAGTGGTTATTCTTATTTTTAAATGAAAGTCAAATTTTAAGTGGTTTTATTTATTGGTCAAGAAATTTGTACAAAATAGATAAACTCTCAAAATTATATTCTGTTGTGCTTGAAATCTGTATGCATTCTGGATATAAAAGTATCAGATAGTTTTACTTATCCCACAATGTATATAATGTTCCATGGGGAACAGATTTTTCTGACATTGAATACAAGAAAGCCATTATAAAATTTCAAAGCAACTGCAGGCACTTATTTCTTCTTGCCACATAAATGATTATATAGTTGGTGTATACAGTTGGGCAATATACAAAGTAGAATTTTTTTTTTCTTGAGGAGAATTGAACACTTTCAAAGTGGTGGTAAGAAATCATAATTTCACAGTCAAGAAGTTATAAATAGTTTCTATAGATATATTTTTCCATAAATATTTTGGTCAAACATTTCAGTCATTTCAGGATTGTTGCTTTTGTAATTATAATTATTGACTTTAATGCTTTGTTTTGTGTTGTTATTAATTTAGTTTTTAAATTTTTTTTAAAATTTTACTGATTTAGTTTTGTTTTTAAATCACTTAACATTCCCCTATGCTTTCTGACAGATTTTTGAAATCATGCTGTTAAAGAAAACAAACAAACATTTAATTATTTAATAAGTAATGCATTATGAATGGATTATTTAAGGAAAGTTATCCTTCTATAACATAGGTGGTATTCCTTTTATTTTGACTTACTTCCTTTCTAGCAGAATCACTATTGGATCATCTCTTCTATATTATGAAAATGAATAAAAATGAAAAAAATATAAAAGGATAAAAAAACCCTCAATAAAATTGTTCAATATATAAATACTCCACCATTTCATGCAATATTATACACCTATGGACCTCACAGATCTTCAAAGTTTTCGAGGGAGATGTTTTATATATATATATATATATATATATATATATATAATTTTCCCCCAAGTACAATGTTTATTTGTACTTTGTATTTGTGTCATTTATTTTGTTAATTTTGTGGTTATTACTCTTACCATTTCTTTTGTTTTCATTTTCTCTTCTTTGGTATTCACATGATCTAAATTGTGCTCTGTGTTCTTTTTCTCCTTCCTTGGGAATAATATTATTTTATAAGTTTCTAAGTTTGAATCTATGTCTATTTTTTGTCATTTGTTATATCTACTTCTATTTTGAAGAACAATCAGAAGAGAAAAATACGCAAAACAATCAATACATTTAAAAACAACTGACAACTAATGAGATTTTACACATCTGTGGACCTCCTACCACTGAATATGTTAGGTAAGAGGATATTTTCTTCTTATATCACTTATTCTGGGCCACTTTCATTCTTTATAATTCTAAAGTATTCATTTTTATTCTTTATTGATCATTTCTTTTGTACTTTCTTGAGCCTATGTTATTTTTTTGTCTCTATTAACTTTATTTTGCTTCAGATTCTGGGGGATTGTTTTCCATACTTCTATGTACTTGTCACATTTATTATTTTTACAATACAATAATATTCCATAACATTCTTTCTACTACTTTGTCAGGAAAAAAAATGACTAAAATGATTATCATCCTTATCATTGTTATTAATAGTCTTTTTTTAAATTACCTCCTTTTGGTATGAGCCTATCAGTGACATTTCTGGTTCAAAAGATACAGATATTTCAAGTTTAGTTATTTTTAATGAGAATCCTTAAGTAAATTTGAAATTTAAAAAAAACTACTAAATGTATTATGCATACAGATGGTTCCTTCCAAAAATCAGCAAATGAAGCGAATTACAGAATTTCGCCTACACTTAAACTTGCCACTTCTATACACTTAATGATTCAGAGATTTGTACTAATCCTTTAATTAAAATATGTGAATTAGTTATATTGCACTTAATTTCTTTTGCATATATTTCTATAGTCATAATTCAATGGGTAATATTAACTTTCAAATATTTTATTAATGTAAGAGCCTTTCTCATTAGAACAACCATGCTCCAAAATTTAAGGGGTTAGAGAGTAGCTAAATTTGGTAACCTCTCTCCAGTACATTATGCAAAAGACTTTGCATAACATATTCAATGTTTCAATGCCTAGTTCAATCCCCTTAATAATCAGTTATATACTAACAGCATCACTTTTAATAAGAATTAATTAAAAATACAAGTTCTAAAGTATATTTGCATTCTTTAAAGTTAACCATTAGCCAAAGCTAAATGTGATGAATGTGCACGAATTAGAAATTCACACCTAGATTTGGTTGCATAAGGGGAAAATATTAACCCCTCCATTTAATAATTTGCAAGGAAATCCTTGTGCCCAACTGTTCCACACATAACTTGGAGAGCTTATTCCTTTCTGGTGGCTAAGTACTACAGTATCTGGTGGAGTGGTAGGTCTGCCTACAGCTCTTCCTCATAAATATGGATGGAATTTTGCATGGAAATGGAAATGATTCCCTCAAGAATCTTCAGTACATATTATTATATATGCCTATAAATAAGAAAAGCATTTTAAAAAGTAATCTTTCATCTACATGTATGCTACCCATGAATATTCTAAACTATTTTATTGAATTTTGAAAGTCTAAAAATAAATGTATATGTAAATAGAAGAATTCTCAGAAGGAAAGAAAGAGTAGAAATGACTCATTAAAAAGAAAAAAAGTTTTAAAACCTTGTCTCAAACATAGTGTACAAAGAAAATAATACCAAAATGATATTTTTCATAGCCAATTGTGATATTCATGAAAAGGTACATTTTTAATATATCACAATCAGAATATGATATTAAAAATATTGCACTGTAGTGTGGATAAAAACACATTGTTTACATATAGTCTATGGTACTTATGTGTTATTTGACCATTGAATTCTTGAAGCCTCAGTTTCCATATTTAAAAAAATAAACAGTTGTACTACCTCCCTAAAAAGGTTGTTTTAAAGAACTCATTTTGAAAATGGTTAAGAAGGGACTAAATAAGATTTTTTAAATTGTATTTAATGTTAAAATGGAAACTTTCTTTAACTTTCTAACCCTGTTAGAAACTTCTTTTTAGGTAAAGTCACTGTGGAGAATTTGAGATATTATTTGGGTGACAGTCATGCAGCATGTAATAGGGTGAATGTGTTGGGATTTGCACCACTTGGGGATTGTTTTTTATATATGTATGTACATATATATATGTATATGTACATATATATACATACATACATACATACATACATACAATACTGTGTTTTGGTTCCAAGGCAGAAGACTAGTAAGGGCTAGGCAATGGGGGTCAAGTGACTTGCCCAGGGTCACATAGCTGGCAAGTGCCTGAGGCCAGATTTGAACCTAGGATCTCTCATCTCTAAACCTAGCTCTTAATCCACTGAGCAACCCAGCTACCCCCAAGGGATATTATATATTGATGAAATCATCAATAGGAAGAAGTAAAATATTTTTTGCAACAATGTGAATAAATCCTTTGAAGTTTTTAAGATCTTAGCTTAATGGATGATCAAATTTTATCTAGGAAATTTGTCTAATCTGTTGTTTTTACTCCACTTAGTGATTTTTTCTTCACTTTCATATACCTAAAATCACTATAGAAGATTCTGAGAATTATGCAAGTAAAATATAAAATAAAATATTGATATCAAAATTATGAAATTTATATTTTAAAAAATAAAAAATTTCATAATATCAGAATGATAAATGAATGGCATCTAATCATCTAAATAAATTAATGGACAAGCCATGAATATGTTTTCAAAGGTGAGGCAACCTAAGACTAAATAGAATATAAACCAAATGCATCAAACATTTAAGAAAATTTAGCTACATAAAGAAAATGAATGGTCGTAGTAAAATTTCTATTTTGTGATTCAGTTATTACCTTGAAACCTAAATCAGGAAGACATTAAGGAGAGAATGAAAAGCATAGAACAGTTACATAAATATTGAAATGGAATATTGATAATAAGACTAAAAGACATCTAGTAACATGGTGGAAAGAGTGTTGATCCAAAAGTCAGGAAAATTCAACTTCATATGTCCAAATTTGATCTTAGATATTATTACTAGCTATATAATACTATGCAAAGCATTTAAATCTCTTTGCCTCAGTTTATCATCAATAAAATAGACTAGCAAAGAAAACATGAAATCATTGAAGCATTTCAGTCAAGAAATCTCAAATGTGGTCACAGAAATTTGGACATTATTGAAAAATGCCTTAAAACAATAAAATAAAACAAGAACAAAAGACTCCAAATATTCTAAATTATGATCAGATTGGAATGTAGGGTTTCCCCAATCTTAAAGAAACAAAACCTAATAACATAATAAATCATATTAATAATAGTAATAAAATTATCAGTACAGGAGTTATCTTATTTTTTATCTTTTTGAAAATTTTATTTAATTAGTCAATTTAGAACATTATTTATTCCTTGGTTACAAGAATCATGTTCCCTCCCCTCTCCCAACCCTTCCCATAGCTGACTCACAATTCCACTGGTTTTTACATGTGTTCTTGATCAGAGCCCATTTCCATGTGGTTGATGTTTGCACTAGAGGGATCATTTAGAGTCTACATCCCCAATCATATCCCCTCGACCCATGTAATCAAGCAGTTGGTTTTCTTCTAAAATGGCTAAAAAAGCCATTTTAAAAGATAAGCAAGATACAATTCTATTTCCTTTTAAAATTATAAAAATTAGGAAGCAAAAAAGTATTTCCTTAATGTTTTAAGCAATAGCTATCATTATAAATAACAAACAGAGTCCTTTTTAATAAGATCAGAGGAAAGCAAGGGTATTCAATATTACTCGGATTATTTGATTTAGTGCTAGAAATTTTAGGGAAGTTAAGAAAGAGAAATGTTAATAATTAGCATAGGAAAAGAAGAAAATAATTATTACTTTTCACAATAATATAAAGTTTAAGGGCAGTTATATGGCACAGTGGATAGAATGCTACGTCTGGAGTCAGTGAGATTCATGTTTATGAGTTCAAATCTGACTTCCAATACTTAGATGTGTGACTCTTGGAAAATCACTAAATTGGATTTGCCTTAATTTCCTTATATGTAAAATGAGCTGGAGAAGGAAATAAGCCACTACTTTATCTTTGTCAAGAAAACTCCAAATGAGGTCATGAAGAGTCAGACATGCTTGAAAAGATTGAGTAAATATTTTTTTTTATTTCATTGAGTATTCTAGAGTTAACTATTAATTGAAATAATTTTAAAATTCAGTAAAATTTTATGACATGAATGAAATCAAATTAACAGTCTCTTCTTTTTTTTATATACTTTACTTTCTGTTTTACAATCAATACTCTGTATTGGTTCCAAGGCAGAGGAGTGGTAAGGGCTAGGTAATGGAAATCAAGTGGCTTACCCAGGGTCACACAGCTAGAAAGTGTCTGAAATCAGATTGGAATCTAAGAGCTCCCATCTCAATCCACTCAGCCACCTAACTACCCCCAATGTCTTCTTTATATTACCAAAGAAATGGAGCAGAAAGAAATGGGAAAAAATCCACTTAAAATTGTTAGAGATTATATAAAAATTTATTAATTTGTCTTCTAGGAACACTATAAACAAGACTTCTGAATACTCTATAAACAGATTATGACAGATATAGAAAATAGGAGAAATGATCATTACTCATAGGTTGGCCAAACAAATACAATGAAAATAATAATTTTATTTGTTACTTTATTAATTCTGTACCATACAAATAATATTAACAAAACACTATTTTATAGAACCAGAAGACAAAGCTAACAAAATTTGCCTTGAAGAGTAAAAAAGTCCAGAATGTTAAGGAGAATTTGCAATAATGGTAGAGTGGGTAAGAAACTTGCCAGATCTCTCTCAAATTCCTCTCCAAATTACATTAGGACAATGCTTCCTATGAAATTCTGGAGTAGAAAAGCAGTTTTCCTACCCGCAAAAATTTGAAGAATTAGCAGGAAGTTTGTCCCTGCTGAGTGGGATGTGAAGTACAGTACTGACCAGGCAACCAGAGCAAGGGCAAGTCACAATTCACTGAGGGAAGGGCAAGGCTTTTGCCTTCTACAGAAATATCAATCCAAAGCCAGACAGGATCAGCCCTGCCTGAGTGGAACTTAGCAGGGAAAATAGCTTGTCATAATTGCCAAACTTACAGGTATGGAGTGTTATCTCAGAGTTGTTTTTATTTATATTTCTCTAATTAACAATGATTTAGAGCAAATTTTTGCATGACTATGTAGAGTTTTAATTACTTGAGAACTGCTTATTCCTATCCATTGATCACGTATCAGTTGGGGAATGACATATTTTTATATAATTGAGTCATTTCTCTGTGTTTAAGAAATGAGACCTTTACTAGATATTCTTGTTAAAAATTTCTGTTTATTTTATTATTTTCTATTGTTTTGTATTACTCTCTATCCTATTTCTCTCTTTTTAATTTTGAACCACCACTTCCCTCAATTTGCCTTTTTTTCTATCAGTTCCATGTCCCTTATCCCCTTTCTCTCTTACTTTATGATAGGTGAAGATAGATTTTTATATGCAATTGATTGTGTATGTTCCTCCCTCATGGGGCTGATTCTAAAAAGAATAAGTTTCATGTGCTCTATTCCCTACCTGCCCCATTTTTCCCTCTACTATAAAAGTTCTTTCTTGCCTCTTTTATGCATGACAATTTACCACATTCTATTTTTCTCTTCCCCTTCCTCCCAATGCATTCCTCTTTCTCTACTCTTAAATTTATTTTTATATCATTTCATAAGATTCAATTAATATCATTGCCCTCTGCCTAGGTATACTCTAATTTCTCCAATAATGGTAAAGTTCTTAGCAATTACAAGAATTATCTTTTCATGTAGATATGTATACAGTTTAATTTTTCAATGTCTTGATTCCTCTTTCTTGTTTACTTTTTTTATGTTTTTCCTGAGTCTTGTTGTATTTTCCATTCAGCTCTGGTCTTTTTATCAATGATGTTTCAAAATTCTGTTTTATTGAATGCATATTTTTCCCCTCATGGATTATGTTTAGTTTTGCTCGTTAAGTGATTCTTGGTCAAAATTTAAGCTCCAAAATTTTCCTATGATATTCTTCAAAGTTTTTATTTTGGAAACACTTTCTGGAGGTATTGCTGGATTCTTTCAATTTCTATTTTGCTCACTGATTCTAAATTTATGGAGTCAATTTTCCTTGATAATTTCTTGAAAGATGAGGTGTAAATATTGCTTTACTCCTGGATTTCTGGTAGTCCAATAATTCTTAGATTATCTGTTTTGGATTTATTTTCCAGGTCAGTTGTTATTCCACTGAAATATTTCACATTTTATTCTTTTTTTCATTCTTTGTTTTGTTTTATTTTGTCTTGATGTCACTTTCTCAATTCTAATTTGTAAAACTTGATTTTCTTAAGTGAGCTTTTGTAACTTTTTTTCCACTTGGCTAATTCTATTTTATGTAGAATTCCTTTCATCAATGAATTTTTATACCATTTTTCCCATATGGCCAGTTCTGTTGTTTATCAAGTTTATCGCTTTTGTGCATTTTTTAATATCTCTTTCCATTTGACATATTCTGCTTTTTAAGAAGTTCTTCTCTTCAGTGGATTTTCCTGTCTCTTTTAGTAACTGACCTATTCTACTTTTTAAGGTTTTAATTTATTTAGTATTTTTTGTGTCTAATTTATTAAACTGTTGACTTTTCATGATTTTCCTGTGTCATTAATTTCTTTGTCCAATTTTATTTCTACCTACTTATTTGATTAAAAAATCTTTACCTCTTTCATTAATTCTTTTGGTGCTTGTAAGCAACTCATTTTTCTTGGAGGCTTAAGAAGCAACAGTGTCCTCTTTTGTTGTACAACTTTTGAGTTTGCATTATACTATTCCCTTTTACCAAAATAACATTCTTTATTGAATTTCTTTTTTGTTTGCCCATTATCCAATCTTTTTCTTTTATTTTAATTATTAAAAATCTGTTAATGTTGGTTACTATACGTGTGGTGAAGAGAAGATTCTTTTAAGCTCCAAATTATTTGAGCAGTTGCCTTCAGAGCTAACTCTGCACACCTATAAGTCTTCAGTTCTTCCACAATGATATTTTAATGGCAGAATTCTGTCCAATTCATAATAAAATGACTGAGGCAGAGCTTGGAGCCAATAACTATTTATTAGAGGGACACCTCTTCCAATGACTAGGAATCCAAAACTTCCTCAATGTCTAAGATCTCTTATTTCTCTAGAATACAGATTTTATTCATTTCAGTGTCAAAATCTGTCCTTTCTTGCCTGGTCCAGACAGGTTTCAATGAGTGATCTCTTTTAGTAGACTCTAAATCCTTGGTAATGTTTCTATAAAATATTGGGTGAATATGTAGTAATTAGATCATCCACCCCATCTTTGTACCACTCACTGTGTCATCAAGTTATCAATAGACACACTTTTAGTTTTTTTTGTTTGTTTAGGTGACCCAGCTTGCTTTATAAGGGTCACAAGGAAAGAAGTACTGGGGAAAGTTTGTTTTTTTTTTCACATTTAATATAATATAGGACTTTCTAAAGTGGCTCATGAATTCTGGACAGAAATTCTCCTTCTCCTCAAGTTGATTCTCTTTAAGTCATAATGATTTCTAATAATTATTTATAATAATAACATTTCTAATAATCATTAAACCTTGAACTATAACTGGAATTCTGACTAGCAATTTCTGATTACTGTTTATTAGTAAGTGACTACTATCTCTATGGTATCCCATTAAACTAGATAACATAGATTAAAATTAATCAGGGATGGATTTCCTGATTTCAGGTGGGCAGGAGCCTGTCCAAAATAAGATAAAAGTCAAATTATTTCTCACAGTATGATCTAAATTGGCATGTTTTTAGTACTTTCCTAGTTTCTGTACTTGTCCATGAATAACTACAAAAATCTTTTCCTCCTTGGGGCTGTGACCAGGGTCCCCTGCTCCCCTTTGGCCAAAAGAATTTGTGTGTACTAGTGATCTTCCTCACCTTGGGACTCTGCCCTAGTCTATGCCTTGATTCTCTATGTGGGCCATGTGACATGAGTCTTATACCCAAGGACAGCAAAGAGAACCCTGTAATCTCCTTCTAAGATGTGTCTGATGTCTCTCAATCCTTATTATTTGTGGTTGATACTTCTGGAAGCTTTTGTTTCTGATTCTGCCCCTTAGGCCTGTTGCCAAGGTGGGGCCTATCTTGGCATATTGCTTGCTTTCTGCTTTCATCCTCCTGCACTAGATCTTTTGTGTCACCTATCTAAATACTTTTGGGCTTAAAAATTATTTCATCCCATATTTTTTGGTTTATGCTTCTTCAAAATTAATTTTTAGATGTTATAGTAAAGCTTTTTGGAGGATAATTTGATAGATATTAGGTGAGTCTGTGTACCTTCTCCACTCTCTTGGCTCCACCCTCCCAGCTATATCTCAAACCATCCTGATGAATTTAGTAGACCTGCATAGAAAATCTGATATTCAAACAGAAGACTCAAGAGCAGCAGAAGAAAGTAAACAAGAAAGAGAAATATTAATATCTTCAATAAGTTTGAGCTCTTTGTATTATTACATGAGAAGATAAGACTTGTCACTTTTAGTAATTATTAGGGTCTTTCTTCTCTGAAGCACTGAATGGGATGAAAAATAAATACTGACAGTGCCCCCTCTGCTTCTGGAGGAAACTGGGCTTCAGTTTCCCCAGTGAATTACTCCAAATATAATAACTATGCATTAAATGGAGGGCTGACCTATGTTGTTTTTGGGTGTTTCTTAAAATGATGTCTAAAATAATGATTGATAGATACACTGACTGGGAGTCATTAGGGACATTTCCTTTTTTGACACAAAGGTATTAGAAACAAGTCAAATAATGGCACATAAGGCAACACATGAAAGGTATAGGTGACCTAAACCCCAGTGTGCAGTTTATTATGTCCAAGGACTCAAAGTATCATGAGGCAGTAGTATGATTCCTGGTTTTATCTTCTATTGCTGTCACTTTCTTTGGCCATACTGTCATCTTTAACCTTAAGAGGTTTCTCAGGAAGATCTATTTTCTCTTGATTCAGTCATTGATAACAACTTTCACTAAAATTGCTTGGAAAATAAAATCACAATACAATTCATCACAGTCACTAGAATTTTGCATTGACAATAATTAGGTCATATGGTGAGACCTCTCTCAAAGTTGGGATTCTAATTCTATCAATATAAACATTATCCAATCCTGAACCTCTGCACTCAAGAATTCACATTTCCTTTATTTTTTGCTGTTCTTTACCTCTGCATGAACTAGAAACATGATTTGGAAAATGTCCAATAATAAATGGAAAGCAAATTTTTAAAAAAAATCTATGAGAATTTTGCCTTTAGATCTCGCTTTTCTAGTAAAAAAATGGAACATACTGAATTTTTATATGTTGGCATTAGAACATGCTCAATGCCTTAGAAACCATTAGAATCAGATTTCATGAGCTTGCAAACATGCACAAACAAACATGCATAATTATCTTATCTTTTTATTTTCCTCAAAAATTTTCACTTCAATTATCTCATTTTGATTATTTGTTATTAGGTACTATTGTTTTTGTTTATTATTATTTATTATTTAACTTAATCTAAAATTTTAATTTTTCAATTTCCCATGAGGAATTTGAGATTCTGGTAAGGATTTATCTTATCCAAAAGTCATAGATGACATGTGGAATTTATGCCTAAACTACATGGTAACATATATGATTTCACCCATAGGGTATTTCCCACTTATATTATAACAATAGACTAATATATAATAATAGACTGGATTGGATTTGTAAAAAGACTAGTCATTTTTTTCTAAGAGGAATCAAATAAATTAATAAACTGCCTAATTATTCCACTCAGATATTTGAAGGATTTTAAATAATTCATGGCAGATAACAAGGCCAAATAATTATCTATTTGACCATATCCAGGGATATCCAAAACATTAAAATTTCAGGGCATAAAGTATTGATTTTACAGACCAATAGCTTAGATATTTCAACTTTAAGCTTTAATAAAGATTAAATATGGTGTTCATATATTTTACTGATCAAATACTGAAATTAAGAAGAATTTGCTATGAGAGGAAAAGATGGACAAAATAGGATCAAAACAGTCTTGCTGGTGTAGAATGCTTTGTTCTGCTTAGACACAGCCAAGTTTCACACAATGTCTTGCTTCCATTTTTAGGGTGTCAAAGACAGATTCAGGATATAAACATCCCTGTTCAAAATGGAAATCATGGAAAATTTAACTTTGCAATTTTGTTTTCTAACCCCAGGGATAGTCCTCAAACCACAAGAACATATAATATCTCCCTTTAAGGAAGGAGTGATGGCTTTTTTTTTTCCAGAAGGAAGCACTGCCTAAAGGCCTGTTTACTATGCCTTTTTTTTTCAGATTTAACCTAACAACTCCTCTCAAATATTACAATATAAGATAATTTTTCAAATTATCAAATTCAAAAATTTGAATAGTATGCATTTTAAACATGAAACTATTCATAGGCTGGTGAGGGTAATTCAGTGAGAAAACATTTCTAAATTTCTTTAACTTTTATAGACATTTGTCAATTTCACAAATAGCAAAATAACTCCAAAACTAACCAAATCCTTAAATATCATAATTTAGAATCAAAATGCAATCAAATATCACAACATATTATCAGCAGGGCTATTTTAAGAACATCACAAATTTTCCAAATTATATATAATTTCTTTTAAGTCTTTGGTTCATAATTCAACAACATAAAGATTGAAGACATTTTAATACTTTATTTTCAGAAGGACTTACCAAATCCCCCCTTATTCTATTGTTTTCAAGAATTTAAAATAGAAAACAAAAATTATTACTAGATTTCCAAATTATCTTAAACAGAATTGCTTTATTACATTTAAAACTTTGTATTTAAAAATTTATCAAAAAATAAATTCTATCTAAGAAACAATAATTAAATGTCATTAAATTAATAATAACAAGCAGTATATCAATTAGTATAATCATTATTATTGACATTAAATTCTGATAAACCAATAAAAGAACTCATTCAAAATAACTTCTAAAGAAAAATTGGTGACCAAGAAAAAGAGGCAAAAATATATTATTAAGAAAAGAATTCCTAATTTGGTTTTCTGCTGGGGGTTTTTAATTTGATCGCTTTCGAGTTTTTTCAATTGCATTTCCAATTGATTGATCTCTGCTCTCCCTTGTTTGTTAATATGAGCTTTCAGGGATATGAATTTGCCTCTGATTACCGCTTTGGCTGCATCCCAAAAGGTTTGAAAGGATGTTTCGCCATTGTCATTTTCCTTGATGAAATTATTAATTGTTTCTATGATTTCTTCTTTAGCTAAACGGTTTTGGAGTATCATATTGTTTAATTTCCAATTGGTTTTAGATTTGGTTTTCCATGTACCATTACTAATCATTATTTTTATTGCCTTGTGATCTGAGAAGGCTGCATTCATTATTTCTGCTTTTTTGCATTTGTGTGCTATGTTTCTGTGACCTAATGTATGGTCAATTTTTGTGAATGTGCCATGTGGTGCTGAGAAGAAGGTGTATTCCTTTTTATCCCTATTTATTTTTCTCCATATGTCTATTAATTCTAATTTTTCTAAGATTTCATTCACTTCTTTTACCTCTTTCTTATTTAGCAGTAGCAATTAGAGAAGATAAAGAAATTGAAGGCATCAGAATAGGCAAGGAGGAGACCAAGTTATCACTCTTTGCTGATCCAACCATTCTGGAGGGCAATTTGGAACTATGCCCAAAGGGCGACAAAAGAATATCTACCCTTTGACCCAGCCATAGCACTGCTGGGTCTGTACCCCAAAGAGATAATGGACACAAAGACTTGTACAAAAATATTCATAGCTGCGCTCTTTGTGGTGGCCCAAAACTGGAAAACGAGGGGATGCCCATCAATTGGGGAATGGCTGAACAAACTGTGGTATATGTTGGTGATGGAGTACTATTGTGCTCAAAGGAATAATAAAGTGGAGAAGTTCCATGGAGACTGGAACAACCTCCAGGAAGTGATGCAGAGCGAGAGGAGCAGAACCAGGAGAACATTGTACACAGAGACTAATACACTGTGGTATAATCGAACGTAATGGACTTCTCCATTAGGGGCGGTGTAATGTCCCTGAACAACTTTCAGGGATCCAGGAGAAAAAAAAAACACCATTCATAAGCAAAGGATAAACTATGGGAGTGGAAACACCGAGAAAAAGCAACTGCCTGAATACAGAGGTTGAGGGGACATGACAGAGGATAGACTTTAAATGAACACTCTAATGCAAATACTATCAACAAAGCAATGGGTTCAAATCAAGAAAACATCTAATGCCCAGTGGACTTACGCGTCGGCTATGGGGGGTGGGGGGGAGGAAAAGAAAATGATCTATGTCTTTAACGAATAATGCTTGGAAATGATCAAATAAAATATATTTAAAAAAAAAAAAAAAGAAAAGAATTCCATGAAAAGTAGAATGGACCCAATGGAAAAGGAAACTCAAAATGTCATGGAAGAAATTCATTTTAAAAAAAATTAAGATTGACAATTGCTCATGGATAGGATGAGCTAATATAATAAAAATGACAATCCTACCTAAATTAATTTACCTATTCAGTGCAATAGCTATCAAAGTTAGCAAACATTTTTTAATAGAATTAGAAAAAAATGTTATGAAGTTCATCTGGAAGAACAAAAGATCAAGACTTTCAAGGGAAATAATGAAAAAAAATTATGAAGGATGAGGCCTAATATTAACAAACCTCAAACTGTGCTACAAAGTAGTGATCATCAAAACTATATGGTCCTGGCTTAGAGATGGAAGGGTCAATCAGTGGAATAGACTTGGAGTAAATGACAGTAGCAAGATAGTGTTCAATAAACCAAAAGGTCCTAGCTTTTGGGACAAGAATGCAGTATTTTATAAAAACTGCTAGGGGTATTGAAAAAATGTATGGGAGAAATTAGGTGGAGATTGACATCTTACACCATAGATGAAGATTAACTCAGAGTAGTTAAATGACTTAAATATTAAGAGGGAAACCATAAACAAATGAGGTGAACATTGAATAGTATATCTATCAGATCTATAAGAAAGGAAGGAATTTAAGACCAATCAGGAGATAGAGAATGCAACAAACTATAAAATGAATACTTTTTATTTTATTAAATTAAAAAACAAAACCAATGCAACCAAAATTCAAAGGAAACCAACGAATTTGAAAAAAAAATTATAATGAAAATCTGACAAAGGTCTCATTTCTCAAATTGAAAAGGAACTAGGTCAATTATACAAAAAAATCAAGCCTTTCCCCTATTGACAAATGGTCAAGGGACATGAATAGGCAGCTTTGGAAAAAGAAATCAAAACTATCAATAAGCACATAAAAAGTGCTTTAAATCTCTCATAATTAGAGAAATTCAAAGCAAAACAATGCTGAAGTACCACCTCAAATGTAGCAGATTAGCCAATATGACAGTAAAGGAAAATAAAAAAATGTTGTAAAGGATGTAGTAAAATAGGGACCCTAATGCATTGCCAGTGGAGTTGTGAATTAATCTAGTCATTGAAGGCAATTTGGAATTATGCCCAAAGAACTTTAAAAAACTGCCTATCCCTTAATCTAGCAATAACACTGCTGGATTTGTAACCCCAAAGAGATAATGGGGAATAATAGATATACAAAAATATTCATAGCCACACTCTTTATGTTGCCAAAAAATTGGAAAATGAATGCATGTCTCTCCATTGGCAAATGGCTAAACCAATTGTGGCATATAAAGGTGATTGTAACATTTAAAATAGTTGTCTGCCATAAACTGTGGCAGTTAAAAGAATTGGGGTCATAAACTGTAAGAGTTAAAATAGTGGAAGATATAAATTGTGATAGATATAAGAGAGGGTGAGTACATTTGACCGCTGAAAATATGTTTCACTACAGTGTCTTGGTTTTTAAAACAAATATAAGGTGGTCGCCAGGGAATATATTCCCAAATTATGAATATGCCCAAGTCAACTGGGTTTTATTGAGAATTTAATTAATAATACAATGAGGAATTAAAGAAAGAGAGAGAGAGAAAAAAAGGTATAAGTATGAAGGGCCTTAAGCCAACATGGCCTAGAACTGAGTCTTAAGAGAGAGAGAATCAGTCAGTTTTTTATCACTCACCACAAGATTTGTCTTAAGCAAGGATGTCTGAGGAACAGAGTCTCCCCAGAGGGAGTTCCAGTCAGAGTCAGCCTCCTAAGGGACTTCTTCTCAAGAGATCTTCAAAGGGCCTCCTACAAAAGGATCTATCTCCAAGGATCTATCTCCAAGGATCTATCTCCAAGGATCTCCAAGCCTCCAAGGATCCCTTGTTCAAGATATTCCTTTTCTTATATAGGGTTTTTTTTCCTATGTCACCTCCCCTAAGTTCTTCCATCTACCAATCACCGTAGATGTTTTCTAAAAGACAGCCCATCTGAATTCCAGCTAAGTCAACTAATCCCCTCAGTAAGTCTGAACCAGAGAAAACACAGCTGAGTCGACTAATCTCATCAAGAGAAAACCTGCCCAACCTTTATAGGTACCTAGCATTCATTGTATCAATTCTAAAAAACAGGCATGGCTAAAAGAACTCCCTGCCTCATCATAATCATGGGTCCAAGTACTTTCATTGTTTAGCAAGGAGTTTCCTCCCCTAAAGCAGTCTTAAGTACCGGTGGAGTAGAGGTCCTCCCATTTCTGATCCTGGCGAGTTCTCACATCAAAATGGGGAATGTTTCCAGTAGGGAATTTGTTCCAATGGAGGATTCATCAATGTGGAAATATTTAACATTCACAAGTCTGAGAAATTTCAAGATTTACATGATGGAATACTATTGTGTTGTAAGGACTGATGATCTGGAGGTTTTCCATATGAACTGGGAGAACCTGTTATAAGGAAAAGTTAAATTATGTAGGAAAATGTATAAGTTTGCAGAGTGAAGTGGCATGAGATCAGCAGGAAGATTCTGGAACTTTGAAAAAAGGGTTAGACTGATACTGAGACTGTTAGCTCCTCTCTGGAGAAGATCTAGAGGTAATAGTTGTATTTCCTTAGTGGCTAATCCTATCCTATTCTGTTTCCCATTTGGTTTGCTGTATTTCATTGAGGAAGTTTCTGGTGATCCTGAACCATCAGCAGTGATTGTGAGACCAGGCCTGGATCCTTTTGGATCTAGGATTTTCCCAGGTCCTATCCAAGGCTTACACAGACCCTTTCCTTTACCCCAGCTAAGAGGGGGGGGGGGTCAGTCAGTTGTAGGTTTAGTCAAGATCAAGGACTATGGATTCAGGCATTTAGAGAGGATTATAGTAGGGAAATTACTCAGAAGAAATTTCTATAAAGAGACACTTTAGAGCCTGGGGGAGGTATATGTAGTTAACATTAGATTAAGTTTCTCCAAATTCCTTATAACCTGTGACTTACTAATTAAACAAATTTTTATTGCATATTTTAGTGGTCTGTGTGTGTCATCTCAGTGTCTAGTTCTGCCTGCACTGGGCTTGAGTGACCTTCCCAAAACAATTTAATCTTCTGTTCCTGGTCCTAATAAACATTAAAACCCATCAAAAAACCCCACCAAAATTAAAAGCCTCAATGAAATGATGCAGAGTGAAATGAGTAGAACCAGTAGAACACTGAACACAAAAAGTAAAATGATGTGAAAAAAATAGAATATAATGGATTTTGATACTAGTAACAATGCAACATGCCTGGCCACTCCTGAAGGACTCATGAAAAATAATGCTATCCACATTGAGAAGAAGAACTATAGAAGTAGGAATGCAAAAGCAAAACATCACTTATTACATGTATATAGGGGTCTGTGATTTGGGGTTTAGATTTTTTAAAAATTACTCTATATAAAAAATAAATAATATGGAAATGGGTATTAAGTGACAGCATTTGTACAACCCAGTGGAAATACTTGTCTCTGGGAGGAGGGAAGGAATAGGAGAAGGAAATAAAATGAATCATAAAATGTGAGAAAATGTTTTAAAATAAATAAATAAAATTTATAAAATAAAATAAAAATTAGCATTGAGCAAATAGAAGCTAATGCCTTCATAGGACATCAAGAAACAATATAACAAAATCAAAAGAATAAAAAAATATAGAAGATAAAATGAAATATTTCATAAAAAACAACTGACTTGGAAAACAGATGTATGAGAAACAATTTAAGAATTATTGGAATTCCTGAAAGTAATGACCAAAATAAAAGTCTGCATATCATATTACATTAAATTATCAAAAATGCTACCCAATATTCTTGAATAAGAGGATAAAATAAAAATTGAAAGAGTCCACAAATCATTTCCTGCAATATATCCCCAAATGACAACTCCCAGGAATGTTATAGCCAAGTTTAAGAGTTCCTAGGTCAAGGAGAAAATACTATAAACAGCCAAAAAGAAACAATTCAAATATCATGGAGCAAAACTGTCTCTATTTTTCAGAGGAAACAATGTTCATTTAATAAAATAGATTTCCAAGCATTCCTGAAGAAAAGGCCAGACTTAAAACAGAAAATTTGATGTCCAAAAACAAAATTCAAGAGAAGCAAAAAAAAGGGGGTAAATAAGAAAGATAAAAATTTTAGGGCTCAAAATTTCATTATATGATCTTGAAACTATTTCATTAACAATATATTAAGTACCTCATCCTTCTACAACTCTTTGAATATTGATTAACCTCACCATGTCAATTTGATGGCTGCAAAATCAAACCTTAAATAGTTTGGTTTTGCATTTCTCTCACTAGTAGTGAATTGAAGTAATCTTTCATATTGTTGTTAGTTTACAAATTTGAAAATAGGCAAACATGTCAGGAATATACTGACATGGTTGCCAAGGGAATGGTAGAGAAATCCTCTGATTCTGCATGAACATATCTAAATTAGCATGTTATGCACTCATATTTTCAATTGAACTTAATAATACACCATTGAAACAATCACTGACAATATTGACATTGTTAAGTGTACTTTAACAATTACCAACTGAGGCTAAGAGAAACATCCTCAAGGAGGTTAAGTAACTTACCTGTATTATTGTCAGAGGTAAGATTTAAAATCAAATCACTCGACTCCATATGTTTCCTCCCTATAGCTGTCATTTCTTGATAAAAACATTCACATACATTCAACTAATATATACTTTTTTATATACCATATTTATCAGACTCCTCGATGCCTTCTGGATCTTTTATAATTCAGTAGGTGAGAGAGTATGAATAACAAGTAAATAACAAACATATTCCAGGCATGCTCTGTACACACATTAGTGTAATCATTTCTAAGTTTTAATGAGTTATCTTCAGATTAAAAAAAAACAAAACAAAAAAATAGTCTGTCAATTATTATTTGCAGGTGTTCCTTCTTAGAGACAAATACAACATGGTAACATTTAGGGAGGTTAATTAAACACTTTTTATGATGTTTTAAATTAAATTACTTTATCAGCAAAGAGTTGAGCACTGTCCAAATATGAACAATCAGTTATCTTTACTTATTGTCTGTCTAAGGAGGAAAAATGAAGGCTTTCAAATTATATTGAAATAGTATTTTGTTTTGTTTTTAATTTGCTTATATTCATGTACTTGAATTGGAGGAAGAAAATGGAATGTATTTTTAAGAAACCATTCTTACCAAAAAAGGGGATAACCATTAACAAACTTATTAGGGCAATAAAGTAATTGACTTGAAAAATG
The DNA here is from genome assembly GCF_027887165.1 of Monodelphis domestica. NCBI lineage: Eukaryota > Metazoa > Chordata > Mammalia > Didelphimorphia > Didelphidae > Monodelphis > Monodelphis domestica. The sequence goes on from NC_077228.1 coordinate 472,756,520, forward strand.
CAGAGGTTCAGAGAGTTGAGTAAAGATGAAGTGTCAGAAACTGAAATAGAAATGGATTTTGATATCTCTGTAGAGATCAAAAGGCATAACAAGGTTAGGTGACCCTGAATAATTCAGGGCCTAATACTAGATTCTAGCTATATTGGGTTTAGATCAAATATAGATAGAGGAAATCAAATTCTTTTTAAAAAAAATCCAACTCTGTCTCCTCACATTAGGCTGGCTTCATTTTAAGTAAATATACACATGAAATAAACAAAATAGGCATGGTATGTTCTGCCATTTCAAAGACAAGTAGTGAGATTTTCTTGCTTTTCTCTATAAAATAAGCCATATTATCCAAAGCTAAAATTTTTAAGTAAGTTTCTTTTCTTAATAGGAAAATGGGAGTATGGAGTGGGAACTGATTTGTTAAGACTATGCTAGTTATACATTCCAGGAAACATATATTTATAAACTCATTGGTATATTTTTGTCAGATTTTGAATGTGATCCCTATGTGACGGTATTGAAATGATCAATTTTCTTGTAAAATTTAATTGTTACATATTTCTATATACATATATGTAAATATACATATATATATATATATATATATAGTGAAGATTAAATTAAGTCCCCTGCCCATTTTTAAATTTAATAACCCAAAGTGTAAACATCCCACTTAATCATTGAATGGAGGGTGGAGGAAGTCCGTGATCCACATGTGCAATAGTGAGTAATGAATCAGAATCAAACTGACTGCCCCCGGACAGTCCTAAGCAAAGCTTAAACTGGAATTCATAAAAGTAAAAGTGGAGGAAGGTACAGGAAGTTACACAAAAGAAAGTGTCTTTAAAAGAGAGTTATAACTTCCTGTGAAAAACTTCTTCTTCTGGAAGTTTGGAGTTCTTTGTTTTGGAGTTCTGACTGCTCTCATTCTGTGAATTTTACATTTCCTTCATTCTGCTTAGTCTTTAGAATTTTTACAACCAAGGAATGTATACACCCCTACTTAAAGATTAACTGTGAGGAGGATGGCCTATGACTGAAATGTGCTAGCAAGTGACAAATCAGAAACAAATGAAAGACCCACTGGGCTGTCCTAAGTCAAGCTTAAGCTACCATTGGTACATGTGAGACGCAGGAAGTGATGTAAAGAATGGTCTATATATTTCATGGCACTTCCTCTATCAAGGCTTTCTTGTCGAGAAGTTGGGCTTTTTCTGAGTTGGGAGTTCGTGGAAGCATTCTTAGCGTGCTTGGTGAGTGGTTTAGGCTGATTCCTCTTTTCCTTTACCTCCTAAAGCACTACCTTCCTAGGAGGCCCCTCATCTTGGAGGAGGCCTTGTGGCTGGAAGCCAAGCTAGATTAAATCTTGAAGGAAGCCTCGTGGCTGAGGTCTCTGAACTTCCCTTGGCTTAGATTAGGCTGGAGAAATTTTGTACCCTTACCTCTCTCTCTTCTTAATTTCTTCCTAATATTGTAATTAAAACACCATAAAAATCCCAAACTGACCAAACTGACTAAGCAAAATTGAAAGACTGTAATTGGTTTCCATAAAGTGGAGGAAGGGACAGGAAGGGACATGGAAAAAGAACTATAAAAGGTCCTGAACTTACTATCTGGGGAGATTTGGCCTTGACATGAGACTTTGGCTCTTGGACTGTTTCTTGGAGGACTGCTCCTGGATCTTCTCCTTTGGACTTCAGTGTTGGAGGACTTAACACTCGGACTTGCCATTCATTCTTTTCCTTTGGAGTTTGTCTTGGGTAGTTAGGTACCTGTCCTACCTTTCCTGGCTTCTGAAAAGATTGGTTCTAGAGATTCCTTCCTTGGCATTGGAGGAGACTACTTTGTTGGAACTCTAGCTTGAAGACACCATTGGACATGGAGAAGCCCCTGCAAGGCTGAGCCTTGCTTCACTAGAGAAGAGCTAGTAGGCTTGTTAAAACCTGTCTTGTTAGCTACCTTTTTCCTATCTACATCTTTCTACCTTTTTGTAAATAAAGCTACTAAAGTCATTTTTTGCTTAAGTTATAATATCTTTAAATTGGTGACCACAATATTACTTTAGGATTGTTATATTAGCATAAAATCTGAATTTTAAATTCTTACAATATGTATGAGAGAGAGAGAGGATGATGCTAGATTTTAAGATTTTAAAAAAATGTAAGTATTCCTTACCTCTAAGAGTTTAAATTCTACTTGGCAGGAACACTAAATATAAATCATACAGATGTATGCAAAATAATTTGTAGTGGTAATGATAGGACCAGTACCAGGGGGAATAAAGGATTATTCTAAGAGAGGCCACTTGAAATAAGTTGAAATTTTTAATGAATAAATGCATTTTTGAACAAAAGGAGAAAAATGGGAGATCAACTCTTCTATTTTACATACAAAAACTATGGAAACATGGAGACATTAAGTGGCTTTCCTAAACTTATGGAGTTGGTATATAGCAAAACTGCAATTTGACTATAGTTCCTCTGATTCAATTTACCATGTTCTTTTCACTAGAAATATTAAATAATTTGAATGTCTCGTACAATCTATTATCAATGTCTCATGTGATTTGAGTGCTCATTGACAATACAATAATCCCAGGGGGAATTTCTAATATAACAAGTCAATTTAACATAAGCAAAGTTACTTAATCAGTCAGAAAAGAAACCTATATTAATCAATCTCTTTATTCTGGTAATTAAAATAATGACCAGTTTTGCCCATGGGAATGGGAAATATTTGGTCAAATCCATTAGATATTAAGTCAGAGTTTCTATTTGGATATCTATAAATAATATATTTGAGCACCTCGGTCATTTATTGGCTTCACTATCAAGATCATTTGACATCATAATGATTAAAGCATTTGCATGTGAGCTTCAGCTTCCCTTGATCTCAGTCTCCTTATATATGAAATGGTATACTATTACATTTCATCCTAGTTATTATTGCAATTTTTAAATGAATGGTAGAATAATGTATTCTTGGTCCTTCAGAGACTTGTACTATACTGATATATCATTTTTGAATTTATGATATACAAAATTCCATGATGATTGCTTGCTTTAACCTTTAAATAACTTTCCAGTAAAACTTCTGGGGATAGTCATCTCATAGTGTCAGAGGGTTAACTCAAACAAATGAAATATAGATTTCACTCTTAGGAGATGGGAAAAAAAAAACAGAGCCATAACTCAGCACTGTGGGCATGGTGGGAGAAAGGAAAGGTGAAGAGGTAAAACTAGATGGGAAGAGGGTCTTTGTTCCTTGATACTGAAATTTATAGTCTTCTGATACCATTACAGCAAACCAAATGTGGTTCTTCAAAAACACAATAAAATATGCTAATGATGGGAAAAGGATGCTATCAGAAGTACTTTTTTCCCCCCATAGCAGTAGACATGGTAATGACATGCTTCTTCATATCACTAATTCAAACCTACTTTATCACTAAGTCTGCCTTCAATAGTCTCAATGCTAGATTTGTGATCATTTTCGTTTACACAAAAAGTGCCAGTTGTGATCCAGGACACAAAAAGTGAGAAGCATAATCAAGAACTTGACAAAATCTGTGTCCATTAGTTTCTGTTGTTGAACATTGTAAAAGAGCAACTGAGTTTCCAACAACTGATAAAGATAATTTATTTACAGGAAACTAGTTTTAGAACAATTGAGCAATGGCCACAATCATTACAGGTAATGTAGAGTAGCTCTGGGGTCCAGTGAGTTAGATCAGGATTCATCAATTGCTTCAGAAACTCCATGCTATCACTTTGGATGAATTCTCAAGTGTGCTTTATTTCTCTTTCTCTTAGCCATTTCCTGGATTTCTAAAAACATTATGTCTGAATAAACATTTATAAAATATCCATTGGGCATGTGAAAAGTTCTGTCTTAGATATTGACAAAATGTGGCCTGAATAGGAGGCTTCTTCAATGCCCCGGGACCTCAGCAATATCATTCAGGACAACTGACATTGATTAGCTCTTTAAGGAGAGATGTCCCAACTTTGCTCCAGACAGTTGAAATGATCTTCAACTAGCTCTATTGAGGAAGTAATTTTCTGTTTCTCATTTGTAAACCTTGCCTCAAAGGGATAATTACAAGGGTCTCTCTCCTCAACACTGGAGATTAATTACTGAATGAAGACCACTTGTGTGAGGAATGAAATTGATGAGAACTGAAGAAAAGAGAAATTTAGGTTCTTCTGGCTTCCACTATGGAATGTGAATTCCACATTGTCTTCAGGACCATAAAAGGAGAATAACTCTGGGAAGAAGCTAGCATATAGAGAAGCTGGCACTCTCTATAATGTTCCCATTCCAAGCTTTCTATACCAAAAAACCAGAGAATTCCTCCTTGGGTCAGAGCTGAGATTCTACTTGGTGGAGCTGAGTTATCTCACTCGCAATTGGATATTTAAATAACTCTGTATTATCTAGTATACATTTTCTTAAGTATAGGAGAATATTTTTCTGATTTCTATTTTGCTCTCAACTTAGAAAATGAATAGCTAGATATGTCCATTGTTAAATTGTTAAATTGGAATTGGGTAGTCAGAATCAAGTCTTAGATTCATAGTTTCAGACTCTCCCATTAAAAAACAACAATCAAGAGAACAGCTTTAAATAAATAAATATTCCTCAAGACTAATAATATTTAAGGGAGCATATAGATATAATTTTAGTCCAGTATCCCCTCTTCCCATCAGGAAGCAAAGTCTTTCTTGAAGAAAATTAGTAGAGACTCTAAAGATGTCTATATGCTTCCATGTTATCTATATCTAGATAGACATGTGTGGATAGAAAAAAATAAACAGCTAAATGTTTCACATCTTTTTTACACATATGAAAGTAGACTTTATTTCTGAATTGTAGCCCACAATATGTTATATGGAATGGATGGAGGAGGTGACTTTACATATTATTAACATTAAATCTTTCATTTCAAAACTAAAACAAAGCAAGTATAAATGGGGATGTTGATAACATAATAACTCATCTTTGTGGGGAAGTAACTATTTACTACATAGCTTTTGTTGTTACTAGCAGATCACATAACTAGGAATATGTAACATGGTTTGACAAGAACATTAGGCAAAGCTCTGCATACCTGCTAGGAATTTTACCCATATCTTTACTCTAAACCCTGCTCAAAGAGATTGCTATAGGAGTAGTATTTTTTTGGATTTTCTTGTTCTTCTCATCCTCATGATGAGTCATGAAGAAGTAGACATTTTTTGTGTACAAAGTATCCTTTTTCTTTTCAGTTGGGGAGGGGAAGTGATACTTTGTCACATTTTTTATAGTCATCTCTTTTCCTTTCTGTCTCTTTTTCTGTCGCTTTGTGTCTCTTTGTCTCTTTCTCTTCTTCCTCCTTCTCTTTTTCTCTACCTTAGGAGTTAAGAAGTTCACAGATCTCCTTAGTGAAGGTACTGATAAATTCTGTCTTGTCTGCTTAGGAATCTTGTTAAAGTTTATTTTTATTCATTTTGTAATTCATTTTGGTAAATTTGCTTATTACTTAGTCAATAGTCTTCTGCTAATTGCCTATGTGTATGGGAATTAAATTTTTTACAAAACTTGCTGGATAATTGTTGATTTGATCATTTCTGTTTCTTTAATATGCTGTGCAAAATGGTATTTCCCAAAATTCCTTATAATCTCACCTGAGTCTCCACCTGGGTGAGATCACAATGAGTATTTAAACTGGCAGGAACACCTACCTAGGCCTCTTCTCCTTCCTGCTTTTTCAAGATGTAGTAAGTAAGCTTTGAATGGGCTAATCAGCCCTAGGCATTGTTATTTTGTATTTTCTTTATTCCTTGATTTCTAACAACCTTTAATAAACCTCATAAAATATAATATTTCTATTACTAGAGACTAATTTTAATTTTTATAGTTTATAATTCCTATTAAATTGTTTCTTAAATATATTCATTTTCTGATTTTCATATTCTGGTTCTAGTTATAAAGTCCAAAAGATCAGGAAAATACTTACCAGTCCCCAACAGAATGGAAGTATAAGAAGGCTGGAGACAAATAACAAAGGACTGAAAGGGTTCCTTCCTCTAGGGCTGACTTTCTAAAAAGTCTTGATAAGAAATGCACAGTTGAAGGAACCAAGTTACTTATTGTAACCCAGACTGTTTGGCAAAAGTTTTTACTCTATCCTATACTCAAAGTTCCAAACTTTGTACATGCTGATAAGAAAAAAATACTCTAGCATTTGTTTGGTCTCTTATTTTGCTTATGATCACTCTTTTTTTTTTCTTGGCATATGCCTCTGACTTCTATATCTCTTGGTTCCTATAAAACTCTCCATCTGAGATAAGCCATTCATTTAGCCCTGTATTCTATACAGTTTTATGATATTTTAAATGTTTGGCTTATACTCTTTTTTATTAATTTAAAACATTTTTTTTCTATTGCAGTTTCAACTAGATTACAAGCTTCTTGAAGCAAAACACTTTATGTCATAAATATTATAGTTTTATGACTATTACTTACATGCATTCCATATTTTCTTTATATTAATTCCTTTCCTTGCCTGGAACATAGTCTTTCTTTCCCCTGACTCATAGAATCCTGTTAAAATTCAAACATCTGCTCAAGAATTATCCCTTCAGAAGTCTTTCCTGATTATCTAAGCTGAAGTACTTTTCTTTATACTTAATTATCTTGTAGGCATCGTGTACATATGTAGTATTTTCCTTTATATGTATATATTGTTTTCTGTGATTAAAAGTTAAATCTAATAGCAGTACTGGCACAAAGTAGGTGATTAATAAATCTGTATTGACTGATTGATAGCATGATTTTATTACTCCTTTAGAACTTAGCACAGTACCCTTCATATATTAGGTGCTAACAAGATATTTGTTTTAAATTTTAATGTCCCAAAATATCTTTCAAAACCAATAATATTAAGACATCAAAGAAATAAGGTATGCTATTGATTTTAATTGCATTTTTATTAGTTATAGATAGGCCTAAATTACTTAATTATATCATGCATATTAAACACAATGAAATGGATATCTTCACAACATTAAATGACAGTGGCTAATCATATTTTGTTGTTGTTGTTATTGTTTCTGGCCACTAGAAAAACCTAAGAAAGGTTATACTTGAGAAAAGAAGAGAGAAAAAGAAAAGAGTAGGTGAGGACAATTCAAATTGGATCCAGAACAGACTTAGGGGGACACGCTGGCTGTCTTTATAAGAGCAAGGAATGGTTCATCTTTAAGGTTACTTCTAATATGTAAGAAAAAGTATTACCAAAATCAATCAGAACTATTCATTATCTACTATGAGACATAACTGACAATATATAGAAGGAATGTTAGACTTGGAATCAAGAAGATTGAAGTCCAAATCTAGTCTCAGAAATTTAATATCTATGTGACCCAAGGTAAATAATTTAATTTCTCTGTTTCTCAGTTTTCCCCTCTGTAAAGTAAGGATAATAATAACATTTATCTAACCAGGTTGTTCTGAGAATAAGATGAAATAGTATGTGACAAGAGCTTTTAAAATCTTAAAGCAATATACAAATACTATTATTTCTAGTATTACTAATATATGATGGGCACATGACTAGATTTGGGGGATATGAGTGCCAAAAAATAACATTACTCACTAAAACGGATATATTTAATAATTAATGATAATTAATAATAATAATTTACATATTATATATATATATATGCAGTTCAATGCAAGATAGTTGCAAGGGGAGAGCACTAGCAGTTGTGAGAATCAGGAAAAACTTCAAGTAGCAGAACATGTTGGAGGTGGATTTTAAAAGAAGTGAGGGAATCCAAACAATGGAGATAAGAAGGAGAATACATTTAAAGAATGTGGCTTTGCCAGTCCAAAGGCTTAGAGACTGGAGATAGAATAAGGAAGAGAAGGAAGTATATATTGATTTGATCACAGCATGTAGGAATGTGATGTGGTTAGAAAAATAGATTGCATGTTGGTTGTGAAGGATTTAAAAGCTTAACAAAGGTATTTATATTCTATTCTAGAGGAATAAGGAGCTACTAGATTTGATTGTGTAAGACAATGATATGATCAGAATTTGGCTTAAGGAAAACTACTTTATTGACAATAAACAAGGCTGGATTGAATGGTAAGAAAATTGGAAGAAGTCCAATTAGCAGAGGTTTCAATAAACCAGATAAGAAATAATGAAGGCCTCAACTTTGGTAAGAGGCGTGTAAGTAAAATGAAGGGATCACGTGTGAAAAATATTCTGAAACAAAAAATAACATGAGTTGATAACTACTTGAATATATGAAGTAAGATTGAATTAGGAGTCAAGAATAATTTCAAAATTTCTATTTTTACCCTCTACTACTAATATTCAGAAGTCACTACATTCCCTGAAATTTCTTTTCAGATCCTGAAGATAGTTTCCTAATGATTTTCAGACATAATAATTTAGGCCAGACATCAAGAAATAGAATTCCCCTATGTACTGATTTTTTGGTAACTTTTGCTAATTAAATTTGGCCGAGTCTGCCCACTCTGGGTTTATTTGTATACATTATTTCCTTAGAGAGGCAAGATTACTTATATTACAGCAATTTGGAATAAATAACTTAGCATACCAATATAGATTTTTATTGAGATGGCATGTGCTCTTAAAAGTTATTAATGTTATTTCAAGTTTTAATGTTTGTGCAGAAAAATAATATATCAAAATATATAGTATGAAACTGTTAATCATAGCTATTAAGTTTGATGAGAATTTATTTATTTATTTTTAAAAACCTTTGCCTTCCACTTTAGAATCAATACTGATTCTAAGACAGAAGAGTGGTAAGGGCTAGGCAATGGAGGTTAATTGACTTGTCCAGGGTCACACAGTTGAGAAGTATCTGAGGTCAGATTTGAACCTAGGACCTCCCATCTCTAGGCCTGGCTCTCAATCCACTGATCTGCCCAGCTGCCCCTTATGATGAGAATTTAGCTAAAAGAGAAACCATTAGTCTCTTCTCTTTCTTAGAAAATATTTGATTGTACTACATGATAAATTCATTCTATTGTTCATTGTTCTCTTTCATTTTTCAAAGATGACCCATAGTGTTATACATAGAGTGATATTTTAATTTGTGTGAATTCTATTTAGGTGAGTTAGGGTTGCACAAAGTTTTCAGACTTTCACTTCCAGAGTTATCAAAGCCCATTGGCAAGACAAAAGTCAGGACAACTGAAAACAGGTTAACTTGCAGTGAATGACCTTGACAGACTTTATATCTGAACAAGCTCTAAGCACTTTGGAACAGCTGCTTCAGCCACCTTCATGGCTTCATGACCATTGGAACAAATTATAGTCATCCACTCATTCTGTGAGAGGAAATTTTCATGTGCTTGGGGCAGACATCTCTTTAAATCACTCATGGATTTGAGTCTCACTGGTTACCCTAAACTTCATTTAGCTCCTCTGCTGAGATGGTTTTACCAGGATATATTCTCTGTGTATATCATAGCTTGTTGAAGCCCCTGATCAAAATTGGTTAAAATGTGGACACCAAAGGTGAAGAGGTGTCCCTGAAAAAGGGCTTGGCAATTTCTTCCACCAAAGGTGTTAGTCTTCTTTGCACACGCCAGATATCTCACTTTGTTCCAAAATTCCATTGAATTATCTTCATTTTTAATCATGGCATTATAGAATATTGTATTTGGGCTTGGAAAAACTTTTAAAATAATTTAGTTCAAACTCTTCATTTTATAGACAAGAATATTGAGGGCCAAAGACACTAAATTGTTTAAGATCATACTGATAGTAAGAGGGAAAAAAAACAGAATTTAAACCTAGATCATACATTACAGGCCATTAATCCTATATCAAAACCACCATGGCTGTCTTTCAAGGAAAACTGCTACCATGTTCCATATACAATAAGTATTCTATAAAAGGGAATTCTTTGTTTCCAAACAATAAGTATTCTATAAAATGGAATTCTTTGTTCTTTTTTGAGTTTATACTTGTGAAAGTATATTATTCTCTTTGTCTAGTTGGAGCTAACACTTTGGTTAACAATAACTTAAGTATCCCTACTTAGTACCTCACTAGATTGTGAAGACAGTATTAACTCTCCTTTTTCTACCTTTTGATTGAATCAACAAATGCTTGAACTAGGTGGATGAGCTTGCAAAGCACTTATAGCTTTCCTACCCTTAAAAACTCAATCAGCCAGGAATCTGTGAACCCTTTTTATGAGTATTCATCCCTCCAGAAGGTGAGAACTGGTTTCTATAAACATTGCCCCTTGGGCAATGCTAGATAATTTGGAAGCTGTGATTGGCCTCTGTGAAGTAGGACAGGGACAAGAAGCCACTATAAAAGATCCTGAATTTCTGGGGCTAAGAAAGTCAACTCCAAAAATGAAGTTGGCTTCAAGAAAGAGTTGGACTTCAAGAGGGAAGTCACCTTCAAGAAGAAGGTTGACTCAAGGAAGAAAGTCAGCCTCGGGAATCACCTTCAGTTCTAGTCATTGTCTTAACCTGCCTCTTGAAAGGAACTTGGGTGAGTAGATAGCTGACTTTCCCTTCCTGTCTTTTGGAGATAGTTTAATTCTAGTTAAAGGTCAATAAGTCCTGTTTGAGTCAAGTACCTATGTGGAGCATTCCAAGCATATTCACATCTATGAAATATGAATGATTGTATGGTTACTGTGTCTTCAGACACAAGGTTATACCCCTGATATTTGTGGTGGTCTCTTGACCCGGCCACATGGCCACTGCCTAAGACAAACTCATTAACATTTGGCTCAGAGTCGCATTCCTCTGAGAAAGCACAGGTTGAAAGGTACACATCCAAAAGGTCATCCAATCTGAATTATCTATGCTTTGTTATGTGGTCATTGATCCTGGCAATCCCCAATAAAGCCTGGGGTAAAGGCGTGATTCCTCCTCTCTCTCTTGTTCCAGCAATCTTAAAGCTTCACTACTGACTCTTTACTAAGGCCTCTCTGGGTCACATGCTTTCTATCTCAGAATCTTTACTTTCACGTGTCTGCAAGCTTCTCACATTCTCCTACCAAGGAGAATGTCATATGGATCACGCCTGCCCTATCAATTACTTTGACTTGTCCGTGTCTCTCATTCTTCACTCATATTCTCAGACTCCTCTCTCCTTCTAGAGTCCCAACCCACAAAGGAAAAATCCCTTTTTGTAACCACCACTAGCAGGTTACACTATGAAATATTTAGTTACATAGGCTAATATATGCCCTTTTGTATTTCTCTTCTTTCTCTCTTTCCACCTCTTTTGTAAATAAAAGCTATTAAAGATCATTTCAATTTTGAACAATAATACTTTGAATTGGCAACTATCATATTATTTATAATTTTCATATATTTTGTCAACCATTAAAATTTAATTCTAATACTCATCTCTAAGATAAGCACACTTTCCTTCAATTTATAATTTCGGGGGGATTATTCTGAGTCATCTAAGCATTCTGGGACCATTCTTCATCTATACAGGGAATATCCTAATTAACAATGGTGTTGTCCTGCACTGATTCCCAATAACTTGCTAAAATTATTCCTAAAATATGTCAGCAAATGCTAAAAACAATACTTCAAGTATAGAAAACAATGGAAATACCTTTTCCCTTACTCTAGACCTTGAGATTCTTTTAAAATGGCCAAAGCTAATATTAGCTTTGTTTTAGTTGCCTGATTACCTTTTCAGGTCAATCATACCCCTTATAAGCTAAAGGAATGTTGTTGGACAAATTCCTTTCTGACAAAGAAATGCTTTCTAAAGTAGATTACTTTCTGTAAGAACTACTATCAACAGATGACATGAAGGGTGTTTTATTGGAATAGGCAGGTGAGTAGATACTTTATGTTTAGAGTTATTTTGTTTTCACAAAGGTTTACATTTCTAATTTTAACTTCATTTCAAAACAAGAAAAAAAGGTAGTAAAAATAGTAGGTTTTAGCAGTAATAATTCGCTCCTGAATGCTGTAGATGCTTGCAGGTAATTACTATACTTACCTGTCAATGACACTACAATGTGACAAACTGCCTAATTTGTGAAAGTAGATTGCTGCAAGCTACAGAGGTGTAGAAAAAAATCAGAAAGCAAATCTCTCATCCTCTAAAAGTGATTGCTATCTCCATTTTGCCTTTTCTCAATGACTAATTAGCAGGCCACTAAAATCTATTTCTTACCAATCTGTTACTTTTAGAAGAATCCTTAAAGAAGCCTTTTTTCCTAGGGAAAAAATTGTCACCATGGTAAGGGAACATTGCCATAAGTAACTTTATATCAAGGACAGAATGGATGTTGTGACAGAAACAATACCTTAAAAACTGGCATGTGACAATCACTTTACATATTATTTTGTCCTTTTTTTTACATATGACCTACCATACTGCTTAAAAGAATTTAAAAATTATAAGCAAATTAAAATCAAATATTCTTTCAGAGGAATAATGAAAACATAAAAGATTATTGAAGGTTTACAGGGTTAAAATGTGCATACATAAAAATCTAGAAGATTTTTAGCAGTTTTATATTGTATTAATTTTGCTTATTCAAACCCTGCAGAGATTTTATTATCTCATTGTTGTGTTCCCTGATGTAAACAGATGGATAACCTTGAAGTCAGGAAGATCCTGGGTCAAATCTTGACTTGAAAATATACTGGCAGAGGTACTGGAATAATCATTTAATTTTTTAGGATTCTAGGTAATTCTAATACCGAAAGTTGAAGTGAAGCTGCCAACTTGTATTAGCAGATGGGGCATTCCTTTCCTAAAGTTTCACTATTCTAATGAAAATCATCATCCCAATACCAATATACTTGTCTTCTCTGAAAGAAGGAAAATGAAAGAACAAAAAATGCTCCATTTTTTCTTTGTATTCCAAAAAATCTCTTTTCCCCTGTATTGCTATCTTGTGTGTCCTATCCATATGGAAAACTGAAATTGTACCAGAAAAACATCTGTCTTATATGCTCAGAGCCCTCCACTCATTCTCTAGGTATTTTAGAGATTCCAGTGCAACACTAGCTCTCATATAAAAAATCACCAAGCTTTTTCTGTTTATACATTCATCTTTTTATATTGTTTATAGTGCTTTATCTACTCACGAATTGAAATATGCTGCAGTTGATCTTCATCCACTCTGTGTTTCTTCATTGGTATTTGAGTGTTTCTCAATTTCATTCTCTGGAATTTCTCATTCCATCCTCAGTCATTTACATTATGGCTTATTTATCTCATCACTAAATTGGAAATATCACCTCTTCATCAAAACCTAAAAGTTTTCTTACTTGCCAAAGCCAATGGCTTCTTAACCTGAATCTTTCTTGACCTCTCCATAGACTTTAACTCTTTTGTGTACCATCAGAGACTTCCTGGATATTTCCTTTTTTGGATTTTTGTTACATTATATTCTTTTAATTCTCTTAGGAATTGTCTGAATGCTCATTATTATTCTCTTTCATTAGATCACCATTCATAGCTTGTCCCTGACCTGTGGAAGATCCCCAGAACTCTGGAACAGGTCCTCTTATCTTCTCTATATGTGCTTTCTTTGGTTGACTTAATCAGTCCCTATAAGTTTAATTAGAATAGCTACAGAGATGACTCCCTGATCTATATTCCACATCCTAACCTCTCAGTAACAAATCACCAGCTGCCTGTCAGATATATCAATATTGTTGTCCAACAGATATCCATACTCAATGGTGTTGAGTATGGATATCTGTATTCCTCCCCTATTCAATAAGCACCATTGGTTTCATGGTACCCTTAGGCTGAAATATAGTCTTCTGAATTTGACCTTTAAAGCTCTCCAAAACCTACTTTATATATTAATGGCAATTACAACATTCAATGGTCTAATCAATTTGAACTTATAACTCCTCAAACATAAAATTCTTTCTTATAGCTCTAAACCTTTCTATAGGCTCCTGCTTGTACCTGCCTTCTTCTCATATCTCTCTCTTAAAAATCATGATTTCCTTCAAAGCTCAGCTGAGAAGCCTTCTCTTACACTACATTTTCCTGTTCTCTCTAGTTACTAATAATTGTCAAATATACTCTATATTTATTTGTATATATGATTTATTTTTACTGTATGTATATGTATAGCTATATTTGCACATTAGACACATCTGTTTTGAAAGTAGAGAGCTCCATTTTATCTTTGCATCTTCAGCATCTAGAAAAGTACAACATATATTAGGTAGAGTAATATGGTAAAGTAGAAATTGTATTGGAGGCTCAATTACTAGGATATTTAGGGTAAAGAGAAAAGCTGGAACAATGACTCTAAGAAGTAAGGTTAAGGAGAAACTGAATTTTCAATTCTCCTCCCCCCACCCACTTCCTGCTTCCTTCTATTTGATCCTAACAGCTATTCAGAGATGGTAAGTGATAGCTTTCAATAGACTAATTTCCTTTCAAAATATTGGAAAATGATTTATTTTAAAGGAAGAAAGGGTAGGAAGTAGGGAATAAGGGTAGAGGGAATTTTGGGTTTCCCTAACCTATTATAAATTCAATATCAAAAAATTAGAGTTGAATTGTCATTAAGGGAATATTGTTAATAATTTGAAAAGATCATGAGAGCTAAGCCCAACTCTTCAAGTTGAAACCTGTAGCCAGAAATTACAGAGTAATTCTCTCTGTCAGCTTGCTTCTTCAGAGTCTCAAGGAAGAAGTGAGTAAATCAGTTTGTGTGCCAGCTTACTCAAACTGTCTTCTACCTGGCCACATTCTTCTCTGGAATTTTTCTGATTGACAGATCTTCAAAGTTCCATGGCTTGTACTTGCTTGCAAATCTTTTTGTAGCAGTAATCAGTATTTCACAAAAGGCATTGAATTTGGAATTACATGTTAGAAATTACCTGATTTAATTATAACTCTGCCAATCATTGCCTTTACAATCTGTGAATAATCTTTATAATCATACTTTCAAAAGATGTTTTGTTTTTTCCATCTATTAAGTGAGAGGATTGTACTAAGTAATCTGGGAATTCACAGCTTTCAATCCATGACTCTATGAAATATTAGATTAATGCATAATTATGATGATGACTCTAGTATTCCATAACATCCAAGCACATAACATCATTTTAAGAAAATATTTTAAAACATTAATATTTACTTCAAATTGAAGGTTTAAGTGATTTAAAGCAACTATTCCTATTCCTCACACTGCTACAGTCTACAATTTTTTGTGTTCATTTCTTGGCCCAGTTTATTATCTATTTACCATTTATATCCAAGACATATGTGCTGAAAGAAATCTGTAGAAATTATCAAGAAGAGAGTGTACTCTCTTCTGAATAATTAATTTCACGTTCAACGTTTTTATTTTTCCTATATGGATACCTACATGAGGCACTAATTTGTGGTTATGGATGAAATTTATTCTAAAACTTGATGCAACAAACCACAATGCCCTCCAGTCAATAAGGAAATAAACATTTATTCAATGTCAGTTATGTGTGAGACACTAGTAAAAATATGGTAAAAAAATTTTCCAATTTTATCTCATGGCTGGACATCCTTCATCAGTGGTAAATTTGGTCTCCATTGCTTATGTTTTACTTACTGTTTATTAGAAGGGAATAAACAATAGTTTCTGTAGCAGCTTTCAAGGAATACTCTATGATTTTGCCAGACATTAAAGGCACCTCATTCCAGATAAATGTTTATGGCAGTGTTTTAGTTAACCATATCAACTGATATTTAGTAGCCATTAAATAATAAACAGTTCAATTTTGTATTCTTTATACATTTCAGTCAACCAATGACTGTAAAGTTGGGTTCTTCAGTGAAATATATTTTAAGGAAGTGCCTATACTTCTCTTCCTATTTAATTGAGCAATAATGCTCTCCATGTGCACAGATAGGAAAGTAGAAATTTGGCGTGGTTTTTAAGAGGCAACATGATATAATAAATGAGTAATAAAGTCACAGGTCAGAGGTTCAGATCTTAACTCATGTTTCTTGAGTGTGTCTTTGGGTATATGATGTAATAATGATGGACCTCAAATTCCTCATTTGTGAAATAATAGGGTTGGACTATTTAGTAGATGATCTCTGAGGCTGCTTTTTAGTGCTAGGTACATATCCTATAATATTCTTTCAGTTAACCTTTAAAATGATAATAATGTCTAACTACATTTTTGATATATTCCTCTCAAAAGTGTGCCTGTCCCCATATTAAATGTGTTTATAATTATTTCAGTTTATTTCCATCAAAGCTTTTTGTTTGTATGCATATTTCCACTTCTATAAACACAGAGTGAATCTTTGATTAGAACAGCCAAATATGTTGGTTCCATTGTCCTTGATGGATTTGTTATATAAATAGATTACTCTTAAAAGAGAATACTTGTGTTTGTAATAATAAATTCAAAAGGTACACTGAGACAGAGAAAAAGAGAAATTACTTAAATGAAGTTTGAATAGCTTTCAGTTGTGTAATTAGAATTTTCTACCCCAGAACTCTCTTTCCCAGCTTCTCATTTTCATTTTCATATTGGGTGCTTATGTTTTCAAGATAAAGTTGTGTGTGTAGCTTGCCCTCTCTCTCTGTTCCTGGGAAGGTGGCTGTGGAGATTGGATGAGTGCCAGATGGGAGAATTTTACTCATGTGGTTTTACTCAGGGTTTGACTTTTGTTCTTTTATTTCTTCTACTTCAAGTGATTATTAATAAACTTTAAATATATGTAATACTTGGAGTTATTGGACATTAATTTAAATCTTACACAGTGTTATATCAAACTTATACAAAATAATTTTAATTATATAGATGAGTATGTAAGTATGGGGATATATAAAATGAAAGTCACTTAACTTTTATGTACTCCAGGCAAATCTCTAAGACTAAATTTGCAGCGTAGCAGTAAATTTGCCTCAAAAGAAGTAGTCCCTTATCAGAACTCCCCATACAGACAGAATCAAAAATCCAGTCACATGATTATTTTGTGTTTTACTGTGTACATGCATATACATGTGTAAGAGAGGAAACCCAGACTCAATCTGCCAGAAGAACAAATCAAGCAGGGAAGGGCAAGAAAGTCAGAAAATTCTGGAGAAGAAACAGGAACCAATATCTAAGCAGTTACCTCACTTCTCTTTGGGGAGCCCTCCAGAGAGGTTGGTCTGAGAAAACCTCTGAGTCTTGATCATCCTCCTGTGAATCCAGACCCCCTGAATCTAGTGGAAGACAACAGAAGTGGATAGAACTTTGTTATAAAGCTATCCATCTCAGGAAGATTTCCTCTCCATCCCTCTAAAGCAGTCCTTGAACTTCATGTCATAACTAGGACAGATAGAAGTCAGGACAGCTTTCACAACTGACCCAGGGGGATTCAGGCAGTCAGCCTGACCCTTCAGGACTTGGGAAGAAGGGGTTCAGTTGTTAGGTTTTAGGGACTTCCTATTCCCACCTTCCCATTATCTTATCCCACAATCTTACTTACCCTACCTTATGTGTGTTTCTTAAGAATAAATAGCTATTTTATCAGATCAAGCACCTGCTTCATAATATCTATGAAGAGAGACCTGAAGCTTGGGGAGGAAGGCTATACCTTCTCAGGGAGGGAGAAGCAGTTCAGTCCTGAATTTTACATCAACCCAGTATCTGAAGAAATATAATTTGTGACTCTGACGATAACTAGTGTGGGTTTTACTAGGGAAAGAGAGGGGAGAAACAATCTATCTCCACCTTTTAGCTCCATTCAACCTCTACCATACTCTAGTCCTAAATTAAGTAGTGGGTGATTCCATTTCTCCCCCTCCATTACACATATTTATATAAAATGTAAATGATAATATGCAAAGTTAATTTATGTTTCACAAGACTTGTGACTTTGCTGATATAGAGAAGTCTTATTAAGGTACATTTACCCAAACAGATGACTTTTTTTTCCTGAATCATCTTTTAATCATTATTTTGTTCTATGAAGTGCTTTATTGGTTTAATGTTGAAGCTTGCTCTCATATACTACTCACCTCTCTATTGCCCTCTATATGTGCTTCATATTTAATTCTATAGTGATTGGTATTCCATACCTCCATATTCTTTTTTTTAACCCTTACCTTCCATCTTAGAATCAATACTATGTATTGGTTCCAAGTCAGAAGAGTAGTAAGGGCTAGGAAATGGGGGTTAAGTGACTTGCTCAGGGTCACATAGCTGGGAAGTGTCTAACGCTAGATTTAAACCTATGACCTCCCATCTCTAGGTCTAGCTTTTAATCCACTGAGCCACCTACCTGCTCCTCCTCAATATTCTTATGACATATAGTAAGACTAGCAGAAAATTAGTAATAAAAAAGGATTTTATTATCAGTGATAATTAAATGAACTTTATACTTCCCTGGATAGAGATCCAAGTTACTCTCTTTTGCCTTTTTTGTTTCTTAGATCTACTCTTACATACTGATATACATATTTTATAGGTTTTCCCTCTAAATGCATCTCATCTTCTGGACAATTCTTTATCCATTTGGCCATTTTTATGTGGATGACTTAAGTCCAGTATCTGTATACCTGGAGGAGAGCTAAGGCATAATACAAGTCTCAGAAATCTATGTATTCACTAACATACTTACACACACATATATGGTATATTGTTTATAATTTTATATTCCCAGAAACTAGCAGAATTCCTTGCATGAATTTTATGCTTAATAACTTTTTAAAATTAAATACACATAGAATTCATCATTTTAAAACTGTAGGATGAGTTTGGGACAGAGATCCAGGAATCTCAGGGATTGTAGATATTGTAGATGTGCCATTCAAACGTCAGGTGATGTGAGTGAAATAATCAGTAAAAAATGATAACTATCTCTCTCTCTTTCTCTCTCCATCTGTGTGTCTGTCTCCCACTGTGTCTGATTCTCTCTCTCTCTCTCTCTCTCTCTCTCTCTCTCTCTCTCTCTCTCTCTCTCTCTCTCTCTCTCTCTCTCTTGTCTCTCTTTGTCTGTCTCTTTGTATTTGTGTCTGTTTCTATAAATCTGTCTCAGCTCCATGAATATTATTAAGATTTTTTAAAAATGCATACATGTGCTGATAGAATTGGAGTTTGGGGATAGTATCCAATATCAAAATGTAATTATTCCTAATTCACAGAAAAACAAAAAATATATTGATCATGAGTATAAAAGTTTATGGTTTAGATTCTTTTAAAGAAGATATGAGATAATTTCTACTGTTTAAAAACAAAACAAGTTCTTTTTTGTTGATCTAAGCATTGAAGACCTATCTTGATTTTTTTTGTAATTAGAATACATTTTGGTGACATAGAGATTCATATATTTTACCAACGCTGAAGTTTGATTGCTTGTATATGAATCCCAATATGAAACCAAATTCAAATTTGATATCATTAGCATTACTTTGGGGAAATATTTTTTGGCCTGAACTAAAGATTCTTCAAGAGGAAAATAATTAAATTGTTAAACTTCAGGCATTTGACAGAGAGAATTAAACACTGTGAGTAATTCTAATCTTATTAGAACTATAATACATTTTGGTGACAATTTCTGTGTATAACACAATAATAGCTTCCTGAATGAACAGTTTTAACTTAGACAATCCTTGATTATCTCTGTTAAAAGAAAGAAGTAATAATGTAGGTAATTCAAACAGTGGCTAATCCCCAAATCATGCATATTTAACTTTGTAAAGTGTGATTTGTTTTTTTGGAGATTTAAAAAATTCTTCATTTTTTCCCCACTGAGTAACATTAAAACTAGCTCACATTCACTTTTAATCATTTGTGGGAGAATAAGCACATATGGGATTAAAGAAATGACTAAAGATAAAATTTTGCTACACAGAAAGGAACAGTGGATTTGGGATCATAGAACCTGGATACAAATCAAAGTTCTGCCTTCTATTCTCTGTGGATAGTTAGGAATAAGATTATTGAAGGAGAGGAAGGGCTTTGTCTCAAATATATCTGCTGGGATATGGTATTCTAGATATGTATTCAAATAAAATTAAAATATAGGACAAAGTTATTCCCAATAGATTAGTGCTCCATGATAATTAACAATTATATCTCAAAATAAAAATGCTGAGGGCAACTGGGTGACTCAGTCAATTGAGATCCAGGCTTAGAGACAGGAAGTACTAGGTTCACATCTGACCACAGAGGTTTCCTCACTGTGTGACCCTGGGCAAAATACCTAACCCCCATTGCCTAGCCCTTACCACTCTTCTGCCTTGGTATTGATTCCAAGATGGAAAGTAAGGGTTTAAAAAATACAATATATTAACAACCATATGAAAGATTATTCGAAATTATGCATGGTAAAGTAGAAATTAAGATAAATCTGTGGTTTCTTCTTATACAAGCAAATGAGAAATGCTGTTAAAATTAGAATCACTGATGTTGGAGAGGGTAAGAAAAGAAAAATACATTTATATTCTTTTAGAGGAAAGGTGGATTGGTATTAGTGGCAATTATTTGTATTTCTCAGAGTATCAGTATCAGTATTAAAATTGGCACAGATAGAAGGATGGAAAGTATAGAAAAGGGGGAAGATAAATCAATATTTTCTACTTATTTAAATTCACACACACACACACACACACACACACACAAACACACACAAACACAAACATAGTATTCTTACCTCTCCCTGTTCTTCTAGACTTAAGATGTTTGTACTTATTAATGATTTAAATATAAAAAAGGAAGAAAAAAGGGAAATTATGTCACTAAATTATTTTTTAAATAATGTACATTCTAGGACAGAATGGGCTTTTTATTTGAGTTTTATACCCCTGATACTGTAAACATTAAAATTAATATGTGGTACTCCAAGTATTATATTTAATTATATTTATTATTTATCTTGAAGTATAAGGAAGTAAGACTAGCAAAAACCAAAAGCTGCTCCACCCTCTTCCACCATGGAACCAGAGAGACCATGTGGGTGGAAAAGAAACTCAAAACTCCCTCCATGTAAGGAGACAAACAAACAGGAAAAGGAAAAGGAGATTGTGGAAAATTTAGTCTCTACAGTTCAATATTCTAAATCAGTACATAACCCCCTATGATCCTTTGGGAGACCAGACTGCCCAATGGATCATGAAAACATAAGTAACTTATAACTTGAACTAGAGGTATATACAAATGTTATAGTTTTTAAAGGGAAATTAAAATGATTTGGGGATAAGAGAAAAATAAAAGGGGAAAGGAACAAAACCAATAATAGATGCATTGACAAAAAGCCAATTGAGGGAAGTCCCCTTTGGCATAAGAGTTTACTTTCAAAACAAAAGCATTTCAACCCCCTCCCCCAAGTTCAAATTCACAATATCTCAAATTTCACTCTGGATATTTTGATACAGCATGTGGTCTCTGTAGGCATCTTCACAGTGCCTTCTAGATTCTGGGTGGTAGTCTCTTGATATAAATTTGCCTCAAATTTAAGTCAAAGTTCACAACCATAGCATAGAGGAAAATAATAATACATTCCCTACCCCCTAAGGAGGATACAGGGATGCATGTTGGAATTACACAGGGATACATGGTTGAGTCATAAGGCATATGAATCAAGTATCAAAAAACATCAAGGAATCAAAGAAATTAAAATTAAAAAATAACTTTTGAGTCCGATAAAAAATATAAAAAGAAAACTTGAAAAAAGAAAAAAAATCACAACTCACAACAGGTTCTTGTAGTGATCCATGTCCCATAAGTGTACAACAAAAATTAATCACTAACCCAATTTAGCAGTCTGGACTACAGTAAGTTGTGACATCAGGAGAGAAAATAGAAAAAGAATGTAGATCTCATGACAAATTGGAAATAGAATTTCCTGGTTCAACCCTTTTCTTCATTTTGTCAGGATAATGGAGCCAGAGCAAATGATGTTATATCTTTGATATAGAGTGAGATACAAGGAAGTCCTGCATTTAACAAATGTTAAACATTTAAACTCGAGTTAAACTCGAGTCTCACACGTGATCACACATTGTGCTTTTTGTGCAGAATATCATCAATCTCCATAGGATTGGTTTGCTTTCTTTCACCTTTTTGTGCTTGTTTGGCACTGTGCAAGTCAAGTTCTGTACTCTTTTATGGTCTGTTTGTCCTTGGATTATATGTATTCATTGAGCAAAAGTCTCATAATAGTTAAAGAACTAGTGGCAGGTTGCCATAGTCCAAAACTTTTTGGTTATGTTTTTTTAATATGATGGATAAATGGATATCTTAGTTTATGCTATTGCAAAAAGTAAAAATAACTAAAAAATATTTCAATCCTAGTGACATGTATCAAAAGCAAAAAAATGAGAAAAGGAGGAAAAATCAAATACTGTATGACACATGTAGGAAGGATATAAAATTTTAAAATTGTTTGTATTTCACAATTACAGAGATAAAGTATAGGGACTAGCTTTCAAAAAATAAGATTCATTTCCTCTTTGACTTACCATGATCTACAGTGTGAGTGCAAATAAGGTAGATGAAGCAATAATACATTCAATAAAATACAAAAACACTTAGTAAAGGCACAAAATGCTACAAAAGGCATATCAGGTCAATATAGATAACTAATACAGATTTTCTTTTATGAGGTAGTACATGTATTTCCCTACAAGGCAATTTGTGCAAATAGAAGAGTCAATCAGATAAAGTACAAAAAAATAGTACAAATCCAGCAATAAAAATTCCAATAACAATCAATAGTCAAATACAATCAGTGCAAGCAATTATTCACAATCAACAGAAGGTACTCATTTTACAAGGCTAAAGTAAAGTAAGTGAAATGCCCTAATATGTTTGAGAAGTTAGTAGTATGATTTATTGAGTTTATAAGTTTATTAGTGAAAGAGTTGAGTTCTATACCGATTGTTAAGCCTACTAAGGTAATTAGTAGGGCTGATAGTTTAATTATGTTTGGTATAGTTATTGTGATTGATGTTATTGGTGGAATGTTAGTTGTTAGTAAGAATCCTGCAAAAATGCTTCCTATGGCTAATCATATAATAGGATTAATCAAGTTTGGGTTATTTTCATTGATTGGTGAAATAGATGTGAATTGTGGGTTTCCTAGTAAGGCATAATAGACAATTTGTAGGCTGTAAATGGCTGTAAGGGAAGTGGCAATGAGTGTTATTATTAAAGCTCATGAGTTTGTGTATGATGTATTAATGGCTTTGATGATTGAGTCTTTTGAGTAAAAACCAGCTAGGAAGGGGGTGCCTATTAAGGCTAGGCTGCCCGTTATTAATGCAGATGATGTGATGGGTAAAATAAAAAATAGTCCTCCTATCTTTCGAATGTCTTGTTCATCGTTTAAACTATGAATAATAGACCTCTCTCCAATTTTTTTATGGTTGCTGGTGTAGTTAATAGGATCTGGAATGGTCCGTCATAAGCAGATTTAGTCAACCCTGTATGTTTGAAATTCTTTATGTACACACTATCACCTAGGTTTAAATCATGAAGTGAGAAATCAATGGGGCCTGCTTGAACAGCAGTTTCACAGTTGTGGAGTTCTTTCAATTTTGTTTGTAATTATCTGATATATGTAGAAATGGTTGTATACTTTGGAGGCAATTGTAGTTATGGTGCTATGGTGTAGAATGGTGCTATCCATTCTCTTTTAACAGAGTCTACAATACCTTGGGTGGCAAAATGACCATGTTTAAGAATAGAGTAACAAATCTGGTTATAGAAACCTCTAGGGAGTAAGGATTTGCCATCTGATGATACCCATACTCCATTTATCTGTTTTGCTTTAAATTTCTGTTTCCATTTTTCCACTTCCTTGTCATTATAAGAAAGGAATAGGTTCAAATCATCTGTAATTGTTAGTGGCATAATTAATTCACAGCTTCTAAAGCTGCCAGTTTTGCTGCAATATCTGCTTGGTTATTTACCCTGGAGACAGGGTCAATGCCACCTGTATGTGCAGAAGAGTGAACAATAGCTATAGCTTTGGGGAGCTGGATGGCAGAAAGAAGTTCAGTAATAAGGTTTGGATTGGTAATGCATTTTCCAGCTGATGCTAAGAATCCCCTCTGAAGCCTAGCATGCCAACAGCATAACATATGCCAAAGACATATCAGGAGCCTGTGTAAATTGTGACTCTTTTATCCTTTGCAATAATACAGGCCTGTTTCAAAAATATGACTTCTGCACCCTGTGCACTTATATTTGAGGGCAAGGAAGCTGACCACAAAGTATCAAATTCAGTAACTACCACAACTTCGGAATAGCACACACCATCCCCAATAAATGAAAAAATATCTGTAAAAAATCTGTAAATAATCGAAATCTGTATCATCCAAAAGGGTGTCTAATTACGAGGTTTATCAACAGTGGACACTAAAGATATACAATAGTGTAAAGGTTCTCTGGAAATTGGTAAATCAGGGAGCAAGGTTGCAGGATTAAGAACTCCACAGCATTTTAGTATGATATATTCATTATTGAATAGGTTTATCTCATACTTAGTAATCCTTTGGTGAGTAAATGCCTGTGTCCTATCTCTTAATAACAATGCCTCAACCTTGTTGGAGCACATTATGGTCAGAGGGTATCTGAATACCAGATCAGCAGATTTGGTTAGCAGCAAAGCTGTGGCAGCTACTACTCTAAGGCATGATGATGCTCCAGCAGCTACTGGGTCAAGTTTGGCTGAATAATTGGCTACTGGACATTGAGCAGGTCCCAAAAGTTGAGTTAGAACACTTGAAGCTAACCCTTTTTGTTCATGGACATATAAGGTAAATAGTTTATCATAATTTGGGATGCCTAGAGCAGGGGCAGACAGGATATCTTGTTTTGAATTTTAAAGAGCTGTTAGATGTTCTGTTTCCAATTTAAGTGGTTCAAGGACCAAGATTTTATGAGTGCTACAAGGGGCTTAGTGAATTCCTTATAGCAAGGGATCCACTTCTGACAAAATCCTGTTGCTCCAAAAAATAGTTCTCAATTGCTTTTTAGTGGTAGGAGCACTTAACTTTTCTATATTTTCAATACACTTGGGAGAAATTAAATGGAATCCAGAAGTTAAAATAAAGCCTAAATGTTCTACCTTGGAGACATAAAACTTTGTCCTTGGAGACTTTGTGACCTCTCTTATGTATCTCTAAGAGGAGGTGTTTGCTATCAACTTGGCATGTTTCAGTGTTTGGTGAGACCAAGAGTAAGTCATACAAATCCACTGAATTAAAGGACTTTATTTTAATTTTATGGTATCTGTATCAGCAGTTAAGAATTATGTGAACAGAGTAGGGCTGTCCATGAACCCTTTGGACAGATGAGCCCAGGTGCCTTTGGAGCCCTTTCAGGTGAAAGCAAAAATATGTGTGGAGTTTTCATTTATGTGTATAGAGAAGAAAGCTGAACACAAGTCTACTACTGTCCCCAAACCACTTAGGAAGCTACTGCCCTTCATGGGGGAGCCCAACGTACTACCCAAAGATTAAGAAGGTGTACAGAGGGGTTAGGGCACAGGAATTAAAGGATACAACCTTTGATTTTCCAGACCCTGACATCTTACTGCCCCTTCTCCCTATCCACTATCCCCCATACTAATGAGCTCCATGTAACATTAAAGGTTGGTAACAATATGCAATATGAATCAGGTGTACTCTTCAATACAGACCGTGAAGCTCCAGTGTCCAAAAGGCAATCATAATAGGTGTTATAAACCTTTAATGTTACATGGGGCTCATTTGCATAAGGGGGGCAGCTGATATGGACAATGGGAAGTAAGACATTAGGGTCTGGAAAATCAAAGATTGTATCCTCTTATTCCTGTGCCCCAACCCCTCCCCCCCCCATAAACCTTCATAATCTTTGGATAGTAGCTTGGGCTCTACCCCTAAAGGGAAGTATTTTCCTGGGTGGTTCAAGGGCGAGCTCCACTCAAAATATACTACTGTGTGCTCATTTGGTATGAGTTGTCAGGTGCCTGATTTATGTCCCTAGGATTATTATCAGTCCAAAAATTACGATTCCTGAAATCACCATCATAATTATTATTCCTGTGATTATTCCTATAACAGTTTCTCAGATGGTATAGTTCATCAGTACCCGGGAAAAATTCTTACAGTTCATCATTATGTGAACCCTTTTATGACAGAATTGGCAGGTAAGGGACTGATATTTCTTGGAGAGGGGCTAGCGCCATTGGTTAAACATAATTCCCTTTCTTTTGCTTATCAATTTTTTCCTTTAAAAATATTGATGTGTTTTCTCAAGATTTCTATGACATTATTAGCCTCTTCCTGTTTTTCCTTTTGGCCTTTAAAGACATAAAGAGCAGTGTTTTGCAACTCTTCAAGGTCCATCTGAGGACACCGTGGGCAATGCATTTTAAAATAATCTTGGACTACCATGCAAGAGTTGTTGAAATTATGTCTCCTTATTTGCTTAATATCTTTGTCTTTAGAAATATCAAGATCTAGATATTGACCCCCAAACTCAATGAGCTTATCCATGAATTGGGAGGGTGTCTCATTTTCTGATTGTCTAAGCCTTTCAAATTTTGACCATGCTTCTGTATCCTTGGAGCATTCTCTCATAGCTGTTATAATCGTATCCCTACAACGATGTAATTGCAACTGGTTTGTGGTACTATTATAATCCCATGCAAGATCTGGTGCTGGTCAGTGTGCTGCACTACACCCTTGGGCCTTGTTAACATGAGAGATGATTTTATTTTTCTCACGTTCCATTAGAAAAGCATTGAACAAATTTTCATCATCCTTATAGTATGGGTCATATTCATTAAAAAAAAATTCAGTCATCTTCTTGGTCACAACTAAAGGTTCAGATTCAAATGAAAGTATATTATGTTTTAGTTCTCTAATTTCTTGGCAAGTAAAAGGAATATGGTGTCTTAGGGTCACCATATCCCCATTGTGTCCTATTTCAGACACTTCCCTTAGTGGAAAAAGGCCTTCATAGTAGTCATCTGATTTCTGTGAATCTCTAGAAATTGACTGTGGGGATGCTGAGGCAACATGGATGGGAACAGTTATGGTAGCAGAATGAGATTTCTTTTTAATTGGGGCTGGTCGTGAAATGGGAGAAAGGGCAGGAGATGATGGGAGTTAAAAGAAAGATCAGAGGGGGTAATATCAGCCAGGAGTTGCAGAGAATGAGAGAGATGTTGCAGAATACATGAGAGAGAAGGGTCTGCACTTGATCTATACGAGAGGGGTGTCTCATCTCCACTTTGGGAGAAAAAGGTTCATCCTCTATTTGTGATTCAGAAGCAGGTTTGCAAAATTCATTCTTGTTTTGGGTGGGATAAGTATTTTTCATTAGGTCATATAAGTCTTTGAAAATTTTTGATTGAATTTTCCTGTCAGCCTGAATTTCTGCTTTCATCTCTTGTACAGAGGAATCTTTTGTCTTAATAATATAGATTGGAAAAATAAAAAGTCCTAGGATTACAAGGAGGCCGAGTGAATTTGGAATTCTACATAGTTCTAAGTGGGCAAAAAGCAAAAGGCTTTCATACATGGTAGCATTTATGCTGCTTAGCATTTTGATCAAAAAAGGAAAAAAATAATGTATATTTATTTTTATTGATTTATTTTTCAATTGTTATTATAATGGGTGGGGTAGGAGGTAAGGGTATTTAGCTTATATAATTTTATATGATTTTATTTGATTTTTATTTTTTTTTTAAAGGGGGAAATATTTTTTTAATTTTTAAAAATTATTTATTTATTTATTCATTGCTGTCATCTAGTGGCAGCAAACAGCCACTATAGCTTAGCAGGAAAAGGGGAAAAATAAAAGAGAAGAGAAAGAAATAAAAAGAAAAGGAAGAAGAAAAGAGAGGAAAAATGTGTGCTCAATATTGACCTCTAGTGGCCAAGAGGCAGCACTACAACTGGGAGGGGTTAGGGGCATGGTTATAGGTGGTTAAAAAAAAAGAGGGCTAGGACCCTCCCAGCCAAGGCAAAGAGCCTATTGGAGCTTAGGTGGGCAATCAGCTATCCAGGAGGGAAAGGGGCTTCCCTTCGAGCTGGCTGGGGAAAAGGAAGCTTATACTCACTAACTGGAATGGAGATCAGGGCAGCAGATGTGGGGGAAGTGGCAGCAAAAGTGGCAGATGCAGCAGCAAGATGAGGTGGGGGCCAGATTGGAACTAGCTCTGGCTAAGAAAAAGTACTCAACAGTGGTTTTGGGTCACAGGTAGGAGAAGCCAAACCAGGTGTGACTAGCAGGAGACTCTGCCACTTAGCCGGGGTTTTGCCAACCTGAGGGCAGGAATGGTCAATTAGGCTGATAGGGCTGCTCTCCAGTTCATGGGTGGGGAGCGGCTTCTCCACCCAGTCCCTTAAATTAAGGCAGCTGGGCATGGCAGGGAGGCCAGGGTATAAAAATACTCAAATCCTCACAGGTGCCAGAGGCTTGGAAAGCAGAAGGAAAGCTAGAGGAATGGGCCACAGTTGGGCAACTAGAGAGGGGCTTTGAAAAATACCAGTAGAAAAGCAGCTTTAGTTGCAAACCAGTAGCAGTTTTAAACTGCCATGGTTGCTCAGCTATAACCAGGCTGCCAGCTTTAAAGAAAAGGAAAAAGAAAAGCTGAGTTCTAGAATCCCTTTGTGATTGCAAAAAATGTAAATATTAACATTAATATCCGGTACTCCAAGTATTATATTTAATTATATTTATTAAATACTTATTTTGAAGTATAAGGAAGTAAAGCTAGCAAAAACCAAAAGCCGCTCCTCCCTCTTCCTCCATGTGGATGGAAAAGAAACTCAAAACTCCCTGCAGGTAAGGAAATGCACAAACAGGAAAATGAAAGGGGAATTGTGGGAAATGTAGTCTCTAGGGTTCAAGATTCTAAATCAATACAATACCTAGCACTGGGCCTGGTAAATCCAAGTAGTAAGATTTAAATTCCTGATAGATTTATTAATTCATTAATTGCCTACTAAGTGTCAGACATGTTATGTGTGGAGGTTACAAAGACAGAAAGATAGTACTGATTCTTCTGAAGCTTCTTTTATATGTAATCTCTTGATCTATAATTCTGACCTTTCATTCTATTCTGCTTTTGGTCTTCCTCTATTACATTTGATAGAATATCAAAGTCATAATATAAAATAGAGACTGAATTTTTCAGAGATCAAGGTGAAAATCCTAATTGTCCCATGTAAATTGGCTTAGTTATGAAATGGAGCAAACCATCAACTCAATAGTCAATTCTTAATCATCACATTCCAGACAGTAACTTTTGTATTCTCCTTCTAGTGATTTATGGAGGTAATATTCCATCTGTTCTTTGTCTGTCCCACCCCTTCTTTTTTTTTTTTTAAACTTACCTTCCATCTTGGAATCAATCTTGTGTATTGGTTCCAAGGCAGAAGAGTGGTAAGGGCTAGGCAATGGGGGTTAATTGACTTGCCCAGGGTCACACAGCAGGGAAGTGTCTGAGTTCAGATTTGAATCTAGGACCTCCTGTCTCTAGGCCTGGCTCTCAATTCACTGAGCTACCCAGCTGCCCCCTGTCCCACCCCTTCTTGCATCACTCCCCAAATAAAGAACAATTCTAATACTTGAATGTACACTCTTTTGTCATGTAGGTGTATTGAGATTTAATTAATGATTACTTTCCATTTGTGCATTTTCTTTTTTATTTCATTGTTTCAGTCTCCTCCCTCATAAACTATTCCAAGTTACTTTATGGTCATTAATTATATTCCAGTTGTGTTCATCACTGGTATTCTTTTGAAAATCAAAGATGAATAGGTATAGAAGTAAAGCAAATGTGGTAGATGAGATTTATTTTGTAGAGGCATTTACATTGTCTCCTTAGTCATTTTATATGCAATTAAGATATTTCAATTCTCAGCTTTTAAAAGTTTTCAGTTTTCAATATTAATGACACCTCTCTCCCTCTTACCTTCCCTCCCCTTGAAGTTTTAACACACTTGGAGATGAGGTTTCTAACACCAGGAGCTGGAGAGGGAGAAATTCAAGGAAGAATTAGAAAAAATATATATGAGATCGATTAACTTCAGGCAAATGTATTTATGTTGAAGATCATTTCCATAGGAGCAGTGAAATGATATGAAACAGTTTGGGTGAGTTAATTACCTTCCCACTTTTGAATTTGAGATCATGGAGGCTTGATAGAATTTCTGCATGATTGACCTTTGGATTTGGTTATGTCTGTTAAAAATTCCAAAACTCAGAAAACAGTATAGAAGTAAAATAAAAATTTCAATACAAATAGCTTTTCTTGAGAAAAAGATGGTGATTTAATTATATTTTATGTTCAACTGCACTTTAAAATTTCAGTATGCCAATAAGTGATTTATTTTGGAGTTAGGTTGAGAAAGGAGAAAAAATCAGCACCTAAGAAGAAGAGGTTTCTAGTAAAGTGTTACAAATTACTTCATATGTGCAAATTAATAAAGAACCTTGAGATTCCAATGGAAAGCTTAGGAAATTTTTAGAACTTATTTATTCATGATGAGCTGATGTAGCTTCATCTTTAAGTCATATCTAGTGGATTGAATAGGATATGGAAAGGACTATGGAAGCAGCTATGGAAAGACACATTTCCTAATATAGAAATACAGTATACATGGAGAACAAACTTTAAGATTTTGGTAAGTCAGTAAATTTTGGAAGGGTTTCAGTGTAAGGCCATTATAAAATAGAGTCAAAAATCTAATATATAAAAAGTCCTCAGAGGCCATTTGTTTGACCCTCTCATTTTACATATGTGTGGGGATAATTGTTTCATATGTAATCGATTTCAGTTGAAATTGTATTGACAGAATTATTCATCATCATCTAATTTCCAGAGAGAAGAGTATTAGGAAAAATTCAAAGTTTAGGAAAAGGTGTTCTTTATTGGTTTCTATATCCTGACCATCAGTCTTTTAAAAATATAGCTGGAAAGACAATGCACCCAAATCACTAAATTCAATACCAATGCTTTTGTTGTTGTTGTTCAGTTGTGCCCTGTTCTTCCTGACAGAATTTGGGATTTCAATTTTCTGGCAGAAGTACTAGAATGATTGTCATTTCCTTCTATGGCTTATTTTACAGAAGAGAAAGCTGAGGTAAAATGCATTAAGGGACATGCCTAGAGTCACATAGGTAGTAAATGTCTAAGACTGGAATTGAACTTGTCTTCGTAAGATTCCAGGCCCAGGACTCTTTCAACCGCTCTACCTAGCTGAAAAAATGTTAATGCTCCAAGTAGGTGATAGATTGAGGTAATATTAGCAAGAAAATCCAATTAGTTCAGAAAAAGAATAGATGGATAACACATCTAGAGCTGGATTGGTCCTTAACCATCATCTTTCCTAATCTCTTCACTGAGACTCAGAGATCATCATAGCATAGACACTAAAGATAAAAGAGAACTTTGAAATCATCTAATAGGTAATATTTGTATACAACTTTAAGTTTTATAAAAAACTTTACAAAATTTATCTCAATAAATCCTTATTACCTTGAGAACCAGGTGCTACTATTGACTTCTTTTTGCAAATGATGAAACTGAAGCATATAAAAGTTAACTGATTTTCCCAAGATTGCAAAGGTAGTAAATTTCTGAAGAAAGATTTGAAACTGTGACTGGGAGAAATCTGATGCTATTTATTGAATACATGTATCTGGATGAGCAATATATTATGGAGAGAAAAATAAATTTAGTCTTAAACCAATTGGACTCAATTACCTCAACTGTAAAATGAGAAATTTAAAGAAGATAATCTCTTAAAAATATTTCCTACCTCTATATACCTATATGTTGAAGCCAGACATAATAATATTTAAATAACAAAACAGATTCTTCTTTTAACAGAACCCTAAACTTGAGAATCTTATTAAAAAGTGCTAGTTTGAACTAAACACTAAATATCTGTATAGTCAGTTAGCTTATTGAGTTTTTCTTAGACTAAACATATTCTGAGTATTATTTGGACCCTGAAAAAGGAATTAAACCCGCCCTTGTATATATTTTACCTGAATCCCACAGGCAACTTTACAAGAAAAAGAAATAATCTTATGAGAAGGAAAGAAAAAAATAATAATATACAGCTTCCAAACACAACACAAGTTTTAGATTAAGATGTTTTTTAGGTGTTGTTTTATTTTTTTATTTTTGAAAAAGATAAATTTTTCAGCTTGGTGTCCTTTGCTCTCCTCAGTATATGACACATTACATTATTGCTATTATTAAAAAAAACATTAAAGTCTTATTTGTTAAATTTCAAATCTCTGGGAGATATTTCGTGCAGTTTTGACAATATGTGACTTCTTTCACATCTCTCTAAAATAAAACTTAGTTTTAGAAAATATTCCTGATAGTACTTACAAAAAATTGTTTGGGTTTTAGCATTTTTCATTCCCCTTGGAGTTTGGCTAGGGAGATATTTTTTCAAGTCTTTTCAACAATGTGGATTAAAAGAACATCTAAACACTCTTTACAAAAACAAAAACATCTCTCTGATTATGAGAATTTTCTGAGTTTTTCAGTTTATTTGGCCACAAAATGTAGGAAAAGAAGAAAACAAAAACATCCCTTTAAAATTATTTTATACTTCATTCTTTTTTAATACAAATATACCTCATTTCTTGTTTTTACTTATTCAGTTAACCTGGAGGAGACTGAACCCTATCTGACATTAATACGAAAGCTCCATGTGTTTGACAATGGGCAAGACCTTTAAACTCTTTGCCCACTGATTTCTTTTTTTTTAACCTTTAATTTCCATTTTGGAATCAATACTGTGTATTGGTTCAAGGGCAGAAGATCAGTAAGAGCTAGGCAATGGGGGTTAAATATCTTGTCCAGGATCACACAGGTAGTATATGTCTGAGTCCAGATTTAAACCCAGTACTTCCCATTCCTATCCCTGAGCCTGGCTTTCAAACCATGGATCCACCTCCCTGTCCCATGCCCATTAATTTCTACATTTTATATAGTAAATATATATAGAGAGATATAATGTAATTATATAGATCATGCAATTATTTATATATACATTTATAGTATATTAAATGGACTGTGCTAGTTCTTATAAAAAATCTTCCTTTTATATCTAATCTATGATCCTATTTCAGGGATTCTAAGTCTCCATTGATCACTTGCACTGAATTTAAATTTCTTTTATACTTTCTTAGCATAATTCATGGAGTCAAACTCATTTAACCTTTTCTTAGGTTATGATTTTTGTCTTTACTATTTCTGAACACTGGAAATGTACTAGTACTCCAGTGCTACAGATAATATTAATGCCTCTCACCTCTAGGTCAATTGTGGTTCTTGTCTTTTAACTGCATAAGTGGCAAATTTGCATTGTTTCCAGCATCTGGGAGTGACATAGATATTAAATTAACAACACCAGCAAAGATTCAGATTCTGATGATATTTTCCCAGCCATTCCATGACTACATTTTAAAAGGGCAATTGCTTCACAGCTGTTAACTGATAAATATTAAACTAACTCCATACTTGTTCAGTTAAAATGCTACAAAATGGAACCTGTTTCTGTTAAGCCCCATTAAAAAAATTATTTGTTACTGTTAACCGGGTACTCTTTTATATTCCCTTTAACTTAGTTAAAGATAGTGAAGGCTCATAGACAATATACTTTTCAAAAAAATGTGCAAAATGGAGTATGAACTTTGAGGCTGAATATATCATATAGAAAGAGTCATAAGGCATATATTTGAATCTTCTTGCCTCTATATTTTATCTTTTCTTTTTGCAGTAAAGTTCAATTAGGATGAGTTTTTATCAGCAAATTTATTTTTTCTGTTATCTCCCAGCTCTACCTTCCAGAGGGACACTCCATATAACATTATAACTATAAAATTACATATATATATATATGCATACATGTACTACCTAGCTCCATATCTATGTCTATATCTTTAACATGTGTCTAAGGGGACTTTTTCTTCTTACTGAAATTTTTGGAGTATAGGCCTAGGAGTGGAATATGTGAGTCAAAATTGATAGATATTTAACCCTTTTTCTTTCTTATCTTTTTTTTTTTTTGCAGAATTATAAATCACTTTTCAACCGGTATTGATTCACTGATACATTAGCAATGCCTTAATGTATCTTTCTTCATATAATCAATCCAATACTGACTCTTCCAATCTTCTATTATCTTTTCCAGTTTCTTGGGTATAAGTTGAAATCTCTTGTTGGCTTTGAATGGTTGGTGGCTTGGCAATTTGATTCATTCAATCATATGGTTATTAAAAGTGTATAATTCTTCTTATGGGAAATATTAATTCATATATTTTGACATCTCTCTCTTTTACAAGAGATGGTCTTTTACAAGACCAATAACTTTTAGAAAGTTGAACTTAAAGTCAGGGTAAAAAATACTACATTTTTGGATCTGCCCTTCATTCCCTATATGACTTTGAACAAGTCACTGAACCTTCTTAGTCCTTTCAGTTCCTCCTGAAGAAAATGAAAAAAAGCTGGATTCAATAATTTCTGATACCCTTTCAGTTTGAATTTATGAATTTATGATGATTCTTGTACAAAATATCATATAATCATAAAAATACACCTAAGTTGTTGCTATTATTATTGTTATCTAAATCAAATTAGTTAATAAAATTACTACACTGTGAAGAGCTTTCTGAATTTTTTGGCTTGTGTGTGAATATAACAAAAGAGCAGGAGAATGTCTATGTGAGATAAATGGAGAGAAAATTATGCATATGTTTTGAAAGAGTCTACATAAATAAGACTTTAAATCCAAACATTTGTATTAGGAGATCAGAAGTTTGTGTGAAATTGTGAAAAAAAATGAAAAAAAAATCTTAATTCCAGCTACTGGTTAGGGTTATTCTTCCAGATGCATTGAGTGAATTTTGAAGAAAAAAAAAGAATAGATGAAAATCCAAAGGAATATAAAGTCCTTAAAGAGGATCAAAGAGAAAACCAGGAAAAAAGAGTTGGTATGACTAGGCAAAGTGAGTTGGAAAGGGTAAAAGGAGTCACTGAAAGGTCAAATAAGTTGTCAGCATTTATTGGTAAAGTGGGTCAAATTCATTATTCTGATAGGAGGTGGTTCAAGGCTGGAAGTGAGATGTGGTATATTCTGATAATTCTTTTCTGACAGTACAGAGAGTTCACTATGTTTATTAAATTACTAAGTAATTATAATTGGCCATAAATTTTTTAATCGGGTGCTTGGGGTTAAGGTATAAACATCAACAAATACTTCCATAAAACAAAACTGAAAATTGCAATTAATGTAGAGAGTAGGTAAAATTGTTTTAATCATCAATTAAGCATGCAATATTTGTATTTCTCCTAAAATAAATCTGTGCTTCAAGTATAAGTTGATCCCTTTTTCTTAATTAGAAGGTTAAATTAATTATTCCTAAACTAAGCAGAAGAGAGGATTTTAAGAAAACAAGAAGGGATCTAAGTACATGAGAGAAGAGTAATCTTGATTTCAACTTCCTTGTCTAGAGGTGAAAGAGTAGAAAATGATAGAGGATAAAGTCATCTTTATGTGCTATACATATTTGTAGGCTATATTTATGTGATATAAATATTAATAGTAGTTATACATGTATATTTATACATAGTAATATGGTACCTTAAAAACCCATATGTTACCTTTTCTAAAGAGATAAAAAATGGATGTTCTGTGTATGAAGATGAAGCCTTTGTCCTTCAAAGAATTATGTCATAAAGGCATAGGAGATCATGGATATCATCCATTAAAAGTCAGAGGGGAAAATAATTAAAGAGTTGTAGTTGCTAGGTCTTAGGAATAACAAAGATGTCTTGTCTATTTGGATATATGTTTAAAACAGCATAAAGAATTTTCCCATACTTAACGAAGCATTATGATTCCTCCCCATTTCTGGAGTTTTATGTGGGCAGAAGTTATATTGTAAATATTACTGCAAAATTATATCCAGCAATTTTGATGCTTTGGGTAAGAAATTGAGGACAAACAAGGTAACAGTTTGCATATTTCTCACTGCTACCCACTGAAGGAAAGGAATTAAAAAAGAGAAATTTTATTTGACTCATGAATAGCTAATTAAAAAAGTAGTATGTCGGATGGGAAATTAGATATTGGGAGGAGTTTACTCTTAACAAAGATGATGGGAATGATTTTTGTCTAATATCTTAGAAGTCTAAAGACAAGCACCTTAATTTTTATAAAAGATGACAGAATATTATGATTGCTTCTATATGTTCCACAATTTAGAGATAATGCATTGTTCAATTTTTTTTCACTTATGTTCCATTTGGGATTTTCTTGACAAAAATAGTGTAGTGCCTACTCCAGCTTACATAGTGAGTGAGAAAACTGATACTCAGGTCTTCCTAACAATAGATTCTATCCACTGCACAATGTAACTGTTAGATAGTGTAGAAAGTAATTCAAATTAAGGCAAATTATAGCAGACATGATAACCATTGTTCACAAATGGTAAAAGATAGTAATAAAAACCTTTGGTCCCAAATGTGGATATAAAAATACCCTAGGTTTTGGACAATGTATAGGAAGAACTAAAATTTCAACTGTAAAGAGAAAAAATTAACTTCCTGAATTTCACTAAGATTTATGAAAGTGGTTCTTCATATAAATAGGAAAATACAAATTAAAATACCTATGGAATTTGTAAGGGTTAGAAAATGTGTATGGTTTTTATAAAAGGTTAAACTGGATTCTTCAAGAATAAGGTTTCCAGGAATTTAATTAATTCCAAAGAGATTTATTTTAAAATTTATTTATAAAATATAGAAAGGATAAAAGTAAGAAAAATCAGAGAGAGGATAGGGTAAGATATCTAAGCTATACACTAAGTATTTTGCTCTGGCCCTGACTCAACCCAGGCAGGGCTAGTTAGTCCTTAGCTGGAGGGGTCTCTGCCTTCAGCTGAAAACCTGGGGATGTAGGGAGCCTCTCTCGAGAGGATAGGTCTCTCCTGAGGCTAGTCCCTTCAGAAAATCCAAGGAAAGAAGTCAGCCTTTTTCACTCATCCCATATGGCAGTTCTAAATTCAAGAACAGCCCGAGGTCTCAAACTGGTGCTCCTCCAAAGTCAAGTCAAAGATGAAAGACCAAAGAGAGAGCTCACAGGAATTTATTGGCAGTTTTAAAGATCATTCCTTTTCGTCACTTCCTGTGACTTTCTTCCATTTGACATATACCAAATATAGCTAAAACTTTGCTTAGGACTGCCAAGGGGGAAATCAGTCAATTCTGATTCATCACCCACTATCACACACATGGGTCACAGACTTTCCCCACTCAAATGTAAGTGGGTTCTACATGCTTTTGGTGATTAAATCTAAGAATGGGCAGGGGAGAGTTAATTTAATCTTCACAAAATTCATGTTAAATTGTCAAAATGGTATTAATCAATATTGAAGGAATTTTCAAAAAACATAAAATTGGTACAACCATTTGATGAAACTTTTTAAAAATTTTCCCAAGAAAATAACTAAAATCTACATACCCTCTGACAAAAAAAAATTCAGTAATTTTCACAGACCACTAAGCACTCAGTGACAAAAAAATGAAAGATCTCATATATTACAAAATGTTAGTAATATTTTATAATAATAAAGAAATGGAAAAAGACAGACAGCCAGTGAATAAGGAATGACAAAATATTTGACCCATAAATATAAGGGTTACAGAGTTTTAATAAATTATGAATATAATGAATAAAGGAAGGATGGACAAGCCTTATATTTATTGACACAAATAATGGGAGAAACACTAATTAATACTTAAGTTTTTTTTTAGAGGTCTGCTATAGACTTTTAAAATTCAAAATTATATTAAACTCATGCATTTATTTGCTTGGAACTCTAGAGAATGATATTCCTAAAGTATAAAGTATTCATCATTCTTTGAACACTGTTCCTCAAGTTCTCTCCAGAAGTAATCAAAGGAAAATCCTCCCTCTAATCAATACCCTAATCCATTTAGGATGAGGAAAGAAGATAATGCACTTGGCAGTCACAACTCTAATCCCTTCAGGGGAAGGGATAAGGCAATCATTTTAACTATACAAGGAGTACTATTTATTCTAAATTTAATTACTACCTTTATTAAGTCCATTTTCCTGGATCTTAGTTTTTTTTTCTTTCCTGACTTTTAAAATAAAGTTGCCCTGCCTGAGAGGAGATTTTAACAAAAGACAATAATTCTTCAGAAATTTGAGTAAGCACTGATAAAGTATCCTACAGGTAAATCTGAAAAATAATTAGACAAGAAAATATTTATGTCTTAGTATTACCATTAGAACTATATATTTTTTTAAATTTACTATTCCCATATGTTATTTCCTCATGTATCACAAAAAAAAAACTTTTTTTAAAAAGCATTTCAAAATTAATCTATGCAATGATTGTAATAAAAATCTGTACTAATATTTTGGTCAGAGGTTCCTTCATATCTTCAGAAGATCTTTTCATTTCAATCTCTCTCAGTATAAGGTGGGCCATATTTTAGAAGATTCAGACAATAGAAAGTTTTATGTCTTCCAAAGACTGAAATGTTCATAATATTGTGATCAGTCTGAGCTTTGTTTCATTTTTCCTTAGATGATTACCTTTTATGAACTCAGAACCAGTGCTACACTATGATAAGTCATTAAAGGAGAACTTTCATGGAGCTATTTAATTTTCTTCAAATGCAATAAAGAATAAAAACAGTTTTTATTAATACATCGCTTTTTAATTTTAATTTGTAGTACAGAGTGCCAAAAATAGAAGTATATATTTCAACAATATATTCACAAAGCACTAAATTAGGTATTTTTTTCCAAATTTAGATAGTCTTTTTTTTAATGAGTATATCTGAGTATATTTAAGGACTACTTTTGCTTGTCAATATGTTTCATTAAATAATGGTAGGAAGAATCAATTATATTTTGATCCATTAGTGGTTACTTTGGAAAATAATTATTCTACTTGTTTTGCTCTAAGCCCCATCTAAATAATCACTCATTTGTCTAAACAAATGATAATATTCTATTTCATTGACTAAATAATATGTAAATTAAGCTGTGTAAGTTGTACTCATGAAACTAAACTTGATGTATATGTATATATACATTCTATACTCCAACATTAAATGCATTTTTCAAATATATTTATAATAACATTTAAACCGATTTATATGTGTTAAAGTTTTATAAAAGCATTATAATCTGGTTACTTTCTCTGCTAATACTTACATACATTTTAAGCCTCTAGAGTAGAAAAGTTAATTCCACTATAAAGTAGTCAGTGTTGTAAATTTGACTTTTACTGCATTCTAATTCTCAGTACCAATTAGCACATTTTATGACCCCATTTGGATATTCTCCAAGCTTTACATCCATACTCCTACACTTCGTAATTACTTTATTTAAAGAGGCTGCTTCTGACCCTTACTAGTTGGAGGTGGTCTGCGATCAACTTCTGGAATTACTACATATATTAAGCAGATGTCAACACTACATTCTTTTATTTTTAATTAGCTTCACAGTACTTGTGAAATTTACTCATATTTCCAAGTCTTAGAGTCCTTTGGCGCCAGACCTTCATGGCACTATTCAAATTAGACAGAAATAGCTCCAGGGAAAGGAGCATTGAAGGCCACGCTTGAGTACTTGCATCATACTGCTAGTATAATAGCTTGATTTTCAGAATGATTAAATCAGAAGAGACAAGTATTTTGATGTGGGCAGTTTTTAAAATAAATCAGCATATACTCACTTCCCTCTCTGGAAAAGCCAACTTGGAACATATTTAATCATTTTAACTTTGCTTTCTTCAGGACTCACTCTTACTTATTATCCAATTCTATTAGTTGATTTTCTCTTATTGTTAAGTTAAGCAAGTCTAAGCTGTAGGAAGAAGACATTGCATAAAAGGAGATTTGAACTTTCCATTATAAATTAGATTAAAAAGTACCCCTTACATTTTATATCTATAGGCTTTAAAAAATCAAGATATTTGCAAATAAAACTAAAAGACTCAGGAGTTTAAATGATCCCATATAATAAAGATAAGTCTGAGGAGGAGAAATACATCATGAAAAGGAAGCATGAACATGAAACTCTGAGTCATAAAAACTCAAATAGAAGAAATCAAAGCAAACATTACAACATTCATCATTAGGTGGCATCTCTATATGAAGGTCATTGAAAGGTCTTGAAGTGTATACATGTATTTATACATGTACATTTATATAGATACAAATAACCACAATTATTATATATCTGTAGAGACTGACATACACATATACAGATGCATATATATATATATATGTATACATATATATGCAAAATTGATGGCAAATATGTATCTTATGTGCATATGCATGTGGATATAAACATGAATGTGTATATGTATATGTGTAAAGACATGCATATACACTAGTATATATATGTAGTAAATCAATAAACATTTCTTAAACTCTTTTCATTTGCCTTCATCTGCTCTGTTTTTTTTAACTCCACCATTATCATTATTTGCCTTGTTCCCTGCATTTTTCTATTTTCATTCTGGGTGTCGTCCATTAGATTGTAATTTCTCAAATTCTGAAGAATGACAAAGAATAATATCTATATCCAAAGAAAGAACTTTTGGATTTGGAATTCAGATCAAAGCATACTATTTTTCAGTTTAGTTTATTTGTGTTTTTATTTTGTGTTATTTTATTTTATTTTATTACATGAAAGTTTTGGCCAGTCTAATAGCAAAATATTAGTTCTCCTTAATACTTTTCCTTCCTACTAATGCCTTTGATCCCCAGTATGTCCAGACAAATTCTTCTACCAACTCCAAATATGCCATGAAATCAATATTACTGAATGTCTTACAAATATAATAATGGTAAAGTAAAAATTTTACATTTTAGTTCATTCATTGAAGTGGAATTTATGATATCAATTGCAAAGATTTTAACTTTTTCCTTGAAAACATTTACCAATAGTTATTAGTGCATAAGCTTTGTTTATTTGGCACATTGGCATTGATGTTGATTTTTATTTTCATGTTACCAAGAATAGGTAATATTGAATTAATATTTTGGGATAATTAAAAAGATATCTTAATCAAATTATATTCACAATTAGATTGGCCAAGTTGCCAATCTGCATTGAAACACTTGGAAATGCTTTTTTGAGTGGCATCTGTCTAACTCTGTGGGGGCACATGGCTATGTCATTATTATATACACAATTATTTTATAGGATTTTGTGTTTCCATATGTGGGAGAATAATGTAAAAGAGAAGGAAAACATGCATCATCAACCATGTATAAAAGGAAACATATATTGTTACATGCAAGCTTTCAATTTAGAAAATATTATTACATATAACAAAATAAGATTTCAATTTTTTCTTCTTTCAAAACCTAAAGAAACATTGGGGAAGAAGATATAGTTTTCTATGACAAAAGATTTTTTGTATTAGAGGCTGCAAAATGATCATGATTATTGGGAGGTAGGGGAGAGCTGCTCTGTAATGGTAACTAATACAGCATATGAAAAATACTGATTATGTCAGAGCCATGCAGGTCTGAATTTTTCATATTCACCCTGCCAAGGAGATTTATGAATGTATCCTACTTTAAAGAAATAATAAAATACATTAATCAGAAACAATATAGTGATTTAAGTTAAAACTAAAAAAAAAGAATCAGTGTAAGATCAGAGACATTTTTCATTTGATTCTGACATAGTACATTGAATTGATCCAGAAGCCATCCTTTAATCCTGTCTGCATATACCTCAGATGAGTGACTGCTACCAACTCACTTTCATGCCCCATTAAACAGACCAAAATAACCCTTTACCAATAAATAAATGACCAAAAAACCAAGAAGAAAAATAAAAAGAGGCAGAGACAGATGGATGAATGAATGAATGAATGAATCTCTAAACCAAGAAATAGGAACATTTAGACTGATAAAACACTGATTGGTCAAGCTTATCTTTGTCATCTTATAACTTTCTCTTTCATGGATCTTACTGACTCTTTTTCTAATTCTAGGGCCATCCTTCCCCAACTATATCATTCAAAATTCAAGCCCTTAGTTGGGTACAGCTAAGTGACTCCCTGGATTGAGTCATAGGCCAAGAGATAGGAATTCCTGGGTTCAAATCTGGGCTCAGATACTTCTTAGCTATTTGATCCAAGAAGGTCACTTAACTCCCATTTCCTAGCCTTTACCACTCTTCTGCCTTAGAATTAATTCACAGTACTGATTATAATAGAAAATATAAGCTCATAAAAAAATAACACCATCATTTACTGAGTTCACTATTTTTATCTATCAATTCTTTTAAAGTTTCACTTGCTATGTGTACTCACTTAATAGGCATGTAATTACAGCTAATATTCTAGAGCATGTGTGCCTTG
Organism: Monodelphis domestica; assembly: GCF_027887165.1. Lineage (NCBI taxonomy): Eukaryota > Metazoa > Chordata > Mammalia > Didelphimorphia > Didelphidae > Monodelphis > Monodelphis domestica. The sequence continues at coordinate 472,798,895 of NC_077228.1, forward strand.
TATGAAATATGGAAGTCAAAATCTGAATCAATGAAAGAATTTGGTAATAAATAGAATTTGAGAATAATATATAGGTTACCAGAAAAGAAATAGTTGGGAAAAACTGCTTCTAATATGCAGAATGATAAAGTACACTAAATAAAGAAGCCAAGAATAAAACTTCATTTCCAGGGCAGTAAAGAAGTCAGAGTGGCTACAACTTTGTTTTAGGAGGGGTGCATATAACTTCTGAGAATAGATGATCTTAATTCTGACCTAGCTTGGTAAATGGAATGCCTGGGCCTTGGGCCCAGTCTAGAAAACCATTCCTTACTATTAGAATAAAAGTGACCCTTCAAGTATTACCCTTGCAGAATATTATTCAAGCCATATAAAACAAGTTAAGTATGTAGCTTGGATCCAAAAAGCAACTCCCATCCAATTATATGATATACCTGCAGTTTTATATGTAGGAATAAGGAAACATGTAGAGATAATAAGAAATAAAGAAAATAAGAAAAGTTCATAGCTCATAGGCTCAGCCCAAGATAAAGGCAAAAAATAGAGTAGAATGCCTCTGACAGGGGAAAATATTTTTCCAGTTAAAAATTTTTGTTGCACTGGTAAATGTTTGTTTTTGCTTCTGATTAATAACATCTATATTGAGGAAATATACATTTTGGGTAGTGTAGGGAATGTGTCATTTTAGAGAGAAGAAGAGAAAATACCCTGTGCTAGAGAAAAGGAAGATTAACTTTTCAGATCAGTGGCCAGTCTTCTCTCTGGATCAAATGCCTTAAAAATACTTGTATTTTTAATATATAACAAATAATATATAACAAATAACAATAACAAAAATACTTGTACCCACCCAGATTCAGCCACAGAAGCAAAGATCAGCCATTCCCTCCAGAAGTGAGCAGTGCTAAACTCTAAAAGTCCACTATCAATTAAGAGGCTAGAAAATAAGCAATCAAAAATTTAACTTTACCATAAAAATCTATTATATTTAGGAAATGTAAGACACAAACTCTGAAAAATACAATAACTTGAAATCCTATATATGCAAAGCCTCAAAAAATGCAGATTTGACAAAAGTCTAATAAGAATTCCTAGATGATCTAAAGAAACATTTTCTAAAATAGAAGAAAAAAGGCATTAAAATCAAATAAGACTATTTTAGAAAAAATTGGAGAAAGAAAGAACAATACAATAATGAAAAGAATAGGGAATTGAAAACTGAAAACATGAATGACTAAAGTTGTATGAATATTTCATTTTCCTAATGATATCTTTTGTAATACAAGAGGGTGGGGAGGGCTGGGACACTTAGAGATGGTATTTATTTGGTAGATATAAAAATTGCCAAGTAAACATAAGAGATTTGTGATTCTATTTATATGCAATTTTCTTTTTCTTTGAACATGAGTATTCTTATTTTATTTGGTTTTGTAGAATTTTGAAGAAAATAGAAATAAAAAAATAACAAAAAGATCATTCAAAATTTGGCAAAAGAGGTAAAAACCTCCAATGAAGAAAATAATTTCTTATAAATAGAACTCTTGAAGTCTCTTAGCCAGTACATATTGTTTAGATAACCACTGCTTTATAGTACAGTTTAAGATCTGGTACTGTCAGGCCCCCATTCACATATTTTTTCATTAGTTCCCTTGATATTCTTGACCTTTTGTTATTTAAGTGTTTTATATAATTCATTTTTTAATCCATCAGGGCCCCGGGGGATTTTTCTTCAGATGTTCTTTTATGACTTGTTCAATTTCTTTTTTTGAGATGAGATTATTTAAGTATTTTGGTTAATTCTCCTAATACAACATCATAGTAGTATTCTATAAAATAAAAAGCAAAATAAAAACATACTTAAGTATTTCTCCATTGCACACCAAAAAGAATTTATGAATGATGTTTGAAATGATCTCTCTCCCCCTTTCTCTCTTCACTCCTCATAGTCCTTCATAGAATCTCTCCTTTGAACTTATCACACTCTCCATAACATCATATTTTTTGTTTACTTTCTCCAAACCTCAATACTGAGATCTGATTTTCTCTAATATTTATCTTTTCTCACCAATGTCTAACACAAAATCTTGGGCATTCTCAGTCCTTAAAAACCTTTTAAATTGTTAGTGATTTATTATTCATATTTAATTGTTGAATTGAATACAAAATAGCAGGGGTGAGGATCAATTATACAAATAAAAACAATGCTAAAGGAGATATGATGACCAAGGACAGAAGCCTTATTTAGTGAATAGGAGAAATTGAATAAGGTGATGACTATCCACCATTGGGTGCTAAATGTTGCCAAATAGTAGTATAAGACTTGTTTCAAGTAACTATTCCTATATATTAAATGACTTTCCATTTATTGTACATTCATAAATTACATATAGAGACTCTTAAACAAGAGCAATGAAAAACAGTACATCACCTGGTAGATACTGATAGTTTTACTTTTTCTTTCCTCTATCAATTAGAATCATCTAGTGCAGAAGTCAGCAAACTACTTCACTGGGATCTAATTGCAATTAATCTACCTAGTTTTGCATTCCTACACTTCATTTATATATATGCATATGTATATAATGTATAAAATTAAAGTTTTAGATAACAATTAGTTGTTCCTTAACATGTGAAAATACACCTTAAGCTAATGAACAATATAAAACCAGTAAGCAGTGATCTACTAATATCATATCAGAGTGGGATTTCAGTGGTAGACAAAGAGGAATACTACTATTAAAAATATTGACATAGGTATCTCTCAGTGCCAAATCAAATATATCACCTCTCTGCAAGTGCTATCTGGTGATAATCTAAAAAACCAGGAAAATGAGATAAATTGCTCTAGTTATGTTATATTTCATATACAAACAAAATACTTTGAAGGAATATATGTAATGTTCTTACCTCTGTGAGTAATCCTGTAAGACCAAAGGTCAATTATTTTCACATTGAAAAATGTGCCTTCATGAGGTAGAATTTTTTATTAGTCCTGAGAAGACAGAAAATTACTCCAAAAAATCTAAATTTTTATGAATAGTCAATGATATTAGAATATTTTGTGAAAAGGATAACTTCTGGAATGTTTGAGGGTCTTAAAAACTCACAGACAATAAAGAATCAAACTATATATCTTTCCTTTAAAACAATTTTAAAATTCTATTTAAATTTTAAGTTTTTTTTTCAAGAATACATACTAGAACTTTTAAATATCAGAGAATTATGTAATGACAACTTTATATCGGAATATAGTTTCTCAAACATATTAATTTTAAAATGTGTCTTCTGAGTTCATCTCTTCTTGATGTTCTCTACAACAAAAGTCACTGAATGATCCATACATTCCCATTCTAGGTAATCTGACAATGCAAGCAAAATGAATATTTAGAAAAACACAAATTGCCCAGATTAAACCAAGTGAAAATAATCCCATCTGAAAAAGAAATTAAACAACCCATCAATGAACTTCCTAATAATAAATCTCCAGATGAATCCATAAGTGAAATACTATCAAACATTAAAAAAATAATAATCCCTGCACTATATAAATAAAATATTTGGAAAAATAAACTGAGGAGGAATTCTTCTAAATTATTTTTATTACACAACTATGTTATTGTTACATAAATCAGGAAGAGGAAAAATCAGAGAAAGGTATGTATAAATTGGTTTCATATTAATAAAAATGAAAAAATTTAAATAAAGTACTAACTAGTAGACAATAACAAGAATCATTCACTATGACCAGGTGTGACTAAATACCAAATATAGGTTTGTTTTAATGTCAGGGAAAATATAAGCTTAATTGACCACATCAATAACCAAGGTAATTGAAATCATAACATCCATTCCTATTAAAACACTAGCAAGCATAGGGATAAGTGGTCTTTTATTTAAAATAATATAAATAGTTTCTTTCTGAAACCATCATAACTTCTCATCTCCAATGGGGATAAGTCAGAAACATTCTCTAAAATTCTCTAAAATCACAGGTGAAGCAGGTTTTCCCATTATCATCACTATTCTTAAATATTGTATTAAAAATGCTAGCTTTAGCAACAAAAATAAAAGGAAATTAGAATAACTAAAGTAGGTAATGAGGAAACTAAACTATCATTATTTGCCAAAATATAATGGCATATTTAGAGAATCCTTGAGAATCAACAAAAAAATGGTTGAAATAATTAGTCATTTTTGCAAAGTTGCAATAAAAAATAAACCTACATAGAACATTGGGTTTTCTCTATATTATGAACAAAGTTCAGGAGCAAGAGATAGAAAGAGAAATCCCATTTAAAATAATCCTAACCAATATAAAATATCTGAGAATCTATTTGCCAAGAAATAGAATAATTATGTGAAATGCAAAGGTGAAAAATAATGGTTGAATAATAATTCTATGAAATTATGTGATCTCCAATATTTATTACATCTCAAGTCAAAAATTCATTTACAAAATAGAGAGGAAACAGTAAAGTAGAGAAATATGAAGGGGGTAGAAATGTTACCTATCCTATCTTAATCCAGGCAGAGATTAATGGAATTTAGGTCATGAAGTGAAAAGTCTATAGGTCATGCTTGTACTGCAGTTCTGGATTCATGGACTTCACACAATTTGTTCTACAATTCTTGTATATATGAAGCAATAGAAGTATCTCCCCATAATCATACTATATATGCAAGAGAAAGGGGTTTAGCATGCACAGAAGGGTATCCAAAAACATATTAGATGGTGAGATTTGTAGATCTCCTCTAGGCCTGCTTTGGAGATAAAACAAAACTAGATGGAGAGCTTCAGGCCATTTTAGATGTGTTTCAGTGCATAGTTTGCCAATAATAGTTTGGAGTTCTCTGTTCATTCTTTCAACTTGGCCTGAGCTCTGGGGATGATCAGAAAAAATGGCTTTCCCTGTCCAAATCAATTCTTGCTGGCAGGCCAAAGTGAGGAATAATCTCTTTTAAGAAAACCTTAGCATTAAAAGTCACTCTGGCTTGGGCAGTAGGAAATGCTTCCAGTTATCTGGTCAGTTGATCTACTATGACTAGACAAAATTTGTAATGTCCAGCTTTGAGCACTATAAGAAAATCTATTTGTAGGTATTCAAAGGGTATGTAAAGCCAGAGGGCACCCACCAAATGCTTTGTCAGAAAAAACTGTGTTGGTTATATGCCTGGAAGGTGGGGCACACTATACATACTTTAGAGACTATGGTGATTATACCAGGGGCTATCCATACTCTTTTAACAGAATCTGCAATGCCTTGGGTGCCAAAGTGTCCATTTTTATGGATGGATTGGCATATTTGGTGATAAAAACTTCTAAAGCCAGGGTATTCCTTCAGATGACACCCATACTCCATTAATCAGTTTAGTCTTAAACTTTTGCTTCCATTTTTCCACTTTCTTTTCATCATAGGAAAGTGATACATCTGATTCATTATTTGTTGTTAAGGTTAAAATTAACTCAGGTCCTTCTAAAGACACTAGCTTTGCAGTGGTATCTGCTCAGTCATTTCCCTTAGAGAGAGGGTCAGTTCCATTTGTATGGGCAGAGCAATGATCTACAGCTAGGGCTTCAGGTAGTTGGAGAGCACAAAGAACTTCATTAATAATTTTTGCATTTGCTATGTGTTTTGCATCTGAGGTTAAAAATCCTATCTGAGTCTGTGTTAATTACTGCCCCTTTGTTTCTGGCAATTATACAGGCATATTTTAAAGCTATAAGTTCTGCATCTTGAGCACTTATATTTGAGGGCAATGAAGTTGACCACACAGTACCAAATTTTGTGACTACTGCTGCTCTAGTATAATTTATATCATCCTTCATGAAAGAAGAAACATCAGTGAATAAGACTAGATCTGGATTGTCTAAAGGAGTATCCTGGAGATTTTCTCAAGGCTTTTCAGTCATGGACACTAAAGTTTTACAGCTATGTAATGGTTCTCCTGAAATTCGCAAATCAGGAAGCAAGGAGGCAGGATTAAGAGTTGTACAATGTTTTAAAATGTTATTTTCATTGTTTAATAAAGTTGTTCCATATCTTGTTAGTCTTTGATCCAAGAATGCCTGTATTGTATGTATGAGCAAGAATGCTTCTATTTTGTGTGGGCACATAATTGTTAATGGGCATCCCAATACCAAGTCAGCTTCCTTAGTTACTAGTATTGTGAGATTTAAAATAGTGAAGCCCATAAACTGTAGTGAGTTAAAATGGTTGAGGTTATAAATTGTGATAGATATAAAAGAGAGTGTGAGTAAATTTGACCACAGAAAATATGTTTCACTACAGTGTCTTGGTTTTAAATAAAATATAAGGTGGTTGCCAGGGAAATATTCCCAATTATTCAAATACACAAGTCAACTGGGTTTTATAGAGATTTTTAATTAATAATATAATGAGGAATTAGAGAAAGGGAGAAAGAGTAGGAAAGGAATAATTATGAAGGGCCTCAAGCCAATATGGCCTAGACCTGAGTCTTAAGAGAGAGAATCAGTCAGTCAGTCTTTTAACACTCACCACAAGGTCTGCCTAAACAAGGATTGTAGTGACACCAGGCCAGCTCCATCTCAGCTGACTTCACCAGAGAGCCTTCTAGCCAGAGAATGTTCCAAAGGGCCTCACTCCAGAGCCTCCAGAGGGACAGAGTTCCCTTAGAGGAGCTCCAGTGAGACCTCCTTAGAGATTGTCCTCCATGAGCTTCCCTTCTCCAGAGCCTCTCTCAAGAGATTCTTCCCAAGTGATCCTCATCAGAGATCCCCCAAAAGGATTTCTCCAAAAGGATATATCCTCAAGAGATTCTGCTTTTTCTTATATAGGGGTTTTTCTCCCATGTCACCTCCCCTAAGTCCCTACATCTACCAATCACTGAAGACGCTTTCAAAAGGACTGCCCATCTAAATTTCTGCTAAGTCGATCAATCTCCTCAGTAAGTCTGAATCAGAAAAAATGCTGCTGTGTCGACCAATCTCCTCAGTAAATCTAAACGAGAGAAAACACAGCTGAGTCAACTAATCTCGTCAAGAAAAAACTTGCCCGACCCTTTTAGGTACCTAGCATCCCATTGTATCAATTCTAAAAACAGGCCTGGCTCAAAAAACTCCTTGCTTTATTATAAGCATAGGTCCAAGTACTTTCATTGTTTAGCAAGGAGTTTTCTCTCCTAAAGCAGTGTTAAGTACGGGTAGAGTAGAGGTCCTTCCATTTCTGATCCTGGTGAGTTCTCACATCAAAATGGGGAATGTTTCTCAGTAGGGAATTTGTTCCAATTAGGAATTCCGCACTGGGGAAATTTTTAACATTCACAAGTCTGAGAGATTTCAAGATTTACAGTATAGCTGAGGCAGCTATGCCTCTAAGGCACGGTAGTGCTCCTGAAGCTCCTGGGTATATCTGGGCCAAATAATAAGCAACTGAATGCTGAACCAGTTCCAAAGTTTGGGTTAAAATACCTGAAGCCACTTCTCTGTTCATGTACATATATAGTGAATGGCTTATTATAGTCTGGGATACCTAGAACAGAGGCAGACAAGATAACCTGTTTTAAATCTGGCAGATCTAACAGGTAATCTCGTTTTAATCAAAGAGGTTTGGTGACTGAATAGTTTGTTAGTGCTATAAGGGGTTTAGTGATTTCCCCATAGCAAGGGATCCACTGTCTACAAAAACCTGTTTCTCCTAAAATTGTTCTTAGCTGTTTCTTAGTAGTGGGAGCACTTAATTTGTGAATATCTTAAATGTGTTTAGGAGAAATTGAATGGGAACCAGCAGTTAAAATGAACCCTAAATATTCCACTTAGGGGAGATACCATTGAAACCTTGTCTTTGATACCTTGTGGACTCTCTTATGTGCATTTAGTGAAGCCAAGAGCAAATCATTCACATATTTAATTAAGCAACTGTTTGTATATTATCCGTATCTGGACCAAAATTTGTGTAGAGTAGGGCTTTCCACATATCCTTGTGGCAACTGACACCAGTTCAACTAAGAACTCTTCCAGGTAAAAGCAAATATATTTCTATAAGTCTCATGAATTGGTATAGAGAAAAATGCTGAGCACAAATCCACTAGAGTAAAGCATGTGGGTGTGCTGGGAATAAAGGAGATTATATTGATTGGGTTTGCAACCACAGAATGTCTTTTTATGACATGATTATACACAGCCCTTAAATCTAGGATGAATCTATATACAGCTTTTCCATCTGGGACTAATTTTGGCATTTTAACAGGTAAAATAGGTGAATTATATTATGATTTGCATGGAATTATTTTTCATGGCCCAATTAATGAATTTATTACTGTGGTAATTCCCTCAATTGCCTCTTTTGATAAGGGTACTGAGGAATGGAAGGATGTGGGGGATTTTTTATATCAATCTGAACAGGATCAGCTGATTTAAGTAGCCCTACTTTGGAAGAAGATGTGGCCAAAAGAGACTCAGTTATATCAGCTGGTATTTCAAAGGTAGGAGGATCTTTAACCTCCTGGCTCTCTAAGAGAAAGACAGGGAGCAAATTTAAAGATTCCTCAGGTAATTTCTGTGACATAAAGCCATCTGGACCTCATGTTATTGTTGCTTTTAGCTTACATAATAGGTCTCTTCCCAGCAGACTTGTGGGGGACTCAGGAATTAATAGAAAAGAATATTCTATAGATAAAGGTCCCATGGATACCATTCCAGAAGAAAGTGTTGGAACTTTTTGAGGTGTTCCTGATACATCTACTACATTTATAGATCCAAAAGGATTGAATTTTTCATCTGGCTTACTCACCAGGACTGATCTAAATGCTCCAGTGTCTAAAAGGCAGTCAGAGAGAACGAGTTTCCTATTTTTAGGGTTACATGCAATTCACTACTATTTGCAAGGTGACAGATAGGGGTAATTGTCATTAAAGCATCAGGTTCTGGAAAATCAAAGGTTTCATTTTCTGACCACAAGGCCGTTGTCCCACCATTACACTGTTATAAAGATGATATGGCATTCTTCTTGGATCCTCCACTCTGAGGGGGATTTTCACCCTGTGCATAATATGGAGAAGCTCCACTATGAATGAATTGTTGTTGAGTATTTTGTTGTGTATCATCATTTTTCTCATTTGGTCTGTCAAAACAAGAAAGTCCTCATTGCTGTTAATAATGCCTCTTTAGATTGATTTATTCTAGAGGATTTTTAAGTTTCTTCCAATTTTTTTATAGAACTATTAATCTCCCACATAATATTATCCATCCTTTAATTTTGAGCTCTAAGTATAAAAAAAGTCACATTTCTTCTTAAGGTATAATATGTAAAGTATCAAACCTATTTCACTAGCTATATAGACATACTATGCAACATTCTCTGAACATATGAGCCATTTTAAACTGAGAAAAGACAACATATTTTCAAATCAGGTTATGTTTGTAAAATTCATGTTAACTGGTATTAATTTATTTATTAGATTCATTGTAATTTTTGCTTTTCTTTATTTTTACCAGTAGAGGACACAGGGTTAGAGGGTTATTTAAGACAGGCAAAAATCAGGAATTTCCTCAATTTCCATGTTACATTTTTCTTGTGTTGCACTAAAGCACCTTAGCAATGTTGCCTGGTTATCGTAAATATAACAAACTAGTAAAATGCTTGTGCTTCAGAGGAGTGATTGATGTGCCTATATGTTTGGTCAACAGATGGGTATAGGAAAAAGAATGTAACTCTATTAAGAGAGAAAGGAGTAGGTAATGGGTAATGATCTTTAGCTTTTAATTCCCTGAATGTAACCTTTTTAGGGTAATAATATGAGGGTATTAAAATGGGACATATATGTATTAACCCTATAAGTATTTGCTCTTATATTATTTCTCTGGTATTGACTAGAGAACAATAGTCATAATAATTCCATTAGTAAGGAAATTAGTGGGAGAAGTCACACAGAGGGGGCTGAGTGTGTGCCTCATCTTTTCTGAAAGCTGCTCTGCAACCTTCATTTCCCAAACTGCGACTCTGTCAGACAGTGAGGGTATGACAGCTCTCCACATTTCCTCCTTTTTTTAATGAAGTGACTTTAATTCATCTTGAACTTGACGTAGGGTAGAACCTAGTTATGGATGATGACTGTTGTGCAGTGTGGACTCCTTGAGCAATGGCTACAGTGGGAGGTGCTAGAAATTTATTGACAGACATGAGTGCAGTAATACTCAAAATAAGGGAAACAATGGAATGCTTAAAGAGGCTTAAACTTTGGGAAATCAATTGTAGGGCATTAATGTCTAGATCATCATACCAGTCAGTAGTCATATTAACAGGATGCATAATAAAAGGTTGTTGTTCAACAAGAAATGCAGTGATAGCAGAGATGGAGGGGTTAAAACAATTTATTAAGCTACACCCTAAACAAGAGACAAAGGGAATAAAGGTTTCCCTTTCACAAGTGTAAACTCAGAGAAAACAAAGAATTCTTTTTCATAGAACACAATTATGAAACATATTTCACACAAATTAAATCAGATCTAAACATTTAGAAAAAATATTAATTGCTCTTGGGCAGGCATAGCTAATATAATGAAAATGATAATTTTAACTAAATTAATTCACTTATTCAGTGCTATTCCAAAGAAACTACCAGACAGTTATTTTATCAAATCATAAAAATAATATCAAAATTCTTCTGGAAGAACCACAAGTCAAGAATAATCTAGGAGATTCATGAAAAAAAATAAAGAAAAGTATAAATTGTACTATAAAGCCGTAATCATCAAAAAAAGTCTAGTACTGACTAATAAATTGTATACGGAATCAATAGACGAGATTATATTAAGAATATGCAGGGGGTAAAATGATCTTGGCAATAAAGTCTTTGATAAAGCCAAAGACCCCTGCTTTTGGAATTAAAAGCTCAATATTTAACAAAACTTGTTAGAAAAACTTGAAAACAAAACCTATATATATATAGACAAATATCTCACAGTCTATACCAAGATAAGGCTAAAATGGGCATATGATCAAGATATGAAGAGTAATACAATAAGTAAATTAGGGGAACAGAATCATTTACGTGGCAGATTAATGGGGAAAGGAAGAATATATGACCAAATAAGATATAGAACATTATAAGATGTAAAATGAGTGATGTTGGTTATATTAAATTTAAAAGGTTTTATGCAAACAAAATCAATGTAACCAAGTTTAGAAAGGAAACAACAAACTGTGAAAAAAAATTCCTAAGAAACTTCTCTGATAAATGTGGTAAAGGACTAATTTCTCAAAATTATAGATACCTAAGACAAATTAATGAATATAAATCATTCCCCAATAGGCAAATGGTCAAAGGATATGAACAAGCAACTTTTCAGATGAATAAACCAAAGCTAATAATAATCATATGAAAATAATGTTCTAAATCACTCATGATTAGAGAAATGCACATTTATTTATTTATTTTTAATTTAAATCCTTATCTTCTGTCTTAGAATCAATATGGTGCATTGGTTCCAAGACAGAAGAGTGGAAAGGGCTAGACAATGGGGTTTAATGACTTGCCCAGTGTCACATAGCTAGGAAGTATCTGAGGCCAGATTTGAATCTAGGACCTCAAGTTTATAGGCCTGACTCTCAATCCATTGAACTATCCAAATGCCCCCAGGAAATGGAAATTAAAATAATTCTGATGCACCAACTTTATCCCTTTCAGTTTCACCAATATGACAGTAAAAGAAGGTGATGAATGTTGGAGGGTAGGTGGCAAAATTGAGACACTAATGCATTATGGGTGGAGTTGTGATCTGAAACAAGCATTCTAGAGAGCGATTTGGAACTATGCCCAACAATAAATATAATTATGCATAACCTTTGATCTTGTAATACCACTAGCAAGTCTGTTAAAAATTTATAAAAAGGGCAAAAGATATGCTTGTACAAAAATATTTATAGTATCTTTTTTTTTTTGCTGGAAAAGTACAGGAAACTAGGTGAAAGGCTATTATTTGGGAAATGACTGAAGAAATTGTGTTACACTTTGGTAAGGGAATACTATTGTGCTGAAATAAATAATAAGCAAGATGGTTTTCAGAAAAAAAACTGGAAACATGAACTGATGCAGAGCAAAACAAACAGAACTAGGACACAATTGTGTACAGTAACAATATTTTACAATGGTCAATTATGAAAGATAGCTCTTCTCATCAATCCAACAATCTGGGAAAATTCTGAAAGACAAAGAATACTATCCACCTTCAGAGAAAGAACAGTTGGAGTCAGATACAGATCAAATAATATTATGTTATATACTACATTAGCTTATTTAAGGTTTCTTAGGGGGTGTTAGCTTTATGACTATTTTCTTACAATGACAACCAATATAGAAGCATGTTTTCCATGGCAATACATGTGTAATCTGAGTCAAGTTGCTGACTGTCTTTGAAAGGGGAGAGAAGGGAGAAAGGGAGACAATTTTGATATATTTTAGAAAATGTATATTGAAATATGTTATTATATATAATTAGAAAATAAAATATATTTGATTAAAAATTAAATAATTAACCTATTTAGCAAAGCTACAGGACACAAAGTAAACCCTCATAAATGATTAATGTTTCTATTTACTACTAACAAAGCCTAAAAGCAAGGCAGAAAAGGAAATTCCACTCAAAATAATGGTTGACAATAGAAAATGTCTTGGATTATCCATGTGAAAACAAAACCATCAATTATGTGACTAAAATTACAAAACATTTTTCACAAAAATAAAGACTTAAACAATTGGAAATTGTTTAATTGGGAGGAGTTGGGTTGCTCAATAGATTGAGTTCCAGGCCTAGTGACTGAGGTTCTAGGTTCAAATCTAGATTAAAATCCTCAGACACTTCCTAGATATATGACTCTGGGAAAGTCATTTAACCTCCATTGCCTAGCCTTTGCCACTCTTCAGCCCTGGAATCAATATACAGTATTAATTCTAAGATGGAAGATAAGGGTTTTATAAAAAAAAATTGCTCATGAATGACACAAACCAATATAATGAAAATGACAAAACTACCTAAATTGATTTACTTATTCAGTATCATACCAATTAAACTACTCAAAAATTATTTCCAAGGTAGAAAAAAATAAAATTCATCAGGAAGAATAAAAGTCCAAGAATATCAAGGTTATTAATGAAAAATAATATGAAAGAAGGAGGCCTATCTTTACCAGATTTCAAATTATACTATAAAGTGCTAATTTTCAAAATAATATGGTATTGACTATTATTAATAAAAATTAATCTTGGTGTGTAAAGGGAACCCCTTCCTCCCAGGGTCATGAGCATTCTGCTTATTCAAGCCAGCCCTTTGGCATGGCTGGAAACCTCCAAACAGAGGTCACAGGTTAAGAGCCCTAAGATCATGACCCAGAAATAAGGGGTACATTTCCAAGTCAGAGATTTTGATTGGTTCCCGAGATGTGATAGACCAGTACACAGGGAAAGGAAGCAATGTGGAGAAAGAAGATCATAAAAAAATTAGATTGTAGAGGAGAGCAGGCTCTTCTCTAGAGGTCTTTGGCTGGGGGCTTTCTGAGATTTGGTGTTGGTGGCTTGGGTGGAAGACACTCTATTGGACTGGTAAAATTAGGGTTGTCGTTGGGATATATTTTTCTATTTTCTTCCCTTCTTGTTTCTTTCTTAGGCGATATTTATATTAAAATTAAATTGTTAAAGATCTATTATCCTTGTGACTTAAGGGTTAATTATTATATAAATGGCAACCACAACAGACTTTTAAAAAAAAACGAATATCTTTCTAAACCAATTTCTAAATATTACATTTAGCATATTACATTTGACATAATATTAATTTAGAATACTACATTTGGCAGAACTCAAATGTTTGACAATTACTCTCAATAGTCTCCAAATTTCTTCTCTTTTTTACTCTCCTTAAGTCAGTTTGTTAGTAGCTAATTCTAGAGCTCAGAGTTTTTACTCTGCTCTAAGTTGGTAAAGCAGTTTTTGAAATAGATAAAAGGACACATTAACCTCACTGTAATAGCCATTGGTCTGATATTGCCTGTCTGCTCATCCCAAAACTTTGCCTGCAAGCTTCTGTCTTGCTCCTTCTCCAAGAGAATTTGGAAGAACCTTGTTTTTCCTGATCAAAAGAGTGATGTCTAAATCCCCTTTTCCTAAGAGCACATAAAGGATTTGGGTATAGAGTATAGTTGTGGGCTTTGGGGATTTTTACCTTAGTAGGCTATGAAAGCTACTCAGGGTTAAGGGAGCAATTACAGTTTTCTTTACTGTTGCTTTCCCTGACTGCTCTCCCTAGTGTTCCACCTCCTACTTAAGCTAATACTAGAGATATATGGGGGTTCAGGAAAGGCCTTAAAGAAAGAACAGATTTCTAGGAGTAATATAAGGCTAAACTTTCTTAATTTAGCCTAATAATTAATACCTTAAAATAACAAAAAAAGACTGGGTAAACTTATTAACTTCCTCTAATACTTGGGATTCTGGGCTGTGAGATAGTATCTTGTGGGGACAGGGAGTCAGGAGGATAAAAGCTTTCCCCCAGGTGAAAGCCCTGAGGGAGACTAATTGTTGCTAAAAAAAATACCCAGTTTACCAGGCTACAGAAAGCAATGACTATCCCTCTATTTTGCTATTTTTGGTTTGAGGGAAAGGGGAGTTCAGACCTCACCCTTCTGGGAAGGAAAAACAAGGTGCTTCCAAATAACCTTCAGCCAATCTACAGTGGTTGGGAGGCAGTAGTGGGAGAAGTGGCATGGGAGAAGCTAAACTTGCAGTCAAGGTGGCTCCCTGCCAATGGTGTAGAAGCACATGGCCTCTGGCATTTTTACCCCTGGTGGGGAAAGAAGGGAAGGAAACTTGTCCAAACCTCTTAGCTAAACTTGGACAGTACCCCAAGGTTTGTCTGTTTGTTTTTATTTGTTTGTTTGTTTGTGTATTTTATTTTTCCTAAAATAGAAATCATCAGCATTTTCTTGCTTTCCCTCTCAAATTTAGCATCTGGCTAAGTCTTTTAGCAGCCCTCCATTCTAAGGCTAGTTAAGTAGGATGTGTCTGTATTTACACCATTTTTTTTCTAAAGACTTTGGAACAACCCCACCCAGTACCTTCCTGAAGCTCTAACACCTAACCAGTGCATACTAGGGTAGTGTCACCTACATACAGGAAGTAGAATTACAAGCAATTTAATAATTACGTTTAAAAATAAATAGACAACTGAGTATGGTGCTGAAAAGAAGGACCCACAATCTGAAAGAAGAGTTCCCTGCATATCTGAAACAGTTCTCAGAGAACTTTATTGAGTTTGAACAGCTCACTCTTTCAGAATGGCTTTGTTTAGTACTGTTACTGAGTGTGCTTATACTAATAGGATACCTTACAGTTTATCTATTTCTCCTCCATAAAAAAAAAAAAAAAAAACCTGTTAAATAAAAAGATTTTTGTGGGCACCATTTATAAAATAATTAACCCTTAAGTCACAAGGATAATAGTAGCTTTTAACAATTTAATATTAATATAAATATAGTCTAAGAAAGAAACAAAAAGGGAAGAAAATAGAAAAATTTTACCCAGTCTACCACCCTAATCCTACCAGCCCATGTGAATCTTAAAATTGCTCAGAATATACCTTAGAACATGTGAATAAGGCTATTCCCTTTGTAACAATGGAGGTACTTGATCAGAAATGAATTGGGAATTTTAACATTACTCCACTCATACTTAGGGGAAGATAACGTTGTAAACTCCTTATTGAACAATGAAAAGTCCCCAACTCATACTTATAGTGAAGCAAAAACCCTTAAGCTAGGTCTATTTTTAGATCTAATACAAAAGGGTGCTAAGTACCTATAAAGGTTAAATTAATCACTAAAAGGTCAAGCAACTCACAAAAGGCAAGCTTAACAAAAAAAAAGGTATGAAGTTTTAATCTACCCAGAGAAGGTGTTTATTAAAGAATGCTGTGAGCTAAGAATGGGCAGTACTAGGAAGTGTCTACTGTGATTGGCATATGGGAAAATTTAGGGGAGGTGACATAAAAGAAAAATCTCTTTAAAAGGAAGTAAAGGAATAAGTTCAAGGCAATTGAATTCAGTTACAATTTGAATTCAGTTTGGAGGCTAATTTCTGTTATGAGTGGAAGAACCCAGTTTTGCTTTAGGACAATCTTATGGTGAGTGGTAAAAGACTGACTAGTCTCTCTTAAGGCTCAGGCCTAGGCCCTTTATACTATTTACTCTCTACTCTCTCCCTTTCCTTAAATTCCTTCATTTGTATTAATTAAAATCTCCATAAAACCCAGCTGACTTGGGTATTTTCATATTTGGGAATTTTCCCATGGCAACCACTTATTTTTCATCTTAAAATCAAGACACTAAAAATTATCTTTAAAGTTTTGGAACCCACATTTTCATGGTGACACCCATGAGAGTGTCTTAAATCCAAGTCGCCAACACCAAATTTCAGAAAGATCCCTAGCCAAAGATGTCCAGAGAAGAGCCACTTTCCTCTACAGTCTCATTTTTTATCTTCCTCTTTCCCCATGTTGCTTCCTTTCCCTGTGCACTGGTCTATCACTTTTCAGGAACCAATCAAAATCTCTCTGCCTCAAACTGATCTCTGACATGGCCTGAGGTCAAGTCTTTTCCACCAAGGAGACCCAGAAGTGATGTCAATAAGGTTATGTTCAGGATTTAGGAAGCAGCATGGTCTCTTTGTTAGTGAATAGAGATGTGAAGTGAGCAGCAAACTCAGATTAGCTAGGTAATTGACTATGTACTTTTTTGTCTTTTCTCTTCTAACCCGCTTTCATTATCTAATAAATAATTATAAGTTAATATATATCCTCCAAGGAATTTTAATCCTAATTGTGAGAAAATTGGGACAAGAATTCAGTGTTGGTGGAACTTTAAACTGATACAATTCTAGAGAGTTATATGGAACCACCCTTAAAGTATCATAAAATTATGCATAAGCTTTAATGTAGCAATACCACTATTAGGTCTATATCTCAGAGATCAGTGATAAGGGGAAAGTATGTACCTGATCCAAAATATTTTATAATTTTTTTTGTAGTGGCAAAAAACTGGAAACTGAGAGGATGTCCATTAATTGGAGAATGGCTGAACTAGTTATGATATATGATTATAATGAAATATTATTATGCTATAAGAAATGGCAAATAGGATATGTTCAGAAAAATCTGGAGAGACTTGAGTGAACTGATTTGAAATGATGGGAAGAGAACCAGAATATCCTGTATGAGGGACTGATTTCAACCTGACATAGTTATTCATTAACTTCAACATTGATTGATAATGGTCTTTTCAGAACATTATAGAAATGTTTATCCCATCTCTCCAGGGTCATATCTGTATGACTGATCATTATGGTTCCATTGGTGCTGTACAGTTGAGATTCACCACAGGAATTTGGCCCATAAATAGCCATCAGGGCATTTTAGAAGCACACTTACTTGTTACTATTATACTAAGACTGGTTTCATCTGTTTTTAGCTCTGCCAAAAATCCTGCGTCTCTTTTAGCTTTATTTGAACTTTATCTTTGATAGAATTAAATGCTACCTTCTTAAAGACAAAGTATCCTGCCAATGAATTCTGTGGAATTTTTATTTTTCATTTAGTATGTTTGGAATTTTCCCATCATTTTCATGAAACATGTCCTGATGTTTGTGAGTATTCTGCCAAATTTCTGAAAACTGTCTATTCCTTTTCTTCTCTAGTTACTAACAGTGTTTGGCTCAGCTTTCTCTCAGTCAGCAAGAGAGAAACATTCTAATCTGCTGACATTATGTGTTCTAGTAATCTTGCTTCAGGGGTGCTGCTTTAGTTTAATGATGAGATAAGTCTATGATTAGTCCAGCACTCTACCCCACATATCACCTAACTCATTCACATTTTTGATATCTCATCTCTTTAAAATGACAGTCTATTAAATGTCAATGTTTGTTTCAAGAGGGCATCAATGAAATTTCTGTCAAAGGAGGGCAGTTTGGAGATGAGAAAGTCACGAGACATACAAGTCTTCAGTAGTAAGTGACCAATGCTATTGCTGTTTCCAACTCCTTTCCTCTCAACAATCCCCTGCCATATCTTATAGTCTGTGTCTTCTATGCCTTTAAAGTTACCCAGAATTATAAACGTGTCCTCTTTTTTTACTCTCTTAATGAGAGTCTCCGAGTTTTGTAAAAAAATATTTTATTTCAACAATAGTATGATATGATAGTATGAGCAAAAACTATGAAGATGATGGGTGGAACTTTTATAAAAAGTGGCAATTATATTGACATCATTTTGCCATTCATTCCTTTGGGGAGGCATACAAGATTACTAATTAGATAAGATCCGATTGGGGAACCTGTGTCAGCTTCACATCACTCCTCATCTTGGCAACCACTCTAGGCTGTCCACCTTGTATAAGCTGGCCTTCATTTGCCAGCCTTTTTTCACTCAGGGCTGCTATTTGGATATTATGCTTCTTGAGTTTTTTCTCAGCAATAACTATTTACCTTTTAGGTCTACTAGATTTCATGTTGTCCATAAAGGTACATACATTTCGTGTATATATGAATGATTAGTGGAATCATCTTCACAAAAGTTTTTCTTTAATGTTTTAAAATGTTTTGTGTTTCTACCCCAGGGTAGGATCTCTATCTGATTTTATAAGCAGGCCAGGGTGGGTTAGGTGAAGCAGACTGTTTTAGGCACCTTTTTAGCCTCTTCATCATTTCAGTTTGTGAGAAGTTTGGTTCTTTAAAAAGGTGGTTCATATATCCAAAGGGCTTTTGAATTCTACTACTTCCTCAGTTTAGTGAGATGATCAGATCTCCTTGATTGCCTCTGAGTAGAGTTGTGACCACAGTCTTCAGTATATCATCATTTGCTACTTTGTCACTCACCAGTGACCACAGAATTTTGAAGAAGAAATAAAATAATGAAATAGCAAATTGTATAGAGTAAAATGATAAAATAATAAGGGTGATATTTTTCAACTTGTGCACAAATAGACTTCAAATGGGTCAGAGTTGCACAAAATAGTTTGCCTCACTCCTTCCAGATTTATCAGACTCCTGTTGAGAGAAAAAAGTCAATATGATTGAGGATGGTTCAGATTATACTAGATGACTGGTGTCTTCATTGTCTGACCAAGATCCACAGTGCTTGCTTTTATTGCCTTCATAACCCATTGGAACAAATTGTTCACATCTGTCTATTGTGCTAGAGAAATCTTAAATTGCTTAAGAATGAACCCCCCCCCCCCCCCCACACACACACACACACTAAATCACCAATGGGTTCATAGCCCATCAGTTACCATTATCCTGATTTAACCTTTCTGCCATGATGATTTTACTGGGGTGTGGCAGTTGGACATATAATTTCTTGGAACCAGAGGTGAGAGCTAGGTGGCAGGTAAATACCAAAGGAAGAAAGCAGCTTTGTGAGTTTTCACATTAGAGGTACTAGTCTTCTCAGAGGACCCTCCATATCCCACTTTGAAGAAATAGCAAGAACAAAAGTACACATATTTGTTTCCCCACAAACATCAGGAAAACCCTCTCCTCAGTAGTACCTCACTCTTTGGGGGAAAGATGTTCATTCTTAACATAGTACAGGGACTGGAAACTCTAATCTCCTCACCTAAAATAGAAGAGAAGAAATGCTGAGGCCAAAGATCAAGTCAGTTTATTTCTTGAGGTTACATTGCATCTCACTGTATTCTTTCTGTTTGAATATACATGTTGTAAGGAATGTTTGCTTCTTTTTTCTTCATTAGTGTAATATGAGAGAAAAAGAAAATAGATTTCTGTTCATTTAAAACAGTAAAAGTTGAGGGGTGTGAAGGGGTTATAGATATGGAATGCTGCAAGTATTTTCCAATGTGCTCCATTTTTCATTTTACTTTGTTTACCAGAACTCCATCAGAGAGTAGGAGTAATCTGGAAATGTTAGTACTGTTGAAACAAAACACGTGAATATCACTTTAAATATATACTAAATTATCAGTTATAATTATATATATATATATAGTTAGTTAGCTATATATGCATAGAGTTACATGTATGCTTTTTGAAACTTAATATGTATATATATATATAGTTAAAATATGCTTTCATCTTAAAAGGCATGCAATTATACATTATAAAATCATTTTTAAAATCACAATTGAAATATTTTTTGTCGGATTGCTCTCTCATTTTTGTGCTTCTTTAAAAGAATGACCATATTTTAACCAGTGTATTAGAGAGCATGCGGGATATAACTTTAAAGTAATTCATGCTTTTCTCATTCTCTTCAATATGACCTCTGTTAAAGAAGTAAATACAGGTCATTTGCTTCCAAGGTGATGAATTTAATCACATGTGATGTTTTCCCAACTACCAATTTCATTACCATTGTATTCCTAAAGTAAACATAACACAGTAGCCAATTTACGCAAATCCTGTATTCTATAAGTTGCTAAGCCCATCATTTCTCCCTTAAGCTATGAATGTCAAGCAGTGTATCACTATGCCAAGAGAATGATTTCTTACCAATCACAAAGCATTTTACAATCTAGCTCCTGGAGGTGGAGAGGGATCCTTCTTAAGCAACATACTGATATTAATTAAGTTTCAGTACAGTTCAAGGTTAAGAGGAGGAAGGAAAGGGACCCTTCTATAATATTTTGACACTTTTTCAATAATTTTTTTAGAAATAAAGTTGACAAACAATTCTCCATAAATGTTTGTGTAGGCAACCCAAGTGATCATTTTTAATCTCAGTGAATGAGAAAAAATATTTCTCTCTTTGATTAGTAAAAATTAGGAATTTTGTTTGTGTCAAAATAATTTAATCCAATTAATGTCCTTGTTGTTTTGAATTTGACATTATCAACACACCAGAATATAGAAATGGAAAAAGCAAAAAAGACTAGGTAAATAATATGAAGATATTTTCATATATACACAATATTTTAACAACATTTTACTATGACATTTGAACTCAATTACCATCCCTATTATCCAATAGAAAACAACAAAAGCAACTTTAAAATTTCTCAGATTTACTTCTAGTGTCACAATGGTGGAGTGAGGTCAGCAGTCTCCTAAGATTTTTCAGATTTCTCTCCAAACAATTAAATAAAAGCCTTATATCAAATTTTGGACTTGTGAAGCACTTTTCTGGAACACAGCAGGCTTGAGTACCAGCACAAGAGGTCTGTATCTCTTTGGTGGGAGGAAAGCAGAGTCCCAGCAGGTCACAGCAAGGGCAGAATGTACCCTAGTGGGCCACATGAAGCCCTATCACCTGTAATAATTAAAATGGGTAAAATTGTAATACTTAAAATGGGTTGACAAATATAAGAATTTTTAGAAAATTGTTATGGTCACCTTTTATAAAAATTAGCTCTTAAGTCATAAGGTTGTTAGTAGCTTACCATCTTTATTACAGCAAGGTAGAGATAGTAAAGGGGGGAATGTAGGAAGGAGGTAGAAAATATTGCCTAGCTAAATATCCAATAATTGATGACCCAAAGAAACCTAGCTCATCTCTGACAAAGACTCCCTCAGGTTCCAATCTTCAACGAGAAGAGCAGGAGAGTCTCAGTCTCTAGGTTCCAATCTCCAGGTGGAAGTCCAGGAGAGTCTCTTCAACCCTAGTCACCAACCTAGAATGAATTGAAGGCAGAATTGAATACCTAATCAAGCTGAGCCACTAATATGGTTGAAATCCAACACAGAGACACCAATGCAGAGGTTCTCTTTCAACAAGACCCACCACAGAAGCAGAATCCCTCATTTGGAAAGAGTCACCAGTGCAGCAGAATGAATCAGAATCCCCTCAGGTGGCTTTTATAAGCAATTTTCTCCACATCACTTCCAGTCTCCCTGGTTTTTAGATTTTGTTTTGTTTTGTTTTTTTACTTATTTTACTTTTTTTAAAAATTTTACTGTGGGTTGGTCTATCACATCTCAGGGACCAATAATATTCTCCCAACTTGCCTAGCACTGCCAGGGATGTGGGGGGCTGGGGGAGGTGGAGGGGTGAGGCAGTGCTTGTGGTCTTTTAGGACTAAGTGTTAATGACTAAATAAGTAGGAAAGGCTGAGGAACTCCAAGTTTTTGATTGATTAATTTAAAATAAACAAAAAGAGTTTAAATTCTCCTTCACACCCTCTTAGCAGCGAGGTCTGGCTTGTAACAGTGAACTCCACTCCTGGAGCTAGCTAGCAAAGAGATTCTGACTCCAGAACTGTCTAGCACTGAAACTGTGCTCTGGGAGTTGTCCAATGGTGAGGCTCGTCCTCAATGCAATTGAGTCTCCCTCAACACAATCCAGTCTCCCATCAGTTAAAAAAACAGTGAGGTTGCCCACAAATGCAAGGCAGCAGGGAGACTCCCTAGTAAAGTAAACCAACAATGTGATCTCGAGACCTCATGCAAGCTAGAAAAAAGCCTTACTTCTCAGCACAGGAAACACGGTACAGCATCTTCTCCAGGCTACCAACAGGCTTCAATCTTACTATACTGTAAAATATCCCCACAAAATAAACTGATAAAAATAAACAAATAACAACAACAACAACAAAAATAATAGAACTCTAGATAATTACTATGGTGATAGTGTTTGTAAGGACAGGTTGCAAAGGAAAAGATGGAACATTGGAAGAAGAGATGATTGACAGCCAGAGACTGTTGATAATAGAGGATCATGGGGAAAAGGTTAACCTGGGGGAGCTCCAAGAGGAACTGGAGGCTTTTGAGCTGGAATCTTGAGGAGGCAGGAAGCATTTTCTTTGCTGGATATCTTGTCAAGAGTCAACTGAGGATTTTGCAGTGACTAGCCCTAGGACTTCTCCTGAAGATCATTTCTACCACATTGTACTTTGAGAACATTTATCAAGAGTGTCAAGTCTCTTCAGACCTGTGGGGGTCTTGGACTCACGTTCACAGAGCATGACTCTCTCTCCTGCTTATTTTATTTTCCCTGCTGTTCTTTCTAATTATTAGCTTAGTTGGAGAAATAATGGAAAGGGAAGGTGAAACTCTGCCTGGCTTCAAGTCTGACAGAGTGAAGGACCTTTTGGGACATAAATAAATAGGGACCCCGATACCCTCATTCCAACTCCCCACTTCCTTATCTCTAAAATCTATTAAACATATTCAAAATACAGTCAGATATTTTCTAGAGAGTTATTCAAAGGTGATTTGAGGGAGTCATTCACTAAAGTATAGAACAGCTACTTCTAGTGTTGATCAAGACCTCTCCCCAGCTGAATCATCTGACTTGGGGGAGGCTTATCTTTCTGGCCAATTCATGCAAGGGAATTTGGGGGTACCCCCTCCATCATCCAATGGGGAGACTTCCCTTCAAGACCCCATTACTTATTTACAACAGGGGAACCCCAGTTTCCTGAGTAACACCCCTTGATAGCACAGCCCAGAAAGAGGGAGTGAGTGATCACAGTAGGAGTCAAACCATCTGGACTTCTACTCATGTTTACCTCACCTTGCTCGCTAATTATGACTTCTTCTAGCTCCATCAGACCATCAAACACTATCCCCAAGAAGAATTAGTTACTATATCATAAATAATCATTTCAGGCTTTTCAAGATACAAACATAAAAGGAGACAGCATTGTCAAAATAGCTGCAAGTGAAGCATCAAAGAAAATGTAAATTGATCTCAGAACAATATCTAATGGAAGAGTTCATAAAATAATCACATAAGAGAAGAAAATAGAGAGGAAGGGGAGAATGAGAGTAATGCAGGAAAATTATGGGAAAAAGAACACCCCAAACAATCAACAGTTTTAAAATAACACACACAAAGGGGAAAGATATACAAAAATTCCCCAAGGAAACCAATACCCTAAAAATAGAATTGGTCAAATGGAAAAAGGGCACAAACATTTGCTTAAGAAGTCAATTTCTTAAAAAGTAGAACTGGTCCAACTGAAAAGGAGATATGTTTAATGAAAAAAAATTCTTTTAAAATTAACTATTACATTGAATGGGTGAATTCATCCCATTCACATGAATAGTTATGATAATTAACTGTATATTTCCCTCCATCCTACATTTCCTCTTATTCTTTTCATTCTCTCCTTTTACTCTTTCTCTCCTCAAATGTATCTTACTTCTGACCATTGTCTCCCCCAATCCATCCTCCCTTCTACATGGTCTCCCTTCCCTTTTCTGCATCACTTTTTACTAGCTTTTAAGTTAATATAGATTTCTATATTGAAGTGAATATACACGCTATTTCATTTCTTAGTCAAATACAATGAGAACAAGGTCAAAATGTTGTCTGCCATTCCCCTCCATCTTTCCTTCCTATGTAATAGTTCAGTTGAACCTCTTTTATATGAGATAATTTATTCCATTCTATCTCTAACATCTCTTCTCTCCCAGAACAGTATTCTTTCTCTTCCCTAAATTTATTATAATTTTCCCATTATAGAAAATACCCACATCATGTATCTATGTATATTCCTCCTATTTGCCCTAATTTCGATCGTTTATAGGAATTGTAAGTATGTTCTTTTCATATAAGAATAAACACAATTTAATAGTTTGTTTTACTGAACCCAATATTTTCTCCTTATTTATCTTCTTATTCTTCTTTTGAGTGTTTTGTTTGAATGTCAAGTTTTCTATGAAGCTCTTGTCTTTTCATTAAGAATTCTTTAAAGTTCTCAATCTCATTAAATATCCATTTTTTCCTTGAAGTATTACTGAGTTTTACTAGGTAGAAGATTCTAGGTTGTAATTCTATTTCCTTTGCCTTCAGAAATATCATATTCTAACCCCTGCTATCCTTTAAAGTGGAAACTATTAAATCCTTTATAATCCTGATTGTGGCTCCATGATTTTTGAATTATTTCTTTCTGGGTGCCAGACATATTATTTCTTTATAGTGATAGCTCTGGAATTTGTGCAAAATATTTCTGAGATTTGCCTTTTGGTATTGCTTTCAGAAGGTGATCAATGAATTCTTTTTATTTCTATTTTCTCCTCTGATTCTAGGATTGAAGGACAATTATACTAGATGAGTTCTTGAAGTATGATGTCCAAGTTCTTTTTGTTGCTGTTGTTGTTTGTTTTTATTTTCTGCTCTTGGTTTTCAAAAAGTCAAATAATTCTTAAATTGCCAAGATCTATTTTCAAGGTTAATTGTATTTCCAATGAGAAATGTTTTATTTCTTCTTTTATTTTCATTCTTTTGCTTTTGCCTTTTGTTTTGTATTGCTTTTTGAAGCCTCAGAAGTCATTTTCCACTTGTCTAAATCTAATGTTATGTAATTTAGTTTTCATCTGAGGAATTTTAATTTGTTCATGAAATCTGACAATGCCAAAGTAAAATAGGTCTAGTTAAAAGAGATAGGAAAGGTAATTTACATACTGATAAGAGGTAGTATAGAAAATGAGGAAATATCAGTACTCAACATGTATGTACCAAATGGCATAGCATGTAAGTTTTTAAAGGAGAAACTAGTGGAGCTCAAGGATGAAATAGGTAGAAAAACTATACTAGTGGGAGACCCGAATCTTCCTCTATCAGATCAAGATCAATCAAACCAAAAATTATATAAGAAAGAGGTAAAATATATGAATGAAATCTTAGCAAAATTAGAGTTAGTAGATATGTGGTGAAAAATAAATAGGGGAAAAAAAGGAATACACCTTCTTTTCAGCAGCACATGTTACATTCACAAAGACTAAATATGTACTAGGGCATAAAAAACATGGCAAACTAGTTCAAAAGAGCATAAATAATAAATGCAACCTTTTCAGATCACAATGTAATAAAATAATGATTAGTAAAGGTACATGGAGAGGCAAATCAAAAATTAATTGGAAATTAAATAATATGATTCTCCAAAATCAGCTAAAGGACATATCATAGAAAGAATTAATAATTTCATTAAAAAAATGACAACGATGAGACATCCTTTCAAAATCTATGGGATGCAGCCAAAGCAGTAGTTAGGAGGAAATTTATACCATTGAGTTCACATATTAACAAAAAATAGGGAGGGCAGAAGTCAATGAATTGGGCATGCAAATTTAAAAAAAAGCTAGAAAGTGAACAAATGACATTCCTCAGATGAAAACTAAATTGGAGATCCTAAAAATTAAAGGAAAATATAATAAATTCAAAATTAAAAGAACTATTGAATTAATAACCAAGAGTAGAAGCTGCTCTTTGAAAGAAATGAGATAGACAAATTACTTGTCAATCTAATTTAAAAAAAGAAAAAAAGAAAACCAAATTAACAGTATCACTTTGTCAGCTATGGAAAGGTAGAATACAATGGTTTCTCACAAAAAATGAGATCCATTTCCTTTTTAACTTAACTTAACCACTGTGTGACTACAAATGATTTTCAGAATAAAACAGTAATACAGTAGATAATGCACATTCAAAGAAGTCCCAAAATCCCCAAAATTCACAATAGCCCAGTTAATTACAGTAGCAAACAAACCCACTATCATATTTCATATAAGTTGTTGTATGACAAAAAAACAACCTATGAACTGATAGATATTTGTCTTCATTTTTACAGACATAGCAAATCTTTCTATCTTGGCAAATATATTTTTAAACAAAGTAAAACTTATTTGGGTATAGAACATCACCAAGAAATCTAGATTGTTCTGGTGAAAGTAAATTAACTTGAAGAGACTTTTCAGAAGCTCTTTTTTTTTTGGCTTCCTAATTTATAGAAATACCTTGGTAGGAACATTTCTTTGTTTCTCTACTTTTAATACAGCATTCTTTAAAGTATAAATATTAAAAAAAACACATCCATTCAGAAAATACTAAGTAATTAAAATTATTCTTGAAGACCCCTTAGAATTATCATTAAATTCTTAGCTTATTAAATTCTCTAAAGTTTGTTAGCCAGGTTGAGTCCATTCATCATCTATGTGACAATTAACAAAAGAAAAATGAAAAATAAAACTGTTCATGGACTTTTATGACATTTTACCATATTTTGTTCAGTAGCCATAGGGGAAAGGTAACAAAATATATCTAATAGTTAAAGCACAGTAAATTAAAATGATTCAGTGTTACAAACTAGTATCAAATATATGAACTTAAAACAACAAAATTAAATCTTAACCAAAACAATCAGCAAAATACAATAAAATACAGAGGCTTTTATAAAAACAATGGAGTCTGAAAAGGCTTAAAATCTTCACTTCCATTCTTTTTAACGTTCCTTTCTCTATCCATTCAGATTCCTTTTGTTAGAACTGTGGGATTTCCCATATTGAGGGAGTACACGGGTTTGCGGAATCTCAAACAGGATGAATCTTAGAGATTGGGCAGACCCAAATGGTAAAGGATTGTAGGGAAATGAGTTTCTCCCCTGAATCCCAGGCAAGATAATTGAAAGTTTCAGTGGTAGAAAGAAAAAAATATCCTAAAGCTGGAAGCTTTTTGAAATAAGTAATACACTGCTCTTTCATAGAATATGCCATGCTTGTAATCAACTTCCTGTTTGGAAGAGTCACTTTCTTCTCCTAATACCCCCACCCCACCAGAACGCTTGCCATGTGGAAGGTAATTTTGCCTAAGAACACCCCAGTTTTTTACCATCTGCCCTGACTCCTAGCTTCTCAGTGGCCGCAATCAGCAACAATGGTATGGGTCAAGATCCGGTCAAAGGCAGATTTTAGGAGCAGAACTAGAGATCAGGAGACTGGGGGGCTGGGGCTGGGCTGGATGAGTGATCAGGGTCAGGGTCTGGAGGAAGCAGTATCAACAACACCAGAGTCAGCAGTGAGGAATTGAGGAACTCAAGCAGATGGGCAAGAGTCCTCAAACTAAAAACAGCCAGGCCCATAGGGAGGACAACTGGGCAAAAAGCAGGGAAAGAAAGCAGTTCCAAAGAGAGTTCGAGTTCTCTTGCAGTTTCCAAGGTTGGGTGGGTGGGATGGGTGAAAAGCCTTTGCAGGAAAAAACATGGCTTAAAAAATTATCTAGGCTATCTTAAAAAAAATGAGTATTTTTTTTGTCCCTTCTGGTTGCCAACTGTAAAATTTAAATTTATATCTCAAATAATAAAAATATTATAGCTTATGAGGTTAATTAAAAATCATTAGAAAGCAAGGAATAAAGAGGATGTAAAATAAAAACCACATGCCCATGGCTGGTTAGCTATTTTCAAAATCCCCATTCACCACCATTGCTGCTGATTTCTGTATCATGCCCAAAGAGAAGGAGCAGGACTTCCCCCTGGATATTTATTCCCTATCTACAGGAAGTATTTAATGATAGGAAGTCAGTGGACTCTTGGGAAATGTAGTTCTTTCTTAGGGTAATGGATTTTCAATTATACAATGATAATATACTAATAGAATCCTAGAAAATCAACTAAATAGCTAGTGGAAATAGTAACTTTAGCAAAGTTGCAAGGTCCAAAATAAACCCACATAAATCATCATTTCTACACATTCACAACAAAACTCAGCAGCAAGATTTAGAAAGAGAAATTCCATTAAAAAATCACTCTAGACAATTTAAAATATTTGAGACTATTCACTGAGACAAACACAGGAATTATATGAAGACAAGTATAAAATGCTGGTTACACACACACACACACACACACACAAGCTTGATCTAAACAATTGAGAATGCATTAATTTCCCATGGGTAGGATGAGATAATAAAAATGATAATCAAAGCTAAATTAATATACTTATTCAGCATCATACCTATCAAACTATCAAACTAACAAAGTTCATCTGGAAGAGCAAAAGATCAAGAATATGAAGGGAACTACTCAAAAAAAATGGGAAAGAGGGGGCCTACCAATACCATATCTTAAATTATACTACAAAGCACTGATCATCAAAACTATATGGTACTGGCTAAGAGATAGAAGTGTGAATCAATGCAGTAGACTTGGGGTAAATTAGCTTAACAAGCTAGTGTGTGATAAGCATGAATGTCTTACCTTGTCAGACAGGAACTCACTAATGGGAAAAAAAAGTGCTGGGAAAATTGGAAAACAGAATGGAAAAAAATTAGATTTAGATCAACATCTCACATCTTATACCAAGATTAATTCAAAATGGATAAATGTCAAATATTAAAAGGGAAAAATAAGTAAATTAGGTGAACATCGAATAGAATACAAATTTTAAGACCAAGTAAGATATAGAAAACATTATAAGATATAAAATGACACTAGTCATATGATGATAAACAAACAAACAAACAAAAAAACTTCATTCTCTGGCTTATAGACTTCTCCTCATTATGATGAAAGTATTTCAGTAGATGTACTCTGTCAACCCTTTAAGTGGTAGACATATTTTTCTAAACTCCTTTGAGTTAAATGACTCATGCTGCTCTTTAAAGTATATTTCAGATGAATTAATCATCTAATGATTATAACAAGAAGCTTCTGAAAGCTCATGAAAACTATGGAATTATAGATCTAGATTAGAATATATTCAGTTTATTATATTATATTATAGGATCTGTCAACTGTTTCTATATAATGAACCTGTGGGTGGTAACCTGAGAAGGAGAATGGAGGCTAGAGGAATATGGATGTGAGATAGATAAGGCAGTCAGAAGAAGAGACACAGGAACAAAGACTCAGAGATCACAAGTTAGAACATGTGGGGAGTTGTGAGCTCCATAATTACCTCTCTAGAAAGAGAAAGCAAGCAGAGAAATGATAAGTATGAGAAAAAAGAGAACATGCGTGGAGCTGAGAACTCTGGGATATCCGCCATGGACCAGGTGGTCAAGAGATTAATGGGAGATATGCCGGGCAGCTGTACTGCCTCAGTCAGTCGCACATGAGGAACATAATAGGCCATAGCAAGATCAAGATTGTAAGAGGCAAGGGAGAAAGCAAGGGCTGTGAGAGCAAGAGGTTTAAGAGAAGAGGAGGTTCACACAAGTTCCCTAGTCTTTATTGGGGACCTTAGGAATGTCAAGTGGGAGGTGATTAATGAATACATGACATGATATAGGTTTTTAGATTGGTAGAATTGACAATGACAGAATCAAAGAGGAGGAGATTAATCCAACCCGTGCTTTGTAAATGAATGCAGTCCAAGCCAGGACACTGTGGCTGTCAAATCCCAGCCCAGGAATTTGCTAGTCCTTTGCACTAGTCCCTTGGACTGTCCCTTTCCATACAGTGAACATTAAGTGATCTGATCATGTGTCTGGTAAATGAATATACAGTATACAATATCAATACATCAATCGTACTTCCAAGATGCTAACATGCCTGGTATGCTACATATATTATGCTCTATTTTGATAAATTCTATTTTATGTCATATTATTATTTAATGTATCGGGTAATATTGTAACACATATCATATCCAAAGACATGTATTTTGGAAAATACACATGCTTCTATAGTTACATAAATGTAAATATATTTATATTCAATGTACAATTCAACACTGTCTTCTTGTCATGATGGGACAAGCTAGGTTGAGGGTAACCAAAAGATCTCAAATGCTATTGTGAGTGAAGAGGCTATCTGTAAAAGCATGTGAAGGCTTTCCATAGGGGAATAGACAGCAGAAGAAAAAAAATGTCTCAAAGGCCATAAAGTCAGAAGAAGAAAGTTCTATGGGGAACATAAAGCTTGGTCAGGCATTGAAGATGCCAAGGTCATCCACTGCATCCTAACTCATTGCTAATCATGTTCACTTTTGACTCACCACTAGAATTAAATGACTGGAAGTAAGAGGGAACTAAAATCATCATTAAAATGCAATTCAAGTGCAAGTCAAGACAAACTACTAAATTTCCTATCATTTCATTCATTTTCTACAAATATGCAGAGAATAAAGAACACTTTATACAATACCTTTCAATAGAATTTTTTAAATGATCATCATTGTATTCATGTACAACTTAAAGTCAATATGAAAAAAAAAATCTACATTTCAAACACACTGTCACTGCTCCATTCCAGTTCATACAAATTCAGTCCTATACTACAACTTTCAATTATATATGTGTATGTGTGTGTATACACATATGTATGTGTGCATATGTATGTTTGTTTTCAATAAATCATACCTACATAAAAAAGGAAGAAACCCGTAGAAAAACACACACATACACAAAAAATCTTCCCCACCCTTAGCAAAGTTCTCATTTATATTTTGTCAAAAAAAAAAAAACAAACATAACATGATAGAGTTAGAACTATAAAATAGGTATAATAAAAAGAAAAAGTATTTTTCTTTAAGTTCTATTAAGCACCTGACCTAGCATTGGCAAGTCTCTGTCAGGAAAAACAAAACAAAATCAAACCGAAAACCAGCATTAACCTCTCCTCTAGGAACCAAAGACATTTCAAAGAAATGGGGGGAAATTTACTGAGTCTTTGTTATTCTCTGTCGTCTTCTATCTCTGTCTCTTCTCTGTGTCTCTCATCTTTGTCTTTCCATCCACCTATCTCTCATTTGTGTCTTTCTCTCTGTGTATCCCCGTTACAAAGAAACACATAGGCACAGACAAATATTATTTGGATGAATGATATAATTAATTCCCAGTGAGGAAACTACAAATGTAGAGAAGTACCTTTTGCTATCTTCTGCTTTTAGAGGATTTCTTGGGAACACTGACAGGCTGAGTGACTCTGCTAAGGTTTCGCCAGTATATTTAGAGGTAGGACTTGAACCAAGGTTTTGACTGTGAGTCAGGCTCTCTTGACACTTTTCCAGGCTGCCTCTCAGGGGGATACATTTTTTTCTAAGTTTTAAGGGAAATAACCCCATCTACAACTTTCAAAGGCTCAGATAACTGTTACTATTTTAAACAGCTTTCTACATAAAGGAATACAAGGACAAAGTCCCAATACTCTGGAGAAAAAAAAATGCCTTTTAAAAAGGAAAAAAAAAGTCTATTTGAAAAGCTATACAATTTCTACAAAGAAACCTCCTGCAGCCCTTTGAGAAGGCAAAAGGGACTTTTAAGTGCTATATTTTTACTCTTTTCAACTTGTAGCTATATTTTCTGCTTCACAGTGCAGTTCCCCACATGGAGGACATTATTTTCATAGATACTGGGAATCTGCTCTTAGAATCCCAGCTAATCATTTTCATTATGACTATCAGTACTATACAACTGAGGACAGGAAAAGAAGAATATTAGGCCTCAGTCAAATCATGAAAGACACAATAATTATATTGAAAGGAATATGCCCTTAAATATCACCCAAACAGGAAATCATAGGAAAATTTTGCCTTCCATATTATAAATAGGAGATATGCTTTTGTTTCATCACATACTACCATTCAACTCATTATCATAAAATAAAGTTTCTGAAGTGCCCATCTGCCCATCTCCCTGTGGTGTTTGGACTATTTGCTGTACTAAGAGGAATATATTCACATATTCCTTTCTTTTGGGAGCTAATGATGTAAAGCTGAATATACATATCATATATCCATATTAAAATAAGAATATATTAGATACTTTCAAATGAGTACAATTATATATATACATATATATATAATACATAAATATGTAGAAAGTACTCAATTCTTCCCATTTTTAAGTAGGCCACTTCACACAAACACACAGTATATAGTTAATTTAGATCTATGAAGTCAAGATTGTATATTTATAATAAATATAGACAAAGTAAAGTCCTACAGTTGGTTAGAGATAAGTGATTTTTTACAGAAAATAGTTATATAGAAAACATGAAAATGATATTAAAATACAAATAAATAAACTCTACTTCTCTACATATGAGTGGACTTGATTGCCTATATACTTGTCATAATTTTTAGAGTTTGGGATATGCTGAAATTTCCCTCTGCCGTCTGTTGGCTAATGTCTAAAATTTGTCATTGGAATTGCATTCCTTTGGCTTAAAACTTTATTGTCAACATTTAGCATGTTACAGTTTAATTTTTATCAGTCATTTACATTTTATATGAATTAATGCTGAAACTTTTTCTTGGAGCAAATCTGATTTAGAGATTGGTAGAAGAGATCAGTGGATAACTGAAGATCTGAGAAAACAGGGAGATAGGTATCAGACGAGGAGGATATCAGGTATTCTTGAACTAAACTATGTCTATTCCTGGAGTTAAACAATGTCAATTATAATAATTTCAATAATTTGATGAATATTTAAGTGACTGCTATGTGACAGGTTCTGTACTAAGGACTGAGAAGATGAATACGAAAAAAATACCACTAGCCTTCAATGACCTCAGTTACAATATAATAGAGGAAACAACATGAAAAAGGAGGCAGGAAAGAGAGGAAACATGAGAGGGTGCCTAGTTGGAAGTTATCTAGTTAGTGAAGTTGAAACCAAACAGAAGAGTGGATACGAAGTGGAGGTGGAGTAAGCTCAGACTTTTAAGTTCTGAAGAAATCAGGAGGATTTTGATTTTCTATACTCCAGACCTTTAATGAAATAGTAAAGAAAGCTGAGAGAGTTGATGTACAATCATGAATTGGAAGCATAGTGATGCATTTAGAAATGGCAACTAGGTGGCTAAGTGGAAAGAATATGGAATGTGGGATCAGGAAGATTTGACTTCAAATTCAGCCTCAGACAGTTACTAACTGTGTGATCTTAGACAAGTCACACAGCCCCTGTTTGCCTTAATCCACTGTAGAAGCAAATGGCAAACCATTTCAGTATATATTTATTTGATACTGCATTCCAGGAATAATTTTGAGGGACATGAAAATGAAAGTAAATTTTTTTTGTCTTTTTTCTTTTTTTTTTATAAAAACCCTTACTTTCTCTCTTGGAGTCAATACTGTGTACTGGCTCCAAGGCAGAAGAGTGGTAAGGGCTAGGCAATGGGGGTCAAGTGACTTGCCCAGGGTCACACAGCTGGGAAGTGTCTGAGGCCAGATGTGAACCTAGGACCTCCCATCTCTAGGCCTGGCTCTCAATCCACTGAGCTACCCAGCTGTCCCCTTTGTCTTTTTTCTTGAAAATTTTATTTAATCAATTTTGGACATTATTCCTTGGTTACAAGAATCATATTCTTTCCCTTCCTCTCTCCCTCAACCCCTTCCCATAGCCGACACACAATTCCACTGGGTTTTACATGTCCTTGATCAGAACCTATTTTCATGTTGTTGATGTCTGCACTAGGATGATCATTTAGAGTCTCCATCCCCAATCATATTCCCCTTGACCAATGTAATCAAGTAGTTGTTTTTCATCAGTGTTTCTGCTCCCACAGTTTTTCCTCTGGATGTGGATATGTTCTCTCTCATAGATCTGTCCAAGTTGTTCAGGATGACGGCATTGTCACTAATGGAGAAGTCCATTACATTAGATTGTACCACAGTATATCAGTCTCTGTGTATAATGTTCTCCTGGTTCTGCTCCACTCACTCTGCATCAATTCCTGGAAGTCATTCCAGTTCACATGGAATTCATCCAGTTTACTCTTCCTTTGAGCACAATAGTATTCCATCACCAACATATACCACAATTTTTTCAGTCATTCCCCAATTGAAGGGCATCCCCTCATTTTCCAATGGTTTTTGCCACCACAAAGAGCGTGGCTATGAATATTCTGGTACAAGTCTTTTTCCTTATT
Source organism: Monodelphis domestica (assembly GCF_027887165.1). NCBI lineage: Eukaryota > Metazoa > Chordata > Mammalia > Didelphimorphia > Didelphidae > Monodelphis > Monodelphis domestica. The sequence goes on from NC_077228.1 coordinate 472,833,467, forward strand.
ATCTCTGTGGGGTATAAATCCAGCAGTGCTATGGCTGGATCAAAGGGAAAACAGACTTTTAACACCCTTTGGGCATAGTTCCAAATTGCCCTCCAGAATGGTTGGATCAATTCACAACTCCACCAGCACTGTATTAATGTTCCAATTTTGCCAAATCCCCTCCAGCATTCATTACTTTCCTTTGCTGTCACGTTAGCCAATCTGCTAGGTGTGAGGTGATGCCTCAGAGTTGTTCTGATTTGCATCTCTTTAATTACAAGAGATTTAGAACACTTTTTCATATGCTTATTAATAGTTTTGATTTCTTTGGCTGAGAACTGCCTATTCATGTCCCTTGCCCATTTATCAATTGGAGAATGGCTTGATTTTTTGTACAATTGATTTAGCTCTTTATAAGTTTGAGTAATTAGACCTTTGTCAGAGATTATGAAGATTTTTTCCCAATTTGTTGCTTCCCTTCTAATTTTGGTTGCATTGGTTCTCTTTGTACAAAAATTTTTTTTGTACTTTTTAATTTAATGTAATCAAAATTATTTATTTTACATTTTGTGATTTTTTTCTATCTCTAGCTTGGTCTTAAAATCTTTCCTTTCCCAAAGATCTGACATGTATGTGCTCACCTAATTTACTTATAATTTCCTTCTTTATATTCAAGTCATTCACCCATTCTGAGTTTATCTTAGTGTAAAGTCTGAGATGTTGATCCAAACCTAATCTCTCCCATACTGTCTTCCAATTTTCCCAGCAGTTTGAAAGTAAATTATAATGTTGGTGGAAGGTATATAGAACTATCCCTAATGAACCAATGCACCCAAATGACTAAGTGAGGATTTGGCTTTACTTTTACCATATGTGTCTGGTGAAGATTTACATCCTTTATACAATTAGTGTAAATCATTCAGAAGAGTTGATGAATGTGGAATGATTAATGACTTGAAAAGATATATTTTTAAAAATATTAAAGTTATTGCCTTTGAAAATGTCATTACAAAGATTATGTGTAAGTACTTGTGGGTTTATAAACAAACAAAATTACTATTTTTTGTAGCAATATTCTTCTCAATTGACAGTTTTGTGTATATGTAACAATTCTTTTGTTTGTACTAAAACATTTATTTGTATTGATATATTTTGTTTCATACTACAGATTTCCAAATATAACTCTTCACTTTCTATTTAGAGAAAAATTTCTTTTAAGAATAATTTTTTTAAACCAGAGAAAAAACAATCAGGATAATAAAATTAAACTCTGGATAAGTTGTTTCTAATAGTGTATGAAGCATTCCTGGTTCATCAAACAATTGTCATCAAAATTACTGAAAGAGAAAACTACCTTCAAAGGGAGATAGTTTTAATGGGAAGGAAATAGATGAATGGGAAATGAAAAAAAAAATAAGTAGGTACTTCCCACAGCCAGTGAAGCACGACCCATGCAATTATTAAAAATAAAAGTTTATTGAGGGTAGGGAAATGATAAAGTCCTAAATATACACAACTCTAACTCCTCTCACCAATCTACAATCCTCCTAAAGGCGTTCGCTTCTCTGATCTTCCCAACCCTGTCTTATACACTCCCTGATATTATCTAGACCCCAAAAGCTCTCTGACTACCTATATACTATAGATTGTCTTTAAAAGGCTGAGGATGTACTGAGTCCTTACCCAAAGCCTGGGATTGGCTTCCTAGATAAACCCAAAGTTCCAGGGGACAGAACCATTGGGTTTACCTTAACCAAGTTGTTTCTGACAGGTTGATCTCTTAACTTCAGGGAAAGGCAAGTCTCCTCCAAAGCAGCTCTCCAACCCAGGAATTTCCTAATCTTTTCACAAGATTAGTTTTTTTTCCAGGGGATGCCAAAGCAAATATCCTTCTTACCATCTCCAAGGAAAGCCAGATCAGGAGAGACTATTGAACCCAGTAAACTCCCAAGATCCTCCTTTCCTTCAAGAATCTTCTCTCAGGGTTTGTGTCTAAATTCTCCTCTTTTCCTCTTAAAGGCAATCTTTGCCTTTTTCTCTATCCCTTATCACTTATCCTTACAGTACTATATATTGTACAAGAAATATTTCTCTTTTTTTAACAATATCACAAATATGGAATTATGTTTTTCATGATAACACAGGTAGAATCTATGTCATATTACTTGCTGAGGGAGGGAAAATGAATCACAAATGTCAGAAAATGATTATTAAAATTATATCAACATGAAAAATAAAGTCAGGCAACACTGAAAAGAAGTAGAGTATGCCCTTAGTGAAGAACATGTAGAATATATTTTGTAACTAGCCCCTTACTTTGAAAATTCTAGAATATATGTTTCAGTTTGTGCAACCTTCATGAAGGTCCCCCTTGATGCAGCATATCATTTGGGTAGGTAGGATGATCAACTAGGTGTCCAGGAATTATTTTTCTCCTCATTTTGGTTCTTGATTGCCAAGTTTAACTCTTTAAAGATGATGTCTTTCACACATTAGTCCTTATCTCTACATGTGTCTTCCTAGTGTGTGTGACTGGTCTACCCTGGCTATAATGCCTTTCCTTGGTATAATAGCTCCCCTTCAAATTTGCATCATCAATTTATTTGAGGTAGTAGGGGTTGGGGAGGAAGGAATGAAGAAAATCCCTTTTCCACCCTCAAACAGTAAACTTTTAAATGTAGTTTCCACTTCTAAAAATATCTGCAATACAAAACAATTTTGAGGTACCACCTCACTCCTAGAAGATTGGTCAATATGACAACAAAGGAAAGTGATAAGTGTTGGAGGGGATGTGGCAAAATTATGACACTAATACACTGCTGGTTGAGTTGTGAATTAATCCAGCCATTCTGAAGGGCAATTTCAAATTATTCCAACCTTTGATCCAGCCATACCACTGCTAGGTTTTTAGGACAAAGATATAATAAGGAAAAATACTTGTATAAAAATATTTATAGCCACACTCTTTGTGATGGCAAATATTTTGAAAATGAGGGGATGTCCATAAATTGGGGAATAGATGAATAAATAGTGGTATCTGATGGTGATGGAATACTATTATGCTGTAAGGAATCTGGAGAATTTCTATGTGAACTGGAAAGACCTCCAAGAAGTGCTGCAGAGCGAAATGAGCAGAACCAGAACACTGTACTCAGAAACTGAAACATTGTGGTACAATCAAATATAACAAACTTTTCTTCTAGTATCAATGCAATGATCCAGGACAACATTGAGGAACTTATGAAAAAGAATGCTATCCACATCCAGAGTAAGAATTGTGGGAGTAGAAACACAGAAGAAAAACATATGATCAGTCATGGGTATATGATTGTAGTATTGGCATTAAAAGATCACTCTATTGCAAATATGAATAATATGGAATTAGGTTTTGAACAAGGATACATGTATAACCCAGTGGAATTGCTTGTCTGCTCTGGGAGCTGGAAGGGAAAAGGGTTGGGAAAAATGATGAATCATGTAGCTGTGGAAACATATTCTAAACAAATAAATAATTTTTTAAAAATACTGGAGTAACATAACAAAACATATGTCCAACTCTAAAATTCATTCAAGTTTTACCTATTAAAATCCTTAGTTTATTTGCTCACTTAAAGATAATGAGGCAATGAGAAATATACTCATACCTTCTAAAGGGTCTAAGAAAAAGATATATAATTTGTAATTCATTAAATACTTCACTGAAACATTGTGATTACATTCTTGACCTGCCTCTTCATAGGCTGAGATGGAGGATGTCCTTTATATATGCATAACATATAGAAATGTTAGAATAATTAGAGCTAGAGAAGAGAAAAATGTAAAAAATGAAAAAAAGAGTTGGGGTCAGTAATGTCTACAAGTGTAATAGCTCATAAGATGCAGTTGTCAAGTAAATGATTACCATACATCTCTAAAGACCTATCAAGCTTAATTTAAAGAGTTTTGGAATACATGAGTTCAGATATTTCTGAGACACTAATTTACTCTATAACCTTTGACAAGGTGCTTAATATCTCTCAGCCTCATCTTCCTCATTTTAAAATTGGGGATCATATCAGCATCTAAATCAACTGATTATTGTGGGGATTAAAGAAGATGAGCAAAACAGTATATGTGAAGCATTTTACAGACGTTAAAGTGTAACATAAATGTTAGTTTTTAATATCAAATACTATAATCATCAAAAGATTATATATCTGCCCCACTTAATTCTATACTGTGTTCCAAATACAAAACAGTCACTGCTTCAAGAATAAATAGTACATCCCTCTCCTCTCCTTTGAATTAATTCCTCCACCCTCAAAACAAACACACACACACACACACACACACACACACACACACACACAGTAAGAAGAGAAGAAAAGACAAGGATCAAGGATGATAACTGATTACTATTAGAGAAAAGGACATGTAACATCATATCCACATTCCTCATGTTTTGGCAATATTATCTTTAAATCTCTGCTTTTGACAGGGAAAAACCTTGAGAAATCTTATGTTTAGCACACCAGAGACATCCTGCATTCCTTACAGGTATATACAAATTCTTATCAAAGATCTCTGATTCATGAACTACACTTATAGATCAAACTTATCATTTTTCAAATGCATATATTTTTCAACACTTACAGGTATAATTTGTAAATTTATCTTACATTTTAGAGATATGTAGGTTTATATAGAACACATTTTTTAAAAAGAACAAAACCCTAGTGGGGCAGATAGGTGGCTTAGTGGATTGAGAGTTAGGTGTAGAGATGGGATGTCCTGTGTTGAAATCTGAATTCAGAAACTTCCTAGCTGTGTGACCCTGGGAAAGTAGCTTAACCCCCATATTGGAGCCCTTAGAATTCTGCCTTGGAACCAACACATAATATTGATTTTTAATACAGAAGGTAAAGTTAAAAAATAAAACAGAAAATCACCCTATGACTAATATTACTACTAATGCTATTTCTACTTCTGCTACTAATAAAAATAAGATTAATAATTAGTAACAATAGCAACAAAATAATAATGATAATAACTGATTGTTTAGAATGTTTTAAAAATATCTTTTATGGTCTTCAAAACTATCTTGGAAAGTTAGAGTTATTCTTTACCATTTTACAGTTGAAGGAAACTGATGAGATAAAAGTGAACTGTCCAGGGTTATATATGTAGTATTTCAGGCTAGATTTGAACTCATCGTGTCTAATGCCCCCCAGCCCTATATAGATGGTTTCTTGTTCCATTTATTCCAGGAAAAACATGTTAGATATAGTCTTTCAATATATGCACACTGTCATTTGTATTTGGTTTTGACTATTTTTTTTTCTTTTTTAATGCAGATGAAAGGAAAATCAAAATATACTGAGGGACTTCAAGAGGGAAATGATAAGAGTATCACCATCATTGTGAAATGAATGGGTCTTGACTAAATTTTTTAATCTTTTTTAATTTATCTCAAGGATAATGTTCTAAAAGGGGCTAGAATATTTCTTCCTACCTGCAGTTTCACTTCTACTAATAGCAAAGACCTCATTGCCAAACAGAGTGTGGAAATATTATTAGACCAAGAGGAAAATGTATCTCATTGAGAGCTTAGCATATATTAGATAAATAGATATTCAGCAATATTCAAGAATATATATTACATCTAATTTTAGTTCAATTTACCCAATGGCTGCATTAATATTGATACTGAAGTATGGATATGTTAACTGTGTTCTGTATTTTGATCCTATAACCTCATTATATAAGAAAAAAAACATTTATTATGAAGAAAGAGGAGGGGGTGGAGGGCTTAGTGGCTAAAGCAGCAGCCTTGGAATCAGGAAACCATAGCTTCAAATCCTGTATGTATTAACTGTGTGTCCCAGGGCAACTCTTCTGACTTTTCGGTATTAATCAGACATCTTTTGAAGATTCCATGTTACAGATGACCTTCCCATTTGCATTAGTAGAGACAGTTTCCACATCAAGGAGTTCTCTGCACTGATGAATTCATAGGTCAGAACTAAAAATAAAAACAAAATGCAGAAAAGAAATTCATTTATATAAAATTGGTAGGGGAAGGGAATGCAATTTGAAGTTTAAGCCAAAATCCCATGAGACTATCAAATTTCTCTAATCATCTTAATTAGAAAATCATACAAAAATCAACAATTGTTTCTAAGTAGCATGTCGTGAAGCACAAATGCAAAATGCAAATCCTTAGAGAGTAAACATTTGGAAATCCCATTTTGAGATAGATTTGATGACTTGAATGTTTAATATAGAAACACATTTTATGTAGATATTTCTATCAAAATCTTCTTTTGTATGAAATCATCCTCTTCTTTTAAGCCATCCAGATTTAATATTGAAGATTAATTTAAAGTAAAATATATTTGTATGAAATTTAGTTTAATCTGTATGAAGAATGCTTTGTAAACATTTAGAAATGGAAGACATCTATCTTGAAACAGATTTAAATTTTTAAACATATTTAAAACCTTCCTCATGAATCTGGGAATATTTTCTTTTAAAAATTTATATTTGATTAAACAATACTTTTCTTAGGAGTTATACATTAGTCCAAAGAAGTATCTTTTTATGGATACAATGTTTTACATATTTTGAGTTTAAATATTTGTTTGTATGCTTACTAAATATGAACTGGGATACTGGGCTTCAAAACTGAAACCAATTCTCTATTAATTTTATGAGTTATCCCATACTGGAAGTTCTTTACATCAGTAAAATCATATTTCTAGTTAAATAAAGTTGAAAAACTTTTTTTTTAATTCAATGAGGGAGTTGATATAAACATGTAATCAAGACAACTGGCCTCTCAGGTTCCTTTTAGAACTCCCCTCCCTTCCGCAATCTACCACTCAATATAAACACATTTGCTCAGAATGAAACAAAGCATCAGCTTGTGTTTATTTGGAAAGAAACTATGTAAGAAAAATATAGTATGCTATGTTCCAGAAAAAATAAAGCGTATTCCATGGTTCCAAGACATAGGAATCTAAACAAAAGACTAAGACACTCTGATGAATAAATAATATTTGAAGAAAATGTAAATATTTAAAATAAGACTCAAAGGTTTATATGCAATTCTAGAAAAAAATAACATACGTTTTCTCTCTACCACTTCCCATCATTTTTATAAACTTTAAAGATTTTCACTGTAATTTAATCATACATTCTATTCATTTCTGCTTCCAAGCCATAAAAATTATTATAGCACAGTATAAATGTAAATATCTCATTCAATATTTTCTGGTTTTAATTCTGTGTGTTGTCAATATTCCGCTCTATCGCCTCTCAATAAATTTTTCAGTGGATTTAGAGGAGGAATAAATGAAGATAGGACTTAAATATTTATTACCATTACAAAATTATTACCAATAAATTTAGTTGTTGAATCATGATCTGAATCATTCTTTTCATTTGCTCCTTAGTTTGTAGAATCCTTAAAAATCCTCAAATTAGACTGTGATGATGATGATGATAATGATAGGTAACATTTGCTAAACCTGCTATGTTCCAACTTCTTGAAGCCATAGGTGACAGTACAGTGAAAGACATCAAAGATGCATGGAAAATACTGAAAAGGGGCTTTGCAATCACCTCAGAGAAGTTAGCTCTCACTGAAAACTCCATTAACTGGAGTAAAACCACTTCAGAATGTTGGTTAAACCAGATTGAGAGTAAATAAAAGGTTTCAAACCTGTCAGTGGGTTAGGTGGATGGCTACCTCAAGCATGTCAAATTTTCCTCTGGTGGAATGGGCAGATGAGAACAATTTGTTACAATGGATATAAAGGCAGCTGAAGCAGACATTGTGAAGTAATTAGAGCTTGGTTAAACATTGAAGATATCAAAGTCATCCAATGAATCCTGGCCATTGTTTGCCATCTTGACTTTGTCTTGCCACTGGACATGAGTTATTGAAAAGTGAGTGAGACTGACAACTTCGTGCAGCTCTGCTTCACTTTAATTTATAAATAAGTTAAGACTTCACTCTTTGATCCCATAGTCCCCCTTAAAAATGAATAATGAACATCTATGTGGCAAGGACTCTTTTAAATAATAATAGCAATCAAATAACATAGTGTATGGATAGGATAAATTGAAATAAAATCATCTTAAATAACTTCTTCAAGGTTATATAGCTAGTTAATACTTGAGGTTACATTTTAATTCTTTTCTTTCTGATTCTAGATTCAGTGTTCCATCGACTGTGATATCTAGGTGTCTTCATCTTTATCAATCATGATATGATATTTTCCACCTAAGATGTCATTAATTCTAACCAATACCTATATAAGAAACAACCAAGCAAAACATTTAAAAATTTCTCATGCATCTCACCTTTGCATGAAGGCTTTCAGTGAGGGCAGATGCACCATTTTCTGAGGCAGGAGTTTTCATTTTATAATAGCTGCAAGAATCAGGATGTATTGAATTAAAATGTAAAATGGAATTCTTGTCACATCTATGTAAATACATATATATATATATATATATATATATATTTATATGTTATATGTAAACCTTAAAATTTCTTAGACTTATGAATGTTGGAAATTTAACCATTGGAAAATTTAATACTTGGAAAAAATTTCCTACTGATAGTAAGAACTCTATTGGAATGTGAACCCATTGGCATGGGAGGATCCTTCTCCTCCCTACTTGACTACTTTAGGACAGAAACCTTTTGCTAAACAATGGAAAGGGCTTTGACCTATGCTTAAGCATAGAACAGGAAGTTCTTTGAGTCATGATTGATTTTAGAATTGATACAATAGAGATACTTGGAATGACAGAACCAGGTATTGGAAAATACAATCTCCACCCTACTTAGAGTAACAGGATTTAGGAAGGGCTGCAGCTAGATCAAGATTTAATTATTTGAGAATATGACCTTCAACAGACATGTGCAAAGCCACAGACCCCTGGGTGGTCCTGGGTTAAATTAGACCCACCATTGGCACAGGGGAGACATCGACAGTGATTGGTAGATGTGAGAACTGAGGGGAGGGAACTTAGATGGTTTCCTTAAAGATAGCGGGGTCTGAGGAGAGAGTGGAGAGAGTTTTTTGCTCTGAGGAGGTTTTGCTCTGAGCGGCTCTGAAGGAGGACTGAGGAGGTTGCTCTGTGGGAGGACCAGGAGAGAAGCCTGGCTTTGAAGGAGGAGAATTCTCTGGAAACATTTCTTGAAAGGAGGCTCTCTTGAAGGGGGAGCCTGAGGTTGGCATGAGAAGCCTTACCTAGAGAGATCTTGGGTGAGTGATAAAACCAACTGACTGATTTATTCATTCTTATTCCTTTCTTCCTTTCTCTCTTTTTCTATTGATTAATCAGTGTATTATAAATTAAATTTCTCTATAAAACCCAGTTGGCTTGGGCATATTCATAAATTGGGAATATATTCCCTGGCGACCATCTTATATTTATATAAAACCAAGACACAGTAGAAAACATATTTCAGTGGTCATAATTGATATATATATATTTCCCTTGCTCCCAAACATTTTAATTATCACAGTTTATGGCTCCCACTCTCTTATCTACAACTATTTAACACTCAAAACTATTTTAAATCTAACATATATGGGTGTGTGGATCCCAGGTTATCTTAATTAAAATTTCCCTCAACTTCCTCATAATTTATTTTATATCTAGGAATTTTTTCACTTAAGACAAAAGCCAACAATCATTCCTATGGAAAGTTCTTTACTGTATATTTTTCCATATGGGATGAAGAAAGAAGAGGTAGGATAAGACCTAATGAAAAAGATCCAGATCCTCTGGGATTCTAATATGCAGCTACTACTACAGAGATGGCAGAGCTTAACAGGAAAAGGGATCACTTCAACTTGGATCTGTAAACTAAAACTTTTTTATTATTTTATTTTTCCTAATGGATTCTAGGTCTATTAACTTGTAAGCTGCACAGACAGCAATCAAGAGGGTTCTCAATTACTAATACTTGTGTCCTGGGACAAAGTTCCAGCCACCTTGTCTGAGTTTTTTTCTCCAAGAAGACCAAAACTCTTAAAGGAGCTATCATTAAAAAAAAACCCTCAAAAACATGTCCTTGAAAAAGTATGTGCTTATTGCCAAAGATGAACCTACCTAAAATCAAAGAAACTTTTTCATCATCAGGAAGTAAACTTTGTGATGATTTCTGGCAAATCATGAAACCTTCAAAGGCATGGAAGAGAGTAGTGATGGGATTATGCACATTAATATAATTACAGATTGGGAACTATTTTGTATTCATTGGCAAAAGATAAAGGGAAATAGAGGGAAGATATGTGGCACATTCTTTTAAAACATCTGTAAAATAAGAAACTCAGAATGAGATTTGTAGGATACAAAACAGAGAAGATAACAGTTTTTTGTATTTCAGTTTTAAAATCCATGATTTGTCTAGGGACAATATTTTAGGTTGGGGATTTGTAAATTTACCAATCCACTGGTCAAAGGAATTGTTGGACAAAACACACTTTCTCTTATTTGCAGAGTCATTCAAAAAGCTTGTATGAAGTGACCCTGGGCAAGTCACAAAAAACAAAAACCCAGATATTGACTCTTTATTAGTAGAGAAAGTTCTTTACTAATGGGAGTTCTCTAATGAAACAATAGATCTCATTAAAAATAAAATAAAATAAAAAGTTCAATATATAGTATTTGAGCTTGTGAAACCAGTGTCCCACTTCTTTTTTGTCCTCTTGCTGGATTATATCATTAGGACTTTTCTTACTTCCATATTCTTCACCTATTCTGTGAGAGAAAAATTCCTTACCGCCTCATAGGAGGATTAGATTTTAATGTTAGCAGTAGTATTAAGTTAATTATATGATTGTAGAAGGCTTTTTGTGATGATTTTAGTGTAAATATTAAGGTTTTGAATTAAATAACTGCTTTAATAGTAAAATAACTGCTTTAGTGTCAGCCTCACCCCTCAAAATTGCTATATCATGCATCCTTAGCAGTCATGGTCTTGAATTTGTGACTGGGTCTTCATTATCATAGAGGCTTTTGCCTCAGTTAGAAGCCTGGAGATATACCTTCACCTTTGCATAAACCCCTTATACATCAGCAGGTTTTTGACCTGATTTGGGGCCTGGCAAATCCTCCTTACCCTGGCCATCTTAGTGTACATCATTCTTGACATCATCAGGCTTGTAAAGTAGGATTCAGGTTCCCCTATTCCCCACTGGTCTATCAAGTTAGTTCTTCTACCAATAAGAAGTATTTCCTGATTACGTCAAACAGTCCACATCTCTCTATTTTTATCATTGTCCTGAATTATTTTTGTACTGGAATAAAAGTTGCCTAATTGTTTGGGAATATATAGGAAGGTTTCTCACAGTGCTCAGGGTCTTTATGTCTTGACTAGAAGTATGGTTTTATTGTGGGACTTGTCTCTCTTACAATTTTCTTTATGGCTTGGAGACTTTCATTTGCATTCCTGTGGTTAGAAATTATGCAACAATTCTTTGATCCTCATCACTATTTCCTAATTTCTCATTCCTCCCTCCTCATTAGATAATTTAGAAAATACTCTCATTTTATTATTTTATAGATAACAGGGAAGTTACCCATTAGTATTCTATAGTACTTTAGCTCTGCATCTTTGCCTGATTCATGGCTGCCTTCTCTGTGTACTATTCACTAAGGGCAGGGGAGCCTCACACTGAGACTATTCCTTCTAGAAGCTGTTGTCCTTCTCATCTTATAAGCAGCAACATATTTTATTAAAGTTATAGTTAGGGAGTTGTATGCTGGGAGCTAAGATGGCAGACTAAGGGATTCTTAGCTCATCCAAACATGCAGAAATAAAAAAGAAACAAATACAAAAACATACACAAATAAAAAAGCACCTCAAGACAAATTAAAAGGAGAGACATATCTCATCTAGGTGAAATAATAGAGTAGCCTAGTGAATGCAGCATTGGGGAACCAGAAGGATGTGGATCAGCCAAAAGCACTTCCAATTGGCCTTAGACAATAAGACATCAAATGGGCAATACAATTAAATGTTTCCATGTGCCAAAGATAATGAACTGGCATAGGAGCCCAAGTGAGGAGACAACATAGCAACTGTCAGGGATAGAGGAATCCCATTGGACAAAGCAGTTGTGAGCCTTCCCACAAGAACTCAGCCAGACTCCCAATCAAAATGCACAAAGGGACCCAAAGACCTAAATGCTCTCCCAAAGGCAATCAGGCCTAACCTATAAACCAAAGAACAATACACTTAAGATTTGGAACAGTGCTTTCTCTACCCAAGGTGCAGAGTATAATCTCAAAAGAGAGACAATATAATGAGGGGAGAAAATAATAACTAGAAAAATGAGCAAAAGGAAAAGAAATATATCTACCTTTAGAAAGTTACTTTACTGATAGGCAAGATCAAAATAAAAACTCAGAAGAAGATAACAATACCAAAAAGAAAACATGTGAAATCCGAAGTAAAAGTGATATAGGAAGTAAGGCCAAAGGGGAACCCTTAGAAGAAGATAAAAATAAGCTAAAAAAATCAAATTTGGGAAAACAATTTGGGAGTAAAAAATCACTAAAGAAAATTCCCTAAAAACTGGAATGTACCAAATGGAAATGAAAACTAAAAAGCAAAATGCACACACACACGCACACACACAATACTGAAGACTATAGCTCCCTAAAGACTGGAGTGGGACAAATAGAAAAGGAAGTAAAAAGAAAAAAGAACACTGAAGAAATCAACTTCCTAAAGACTAGAGTGGGCCAATTGGAAATGGAGCCCTTCCCCCAAAATAATAATCTTAATGAAACAACTCCATAAACACTAAAATTTGCCAAATGGGAAAAATAACACAAAAATTCAAAGGGGAAAATAACCTCTCAAAATTAGAATAAACAGAGACTTCCGGTTAAGATGGCGGCTTAGAGAAAGCTGAAGTTCAGATCTCCGGAAAACCCTTCCCGACCGATCTCAAACTAGAAGCTCCTAAGGCGCCGAAATTCAAAACGATCAACAGCACAGACCCTGGGAACCCTCCTCCTGGACCTGGACCCGGTTCAAAAGGTACGGCTCCCCTTAAAAGCCAGAACCCGAGATCCCTCGGACCTCAGGGGTAGGAGCGCAGAGTCCAAGGCTCCCGGAAGCGGCAGCCGCACCGGGCTCAGAGAGCAGGGTCTGAGGAACAACAACCCTCAGGGTCTTCTACCCAAGTCCCAGTCCGGGTGAAAGTTACTGCCTGGGGCCTCCGCTGCAAAGAGCCAGTCGGTCCGGATGAAAGTTACTGCCTGGGGCCTCCTCTGCAGAGAGCTGGTCAAAACAACAGCAACCCTCAGGGCGGGCAAGACAGCCTCACGGGCTGGATCCTGCTATCCAAGTCTCAGTGAAAGTCTGTGCTCTCGGAGCTTGGGGAAGCGGCAGCCCATCCCCCCGCAGGCCGACGAAACAGCCTCACAGCCAGGGATTCTGAAGGCAACTTCCGGAAATCGAGCCAGGGGGAGAGTGTGGCCTCGTGGTCCGACCCTTCCATTCCAGTTCCAGTGAGGCATATTCAGTTTAACCCAGGGAACGCTCATAGAACCAACATCTGCCCAGGACTAAAGCCTCTGATCACCAGACAAAGACAAGAAAAGCCAATCCTCCACGTTCAGAGATGACAAACTCCACAGAAGCACAGAAGCCCCAAAATACCAAGAAAAATAAGAAGAAAGGGGCGACTCTGGACACATTCTATGGAGCCAAAATACAAAATACAGAGCAGATAGAAGAAGATATACAAGAAAATTCTCCAAAATCTTCCAAAGGAAATAGAAACTCTCCACAAACCCATGAAGAATTTGAATCAGAAAGGACCAAAAAGATGGAAGCCCTCTGGGAGGAAAAGTGGGAAATGATGCAAAAGAAATTCACGCATCTACAAAACCAGTTTGACCAAACTGTAAAAGAAAACCAGGCTTTAAAGCAAGAACTAATAAAGCAAAGCCAAAACACCAAGAAATTAGAAGAGAACATAAAATATCTCACCGACAAGGTGATAGATCTGGAAAACAGGGGGAGAAGAGAAAATTTAAGAATAATTGGACTCCCAGAAAAGCCAGAAATAAACACCAAACTGGACATGGTGATACAAGATATAATCAAAGAAAATTGCCCAGAGATTCTAGAACAAGGGGGGAATACAGCCACTGACAGAGCTCACAGAACACCTTCTACACTAAACCCCCAAAAGACAACTCCCAGGAATGTAATTGCCAAATTCCAAAGCTATCAAACAAAAGAAAAAATCCTACAGGAAGCCAGAAAAAGACAATTTAGATATAAAGGAATGCCAATCAGGGTCACACAAGACCTTGCAAGTTCTACGCTGAATGATCGTAAGGCATGGAACATGATCTTCAGAAAGGCAAGAGAGCTGGGTCTCCAACCAAGAATCAGCTACCCAGCAAAACTGACTATATACTTCCAAGGGAAAGTATGGGCATTCAACAAAATAGAAGACTTCCAACTTTTTGCAAAGAAAAGACCAGAGCTCTGTGGAAAGTTTGATACCGAAAATCAAAGAGCAAGGAATACCTGAAAAGGTAAATATTAAGGAAAGGGGAAAAATGTTATCTTCTTTTACTCAAACTCTCTTCTAGAAGGACTACATTTATATCAACCTATGTATACTAATATGTGGGGAAAATGTAATGTATAAATAGGGGGTAAAGAAAGACCAAATAGAATAATGGTTCTCACACAAAGATTCACAGGGGAAGGGGAAGGGAAGAAAACTCCTATAAGAAGGAGAGGAAGAGAGGGGGGGGGGGTTTACTTAAACCTCAATCTCAGGGAAATCAACTCTGAGAGGGAAAAACATCCAGATCCATTGGGATCTTGAATTCTATCTTACCCAACAAGGGTAAGGAGAAGGGAAAACCAAGGGGGGGAGGGGGAGAGGGAGAACAAAAAGGGAGGGAAAGAGAGGGGGGAGGGGGAGGGAACAAAAAGGGAGGGACTAAAAAGGGAAACATCAAGGGAGGGGACAAGGGGGACTGATTCAAAGTAAATCACTGGACTAAAAGGTAGAGCCGAAGAAGAAAAGGTTAGAATTAGGGAAGGCAATCAAAATGCCAGGGAGTCCACAAATGACAATCATAACTTTGAACGTGAATGGGATGAACTCACCCATAAAACGTAGACGAATAGCTGAATGGATTAGAATCCAAAACCCTACCATATGTTGTCTTCAAGAAACACACATGAGGCGGGTTGACACCCACAAGGTCAGAATTAAAGGATGGAGTAAGACCTTCTGGGCCTCAACTGATAGAAAGAAGGCAGGAGTGGTAATCATGATATCTGATAAAGCCAATGCAAAAATAGACCTGATCAAAAGGGATAGGGAAGGTAATTATATTTTGTTAAAAGGGACTATAGACAATGAGGAAATATCATTAATCAACATGTATGCACCAAATAATATAGCACCCAAATTTCTAATGGAGAAACTAGGAGAATTGAAGGAAGAAATAGACAATAAAACCATACTAGTGGGAGACTTAAACCAACCATTATCAAATTTAGATAAATCAAATCAAAAAATAAATAAGAAAGAGGTAAAAGAAGTGAATGAAATCTTAGAAAAATTAGAATTAATAGACATATGGAGAAAAATAAATAGGGATAAAAAGGAATACACCTTCTTCTCAGCACCACATGGCACATTCACAAAAATTGACCATACATTAGGTCACAGAAACATAGCACACAAATGCAAAAAAGCAGAAATAATGAATGCAGCCTTCTCAGATCACAAGGCAATAAAAATAATGATTAGTAATGGTACATGGAAAACCAAATCTAAAACCAATTGGAAATTAAACAATATGATACTCCAAAACCGTTTAGCTAAAGAAGAAATCATAGAAACAATTAATAATTTCATCAAGGAAAATGACAATGGCGAAACATCCTTTCAAACCTTTTGGGATGCAGCCAAAGCGGTAATCAGAGGCAAATTCATATCCCTGAAAGCTCATATTAACAAACAAGGGAGAGCAGAGATCAATCAATTGGAAATGCAATTGAAAAAACTCGAAAGCGATCAAATTAAAAACCCCCACCAGAAAACCAAATTAGAAATCCTAAAAATTAAGGGAGAAATTAATAAAATCGAAAGTGATAGAACTATTGATTTAATAAATAAGACAAGAAGCTGGTACTTTGAAAAAACAAACAAAATAGACAAAGTACTGGTCAATCTAATTAAAAAAAGGAAGGAAGAAAAGCAAATTCACAGCATTAAAGATGAAAAGGGGGACAGCACCTCCAATGAGGAGGAAATTAAGGCAATCATTAGAAACTACTTTGCCCAATTATATGGCAATAAATACACCAATTTAGGAGAAATGGATGAATATATACAAAAATACAAACTGCCTAGACTAACAGAAGAGGAAATAGAATTCTTAAATAATCCCATATCAGAAATTGAAATCCATCAAGCCATCAAAGAACTTCCTAAGAAAAAATCCCCAGGGCCTGATGGATTCACCTGTGAATTCTATCAAACATTCAGAGAACAGTTAACCCCAATACTATACAAACTATTTGACATAATAAGCAAAGAGGGAGTTCTACCAAACTCCTTTTACGACACAAACATGGTACTGATTCCAAAACCAGGCAGGTCAAAAACAGAGAAAGAAAACTATAGACCAATCTCCCTAATGAATATAGATGCAAAAATTTTAAATAGGATACTAGCAAAAAGACTCCAGCAAGTGATCAGAAGGATCATTCACCATGATCAAGTAGGATTCATACCAGGGATGCAGGGCTGGTTCAACATTAGGAAAACCATCCACATAATTGACCACATCAACAAGCAAACTAGCAAGAACCACATGATTATCTCAATAGATGCAGAAAAAGCCTTTGATAAAATACAACACCCATTCCTATTAAAAACACTAGAAAGCATAGGAATAGAAGGGTCATTCCTAAAAATAATAAACAGTATATATCTAAAACCAACAGCTAATATCATCTGCAATGGGGATAAACTAGATGCATTCCCAATAAGATCAGGAGTGAAACAAGGATGCCCATTATCACCTCTACTATTTGACATTGTACTAGAAACACTAGCAGTAGCAATTAGAGAAGATAAAGAAATTGAAGGCATCAGAATAGGCAAGGAGGAGACCAAGTTATCACTCTTTGCGGATGACATGATGGTCTACTTAAAGAATCCTAGAGATTCAACCAAAAAGCTAATTGAAATAATCAACAACTTTAGCAAAGTTGCAGGATACAAAATAAACCCACATAAATCATCAGCTTTTCTATATATCTCCAACACAGCTCAGCAGCAAGAACTAGAAAGAGAAATCCCATTCAAAATCACCTTAGACAAAATAAAATACCTAGGAATCTATCTCCCAAGACAAACACAGGAACTATATGAACACAACTACAAAACACTCGCCACACAACTAAAACTAGACTTGAACAATTGGAAAAACATTAACTGCTCATGGATAGGACGAGCCAATATAATAAAAATGACCATCCTACCCAAACTTATTTATCTATTTAGTGCCATACCCATTGAACTACCAAAATACTTCTTCACTGATTTAGAAAAAACCATAACAAAGTTCATTTGGAAGAACAAAAGATCAAGGATATCCAGGGAAATAATGAAAAAAAACACATATGATGGGGGCCTTGCAGTCCCAGACCTCAAACTATATTACAAAGCAGCAGTCATCAAAACAATTTGGTACTGGCTAAGAAACAGAAAGGAAGATCAGTGGAATAGACTGGGGGAAAACGACCTCAGCAAGACAGTATACGATAAACCCAAAGATCCCAGCTTTTGGGACAAAAATCCACTATTCGATAAAAACTGCTGGGAAAATTGGAAGACAGTGTGGGAGAGACTAGGAATAGATCAACACCTCACACCCTACACCAAGATAAATTCAAAATGGGTGAGTGACTTAAACATAAAGAAGGAAACCATAAGTAAATTGGGTAAACACAGAATAGTATACATGTCAGACCTTTGGGAGGGGAAAGGCTTTAAAACCAAGCAAGATATAGAAAGAATCACAAAATGTAAAATAAATAATTTTGACTACATCAAACTAAAAAGCTTTTGTACAAACAAAACCAATATAACTAAAATCAGAAGGGAAACAACAAATTGGGAAAAAATCTTCATAGAAACCTCTGACAAAGGTTTAATTACTCATATTTATAATGAGCTAAATCAATTGTACAAAAAATCAAGCCATTCTCCAATTGATAAATGGGCAAGGGACATGGATAGGCAGTTCTCAGATAAAGAAATCAAAACTATTAACAAGCACATGAAGAAGTGTTCTACATCTCTTATAATCAGAGAGATGCAAATCAAAACAACTCTGAGGTATCACCTCACACCTAGCAGATTGGCTAACATAACAGCAAAGGAAAGTAATGAATGCTGGAGGGGATGTGGCAAAGTAGGGACATTAATTCATTGCTGGTGGAGTTGTGAACTGATCCAACCATTCTGGAGGGCAATTTGGAACTATGCCCAAAGGGCGACAAAAGAATATCTACCCTTTGACCCAGCCATAGCACTGCTGGGTCTGTACCCCAAAGAGATAATGGACACAAAGACTTGTACAAAAATATTCATAGCTGCGCTCTTTGTGGTGGGCCAAAACTGGAAAACGAGGGGATGCCCATCAATTGGGGAATGGCTGAACAAACTGTGGTATATGTTGGTGATGGAATACTATTGTGCTCAAAGGAATAATAAAGTGGAGAAGTTCCATGGAGACTGGAACAACCTCCAGGAAGTGATGCAGAGCGAGAGGAGCAGAACCAGGAGAACATTGTACACAGAGACTAATACACTGTGGTATAATCGAAGGTAATGGACTTCTCCATTAGGGGCGGTGTAATGTCCCTGAACAACTTTCAGGGATCCAGGAGAAAAAAAACACCATTCATAAGCAAAGGATAAACTATGGGAGTGGAAACACCGAGAAAAAGCAACTGCCTGAATACAGAGGTTGAGGGGACATGACAGAGGATAGACTTTAAATGAACACTCTAATGCAAAGACTATCAACAAAGCAATGGGTTCAAATCAAGAAAACATCTAATGCCCAGTGGACTTACGCGTCGGCTATGGGGGGTGGGGGGGAGGAAAAGAAAATGATCTATGTCTTTAACGAATAATGCTTGGAAATGATCAAATAAAATATATTTAAAAAAAAATTAGAATAAACAAATGGAAGCTAATGAGTACATAAGGCACTAGGAAACAATATGACAAAATCAAAACAGTGAAAAAAAAATGGAAGAAAATCAGAAATAATTCACTGGAAAAAACAACCAACTGGGAAAATAGATCCAGGAGAGACAATCTAAAAATCATTGGAATACATGATATCTGTGATCAATAAAAGCTATGTGGACATTATCTTATAAGAAAACATAAGGGAAAAATGTGCTGATGTCCGTGAACAGGAAAGGAAAATAGAAATGTAAAGAATAAATTGGTTATTTACTGATAGAGACCATACAAAAAACTTCCCAGGATTATTACAGCAAAATTTAAAAAAATCTCTCAGGGTATGGAAAAAGTATTTCAAGAACCTAGAAAGAAACAATTCAAATGCCATATTGCCATAGTAAGGATTACACATGACCTGTCAGCTTCTACATTAAAGAACTAGAAGGCATAGACTATGATATTCAAAATGGTAAAGGATCTAAACCTATAAGAATTATACACATGCTTTGTAAAACAGAAAAATCCTCCTGGAGTAAAAAGTGGTATTTAATGAAGTAGAGGACTTTAAGGCATTTTCTTAAACAAAAATAAATAAACAAATAAGCAAAAAAATGCAGAACTGAAAAACAAATCAATGAATAAATTTGACACTCAAGAGATTAATAAAATTTTAAATTGAAAAATGATAACTTAAGGGTTTCAATTAGGTTGATTTGAGAACATATATGCCTGGGAAGGTGACAACTAAGATACTTAAGATATTTATGGTTCTTAGGGTATCTAAAGGATTTCCAGATGCTAACATCCTTAAGTTACTTAGGAATTTAATCATTACTAGGGTAATTAAAGGGATTATGTGTAGAAAGGAGGAAGGGAGATAGTGGAATTGGATGGGTTGATAGAAAAAATAAGGGGCAGGAATGAGAAACATATCAGGAGAAGAGAAAAGGAATGATAGAAGGGAGTATATTATTTGACAGGAATAAATACCTGAGAGTCAATACAGTGGTATGGAGGGTATAAAAGGCAATTCTTGGATTCTACTCTCATTGAAATTAGCTGAAAGTGGGAATAATATAAATACTCAGCTCCAGAAACCTACCTCACCCTATAGGGAAGAAAGAGGGAGGAGGAAATAAGAGAAAGGGTGCTGGATGAACAAAAAGGAGGGTGAATTGGAGGAGGTGATGTTCATAAGTAAAATATCTGGGAAAAGCTGAAAGGAGAGAGAAAAGGGTAAAAATGAAATTAAGATGGAAGGAAACATAATTAGTAACCACAAATGTGAATAACTGTAAAGGTTAATGGGATGAACTCATCCATAAAACATGTTTGGCCATAACCACAACAAAACCAATACAAAACACTTGATCTCAATAAATGTAGGAGAAAAAAAAAACTTCTGAAAAAATACAATGCCCATTCCTAATAAAACTTTAGAAAATACTGGAATAAATTAAGCTAGTCTAAAAATGGTAAATGTTATAATATCTAAAATTATCAGCAAGCAGTATCTGCCGTGGTAATAAACTAAAACCCTTCCCAACAAGATTAGGGATGAAGCAGGGATGATGATTGTCATCACTACTATTTAATGTTGTACTAGAAATGCTACCTTTATCAAGGAGCAGAAAAATATATTGAAGTAATTAGAACAGGCAATAAAGAAATTCTTTGAAGATGATATGATGGCATATATTCAGGACCCCAGAGAACCAACAATTAAAATAATAGAAATAATAAACAACTTTAGCAAAACGGCAGAATACAAAATAAACCGATACAGAACAACATTTCTATTTGCCAAAGCTTATTGGTTTTAGTTCTTTCTGATTTAGATATCAGTACCATAGGTGTGTCATAGAAGGAACTAGGAAGGATTCCCTCTTCCCCTATTTTTCAAAATACTTTGTGTGATTTTGCAGTTAGTTGTTCTTTGAATGGTTGGCCAATGGCAAGATAGAAAAGAAAATACCATTCAAGATAAATCTAGAAAATATAAAAATATATGTATCAAAATAAACTCAGTAACTATATGAATACGATTACAAAACATTTTTCACACAAAGTCAAATTTAAACAATGTGAAAACATCAATTGCTCATGGATTGGCAGAGCCAATGCGATAAAAATGACAATACTACCTAAATTAAATTACATATTCATTGCCATGCCAATAAAACTACCCCAAATTATTTCCCTGTAGTATTTTTTTTTAAATGGTGAAAGTATATGAACAAGTACTTCCCGGGGAAATAAAGTAAAACTATCTATAGTTATATAAAACATGTTCCAAGTCACTATTGACTAGAGAAATGCAAGTAAAAACAGCTTTGAGATATCACTTCAAACATATCAGATTTACTAATATGGACAAAAAAGAAAAAAATATAAATTTTGGAGAGGAATGTGATAAAATTGAAGCATTAATATACTGTTGTTGGAACTGTGAACTGATACATTCATTCTGAAAAGAAATATGGAATTGTGCTCAAAGGGCCATAAACCTACAAACACCCATTAACCTACCAATTCTACTACTGGGTTTGTGTCCCAGATGTCAGAGATAAGGAAAAATATCCTCCATGTTAAAAAAATACTTTAGCAACTCTTTTTTTTCCCCTTAGTGGCAAATAATGGGAAACTTAGGGGATATCCATCAGTTGGAGATTGGCTATTCAAGTTATGGTAAATGGCCATATTAGAATACTATTGTACCATAAGAACTGATGAACAGGATGAGTTCAGAAAAACCTAGAAAATTTATATGGGTTCATACAAAGTGAAACACTGTGTTTGAAATATGGTAAGATTATTGTTATATAACAGAAATGTGGTAAGATTATTGTTATCAGCAATGTAGATTCCCAAAATATTTATAAGGGACTTTAAAAAGGAATTCTTTATTATTATTTAATTTAATAGGGGACCTTGAGGCCCTCTTACCATAGAGATGTGTAGGGATTAACCAGTCCACATTGATAGGAAGTAGGAACTGGTGACTCCTCTGCTGAGCCAGCATCAATTATAGACTATCGGTTGCTGACAATTCAAGAGTCAGTTTCTGATAGTTGGTGAGTGAGTTGCTGACAGGGCTGGCAGTTGTGGGGGATCTGGCTGCTGCATGTGAGTTAGTCATTGGGGATTGGTTGCATGGTAGTGTGGGTTGGCATTTAGTTGCTGGAATATAAAGGTGAGCCTGAGCTTACTGTGAGTGCTTTTGATTTTTGCCTTTAAAGTTTTTTTTTTTTGCCTCTGGGATCTCTAGAGAGCAGCAGGTCTGTATCATAGGCATGGTTCTGCAGTCAGTTGACTACTGACAGTTTGCGTGGCTATAGAAAGCTGATTGAAGAAGTGAGTGAGTGGTAGCTGTCTATTATTTTAGGGAGTTAGGTAGTTAGTGAATAATTTATGGATAGTGTAGATTAGATAGGCCTGGTGTTTGCCAGGCAAGAAGAAGTTGTCCACAGGCGAGAGTTAGGGGTAGTTATTAGGAATTTTAGGTAGTATTGGGAATTTTAGGTATATTTACAGAGTATAAGTTTAGTAATCTCACTTTTCTATCTTTCTATATTCTTTTACTATCTCTATTTTAATTAAATTAAAATGTTAATTGTTAAAAGCTCCTAGAAGTTTTTTTTTCCTGGCTTAAAATGATAATATTAATTTACAACTTTACTATATTCTCATTTAAACTTAAATTATTAAAAGCTTCTTTCTTATTTTGTCAAAACCGCATCTTAACCCTTACAGGACTCATGAGGAAAAATACTGGCAAAGAAGGAAGTTTTGAAGTTTGATGCAGATCAAAGCATCCTATCTTTCACTTTATTTTTTCAAGAAATTTTTTTAAATTCGATTTGTGATATGTCTTCTGTCTTGGAATGAACATGAAAATATGTATTCCATGAAAAGAATGTTTTACCTAAATCAGATTATTTACCACATTGAGGGTAAGTGGGAAGGAGGGAGGGAGAGATAGTGAATAATAAAAAGTCAGAAAATTATTTTCAAAAATTGTTTTTACATGTAACTGAGAAAGCAAGAAAGAAAGAAAGCAAGAAAGAAAGCAAGAAAGAAAGAAAAAAGAAAGAAAGAAAGAAAGAAAGAAAGAAAGAAAGAAAGAAAGAAAGAAAGAAAGAAAGAAAGAAAGAAAGAAAGAAAGAAAGAAAGAAAAAAAGAAAGAAAGAAAGAAAGAAAGAAAGAAAGAAAGAAAGAAAGAAAGAAAGCATTCTTAATATTGTGGGAAGGAAGTTTTCTAATGCCATAGCCAGGCCTGAATTTCTACCCAAAAATATATTCCATTTCCTCATTCTTAGTAATTTTATTTAAGTTGTGATGCCAAGTTAATAGTCAGGTCAAGATAAGACCACCAGTTTGAGAGTATTTATCCTATGTGTACTCATAACCCACAGGAAATTAGTTCTCTTTTACTTTTGAAGATTTGAAATCAACTAATGAGATTATGTCCCAGGTGTATAAATCTTCAGCTTCATGATTCTGAGATTTTTCTTTATCTTTTTTTAAAAATGGCATATAACTTAGGCTTCTGGCCTGGCACACTATTCCATAAAAATGTTTTGTCTCAATTACTGAAAAATGTTTACATGAATATGAATAGGAGTTTCTTTGTTTAAATGAAGTTTCTAATTGAGATTTTGGAGTTATTTAAAGTACTTCTTACATTAATGTCTCCATATGATCGTTACATTTGACAACACTTTCAGCTAGACTTCAGACAGATTGGAAAGAGTGATATCAACTCATAATATTTACATAGATGCAGTTTTGATTCCTTCAGTTGAAAGCTATTACCTCCTAACATGGTATTTCCTTCATAGGGGCAGAAATAGGTTTCCTTATGAAGTCCTAATGTTACATTATTTTCTTTGGGAGAGCTACTTTGTTTCTTCCTTTTCCTTTCAAAATTAAGGGGTTAAATTTTGTTATGGGAAGAAGCAAATAACTGTAACATAACCCTTTTGGTTCAGTTTTTCTCTTATTTTTTGTTCTCCTGTCACTTACTTCTACTTGCCAACCTCTGGACCATGCTTTGTATTTATAACCTTTTAAAATATAATAAAATCCTATAGATGAGCGCATTTTTATACATCATCTAATCAATTCTGAACAATTTGCAGATGAGAAAACTGAGTCCTCAAGAGCTTACATGACTTTCTGAGGTCACAAAGGTAGTATTTGTCAGAGTAGGATTTCAAAATGTGGTCTTTAAATGTGTTTCCTTTTCCATTGAGTTATCATCACATGATTTTTTTCTAGTCTCTGTCATTTTCCCTGGCATTAATAAAATTGTATTGACAAGCCTGATTAATCAATATTTAATCAAAATGCCTATATGTAGAGAGACCCCTGACTAGAATCTTCAAAATTTTCTTGCTTTCCTTTTCAAAACTATTTTTTGTAGCTATTCTCCAAGCTTTTTAAACCTTAAAACGTAATTTTAATTACATAAGCACAGAACAATAATGAATGTAGGAGTTAAGTTCCAGTGGTCCTCACAGATCCCCTCCTTTAATCAGACTCCTAAAAAGGCATCCTGTTCATAGTGTATAAAACAATTATTATCCAATTTCTATTTGAAGGATTTCAATGTGAGTCAGCAATATGATCAGAAAGACCAACAGGCTAATTCAGTCTGTCTGAAAAGGAGGCTGAGTTTCCAGGCATAATGCTATAAACCCATGTCCTCTGCCTTTATTAGAACTCATCCAGAGCACTGTATTCAGTTCTGAACACTATAGCTTAAGAAGGACAGAAAAGAACTAAATAAACAGAAGAGGACAATCAGGAAGATGGAGGGTTTTAAGTCCACAAGGAACAATTTAAGGAAAATGACATATTTACCCTAGAGAAGAGAAGACGAAGGGAGGAAATAAAAACTATTTAGAAGTATTTGAATGGTTGTCATATTGAAAAGGGATTGGACTTGTTCTATTTGATCTAAGAGAACACAAAAAAGGAATTTGTTAGACATCAAAAGAATTTAAGTTAATATTAATATTGGCAGGAGGATGAAATAAAACAAAACAAACAGAAGCTCCCTAATGAACTTGTGCAAAAGAGTAAACTTTCTTTCAAGTATGTTTTGCTTTAGAGGGGTGATCAGACCCTTCTAATTCCAAAATTATGGATTTTGTGTTTTCAAGATTTCCTGCTACAAGGAATTCATTGCCTTTTAAGCCAGTAGATACAACTTTTGCTCTATTTTTTTTCAGAAAACTATTTGATTTTGCAGAAAATACATTCTACAATTCATATCAATGTTCTTATTCCTATTTTCTGGGGCCAATAAAAAGTCTAATCATGCTTTTATTACAATAAAAATATGATTAGCCTTAATATGCTTGAAAACAGTTAATGTAAAACCCTCAAAGTATTCTCTACTCAAGTAATTCTTTTTTATCTTTTTTTTATAATCCTTAAGGCTCAACACAATATTTTTCATGTTGTAAATGTACTAAAATGTATTTTGGTTAATTGAGTAAGTAAATGTAGAGATCAACATAGGCAGATTCATCTAACATAAGTAAGTGTTATGACATGACACTTTTATCTCAGGAGGACATATATTGATTGCTCACTCAGAAAGAGTGAACATGTCTTAGACATCCCTAGGTGAGAGAGCAATTCTGTTTTAATTGAGTGAAATACTTGGTCATGCCCTGAGGACTTATCTAAAACTGGAAGGCATTTCAGAACCAGTAAGATTTTGAGGTTCTGGCATCAGAGAAGAAGTAGTGAGGACATGAAGTGCTGACCCAGAAAAAAAAATCTACAGCACAGCAGCAACTGGCAAAGAGAGAAACTTGGAATGGACCATGGAAGAAGAGGGAGAAATTTATGAGGGAGATTTGCCTGATGGTTTTTATAATGTTGTGGAGGAGAGAAAATGGGAAAAGTCTGCAGCAGAGCTGGAGAAGCTTGGACTGCTGAGCTGTCACTCAAGGAGAACATTCTAATTGGAATTGTGACCAGAAAAGACTGTTGAGAAGGATCAGGCAAACTGAAAAACTGGGTCTTTTTGCCTTGAGAAAGAAAGGAAGAAGAACAAAAGTACTGCTCTCTGATTTCTCTCTGCCACACTACAGTGACTGAATTTCAAGACCTGTTAACCAATTTTCCCAAATCAGAACTATATTTCACCCTCCTCTGACCTAGGAATTATTCTAGTATTAGGGAAATCCCAAACCCTCTTTCCTTCCATCTTTTTATCATTCCCTTTCACTCAAATAAACCCCTTACTTAATATTAGAGGAGAGAAAAGCGTGATTCATTTGATACACCATAATCCTCACTGTGAGTTGATTTTAGAGAGACCAACAGAAGAATCAACTGGAAGGGGAGGGAGGAAAGGAGAAGGGACAAGAAGGGAGCTAACCAGGGAGGGTGAAGGGAGATGGGAGGGAGGAAGAGAGGAGATTGACAGATGTGATCCTGAATTATCATTTCTCACTTAAATAATCCCCTATTATATTTTCTCATAGTGGAAGATTTGTACTAGTGCTACTTCTTTTTTCCACTTACTCAAGCAATACTGAAATTTATAAGAAAGACTTCTCCTTTCATAAAATTCCCCTTTTGGTGTCTATTAGAGAACATTGTAGTTGTAACCTGTATTTTACCTAAACCATGAAGAGGTTTTTGATTATAGAGAGATGAATATAAATCTAAATTAAGGCAGGAACCCAAACATTTACCTAAATATCAGGAATTTCCTAAATGGGAACTTTATGTGATTGTATTCCTAAATTTTCATTCAATTTAATCTCCATGAAAATGCAAAGGAGGAAATTGTTTATATATTTGGGAAGGTTATACTTCCATTAGGCTTAAAATAAGTTAAAATTATACATAGTGTTACATTTGTAGAGTATGGTTTTGAGTTCCTTCTTCAGCAGGGTAAAGGTACCAGGTTTGGAGAGTGCATTTTTAAGTCTATTCTACATTCTTAATACTTTTATGCTTTCTTAAGTGTAGAGGAAAACAAGAAGAAAATAAACCAGGTTCTCATTTAGAGAATTTGCCAATTTCAGGCTTATAAATGCTAAAAATGAAAATTTAGCAATTGACTCTCCAGATCCACTTAAAGGTGGTTCCAACATAAACATATGCCTGTTCTTTCTTATCTTCATCATCTTCCTGTGTTTTCTAATACTCTGAAAGTTAGATATATAGATTTAGCTATCTCACTCCACTAGTCAAACTAGTATGGAAGAAATGAAATTATGTCCTTCCTCATGTTGAACACTATGGTTTGCTTGATGTAGCTTAAAATGACATTATCAATTATTACACTAAAATGTGTTGAACTTATACTAACCTAAAATTCAGTGAAGTGCTGGGAGCCATCAGATCATGACACCTTGAGAAAGTCATTTGTAGCTAAGGAGGCCACAGAGTGGACTTGGCAAGATGTGACTGCCCACTCAATCCCCCTTGCATAACCTCTCTCATTAACATCCCTTACCTATGGAATTGACATGATTACTATTCCCCCTCATCTCAGAAAGAATAATGCAAGAGCAAAACACCTGCCCTCTATTTCTCCAAAACATCACCAAAAGATCAGACCCTCAAACCCAATCCCAAAAGACTATCATGGATTTACTTTTACTTATGTACATAATTCCCAGGAAAATCATAGCTACAAGCCAAGCCCAGAACTTTCTGAGTTACAGAAACTTCTTCTCATGAAGCCAGCATACAAATCAATCATAAAGGCCCATACAAAATTTACAGGTTCACCAAGCTTCATCATGCCTCAGTGACTTTATTTTTCCCCTTGAGAAACTCCTTAGTAAACCCTGAAAAATAATCAGTCTAATATTAAGTTTGAATTGTGTTCCCAGTACCTCTCAACCTCAATGATATGATTATTCAATTGTCTTTAAGAACTTCTTATTCATTATTTCTTTTTATTGTGAACGTTGAATTTAGCTATCTCCTGATTATAACAATGAAGGTACTTAGCTCTTACTTTATAGTGAAACTAGAATTTTAAGCTATAATCTATTTTTAGGTTTTAACTACAAAAAGGTGTTAAGTAACTACAAAAGGTGAATTAATCACAAAATGTTGTTAAGTAACTACAAACGGTGAACTTAACAAGAGAGGATTTAAGAAACTCAGAAAGATGTCATCTAACCAAAGAAGGTGAGAACTAAAGAATGGGAATTCCTGGAGAAAAGAGTCTGCAGTTATTGGTAGACATGAAAATTTAGAGGAGGTGACTCAAGAGAAAAAAGATCTTTAAAAAGAGGACCAAAATGGCAGAAGATTCATTCATTCAGATTCAGACATTTGGATGATTTCTGACAGTCAGTCACCTGGATTTAGAGTGAAGGATAAGTCACTTGGAGCTGAAGGGAAGACCGACATTTGGACTTTGGGCACATGGAGATTTGGGCACTGACTTGGAGAAGCAACTGGAAGACAGACTAGGAGGAGCAACTGGAAGATCAACACCCAGACTTCTTTTAGACTGTTATCTTTGGTGAATGAAAAGCTGACTTAGTAACCCCACCTTTCTGGAGGCAGAAAGTCTCCAGATAAGGCCCAACTTCTTGAGACTCTCTTCCCCTGTCTGGGGCTTAGAAATTCTAACTGGTATCAGAAGAATCCAGAATTCTGTCTCTGTCTCTGTCTCTGTCTCTGTCTCTGTCTCTCTCTCTCTTTCTCTCTCTCTCTCTCTGTCTCATTCCTTAATATCTCTTAATATCTTCCTTCTATTGGAAATTCTGTAAATAAACTACCATAAATTCCATTTACTTTAGTAATTCATTTTGGGATTTAGAAATTAAATCACTGGAGACCACTTAATTAATATATTCTCAGTCTCAACTACAATTAATTTTATCATTATTAAAAGTAATAAGTAAAATTTCTTGATTGTTTGTAAGCTTAAAACTCCTCACAGGGTAATGAGAAAATTAAACCACCTGTGATGAAACAATTTATCTTGTGTGACACCTTTATTCTGTCAAGAGTCTGTAATCACAATACAAGAATATAGAATGTTAACCAGGTGATTTGTTAAAAGTTGATTTATCACTTTTCCAATTATCTATATTTAGACATGTGTGTTAGGTAATGCATCTGTGTGCCAAGAAAATGGGTATAAAAATAAACACCAGGCCTGGTGATGGTGGAGCAGGTATCAGATGCAAAGCATGCCCATGGCTATAAATATACAGCTGTCTTCCATTTGTTATTTTCTTGACTGATCATTTGCCACCTGTCTGTAACCCCTGGAGTGAAGAGCCCAACTATATTCTTCTTTCCTTTCCTTACTCCTTATATTAATAGAGCACATTAAGAATCAATTCCTTTCATTTTTACACATTACTGTGCGAACTTCAGTTCTCTTACTCTGAGGGTGCACAAACATTACACTATAAAATAACACTGTGTTTGGAATAGATTTTAGCAAGAGATGATTTCAGTGGATAATTCTTAATATATGAGGAGTAAGGGAGAAAGGCATTTCCCAGCCTATAATAAGGTAATAGCCTATCTGTGGAATGAGCTTCAGAATGGTCTGTACTTATCCAGTCCCTAGGCTTTCTGTGAAGTGATATAGCTTTGTACCTCTAATGAGGTTGCTTTAATTTGCAGAGAGCATGCTCAATTCTTTTGCTGATTTCCAGGACACTGGTTGTGATGGCACCAAGGGGAGTATAGAGAAAGGTCACAGGAGGTCCACAGATATGCCAGTAGAGGTCTGCCTGAAGAGATTGGTGTTCTAAAAAGGTCACTGGGATCAGGTTACCATCTGATCCAAGAAGCAGAGAATTAGTAGAGAAAAGCTTTGAATGGAAAGGTCCTGATACCAGGTTTTATTAGTTCAGCCTGTCTCAAATGATGCAGGCTGATCTCCACTAATGTATTTCTGTTACAGAGAGGAGCAGTCTTTGGTAGATAAACTGATCATTTTCTCTGGAGTATTTAGAAGAGATTCCTAATACCAGATGGAGTAGTCCAACAAGGGTTTGCAATATAATGTTTGCTTCACTATTATTTCTTAGCCCTAGTAGCAAGATGCACAGTTATGTAGCTATACAGTTCTGTGCTATTTATTGGTACCCTATGATTTCCACCATTTGAACACATCTTAAGTCATTACAATAGTTCTGAAAATTATACACATATATGTATATGCATCAGTATAAGAAAAGTATTATATTTATCTACACAGTGATATGGCTACAAAGAAAGCTAATGGAGTCATTCATCATAGAGGCATAACTTCTTGCCTTTCTTTCATCAGGTGCCTTCTATGTTATGTTCTGACATTATAAGGATAAATATTGAAGATCCCTTGATCTCAAGGAAGGAAGTAAATATGCATTTATTAAGTGCCTACTATGTGTCAGACTCTTTATAAGTGCTTTATAAATATTTTCTCATTTGTTCTTCACAATATAATTGAGTAGATGCTATTATTATCCTCATCTTTATAATTGAGTAAATTGAAGTTTCATAGATAAAGGGGAAAGGACTTGCCCAGGATCATACAACTAATGTGCCATGGCATATTTTGACCACAGGTCTTCCTGTATCAAGTGTTTGACCATTGTTACACCCAGGTTTCCCCTGGAAGTAATTTACACACTTCTAAAACAATGTAGGTACATAACAATTTCTTTATCTCTAATATTAGAGTTTTGGACCAAATGGTGCTTCCACCCTTAAATCTGTGATTCTATGAATATACAGTTATTTAAAGAGAACAGTATTACTGAAATTCAATGAAGGATATTTATCAAATCATAAAATATGATATAGGAACCACATATATTAGAGAGATTAATAATTTTGGGACTGGACAGAATGTTTGAGGGTGTATACTTTAATGCTTTCATTTTATGTGATGATTAAAATAAGGCCCAGAGAGGTAAAATAATTTGATTAGACCATGTTGCTAGTTGGTTCTTGAGCTCATACTTAAACCCAGTTTTCATGAATTGGAGTCCATTCTTTTTTCAATGAATCCTTTTTATTCCCTCCCCTCTGTATCCACTTGAATAAATTTCAAAAATATTCTACTTTGCTGTGATTATTTGAATAAGTATAAATATCATCATCATAATTATTATCATATAATACCTTTGTCACTTCCATATATCAGAAGATACACTTTTTTTAAAAAAATCACTGCATCTTTCTAAAGAGTATCAAAACTTACTCAAACATCTAATGTGGTAGCTCCTATGCAAGAAGAATAGGCTTACTAATGTGAGCCCCATTGTCAAAATATGAACAACATTCAATTTGTGCTTTTCAAGAAGAGTCTGGATAATCTCTTTCCAAAAATATATGTAATATTCAATACTCAGATTAAACATTATTTTTCTTACTATTTAAAGGTGAAGCGTAGGAACCGAGAATGCATTCAAAAGGCAATAACCAGCTAAGACATTTTTCACTCCTTCTTGGTTGTGTTCAAGTGTAGGGCAAGGGATGACTAAACTTTTGAATGAGGAAAGAGACCTCTTCAGGATTTTAACTTCCAAACCAGATTATTACTGCATAAGCCTCTCTTGCTCACAAATGAAGAATTATTAGACTTGATTTTGACCTTTTAAGCTTCAAAAAATTGGAGAGCAAATTACCAAATGTCCAGGAACAAAAGTTCTTCTGTGGATTGACCCTAGTCAAGATGCTAGCTCCTGGAAGAGAGGGAAGGATTCAACAATCAGTTGGACTACATTTGGTATTGATTTTTGGCTGGTTAAACACTATAAAATTCTTTTTAAGCTTGACCCAATATCTTCATGGATCAATGTGCCAAAGGTAAAGGGTTACTGCCTGCATGGGTGGTGGTGGTAGTAAGGTATTTGTACTTCTTACTATATCTCCTATGAAAAGATTCTTTCAATAAAATATAATTGATTTTATTTTTTTCTCTTTAAACATTATTTTTTATTTGGTCAATTTCAAACATTATTCCTTGGATACAAAAATCATTTTCTTTTCCTCCCTCCCCTCCTATCACCCCTCCCATAGCTGACACGCGATTCCACTGGGCATCACATATGTCTTTGATCCGAATATGTCCTTGATCCCATATGATTGGGGATGTAGACTCTAAATGAACATCCTAGTGCAAACACCAACAACATGGAAATGGGTTCAGATCAAGCAAACATAATTGATTTTAATGGTTACATGATACTATGCCAATAATAACTGGTGATTAATAATGAGAAGAATACATTAGAACAGTATCTACTGCTGAGACTATTCATGTATCACAGTAACTCCTTGAAGTTACTCCTAGAATCCTAAGCTAGGATATAGTCTAAATCTTGCTTTGGGGAAATTACTCATCGGTATGAGTGTGAGTTGGGATGAATATCCTCAGAGATCAACTTTTATATAACCTCTCAAGGTTCCAGGGATAATTTTGAATAATTGAGGTGATTCTGTAATACTATTGGCTCAAGACATCCAGAGAAATGTATTGTCAATATCAATCATCAATGATTGGCATTTCAATATTGCTTAATTTTTCTTTGGAAAGTGGAACTTTCTTGGCCAATAATACCCTTTGAAAGTATTTTTGGCACAGCTACTTTTCTAAAATCAGGCTTCACAGTGAAAGGAGCAGAACCAGAAGAACATTGTACACAGAGACTGATACACTGTGGTACAATCGAATGTAATGGACTTCTCCATTAGTGGCAATACAGTGATCCTGAATAACCCAGAGGGATCTATGAGAAAGAACACTATCCACATTCAGAGGAAAAACTGTGGGAATAGAGACACCGAAGAAAAACAATTGCTTTATTACATGGGTCAAGGGGATATGAATGGGGATATAGACTCTAAATGAACATCCTAGTCCAAACATCAACAACATGGAAATAGGTTCTGATCAAGGACACATGTAAAACCCAGTGGAATTGCATGTCAGCTATGGGAAGGGTGGGTGGATGGGAGGGAAGAAAAGAATATGATTCTTGTAACCAAGGAATAATGTTCTAAATTGACTAAATAAAATTTAAAAAATAAAAAGATGAGCAAAAATAAATAAAATCAGGCTTCCCAGACTCTCTTATGTAAATTCAGTGAGGAAAGTATTCTGTACATTTGAAAAACCATGTCAATAATGTGTGAGATGTTCCATGTTGATGAGAGCCTGAGAATAGACAACTAATTTTCAATGAAGTGGAAAAAGATTCACCACTGATAGAAAGTATATAACCCATGATCATGAGAAAGTATCTCTCTCTATCTGTTCCCAATCCCCTGAGTATTAGTTTCCTGGTTTAAATCACTATCTCATTGTATGGCTTCAAAATTATCACTGCTTTATCTTTGATATCATGTCTTCCTTAATAGATTCTCATATTGATTTTCTTGGCTATTGTGTCTCACTATTGACATAATGAGACACTACAATTAACCTTATTATCATTTCCTCTGATTAAGTGTCAACTAAGCACATTTAATTCACCTCATGCTGATTTTTGACACCGTGTTTATGTTGCTATTATTCAGTCATTTCACTTATAACCAACTTTTTGTAACCCCATTTTGGTATTTTCTTGGCAAATATACTGAAGTAATTTACCATTTCTCTCTCCAACTCATTTTACTGATGCAAATAGGTTACTTGCCCGTTATTAAGTGTCTGAGGTCAGATTTGAACTAATGAAGAAAAGTCTTCCGGATTCAAAATCCAGTGCTTAAACAACCATACCACTTTGTTGTTCCACAAGTTTATGCTTTTTGTTATTAAATCTGAATGTATTGGATTCAATATTTTTTCTAGAATATATATGTGTATAGTATTTGTTACTGAAAATAAAAATTGTAAATTTTAAATAATTACTTTCTAGCTTAACTAACTCCAATCTTAGTAATTATTTAGATAAAGCAACAACTATTTCACTGATTGTATAATATTCATTTTTCAGCTAATGCAGAAATACAAGTGATTTCTTTTAATTTCTATTTCCTTCTTCACAAATATACTTCTAATTTCTCATACTATTTTTCTGGTGCTTTCATTGCATAAAATTTTCAGAAGAGCCCAGAGAGAAATCTTTTCATTTACTTTCCTTCTCATATCAAATTTCAGACACCTCTTAATGTCTTGATTTATTTCACTGGGGTGATTTCTTCTGGGTTCTTCCGTCTTTTCTCTATGAAAATGGAATATTTAAAGATAGGTTTTAGCAGTGAGTAAATGCCAAGTTGTGTCAATTATATGACTAGGGCAGTATTTCATATTAACGCCATATTTGGAGAATTTTAGAGTAAATTTTGATCTACTTCTTCATAAATATTGATGATGAAGGTAATTCAATATTAAGACCAAATTTTAGTGTTATTTTCTGATTTCTATTGTAACCACCTTTCCCTGTATTTACTCTTATGTTAAGCTCTCTCAAAAATGGTTCTCAGATTGAATATTTTAGGCAGAAGAATAGGTCATTACCCTACCCCCCCAAGAAAGCCAAGACTCAGGGGCTTACTTTTTCCAAAAGTCTTTAAAAACACAGTTACAGGGAATGGATCATCTATTTCCTTCTTTTTGTAATATTTCTCAAATTTTTAAAAAGGGAAGAATATTTTATCCTTCCTTTTTGAAACATTCAACAGCATGATAGAGTCGAAAGAACTTTGGGTTTCAATGCAAGCAATCTGGGTTCAATTCTTGTTTGGATACTTGGTAACTATGTCTTTGGGTAATTCTTTTCAATACTTGGAGTTTTAATTTCATATCTGAATAAAACATGGATAAGAATAACTGACAGTTTTTAGAAATAACATTTTTCCAAACGTCAAAGCAAATAATACATATGTATATGTACATATATACAAATATATAAAAGCATAACAAATAAAATTCACTCTCACAAATTTGGTCATACTATAACATGTCTCATGACATCTTTTGGAGTGCTTCTTCTCTAATGTCAATGTCCCATGACTCCACTGGCTATATTGCTCTTACTCTTAGGTGCCAGTGGGAAGTGACTCATTTTCATTTAATCACTTAACATCAATTAGCTTTTAAAAGGGTATTTATGATATAGCAAAAAATAATTAATAATATTCCTTGCTGAAGCCATCTACCATCCCACCACACCCACATACAGATACATATACCTTAGTGATATACTTCTCTTTACTCCATTATCACAATAGATACATCAACTTTATGTCTAGATTTAGCCTGCTGGATGGGTTCATTTCTTAGTTTCCATTGGCAGTGGCATCAAATATCATTCTCTATTCCTTCAGACATTGATTATGAGCTAGCTAAAAAATTAAACTTGATCTCTAAATCTAGATTCATGGGGCCTACTCTCATGACTTTAAAACTCACAAGATTTGCAGCAACATTTCTTTCACATGAAGTACAAAAGAGCACATTTAGCAATGACCAAAACTCTATAACAGAATCACATATTCTCATAAGGGAGAAAACCCCCAATGTTTCTCTCCTTGTAGCATTGTTTCTCATGACTGCAAGCCAAGATCCCATGTCACTGAAGCAAAGTCAAATAGAAGATTTGTGAAAAGATTTGGGTTGAAGGTGACTCATTTTTTTGACGGAAGACCTAATCTCAGTGCCAGTTAGACAGCTAATTGGTGAAAAAAATGAAGGGCACGTGGGTGGCTAAATGAATAGAGCAACAGGCCTAGAGATGGAAGACACTGGGTTCAAATTTGACCCAAGATTCTTCCTAGATATTTGATCCTGGGCAAGTCACTTATCTTCAGTTGCCTATTCCTTAGCACTCTTTGGACTCATGATCTATATCTAATGTGGAATCTAAGAGAGAAGGTAGTTTTTTTATGCTTCTTTCTAATATTGAAATTATCAGACTATAACCAGTTATGGGACTTCTCAAGTCTACACAATCATCCATGGCATTCTAGAATCCATAATTGAATCTCCTGGAAGCAGACTCGTCAATCTGTACACATGGAAAGACTCCATTGCAGATGTTTCATGCATATATTAGAACTCCTTTATAAATGCATTTTTTACATCACTATCTCAACAGAGTGACTATGTAGTTTTATATCACCTAAAGCATTCTAGTAAAATAAGACTAGCAAGCAAGGAAGGAAGGATAACAAAGAAATTAAAATTGTGCATATGTCCTCAATGTCAGCTGGTAGATAAAGAATGGCATTTATTAGAACAAGACTTTATTATATATTTTCTGGCTGCAAATCTCATTTCTAATTTTTTTTTTAGTAAATTCTCTTCTCTGGAGGATTTAGTGAGATAATTTAGATAATGGTAAACAGAATACCTATTACTTGAGGAAAGAAGTAAAAATGACAAACAAAAATTGATTTTCATAATAAATGTTTAAATGTATTTATTTAATAGAAATGATTTCCAGATATCTTGGCCCTTCCCTTCCCTCCACTTACCAGAATAGGTATCACCTGATAAAGATAGGTATAGATGGGTTGTTTCTTTTGTGTTTCTATTTTTCAGTTTATTCTCTGGAGATGGATATTCACAAGTTATTATTCAAATATTAATTCTATAGCTCTGTATGATGTTCTTTTTGTTATACTCATTTCATTTCTCTCTTCATTACTTCACATAGACCTTCCATAATGTGTGTGTGTGTGTGTGTTTAAATTTACCTATTTAGGCCCCATCCTGACACCTAGGATCAAGCACAAACTCATGCTGGCACTTGGTACCTGGATTTGGAATGGGTTCAATCATGTCTAAAGATCTCTTAAAATCAATTTAAGATATTTAGCTCATTAAATTTTCCAATGGCTGTTTTATAATTGTAACCATTTTTTATGAAGTCCATCTATTCTCTATGTGAAAATTTAGAAAGCCAAAATGGAAGAAAAATCTGTGTTTTTTTTTGAGGGGGGGGTTATTCAATAATATTTTTTCAGTATAGTTTTTGGGGAAAAGCAACAGTATATAACAGTAGTTAAAACCCAATACATTAAAATGATACCATGTAACAGAATAGTATTGAATACATTAGTATATGAACTTAAAACCAACAAAATTAAATATCAAACAAAATAATCAGCAAAATACAAAAAATACAGAGGATTTTATAAAACATTGAAGTCTGAAAAGTCTTAAAAATTTCACCTGCACTTCCTTTTTGTATCCATTGAGATTCCTTTTGTCAGCACTGTGGGATCTCCTAGAGCAAGGGAGAACATGGGTTTTAGAAGTCTCAAACTGAGCAGGCCCAAATGGCAAAGAGTTGCAGTGAGATGAATTTCTCCCCTGAATCTCAGGTAAGATAAGTAAAAGGATCAGTGCACTCATGAAAAAAAAAAAAAACAAAACATCCTAAAGCTGGAAGCTGTTTGAAATAGGCAATGTACTGTTCTCTCATAGAATATGCCACGATTGTAATCAACTTCCTGTTTGGAAATGTCTCTTCCTTCTCTTTGCCCCTACCCCCCCCGGGGTCCCCAGTCAAGTGGAAGCTAATTGTTGCCTAAGGAAAGAACATTCTAGTTTTTACCATTTGGTTTGTGATTCCAAAGACACAGGGGCAGCTACCAGCAGTCTGGGCTCTGGGGCTGGACCTGTGATTGGATGAGTGATCTGGGTTGGAGGCTGGAGATCAGGAGTAGAGTTGCTGGGGCTTGGGCCAGGTGAGTGATCTGGTTCAAAAAAGTTGGGAGTGGATGTCTGGTGGCAGGAGCGTGCAGCAGGAGCAGGAGCAAGAGTAGAAGTAAGCCACTGTTATTTAGCAGCAGGAGCAAGCTGAACCAGGAGAAGTGGCTTTGCAAGGGTGGGTGGGTGAAAAGCCTTGGCAGGAGAAATGTGGCTTAAAAATTATCTAGGCTATCTTAAAAAAATTGAGAAGTTCTCATCTGACTTGTGGTTGCCATCAACTGTAAAAAATAAATTTACATTCTCATAATAAAAATATTATATTTTATGAAGTTTATTAGGATTATTAGAAAGCAAGGAATAAAGAGGATACAAAATAAAAACCATGTGCCCATTGCTGGTTAACCATTTTCAAATTTTCCCCACTTTATCACCATCAGTGCTCATGCTACATCATGCAAGAAGAGAGAGAGGGCATGGGAAGCATTACTGCCAGTTAAATACCAAGAACATGATTTCACCTATATGGAGACACAGGAGAGATTATAGGGAAATTTGGGAAGTACCAAGGACTTCTGAGGAATGAAGTCTAAGGTTCAAAATCTCCTTTTATATAGTATTAAGGTGCCAGTCATACAGTAAAGCCATTCTGACATGGTGGTAGGCTGCATCGACAAGACTCTACTCACATAAAAAAAACAAAAACAAAAACTGAACATTTCTTAAATGAATACAGTAATATTTGTGTTGCAGAGCAATTTCCTAGGCTATGTATGAGATAGATGGTTCTTGTCCTCAAGAAGTTTAAAATCTCATAAAAATAGGATGCATAATGAATAGAACAGAATAGAATAGAAAGGAGACAATGAGAATTGTGAAAGAAGTGAAAAGAAATTTCAATGTAAGAAAGTATGAGGGAAAGATTGATCATGGACCATGTTTTTCTTTGAATCAATAAACATTGATTGACCAGCTACTTTGTATGTGTAATTTATTAAATGTCCATGGTGTGCAATATTTGAAAGCACCTACTCCATACAACTTTATGATTAAATTCTCACTATTTGCAAATGTTAAGCAACTAATACATTGTCAGATACAAAGGCTAGAAAGGATAGCTTTTCAACTATATACCATATCGATCAGGCCATATTCATAAATGGAAATTTCATTTTGTGGGCCTTTTATTTTAAAGGAGTGTGACACAAGGAGTAGAAGTTTTAGGGAACAACACCAAATTGAAAAAAAAAAAAGATGATGGACATTATTTAGCTAAAGGAAGAGAATGATGAAGAATAATTTGCTAATGGTATTCATGTCTCTAAAGGTATTTTATAAAAACCTACACTTCTCTTTAGAGCAATCTGAAGGGAACTTATTTGAGGTTATTTAGAACAAAAAATGATGCGATTGACCATTAGTGTTGTGAAATATTGAGAAAAATAACTTTTAATGAGAGGTTCAGAACCTCATGCCCAAGAAGATGACATAGAACTACCAAGGCTAAAGTGATCTATTGTCTTGAAGTATGGCTACATAATATTGCTGAGCTCATAGAACTTAGATGTCAGGAAACTTCATGTGCATGATGACATTTCAATGAAATGGATTTTTCTAAATCATTCATTTATCCCAGTTAAGTAAAACTTTGTGCCTCTCAACACTTGAATTTTATGTGTTAAAGGAGGTGTGTGACATAAATGGCTCCTTTTAAAGAGAACTAGGTGAAATAAATACACCTTGTAGCAAAGACATGAAAACTACCCGTGTCCTTAATAAAAGAGAGATTGCTAAACAAATCAGCATCTATGGTATGCTAAATAAATTGTACTGAAATATAGATGTATTGTGCTGAAACAAATTAGACTGCTCATCATTTCTTATGGTTTGATAGTATTCCAGCACAATCAAATACCACCATTTGTGCAGCCATTCTCCAAATGATGGACATCCCCTCAATTTCCAGTTCTTTGTTACCACACAGAGAACTACTATAAATATCTTTTACTTTATATACTATAATACTAGAAATATCTTAGAATTAATATGTTATTTTACTTTTTTCCTGATCTCCTTTGGAAACAGACTCAAGAATAGTTTTACTGGACTTAAGAATGTACAAAATTCTAGAACACTTTAGACATGCAACGATCCTCACCTATAATGGGAGTTACATTCCAGAGACCCCTGTAATAGATGAAAATCCACAAAGTAGCAGGTTTGTGTGTGTATATATATATAGTGTGTGTATATATACACAAAACTGCTACTTTGTGGCATATATACATACATACATACATACATACATACATACACACACACACACACACATATATATATATATATATATATATATATATATATATATACAGAGAGAGAGAGAGAGAGAGAGAGAGACTTTATAAACCCTTCCCACTCTCCTTTAAACCTTTTCCACACGCTTATTATCCCACAGTCACTGAGTCAATCAGATCCAAGGATACAGAATACAGCACTGTGGTTGGTTGCCTTTCATTCCATCAGTCAATAGTGTGCTGAGATAGGTTTAACTCGATGACACAGAATTATATCTATTTTTTTAAACCCAAGATACAGTGAAGCTGAGATAAGTGAACCTGGATATATGAGAGATGACTGTAATTCAAAATTGCTCTCCAAAATGGTTAAATTAGTTCCTAGTTTGCCATTAATGTATTAGTACTCCATTTTTCCACATTCCCCTCAACATTCATCATTTTACCCTCTTATTTTTGCAAATCTGTCAATTGTGAGATGATCTCTCAGAATTGTTTTGATTTGCATTGCTTTTATCAGTATTGATATAGGGCATGTCTTAATATATCTACATATGACTTTTATTTCTTCATCCAAAAACTATCTATTCATATATTTTGCTGCCACAAAAATAGCTATTTTAGATATTTTAGAATATTCAGTTACCTTCCCCTTTTCCTTGATAACCTTAGGAAACAAACCTGATACTGATATTTTAGAATCAAAAGGCATACACAGTTGTATAACTCTGAATATTTCTTTGGATTTATCAGCTGAGTGATGGTCTTCATTTCTTCACCTACTTATTCAAATCATTTAATCATTTGTCAACTGGGGAATGATTTGTATTCTTAAAATTTGACTTCACTTTATATTTGAGAAATGAGACCATAATCAGAATTCTTTTGAAAATTTCCCCCAGTTTGTTGTTTCCCTTCTAATCTTAGTTATATTAATTTTGTTTCTACTAAGTATTTTAAATTTAATATCATCAAGATTATTCATTTTATATCTGATAATGTTCTCTAAGTCTTGTTTTTTCACCAATTCTTACATTTTCCTCATATATCTAACAGGTTAACTATTCTATGTTCTACTAATTCACTTAGATTATCACCCTTTATGTCAAAATCATATGCCCTTTTTTACCTTATTGTTACTTTATTGAACAGGGTGTAAGATATTGATCTATATCTAATTATTGTGATACTATATTTCAGTTATGCTAGCATTTTTGCCCATCACTGAGTTATTCCCTCCAAATATTAAAACCTTGGGTTTATCAAACACAATATCACTAAAGATATTTCCGCCTATTTTATTCCAGAGATCTACCATTCTATTTCTTATCCAGTACCATAATGTTTTGAAGATTACTGCTTTATAGTACAGTTTAAAATCTGGTGCTATTAGGCCACCATCCTTCACATTTTTTTATGAATTAATTCCCTTGATATTCTTGATTTTTAATTCTTACAAGTGAATTGTGTGATTTTTTCTTGTTCTATAAAATAGTTTTTTGGTGGTTTCATTTGTTTGGCAATGAATAAATAAATTAATTTACCTAGGATTGTTATTTTTATTATATTAGCTTGGCATACCCATGAGCAATTAATATTTTTCCATTTGTTTAGATATAACTTTATTTGTGTAAAAATGTTTTGTAATTCTGTTCATATAATTCCTGCATTTGTCTTGGCAAACACATACTCAAATTTTTTTTTTATTGTCTAGAGTGATTTTTAAATGGAGTTTCTCTTTCTAACACTTGCTTCTGGGCTTTGTTGGAAATATATGGAAATGCTGATGATTTATGTGGGTTAATTTTGTATCCTAAAACTTTGTTAAAGTTATTAATTTTTTGGACTTCTGGGTTAACATGGCTACAATCTAGATGCAAATCGCTTCCTCTCCCCAGCACCAAACGAAATAGACTACCTCAAAAGAGCATAAAAATCACCTTTGGAAAAACGGAGGGACTCTCCAGTACCGCACAGAAACGAAGGCATGTGGGGCTTGAACATTTCCACACTATAAGGAGGAGGGAAAGCTTGCACAAAAATGTGAATTGAGCCACCCTTCCCCCACGCCCCCCACCAAACCAGAGTAAGGTATCAAAGTGCTTACTGGGACAGCAAGTGTGTGAGGAACGTCTCTGTCTGGGGTGGGGGCACACCAGGGTCCTTGGGATCTAAAAACTGCAAGGAAACCATCTCTCATGGCGGTTTCATGGGAGAATCCTGCTCTAAGCAAAGGGGTGGCCGCACAGAACACAGGAAAGGTTGCTCTAAGCAAAGGGGTGGTCGCGCTGAACAGTGGATAGGTTGCACTGAGCAAAGAGGCGGCCACGCTGAGCAAAGGAACAGCCACTCTGAGGACAGGGGCCTGCTCTCTAAGAAACCTCAGAGGCTGGGAAGAACTAGTCTGAGGCAACCTAAATTCACAGAAAACCCACCCATATCACCCAGACCCCAGACCAAAAAGGAAAGGGGAATAAAACCACCAAAGGGATGGCTCACATGGCCCAAAATAAAGCCTCCAGGAAGAAAGGGAAAAAGGTGACTATTGAAAACTTTTATGATGGGAGTACCCAAGGAAAAGAAGAGAAAGAGGATGAAACCCAAACAAAATCAAAACATGCATCCCAAAATGGAAATTATCCACAAGCTCTGGAATAACTCAAATTGGAGCTTACCCAAAAGATGGAAACCTTCTGGAAAGAAAAATGGGAGAAAGAGATCAGCAGTCTGATAGACAAGACTTCACAATTGGAGAAAGAGCTAGAAGCATCTAATAGAAGGGCAGACAAAGCTGAAAAGCAAAACCAATCCCAAAGAACCAGAATTAAGCAACTGGAAGACAGTGAGGATGCAAAGCAGAAAGAATTATTAAAGCAATGCCAAAAAATCAATGAATTAGAAGAAAACACAAAATATCTCACTGAAAAGGTCACAGACCTGGAAAACAGGAAGAAGAGACAACGTGAGAATTATTAGTCTGCCCGAAAAACCAGAGATAAACAAAAACCTTGATGCTATACTACAGGAGATTATAGAAGAAAATTGCCCACATGTTCTGGAGCAAGGGGTCAAAATAGAAATAGAAAGGGTTCATAGAACACCCTCTGTACTAAATCCCCAAAAGACAACCCCCAGAAATGTAATCACCAAATTTAAGAGCTTCCAAGAAAAGGAGAAAATCCACCAAGAAATGAAGCTTCATATATAGGGGGTCTCCCATAAGGATCACACATGACTTAGCAGCTAACACACTAAGAGACCTCAAAGCATGGAACAGGATATTTAGAAAGGCAAGAGAGCTGGGTCTCCAACCAAGAATCAATTACCCAGCAAAATTGATTATATACTTCCAGGGGAAAGTATGGGCATTCAACAAAATAGATTTCAAAGCATTTGCTAAGAAAATACCAGAACTTAGTGGAAAATTTGATATCCAATCACAGAAAGCAAGAGAAACATGAAAAGGTAAATATGAAAGAAAGGGTAAAGGAGATAAATCTTATCCTTTTCTTTAAGTCAAACTCTCTTCTATAAGGACTACATTTACATCAAACTATATATATATTAATATGTGGGGAAAATGTATTGTGTAACTCTCAAAAATTTTATGCACCATAAGAGTAGTTAGAAGAATCATGCATAGGGAAAGATTGGGGCCTCAAGAAGATTTGGTGAAAGTGGGGGAAAGAAAGGAAAAGGGAGGGGGAAGCATCTACAATACTAAGATTTACTTCAAGAAATAGGGGGGACACTAAATAGAATAATCTTTCCCATACAAAGATACACATGGGAAGGGGAGGGGAAGATATCTCATAT
The DNA here is from genome assembly GCF_027887165.1 of Monodelphis domestica. Taxonomy (NCBI): domain Eukaryota; kingdom Metazoa; phylum Chordata; class Mammalia; order Didelphimorphia; family Didelphidae; genus Monodelphis; species Monodelphis domestica. The sequence goes on from NC_077228.1 coordinate 472,877,431, forward strand.
GAGAAGTAGAGCAAGAGAGCATGAAGTGGTATTACTTAAACCTTATTCTCAGTGAAATCAACTCTGAGAGGGAAGAACATCTAGATCCAGTGGGATCCTGAATTCTATCTTATCCAACAGGGTAAGAAAGAAAGGAGAATTAATGAGGGGGAGGAGGGAGGGAGTATAGGAGGGAAGGAGAGGGGGAGGGGAAGGGAGCATAAAAATGGAGGGGCTAGAAAGGGAAACATACCATGGGAGGGGACTAGGGGGACTGACCTAAAGTAAATCACTGGCTCAAAAGTATATAGCTAGGGAAGAAAACTCAGAACTAGGGGGAGATATAAAAATGCCAGGGAATCCACAAGTGACAATCATAACTTTGAACATGAATGGGATGAACTCATCCATAAAACGTAGACAAATAGGCGATTGGATTAGAACCAAAAACCCTACCATATGTTGTCTTCAAGAAACATATGAGGCGGGTTGATACTGTAAATCTTGAAATCTCTCAGACTTGTGAATGTTAAAAATTTCCCCATCAGGGAATTCTTAATTGTAACAAATTCCCTACTGAGAAATATTCTCCATTTTGATGTGAGAACTCGCCAGGATCAGAAATGGGAGGACCTCTACTCCACCTGTACATAAGACTGCTTTGGGGGAGAAAACTCCTTGCTAAACAAAAGAAAGTACTTGGATCCATGGTTATGGTGGGGCAAGGAGTTCTTTGAGCCAGGCCTGTTTTTAGAATTGATACAATGAGAGGCTAGGTACCTAAAAGGGTTGGGCAAGTTTTGTCTTAATGAGTTTAGTTGACTCAGCTGTGTTTTCACTGGTTCAGACTTACTGAGGAGATTTGTCGACTTAGCAGGAATTCAGATGGGCAGTCCTTTGGAAAGCATCTACAATGATTGGTAGATGTAGGGACTTAGGGGAGGTGACATGGGAGAAAAACCCCTATATAGGAAAAAGCAGAATCTCTTGAGGAGATATCCTTTTGGAGGATCTCTGATGAGAATCGCTTGGGAAGAATCTCTTGAGAGAGACTCTGGAGAAAAGCCCTTTGGAACAGTCTCTGACTGGAAGGCTCTCTGGTAAAGTCAGCTGAGATGGAGCTGTCCTGGTGTCACTAGAATCCTTGTTTAGTCAGACCTTGTGGTGAGTGTTAAAAGACTGACTGATTGACTCTCTCACTTAAGACTCAGGTCTAGGCCATATTGGCTTGAGGCCCTTCATAATTATTCCTTTCCTACTCTTTCTCTATTTCTCTAATCCCTCATTATATTATAAATTAAAAATCTCTATAAAACCCAGATGACTTGGGTATTTGAATAATTGGTAATATTTCCCTGGCGACCACCTTATATTTGATTTAAAAACCAAGACAATGTAGTGAAACATATTTCTGTGGTCAAATTTACTCACCCTCTCTTATATCTATCACAATTTATTTCTTCCACTATTTTAATCACTATAGTTTAAGACCTCAACCATTTTAAATCTCACAATACTCACAAGGTTAGAATTAAAGGATGGAGTAAGACCTTTTGGGCCACAACTGATAGAAAGAAGGCAGGAGTTGCAATCATGATATCTGACAAAGCCAAAGCACAAATAGACCTGATCAAAAGGGATAGGGAAGGTAAATATATTCTGTTAAAAGGGAGTATAGACAATGAGGAAATATCACTAATCAACATGTATGCACCAAATGGTATAGGATCCAAATTTCTAATGGAGAAACTAGGAAAATTGAAGGAGGAAATAGACAATAAAACCATATTAGTGGGAGACTTGAACCAACCAATATCAAATTTAGATAAATCAAACCAAAAAAATAAATAAGAAAGAGGTAAAAGAGGTGAATGAAATCTTAGAAAAATTAGAGTTAATAGACATGGAGAAAAATAAATAGGGACAAAAAGGAATACACCTTTTCAGCACCACATGGAACATTCACAAAAATAGATCATACACTAGGTCACAGAAACATGGCACTCATATGCAGAAAAGCAGAAATAATAAATGCATCATTTTCAGATCATAAATCAATAAAAATATTAATCAATATGGGTACATGGAGAGCCAAATCAAAAATTAATTGGAAATTAAATAATATGATACTCCAAAATCGGTTAGAGAAGAAATCATAGAAACAATTAATAATTTCATTGAGGAAAATGACAATGGTGAGACATCCTTTCAAACCTTATGGGATGCAGCCAAAGCAGTACTTAGAAGAAAATTCATATCCATGAGTGCATATATTAACAAATTAGGGAGGGCAGAGACCAATGAATTGGAAATACAAATCAAAAAACTTGAGAAAGAACAAATTAAAAACCCCCAGAAAAAACCAAACTAGAGATCCTAAAAATTAAGGGAGAAATTAATAAAATAGAAAGTGATAGAACAATTACACTAATAAACAAGACTAGAAGCTGGTACTTTGAATAAACAGACAAAATAGGCAAAGTACTAGTTAATCTAATTAAAAAAAGGAAAGAAGAAAGGCAAATTAACAGCATCAAGGATGAAAAGGGGGACCTCACCTCCAATGAAGAGGAAATTAAGGCAATCATTAAAAACTACTTTGCCCAACTATATGGCAATAAATATACCAACCTAGTTGATATGGATGAATATTTACAAAAATATAAATTGCCTAGACTAACAGAAGAAGAAATAGATTTCTTAAATAATCCCATATCAGAAAAAGAAATCCAACAGGCCATCAAAGAACTTCCTAAAAATAATCCCCAGGGCCTGATGGATTCACCAGTGAATTCTATCAAACATTCAAAGAACAGCTAACCCCAATACTATACAAACTATTTGACATAATAAGCAAAGAGGGAGTTCTACCAAATTCCTTTCATGACACAAACATGGTACTGATCCCAAAGCCAGGCCGGCCAAAAACAGAAAAAGAAAATTATAGACCAATCTCCCTAATGAATATAGATGCAAAAATCTTAAATAGGATACTAGCAAAAAGACTCCAGCAAGTGATCCGAAGGGTCATTCACCATGATCAAGTAGGATTCATCCCAGAGATGCAGGGCTGGTTCAATATTAGGAAAACCATCCACATAAATTGACCACATCAACAAGCAAACCAACAAAAATCACATGATTATTTCAATAGATGCAGAAAAAGCATTTGATAAAATACAATACCCATTCCTATTAAAAACACTGGAAAGCATAGGAATAGAAGGGTTGTTCCTAAAAATAAATCTAAAACCATCAACTAATATCATCTGGATGGGGATAAGCTAGATGCATTCCCAATAAGATCAGGAGTGAAACAAGGATGCCCATTATCACCTCTATTATTTGACATTGTTCTAGAAACACTAGCAGTAGCAATTAGAGAAGAAAAAGAATTTGAAGACATTAAAATAGGCAAGGAGGAGACCAAGTTATCTCTATTTGCAGATAACATGATGGTCTACTTAAAGAATCCTATAGTGATGCAGAGCGAAAAGAGCAGAACCAGGAAATCATTATACACAGGGACTGATACACTGTGGTACAATTGAAGGTAATGGACTTCTCCATTAGGGACAATGCAATGTCCCTGAACAACCTGCACGTATCTAAAAAACAGTATCCACAAGCAGAGGATAAACTGTGAGAGTAAAAACACCGAAGAAAAGCAACTGCTTGACTACAGGGGTGGAGGGGATATGACTGAGGAGAGATTCTAAATGAACACTCTAATGCAAATACCAACAACACGTTAAGGGGTTCAAGTCAAGAAAACATGTGATACCCAGTGGAATCATGCATCGGCTATGGGTGAGGTGGTGGGAGGGGAGGGAGGAAAAGAAAATGATTTTTGTTTCCAATGAATAATGTTTGGAAATGAGCAAGTAAAATAATGTTTAAAAAGAAATAGATAAATAAAATACCTAATGAATACCTTAAAAATAAAGTTATTAATTTTTAACTACATTTTTAGTTTATTCTTCAGGATTCTAGAATTATTAATTAATTAATATTAGGTTTAAATATACCAGTATATCAATCTCAAAGTGATAGTTTAGTTTCCCCATTGACTATTTTAACTCCTCATTGCAGATGATATTAGCTAATGGTTTTAGATAAATGCTGCTTATCATTTTAAGTAAAGGTTACTATGCTTTCTCATGTTTGAATAGGAAGGGGTATTGTACTCTGTTAAAGGCTTTTTCTATATCTTTTGAGATAATCATTCAACTTCTGTTAGTTTGGTTATTCATATGGTCAATTATGAGGATAGTTTTCCCAATAGTAAGCCAACCTTACATTCCTGGTATAAAGTCCACCTGATCATAGTTAATAATCCTTGTGATATATTGCTGTAATCTCTTTGCTAGTATTTTATTTAATATTTTTGCATCAATACTCATTAGATAGATTGTTCTATAGTTAATTTCCATATTTTTGACATTTCTTAATTAGGTTTCAGCATTATATTTTTGTCATAAAAATAATTTGATAGGACTACATTTTTGCTTATTTTTCCTAATAGTTCATAGAGTATTGGGGTTGATTGTTCTTTAATAATAATTAATATATTCTTTAAGGGGAAATAGTCATTTAATAAAATAGAAAATTCCCAAGCATTTCTGATATAAAGACCAGATCTTAATAGATTTTTTTGATGGCCAAATATAAGATTCAAAAGAAGCATAGAAAAGTAAATGAGAATGAGAAAATTTAAGACTCAGTAATGTTGAATTGTTTATATTCCCACGAGGTAATGATATTTGTAACTCATAAAATTTTTGTCATTATCATGAGTTAGAAGAAATATACATAGACAAAGGATATGGGAGTAAGCTGTTTAGGATGATATGTAAAAAAAAATTCAAGGGATAAAAAAGAGGATTGCACTGAGAGATAAGGAATAAAATGTGTTCAATTATTTCACCTAAAGAAGCATGGCAGTGGAGGAACTACTACTGTGGAGAGGAGGTGGGTGGTGACTGGTGATAGTTAAACCTTACTCTCATTTCCCCAGGCATTTTTTATTTGTTTTTATTCATTTTCTTATTTACTCATTTGTTTATGTATCTGTTTATTAATTTATTTTTACTTTTACTTTTGTCTTAAAGGTGGACTCTGTTTTCAGGGTAAAATATATTCTCTTTAACTTCAGTTTTTCCTTACCGCTATGCTCAGATCTAGTTCTGGTTTTTAAATGCCAGTGCATTTTGTCAAAAATAATATGGTAGATAAGGCAGAATATAGTAAACTAGTTTTTGTTTGGAACACTTTCTTTAGAAATGGAGGGATCCTCAACAGTATAAGAACAATATATTTGATTTTTTTAAAATCCTTACTGTCCATATAAGAATTGATACTGTGTATTGGTTCCATGAAAGAAGAGTGGTAAAGACTAGGCAATGGAGATTGATTGATTTGCCAAGGTTTGTAGCTAGGAAGTATGTGAATCCAGATTTGAACCCAGAACTTCCTTTCTTCCTGCTTGGCTCTCAATCTACTGAGCCACCTAGGTGATTACAATATATTCAAAATTATTTGACTGATTATTGAAATTATTTGATTTAATCTTTTGCATTAATTAGCTATTATATGCAATGCAAAATGTATAAGCATTATTTAAGATAATATGAAATTCAAAAGAAACTCAGTAAATTTTATCATTTTCTATTCTCCAGGATGAATTAGAAATGCACTAGTTTGACATTTAAAGCTCCCATTATTTTTTTTTACCTTTAGGTAGTGAGCATAGCTTATAAAATAAATACTTATTTTATATGTATAATATATACATATACACAAAGCACACATATATACACATACAAATACACAGATATACACACATATCACTGTAGTATAGGGGAAAACTTGTATCAAGGAAACTAATGAAGAGGGTAGAGAAAAAGTCCAGGTGAAAAGTAATGAAGGCCTGAATTAGGTTGTTATTTATTGTGGGTGAAAGAGAAGGTGGTCATATCAAAGAGAAATTAGTGAGATAGAAAAAATGAGATTTGACAATATGTTTATTATGTAATGTGACAGAGAGTAAAATGAAGAGGATGACCCAGAGGTTGTGAAATTGAGCTATAAGAAGGCTGGAAGTGTCATTATCTATAATATGAAGCTTTGTTTGCCTTCCATTTCCCTACAAGTTAGATGATAACAAATTAAAATCAGCATTTTCTCTGTATATTATTCTAATATATTTACCATAATTATATATATATATATATATATATATATATATAAATGGTCCTAATAATTAAAGCAACATCTAATTGAAACATGAGTTAACCAATGATAGTATATTAATAGTCTTAACATGCAGCGATAGATTTCCACAGCCAGTCTCTGTAATTGCATACACAAACTTCCCATGTGAAAAGAACATTTGCATGTGCAAATTAAGCATAATAGTTATACCTCTGACTAAACTGTTTTCATGCATAATTTTGAATACCATTTTGAATTGGTAGAAAATAAGGTCCTTTATATGCTGCAATGATGCTGTTACCATAGAGAATGTTTTTATCCCTTTAAAGAGACAGGAAAATAATTTGATTATACTTTCACCTCCCCACTCTTACTCTCTTCAGTTTTCATCCTGAAAAGCAACAAAATGAAACTCTTGGGGTATTTGTGGATAACATCCTTCAGTTTAATAATTGCCTTAAATATGACATTAGTAACTATTACTTATTGTTGTGCTACCATAATCTGTTAGCCTGAAATGAATGGAGAAGGAGGCAATGGGGATGGTCTAGTTTGAAACTCCTTTTTCAAATAGCTCAGTAAGTAAAGCAAAGAGCAAAATAGCCTCCTCTATTCTCCTAAATTGCATGTAAATCAAGGCCAGAGCAGCCACTGCTCCCTTTCACTATAGGTGCACAGATGCAGAGAGGGGACATTTAGTTTCATTAAAAAGCATCTTTCTAAGTGATGGCATAGGCTTTTGCTGCATGGATGGTGACCTGATTCACATGAGAATAAATAGAAGGGAGACAGTGTGGCTGAGTAACATAGATGCTTTCTGAAATCAGGCAATTAGGGACCCTGTCACCCTTGGGCAGAAGTGTTATTGTCATGACTGATAGAAACATTTCTTAGCTCATGAAATAATTTCTAACCAAGTTGCCCTGCCCACTTCATAGACAATCCACCATGCAACATCAGTGTGCATTATTTGATTTTAAGTAAAATTCTTATGTTCAAAAAAATTATTTTAGTGGCCAAGGAAAAACATGGGTCCTTTAAATAGAAATCAATTAGTTAAATGACATATGCAAGTATTAATATATATATACACATATATAAATATATGTTATATATATTTATATAGATAACTGTTCATTTGCTTTCTCAGCATGTATTGTTTTCCATAATTTATATTTGGTAGACAAAAAATGTACATTTTCTAATTTAAGCCCAGCAAACTGTCTTCAGTCTATTTTTTAGGACTTTCACCTAATACTTTAAAATTTTATTTCTATTTCAATAATAATGAATGCCCTTGAGGTATGTTTAAATCTGGGATAACCTTCTTTATTGAATTAAAATGAGCAAGTAAATATTGTATAAATACATATAGTTCAATATGGTTTGGGTGTTAAATGTAATATATGATATTCATATAGGGGAAACAATAATCCTTGTTTGTATTCATGACCACTTACTATTAACCAGAATAGTCAATTAATTTCTACTTGCCATTCTTGAGGCCCCATAGCAGCATGTACTAGAAATCATTAGAAACACATTTTATAATTGTTAGGGACACTGATGGCTACCAAGTTGAATCCATAACTTAAAAGGAATGCCTTTCCCAACTTTCCCTACAAATTGTTTAGCCTTTTTTTAAGAGGAACTATAATGTCGAATCCATGGGCTCCTCAGTCTACTATTGGATAACTAATTTTAAGGAAAATTGCTTTATATCAAGAGTATATTTTCCTCTGTTTTTTTTTTAATTTTCCAATGTTGTTGCTGACCCCTCTCCAAAATGTCTAATCCCTTTTCTATATAATAGCTCCTTCCAGTAATTGAACATAGCATCATTTCTCTACCTATAAACTTTTCATTTCTTTTTTTCAGGTTAAATATACTTAGATTTTTTCATTATGTCCTAATATTATGTAGAGTGGAGATTTTTGCCATCTTGGTTGCATTTCCATGAGCATTTGGCAACTCATGAATATCCTTCCTAAACTTAGGCACAATTGAGTGCTGTACTCCATGTAAAATCTAATCAAGATACAGAGATGCAAGATTATATTCTCATTATTGATTTGAGTCATGGTTGATTAAATGTAAGGTATTTTTGGGGGGAGGTATTTACCATATCATAGCATGGACAGTCAGCCAATAGTTATTGTGTTTATTATGTGTCATGTACTGTGCTTAGAGGTAAAAACACAAATATAAATAGGAAAAAAATAGAGAAAAATTTTGTCCTTAAGTAGGTTACATTCTAAGGAGGTAAAACAACACATAAATGATAAATGAAAAGAGAGAAGAAGAGAGCTTTAAAGTAACAAAACAGGAATATAATAGCAAAAATTATGGGGGAAGGAATCATCAATATAGCCTGTGGAGGAATGAATGCATGGTGACTCTCATCCTCATACTTAAAATTGATGCTCTGGGAGGAAACAAACAATCAAAGAGAGAGGAAAGGTACTTCTGAAGTTAGAAGTAGTTCAGAAGTGGAGTAAGTTTCTAGGATGAAGAAAAATTCATGGTAGTACAGAGAAATATATTGTAAAGATGAATCAGTAATATATCCTGGAGAGAGATGAAGCTGCATCATATTGAAATTGTAGTATGCTTAAACTCCCAGTTCATTAAAAGAAAAAATCTTTTCTGGTCTTATTGTTCCCATTATATAATTGTAAGGTAAAGAAAAAAATTGTACATATAAAATTTTTAAACAATATCTTTAAATTTCACAGTATTAAATTCAACTCAAAGGTTTCACTTGTCAAAAATGATTTTGGATTTTATTATTCAGTATATATCTACACATTCCAATTTAATGTCACCTTATAATTTGATAAGCATGTTAATTATTTCATTATATATGTCATTTTTGACAAAGTGCAATGGGCTACAGAGACATTTGCTCATGTACAATTCCTACACATTTCTTATTGAAAAATTAAAAACCTCCTCTTTAGATCTAGTCATCCAGGCAACTCTGAATCCACCTATAGTACAGTTTAGACCATATAGTACAGTTTAGACCACTAATTTCATAATAATACAATGACATTCTTCTAAGCACCTTTCTAAACATTGAATTATATGTGCATCATTTCTCTGATTTACTGGCCTAATAATCTTGTCAAAAATGAAAATAAAGTTACTTCAGCATGATTGTTTCTTGATGAAGCCATCTCAGAGTTTTGTGATCACTGCTTTCTTCCCTAAATGTCATTGAACCAGTTTCTTGATAATTAATCAGTAGATATTAAGTGCCTGTTATGTCCAGATATTAGAGATATTTTATAGAATTTGAAACCAATATTACTGGCTTGTAACTTGTATACACCATGATCTTATATATTTATTATTATAATAAGGATATTTGCTCACTCCAATAGTATTGTAGTTATTTTGTTTTGAACAATCATTTAATGATCAATGAAAGACCAACATTGCATCAATGATATGTCCCGCCAACCAGATGTCTCTAATTTATCACAGAAAACTATCTCATTGCCTAATCTGAGAATTAAATTCTGAATGATTATTTTTCCCATCTTTTGAATCCAAAGGTACTTTCCTTGGCAGAGAAATCAGAAGTAAGCTAAGAGATATTTACCTTTGCATTCTTTCTGTTAATAGTGATTATCATTTCACACTAACCTAAAGGTAATCAAATCTTTTTTTGATCCTCTTCTTCTCTCAATGATCCTTTAAAACAAATCAAAATATTATCATATTTTAAAGATCCTTATCTTTTCTCATTTAGCCAAATTATATTCGGTTTTTCAATTTCCCATTTTCTTTTTATAGTATGTGGTCACAGTTTTATATCTATTTCCTATTATGTTTCCCTATATACTTTGCTATACACATTCCTTTTAAAAATATTTGTATTTAAAGTACACTTGACATCTGCATTGTTCTCCTTTGTTAATTCTGTATTTTTAAAAATGAATTTGAAACCTGTAGAGCCTGAGTTCAAATCTCAGTTTTTTAAACTTACTATATATGATGTTTACAAGATCCTATTCCTGATCAACAGGAGTGCCTCCTCTATAAAATGATGAGGTTGGACTATATGATCTCTGAGGACTCATTTAACTTCACCCCTATGTTCCTATGATTTTAGAATTCTAGAATCATTATCATAGGAATATAGAAGTTGAATCAATTTCTCCTACATGGTTCAACTCTAATATTGTATATTTGTATGTTCATATAATTTGTAATCATAGCTAAATAGCAGTAGATTGAAAAAATAACAAAGTCAAGGTAAGATCGTAATGAGTTACCAATATAGAACACTGATCCTTAAATCTTTCACTTAGTGTGTTCTTTACATATTCAAGGCAATTAAATAATCTAACATCATTTTGTGTAAGATACCATTTTGGGACAATCTTTTGCAAGCATATCATTTCTATTCTCTTCCAACTTTCAAATGATTGAAGCATAGGTAAAAGAAGAAGAGGTTTCTGAAAACTTATTGCATTTTGACTGAGACCTGGCCCTAGACTTAAAACCCTAAAACTAAATAGATTCTACCCAAAATATTCTCCTTAACCATTACCCATCCCATAAAATATCACATATTGAGATTAAGCAGATCTGTGAAACAGGAAGGAAATTAATTAAAAGGAGGAGTTGAGATGGGGTACCAATATGGGCAACTTCATTAGGGTAAAAAGATGTGGCTTGTCCAAATTCCTCAAAACACTTTTTTTTTAATTCTCAAAACTCTTAAGACAGGTATCCAGGCCCTAATTGAAATATTGCAATATGAGGAAACTGTAGTAGGTTTTAACCTAGGCTTCATGTACAATTCTTCATGACCTCATGGACCACAGCACACCAGTCCTTTCTGTCTATCACCAAAAGTCTGTCCAAACTCATACCCTTTGCTTTCATGACATTATCTATTCATCTCAACATCTGCTGGTCCATTCTTTTTTTTTGCCTTCAATATTATCCAGCATCAGAGACTATTTCAATGAGTCCTGTCTTCTCAATATGTGGCTAAAATAGTAAGGTTTCAGCTTCAGTATTTTTCCTTCCAAAGAATAGTCAGTTAACTTATTTAAGTATTGATTGATTTGATCTCTTTGCTGTCCAAGGTACTATCACAAGTCTTCTCCCTCCCACCCCCACTTCAAAAGCATTGATTCTCCAGTGCTCAGATTTCCTCATAGTCAAACTTTTACAGTCATACAATGCTTCCAGAAAAAAAAATATAGCTTTGACTATACCTGCTTTTCTCAAGGATGATGCTTCTGTTCTTTTATTATGCTATCCAAATTTGCTCTAGCTTTCCTTACAAGGAAAGACTTGCACTGTATATACTAACAAAAAGTTAGGGACCAGAAAAGTCAACAGAGATAGATAAAAAATTAAATATTTTTTTCTTTAAACTCCAAATATTTTAATATAGAAACAGCAATAACTTTCATTTCGGGTTTCTATAATTTCCAATTGAATCTATTTCCATCTTTTGGTGAAATCATATCCAGAACATGGTTTCCCTTTATTTCATCATCTGTCTCTTCCTCTCAAATCATAATGTTCAATATAGTCACCAAGCTACAAAAATAATCTCTGAGGAAGTAGAAAATAGTCATGTTTGGAGTCTAGGACTCCAAGTATTTTATATAGGCCAAAGATCCTAATAATGAAAAAGAAATTCTGCTAAAGTTGATACAATTAATAATCTAGTATAAATAAGAACTATATCAGAGTGTAATTGTACTGGATTTTGGACATCTATTAAGTACATGAAAAATATTTTCCTTAGAAAAAGTTGATGAAGCTTGTAGAATACATAAAAGTAATTGTATGTCAGAAAAATTATTGGCAGGGTGAGTAGTTTCTAGTTTCTTTCTATTTCAAAAGAAAATTATTGAGCCTAAAGATAAAATTATCCAACTTGATACTTTCCTGATAAATTGGATATTTATTATGAATATAAAGTGCCTAACTTATCATGGTTATATTGTTTTCTTATAAATAATATTCCAAATTGTGAAAACATTGACCAAAACAGCCAAAATAAGTAGGGTCAAACCCAAATAGAAACAGTGTCTACCAAATTAAACTGAAGATCCCCATGGGTCACATATTGCCTTAGAAAGCCACACTTTTATATATTTTTATTAATTTATTTGATTAAATATTTTGTGATTAAAATTTAACTCAGTTCAAGCTGCATTTGGTACTGTTTCAGACTTACTTGCATGTAGTCCACAAGCTGTGTGTTTGAATAATCTGGCCTAGATAATGAAGTGATAATTTCCCAAAACAAACATTTTGCTACATCTTAATTTCTTTTTTTTTTTAATATATTTTATTTGATCATTTCCAAGCATTATTCGTTAAAGATCATTTTCTTTTCCTCCCCCCCACCCCCCATAGCCGACGCGTAAGTCCACTGGGCATTAGATGTTTTCTTGATTTGAACCCATTGCTTTGTTGATAGTATTTGCACTAGAGTGTTCATTTAGAGTCTGTCCTCTGTCATGTCCCCTCAACCTCTGTATTCAGGCAGTTGCTTTTTCTCGGTGTTTCCACTCCCATAGTTTATCCTTTGCTTATGAATGGTGTTTTTTTCTCCTGGATCCCTGCAAGTTGTTCAGGGATATTACACCGCCACTAATGGAGAAGTCCATTATGTTCGGTTATACCACAGTGTATTAGTCTCTGTGTACAATGTTCTCCTGGTTCTGCTCCTCTCGCTCTGCATCACTTCCTGGAGGTTGTTCCAGTCTCCATGGAACTTCTCCACTTTATTATTCCTTTTAGCACAATAGTACTCCATCACCAACATATACCACAGTTTGTTCAGCCATTCCCCAATTGATGGGCATCCCCTCGTTTTCCAGGTTTGGGCCACCACAAAGAGCGCAGCTATGAATATTTTTGTACAAGTCTTTTTGTCCATTATCTCTTTGGGGTACAGACCCAGCAGTGCTATGGCTGGGTCAAAGGGTAGATATTCTTTTGTCGCCCTTTGGGCATAGCTCCAAATTGCCCTCCAGAATGGTTGGATCAATTCACAACTCCACCAGCAATGAATCAATGTCCCTACTTTGCCACATCCCCTCCAGCATTCATTACTTTCCTTTACTGTAATGTTAGCCAATCTGCTAGGTGTGAGGTGATACCTCAGAGTTGTTTTGATTTGCATCTCTCTGATTATAAGAGATGTAGAGCACTTCTTCATGTGCTTGTTAATAGTTTTGATTTCTTTATCTGAGAACTGCCTATCCATGTCCCTTGCCCATTTATCAATTGGAGAATGGCTTGATTTTTTGTACAATTGATTTAGCTCATTATAAATATGAGTAATTAAACCTTTGTCAGAGGTTTCTATGAAGATTTTTTCCCAATTTGTTGTTTCCCTTCTGATTTTAGTTATATTGGTTTTGTTTGTACAAAAGCTTTTTAGTTTGATGTAGTCAAAATTATTTATTTTACATTTTGTGATTATTTCTATATCTTGCTTGGTTTTAAAGCCTTTCCCTTCCCAAAGGTCTGACATGTATACTATTCTGTGTTTACCCAATTTACTTATGGTTTCCTTCTTTATGTTTAAGTCACTCACCCATTTTGAATTTATCTTGGTGTAGGGTGTGAGGTGTTGATCTATTCCTAGTCTCTCCCACACTGTCTTCCAATTTTCCCAGCAGTTTTTATCGAATAGTGGATTTTTGTCCCAAAAGCTGGGATCTTTGGGTTTATCGTATACTGTCTTGCTGAGGTCGCTTTCCCCCAGTCTATTCCACTGATCTTCCTTTCTGTTTCTTAGCCAGTACCAAATTGTTTTGATGACTGCTGCTTTGTAATATAGTTTTAGGTCAGGGACTGCAAGGCCCCCATCGTATGTGTTTTTTTTCATTATTTCCCTGGATATCCTTGATCTTTTGTTCTTCCAAATGAACTTTGTTATGGTTTTTTCTAAATCAGTGAAGAAGTATTTTGGTAGTTCAATGGGTATGGCACTAAATAGATAAATAAGTTTGGGTAGGATGGTCATTTTTATTATATTGGCTCGTCCTATCCATGAGCAGTTAATGTTTTTCCATTTGTTCAGGTCTAGTTTTAGTTGTGTGGCGAGTGTTTTGTAGTTGTGTTCATATAGTTCCTGTGTTTGTCTTGGGAGATAGATTCCTAGGTATTTTATTTTGTCTAAGGTGATTTTGAATGGGATTTCTCTTTCTAGTTCTTGCTGCTGAGCTGTGTTGGAGATATATAGAAAAGCTGATGATTTATGTGGATTTATTTTGTATCCTGCAACTTTGCTAAAGTTGTTGATTATTTCAATTAGCTTTTTGGTTGAATCTCTAGGATTCTTTAAGTAGACCATCATGTCATCCACAAAGAGTGATAACTTGGTCTCCTCCTTGCCTATTTTGATGCCTTCAATTTCTTTATCTTCTCTAATTGCTACTGCTAGTGTTTCTAGTACAATGTCAAATAGTAGGGGTGATAATGGGCATCCTTGTTTCACTCCTGATCTTATTGGGAATGCATCTAGTTTATCCCCATTGCAGATGATATTAGCTGTTGGTTTTAGATATATACTGTTTATTATTTTTAGGAATGACCCTTCTATTCCTATGCTTTCTAGTGTTTTTAATAGGAATGGGTGTTGTATTTTATCAAAGGCTTTTTCTGCATCTATTGAGATAATCATGTGGTTCTTGCTAGTTTGCTTGTTGATGTGGTCAATTATGTGGATGGTTTTCCTAATGTTGAACCAGCCCTGCATCCCTGGTATGAATCCTACTTGATCATGGTGAATGATCCTTCTGATCACTTGCTGGAGTCTTTTTGCTAGTATTCTATTTAAGATTTTTGCATCTATATTCATTAGGGAGATTGGCCTATAGTTTTCTTTCTCTGTTTTTAACCTGCCTGGTTTTGGAATCAGTACCATGTTTGTGTCGTAAAAGGAGTTTGGTAGAACTCCCTCTTTGCTTATTATGTCAAATAGTTTGTATAGTATTGGGGTTAACTGTTCTCTGAATGTTTGATAGAATTCACAGGTGAATCCATCAGGCCCTGGGGATTTTTTCTTAGGAAGTTCTTTGATGGCTTGATGGATTTCAATTTCTGATATGGGATTATTTAAGAATTCTATTTCCTCTTCTGTTAGTCTAGGCAGTTTGTATTTTTGTATATATTCATCCATTTCTCCTAAATTGGTGTATTTGTTGCCATATAATTGGGCAAAGTAATTTCTAATGATTGCCTTAATTTCCTCTTCATTGGAGGTGCTGTCCCCCTTTTCATCTTTAATGCTGTGAATTTGCTTTTCTTCCTTCCTTTTTTTAATTAGATTGACCAGTACTTTGTCTATTTTGTTTGTTTTTTCAAAGTACCAGCTTCTTGTCTTATTTATTAAATCAATAGTTCTATCACTTTCGATTTTATTAATTTCTCCCTTAATTTTTAGGATTTCTAATTTGGTTTTCTGGTGGGGGTTTTTAATTTGATCGCTTTCGAGTTTTTTCAATTGCATTTCCAATTGATTGATCTCTGCTCTCCCTTGTTTGTTAATATGAGCTTTCAGGGATATAAATTTGCCTCTGATTACTGCTTTGGCTGCATCCCAAAAGGTTTGAAAGGATGTTTCGCCATTGTCATTTTCCTTGATGAAATTATTAATTGTTTCTATGATTTCTTCTTTAACTAAACGGTTTTGGAGTATCATATTGTTTAATTTCCAATTGGTTTTAGATTTGGTTTTCCATGTACCATTACTAATCATTATTTTTATTGCCTTGTGATCTGAGAAGGCTGCATTCATTATTTCTGCTTTTTTGCATTTGTGTGCTATGTTTCTGTGACCTAATGTATGGTCAATTTTTGTGAATGTGCCATGTGGTGCTGAGAAGAAGGTGTATTCCTTTTTATCCCTATTTATTTTTCTCCATATGTCTATTAATTCTAATTTTTCTAAGATTTCATTCACTTCTTTTACCTCTTTCTTATTTATTTTTTTATTTGATTTATCTAAATTTGATGATGGTTGGTTTAAGTCTCCCACTAGTATGGTTTTATTGTCTATTTCTTCCTTCAATTCGCCTAGTTTCTCCATTAGAAATTTGGGTGCTATATTATTTGGTGCATACATGTTGATTAATGATATTTCCTCGTTGTCTAGAGTCCCTTTTAACAAAATATAATTACCTTCCCTATCCCTTTTGATCAGGTCTATTTTTGCATTGGCTTTATCAGATATCATGATTACCACTCCTGCCTTCTTTCTATCAGTTGAGGCCCAGAAGGTCTTACTCCATCCTTTAATTCTGACCTTGTGGGTGTCAACCCGCCTCATGTGTGTTTCTTGAAGACAACATATGGTAGGGTTTTGGATTCTAATCCATTCTGCTATTCGTCTACGTTTTATGGGTGAGTTCATCCCATTCACATTCAAAGTTATGATTGTCATTTGTGGACTCCCTGGCATTTTGATTGCCTTCCCTAATTCTAGCCTTTTCTTCTTCGGCTCTACCTTTTAGTCCAGTGATTTACTTTGAATCAGTGCCCCTTGTCCCCTCCCTTGATGTTTCCCTTTTTAGTCCCTCCCTTTTTCTTCCCTCCCCCTCCCCCCTCTCTTTCCCTCCCTTTTTGTTCTCCCTCTCCCCCTCCCCCCCTTGGTTTTCCCTTCTCCTTACCCTTGTTGGGTAAGATAGAATTCAAGATCCCAATGGATCTGGATGTTTTTCCCTCTCAGAGTTGATTTCCCTGAGATTGAGGTTTAAGTAAACCCCCCCCTCTCTTCCTCTCCTTCTTATAGGAGTTTTCTTCCCCTCCCCTTCCCATGTGAATCTTTGTGTGAGAACGATTATTCTATTTGGTCTTTCTTTACCCCCTATTTATACGTTACATTTTCCCCACATATTAGCATACATAGATTGATATAAATGTGGTCCTTATAGAAGAGAGTTTGAGTAAAAGAAGAAGATAACATTTTTCCCCTTTCCTTAATATTTACCTTTTCAGGTATTCCTTGCTCTTTGATTTTCGGTATCAAACTTTCCACAGAGCTCTGGTCTTTTCTTTGCAAAAAGTTGGAAGTCTTCTATTTTGTTGAATGCCCATACTTTTGCCTGGAAGTATATAGTCAGTTTTGCTGGGTAGCTGATTCTTGGTTGGAGACCCAGCTCTCTTGCCTTTCTGAAGATCATGTTCCATGCCTTACGATCATTCAGAGTAGAACTTGCAAGGTCTTGTGTGACCCTGATTGGCATTCCTTTATATCTAAATTGTCTTTTTCTGGCTTCCTGTAGGATTTTTTCTTTTGTTTGATAGCTTTGGAATTTGGCAATTACATTCCTGGGAGTTGTCTTTTGGGGGTTTAGTGTAGAAGGTGTTCTGTGAGCTCTGTCAGTGGCTGTATTGCCCCCTTGTTCTAGAATCTCTGGGCAATTTTCTTTGATTATATCTTGTATCACCATGTCCAGTTTGGTGTTTATTTCTGGCTTTTCTGGGAGTCCAATTATTCTTAAATTTTCTCTTCTCCCTCTATTTTCCAGATCTATCACCTTGTCGGTGAGATATTTTATGTTCTCTTCTAATTTCTTGGTGTTTTGGCTTTGCTTTATTAGTTCTTGCTTTAAAGCCTGGTTTTCTTTTACAGTTTGGTCAAACTGGTTTTGTAGATGCATGAATTTCTTTTGCATTATTTCCCACTTTTCCTCCCAGAGGGCTTCCATCTTTTTGGTCATTTCTGATTCAGATTCTTCATGGGTTTGTGGAGAGTTTCTATTTCCTTTGGAAGATTTTGGAGAATTTTCTTGTATATCTTCTTCTATCTGCTCTGTATTTTGTATTTTGGCTCCATAGAATGTGTCCAAAGTCGCCCCTTTCTTCTTATTTTTCTTGGTATTTTGGGGCTTCTGTGCTTCTGTGGAGTTTGTCATCTCTGAATGTGGAGGATTAGCTTTTCTTATCTCTGGTGATCCGAGGCTTTAGCCCTGGGCAGATGTTGGTTCTAAGAGTTTTCCCTGGGTTAAACTGAATATGCCTCACTGGAGCTCGAATGGAAGGGTCGGACCACGAGGCCACACTCTCCCCCCAGCTCGCTTTCAGGAAGTTGCCTTCAGAATCGCTGGCCGTGAGGCTGTTTTGTTGGCCTGCGGGGGGGGTGGGCTGCAGCTTTCCCAAGCTCTAGGGCAAGGACTTTCACTGAGACTTGGATAGCAGGATCCAGCCCTTGAGGCTGTCTTGCCCGCCCTGAGGGTTGCTGTTGTTTCGACCAGCTCTCTGCAGCGGAAGCCCCAGGCAGTAACTTTCACTGGGACTCGGGTAGAAGGCCCTGAGGGTTCTGTTCTCTGAGCCCGGCGGGCTGCGGCTTCCGGGAGCCTTGGACTCTGTGCTCCTACCCCTGAGGTCCGAGTGATCTCGGGTTCTGGCTTTTGAGGGGAGCCATACCTTTTGAACCGGGTCCAGGCCAAGGAGGAGGGTTCCCAGGGTCTGTGCTGTTGATCGTTTTGAATTTCGGTGCCTTAGGAGCTTATATTTTGAGATCGGTCGGGAAGGGTTTTCCGGAGATCTGAGCTTTAGCTTTCTCTAAGCCGCCATCTTAACCAGAAGTCTCCGAGAGTTAAGAACTTTCTACATCTTAATTTCTTATCAGAGAAGTTAAATTTTTTTTTGAAAACATAAAATTTGGCTCTTTGAACATTCATTTTCCTCATCATAAGCAGGAAAATTTAGGGTATGAAAAATACAACACTACAATGTAATTTTAAGCTCCATAAATTTGATGTGGTTCCCAAAAAGGCACATTGTAACCCATCCTTAACTGCCCATATACTGTTTGACCCTCATCTATGATATTATATAAAGGTGTGCTGTTGCTTCAGTAAGACTGACTTACCAAATATGTGGGAGTCAATTGGGAGGATTAGTCCCTTCTACAAAAAAAATGTTTCCATAAACAATGGCTTCAAAGATAAAACATATATCGAGATTTTCAAATACTTAGTATTTTTTTATTCTCACTGAATTCAATTAGAGTGAGTTAGTTATGTTAAACCAAAAACATAGTATGGTCACTAAGTAATGCCTCTAATACCTAGCTTGTTTATTATGAAAAAGAAGGAAGAAAGGAAGGAATAAGAGAAGAAAGAGAAAAGAAGTATTGTAAAGAACTGGCGTGATATAACATTGACATCGCAGCCCTAAGTGAAACATGCCTAACAGAAGAGGGGTCACTCAGCAAACCCATCACTGGATACACCTTCTTCTGGAAAGGTAGAGCCTCAAATAAAGACAGAATCCACAGTGTTGGGCTGGCTATCAAAACCAGTTTGCTCAAACAGCTGCCAGACTTGCCTGTGGGCATCAGCAAGAAGCTCATGAAGATCCATTTGCCTCTCAGCAAAAGACTGGTATGCCACAATCATCAGTGCATATGCCCCTACACTGACCAGCACAGACGAGACCATCCAGTAGTTCTACTCTGACCTGAGTGTCGTCCTGCACTCAGTGCCTACAAATGACAAATTGATACTACTGGGAGACTTCAACGCCCACGTTGGCCAGGACCATGAAAGATGGAAAGGAGTGCTCGGCAAACACAGTGTGGGCAAAATGAACAACAATGGCCTACTGCTACTCAGCAAATGCTCAGAGTTCAAATTCACCATCACGAACACTGTGTTCAAAATGGTGAACAAATATAAAACAAAGTGGATGCACACACGATCAAAACAGTGGCATCTCATTGACTACATCATTGTATGCCAGCAAGACATCCAGGATGTACAGATCACCAGAGCCATGAGAGGAGCTGAATGCTGGACAGACCACCGATTGGTTAGAGCGACTCTTCAAATGTGCATTGCGCCTCGCCAACCAAAAAGAGCCCAGACAGTTTGCGCATTTTACGAAGTGAGTCGTCTTAGAGATCCATCTTATTTATAAACATTCTAGTCCTGCCTGGATGACAAGCTGTCTGCCAAGGGACCACTCACTGGAAGCTCAACCGAGAAATGGAACCAGGTCAGAGACGCAGTGATGGAAACATCAAAGGCAGTCCTAGGCCCCAAACAATGCAACCACCAGGACTGGTTGGACGAGAACAACACTGATAATGAAGACCTATCAAGCAAAAAGAACAAAGCCTTTATGGAGTGGAAAAATAACCCAAACTCTGCTCCTAAAAAGGACAGAATCAAGTCTCTCCAAGCCACGGCACAGTGTGAGATCAGGAAGATGTAAGACTGATGGTGGGAAAAAAAGGCAGAAGAAATCCAGCACTTTGCTGGCATGAAAAACTACAAACAATTTTTCAGTGCCTTCAAGACTGTCTATGGGCCATTAACACCCACCACCACTCCCTTGCTATCCTCTGATGGTGACACTCTCATAAAAGATAAAAAAGGCATTAGCAAAAGGTGGAAAGAACACTTCAGAGAAGAACAGCTTCTCAGCCGACCCTCTTCAGTCGACCAAAGTGCCCTTGACCAGATCCCCCAAAACCGCACCACTGAACAACTTGAAGTCCCTCCTTCAATAGAGGGAGTCCAAAAAGCCATTAAACAAATGAGTGCAGGCAAGGCACCTAGTAAAGATGGGATCCCAACCAAGGTGTACAAGGCCTTAAATGGAAAGGCGCTCCAGGCATTCCACATAGTGCTGACCAGCATATGGGAAGAGGAAGACATGCCCCCAGAACTCAGAGATGCCTCCATTGTAGCCCTATACAAGAAAAAAGGCTCACGAGCAGCCTGTGACAACTACAGAGGCATCTCACTCCTCTCCACTGCTGGAAAGATCCTCGCTCGTGTTATACTCAACAGACTCCTGTCATCTGTTTCAGAACAGAACCTGCCTGAATCACAATGTGGCTTCCAACCAGATCGTAGCACCATTGACATGGTCTTCATGGTGAGGCTGTGGAAAGGAAATAAGACTGACAGTTTGTGGGGGAAGGGGCCAACTGGGAGTGGGGTATTTTGACTAGTACTTCCTTCCTGCCGGGTGTGGCAGTTGGGTCTTGTGACTAGCACTTCCTTCCTGCTGGGGAAAGACTTGCGTCCTGGTGTTGGAGGAGAGAGGAGCTTGTTTATCCAGGTCTGAAGTGGCATGCTCTTCTTGGTCTTGGAAAAGGGGACGAGAACGATTTCCAAGAAAAGAGTAGAGGACATACTGAAGCTCAGTGTGCCAAAGACTAAGAAACAACTGAGAGCCTTTTTAGGAGTGACAAGTTTCTGTAGACAATGGATCCCAGGCTATAGACAAATAACAAAATGCCTTATGGACTTAACCATAAACACAGTCACAGAACCTTTGTAACTAATGAAAGATCACCTCCAAGCTTTGGCACAGCTGAAAGAAGCAATCATTAAGAACTCAAATCAAGAACAAACATTCCAGTCAGAAGAGTTATTTAAGGAAATAAACTACACAATCACATTAGAAGAAATACGGGCAGCATTGGGAGTCAAGAATTATGAAGAATGTTGTGAAAAGGATTGGAAGTGGATAAAGTGGATAGAGACACTAAATTTGCAATACAAGAAAATCATATACCTGATCCAAAACAAAAGGAAGAAGAAGAAAACAATGTAACGCTCCTATCACATCTTCCTTTCTCTGACATAGAACTTCTCATAAACTAGACTGTCAATTAACAAAATATATACAAGATTTACAGACAAGAATAGAAGAATTGCATGAAATGGGCTTGATACAACAAACAGTACCCCTGGATTACAATTGGCACAACATCAAACCAGGAGACATAGTATACTGAAAAAAAATTTTTAATAGAAAATTGGCTACAAACATAAAATGGACTGGACCACATGAAGTATTGCTTACTACCCCAACAGCTATAAAAGTTGCAGGGAAAGACTCATGGTTTCACTATTCCCACGTGAAACCAGAAAAAGTTCAACACCATTGTAACAGACATCGGAGATAATTAGACAACAGATTGTGCTGAGAAATGCAAACAAAAACTGATTAACATAAAAGCACATCATAAAGAAATAATAGTGACACATAATGTTTGAGACAACTTTCCAGCCCAGAGGAAAAGCAACCCAGAGGAAAAACATCCCAGAGGAAAAGCATCCCGGAGGAAAAGATTTTAAACCAGCCCAGAGGAAAAGTATCAAGAAAAGATGCTAGAGACAAGAAACAAAGAGGAAAAGCTGAAATGGACAGCTAAGACTCTGAACTTTAAATTTGTTTATATTAGAGGACAGATGGAAAATGAGACTTATATGTAAGACTGAGTGTTTTGAAATAATAAAACAAAAGTAATTTCACATTTAGGGAAATAGCATGCATCACTACATAACATGGAAGAAAGAAGAGATCCATCAGTCAACATGAGAAGTGGAAATCTGAAGAAACTCTATAAGTATTAATTCAACACAACACTATTAGACACAAAACACAAAATCACTAACATATTGAGAGATCTTGTTTATATAAAGAAGTGTCTGAAATTGTATTTATGTTAAATGTAAATATGTATATAGTTAGTTCCATAAGGTCTTTGGCAAATAGAAAGATCAATAGATATATTATATTTGACAGATATCATGACGTGAAACATTGGATATTGTTGTATTATACATAAATAATTTCTATAAATAGTATATTAGTTTTAGTTAACTTGGAGTATTAGCACTGAGATTCAAATTTTTTGTAATAGTTTTGTTCAACATGTATTGTACTGAATTTATTGTAAAAACCCAAAACTACCTTTGCCCAAGTTTTCCTACTAAGAATTCCTTAGAGTAGATTTAGTAAATTGGTAATATAAATATGTGACCTTGGGAAGGTCACAACAAAAAAAGGGGACGATTGTGGAAAGGAAATAAGACTGACAGTTTGTGTGGGAAGGGGCCAACTAGGAGTGGCAGTTGGGTCTTGTGACTAGCACTTCCTTCCTGCCGGGTGTGGCAGTTGGGTCTTGTGACTAGCACTTCCTTCCTGCCGGGGAAAGACTTGCATCCTGGTGTTTGAGGAGAGAGGAGCTTGTTCAGCCCAGTCTGGAGTGGCATGCTCTTCTTGGTTCAGCCCAAAGACACAGGCCTCTAAAGGTTAGAATTGTTCTTGTTTGCTTTCTGTCTACTGCTACGATTCTGAATTAGAACAACAAGAGTAGACGGGAGTGGGACAAACTCTCCGCCAGCCGCTGGGGCCTGGCCTCAGGTCTGAAACTGAGAAAAAGTCCAATCCCAACTAGTTATTAAACTTTATGTTATTTGAATTTGCAGTCAGATAAGTGGACTATCTTTTCTGGTCATAGAAGGAGCTGAACTTCAGTTCAGTCATCAAGGCAATAAAAAACCTTATTGGACCCCTGCTGTTTCCTCTCAGCAGGAGGCATCTCCCTCCTTTGCCTCTCCAAGCAATATACTTACTCTCCCCTAAACTCCTCCTTACCCTCATACAAACCTCCCTTATTATCCCCCTGTTTTCCAATTCCCATTTCCTTTCCCAATAAATATTACAAGGCAAATGCAGGAAAAATGCCTTGAGCAGAACCTGAGCCTCTACATTGTCTTCATATGTAAACCTCAAAATTTCTTAGACTTATAAATGTTGGAAATTTCACCATTGGGAAATTTCATACTTGAAAAATTTCCTATTGATAGTGGGTCTTGGCTATTGGAATGTGAACCCCATTGGCATGAGAGTTTCCTCCTCCTCCCTTCTTAAGATTACTTTAGGACAGAAACCTTTTGCTGAACAATGGAAAGGACTTTGACCTATGCTTAAGCATAGAACAGGAATTTCTTGGAGTCATGATTGATTTTAGAATTGATACAATGGAGATACTTGGAATCAATCTCCACCCTTACTCAATCCTATTGAGTAAGGGCTGCAGCATAGATCAAAATTTAATTATTCCAATCTCTACCCTACTCAGGTTAACAGGATTTAGGAAGGGCTGTAGCAAAGGATCAAAGATTTAATTATTTGAAAATATGACCTCTGTGCAAAGCCAGAGACCTCTGGGCGGTCCTGGGTTAAGCTAGAGCCTCCATTGGCACAGGGAAATTGATGGACAGTGATTGGTAGATATGAGAACTGAGGGGAGGGAACTTGGATTGTTTCCTTAAAGAGAGAGGGGTCTGAAGACTCAAGGGTGGTGGTTGAGGAGTTTGTCTGAGTGGTTGGAGTGTGCTCTGAGAAGCTTGCTCTGAAGGAAGCTGAAGGTGGGGGCCTCTGAGACTGTTTCTCCATTTTGGTCACGTGAGTAATAGGGACTGATCTCCTTTCTTTGCCCCAGCTATCTAAGGGCTTGGGCCTTTTGGCCCAGCCTAAACAGAAGGGGTATTTAAGCCCTATTCCCTTCTCTCCCTTTTCTCTCTCTATCTCTAATTCCTTTCTTCCTCCTATTGTAATTAAACTCCATAAAAGGTTGACTGCTGACTTGAGTTTTCATTTAGGAATTACATAGCTGAATTCCTTGGCGACCTTAAATTAATATATATCAGTCTTTTAAAGTGATTTCCTTGTCACACATAGACCTGACAAAGGCATTCGACACAATGAACAGGGATGCATTGTGGGTGATCCTTAGCAAGCTCAGTTGCCCAGCAAAATTCATCAAACTGATCCACCTCTTTCATGTCGACATGACAAGGGAAGTCCTATCTGGTGGAGAGACTCATGATCGCTTCAACATCTCCAATGGCGTGAAACAAGGCTGTGTCCTCGCTCAGGTACTATTCAACCTATATTTCACCCAAGTATTACAACATGCTGTGATGGATCTAGACCTGGGTGTCTACATCAAATACCGACTGAATGGCTCACTATTTGACCTTCGCCGCCTGACTGCAAAAACAAAGACAACAGAGAGACTCATCCTGGAATCTCTCTTCGCAGATGACTGTGCTCTCATGGCCCACCAAGAAAATCATCTCCAAACCATTGTGGACAGGTTCTCCACCACAACAAAACTGTTTGGCCTGACTATCAGCCTCAGCAAAACAGAGGTGCTGTTCCAACCTGCACCAGGAAGGCCAACTAACCAGCCGTGCATTACAATCGATGGCACGCAGCTTTCCAACGTCAACACTTTCAAGTACCTGGGCAGCACCATAGCCAATGACAGGTCTCTAGACCACGACATTAATGCCAGGATTCAAAAGGCCAGCCAGGCACTTGGGCAGCTGCGCTGCAAAGTCCTCCAACACAGAGGTGTAAGCACTGCAACGAAGCTCAAAGTGTACAATGCAGTGGTCCTCAGTTTGCTCCTGTAAGGTTGTGAGACATGGATACTGTACCAGAAGCACATGAAATAGCTGGAGCAATCCCACCAACGCTCACTCTGGTCAATCATGAGGATCCGACGGCAGGACCAAATCACCAATCAGGAAGTCCTTGACAGAGCCAACTCCACCAGCATCGAAGTAATGGGCCTCAAAACCCAGCTACAATGGTCTGGACACGTCATCCGTATGGACCCACAGCGAATACCAAGACAGGTATTCTATGGTGAACAGTCAGCTGGACTAAGGAAACAAGGCCGACCAAAGAAACTATTCAAGGATCAGCTAAAGTCCAACTTGAAGTGGGCTGGCATTACACCAAAGCAAATAGAACTCGCTGCCTCTGACAGAAGCAGCTGGTGAACCCACCTTAACCATGCCGTCACCACCTTTGAAGATGAATGACATCAACATCTTGCCGCTGCGCATGAACGCTGACAGCAGGAAACAACCGCATCTCCCGTAACAACTGGAATCCCATGCCCCATGTGCCACAAACTCTGTGCCTCAGCCTATGGACTTCAAAGCCACATGAGGGTACATCAATAGATGATAATGCACAAAGACAATTGTCATTCTCGGTAACCGAGAGACTACCACTACTACTACCATATCACAATCCTGGTTGAATTTGCAAGTATTACCTCATTTGATCCTCAGAACAACCTTGGAAATCAGGTGCTATTATTGTGACATTTCAGATTTATACATTTATAAAAAGGGAATGACCAGATTGTATTTTTCCTATTTTAAAAAGTTCATGCCTTAATAGTTATGACAAGTATGGCAGATAAATCTTATTACTGATCATCAATAAAGAAAGATCACTTAGTTTTAGGTTGCAAAGTCAATATAAAGCAGCTTTTTCATTCTCTGGGGGAGTGAGCATGTTTCCAAAAATCTTGATTCTTCATTTTAGAAATATTTTCATCTAAGAGGAAAGAAAGAGAACTCCAGGTTTCAGTTTCAGTTTGACAGTTTATGAACTCTTCATTACCATTATCTTCTAACATCTGTTGAGTTGCTTGCACCAGACATTCTCCTATTATATACATCTAATGATTTTATCACAACTATTGTTTGTATGTGTATGTATGGAAATAGATGTTACTTTAAAACTGAGACTAATGCCTTCGAAGTTCATACTACTTAAAAATGTAAAACTACACAGCAAATTCATTTTCAATTTGGACCTGGATTTTTAATTTCTTGCAAAATTTTAAAGATAGATAGATAGAAAGATAGATAGACTGATAGAGATAGAGTTATAGAAATAGATACACATATGTATTTAGATAGATATTAAGAGATTTGGAAAATTTGGATAGAGTTATGGTCAATGAATCTAGGATATTAGAGATAACTTTAGATGATTATTATTTTAATTTGTGTCATCAGAGGTTAACAAACTGCTTTACAGATGGTCAGTTGTTTCAGCCATGTCTTATCCCTCATTACTCCTTTTGGTATTTTCTTGAAAGATACTGAAATAGTTTGCCATTGCCTTCTCAAGATCATTTTACAACTTTTTTTAATAAGAATATCCTTGATTATGAATTCCCCATATCAAGGAAATAACAGGTCTATCTGCATCCTATTCATTTTATCCTTCATGTACCAATTAAAGTTTGCCTTTCATCAAAATGAATAATGTTATACATATAATACTAAACCTTCAGATATTAAAAGCCTTGTTTAGTTTTTAAATTATTTTTTGAAATGTTAAATTCAGATATTTAATCATAATTTTGAAACAGAAAGAATTATCATTATACAAACAATCTAGATTAAGACATTCATACTACAAATGAGAAAACTAAAGCTTAAAGGCTTAACTAACTTAGCCAAGGGCATCAAGGTACAAATGGATCCAAAATTCAAACTTCAATCCTTGTTCTTCAAATTTAAAGCTGGGTCAACTGGGTCTTCTGATGAAAAATATTAAATGCCTCAGAGTAAGAACCCATAGAAGAATATAGACAAGATTCAAAAAGAATAAAAGTATGAATTGTATGTTTTGAACACCTATGTTGATGGGAACATGGGTCCATTACATCTTTAAATAGGATTTGCTACTAGTAAATATTTTTTGGATTCAGAAAGTCAGTATAAAATATTTGTTTTTTTATTTTTATATATCATTATAAAACAGGAAATAGCTGAACGTTTAATAGCATAGATACTCCACTATCTGTCTGTGACTCATCAGTTACATTCAACCTGGTTTAGTGCATATGACCAGAAGATTTACTAGATTAAGGACACTCTACATGCTACAACTTCTTATAGACACTGTTCAGAGTTGGGAGGTAGGTACCCAAGGAGGAAAGCAGCCCTGAAAAATGGCTTGCTAAATCTTCAGAGCATAGGTTCTATTCTTCCAGGAATGTTGCATATACCCCACTATCCTAAGTAAATCAATTCTAAAGGATGTTATATATGCAAAGGATTAGAGCTTTTCTATTTGAATCAATTTTCGCTCAGATGAGAAATATTATTGATGGCACTAGGACTAGTTTTATGAATCTACAAAAAGTCACAGGCTTTTCAATTCACCCGGTAGCATTGTATTTTCTCAAGCTATAAAATTTAGTTCTACCACTTAGGAACAAGCAGAATAAATTTAGTTTCTTTTTCAAGTTAGCCCTGCATGTAAGTGAATAGTTATAAAGCTCTTCCCTTCGTATTTTGTGTCCAGTTTGAACACAACTATATTACATTCTCAATGTGTGTTTATAATCTCTTTACAGTTCTGTTTATGTTCTTTGTTACTGCCATCCTAAAAACACTTGCCCATGAATAAACACATTTCTCCAGCTGTCTTCTGACCAGGATAGTTTAACTTGTGACTCCACATGAAGTGTTGAACTCTATGAATGTTTTATTATAATCCAACATAATTTCATTTGTCCAGGGCTGTCCTTATGCATTACTCTGTTGTAACATCTATAAAAGTAAAAGAACTTTCTCTTAGTTTTAACAAAAGAGAGAGTATGAATAAGAGTTACTAACAAAGATTAGACTTTAAATAGTCTCTAAATAGAGGTGCTATTACAAAATTTACTATAATCTCTCAAAAGAGAACTAATTAAAAGGGCAGACAGGTAACTTGCACTCAACAAGTACTATGTAAAACAGTATAGATGAAAAGGGAAAAATTAATAACCCTTGCTTTCAAGGAGTTCAGTGTTTAAAAAGAAGACAACATGTTCAAAAAAGATGTATCCAAGATCATTTGGAGTTAAATAATAGCATTAGCAGTGGCTTAGTGGCTAAGAACCCCAGGCCTGGAGTCAGGAAGACTTGAGTTCAAATATAGTAAGCATCTTTTTGTTAGCTGTGTGAACTTGGGCAAGACATTTAACTTCTGTATACCTGACAAAAGAATCCACTTGATCCACTGGAAAAGGAAACAGCCAACCATTCCAGAATTCTTACCAAGAAAACTTTCTGGATGGCTATGATCCATGGCATCATTAAGAGTAAGACATAACTGAATAAGAAACAGAAGGAAAGATTAAGATTTAGATTAGATTTAGATTAGATTAGATAAGATTTAGATTAGAAAGATTAAGATACACGAGTAAAAGCTTTCATGATTTTCACTTTAGCTGAGTTTGGAAGAAATTTCTGGAAAATAGTAGAGTAAATTAAGAAGAGAAACAGTTCCTGATATTGGGGATACCCAGTGAAAATGTTCAGAACATGGAAATAGAGTGTAATGGGTGAAAAACATTAAAGAGGGTAGTACTTCTGATGTAATCACCCACCATCCCAAATGCTTACTTAAAAGAAATCATCCTACAAACATGATGTTTGAATGATGAAGAAAAAAAACTCTGAATAGCATATGAGCTATAATGGAAATATTCAACCACAGCAAATATGGGCTTATTGAAATACTGATTTTATGGTGCCTGGATAAGACTTCAGTGATCAGGTGAATCATGAAGTTGGAGCCAGTGTTTTTCCTAGCTTCCCAGTTTTTTGAGGAGAGGATCAATCTAGAATTCTTTATAAGTCTGAAAACACCTGCTGCATTTAAGGGATGTCCTATTTACATATGGCATTGAATATGTAGTCCTGTCCTAATATAGATCATTGTTGCTTAAGAATTTGTGTCAAAATAACTCTTTTAGGAAGATTCTCTTATTTAGGAATAAAACTTTCTTATGATCTAAGTGCAAAATAAAGTTTCTCTTTGCTATGATCAGCATCATCTTTCATCCATAGACTTCAGAAACAAATAGAGAATAGTTTATTTAATAATAGTTTACCATTTCCCCCAATGCCATATGATCATCCATATATGATAATTTGATATTCTAATGTTTGTATGTGAGTGGGGTACTTGCAACAGTTTATTTAATGAGAATATTGAGAATCACTTGACACAAATAGAAATTCAATTCTCAAAAAAATACAGAAGAAAAATGATTTCTATGTAATCATAATGTCCAGGTGTGATTCTAGAAAATTTGAGAAATTGTACTACTCTTAGTTCTTGGTAGAAATGGAAAGATTGTAAGTAAATAATATTACATAATCTCTTAGACAAACCTCATATGTTGCTGTTCTTGTTGAGTAAACTGATTTTTAGAAATCTTTCATTAAAAATAAAATTCCTTCTCATTTTGGGCTCAGTGTTTGGTATATATAATCCCTGGTAGAGTATCCATAATAAACATGATATTGATATTACATGTCTCCATAAATGGAGGGTAGGGCATGAATTGTCTAAGGAGGGGATAAATTGCTCAAAGATTGAAATGGAACAGGTCAAAAATGCTCTGTCAATCAAAGTGGAATTAGGAATATTAATAGCTCCTTTCACTATATTAATAGCTCCTTTCATATCCCTACTAAATAAGATAATGTGACTGAGTTTTCAATATATAAATAGGTAGACAGACAGACAGACAGATAGATAGATAGATAGATAGACAAATGTATAGATAGAATAAAAAGCAAGTTGTTCTTTGTTAGAAAATATGGCTTCCTGGTTAAGAGAATGGGAAATAACATTTAAATTTATTTTTAAAAGCAGGTAATATAAAATAAAATGATAGGGATAATGATGATGATAGTGGTAGACAACCTTGAGATATGTTTATAACCTGAGATTAAAATTGCCAATATACACTTTGAAATCAGAAATATAATTTTAAAAATGATTTTTCTCCAGCTTAGGCACATTTCTTATTTTCTTTGTACATATTAAAAGTTTTCTCTAAGACAAGTCAATCATATCCTTGCCAATGTAATCAGTGACATATTCACTTTATAGCATGATGGATGAATTTGAATATTCACAAGAAAGCTGGAAACATATAAACTGATGGAGAATTAAGGAGAAGAACCAAGGAAAAGATACAATTACTTTAACAATGCAATAAATTAAAAGTACTCTAAAATGAAATTGAATACTGTGTCATTATCCTCAATCAGCCAATAAATCTTTAAAAAGTAACTGCCATATTCTTGGTGACGTGACAAGAACAGGAAATATAGGATTTGAGGGGTATTTAGACAGCACAATGGATAGAGCATCAAGCCAAGAATCAGAAGAATCTGGGTTCAAATGTGGCCTTAGATATTTCCTAGTCATGTGATCCTGAATGTCACTGAACCCCAATTGCCTAGACCCTGCCAATTGTTCTGTCTTAGAATAGAATAGAATATCTATTCTAAGACAGAATGTAACTGTTTAAAACTAAAAAAATAAATGAATGAATATAGAAGTTCTGTTAGACTATATATAAAAAGTAAAGCTTTAGTGAATTAGCCCACATAAAAAGTTATTTTTTCTCTCATCAGATAAAAGAGGAATTCTATTAATATGGGGTAGGGAACATGGACAACAATAATATTAGTGTCCATATTCCATATAAAGCCAAACTCAAAACAGAAGCTGAACTTCTGATACATTGATGTAATGTAGATTCCTTTTCATATTTTTTATTTTATATTTTTATATTTTATATCCAACTTCCCCATTTCCCCAGTAAGAATTATTTATTTCTGGGTTGGTCCCTCAAATATATCATGTGTTTTCACATCTTTGGACATTTTTTGTGATAGTCCCTATTCTTCTCAAGCTATACAAGTTTTATCATCTTTCACTTTCTAGCTCACATCCAATCTAAATATGCAGACTCATAATAAATGAATTGCAGACTTGTTAAGGACAAAGATTCTCATAAACATGGAGAATGAAAAACTGCAACAAGGGGGTACTCACTACTTCTTGAAGAATTCAATTTTACATCACATATTGTCAAGAAGTTATTTCAGACATCAAACCTAAAGTTCCCTCATTTCTAGCTTCCACTCATCCTTCCTATTTTGCCTTTCATGGCAAAACAGAAGTCTAATTTCTCTTCCATAAAACTTCTAACTCACCTTGAAGTTCTTCTTCTCTCTTAAATATTATTAGTCTCTTCAACTGAATGTATTCAAATGAACCTCTAATGAATATTGCTTTGCTTTCTTTTAAATATTTTCTTGCTTATCAGTGTTCTTCCTTAGTAAAACTTTCCATGAATACTCAAAGTCCTAAGTCCAAGAAAATCTCTCTGTATGGAGAACTTGTAAAATGTTTTGGCCCTGTATTAAACATTTTATACTTGACATTTACTTTCTTACATTATTAATTATTATTTTATCTGAATGTATCACAGAAGCATAGAACAGAATTAGATACCTAATGCTCTGTAGCATAATGACAGATAAAGAAACTGAGGGCCAGTAAGTTTAAATGACTTGCCCACAAAACACAAATAATTAGAGTTACTTTGATTGTCCAACTAGATTGGACATTCTAGAGTATGAATTTTTCAAAATTTTACTTCTGTATACATTTAGTTCTAACAAGGAAAATCCCTTCAACATTGTAAGTACAGAGGTGTATAGTTGATTGTTGAAATCTTAGCTAAATTTTATGTATCTCTGGACATAGAACTCCATGATTAATAGACATTCTTTCTGGAATTAAATTGTAGTTTTCAATTATTTGTGATGCAGCCAATGGTGAACTATATATGAACAAGTGTGTCATAGGATTTAATGTGAAACAGAATGCTCTTGCATTAGTTTCTTATAATCCCCTCATTTCATAAAACTATTGACAAAGTTCTTTTTTTAAACACTATTTTATTTTATTATTTCCAAACATTATTCATTAGAGACAAAGAAAAATTACTTTTCCTCCCCCAACCACCTCTCCCATAGCCGATGCATGATTCCACTGGGTATCACATGTGTTCTTGATGCAAACCCATTTCCATATTTTTGGTATTTGCATTAGAGTGTTCATTTAGAGTCTCTCCTCAGACATGTCCCCTCAACCCCTGTAGTAAAGCAGTTGCTTTTCCTCCGTGTTTTTACTCCCACAGTTTGTCCTCTGCTTGTGGATAGTGTTTTTCTCCTAGATCCCTTCAGATTGTTCATTGCATTGCCACTAATGGAGAAGTCCATTACCTTCAATTGTACCACAGTTTATCAGTCTCTGTGTACAATGTTTTCCTGATTCTGCTCTTCTCACTCTGCTGCACATCCTGGAGGTTGTTCCAGTCTCCATGGAATTCCTCCACTTTAATATTCCTTTTAGCACAATAGTATTCCATCACCAACATATACCACAATAGGTTCAGCCATTCTCCAATTGAGGGTCATCCCCTCATTTTCTAATTTTTGGCCACCACAAAGAGCACAGCTATGAATATTCTTGTACAAGTCTTTTTCCTAATTATCTCTTTGGGGTACAAACCCAGCAGTGCTATGCCTGGATCAAAGGGCAGACAGCCTTTATCACCCTTTGGGCATACCTCCAAATTGCCATCCAGAATGGTTGGATCAATTCACAACAATGAATTAATGTCCCTACTTTGCCACATCCCCTCCAGCATTCATTACTTTCCTTTGCTGTCATGTTAGCCAATCTGCTAGGTGTGAGGTGATACCTCAGAGTTGTTTTGATTTGCATCTCTCTGATTATAAGAGATTTAGAGCATTTTTTTCATGTGCTTATTAATGGTTTTGATTTCATTGACTGGAAATTCCCTATTCATGTCCCTTTCCCATTGCCATTTGGAGAATGGCTTGATTTTTTGTACAATTGATTTACCCCTTTGTAAATTTGAGTAATTAAACCTTTGTCAGAGGTTTTTATGAAGATTGTTTCCCAAATTGTTGCTTCCCCTCTGACTTTAGTTATATTGGTTTCGTTTGTACACCGGCTTTTTAATTTGATGTAGTCAAAATTATTTATTTTACATTTTATTACTCTTTCTAAGTCTTGCTTGGTTTTAAGTCTTTCCCTTCCCAAAGGTCTGACATGTATTATTCTGTGTTTGCCTAATTAACTTATAGTTTCCTTCTTTATGTTCAAGTCATTCACCCATATTGAATTTTGATCCAAACCTAATCTCTCCCACACTGTCTTCCAATTTTCCCAGCAGTTTTTGTCAAATATTGGACTTTTGTCTCCAAAGCTGGGATTTTTGGGTTTATCATATGCTGTCTTGCTGAAGTCACTTGCCCCAAGTCTATTCCACTGATCCTCCTTTCTGTCTCTTAGCCAGCACCAAATTGTTTTGATGACTGCTGCTTTTTAATATAGTTTGATATCTGGGACTGCAAGGCCCCCTTCCTTTGTATTTTTTTTTTCATCATTTCCCTGGATATCCTTGATCCTTTGTTCTTCCAAATGAACTTTGTTATTCTTTTTTCTAAATCAGTAAAAAAAAAAATTTGGAAGTTCCATGCGTATGGCACTAAATAGATAGATGAGTTTGGATAGGATGGTCATTTTTATTATATTGGCTCATTCTACCCATGAGCAGTTAAGGTTTTTCCAATTGTTCAAGTCTAGATTTAGTTGTGTGGAGAGTGTTTTGCAGTTGTGTTCACATAGTTCCTGTGTTTGTCTCGGGAGATAGAATCCTAAGTATTTTATTTTATCTAAGGTAATTTTGAATGGGATTTCTCTTTCTAGTTCTTGCTGCTGAGCTGTGTTGGAATTATATAGAAATGCTGATGACTTATGTGGGTTTATTTTGTATCCTACAACTTTGCTAAAGTTGTTGATTATTTCAATTAGCTTTTTGGTTGAATCTCTAGGATTCTTTAAGTAGACCATCATGTCATCTGCAAAGAGTGATAACTTGGTCTCCTCCTTGCCTATTTTAAGGTCTTCAATTTTTTGTTTCTTCTCTAATTGGTACTGCTAGTGTTTCTAGTACAATGTCAAATAATAGAGGGGATAATGGACATCCTTGTTTCACTCCTGAACTTATTGGGAATGCATCTAGTTTATCCCCATTGCAGATGATATTAGTTGATGGTTTTAGATATATACTGCTTATTATTTTTAGGAACGACCCTTCTATTCTTATGCTTTCTAGTGTTTTTAATAGGAATGAGTGTTGTATTTTTGTCAAAGGATTTTTCTGTGTCTATTGAAATAATCATGTGATTTTTTTTGGTTTGCTTATTGATATGGTCAATTATGTGGATGGTTTTCCTAATATTGAACCATCCCTGCATCCCTGGTATAAATCCTACTTGATCATGGTGAATGACCCTTCTGATCACTTGCTGGAATCTTTTTGCTAGTATCTTATTTAAGATTTTTGCATCTATATTTACTAGGGAGATTGGTCTATAATTTTCTTTCTCTGCTTTTGACCTGTCTGGTTTTGGAATCAGTACCATGTTTGTGTCATAAAAGGTGTTTGGTAGAACTCCCTCTTTGCTTATCATTTCAAATAGTTTGTATAGTATTTGGATTAGCTGTTCTTGAATGTTTGATAGAATTCACTTGTGAATCCATCAGGCCTTGGAGATTTTTTCTTAGGAAGTTTTTTGATGGCTTGTTTGATTTCATTTTCTGATATGAGATTATTTAAGAATTCCATTTCTTCTTCTGTTAGTCTAGGCAGTTTATATTTATATATATATATATATATATTCATCCATATCAACTAGGTTGGTATGTTTATTGCCATATAATTGGGCAAAGTAATTTTTAATGATTGCCTTAATTTCCTCTTCATTGGAGGTGAGGTCCCCTTTTCATCTAGATGCTGTTAATTTGCTTTTCTTCTTTCCTTTTTTTAATTAGATTGACTAATACTTTGTCTATTTTGTTTGTTTTTTTCAAAGTACCAGCTTCTAGTTTCATTTATTAGTTCAATAGTTCTGTCACTTTCAATGTTATTAATTCCTCTCTTTATTTTTAGGTTTTCTTCTGGGACTTTTTAATTTGTTTGCTTCCAAATTTTTTATTTGCATTTCCAATTCATTGATCTTTGTCCTCCCTACTATGTTAATATAGGCACTAAGGGATATTTTCCTCTGATTACTGCTTTGGCTGCATCCCATAAGGCTTGAAAGGATGTCTCACCATTGTCATTTTCCTCAATAAAATTATTAATTGCTTCTACGATGTGTTCTCTAACTAACCGATTTTGGAGTATCATATTATTTAATTTGCAATTAATTATTGATTTGGTTCTCCATGTACCCTTACTGATCAATATTTTTATTGCCTTATGATCTGAAAAGACTGCATTTATTATTTCTGCTTAATTGCATTTGTATGCCATGTTTCTGTGACCTAGTGTATGGTCAATCTTTGTGTATGTGCCATGTGGTGCTGAGAATACGGTGTATTCTTTTTTGTCCGTATTTATTTTTCTCCATATATCTATAACTCTAATTTTTCTAAGATTTCATTCACTTCTTTTACCTCTTCCTTATTTATTTTTTTATTTGATTTGTCTAAATATGATAGTGGTTGGTTCAAATCTCCAACTAATATGGTTTTACTGTCTATTTCTTCCTTCAATTCTCCTAGTTTCTCCATTAGAAATTTGGGTGCTATACTATTTGGTGCATACATATTGATTAGTGATATTTCCTCATTGTCTAAAGTCCCTTTTAACAAAATATAGTTACCTTTCCTATCAATTTTAATCATGTCTATTTTTGCTTTGGCTTTATCAGATATAATGATTGCAACTCCTGCCTTCTTCCTATCAGTTGAGGCCCAGAAGGTCTTAGTCCATCCTTTAATTCTTATCTTGTGAGTGTCTACCCACCTCATGTGTGTTTCTTGAAGGCAACATATGGTAGGGTTTTGGATTCTAATCCATTCTGCTATTCATCTACATTTTATGGGTGAGTTCATCCAATTCACGTTCAAAGTTATGATTGTCACTTTTGTGGACTTTCTGGCATTTTGATATCCTCCCCTAAATCTGACCTTTCTTTTTTAGCTATAAACTTTTAAGCCAGTGATTTACTTTAAATCAGTCCCTCTAGTCCCCATCCCATCATATGTTTCCCTTTCTAGCCCCTCCCTTTTTGTTTCCTCCCCCTCTCTCCTCTCCTTCCCACCCTTTTTGTGTTCTCTCTCCCCCTACCCCTCCCCTTGGTTTTCCCTTCTCCCTTACCCTGTAGGGTAAGATAAAATTAAAGATCCCAGTGGATCTGGATGCTCTTCCCTCTCTGAGTTGATTTCACTGAGAGTAATGTTTAAGTAAAAACTCTCTTCCTCTCCTTCTTATAGCAGAATTCTTCTCCTCCCTTTCCCATGTGTATCTTTGCATGAGAAAGTTTATTGTATTTAGTTTTTTCCCCCTATTTTTGGATTATATCTTAGTACCATTAATGATTCCCCCCTCCCTTTTTCTTTTCTATTCCCCCCTTTCTCCATATCATCTTGATGCCTGCAGCTTTCCCTATGCATGATTCTTCTTACTACTCTATTGATGCACACAGTTTTTGAGAGTTACACATTACATTTTCCCCACATATTAATATATATGCATTGATATCAATGTAGTCCTTATATGAGAGAGTTTGAATAAATGAAAAAGATAGCATTTTTCTCCTTTTCCCTTTCCTTCATAGTTACCTTTTCAGGTATTCCATGCTCTTTGTTTTTCGATATAGAACTTTCCAAAGAGCTCTGGTCTTTTCTTTACAAAAAACTTGGAAATCTTCTATTTTGTTGAGTGCCCAAACTTTTCCCTGGAAGTATATAGTCAGTTTTGATGGATAACTGATTCATGGTTGATGACCCAACTCTCTTGCCTTTCTGAAAATCATATTCCATGCCTTACGGTCATTCAGAGTGGAAATTTCAAGGTATTGTGTGACCCTGATTGGCATTCCTTTATATCTAAATTGTCTTTTTCTGGCTTCTTGTAAGACTTTTCTTTTGCTCAGAAGCTTTGGAATTTGGCAATTATATTCCTGGAAGTTGTCTTTTGGGGGTTTAGTGTAGAGGGTGTTCTGTGAACTCTTTCAATGCCTGTATTTCCCCCTTTTTCTAGAATCTCTGGGCAGTTTTCATTGATGATATCTTGTACTATGATGTTGAGATTATTATTTATTTCTGGCTTGTCTGGTAGGCCAATTATTCTCAGATTGTCTCTCCTTCCTCAATTTTCCAAGTCTGTCACCTTGTCAGTGAGATATTTTATGTTCTCTTCTAATTTCTTAGTCTTTTGGCTTTGCTTTATTAATTCTTGCTCTTTTGCAAGATCATTGTCTTCCAGTTTCCTGATTCTGACCTTTAAAGCCTGGTTTTCCTTTTAAGTTTGGTCAAGCAGTTTCTGTTGTTGCAGTTTTTTGTGCTTCAGTTTGCCAAGTTCCTTTTGGGTTGTTTCCCATTTTTCCTCCCAGAAGGCTTCCATCTTTTTTGATAATTTCTGATTTAAATTCTTCAAGAGGTTGTGGAGAATTTCCATTTCCTTAGGAAAGTTTTGTAGCATTTGCTTGTGTTTCCTCTTCTATCTCCTCTGTATTTTGTATTTTTGCTCCATAAAATGTGTCTAAAGTCACTCTGTTCTTCTTGCTTTTCTTGGTGTTTGGAGGCTTTTGCACTTTTGTACTGTTTGCCATATCTATCTGAGTGAGGAGCACTGGCTCGTTGTGTATCTGTCTGAAGGTCTGAGGCTTTAGCCCCAGGCAAATTGTCCATTCTCCACAGCTGCTCTGTATTCCTGGGGAAGCCCAGGGTCTTCCCTCCCCTGCCTGCCGATGTTTTGCGTGTTACTGCTCTCAGTTACCTCCAGTTGCTTCTCCCCTGCCTTACTTTCATTCTCTGAGCCTGGCACAGCACTGTCCGCAAGGTACCTCAGTGCCTTTCCTGGCCCTGAGGTTTCTGTTCTTTCAGAAGACCCTGCACTCTAAGGGGGAAGGGGTCCTGGCCTCCCTGAGCTCTGAGGGCTCCTGATGGGATTATGTTCAGCTGGGTTGGACTGGATTTGCCCTGAACCAGGAACCTTTGGTGAGACTCAGGAAATTTTGGTGAATGGAAAGGACCCATCCAGGGGGCTACAGGCTCCCCCCTGTCTTTCTTTGTTTCCCTGATGTCTGTGTTGGGCACCCCTGAGACTGGCTCAGGTTACTTTCAAGGTGTGTCCTTCAGAATAGCCGGCCCTGAGGACCTTTTGCAGGCCCTGAGGTTCCTGCTGCTGCTGCGAGGTTCCTGCTGCTGCTGCGGGCTCAGCGCTCTGGGTAGGGGGGAATGGGTCCTGGGACCTTCCTTCTGACTACCCCTTATATCTGAGTGATCTAGGGTTCTGGTTTTTTTTGGGGGGGCATACCTTTTAATATGAGTCCAGGAGGAGGGTTCCCATGCTCTGTCCTGTTGTTCTGGTTGAATTTCGGTGCCCTAGGAGCATTCAGTTTGTGATTGGTAAGGAAGGGTTTTCAGAGGTCTGAACTTTTGCTACCTCTAAGCCACCATCTTGACCGGAAGTGATAAAGTTCTTAATCGAATAAAATTACTATAATATTTAATCATTCATTTACAATGAGGAAAAATATTCAGTATGGAATGATTCTCCCTCAATTTTTGGTCACAATTTTCCCAATACTATATTCACACCTTCCAAATATGTGTACATGTGAACACACTTGTGTATTTGTATTTATACTTATGGGTACATATACCTATGTATATAGATTAGGGCACATATATTATACAGGTTTATATATTCATATAGTGTGTGTATCATTTTGATCTCAGAGGAAGTGGGAGTGAGGAAGAATATATAGGATTCATAAAATACAATCACTAAGGGGTTTAATTTGCCTTTTAAATATGTGTTAGGTGGCTAGTTATCTCAGTTATAAAGGCCATTATCAAGCGACTGATTTGTAAGCCATGCATACTAGCAATATGCATTGGTTCTAAGAGTCTTTTAAAGGAATGAAACAGTTTTGTGTATACTATTAAAATACAGCATGCTATAAAAAGGTAAATGATGCCATTGGGAAAACCTAGTTTTATTTTGTGTCATTTATTTGAAATAACCTAATGTAACTTAGATGGGTTTTCCCTACATTTCCTAAGCATTTTAAACTAAAAACATCAGAGGCTAATGAAAAAAAAGTATAGTGACTACCCTAAAAGGGAAAAGAGTATTAGCTTAACGGAGAATAATATTGCATAATAACCCAATAGATTCAATTGAGCAAACATTTATTAAACACTAATTATGTAATATATTGTACTGAGGTTCTAGGAGATGCATAGACAAAAAACACAATTGTCCTTGGTCTTAAAGAGTTTATATTATTTTGAGCAAATAATATGGAGGCAGTCAAATAAATATAAAATCTACATACAATACTTTAAGGGGAATGAAATCACTAACAAGGTGGGCCATGATAAGAAGAATATAGCTGATATTTAAAAGGAAGGAGACACAGGTTTGAAAGTAAGAAGTAAGATATGTTGAAAATGGGGACCAGCTTAAAAAAAGAAAGAAGTCAGGAAATGGAACTTTGGAAAAAGCTCATAAGAAGTAGATTAATTTGGCTGAAAAACCAAATGTAAAAAGAAGGTGTAAAAAAAAAACATATCAGCCTAGATATTTTGCCATCATACTTGGGAATTTGAACATTGAATGAAATAATTTGTATTTTATTCCAGAGGTCAAAGAGAGTTACAAAAAATCCATGAGTAAGTTCAAATCTTTGTTTTGAGAAATATGAGTTGGGTAGTTATAGAGAGGATGAGTTGAAGAAGGAAGAGGTTGGATGCAGGAAGAGTAATTAGGGAGTATGAGAGATGAAGAACAAAACTAGAATAATTGTGTTGTATAAGGAGAGGTGATGAAGAAAAAAAGATATTGTGGAGATAGAGGAGACACAATTTGGTAATTGAATAGATATAGGGAAGGACAAGTGATAGTAGAGTTGAGAATAATTCTGAGAAATCATTGTGTGCCTATAAGAATGATGGCACCTTGAAAGAAATAAGGAAATTTAATTTAGAATTTTCTCTGCTGTATTCCTGTTCCCTGGATCTCTTATTAATCAATGTTACACATATTATGTTCTCTATAAGCATTTGTTCAATGAAGAAATGATAGACAAGTTTGAAAAAGAATTCTAGATCAGTTTGAAAAGAATAAAATCAACTGGATTAAGTCAACCAGTAAGAGAAGTGTCTTGGGTTGATTCGATGGAAAACATTCAGTCCTGTACTATGAGTTTTGGATAACAAAAATAGATTATAAGTCAGATTTCAAGTGTAAAGCCAGCAAACCAATCAATTAAAAAACCTAATTATGTTGATGACTAATTTGTATTAGCTATTAATCAAAAATGTATACACACTAGTGAAGGAATCATAAGCAATCTGCTTAAAAACTATTCCCTCCACCTGTATACCCTCAAGGTCGCCTAAAACCAGAAGCAGAGAAAGTCCCGACTTGCTTTGGGTGTGAAAGTTACTGGTAGCTGGGAATTCAGAACCTGATCAGAATCTGCCAATGAACCACTATTTACTTTTACCACTACATTCATTGTTTTCTAGCTCTGACCTGTGTAGCAAAGTACCTTTACCTCTTCTTTGACAGGATAACTCTTAACAAATCTTCCCCAAATTATACTTCCTCATTACTTAAAACTGATTCAGATGTGGTAAAAGTTTAAGGTCAGAAAATCAACAAAAATTTATTAATCACCTATTATATGGAAGGTACTGTGCTAAATCTTGTCTGATCACAAAAACCTTGGTAGGTTAATGCTATTTTGATCCCCATTTTACAATTATAGAAACAAAAAGAGAGAGGTTAACTGTCTGAAACCAGATTTGAATTCAGGTTTTCCAGAATCTAGATTCAGCACATTATGCATTGCATCATCTTGAAAATTTCATCTTTATCAATGCCCTTCATCATCTCATCTGTCTTCCTCTGGATACTCTTAACTATATCCTGGTTTTCCTGATGTGACACCAAGAACTGAACACAGTGGTATGAACATGTCAGACTATAACAAGATTAATAACACATACCTCTTTGTCCTGGATATCATACCTTTCTTACTGCAGTCTTATTCTAAATTAGTTTTCTCAAATGGCATATCAATTCATCAAGAATTCATTAATCATTTCCATCTGTGATGCTGGAGATATAAAAGCATAATGGAAAAAAAGCAATCCTTGTCTTCAAAGTGTTTATCTTCCATTACTTTGACTCTTAATGAGTTTGCTAAATGCCTAGATCTATTTTTTTCAGTGCAACTAGGCTTAGCCCTACTTTTCATATCTTGAACTTGTGAAGTTGATTTGCTGAATTGGTGTATTACTTTATATTAATGCATACTGAATGTCACCTTCTTAGATGGAATTAAAATTCATACAGAAGGGGAAGTGTGCAAAATGGAGGAAAAAATGGAAAGATGCTTAAAAAACAGAAAGTAGATACTAACTTCTAGGAAGAAAGGTAAGGTAAAAAAGAAAGATGGAAGACATAGTTTAAAAGTTAATAAAATTTTACACCTTCATTGAAGGAAACAGAGAAGGAATACTCTTGATACTCTTGTTCTCTATCAAGAAGCTTCAAGGTCTTGGATACTATAACCTCATTTTTGCTAATCTGATAAAACATTGAA
The DNA here is from genome assembly GCF_027887165.1 of Monodelphis domestica. NCBI lineage: Eukaryota > Metazoa > Chordata > Mammalia > Didelphimorphia > Didelphidae > Monodelphis > Monodelphis domestica. The sequence continues at coordinate 472,919,787 of NC_077228.1, forward strand.
GATTTACCCAGAACTAAAAACAATATAGGACAATTTTAAAAAATAATATTTCCCCCCAATTACATGTAAAAACAATTTTAGCATTCATTTTTATCATTTAATTTTAAAAATATTTTCCCTCCCTCCTACTTTCTTTTCCCTCCTTTCTCTAAGATGGAAAATAATCTGATATTGATATTACATGAAACAACAATATTTTCTGAATATAAACATACATATATTTATATATGTATAGACACACATATACATACATATATTATAAAATTAAGAACATCAGTCAAGAAAACTAGAGGCTAATGATCTTGGCATCTTCAGTTAGCTTTTCTTCTTGTTCATCTTAATCTGCTGCCCTTTTATTATATGATTCTTTGGGGAGTATTTTTATTTATTTAATTATTTTTGGTAGGAGAGCCATTATGGAGGGTTATAACATACATAAGATGTTAAACAAGAATTATTTATAATTTTCTAAATCTTTGTAAGAGAATCACCTGTCCCAAAGCCAGAAAGTGAAAAGATATAAGTTGACTTTTTAAGAAAACCCAGGGTAGAGGGTTTATGTATTTATTTATTTGTTTGTTTGTTTGTTTTATTGGATGGTTTGGTTCACTTCAATTCTATTTTGTCTTTGATACACTTAAGTCAAATGTGGTAGTCTATAGATTTCTATTAATATATCAGCCTGTTTTTGGTAGGGAGAGATTTTCTAATTACTACACCTCATTAAATTATTATGGAAATACAGCATCAAATTTATACTGGTCAAAACATAGTGGAAAATCACAGTGATTGTACATTTATTTACCAAGTCTCCTAACTTTGTCACCTGAAGGCTCCTTATCTCTCAGGTTGAATTATTTTATTTAAAGCTATATTATTTGATTCCTTTTATATCAGGCATTATGTATACAAAAGCATATTATTTTAGGATATTAGACAATCAATTAACCCTTATTTTCTGTTATGGTACTCATATACTAAAGTATATAAGAAAGTGTAACTATTAGCTAATACATTTAGGAAGGCATGCATTCATTTTTATTTTAGTCATGACGGAAAGAAAACAAAAGGTTTGAATTCCATGAAATATCATTGTTTTATATTATATTCAAAGAAATATTTCTTTGGCAATTGGAAAGGTGAAAAGATGAGGTGGAAATTTTAGGATACAAAATATTTATCTCTGATACTTCTTCATTGACTTTTTCTTTCTAAAAATCCACATTTTCTATCATAAAATCAATACTATGGGTTGATCCCAAGGCAGAAGAGTGATAAGGGCTAGACAGTATTATTCATTTATTTTCAATCATGTCCAAGTCTTCATTCCCTTATTTGGGATGTTTTTTTTGTGAAATAATGGAGTGATTTGCCATTCTCTCCTTCAGATCATGTTTAGAAGAAGATATTGAGTCAAATAGGGCTAAGTGATTTGCCCAGGATCACACAGTTACTATGTGTCTGAGGCCAGTTTTGAACTCATGATGAGTGTTCTTGATACCAGCCCCGACACTATATTCATTGGCCCATCTAGTTGCCATATCAGTAATTGCTTAGGTATAGAAATCCTAAAAATAAATAGATACTTCACAGTGAATGTCTTAATGCAATGATCTAAAAGATACTCATAAGTTTCACATGAACTTAAGTTATAAATATAATGAATATTCAGAGACAAACTAACTACTTAACATATTTCTGTCTTTATTGTAACACTTGATAATTAACTATTTTAGTGGCAATGGATTTTGTACATTTTGGAAGTAAACATAATACAATTTTTTATACTGAAAAGACCTTTTATTGAAATAACCTATAAGTAGGTATACTCCAGCTTTTCTGAAGCTCTAAGAAATGAGGAAATACACAAGATATTTACAAATTTATGCAGAGCTACTTGTCATGTCAAATAAAATAAACCTCAAACACTTAGGATGATAATTTTGCAATAGTTCACTAAAAGAATTGCTTGAATTTCTATTAATGAGTGGATTGCATAAATTGAGAATAGGGAATAATTAGAAGATAGGTTAGAAACCTTGGAAGCTAAAGATTTCTCAGAAATTATTCAAAATGAATTTAAATTATTAAGTGGAAAATGACTATTAATTAAAATTAAAATATTTCTGTTACTTTTCTCTTCTGTCTCTGTTGTAAAATGGTAGCATCAGTTTGGATCCAGAAGGGATTGGAGATATAGAATGAGTTCTCAATTTTTGAAAAATTTAACTCTTTTTTGAAAAAAATTTTCATCTAGCTATCTAGCTACCTAGCTATCATTTATCTCTTATCTGTCTTACATTATATTATGTAAACATGCATAGACACATGCATGTGCATATCCAGGTAAACATATCATTATTTTTAAATATTACACACATATATATACACATGTTTAAATGCTTTGTGTATATGTATAGTAATATTTACAAATTAATATTATATCATGGATTCAATTTTATCTCCAGTCAAAATTCATTTCATGTACATGATGATTTATAGAATATTTTTTCTTAGAATAATGCAGAGAATTTTGAAAGGTATTATTATCTCCTTCCTCCATTATTAAAAACAAGCTCAATGGTCAATAACTTATATGTTTAGAAAATTCCTTTTAAATAGTTCAAAACAATTTCTTATATTTGGATTGAATAGGCAAATATGAATTGTGTGTGTGTGTATGTGTATGTGTGTGTTTTTGATAAGATGCTAAATGTTTTGAATTAGAATCATTTTGGTCTAAGAATAAATGGAAGTGAGATTTTTGTCCTTGCTTTTCAACTGATTATCTGTATGTCAGTAATAAGTTAAACTTTCTTGGGAAATAAATTAGCATCTTTAAATTAAAAGTAATTATTGCCTCTCACTATCTCTGATGCTGCAATGGAATGAGATATAAAATTTAAAGTCATTTTAATATTACAGGGTATTCATAAATTAATGTTAGTATTTAGAATATACCACTGAAATAGTTATAAATAGATATTATTCCATTCAACTAAATTCAACACTGATTTATTTTGCTTTTATCATGGGACAGACACTGTGCACATTATTATTTGTACTGACGAATTAAATTATGACCATTTGATTGTACCATAAATGAATAAGCGAAAATTATTTTATTAAGAGCTTGTTCTGTGTCAAGTACTCTGCTAAGCAATAGGCATACAAATATAAAATAGGGACACTATTCTCTCAAGATGCATATATTTCTAGAGAATACAACACATACAGAAATTTCTAGGTGTAGGGTAGATGAAAGAGATATGAATCCCAAGGATGTACCTGCAAGATAGAGGTCAAAGTTCAGGTACATGAGCTGGTCGGTTTGCATTGCCTGGGGAGCTGGAGGACATAGTAACAGGACAGATAGTAAAGCAGTGTAGTCATACATTTTAATAGAAGATTTTAAATTGGTGAACCCTTGCTCATTTAAATGGCCATATATACCCAGAAAAGGTACAGAGGAGTGGGGAGGAAACACAGAGGAGTTGCCCATTGGTTGTAATGGAGGACTCTTGTACTCTTGGTTTCCTATCAAAGGAAAGGAATGGAGTATCAGCTTCCCAGGAAGACAGGAGAAATAGAAAGGAGTTGAGATAAAAAAGTTAAAATATAAGATACTTACATACGTATACATATACATATATATACATATATGTATATATATGTATGTATGTAACACTTAAAATATAAAAAAAAATGATTCCATGTTGCTCTTCACCCTTTTGGAAGGGAGGAGTAATTACTATGTAATCAGGATTACTAAATCAAGATTTTCTTTGTAGCTACAATCATGTCAGTCAAAATACAGTGAACAAAATATAGAAGGTGTGAAATAAATTATTATTTATATCTATTTTTTAAATAAGAAGACTTTTTTCTAATTTCATTAGAAAAGATTCACTACATATTAGGAGATGTTACCACTAACAATGGAGGTCCTAAAGCAGAGTCAGGAGAAAATTCCAGAAGGATAAGTGCAGTGTTTCAGATGATTAAAAATTTTTTAAAATGCTCATGATGTTAAAAAAAAGTAACCCTAGATTTATTTATTTTTTTTTTATTTTACTGATATTCTATACCACACTCAAACATCTCAGTTATAGACAATGAAATTATAGGTTCCAAACCAGGGCAAGAACATCCAATTGAAAAAGTGAAAATTGTTCTTACTTTTCAAAATCTAGAAAATTTCTGTGCATTTTTTGAAAATGGAGTTGTTAATCTATGGATTAGAAGATCAAGTTAGATGAACATTTAAGAGGAGGAAAACCATTATGCAAGCCTGACCCTTATGAACAATTATGAAGGCATAAATATTGTCACTAATTTTCCACCCCCTCTCCTGCTCTTCATCCTATCCTCTGACTCTTTTTACCATCATTTTGCTCTCAACAAAGGATCTTTTTTAATATAATTTTTTAAATTTTTATTTTAAATTTAATTTACAAATTTTTCCATGGTTACATGATTCATGTTGTCTCCTTCCCTTTTCCACTCCCCCTCCCAGAGTTGACAAGAAATTCCATTGCATTATGAACATATTATCACTCCAAACATATTTCTATATTGTTCATTTATTTATAAGAGTAATCTTTTAAAACCAAAACCCCAAATCATATACCAGATATACTTTCTTTGGGACTTCTACTCCCATAGTTCTTTCTCTACATGTTAATAGCATTCTTTCTCATAAGTCCTTCAGAACTATCCTGGATAATTGAATTGCTAGTAGTAGCAGTCAATTGCATTTGATTATACCACAAAGTTTAATTTTCTGTGCTCAATGTTCTCCTGATTCTGCTTATTTCACTATGCATCAATTCATGTTGGTATTCCCAGTTCTTAAAGAAATCAATCAATTCATCATTCCTTATAACACACTAGTATTTCATCACCATTGTATACCACAATTTGTTTAGGCATTCCCCAATTGAAGGATATCCCCTCATTTTCCAAATTTTTTACCACCACAAAAAGTTTAGTTATAAATATTTTTGTGCAAACAGATTCTTTCCCATTTTTTATCTCTTTAGGATACAAACCTAGTAGTGTTACTGCTAAATCAATGAGTATGCTTTCTTTTGAAGCCATTTTGGCATAATTCCAAATTGCCTTCCAGAATGGGTGGATCAATTCACATCCCCACCAGCAATGCATTAGTGCCTCAATTTTGACATATCCCTTCCAGAATTTATTATTTTACTTTTCTGTCATATTGGCCACTCTGCTAGGTACAGGGTGGTATTTCAGAGTTGTTTTGATTTGCATTTATCTATTTAGGAGGAATTTAGAATTTTTATATGATCACTTAAAAGTTTTGATTTTTTCATCTGAAAACTGCCTATTCATATCCCTTGACCATTGGTCATTTGGGGAATGATTTGTTTACTTATACACTTCTTTCCACAAAGATTATTATATCTATCATTTATACTTCGGTGTGAATAAAATATGCCATTGACTCCCCTAGAGGCACTTTCATTGAATATTTTACCTCTAGCTGTGAAATAGAAGGAAATAAAAGCAATAAGGAGATTCCATTGTTTATCTCATTTATTCATCTGTTTCTGATTTAAATGAATCATTTGGATTTAATATACTTTCAAACTGTATGAAATATTTAATTCAGAAAATTCAGTTATTTGTTATTGGTTTGATTGATGCATGACATCTAAATATTAAAATTTATATCTTGAGAGCAAGAAAAACTTCTCCTATTCCAATTCCCATTAAAACTGGCCAATATGGATAGACAGGAAAATTAAATGCTAAAAAAGTTTTGAGAAAATAATCAGAAGTTTGGGAGAATGATCTCTACAATGAAGGAACAGAAACCAGTTTTGATTTACATTGAAAAGTTACATAACAAACAAGAAAAATGTGCAAAAAATCCTAATGATAGAAAGTTTTATACTGAGAGGGAGGATCTGTTCTTCAAAATATTAGAAAATGAATAAATTAAAAACCAGCAATTAAATACTAAATTGGAAATCTTGAAAATCAAAGGTGAAATCAATAAAATTCAAAGTAAGGAAGCCATTGAAATAATAAATAAAGCTTAAAAGCTGGGTTTATTAAAAATACAATAGAATAAATAAATCATGGGATAATTTCATTTTAATAAAGGAAAGAAGAAACTCAAACTACCAGTGTTGGATATGAAAAGGATGAATTTACCACCAGTAGAGGATATTAAATCAATTTTGGGAGTTATTTTGCTGAATGATTTGCTAACATATTTGCTAAACTTAAAGAAATGGACAAAAAAATTTAAAAATATCAACTGTCCAGTTTAACAGAAGAAGAAATACAATTCTTAGATGATTCCATAAAAAAGTGATTGAATAATCCATTCTGTCTGGCCCCAGGTCCAGGCAGATTCACAAATGAATTCTGCTAAACATTTAAAGAACACACCATTCATAAGCAGAGGATAAACTGTGGGAACCGAAACACCGAGGAAAAGCAACTGCCTGACTACAGCTGTTGAGGGGACATGACAGAGGAGAGACTCTAAAGGAAACCCTAATGCAAATATTAACAACATAGCAATGGGTTCAAATCAAAAACACATGTAATACCCAGTGGAATGATGCGTCGGCTACGGGGGGTGGGGGGAGGAAAATAAAATGATCTTTGTCTTTAATGATTAATACTTGGAAATGATCAAATAAAATATTATAAAATTAAAAAAAAATTAACTACCTATAGATAGATACCTAAAAGAAGAAGATCAAAAACAAAGAAAGGAAATTACAGACCAATCTTTCTAATGAATATTAATGAAAAAATTAAAGAAAATATTAGCAAGGTTATTACAGTGTTATATCACAAGGATCATTCATTTAATTTTTCTTTCACTTCATTGCTTTATTTTATCACCAATCACAAGTGGACCTTATACCTGGAATATGGGACTGGTTCAGTAATAGAAAACTGACAACATAGTTGTCTCCATTGAGAAGAAAACCAACAGAAATCATAAGATTATAATAATAGATCTAGAAAAAAGCTTTTTATAAAATATAACAGCCATTTTTACTAAAAGAAAAAAAAATGAGAGAGAACAGGAATAAATGGAGTGTTCCTTAAAATAATAAGTAGTATCTCTCTAAAACCATCAGCAAATATTATCTCTACTGGAAAGAAGCTAAAAGCATTCTCATTAAGACCAGGAGTTAAATAAGGATGCCCCGTATTATCACTATTGTTAAATATAATACTAGAAATGCTAGCCATAGCAAAAAGAGAGTAATTTAAAAATAATTTGAATAGGCAATATATTTTGTTATTCTGCTCAAATGATAGGATGGCAAACTTAGAAAATACTAGAAAATAAGCTCAAAAGTTAGTTAAAATATTTAACAATTTTAACATTGTTACAGATTATAAGACAAATGCACATAAGTCACCATCATATTTATGTTTTACCAAGAAAGCCTAGAATCAGGAAATAGAAAAAAAGAAATTCCATTGAAATTAATGACAGATAGTATAAAATGCTAGGGAGTCTACTTGCCAATACAAATCCAGGAACTATAAGAACTTAGTTACAAAACACGTTTTTTTTACACAAATAAAGTCAGATCTAAAGAACTGAAAAAAAATATTAATTGCTCATGGGTTTGCAAGTAAACATAATGTAATGACAATTTGACCCAAACTAATCTATTACTTCAGTGTCATACCAACCAAACTTCCCAAAATTATTTTAAAGATCTAGAAACAATGATAACAAAATTCATCTGGAAAAACAAAAGATCGAGAATATTAAGGAAATCAGTGAAAATAAATATGGTGGAAGTTGGTCTAGCAGTATGATCTCAAGCTATATATGAAAGCAAAAATCACCAAAACAGTTGGTTACTGTCTAAAAAATAGTGATGGATCAGTGGATAGATTAGGTAAACAAAATTATTAATAAATGAGTATGGTAATTTATTATTTGATATTTCAAAAATAGGTTTTGGGGACAATAACTTACAACTTGACAAAGTCTGTTAGGAAAATTGAAGAATGGAATGACAGAGTTTGGGAATAAAATCAACATATCATAACATATGCCAAGGTAAGATTAATATGGATAAATGATCTAAATATAAAAGATAATAATATAAGAAAATTAGGGAAACATGGAATAGTTTACATGTACCATCTATGGAAAAGGAAAAAAAATGTTTAGGACCAAAAAGGAAATAGGGAACAGTATAAAATGTAAACTGGATAGTTTTGGTTATATTAAATTTAAAAGGTTTAGTACCAAGTACAAAAAAAAGGAAAGAGGATCAAAAGGAAAGCTGAAAGTTGTGAAAAAATCACATCAAGTATCTCTGATAAAGGCCTAATTTCTCAAACACATAGAGAACTAAATCAATTTTATAAAAATAAAAGCCATTCTACAATTTATAGATGGCTAAAACATATGAAGAAGCAGTTTTCAAATGAAGAAATCTAAGCCCTCTACAATCATATGAAAAATTCTATAAATCACTCTTGATTAGAGAAACTCAAATTAAAACAATTATGAAGTACTATCTTACATATATTAGAATGATTTATATGACAGAAAAAGAAAATGATAAATATTGGAGGGACTGCAGGAAAATTGGGACATTTGTTGGCGGTATTGTGATCTGAACCAACCATTCTGGAAATGGAAATTCAAACTATGCTCAAAAGACTAAAACTCTGCATACCCTTTGAAACAGCAATACTATTATTAGTTCTGAATTCTAAAGAAATAAAAAAGGGAACTATACTTACTTGTCCAAAAAGTTCAACTCTTTCAATGGTAGCAAAGAATTCAACATTGAGGGATTGTCCATTAATTGGGGAATAGGTAAACAAGTTGGAGTATATGATTATGATGGAATACAATGAGCAATAAAAAAAATGACAAGCAGCATGGATTCAGAAAATCTGGAAGAATTTACATGAGTTGATGCAAAATGAAGTAAAACTAGAACATCATAAAGAGCAACAGCAAAATTCTTTGTCAAACTGTGAATGACCTAGTTATTTTCAGCAGTGCAGAGCCAAGAAAATCCCAGAGAGTCATACTGAAAAAATATCTTCCCCTGAGAAAGAACTAATGAAGTCTGAATGAATACTGAAATAAACTGAATTTTAACTTTCTTTCTATCTCCTTTTTTTATTTCAGATCTCTTCTACAAAATTATTGATATGGAAAAATATTTTATAATGATAGCATATGTAGAACTAATATCAAATTGCTTACCATCTCAAAGAGGGTAGAAGAGTTAGAGGGAGTGATAGAGAGAGACTGGGAAGAAATAGAATTTCTAACTCAAAACTTTAAAAAATAAATGTTATAAATTGTTTTTACACATAAATGGGGACAATATTATTTTTAAAAAATTAAGTACAGTTACTCCTCCTGGTACCAATTCATCATCCATTAAGTACAGTTACTCCTCCTGATACCAATTCATCATCCATCTCTAGTTGTTTGGTCCAAAGTGACTGTCATTGGTTTCATTTCCCTGTGTTTGATCTCTTGCATGAAAATATAAGCCTCATGAGGGCAGCAAATCTTTTTGTATTTAATTTTCTATCCTCACATTTAAAAAAAAAACTGATACATCATCAACAATGATATTTTCCTCATTGACTCAAATATAAGGAATGAAATGGAAACATTGGGAAAGTTTCTCTTTTTAACAAATGTTATTTTTTCATTTGGTCATTAGTTTGTTAGCCTCATTCCTAAGTTTTAGAGACTGTGATCCCTACCAGTTTCCTCTGAGGGATCTCACAATCCTTTATCCATTGCTATCAGTCATCCAGCCTTAATTAGCCTTTCAAAAAGAATATTAACTAGGGAAATGTATTTTTTAAATTGGCATAAAATACTCTCTACCAATAATTATATGACATACTTTCCTACCTATGTATGAAATATACTAGAGAGTAAGCTCAAACTTATAAATATATGTGTCAAAGAGATAAGTCAGAGCTCATGAAAGTCTTTTGCTGGTGTACTGAAAATGTTTCCCTTAATGAGGGGATAGCTTTTCAACTGAGCCTTGTCCTGGCTTCAATCAGCCTTTCCTTATATTGCCAAATTATCCCAACTTTCACAAATAGACATTGCTGTCAGTCATTGCTTTCCCAGGTATGCTACCAAACTGATGAAAAAAACCACAGTCCTTGAATTCTCTGAAATTCAGACATGCTCTTCCCTTACACCACCAAATAATGCCTGCTTTGAGAATTAAAGGCTGAAATTTATACTAACTTCTAGTTATATTCAGCATCTCAGGATGTGAAAAAGTAACTCAACCAATCTAATTAGATTTGCTATACAACTTTGGAATACCTTGATTGAAGAGAAATACTCAGGATTTACTCACACCAGGTTTACTCCTCTAATTGAACTGAGATATATTCTAACCTGATGAAGGAATCAGATATGTTTAAGTGAGATGATTTAAAACCTCCATATTTATACATCTGAAATCTTAAATATATAAGAAGATAGGAAAAAGGAAACAACAGTTCTGAATACAAGAGAACAGCACAAATGGTATAGCTAAATAGAAAGTAGGAGTCAAACACATAAAGAGAACAGTTCCTGTACACTAAACTGTGACCTCTGAAAAGCTGCTTTTATGAAAATGAAGAGTACATGGATAATAAACACACTTTTAAAAACCCTACCCTTACAGTATTCCTAGATACTGCTAGTTCAAACATTCTTATTTTCTTTTACTTTAATGGATTTATTGAAATATATTATCCTATGTTTCTAAAAATAACTTTATTTTCCCCTATTACAAAAACAATTTTAATATTCTTTTTAAAATTTTCATTTCCAAGTTATCTTCCTTCTTCTGACCCACTGTATCTCATTTTCTTCCACTGTTTGCCCCTTCCTGAGATGGCAAGCAATCTAATGCAGATTCTACCTGTGCTGTCATATAAAAAAAGCATCATTGTATAATAGTCATTCTATAGAAAAGATGTCAAAATTAAAAAGAAGAAAGAGAATTAAATACAATACATTCCTCTCTGTATTTAGACTCATTCAGTTCTTTCTCAGAGGGCAGATTTTTTATTATTAATCCCTCAATCTGTCTTGGATCACTGTGCTCCTGAGCGTAACTACATCATTCATAGATGAATATTGCTACCACTATGTACAATGTTCTTCTGATTCTGCTCACTTCATTTTGAATCAGTTCATGTAAATCTTAAAAGATTTTTTCTGAAACCATCCAGTTTGTCAATTCTTATAGCAAAATAATATTCCATAATAATCATAAAAGACAACTTTTTCAGCCATTCCCCAAATTCATAGACAACTCTTATATTTCTAATTCCTTGCTACCACAAAAAAAGTTATAATAAATATTCCTTTCTGAAGTAGGTCATTTTCCTTTTTTGTGATGTCTTATAATCAATGCTATGTATTGGTTCTTTTTAAAAATTGTATTTATTTTTTTAATATTTTTCCATGTTTACATGATTCATTTTATTTCTCACCCCTCTTCTTCCCCACTCCCAAAGGATACAATTTTCAATCATTATTTTCAAATATTTTTATCTGTTTATCCATCCCTCCCAGTCCTTCCCTTCCACAAGATCACAGTTAATATGATATAGAATGCACATATATTATTTTTTTAATATTATTTATTTGGTCATTTCCAAACATTATTCACTGGAAAAAAAGAACATTTTCTTTTCCTCCCCACCCCCAACACCTTTCCCTCTCCCATAGCGGATGCACGATTCCACTGGTTATCACATGTGTTCCTGTTTCTAACCCATTTCCATGTTGTTGGTATTTGCATTAGTGTTCATTTAGAGACTCTCCTCAGTCCTATCACCTCCACCCCTATAGTCAAGCAGTAGCTTTTCCTCGTTGTTTTTACTCCCACAGTTTATCGTTTGCTTGTGGATAGTAGTTTTTAGATCCCTGCAGATTGTTCAGGGACATTGCTTTGACACTAATGGAGAAGTCCATTACCTTTGATTGTACCACAGTGTATCAGTCTCTGTGTATAATGATTTCCTGGTTCTGCTCCTTTTGCTCTGCATCATTTCTTGGAGGTTGTTCCAGTCACCATGGAATTCCTCCAATTTATTATTCCTTTTAGCACAGTAGTATTCCATCACCAACATATACCACAATTTGATCAGCCATTCTCCAATTGAGGGTCATCCCCTCATTTTCCAATTTTTGGCCACCACAAAGAGCGCAGCTATGAATATTCTTGTACAAGTCTTTTTCCTTATTATCTCTTTCGGGTACAAACCCAGCAGTACTATAGCTGGATCAAAGGGCAGACAGTTTTTTATCACCCTTTGTGCATAGTTCCAAATTGCCCTCCAGAATGGTTGGATTAGTTCACAACTCCACCAGCAATGAATTAATGTCCCTACTTTGCCACATCCCCTCCAGCATTCATTACTTTCCATAGCTGTCATGTTAGCCAATCTGCTAGGTGTGAGGTGATACCTAAGAGTTGTTTTGATTTGCATCTCTCTGATTATAAGAGATGTAGAGCACTTTTTAATGTGCTTATTAATAGTTTTGATTTCTTTGGCAGAGAGCTGCCTGTTCATGTCCCTTGCCCATTTATCAATTGGAGAATGGCTTGATTTTTTGTACAATTTAGCTCCTTGTAAATTTGAGTTATTAAACCTTTGTCAGAGGTTTTTATGAAGATTTTTTCCCAATTTGTTGCTTCCCTACTGATTGTAGTTACATTGGTATTGTTTGTACAAAAACTTTTTAATTTGATGTATTCCAGATTATTTATTTTGCATTTTGTAACTCTTTCTAAGTCTTGCTTGGTTTTAAAGTCTTTCCCTTCCCAAAGGTCTGACATGTATACTATTCTGTGTTAGCCTTAGTGGAACTTAAAGGGAGAGATTGAAATAGAATTATGATTATTGTGGCCTGAAGTTAATTAATTTAATGTAAATTGTTACCAAGCAAGCTCAATAGTTTGAACTGATATTCAAGGTTAAGCTGTTAAAAACATTTAGACTTGGAATACAGAAGAAATATATGAATCCACTTTGTGGCATAATGGAGAGGGTACTGGAATTAGAATCAGGAAGACTTGACTTCAGTGCTCTCTTAGTCACTTATTAGCTGTGTGAGTACAGAAAAGTCATGAATTTCTCTCAGCATTAATTTCATCATTTGCAAAATGGGGAAAATATTATCACCTACTTCAATGAGATGATATGACCATCAAATGAGATAACAAATGTAAAGTGCTTTGTAGATGTTAAAGTGCTTTCATTATTATAACTATCATTCATACAGGACTTTATGTTTGTTTGTTTTTTAACCCTTACCTTCTCTCTTGGAGTCAATACTGTGTATTGGCTCCAAGGTAAAAGAGTGGTAAGCTTTAGGCAATAGGGGCTAATTATTTGCCTAGGGTCACATAGCAAGGAAGTGTCTGAGGTCAGATTTGAACCCAGGACCTCCCATTTCTAGGCCTGGCTCTCAATCCACTGAGCCATCTAGTTGTCCCCAGCTTCATGGTTTTTAAGGTGCTTTACAAACATCTCATTTGATCCTCACAACAAATGTGTGGGGATAGGTGCTATTATTACATGCATTTTATAGTTGAGGAAACAAACCAAAGTTAAAGTACTTCTCCAGGGTCACAAAGCAAGTAAATGTCTGAAGCTTGATCTAGTCTTGAAGCTCAACTACACTATATATATCTATATATCTCCCTATATATATATACATATATATCACATATAATATATATCATGTATGCCATATTATATATAACTCTAAATGTATACTATATAATTTTATAACAATCATGATTATTAAAATTTAAAGGTGACCTGACCTAATATTATAACCCAAATTGAAGAAAGTTTTTGAGTTCCATGATAATGAGGACTGTTTATTTCTTTATATCCTCAGTGTGTAGCATAGTGTCTGACATCAAGATAATGCTCAAATCAATTCTTGTTAATAACTGATTTTTCCTCCAGTAATATTTTATTATATATTTCCTCAATTACATTTAGAAAAATAGCATTTATTTTCTTTTTTAATATTTATTGTCTAATACACCTAAAGACATAAATCACATATCTCTTTATACAAAATATCAAAACTGAATATATAAATTTCCTCAAAAATTATATTTTCATCAATTGCTTAAATATTGTAGCCCTCTTCCTATAACATCCCTCATCTTCCTCTTTTAAAATATTTATGCATTTTTATTTGTTACATTAAAATTCTCTGGTAATTTCTTACCTCCATATACTCCCTGGGGTGTATGGGGTGCTCAGGGAGGAGTAATATCTTTGGTATGGAGGGTTTGTCGTGCCCTCTTAGGGCAGCTCTCCAGCCTCTGACCCTCACTTGACACCCAGCTCTCACTTGTGGCTTCCAGTAGCTGCTAGTATGTGGCAGAGGCCACACCCCGGGCAACGGCTTTGAAAGGCCCGCTAAACCTTGTGAGGGTAGCCATTGGGTCATTGACCCCTGGTGAACTAGTGCTTTGCTCACCCAGCATGTGAAGACTGTTTCAGTGGAACAAGTGGAAGAAACCAACAAGAAGGTTCAATAGCTGAGATGGTGATGCAGCAAAGCACTGTAGAGGGCTTAGGGCATGTTGGAGCACAAAAGACAACATGGCCATCCAATGCAGTTGAGGAAGTCTCCAGGTGTAATGACTTTTCATGCCATTGAACCCAGGCTTCTAATGCCAAGAGAGTGGGACTGTCTCTGTGCATCGACTTTTCCACTTAAATCTTCATGCACAAGTGTCTTTGTGCACAAAAACGCACAAAGACAATTGTCATCCTCGGTTACCGAGAGACTACCACCATATACTCCCCATATTAGAGAAGGCATAATTTGACAAAAAGACATAAGAATTTATGAAATAATGTCTTATTTATTTACATTTATCAGTTCTTACTCTGGAGGTAGACATATACAAGTCATTCTTCAAATACAATTTCTTTGGTGTTTATCATGCATTCATGGTTCTATTCATTTCACTTTTTATAACTTCACATTGATCCTTCTATGTTTTATTTAATTAACCTGTTCCTACTTTCAAATGGTGACATTCATATGCCTGTATTTTTTAGCCATTCTTCAATTGATGAGTATCCTTTCAATTTCATATTATTTGCTACCACAAAGAGAGATACTATAAATATTTTAGAACACAGATTTTCTTTTATTTTTTTCCTGATTATTTCAAAAGAAATTATTAATAGGGGTATTACTGGGTCAAAAAGTATACACAGTTTTAAAACTCTTTTGGTATAATTCCAGATTTGTCTCCAAAATGGTTGAACAGTTCATATTTGTTTTCTTACATTTTGTGATCCAAATTCTTTCCCTTTCTCTTTCCTCTCCCTTCTCTCTAAGATAACAAGTAATGTGATATAGATTATACATATGTTATCATTTCATATATATTTACACAATCATTATGTTATGAAAGAAGACATATATAAAAAATTAAAATTCTAATACTTTTATCTGAATCCAGATGCTATCAGCACTTCTGTGTTTGGGAAATTATTATTTTATCATGATCCAATGGAATAGCATTTCATTGGAATCATCTTGGATCTTTGCATTAAGAGATTCACAGGTGATCATCATACAATATTTTTTTTTACTCCATGTGATATTCTATTCCCCCTGGTTGTGCTAACTCCACTTTGAATAACTTCATATAATGCTTTCCTATTTTTTCTGAATAGTTATCTTTATCATTTCTTATGAACCAATAATATTCCATTACAATCATATCCCTTGACCTCTTTAGTCATTTCCCACTTGTTGGGCATTCCCTCATTAACTGACTGTTGAGTGAAAAATCAGCACTTCTATTGTGTATGGGTTAGGAGGGGAGTTTCTATTTTGTCTTGTGGCATTTAAAAGAGTGGGAGACGTAAACTGTAATAGTTAAAATGGTTGAAGATATAAATTGTGATAAATATAAGAGTGGGTGAGTAAGTTGTGACAGCAGAAAATAAGTTTTCACTACAGTGTCTTGTTTTAAATCAAATATAAGGTGGTTGCCAGGGAAATATTCCCAATTATGAATAAACCCAAGTCAACTGGGTTTTATAGAGAATTTAATTAATAATACAATGAGGAATTAAAGAAAGAGAGAGAGAGAAAGGAAATAAATGAGAAAGGAATAGGCCAGCCCAGGCAGCCCTGGCCAACCCAGACCTAAGCCCTGAAAGAAAAGATCAGTCAGTCCTTAATTACTCACCAGAAGATCTGTTCAAGCAAGGATTCAAGGGGACAGAGTCTCCCCAGAGGGAGTTCCAGCCAGAGTCAGCCTCCCTTGAGAGACCTCCTTAGAGATTGTCCTTCTCTCAACAACCTCCTTAGAGACTGTCTTTTGAGAGCTCCAGAGATATCCCATTTTTCAGCTTTTCCTTTCCTTATAAAGGGAAATTTTCCTTTGTCACCTCCCCTAAATTCTTACCTCTACCAATCACAGTAGACATTTTTCAAAGGACAGACCATTCTTAGTCCACACCTAAGAAGGTGTGGGTTTTTGAGTAATTCACACCAGGAAAGCTCTGAGTAAGTTTCCCAGTTCTTTGTTCTTTGTAAGTTCACAAGTTGCCTGACCTTTATAGGTACTTAGCACCCCTTTGTATTAATTCTAAAAATAGGCATGGCTTAAGTATGGGTGTAAGTATTTTTCATTGTTCAGCAAGGAGTTTTCTCCCCTAAAGCAGTCTTAGGTACGGGTGGAGTAGAGGTCTTCACATTTTTGATCTAAGTAGAGTTCTCACATTTTAGATCTAAGTAGCTTCACTGTTTAAAATGGGGAATAGACCCAATAGGGAATTGTCCCAATGAAAAATTCCCAAATGGGGAATTTTTTAACATTCACAAGTCTGAGAAATTTCAAGATTCACAGTCTTTCCTGAAGACTCATGAAGTAGGAAATGGTCTGAAGAAATTTTGGGGAAAATGCATAATCTTTTTAAAAGGAAATAATATTGGAGGTTGCTGCAGTAGGATTGTCTGTGTGTACAGAATTCTTTTAAAATATGTAAAAGTAGTTCTCATTTTGTTTATATGGTGAAATTTTTACCTACACTAAATTTTCTTGAGGATATAGGAAAGGAAAGAAGACAGAAAGGGGCCCCATGGAGAGAAGGGCCTGTCCTCTGGTTCAGGAACATTTGGGAAGTGGGACAGAGAGAGGAGAAAAAGGAATGTTGGCCTATGAACAGGCATGTAGGGGCCTGCCAGAGACACAAGGGGGGACTAGAAATGTATAAGGGCCATAGTTAAACACAATTTTTTAAATTTTATAATATTTTATTTGATCATTTCCAAGCATTATTCATTAAAGACGAAGATCATTTTCTTTTCCTCCCCCCCAACCCCCATATCCGACGCGTGATTCCACTGGGTATCACATGTGTTCTTTATTAGAACCCATTGCCATGTTGTTAATATTTGCATTAGAGTGTTCGCTTAGAGTCTCTCCTTTGTCATGTCCCCTCAACTGCTGTAGTCAGGCAGTTGCTTTTCCTCCGTGTTTCTACTCCCACAGTTTATCCTCTGCTTATGAATAGTGTTTTTTCTCCTAGATCCCTGCAGATTGTTCAGGGACATTGCTTTGACACTAATGGAGAAGTCCATTACCTTTGATTGTACCACAGTGTATCAGTCTCTGTGTACAATGTTCTGGTTCTGCTCCTCTCGCTCTGCATCACTTCCTGGAGGTCGTTCCAGTCTCCATGGAATTCCTCCACTTTTTTATTCCTTTTTGCACAATAGTATTCCATCACCAACATATACCACAATTTGATCAGCCATTTGCCAATTGATGGGCATCCCCTTTTTTTCCAATTTTTGGCCACTACAAAGAGCGCAGCTATGAATATTCTTGTACAAATCATTTTGTCCATTATCTCTTTGGGGTACAGACACAGCAATGCTATGGCTGGATCAAAGGGTAGATATTCTTTTGTCACCCTTTGGCCATAGTTCCAAATTGCCCTCCAGAATGGTTGGATCAGTTCACAGCAATGAATTAATGTCCCTACTTTGCCACATCCCCTCCAGCATTCATTACTTTCCTTTGCTATCATGTTAGCCAATCTGCTAGGTGTGAGGTGATACCTCAGAGTTGTTTTTATTTGCATCTCTCTGATTATAAGAGATTTAGAACACTTCTTCATGTGCTTATTAATAGTTTTGATTTCTTTATCTGAGAACTGCCTATCCATGTCCCTTGCCCATTTATCAATTGGAGAATGCCTTGATTTTTTTGTACAATTGATTTAGCTCTTTATAAATTTGAGTAATTAAACCTTTGTCAGAGGTTTCTATGAAGATTTTTTCCCAATTTGTTGTTTCCCTTCTGATTTTAGTTAAATTGGTTTTCTTTGTACAAAAGCTTTTTAATTTGATGTAGTCAAAATTATTTATTTTACATTTTGTGATTCTTTCTATGTCTTGCTTGGTTTTAAAGTCTTTGCCCTCCCAAAGGTCTGGCATGTATACTATTCTGTATTTACCCAATTTACTTATGGTTTCCTTCTTTATGTTTAAGTCATTTACCCATTTTGAATTTATCTTAGTGTAGGGTGTGAGTGTTGATCTATTCCTAATCTCTCCCACACTGTCTTCCAATTTTCCCAGCAGTTTTTATCGAATACTGGATTTTTGTCCCAAAAGCTGGGATCTTTGGGTTTATCATATACTCCCTTGCTGAGGTCACTTGCCCCAAGTCTATTCCACTGATCCTCCTTTCTGTCTCTTAGCCAGTACCAAATTGTTTTGATGACTGCTGCTTTGTAATATAGCTTAAGGTCTGGGACTGCAAGGCCCCCATCATTTGTGTTTTTTTTTTTTCATTATTTCCCTGGATGTCCTTGATCTTTTGTTATTCCAAATGATCTTTATTATGTTTTTTTTCTAAATCAGTAAAGAAATTTTTTGGGAGTTCAATGGGTATGGCACTAAATAGATAAATAAGTTTGGGTAGGATGGTCATTTTTATTATATTGGCTCGTCCTATCCATGAGCAGTTAATGTTTTCCCAATTGCTCAAGTCTAGTTTTAGTTGTGTGGAGAGTGTTTTGAAGTTGTGTTCATATAGTTCCTGTGTTTGTCTCGGGAGATAGATTCCTAGGTATTTTATTTTATCTAAGATGATTTTGAATGGAATTTCTCTTTCTAGTTTTTGCTGCTGAGCTGTGTTGGAGATATATAGAAATGCTGATGACTTATGTGGGTTTATTTTGTATCCTGCAACTTTGCTAAAGTTGTTGATTATTTCAATTAGCTTTTTGGTTGAATCTCTAGGATTCTTTAAGTAGACCATCATGTTATCTGCAAAGAGTGATAACTTGGTCTCCTCCTTGCCTATTTTGATGCCTTCAATTTCTTTTTCTTCTCTAATTCCTACTGCTAGTGTTTCTAGTACAATGTCAAATAGTAGCAGCGACACAATTTTATCTGAGTAAAGAGTGGTGGAAGATAATTACTTGGGGAAATGGACATGGTAGCAGGTGAGTGGAGTAAGTCAAATGTCCCTGATTCCTCTCCATATCAGAGATCTCAAGCCAAATCACTGTTTCAGTGGCAGCAGGGGCAATCTTTCTCCATTCTTCTGGTTTACTTGAAGATTTTTTAGAATTCTTTTTACTGAATTTTTGGGGGTGTGGGAGGTGGGAGGTCAAGGAACACCTAGTGAAGGACCAAAGGAGGAGAGAAAGAGCGAGTATTGTACAGTAAATTTTACAGAGGAGGGATTTTTGAATACTAAATACTCAGAATTATTTGGATAAAGTCAAATTTGCACAATGTGAATTTATATAAAGAACTATGTGCATATATATATATTTTTTTTCCTACCTATCTATCTATCCATTCATGACACAGGTATATGTACAGTTAAAACTGTAAAAGGGAATTCTTAATCCCTTGCTCCAAATTAACTGGGGAAATAGCTGGCTGGCTTAGTGGACAGAGAGCCAAGTCCAAAGATAAGCGGTTCTGTTACCATGGATACCAGCCCACAGTTAAAGAAAATAAAAACTGCTCTCATAGAGGAAGTGATGTAAGAATGACAGTTTGACTGTGAGAGAAAAAGGCAAGCAGAAAATATGAGAAAGGTTTTCCTTCTTAGTTTCCTCAGGGCAGAGTCCTGCTGGCAGTTGCTGGTGACAGTTGACTGCTATAGAATCTGATTGAAGGAGAGCGTGTGGGTTGGTAGGTGTCCATTGTTTAGTGAATTAGTTAGAATATATGTATGTATGTATATGTATGTAAATAGTCTAGGTTTGGCCTGATTAGCTAGACTGAAGAGTTATTTTTTATATATTATTTATATATTATGTGACTCTCTCAAATGATAGTTTTTAGGTAGTTTATGCATTGTTATAAGAAGATTAAGGTAGGTTTTAGGAAGGTAGTAGTAGGATAGATAGTTAAATCTCTCTCTTTTATATCTTTCCGTATTTACTATTTTTCTCAATGAAAACAAAAATTTGTTAAATTGCTCTCCTATCTTTGTCAAGTTCCTAATTTTAACCCCTACATTTCTTAGTGAACCAGTTAAGAGTTTGATTAATCTTTTACTGTTCTGATTATTTTCCTCACTTTCTTTTAAACTATCCATTTCTGGAATTATTCGCTCTAATAGGATCCTTACAAATTTACCAAATAGTTTTCCTTATTTCTCTCCAACAAGAAAAAATGAAAAGATAGCTTAATGAAGACTCAGATAGAATATCTTGAAAATTACATTTCTCAACTAGTCCAAATTATCTCTCAATCTACTGAAACTACCTCTCACTCTAAACAACCCATATCTCTTTCTGTTCCTACTATTCCTGCTCCTTTCACCTACTCCATGACAACTCAAACAGGAAACCAAGAGAAAGAAACAAGAAATAATCTAGTTACAAGCGTGTTCCCTTTAAAAGAAACACACCTTTAATCAATCATCAAGAATAGTTAGTTTCTGTAAGACATCATACACCATTCACCCCCCAAGATGTTGAGAAATTTAAGCAGAATACGAGGTATTCTTATAGTTGTTATCAAAAAGCAAGAGAATATTTGTCAAACATATGGACCCATCTGGATTGACTTTGAAAATTTATTACAGACATTCTTAACAGAAAGGGAGAAAAATAAGATTATCTCTCTTGCCATTCAGGCTCATCAAAGGGGAGCAGTTATTTGGCCCAGGCAAGGACCATGAGGGAATGTAAATAATGAAAATGATTACACAAGACTGTGCCAGGCTAAGGAGGCATTACTAAGAGCCATGAGAGAGTGTTCTGACAGACCTAGTTCCTACACAAAATTTGAAGATCTCAGACAAAAGATCAGTGAAAGTCCTTCCCAGTTCATGGACAAACTTGTTGAGCTGGGAGGTATATATATATAGACCTGGATCTGACCAGAGAAAGGGGTTTCAGATAGATAAGAAGACAGTTTATATATCTACCTCCCTTTCCATTAAAATTTTCATCTCAGCTGAATCAAAGAATTATAAAATTTTAGTACTCTTGGAGTACAAAGGATAAGAACCAACCAGACAGATAGTGTTTATATATTTATATAGTTGCTTGGTTCTTGTCCTTCAAACTCCAAGAGTACCAAAATGGCCTCACTTTATCATGATTTATGTACAGTATGCTAGGGTCAAAGAACTGCTCCCTTCCCCTGAGTATGATTGGCAAGAGAGATGATCTTGTTTTTTGGTATGCTGAATGAAATGGCATTTCTGTGAAAGAAAAAGATTTCACCTACACAATGCATAATTCACAATGCTTAGACTATATTCAGAGTAGCCAATAGTTACATTTGTTTGGGCATGGTATAAATAATGGCAGAGTTTGTTCAAAAATTGAAAGATATTTGCTTGAGTCAAATTTTTGAGGCAGGAAGGAACAGAAGAAAGACTATTGGCTCTGGGTTCAAATTCTTCTTTAGACCATGTTTCTCACATGATGTAGGGCATTTCACATAAACAATCAAGGTCTCACTTGTCTTCTGTAAAAGGAAGGGGAGGGTGTTAACAAAATTACCTCTGAGACTCCTTCCAACTGTATTATTAACTCCTCAGTGTTTTTCATTTTTGACATAAACATTTTTTTCTGGAAAACATGAAAAATAATCTTAAAAATACACAGTGTATTTTTAAAGTATGATTTTCTGAATAATTTACCACAATTAATATTTAATTATGGCATTAAATTAGAGTATAATTTTAAATTGGCCACTGTAATTGATCACCACTTTGATTATAGGGTGTAACCTATTTTCACTTTCTCCCATCCCTAATTACATAATTAACATAAGCAGGAAAAATAACTAGAAAAAAGGTATATATTTGTTTCACACTTACCTTTACAAAAAGATATCCAATCCATTCATAATTTTAAATCCTTATAAAAATAAATATTAAATTCTTCTTTAAACAGCATTGTGCTATAGAAACATAATTAGAACTTAAGTAGGAACCCTGGAACTGAAAACTCAAATTTGACAATTCAGAGCCCATGTAACCTTGGACACCCCTCTTGAGATTTAGTTTACTCATAGATAACATGAGGCCTTCATTATATATAAATTCTAATATTTACTCCTTTGGCTCTGAATCAAAGATACTGTGATTGTATGCCTTCACTTAAAAGTAATCCTTTTTATAATTCTTTTTATTTCATTGGAATATAGTATTTTTATGGGAAAACTTACCCTGCCTCTGAAGATCAGAATCTACTCTGCAACTTCTTGACTTTCAGAAACAGTTACCTAGGGCACAAAGAAACAAATGTCACAGTCAATGTGTGCCAAAGAGATGACATGTTTCCTAGATTATGAAGTACATTTGTCATTTAAATAGGTTAAATTAAATTTTATTGTTTGGGGGGGGGGAAATGTCAAGCAAACAAACAAAAAAATCTACTAAACATTGATAATAGAAAATTATTGCATTTTATTTTACAAACTTCTGTTTTAGTTTAAATAAAAATATAATAGTAATATTTTATTTTTAGATATCTTAGATGAATTGCATTATTATAATCATTACTGCTCATTGAAAAGTGAGCTATAACCCCTGTGCACCCTAAAAAATTTGGCACTAAGAACCTCTAATTGAACATTTAGTTTCCATTTTATCATTTACAAAAATTAACGTTTGAAAAAATTCTGGCTTTTTATGATTTTTTATGATTTTTATGATTTATTTTAAAACCCTATAGGATAAACAAAGCTTGTATATTAACTTCAGAAAAATTATCTGTGTGTATGATTAATCATTGGTATTTGAAGACTTGCTTTTTTTGACCAAGTATTATTACTTCCTTTCAATGCTTTACATATAATATATATGCATATATACATATATAATATATATCACATATATATTATATATGTATGTATATATATATATATGTATATATATATATATAAATGTAAGTTTCTCTCTCCCTTAATGTGGGATAGTTTGCACTTATGGAATTGAAAAGGTCAAACCTTCCAGATAAAACATTATGAAGTAAAGGCTTGTTGGAGTTTAAATGTTTCTAGGCAACTAAAATTGACAAGTTCATGAAATGAAGTAGTAGTCTTTTAAAAAATACGTAAAACATCGTGAAGGACATTAAGAGATAAGGCAGTAAGCCTACTACTCTCTGTTCAATTGGCCCTTGACCTTTGCCCTGTTCTGTCAGTTGCCAGATGGACTGGGATATGAAATACTGTATGATGAGCCTGGAAAAGGCCCAACAAGGAATATGTGGTTGGAACAATCACAGCAAGTTATATGTGCCATTGACCCAAATTAGGTATGTGGGGGGGAAGAAGTATTTATAATCAGCAAAAGTAATCATTTTCAATATCCACCTGAAGTATATTCTCCTGCACCTTCCCGCAAGATAAATATTTAAACATTGTTTCCTTTCTGACAAAAAAAATGGTAGTCTTTAAATGTTTTTAGCTAAATGGCTTATTTTAATAATAATGGCATATCCCCTGATACAGAAATATATTCAGGCAGCAGTTTGATTTCTAAGGGAAATTTTCATTTATTATTGTATAACTATTGGTCCCTCAAGGTTCTTGTATTGAGTTTTACCAATTTCCAAGGTAATGAATATTGTAATTACATCTCCTTTAAGGGAAGTTAGCCTCTAAATGCAGTTAAATAAGAAAGAACATCTGTCAGTGCATTTAACTTTCTCTTCATAGATTTTGAGAAGAATTTGACCCCAATTATTGAACTTGCTTTTAGAATTTGGAGGTCATGTGAAGGGGAATATGTGTTACCCAGAAATTCACCTGAAGAGATAGAGGCACTTTCCTTCTCCAAAATTGTAGAATTTGCATCAAGTTTCTGGTGATGTTGACTTACACTGTTATAGATCCCAAGAGTATAAGGTCAAATGAATTCGACTTAGTCAGCTAAGTAGTTATTTAAACGCATATAAGAAATACTGTTCACTAAGTGAAAACCATTATTAAATTTCCTAAGCCTGAGGGAATGGCTGTGTAAAATGAAGATTTTAGAAGTTATCAGCAAACTTAAGAAGATATAATTATTAAACCTATTTTCTTCCTTAAACAAATGAATAAAAATCTATTGACATTATCTCTTTATTGTCATCATAAACAACATATTTTCAGTTTGCATTGTAATTTATCAAAAGTCTTCACATTCAGTTTATAATTTAATCATCATAACTATATGAAGTAGATAAGTCAAGTGCTATTTTCCACCATTAATAGATTGACATATTTTAACAATAAACTTTAAGTTTCTTAATAATAAACCTGTGGGGAGTTTCAATAATTAAGATTTAAATATTTGTTTTATTTATTATAATGAAGGAGAAAATTTAAAAAGCTGCTAAATAAACTATACACAAGAAACTCATGAAGCTTTTTAAAAATGCATATAAAAGACAGGAGCAAAGGAAAAATATTTCATATAGATAGATAGAGATATTTTATATATGTATCTAACTTTAATTATAGTAAAATAAGAATTACTGGTAAAATTTAGGTTGACAAATTGTATTTCAATTCATGATAAACTATTGTTGAAGGAATGATTATTGAGCATATACAAAAGGAAGCTGTGATCACAGAAGTCTAATTAGTCTTCATCAAGAAAACATCATATAAGACTAAATTTATTTCTTTTTTAAGTAGGTATAAACAATTTTTTAAAAAAGGGAATACAGTAGAAATTATTTTAGCAAATTATTTGTTAAATTATCTAATACTATTCACATATACAAAAAAATATGGTCTAGGTAACAGTAAGTTAGATTCTTAAAATGGCAGAATACTAAACTGAAACATACTAACTAATGGTCACTTGGAAGAATTATCAGTAGAGAAAGGTACCTTAAGTATTTGTGTCTGTCTTGGATAATTTTGTATCAATAGATAAAAGGACAAAGTAATGATCCTAAGGTCAAGATGAGTTGAATTCTAATTTGGCCTCAAGCACATATTATCTGAGTGACCTTGGAAAAGTTACCCAACTTCTGTCCACCTTAGTTGCTTCACCTATAATATGAAGATACTAATAACACATAGGAACTTCTGGGGGCGGAGCCAAGATGGTGGAATAATCCAGAGCAGCTCTGTGCCACCATGGGAATCCTCTTTGATAAAGATTAAAATATCACAATAAAATGAATACAGGAGTGAAAGAACAACCAAGGAGACAGAGAACCAGCTTTCAAAAAAAGAAAAACCCAAAAGTTAGTCAAAGAACATCTGGGGCACTGGGGTGAGAAGAGAGCTGTATAATTAGATTTTTCTACCCAGGACTCTAAATCCCAGCTTCCCATGTTCCTTCTCACATTATGGGCTAATGTAGGGAAGTTATAAATATTGTGTAGCTCCACCTTCGCTCTCTCTCTCTTTCTGAGATTGTGGCTGCAGAAGCTGGCTTTAGGCCAGGCAGGAATATTTACTCATGTGGCCTTATTTTTGATAGATAATAAGGTTTTTATAATTCTGTTTCCTTTTTATTCCTTCTACTTCAAGTGTTTACTAATAAACTTTATAAAATTAATACCTGGAGTTATTGATATTGATTTAAATCTTACATTTTTTGGTAACATGAAGTCTAGAATTTAGGATCCTTACTTCTTTCTAAGGGAATAGATTAAAACTGTGTTTCTCTTGCCACTGCTTTTTCACCTTTCCCCTCCAGGGAATCACAGGGCCAAGTAGTGGAATCTCTGCCTGTCTACTTTGCTTCCCACTGCACCCCAGCCAAGCCCATCTTCTTGCACTAGCATTCCTTGCTGCTGCCTCAGAGCACTGAGGATTCCCCTGGTGTGGAAGGTGAGAAGCTAAGTAACTGGCCCCCTTATGGCTGGCTACAGCCAGGTCTCAAGTGTGTGGTAACTGCTTGAATTTCTGGTTTGGAGCTAAAATGACTTTTTAGACTAGCAGCAGCCTAGCAGTGCAGCAGAGATGTGTGGTGAGCAGGAGATCCTGGCCTCCTTCCTTGCTGCCAACCCCCATTAAGCTCTCAAGTCAATTTTAAACTAACCCAGGGGGGCTTCAAAACTCCTGAATGTGAGGGTGGGGAGAAAGCTTTTGCCTTTTTTTTTAGCTGAAGGCTTTCAGCCACCCTCCATTTTTTTAAACTAGCTAAGAGGGACTGTCTAAGAATGGTATATTAAATCATGCTGGCAATGAGGGAATGGCTTGCCCTCTATTTGAAACAGCTTTTGTTCCTAGATAATTTTACTGAGTTTGAACTGTTCAGTGCTTCAGAATGGCTTTATTTAGCACGGTTCCTCGGAGGGCTCTTATTCATAGCATATTTTCTCCTCAAGAAAAATAAACACAAGTTTACCATGATTAAACCACAGACTCAAATAGACAGCATTGAGAAACACTTGAGTAATTTCAAAATTGAGAAGGAAGATTCCTCTCCATTCAAACCTGCCCAGACTATGACTTAAGCTGAATATATAATCTCTTGTCTTGTTCAGCTTTTGGAAGTCCTGCCTCCCCATCCCCAGACCAAGCCCTCTTAGCTCATCTACTCTTTTCCCTTCCCTCACCTGCTACATAGCAACCCAAACATCCAGTAAAGAGGCAGAAATTACAAATAACGCAATTAAATTCCTATTCCCTTTAAATGAAGTACCCACCTTCAATAAAAACAGAGATGTGGTGTCCTTAAGACATTATATACCTTTCAACCCCCCTGATTTTGAGAGTTTCAAGCAAAAACCTCTTCCTTTTGAAAATTAGCCTATTGTAGGTATTAAAAAGCTTGAAAATAATGTTTGTTGTACATATGATCCTATATGGTAGAATCTGGAAATTTTCCTCTAAGCTTTTTTTGAGAGAAAGAGAGAAAAATAAAATCTCCTCTCTTGTTAATCAGGTTCAGGGTAGGAGACAATTCACAGGCACAAGGAAGACCCAAGAGGGTCCCCCAACAATGAGTAAGACTACTTAAGACCATGCCAGACTAGGATGGCATTACTTAAAATAATGAGAGCTAGCTCTGATAGACCTAGTACATGGTCAAAGTTCAAAAATATCAGAAAAATTAGAGGCATAGCAGCCACAACTTTACTGGTAACTAAATCTGCTGATTTAATATTGGGATGCCCATTAACCATAATAAGTGCACATGAAGTCAAAGCTTTGTTGCTAAGGCATAGAACATGGGCATTTTCTTATCAAAGACTTACTAGGTACAAAGTAACTTTATTAGGTAAAAAGAATATTACCTTAAAATGTTGTACAGTTCTAAATCCTGCAAACATGCTTCCTGATTTACCAGTCTCAGAAGAAACATTGCACAGTTGTGTATCTTTAGTGTCCATGGCTAAAAAGTCTTAGGATAACCTCCTGGACACTCCTTTACACAATCCAGACTTATTCTTATTAACTGATGGTTCTTCTTTCATGAGGGATGGCATATGCTACTCTGGAGCTGCTGTAGTTACATAATTTTCCACTGTGTGGTCTGCTTCACTGCCCTCAAGTATAAATGCTCAGGGTGCAGCACAGATAGCGCTGAAGCATGCCTTTATAATTGCCAATGATAGGAAGGCAATAATTTATTCAGACTCTAGATATGCATTTATAATATGTCATGTAATGGGTATGCTATGGCTTCAAAGGGGATTTTTAACATCAGCTGGAAAATGTGTAGAAAATGCAGAAATTATTAATGAAGTTCTTTCTGCCTTTCAGCTCCCTGAAGCCCTAGCTGTATTTCATTACCCTGCCCATATAGGTGACACTAACTCTGTCCCTAGAGGGAATAGCCTAGGCAGATATTGCTGCAAAACTAGTGACCTTATAAAGGCCTGAGCTAATTTTAACATTGGCAACTATTGATGACTTAAATTTATCTCTTTCTTAGAATGAAGAGGAAATAGAAAAGGGGAAGCAAAAATTTAAAGCAAAACAGATGAATGGGATATCGGTGTCATCTGAAGGAAAACCCCTGCTCCTTAGAAGTTTTATCACCAAATATGGAATTCATTCACAAAAATGGTCAATTTGGTACTTCTAGGAAGCAGGGGTATTCCTTCAGATGACATCCATATTCCATTCATGCATCCAAAAGCAAGAGAAAGAAATGGTTCTGACCTTAAGAGCTGGTTGGGCTTGCCCCTTCAGGCTGACACCCCTAAAGACCAGCCTTACAGTTCAAACTGTTCCTCTTAAATCCTTTTTGTTCAATGCTGCAAACACAGAAATCCAGGTAGAGAACACAGTTGGGAAAATCTAGGAATAGAGGAACTTCTATCCTGAGACATGGAGAGAGGCTCCTTCTAGGCCTAGGGCCAGGAAGAGAGAGCCTTGAGACCAACTGTCACTCTCCAAGATCCCCTCCCCATATCAACTGTCATTTTTGTCAATTCTCTCTAACATTCTAACTGCTGTTTGTTCCACCTGAGTGGCAGAAAGTCCAAAAGTTGCTTCAGTTTTCCTTTCCACAATTGTCCCCTTTTTTCGTTGTGACTTTCCCAAGGTCACTTATTTTTATTATACTTACCAATCTACTAACTCTAATTACTAACTATCCCCCCCCCAAATTAATAAATGTCCCTCAATTGTTCTATCACTATTCTATGCTAACTTTATCTACTCTAAAGAATCTAAGGAATTCTTTTCAGGGAAGTTTAGGCAAGGGTAGTTTTAGGGTTTTACAATAAATTCAGTACAATAAATGTTTGAACAAAACCATTATAAAGAAATTTGAATCTTATTGCTAATACTACTTACTCTTGCTAAGTTAAATGAATACAAACACTTTTCCTAGTTTATATATTTAGAATTATTTTCAAACTATTTTACCTATATATATATGTATATATATTATATATATATATATTTCTATTAAACACAATTTCAGCATCAGCTTTACAATAAACAATCAAATGTTTACTATCTACAAATGCAGCTTGTATATTTCTAATTATAATTAATTATCTATACTATGCTTAACTTAAAGTATCACTAATCTAATCCCTACTTATTATAACTATTCTCTAAGTCCCTACTCTAATCTATAACCTAATTTTATGCACAACATATATACATGCTATGCTTAATATTTACTCTATCATTATGTTGCTATACTAATTATAGTAGTATATACATTATTTATAGAGATTATTTACATATAATACAATAATATACATAGCTCCCTAATATTGATGTCAGTCAATAGAAATAGCTATAATAAAATATAGTTGATTAAATACTACAAACCACATTTTTATCAAATTCAGCTATTAAATTATATAATCTGGATCTAAAAAGATGTCAGTATGCTGAGAAATCTTGCTCATTTTTTCCATATTTTGTTCAAATTTTAGGTTAAAAATCAGCCTTAATTATATGAACACAACTACAAAACACTTTCTACACAATTAAAACTGGATATAAATAATTGGAAAAACATTAATTGCTCACAGGTGGGATAAACTAGTATAATTAAAAAATCATACTAAAATTAATTTGCTTATTTAATGCCATGCCTATCAAACTACTGTGAATCTTAAAAATTCTCAGACCCTACTTCAGAACACTTGGTTAAGACCATTCCCCATTTTAAACAATGAAGGGACTTAGTTAGGAATGTGAGAACTCTACTCCACCCATACTTAAGCATACTTTAGGGGAAGATAAAGTTGTAAATTCTTTACTGAACAATGAAAAAGTACTTAACTCATACTTATAGTGAAGCAAAAGCCTTAAGCTAAGTCTATTTTAGGAAGGTGCTAAGTACCTATGAAGGTCAGGCAACTTGCAAACTTGTAAGGGACAAGCCTTAACAAAGGAGGTGTGAGGTTTTAGTCTACTCAGGTGTGAATTACTCAAAAGTTTAGTCTACTCAGGTGTGAATTAAGAATGGTCTGTCCTTTGGAAAACATCTACTGTGATTGGTGGATGTGAGAACTTAGGGGAGGTGGCATAGGAGAAAATTCTCTTTAAAAGGAGGTCAAAAAAGGCATCTGGGGATCCAGTTTGCCAAAGGTGAATTGGAGCTTGGACTACTTGGAGTAGCTGGGTCTCTCTGAACACTAAAACCTTGCTTGGGGAAAATCTTGTGGTGAGTGGATATAAGACTGAATGATCTCTCTCTTAGGGCTTGGGCCTAGGCTGGCCTAGGCTGGCCTGGGCTGGTCTAGCCCTTTTCTCATTGTTTCCTCTTACTCTCTCTCTCTCTCATTATTTCCTTATTTGTTTTAATTAAAATCTCTATAAAAACCTAGCTGACTTGGGTATATTTCATATTTGGGAATTTTTCCCTGGAGACCACTTTATATTTGATTTAACTCAAGATGCTGTCTTGAAACCATATTTCTGTGGTAACAGTTTAAGACCTCCACTCTTTTAACTATCACAGTTTATGGCAAACACTACTTTAATTATAATACTACCAAAAAACTTTTTTTATGGAATTAGAAAAAAAAATATAATAAAGTTTATCTGGAATTGTAACAATTAAAAGAGTGGTTGGTATAAACTGTGACTGCAGAAATATGATTTCAAGATATTGTCTTAAGTTAAATCAAATATAAAGTGGTTGCCAGGGAAAAATTCCCAAATATGAAATATACCCAAGTCAGCTGGATTTTTATGGAGATTTTAATTAATACAAATTAAGGAATTAATGAAGGGGAAAGAGAGAATAATAGGAAATAATGAGAAAAGGGGTAGGCCTGCCTAGGCCAGCCTAGGCCCAAGCCTTAAGAGATATCAGTCAGTCTTTGATCCACTCACCACAAGATTTTCCCCAAGCAAGATTTTAGTGTTCAGAGAGACCCAGCTACTCCAACTAGTCCAAGTTCCAATTCAGGTTTGGCAAACTGAATTTTCATCAAGTCACACCAGTTCTCTCAGAGAGAGTTCCTTTTAAAGAGAATTTTCTCCTATGTCACCTCCCCTAAGTTCTCACATCTACCAATTACAGTAGACGTTTTCCAAAGGACAGACCATTCTTAATTCACACCTGAATAGACTAAACTTTTGAGTAATTCACACCTGAGTAGTCTAAAACTTCTGAGTAAGTTCACACCTCTTTGCCCCTTGCAAGTTTGCAAGTTACTTGACTTTCATAGGTACTTAGCACCTTTTTGTATTAGATCTAAAAATAGACTTAGCTTAAGGGATTTTGCCTCAATATGAGTATGAGTTAAGTACTTTTCATTGTTCAGTAAGGAGTTTACAACTTTATCTTCCCCTAAAGTATGCTTAAGTATGGGTGAAGTAGAGTTCCCACATTCCTGATCAAGTACCTTCATTGTTTAAATGGGGAATGGTCTTAACCAAATGTCCTGAAGTAGGGTCTGAGAATTTTTAAGATTCACAGAAGAAAAAAAAGATTAAGAATATAAAGGGAAATAATGGGAAAAAATGAAGGAAGGGGGACTAGCAGTATCAGGTCTTAAACTATATCATAAATCAGTAGTCATCAAAACAATATGGTACTGGCTAAGAGACAAAAGCGTGGATCAATGCAATAGACTAAGGGTAAATGTCCTCAGCAAACTAGTGTGAGATAAAACCAAACATCCCAACTTTGGGGACAAGAACTCACCATTTGACCAAAATTGCTGGGAAAATGCAAAACATTATGGA
This sequence comes from Monodelphis domestica, assembly GCF_027887165.1. Classification (NCBI taxonomy): domain Eukaryota; kingdom Metazoa; phylum Chordata; class Mammalia; order Didelphimorphia; family Didelphidae; genus Monodelphis; species Monodelphis domestica. Next base: position 472,951,933 of record NC_077228.1, read on the forward strand.
AAAGATCAGGTCTAGATCAACATCTTATACTCTATACCAAGATAAATTCAAAATGGATAAATGACTTAAATATAAATAATGAAATTATAAATAAATTAGGGGAACATAGAAGAGTATACTTGTCAGCTCTGTGGGAAAGGAAGGAATGTAAAGCCAAGCAAGAAAGAGAGAACATTACAAAATGTAAAATGAATGATTTTGATTACATCAAATTAAAAAAAGATTTTGTATAAACAAAATAAATACAACCAAAATTAGAAGTAAATTAACATAATGGGGAAAAATTATAACAAAACTCTCTGACAAAGGTTTAATTTCCCAAATATATAAGGAACTAAGTAAAATTTATAAAAAATCAAGTCATGCTCAATCGACAAATGGTAAAGCAATTTGCATAGGCAGTTCTCAAATGAAGAAATCAGAACTATCTACAATCACAGAAAAAAAGTGTTCTAAATCCCTCCTGATTAGAGGAATGCAAATAAAAACAACTCTGAGGTGCCACCTTACATCTAGCATATTGGCCAATATGATAAAAAAATAATAAATGTTAGAGGAGATGTGACAAAATTGGGACCCTAATACACTGCTGGTGTAGTTGTTAATTAATCCAATCGTTCTGGAGGGAAATTTGTAATCATGCCCAGAATGAGCTTTAAATGAATGCCTGCTCTTTCATCTAGCCATAGCACTGCTGTGTTTGTTCCCCAAAGAGATAATAAGGAAAAATACTTGTACAAAAATATTCATAGCTACGATCTTTGTGGTGGCAAAAAAAAAAAGGAAAATAAGGGAGTGTTCATCTATTGGGCAATGGCTGAAACAATTGTGCTATCTAATGGTGAAGGAATACTATTGTGTTAAAAGTAATGATGAACTGGAGAATTTCTATGTAAATTGGAAAGACCTCCAGGAATTGATGAAGAGAAAAATGTGCAAAACCTGGAGAACATGGTACACAGAAGCTGAAACATTGTGGCACAATCAAATGTAACAGACTTTTCTACTAGGAGCAATATAATGATCCAGGAGAAGCCAAAGGAACTTATGAGGAAGAATGCTATCCACATACATAGAAAGAACTGAGGGAGTAGAAACACAGAAGAAAAACATACGATCAATCATGTGGTTAAATGGGGATATGATTTGGATTTGGGCATTAAAAGATTACTCTATTAAAAACATGAATAACATGAAAATAGGTTTTGAACAATGATACATGTATAACCCAATAGGACTGCTCATCAGCTTTGGCAGGGGGGAAGGAAGAAGTGTCAAAAAAATCATGAATCATGTAATCATGGAAAAATATTCCAAATAAATAAATATATATTTTTTAAAAATTAGTCTTAAGTATCATAGCTAGACAGTAGTTTGGAGAAATCTGAGCATTTTATGGCTCTATTTTGGTATATGAATTATCATATTGCAGAGAAAGGAAAAGTTAATATGTTAAACTGAATTAAGAAAGTCATAGTTTTCAAGCAAAAGGAAATCAAAATACCCTCTAATCTTCTATGTCAGGCTACATCTGAAATATCATTTCCAGTTCTTAGTTCTTTGTCTAACAAATACTATTAAAAATGATCTAGAAGGCCATGAGAGTAGTAATAAGTCTCAAATTGATGCCATATCATCTGTCAAAGAGAAAGGAGCTGTTTAGCTTGGAGAAAAGAATCTTGGGAAGAGCAGTTAGTCATGATACCTGCCTTTTAAATATCTGAAGAGATCTTAGTGAACATAGATTAGATTTCCTACCCAGTTCCAGAATACAGAACTAGAAACAAAGTGTGTAAGGTGCAAAGAGAAATATTTAGTTTGGATGTAATGAAAAATGTCCTTATTAATAATTAGGACTATTTTAGAGGGGAATTGGAGGGATAGTGTTCAAAGAAATTCCAGACAACTATTTGTTATGTATGTTGTATAACAGGGTAATTTTCAGCTTTACATTGAAATAGAAGATTGACAATATTTTGTGGTTGATAGTCAAGCTTTTTCCAAACAAACTAAGAGAAATAATAATTTATGATTATGATCCAAATATAATCTTTTTTGTTTGTTTTTATTTTGTGATTTTTAACAAAAGCAACTCAGTAGCACAGTAGATAGAACTCTGGTGCTATAGTAAAACACCACATAGTAAACACTTTATAAATGCTTAGCCATTCTCTTCTTTCTCTTCGTTTTATGTTGTAAATGGATGGGTGGGTGGGGAAGGAGGTTTAAATAATAGATGAGATGGATAGGTGTGATGGCAAGGGCTTCTAAAATCCCTGGCCATGTTCAAGGATCAACTCAAGTCATAATTCCTGAATTAGGTATTCCCATACAGTCCTATTCCTAAATCACTGTTGTATTTGTTTTGATTAGGTGGCACAGTAAATAGAGTGATTGACTTGAATTCAGAAAGACCTAAGATCACACTCAGCCTCAGATATTTACTAGATGTATGTCCTTGGGTAAGTCACTAGTAAACTCTCTCTTCATCAGGTTTTTTATCTATAAATATAAGAATTATAACATTTGTAAAAAAATTAGTAGAACTTAAATCTTTGAAAACTATGCTAATATTAGCTATTTTTATTATTACTTTTTGTTGTAATTCAGTCATTTTTAATAATATCTGATTATTTGTGACCCCACTTGAAGTTTTCTTGCTAAAGATACTGGAATTGTTTGATATTTCTTTTCCAGTTTATTTTATCAATGAGGAAACTGAGGCAAATGGGATTAAGAGGCTTGCCCACGGTCACATGGCTATTACATGTCTGAGGCTGAATTTTAACTCAGATCTTTCTTACTCCAAGCCCAGTACTCAAGCCACTGTGCCATCTAGCTGCCTTTTTTTGTGGTGGCATTAATTGGTGAATGGTTTAAAAAGATGTTGTATATGATTGTGACATCATACTACTGTGCTATAAGAAATGACAAGGCAAAAGAAAAATAGCTGAGTGGATAGGCAGCCGGGCCTAGAGATGAGAAGTCCTGGGTTCAAACTTGACCTCACAGACCTGAGCTCTGTAATGCTATACAAGCCATTCCCAATTACCCAACCCTTCACACTCGTCTACCTTGGAACGGATACCGAGTATCAATTCTAAGACTGAAGGTCAGTATTTAAAAAAAATAAAAGAAATGATGAGCAGTATGCTTTCTGAAAAATCAGGAAAGACCTGCTGAACTAAGACAAAGTGAAGTGAGAACTAGGAAAATGCACACATTAACAATTATATTGTATGATGATCAGTGGTGAATGACTTAGCTGTTCTCAGAAATATAATGATCCAAGATAATTCTGGAAGACTCATGATAAAAGTGCTATCTGCAGAGAAAGTACTGATGTTATCTAAATACAGATCAAAGTATATATTTATTTTGCTTTTCTTATTTATTTATTTGTTTTGTCTGTGTTTTCCTTCACAGAAAAATAAGAAAATATGTTTTACATGACTCATGACTGCACATGTATAACATAAAATTGCTTGTCTTTTTAGTGAGGGGAGAGAGGAGGAAGGAAGAAAATTTTGAACTCCAAATTTTAAGATGTTAAAACATTTTTACATATAACTAGAAAAACTATGTATTTTAAATGATATATATATTGAAATCTCCAACTATTATGTATTTTATTGGCTATTTCACCCTTTTGATTCTTATAAGGACACTGAGAGATAGTTGCTATTATTACTCCCATTTTATAGCTGAAGAAACTGAGGTAAAGAGTGATTAAGTGACTTGTCCAGGATTACAGTTGGTAAGGGTCTAAGGCCAGATTTGTAATCAGGTCTTCTTCACCCCAGGCCTGGTATTCTATCCATTGAACCACTTAGTTGTGACCCTAATATACACAGCATAAGATATACCATATGATACAGATGAGGCATTCCACTCAGATAAAAGAGAGACTCCCAAGATTTCACCAAAGGGGGAGTTTGAAGTTTCTAATGTAACAAGCTGGGGTTAAGGCCATTGTCGAGACTATCCACTGCTCTTATGTCTTCCCATAGTCTTTTCCTTCAGCAGTTTGATTGCCTCTTCCATCTTTCCCCAAAATGATTGAAACCCAAAGCACCTAGAGAGGCAAAAGTTACTCCATAACTATTTGAAAGAAAATTCAAAGGGAACCAAACAACTCTTTCCTCTTTTGCTCTCACAGATTTCACATAGCCCCTCATTGGGGTAGGGCATTCATTCTGCACTTATGAGGAGATTCCCCTACCAATGGAATTTGGGATTGGGTTACAGATATTAATTCACTATCTATGATGGCTTTAACTCTTTCCTTTTTATTTCTTACTGCCTTGCCTTCCTTATATAAAAGGAATTAGGGAGGTAGTATGGATCAAGTTTTATACTCATAGGATGTGTCATCCAACAGTTAAGATTTCCATTATCCTTGAAAGAAGGGATGAAAAACATTTGATAAACTTCTATACCAGTAGCCATTGAACTATTTCTCAAAATTATTGTTTATATCACTTGCTTTGCAGATGTTAAGCAAAATAATCATTGTTTACCAATAACCAGATAAGATGATAAAATATGATTCCACAAATTACTTTCATGTTCAGGTGGCTATCTCAAGTTGAATTATTTCTAAATTATGTTTTTGACACATTTGTACCTTTAGGTTTTTCCAGACACAGAGAGAACTCATGTTTCTAGAATTTCTAGTTAAAGGAATATTTTTCCAATAAAAAATGTAAATAGGAAACAATCTTGTGTGGAAATTTGGGTTCAAGGTTGTATGATAATAGGCTTCCTTCCTGCCAAAACTGAGATGAGTTAGTTTTAAAGGAAAACAGAAAAGTCAAGAGATTTGGGTAAGGAATGAGAGCATTGCAGTCACTGGGGACAGCAATAGAAAATATCAAGGACTTGACAGACAAATGACAAATAACTGGGTTACTTTGTCAACCTCTTACTTATGCTGATAGTGGAGGAACCATTAAATCATCTTAAACAGGTACAAACTTAACTAGCCCATTATATATGACCAATTTGCACACTTGATAAGATCATAATATACTTCAGATACCAGATACCCAGGCATCTTGCCATATACCTTGCCACTTTCTGCAATGATCAAATCAACAATACCTTTGCCTTTTATGAAGTCTGTGCCAACCAATATACCTATAGGTTGACTAAACCTTTATGTGACTATCCATGATACAATTTTAGGTATTGTTTGTGATAAGAGACTAAGAGGAAATTGGACCAGTAAGGCTGTCACCTATGGTGGGAGGCACCCTAGAGTTACTTTCTATATGGATACCAGTTTGATAAGAGAATCATTGGAAGAGTTTCCGATCAGGACAGTTTTCTGATTAGAGAAACATTTCAGGTCTGATAAAAATCAGACAAGCAGTCAGTCGCATGTCTCATCCCTCTGAGCTCCATGTCACTTAGAAAGCATTGTGTAGACCTAGTCTCTGTTCAAGATAGAAGCTAGTTACCATCAGTTCTTTTTGCCCTTCTTTTACTTGTGGGTTGAGAAAGGTCACATAAGACCTTTTATAAAAATAAATAAGATATATTTGGTAAACTTCGTCAAATTCTTCTTTATGTTGTTCAATCTGCAAAACTTTGTATTGGAAGATAATTGTGATTTTTATCTGTATAAATAGGATTGTGTGTAACAATGTTATATAGTGAGTCTTGAGTCTTTTACTGTATTATATTGGGGAATCAAATGAAAAGCTATTCCTTGTATCACCTTAGAAACCATAGCAAATGCAATCTGAATTTGAGATAAATCCAGTGACAAAAATGCATCTCTGCTTATTTTCAAGCTATAGAACATTTTAAACAAAAACTAAGTATAAAGGGGCTTTGAAGAATGCCACGATCACCTAACATGGAGGCACTTCTACAACACAAGTAGTGTATCCTTCTTTGATCTGCTCCTTTAGGGAGAAAGACTGCATCTTTAAAATTAGCTGGACTGAAACAATCATTTTTTCCCCAATGCACTATTTCCTGTATGTTGTTTCCTTCTCTCAGAGCTTAAATATGATCATTTAGTAACCACTAACCTAAAGGACAGATGGCATAAAAAATAGGCAAGCACCCAAAGTGGAGGAAAGAGGAAAGGAATGCTGGGAGATGAAGTCCAAGGGTTCAAGATTTTTTAATTATACAGTCTTTTATTAGGAGAGTAAAGTATATATATTTATAATTACATCTTTTAAAATAATTAATTTCTTTTGTAAAATCTAATCTATTAGTTACTAAATGAAAATGAAGTGTGGAAGTCTATCCTTAAAGTTAGAGAAACACCATCAGTATGACATAGAGTCATTTGAACACAGCCTGGACTGAAAATGCCACAAAGAATAACTAAAAATCTTAGGAGAGGGCAGAAATTTAATATTTCTGGCCTTCTGGAAGTGACATTCAGGGAAATCACTGTTATATTTATAACGTGGGTGATTTTATTTTATTTTTTCAAGTTCATGTATTTAATTAATTAATTTTGAATTTTTTTTCATATTTGCATGAATCATGTTCTTTCCCTCCACAGCTACCACCCTACTCCTGTAGCCAATGAGAAATTCCACTGGGTTTTATGTGTCATTGATCAAGATCAATTTCCATATTATTAATATTGAACTAGGGTTATCTTTTAGAGTCTATATCCCCAATCACATTCCCATTGAACCATGTGATCAAGCAGGTTTTTCTTTTGTATTTCTACTCCCACAGTTCTTTCTCTGGATGTAGATGACATTCTTTATCATAAGTCCCTCAGAATTGTCCTTGATTATTGTATTACTGCTAGTGGAGAAGTCTATTATATTTGACTGTGTCACAGTGTATCTGTCTTTCTATATAATGTTCTCTTGGTTCTACTCTTTTAACTCTGCATCAATTCCTGGAGGTCTTTCCAGTTCACATGGAATTCACCCAGTTCATTATTCATTTTAGCACAATAGTATTCCATCACCAACAGATACCACAATTTGTCCAACCATTCTCCAGTTGAAGGGCATCCCTCATTTTCCATGTTTTTGCCATCACAAAGAGTATGGCTAAAATATTTTTGTACAAGTCTTTTTTTCTTATTAACTCTTTGGGGTATAAATCCAAAAGTGGTATGGCTGGATCAAAGGGCAGGCAGTCTTTTAACAAACTTTGGGAATGGTTCCAAATTGCCTTCCAGAATGGTTGGATCAATCCACAACTCTACCAGCAGTACATTAGCATTCCAACTTTGCCACATTCAGTCCAACATTTATTGGTTTCCTTTGCTGTCATATTAGCCAATCTGCTAGTTGTGAGCTGGTATCTTAGAGTTGATTAATTTGCATTTCTCTGATTATAGGAGATTTAGAACACTTTTTCATATGCTTATTGATAGTTTTGATTTCTTTATCTGAAAATTGCCAATTCATTTTATAAAAATTAAATGTAATTTCTAATAATAAAAGCATTATATTTTATGAGGTTTATTAAGGATTGTTAGAAATAAGAATACAAAGTAGAAAACCATGAACTGATGGCTGATTAGCCAATTCAGAATCCCTGCGCTTAGCATACTCACTACATCTTGCAATCTCAGAGTACAGGAAGAGAGGAAAAGGCTCTTGGAAGGCAGAGAGCCTGTTAAATACTAATTGTGATCTTTCCCAGGTGGAGACTCAGGTGAGATTGTGGGGAATTTTAGGAAGTACCAAGGTCTTCTGGGGATTGAAGTCTGGGGTTCAAATCTCCATTTTTACATCCCCCCTGTGATGGTATTGGGAAACCAGTTTCCCAAAAAGGATCATGGAAACATAATCAACTTGAAGATTGCAATAATTTGTGGGTAAAAGGAAAAGAGAACAAAATCAATTATTGCTAGGTGCATTGACAAAAAGCCAGTGAGGGGGGCAGTTCCCTTTGTTATAAGAGTATGCATACAATTAAATGTTCAATCAACCACAGCCAAAGTTCATCTTTGATCTTCTCATGCACAGTTTGTGGTCTGTGGAGGCATCTTCATGGTGTCTTCTCCAAAAAGTTCAGTTTCTGGATTCGGAGAGGTAGCATGTTTCTTACCCTAAATTACTCTCTCAAGGAATTTAAACTTTGCAATTTAAAATAATAATAATTTTTACATTTTTATATATCCCCCTGAAAAGGGTGATTGAAAAACACCGGGGTCACTTAGGGCTGTATGTGTGAGTTATGAGGTATATGAATCAATTGGCAAGAGAAATAAAAAACATAAAAAAGTCCAAATTAAAAACAAGATAATTTCTGGATGAAATATAGACTATCAAAGTCTTATGTGTAAAAATTCCAAGTAAAGGAAAAATAAATCTATAACAGGTCCTTGAATTAGGGCCCGATTAAAAGGATATAAACAATTATGCACTTACCCAGTCAATAGCCAGGACTACCGAAAGTTGCCACATTATGAAAGACAGAAAATTGGGACTAGATTATAGGAGCCAGGTAGGAACCAAATTACGGTTACTCATCTGTAAATATTTTCACAAGACTGTGGATACAAGGAAGGCCAATGTACAGTATGTTAAGTGTCGCAACCTCGAGTCTTCACACTAGGTTCAAGTCCTTTGCATTGGCTTAGAATTTTCATCAACTCCGTTGGGATTGGTTGGTCTCTTTGACCTTGTGCTCAATTGGCACTGTGCAGATTAACTTTGTGCTTCTTTGGCCCCGTGCATTGACTCTTTTTGTATTATCTTGTCCTGGAATCAGACAAAACCATTAAGCAAAGTCCCATAATTTTTTTATACAATTACTGGAATCATTTTTACACTCTCAAGCTTTGGGGCATGCATTGACATTATACTAAATGTATTTTAAACTTATATTACTGCAAATCAAAAAAGTTAAAAAAATCTTAATACTGGTGACATGTGCTTCAAATATAAAAAGAAGAGGAAAAAATAAAAGATTGAAATAGTACATTGCACATGCAAGAAAAATATAATAAAAGAGTTTTAAAAATAAAAGTATAACTTATAATCATTGACACACTGTGTCAGCTAAGGAAATGTAGAATAAAAAAGTTTCTCACCAAAAATGGTATCCATTTCCTCTTCATTGCTGGCCATGATCCACTGTGAGTATGAGCAAATGAATTTCACAAAGTAACAGTTTTTTTTTAATTTTTTTATAAAGAACAGTAGTACAGCAAACACCCAAAATAGCCCAATTAATTACAATAGCAAACAAACCCACTATCATATTTCATATAAATTGATGCATGGCATTTTTTTAAAAGCCTATGGACTAATGGATATTTGTCACAAATTTTTAGGTGTAGCAAATCTTTCAATCTTGACAAATACATTTTTAAACAAAGTAAAACTTATTTGGGTCTAGAACATCATCAAGAAATCTAGGTATCATTAAAATGTGGCAGAGGAGTCTAGGAAAAACTCAATCCTCTGTACTGTTAATGTTGAGTAAAGTGAGCTGAAGAGTTATAAATGAGAGATGCTCCTCTTTGGGGAGTCATCCAGAGGGGTACAATTCCCTAGGATAACTTCCCAGATCCTTTAGTATGAGTGATGTCCCATCCTTTCACATTTTTATAAATGTGGGAGGTGGGGATTATAATTGTATTTCACTTTAGCTACTAAAATGGACCTTACCTCTTACCTCCTGTTAGGGCCAGGCAAAATGACCAGAGATTGTTGGGAAAAAAAAATCTAAAAATCATGTTTAAAGACCCTTTAAAACCAACTTGAGATATTTAGCTCATTAAATTTTTCAAAGGTTGTTATACAATTTTAAACAGTTTTTATGAAGTCTATCCATCCTTTAGGTGACAATTTACAAATTCAAAAATAGGAAAAAACTGTTTTTATATGGGCTTATTCAGTAATATTTGTTCAGTGTAGTTATAGGGGGAAAGCAACACAATATAACAGTAGTTAAAATCCAGTACATTAAAATGATTCAGTGGAACAGAATATCATTGAATGCATTAATATATGAACTTAAAACCAACTAAATTAAATCTTAAAGAAAATAATAAGCAAAATGCAACAAAATACAGAGGTTTTTATAAAACATTGGAGTTGGAAAAGCCTTAAAAATATAACCTCCAGTCTCTTTAAATTTCGTTGTTTTTTTTTTTAATTATCCATTTAGATGCCTATTGTCAGAAGGCAGAAGATTGGTAAGGGATAGGCAATGGGGGTCAAGTGACCCAGCCAGAGTCACACAGCTAGGAAGTGTCTGAGGCCAGATTTTAACCCAAGACCTCCCTTCTCTAGGCCTGGCTCTCAATCCATTGAGACACTGAGCTGCCTTCCCATAGTGAGGGTGGGTTTTTGGAATCTCAAATTGGGCCAAAGAGTTGCAGGGAGATGAATTTTTCCCCTGAATCTCAGGTGAGATAAATAACAGAATCAGTGTCCTCAAAAGATACCCTTTTAAATAAGCCATGCTTGCTTGGTAAAGTCTCTTCCTTCTCCTCATTGCACCCCCTCCACCATGGTCCCCTACCCCCATGTGGAGGTTAATTGTAGCCTAAGGAAAGATCATCCCTATTTTTACCAGCTGGTGCTTGATTCTGAAAACACAAAGGGCAGATACCAGCAGCCTGGTTCCTGGGACTGGCCTGGGGTGATCTGGCTTGGAGGCCAGAGCTGGGGCCAGAGCTGGGGCCAGGTCTGGGGCTGGGGCATGGGCCTGGAGAGTGATCTGGGTCAAGCAGGCCCAGATTACATTAGTGCAGAAGCAGGCAGCAGGAGCCGGTGCAGGCAGGGCTGGGACCAGGTGAGCGATCTGAATGAAAAAAGAAGGTCCAGAGTGGATGGCTGGAATGAGCTAAATTAGAAACAGCTTTGGGAGGGTAGGTGAAAAGCCTTGGCCAGAGAAATATGGCTTAAAAATAATTATTTAGGCTAGCTTTGTTAAAAAAAAAATATTGAGAGTTTTTCTCTCATCTTTTGGTCACCAACTATAAAAATTAAATTTAGTTTCTAATAATAAAGGCATTATATTTTATGAGGTTTATTAAGGATTATTAGAATTAAGAATACAAAGTAGAAAAACATGTGCCCATGGCTGATTAGCCAATTCAGAATTCCTGCGCTTAGCATACTCACTACATCTTGCAATCTCTGAGTACAGGAAGAGAGGAAGAGGCTCTTGGGAGGCAGAGAGCCCGTTAAATACTAATTGTGATCTTGCCCAGGTGGAGACTCAGGTGATATTATAGGGAATTCTGGGAAGTACCAAGGACTTCTGGGGATTGAAGTCTGGGGTTCAAAACTCCATTTTTATAATGTCCCTTGCCCATCTATCATTTGGGGAATGGCTTGATTTTTTGTAAAATTGATTTAGCTCCTTTTAAATTTGAGTAATGAGAACCTTTTCAGAAGATTTTGTTATAAAGATTTTTCCCCAAATTTGTTGCTTCCATTCTAATTTTGATTGTATTTATTTTGTTTGTACAGAAACTTTTTAATTTAATATAATCAAAATTATTTATTTTACATTTTGTAATATTCTCTGTCTCTTGCTTGGTCTTAAAAATCTTTCTTTTCTCTTAGATCTCACAGGTAAACTATTCTATTTTCACCTAATGTACTTAGCTTCCTACTTCATTTACCTTGGTATAGGGTATAAGATAATGATCTAAACCTAATCTCTCACATATTGTTTTCCACTTTTCCCAGCAGTGTTTGACAAATAGTGAGTTCATATCCCAAACCTATGATCTTTGGGTTTATCGAACACCAGATTGCTGAAGTCATTTACCCCAAATCTATTCCATTGATTCTCCCTTCTGTCTCTTAGCTAGTACCATATTGTTTTGATGACCATTGCTTTAGAGTATAGTTTAAGATCTGGTACTGCTAGGCCCCAATTCTTTACTTTTTTCCCATTATTTCCCTTGATATTCTTGATTTTTTGTTCTCCCAAATGAACTTGGATATGATTTTTTCTAATTCAGTTAAGAATTTTCTTGGTGGTTTGATAAGTATGGCACTGATAAGTAAATTATTTTGGGTATGATTGTCATTTTTATTATGTTAGCTCTTCCTATCCATGAGCAATTAATGTTTTTTTTCCAATTATTTAGATCTGGTTTTAATTGTGTGGAAAGTGTTTTGTTGTTATATTCATATAGTTCATGTGTTTGTCTTGCCAGATAGATTCCCAAGTATTTTATATTTTCTCAGGTGATTTAAATGGAATGTCTTCTTCTAATTCTTACTGCTGAGATGTATTGGAAATATATAGAAATGTTAATGACTAATGTGGATTTATTTTGTAGCCTGCAACTTTGCTGAAGTTGTTGATTATTGCCACTAGCTTTTTAGTTGATTCTCTAGGATTATTTAAATAGACCATCATATCATCTGCAAACAGTGATAGCTTGGTCTCCACATTACCTATTTTAATACCTTCAATTTCTTTTTTCTTCTCTAATTGCTACTGCTAGTGTTTCTAGAGCAATGTTAAATAATAGAGGTGATAATGTGCATCCTTGTTTTACTCCTGATCTTATCGGAAAGGCTTCTAGTTTATCCCCATTGCAGATGATGTTTGCTTGTGGTTTTAGATATGTACTTTTTTTTAGGAAAGATCATTTTATTCCTATACTTTCTAGTGTTTTCAATAGAAATGAATGTTATATTTTGTCAAAGACTTTTTCAGCATCTATTGTGATAATCATATGATTTTTGTTGGTTTAACTGTTGATATGGTAAATTATGTGGATGGTTTTCCTAATATTGAACCATCCTTGCATTCCTGTCATAAATCCCGCCTCATCATAATGAATAACCCTCATGATCACTTGCTGGAGTCTTTTTGCTAGTATTCTATTAAAGATTTTTGCATCTATGTTCATTAAGGAGATTGATCTATAGTTTTCTTTCTCTGTTTTTGAACTGCCTGGCTTTGGAATCAGTACCATATTTGTCACAAAAGGAATTTGGTAGAACTCCATCTTTGCTTATTATGTCAAATAGTTTATATTGTATTGGGATTAGTAATTATTTGAATGTTTGATAGAATTCACTTGTGAAACCATCAGGTCCTGGGAATTTTTTCTTAGGGAGTTCTTTGATGGCTTGCTCAATTTCTATTTTCTGATAGGAAATTTATTTAAGTATTCTATTTCTTCTTCTGTTAGTCTAGGCAATTTATATTTTTGTAAATATTCATGGTCTTTATACTTTTGCAGCACTTTATATTGGCAGTTGGTGAGGAGAGGAAGTTCTTTGCATGTACTCTGTGTCTATTTGAGACCAGAGATCAAACCAGGGTGATTTGAAGTGAGTTAATCTCCCCTTGCCTCATTTTCCTCTAATCTAAAATATAATTCAGATATAAAGTTTTATTATAAATTATTGATCCTATGCAGTCAGAGGGCATAGACTCAAATCTTCCTTTTGTCATTTGCTACCTAAATTACCCTAAGATTACTAGGGGGCACATTGAATAGATTACCAAATCTAGTGTAAACCTCAAAATTTCTTAGACTTATAAATGTTGGAAATTTCACCATTGGGAAATTTCATACTTGAAAAATTTCCTATTGATAGTGGGTCTTGACTATTGGAATGTGAACCCCATTGGCATGGGAGGTTCCTTCTCTTCCCTTAAGATTACTTTAGGACAGAAACCTTTTGCTGAACAATGGAAAGGACTTTGACCTATGCTTAAGCATAGAACAGGAATTTCTTTGAGTCATGATTGATTTTAGAATTGATACAATGGAGATACTTGGAATCAATCTCCACCCTATTCAGTCCTAACAGGATTGAGTAAGGGCTACAGCCTAGATCAAAATTTAATTATTCCAATCTCTACCCTACTCAGGTTAACAGGATTTAGAAAGGGCTGTAGCAAAGGATCAAAGATTTAATTATTTGAAAATATGACCTACAACAGACATGTGCAAAGCCAGACCTCTGGGCAGTCCTGGGTTAAGCTAGAGCCTCCATTGGCACAGGGAAATTGATGGACAGGGGATTGGTAGATGTGAGGACTGAGGGGAGGGAACTTGGATGGTTTCCTTAAGGATAGGGGGGTCTGAAGACTGGAGGTGGGGGTGGAGAAGTTGGTCGGTGTGGTTGGTGTGTGCTCTGAGAAGCTTGCTCTGAAGGAAGCTGAAGGTGGGGGCTCTGAGACTGTTTCTCCATTTTGGTCACGTGAGTAATAGGGACTGATCTCCTTTCATTGCCCCAGCTATCTAAGGGCTTGGGCCTTTTGGCCCAGCCTAAACAGAAGGGGTATTTAAGCCCTATTCCCTTCTCTCCCTTTTCTCTCTCTCTATCTCTAATTACTTCCTCCTATTGTAATTAAACTCCATAAAAGATTGACTGCTGACTTAAGTTTTCATTTAGGAATTACATAGCTGAATTCCTTGGCGACCTTAAATTAATATATATATCAGTCTTTTAAAGTGATTTCCTTGTCACATTAGATTCAATAAAATATATCTTTCTGAATTCAAACCTGGCATAAGATATGTACTAGCTATCTGACCATGGAAAAATCACTTTATGTTTGACTGATAAGATGGAGAAGAAAGTGGCATACCACTTCAATATCTGTGCCAAGAAAACCCTCAATTGAGCCATGAAGAGTTGGATATGACTAGAACAATTTAAAAATAACAACCTATATGACCATAAAATCATACATATGGATTTTGTGGAAACCCCTATTAGAGCAGATCAACAGATCTTGTAGATTCTTTCTTGCTCACAATTATATTGTTCTTAGTTTCATCTAGTCTCCACAATAATAGTGAGAGATAAGACCTTCATTACAGATAGCACCAATCATTCAATTAAATTCTAACTGAAAATATTTGATCCTTAGGTACACCCTCAAATACTGTACCTTAAAATGTAAATCTGTAGGTAAGCTCAGTAGTGCTCCTATATGAGAAGATATTTCTAATTCTTTATAATTATATGTATATGTATGTATATTTATCTATATACACATAAACATATACATAAAATTCTCATCACTGCTGACTGCATTGGCTTATTATTATGTTACTGAATACTAACAATCAGGCCATAAATCTACCCCTCTAGCCATATATCATAATGATTCTCCCAGGAAAATAACTCTATGACAAACTATGTATATACCAAAGTCACTTTGTTCCCAAATCAGGATACCCCTAAATAGAAAGCCAAGGGATCTCTGGAACATCATCTAAACATCCCAGAAGATGACATGTCAACTCTCCAAATGCAGTGTCTGACTTTCCTAATTTCTTACCCTCTCATCCATTTTCTCTTGTGGAAAGACCCAACAAATGTCCTCATATCATTAACTGGGCCTTGCCTTCTAGAATAATACAGGCCTTATAATCATCACATCTAGAGTAACTATAAAAACCTCTAAGACACACATCAGTTTGCTTCCTCTTGCCTTTAAATATGACACCCCTACTTCCTTCAAATTCAATTCATTGAAACCATTTTTCAGGGTAACAGGAAGTTGGACCACGAAATACAGAGGCAATTTTCCAGACAAAGAACAACAAATACATATTCTCTCAAGGCTACAACATTGCATTCTCTTGACAGAAGCTATGTATCAGTACTGGACAAGTAACACCTCTGGAAACATATGTGTTCTTGATGCCTGATTTAGAAAAGCAGATTAGATTCTTATTGTGTCACTGTGTTACTTGAGAATTTGACACTGAACAAGACAAAAACAAGCTGTGGGATTTTATGTCAGGGAAAAGGAAAATACAATGACAAGGAGCACAGAGAAATTGATTCTTCAATTTCTTTTTCATCTTTCTTTCTCTGATAATATCCTTATAATAGTTCCCTTTAAAAATATTATGCT
Organism: Monodelphis domestica; assembly: GCF_027887165.1. Lineage (NCBI taxonomy): Eukaryota > Metazoa > Chordata > Mammalia > Didelphimorphia > Didelphidae > Monodelphis > Monodelphis domestica. The sequence goes on from NC_077228.1 coordinate 472,967,743, forward strand.
TTTTGGTTAAAAAAAAGTTAACATTTCTTGGACATATCCATTTAAAAAGGCTTTCTCTCTCTCTCTCTCTCTCTCTCTCTCTCTCTCTCTCTCTCTCTCTCTCTCTCTCTCTCTCTCTCTTTCACTCTCTTAATTTTTTTGAAAGAAAGAGGACCAAATTATTGTCATCAAATAATACAAAACTCTAGTTGGAAGTTTTGATTTCCTCCATTTCTTTCACTTTCAGCTCTTAAAGTATTTGTTGGTGCATATCAAATTGTTGGGAAACCCAATTATAACATTTCTATAATTAGTAATTTGCCCCACAAAAAGAACCTGATCTCCTTGCTCTTCCCCTGCCTCCAACATTAAGAACGTTGTCTTTAGTGAATTCAAGTACACTTTGTCTTTAGGGAAGTCAAGTAAATATATATACATATATATATTTTTTTCAGTAATCATACTTAGCTGTCAATTAATTCTGCCTTTTTCAATTAAATGGGGGAAATGCTCAGTCATTTTTGTTTTGTTTTGTTTTATTTTGTTTTGAACAAAGTAACAAGGAACTATATCTCAGGGATCTGAATTTTCTTTCCATACACACACATACACACACACACACACACACACACACACACACATATATATATATATATACATATATATCATTGACTCATTTTCTAGCTTTAATTCAGCTGTACCAATTAAATTTTTGAATATGTAATAGTTTCCAAGTTAATTTCAACAACAGGGAAGATTTTAAATGCAATTAGTATTAAACATTCCAAATTATCTTAGATTTTAGGATTTCTATTATTTAAATCTGTTCCTAGGAGAAAAGTTTTGTCAGTCCTCAAAAGATAATTCTATTGTAAACCTCAAATTTCCTTAGACTTATAATTGTTGGAAATTTCACCATTGGGATATTTCATACTTGGAAAATTTCTTACTGATAGTCTATTGGAATGGGAACTCCATTGGCATGGGAGGTTCTTTCTCTTCCCTTCTTAAGATTACTTTAGGACAGAAACCCTTTGCTGAACAATGGAAAGGACTTTGACCTATGCTTAAGAATAGAACAGGAATTTCTTTGAGTCTTGATTGATTTTAGAATTGATACAATGGAGATACTTGGAATAAATCTCCACCCTATTCAGTCCTAATAGGATTGAGTAAGGGCTGCAGCCTAGATCAAAATTTAATTATTCCAATCTCTACCATACTCAAGTTAACAGGATTTAGAAAGGGCTGTAGCAAAGGAGCATAGATTTAATCATTTGAAAATATGACCTTCAACAAACATGTGCAAAAGCCAGAAACCTCTGGGCGGTCCTGGGTTAAGTGAGAGCCTCCATTGACAGGGAAATTGATGAAGAGTGATTGGTAGATGTGAGGACTGAGGGGAGGCAACTTGGATGGTGTCCTTAAAGATAGGAGGGTCTGGAGACTGGAGGTGGTTGAGTTTTTGGTCGGTGGTTCCTGGGCTCTGAGGAAGCTTGCTCTGAAGGAAGCTGAAGGTGGGGACCTCTGAGACTGTTTCTCCATTTTGGACACGTGAGTAATAGGGACTGATCTCTTTTCTTTGCCCCAGCTATCTAAGGGCTTGGGCCTTTTGGCCCAGCCTAAACAGAAGGGGTATTTAAGCCCTATTCCCTTCTCTCCCCTTTCTCTCTCTCTATATATATATCTAATTCCTTTCTTGCTCCTATTGTAATTAAACTCCAAAAAAGGCTGATGGCTGACTTGAGTTTTTCATTTAGGAATTACATAGCTGATTCCTGGGCGATCTTAAATTAATATATATCAGTCTTTTAAAGTGATTCCCTTGTAACATTGTGGCGACCACGAAGGGACCACATGGGAGTCTAAAGAATCCTCTCAATAAAACTTTTAAAATTCCTTGCCTTTTTACTATACTGTTTCACCACTTAGTCCTTTTCTTTTTAACAAAAAACTTGGCTTAAAGACACAGCTGCTAGAACACGTGAGTATAAAAAACTTTTTCTCTTTTCTCCTTAAGTTAAATTGGAATCAGCAGTTTTTTTTTTATTTTTCTTCCCTTTAATCTTAAGGGACAGCTGGGTAGCTCAGCGGATTGAGAGCCAGCCCTAGAGGCAGAAGGTCCTGGGTTCAAATCGGACCTCAGATACTTCCCAGCTGTGTGACTCTGATAGACAGAAAACAGCTGTTTTAAATCTCAGCAACAGGACTCTAAAGTCCTGGCTGGAAGAACTGTTTCTAAATATCCTTTCCCTTAAGGAACAACTTCCTGGATTAGAAAAAAAAAACCCTGTGGAAAGTTTGTTGCTTTGCCCTGCTCCCCATGTGTTTTGTGAAATTACAAAATATACATATAAAAATGAGTACTACATTCTTTGACAATTATATGGCAGCTGAAGAAGTAGGGGCATTGAGGAATGAAGGATACCTCCAAATTTTTATATTAATAGGTACTGTCATTTTTGTACTCCTCAATACTATATTTAGAGATGAAAAAAAATATTGAGGATAAAATAAAACAAAATGAGGATAAAATAAAACAAAATGAGGATAAAATAAAACAAAATGAGGATAAAATAAAACAAAATGAGGATAAAATAGAAAATATTGAGGATAAAATAGAAAATGTTGAGGATAATATAGAAAAAAATGAGGATAAAATAGAAAATATTGAGGATAAGATAGAAAATATTGAGGATAAAATAGAAAAAATTGAGGATAAAATAGAAAAAATTGAGGATAAAATAGAAAAAATTGAGGATACAATAGAAAAAATTGAGGATAAAATAGGAAATATTGAGAATAAAATAGAAAAACTTGAGAATAAAATAGGAAATATTGAGAATAAAATAGGAAATATTGAGGATAAAATGGGAGATATGGAAGATAAAATAGGAAAAATTGAGGAAAAAATGCAAGCCCAATTAGAAGATCTAAAATGTTTCTTACAGGATCAATGGGCAAACACCCACTCTACCAGAAACAGACCTGTTTCTGAACCTTTGAATGAGGAAATTTCCTTCCCTGAAATAGAGATGGAAAACACCTTCCCTATAGCCCAGTTAACAGACTGCTTCTCTCGTGCAGTGCAAATCTTGTCTGAATTTAATCCCCAAAACCCTTCCCCTGCAATCCCAGCTTCTCATGTTCCTTCTCCTACAGAAAACCAAATTCCAATGCAAGGGAGATCTTGTCCTCCTAGAGAAACCTGTCCTTGTCAAACTGACCCACAGGTGCAAAATTCAACTAGAGGCCTGTTTCCTCTAAGAGAAGTACCTGAAATAGGACGAAATGGGGATGTGGTGACTTTAAGACATAGGATACCGTTTACTCCCCAAGAAATAAATGAATTTACACGAAATATCCCCACATATGAACAAGATCCTTTTCTAGTAACAAAAAAGATGGGAGACATATTTTTTCAATATAATCCGTCTTACAAGGACGTTGAGAGCTTACTACAGGCTTTTTTAAGTGAACGTGAAAAAAATAAAATAATTGCTCATGTCAACAAAACCCGGGGGCGTAATGCAGCACATTGGCCATCTCAGGATCCCGAATGGGACTATAATAATCCTGAGGACTATCTACAACTATACCGTTGTAGAGAGGCCATCCTCACGGCCATGAAGGAATGTGCGGACAGTACAGATAAGTGGATGGAACTGGAAAAAATCAAGCAAAAGGAAAACGAAACACCCTCCAGATTTATGGACAGAATTATCGAGTTTGGGGACAGATACTTAGATTGGGACTTAAATAAAGAGAATAGTTTAAGACAAGTTAGAAGAATCTTTGTAAACAATTCTTGCAAAGTAATTAAAAATTATTTTAAAACACAATGCCCAAGATGGTCAGATATGGACCTTGAAGAATTGCGAAAAACAGCTATATATGTTTTTAAGGGAAACAAAGAAAAGGAGAAAGAGAATAATGATGACATGGAGGAAATGAAGAAAAAAATGAGATGTGTAATAGATAGGATAACTAAATTAGAAAGTGGGCATGATAATGAACCAACGACAATTGCCCCTCTCCAGAAATCCAATTATCAATCCATTACTTGCCACTTCTGTGAGAAGAAGGGCCACAAAATGATGGAATGTAGAAACTTTCTTAAGATGTTTGGAAGGAATACACAGTTTAATAATGGTTTTAGAAATAATAACTATAGAAATTATGATAATGGTTATAGAAACCAGAATTCTAGAAATTATAATAATGACTATGGAAATAACTATAATGAATATAGAAATAAGAACTTTAGAAACCAGAATTATAGAAATAGGAATTGGGAAATTAATGACAATGCTCAAATTGAAGAAAATTTTAATGATAATACTCAACAATATATGAGAAATGGCGCTCGTCCAAAAATTACTCGAGGTACTAATGACCCTCAGAGAGGTGCCCTTCAGGGGGGTGCCCAAGGAATATCCCAAACACAATGATGGTGCCCGGGGGGGGCTGGGGCACAGGAATCAGAGGATACAACCTTTGATTTCCCAGACCCTGATGTCCTACTACCCGTTGTCCCTATCCACTGCCCTCCCCATACTAATGAACCCCATGTTACCTTAAAAGTGGGTAACACCTATTATGATTGTCTATTAGACACCGGAGCTTCCTGGTCTGTATTAAAGAGAACACCTGATTTACAATGTTATTCTATTGGCTCAGAGAATGTAATGGGAGTATCAGGAATAACCCAAAGAGTTAAAAGACTTCCTCCTAGAATGGTGTCTGTAGGACCCCTAGAGGTACAACAATCCTTCCTTTTGATGCCTGACTCCCCTTTAAATTTGCTGGGGAGGGACCTTCTATGCAAACTCAGAGCCACAATAACCTGCTCCCCAGATGGCTCATTATCATTAGAAGTACCAGAGGAATCTTTAAATTTACTCCCTGTACTTCTCTCTGAAAACCAGGAGGCAAAAGAACCTTCCATTTTTGAAATACCTAAAGATATACCGGAGTCTCTTTGGGCCACATCTTCTTCTGACGTAGGCTTACTTAAATCTGCTGTTCCTGTGCAGATAAAAACTAAATCTAGCCCACCTTCTTCTATCCCTCAGTATCCCCTCTCAAAGGAGGCAATTGAGGGTATTACACCAGTTATTAACTCATTAATAGAACAGGGAATAATAATCCCTTGCAAATCTGAATACAACACGCCCATCCTGCCAATTAAAAAACCAAAAAAAGGACCCGATGGCAAACACATCTATAGATTCGTACAGGATCTAAGGGCAGTGAATAATCACGTTATAAAGAGACACTCCGTAGTTTCTAACATATATACTATTATTTCATCTATTCCTAGCACAGCTACATACTTTACAGTAGTAGACTTGTGTTCAGCTTTCTTTTCCATACCAATACATGAAAACTCCAGGCATATTTTTGCTTTCACCTGGAAGGGCTCACAATATACCTGGTGTCGGCTGCCACAGGGTTATGTCGAAAGTCCGAGCTTATTTGAGCAAATTTTGAGCCAAGACACAGACAATATAACATTTAAAAATAGCAAATTAATCAAATATGTAGATGATCTACTCTTGGCTTCAACAGATGCAGAAACATGTCAAGAAGATAGCAAACACCTTCTTTTGGAATTGCACAAAAGAGGACATAAAATCTCTAAGGATAAAGTTCAATGGTGTCTCCAAAAAGTAGAATATTTGGGATTCATCTTGACTGCAGGTGCTCGTTATATTTCTCCAAAACGAATTGAGAACATTCAAAAATTGAGTGCTCCTACCACTAAGAAACAGCTGAGAGCAATTTTAGGAGCAACAGGGTTTTGTAGACAATGGATTCCTTGCTATGGGGAAATCACTAAACCCCTTATAGCATTAACAAAGGATTCGGTTCCTGAACCCTTCAAATTAGAGCCTGAACACTTGTCAGCTCTAACAGATCTGAAAAAGGCTATCATGTCTGCCCCTGCTCTAGGCATCCCAGATTACAACAAGCCATTTACTTTATATGTGCATGAGCGAAGAGGAGTAGCCTCTGGTGTGTTAACTCAGACTTTGGGACCTTCTCAGCGCCCAATTGCTTATTATTCTGCCCAACTAGACCCAGTAGCAGCAGGAGCACCACCATGCCTTAGAGGAGTAGCTGCTACAGCCTTACTAGTAACAAAAACCGTTGATTTAGTATTGGGATGTCCATTAACAATAATGTGCCCACATGAGATTGAAGCATTATTGGTAAAACATAGAACACAGGCATTCTCGGATCAGAGAATTACAAGGTATGAAATAACCTTATTAAATAGTGAAAATATTACCTTGAAACGCTGTTCAACTCTTAACCCTGCCACCTTGCTTCCAGATTTACCTACTTCAGGAGAACCACTACATAACTGTGAAACATTAGTGTCCATGGCAGAAAAGCCTCGAGATAATCTCTTGGACACTCCCTTAGACAATGCAGATCTGATTTTATTTACCGATGGTTCCTCTTTTATGAGGGATGGCATACGTTACACTGGAGCTGCCGTAGTCTCAGAATTTGCCACTGAATGGTCAGCTTCACTACCTTCTAACATTAGCGCTCAAGGAGCAGAACTCATAGCTCTAAAACAAGCTTGTATAATTGCCAAGGATAAAAAGGCAACAATTTATACAGATTCTAGATATGCTTTTGGCATTTGTCACTCAGTCGGGATGCTATGGCTCCAAAGAGGATTTTTAACCTCAGCTGGAAAATCCATAGCTAATGCAGAAATTATTAATGAAGTTCTTTCTGCTCTCAAACTGCCTAAAGCCCTAGCTGTAGTTCATTGCTCTGCCCATACAGGTGGCTCTGACCCTGTCTCTAGAGGAAATGACCGAGCAGATGCCGCTGCAAAACTAGCAGCCATAGAAGGACCTGGATTAATTTTAACATTAACAACCACAGATAATTTAAATTTATCACTTTCCTATAATGAAAAGGAAGTGGAAAAATGGAAACAAAAATTTAAAGCAAAAAAAATTAATGGAGTATGGGTGTCATCTGAAGGAAAACCCCTGCTCCCTAGAAGTTTCTATAACCAAATTTGCCAATCTATTCATAAAAATGGTCATTTTGGCACCCAGGGCATCGTGGACTCTGTCAAGAGAGTATGGATAGCCCCTGGTATAACTACTGTAGCCTCTAAAGTATGTTCAGCCTGTCCTATTTGCCAGGCATATAACCAACATGCATATCGTGGAAAAGCCTTTGGGGGACGTCCTCTGGCTTACACACCTTTTGAACATCTACAGATAGATTTCATTACAATGCCAAAAGCTGGACGTTATAAATTTTGTCTAGTAATTGTAGATCAACTAACCAGATGGCCGGAAGCATTTCCTACGACCCGAGCCACAGCAGATTTTGTTGCAAAGATACTTTTAAAAGAAATTATTCCTCGTTTTGGCCTACCAGCACGTATTGACTCCGATAGAGGGAATCATTTTACCGATTCTGTCTTAAATCAAATATATTCTTCCTTGGGGATAACTCCAAAATTCCATGTTCCATATCACCCCCAGAGCTCAGGCCAAGTGGAGAGGATGAATAAAGAACTTAAGACTATGATTGGCAAATTATGCACTGAGACCCATTTAAAATGGCCTGAAATTCTCCCTCTGGCCCTATTTTATCTTAGAAGCAGGCCTAGAGGAGATTTACATATTTCACCATTTGAGATGCTTTTTGGACATCCGCCTATACAGGCTAAGCCTTTCTCCCCGGCTTATACATCGCTATTAGGGGGAGATATTACTATTGCTTCCTATATACAGGAGTTACAGCACAAACTACGTGAACTTCATGAATCCGGAGCTGCAGTACAAGCTGGACCATTAGACTTTTCTCTGCATGACCTGAACCCAGGAGATAAAGTTTATATCAAGAATTTCAAGCGAACTGGAGCAACTGAACCTTCATGGGAAGGACCATTCCAAATATTATTAACTACTCCAACATCTATAAAGATTGGAGAAAGAGACTCTTGGATTCACTGCTCACATGTGAAGAAAGCATCTTCTGCTGAGACTGATTGACTCTATCCTATCATATAAATTGTGACTCTATCTTATCATAAGAATTGGAGATAATAATCCATAGACAAATGGATGCTGTTTGTTTTTTTCAAGAATATATTGAATTACTGATTTTTTTCTTATTTTTTCTTATTTCTTTTCTTTTCTTTTTTTTATCAGAATATTTGATTTTTTTCTCATTTTTGTACTGAAGGTACACATAATTAATATTAATATTTTTTTCCTTGTAGTAATACAAGTTAATATATATACTCTTGCCTAAAAGCTTTAAACTATGGGAACCTGCCATTTATTGATAAAATATTATAGGACTGTGATTAATGTTTGTGTCTGATTCCAGGAAAAGGGATAAAAACAAGGAGCACAGACTAAACCTGAATAGTGCCAATAGAGCACACAAGAAATATTAAAGTGAGACTCGAGGTTGCGATGCTTAACTTATGTTTAAGTCGTAGGACTTCCTTGTATCTACACTCTTTTTGAAGTACTCAAACAAGTAAAAAGCTTGACTATCATGCTGGCTCCCTATATCCCTGAGGAAAAATCAGACAAGGGAATGACATTTCCCCATCAAAATAGAATTCTAATTCTTTTCTTCTTATATTATGGCAACTTCCTGTAGTCTTGGCTACAAATGGCTAAGTGAAATATTACTGCATTCTGTCCTACATACTTGTGGGATAGAAATTACTTTAAACTGGACCTATACAAGGTCTATTTTGAATTTTTCTTATGTTTTTGATTATTTTTCTATTCTTTTGATAATTGACACATACAACCCCATAACTGAACATTGCATTCTGAGCTAAACTTGATATTTTTTTTTAAATACTTACTTCAGGGGGGATTGTATTTTAATTTAAAATCTAAGAATTTTTGAATTTTTTTTTGTTTGAGATTATATTTTTATAAAAATCCAAGACTTTTGTTTAAGATTTTACTGTTATAAAAAATTCAAAGACTTTGATTTTGTTTGAGAAAAGATCTTCAAGAAAGAAGCTTGAAACTTTTATATCCAGAGAATGAACTGTTGCAGAAAGATGCCAAAAACCTACACTTCATCAAGAAGATCAAGAATGAACTTTGGATGTGATTGATTGGACTGAACTTTTGATTGAACGTTTATTGTAACATTTATGCCAAAAGGGACTGCCCCTAATTTGGCTTTCTGTCAATGCGCCTAGCAAACATTGGTTTTGCTTTCTTTTCTTTTCTATTTCCTCTCTCACTATTCTAATTTCTCTTAGAAAATTGAATATTGTGTATATCTTTAGTTAGAAGTGAATTTAGAACTACAAAATGATTATGTTAAATGATCAATGGGGAGACTAGTCTCCCAATGATCATCAGGGGGGATTGTAAACCTCAAATTTCCTTAGACTTATAATTGTTGGAAATTTCACCATTGGGATATTTCATACTTGGAAAATTTCTTACTGATAGTCTATTGGAATGGGAACTCCATTGGCATGGGAGGTTCTTTCTCTTCCCTTCTTAAGATTACTTTAGGACAGAAACCCTTTGCTGAACAATGGAAAGGACTTTGACCTATGCTTAAGAATAGAACAGGAATTTCTTTGAGTCTTGATTGATTTTAGAATTGATACAATGGAGATACTTGGAATAAATCTCCACCCTATTCAGTCCTAATAGGATTGAGTAAGGGCTGCAGCCTAGATCAAAATTTAATTATTCCAATCTCTACCATACTCAAGTTAACAGGATTTAGAAAGGGCTGTAGCAAAGGAGCATAGATTTAATCATTTGAAAATATGACCTTCAACAGACATGTGCAAAAGCCAGAAACCTCTGGGTGGTCCTGGGTTAAGTGAGAGCCTCCATTGACAGGGAAATTGATGAAGAGTGATTGGTAGATGTGAGGACTGAGGGGAGGCAACTTGGATGGTGTCCTTAAAGATAGGAGGGTCTGGAGACTGGAGGTGGTTGAGTTTTTGGTCGGTGGTTCCTGGGCTCTGAGGAAGCTTACTCTGAAGGAAGCTGAAGGTGGGGACCTCTGAGACTGTTTCTCCATTTTGGACACGTGAGTAATAGGGACTGATCTCTTTTCTTTGCCCCAGCTATCTAAGGGCTTGGGCCTTTTGGCCCAGCCTAAACAGAAGGGGTATTTAAGCCCTATTCCCTTCTCTCCCCTTTCTCTCTCTATATATATCTCTAATTCCTTTCTTGCTCCTATTGTAATTAAACTCCAAAAAAGGCTGATGGCTGACTTGAGTTTTTCATTTAGGAATTACATAGCTGATTCCTGGGCGATCTTAAATTAATATATATCAGCCTTTTAAAGTGATTCCCTTGTAACACTATCATTCTAAATTTTCATTTCTATCTTTTACTTCCCCACCTTCAAGGATGCATCCCTATAAATGAAAGATGAGAAAAAGAAGAATCATCATTAACTTAATATTATGTTATTTTTAATTGTGTTTCTTTATTTCAACAGCACAGGTCATCTCATTTAATATTAATTCTCTTATTTATAGAATTTAATTCATTAATTTAACTCATGTCTTTGGCTCTAAATGAAATTTAATGAAAAGGAATTAAAGATGGCAATAATGGTGTAACTTTTCTTTTAATTCAAAAAAGGCTTGATGAATAGATTGTAAAATACATACTACCACATAAACTTTAATAAGCATATGCCATTATGAGTCAGGCAAAATAGTTTTCTAGGGTTAGTGCTGGAAGAAACATTAAAGATCAGAATAATTTTTAAATGTATTTATTTAGAATTATTTTTCCATGGTTACATGATTAATGTTTTTCCCGTCCTCTCTGTCCTAACCCCCTCCTGGAGCTGACAAGCAATTCCACTGTGTTATACATGTATCATTGTTCAAAACTATTTCCATATTTTTCATATTTACAATAGCATGATCTTCAATGCCAAAATCCCAGGCATATCCCTATTGAACCACATGATTGGTCATATGCTTTTCTTCTGCATTTCTACTTCCACCTTCCACAATTATTTCTTTGTATGGGGATAGCATTCTTTCTCATAAATTTATCTGGATTGTCCTGGATCATTGTATTGCATCTAGTTGAAAAGACTGTTACATTTGATTGTGCCACAGTGTTTCAGTTTCTGTATAACATGTTCACCTGGGTCTTCTCCCTTCATTCGGCATCAATTCCTGGAGGTCTTTCCAGTTCACATAGAAATCCTTAAGTTCATTATTCCTTTCAACCCAATAGTATTCCATTATCATCAGATAGTAAAGTTTGTTCAGCAATTCCCCAATCGATGGACACCCCTTCATTTTCTTTTTTTTTTTGCCACCACAAAGAGCATGGCTATAAATATTTTTTTTATTAGAGGTATTGTATAAATATTTTGTGTTGTATTTGTAATGTATCTTATCTCTTTGGCGTACCAACCCAGCAGTGGTATGGCTGGATGAATGGGTAGGCATTCTTTTAAAACCCTTTGGGCATAATTTCAAATTTCCCTCCAGAATGGTTGGATTAATTCATTATTCCAAAAGCAGTGTATTAATGTCACAATTTTGCCACACCCCTTCAATATTTATCACTTTCTTTTGCTACTTATTGATCAGTCCACTAGGTGTAAGGTGGCACCTCTCAGCATTTTTTATTTGCATTTCTCTAATCACGAGGTATTTTGAACACTTTTTCATGTGATTATTGATGATTTTTATTTTTTCATGTGAAAACTGCCTATTCTTATCCCTTGGCCATTTGTCGATTTGGGGAACAGCTTGATTTTTGTATAAATTTGACTTAGTTCCTTATATATTTGGGAAATTAAAACTTTGTCAGAGAATTTTATTATAATTTTTCCCAATTTTGTTTCTTTCCTTCTAATTATGGTTGCATTAGTTATGTTTATACAATAGATCAGCTTTTTAAAAAAATTTAGAATACTAAGGAGTCCTTGTGTACCCACCATCCACCCAAAAGCCACTACCAAAAATAAACAAAATGAATCCCTCTGCATCTCACTTGTTAAGTAGTCATCTTTAAGCCATTGTTCTAAGACATCAAGTGAGGAGAACCTACTATCTCAAAAGCTAATTTAAATTGTTAAGTAGTTTTATTCTTGATGGTGATGTGATTTTTGATGACAAAAATGAAGATCATAAGGATGCATATAATTTTTTCCTGATCCTTCTTCTCTCATTGACCTATGTTGTACTTTTTGGGACAAAAAAGACAAGACTGAGATGACAGTCCTTCAAATGCATAATAATCTACTGAAAACAAAATAATAAGAGAAACAACAAAATTGCGAGGGGATTATAGCAAGTGTCTCAGAGAATGGTCTCATTTCTCAAATATGCAGAGAACTGAGTTATATGTATGGGTACAATGCACTCCCCAATTCAATGTCAGTGATTAAAGGAAATGAACAGGAAATTCTCTGGTGGAGCAAATAAAACTATCTTTAATCATATGGGGAAAAGCTCCATATCATTATTAAATAGAAAAAAAATACAAATTAAAGCAACTCTGAATTACCAATTCACACCTGGCTAATATAACAGAAAAAAAAAATGTTACATGTTAGAGAAGATGTGATAAAACTGGGTCTCTAATACATTGTTGTTGGAGTTGTGAACTAATACAACTATTTTTAGAGCAATTTAGAACCATATCAAAGGGCCATTGAACTATTCATATCCTTTGATCCAGCAACACTACTAAGAAGTCTGAATCTCAAAGAAATTAAAGATAGGGAAAAGAGGACTTCCTTGTATGAGAATACTTATGAATTCTATGTTATGGCAAAGAACTAGAAACTGAGAGTATGTCCATCAGTTAAGCAATTGCTAAAACATGATATGATTGTAAAGGAACACTGTTGTGCCATAATAAATAGTAAACATGATTATCACTCATACACATATACAAACTCTAGAAGACTCATATGAAATGATGGAAAGTGAAGTGAGCAGATGTGAATGACTTAGCTATTGTCAGCAATCCAAAGACCCCCAGGAAAACTAACTCCAAGGGACTCATGATGAAAAGGGAAATCCACTGCCATGAAACCGCTGAGGCAGTCTCTATGCAGATTAAAGCATCCCATTCTTCACTTTACTTCCTGCATATTTTTTTTCTCTAGTATCAGCAATATGTCTCTTTTTTCACATGATGAACATAGAAGTATGTATTGTATGGTAACACATGTATAACTCATAAACTAATAAATGCCATCTTGGTTAAGGTGGAGAGGGTAGAAATGAGGGAGAGAATATGAATTGCTTAATGTCAGAAAATGATCATTGAAAATTTCATCAATACATAATCTGCAAAAATAAATCAAAAGTGATTTGGGGCAATGTAGCTATTTTCCTTAATTTTTTTAGTCATCTGGAAATTTGATGATCATATCATCTTTGTTGCTGATAAAAATGTTAGCAAAAGAAACTAGGACTTTCTGGTGAAAACTTATAGGTGGACATTCAGGCATTGGTGGCTATATTATGGATACAATCATCTTGCCTAATCTTTCTGTAATATAGTTATTTCCTTTGTTATATGTAACGTCATTGAATGGCTATCATATTTTCTTACCATGGTCCTACTCTCCTATCTACACTAGAAAACTTGATTCAGCTTCTACATACTTTGTCTCTGAAGGGTTAGATTTTTTCTTTATTCTCCCTGGGCCTTCACAACACTGATTATTCTTTTCATTCATCTCTTCCCTTTTTAGTTATCCTCCATCTTTTGCTTAAAAGAAACCATTTATATGTTGTCTTCCATCAGTTCGTTTTTTAGAATACAAATTCTTTTGAATCTGGGATTAAGTGCTTTGTTATGATTGGCAAGTCAGTCAGTCAGTCAATAAGCATTAAGTTTCTACTATGTGCCAAGCGTTGTGGTAAACACTGGTGATAAAAAGAAAGTTAAACTCACAATATAGTAAAGAAGATAAAAATTTAAGAAACACAATCTAGTGGAGAAGACAACATAGCAACTGGTTAATAAATGTTCTTTATTATTTATGTACACATATATGAATCTATCATTCTATTTTTCAGATTTTAAATATATTGTTATATGTAAATATGCACACTCAACCTACAAATTATATGAACTAGACAAAGATCAAAGGAAGATGAAATTGCCATCATAGATCTTAAGTGATATGGATAATTGTGTTCATTTATTAATTTACAACCCACGTATTAAATACTTATTATATACAAGACATTGCTCTAGGTATTAAGTGAAGTTTGATAATGAATGACTTAATTTGATGATACTAGAGAAGATACCTAAACAAACATTTTTATGGCCCATCAGAAATTTGAAGTTGAAAGTGATATTTCCATGAAGGGTTAGTAGCAATTGAACAAAAATTTCCAATTCTTATTACTTAATACTCAATATTTAATATATATAGTCTCAGAGGCTATAAAAATAGCTTTTGATAACCCCTTATCACTTTTCTTCCTTGGAACAGATAACATGTTATTAATTTTAAGAAAGTAAAGGCTGTTTTTTTAAGAATATGAGTATTTTTTAACATTACAACTTTAAATAACCAAAAAATATGTTCTAAATAGCTTATGTGAAAGATGATTTTTTAAATGTATAATATTTTCCATGATTCATGATTCCCACTCCTTTCCCACCCCCTCCCAAGCAATTCCACTAGATTTTATATACATATATATGCATATATATATATACATTTATATATTTGTTCAAGATCTATTTCCAAGTCATTTATATTTGCAGTAGAGTGATCTTTTAACATAAAAACCCTAATCATATCCCCATCGATGTATGTGATCAATCTGTGTTTCTATTCCCATAGCTCTTTTTCTGGATGTGGATAGCATTATTTCTCATAAATTATTGTCCTGGGTCATTGCATTGCTGCTAGTGGAAAAGTCCATTACATTCTATTGTACCACAGTGTATCAGTCTCTGTGTACAATATTCTCCTGGTTCTACTCCTTTCGCTCTGCATCAATTCCTGGAGGTATTTCCATTTGACATGGAATTCCTCTAGTTCATTATGCCTTTCAGCAAAATAATATTCCATCACCATCAGATACCACAATTTATTAAGTCATTCCCAAATCTATGGAGACCCCTTCATTTTTCAATTTTTTTGCCACCAGAAAGAGCGCATCTATAAATATTTTTGTACTAATCTTTTCATTATTATCGCTTTGGAGTACAAACCCAACAGTGGTATGGCTGGGTCAAAGTGCAGTCACTCTTTTAAAGCCCTTTGTATATTATTCCAAATTGCCATCCAGAATGGTTGGACCAATTCCCAACTCCACCATCAGTGTATTAGTGTCCTAATTTTGCCACATATGCTCCAACATTTTTTACTTTCCTTTGTTGCCAAATTTGCCAGTATGTTTTCTGTTAGTTGGTACCTCAGAGTTGTTTTAATTTGCAGTGAATAATATATGTTAAAATAACTATGGTTTTTATCTTTGTGCAGATTGTCAAAAATAAAAGATGGCAATACTCATTTTTTGGAGAGGCAGTTGAAAGAACTCAGAAACAATGGAAAATGTATATGAAGTATGTATAACAAAATAACGAGATCAATACACAGAATGCCTCATCTCATATAGTGTTCAATTTGGAAAGAATTATAACATAAGATAAAAGCATCAGAAATTTATTAGAATTACTTTGTCTTACACAGACTTACAAACACTGCTGAATTTAAAAGGCTTAGTAATTCATTATTATAAAATTTATAGAGATAAAATGAGACCTAGAATGTATTTCTGCTTTAAAATACTTCAACTATACATTCTGGAAAACAATATGAAACTATGACCAAAGTACCATAATATTGTGCATACTTTTGACAGGGCAATATCACTACAAGATCTATATCCCAAAATTATTAATGATTGCAGGAACTTATGTGCACAAAGATATTTACGCTCTTTCTGTTGTGGCAAAGAGCTGGATACTGAAGGAATATCTATCAACTAGGGAATGGTTGAACAAGTTATAGTATACAATTTTAATAGAATATTATTCTGCAATTAGAAATATAAAAAGATGATCACAAAAAATTCTGCAAAGAAATATGAAGTGATACAAAGTGAAATGAGCAGAACCAGGAGAACATCATACACAAAAACAACATAGTATATTATGGTGATGGTGAACCTTTTAGAGACAGAGTAGCAGACCTAATCCCCATATCACCAGATCTGTGATGGCCTTCCCCTTATGACAGATAGGGGAGGGAGAAAGTACTCTCATTGGGCTTCTGGATGGAGGGGTGGGTGAAGTATGGAATATCCTAAGCAAGGGTAGAAAGGGGTAGAGGTGTGTCCTGAGTACTCTGCTCCCATCCAGCTCTGTTGCCTGTAAGCCACACATCTAACTGGCTTTGTGCTCCCATTGGGCTGCTGGGCAAAGGGGTGGATGATGTGAAAAAAACAAAATGGGGCACAGTGGAGAGGGGGAAGGGAGAAGTTCCACCCAAATCTTTTTGCCTTTCTAGTAACAAATTCTAGGGTATGACTGAGTACCCACAGAGAGCACACTGCATGCCATCTTTGTCACCTGTACCATATGTTTGCCATCACTAATATATGATCTATGATAAATTGCTCAAGTATTATCATCAAAGCAAGGATCCAGATCAACTCTAGGGGCATCATGATGAAAAAGGATATCTACAACCATAGAAAAAACAGAGATCAAATGGAGATTTGAACATACAATTCATTTTATTTCCTCAATGAATTTTTCTCTAGTGTAAGCAATATGTGTCTTGGTTTACAATATGATGAACATGGGAATATGTTATATGATAATATGTGTATAAAATATACCATATTAATTGCCTGCCTTCCTGAGGGGAGGAGAGGGTGATAGATAACATGGATTACAAAATGTAAGAAAACAAATATTTAAAAAAATCAACATATAACCTGGAAAAAATAAAAAAATAATAATAATAATAAAAGGTAAAAAAAAAACCTTAGGGAGATAGACTCATCATTTCTTTACCTTGTTAGTATAGATCTTGTGATACTATGCAAGTGCTTCTGTTTTGATACTTTGGCATAATTCTTTATTCAAATCTTCATATATGAATTTGATTAGATTTTGGAATCTTTTAGCACAAACTGTACCTTACTAATGTAAGGCCTAATGTAAAAAGTAAAAAGGCAATACTTAAAACAATTTTAAGGTTTTTGTTTTGACCATGATATTTTCTCTCAGTACGAGATTTTCCCTAACTCCTAGTCATTTCTCTAATTGCTGATTGTTATAAGGACTTAAGCCATAAATCCCTATCTATACTGAAGAACATTATTGCAGAGGGGCCAGTTTTTTAAAGTAATGGTCCATAAAATGGTCTTATGTCCTCCCCAAAAGTACTTCCTTATGCCAGAGGACTGTCACAATATATTGACATGTGCTTAAATCCTAATCTGTTTGAAGCTCAGATCTAACCACATCACCATCACCACCATTACCCATTCAATAAACTTCCATGATACCATATTAATTACCTCCAGGTTATAAAATACTCTATCTTTCAAGGCCCATTATAACCTGCCTTCTTCCTATCTTTTTGTCTTCTTACACCTTATTCCCTCTAGAAACTCTGATCTAGGGACAAGAGTCTCTTTTTTTTTCAAATAAGATAATACCATCTCCCAACCCAAATCATTTTCTCTGGTTGTTCTCCATAACTGGAACTCTCTCTCTCTCTCTCATGTCTTATCTTCATTTTGACTTTTTTGTTTTCTGACAGTATTGGACAAAATTCCACCCTTTGCAAGAAGTCTTTCATAGTCCTCTTTAATAGTGTCTTCTATCTGAGATTAACTCCAATTAATGAGACTTTCCCCCTTTTCTTTGTATCATGAATACTAAGTACAGTGAATGGTACATAGTAAAAATATTTCTTGACTTGAGATAGAATATGAATTGGTATCTGTTTTCATGTAAGTATAACTTGTATTTTTAAAATTGTGATTTTGAAGTTATATGCTGAGTGGTAATGCTATATTATTTGTACATGCTTTCCCACTTCTCTTTTTCCTATAACTGTCTTTTATTAATAAAAAAGATTCCATCCAGTCTCATTCAGGTGGAAAACGTAATTAAACTAATAAATATTAAGCAAAAAAAAAAAAGATTTGAGAATCACATAGTTGACAACTACCTTCCAATTCCCTCTTATTCTGCAAGAAACAACTTGGAATATCATTTTTACATTCATCTACTGCCTAATCCTACCTACAATATTATCAGATTTCTATCTTTCTAGAAATCAGTAATGAAAAGGATATGGAGAATATTAAATCATGCAGCCACTGCTTAACTTCTGAAGACTTGTATTAAAGGAATTTTGGGTTTGGAATGGGACTTTACAGACCTTCCAAGCTAACCAGAAACTAAACAAGAATCTCATCCCCAACATACTCAATTAAAAAAAAATCTACTGATACAAATGTATCATATTCAGAAGGAAACATTTTAACTTTTTACTTTAAATAAGCCCCGCAGAGAGAATTATTACCACAATTCCAACCAGGGTATGCTGGAGCCAGATCATCAGTCTGGTAAACCCTTTGTTAAAATTTTATTGTAAGTAGGCATTGGAATTTGGCCAACACTAGTATCCAGAGTGTTCTTTCTCTCTCTTTCTCCTTCCACCCTCTATCTGTCTCCCCTTGTCTCTCCGTCTCTCTCTCTCTCTCTGTCTCTGCCTCTATCACTCTCCTTCCCTCCTTTTTCCTTCCCTCTCTTCCTCTCTCTGTCTCTCTCAACTCCTTATTTGATTTTTATTGTCTAGACTAGTGTTGTGAAATTCAAATAAAAATGGAGGTCATTAAACTTTATATAAGGAGAACCATATATTATTTTAGAAAATGGCATTAATATTACTATATTTTATGATATCTTAATTTATTCTTTAAATATTTGCAAATTATATTTTATTTTTTTCTGGTTTACTGAATACCTCACTCAATAGACCTCCGGTCTAAATTTTAGAAAGTGATTAAGGAAAATATTAATAATGTGAATGTGTCTCACATTCAATTTTAAAGTGTTTCCAGATTACTTTCCACTTCATCATCCCCCCAAACCCAGAAAACAAGTTGATAAACACTAACAAACTCCCAATCTCTCAGAGTGACTCTAAATTCCCTTCCTTCCTAAACTCAGATTGAATGCCATTCAATTCATTAAACCTTCATAAATTATGTGCCAGGCACGTGTAGAAGAGTAGTCTGAGTTCTGTCCACATGAAAGTTGTGGAGAAGTAGGACACCGAAATAGGACTTGACCTTAGGAAATTTTCTGAAACCAGTGCATAAAAGGCAAGGTCACAGTTTTCCTTGCACTGGTCATCATCTAGGCTAAGAACATTTTTCTTGAAGGTCAGACAAAGCTGAAGTGTCACTGGAACAAAACTCATGCTGCTTGTACAAAAAGAGGGATTTCAATATTGGAGGCAAAATGATTTCCCCTGTTTTCATTTCTTTTTAATCTTTACTTTCTCTTGTCTGATTGTTTTCTTTCTGTGAAATTGGGCATTATATTCTTGGAAAAAGACGAGATCTGAAATCAGAAATCAGGGCTTTGAATTCTTTCTCTGATCACTTTTTATCTGCAAGATTTAGGGAAGCTAGTTCATTTGTCAATACACTGGGCTTATTTGCCAAATGAATACAATGGACTAGATGACTTCTAAATTCCCTTATTGATCTAAGCCTATGAGGGTTTTATGAGGATGAAATAAAATCAGAGACTCATTTACAGACTCATCCATGATCTATTAAGTTTATATGTTACCCTGGGCAGTATAAATCTTAGATTTCAAAATTATATGTTAAGAAGTTAGGTAGTAAAGTATATAAATGGCTAGGCTTGAAATCAGGGAGCACCTGAGTTCAAATCCAGCCTCAGGCATTTACTGGGTCTCTCTAAGTAAGTCACTTAACCATTGTCAGCCTGTTTCCTCAACTACAAAATGAGAAAAAAAATAGCACCTACATCCTACAGTTATGGTGAACATAGGACATAACATTTGTAGCACTGTGTAAAACATAAAGTACTATATAAAGGCTGAATTTTATTATTATTTGTCACATTATCCTTCTACTTTTCACCCCTCTCCTGTGATTTAATAAGAAAATATTCTTACATCTTTATAGATATTCAGAGACAAGAGCTTCTTGTCTTCTTACATATGGGTACTGTGGTTATATGGTAACATGACGTTAGTTAAATGCAATGAAAATTCAATGGTGATGACTAGCCATATATTCTCTAGTCTGTTTCTCCTAGTGAGGACCTTTATAACCTCTCCTTATAAGTAAAAGTTAGTAGTAGGTAGAGGAGACAAGAATTAAAACATGTGGTCTAGAATTCAATTATAGTATAGCTCTAGCAAAATCTTGGGCTGCGGGCTTATGGGATAGAAGAGAAAGTGAAAAGTAAGAGTTAAACTAAATAGTTAGAAAGAAAAGAATTAAGAAGATGATGTGAATAGACCAGTGGCATAGTTGTATGACTATAAAATAATGAGTCACTTTATCATATATGGTCTGTAAACTGGATTACTAAGGAAATTACAAAAGAAGCAGCCTTATGTTCTTCTGAGGGGAAAAAAGTAATATCTCAAGGGAATCATCATGCAGGAAGATAATTGTTTGACTGAAGAAAGGAAGGAAGGAATATTTGATTTTGAGGCAGAAGAATGGTATTTAAGTCTTCCCTTTATTAATGATTAGCAATGTATTCAGAATAGTCATATATTCAGAGATAGTCATATCGTCATCATATATTCAGACATCTAGGTGGCACAGCTAATAGAGTGGTAGTCCTGGTGTCAGGAAGACTCATCACTGCATATTTTGTTTCAGACACTTACTAGATGTGTGATCCTGGGCAAGTCTCTTAACCCTGTTTACCTCAGTTTCCTCCTCTGTAAAATGACATGGAGAAGAAATGGCAAACCATTCTAATATTTTTGCCCAGAAAACTACAGATGGGGTGGCAAAGAATTGGATATGACAAAAAATGACAGAACAGCCTTGTATTCAGGAAAGCCATTTAAAATCTCAGTCCCACTTTCCTCATTTTAAAAATGTCATAATAATTACACTACCTACCTATGAAGTTGTTTAAGAAGTAATTTTCAAACACTGTATTTAATTGAACTTTTGCATAAAAAGAGAGAGATTTGATCTAGGCAATAATGAGATATTGTATTTTACACTTTTAAGAGCAGTTTCCTCAGAAAAGTCTTGAGAAGGCAGTAGTTTATTATTATCCTAAATTTATAATTAAAGAAATGGAAGCTCAGAGAAGTCTTGGACACATGGCAATCATGCAATCAATATGCAAGTATTTATTATATACACACCATGTGTGAAAGTTTTAACTGACAATGTGTCCTAGAACAGTTCTGGTCTTCTAATTCTAAATCTAGTGTTTACTGTTATATGCACACATATGTGTGTTTATATATATATATATATATGCCAAAATACATATCATACCAACATACTTACCACTTTACCTTGGCTATATATGTGAAGTAGAAGAAATGATCTAGCAATTCTGCTTGGATTTTCCTTAACCACCGTTTTCAAGTGAAGGATAGTTGCCCAGTGGTCATGGATGTTGTAGATCAATAGCTTGCTTTCATGGAGATTGAAATAAAGAGTCTCTCAAGTTCCATTCATTTACGTGATATGAATTATATGAAGCCATGACGTGATTTTAAGAAATGAAATCAACAAATGACACAACAGTTTCTTTTTTTTCTAATTCACAATATTGACTAAGACTTCTAGCTCTGGCTTCTGTTTTTTAAAGAGAAATGAGAATTGGGGAGGAAGAGACTGACACAATCATACCACAAGTTAATATGTTACTTTCTACTGTGGAAATGTAGCAAACATTTAGAGCTGTCAGTTAACACTATTCTCTTGTAAAAAGACATGGCAGATAGACATGATTTGCATGTATGTTCAATTCAGTAGCTAACATATTACCTATGGGCAATGAATAAACTTCCTAACTAACTAGCTATGGTAGATGTCAATGTTATGATATTTTCTCTATTATGTTATAAAATATTTATGCCTGTAGTTCTTGTCCTTTTAGCAGGATATTGTATTCTCACAGGAAGAAACATTGTAAGTCAAAATAATATAAGGCAAATAAATATCAAAATTTTCCCATTGAATGAATGGTATAATGTGGAATTATAATCCAAGTCTTATTTCTTGATTTGTAAAAATGAGGATGAACTGAGTATACACTAAGCACTGAGTCTTTATATAAACTGAACCTAACATCCCTTTCCATTGGTTTCATATTATTTAAAATGCTGGCAAAAATCCTCATGTATGTCTTCTAATGCCATAAGCAGTGTTACCATGGAAACTTTAAGGAATAATCATTTGGTTATTCTTGTCATTTGTCCCGAATGCAGATAAATGCACCTAGGTTGTGTATTCTTCCTCTATGGATGTAATTTGTAGGAAACCAGATAATAACATATAAGAACCAAAATGATCATTTTCAAAACCTGCTGCATGTTTAAAAGGTTATGAAAATGAGGGTAGTTATACTGTGTCTATGATTTAGAGAAAAGTGATAAGTAGAGGAAAATGTCATTAGGGGAAAAGAGTTAGTATCCATGGTCTCTTTATCTTGAAGAGACTATTTAAGCAACAAAAACAAACAGATATAGAAAAATAAAAAAGGCAATGTCTTACTAGAGATCCCAGTCATTTTCCCCCTTTTTGTAGATATGTATGTCTACAGAGAAATTATATTACTAAAATATTCAGTATACTCCCAAAGTCCTGTTCATCTCCATAAAAGGACCATGTAATTTGTTAATATAGCACCATTTTTCTAGCTTTTATAATGAATATGACATACAATGAATTGGACCCACAATCATCTTATTCTCCTGTGTCATATTCATTAAAAATGTGGAAATGTAGGATGACCTAATTTCTTATCTTCAGCAGGTTTTGTTAAAAGGAGATTCTTCTTATGGCAAAGCCCTAGAAAAACACTATTAAAAAGTACAAATAGAGGAGATGAACACTGCGAGTTACCTTGATCATATTAGTTTAGGCCATTCCTTAGGGGAAAAACAAAGGGAGAAAGCACATGACAACAAGTAACAAAAAAACAAAGTTGATATAATTAATGAAAACCATTTTAGAAAGAGTCTAAAATGTATAAATCTACCAACTGATCAATATCTATGAAGTGTCAGTAGTTCTGTTATATACTAGGGGTGTAAAAAAGGCAAATGATAGATAATTCTTGCCCTCAAAGAGCTTACAAGTTAATTGAGGAAGACAAAATACAAACAAATGTATTCAGAGTCAGCTATTTTTTTTTTAAATTGATGTGGCCGTCAGGAGTCTCAATATATGGTTTTGGAAATAGGAACACCTAACACCACATCAGTCAAAAGTGCTATTTTTTTCTAGATTTTAAATAAAAGAATAAAAATAAAGATTTAGATTTAGATTTAGATGGATGGATATTGTTCCAATGAGCATGGACAGCTCTTGAGACAAAAATCATCACTTCCCTTAAGAGAGCAGGCAATAGCCATGAACAACTAGGTAATTAACTCGGTATTAAATACAACTAGGTATTTTGGGATGGGATTCCTAAAGAAAGTGGGATTTTATTTGGGGTTTAAAGGAAACCAGATAGGTCAAGTAGGCAATGGGTAGGAATGAGAGCATTATGTTCATGGAGTATAGCCAGAGAAAATAGTAGAGCTGGGAGACTATGTAACTTATTGATGGAAGTGTCAGGAGGTCAGGGTTACTGAATCAAAGAATACATGGTGGAGAGTAAGATGTAAGAATACTAGAATGGTAGGATGGGACTAGTTTATGCAAATGTAACAATGAGATTTTTTTTTCTTTTAAATTTGTTCCTAGAGGCAATAGGAAGCCACTGGAATTTACCAGAATTTAAAGAAAATCACTTTATTGGCTAAATGGAGGATGGATTGGGAGTGAGGAGAACCTTAAAGCAGGCTATCTAAATAAAACATGAGTAAGGTCATGGGTGCCTATACTAGAAGGATGGCTGCATCAGAGGAGAGAAGGGGAAGTATTTTGGATATCCTGAAAAGGTGAAATCCACATGCCTTGGCAAAAGTTTGGAAATGGGATAAAGTATATTGATGCGACATAGTGAGGAGTCCAAGATGACTAAACTTGTTTGTAAGCATGAAGGACTAGGAGGATGACTAGAAACCTGGAGATTTAGAGCATATGTGTCTTGAGGGGGGCAGGAAGTGGTGGTGGTAGGAGGGATTAGTTAGTTATAGGTAGGTGAGGTTAAACCTTTTATTATAAATATGAGGAAATAGAGTCACAGAGGTTGACTTGCTCATGGGCAGCCTGTTATATAAAGTAAGAACAGAATTATAACCCAGATCATCTGACTACAAATTCAGAACTCTTTCCATATTGCGTTCTTATTTCTTTGCACTTTTACAATTCTAATATCTTCAGTACCTTTAATATCTACATATGGCTGAGTTATAAAAGCAAGATTATAAACATTCTTATCCATAAATAACCTCTCATAAAGACAACAAAATATGGAGGTAGGGAAAGCTGAGAACCCCTTTAATATAACAATAGTGTGAGATTATAGAAATATGAGCCAAGATTCCTACTTTCCCATTATTTAAAGTATGACAATACTGTTTAGGATTTTCCAAGAGATATTATTAAACTAACAGATCCAAAGGACTATGAAATTCTAACAAATTATATTACCTGTTCTTTAAGTACATTAAAAGTAATTAATGAATCTTACAACAAAGTTACAAAAACTCCTACCAAACAAAATAAAGAAACTCCCTTCTACTTCTTCTATTTGGTTCCAAGAGAAGGAAAACAGTGAATTTTCACGGATCAATAAGAAATTTAATCTTTTGCTATGGCTTCTTTTCAGAATAAATTTATTTTTAAAAGTACCTATACCATATACTCAAACATATGATTAATCAACTAACATATTATATATATAAACATATATATAATTCCATGTGCTAGGAATACAAAGAAAAATATATATATATAACATTTTTTTTTTGCCAGCAAGAAGCTTACATTCAATAAGAGGAGGAAACAAGTACTAATGTAGGAATTTTTGAAAAAAATAGTATCAAAAATACATATGCTTATTGCAGGAGTAGGGCACTAGTAACTATCTATAACTTTACATGTAATCTTGAAAGATAAATATTACTATTTTTCTTTCATGTGAAAATATGTTGCATATTATTCTACATCACAGGTACTATATAAAGAGTTATATTTTCCTTTTTGGTAAAAAAATGAAACAACTTCAACATACATTTGCTTCTTCTACAAATATTCATCATTTTGTACTTTGCCCCTTTTATACTAAACATCTAAATATTATAAATTTAACTCATAAATATGCTCTTTTAAAATACATTTTTAAAAAGAAGTTTGATTTTACTTTCCTTCTAACAAAAAATGTATTTCCATAACATACTGACATTCAGTATATTATACTGCACAGGAAAATCAAGAAATGTTGGTATCATTTTTATACAAAATGTGTTTTAGATACTTTATAGAGACACGTGAATTATACATTTGACACTTTACTCTTATGCAAGACATAATATTACTCACAACAAGTATGCTGCCAGTTGATAGATACCCTTAATGAAAATGAGGGCCTTGTGTCTACATTATTTAAAAGCTATAAACTTTTGTTGAAGAATAATATTTACATAAGATTAACAATATGGTACAGTATCCAAGATGTAATGACCTTGAGAGGCATCCATTTCATCTTTATTTGAATAGTAATATGCATTCATTTATTTGTAGAGGAAAGTGTAACTCATGAAAACTCATATTTGGTTCAAATGTAATTCACATTTAGGTGTACATTTCCATCTTTAACTGTACTTTTTAAAAGTTTTTATATATTTTGGAATTTTGAAAATAAAATGATTTTAAAAGGATGAAAAAAGAAAGAACATTTTAATAATAAGGTACTGTCATAGAAGAGAAGGTAGGAAAAATATCTAGGAGGAGGGAAAATAAAGTTTCCAAAGCTCAGGGTGAATGAAGACAATGACAATCTTTTTCTCTTCCATAATTTCAGAAATTATTTTCATGTATGCCACTCCTAAATATATCTACTCATCCTACTGCATTATCTAGATATTTATTTCTAAATGTCTACAGGTATGCCCAGTTAAATCCAAGAGTTAACAATCATATTTTATATCTTCCACTCCAACCTTCTCATCTTTCAAATGAGAAAATGGAGATCTGGAGAGTTTAAGTGATCTGCTAAGAAACAAACCAATAATAATAATAATAATATGTAGTAATTGGAACTCATGTCTAAAATATACACATCTGAAGATTTCTCCACTATATAGTCATTCAATTTAATTCAACAAACATTCATTAAGCACGTACTATATGTTGAGAATTGTACTAAGTTTTTTTGGAATTAAAGTAAGAAAAAGAAAAAGTCTCTGTCCTCAAGCAGTTTACAATCTAATAGGGAGGGACAAGTGATGAGAGGAATGTGCAAAGGGTGTGGTGTGGTGTGGTATTAGGTGCTACCTGTTTTGAGAACATCTTGGAGTTTAGACTAAGTAAAGCAGCAGATGTAAAGTGGTTCAATTCTCAAAACTAGGAGGTTATAATGATGCTTTAAATTCAATATTTCTGAAACTGAGCTTCTTAAATTTTCTTTAAAACTTGATCCTTATGAATTCAGTTTTTCTTTGCAGTGATATTACCATTCATATTTTCTGATACATTTGAAATTTAGGGGTTATTTTTCATTTTTCTTCTTTCTCTTGCCTTTGGACTTCATATATCACTTCATTCTCATGACTCAAATGAATTGATTATGTATTAGTTTGCATTATAGATATCTGTGCCTTTGTTGCATGCCAAATGAAACTGAAAACTATAGGAGCCCTGGCTCAAACTTTTATTTTTCCCAGGTCCAAGTACCATTTTTTTTAATAAAAAGAGAATATATGCTTAATTGAATTAAATTGAATTGAGAAAGTACCTCAAACCACAACAAAACATTTGATATTCTATATTAAATTTTGAATTTTTGAATTTCTTATTTTAAAAAGTTTAATTAGGATAAAATCAACACTAATTGGTGAAAATTTTCATGTGTGTGTGTACAATGCAGGTATTTACTAATGTCATCAAAGGGAGTAGATCACTAAGACTTCCAGGTCACAACAGGGTGAAGGAGATCTTTATAACTATACTTTAAAAACAAATCTAGTAAAATTCATGAATCCAGATTAGTATAAACAGCTGGTTAAGTTGCTTGTCAAGTTGCTTCATCAATGTATCTTGGAGTTTAGGCCAGATGGATAAGGGAGTAGATTTAAAATTGAGTTAGAAAATGACATTAGTCATTGTGCTCATAAGTGTATTTCAGAATTTTGTCAATTATAACTTTTAAATAAAAAGACTCACATGTCATGAGTTTTATTATAGAAATGCATAAATGAATAAGACAATAAACCATCATTTCTTACAGAAAATAGTGGTGGATGGACATTGGTGGAAGTATATTGTTACACCTCAGATGAGGAAAGGAGGGTGTGGAAAGGGAAACAGAAATGCATTAGGAACATACAGTAAACATTCTATTGGGGAGTTGTGAGAAAAGAATGTAGATGAGGGATTTTCAGAGTGGGAAAGGGATCAGATACTGGTAGTTTGTCCAAGCCATGTGAAATCTACAAAGGTGATGAGAAAAGGGAAATTAAATAAGAAAATAAACTAATTTAAATGATAGGGAAATAGACACCAGTGCCCCAATTTTAACATATCCCTTCCAATATTTATTATTTTAGTCAACTGCCATATTAGTCAATCTGCTAGGTGTGAGGTGGTACCTCAGAGTTGCTTTGATTTGCATTTTTTTAATAATGAGTGATTTAGAACACTTTTTCATATAGTTATTGATAGTTTTGATTTATTTCTCTTAAAACTGCCTATCCATAGTCCTTCATCATTTGTTAATTGAGGAATTGTTTGATTTCTAATATATTTGACTGTTTCTTATATGTTTGGGAAATTAGACCTTTGTCCGAGTTTTGTTATAAAATTATTTCCCAGTTTTTTGTTCCACTTCGAATTTTGGTTGCATTGGTTTTGTTTGTACAAGTATTTTTAATTTAATATAATCAAAATTATTCATTTTACATCTTATAATGTTCTCAATCTCTTGTTTGGTCTTAAATTCCTTCTTTTCCCATAATCTGACATATATACTAATCTATGTTCTCCTAATTTATTTATGATTTCACTCTTTATATTTGAATCATTTATCCATTTTGAGTTTCTCCTAGTATACACGGTATGAGATATTGATCTAAATCTAATTTTTCCCATACTGTTTTCCAATTTTCCTAGCAGTGTTTGTTAAATAGTAAATTCTTGTCCCAAAAGCTGGGATCTTCATGTTTATTGAACACCAACTTACTGAGGTCATTTACCCCACATGTATTCCATTGATCCACCCTTCTGACTTAGTCAATACCATATTGCTTTGATGACCATTGTTTTACACTATAATTTAAGACCTGGTACTGCTAGGCCACCATCTTTCACATTTTTTTTGTCATTACTCCCTTTCACAATCTTGATCTTTTGTTCTTCCAGATAAACTTTGTTATAATTTTTTTCTAAATGTATAAAAATGTTTTCTGTTAGTTTGATAGGTATTACACTAAATAACTAAATTAATTTAAATAGTATTTTAATTTTTAATACATTAGCTCATCCTTCCCATGAGTAATTTATGTTTTTCCAATAATTAAGATCTCATTTTGTGTGAAGAGAGTTTTGTAGTTATGATTATGGTTACTGTGTTTGTCTTGACAAATAGATTCCCAAATTTTTATACTGTCTAGTGATTTTATTTTTTTATTTTAATTTTAAAACATTTTCCCACATCTACATAATTCATTTTCTTTTTCTTTCTTCTTCCCTTCCTCTTTCCAGAGCCCACAAGCAATTTCACCAGGTTGTACAATGTTATCACTTGATATCTATTTCCATATTAGTCAATTTTAGCATAAAGCAATCTTTGAATGCCTAAACAAAAAATTGTGTACACATAAATACATGTGATATGTGATGCCATGTTTTTCTCTTGCATTTCTACTCCCATAGTTCTTTTTCTAAACATGGTAAGCATTCTTTCTCATAAGTCCTTCAGGAGTGTTCAGCCTTGTTGCGTTGCTACTAATAGCAAAGTCCATTATACTCGATTGTGCCACAGTGTGTCAGTCTCTGTTTACAATTGTCTCCTGGTTCTGCTCCTTTTGCTCTGCATCAGTTCCTGGAGGTCTTTCCGGTTCACATAGAAATCTGCCAGTTCGTTATTCCATTCAGCACAATAGTATTCCATCACTATCATATACCACAATATGTTCAGATAATTGTTTATTTTTCCAGTTTTTGCCACCACAAAGAGTACAGCTATGAATATTTTTGTACAAGTCTTTTCCCTTATTATCTCTTTGGTGTACAAACCAAGTAGTGGTATTGCTGGATCAAAGGGTATGCATAATTTTAAAGAACTCTATGCATAATTACCTAATGCCTTCCAGAATGACTCCATTAATTCACAACTCCACCAGCAATGCATTATACTGTCCCGATTTTGCCACAAATTCTACAAATTTATTATTTTTATTTACTGTTATATTGGCCAATCTACTAGGTGAAAGGCGGTACCTTAACATTGTCTTGATTTGGATTTCTCTAAATATGAGAGAGTTAGAACACTTTTTCATGTACTTATTAATAGTTTTGATTTAATATAATCAAAATTATTCATTTAATATCTTATAATATTCTCTATCTTCTGTTTGGTTTTAAATGCCTTCCTTTACTATAGATCTGGAAGTTATACTATGCTATGTTCACATAATCTCTTTGTGATTTCTTTCTTTACATTTAAGTCATTTACCCATTTTGAATTTACTTTTGTATATGGTGTGCAATATTGATCTACACCTGATTTTTTCTCATACTGTTTTCAAATTCTCCAAGCAGTTTTTGTCACATAGTGAGTTCTCGTCCCAAAAGCTGGGATCTTTGGGTTTATTGAACTCTATCTTGCTACTGTCATTGACCCCAAGTCTATTCCATTGACCCACCGTTTTATCTCTAAGCCAGTATCATATAGTTTTGATGGTTACTGCTTTATAGTATAATTTGAGATCTGTTAATGCTAGGCCTCCATACTTCACAATTTTTAAAATTATTTCCTTTGATATTCTTGATCTTTTATTCATTCAGATGAAGTTTGTACTAATTTTTAAATAATATTTTTTAAAGTTTTGTAATTTTGATAGGTATAGCATTGAATAAGTAAAATAATTTAAGTAGTATTGTCATTTTTATTATATTAGCTCATTCTACACTTGAGCAATTAATGTTTTCCATTTGTTTACATATAGTTTCATTTTTGTGAAGAGTGCTTCATAGTTATGTTCTTATAATTCCTGAATTTGTCTTGGCAAGTAGATTCCCAGGGATTTTATCTTGTTTAGAGTGATTTTAAATGGAGTTTGTCTTTCTAACTCTTCTGCTGGGTTTTTTTGGAAACCTATAGAAATGCTGATGATTTGAGGGGATTTATTTTGTATCCTGCAATTCTGCTAAAGTAGTTAATTATTTCCACCTTTTTAATTGATTTTCTAGGATTCTTTAAGTATACCATCATATTATCTGCAAAGAATTATGGTTTATTTTCCTCACTGCCTACTTTAATCCCTTCAATTTATTTTTCTTTTCTAATTGCTACCACTAGCATTTCTAGTACAATTTTAAATAGAGGTGATAATGGGCATCCTTGCTTCACTCCTTGTCTTATTGGTGTGAATGTTAAAAACTGTAAATACCAAACCCTAAAGGTTTTGGCTAAACTATAAAGAATAATTTTTAGTGGTTTGACTTAAAATCTAAATAAGTGGTCACCATGGGAAATTCCCAAATATGAAAAATACCCAAGTCAGCTGGGATTTATGGAGATTTTAATTAATAATAATGAAGGAATTAAGGAAAGGGGAGAGAGAGAGAGAAAGAGAATAGCCAAGCAATAGAAAAGGGCGTAGGCCAAAATGGCCTAGGCCTGAGCCTAAGGGAGAGCGAGTCAGTCTTTATCACTCACCACAAGATCGTCTCTAAGCAAGTTCCAGTCCTCCATTGAATCTCAACTGAGTTCATAGTCTAACCCTACACTGAAAACAATTGTGAACTCCATTCAAAATCTCCTTACTTCAACACCAAACTCCAACTACTGAATTACCTTTTTACCCCTTCTTTTTAAAGAAATTTTCTCTTATGTCACCTCCCCTAAATTTTGACATCTACCAATCACAGTAGATGCTCTTTCCCAGGAATGTCCATTCTTAGTTCTCATCTTCTTTGGTTCTCACCTTCTCTGGTTAGATTAAATCCTCTGAGTACTTCACACCTCTTTTGTTACCTTTTGTAAGTTGATTGAATTTTTAGTGATTAATTTAATCTTTATGGGTACTTAGCACCTTTTTGTATTAGATCTAAAAATAGAACTACTTAAGGTTCTAGCTTTACTATAAGGTATAAGTTAGGGACTTTTCATTGTTCAATCAGGAGTTTGAAACTTTATCTTTCCCTAAGGCACAATCTGAGTAGGGTGGAGTAATTTTAAAAGTTCTCAATACATTCCTGATTAAGTATCTCTATTGTTAAAAATGGGAAATAGCTTAATCAAATCTTCTGAAATAGAGTCTGAGTAGTTTTAAGATTCACATTGGGAAGGCTTTTAACTAATCCCCATTGCAGATGATACTTGCTGATGGTTTTAAATTTATACTGTTTATTTAAAAAAAAAAACTTACCTTCTGTCTAGTAATCAATACTGTGTAAGGACTAGGCAATGGAGGTTAAGTGACATGCCCCGGGTTACATAGCTGAGAAGTGTCTGAGGTCAGATTTGAACCTAGGACCTCCTATCTCTAGACCTGGCTCTTAATCCACTTAGCTACCCAGCTGCCCCCTATTTATTATTTTTAGGAAAGGCCCTTTTATTACTATATTTTTCTAGTGTTTTCAATAGAAATGGGTGTTGTATTTTGTCAAAGACTTTTTCTGCATCGAGATAATCTAGCAATGTCTGTTGGTTTTGTCATTGATATGATCAATTATGTTGATGGTTTTCCAAATATTAAACCATCCTTCAATTCCTGGTATAAATCCCACCTGGTCATAGTGAATAATCATTGAGATAACTTGCTGAAGTCTCTTTGCCAGTATTTTATTTAAGATTTGTGCATCTATATTCATTAAGGAGATTGGTCTGTAGTTTTCTCTCTGTGTTATTTTTCTGTATAGCTTTGAAATCAGTACCATATTTGTGTCATAAAAATACTCTGGTAAGACTCCTTTGCTTATTTTGTCAAATAGTTTGTATAATATTGGGGTCAGTTATTCTTTAAGTGTTTGAGAAAATTTACTGATAAATCTCTCTGGCCCTATGGGATTGTTTTCTTAGGGAGTTCATTGATGACTTGTTCAATTTATTTTGCTGAGATGGGATAATTTAAGTATTCTATTTCCCCTTTTGTTAATCTAGGCAATTTATATTTTTGTCAATATTCACTCATTTTAGCTAGATTGTCATATTTATTACCATATAACTATGCAAAATAGCTCTTAATAATTACCTTAGTTTCCTCTTCAGTAGAGGTGAGATGACCCATTTCAGCTTTGATGCTATT
The DNA here is from genome assembly GCF_027887165.1 of Monodelphis domestica. NCBI lineage: Eukaryota > Metazoa > Chordata > Mammalia > Didelphimorphia > Didelphidae > Monodelphis > Monodelphis domestica. The sequence continues at coordinate 473,000,593 of NC_077228.1, forward strand.
ACTTTGATTCTCTTCTTTCTTTTTTATTAGATTAATCAGTACTTAATCTATTTTATTTGTGTTTTTTTAAGTACCAGCTCCTAGTATTATTCCTTAGTTCAATAGTTCTTTTACTTTCAATGTTATTCATCTCTCCTTTAATTTTTAGGATTTCCAATTTAGATTTTTTTCTGTGGATTTTTAATTTGTTCTTTTTCTAGCTTTTTAAATTGCATGCCCAATTCGTTGATCTCCTCCCTTTCTGCTTTATTGATATAGGCATTTAGGAATATGAATTTTCCCCTCAGTATTGCTTTGGCTGTATCCCACAGATTTTAATATGTTTTCTCTTCATTGTCATTGTCTTTAATGAAATCAGAAAATTTTCTATGATTTGTTCTTTGAACCACCAGTTTAAAAGAATTACATTATTTCTAATTGACTTTAAAGTTGCCTCTTAGTGAACCCTTATTAATTAGGATTTGTATCTCAGTATGATCTATAATAATTGCATTCATTATTTCTGCTTTTCTACATTTGTTTGCCATATTTTTATGCCCTAGTACATCATCTATCTTTTTACATGTACCATGTGCTACTGAAAAGAAGGTATATTCCTTTATATCCCTATTCAATTTTTCCATAAATCTATTAGCTCTAATTTTTTAACATTCCATTTATTTCCCCTACTTCTTTCTTATTTATTTTGTTTTGATTTATCTAGGTATAGTAAGGGAAGGTTGAGGTCCTCCACTAAAATGGCTTTACTATGTATTTTATTCTTAAGTTCCTTTAGTTTCTCCTTTACAAATCTGGATGCTATACCATTTGGTGCATATATGTTGAGTACTGATATTTCTTCATTATTTATCCTACCTTTTATCAAGATGTAATTACCTTCATTATCTCTTTTAATCATATCTAATTTTAATTTAGTTTTGTCTGAAATCATGATTGCTACTCCTGCCTTCTTTTTCTCAGTTGCATCTCTATAGATTCTGCTCCAGCCTCTTATCTTTACCTGGTGTATATCAGCCTGTCTCAAGTGTTTTGCTTTTTTAGACAATATATGTTTGGATTCTTGTTTTTCATCCATTCTGCTATCTACTTCTGTTTTATAGGTGAAATCATCCCATTCATATTCACAGTTATGATTTATTATCTGTGTATTCCACTCTATTTTGTCTTTTTTTTTTTATAATCCTACCCTTCTCCTTTCCCTCTTCCCCTCCCCTTCAGTGCTTTGTTTTTAGTCAGTCTTTTCCTTTTCCCCTCCCTTATACTACTCCACTTCCCATAACTCTCTTCTTACTCACATCTTACTATGGGGCTTTTAGAACACTCCCTCTCACCCTCTTCCTCCCTTGTATTACTCTCTTCCTCCAAACCTGTTTCTTATTACCCTTCTACTTCTTTATATGGCAAAAGATAATTCTATACCCCAGGTGATCTGATTGTTCTTCTCTGTCAGAGCCAATTCTAATGAGAGTTAGGTTTAAGTATTACATGTTGCTAACCTTTTCCTCCCTTCCATTGTATTGATCTTCTCCCCTCCCCACCTACCCCCCATGCTTCATTATGTAATTTATTACCCCATTTTACTTCTTTTCCCATTTCTTTTAGTATTATCCTCTTTTTTACCCCTAGTTTTTAAATATATTTTGACTGATTAATTTAAAAGTTGCTGATTGATAGACAAAGAAAGTTTGATTCACTCCTCATAATTATAATCACACATTTCCCAAATGGTATAAATATGTGGTTGAACTAACATTAATACACATCATCATTTTATAAATTACATAATAAAACATATTATCAAGTATCCAAATATTAAGTTACAAAGCTCAAAAGGCATACAAAATATTAGAGATCTACTCAATTCAGAGCAGGAACCCAATTTTTCCCCCAGGGGAGGGGGGAAAGAAAAGAATGGAAAAAGAAGAAAAAAACACATTCTACAAAAGCATTAGTTGGTAAACAACTTTCAACAGGTAAAAGTAAAAAATTACAAGATTTTCAGAAATTTTATGATTAAGAATTGCTTTGGTTACAATAACAAAGCATCTCTGGCTTCATAAAAATATTTACTAAAGTAAAGGGTGTATTCTATACTTCCTCCAGAAGTTAAATTTAACAGTTTACTAGAAATATTTAATAGCCCCCTTCCATCCTTTTCAGGGTCTCTCTGTCAAGTTGTGCCCCATTAGTGAAAATATTAAATTAACTGTAAGGTTTATTGTCTGGAGACATTAAATACTTTGTGTGCTTCTGTACAATGTATAGATTTTTACATGGATTTTCAACCCGAAGATTATGATCTTTTTTTCAAAATGCAGGTCTTGATAACAGCACATATTGAGACAAAGGTTTACAGAAAGACATTAGAGTATCACCATAAGACTTAGTACAATTCAATAAAATCAGTGGTTGCATAAATGCTGATATTCTAGTGTGACTGTAGGAGATGTAAACATTCAGTGAGCAGGCAATTACCATAGAGGCTCTATCTTCAATATTGAAATGATTGAAGGAATAAGAACCACATAGGGCTCAGGTTACTGTCTGTAGTTCCCAGGATGTTAACTCTGTATGATATTGAAAATATATAAGCATTGTGCTGTGTATTTTGGCACCTAATCTCTCTAAATTTCATATTTTCTGATAAGACTGGTATAGGGAAATAAGATTAGGTTAGCATTTGTAACTCAATACAGCATGATTTCAGGAAAGTTCAATTGCTACAAATAATGAACAAGAAGTTCTAAAGACTGAAAAGCAAGAACCTTTTACTAAGTTTCCAAACAGGTTGTTAGTAACAAAGACAGAAACTGTATTTCTGCCAAGCTTGTAACCTTTAAAATTGTTTTTAAAATATTCCTATGGAAGCTTCCTTAAAACTTATTCATCAAGCTATTTGATGGCTAGTACATATCCAATTTAACCCAGGTTCTGTCTCCAATTTCTGCTTCCAAGGCAATAATATAGGCATCTCAGCTTTACTGAATGCTACAGGTGTTTCTGTGACCATTTGAGCCTTTGAAGTGCAGCCGCATTTTAAGATGATATTTTTCTAAGTAAAGAAGTTACTTGCTATTAAAGGATCCACATTTTTGTCTTATGAACTACAGTACATCTCCATACTTCAATCCTCCTTTTATTAGTGCAAGGGCAATAAGTACTGGAGCTCTCCCAAAGCCTGCAACACAGTGAACAGCAATGCAACCACCATGTTCTTCACAATATTTAGTTTTCACCAGGTTTAGCCAGTCATCAACAATCTGGTTGGATGGTGGTGCTCCATCATCAAAAGACCAACCCAGAACCTGGATGCCTTCTTTTTTCACTAGGGTTATGTCATAAGTAGCTTCACATACTCTTACAATTGTGGTAACTCCATACTTCTTAAGTTCCTCTATAAATTTGTTTAAGGTTACATTATTTGAATTAAGGAAATGTATGTAAAAAGGAAACGTATTCTTGTAGGTGATTTCCACAGGAGCTGGGCACTTCATTGGAGCCATGTCAATTTAGTTTAAAAAACACTCAAGAAGATTATGAATGGATTAAAAATTTAAATACAGAAGTGAGGTTAAAAACTGAAGTCTCCTTCACAGTACTCTACTTGAAATTCTCAGTGCTTTAAGTATGAATTTGAGAGCAACGGGAAATGAAATGAAACTCTTAACAAGAAGCAGCACTTCTTCGATCCAGTAATACTGACCATCCAGGTCAGAAATCTTGTAAAATGATCTGCCAATTTTAAATCAACATTTTGTGTCCAGTTTAATTGCTCTTAAGGGGGTTTCTTGGTGGAGTAGAAATGAATTTCTACAGTTCACTTGTCTGCTTAGAGGTCTTGCTGTGAAAGGCAATAGTCACCACTGCCCTTCAGTAACTCCATAAACATGTGACCAGAAACACCACAGAACTGAGGAATATGTTACTAATTGAAGATTGTGACCTAATCATGCATCTGGTCCGGAGGCTGCAGGTGGTGCAACAGGTCATGGTAAGGGCAACTAAAGCACAGGGAGCAGTGGTGGTCCTCACAGGGAGGCTGAAGCACTGGTGGAGGCAGTGGCAGCAGCAGCAGTGCCATTGAAGGCACTGGGACTCTATCATACAGTGAGCAGCTCCAGCAGTCACTGAGACTACTGACACCTGCAGCAAGCAATACATGGGTTAAGCCCTCTTTAAGATTTTTTTAAATATAATTTTCTAGCAGTTCAATTTTGGCTTTCAACATCTGTGCCTCTGTTTCTAGATCACCTAATTTACTTTTTTTAGGCTACTATTTTCTTTTTGCAAGTTTTCTTCAGTCTTTTGAATTTGATTTTTAACTTTTATTCCTAGATCTTCCAGCATCCCATTCCCTGTTTGTTTGTTTGTTTGTTTTTTGAGGCTATGCTTGATGTTCCCTGGATCTCCTCTTCATCCATTGGTTCTGTTCTTTCGTCCTTACCCCCATAGAGGCTTTCAAATGTTGCTCTTTTTCTCTTATTTGCTAATTTTATTTACTTTTTCTCCACCCTATGGACTATAAACTTGTACTTCTGTTGATTTACTGAACCAGAGTGTTATGCTGTTATGCCCTGAAGCCAAATCTTCTCTTTTCTCAGGCCTCTGTTCTTATATTGGATTCAACCTATTGAGCTATCCTGCTGAACTAGCCTGCCCTGGGGCAAATTCTTCACTGTAGCCAGAGGAGTCAAGGGCATCCAGCCAGGTGACCCCAAACCCAGTTCCTTCCTGCAACCTTTTGCCAGAGCTCTGGACCTCATGCGGTTGGTCAGAGACATCCTCTTGGGACTTCAGCCTCTGCATGGAGCTCACAAAACCAGCCTGCTCTTATCTCAGTTCTTAGAGTGGTGGTGGGGGGTGGGAAATGTGTTCAGCCAGGCTGTATCTCCATTATCCTGTGAAAATAGGTACACTATCCCTAACTTTCAAGTTGTTTTCAGCAGGAAAGTCCCTTGACTTCTTCTTCTACTTGGGTTTGGATTTCTTTTTTCTTTGAAGTATGATATGAATATTGGTTTGAAAGGATTGTGAGAGAGTTTTGAGCTTCAGGTGCTTCAAAGCTTCCATTTTGATTCTGCACCTCCCAAATTTTTAAATAGAGGAAATCAACTCCAGAGCATCCCTTACTGGTAAAGATCAAATGAAATAACGAATAATTATGTTTTGAAAACATAAAAAAAGTTTTGTAAACCTTAATGTACCATGCAAATGGAAGTTATAATTATTACCTAGGATGAGGTAATTACTAATAGAACACTGAATTTAGCCCAAGGTTTCAAGTAAGTCAATGTACAAAAAGGAAATCTATTGGGATATGCAGTTTCTGTTGTCTGATAAATGAAATTATATAAGTCTATCTGAAGAGAAACCTGGAACTTAGTTCAAGAGATTTTTTATTATATCATTTGCAAATTTTTAGTGAGGAATCTTTGACTTCTCCCACGCTGTCTTGGACTTGCATCCAGGCTGAGTTCAGGCATTTCTTTTGCTTTAGTTATTATTAATAAAACTTTAAAAATATAAAACTTAGTTATTAATTATTAATTTTAATATTTACAGTACCTTGAATCAAATCCTGTTGTTGATAATTTCTACTTGAACAAGTCCTTTAAAAATTTGTGAGCCTTAATTTCTTCAGTTGTAAAAGCTTAACAGATAGATTTATGGCCCTCCTAAATTAAAATTCAATTCATCTTGCCTTCCACTTATCCCAAATATACTAATAGTCCAATAATTCTTGGATATATAAAATTTCTAATTCAATGTGGGAAAAGTCTGTTTTGGGAACACCCTCCACACATATAGACTACCATGTATCTATGACATAGTAGATCAGTCGTAGGGAGATGCCTGATAGACATGGAAGTTAAGTGGTTTATAAATGGTCACATAGCTGATAAATGACAAGAAGTTGAATACAAATCTTCCCAATCTAACAACAGTGCTGACTTAAAAGGAAAAAAGAAGTTCAATTCGAATTCCAAATATGTGAGGTAATTTTGAGACCATAAGTTTAACTTAATAGCATGTCAGAGTATGGGTTTTGATTCAGAAATTATCTTCAAAAATAGTAATCCATATTGTGTTTCAAATTTGTAGGGTAGCTATAGTAGATACAAATTCATTTACATAGAGAAATACAGATTCTTAAATTTACCCGGTGTTTAGATATATGAGGCAACATGCAAAGTGGAATATAAATCTGGTATTTCTATCAAGAAAGCTTGACCTCTACCACATACTGGCTCTGATACATACTCTGGGCAAGTAACTTAACTTTTCTAGACAACACTTTATGACTATATATTGCAGCAAGGTTGGCAATTTGTATTTATAGAGGATGTCCCATCATCTAGAAGACAGAATCCACGGTGTTGGCCTGGCCATCAAGACCAGTTTGCTCAAACAGCTGCCAGACTTGCCTGTGGGCATTGTGGGTTCGCTCCTAATGAACTACCCTGACCAGCAGGGTCCCACAAAGGAAAGGGGCTCACCTTTGCAATGGGACCGAGGAGAGATAGGGACCGAGAACCAGGGTGGAAATGAAAGACACCGACAAATCAGTGATTGGATAGGGCAGGCAACCCCTATGATTTTCCTTAAGGCGGAAAATGAGGATAATGGAATACAAGGTGGTTGAGGAGATTAAGATAGAGAATGCAGGCTGAGATGGTCACAGCCTCAGGGAAGGAAAGGACTTGGAGGAGAAAGAGAGAGAGAAAGGGTAATCCTATCTAGGGAAAGAACCTTCCTAAAAAAAGAAAATTCCAGGGGTTGCCTTGCTTTTATTGATGAGGAGGCAGAGGGATGCCTCTAATCACGTAACAATTACATCACATATTTTAGACAATCATGATTGGGTGGTACAGTGGAGGGAACACCTTTTGGGCGTGTACAAGGTAACTGCGCTTTCCCGGGCAAGTCTCCGAACATGTTAATGGACTTGTGTTGGGCAATAGGTCTCGTGATCAGGTCAAGGTTACCTTCACAAACCTTATCGGTAAAGCCTCATGCTTGAAGACACAGTAATAATACAGTCATCTATATTTCATAGATGTGAATATGCTTGGGATGCTACAGGCATCAGCAAGAGGCTCATGAAGATCCATTTGCCTCTCAGCAAAGACCGGTATGCCACAATCATCAGCGCATATACCCCAACACTAATCAGCACAGAGGAGACCATCAAGCAGTTCTACTCTGACCTGAGTGCCGTCCTGCACTCAGTGCCCACAAATGACAAGCTGATACTACTGGGAGACTTCAACGCCCACGTTGGCCAGGACCATGAAAGATGGAAAGGAGTGCTCGGCAAACATAGCGTGGGCAAAATGAACAACAACGGCCTACTGCTACTCAGCAAATGCTCAGAGTTCGAACTCGCCATCATGAAGACTGTGTTCAGAATGGCGAACAAATATAAAACAACATGGATGTACCTAAGATCAAAACAGTGGCATCTCATTGACTACATCATTGTACGCTGGCGAGACATCCAGGATGTACAGATCACCAGAGCCATGAGAAGAGCTGAATGCTGGACAGATCACCAATTATTTAAAGTGACTCTTCAAATGCGCATTACGCCTCAGCATCCAAAACGCGCCCAGACAGTTGCATTTTACAACGTGAGTCTTCTTAGAGATCCATCTTATTTGCAAACATTCCAGTCCTGCCTGGACAACATGCTGTCTGCCAAGGGACCACTCACTGGAAGCTCAACTGAGAAATGGAACCAGTTCAGAGACGCAGTGAAGGCAACATCAAAGGCAGTCCTAGGCCCAAAACAACGCAACCACCAGGACTGGTTTGACAAGTACAACACTGCTATTGAAGACCTATTGAGCAAGAAGAACAAAGCCTTTATGGAGTGGAAAAATAACCCAAACTCTGCTCCTCTAAAGGACAGATTCAAGTCTCTCCAAGCCACGGCACAATGTGGGATCAGGAAGATGCAAGACCTATGGTGGGAAAAAAAGGCAGAAGAAATCCAGCGCTTTGCTGATATGAAAAACTACAAACAATTTTTCAGTGCCCTCAAGACTGTCTATGGGCCATTAAAACCCACCACCACTCCCTTGCTATCCTCTGATGGTGACACTCTCATAAAAGATAAAAAAGGCATCAGCAACAGGTGGAAAGAACACTTCAGTCAGCTTCTCAACCGACCCTCTTCAGTCGACCAAAGCACCCTTGACCAGATCCCCCAAAACCGCACCATTGAACAACTTGACGTCCCTCCTTCAATAGAGGAAGTCCAAAAATCCATTAAACAAATGAGTGCAGGCAAGGCACCTGGTAAAGATGGGATCCCAACTGAGGTATACAAGGCCTTAAATGGAAAGGCGCTCCAGGCATTCCACATAGTGCTGACCAGCATATGGGAAGAGGAAGACATGCCCCCAGAACTCAGAGATGCCTCCATCGTAGCCCTATACAAGAACAAAGGCTCACGAGCAGCCTGTGACAACTACAGAGGCATCTCACTACTCTCTAGTGCTGGAAAGATCTTCGCCCATGTTATACTCAACAGACTCCTGTCATCTGTTTCAGAGCAGAACCTGCCTGAATCACAATGTGGCTTCAGACCAGATTGCAGGACCATTGACATGGTCTTCACAGTGAGGCAAATGCAGGAAAAATTCCTTGAGCAGAACCTGAGTCTCTACATTGTCTTCATAGACCTGGCAAAGGAGTTCGACTCAGTGAACAGTGACGCATTGTGGGTGATCCTCAGCAAGCTCGGTTGCCCAGCAAAATTCGTCAAACTGATCCAGCTCTTTCATGTCGACATGACAGGGGATGTCCTATCTGTTGGAGAGACCTCCAATCGCTTCAACATCTCCGATGGCGTGAAACAAGGCTGTGTCCTTGCTCTGGTACTATTCAACCTATACTTCATCCAAGTATTACAACATGCTGTGATGGATATAGACCTAGGCATCTACATCAAATACTGACTGGATGGCTCACTATTCGACCTTTGCTGCCTGACTGCAAAAACAAAGACAACAGAGAAACTCATCCTGGAAGCTCTCTTTGCAGATGACTGTGCTCTCATGGCCCACCAAGAAAATCATCTTCAAACCATTGTGGACAAGTTCTCTACAGCAACAAAACTGTTTGGCCTGACTATCAGCCTCAGCAAAACAGAGGTGCTGTTCCAACCTGCACCAGGGAGGCCAACTAACCAGCCGTGCATTACAATCGCTAGCACACAGCTTTCTAACATCAACACTTTCAAGTACCTGGGCAGCACCATAGCCAACTACAGGTCCCTAGACCATGAGATTAATACCAGGATCCAAAAAGCCAGCCAGGCACTCAGGCGGCTGCGCTCCAAAGTCCTCCAACACAGAGATGTAAGCACTGTGACGAAGCTCAAAGTGTATAACGCAGTGGTCCTCAGATTGCTCCTGTACGGTTGTGAAACACGGACACTGTATCCGAAGCACATGAATGAGCTGGAGCAATTCCACCAACGCTCTCTCCGGTCAATCATGAGGATCCGATGGCAGGACCAAATCACCAATCAGGAAGTCCTCAACAGAGCCAACTCCACCAGCATTGAAGTCATGGTCCTCAAAACCCAGCTACGATGGTCTGGACACTTCATCCGCATGGACCCACAGTGAATACCAAGACAGGTATTCTATGGTGAACTGTCAGCTGGACTCAGGAAACAAGGTTGACCAAAGAAAAGATTCAAGGATCAGCTAAAGTCAACTTGAAGTGGGCTGGCATTACACCAAAGCAACTAGAACTCACTGCCTCTGACAGAAGCAGCTAGCGAACCCACATTAACCATGCCGCCACCACCTTTGAAGATGAGTGAAGTCGAAGTCTTGCTGCTGCGCGTTAACGCCGCCACCAGGCCACAACCGCACCTCCCATAACAACTGGAGTCCCATGCCCCATGTGCCACAAACTCTGTGCCTCAGCCTTTGGACTCCAAAGCCACATGAGGGTGCACCATAGATGAAACTGCACAAAGACAATAGTCATTCTTGATCACCGAGAGACTACCACTACTACTACTACTTCATCTAGAAATTGCAGTATCAAAGAAATCACAATTACACTCTAATCTAAAACCTTATGGGTAATAAATGGTTACAAAACTGTAGTGCATGGGTAGAAAGTGGGATATTCACCAGAATTTTCTCTCCAATTTTTGGAGCAGTGATATATCTCCCAACATGTCCTCAGTTCCTTCTTTTGGCTTATTTTCTTTTGGGAGGGTGCATAGGACATGGATAGAAATTATAGATACCATGACCCAAATAGGGCCCTGAGAGTTTTAGATACATTTGTATAGCTATTCCAATTATAAGTTTAGGATATTGTACTTTTGATGGAAAACACTGAGCTAAGTTTCAAAATAATGCCACTAGTACTTTCTAAATGATAAACTTCTATCCTCCATTTCTTCATAATAGCACTTGTCAGTCAGCTGAAATTTCCTGAAGTAGAAGAGATATAGTACTTTTGGAAAAGGACATGATTGCTTCCAATAGGAAAATACATTTCTTGTTAACTCATAAGATTTAACTTCAGGTGTGTAACTTAATACGATGTATAAGCGATGCCCTTTTTTTTTAATGATCCTCTCTAAAAGAAGTTTTGCTTAATTTTTTTGAGATGATTCAATTAGTAAATAATTTAAAGGATTAAGAAAATATAGGTATGAAAAGAAAATGGTTTTCTCCTCTGTAAATTTATCCTGAAGTTAGTGGTTTTTGTTTTTAATAACAATCACAAAACTTGAAGGGAAAAAAGAATAGATCCATAAATGAGTTTTTATTATAAGAAGATAGTTCATGAAATATCCTGAAGGAAAGCAATGAAGATTATATGTAGTCATATGGAACATTAATTTCTGCCATAAATAAACTTTAGAGTGAGGAGACACATTTAAGTTTTGTTTTGTTTTCTTAAATTTTACCTTCTTCCTTAGAATCACTAGGGTGCATTGATTTCAAGGCAGAAGAGTGGTACAGGCCAGGCAATAGGAGTTAAATGACTTGCACAGGGTAATGCAAGTAGGAAGAGTATCTTCAGTACCTCCTGTTTCTAGGTATAGTTCTCAATCCACTGAGCCACATAGTTCCCCCACCATATTTAGGTGTTTTTTTTTAATATGTAATAATCAGAAAGAAACAAAAACTTAATAAGGAAACTGAGGTAGAGCAGATTAAAATAAACTACTCAAATACATTAAATTACTAAAATTATTTAATTGTAAACAAAATATAGCACTAAAATATAATTAGAGATATTCATCTAATTTTTAAATTAACTGGGTTTTAAAACCCATTTGATCAAGGTAATATAGAAGTCATGAATGTTCAGATTATTTTTGTTTCTATCTGAAGAATAACAACGCTGCAATTGTTTGAGTTCCACTTAGTACTATCAATTTTATTTACATGCTAATTTGCTTTGTCTCAAAAAGAAGCAGTTTAACTGATTTAACTTTTTGGTGATAAACACCAAATGCACATAATATATTTCTAAATAGTGAACCAGGCCAATTCTTGTAATGAGGATAATTTAATTGTGTTTCCCAGATTCCAGAGGCAATTTACTAATCTTAGCTAGTTCCTTTGCTAGGATCAGGATTAAGGATGCATATGTAATGTTTTAAAGACTATAACTTTTCTCTAATGAATATGATAAATATAAAAAAGAGATGAATTATCAAAGACAACACATTTAAAGTGTGCTTTGCTATGCCAACTGCCATACTATTTCTCATCTTTGTAAATTACTGAGTTACCTTTTCCATTACTCAGTAAGTTAAAAGGACACTTCAATAAGTAACACTGTCACACATCACAAAATAATCCCAGAGGAATCTGATATAATCTAAAGATGTCCAGGGCAGCTTGTCCCTATTGCTGACTGACTATATAGAGAGGATCTATTAGAGACTTGACCACATCACTCTCAACAACCAAAAATAAATACATTTCCAGAACCACAGAGACATTACCTGGGTCTTTCAGATGTGCAGGTAGACAAAACAGGGAACCTATTATTAATCATTTTTATATGTTGTGATTTCATATTTAAGATATCTTCTATTTTATTTTTAAAAGAATTATCCTTTGTAATTCCCTGTGTTTTTGTTTTACCTCCATGCTTCTTCTTTTAGAAGGCTAAGCACAGAGTAATACAATTTTTTTTAATTGTGTGCCTGAGGACCCAAAACAAATTATGTAATTTCTGTTCTTCCTTAAAAGAAATAAACTGTGTCACTCTAATTAAAGGGGATACTTTGTAAGTCAACAGGTTGCTCCTTAACATAGTTTATATTAACAATTAAAATGATGCTACTAACTGCTAAATTTTGAATTCTAAATTCCCCACTCATCCCATCTGCAAAAAGTGAAATCATAAATTAGTAATCATTGATGTGGAAGATGTCATCTATTTCATTTTGTACCTTAACATGAGACTACATCATACTTCCAGGGGAAAAAAATTCCATAACCCAATAAGGAACTAGTATTTAACAACCCTCAATCCCAGGAATTTCCTTTACTTGATACTGATTTGAAACATATACTACTGCAAACTAAATTAATTTACTTAACATGTATATTCAGCAGACAAAGAGAATATTACTTATAAATTTCATTCTGTATTGACTACAGGATAATTCCATTTGTTTGTTTTGCAGACAAATAAACACTTGTTAATTGGAATTTTCTTTTCCTTTGAATTTTCTTAATCTCTATGATTTTAATGATTTCTTTTTTGGTATTTAGTTGGACTTTTAATTTATTTATTTTTATTTTTAGTTAGCTTTTTTCCCCCCTTTTATGTGTACTCCATTGATCTGATCTTTCTTTTATTGATGAAAATATTTAGAGATATAAAAATTCTCTCACTATATCAAAAAATTAGAATATTATCCTTTCATTATCCTTAACAAAATTATATTTCTATTATTTATTCTTTGAGCACCCAATATATATTTTATCTCCAATTAATTTTAAAACTTTACTTCAAATGCCTTTTCTTTAATACAATTTTTATTTCATCACAATCCGTGAAAGATACATTCAATATCTCTGGTTTTCTACATTGTTTATGAGAATACTATTTAATAACAGTGAATTTTTGTGAAAGCTTTTTGCAAAGCTGATTATATATATATATATATATATATATGTTCCTTTATAGTCATTTTTCTTGAAATCTATCATATCTAACTTTTTAGCTACTTTATTCAAATCTTTCATTTTTGTTAATTATTTACTAGATATATCTAGTCCTGATAGTTATAAGTTGGAGTCCCTCACTATGAGAGTTTGGCTCTCTATTTCTACTTGTTTATTATTTAGCTTTTCCTTTTCAGATGCTATTCCTTTAGGGACATATATTTTTAAAATTAATATTAGTTCATTATTTCTAGTACCTTTCCATTTTGTTCTCTTTGGAATAAGTTGATATTTGCTATTTCTTTCTCTCAAAGTATGATTTCAATTCCTCTTTTCTTTCCTACCTTCCTTTCTCTCTTTCTCCCTCTCTTTCTCTGTCTCCCTCTCTCTCTGTCTCTCTGTCTCTCTGTCTCTCTGTCTCTCTCTCTCTCTCTCTCTCTCTGCATGGAGCTTGATTGGTTTCTTGTTGACTGATTTCAGTCTTTTTTCTCCAATTTGACCTGGAGGATCAGAATTTTTAGTTTTATAATATTCCTGTGCATTTTCATTTGAGAATGTCTTTTAGGAGATGACTGATAAGTCTCTATTTGTACTTTTCCTTCTTGTTTTAACAGACTTGGACAGTTTTATTTTTTTTGTTTGATTTTTATGATTTATTGAAATAATATATCTAAATTACGCTTATTTTGGTCATGGTTTTCAGATATCCCAATGATTATTAAATAATTATTTCTGTGATTTATACTCCTTATGATAGAGGAATGATCCAGAGACTTTGAGGGACAGAGCCTGGAGGACATGCCGAGGTTTGTGTCCATAGTGGGTGATGGTGAAGGAGGTATGGAATCTTGAGGGAAGAGGGGATTCCAGGGGGAGACAGTTGATCTCTCTCTTGCCTGATAAAGCCAAGGGTGACAGGCAGATCAGAAATTCCTCTCCTGAACCATACAAAATCCCTCATTGATCCTAATCAACATTCCCCATCCTCCAAAGACACCAAGAGTTGTGGGAAAACCTGAGAAGAAGAAAAACAGCATCAGATCTCACACAGCTCCTGAGATACCCTGAGTCTGGACATTGCCTCTGCTGTGTTAAGACTAGGGGTCTTAACCATGAGCCTCTTAGAGACCAGGCTGAGAAGCCTTTGGAGGGAGGGAGAAAGATATTTTTAGACAAATAGGGACTTTCCTTACTCTCTTTCATATAAACTCCAACCTGCAGACATTTTGTTTATCTTACCCCTAACCATCATTTTTTAGAATAAAGTTGTCAGTTATCTTAAATCGATTTCCTTGTTATATTGAAGGGGGAGAGAGCTGATTTCTCTCTCTTTCCACAAAGGAAAAGGTTCACCCATTAATGAGTTATTAGAGGGGAGTAAAAGTAGGGTTACTGGAGAGACATATTTGAAAAAGACTGAAGGGGGAATTCATTTTACCCTCCTTCTACTTTCTGGGATCATCTACTCTTTCTCCATTATACCCAAACCAACCCACCAAATACATCCTCAATCTGTTTATATTTTATTTTTTCAGTTATTTTTTTCAAATATTTCTTTTTTATTACCTTATATTTGGTTAATTCTAATTTTTAAAGTTTTCCCTTTCCTCCTTTGAGTAAACTTTTGTATGTATTTTTCCTCACTTTTCATTCTATTTTTGAATTTTGCTTAAAAATCTCTCATTACTTTCCCTCTTTTTTTCAACCAGTCCTCCCATTTTTAAAAGTTATTTTCAACTAATTATTATTTCTCTTCCAATAGAATCTTGCCTTGTCTCTCTTAAGAATTCTGTTTTAACTTTCTCCCAAACTGGGTTTTATTTGAGGATGTGCTTGTAGATGTTTTGGAACTGTTCCCTTCTAGGTTTGTGTTTTGAGCATCCCTTCTATCATAAATGCTCTTCAGGATTTTATTGTTGTTCTTCATTCTTCCAGCCTAATCCTGACTTTGAAATTGATATTACAGTCCACGCCTTCACACTTCTAGCAAGGGAACATAACAGAGCTGGTCTTTCATCCTCTATGGGCCATGTAAAGATTTCTTGAGCTATTAAGTGTGGTATTATTCCAGGATCATGGGACTATTCAGATGGGGGACCTGTAAGCTTTTAGGTCTCCTAAAGTGATATGTTTCTGAGCAGCTGAATCTCTGCCCTCCTGTTCTTAGCTCTACAATTTCAAATCTAGGTTAACATCTGCACAATATACTCTTTGGTTGATTCTTGTTTAGAAATTCTAGTTACATTGGATGGAATTTTCTGATATGTTAGCTAGAAAGCATTGATTGTTCTTAGAGACTAAATTTTAGGCTCCCTTTTGGTCTGGGATTTCTATCTTTATTATTTCTCTATAGGGATTAGACTGAACTGAAGGTTAAATCTGAGATCCTGATTTAAATTGGGAGTCAGAGCAACAAAGCTGCTCTTTGATTATAAACTTGTTCTCAGTTATGTACGTACTCTAGTGTTGTCAATTGCTTTTTATTCTGGAATGCTATCTCCAGATTTAGGCCCCCTTTTCACTGCTCCCTGGGTCTGTCACAGAGGACAGGAATATAAGTGACAGAAGTGTCATTTGAGCCCTGTTTCCATCTTCTGCACAAGGTAAGGGGCCCTGTAGGGTCACTCTTTGTCCCAGTTAACAGCATTTGTTTCTGCATACTAATATATTCTGCTGACTCTGTCCCTGGAAAGATATCATCCTCAATGTGTATAGACCTCACTGTTGCTCTTTACCAATCTGGCGAAGGGAGAAGAAAAAATGAATCACTGTTCCTTTTTTCCTTGAATTTCCCTGGTAGGATGTAGTCTGATGCATTTTTTTAAATCTTTGTTTATGGGCTGTGCAGATGAATCTGAATTCTCCCTGTTTCTCCATTATTTTGCCTATATCTCCCAGCTCAAGCTTTCACCAATTAACTTAATTCACACTTTTGCCTTATTTCAATTCCTATCCTTAGAAAAAAAACCTTTCTATTACTGAGTTTAATATTTAATTATGTTTATTCATGTTTAATTTTTCCATTTTCTTTTTATAAAAGTATGTGGATAATAATGATTTCGGGATGGAGGAAGTGAGAGAGAGGGGGAAATTCCAAAAATGTATATCATGCCTCTGAAGAATATGGAATTAAACTTCTTCAACAAAAGCAAATTGATATGTATTCAAAAAGACTTGCCTAGGGTCATTGAAAAATTAAGTGACTTATACAAGATTCCACAATTAGTACATATAAAGGGATGGACTTGAATCCATTCTTTCTGATAACAAGGGCAGGTTTATATACAGAATTCCCTGATATTTCCCCAGGCATAAGATATTTGTCATTAATAGAAGTTTTTGAAAAGATAAGTCAAGAATATTGCCTTATCTGTGTGCACATTAAGGGTTAGAACAATGCCATATTGTTCTGTTTTGCTTTTTCCTTAATAAGGATTTAGTGAATAGTTCCAGATTAAATATAACCTTGAAATTATTCTTCTAAGCAGTCATATAGCACAAATATCCTGATGGTGAAATTTTAAACTGTGTAAGTAACAAAAAAGAATTCAGTTGAATTTCATTTAGTATATTTTATGGCTTGAACTATAGTCTCTGTGCCCTATTAGTTAACACCACTTCAGACAACCAGAGCTTTCTGATGGGCATTCTGCTGTTAGAGTTGAACTAATCTACTTCTGCTCTAAGCATGAAAAATCACAGGAAACAACAAAGAGAATAATGACACTAGGGTGACATAATTATTTCTAACCTTCTTATATATTTTTTCCACTTGTGTCTTCCGTTTTCTCTAGTTCTCCGCCTTGAAGGTATTTTTATGTTAATAAATGGCTACTTATTCCAAGCTTCCCATGAGTCAACCTTCCCAAATGCATCTTCCTTTCAAGTCCTCTCTGCTCTCTTTAATTGATGAGCTGCTTTGACATTCAGATTTGGATCCATAAGAAAAAGGGCTAGTGTCTATAATATTGTTCAATTCATTGTCATCTGACTGGTGTATCTATTGGTATATTCAATCCTCTGTGTCTCCTTGACTAGCGCGGCTTGTGGCCAATCATTTCAGCATGGCCTTCTTTCTTCTCTAGCTTCTGTTTTTACGTGATTCAATCCAGCTGAGATTTGAAATGATGCTTTGCCCAGAGTTTTCAATATCCCTATGGAATCTCTTTCAACCCATATCTTCATGATACCCCTTCCCCTTATATTGCTGTACTTACTAGAGAAACTTTCCACCTTCAAATTCCATCTTGAGTAACTAGTTCTCTCTCTCTCTCTCTCTCTCTCTCTCTCTCTCTCTCTCTCTCTCTCTCTCTCTCTCTCTCTCTCTCTCTCTCTCTCTCTCATTGTCAGTCAGTCTGTCTGTCTCTCACAGCATTGGTAGGGGTAGAAGCTTGAAGTTTATTTCTAGCAGAAAAGTATCTTTTCTAGCTACAAGTCATATTATTTATTTCATGTTAGACAACAGCGTTCCTAATTCTTCACAAATCTAGAGATAATTGAACCCAAGCAGGAATCAAGATTAAGGCAGATGTAGTCAGAGAAAAAAAAGGATGTATCACCAAAGAAGCAGATCTGATTTTTCCTTGCAACAAATATTTCCTACAAGAAATGTCTTTGGAGAATTTGGGAACGTTTATAAGCCATTGCTCATAAAATGCCTACTGAAAGAGTCTATTAATTTCCAAGGATCCACAAATACAGGACTTTTCAATAGGACTAGAATTCAGAAAGTATTAAGTGGAAGGGATTTTTGTCACTGAATTCTTTAATCAACAGTTAGCCACTTTCCTTTTTCATAATATTCATCTGCCTCCATTTCATATAAACATCTCTTCCTATATTATTTTTGTAAATCTCAATTATTTTATTGTGATATTTTGAAGGATATATATATATATATATATATATGTAGAGAGAGAGAGAGAGAGAGAGAGATTACTGTTTTGTAAAAGTGTTTTGTAGTTGTGCTCATATAGTTCCTGTATTTGTCTCTTAGATTCCTAAGTATTTTATATTGTCTAGAGTGATTTTAAATGGAATTTCACTTTCTAATTCTTGCCTCTGAGATGCGTTGGAAATATATAGAAATGCTGATGACTTATGTGGGTTTGTTTTGTATCCTGCAACTTTGCTAAAGTTCTTGATTATTTCCACTAGCTTTTTGGTTGATTCTCTAGGATTCTTTAAGTATACCATCATATCATCCACAAAGAGTGGTAACTTGGTCTCCTTATTGCCAATTTTAATACCTTCAATTTCTTTTTCTTCTCTAATTGCTACTGCTAGTGTTTCTAGTACAATGTCAAATAGTAGAGGTGATAATGGGCATTCTTGTTTCACTCCTGATCTTATTGGGAATGCATCTAGTTTATTTCCATTGCAGATGATGTTGGCTGATGGTTTTAGATAAATACTGTTTATTATTTTTAGGAAAGACCCTTCCATTCCTGTACTTTCTGGTGTTTTCAATAGGAATGAGTGTTGTATTTTTGTCAAAGGCTTTTTCTGCGTCTATTGAGATAATCATGTGATTTTTTCAGTTTGCTTGTTAATATGGTCAATTATGTGGATGGTTTTCCTAATATTGAACCATTCTTTCATTCCTGGTATAAATCACACCTGATCATAGTGAATAACCCACGTGATGATTTGCTGGAGTCTTTTTGCTAGTATCCTATTTAAGATTCTTGCATCTATGTTCATTAAGGAGATTGGTCTATAGTGTTCTTTCTCTGTTTTAGACCTGCCTGGCTTTGGAATCAGTATGACACAATATTTGTGTCATAAAAGGAATTGGTAGAACTCCCTCTTTGCTTATTATGTCAAAGTGTTTGAATACTATCAGGATTAGCTGTTCTTTGAATATTTGATAGAATTCACTTGTGAATCCATCAGGCCCTGGGATTTTTTCTTAGGGAGTTCTTTGGTGGCTTGTTCAATTTCCTTTTGTGATATGTGATTATTAAAATTGTGTTTCTTCTGTTAATATAGATAATTTATATTTTTGTAAATATTCTTTCATATCACCTGGATTGACATATTTATTGCTGTAATGGGGAAATTTAGGTCTCTGGGAGAGGGTTATAATATTGTAATGGCTAAAATGTGGCTACAGGATTTATGTAATATTGAACAATGGCCGCCAAGGAATTTACTTATGAAATTCCTAAAATGAACACTCAAGTCAGAATGGAGTTTATGGAGGTTTAATCACAACGGGAGTAGGGAAAAGGAGAGGGAGAGAAGGAGAGAAGAGAAAAGGGAAAAGGGGCTACTCAACCTCTGACCAAGGCAGAGGGAGTTTAGGCCTAAAGGCCCAGGTGGAAAGAACCAGTCCTTAACTCACGTGACCGATCTGAAGGAAAGCTGTCTGCGGGCGTCCTCTCTCTCCAAGCTCCTAACACCAACTCTCTCTAGCTCTCTCCACAGGAAGTTCCGCGAATTCCAGAGGCTGTTCCCTACCTCACTTCCTGTGTCTCACAAATCCAATGGTTGGCTCTAGCTTGGCTTAGGACAGCCCAGGTGGGCAGTTAATTATTTCTGATTAGTCATTGACTAGCGCATGCCCGTGTAGGTGGGTGTGCACAATTTTTTGGGTGCTAGACCAAGATGGAGACTTTTAAAATTCACAATCCCCCCTGATGATGATTGGGAGACTAGTCTCCCCAATTGATCACTAAACATAAGCATACTGCACCCCAAAAATTTCTAACTGTAAGTATATACAAAATTTTTTTTTTTTACCCACTAAGAGGAAAATTATAATAGTTGTAAATATGGGAAATAGAGGAGAGAGAAAGACAGCAAACCAATGTTTTGCTGGGCGCATTGACAAAAGCCAATTAGGGGGCAGTCCCCTTTGGCATAAGAGTGTACATTCAAAAAATGTTCAATCAACCACACCCCAAGGTTCATTCTGGATCTTCCTGTAGTGAAAAGGTTTAGATATCTTTCTGCAAACAGTTCATTCTCTGGATTCAGTTAGTTAGCAAGCTTCTTCTCTGAAGATTTCTCTCGAACAAAATTTAAATCTTGGATTTTATGAAATACAATCCCCCCTGAAGAAAGTGTTGAAAAAAACACTGAGTCCAGCTGAGGATTCAAGTTTTAGTTGTGGGGGTGTGTGAGTTAATTCAAAAGAAAAACAAAAAAATATGAAAATAAAATCAAAAATCAA
Source organism: Monodelphis domestica (assembly GCF_027887165.1). NCBI lineage: Eukaryota > Metazoa > Chordata > Mammalia > Didelphimorphia > Didelphidae > Monodelphis > Monodelphis domestica. The sequence continues at coordinate 473,020,942 of NC_077228.1, forward strand.
AATCAAAAGAAGAAAAAGGGAAAAAATTAAGGGAAAAATATATAAACCCTTTTTATATGCATATTTATATTAAAGAAGAATTCAAATTCAGTATCAAAATTCAAAAAAAAATCTATGTATACAAAATTTGAGAAAGCAAGAATAAAAAAAATTTTTTTTTTTTTTAAATTTTTCCACAGGCCCCTGTATTAGGGTCCAGTTAAGTAATTTCTAATCCCACAAGTCTGTAGGACAGAATGTATCATATTTTACTTCCCCATTTGCAGCCAAGGCTACAGGAAGTTGCCATACTATAGGAGAGAAAAAAGAGGACCAGATTTTTTTTTTTTTTTTTTTTTTTAGTATCTAGGGAAGTGTCATTCCCTCGTCTGATTTTACCTTCGTTCTCAGGGATGGATGGAGCCAGGACGGTAGCCAACCTTAGGTACTTGTCTGTAGGTACTTTCACGAAGAGTGTGGATACAGGGAAGGCCTACATCTTAACGTCTGTCAAGTGTCGCAACCCCGAGTCTCACACTAGGTTCAAGTCCTTAGTATTGGCTTAGAAATGCATTAATCCTACCTGGATTGGTCTTTTGATTTTTAGACCTGTGAGCTCTTTTGGCATTATCCAGGTTATCTCTGTGCTCCTTGTTTGATCTCATTCCTAGAATCAGACACAAACATTAATCATAGTCCCACAACAATTATCAATAACTGGCAGGTTCCCATAGTCTAAAGCTGTTTGGGTGCGTATTAATAATAACAGCAAGTATATATATTTAAACTAATATTGTAGAATAAAAATTAATATTGATCATATGTACCTTAAGTACATAGAAATGAGAAAAAGGGAAAAAATAAAATAATGTAAAAATAATAATAATAATAAAATAAGGAAAAGAGAAAAAAAAGGAAAAAAGGAAAAAAAACTAAATTTAGGAATTCAATGTGTCAAAAGCAGAATAAAACATTTCCACTTGTCAATGGGTAGTTATCTCCAATGCATGTATAGGATAGAGTCAATCAGTCTCAACAGAAGATGCTCTCTTTACATGAGAACAGTGAATCCAAGAGTCCTTTTCTCCAACCTTTATAGATGTTGGAGTAGTTAACAATATTTGGAATGGTCCTTCCCATGAAGGTTCAGTTGCTCCAGTACGCTTGAAATTCTTTATATACACGTTGTCTCTTGGGTTCAGGTCGTGAAGTGAGAAGTCTAGTGGTCCAGCTTGTACTGCAGCTCCGGATTCATGTAGCTCACGCAGTTTGTGCTGTAATTCCTGTATATAGGAAGCAATAGTAATATCTCCCCCTAATAGCGATGTATAAGCCGGGGAGAAAGGCTTAGCCTGTATAGGCGGATGTCCAAAAAGCATCTCAAATGGTGAAATATGTAAGTCTCCTCTAGGCCTGCTTCTAAGATAAAATAGGGCCAGAGGGAGAATTTCAGGCCATTTTAAATGGGTCTCAGTGCATAATTTTCCAATCATAGTTTTAAGTTCTTTGTTCATCCTCTCAACTTGGCCTGAACTCTGGGGGTGATATGGAACATGGAATTTGGGAGTTATTCCCAAGCAAGAATATATTTGATTTAAAACAGAATCGGTAAAATGACTCCCTCTATCGGAGTCAATACGTGCTGGTAGGCCAAAGCGAGGAATAATTTCTTTTAAAAGCACCTTAGCAACAAAAGCTGCTGTGGCTCGGGCTGTAGGAAATGCTTCCGGCCATCTGGTCAGTTGGTCTACTATGACCAAACAAAATTTATATTGTCCAGCCTTTGGCATCGTTATAAAATCTATCTGCAGGTGCTCAAAAGGTGTGTAAGCCAGAGGACGTCCACCAAAGGCTTTACCACGAAAGGCATGTTGGTTATATGCCTGGCAGGTAGAGCAGGATGAACACACTTTAGAGGCTATGGTAGTTATACCAGGGGCTATCCATACTCTCTTAACAGAGTCCACGATGCCCTGGGTGCCAAAATGACCATTATTATGAACAGATTGGCAAATTTGGTGATAGAAACTTCTAGGGAGCAGGGGTTTTCCTTCAGATGACACCCATACTCCATTAATCTGTTTTGCTTTAAATTTTTGTTTCCATTTTTCCACTTCCTTTTCATTATAGGAGAGTGATAAATTTAAATTATCAGTGGTTGTTAATGTTAAAATTAATCCAGGTCCTTCTATGGCTGCTAGTTTTGCAGCGGCATCTGCTCGGTCATTTCCTCTAGAGACAGGGTCAGAGCCACCTGTATGGGCAGAGCAATGAACTACAGCTAAGGCTTTAGGCAGTTTGAGAGCAGAAAGAACTTCATTAATAATTTCTGCATTAGCTATGGATTTTCCAGCTGAGGTTAAAAATCCTCTTTGGAGCCATAGCATCCCGACTGAGTGACAAATGCCAAAAGCATATCTAGAATCTGTATAAATTGTTGCCTTTTTATCCTTGGCAATTATACAGGCATGTTTCAGAGCTATGAGCTCTGCTCCTTGAGCGCTAATGTTAGAGGGCAGTGAAGCTGACCATTCAGTGGCAAATTCTGAGACTACGGCAGCTCCAGTGTAACGTATGCCATCCCTCATAAAAGAGGAACCATCGGTAAATAAGATCAGATCTGCATTGTCTAAGGGAGTGTCCAAGAGATTATCTCGAGGCTTTTCTGCCATGGACACTAATGTTTCACAGTTATGTAATGGTTCTCCTGAAGTAGGTAAATCTGGAAGCAAGGTGGCAGGGTTAAGAGTTGAACAGCGTTTCAAGGTAATATTTTCACTATTTAATAAGGTTATTTCATACCTTGTAATTCTCTGATCCGAGAATGCCTGTGTTCTATGTTTTACCAATAATGCTTCAATCTCATGTGGGCACATTATTGTTAATGGACATCCCAATACTAAATCAACGGTTTTTGTTACTAGTAAGGCTGTAGCAGCTACTCCTCTAAGGCATGGTGGTGCTCCTGCTGCTACTGGGTCTAGTTGGGCTGAATAATAGGCAATTGGGCGCTGAGAAGGTCCCAAAGTCTGAGTTAAAACACCAGAGGCTACTCCTCTTCGTTCATGTACATACAAAGTAAATGGCTTGTTGTAATCTGGGATGCCTAGAGCAGGGGCAGATAAGATAGCCTTTTTTAGCTCTGATAGAGCTGACAGGTGTTCAGGCTCTAATTTGAGGGGTTCAGGGACTGCATCCCTTGTTAGTGCTATAAGAGGTTTAGTAATTTCCCCATAACAAGGAATCCATTGTCTGCAAAACCCTGTTGCTCCCAGAATTGCTCTTAACTGTTTTTTAGTAGTAGGAGCACTCAATTTTTGAATATTCTCAATTCGCTTGGGAGAAATAGAGCGGGCACCAGCTGTCAGAATGAACCCCAAATATTCTACTTTGGGGAGACACCACTGGACTTTGTCCTTCGAGATCTTATGACCTCTTTTGTGCAATTCCAAAAGAAGGTGTTTGCTATCTTCTTGACATGTTTTTGCATCTGTTGAAGCCAAGAGTAGATCATCTACATATTTGATTAATTTGCTATTTTTAAATGTTATATTGTCTGTGTCTTGGCTCAAAATTTGCTCAAATAAGCTCGGACTTTCGACATAACCCTGTGGCAGCCGACACCAGGTATATTGTGAGCCCTTCCAGGTGAAAGCAAAAATATGTCTGGAGTTTTCATGTATTGGTATGGAAAAAAAGGCTGAACACAAGTCTACTACTGTAAAGTATGTAGCTGTGCTAGGAATAGATGAAATAATAGTATGTATGTTAGAAACTACGGAGTGTCTTTTTATAACGTGATTATTTACTGCCCTTAGATCCTGTATAAATCTATAGATGTGCTTGCCATCGGGCCCTTTTTTTGGTTTTTTAATTGGTAGGATGGGCGTGTTGTATTCAGATTTGCAAGGGATTATTATTCCCTGTTCTATTAATGAGTTAATAACTGGTGTAATACCCTCAATTGCCTCCTTTGAGAGGGGATACTGAGGGATAGAAGGAGGTGGGCTAGATTTAGTTTTTATCTGCACAGGAACAGCAGATTTAAGTAAGCCTACATCAGAAGAAGATGTGGCCCAAAGAGACTCAGGTATATCTTTAGGTATTTCAAAAATGGAAGGCTCTTTTGCGTCCTGGTTTTCCGAGAGAAGTACAGGGAGTAATTTTAAAGATTCCTCTGGTACTTCTAATGATAATGAGCCATCTGGGGAGCAGGTTATTGTGGCTCTGAGTTTGCATAGAAGGTCCCTCCCCAGCAAATTTAAAGGGGAGTCAGGCATCAAAAGGAAAGAGTGTTGTACCTCTAGGGGTCCTACAGACACCATTCTAGGAGGAAGTCTTTTAACTCTTTGGGTTATTCCTGATACTCCCATTACATTCTCTGAGCCAATAGAATAACATTGTAAATCAGGTTTTCTCTTTAATACAGACCAGGAAGCTCCGGTGTCTAATAGACAATCATAATAGGTGTTACCCACCTTTAAGGTAACATGGGGTTCATTAGTATGGGGAGGGCAGTGGATAGGGACAACGGGTAGTAGGACATCAGGGTCCGGGAAATCAAAGGTTGTATCCTCTGATTCCTGTGCCCCAGCCCCCCCCCGGGCACCATCATTGTTTTTGGGATATTCCTTGGGCACCCCCCTGAAGGGCACCTCTCTGAGGGTCATTAGTACCTCGAGTAGTTTTTGGACGAGCGCCATTTCTCATATATTGTTGAGTATTATCATTAAAATTTTCTTCAATTTGAGCATTGTCATTAATTTCCCAATTCCTATTTCTATAGTTCTGGTTTCTAAAGTTCTTATTTCTATATTCATTATAGTTATTATTTCTAAAACTATTATTAAACTGTGTATTCCTTCCAAACATCTTAAGAAAGGTTCTACATTCCATCATTTTGTGGCCCTTCTTCTCACAGAAGTGGCAAGTAATGGATTGATAATTGGATTTCTGGAGAGGGGCAATTGTCGTTGGTTCATTATCATGCCCACTTTCTAATTTAGTTATCCTATCTATTAAATATTTCATTTTTTTCTTCATTTCCTCCATGTCATCATTATTTTCTATCTCCTTTTCTTCGTTTCCCTTTAAAACATATATAGCTGTTTTTCGCAATTCTTCAAGGTCCATATCTGACCATCTTGGGCATTGTGTTTTGAAGTAATTTTTAATTGCTTTGCAAGAATTGTTTACAAAGATTCTTCTAACTTGTCTTATACTACTCTCTTTAGTTAAGTCCCAATCTAAGTATCTGTTCCCAAACTCGATAATTCTGTCCATAAATCTGGAGGGGGTTTCTTCGGCCTTTTGCTTAATTTTTTCCAGTTCCATCCACTTATCTGTATTGTCTGCACATTCCTTCATGGAGGTGAGGATGGCCTCTCTACAACGGTATAGTTGTAGATAATCATCAGGATTGTTATAGTCCCATTCGGGATCCTGAGATGGCCAATGTGCTGCATTACGCCCCCTGGTTTTGTTGACATGAGCAATTATTTTATTTTTTTCACGTTCACTTAAAAAAGCCTGTAGTAAGCTCTCAACGTCCTTGTAAGACGGATTATACTGAAAAAATATGTCTCCCATCTTTTTTGTTACTAGAAAAGGATCTTGTTCATATGTGGGGATATTTCGTGTAAATTCATTTATTTCTTGGGGAGTAAACGGTATCCTATGTCTTAAAGTCACCACATCCCCATTTCGTCCTATTTCAGGTACTTCTCTTAGAGGAAACAGGCCTCTAGTTGAATTTTGCACCTGTGGGTCAGTTTGACAAGAACGGGTTTCTCTAGGAGGACAAGATTTCTCTTGCATTGGAATTTGGTTTTCTGTAGGAGAAGGAACATGAGAAGCTGGGATTGCAGGGGGAGGGTTTTGGGGATTAAATTCAGACAAGATTTGCACTGCACGAGAGAAGCAGTCTGTTAACTGCGCTATAGGGAGGGTGCTTTCCATCTCTATTTCAGGGAAGGAAATTTCCTCATTCAAAGGTTCAGAAACAGGTCTGTTTCTGGTAGAGTGGTTGTTTTCCAATTGATCTTGTAAGAGACTTTTTAGATCTTCTAATTGGGCTTGCATTTTATCCTCAATTTTTTTTATTTTTTCATCTCTAAATATAGTATTGAGGATTACAAAAATGACAGTACCTATTAATATAAAAATTTGGAGGTATCCTTCATTCCTCAATGCCCCTACTTCTTCAGCTGCCGTATAATTGTCAAAGAATATAGTAGTCATTTTTATATGTATATTTTGTAATTTCACAAAGCAAGTGGGGAGCAGGTCAAAGCAGCAAACTTTCCACAGGCTTTTTCTTTTTACAGTAGGTGGCTCTGAGATACAGGCTAAGGGCCTATTGTATTGTAAATTCTCCTTCTTTACAAAGTGTATGTGGGTGGGTCCCAGCAATCTTCTTTGGCCCTCAGGCTAAAGCCTCTAGGACCATGTGCTATCTTCCTTGAGCAAAGCCCACTTAAATTTTTAAGACTAGAAAGGCCTGGAAACAGAGAAAAAAAATGGGTTTTAAGTTAGCTCCTTAGCTGTATTCAGCTGTTTTTTGCGGGCTAGGAGCTCCTAAGAGCTCCTTCTCCTGAGGTTCCTCGTTGCTTAGTTGATTAGGTAAGCCTGGCCTGCCTCTCTCTACTGAGCCACCTCCTTAAAGTAAAAGGAGACGGAAATGAGAGACAAAGAGGAGAAGGAAAAAAAATCCTGTTGACCCCAATTTAACTTAAGGGGTAAAGGGAAAAGAGAAAAGGTGTTTTATACTCACCTGTTCTGGCAGCTGTGTCTTTAAGCCAAGGTATTTGGTAACAGGACTGAGGGAGTAATAAGTGGGTTGAAAAGGCAAGAAAATTCAGGAAATTTATTGAGGTTCTAGAAACCTTCCAAGCACTAAGGCAGGGCCAAGAGCCAGAGGGGGTAGCCGGGGTGGGATTTCTCCCCGGTGATAGTAAGGAGATCAGAAGACTGATAAGGTTCAGGAGCTGGAGCGGCTGCGGGGGTGGGCAAGGCCGGGACCAGGTACCAGGTGAGGACGATCAGGGCTGCAGGCTGCAGGCAGGAAGCGGCGGGGCCGATCCGGAGCCTGTAGCAGCTTTGCGAGGGTAGAAAACCTTGGCCAAGAGAGATATGGCTCAAAAAAAAAATTTCTAGGTACTAGCTATTAAAACTGAATTTAAGATCAGAAAAGAAATCAGAAGACTGAAAGTTCTTTTTCCCGTAGTGGCTCGCCAACTGTAATGGGGAAATTTAGGTCTCTGGGAGAGGGTTATAATATTGTAATGGCTAAAATGTGGCTACAGGATTTATGTAATATTGAACAATGGCCGCCAAGGAATTTACTTATGAAATTCCTAAAATGAACACTCAAGTCAGAATGGAGTTTATGGAGGTTTAATCACAACGGGAGTAGGGAAAAGGAGAGGGAGAGAAGGAGAGAAGAGAAAAGGGAAAAGGGGCTACTCAACCTCTGACCAAGGCAGAGGGAGTTTAGGCCTAAAGGCCCAGGTGGAAAGAACCAGTCCTTAACTCACGTGACCGATCTGAAGGAAAGCTGTCTGCGGGCGTCCTCTCTCTCCAAGCTCCTAACACCAACTCTCTCTAGCTCTCTCCACAGGAAGTTCCGCGAATTCCAGAGGCTGTTCCCTACCTCACTTCCTGTGTCTCACAAATCCAATGGTTGGCTCTAGCTTGGCTTAGGACAGCCCAGGTGGGCAGTTAATTATTTCTGATTAGTCATTGACTAGCGCATGCCCGTGTAGGTGGGTGTGCACAATTTTTTGGGTGCTAGACCAAGATGGAGACTTTTAAAATTCACATTGCCATATAATTGGGCAAAATAGTTGTTGATGATTGCCTTAATTTCCTCTTCATTGGAGGTGAGATCTCCCTTTTCATCTCTGATACTGTTAATTTGGTTTTCTTCTTTCCTTTTTTAATTAGATTGATCAGTACTTTGTATATTTTATTTGTTTTTTTTCAAAATACCAGCTTCTAGTCTTATTTATTATTTCAATAGTTCTTTCACTTTTGATTTTATAATTTCTCCCTCAAATTATAGGATTTCTAATTTAATTTTCTTCTGGGGATTTTTAATTTGTTTACTTTCAAGTTTTTTGATTTGCATGTCCTATTCATTGACTTCTGCCCTCCCTAATTTGTTAATATATGAACTCAAGGATGTAAATTTCCCCCTGAGTACTGCTTTGGCTGCATCCCATAGAGTTTGAAAGGATGTCTCATCATAGTTATTTTCTTCAATGAAATTATTAAATGTTTCTATGATTTGTTCTCTAACTAGCTGATTTTGGAGAATCAGTATTTAATTTCCAATTAATTTTTGATTTGACTTTCTATGTACCCTTACTGATCATTATTTTTATTGCCTTATGATGTGAAAAGGTTGCATTTATTATTTCTGCTTTTCTGCATTTGTATGCCATGTTTTTATTACCTAGTACATGGTCAATCTTTGTGAATGTACCATGTGCTGCTGAAAAGGTGTATTCCTTTTTGTCCCTATTTATTTTTCTCCATATATCTATTAACTCTAATTTTTCTAAGATTTCATTCACATCTCTTACATCTTTCTTATTTACTTTTTAATTTGATTTATCTAGATTTTATAGTGGTAGGTTCAGGTCTCCCAGTAGTATTTTTTACTATGTATTTCCTTCTTTAATTCCACTACTTTCTCCTTTAGAAATTTGCATGCTATACCATTTGGTGCATACATGTTGATTATTGATATTTCCTCATTGTCTATACTCCCTTTTATCAGAATGTATTTACCTTCCCTATCCCTTTTAAGCAGATCTATTTTTACTCTGGCTTTGTCAGATATCATGATTTGTGAAATTTAGATTACTCCATCCTACTTAGATCTTACCTTATGGAGAAGATAAAATTATAATCTCCTGATTGAACAATGAAGATACTTACTTATTTCTTTATGAGTATAAAGTAAGAACTAAGTACCTTGTGAAGCTAGAACATAAGCTAACTCTATTTTTAAATCTTAATACAAAAAGGTGTTAAATAAATATAAAGTTTAAATTAATCACAAATAGGTTAAGTAAGTAGCAAAAGGTGAACTTAACAAAGAAGTGTTAAGTAACTCAAAAATATATAATCTAATCAAAGAAGATGACAACTAAGGAATTGGCAGTCCTGGAGACAAAGTTTCTGATGTGATTGGTAGACATGAAAAATTAGAGGAGGAGACACAAGAGTAAAAGGTCTATATATTTGGCTCACTTCCTCTCTCCAGGACATTTTGGCAGCTGAGAAGTGGCTGGTGGCAGCATGTTCAGCATTTTGGCATCTTGGTGTGGCTCCAGTTAATGTCCTGTTCGGTGGTGAGTTTCTGGCTGAGTTTTTCCTCCTTTACTTTCCAAACTTTATCCTCTTAGAAGCCTCTAGTCTCCTTCAGAGACTTGGCAGCAGAGATCTTGAACTCCCCCTGGCACAGGCCAGGTGTGAGAAATCCTATTTACTCTTCCCTCTTTCTCCATAAATCCTTCCCTCTATATTAATTAAAATTACCATAAATTTCTAGACTAATTTACATATTTTATTTGGGATTATTTCCCTGGTGATCAATTAATTTACATTTTAAGTCACAACCCTAAAATTATCTCTACAGATGGCAACTCCTGCCTTCTTTCTGTCAGTTGAGGCTGAATGGGCTTGCTACAACCTTTGATTCTAACCTTGTAAGTATCTACCCACCTCAGGTGTGTTTCTTATAGACAACATATGGTAGGATTTTGGATTCAAAACCACTCTCCTATTTGTCTTCATTTTATGGGTGATTTAATCCCAATCACATTCAAAGTTATGATTGTCATTTGTGTATTCCCCAGCATTTTGATATCCTCTCCTATTTCTGTACTTTCTTCTTTTGCTATGTCCTTTTAAACAAGAGGTTTACTTCTAATCAATCCCCCTAATCCCCTTCCTTGATATACTTCCCTTTCTGGTCCCTCCCTTTTTGTTCCTTTCTCGTTTTTTTAGGGTCTTTTAATATCCCTCCCCCCTCTCTTTCCTTCCCCTTTTGTACTCTCTCTCCCTACCTCCTTTAGTTTTCCCTTCTCGCTTTCACTGTAGGATAAGATAGAATTCAAGACCCCGATTGATCTAGATGCTCTTCCCTAGCAGAACTGATTTCACTGAGAGTAAGGTTTATGTATTACCTATTAGCACTCTCTTTCTTATCAGAGTATTCTTCTCCTCCCCTTCCCATGAATATCTTTGTGTGATAAATATTATCCTGTTTCTTTTATTTCTTCAAGTATCCCCCCCTCTCTTTTTCTCTTTTTGTATATCACCTTATAGAACTTATTACCCCAATCTCTTCCTGGGAGTGATTCATCTAATAACTATAATAGTGAATATAGTTTATGAGTTACAAATAACTTTTTCTCAATATATCAATATATATATAATTTGATCTAATTGTTGCCCTTAAAGAAGAAAGTGTGAATAAAAAACATTTTTCCCTTTTCTCTATCTTTTTTATTTAATTTTTCACATTTCTCTTGATCTTTGTGTTTGGAGATCAAACATTCCACTTAATTCTGGTACTTTCTTTGCAAATACTCATAAATCTTCGATTTTGTTGAATGCCCATATTTTCCCCTAGAAGTATAAAGTCAGTTTTGATGAATAGGTGATCTTTGGTTGAAGACCCAATTGTCTTGCCTTTCTGAGTATCATGTTCCAAGCCTTGTGTTCCTTTAGTGTGGATGCTGCCAGGTCTTCTGTGATCCTGATTGATGCTCCTTAGTATCTGATTTAGGCTCTTTTTGGCTTCTTGTGGAATTTTCTCCTTAGCTGGAAAGCTCTTGAATTTGGCAAATTACATTCCAGTGAGTTGTCTTTTGAGAATTTAGTGTAAAGGGTGTTCTATGAACTCTTTCAATGTGTATTTTGCCACCTTGTTCATGGACATCAGGGCAGTTTTCTTGGATGATTTCTTGTAGTATGATGTCAAGATTTCTGTGTATTTCTGGTTTTACAGGTAGACCAATTATTCTCAAATTGTCTCAATGTGATCTGTTTTCCTGATCTGTCATCTTGTCAGTGAGATATTTTATTTTTTCTTCTATTTTGTCAGTCTTTTGACTTTGCTTCATTAATTCTTGCTGTTTTGCAAGATCATTGTCTTCCAGTTGCCTAATTCTGGTCTTTAAGGACTGATTTTCTGCTATAATCTTTTGATTTTCCTTTTTGCTTTGGTCTATCCTGCTTTTCATGGCTTCCAGCTGTTTCTCCAATTGGGAGTTCTTGTCCTTTAAACTATTATTTTCTCTTTGAATTATTTCCCACCTTTCTTGACAGGCTTCCATCCTTTTGATAAGCTCCAATTTAAATTCTTCAAGAGGTTGTGAACAATTTCCATTTTTTTGGAAGGTTTTGGGTTTATTTGCATTTCCTCCTGTATTTCCTCTGTAGCCTGGGTTTTTCTTCCATAAACATTTTCTAGGGTGAACCCCTTTTTCCTTTTTTTCTTGGAGGGAGGTTGTTGCTCCTGGGCACAATTTGCCATCACTGTGGAGGTTTTTCCTTCCCTTTTTAGTCAGAAATCTGAGTGAGATGGGCAGGATCTCTGTGCATGGATCTAAGGAACAAGGATTTTGCCTGAAGCAAGCTCTTGATTTTCCACAGTTTCTGCTGTTTACTGACCTTTTTGTGCAAGAGACCATGGTTTGTTACCTTCAGCCTGCTGGGGTTTCCTGTGTATTTGCTCTCAGGGGTTAGGTCTTTGGTAGTCTTAGTCATCTCCCAATGACCTAGAGGTGCCCCTTACTCACTCTAGAGGTGCCCCTTGCTCACTGATTCTCTTGCATTCTGGATCTGATTCTGACTTCATAGGTGGGGTGGGGGAGGGTAGATCAGCTTTAGGTCTTTGGTAGTCTTAGTCAGCTCCCAATGACCTAGAGGTGCCCCTTACTCACTCTAGAGGTGCCCCTCGCTCACTGATTCTCTTGCATGCTGGATCTGACTGACTTCATAGGTGGGGTGGGGGAGGGTAGATCAGCTTGTGGTTTTAGTGGGAGCTTTTTCACACCCCTTATAGTGTGGAAATGCCCAAATCCCACATACCTTCAATACTGTGCCCTACTGTGGAGTCCCTTCGTTCTTATGAATTTGTTTTTTTTTTGGTCTCGAGGAAGTCTATATTGGTGGGTACTGAGGAGAGGATGTCTTGTGCCTAGACTGCTGCCATATTTATCTGGGAGCCCCAATGTTTTTCTCTTTCTATATTCTTAATTATATTTGTGTTTCCTTTTTCATGAAGGTTTTCAAATCTAACCCAATATGGCTAACTTCTTTCCAGAGCTAGCAGCATTTTTATCATATGTTTAGGGTGAAAATGACTAAAATGGAGAACCTCCTCAGTGACTAAAAGTTCTCCCATGAGTAAATTATCTGGGAGTAAGTGTATCTGCCCTGGTGTGAAATGGGTACATAAGTAGTACTTAAGTGTGATTGGTTTAATTGGTGTGATTGAATTGACAACTTCCTGTCATTAGCAGGAAATACTATATCTAATCAGATTAATTCCTTGTATTGCTAAAATGCATAACAGAGCAGAGGAAGGATCCTTCCTAGAGCACATAGGGACACAGAAGCTAGCATAAATTGTATGAAATCAAACATTCAGCCTGCCTGAGAAATAAAAATTGGTATAGAGATAAAAGCTCGTGTAGCTTTGGAAACCAAAAGTGCTATGTCAGAGGCTGACAGAGGGCTAAAGATGTGATTGTGTTCTACCTTAATAATACTAGAAATAGTTACTGGTAAGTATCAGAGTTGGGAAGGAAACTGTATGCACATTGTCATGCCAAGGGAAGGTTAGGGATATATCTGCATGTATATACATGCATATATTCAAGTATATATATATATATATGTATATATATATATATATATACATATATATACATATATATACACATATATATCTTTGAATGTATTTATCTTTACACATATGTGCCTATATGTTTATAAGTATATATATTCATGCATGGACACACAAATCCATATAAACATGTAGAGACACACATGTGCCTATAAGTACATGCATATATTCACAGAGGTACCTAATCACATATATAATGTATATTGTCTATTTTGCAAGAATAGGGGAAGACTGACATAAATTTCTCCTTTTTTACCTACACTGAACTCTGTTTAAAGAAATCTTGTTTAATACTATAAAATAAGTTACAAGTCAATGAAAATTATCCATTGTAGAAGGAAAGAAGGAGATTTATTGAAGCACTATCATTTTCTTGAAAACCTAAGAAAGAAGATAATTGGAATTAAGTGTTAGCAATAAATGTAACTCTACTCACAAAAGTAAGGAAACAATTTCATGACATCTGGTTGAGAAAATGGATGGTTAAACTATTTCCGGACATCAATTACTACTGATGAGGATTTGAATCTTTTCTGTATCTTCCAGTGCCAGGCACACAGAAATCTTTTAATACATTTTTCATCATATCTACTTAATTGAAGGGGGAAATAGACCTAACTAACATCATCAACATATATTTATTGAGTATCAACTACCAATGAGCTATGCCCTAGGCATGCAATCAGCCACTCAGTAAGCCTTTTATTGATTGCTTACTATGCATCAGGCACTGTATTAAGAGGAGGATCTATAAAGAAAGATAAAAATACTGTCCCTGCACTTGAGAACCTTCCAGGATAATGGGAGAGACAACATTCAAATAACTATAAACATATAAGATATACAGAGATAAGGGAAGGAATATGTAATCTCAGAGAGAACACACTAATAGAGAGGAACAAAGAGATGAAGATAGGCCTTCTGAAAAAGGTAATATGAGAGCTAAAGGAGTCTAGGATCCCAAGAAGGTGAGGAGAACATTTTAAGAAACTAAAATAGCCACTGTAAGTGCACAGAAATAGGAAATAAAGTGTCATGTGTAATAAGAAGCAAGTAGGTCAATGCAGCTAGATCATAGAATTGGTGGAAGAAAACAAAGCATAACATTTTTTGAAATGAAGCAAGGATTATGAAGCTAAGTAGAGGTGTTTGTATTTGATCCTGGAGGAAAAAGGGAGTCAATTAGTATTATTTAGCAATGGGGTATGACATAGACTCATATTTCAGGAAAACCACTTTGACTGATGAGTGGAGGACGAATTTAAACAGGCAGGGAGATTAGTGAAAAGGCTTCTTTTCTGTTGTCCAGGCAAAAGGTGAAGAGGGCTTGACCTAAAGTTGCATGTTTTGTAAGTGGAAAGAAGGGCATATATATATATATATATATATGAATGTTATTATGAAGGTATTAATGACAAGATTAGACAATGTTTTGTTTTTTTTGATGATGTATCAGATGTATATGAGAGAAGCATAAACAAAGAGTACACGGTGACAATTTTATTGTTTGTGTGACTGTGAAGATGATGGTGTCCTCAAAAGTAAAAGGAAAGTACAGAATAAGAGAAGGTTTTGCATTGGGGTGGATTTGCCTCAGTTTCCTTTTCTGTAGAATGATCTGTAGAAGAAAATGGAAAGCCATTTCAGTGTCTTTGTTAAGAGAACCACAAATGCAGTCACAAAGATTCAGAAATGACTGAAAAAACTAACCAACAACAACACAATGTACTCAGTCAACATTATTATAAGATTTTCTGGTACTTGGTTTAGGAACTCATGAAGAACAGTCAAGAGGCAAATAGAATGAGTAATCCAGGGCTAAAGTTGGGCAAGAGGAAAGCAATAATCATTTAAAGGAAAAAAGGAGGAATTAAGAGGACAGGGCAGTAAAGAATTGAAGTTGATAACTTTTGAATTGAATTTATACAAGGAAAACAGCAAATGGTAGCCTTTATGAGAGCAAGGAATTGGTGGAAAAAAGATAAAACATAAGAATGAAACATATATATGCTAAAGTTGTATCAGAAATTCAGGATTTTGAATGTTACATTGAATTTTATCTGATACATCTACAATTTCCAGGGATATCTGTCCTTCATCCAACATTTGCTTATTCTCTACATTAAACTTTTAAAGAAAAAAAGAATCTTCACAAGTTCTCCCATGATATTACAACTAAATTAATTAAGCAGAAGAGAATGGAAATAATACATATACCTATAGATTTGCTCATATCACAACTATTTAAATGATCATTTATTCCTTTTGCCAGTACTTTCTGTTTATGTAATACCTTGAAGAACTCGGAATGGATGTTACATATAAGTTCTGAAGCCTGTTAATCATATTTACTGAGATGAGTAGAAGAATAAAGTGTCCCCTATGTATCAAATATAGGTTAAAATCTCAGTCTGATGTGAGAAAGTATATAGTTACCATTCACTGAGTTCTAATTAATTGAAAACATTTGTTAAGCACTTATATATATATATATATATATATACATATATATAAACAAATATATATATTTACTTATAAATATACATGTGTATATGTATAAAACCTAAACTCATGTTATAAATGCATTCCATTTCTAGATCTTTATTTATCTAGAGCAACTCTTCATTTCTGATATGTTCACCCTTTTAGTTCACCTTTTGATCAACATTTATTTAGCACCTATAATTTGCAAATAAATATGAAGTATTGATCTTACAAAGCTTAACATTAAAAAAAAAAACTCCTGAAAAGAGTGAAAAATTCTAATCCCTGACCCTTTTAAATAAGGCCCCAGAAGATAGAATTAATCAGTATTTAGCCAAAGGAAGTGATTAATGTAGATAAAGATTTATTTGTAATTAGTAGATTTCTAGTAAATATTTTATAAAACTATTCAGTTAAGTTATGCCATATATTCAGTTGTTCTGTATAAAGTAGAATTTTGCAATAGAATGTGACTCATCAAGTCAGTAGAAAACTTATTAACCATATAATGCACATCCACCTGATGAATGATGGAATCTTGGACAATTGCTGACCTATTGATCCTGGGCCATTGCCATATAGGGTACATAGGAAAGAATTGGGGTGATTTCAGACCTCTCATGACTAATCAAGAAGATGAGGTATCTTCTCAAAAAGCTAGGGCACCACTCACAGATAAGGAAGATATCTAGACCACCCACAGATATAAAACATTTATGAACCTGAAAGAAGAGATATATGATCTCTACATAGAAGAGATATTCTGAAGTGATACTGAAAGACATTGTATGTTGTTTATGATATGTAAGCAAGAATAAAACTTTTATTCCATAATCTTAAGCTGGGAGGAAAATCTAATGACATAGTTTTGCTGAGAGATACCTCTCTCAATAGTAAAAAAAAAAACCTGTTTTTGGCTTTGAACTCTGTTATTTTTTTCAGATTTGCTGAAAAATATTAATCTCACTACTATCCTTAAGAATCATATTTTGGAGAACCACATGATTATCTCAATAGATGCAGAAAAAGCCTTTGATAAAATACAACACCCATTCCTATTAAAAACACTAGAAAGCATAGGAATAGAAGGGTCATTCCTAAAAATAATAAACAGTATATGTCTAAAACCATCAACCAATATCATCTAAAATGGGGATAAACTAGATGCATTCCCAATAAGATCAGGAGTGAAACAAGGATGCCCATTATCACCTCTACTATTTGACATTGTACTAGAAACACTAGCAGTAGCAATTAGAGAAGAAAAAGAAATTGAAGGCATCAAAATAGGCAAGGAGGAGACCAAGTTATCACTCTTTGCAGATGACATGATGGTCTACTTAAAGAATCCTAGAGATTCAACCAAAAAGCTAATTGAAATAATCAACAAATTTAGCAAAGTTGAAAGATACAAAATAAACCCACATAAGTCATCATCTTTTCTATATATCTCCAACACATCTCAGCAGCAAAAACTAGAAAGAGAAATCCCATTAAAAATCACCTTAGACAAAATAAAATACCTAGGAATCTATCTTCTGAGACAAACACAGGAACTATATGAACACAACTACAAAACACTCTCCACTCAACTAAAACTAGACTTGAGCAATTGGAAAAACATTAACTGCTCATGGATAGGACGAGGCAATATAATAAAAATGACCATCCTACCCAAACTTATTTATCTATTTAGTGCCATACCCATTGAACTCACAAAATATTTCTTTACTGATTTAGAAAAAGCATAACAAAATTCATCTGGAATAACAAAAAATCAAGGATATCCAGGGAAATAATGAAAAAAAAAACATATGATGGGGGCCTTGCAGTCCCAGACCTTAAACTATATTACAAAGCAGCAGTCATCAAAACAATTTGGTACTGGCTAAGAGACAGAAAGGAGGATCAGTGGAATAGACTGGGGGCAAGAGATCTCAGGAAGACAGTATACGATAAACCCAAAGATCCCAGCTTTTGGGACAAAAATCCACTATTCAATAAAAACTGCTGGGAAAACTGGAAGACAGTGTGGGAGACATTAGGAATTGATCAACACCTGACACCCTACACCAAGATAAATTCAAAATGGGTGAAAGACTTAAACATAAAGAGGGAAACCATAAGTAAATTGGGTAAACACAGAATAGTATACATGTCAGACCTTTGGGAGGGGAAAGACTTTAAAACCAAGCAAGACATAGAAAGAATCACAAAAGGTAAAATAAATAATTTTGACTACATCAAATTAAAAAGCTTTAGTACAAACAAAACCAATGTAACTAAAATCAGAAGGAAAACAACAAATTGGGGAAAAATCTTCATAGAAACCTCTGACAAAGGTTTAATTACTCATATTTATAAAGAGCTAAATCAATTGTACAAAAAATCAAGCCATTCTCCAATTGATAAATGGACAAGGGACATGGATAAGCAGTTCTCAGATAAAGAAATCAAAACTATTAATAAGCACATGAAGAAGTGTTCTAAATCTCTTATAATCAGAGAGATGCAAATCAAAACAACTCTGAGGTATCACCTCACACCAAGCAGACTGGCTAACATGATAACAAAGGAAAGTAATGAATGCTGGAGGGGATGTGGCAAAGTAGGGGCATTAATTCATTGCTGGTGGAGTTGTGAACTGATCCAACCATTCTGGAGGGCAATTTGGAACTATGCCCAAAGGGCAACAAAAGAGTATCTACCCTTTGATCCAGCTATAGCACTGCTGGGTCTGTACCCCAAAGAGATAATGGACAAAAAGACTTGTACAAAAATATTCATAGCTGTGCTCTTTGTGGTGGCCAAAAACTGGAAAACGAGGGGATGCCCATCAATTGGGGAATGGCTGAGCAAATTGTGGTATATGTTGGTGATGGAATACTATTGTGCTAAAAGGAATAATAAAGTGGAGGAATTCCATGGAGACTGAAACGACCTCCAGGAAGTGATGCAGAGCGAGAGGAGCAGAACCAGGAGAACATTGTACACAGATACTAATACACTGTGGTATAATCGAATGTAATGGACTTCTCCATTGGTGGTGGTGTAATGTCCCAGAACAATCTGCAGGGATCTAGGAGAAAAAACACTATTCATAAGCAGAGGATAAACTATGGGAGTGGAAACACCGAGGAAAAGCAACTGCCTGACTACAGTGATTGAGGGGACATGACAGAGGAGAGACTCTAAAGGAAACCCTAATGCAAATATTAACAATATGGCAATGGGTTCAAATCAAGAACACATGTAATACCCAGTGGAATCATGCGTTGGCTATGGGGGGTGGGGGGGAGGAAAAGAAAATGATCTTTGTCTTTAATGAAAAATACTTGGAAATGATCAAATAAAATATTATAAAATTTAAAAAAAAGAATCATATTTTCGTAAATCACTTTCCTTTGGAGATCTTCAATTAGGTGCTGAATGACTTCTCCACTTATTAGATGAGTTTTTAAATGGTTTTCTTTTAATATACATTTTGAATTACATGGCTGACAAAGACTTTTCCTATTATCAAATTCTGTGAGTCCAAACTCATGCTTCTGACATGGTTGGACTGCCAATGTCTTCTAGAAGTTTTATCATCCTTCTCCCTTAAAGGTTGTATTATCTCTGCTTGAAGGGTTGTTACCACTAGACATTGATCTACTAGCTAGTAGAGTTCTATAGCATGACTTCACTGGACATGGCAAGAGTGGTTAATTCTGCCAATAAATATGATAATCTAAGTGAAATAAATGAATATTTACAAAAATATAAGCTACTGAGATAAAGAAAAGTGGAAATAGAGAAAGAATTCTATTTCCTCTTTTATTTATATTTCCTATTTTATTTATCTCAGTAGCCTAAACAAACTCATTATAGTAAAAAGAGATTGAACAAACTCTCACAGAATTTCATAATAAAAAGGTCCCAGGACCACATGGATTCACAAATTAATCCTATTAAACAGTCAAAGAACAACTAACTCCAATACTACATAAACCATTTGGAAAAAAATAGGATAAGAGGGAAATCATCCAAACTTTGTATGATGCAAATATAGTACTGATATTTAAACTAGGAAGAGCAAAGCTGGAGAAAGGAAACTATAAACTAATCTCACTAATAAATATTGATGAAAATACTTTAAATAAAATAGTAACAAAGAGATTACTACATGATATCAGAAGGATAACACAGTGTGATCTGGTGTGTTTTATACCAATGCAGGGATGGTTCAATATTAGGAAAACCTTTAATGCAATTAACTACATCACTAACAAAACCAAGAGAAACCATATGGTTATTTTATTAACTAGGAAAATCATTTGACAAAATATGACACACCCTTTCTTTATTTAAAAAATATAAAAATATTAGAATAAATAGACCCTTCCTTCAGCTATATAAACCAGCAGCAAGCATTATCTATAATAAGTATGAACTAAAATCCTTCCCAGTAAGGATAAGGGTAAAGAAAAGATGTCCATTATCACCATTAGTATTTAATATTATAGTAGATATACTACCTATAGCAAAAAAGAGTAGAAAAATAAATTGAAGGAATTCAAATAGGCAATAAGAAAACCAAGTTGCCACTCTTTGCAGTTGATATGACAGTATAACTAGAGAACCCCAGTGAATCAATCAGAAATTTAATAGAAATCATTAACAACTTTAGAAAGTCAGAGGTTGCAAAATAAACACATATGAATCATCATCAGTTCTATTTATCCCAAAAAGTTGAATAGCAGTAAATAGAAAAGGAAATTCCTTTCAAAATAACCTGACAAGGAGGAGGGTGACAAGATGGTGGCCTAGAGGCAGGGAAAGTTCAGACTTCTAAAAAACCCTTCCTCACTAATTAATAAACAAATGCTCCTAGGGGTCTGAAAAACAAATATAACAACAACACAGGGCTAAGGAACCCTCTTGTTGGACTCAACTTAAAAGGCATGCCCCACAAAAGCCTGAATTTGAGAACACTTGAGTTTAGATGAAGGAAGAAGGAAGGTCCCAGGACCTCTCCCCCACCCACAGCACTGAGACTCCAGCAGTGGCTAAAATCTCTGGGCAGGCAAGGGCACTAGTCTGAAGGGAGTACCTTGTGGGCAAAGATGTGCCAGGGTCAGGGCTCTGAACACAGGCAGCTGGGAGGGAGCTTAAAATGAAGCACAGAAGAGGCAGACTAGTCCCAGTAGCAGAGGCACTCCATATAATCTCCCCCCCAACTTTGTGAATCTTGAAATTTCTCAGACTTGTGAATGTTAAAAAAATTCCCCATTGGGGAATTTTCCATTGGAACAATTCCCTACTGGGACCATTCCCCATTTGGAAAGTGAGAACTCTACTTAGATCAGAAATGGGAAGACCTCTACTCCACCCGTACTTAAGCCTGCTTTAGGGGAGAAAACTCCTTGCTGAACAATGAAAAGTACTTAAACCCATACTTAAGCCATGCCTATTTTTAGAAAGGGGTGCTAAGTACCTATAAAGGTCAGGCAACTTGTGAACTTACAAGGAGCAAAGAGGTGAAAACTTACTCAGTGATTCTAGTCTACTCTGGTGTAAATTACTCAAAAGTTCACACCTTCTTAGGTGTGAACTAAGAATGGTCTGTCCTTTGAAAAACATCTACTGTGATTGGTACATGTAAGAATTTAGGGGAGATGATAAAGGAGAAAATGCCCTTTAAAAGGAGAGGAAAAGCTCTCTCTGAGATCAGTCAGCTGGGAAAGGCTGCCTTGAAGGGTCTTTCTCGAGAATCTCTCGGGGACATTTCAGAGGATTGAGCTGGTAAAGTCAGCTGAGGTGGAGCTGGCTTGGTGTCACTAGAATCCTTGCTTGGACAGATCTTGTGATGAGTGATTTAAGGAATGACTGATGTTTTCTCTTAGGGCTTAGACCTGGGTAGGCCAGGACTGGCCAGGGGCAGCTTATCCCTTTCTCATTATTCCCTCTTTTTCTCTCTTTCTTTAATTCCTCATTTGTATTAATTAAAATTTCTATGAAACCAAGTTTACTTGGGTATATTCATAATTGGGAATATTTCCCTGACGACCACCTTATATTTGATTTAAAACAAGACACTGTAGTGAAAACATATTTTCTGAGGTCACAATTTACTCACCCACTCTTATATCTACTACAATTTATATCTTCCACTATTTTACTCACCACAGTTTATAACCTCAATCATTTTAATTATTACAGGTTATGTCTCCCACTCTTTTAAATATAACACTTTCCTGAGGTTTTGGCCTCAGGGCACATCCAGCACTGCAAGTTCAACTCAGCTGGGTTTAATCTCATCAAGCCTTCATAGGGCTGGGAAGATCAAGCTCCAACACCCCATCCCCCTCATACTGCTCTGAGAGCCTTGCAAAGCTCCAAGGGTGAAGGCTGACAGAAAACCCAAACCCACAGATCTAACACACAATGAGAGAAGCAAGAGTGCAGGCAACTACAGGGGGGAAATAAGGGGGAAATATGAGCAAATTACAGTAAAAGAAAAAGAAATTACAGTTGACAGCTTCTATCTAGGCAATGAACAAAGAGCAAATGTAATAGAGGAAGATCAAGGAACACAAAGCAAAAACATAGAAACTCCAGTGAATTGGACACAGACTTTGGAAGAACTCAAAATACAATTCAAAACACAATCACAAGAGGATGAAGACAACTGAAAAGAACTTAAAAAGCAAGATAAGTAATCTGGAAACAGAGGCACTTGAACTAAAATGAGAAAATAGTGTCTTGAAAGCCAAAGTTAATCATCTTGAAAATGAGACAAAAGATATGAAGGATGAGGCAAAGAAGATGAAAGATGACCTCCAAAGAAAATCAGACCAGAAGAAGAAGGATGACCAAAAAGCCAAGGATGAAATACAGTGTTTAAAAACCAGAATACAACAATTATAAGTAAGTGAATTCACAAGGCAGCAGTGAACTATAAAACAAAATGAAAAGAATGAAAAAATTGAGGACAATATGAAATATCTCATTCACAAAACAGAAGATTTAGAAAATTGTTCCAGGAGAGACAACTTAAGAATCATTGGTACATGGGAAGACCATGACAAAAGAAAAAGCCTGGACATCATTCTACAGGAAATCATCCAAGAAAACTGCCCCAACATTCTAGAACAAGAGGGAAAAGTGGAGATTGAGAGAATTCACATATCTCCTCCTGTACTTAATCCCTAACTGACAACATCCAGGAATGTTATAGCCAAATTAAAGAACTACCAGACCACAGAAAAAAAAAATATTACAAGCTGCTAAGAAGAAATCATTCAGATAACATGGAACAACAGTGAGAATAACACAAGATGTGGCTGCATCTACACTGAAGGACCAAAAGGCATGGAATATGAAATTTCAGAAAGCAAGAGAACTAGGTCTAAAACCAAGAATCAACTATCCAGTAAAACTGAATATATTCTTACAGGGCAAAGTGTGGTCATTTAATAAAATAGAAGAATTCCAAGAATTTGTAAAGATAAGACCAGACCTGAACAGAAAATTTGATGCCTAAACATAGAACTCAAGAGTATCATCAAAAGGTAATTAAGAATGGGGGAGAAACAAAAACCAAACAAATTTTTCTTAAGGGACCCAATAAGTTAAAAGGATATGTATCCCTACAAGAAAAGAGGATATTGGTAACTCTTAAAAATTTGTTATTATCACCTGGGTAGCTAGAAGAATTATATTAGATGGAACAGTGACAAACTGTATACGAAGAAATGCCAAGACATAATTATATATATATATATATATATATATATATATATATATATATATATATATATATATATATATATATATATATATATATATAAAACAAGAGTTTAAAAAAAGAGATTAATATTAAGAGAAATGGGAAAAGAAACAAAATGGGGTAAATTTATGTCACAATGAAGCACATGACAGGAAGGGGGGAGAACATCAATACATTGGAAGGGTAAACATCAATACATTGGAAGGGTAAAGAGGTTGGAGATAGGAAATACTCAAATCCTATATGCATTGAAATTGACCCAAAGAGGGAAGAACAATCAAATACATAGGGGCAGAGAATTGATTTGCGCCTGATAGGGAAGTAGAACGATAACAAATGGACTGGTAGGAAAGGAAGCAATACAAGGGAGGGAGAAAATTGGGGATAGTTTAAAAAAAACTGTAAAGAAAATAAGAGGGGAATAAGAAGGGAGGGTGTAGAAAGTGAAGGGTAGGAATTACGGGGATTGATTAAAAGCAAAACACTGATAAAGAAGGAAATAATGAAAGAAGAAAGTGCAGAACTAGGAGTGGAAATCAAAATGATAGGAAATACACATCTGGTAATCATAACTCTGAATGTGAATGGAATGAACTTACCCATAAAACACAAGAAAATAGCAGAGTGGATGAGAAACCATAACCCTACCAAATGATGTCTACAAGAAACACACATGAGGAAGGTAGACACCCATAGGGTTAAAGTAAAAGGATGAAGCCAAATCTATTGGGCATCTCTGAGAAAAGAAGGCAGGAGTCTCAATCATGAAATCTGACAAATCCAAAGTAAAAATAGATTGAATCAAAAGAAATAGGGAAGGTAATTACATCCTGATAAAAGGCAGTATAGACAATGAAGAAATATCAGTTCTCAACATGTATGCACCAAATGGCAAAGCTTCCAAATATATAAATGAGAAACTAGTGGAGCTCAAGGATGAAATAGATAGAAAAAACTAAACTAGTGGGAGACCTGAACCTTCCTCTATTAGAACTAGATAAATCAAACCAAAACATAAATAAGAAATAGGTAAGAGAAGTGAATGAAATTTTTAAAAAAATTAGAGTTAGTAGATAAGTGAAGAAAAATAAATAGGGACAAAAAGGAA
This sequence comes from Monodelphis domestica, assembly GCF_027887165.1. NCBI lineage: Eukaryota > Metazoa > Chordata > Mammalia > Didelphimorphia > Didelphidae > Monodelphis > Monodelphis domestica. Next base: position 473,045,212 of record NC_077228.1, read on the forward strand.
TACACTTTCTTTTAAGCTGCACATGGTGCATTCACAAAGATTGACCATGTACTAGGGCATAAAAACATTGGAAACAAGTGCAAAAGAGCAGAAATAATAAAAGCAACCTTCTCAGACAAAAATGCAATGAAAATAATAATTAGTAAGGGTACATGGAGAGGCACATAAAAAATTAATTGGATGTTAAACAACATGATTCTCCAAAATTGGTTAAAGAACAAATCATAGAAACAATTAATAATGTAATTGAAGAAAATGACAATGAAGAAAAAGCCTTTAAAAATCTATGGGATGCAGCCAAAGCATTACTCAGGGGGAAATTTATACCCTTGAGTTCATATATTAGCAAATTAAGGAGGGCAGAGATCAATGAATTGGGCATGCAAATTAAAAAAACTAGAAAGTGAACAAATTAAAAATTCACAGATGAAGACTAGAGATCCTAAAAATCAAAGGAGAAATTAATCATTGAAATTCAAAGAACTATTGATTTAATAAATAATACTAGAAGCTGGTACTTTGAAAAAACAAATACAGTAGACAAATTACTGGTCAATCTAATAAAAAAAGAAGAAGAAAACCAAATTTGCAGTATCCAAGATGAAAAGGGAGACCACCTCTAATGAAGAGGAAATTAAGACAATCATTAAAAATTATTATGTTGAATAATATGACAATAAATATGGCAATCTAGGTGATATGGATGCATACTTACAAAAATATAAATTGCCTAGACTAACAGAGGAAGAAATGGAATACCTAAACAACTCCATATCAGAAAAAGAAATTGAAGAAGCCACCAAAGAACCCCCTAAGAAAAAATCCCTGGATCAGATGGATTCAGAAATGAATTCTATCAAACATACCAAGAATAACTAATCCCAATATTATACAAACTATTTGACAGAATAAGGAAAGAAGGAGTTCTATCAAATTCCTTTTACAACACAAATATGGTACTGATTTTAAAGCCAGGCAAGTCAAAAACAGAGAAAAAAAAGCTACAGACCAATCTCCTTAATGAACATAGATTCAAAAATCTTAAATAGAATACTTGCAAAAAGACTCCAGCAAGTGATCATAAGAGTTATTCATTATTACCTGGTAGGCTTTATACCAGGAATGCAAGGATAGTTCAATATTAGGAAAACCATCCACATAATTGACCATATTAACAAGCAAACTGACAAAAATCACATGATTATCTCAGTAGATGCAGAAAAAGCCTTTGACAAAATACAACACTCATTCCTATTGAAAACACCAGAAAGCATAGGAATAGAAGGTCCTTTCCTAAATATAATAAACAGTATATATCTAAAACCATCAGCAAACATCATCTGCAATGGGGATGAACTAGAAGTCTTCCCAATATGGTCAGGAGTGAAACAAGGATGCCCATTATCACTTCTATTTTTTAACATGGTACTAGAAACACTAGCAGTAGCAATTAGAAAAGAAAAAATATATTGAAGGTATTAAAATAGGCAATGAGGAGATCAAGCTATCAATCTTTGCAGATGATATGATTGTCTACTTAAAAAGTCCTAGAGAATCAAACAAAAAGCTAGTCAAAATAATCGACAACTTTTAGCAAAGTTTCACGGTATAAAATAAACTCACATAAGTCATCAGTATTTCTATATATTTCCTATACATTTGAGCAGCAGGAATTAGAAAGAGAAATTCCATTTAAAATCATCCAAGAAAATATAAAATACTTAGGAATCTATGTGCCAAGACAAATATAGGAACTATACAACACAACTAGAGAACACTCTCTACACAATTAAAATAGATCTAAACAATTGGAAAAACATTGATTTCTCATGGGTAGTGTGAATCTTGAAATTTCTCAGACTCATGAATGTTAAAAGATTCTCAGACTCAACCTTAGAACATCTGGTTAAGACCATTCCCCATTTTAAACAATGAAGCTACTTATATCTAAAATGTGAGAACTCTACTTGCATCAGAAATGGGAGGACCTCTATTCCACCCTTACTTAGGACTGCTTTAGGGGAGAAAAGTCCTTGCTGAACAATGAGAAATGCTTACACCCATACTTAAGCCATGCCTATTTTTAGAATTAATACAATAGGGTGCTAAGTACGTAAGTACTTAAAGGTCAGGCAACTTGTGAATTTACAAGGAGCAAAGAGGTGAAAACTTATTCAGAAGTTTTTTTTAGTTCAAACTTACTAAAAAGATTAGTCAACTCAGCTGTGAATTCAGAATGTGCTGTCCTTTGGAAAACGTCTACTGTGATTGGTAGATGGAAGAACTTAGGGGAGGTGACATAGGAGAAAACCCCCTATATAAGAAAAAGGAATCTCTTGAGAAGGGGATCTCTTGAGATCTCTTGAGAGTTCCCTTGAGAGACAGGCTCTAAGGAGGAAATCTCTTGAAGGAAAATCTCTAAGGAGGTCTCTCAAAGGAGGCTGATTCTGGCTGGTACTCCCTCTGGGGAGACTCTGTCCCCCTGAATCCTCACTTGAACAGATCTTATGGTGAGTGATAACTGACTGACTGATCTTTTCTTTTAGGACTTAGGCCTGGGTTGGCTAGGGCTACCCTGGGCTGGTCTATCCTTTTCTCATTTATTTCCTTTTTTTTCTCTCTCTTTCTTTAATTCCTCATTGCATTATTAATTAAATTCTCTATAAAAACCAGTTGACTTGGGCATATTTCATAATTGGGAATATTTCCCTGGTGACCACCTTATATATTAATTTAAAACAAGACACTGTAGTGAAAACATATTTTCTGTGGTCACAAAGTTACTCACCCACTCTTATATCTACTATAATTTATATCTTCCACTCTTTTAATCACTACAGTAGGATGAGGTAGCCCAATAAAAACGACAATCCTGCCCAAATTAATTTACTTATTTAGTACCATAGCCATTGAATTACCAAAAAATCATTTTTACTGAATTAGGAAAAAAAAAACATAACAAAGTTCCTTTGGAAGAACAAAAGATCAAGGATATCCAGGGAAATAATGAAAAAAAATGTGAAGGAGGGTGGCCTTGCAGTCCCATATCTCAAACTATACTATAAAGCAGTGGTCATCAAAACAATATGGTACTGGCTAATAAAAAGAAAGGAGGATCAGTTGAATAGACTGGGGGTAAATGACCTCAGCAAGACAGTCTATGATAAGCCCAAAGATCCCAGCTTTTGTGACTAAAACCCACTATTTGATAAAAAATGCTGGGAAAATTGAAAGACAGTATGGGAGAGATTAGGTTTGGATCTGTGATGAAGAATAAATGGTTTGCAAAAAACTGAGAGGCACAATGTCAGAGTGAGTTATTGACAGGAGTATGTGACTAAGGGTCACATGGGAGCCTAAGACCAGGGATCTGGGAAAGATTTTATGCACCAACAGACTTCATCTTATCTCCTGGAAGGACCTGAGTTGGAGGCTTTCGAAAAGTGGTTTCTGGCTTTCTCTTGAGATGAGCAGCTTTGAGTAAAGAAGATTGAAGGCATACATCACCTCTGGACCTGTTTTGACAGTAATCTACTAAAGATCCTGGCCTTTTTACTGGACTCCTTGTGTGAGATTTGGCTATGGGAATAATTACTAATTAGCTTTAGAAAGTTAGTTTTAGATAGTTTATAGATTTTAAGATAACTAGCATAATTTTCTCCTAAACCCCTGTTCCTTCCTCCCCTTCCCAACCAATGAATCTGAATTCATTTATATGTTCCCTCTGTTTATTTCCTCAACAAATTCTCAACATAACAGTTTGGCAGATCCAGCTAGGTCTGTATGTTAATGAGATCAAAGATAGGGGGGAAAGGTTAGGTTTATTTGTCTGTTTACTGCATTAGTATGTTTTAAGTATAAAGAGAACAGTTTTGTGCCAACATTCTACTCTATTTTTACGTAGCTAGGAGCTTAGTGAGTAAACCACTTAGAATTCAGAAGGCTTGGCTTGCTCAAGGGGCTTAATGAGGCTGCACCCCAGACTCCCAGCAGCCATCTTGGAGAGGCCATCTTGAAAAAAACTTTTTTATTTGTTTATTTCTTTGTCATATGTATAAATTATATTGTGATAATTTTGTTTTGTATGATAATTTAACTATGGAAGCTGAAATGTCATCAGACTTGTTCATGATACTGATGTTATTTCAATATGTTATGTATATTCCCTATCTTGTGTTTGTATTATTCCCTAGCTACTATCCCTATATTTTTGAAGTGGATTATATGAAGCCACTGATGGATCTGAAGCTGTGATGATATGGCATATGTACCCCTTACTGTAATCTGTGGGTGTGTTATGTACAAGTCTCATGCCTCTGTGTGCCTTTGTGTAATTCACCTTAAAGATCTGGGAGCTTGATTTAGAAGGGATTCTGACTTAAAACTCATGGTTATACATATGAAACATCAAATGGATACACTGGAGCAATTTATAAACAACATTAATATGAACCAAGTCTGTGTACATGACAATAAAAAATTAAACAATAAAGGGGAAAAAACTAAATAGAGTATAACAGGAAGAAGCAGCAGGAATAGTAAATTTATATCCACTAAGAGATATGTCAGTGGTTAAGCAAAATGGGATACATAAGGTTAAGATGCACAAGAGATATTCCCCAGAGGACCTTGAATCCTTGAAAAAGAGGACACTAAATTTTAATGATGAGCCAAATAAGGGGATTAAAGAAATGTGTAGGGCAATTGATTTATATGATCCTGATTTCAATGATTTTGCCCTATTAATGAAAGAGGTCCTGGCAAAAAGAGAAAAGAATAAGTTTATAGAGGAAACAAGGACAGATCCTCTGTTACAGTCTTGGTCAGATGATGGGGTTCATGATATGTTGATTGAAACAAGAGATGCAATTCTAGAGGTTATGGGGAGATATACTAAAAGGCCCAGTGCTTATTCAAAGTTTGAGGCTATAAAGCAGAAGATCTCTGAAGCTCCTGCAGTTTTTCTTGAAAGGATAACTAAGGCAGCTGAAACTCCAATAGGGATGGAATCACTGGAAAAAAAAACACTATTGCAAACATCAAAGAGGTCTTTGTAAAGAATGCAGTCCCAAAGATCAGACAATTTTTTAAATCAAATTACCCCAATTGAGAAGAATTAGATCTTGACTAATTAAGGAGAAAAGCTACATATTTGACAAATGACCCAGAGGATAAAATTGATGATAGGGATTCCATTGTTGAGGACTTGAAAAGGAAATTAAAGGAAGCTGAAATGAAGGCTAAAGACAATGAAATTAAAGAAATAATGGCTGTTGCTGCCTTGAGATCTGTGTGGCCAAGGTATAACAATAACTATAAGCCTAATGAGAGGAGATGAGGTCCTAGGTGCTGTTTCCTTTGTGATCAGATTGCACATTTGTACTAGGACTACAGATTCAGAAATCAAGTTAGAAGACAATTAAATAGAAATAATAGGTTTAATAAACAGTACAATAACTGGAGTAATAGTAATAATTATGATAATAACAGATGGAACAATCATCATCATCAAAATATATATGCAAAACAATGCCAAAATGCCTGTTGCCAGAGGAAACAAGCAATGGATCTCAATACTATGCAGTCTTGGGAAAATGCCGGAACTAGACCTAAAGACAGACAAGTAGTAAAGGGTAACCAGAGTAAAAGTTCAATGCCTTATGATGGTTTCCACTAGGGACATATGAAAATGAATCAAGAAATGAGAGTGGTATAAATGAAAATGAGTTGAGGATAAATTAAATTGGGAGTAATGAAAATAAAATGCATGGTGATACAAATGAATTAATTGAATCAAATGAGGATATAATTGGTGTAAATAATTGTACAGTGAAGAAACATTGTAATATGAATTTAATAGAAAAAAATAATGAAGGTAGAATAAAAGAAGTTAATAAAGAATATAAACTAAATAATAATAATAATGAAATTGTAAATGGGAACAATGATACTAAGATGGAGAATTTAAGGGCCAATGAGAGTAATATAAAAGCTGATGATAGAAAATTCTGGGAAAGTCATGCAAATTGAGCAGATGTAGTCTCAGATGAACAGGAAATGACTGAGCTTTGTACTGATGTCATGGTGCTAGCACCAATTCTTGAAACCTTCCAACTGTGAGATTTAAAATGGTTGAGGTCTTAAACTGTAGTGATTAAATAGTGGAAGATATAAATTGTGTTAGATATAAGAGAGGGTGAGGTTAATTGCGAGCAACAATTAAACTTACTGACACTGTGGATAAATCATTACAACTTCCAGAAGAATATCTGAAAGCATTTCCATTGCTGTTCTTATATTCAGTCAGTGCAGAGAATGAGTTGAATTCCATTTGTCTTATTCCTGAGGATATACCAGAAGACTTATGGTCAAAGTCTTCCACAGATGTAGGCCTATTGAAATCAGCTACTCCTGTAACAGTGAGAACCAAGGAAGGACCAGTTCCTTGTGTTCCTCAATTCCCTTTGAGTAAAGAAGCTATAGATGGAATAAGACCCATTATTGATTCCCTAATTCAACAAGGGATCATAATATTGTGTTTCTCAGAATACAATAATCCCATATTTCAAAAAAAATAAGTAAAATCTGGATCAAGATAACAGAATTGTCTATAGATTGATAGAGGATTTGAGAGTTGTAAATGATCATGTAATAAAGAATCATCCTATGGTATCAAGGCCAGCTGCTATAATCTCATTCATTCCAAGTAAAGCAAGATATTTCACCATGGTAGATTTATATTCGCCGTTTTTCTTGATACCAATTCATGAGGATTCTCAAAAGATCTTTGCTTTCACATGAGAGAAAACAAATTGGACCTGGACTCATCTTCCACAAGGGTATTTCAATAACCCGAGTCAATTCTCTCAATTTTTGAACAGAGACTTTAAAACAATAACATTCAAGGAAAGTAAAATAATACATTTTCTAGATGATATCCTCCTAGTATCTCCATATGCTAAAGTGTGTTTAAGAGATAGCAAGATTCTTTTGATGGAATTATATAAACGTGGACATAAAATTTATAAAGCAAAACTTCAGTGGGTTTTGCCTCATGTTTAATATCTTGGCTTTGTGTTGCCAGATGGTTCCAAAGAAAAGAATAGCTGATAGAAACTGAGTGTACTTAAGACCAAGAAGCAACTCAGAGCTGTTCTTGGAACAACTGGTTTCTGTAGACAATGGATTCTGGGTATAGTGAAATTACTAGATGTTAAAGAGATCTAACCAGGAAGACAGAACCAGAAACTCTGAAACTCAAACCTAAACATGTGAAAGCCTTAAGTAAGCTTAAGGAAGTGATTTTATCTGCATCAGCTCTTGGAATCCCAGACTATACTAATCCTTTTCAATTATTTGTGAATGAGATGAAATGAATTGCATCTGCTTTACTGATAGAGACTTAAAGACAAAGTAATCATCCAATTGGATTCTATAGTTTTCAGCTAGATCCAATTGCTGCAGGTACATTTCCTTGTTTAAGGGGTGTAGCTGCTGCAACTGTGCTAGTTCATAAGTTGTCAGACTTAGTTTTGGGATGTCCACTGACTGTATTTTGTTCACATCAAATAGAAGCATTAATAAGGAAATTTGTACTCAATAATATTCACACAAATGTATATCTAAGTATGAAATTATACTTCTAGGGAGTGCAAACATCATGTTGAAAAGGTGTAGTGTATTAAAAAACAGCTACACTTCTTACTGATTTGCCAAAGAATGGGGAACCATTCCATGAATGTGTAGAAGTAGTATCTAGTGGATATGCCAAGGATGGATTTAAAAGATACTCCAATCAAAAATCCAGATTTGGTTTTATTCATAGATGGTTCTTCATATTTGTGTAATGGAATTAGATGCACAAGTACTTCAGTTGTCACAGAATTTGAGACACTGTGGTATGGATAATTAACTAGTAACCTTAGTTCTCAAGGCACAGAGTTGGTCACATTAAAATAAGCATGTCTTCTGGCTGATTGTAAAAGTGCAAATGTTTACACAGACTCTCATTATACATTTTCAGTGTGTCATGCTACAGGAAATTTCTGGAAACAATGATATTTCATTACTTCATTGGGTAAACCAATTGTTCATGCAGAAATAATCACTGAGTTGTTGGATGCTATCCAGAAGCCTAACCAGCTAGTGGTAACCCATTGTAGCAGTCATACTAATAGAATAGATTCAGTTGCTAAAGGAAATTATTGAGTTGATATAACTGTTAAATTTCCTGCCAGAAATGCCCCATGTATGTTATGAACTCATCAACTATAGAATCTGATGATCTAGAAAAAGCTTATGTAGACTTAGAAATACAAAAATGGAAGGAGAAGTTTGGAGCAAGAAAAAAGCATGGCATAAGGTTAACAGATACAGGAAAGCTGCTGTTACCAAAAGGCCTGTGTACCTATTTGTGCAAAGCCATTCACATAAAAGGTCATTTTTGTACTAAAGTTGTAATTGACACCATAAAGAGACAATTAGTTTCTTCTGGAATAAGTGCTATAGCAAATAAGATCTGTTCAAGCTGTTCTGTTTGGTTTAGGTGGTAGACCTTTAGCATACTGTCCATTTGTGAGTCTGCAGATTGATTACATCAGCAGGTCAAAAGCTGGAAGATACAAGTTTTGCTTGGTAATTGTTGATAGATTAACAAAATGGCCTTAAGCTTTCCCATCAAATACAAATGCAGCTAGCTTTGTGCTGAAAGTGTTGATCAAGGAAATTATACCTAGATTTGGAGTACCACTAATAATAGACTGATAAAGGATTGCATTTTACTCAAGACATCCTGAAAAGAGTCTATGATTTGTTCTCTAACTAACTGAAGTTGGAGAATTATGTTATTTAATTTCCAATTAATTTTTATTTACTTCTCCATGTACCCTTACTGATTATTATTTATATTGAATTTTACTGAAAAGAGTCTATGAAAATCTCGGAATAACACCAAAATATCATGTTCCTTATCATTCACAAAATTCAGGGCAAGTGGAGCATGTAAATTAGGAAATAAAGATTATGGTGGGGAAGCTCTGTGCTGAAACTCATCTCAGATGGCCAGAGATTCTACCCATAGCTTTGTTTTACCTACGTATGAGACCAAGAGCAGATTTACATATATCATCCTATGAAATGCTCTTTGGACATGCTCTACTACAAGCAAAAACTTGTAAGACAGTCTATAAATCTCTCTTAGGAGGAGATTGTCAACTTGCTTCTTACTTAAGTGCTTTACAACAAAGACTAAAAGAATTACATGATATGGGAGTAGTAATTCAAACTGGTCCTCTTCATAATTCTGAACCAGGAGATATGGTATATGTGAAAAATTTGGCTAAAACATTAGCAACACAAAAAAAGTTGGTTAAGTACTTACACTATTGTATTAGTTTCTCTAGTTTCTCCATCTTCAGTAAAAGTTTTGGGTAGAGGTTCCTGGTGTCATTGTTCACATATAAAATTAGCACATAGCATAAATAATGAAAATGTACAAATCATCAAAGAAGAAGAAAATGAAGAGATTGCAGAAAGATAGACTCATCAGTCAAATTGAGTTTGCAGTCAAAAAGATCAGTAAGGAGAGGACCATTCCTGTGGAAGAGGATGGAAGTGGACAATGCAAATGAAGAGGAAAATTCAGGAATTAATGGACATTGATAAAAGACTGAAAATTTATAAATTTAAAAGACTGTGAAATTTGCAATGAAGAGGATTACAGGATAAATGGACTAATGAATTGATATTTTGGGGTAATGTATTATAGTACAAATATCATAGCATTTATTCACATAAAAACACAAATATATTTACTCCTATGGAATTGCAGAAGAATATTCAAAGAGGAGGAGAGAGGAGAAAGAAAGATCCAAAGTAGGGGTAAGTATGTTGCATACAACAGTAACATAACTCTTACATAACATTGACCCTGACTTTTAAAACAGCAAAACAACATGACATAGCAAAAGTAACAACATAATAAAACATAAACACAAAACATAAACATGGTTAGGTTACATTGAACCACTACTTAAATGAGTGAAAGAATGTATAGTTAGGGTACTACTAGTGTTATGATTAGCTATAGATATTTAGTTATGTGAAGATTGGAGTTAGCTATCTAATGATTGTAACAATGAAAACACTTAGCACTGATTACCCTTATCAAGGGAGGGAACTAGAAAAGGTGTCCCAAACATTGCCTGCCCTACAAACACCTATTCAGCACACTGTGGCTGGCGGGTCATCCCTTTAAGCGGTCAAAATCAAAGAAAACAAAATACAATGAAACTCCTACTAGGAGCATGGAACATCAGAACATTACTTGACAGAGAGAATACCCCAAGACCTGAGAGAAGAACAGCTCTAATCAGTAAAGAACTGGTGCGATATAACATCAACATCGCAGTCTTAAGCAAAACACGCTTACCAGAAGAGAGATCACTCAGCGAACCCACCACTGGATACACCTTCTTCTGGAAAGGTAGAGCCTTAAATGAAGACAGAATCCATTGTGTTGGCCTGGCTATCAAGACCAGTTTGCTCAAACAGCTGCCAGATGTGCCTGTGGGCATCAGCAAGAGGCTCATGAAGATCCGTTTACCTCTCAGCAAAGACCGGTATGCCACAATCATCAGCACATATGCCCCAACACTGACCAGCACAGAGGACACCATCGAGCAATTCTACTCTGACCTGAGTGCCGTCGTGCACTCAGTGCCCACAAATGACAAGCTGATACTACTGGGAGACTTCAACGCCTGCGTTGGCCAGGACCATGAAAGATGGAAAGGAATACTCAGCAAACACGGCATGGGAAAAAAATGAACAACGGCCTACTGCAACTCAGCAAATGCTCAGAGTTCGAACTCACCATCACGAACACTGTGTTCAGAATGGCGAACAAATATAAAACAACGTGGATGCACCCATGATCAAAACAGTGGCATCTCATTGACTACATCATTGTACGCCGGCAAGACATCCAGGATGTACAGATCACCAGAGCCATGAGAAGAGCTGAATGCTGGACAGACCACTGATTGTTTAAAGTGACTCTTCAAATGCGCATTGCACCTTGCCATTCAAAATGCTCCCAGACAGTTCCTGCATTTTACAATGTGAGTCCTCTTAGAGATCCATCTTATTTCCAAACATTCCAGTCCTGTCTGGATGACCAGCTGTCTGCCAAGGGACCACTCACTGGAAGCTCAACTGAAAAATGGAACCAGTTTCAGAGACTCAGTGAAGGAAACATGAAAGGCAGTCCTAGGCCTCAAACAGCACAAATACTGGGACTGGTTCGACAAGAACAACACTGCTCTTGAAGACCTATTGAGTAAAAAGAACAAAGCCTTTATGGAGTGGCAAAATAGCCCAAACTCTGCTCCTAAAAAGGACAGATTCAAGTCTCTCCAAGCCAAGGCACAGTGTGAGATCAGGAAGATGCAAGACTGATGGAGGGAAAAAAAAGGCATAAGAAATCCAGCGCTTTGCTGATACGAAAAACTAAAAACAATTTTTCAGTGCCCTCAAGACTGTCTATGGGCCATTAAAACCACCACCACTCCCTTGCTATCCTCTGACGGTGACACTCTCATAAAAGATAAAAAAGGCATCATCAACAGGTGTAAAGAACCCTTCAGTCAGCTTCTCAACCAACCCTCTTCAGTCGACCAAAGGGCCCTTGACCAGATCCCCCAAAACCGCACCATTGAACAACTTGACATCCCTCCTTCAATAAAGGAAGTCCAAAAAGCCATTAAACAAATGAGTGCAGGCAAGGCACTCGGTAAAGACAGGATCCCAACCAAGGTGTACAAGGCCTTAAATGGAAAGGCGCTCCAGGCATTCCACATAGTGCTGACCAGCATATGGGAAGAGGAAGACATGCCCCCAGAACTCAGAGATGCCTCCATTGTAGCCCTATACAAGAACAAAGGTGCACAAGCAGCCTGTGACAACTACAGAGGCATCTCACTACTCTCCACTACTGGAAAGATCCTCGCCCATGTTATACTCAACAGACTCCTGTCATCTGTTTCAGAGCAGAACCTGCCTGAATCACAATGTGGCTTCCGACCAGATTGCAGGACCATTGACATGGTCTTCACAGTGAGGCAAATGCAGGAAAAATGCCTTGAGCAGAACCTGAGTCTCTACATTGTCTTCATAGACCTGACAAAGGTGTTCCACACAGTGAACGGGGATGCATCTTTGAGAAAAGGCCCATCATCTTGAAATTATTTTCTCCTGGCTGGGGCTTAGAATTTCCAACTGGTATCAGAGGAAGCCAGAGCTTGCTCTCTCTCTCTCTCTCTCTCTCTCTCTCTCTCTCTCTCTCTCTCTCTCTCTCTCTCTCTCTCTTTCTCTCTCTCTCTCTCTCTCTCTCTCTCTCTCTTGTTCTCTCTCTCTTTCTCTCTCTTTCTCCCTTAATATCTTCCCTCTATTGTAAATAAACTACCATAAATTCCATTTACATTAGTAATTAATTTTGGGATTTATAAATTAAATCCCTGGTGTAGACCTATATAAATATTCAGAGTGCAACCATAATTAAATTTAACAGTTGCTAACAAAATGTAGTTACTTACTTAGATTTAGTTTAGATATAGAAATCTAGTTAGGAGAAGTATTTTGAAGATAGGGATTAGTTAGATAGTAATAAGTAAGATAAGATGAGAAAATCAGATATTGATTTGTAGTACATCATACAGTACACAACAAAAAACACATGATATCACATATCAAACACAATTGTAAATAAATATGTAAATAGATGTAAATAGGGTATATAATAGCATTGTAAATTAATTGTATTATAGTGTATGTATATATGTTAAATGTGTCAATATGAAGTGTGCATAAGTGTATATATGTGCATATGTAAGGCATACATGTATATATTATATGCATGTACTATATGTATATATGTAAATTATGTACATAGCTCACTTATATTTATTTTTACATATATGAGTTTAATGTTTGATTTGATTTTCATTGTAAAACTTATGCAATGTGTTAATTGTAATTTTCAAAAATTTTCTCTAAGTTAAATGTTAATGTACTGCAATAGTAGTAAAATTTTCTGTATTAGCTGATTAGAGTATTTTAAGTTTGATGATTGCATGGAAGTTATGATCATCTTTTGTTTGATGCTATTTGCTGTTTTGATTTTGCTTCTGTTTAACATTTGTACTTGCTCATTATTTAATTCCTTTTCCTTTTTCCTTGTCAAAATTCCCTATTATAGTTTAGTTTAGTTAAAGTGAGACAGTTGAGTGTAAGTTGTTTGTATTTTGTTATTTTGGGTATATTTCTTAGTTTAGGCAATTGATAAGTATTTTAGATTGTGCACAAATACAAAAATAGTGTTTCCAACATGATTTTTCATTTGTGAAAAAGGAGAAAATGTGATGAAGAATGAATAGTTTACAAGAAACTGAGAAGTACAAACATCAGAGTGAGTGATTGACAGGAGCATGTGACTAAGGGTCACATGGGAGCCTAAGGCCATGGATCTGGGAAAGATTCTATGCACCAACAGACTTCATCTTACCTCCTAGAAGGACCTGAGTTGGGGGCTTTGGAAAAGATGTTTCTGAAGACTTTCTCCTGAAACCAACAGCTTTGAGTAAAGAAGATTAAAGGCATACATCACCTCTGGACCTGTTTTGACAGTAACCTACTAAAGATCCTGGCCTTTTTACTGGACTCCTTGTGTGAGATTTGGCTATGGTGAAAATTACTGTTTGGCTTAGAAAGTTAGTTTTAGAAAGTTGATATATATTATTAAGATAACTAGTATAATTTTCTGCTAAACCCCTGTTCCTTCCTCCCCTTCCCAACCAATAAATATGAATTTATTTATATATTCCCTCTTGTTATTTCTTGACCAAGTTACCAACATAACAGATCAACATCTCAGACCCTACAGCAGGATGAACTCAGAAATGGTGAATAATTTGAATATAAAGAAGGAAACTGTAAGTAAATTAAATGAACACAGAATAGTATACATGTCAGATCTTTGGGAAAGGAAAGATTTTAAAACCAAGCAAGAGTTGGAAAAAAATCACAAAATGTAAAATAAATAATTGTTATTACATCAAATTATTTTTTTTGTAGAAATAAAACCAATATAACCAACATTAGAAGGGAAGCAACAAATTGGAAAACAATCTCCATAACAAAAACCTCGGACAAAGGTCTAATTACTCAAATTTATAAAGAGCTAAATCAGTTCTACAAAAAGTCAAGCCATTCCCCAATTGATAAATGGGCAAGGGACATGAATAGGCAATTTTCAGCTAAAAAAATCAAATTTATTAATAAGCACATGAAAAAGTGTTCTAAATCTCTTATAATCAGAGAGATGCAAATCAAATCAACTCTAGAGTATCACCTCACACCTAGCAGATTGGTTAACATGACAGCAATGGAAACTAATGAATGCTGGAGGGGATGTGGCAAAGTTGGAACATTAATGCGCTGCTGGTGGAGTTGTGAATTGATCCAACCATTTTGGAGGGCAATTTTGAACTATACCCAAAGGGCGCTAAAAGACTGTCTGCCATTTTATCTAGCCATAGCACTGATGGGTTTGTACACCTTGAATTGATGCAGAGTGAAATGGTCAGAACCAGGAGAACATTGTACACAGAAACTGAAACATTTTGGCAGAATCAAATGTAACACACTTTTTTAACTAATAGCATTGCAATGTTCCAGGATAATCCTGAGGGACTCAATGAGAAAGAATGCTGTCCACATCCAGAGAAAGATCTGTGGGAGTAGAAACACAGAAGGAAACATATGATTGACCATGTGGTTCAATGTGTATATGATTGGAGTTTGGACTTCAAAAGAGCATTCTATTACAAATATGAATATTATAGAGTTATGTTTTGAAAAAAATGATACATATATAACAAAGGAATTACTTGTCAGCTCTGGGAAGGGCAAGGAAGAGGGGAGGGAGAGAACATGAAAAATGTGTGGAAAGGAAAACTGAATCAAGCTCTGGACTTTCTGCCACTGAGATGGAACTGACAGCAGTTTTAAGGTTAGAGTGAAATTGATGAACAGCAATGACAGGTGGGGATGGGGACTGGGGAGGGACAGTTGCTCTGGAATGTAGCTCCTTTTTCTGACCCTTGGACTGGAAGGAGCTCTCTCTCCCTGTCTCTGGATTGAAGTACCTCTATTCCTAGATTTTCCCAATTGTGTGCTCTACCAGGATTCCTGTGATCATGTCATCTAACAAAAGGATTTAAGGAGAGTGGTTTGAACTGTAAGGCTGGTCTTTAGGGGTGTCAGCCCAAAGAGAGAGTTCCTACCAGCTCTGAAGATCAGAACCTCTTTTTCCTCTTGCTGTCTATTGCTAAAGACTTTGAACTTGAGAAAGCTAGCATAGCTTACCATAGCAAGGAATAAAAGAAACCCTCCACCAGCCTGTGAGGCCTGGCCTCAGCTCAAAAGCTGAGAGAGACTCAAACCCAATCTAGGGAAATCCCAATTCCCTCTTACCTGATTATCTTCCCAATCAAAACTTGTTATTAAATTTATCTTGAGTTAAATAACCCACAGTCAGATAAGAGGCCTGTCATTTCAGGGGAACATAGAGGGAGCAGAACCTCAGGATAGCCATTCAAACATAAATGGTTCTTTTCAGACCCCTGTCAGGTGACCTTGGTTTGGGGGAAGGCTTGTCCCTCAGGGGGCCCATGCTTACCTACTCTGGGGTATCTTCAACATCAATCAATAGAGAAGACATCCCCTCAGGCTATCATAGTTGACCTATTTCTCAGGATACCCATTTTTCAAAGATATCCTCTCAGTAGGGGTATCTCTCTCCTTTTACCTCACCAGCATCCATATTCCCTCTATCCTTTTAATCCTTTCAACTCCTCCACTACTACAATTCCTTTAAGTATTACATATGCAACCATGGAAAAAATATTCTAAGAAATTAAATTAATTAAAAATAAATCATCCATTAGAATAGTTTTCATTCACATGTGTATGACCATATGTATATTTGTTATAGATTTTATCTTAAGTGACTGTGGAATATCTTACAATTATGACAGGGCATTGAGATTATGAAGTCCAAAGGAGATGTTTCCACTACAGTTGCTGGTGAAAATAGGTGATAGAAATATCAACTGATCTGATCTTCACAACTGTACTTTCTTCAAATTATAAAGTCCTCTGGTAATTTGACTTAGCTAGGTTTACACTAATCACACTTTAAGTTCTTTAATTCTCCCTCACAAGCCTTTTATTTCTTTGATTGCTAATATTCCATTCTGTCTTCTTCATTAATGTTTAAGAAGTGTGTTTAATTTCAAAAGTCCTTAAGATTATTCAACTAAGGAGACCTTGTCTCAGATGCTCAGGATCCAATCATCTTTTCTGTGTTCATTTTCTTGGCCCACTGTGAACTATTCTGGAATATGCACCAAACCATGCCAGATTTGTGTGTATGTGTGTGTGTGTGTGTGTGTTATCTTTACTGTCTTTGAATTTACTTAGTTTTAGAGTAAGACAACATTCTGACCACAATGATATTAAGAATTATTTACAATACTTTCTAAAATATATAAATTAATTTTAAAATAATGGTGGCAAGTATTCACATATATTATACTTAGCTTAAACACAACAATATCAAAATAATATAATGAAAGTAGAACAGAAAAAGTGAGTAGAAAATATTTCAACATTTGTAATATCATGACTTGAAAGTTTATAAATATTCAAACATAATTTATTGAATATTTGTCTTCAAAAGTGTCAGACGGATTGTACTTCAGAAAACTCAAAAAATGGGAGAGTTTGTGAAGTAGGGAATCAGAAAATTACTGATAGCAAAAAAATTAAATGCAATTAAGGTAATTGAAATCTCAGTTTTACTACTGAAGATACTTCTTAAGAACTATTCATGCTTAATCGTCTTACATAATACATGACTAGAATAACAATTATTATTTAAATATTTTAAATATTCTTCAAGTATAATAAATAAATAAATAGAGTAATTTACTGTCCATCTCTCTGATTATAATATTTTATTTCTTGGTTAAAGACTTGGTAAAAATTGGTTTTGATGCATCTATGTTTGAAAAATAGCAATGTGGGACATTATATTTTTAAATTAACTAGTGGAATATATTTAGCCCATATATACATTAGAAATGCAAAATAACATAAATATAAACAATTATTTGGAGCAGTGAATCGAGTATTATATTTGAAATTTGGAAGGTCTGAGGTCAAGTCTAACTTCAGATACTCTCAATACCACCAAAAGTTCCTCATTTTATCAGCTAGAAATGATTTAGAGAACTCAGCTACGTATGCACAAAACTCTGAAAACTGGTATTAAATTCTTCCTTTAAAAATATTGTCTTCATTGTTTTTATTTTCACATTTAAATAATGGAATATTCAAAGGCATGTTATTATTTCCTCACTCTTTGTAAAATTGTATTAATCAAAAATATATTTTTGGAGTAACTATCCTTTATTTCACTTGTGAATTTATTTAACCTGATCACCATGTTAGGACCTTCTCCTGAGCTATTTGGCCACTGACACAGAGAAGTGAATTATTTAGCTTTATACCACTGTATGAGCTCGTTTCCTTAGGGACATGGAGATGTTGCCAAACTAGGAGTACCTTCTACCATCATGATTAGACCTATTAATCATCAAAGGCAGAAAAACCACTGCCTGGAATATCAAGTTCAGCAACAGAGAAAGTCATACTTTATCTTCTTTGCTAGCTTATTCACAACCCAGTTCCCACTGTGCTCAGGGCATGCTACAGAATGAATTATATAGTTTGCTACTGTAGAAACCTATTATAGAAGACTTTTGTGGTTTTGAGAGAGACAGAAATCCAGTGTGAAAGAGACAGAGACAAGGTGAAAGAAAGGGAAGGGAGAGATACAGTGAGAAACATAAAGATGGCTGCATAGAGACAGAGAAAGGTCTCAGAAAAAGGAGGACAATGATTTTTCTATTGCCAATGTGTTTTATTATATTATTTATTTTATCATATTACATATTCACATAAATATGTAAACAAACATAACATTTTACTCTGCTGCTCCCTCTTATTTCCACTCTTGACATATGTCCTTTTTTTCCCTCCATTTCTTTGTCCAAGCCATCCTCTATACCTAGAATGTCCTCCTTCTCTCCTAGCTCTTAGAATCCCTGGCTCTCTTCACATGATTCTTCCTACATATGGCACTTCCTTGTCACTCCCACGTATCTGCAATCTCCCTCTTCCTGATATACCTTTTTATTTATTTTTAAATACTTTGAATTTACTTATCCATGTCCATGCTATTTTCCTCCTGTGAGATATAAGATTTCTTAGGGTAGAGACTCATATTAAAAAAAAAAATCTCTAGTTTCCTGTTCAGTTGTGTATGTTTTCATGACTGTGAGTTTTCTTGTCAGATACTGGAATATTTACCATTTCCTTCTCTAGTTCACTTTACAGATGATACAACTGAGGTAAACAGAGTTCAGTAACTTTCCCAATATCACACAGCAATTATGTTTCTGAGGATATTTGAACTCAATTTTTATTGACTTTAAGCCTGCTGCTGTCTCCATTGGGCCATCTAGCTGACCTAAAATAAATATTTACAGAGTTTATTAGGCTTTAGTAAATTGCAATGGAGTGGTATAAGAAAAAGTTGGCAAGACTTATATGAACTGATGTAAAGTGAAGTGAGTTCATTGCTCACTGTGACAACAATCTTGTAATAATAATTAAATGTAAAAGATTTGGTTACTCACATCAATACAATAATCCAAGACATTTCCAAGTGACTCAAACTGAATAATGCTATCCTCCAGAGAAAGAACTGATGAAATTTGAGTGCAAATTGAAGTATAATTTTCTCAATTTATTTTTCTTTATTTAAAAAAAATGGATAATATACCTGCATCCTCAGGGAGTGGAGAGGGTTTAGGAGATAATTTAGAAGTCAAAATTAAAAAAGAAAAAATAGAAAAATATTATATTAAAAGTATAAAACTATGATTGGATTGAATTGAATTGCTAGATAGTCAGTGTTAGAGAAATGACAAGACAAGGCTAATTTTATTATAATTGAGGTAGTAATCTTGCTTTTGGCATATTTTAAGAATTTGAACATATACTTTTTATACTTTTTATATAGTTTCCTTGCAATTTAAAAAGCAATTAATTACCAAGGAATTTGCTTACTCTGTCACAAAATCTTAGAATAGATATGAGACTAGCAGTCCATTATTCTGTTTATACCAGATACAGGAATGTGCTCTATGGCATCTTTACAAGTCATCATTTAATCTGTGCTTGACTTCTTCTAGTGCACATTTTCTTATTTTATACAAACACATCCAACTGTTCATTTTTCAACCTCTGAAATATGTCATAGGTATCTTGTATAACAATGCTGAAACATTAAAAAAATTATTCTGAATTTATAAGAAAAAATGTGTTCTAGGATCTCAAAATTATAAAGGAATGATTTAGCACTACAACTCACCCTATGTGTTGGTGGAATACCTAGTCATCTACTTGAGAAAGGGAATTAGGAATGAAAGGTGCACTTGAATAAAATTTTCTACATTTGCTTTCCACAGTGATGAAAATTTCTACTATAAAGATTATCACTTGGGGATATTTGAGCTCAGATATTATATTACCTATTAGGTATCATGCATTAGCTAACTAGGATATTAACAACTTGCAGCCTAGTACTAAAATATTTTCAATGCTGATTTGATTCTTACACCATTCCAATTATATAATAGTTTAGTCTCAGTTTGCTTCGATCTAGCATAGAAAGAATACTTAGTGTAACACTATTTGAATTGAGTGATTGCTTTTACTGATGTTCAAAAATACACATTGAGTGGGGCCCCCCATGGTCTTCCATTATCTGTAAAAGCATGTTCAATAACCCCAGGTGGAGATAGCCTACACAGCTGTTCCATTAGTTCTCAGGAGCTCTGAACACTAGATATGGCAACCCTTTTATATTACTCAAAGGACCTCTTCCTAGTTAAAAACAAAAACAAAACAAAACAAAAGCAAACAAAAAAATGAAAGGGGCCTACTCCTTAGAGCATTTGCCTGGGAATGATTCTCAAAAAAGCTGTGTTTATTATTCATTCAACTCATCCTGGCCTACTGCTGATCAGTTTTATAAGTATTTAGTTATACTTTTGTTTATTTATTCATTCACTCATATTTCTTTCTATCATCTATCTAGTATTCTGTCCCTACTTGTTTCCATATTCATCTATCTAGTATGTTTATTGTAACATTCTGTGATTATCACATTATAAGAAATGATCAGTGAAGTAATTCTATCTTCTAATATACATAAGCAGTTACTCTTCAAGTTGTGGTCTCAAAGGGGATGAAGGTGTGGAACAAAGGAATTGTGACTTATTTAGTTACACAATTTTGTGTCAGAGTTGAGATTTGAATCTGGGTATCTCTGATACAAAGGTAAGTTCTCTATCTATTACATAAGGTTTTCTAAGAGTTAAGAAATGTCACATTATTTAAAGAATTAAAGTTGTGGGCCACCCAAGGAACAAAGGAGAAGTTCACAATGGACAATAAGAAAATTTTTAAAAGAGAAAAACAACACCTAAGACTCAGAAATATCAAATAGCCAATAGTTTCAGGAGAATGGTGTGACCCAATTTACTGATGGTGGTCAGTAAGAGTGTGATAAGTGAAGAGGGCTTGATTTTGCGCCCATCTATGAAAAACATGTACCCTCCTGAAAATATGCCTTGGTGCTTTGCTTAAAATTTTTTTAGGTAATAAAGATTAACATGTAGGCTCCAATTTTGTGATTTTTGGAAGGTCAGGAGAGTCATTGTCCAGGAGTCTGGAACTTAGAGTTTATGTCAGTTTTTTAATCCTAACTGTCTTTGCTTATGACCTAGCCCAACAGTAGCCAAGAAAAAGATTCATTTGAAAGTAATGCTGCATTTAGAAATGAAATACTTGGAATCAATGTTATATAGAAAATCTGCTGAGTAATTTTAATCTGGAGATAAAACAAAAACAAAATGCATATATTTTGTTTTTTTTTTTTATCTCCAGTTTAATTACACCTTTACGAAAGTTGATTGATATTAAGTAGCCAAATAGGACTGAGTTGCTAGTTAGTCCTTGGTATCTAACTCTGTAGGGAAAAAAATGACTCAAGTGTGGGGTTTAAACCAATGGCATTGGAGAAAGAAATATGCCCAAACCTCAGGGTACCCATATAACTCTCAGATCAAGATGTTGCAGCCTAGGATAAGGATATCGGTTGGGAGAATATTCTCTATACATCAAACGCATTACCATCTGTGGCACAAAATTTTATGGTCATGATATTAAGGACTGATACATTTTGATGTTAGAAAAAGAAAAAAGTGAATGTATGGAACCTGAAACTTTATCTGATCATAAATGGGGCATATAAGTATGGCTAAGGGCAGGCAGAGGACACAAGATGCCAATACAAAGTGAGAGAGTGACAATGAATATGCATAATAAGACATGTAGAACATCTTTGCCTACTACAGAATTTATGAAGGATCAGTCTTGCTCAAAGTACATGTCCTACTCCTACTCCCCCATTGTACCATATTATTAAAACAACCTATTGTATATGTTTAAACAGTGGAAAGTGTCAATAAATAAATTCATGCAACTATTTTGATTATTTCTATAGATAAGTGATTAAATGCTTGTTTACGGAGAAATTACAACATACACAACACTGAAACCATCTGTATAGAGAACCATTGATATAAAAGTTTAAACACTCTCATTCTAAGGAAAATTCCTGTGGGAAAAGCTTATACAATTCTAAGCTGATATTAGAAAGTACACACAGTAGAATACAAAATGAAAAGGATGCAAGTTACAATCCATTTAATCATAAAACCTACCTGTTAAAAAATCTAAGTTGTCAATTTAGATCTGTCTGTTTAGCAAACTGAAACAGCATCTGAAAAGAAGCAGCCAATTTTTTCACTTATCACAAAAAGAGGTGGGTGGCAAGAAAAGAGATTGGTTTGTTTTTGAATCACTCTGCTATCTAAAGAATTAAGTCCAGAGTGCATGCTGGAAATTAACCATGATACTGCTCTATCAAAGTACGTAAATGTGTCTCATTTCATTAGTCAAATTAATTTCTCATGAACTAAAATATCCCAAGGATCTCTACTAAATGTAGTGCCAGTTTCCAAGTACAGTACTAGTTCAAGAAGATTAACAATCTGTCCATAATTAAGATTATCACTTTTAGAAAATACTAAACATGTTAGGAAATGCATTTCTATAATTTGGTTGAACTATAACCCAGAATTACTAGCTGATATTTACAGTCATCCTTCATGGAAGAAAGAAGAAAAACAAATTAAATCATTTATTGGATTTAGCTCCTTAAAACCTCATATTCTTTAGCTTTTCTGCTGGCATTCCTGTTTCTCCAGCTGGCCAACAGCTAATTGCTATCTATTTGCATTAATTTATTGAATTATACCCAGTGCTTCCTACAAATTTCCTGGAAGAAAGAAGATTATTTTTGTCTTCATGAAAATTTCTATAAATAACATTGATATTTAGTAGGGCCACAAAATACAGTATTTTTGTAAAGCTATCATATCATAGATATTTGGCTTTCCTCTTCTGGGAAATGCACAAAAAATGTTCCTGGTGCTTTATAATATTATTATTCTCAATTCTACTAAATCTTCCTGGACCACTGTTCTTCATTTGTAAAATGATGGAATTTGACTAGTGTCACTAAGGGCCTTTTTAGTTTGACATCTATGATCCAATGATGACAAAATACTTTTTTTTTCCCAAGTTCAGAAAAGTATTGCTTTTCTCTCATATTATAGGTAGTATGTTTGAAACTTACAGTCATTAATCTTCCATATATACACTATAATTCATGACAATTATAAGTATGATCACTTGATCTCTTTCAAAATTCCACTTATTCTTTATTAAAGTCTCAAACTTAACCTCCTGCTTAAAGGCTGTCTCTTAATTTATTCAACTGGATCTTTCATCTCCCTACTCTCAAATCCTATAACATTTTCTTTCTTTCTTATGGTATTTCTATTTTTCGCTGTCATCTTTTACTTAGAATGAAAATTTGTCATATTTTTAAACCTTTATATTATCTTAGAAACAATACTAAGTATTGTGACAAGGAAATCACTTTAAAAGACTGATATATATTAATTTAAGGTCACCAAGGAATTCAGCTATGTAATTCCTAAATGAAAACTCAAGTCAGCAGTCAACCTTTTATGGAGTTTAATTACAAACAGGAAGAAGAAAGGTATTAGAGATAGAGAGAGAGAGGGAGAGAGAGAAAGGGGAGAGAAGGGAATAGGGCTTAAATACCTCTTCTGTTTAGGCTGGACCAAAAGGCCCAAGCCCTTAGATAGCTGGGGCAAAGAAAGGAGATCAGTCCCTATTACTCAGGTGACCAAAATGGAGAAACAGTCTCAGGGGCCTCCACCTCCGGCTTCCTTCAGAGCAGCTTCCTTCAGAGCCAGCACAACCTCTCAGAGCCAAAACCTCTCCAACCAACCACCCTCAGTCCTCAGAACCCTCTA
This sequence comes from Monodelphis domestica, assembly GCF_027887165.1. Taxonomy (NCBI): domain Eukaryota; kingdom Metazoa; phylum Chordata; class Mammalia; order Didelphimorphia; family Didelphidae; genus Monodelphis; species Monodelphis domestica. The sequence continues at coordinate 473,068,875 of NC_077228.1, forward strand.
TCTTTAAGGAAACCATCCAAGTTCCCTCCCCTCAGTTCTCACATCTACCAATCACTGTCCATGTCTTCCCTGTGCCAATGGTGGCTCTAGCTTAACCCAGGACCACCCAGAGGTCTGTGGCTTTGCACATGTCTGTTGAAGGTCATATTCTCAATAATTAAATCTTGATCCTTTGCTATAGCCCTTCCTAAATCCTGTTACCCTGAGTAGGGTAGAAATTGGAATAATTAAATTTTGATCTATGCTGCAGCCCTTCCTAAATCCTGTTAGGACTGAGTAGGGTGGAGATTGTAATTTCCAAGACCTGGTTCTGTCATTCCAAGTATCTCTATTGTATCAATTCTAAAATCAATCATGACTCAAAGAAATTCCTGTTCTATCCTTAAGCATAGGTCAAAGCCCTTTCCATTGTTCAGCAAAAGGTTTCTGTCCTAAAGTAATCTTAAGAAGGGAGGAGGAGGAACCTCCCATGCCAATGGGGTTCACTTTCCAATAGAGTTCCCACTCTCAATAGGAAATTTTCCAAGTATGAAATTTCCCAATGGTGAAATTTCCAACATTTATAAGTCTAAGAAATTTTAACGTTTACAATTTCCCCTGATGATCATTGGGAGACTAGTCTCCCCATTGATCATTTAACATAATCATTTTGTAGTTCTAAATTCACTTCTAACTAAAGATATACACAATATTCAATTTTCTAAGAGAAATTAGAATAGTGAGAGAGGAAATAGGAAAGAAAAGAAAGCAAAACCAATGTTTAGCTAGGCTCATTGACAGAAAGCCAAATTAGGGGCAGTCCCTTTTGGCATAAATGTGTACAATTACAATAAATGTTCAATCAAAAGTTCAGTCCAATCAAATCATATCCAAAGTTCATTCTTGATCTTCTTGATGAAGTGTAGGTTTTCGGCATCTTTCTGCAACAGTTCATTCTCTGGATATAAAAGTTTCAAGCTTCTTTCTTGAAGATCTTTTCTCAAACAGAATCAAAATCTTTGAATTTTATAACAGTAAAATCTTAAACAAAATTCAAAATTCTTGGATTTTTATAAAAATATAATCTCAAACAAAAAATTCAAAAATAAAAAAAAATTCTTAGATTTTAAATTAAAATACAATCCCCCCTGAAGTAAGTATTTAAAAAAATATCAAGTTTAGCTCAGAATGCAATGTTCAGTTATGGGGGTGTATGTGTCAATTATCAAAAGAATAGAAAAATAATCAAAAACATAAGAAAAATTCAAAATAGGCCTTGTATAGGTCCAGTTTAAAGTAATTTCTATCCCACAAGTATGTAGGACAGAATGCAGTAATATTTCACTTAGCCATTTGTAGCCAATTCTACAGGAAGTTGCCATAATATAAGAAGAAAAGAATTAGAATTCTATTTTGATGGGGAAATGTCATTCCCTCGTCTGATTTTTTTTTCCTTCAGGGATATAGGGAGCCAGCATGATATTCAAGCTTTGTACTTTTTTGAGTACTTCGTAAATGGTGTAGATACAAGGAAGTCCTACGACTTAAACATAAGTTAAGTGTCGCAACCTCGAGTCTCACTTTAATATTTCTTGTGTGCTCTATTGGCACTATTCAGGTTTAGTCTGTGCTCCTGGTTTTTATCCCTTTTCCTGGAATCAGACACAAACATTAATCACAGTCCTATAATATTTTATCAATAAATGGCAGGTTCCCATAGTTTAAAGCTTTTAGGCATATATTGATATTATAGCAAGAGTACATATATTAACTTGTATTACTGCAGGAAAAAAATAATATTAATATTAATTATGTGTACCTTCAGTACAAAAAATGAGAAAAAATCAAATATTCTGATCGAAAAAGAAAAGAAAAGAAATAAGAAAAATAAGAAAAAAGCAGTAATTCAATATATTCTTGAAAAAACAGCATCCATTTGTCTATGGATTATTATCTCCAATTCATATGATAAGATAGAGTCACAATTCATATGATAGGATAGAGTCAGTCTCAGCAGAAGATGCTTTCTTTGCATGTGAGCAGTGAATCCAAGAGTCCCTTTCTCCAATCTTTATAGATGTTGGAGTAGTTAATAATATTTGGAATGGTCCTTCCCATGAAGGTTCAGATCTGTAACTGCTAGGCAAATAGGGTTAACTGACTTGCCCAGAGAAAGGAAGCAGGAAATTGTGTGAGGACAAATTTTAACCCAGGACCTCCATGGTCCAGAACTGATTCTCTACCCAATGAGTCACCTGGCTGTGCCTAGAATGCAAGTTATATGAGGTTGAAAACTGTCGTTGCTGTTTGTTGTTCTTGTTGTTACTGTTCCTGCTTTGGAGTTTTGTAAATAATAATAATAATAATCTTCTCCTTAAAACAAATGCCCATCCTAAAAAATAAAACAATAGTAAAATATACAAACACACAAATAAACAGAAAATTTCAGTAATATTATTCTGGTGATGATTTTCTACAATTCATGGGATACTAAAATCAGACAATTTAAAATTATTCACTCAAAAGGCAATGAAAGGCTTTATCAGGCTTATGGAAGCCTATAACCCATCATAAATAAAAAAACTGTTCAAGAGAAAAATAAGGGATATCTTCAGAGAGATGTATTATTTGGAAAGAAAAAAAATGGAAAAAAGACTAATTAGCCATGTGACAAGAATAAAGAACTGGAAATATAAACTTTTTCCTATATTATATCCAAACAAAGTCAAGATATCTAGAGGAAAGCAATCAGTGTACAAGAAGGGGAATCCCTTATGGAAAACTGGTGAGAGGATGTGAACAAGATCACACAGGAAAGGTGTGCTCAGTGAGTCTGCTGTAATCTTTGTTATAGAAGAAGATATCTACCTCCATGTTATCAAAGTCAGATTATCAAATTCTTGCTAGTATCCTGATATACATGTATTAGGTGCTTAAAAGTACTTGATCAATTTAGCTAGATTCTTAGGTCATTAAATTCAGAGAAGAATTCTCATTGTCATTTATTTATATTGCATAACTTTTACATAGAAGGCATTTAACAAATATTTGATACATCAAGTGAATAAATAATTACATAATTAGTTCACTATTTAAGCGTCTATAGTTTTATTACTTTGAGTATTCCCTTAACCAAGAGAGAACACCACCCTTCTACAAATTGGTACATGCATGATCTTACAATTTTAATATGGATACAAAATTTATCATCCTGAGACCAACCTAGTGATGAACAAGAAGTTATTGTTGAGTTTGTATCTTTCTAGTCAGATAGAACCTTCTCAGGTTGAAAATTCACTTGCACAGACCAGGAATTTAAAACCATCTCCACACCTTCAATATGAATTGAAATATCTTCAGCAGAAGAATGAATAGAAGACTCTCCAAATGCTATACTTACCTGAATTAAACTATTGACATTATCTAGTAAACCATTATCCAAAGAAAATTAAAAAAAAAATTATAAGAAATATAAAAATTCCCTAAATCTAGAAAAGGTGTTTTAGAAGCAAGCAACCTAGAAGCAGATTTTTTTCAAGTTAAAGATAAAGTATATATTTTAAAAATCAGTTCTTTAAATCAGTTATTTAAATAGGACTTACTGGTTTTACATTAATATTTTTTGCACTAACTTTATATCAATAAAAATAGTCCTTTGTTTTTCTTATGGAGAAAGTAATTTACTGGAGAGCCACCAAGTTGGTGAAGGACTTTGAGTCTTTATGATTTAAGAAGCTATTTGAAGGAATTGGAGGTATTTAGCCTGTGTACTATAGAGGGAATTTGGTGAAATGTAATGGGGAAATTGAAAGCTGTTGCACCAGGAAGTACACAAGAGAAAGAGGCTGAATCTTGGGCCCCTCCCTTCTCCACTTCCTATTCTTTTCCCACAGAGCAGGCCTAAAGAAGATTTACTTCACAGATGGTATGTTGATTCCTCTCACTAGTAACAAAACCCTTTAGACCAGTGGTTCTCAACCTTTCTAATGCTGTGACCCCACAATACAGTTCCTCATGTTGCGGTGACCCCAAACCAAAAATTTATTTTGGTGGCTACTTCGAAACTGTAATTTTGCTACAGTTATGATTCAGAATGTAAATACCTGATATGCATTATGTATTCTCATTCCTACAAATCAAACATAATTTAAACATAGTGATTAATCACAAAAACAATATTTAATTATATGTTGAGAAATATTAATCCAGCAGGAGGCAGCTTGAGCACTGGGGCGGGAGGTAAGTCCTGCCTGGGCAGGGGGTCCACAGATGCTGCCTTTTTCTTCCTGTCATCTCCCTCCAGATTGAGTTGAGGCTTCACTTTGCTGGGGTTAATCTGCTCCATAATCTGCTCCAGGAGTTATCCAATCCAGGAGTTATCAGCTCCAGGACTCGTTCTTAACCCCTCCGGAGCCAGCGAGGGGGTGCTCTCTCTGGGTCTCTGTTTGAGTCCGGTCTCCAGGCAACAGGGTAAATCCAAATCCCCTCATAGGGGGAGGGCTGCTGATAGGTAACTAATATTAGTACAATGTGCGGGCAGCAGGATCTCCGTTTTTGTAAAGTAGGGCAATTTCTCAGCAGCTAAAGCCATTGGAAATATGTATTTTCTGATGACTTTAGGTGACCCCTGTGTTTTGGTGGTTCAACCCCTGCCAGGGTCATGACCCACAGTTTGAGAACCTCTGCTTTAGACTGAGTTACTTAGCTGAATGATATATTTATTCTTTGGGGAGAAGGAGATAAGGGTAGGGTTAGGAAAGAGGGAAAAATTGTAATCAGAATTGTAATACTGATTGAAGGCTTTGAAAAAAATAAAAGTTTCTTCAAAAGAAATAAATGAAATATTTTCTCAGAGTAAAGATGTCAATAACTCTACCAGGTTCTCTTCTGGGCAAGACTGACTATTCCTTCAGTTCACAGTGGAAGTAGTAAGATAATGGCCAGAGAGGAGATTTGTAAACCTCAAATTTCCTTAGACTTATAAATGTTGTAAATTTCACCATTGGGATATTTCATACTTGGAAAATTTCTTACTGATAGTCTATTGGAATGGGAACCCCATTGGCATGGGAGGTTCCTTCTCTTCCCTTCTTAAGATTACTTTAGGACAGAAACCCTTTGCTGAACAATGGAAACGACTTTGGCCTATGCTTAAGCATAGAACAGGAATTTCTTTGAGGCATGATTGATTTTAGAATTGATACAATGGAGATACTTGGAATCAATCTCCACCCTATTCAGTCCTAACAGGATTGAGTAAGGGCTGCAGCCTAGATCAAAATTTAATTATTCCAATCTCTACCCTACTCAGGTTAACAGGATTTAGAAAGGGCTGTAGCAAAGGAGCAAAGATTTAATCATTTGAAAATATGACCTTCAACAGACATGTGCAAAAGCCAGAAACCTCTGGGCGGTCCTGGGTTAAGCTAGAGCCTCCATTGGCACAGGGAAATTGATGAACAGTGATTGGTAGATGGGAGAACTGAGGGGAGGAACTTGAATGGTTTCCTTAAAGATAGGGGGTCTGAAGACTCCAGGGAAGGAGGAGAGTTGGTCGGTGTGGTTCGTGTGGGCTCTGAGAAGCTTGCTCTGAAGGAAGCTGAAGGTGGGGGCCTCTGAGACTGTTTCTCCATTTTGGACACGTGAGTAATAGGGACTGATCTCTTTTCTTTGCCCCAGCTATCTAAGGGCTTGGGCCTTTTGGCCCAGCCTAAACAGAAGGGGTATTTAAGCCCTATTCCCTTCTCTCCCTTTTTCTCTCTCTCTATCTCTAATTCCTTTCTTACTCCTATTGTAATTAAACTCCAAAAAAGGCTGACGGCTGACTTGAGTTTTTCATTTAGGAATTACATAGCTGATTCCTTGGCGACCTTAAATTAATATATATCAGTCTTTTAAAGTGATTCCCTTGTTACAGATTGAAAGTATGTCCTCAACCACCTTCAAGCAGAAGAATGAAACTCAGGCAGATGGGGATCCAATTGTCCCTCCTTTTTCAAACTTCCATGGAATCCTCTCTCTCCCCTCCTCCAATGATTTGTGTGTTCCAAATGTTCTGTGCTCTCCTTGCTTTGCAGATCCATTTTTGTCTGCCCCAATTTCTTCAGTCACACCTGGAAAAAGAAAAAAAAAAAACCCTCAGGTGAGACATGATAGTTATATTCAAGAATTTAAATGGTTATCATTTGGAAGAAAGGTTAGATTAGCCCTCTGTGACAGACCAAGGAGCTTTGTGTGGAAGTTACAAAGATAAAATTAGGCTTGAATTCAGGAAAGACTGATTAAAGATTAGTATTATCCATTTGTTGCATGGATTGGATTTGAGGAAACTGGTTTCCTTTTTCAGATGTCTTCAAATAGAGGCTAGGTGATCATTTTAAATATGAACTTTTTCCAGAGTTTGGGTTTTAAAAAGTCTCCTAAATTACCACTTGGGTCAGCATTGATAATTTATGTAATCAGGTTTGATAGAAATCAGATTGTGAGTTCCAACAGGGTGGTGCAGATGCCAGATGTTATACTTTACACAACCTCTCAAACTACTCTCTCCAGTACAATATCAATTGCAGAGAAAGATTTAAGGATCAGTCTCATCCTTCTCTTTAATTTCCATTTGATTCTTGAGCTTTGTGCCTGTCTACTATTCATTGTTATAACTTAAAACCCCCAGTGGCCACAGGATGTGGGAAAAGAAAAGAATCTTTATGAAATTCTTCCCAGTTTAAGAAGGATAATGGTTTATCTGGGGCAGAAAGAAGGAAGATACTAGAATAATGAAGGAGGCTTGAAGGCTACTGTTGGCTAGGAAGTCTCTCATAAGCCATCCCCACTCTTTTTTAAAAGAGTTATGTTATACAGGTAGGTCCCAATTAATGTGAATAATAATCCTATGAAGTAATCACCTTATTTAAATTTGCAGTGAGTATTTCCATTGGACTTGATCTTATTTAACATACCTGTAACTTTTAATAGTGTAAATTAAAATAAATTGATCATAATAGTATTCATTGTTCACATTATTCATGACCTCTAAGTAAAATATACTTATAGTTGCTTAAAAGTGATATAGTTATATTGTTTTTCTATGAAAAAGGCTTATAAGTTTAAAATAGTCATATATAATGTAAAATGGAGATTTGAACCCTGGAATTAAATCCCCAAAGTCCTTGGTACTTCCCAGAATTCCCTATAATCTCACCTGAGTCCTCACCTGAGTGCAAGAACACAATTTGAGTATTTAAAGGACTCTCTGCCTCCCAAGCTCTCTTCTTCCACTTCTAAGCACACGAGTCTCTCTACTTGGCATGCAAGATGTAGTAAGTGAATTGTGAATGGGCTAATCAGCCCTAGGCACGTGCTTTTCTTATTTTGTATTTTCTTATTTCCTTGATTTCTAATAATCTTAATAAACCTCATAAAAATATAATACTTTTAGTAGAGAAACTGATTTAGTCTTTAAAATAACCATATAGAATAGCTTGCTGAGATGGACAGACAGAAGGATACGGGGATACAAGACAAATTTCAGTAATGTATAAGTGATACCAATAAAATATTTTTTAAAATAAAAAATAATACTTATTGAGTAAGAGGAATTTGGTTGAGAATGTAAATTAATTTTTTTTCTCTCTCAGTAAGTTGAACATGATGAAAAGCAATAACACCCCTTTTTTTGTATTCCCAGTTTTTGTTGTTGTTTGAGGGAAGGGTCCAGAGGTAGAAGAATAAACATCAAGTATTCATTTGACTATCTTTGAAACAAACAAAAACAGGCATTAAAATTACAAAATCAAATCCAAGCATAATGAAGCCTTAGAAAAATAGCAAACATATTAGAGGCCTGCAGTTAGGCATGACAGGTAAGTATTGCTTTTGCTTCAAAGACCCCAGTAAATCAAAACAATGGGGCTGATGGTGTGGTATAATTGTCTCTGATATGCTGCAGTGAACATTATTTATAGTTGTTTATAAAATATGCTGTCAGGATGGCAGCCTGCCTAAGACTTTACTATTATTTATGGACTCCTCTGTCTTCAGGTGCCCTTAGATATACAAATTATTTTTTTAAATAAAGAAAATAAAAAGCTTGCATTGCTGACCTTGTGAAATCACCCATACTTAACACACACTGTAGCAACCATTTAAAGACATCTAAAGCACTATGCTCTGATCTTATTAAATATTATATAAATATTCACTCAATGCATTTTTGCTTTATTATCTATACTAAATATATAAATATGCATGGCACTAGTTTTCTCTCAGTTTTTAAAGTCTTTAATGAAGAAATGTCATGAAATTCATCTAAATATGATCAGCATAATATTATCTGGGTTTTCTTATGGACTTTTCATTTGATGACTTAAATTATATACAAACAGGGGATAGATGGAGCTGTTCAATTTAGAACACAGGATTCTTAGGCATGAAGCAACCAGGCCATTTTATTCACTGAGATAAAAGGGATTTGAAATATAAACTGTAAATTTTCTTGAATGGTTGTGACCTGGAAAAATAGTCATAATCACACCTTCTTAAAGTAAATCATAAAGAAGCATTAGCAAATAAATAAATAAATATGGAATGATTTATTCATCTATTCTTGCTTCTATGTTTGAGTAGTCAGAAAATTTTAGGCATGGCCTAATTAAATGTCATTTTTCATGAACAAAACAGCAGTAAATAAAGGAAGGAATAAGTAGATTAGCTTTTTTACTATTGATGTTGTTCCGAGGACCCTATACAAATGAAAGAACATGACTTCATATTTTCACATTTCATATATTTTCTCTCTGAAAAAATCTGTTTCCATCCCAAATGAGTTAATGTGCCTCAGATCAAAGTCAGCCTCAGTCTAGCTTTCTTACTGCTTTTATAGTCTAGTAGGATTAAATGTTCATTAAAGCTCTAAGTTTTCAAATCATATTTATTTTTTTAATTTTTATGAGCTCAATTGACATTTTTTTAACAAGCATTTACTGGGTAACTATTATGTTCTTAAATTGTGCTAGGTGTTGTACAAAATACATAGGAAATATAATATCTGATCCTTGACCTTAAAGTGTTTAAAATCATGTTATGAGGTTATATATACATGCATATATACATACATTTATAGAGTATACTTTATACATGCATATATAATTTTGTAACAGATAAAGTAAAATTTATTAATAAGTGTTTAACATCTAACTTCCTCAACAACAAAAAACCATCTGATGCATTTTTAAGTTGAATCCACATTATTAACATTTTCTCATTCATTTTCTTAAGGCTGGGTAATTACTACTACTAATAATATCATTTTTGATCAATAAATTGTTCCCAGATTTATAGACTACTCTGCCTGCTTTGGAGAGGAAAATACTTCCATATAATAGTAATACTTGATTCTCTAAAGCCAGTTTGAGCTGGCTCTAGCATACTCCTCATAAAAATCATTATATACAAATATCTTAAATGTATATAGCCTTTAAGTTTTCCAAATTGGCTCCAGCACACTCTTAAAACAAATTATTATATATGAATGCCTTAAGTCGATATAGCATTTAAGTTTTCCAAAGAGTTTCAGAAATGTACTCATCTTAATTTTTGCGAAATTATGAGACATTTTATTGTTCTTATTTTTTACTAGAAGAAATTGGGACTTGGAATGCTACATACACAGTAATTATCAAAATCCAGATATGAACTGAGCCATCACTGACTCAAATCAATTCTCCACCTCCAAAACAAAACAAAACCAAAACTTTTTATTTATCTTGTATTTACAACGTTTGTACAAAAGGAGTTGGTAAGGAAAATCCCTGGTTCAGTAATCCCTGATTAGAAGATAATTATTTATTGGGTTTCTGAAAATGATATGAGCTCCAACATGAATTTGGCTGGTTGGAACTACACAATAGTAAGTGTCTAAGGTCACATTATTCTCATGTGCCATGGGTAAAGGGAAATGCTTGGAATCAAGAAGACTTATCTTCATTAGAATAATGTGGCCTTAGACACTATCGTGTATCCTTGGTCAAATCACTTACCCATACTTTCCTCCATTCCTTGACTGTAAAATAAACTGGCGTAAGTAGCAAACCACTACTGTATCTTCTCTAAGAAAACTCCAAATGAGCTCATGAACAGTCAGACCAAGATTGAGATTACTGAACAGCAACATAGCTAAGTAAATTCTGCTTGTCCTTATCTCCATTTACTGTTCATTCACACTAATGAGTTTGATCCAAAAATCAAATCTGTATCTCCTCCTATAGATTCTAAAGGGACCTTTGAAGGATAGTGATGCCTTTTAATGTTACTAACTCAAGCTGCTATTCTATTGTGTTCTCCACAATATAACAAATTACATTTATTATCTCTCCTATTTTGTTAATTGACCTAATGATTATACTACACTAATTGACATCAACTGGCTTTGACAAAGGGAAATTTACTCTAGGCATAGCAAAAAACTACATAAATATGCACCCTACCTAACTAATTGCTTTTTGCATTCTATACTAATTTGATCTTTGAAGAGGGGTGCTTTGAAATATTCTCCCAAATAAGTGTGTTTCTGAATTCAGTGAAGGAAGTGTTTGATGTCATACCCTTAATTGTAGAAATTATTGTCTCAGTAATTTCACTGTTGTGTTGGGTCAAGTAGGTTGATCAAGGCTTTGTTCTACACTAAGTTCAGCTGCCTATGAATTCTAGCCCAGTTCTTAAACAACACATCTTTTCCTTCTCCCATGATCCTGTCAATCATAGCCAACCAATACCGTCGATGAGATTGTCTTAGCAAAGATACTTGAGTAGATTTCTGTTTCCTTCTCCACTAGATTTAGGCAAACAGGGGTCAAGTGAGTTGCCTAGGGTCACCAACTTAGCAAAATAACAAGACAATATAATGACATTTAGTTATAAAAGAAAGAAGAAAAATTAAAAAAAATGTTTCCTCGGAAGACCAATTAAAAACATTTAAAGAACATTTTAATAGAGATCAATATTTTCAATTGGACTAAGCCATGGTTTTGTCAGGTGAAATAGACTTAACTCCTAATCACATTAGGTACTAGCTTGATAATGAAAGAGCAAGAAGGAAGAACTATGAGGTATGACTCATAAGAAGAAGAAATGTTCAAGTAAAATCTCTTAGAAAAGAAATCCATCCTCTCTTAAGTAACTGGAGTTTTTGAGTTTGTTTCTTCATCCTTAGAACATCTCCAATCAAATCAATGGAAATTAATGTTTGCACTGCAACCAGATGTTTTTAATACTGTTAACAACTTCTATAAATCTTTGTATATCTACATTTTCTACCAATTTCCCATAATTCTAGTGTAGAGAAACTGAATTTTAGCATTCTACTCAGCATGAGATCTGTGTTTTAAATAAATGTCATCTGATTCAATGTAATTAGAGTAAAAGTATTTTACACAGACATTTTTAACTATATTGGGAGAATAAAAATAAGAATAAAAAATAGTCGTTTTGCTCTTCCTCCTTTGTTTGTAACAAGCTCTCACTTTGGTAAGTTAATGTATTTTTGCAGGTACACTCATTAATGAATCAGCACCTAATTCAAAATACCCTCAGACCATCACTTCATCACCCCCAGGCCTCCCTATAATTAGATAGAAAAAATGAGCAAACAACAAAAAAAAACACCTAACTTTAAAGAATTTTTATAAAGATAAAGAGCAATGGATAGACACAGAAGGGGACAGTGAAAGCAAAGGAAATACATTAGTGACAGAGACTGGCACTAAAGGAAAAGTGCCAGGCTAAAGAGTGTGTGGGACTGATCACCTCAACAGGGGAGTAGTCCCAGGAGATTGGAATCTTGAGGAGTAGAAGATTCTGGCTGGAAGAATGGTGGCTCTCAATCAGGAGAAGATGGAGAGAGAAGGTGGAATAAGACTTTCTCCTGAAGGTTACCCACTTCTTCCTGCTTGTGACTGGAAATTTTTCCCTCCAACATTTCCCAATTAAAGAGACTGTCTGAAGAAAATCCTGAGAAAGGCATTTTGAATCTCTGTCAGACATTACTTCAACTCCTGTTATCTGCCCTGGGTCAGAACTGTGGCCAAGGGGTCAAACCCAGGGTGAGCCAACCTGATTTTCTCTCAGGGGGCTCAGGCTGCCAAGGCCTGAGTCCCCTCCGCAAACTTGAGGAGGGAGGGAAAAGGGTTTTAGATAGAGACAGGGACCTGTTTCTTTCCACTTCCCTTTCCCATTCTTTCTCTTACAGTTATTCTTTTGTATTACCCTGATTGAGTTGACATTAAAGTAGTTATCTTTTCCCCAAGCTATGAATCAAGTGTGAGTGAACAGATCAAAGGGAAAACCCTTTGGTCTCGAGTACTGGGGGGGGGGGCAGAGGAACAAAAGCAAATCTGGGAGAGCAGGCATAGCTAAGGAGGGAAAGCAAAAGGGGGAAAATCTTCAAACCCCCTCTCCTTTCTCTGAGCCAACACTAAAAAACAGCTGTCTCCCTTGAACCCAGCTTTGAGAAGAGTGGTCTCCACTCTTCTCCTCTCTCTCTATTCTGAAAGACTGAACCCCTCAATAAATGCACTTGGTTGTCCATTTTTTTTTCTTGGGATAATGTGTCAAATTTTCCCCATGCATTAGGTCTTTCTGACAATTGCTTCATTCCCTGCAATAGATCTTCATGGCGTTTTCTTAAATAAGTCATTGATGTTGGGTTAGAAAAATCCAGATCTTCAAAAACTTCTGGCCAGCTCATGAGTGAGGAATCTTTTCTAATTTGCTCAATAAAGTTTTTATGTTCCTGGGACATAAAAAGTTCAGATAAAGGAATTTCTACACCCTCCAAATCTAGTTCGTGGAGGAGGAATGCTCTTTTTAGTTCTTTAATTGTGAGATAAGGCTCTAATAAAAATTAAGGCATGCATTTGCAGAAAGACTCTAAGTCATGGGTGATGAATGACTTATGAATCATTGCATGTAAGATGCCAGAGTTATCAGTGACCTTAGCTACATCACACAAAGGCATAATCTTTTGAGCCTTTGATGCATTTGCAAGATTGTTAGTAGTTGCATTAGTTCGTGCCTTGTTGTTTTGTGCCTGTATGTTATTGGCAAGATCATTTCCCCATATTGCCCCTAATGGCATCCCAGTATTAGTAACTAGAGCATCATTATTAGTCTGTCTCTTCATATCCCTAGACTCCATGTTGGTTCCCTTCCCCATGCATTGTTTTCTCTGCATGTAATCCTGGCATATCTCAGTTATAATAGGGATATGACCCAACAATGCTTCTAATCTATTATCAATGACTAAATCATGTACCGTTTTCTTTTGGAAGATCAGATTGGAACCAGCTTTGATATTCTTTAAGATGTTAGTCACTGCCACAAACACCACATACACCTGGGGTATGATTTGCCAGAGGTAATGCAGATCTAGATAATTCATTGTATCTGTGTCCATCCCATAGTCATATTGGTTAATGTCCCCAGGACATTATCTATCATTCCTGCTACTGTATTATAAATTATATAGTAGCCCCAATAAATTGCAATTATTCCTACCACAGCTGACCATAGTATTAGTTGTAACATGTTTCCCATTAGATCTTTTCTAGGCTCTAACTGCCTGGAGTTATCAGTTAGAAAATGGTTGTTGTCTCCACAAGCTTTGCTTCTAAATGGGATCTAAGATGGCTAGATCCTATAAGCTAACAGCCCTGATACGACTTCCCTTTTACAATAGCCTCTCTTCCTCAGTTTTCCAACTGACCACAGTGGCAGTTGATAACTGGTTTGTAGTCTTGGTTACAAATGGATAAGTGTAATATTACTATATTCTATCCTATGGACTAGTGGGATAGAAATTACTTTAATTAAATCCTAATATAAGGGCCTTTTATCAATTTATTCTTGTTTACTCAAAATTTTTTATACATAGATTTTGATATTTGGATTCTGATTTAGATTTTTTTTCTTTTTCCCAAAAGCTTAAGTTTCTTCCATTTTTTTCTTTTATGTTTTTTTCCCTCTTCTTTTGATAATTGACTCATATACCCCTGTCACTCAGCCATGCATTCTGAGCTGAAATAGGCATTTCTCAAACCCACTTCATGGGGGATTGTATTTTCAAAAAAATCCAAGATTTAAAATTTTTGTTTGAGAAAGATCTTCAAGGAAAGAAGCTTGCTAACTCCTAAAATCCAGAGAATGAACTGTTTGCAGATGGAAAGATGCCTGAAAAATCTACACTACATCAAGAAGATCCAGAATGAACTTTGGGGTGTGGTTGATTGATGGAACAAAAAGTTGAATGAACATTTATTTTGAATGAACACTCTTATGCCTAAAGGGGACTGCCCCCTAATTTGTTTTTGTCAATGTGCCCAGCAAAGCATTGGGTTTGCAGTCTCTCTCTTCTATTCCCCTCTTATCTCTAACTATTGTAGTTTCCTCTTAGAAGGTAAAATTTTGTATGCAAAATTTTAGGTCGAAGTAGTTAGAAGATTTAGAAGTACAAGATGATTATGTTGAGTGATCAACTGGGGAGACTAGTCCCCCAATCATCATCAGGGAGGATTGTGAATTTTATATTTACTCCACCCTGCTTAGTCTTTAGAATTTTAGCAACCAGGAATGTATACACCCCCACTTAAGGATTAAGTGTTGGGGAGGAAGATCTATGACCCTCAAGTGCTAGTAAGTGACAAATCAGAAACAACTGACTGACCCCCTGGGTTTGTCCAAAAGCCAATTTTAAGTCATCATTGGTGGATGTGAGACACAGGAAGAAACATAAAGAATTGCCTTTATATTTTGCATCACTTCCTTTGAGAGGGACTTGGTGGTGAACTTGACTGTGGAGGAGCTTGAGCATGAGCCTGAAGACTGCCTCCCTTAGACTGTAATGTGGTGAGTACAAGGCTTACTTCCCTTTCCTTGGCTTTTCTGGAGGCACCAGCATCAAGGAACCCCTCATCTTGGAGGAGGCCTTGTGGCTGGAAGCTGTGCTAGATTTAATGCTGTGCCCCCACCTACCCCTTGGGTGGGGCCTCTGAACTCCTTCCTGGTATCTTTCTACTTTTCCTCTCTTTCTTTCTTCCTTAATATCTTCACTCTATTGTAAATAAACCACCATAAAATTCCATTCTGACTAGAGTATTTCATTGGGATTTAGATTTTAAAATCTGAGGTGACCAACTGAAAATATATTCAGTCCAATCATAAGTTTTACCCCTAACACAATGATTAAACTTTACTAATCATAAAGGGCTCAGAGAGGGTAAAACAAGTATATTTAGTGGGGTCTTAAGACTGAATGTGAATGGGATATACTGACCCATTAAATGGAAGCAGATAGCAGAGTAGATTTAAAACTAGAATCCTACTATATGCTGTTTATAAGAAACACAGTTGAGGCAGGGTGACACACACAAATTTAAGGTAAAAGCATGACCTAAAGAAAAAAAAGCCAGAGTAGCAATCATGATATCAGACAAAGCTAAAATAGAAAGTGATCTGATTAAAAGAGATAAGGAAGGGAATTATATTTTGCTAAAGGTACTATAAACAATGAAGTAATATCATTACCAAACATTTATCTACCAAATGGCATAGCATTGAGCTCAAGAAGGAAATAGATAGTAAAACCATATTAATGGGGGATCTCAAACTTCCACCTTCAGAACTAGATAAATCAAATAAAAATTAAATAAGAAAGAAGTAAGGGAAGTGAATGAAATGGTAGAAAAAATTAGAGTAAATAGATATCTGTAGAAAAATGAACAGGAATAAAAAGGAATAAACCTTCTCAAAAGTACATGGTACATATACAAAAATAGAGCATGTTCTAGGGCATAGAAATATTACAAACAAATGCAGAAAAGCAGAAATACTAAGTACAACTTTTTTCAGATCATAATGCAATAAAATTATACTTAACTAGGCCCATGGAAAGACAAATTTGAAAGAAATTAGAAACTAAATAATTGAGTTCTTCAAAACTGGTCAGTCAAAGAAGAAATCATAGAAACAATTATGGATTTCATTAAAGAGAATGACAATGAGGAAGAATCATATCAAAACCTATGAGATACAGCCAAAGTAGTATTGGAAATTTCTATCTTTGAGTGCCTTTAGCAACAAAATAAAGAGGGAGGAGATCAATGATTTGGGCTTGCAACTTAAAAAAGAATTAGAAAAACTAAGTTGGAAATTCTAAAAGTTAAAGGAAAAATTAATAAAATTGAAAGTAAAAGTAGTATTGAACTAATAAATAAGTCTAGGAGCTGGTGCTTTGGAAAAACAAAATAAATAAAGTACTGGCTAATCTAATAAAAAATAAAGAAGAGCCTCAGACATTTCCTAGTCATGTGACCCTGGGCAAGTCACCTAACCCCCATTGCCTAGGCCTTACCACTTTTCTGCCTTGGAACCAATACATAGTATTGATTTTAAGATGTAAGTTAAGGGTTTAAAAAAATAAAAAGAAAGAAGAGAATCAAATGAACAATACTAAAGATGAAAAGGGAGATCTCACTTGTAATGAAAAGGAAATTAAGGTAATTTTTTTAAAACCCTTACCTTCTGTCTTGGAGCCAATACATAGTATTGGCTCCAAGGCAGAAGAGTGGTAAGGGCTAGGCAATGGGGGTCAAGTGACTTGCCCAGGGTCACACAGCTAGGAAGTGGCTGAGGCCGGATTTGAACCTAGGTTAAGGTAATTTTTAAGAACTAATTTGCCCAATTACATGGCAATAAATATGGCAATCAAAATGAAATGGGTGAATACTTACAAAAATATAAATTGCCTAGATTAACAAAAGAGGATTAAAAAACTTAAATAATACTATCTCAGAAAAAGAAAATAAACAAGCTATCAAAGAGCACTCTAAGAAAAAATCACCAGGGCTAGATGGATTCACAAGTGATTTCTACCAAACATTTAAAGAACAATTAATCCGAGTGCTATACAAACTATTTGACAAAATAAGCAAAGGAGTATTACCAAATTCTTTTTATGACACAAATATGGTACTGATTCCAAAGACAGGCAGAGCAAAAACAGAGAAATAAAACTATAGACCAATCTCCCTAATGAATATAAATGCAAAAAACTTTAATAAAATACTAACGAGAATACAAGTTATTATGAGGATTATACACTATGATCAGGTGGAATTTATACCAGGAATGAAAGGATGGTTTAATATTAGGAAAGCCATTCATGTAGTTGACCATGTCAATAATCAAACCAACAGAAATCACATGATCATCTCAATAGATGCACAAAAATCCTTTGACAAAATACAGCATCAATTCCTATTGAAAGCACAAGAAATTATAGGAATAGAAGGGCCATTCCTGAAAATAATAAACAGTACATATTTAAAACCATCAGCAAGTATCATCTGTAATGAGGGCAAGTTAGAAACCTTTCTAATAAGATCAGGAGTGAAGCAAAAATACTCATTATTACCTCTTTTATTTAATATTGTACTATAAATGCTAGTAGTAGCAATTTTAGAAGAAAGAAAAATTGAAAGGATTAAAGTAGGCAATGAAGAAACTAAACTATCACTCTTTGCACATGATATGATGGTAAAATTAAAGAATCCTAGAAAATCAACAACTTTAACAAAGTTGCAGGGTACAAGATAAACCAACATAAATCATCAGCATTTCTATATATTTCCAACAAAATTCAGCAGCAGGAGCTATAAAAAGAAGCTCCATTTAAAATCACTCGACAATATAAAATATTTAGGAATTTATATACCAAGACAAAAACAGGAATTATATTAACACAATTACAAAATACTTTTCACACATTTAAAAATAGTTCTAAATAACTGGAAAACATTACTTATTCATGGGTACTTAGATCTAATATAATTTTAAAATAACAATCCTACCCAAATTAATCTATTTATTCACAGCCATACTCATCAAAATAACAACAACCTTTTATATAGAATTAGAAAAAATATAACAAGGTTTATCTAGAAGAATAAGAGATCAAAAATCTCAAGGGAAATAATGGGAAAAATGTGAAGGATGGGGGCCTAGCAATACCAGATTTTAAACTGTACTATAAAACAGAGGTCATGAAAACAATATGGTATTGGCTAAGAGACAGAAGGGTTGATCAATGGAATAGACTAGGGATAAATGACCTATAGCAAGCTAGTGGTCAATAAATCCAAAGATACAAATTTTGGGACAAGAACTCACTATTTGACAAAAACAGCTGGAAATATTGGAAAATGTAAGTGAAAAATTAAATTTAGATATACATTTTACACTCTATTCCAAGATAAATTCAAAATGGATAAATAACTTACAAATAAATGGTGAAATCTTAAATAAGTTAGGTGAATATAGAATAACATGCCTGTCAGATCTGTGGGAAAAGGAAGGAATCTAAGACCAAGTAAGAGATAGAGAACATTACAAAATGTAAAATGAATGATGTCAATTATATTAAATTAAAAAGTTTTTGTTCAAACAAAACAATGCAATTAAAATTAGAAGGAACTCAACAAATTGGGAGAACATTTTTAAAACAAAACTCTCTGACAAAGCTTTAATTTACCAAATATATAAGCAACCAAGTCAAATTTACAAAAAAATCAAGGTATTCCCTAATTGACAAATGGTTAAAAGACAAGAATAGACAGTTTTCAGATGAGGAATTCAAAACTATCAATAAGCACCTGAAAAAAGTTTTATCAATCCCTTCTGTTTAGAGAAATACAAATTAAAACACCTCTGAGTTACCTAGCAAATTGGCCTATATGATAGCAAAGGAAAGTGATAAATGTTGGAGGAGATGTGTTGTGAATTGTTCTTACCATTTTGGAGGGCAATTTACAATTATGCACAAAGGAGTTTAAAAGAATTCCTAACCTTTGACCTAGCCATACCATTGCTGGGTTTATACCCAAGAGATAATAAAGAAAAAGACATGTACAAAAATATTTATAGCTGTACTCTTTGTGGTGGCAAAAAACTGGAAAATGGAGGAGTGTCCATCAATTAGAGAATGGCTGAACAGATTGTGATATCTGATGGTGATGGAATAATATTGTGCCGAAAGGAATAATGTACTGGAAGAATTCCATGTGAACTGGAATGACCTCTAGGAATTGATACAGAGCACAAGGAGCAGAACCAGGAGAATATTGTACACAGAGACACATTCATAATGGCACAATAGAATGTAATAGACTTTTCTACTAGCAGCAATGCAATGACCCAGGACAATGTAGAGAAACTTATGAGAAAAAATGCTATCCACATGCAGAGAAAGAAATGTGGGAAGAAAAATGCATAAGAAAAACATATGATCAATCATGTAGTTTGATAGGGATATGATTAGGGTTTTGATGTTAAAAGATCACTCTAGTGCAAGTATCGATAACATGGGAATAGGTTTTGAACAATGATACATATATAACCCAGTGGAATTGCTTGTCATCTGCAGGATGGGGTGAGAATAGGGGAAGGTGATAATGAATTCATGTAACATTGGAAAAATATTATAAAAAAATTATAAGAGTAATATAAAGGGTAGTAACATTCCCTAAACCCCTCAAAATAATTTAAGACTCCATATATATCTAGGAAGAGAAAATAAAACATAAAAATTGTAATTAGACAGAATTGGTTTGGGAAACACTGATTTTGGGTGTGAATAAGATTTTTAAAATGTGTTCACAGAGAAAGTAACTTCTGAATGACTATATAATTATCATTAATATTTCTTCAATTGTTAACTGAATATAGAAATATGGAAGAGTTGTTTCCACTTAATAGAGACAGTGTGGAGTAGTGAATAGAAAACTGTATTAGGAATCAGGAAAATCCAATATTCTTTTGTATTTTTTTCCAGATTATATGTCTATATTGGTCTTTTTCAATTCATATTCCCTCTCTCACTTGCACCCCTTCTCCATTCCCAAGAAGGCAGGCAATATGATATAGGTTGTACATATTTAAATTGTAATCTTGCTTCAGAGACTTACCAGTGGTATTACTTTGTTTTTTTAATTAACATATTTATTTTAAAATATTTCTCCATGGTTACCATGGTTCATATACTCTCACTCCCTTCTTCCCTCCCACCTCCCAGAACTGACAAGCAATTCCACTGGGTTATACATGTGTTATCACTTGATATCTATTTCCATGTTATTTATTTTTGTAAAAGTGTAATCTTTTACAATCAAACCCCCAAATCTTATACAGTGGTATTACTTTGGCCATAAAACTCTGTTTCTCAGACCTTGTATTTCTTCATCTATCACAAAAGAAATTATATTTAATGTCCTCTAACTTTCCTTTCAGTTCCAAATCTATAGTCCTATTGGGTTGCCCTATATAGACTTAAACAAGATATAAAGAAAATTAGATATGACATGTGAAAGTGTGTCCATAAACAAAACATAGAAACATAGACTAAAAGGAGTCATGTTTTCATTAAACCATAGGAGAGTGTATTTTTCAAGAAAACTCATAAATTATATGTTCTTTCCTTTAGTTCCTATTTATCGAACATCTAAATTGTAGTGGAATATGTATTTCACTCATCATTTTGATATTTCAAGCCAGTCCATTTGGGCAATAAGACCATGTCAACAAAAGCAACAACGTAAGTCTTAAAAGTCCGTAATATAAGCTACCTCAAAACAAATTTTTGAAGCAGGTGGAGTATTAATATTTTTTAAAGTTAAAAGAGTTATATAAATGCATTTCCATCCATAAAATCTTAGTTTAGGAAGGGGAGCAACTAAATGTTAATAGTAAAAGCTTTCTCTTTCCTTTTACTAAAGCCATTAGTAATGTATTTATTATGTGTATTTTTCTCAGCAGGCATCTTCTTTCATTTGTAAACTGAATGGAATGGCACCAACTAAATTGGTTAAAAAGAATGAAGGGGTCCTGACATCAATCAAGAATGTATGGCATTGTATATGCATTGAGAATACAGCCAGGATTTTGGAGAACAGATTTAGACTCCTTATGAACAAAGGGGCTTTGCAGTATCAAAGACAGGCTGCTTTTGTGATCCACCAACAGCATAATATCTTCTGACACTATCCAGAGAAGTCAGTCATTATTAAAGCATTATTATATTTAAATCAGATACAATGCCCTTTTGTAGGTGAAAGTCTATTCAGTGCAAATAGTATGATCTATTATTTTTGAGGACAACCAGACTCTTTTGAATCTTTATACAGGATTTTTTTTAATGGCAAGTTAGACTTATGCTTTTTTTCTCAAATGAGCACAACACTAAAATAATTCCAGAACCAACTTGTTTTTGCATCCAACAGAGTTCTAAGTTTCAAGGTTAGTTTTTGTCTTTTTTTTTCTTTTCCCAACTACAATAACAATCAGGTGGAAACCATAAGAATCCATTGTATTTGGTATTTTATTCAGCTGTAAAATGTCCTGAGTGTTAAAAAATAGGAAAGTTTTTCCCTGCACTCATTCTTTGTTTTTACTCTTTTTTTTAAAAAAAGTATTCAGTCTTTATTTTTCCTTTGTGCTGTTATTTGTAGACTCAGACTTCTTATATAATTGTCTAAATGTACTTTCCAATTCTCTATTTATTCTTAGTTTCAGTTTATACCTTTGTACTTGTTTCTTGAATTGGAATGTCATAATTCTACTTCTTATTCCATTAAAATTTTCAAAGCTAACATTTTCCGATATCACCAGAGTGGCAGTTCTGGTGAAATATATGAAATGATGTTTATTTACCACTCTCCCATACTGAGTTGCTTTACTAACTAACAAGGCTTATCTCTATCTTGGGCACTGAGTAGATCAATCATCTAGATAGAAGCAATGTCAAGATCAGGAGACCAAGCTGTTCAGCATCTTTAGCCTGGATGCTGGTCCTTCTCTGACCTTATGCCCTGGCTCTAGAAACTAAGTTCTTGCCTTGATTATTGGAAATAACATCATTGATCTTGTGCCCTATTTAGAATGAAAAGCTATTGTTTTTCTTCCTTCCCTCTCCATTAAAGATCAATTCTTGTCTTCTTTTTTAATAAAGTTATTTTGCAGCTGAAATCCTACACTGCATAGACTGTACCTTCCTAGAATGACAGCTCTGCTAAGCTCAGTAGTCCCTAAAGAACACCACCAAATGACTTAACTGGACTAACTGATGCCTTCTACCTGCCTGCCTAGACTGTCACCAATTTCCTCCTTCAGGATTAGGTTCTGAATTCCTAAGAAATTCATGGATAGATTGCAGGCTGTTTATGAAGTTGGATATGAAAAAAATAAAATGAAAAAAAAATAAAACTATGTTATGGTTGTTTAAGCATGTCTGACTCTTTTTTTATCCCATTTGGAGTTTTCTTGGCAAAGATAATTAAGTTGCTTCTCATTTCCTTCTACAAGTCATTTTACAGATGAGGAAAATGAGGCAAACAAGTTTAAGTGACTCACCCCATATTACATAGCTAGTAAAAGACTGAAGCTGAGTTTGAATGCAGATATCTGTGACTACAAGTCTGGTACTTTACGCCTCTCATGAAATATAATTGGTTTCTTTTGTTATCCTATATATTTTAGTGTATGCATTTCAAATATTTGAGGGAAAAAATACAACTTCCCCTGATTGCCCACATAGCACAAATGATATCTAACAACCCTGTTCTATACAGTCACAGATTAGGATTTTATTCAATCAAGAGATTTGAAGAAAAAAGAAAAATGATGACAAAAATAGGGAAATTGTAGTGATAAGGTAAGTTAAAATATTCTCAAGTCATATAAGTCCATTAAGTCATGGTAATATCATTATAAAATGTTTTTTTTCTGCAATAACTGCTTCAATAGAATTTCCAGAGTTTAAATGTTTCTTACTAATAATGAATTATTTGAATAAAAATGGTTCAACAGAATATTATTTATCCATGGAGAATTAGAATTATACTTTAGGTAATTTAATCTGTAACTCTTCTGAAATCTTAATCACACAATATTATTTAATTTAACCCATTAATAGAAGAAGCAGGATTTCCTTGTCATATGGGATAATTATTTTAAAAATCATATAGAATATCAGCTTTAAAGTATTTCTAAAAAATTATCTTTGACATTATATCTGAAAAAAGTACCAAAAATTAATGAGATTTTGAAACAAACTTGGAAATTCAAAAGTAAGCACTCATATTTGGTTCTGTATTTGGTTTTGCTTCCTAGAAGATATTGGCTCCAGGTAAAAAACAATTTTGATCAAAATTTTTGATTGATTTACATGGTAGGAATAGATGAATGAAAGGAGAGAAGTTTAAGAATTGTAGCAAAATCACAAATTTTGTACATTAGAATGGACCACAGAAGTCATCTAAGTCAAATCTGAGGCAACTGAGGCATACATGCATGATGTATAGAATCTTGGTCCTGGAATGAGGACCTGATTGCCTGAGTTCACACCCAGTGTCAGATGCTTATTAAATGTTAACCCTATCAAGTCACCTAACTTTTCTCTGTCCAAGTTTCCTCAACTCAAAAAAAAAAAAGGTTATATCGTTTAATCTTTATCTCCCAGGGTTGTTACAGACATGACATTCTATCTCTAACCTCCACATATTTGGAGAAGCAATCTGACTCTTATTACTTCATCACCTTCACCCCACAAATCCCCTAGTCTCCTTCAAAGTAAAGATCATGCACCACCTCAGGCCCAAGACCTTTCTTGATCAACATATTAAATAAAGACATTCTTCCACTTGCAATTATTTTGCATGTAGGGCAGGAAAAAGAAAACAATAGAAAGAATTCCAAATTTTAGAATCAGAAGACATATGATTGGTTTCTTATTCCCATTCATACTGCCTGATTGATCTCAAGTGAGCCTAATCCTTATGAATCTTGCCTTCTCATCTCTAAAGTAACAGTTTCACTAGAAAATCTCCAAGGTGTCTTCTAATTCTAAGTCTGTTCTCCTGTGATCTTACTTAGGGTTATAAGCAATGCCCCAAGAGAATTTAAGCTTCCTTGGATTTAGGGGACATATTTTTTTTGTCTTCATATATTCATCACAGTGCCTTGACAAAGTAGGTATTTAGCCTATTTTTTTAAATGAAACTAAATTAGACTTGCTTTGTCACACATAGTTAAGCACAAATGGAATGATTCATCTTGGGTATTAAAGACTTTGGAAGTCTTTCAACAGAAATTGAATGACATGTCAGGATCATGGTAGAAGGGATTCTTGCTCAAATATGCATTGGACTAGATGAACTTTGGGTTCTGTTATAAATCTAAAACAATATTAATTTATATATATATATATATATTACAATATTGATTCTATGACTTAAGTACCCTGAGTTTAAAATAAATTGATCTAATAAATATTTATTATGTGCTTGGTATATGTCAGACACAATAAGTGCTGGATTCACAAAGAAAAAAAGGCAAAAGTTAGTCCCTATAATCAGGGAGCTCACAATATAGGGAAAGAAGAAGGTTTTTGAAATAGAACAAGAATTAAGTGATCAAGGATTGCACTTGGATTTAGGAACACATTAGATATATAGGGTGAGAGAGGGTGACTCATTCAGGATGATGCTGAAGTTGTGAGTCTAATGACCTAGAAAGATAGTAGCACCATTCAAAATATTAGGGAAGTTCAAGAGATTGTGTACCTCAGGACTAGAGAAGTAGAATGGAATAGAAAGAAGAATTAGCAAACCTGGAGACATTGTGAAAACTCCCTGCCCGTGAGAGGTTGCAAGGAGAGAAGATAGAAACAGGATAGAAGTTTTAGATCCCGCAAAGGGCGTGAACGAGCCAACTTTAGAGATGTAAATAATCGAGTCAGTAATCAATTATTAATTTTCGGGAGCCACAGCCTGCTCCGACCACTGGTGGTTATTAATTCAGGCTATTCCCATCCAATGGTCTCAATTTAACACTGCACTGGTCAGAGGATAATGCTAGCTCAGAAGGAAAGGAGGTCAGAAACTAAAGGAGGTAGATAATGCTAGATATTAGCATTAGAAAAGAGAGAGAAACAGGGAGGCCTGGCCACAAGGCCAGGCCTCAGGGAGGAAGATAGAGAGGAGAAAGAAAGGGGAGAAGTTGCTCAATTGCAAACCTGTCTGTGTCCTCCCAGTGGGCGGGCTGGCTGTGTCACTTATATTCTCTTTGATATACAAATGAGCTCAATACATATTGATCAGTTACATGATACCTCAATACATATGGATGAGTTACCTGGCGTATTGCCATTGGATAATGCAATTTATGACAAGGTGAAGGTGGGGTTATTATCCTCAGGTGAGTGAGACAAAGGAAAGCAAGGTTTCACTCCTAAACTTCAGCCACTCTGGGAATAGAGCTCATTGCCATGCACAGGATGGCCATGTGCTCACTCACAAACCTTGTCTCTCCATAATACCTATGGGCTGGACTGCTACACATTGGGTCCTGTGTTCAAATCTGTCCTTTGATACTTCCTAGCCATGTAATCCTGGGCAAAGTCACAACTCCCATTGTCTAGCCCTTATCACTCTTCTGTCTTGGATCAATACATGATATTACTTCTAAGATGGAACGTGTTTTAACAAAAAGAAAGAAGAATTAGGTTTGCATCAGAAGAGACCTGGATTTAATTCTTGATTATGATTATTTTGAATTGTATTACCATAGTTTAACCTTCTGTAAATAAAGTAAATAATACCAGTTGTGTTTTCTATCATAATTATTATGAAGCTCAAATGATATGATGTGGATAAAGTATTCTGTCTATCTCAAAGCAACATACAAATATGTCCTAAGATTATTACTTCTGCTGGAATTCTAATTATAACATTGTAACATATTTTAACTCCATAATACGTTTTTTCTAAAAATCCAATTTGGTTGATGAATTCTGTTACCATTCATTTCAGTATCTTTAGACAACTCCTACATTTCTTCAGAATTCATTGTCTCTGGGTTTATAGAATTTCATTCTTAATCATTTCCCATCCTTCCTGAACTTATTCCTTCTAAACAATTTTACTTTACAGAATTTTGCATACACATTATGGATTTAAATGCTTGATAACTTACATTGTATTTAACTCAATTAACAAAATGTACATGTTCCAGTATTTTTAAAACAAAGCCTTCTAATAATAAGTAAATTTTGCATCAACAAAATGACAGATATAGCCAATTTAATTCAAGGAGTATTGTTGGAATATTTTCTTTATGGAAAAATAGTCATCCATTATGCATTTTTTTCCTTGATACTATTTAAATCTATGCTATAGAAAGGCAATGAGATGGCTCAATGGTAAAGAATCAGGCCTGGAGATGGGTTCAAATCTGACATCAGACACTTCCTAACTATGTGATCCTGGGCAATTCAAATCAAACCCCATTGTACCTTAGAGGTACAGTTTCTTTATTTTAATATTACCTTACATTACATTGGGTGTCTTCTCCATAAATAGTTATTTATACAATGATACCATAATGATAACATAACATCCTTAAGGCAAATGACTGTGTTTGCCTTTTTTGTTTGCTTGCTTGTTTTTTAACCCTGAGTTTAACACAGTGCCAGGCACATAATAGGCATTTAATAAATGCTTGTTGACTGATTGGATGTATGAATGAAGATGGCCTGGAAATAAAAAAGTATGATCTGGAGTGATAACTGAATAGAATACAGGAGTGAAATGTTAGATCTTGTAACAAGTTTCAACAAGTGATTGAAGAGGGGTGAATAAAAGACAAAAGAGACAAGGTTGGATAGAATGTAGTAAACCTGGTTGACTACAAGAATGGGGTGTCCTTAACAGAGAGGAAGTTCCTAAACGGGCAAATATTGAGGAAAATATGAGTTAAATTTTAGATATGTTGAACTTGAGATCCAATGGGACATGTGGTTAAAAATTGTAGGATTGTATAGATCTAGAACTGGAAGATAATTCAGAGGTCAGAGTTGAAACCATTTATTTTATTTTTGAGGGCAAATAAGTGATACAGTAGATAGAGAGCCAGGCCTGGAGTCAGGAAGACATCTTCATGAGTTCGATCTTACCTCAGACACTATTCTATGTGACCCAGGAAAAATCACTAATCCTGATTGCCTCCTTTTCTTCATCTATAAAATAAATGAAAAAAATGAAACACTAAACAATTTCAGTATCTTTGCTAAGAAAACTTCATATGAAATAACAAAAAGTTAGACGTGGATGAAAAGACTAAATAAATAACAACATTTTTATATAAGGCAATTGAATACCCAAGGTCAAACAAGTAGTGTTAGAATCAAGATTCAAATTTAGGTTCTATGTTGCCAGAGCAAGGCTTCTTTCCTTTATGGTTCCAGAAAGACAGTAAATGAAGTGGGCTAAAGGATTAGGTTAAAATGAGGGCAGACATGTAGCTATGCTAGCAGTAAAATAGTCTTTATAGAGCCTATGACTGAATTTATGGGAGCTGGGGATGTTATTGAGAATAGGGATATAGAAAGTAAATAAAAATGGAATTGGTGAATGCCCATATTTATTGGGCAAGATTAAGATGAATTTCCAGTAAAGAAAACTGAAAAGAAATAGTCAGAAAAGCAAAATGATAACAGAGAAAGTACACTTGCTGAAGCCAACAGAGTGGAGGGTAGGAAATGGAGGTGGGGTGGGATAGGGGTTGAGAATGTCAAAACCAGTAGGCAACTCTCTTTTCTATAAAACTTTCCCCTTATTTTTTATCTCATTTCTGTCTCTTTTCCTTGATGGCATATTATGAAAATGTAATAGGTTACAGAACAGTAGAGAAGTCGAATGAAACAAGCAATGTGAAAAGATTATTGTATATTTAAAATTTCAGAAAAACTTAAAAACCTTGAAGAGAACAGTTTTAGCTCTTTGGTTGGTTTGGAATCCACATTGTAAAGGATAGAGAAAAGAACTGGATATAAAGAAAGGGAGGCAATGAAAAGATACATATTCAAGAAATGTGGCAGTGAAAGGGATAATAGTATGATAACTTGAGAGAATGATATAAAGGCTTTTTTCCCTCCCTCAGTCCTTTCCTTCCTTCTTTATTTCCTTCCTTCCATTTTTCTATTGAATTCTTTCCTTTTTTTTAGATAGAATAGATTTGAACATCCTTGTAGATAGTGAAGAAATCCATGAATAAAAAAGGATTAAAGATGAGAGAAAGATAACACTGATTGATCCATGGACAAGCTCCTGAAGAAGACAAAAGCAGATGGAATCAAAAGTGTAAGTACTGATGTTAGCCTAGACCAGGGAAAGGAAAATCTCTTAATCACAGACTAGATAGGAGGATATAATAGAAAAAACATGAAGGTGGAATTTGGAAGAGTAGAATAAAGGACAAAGGGGGCTGGTCAAGGAATGAATTATATACTTTCTCTAAAGGAGAAAAGTCATTCTGATATGGTGTTGTATAAGGGTGACATGGTGTTGTATAAGGGTGAGAAAATCAGGAAAACTACTACTGAAATTTGATAGAATCCCATTGTGGCATCTCCAAGAATGTATAGACCATTCCAAAACTTTTAAAGTTTCAAATTTGAGTGTCCAGAACTCTAGAGCTAGTGTTGCAGTTACTTCTGATGTAACATACTATCTAATAAATATGGATCTGCCCACATTCTACTGAAATAGGAATAAGTTAAGAGCATAGAACAGCAGAATAGTGCTAGATTTGAAGTCACTGAATCTAGGTTCAAATTTTGACTCCCTGACTAAGTCGGTCAGTAGTAAGTTTCTTTTACCTAACCTATTGCTAAACACTAGGGATACAAAGAAAGACAAAGTACAGTTCTTACATTCAAGAAGCTCACATTATAATGGGGATACAGATAAAAACAAATATGAACAGACAATATATAGTCAATTAAAAAAAAACAGTCAACAGAGGAAAGTTACTGGCATTAAGGGGGATCAAGAATGGCTTCTCACAGAAAATTGGATCTTATTTGGAACTTGAAAATAACATGAAAATAATAACATATCAACAACATAGTCATAATAAATTGACTATAATCAACAGAGAAAAGCTATTGGTATTAAAGAGGATCAAGAAAGACATATCAGAAAATAAGGTTTTATTTTGGAATTGAAGGAGGCAGAGATAAGAAAGAAGAATGGTTAATTATGGGTAATAGCTGGTGAAAATAGACTGAGTTTGAAAGCGGAAAGTCTTCTGCAGGGAGTAACAAAGGTGCTATTGTCATTGGACTGTAGACTTTTGGAGGGAAGTAAAATATTATGAGATTTAAAATGTAACTACTACTTCTGTATTTGCAAAAATCATTTCTCCACTCAAATATGAAATGAGGAGGTAGGATTAAATGGTCCCTAATGTATCATCCAGCTATAAAAATGTGATTTATTTTATTATCGTCAATATCAAAATGAAAAACAAATTCCACTAAATTTGACATCAGATGACCTCGGTTCAAATCTCAGCTTGGCTACTTGCTTCCTTTTTACTTTGGATATAGCATCTTTTGAATGCATTCCAGTTTCTTTTTTAAGTTTAAATTGAGTTTACCTAAATTCCCTAAAAGACTTTTGCCATGCTAAAATAACTGAACTAATGCTCTAAGAGAACAAAGTGATAAGAGACAGAACAACTGAATGAATTAAAAAAGTTCAAATTAGAATTTAGGATACTAGACTGGAAGTAACCTCAGAAATCACTTTTCCACTTCATTTTATATATGACAAAATCTTAAAGAAGCTAAGTGATTTGCTTGAAGCCACATATCTAAAAAATAACAGAAATAGAAACTTGGTCTCCTGAATCTTAGTCACTTTTACCTATACCTTGTGGATTAAATATGTTATCAAGACAACCATTTATATAAAGATAAAATATTGATTACAATACAAAAACTATCACATTATTTAGTGTAAAGCAATTTAACTTGTATCTTTCAGAGAGAAAAATAAATAAAAGCAATGTCTCTTTGTATATATGGGATATTAAGTAACACATTTTTCACTTGAACCTCTGGGCTAATTTAGAGGGACTATAAGGAATAATTCAGAATTCTAAGTTGAAAAATTCTCCTAGATCAAGTCATCAGGTAGGATTTTAATTTAGTTCCTTAAAAAGCCTCCGTTAAGATGTAGTGGGGAATTGGTTTAAACTAAAACAAGGATCAGTTTCAAATCATCAATGAAGTATTGGTCTTCATTTAAATTTTCAGATATGATTTATATTTTACTTTTATTCAAAACAAAAATACTACTTGCATCCTTTCAAAATTTTTAAGACATATCATTTAATAGGTATTTTTGGAGCAATTAATATTAAATATTTTATATACCTAGTTAATTATTTTGTTTAATATGTAATAAATGTTTTGATAATTATAAGCAAATATAGGAAGGATTTCTTTATTACAGAGATATCTAATATATTGGTTATCTTCTTATTTATTTAAAAGAATGCTGAAATTATGTTTTCTCCAAATTTAGAGAAAAGATTAAATATTACAATAACCTTGAAAATTTGAATGATGAAAATATTAAAAGAAATAAATCACATGAAATTTTAATAGCACCTCCAAGATTAGATAGTGTCTCTATGTTGAAAGTCATTTAGTTTCCCAATATTTAGTTTCCCAACTTTTATGAATAAAATCATACTAATAAACTAATAATTCTCAAATTTGGCCAGGGGTACAAAGTGATATAGTAAATAAACATATGGAGAGAATTAGCTCTCCTAAATACATCTCTACAGAACCCAACAGAGAGAGCATATAACACACAAAATTCCCTCTCTTTAAAAAGTAGGAGGCATGTTTTCAAGCTTAATGTTTTCTTCTCTGATAGACCAATCCAGCCTGATCTATCTCAAGAAGACACCATAGGATTTAATTGATTACCACAAAGCACTTTGGAAACTAAAAGCACTATTCACTGGATTGATAATAGCAATCAAAACAACTCTCACATCTCCCTTACCACTTTTGCAATTAGGTAGTCCAAGGCCTTTGTCTCACTCAGTATTTAGAAAGAGTTCTCGAGTATCTCACCGAAGCACAGAAGAATTAAACACCACAGAAAGGCCAATGCTATTTCCAATGAGTACTGGATCCCAGAGGAAAATTAATTGGGGAGCCAGGCTTAGTAAATTCTATGATTTCATTGAGTGATTTACTTGAGCAACCTGGAGGAACTTTTATACTCAACAAGAAATGACCTTTTGGAGAAAACATCTAGCCTGCTGAGTAAAGAATGAATCTACACTTTCTCCTTTTTATTAATGGAGTCAAGCAGCTAAATAACACAATTGATTTGTAAAAAAATGACACTATACCATCAATGAAGAGCTCTGCAATTTGCTTTTCTAGGCAAAGTATCCAATGGTATTGAAGACACTGCTATTAAGCACTTCTAGTTCTAAAAGCATCTCTAAAGATTTGTGTGTGTGTGTGTGTGTGATACTGTGATGTGTGTGCATGAGTGTTCAGTGATTTTAATCTTCTTTAATATAAAGTCTACTACCAAGAAGAAACTAATCAAAAAAATAACAAATTATGATGCTATAAGACAGATGGTAATATTTTCATTCATCCTAAATGTAAAATCACTATAGTTATATCATAGGTAAGGCAATGTGATACAATGGAATGTTAATGGAAGACTGAGTACTTAAGTTATTTCCTTGGTAACATATGACCATGTTTTAGTCATTTCATCCCTGGGTTTCAAATATTAATTGATCAAATAGGATTAATAATTTTCATACTACCTAGAGTTGTTGTTGATCTCAAAGCATTAACTAGCATGCAAGTGTATGTAATCAAATAAATTTCTAATAAAATTTTAAAAGAATTGGTGACATCATCAAATCACAGACTATATGAGTTGAGAGACCACTTTGAGATCATCAAAATTAATTAAAAAATTCTACAGATGAAGAAGCAAAGTCAGAAAGTTCAAGTAATTTGTCCAAGGTATCATTGTTGGTTGGTTGAAAAACCTGAGTACAGATAATCTAGCTATATTTTACTTCCCTTCAAGGCATTTTTCAGTATTTTAATTTGTAAATGTTACTTGAAATTATAAGGTAAGCATAAATATACGATGCAATTTCTATTGTAAGCATTTATTCATATTTTATTTCAATACTTCATTGATCTAAACTTTTTCTATAATTAGCAGATGAATTTTGTAAGTTGCGATGATTAAAAAAATATCATCATAAGTAGGCCCTACCTTAAGGACCATTTTTATGAGTTTTTCTCACCAGATCCTAGATTTTGTGATAGAAGAAAGTGTTTTAGTAGTCATTTAATTCAACACTCCATGTTATAGAAGTAATTAATGATGCCCAGTGGGACTAGGTGACTTTCCAATGATGATACATGTAGTAAGATTATGAGCCAGGATCTTAATATAAATGCTTCCATTTCAAATCCAGAACTTTTTTACACTGTATACCATACTATCACTCTCTGAATTTAATTTGGCTAGTTGTGAAATAAAAAGCATGTAGTCAATCACCAGAAACTAACTCAGGGCTTTCCAGAGGATAGCTTAATCTCTCGGTGTCTCTCTGTCTGTCTGTCTATCTTTCTGTCTGTGACAGCAGTTAACAGAGTTAACAGTTAGTAGAATGAACTAGAGAAGCAAAGAAAAATTTTTAATTGAGGTGTACCCCAGTGGATTCTTCCACAACCTCTAACAATAGATACTAGTTGAAAGAAGTGATTCCCATCAATTGATGGTCAGCTGAGTTCCAATACTCTATGAATCACTTGTTTCAGTTTTGGGGTTCAAAGTTAAATCACTCTTGAAATTACAACCAACATATAAAATGTGCTAAATGAAAATAATGTCCCACCTCATATGAAAGGATGGCAAAAGATTGTCAGTAGAATATGTACTTTGGAGCTGTTTCTCCAATAATAGTCACAGATTTACAAAATGACTCACAAAGTCCTCTTTGACCAATGGTATTTATATGTAAGAGGGTTATCAAGGGTGAATGGTGCAGTTATGAAAAACAATTGTCAATAGATCCACCTATGCCATGGAACTTACTGTCTTGGTCTTTAGGAAACAGTTTCCCAACCTTGAGCAAAACCATGCTATATAAAGGTTTTTTTTTTCTTCTTCTTAACATATATTTATGACCCTCTTCATAGGACAGATAGGAATACCATTTTGTTTTAGTGGTTGGACTAAAACCTAAAAAAAATTTTCACAACTTCAAATATGTGCATCACTAGCTTGACTTTGAAAGGTTTCAATGTAAATGTATTTATGGCATTATAGAAACAAAGATCATATTACTATATTTTGATAATTTGTACTATGTGTCTCTCATTGCTTTTAAATATATTCAATACTCCTTGTTTTGGTTCATTTAATATTATTCATTTTCCTATGCTCACTGAAGGCATCTTTGCTTTCTCAATTAAACACCTGTTCTTAACACAGGTGAGAACAGATTATCTTCATTTCTTTTGATAAATTTGAACATAATGAGATAGATAGCTTTTAAGAGATAATTATTAAGGGGTACATTGCTAAATATCTTTTAAGTAGTTTTATATAGACTCTTTTAAAATGTTTAAATGTTAATACAATTTTAATAATCATTTTCTAACATTTTTGTAATCCATATTCTCTCCTTCCTCCAACCCTACACTCCTCCTCAAGGAAGTAGGTAATACAATAAAGGTTGCATATGTGTTATAATACAATGCATATTTCCATGTTCACTATTTGTCAAAGGAGACACATATTACTTACACTGGAGAAAAATCATGTAGGGAATAAAGTAAAGAAGGGTATGATTC
Organism: Monodelphis domestica; assembly: GCF_027887165.1. Lineage (NCBI taxonomy): Eukaryota > Metazoa > Chordata > Mammalia > Didelphimorphia > Didelphidae > Monodelphis > Monodelphis domestica. The sequence continues at coordinate 473,102,659 of NC_077228.1, forward strand.
ATTTTTTAATATTCTCTTTATTTTTAAAATGCAATTTTTATTCATGACTTAAAACATACCTCACTTAGAATTATTTATTAGCTGAACTATTTGCTTTGGCTGATTGGTTAAGAGAATAGTATCTTCTTCTATTTCGTTTCTCCAGTCTAGTCATGGAAAATATTTTTCTTCATGAAGAACTAAAGGCACCACTTTGGGGTCGAACTTAGTAACTCAAAAATATGAAGAAATCAAATCATTATTGATTTAGAACACAGATAATTATAGATGAATGTGGAAAAAGGCTTTCTAATAGAATTCTGTCAATCAACTCCAGACACAACTTTTGTGTTATGTATTTGCTAAAACGATATGATGGAATTTGGCTGGTGACATTTGAGTGATAGTGACTTTGATTTGAAAGGAAATGTTTCAGGTTCATTTCATTACCTTAGAAAAGTAAAAGCAAATTTGCCTTATAAAAAGCAATTACTTCTTAGCTGACCAGTGCACAATAGCAATATAAGAGAGATTTCTCATTCTACTATTCAAATCCTGAACTAGCAAACTAGTGTTTGATTTTACTTTAAGCTAATTTTACCTTGTTTGAATTGCAAAACCATTTAATCTTCATAAAGTAGGTTATTATAATGGAGATCATATTGTATTGGTATAGTGCAGCAGCTAAGGGACAAACAGGATTCATTTTTCTTTTAATATAAGGAGTCTAAATTCTTATAAACAACATCTGACAGGCAATATTGGCAAACTATTCTAGAGATACATAGGATATGATCAACTTTAAGATTTAGTGCATCCTTAACTGAATATTTTGTTATATTACTTCCATATAACCAATCAGATTCTTGTGAGTTCATATGCAGGAGTTTTATGGTGGAAATCTATTTCTCAGATGAGACAAGAAAAGAGTAAGTGTAACAGACTTTGTTTTAAGTTCTCTATGTCCTCATATCAAGTCTGAATTTCTTTTACCATACTATTAGTTAATCATTATATTTTATCAATATTTTGTCTAATAATATCATTTAAAATATTTAATATATAAGTATATATTTATGTATACACAACACACATGTATATATATACCTAATGACATACAGAAATATTGAATATGTGTACATTATATATCCATATGTATTTTATATATGTTCTAGTAAATTTTTAACAACTAACTCTATAAAAAATTAATCATGATACATTTTAAAGTTTAATCTGCATTGCTAACATTTTCCATTACTTTCTTAAGCCTAAAGAAAAAATCAATTAAATATATATATATATATATATATATATATATATATAAAGAGAGAGAGAGAGAGAGAGAGAGAGAGAGAGAGAGAGAGAGAGAGAGTGAGAGAGAGATTCAGTAATTTTTCAGTTGTATCTGACTCTTCATGACCCCAATTGGGATTTTCTTGGCAAAGATATTAGAGTGGTTTGCCATTACCATATCCAGTTCATTTTACAGAGGAGGAAACTGAAGCAAATAGGTTTCCTATTTGTGACTCACTAGGGTTACAAAGCTAATAAATGTTTGAGCCTGGACTTGAATTCAGATCTTCCTGATATAGGTGTACCTATGCATATATATATAGAATGTTAGCTATAGTTACTAATTTTTACTTAGTTTCCAGTTAAGTAATCAGTTAAAAACTATCAGAATCATGACCTTATATTTTGAAAATAGTGAGAGAAAACTTTGAGATGAAGAAAAAGAAACACAAATATTAATACTCTATATTAATTCCTGAATACTAGACTTAAGACATACTTAGAGAAAAATAAAACAAAACAAAATATTAAACAAATTAACCTAGGTTATCTAAAACTTTCTTAGGTGAACCTCCTAGAGTGCAGCCTGGTACAGTGAATTTGAGTTCAGAAATAATTAATTTATTATGCATTCTCAGACAATCAGTAATAATGCTTTTACAGAAACATTATTAAACTCCTCTGTGCTCAGTTTCCACATTTTTAAAATGGGTGGAAACTAACACTTTTCCTGAGAGTTGCTGAGTCTTAAATAAAATTATGTATTCAAAATGCTTCATAAAATTTAAGTTATTATATAAATTCCAGGTAATATGAATAGAACAAAAAAGCATAATGTCACTTATTACATAATCAAGTAAATAAAAGCACATAAATGGATGATTCACTAAATCAAACTCTGCCCAAACTGTATCACCATTGAACATCATTTGAAAAGAATTTATGACATAAAGGATATTAAAAAAGCAGTTGTTTAATATTTTCCTAATATTTTCTTAAAAGAGAAATGTTGCTACTTGTATACATAAGAATATATGTGTCTCAAAATACAAAATACAGAAGACTGAACTATGTTCTTTCCATTATAGTGGTGAAAGGTGAAAGTTTGCAAAGAGGACATTATGTGGGAAAAGTATATTTAAAAAAATATGTTCAGGTTGTTTTTCATTTAATAAAAATTAAATAATTTCTGGATGAAATACTTATTTAAATTAAATTTCATATAATGAAAGAGTAAAATCTGCAAATTAAGTCATTTTATACTTAGATCAGAAAAGTATGGATTTGTTTTGTATGGCTTTAGATGCAGTCAATTTTTGTCTACTGCTTGAAAAATATCAGTAAATTAGGAAGAGATGGAGAAATCTTGTCATGAGGAGAGGAGAAATGGCAGGTAAAACTGAGTATTATCTGCATAAGAACAACAAAAAAAGACAAATCTTAGTCACAAATGGTGTGTGAGTGGCATCATATAAATAGTAAATAACAAGCGGGATAAAAAAGAAGTCAGTGATAAATATACATTCACCGGAGAGAAGAGAGTGTAAATCACTTAAATTGAGCACAAGAAGTCCAATGGGATAAAAAGGGAATGAAAATAAGACAGTGAGGGTTCAGTGGAGAAAATGTGAATAGCACTTGAGTCAAAGGAAGAGAAGCTCATGATCAATTGTTAAAAATGTGAGAGATATTCTGAATATATCCCAAGTACAGATACATGGCTAGCCAGGAGAGGAGGTGATTACATATAGGCTGAGAAAGACACTTCAATGTTGTAATTCTTTCCAGGTGAAAAATGCAAAGGATATTAAAGTAGTGATAAAATTAGTCTTGACAGCATATGTGTATTTAATAATAAATATTCATATATGAAATAAAGTCAAATAACAAGTTGGTTGAAAATTATAAAAATAATTTTCATGTGTCATGTTTTATATATTACATATATGATATTAGACATATATATATAGAATATGTTATGTATACTACAATTAAATATAACTTAAATCAATAAATGCTTATCAAGCACCTACTATGTACTTAATTTTCTTTTTCTTCAGTTGTTTCACTCATGTATGATTCTTTGTGATCTCTTTTGGAGATTTTCTTGACAAAAACACTGGAATATCCCAAAGAGATCAGGGACAGCTAAAGAAGATCTGCATGTATAAAAATATTTATAGCATTTCTTTTTGTGATGGCAAAAAACTGGAAATTGAAGGGATATTTGTCAATTCAGGAATGACTGAACATGTGATATATTATGAGAATGAAATGCTATAGTGAGAAAAGAAATGCAAAATTATCACACACACACACATAACCTGGAAAGACTTGTGAAGTGGTGCAAAATGAAGTAAGCACAGCCAGAATTGCTGCACACAGCAATAATAATAGTCTATGGTGATCAGCTGTGAATATCTTAACTGTTATCAATAATGCAAGGATCCAGGACAACTCCAAGGGACTAATGACAAGAAAAGGATATCCACCACCAAAGAAAGAACAAATTCTGAATATAGATGAATGCCTATCATTCTTTATTTCCTCCATTATTTTTTCCTTAATGTAAACAATATGTGTCTTGTTTCACAACATGAAAAATATGGAAATATGTGTTACATTATAATATATGTACAACATATATTACCTGCCTTCTCGGGGAGGGAGGAATGGCAAGAGAGAGGGAGAGAACATGAATTACAAAATATCAGAAAATAAATAAAAAAATATGTCAACATATAATTTTGAAAAAAATAATAATAGAGGAGTGGTTTGCCATTTCCTTTTTTAGTACATTTTAAATATCAGAAAACTACTAAATATATGAGATTAGATTTGAACTCAGATGGTTTTAACTACAGCCTCAGAGTTCTATCAACTGTGCTACTTCATTGCCATATGTAATTAATTATTGATGGGCTAATTGCTAATTTCTATTCTTAAGGTATGTGAGATTTGGACTTGATTATCACTAAGGTCTCTCCTCATTTATCATTATGAGATTATTTAGGATTCACCAAATAGGATATTGGAATTATTATATACTACAACCAAAATGAGGACAACTAGGTGGTATAGTAGACAGAGTGTTGGACCTGGAGTTAGGAAAACTCATCTTATTTCAAATTCAGCTTCAAATATTTAGTAGATGTTTGACACTGGAAAAGTCACTCAATCTTGATTGCCTCAGCTTCCTCATATGTAAAATAAACTGGATAAGGAAATGTCAAACTACTAATAAAACTCCAAATGGGGTCATGAAATTGCACCCAATTGAAATGGCTGAACATCAAAAGAAGCAAAAGCTTATGCTCCCTGTAACCATAGGACCTCTTGTCCTATCAGAATAGCATAATTTCTTCCTGTTCCAGGAGAATGCATAACAACTTCCTAGAAATCATACAATGTTAAAAATGCTTTTGGCTGCTGATAGTGGTACCCTCGTACTGAGGGAGATTGAGGCTAGCATATTTCGTGGTCTGAAGTGTAATAATGACACATTTGATAATGTGTCTGAAATAAATCCATCTAGTGAAATAGTTCATCACTTCTGTACTGGTTAGCATTAGTAGACAGCCTATGAATTTCTAGCCTGAGTGAAATAAACAGTCTAAAAAATGAACAAAAAATTTCTTAAAACCTCAGCAACTCTCTAAATGTAATTAAGGAAGGAGGGTTGTATAATGCAAGGAATCCTGACTCTTGAGACTAGAGAATCTCAATTCAAATCCTGATTGTGCTACTTATTGCCATTGTGATCTTACATAAGTCACTTATATTACTGAAACTTCATGAGATTTTTGTAAATGAAATGGAGTTGGAATAAATGGCATTTCTAAGGTGTCTTCTAGGCCTAGATCTATGGAAGTCAATCTATGAAAGTCGCTGAAATTACCTACTTCTTGTCAAGACTGTGTTCTTTATTCATCTCAGAAAATCTGAAAGAATAAGGAAATATGATTCAGTGTAGCACAATGGAAAGAATGATTGATTCCAAGTTGGAAGAATCATAGAATCTGAGAGATGAAAGTTAATCCAGTCACTATCTAATCCATCATATATATAGAAGAAAACCCCATCATAACATAAGCAATACCTGATATTACATGTGTTTGAAGACCTCCTATAAAGAGGAAATAAACCTTCTTCTGGTTAGCTCTTTCTATTCCTTGACTTTTGCCATTTTTATGAAGTTCTTATTGAGATCAAGTCCAAATTTGACTGTCTTCAAGTTCTGTGAACTATACCTGATTTGACTGTTCATGTAAAGATACCTTTAGGTCAAATGAAATTTACTTCAATTTTTTCCTTTCCCTGTGTGACCTTGAGGAAATCATTTGACTTCTTTTGAATTTACTTTTCTGCCCTGTAAAATGTATGGGATATAATAAATGACTTATAAATAACTCTGCTTATAATTAATTCATTAAATAATCATTTTAATATTTTATGCAGCTATGGGCTTGAAGATAGAGATGATAACCTATTTATAATATAATTTTGTTTAGTTTATTCTGGACCTCAAATCCAGTAATATGTAGCTAACCTGGTAGTAAGCCTTTCAAAGCTTACCTAAGATGTGGTTGGTAGCTCATTGGATAGAGTAATAGCCTATGCCTGGATTCAAAGAGATTAGTTCAAATTCAGCCTCAGAAACTTCCTAGCTATATTATCTTGGGCACATCATTTAAATAATTGTAATAAGCATTTTCCCCCTCTTTGGGAAAATACAAGGTGTATGGCAAGGTTTACAGATTACTGGAACTTAAGTTCAGATACAGCTTCACACACTTACTAACAGAGGGACACTGGACACATCATTTAACTCATGTTTTCCTCAGCTTCCTCCCATCTAAAAATGAGGAAAATAATACCACCTACCTCTGAGGATTTTTGTGAATCTGAAATGGGATATTTGGAAAGCATTTAGCTTTATTTATGTGGCACATCATAGGAACGTGGTAAATGTCTCTCTTTTCATTCCAAGGTGTCAAAAAATAGAAGAGTTGACAGGACTCCAGAAATCTTCATATCCTATAACAATATTCTAGTCACTTCATCCTCATTACACCTCTTAAATTCATCCTCATCTAGAATTCAACTTAAATTAAAAATAGAAAAATATATAATTGATGTACCTATTTTAAAATTGAGTGAGGAGCCTTTTATTTTCATATATAAGAATAGTTCATTGTCATCTGATTGTTCTTTTCTTAACTTTGTTAACTTGTTCAATATATTTAGCTATTCCCCAATCATTTTTTAAGGTCTACTCATTGAGTTTTTCAACTATAGTGCCAAGAGTGAAGGAATAGTGAACATTGCAGATCAACACTGATAAATAATGAATATTTTCCAATGATAAATGTTTCTTTGGGGGGGATTTTGAAGTTGGATAGAGAAAAATTGAGGGATTAGGAATGTGGAATGAAAATCCCGAAATTTTGTCAGTCTAGGCAGAGTGAGGGCAAAAAATATGAGGCAAAAATCATCTCAAAAATCTCCTTATGAGACTGGTTCACGATTAAACTATTTGATATTTGTTAAGTAGCCACAAAGAATATTTATAGTCTTCAGTATATTTCATTGATACTGTAATTCATGAACTTGGGAGGGAGGATGATGATTCCTGGATCAATTGATATCTTAAGTTTCATCAATGTTTTAGTAATTCCCCACCTCACCTCATCTTTAATAATATAATTTGACTCTAATATAAAAACAAAGATAAAAATCTTCCTCCATTTCTTTCTAAATCTATGATTGGTTTAAATTTTTATTTTATTACATTTTATTCATAAGGAACAAGTAAAAATTATTAAATCATAGTTTATATATACAATCTAGACAGATGTTCATTTAAAGGAAATGTAATATTTACATTTTTCTTAAAGGGTTAACCAATAATGATTGTTTCAATAGTTAAGGACATGACTGAGTAGAATAATTTGGTAATAATGAGTCTGACATAGGAATTGTTGAAGAAAATGGCATGAAATACAGTTATAATCATTTATTTTACAAAAAGAGAACATCAAATATTTCTATACTACAAACATCCTATGGTTGCTTTTATGTGTTTCATTAGCTTAAAGTTTGCTCTGAAAAATCATTTAAGAAAGTACTTGAGTGCCAATTCAATAAACTTTCTTTTCTTTTAACCCCTTATCTTCTATCTTAGAACCAATACTAATTATCAGTTCTAAGGAACAAGAACAGTATGATCTAGGAAATTGGGGTTATGACTTGTGTGAAAAAGTTAGGAAGTATCCGAGTCCAGATTTCACCACAGGATATCTCATCTCCAGGCCTGCCTCTTTATCTACTGAGTCCTGTAGCTGTCACTTAGAATAACTTTCAAATTACCATTGGGTTGAGTATCACGACAACTAAGTTTGACCTAAAGTCTTGTATCTGAGGGAAAAAAATGTCTGTAATGTGCAAAAAGACAGAAGGAGATACACATGAAGGCACTGTTGTTTTATCATTTGAAATCTAGTAAAAGAATATTGAAGCATTTAATAACCATACACAACAGAAGGCATATCAAACATGACAGTTTTATGACCACTGAAATGACATAGATTCCACATTTTAGAACTTCTTCTAATCTAGAAATGCATTATACCACCATCTAATTGCCAATCATATTTTAAAATATATGTTCAGTGATAAAGACCTGAGCATTTTCAAGTTACCATATGGAGAAAAATAACCAACTAAAACGAGGAATGAAGTGTTCTAATAATGTATTGAATTTTGAGGGGAATTCTATTATTTTAGTTTGAGTCAAATGACCCAAATTTGGATAAAGTAATTTTCAAGCTATATCACACTTAGATAAATATATAGCTCAATGAAAACTAAGAATCAAAACACAATCAAGTGTCTTAGGTACAACAACAAATAGAATTAATTTTTTGAATAAACCAGAAAAATAAGAAAATTTCTTAAGAGGATTTTAGATCAGTCATATTTGACTATCCCTATTTATAATTTTCTTAACAAAGACACTGGAGTGGTTGGTCATTTCCTTTTCCTTTCCAGTTCATTTTATAGATGAAGAACTGAGGCAAATAGCTTAAATGGCTGGCTGGGATCACAATGTTAATATGTCTGAAGAAAGATTTGAATTCATAGAAATAAATCTTCCTGACTCCAAGCATGACACTCCATTTATTTTGCATCATCTATTTGCCCAACTTTAGTATATATAGTAGTAAGAGCATGAAATATAGTAAAAGCATGAAATGGTGGATGTAAAAAACATTCATTTCTTTTTTTTTTTTTAATATATTTTATTTGATCATTTCCAAGCATTATTCGTTAAAGACATAGATCATTTTCTTTTCCTCCCCCCCACCCCCCATAGCCGACGCGTAAGTCCACTGGGCATTAGATGTTTTCTTGATTTGAACCCATTGCTTTGTTGATAGTATTTGCATTAGAGTGTTCATTTAAAGTCTATCCTCTGTCATGTCCCCTCAACCTCTGTATTCAGGCAGTTGCTTTTTCTCGGTGTTTCCACTCCCATAGTTTATCCTTTGCTTATGAATGGTGTTTTTTTTCTCCTGGATCCCTGAAAGTTGTTCAGGGACATTACACCACCCCTAATGGAGAAGTCCATTACGTTCGATTATACCACAGTGTATTAGTCTCTGTGTACAATGTTCTCCTGGTTCTGCTCCTCTCGCTCTGCATCACTTCCTGGAGGTTGTTCCAGTCTCCATGGAACTTCTCCACTTTATTATTCCTTTGAGCACAATAGTATTCCAACACCAACATATACCACAGTTTGTTCAGCCATTCCCCAATTGATGGGCATCCCCTCGTTTTCCAGTTTTGGGCCACCACAAAGAGCGCAGCTATGAATGTTTTTGTACAAGTCTTTGTGTCCAGTATCTCTTTGGGGTACAGACCCAGCAGTGCTATGGCTGGGTCAAAGGGTAGATATTCTTTTGTCGCCCTTTGGGCATAGTTCCAAATTGCCCTCCAGAATGGTTGGATCAGTTCACAACTCCACCAGCAATGAATTAATGTCCCTACTTTGCCACATTCCCTCTAGCATTCATTACGTTCCTTTGCTGTTATGTTAGCCAATCTGCTAGGTGTGAGGTGATACCTCAGAGTTGTTTTGATTTGCATCTCTCTGATTATAAGAGATGTAGAACACTTCTTCATGTGCTTGTTAATAGTTTTGATTTCTTTATCTGAGAACTGCCTATCCATTTCCCTTGCCCATTTATCAATTGGAGAATGGCTTGATTTTTTGTACAATTGATTTAGCTCATTATAAACATGAGTAATTAAACCTTTGTCAGAGGTTTCTATGAAGATTTTTTCCCAATTTGTTGTTTCCCTTCTGATTTTAGTTATATTGGTTTTGTTTGTACAAAAGCTTTTTAGTTTGATGTAGTCAAAATTATTTATTTTACATTTTGTGATTCTTTCTATATCTTGCTTGGTTTTAAAGCCTTTCCCCTCCCAAAGGTCTGACATGTATACTATTCTGTGTTTACCCAATTTACTTATGGTTTCCTTCTTTATGTTTAAGTCACTCACCCATTTTGAATTTATCTTGGTGTAGGGTGTGAGGTGTTGATCTATTCCTAGTCTCTCCCACACTGTCTTCCAATTTTCCCAGCAGTTTTTATCGAATAGTGGATTTTTGTCCCAAAAGCTGGGATCTTTGGGTTTATCGTATACTGTCTTGCTGAGGTCGTTTTCCCCCAGTCTATTCCACTGATCTTCCTTTCTGTTTCTTAACCAGTACCAAATTGTTTTGATGACTGCTGCTTTGTAATATAGTTTGAGGTCTGGGACTGCAAGGCCCCCATCATATGTGTTTTTTTTCATTATTTCCCTGGATATCCTTGATCTTTTGTTCTTCCAAATGAACTTTGTTATGGTTTTTTCTAAATCAGTGAAGAAGTATTTTGGTAGTTCAATGGGTATGGCACTAAATAGATAAATAAGTTTGGGTAGGATGGTCATTTTTATTATATTGGCTCGTCCTATCCATGAGCAGTTAATGTTTTTCCAATTGTTCAAGTCTAGTTTTAGTTGTGTGGCGAGTGTTTTGTAGTTGTGTTCATATAGTTCCTGTGTTTGTCTTGGGAGATAGATTCCTAGGTATTTTATTTTGTCTAAGGTGATTTTGAATGGGATTTCTCTTTCTAGTTCTTGCTGCTGAGCTGTGTTGGAGATATATAGAAAAGCTGATGATTTATGTGGGTTTATTTTGTATCCTGCAACTTTGCTAAAGTTGTTGATTATTTCAATTAGCTTTTTGGTTGAATCTCTAGGATTCTTTAAGTAGACCATCATGTCATCCGCAAAGAGTGATAACTTGGTCTCCTCCTTGCCTATTCTGATGCCTTCAATTTCTTTATCTTCTCTAATTGCTACTGCTAGTGTTTCTAGTACAATGTCAAATAGTAGAGGTGATAATGGGCATCCTTGTTTCACTCCTGATCTTATTGGGAATGCATCTAGTTTATCCCCATTGCAGATGATATTAGCTGTTGGTTTTAGATATATACTGTTTATTATTTTTAGGAATGACGCTTCTATTCCTATGCTTTCTAGTGTTTTTAATAGGAATGGGTGTTGTATTTTATCAAAGGCTTTTTCTGCATCTATTGAAATAATCATGTGGTTCTTGCTAGTTTGCTTGTTGATGTGGTCAATTATGTGGATGGTTTTCCTAATGTTGAACCAGCCCTGCATCCCTGGTATGAATCCTACTTGATCATGGTGAATGATCCTTCTGATCACTTGCTGGAGTCTTTTTGCTAGTATCCTATTTAAAATTTTTGCATCTATATTCATTAGGGAGATTGGTCTATAGTTTTCTTTCTCTGTTTTTGACCTGCCTGGTTTTGGAATCAGTACCATGTTTGTGTCGTAAAAGGAGTTTGGTAGAACTCCCTCTTTGCTTATTATGTCAAATAGTTTGTATAGTATTGGGGTTAACTGTTCTCTGAATGTTTGATAGAATTCACAGGTGAATCCATCAGGCCCTGGGGATTTTTTCTTAGGAAGTTCTTTGATGGCTTGATGGATTTCGATTTCTGATATGGGATTATTTAAGAATTCTATTTCCTCTTCTGTTAGTCTAGGCAGTTTGTATTTTTGTATATATTCATCCATTTCTCCTAAATTGGTGTATTTATTGCCATATAATTGGGCAAAGTAATTTCTAATGATTGCCTTAATTTCCTCCTCATTGGAGGTGCTGTCCCCCTTTTCATCTTTAATGCTGTGAATTTGCTTTTCTTCCTTCCTTTTTTTAATTAGATTGACCAGTACTTTGTCTATTTTGTTTGTTTTTTCAAAGTACCATCTTCTTGTCTTATTTATTAAATCAATAGTTCTATCACTTTCGATTTTATTAATTTCTCCCTTAATTTTTAGGATTTCTAATTTGGTTTTCTGCTGGGGGTTTTTAATTTGATCACTTTCGAGTTTTTTCAATTGCATTTCCAATTGATTGATCTCTGCTCTCCCTTGTTTGTTAATATGAGCTTTCAGGGATATGAATTTGCCTCTGATTACCGCTTTGGCTGCATCCCAAAAGGTTTGAAAGGATGTTTCGCCATTGTCATTTTCCTTGATGAAATTATTAATTGTTTCTATGATTTCTTCTTTAGCTAAACGGTTTTGGAGTATCATATTGTTTAATTTCCAATTGGTTTTAGATTTGGTTTTCCATGTACCATTACTAATCATTATTTTTATTGCCTTGTGATCTGAGAAGGCTGCATTCATTATTTCTGCTTTTTTGCATTTGTGTGCTATGTTTCTGTGACCTAATGTATGGTCAATTTTTGTGAATGTGCCATGTGGTGCTGAGAAGAAGGTGTATTCCTTTTTATCCCTATTTATTTTTCTCCATATGTCTATTAATTCTAATTTTTCTAAGATTTCATTCACTTCTTTTACCTCTTTCTTATTTATTTTTTGATTTGATTTATCTAAATTTGATAATGGTTGGTTTAAGTCTCCCACTAGTATGGTTTTATTGTTTATTTCTTCCTTCAATTCTCCTAGTTTCTCTATTAGAAATTTGGGTGCTATATTATTTGGTGCATACATGTTGATTAATGATATTTCCTCATTGTCTAGAGTCCCTTTTAACAAAATATAATTACCTTCCCTATCCCTTTTGATCAGGTCTATTTTTGCATTGGCTTTATCAGATATCATGATTACCACTCCTGCCTTCTTTCTATCAGTTGAGGCCCAGAAGGTCTTACTCCATCCTTTAATTCTGACCTTGTGGGTGTCAACCCGCCTCATGTGTGTTTCTTGAAGACAACATATGGTAGGGTTTTGGATTCTAATCCATTCAGCTATTCGTCTACGTTTTATGGGCGAGTTCATCCCATTCACGTTCAAAGTTATGATTGTCATTTGTGGACTCCCTGGCATTTTGATTGCCTTCCCTAATTCTAACCTTTTCTTCTTCGGCTCTACCTTTTAGTCCAGTGATTTACTTTGAATCAGTCCCCCTTGTCCCCTCCCTTGATGTTTCCCTTTTTAGTCCCTCCCTTTTTGTTCCCTCCCCCTCCCCCCTCTCTTTCCCTCCCTTTTTGTTCTCCCTCTCCCCCTCCCCCCCTTGGTTTTCCCTTCTCCTTACCCTTGTTGGGTAAGATAGAATTCAAGATCCCAATGGATCTGGATGTTTTTCCCTCTCAGAGTTGATTTCCCTGAGATTGAGGTTTAAGTAAACCACCCCCCCCTCTCTTCCTCTCCTTCTTATAGGAGTTTTCTTCCCCTCCCCTTCCCCTGTAAATCTTTGTGTGAGAACCATTATTCTATTTGGTCTTTCTTTACCCCCTATTTATACATTACATTTTCCCCACATATTAGTATACATAGGTTGATATAAATGTAGTCCTTATAGAAGAGAGTTTGAGTAAAAGAAGATAACATTTTTCCCCTTTCCTTAATATTTACCTTTTCAGGTATTCCTTGCTCTTTGATTTTCGGTATCAAACTTTCCACAGAGCTCTGGTCTTTTCTTTGCAAAAAGTTGGAAGTCTTCTATTTTGTTGAATGCCCATACTTTCCCTTGGAAGTATATAGTCAGTTTTGCTGGGTAGCTGATTCTTGGTTGGAGACCCAGCTCTCTTGCCTTTCTGAAGATCATGTTCCATGCCTTACGATCATTCAGCGTAGAACTTGCAAGGTCTTGTGTGACCCTGATTGGCATTCCTTTATATCTAAATTGTCTTTTTCTGGCTTCCTGTAGGATTTTTTCTTTTGTTTGATAGCTTTGGAATTTGGCAATTACATTCCTGGGAGTTGTCTTTTGGGGGTTTAGTGTAGAAGGTGTTCTGTGAGCTCTGTCAGTGGATGTATTGCCCCCTTGTTCTAGAATCTCTGGGCAATTTTCTTTGATTATATCTTGTATCACCATGTCCAGTTTGGTGTTTATTTCTGGCTTTTCTGGGAGTCCAATTATTCATAAATTTTCTCTTCTCCCCCTGTTTTCCAGATCTATCACCTTGTCGGTGAGATATTTTATGTTCTCTTCTAATTTCTTGGTGTTTTGGCTTTGCTTTATTAGTTCTTGCTTTAAAGCCTGGTTTTCTTTTACAGTTTGGTCAAACTGGTTTTGTAGATGCGTGAATTTCTTTTGCATCATTTCCCACTTTTCCTCCCAGAGGGCTTCCATCTTTTTGGTCCTTTCTGATTCAAATTCTTCATGGGTTTGTGGAGAGTTTCTATTTCCTTTGGAAGATTTTGGAGAATTTTCTTGTATATCTTCTTCTATCTGCTCTGTATTTTGTATTTTGGCTCCATAGAATGTGTCCAGAGTCGCCCCTTTCTTCTTATTTTTCTTGGTATTTTGGGGCTACTGTGCTTCTGTGGAGTTTGTCATCTCTGAACGTGGAGGATTGGCTTTTCTTGTCTTTGTCTGGTGATCAGAGGCTTTAGTCCTGGGCAGATGTTGGTTCTATGAGCGTTCCCTGGGTTAAACTGAATATGCCTCACTGGAACTGGAATGGAAGGGTCGGACCACGAGGCCACACTCTCCCCCTGGCTCGATTTCCGGAAGTTGCCTTCAGAATCCCTGGCCGTGAGGCTGTTTCGTCGGCCTGCGGGGGGATGGGCTGCCGCTTCCCCAAGCTCCGAGACACAGACTTTCACTGAGACTTGGATAGCAGGAACCGGCCCGTGAGGCTGTCTTGCCCGCCCTGAGGGTTGCTGTTGTTTTGACCAGCTCTCTGCAGGGGAGGCCCCAGGCAGTAACTTTCACCCGGACCGACCGGCTCTTTGACCTACCGGCTCTTTGCAGCGGAAGCCCCAGGCAGTAACTTTCACCCGGACTGGGACTTGGGTAGAAGACCCTGAGGGTTGTTGTTCCTCAGACCCTGCTCTCTGAGCCCGGCGCGGCTGCCGCTTCCGGGAGCCTTGGACTCTGCGCTCCTACCCCTGAGGTCCGAGGGATCTCGGGTTCTGGCTTTTAAGGGGAGCCGTACCTTTTGAACCGGGTCCAGGTCCAGGAGGAGGGTTCCCAGGGTCTGTGCTGTTGATCGTTTTGAATTTCGGCGCCTTAGGAGCTTCTAGTTTGAGATTGGTCGGGAAGGGTTTTCCGGAGATCTGAACTTCAGCTTTCTCTAAGCCGCCATCTTAACCGGAAGTCCAAAAACATTCATTTCTAAAAGTCATAAAGTACCTGTGTGAAAAATCATCTTAATGATTTTTTTCTAATTTTTACTCTCCTAATATCACTACAACATCTATGAGTGAATAACATCCTCCATCTTAAGTTTGATATATCAGCATTATTTATGGAGAACCTATAGTATACAAATATAAAGTATGGAATGATTTATGCTTGAGGTATAACGTATATATTATATTCTATATAATTCTATACAAATCTACATTAATTCTACATAACATAATACAAGAATATAATCTATAGAACAAAATATATAACATAATGTAAATTATAATTTAAATACTACTAGATGTTATATTCTATTAGATGGAAGGAAAGTAAGCTTTTGCTTAATCCTTACAAATGTAAAATACTGTATTAATATGTCATTTGATCTTCACAAAAACACTAAGAGGTAGGCACTGATATTATACCTATTTTACATTTTAAAAAATTGCAATAGACAAGTGTTAAGTAATTAGTCCAAGGCCACATAGCTATTACTCTCTGAGGTCAGATTTGAACTCAGGTGTTCCTGACCAAAGTGCATTGGCCTTTGAGCTATGTATTTAAAGGAAATAACACCAGAAAACACACATATATGTAAACATGATATACATGCAAAAATAAATGTAAAATATTAGATAGTTAATACAAGTTGTTGAGGGAGGGAAAGAGGGCATATGGATTTGTGGGGATCAGAAAATAATTAATATACAAAATGATGCTTAAATTTAACTCTTTCAGGAAGACAAATATACAAGCATGAAGATGAATAGAAACTGTATTTTAGGCATGGAGAATACTGACTGCAAGAAAATGCAGTTAGAGTTGGAGTGTTGTGTTATTTGAGGACCAATTTGGGAAGACTATAAAGCAGAGAACAAGTTGTAGTATTCATTGATACTGGAAAGCACAGTTGGGCCAAAATGCAAATGTCCTCAAAAGTCACATACAGTATTTTCTATTTTTCTTAGAATCAATTGGGAGGTCCTGAAGTTTATTGAGTAAGAGAATCACATGACTATATCAGCAATTAAAGGCAATCATTTGGCCACTCTGTGGAGGATTAATTAAAATGGAGAAAGACTCTAGAAAGGAGGAAAAATTGGAAGTATGTTCCAATTATTTAGTTGAGAGGTTATGAAAGGTTAAATTATGACCATTATTATGTGAATAAAGAGAAAGAATCTGTTCAGTTTGTTTAAGACATTTCCAGCTCTTTGTGGCACCATTTGGAATTTTCATTGCAAAGATCCTGGAGTGGTTGGCCATTTCCTTCTCCAAATGATTTAGAGATGAAGAAACTAAGGCAAACAGGGTTAAGTGACTTGCCTAGGGCTGTACACATAGTAAATATCTGAGGCCAAATTTGAACTCAAGAATATGAATCTTCCTTGCTCTGAGGGCAGTACTTAATCCACTGTGTCACTTTGCCAAGAAATACTCATGTGTGGGATATTTTGTAGTGGTAGAAACAAGGCATGGCAAATAAATATTTGAAGTAAAAAGGAATAGTTTGTCAGGCGGAGATGAGGTAAGGGGTGAAACTGTTTGATCATAGAGATCTGTGAGTTATATGTATGGAGCTGATAATAATGCCACTGGGAACTAAGGAGGAGCTGCATATATCCATTCCCTATTGCATTCATGACATTATATTCTCATAGGTAAAAGTGTATTACAGCAAAGAAAGCAATGAACTTGGAGCTCAGAAAAGTAGATTTAAATTCTTCTTCAGATACTGCCTTAATTATATGGATGTGGACAAGTCACTTAACTTTCCTGAGACTAGTTCATCATTCTAAAAATGGGAATTATAATACTCATAAATATCTACAGTCTTGTAATAAATATATATTTAAATTTGGAAATAGAATATAATGAAATATTTTATTATGAAGATTATAATCATTCTATAACTTCCTCTAACTTTGTAACTATTTCAGACCATGGTACAATCACTGTGTTAGTCCATCAGAATCATACTAGTGAAATCACTGTTCCTTCATTCTCTTTCTTCACTTTCTACTTAGGCACTTGAAAAGATTCAAAATCTACATCAATAATGTCTCTCACATCTGTCTCCTTTCTATTCTACTATAACTAACTTATCTCTTCTCACTTTCATTTCTGTAACAGCTACCTAATTGACCTTATAATCTATAATCTGACCTCTTACTAATCCATCATTCAAACATGATGTGAGTAATTTTCCTAATTTATAATTCTAATCACATCACTTTTATACTCAAAGATATGTAATGATGATTCTCAATTTATCACCAAATAAAGCATAACATTCCAATTCTATATTCTATGACTGCCCCAATGTGATTCTAAGCTATTCTATAATATTATTGATATTTTTTGCTTATCAATCCAAAATGGACTTCCATTTTGATTTTATCTTTTCCTACTTTGACTAACATTTTCATCTTATCCTTTCCTATCATTGCACTTTTTTCATGCTATCCCCCATGCCTAAGCCAGATCTATTCCAAATATGTCTTAGAAAAGATGTGATGTGTGAAGATGAATTTTGTATGCAAACTGGATATGTTGGGAGCTGTCCATCTACCTAACAAGAATAATGCATTCCATTTGTCTGAATGTCAAGTGGTTCCTAGGAAAATGTAGTAGAATAACCTGAAATTTTTAGTAGATCTATCTCTAAATATTGAACAGCAACAAATCTAGTAGTATTGTCTCACTCTTGATGGTAAAACTAAACATATGTGTAAAGTTCTTCATTAGGACTGGAAGATTCTTTTTTCTGTTTACATGTCCCTTTTTTTAACACTCAATTCAAGAAAAACCTATTCTATATTGTTGCTACTTCCTTAATCTTTCAAATGAAAGGATACAAACTAGTGTCGAAAGATCTATATTCAAATACCTGTGCTGTTTCCACCCTGTATAATCTTGAATTGGTCTCCAAATATCCCTAGGTTCCAGTTTCCTCATGAGTTAAAGAAGGGAATTTTATTAGAAGTAATCTGAAATACCATCCCCTTTAGGTCTGTAATCCTTTGATCACTCCTCTCATACTTAAACCGCTTTCTTACAATTTTCACACTTTCTCTCCTATTATAATTTTTGGTGCATATGTTTTCCACTCCAATAGATGACAATCACTTTACAATCAGAGTTTATGCTATATTTTTTGGGATTCTAGCAACTGGCTTGGTGACTCATAAAACAAGTATTTATTAAATTTTTTGGTTAAAATGAATTCTGACATTCATAGACTAGTTTTAGGCTCATTTAAAAGGCTATAAAGTTCTCCTGGAGAAACAATGCTGCATAATTGAAAACATAATCAATTGAAAGACAGACTTGAAATCAAGAAGACCACGTATGAGCCCTGCAACTTAAACTTATTATCTTTTTGACCAAAGGAAATATATTTAAGGCCTCAATATGTTAGCTAACTCCATAAAACTAATAATAATGATGATAATTGCTAGTTGGGTACTGATTAATGCAATTAATAGAAGTTTTGAAATGGTTGCCTTATTCAAACTTTTTCTCTATGTTTCCATTTACTTGAAGCCAATGTTGATATTATACATAATTATATCTACTGAAAAGTTTTAATTTGACCACTTTTGGGGATTAATTATTTGAAATAATAGTGAATTAATTATATAATCCTTTATATATATATATATATATACATATATATATATATATATATATATATAATCTCATTTCATATTATCAAAGGCCCTTTGAGGTAAGTGCTATTATAATCTCCAGTCATTTTAAGCATAAAAAAATTGAGGGTTGTTGCCAAGGAAGTGGCTTGAGTAGGTCAGAGAATTTCTAAAAGTTCAGTTTTAAATTCCAAGTCCAGAGTTCTAGCTGTTAAACTTACAAGCTGGAATGAACCAGGGTGAGAGTAGTCAATGGTCCACAAATATGTCATTAGATGTAGTCTCTATCCCAAGCATGTGGATTTCTCCCTAGAGGAATTGGCAGATGAGAACATCTGTTTAAATGACTATGAAGGTAGCTGAATCAAACACTGGAACACTTAGAGCTTTGTCAGATCAAAGATGCCAAAGTTATTCACTGCATCTTGGGCCATCACCAGTTATCTTCACTTTCCTCTTGCCACAGGAGACATTGACTAGAAGAGAGAATGAGATTGATAATTTTGTTTACTGACTACTTCACTAAAATACATTTATTTCTCATGATTAACCACAACTAACTGAATCAATAGATTCAGTAGAGCAGTATGGAGCCTACTAAATAGTTTATGTCTGTGTATATACACAGACACTGTGGAAATATGTGAATGTTTATATGTACATATTTGTATGTATATATATATATATATACATATATATACATATATATGCCAATATTTGCCACATGCCAATCAAGGTAATGGAGCTTCTCTAATCATGTATGCCCCTTTCTATATTATTTTGTCTACTTTTATATGTTAAAATAATGTTTCAAAGAAGTTCATTTGTATCTATCTATAAAAAGCCAGCGACCTATATCCTGCTAAGTAGAATATTTCCCTTGTATCAAATATGTTGGAGAAAACAAATGGGTTCCATCATGAAGATGATCAAAAAAGGACGCCACCCTCCTCAGTCCTCTGAAATTCCACTCCAAATAATAGTGAGCAAAAACCTCATGTAAAATTTTGTAGGATAAAAACAGTTTATGTACCAGAGGAGCCTGAAGGAACAACATAAGAGGTCTGTCTCACTAGTTGGAGGGAGGTCTGACTCACTAGTTGGAGGGGTACAAAATCTGAGCAGGCAGCATCAAGGGCAGGTTATACCCTAGTGGGCCGTGTCTCCTAAGCAACGAAGCTCCAAACTGTCACAAGTTTCCACCAGGCTCCATTCCTGGGGCCAAATAGAAGCTCCAATTTTAGAGGCTAACTGGAAGTGAGGCTTCACTCCCAAAGGTGATCAGAATCAAGAATCCATCCCTGGGAGCTAACCAAAGCAAAATTTGACCCTTTGGGGTGGGCCACTGGCAAGACCCTGCCTAAGGAACTAGTCAACAATGAAGCTTCACCCTTTGCAGCTGATCATCAATAATGCTTCACCACCAGAGCTCTCTAGCACACTCATGTTCATGAAGCTGTCCAGCAGGGAGACTGTCTTCAATTCAAAACAAAAGGTCTCATCAGTGCAAGGCTTCCAGAAGACCCCATGCTAATGAAAACCAGCATCTAGATTCCAAGGACTGGTGTAAACCAATAACAAAGTTCTAAGCCTCAGAACCAGAAACCTGAGACTCCACAGTCTGCAATTCACAAGCAGGGGTCAACTTTATAATAAAATGAAAAAAAATCACAAAATTAACTGATAAAAATAAAGAAAAAACAAACAAAAAAGAACCTGTCTGTATAGAAATACTAAGGTGACAGAAAAGTTCAAGATATTAACAAATAATAGGAATGCACCAACAAAATAACTACATGTGAAGCATCATGGAAAAATCATAAATTAGTTGCTGTCCCCAATATATCTAATGAAAGAGGTCAAAAGAGACTTTAAAAGATCAAATAAGAGAGTTAGGAGAAAAATTGGTGAAAAATAAAGTGAATGGAAAAAAAAGCCACACAAACACACACACACACAAGCACATACACATACAAATGGGAAAAATATCCAAATATTGCTAAGGAAACATCCCTTTAAGAAGTAGAATCAACCAAATGGAAAGAGAGGTATGAAAAGTCAATGAAGAAAACAAGTTATTAAAAAGTAAAACTAGCCAAATTGAAAAAAAGATACACAAGTTCATCAAAGGGAATAGTTTCTTAAAAATTAGAATTTGACCACTGAAAAATAATGACTCCATGAGGCTCCAAGAAGCAATCAAACAAAAGCAAAAGAATGAACTAATGAAGGGAAATATGAAATTTCTCAATGGAAAAACAACTGATTTAGAAAAAAAAAAGATCACAGAAATATAATTTAAACATTATTGGATGGCCTTAAAACCAAGAGAAAAATAAATTAATCTGGACATCATATTAAGAAAAATTATAAAACAAAAGTCCTTAATTTTAATAGACATTGTAAAACCAGAGGTTAAAATAGAAATTGAAAGAATCCAGCAATCACCTCCTGAAACAGATTCCCAAAAGGAAAAATCTAAAAAATATAGCCAGATTCTAGAGTTCCTACACCCAAGGAAAAATACTTTTAAGTAGCCAAAAAAATCAAATAGCATGAAGCCACAATCAAGATTACACAGGATTTAGCAGCTTCCATTTAAAGGTGCATAAGGCTTAAAATGTGATAAGACTATAACCTAGAGCACTTACCAATGAAACTTAGTATAATATTTCAACAGAAAAAAGGCTATTTAATGAAATTGATAACCTTCAAGAATTTATAATGAAAATACCAGAGCTTCCTGAAAAAATCTGATATTCAAACAGAACACTCAAGTGAAGTGATAAGGTTTTAAATTGTTCAACTGTGTTTATTCTGACATAAAAGTCATATTTATAACTCCTGTGAACCTTATAAATATTAAGCATAGATAAAATGTTTGGTTAGAATTGTCTCTAATGGGAAGATATATATATATATATATATATATATATATATATATATATATATATATGAATAAATTATTTGGGAAAATAACTAAAAATGTATTCTTGACGATTATTTTTCCAACACAAATATAGTGCTGATGACTAAGCCAGAAAGAGCAAAAAGGGAGTTAAAAATCTATAGGAGAAGCTCAATAATTATTTTTGATGCAAAATTTTTAAATAAAATATTAGCAAGGAGGTTATAGCAATATATCACAAAGAAAATAAACTATGACCAGCGGAGACTTTTATCAGGAATACAAGACTGGTTCATTATTTGGGGAAAAAATAGAATAATTGATTCTATCTATAGCAAAACCAACAGAAATAATAGGATTATATCAAACGATGCAGAAAAAGCCTTTGACAAAATACAATATAATAACATATATATATATATATTTCAAATATTTAGAGAACATAGGAACTAATGGAGATTTTCTTAAAATGATAAATAGCATATTTATGATCAGTCAGCATTTTTTGTAATAAAGATAAACTAAATGCCTTCCAATTAGCAAATTAGAGGAGCAACAAATAGTCTACCTGAGAGAACTATGGGTAAGGGAAGAATTTATAGCCTAACAAGAGAAAGGAATTATTATAGGCTATAAAATGAATAAATTTGAGTATATCAAACTAAAATATTTTTGAACAAACAAAACCAATGCAAATGAGATTAGAAAAAATGGAGAAAGCATGCAAAAAAATGACAAAAGTAGCTCAGATCTAGGCCTTATTTTTCAAATATTTAGAAAAATGAATTAAATTTAGAATAATTCAAAACATTTCCCCCTTGGTAAAAGGTCATAGGATATAAATAGGCAGTCTTCAGATAAAAAAAAATCAAAGATATATATATATATATATATATATATATATAAATACATAAAAAAAAATTTAAATCACTCTTGGAGAAATTAAAATTAAAAGAAAAAACTCTGAGATAAAACCTCACACTTATCACATTGGTTAATATGACAGAAAAGAAAAAATGATTAATTATGGAGAGGATGTGGGAAAATTGGAACATTAATGCACTACCAGTGGAATTGTGAATTGATCCAACCATTGTGGAACATAACTTGGAACTATGCCTAAAGGGCCAAATATTGTGCATTCTATTTGAACTAGCTATATGACTATTAGATTGTATCTTAAAGGTATTTTTTATTGGAAAGTAGTAGAGAAGAAACTTCTAGAGGGCAGAGGGTCTCTGTCTCACAGAGCCAGAAGAAAATCAGAGGAGCAAGGGTGCAGAGTGCAGAGTGGACAGAGACCTAGCCTCAGCAGCATGACAGAGGCACAGGTCTCTCCTGCTCTATCCAAGCTGAAAGGTATGCTAATAAAGTCAAATTCTCCAAGTATAAGGGAAAGATAGAACAACTCCACACCACCTACTGCACTGAAATTTACTGTATCCAGAAAACTGGGATACCAGGGTGAAGGCTACAACCAGGACAGAGTACCTTGGTACCACCATGAGAAGCTCGGGGCTCTGACAAAGCAACTTACAGGGAGGTAGCTGGAAGAAAGGAATAGAGAGAAGGACCAGGGGTAACTACCTTCAGTATTCATACATTCAGTTACACCTTCAGCCTCTACTGGCAGCTGGGGAGGATCTGGCCTCAGGGCAATACAACTGGTATATTCCATCAGTCTAATCCAGTTAATCAGGTGAACAGAGAACAAGCCCCTTCAGGGCTGAAAAGACCAAACTCAGATATAACAATAAACAGAGGACCAAGAATATAGTCAAAAAAGAGAGGGAAAGAAGGGAAAAATATGAGCAAACAACAGAAAAAGAAAAAATAAATTATAATCAACAGTTTCTATTCAGATAATGATCAAAGAACAAGTGGAACAGAGGAGGACCAAAGAACACCAAACAAAAATCAGGAACTCCAGCAAATTTGACACAGGGACCTGAAAAAATCAAATACAATTTAAAAAACAACCAAAATTGGTTGAAGAAAATTGGGAAAAAACTTAAAAAGTAAAATAGGCCATCTGGAAACAGAGTAACTTGAACTAAAACAAGAAAATAGTGACTTTAAGACCAGAATTGACCAACTTGACAATGAGGCAAAAAAGATAAAATATAAAAACAGTGAACAACAAAGAAAAATAGATCAAAAGGAAAAGGGTGTTCAAAATTTCAGGGATGAAATTCAGCCTTTAAAAACTTAGAATTGAACAATTAGAAATAAACAACTTTATAAGGGAACAAGAATCTGTAAAAGAAAATCAAAAGAATGAAAAAAATTGATGAAAAAACAGAACTGGAAAAAAATATCCAGAAGAGACAATTTAAGAATCATTGGACTGAAGATGGCGGCTTAGAGAAAGCTGAAGTTCAGATCTCCGGAAAACCCTTCCCGACCGATCTCAAACTAGAAGCTCCTAAGGCGCCGAAATTCAAAACGATCAACAGCACAGACCCTGGGAACCCTCCTCCTGGACCTGGACCCGGTTCAAAAGGTACGGCTCCCCTTAAAAGCCAGAACCCGAGATCCCTCGGACCTCAGGGGTAGGAGCGCAGAGTCCAAGGCTCCCGGAAGCGGCAGCCGCGCCGGGCTCAGAGAGCAGGGTCTGAGGAACAACAACCCTCAGGGTCTTCTACCCAAGTCCCAGTCCGGGTGAAAGTTACTGCCTGGGGCTTCCGCTGCAAAGAGCCGGTTGGTCAAAGAGCCGGTCGGTCCGGGTGAAAGTTACTGCCTGGGGCCTCCCCTGCAGAGAGCTGGTCAAAACAACAGCAACCCTCAGGGCGGGCAAGACAGCCTCACGGGCTGGATCCTGCTATCCAAGTCTCAGTGAAAGTCTGTGCTCTCGGAGCTTGGGGAAGCGGCAGCCCATCCCCCCGCAGGCCGACGAAACAGCCTCACGGCCAGGGATTCTGAAGGCAACTTCCGGAAATCGAGCCAGGGGGAGAGTGTGGCCTCGTGGTCCGACCCTTCCATTCCAGTTCCAGTGAGGCATATTAAGTTTAACCCAGGGAACGCTCATAGAACCAACATCTGCCCAGGACTAAAGCCTCTGATCACCAGACAAAGACAAGAAAAGCCAATCCTCCACGTTCAGAGATGACAAACTCCACAGAAGCACAGAAGCCCCAAAATACCAAGAAAAATAAGAAGAAAGGGGCGACTCTGGACACATTCTATGGAGCCAAAATACAAAATACAGAGCAGATAGAAGAAGATATACAAGAAAATTCTCCAAAATCTTCCAAAGGAAATAGAAACTCTCCACAAACCCATGAAGAATTTGAATCAGAAAGGACCAAAAAGATGGAAGCCCTCTGGGAGGAAAAGTGGGAAATGATGCAAAAGAAATTCACGCATCTACAAAACCAGTTTGACCAAACTGTAAAAGAAAACCAGGCTTTAAAGCAAGAACTAATAAAGCAAAGCCAAAACACCAAGAAATTAGAAGAGAACATAAAATATCTCACCGACAAGGTGATAGATCTGGAAAACAGGGGGAGAAGAGAAAATTTATGAATAATTGGACTCCCAGAAAAGCCAGAAATAAACACCAAACTGGACATGGTGATACAAGATATAATCAAAGAAAATTGCCCAGAGATTCTAGAACAAGGGGGCAATACATCCACTGACAGAGCTCACAGAACACCTTCTACACTAAACCCCCAAAAGACAACTCCCAGGAATGTAATTGCCAAATTCCAAAGCTATCAAACAAAAGAAAAAATCCTACAGGAAGCCAGAAAAAGACAATTTAGATATAAAGGAATGCCAATCAGGGTCACACAAGACCTTGCAAGTTCTACTCTGAATGATCGTAAGGCATGGAACATGATCTTCAGAAAGGCGAGAGAGCTGGGTCTCCAACCAAGAATCAGCTACCCAGCAAAACTGACTATATACTTCCAAGGGAAAGTATGGGCATTCAACAAAATAGAAGACTTCCAACTTTTTGCAAAGAAAAGACCAGAGCTCTGTGGAAAGTTTGATACCGAAAATCAAAGAGCAAGGAATACCTGAAAAGGTAAATATTAAGGAAAGGGGAAAAATGTTATCTTCTTTTACTCAAACTCTCTTCTATAAGGACTACATTTATATCAACCTATGTATACTAATATGTGGGGAAAATGTAATGTATAAATAGGGGGTAAAGAAAGACCAAATAGAATAATGGTTCTCACACAAAGATTCACAGGGGAAGGGGAGGGGAAGAAAACTCCTATAAGAAGGAGAGGAAGAGGGGGGGGGGTTTACTTAAACCTCAATCTCAGGGAAATCAACTCTGAGAGGGAAAAACATCCAGATCCATTGGGATCTTGAATTCTATCTTACCCAACAAGGGTAAGGAGAAGGGAAAACCAAGGGGGGGAGGGGGAGAGGGAGAACAAAAAGGGAGGGAAAGAGAGGGGGGAGGGGGAGGGAACAAAAAGGGAGGGACTAAAAAGGGAAACATCAAGGGAGGGGACAAGGGGGACTGATTCAAAGTAAATCACTGGACTAAAAGGTAGAGCCGAAGAAGAAAAGGTTAGAATTAGGGAAGGCAATCAAAATGCCAGGGAGTCCACAAATGACAATCATAACTTTGAACGTGAATGGGATGAACTCACCCATAAAACGTAGACGAATAGCTGAATGGATTAGAATCCAAAACCCTACCATATGTTGTCTTCAAGAAACACACATGAGGCTGGTTGACACCCACAAGGTCAGAATTAAAGGATGGAGTAAGACCTTCTGGGCCTCAACTGATAGAAAGAAGGCAGGAGTGGTAATCATGATATCTGATAAAGCCAATGCAAAAATAGGCCTGATCAAAAGGGATAGGGAAGGTAATTATATTTTGTTAAAAGGGACTCTAGACAATGAGGAAATATCATTAATCAACATGTATGCACCAAATAATATAGCACCCAAATTTCTAATGGAGAAACTAGGAGAATTGAAGGAAGAAATAGACAATAAAACCATACTAGTGGGAGACTTAAACCAACCATTATCAAATTTAGATAAATCAAATCAAAAAATAAATAAGAAAGAGGTAAAAGAAGTGAATGAAATCTTAGAAAAATTAGAATTAATAGACATATGGAGAAAAATAAATAGGGATAAAAAGGAATACACCTTCTTCTCAGCACCACATGGCACATTCACAAAAATTTGACCATACATTAGGTCACAGAAACATAGCACACAAATGCAAAAAAGCAGAAATAATGAATGCAGCCTTCTCAGATCACAAGGCAATAAAAATAATGATTAGTAATGGTACATGGAAAACCAAATCTAAAACCAATTGGAAATTAAACAATATGATACTCCAAAACCGTTTAGCTAAAGAAGAAATCATAGAAACAATTAATAATTTCATCAAGGAAAATGACAATGGCGAAACATCCTTTCAAACCTTTTGGGATGCAGCCAAAGCGGTAATCAGAGGCAAATTCATATCCCTGAAAGCTCATATTAACAAACAAGGGAGAGCAGAGATCAATCAATTGGAAATGCAATTGAAAAAACTCGAAAGCGATCAAATTAAAAACCCCCAGCAGAAAACCAAATTAGAAATCCTAAAAATTAAGGGAGAAATTAATAAAATCGAAAGTGATAGAACTATTGATTTAATAAATAAGACAAGAAGATGGTACTTTGAAAAAACAAACAAAATAGACAAAGTACTGGTCAATCTAATTAAAAAAAGGAAGGAAGA
The DNA here is from genome assembly GCF_027887165.1 of Monodelphis domestica. Taxonomy (NCBI): domain Eukaryota; kingdom Metazoa; phylum Chordata; class Mammalia; order Didelphimorphia; family Didelphidae; genus Monodelphis; species Monodelphis domestica. Next base: position 473,129,892 of record NC_077228.1, read on the forward strand.
AAAGCAAATTCACAGCATTAAAGATGAAAAGGGGGACAGCACCTCCAATGAGGAGGAAATTAAGGCAATCATTAGAAATTACTTTGCCCAATTATATGGCAATAAATACACCAATTTAGGAGAAATGGATGAATATATACAAAAATACAAACTGCCTAGACTAACAGAAGAGGAAATAGAATTCTTAAATAATCCCATATCAGAAATTGAAATCCATCAAGCCATCAAAGAACTTCCTAAGAAAAAATCCCCAGGGCCTGATGGATTCACCTGTGAATTCTATCAAACATTCAGAGAACAGTTAACCCCAATACTATACAAACTATTTGACATAATAAGCAAAGAGGGAGTTCTACCAAACTCCTTTTATGACACAAACATGGTACTGATTCCAAAACCAGGCAGGTCAAAAACAGAGAAAGAAAACTATAGACCAATCTCCCTAATGAATATAGATGCAAAAATTTTAAATAGGATACTAGCAAAAAGACTCCAGCAAGTGATCAGAAGGATCATTCACCACGATCAAGTAGGATTCATACCAGGGATGCAGGGCTGGTTCAACATTAGGAAAACCATCCACATAATTGACCACATCAACAAGCAAACTAGCAAGAACCACATGATTATCTCAATAGATGCAGAAAAAGCCTTTGATAAAATACAACACCCATTCCTATTAAAAACACTAGAAAGCATAGGAATAGAAGGGTCATTCCTAAAAATAATAAACAGTATATATCTACAACCAACAGCTAATATCATCTGCAATGGGGATAAACTAGATGCATTCCCAATAAGATCAGGAGTGAAACAAGGATGCCCATTATCACCTCTACTATTTGACATTGTACTAGAAACACTAGGAGTAGCAATTAGAGAAGATAAAGAAATTGAAGGCATCAGAATAGGCAAGGAGGAGACCAAGTTATCACTCTTTGCGGATGACATGATGGTCTACTTAAAGAATCCTAGAGATTCAACCAAAAAGCTAATTGAAATAATCAACAACTTTAGCAAAGTTGCAGGATACAAAATAAACCCACATAAATCATCAGCTTTTCTATATATCTCCAACACAGCTCAGCAGCAAGAACTAGAAAGAGAAATCCCATTCAAAATCACCTTAGACAAAATAAAATACCTAGGAATCTATCTCCCAAGACAAACACAGGAACTATATGAACACAACTACAAAACACTCGCCACACAACTAAAACTAGACTTGAACAATTGGAAAAACATTAACTGCTCATGGATAGGACGAGCCAATATAATAAAAATGACCATCCTACCCAAACTTATTTATCTATTTAGTGCCATACCCATTGAACTACCAAAATACTTCTTCACTGATTTAGAAAAAACCATAACAAAGTTCATTTGGAAGAACAAAAGATCAAGGATATCCAGGGAAATAATGAAAAAAAACACATATGATGGGGGCCTTGCAGTCCCAGACCTCAAACTATATTACAAAGCAGCAGTCATCAAAACAATTTGGTACTGGTTAAGAAACAGAAAGGAAGATCAGTGGAATAGACTGGGGGAAAACGACCTCAGCAAGACAGTATACGATAAACCCAAAGATCCCAGCTTTTGGGACAAAAATCCACTATTCGATAAAAACTGCTGGGAAAATTGGAAGACAGTGTGGGAGAGACTAGGAATAGATCAACACCTCACACCCTACACCAAGATAAATTCAAAATGGGTGAGTGACTTAAACATAAAGAAGGAAACCATAAGTAAATTGGGTAAACACAGAATAGTATACATGTCAGACCTTTGGGAGGGGAAAGGCTTTAAAACCAAGCAAGATATAGAAAGAATCACAAAATGTAAAATAAATAATTTTGACTACATCAAACTAAAAAGCTTTTGTACAAACAAAACCAATATAACTAAAATCAGAAGGGAAACAACAAATTGGGAAAAAATCTTCATAGAAACCTCTGACAAAGGTTTAATTACTCATGTTTATAATGAGCTAAATCAATTGTACAAAAAATCAAGCCATTCTCCAATTGATAAATGGGCAAGGGAAATGGATAGGCAGTTCTCAGATAAAGAAATCAAAACTATTAACAAGCACATGAAGAAGTGTTCTACATCTCTTATAATCAGAGAGATGCAAATCAAAACAACTCTGAGGTATCACCTCACACCTAGCAGATTGGCTAACATAACAGCAAAGGAACGTAATGAATGCTAGAGGGAATGTGGCAAAGTAGGGACATTAATTCATTGCTGGTGGAGTTGTGAACTGATCCAACCATTCTGGAGGGCAATTTGGAACTATGCCCAAAGGGCGACAAAAGAATATCTACCCTTTGACCCAGCCATAGCACTGCTGGGTCTGTACCCCAAAGAGATACTGGACACAAAGACTTGTACAAAAACATTCATAGCTGCGCTCTTTGTGGTGGCCCAAAACTGGAAAACGAGGGGATGCCCATCAATTGGGGAATGGCTGAACAAACTGTGGTATATGTTGGTGATGGAATACTATTGTGCTCAAAGGAATAATAAAGTGGAGAAGTTCCATGGAGACTGGAACAACCTCCAGGAAGTGATGCAGAGCGAGAGGAGTAGAACCAGGAGAACATTGTACACAGAGACTAATACACTGTGGTATAATCGAACGTAATGGACTTCTCCATTAGGGGTGGTGTAATGTCCCTGAACAACTTTCAGGGATCCAGGAGAAAAAAAACACCATTCATAAGCAAAGGATAAACTATGGGAGTGGAAACACCGAGAAAAAGCAACTGCCTGAATACAGAGGTTGAGGGGACATGACAGAGGATAGACTTTAAATGAACACTCTAATGCAAATACTATCAACAAAGCAATGGGTTCAAATCAAGAAAACATCTAATGCCCAGTGGACTTACGCGTCGGCTATGGGGGGTGGGGGGGAGGAAAAGAAAATGATCTATGTCTTTAACGAATAATGCTTGGAAATGATCAAATAAAATATATTAAATAAAAAAAAAAGAATCATTGGACTACTGAAAAAATCATGAACAAAGAAAAAAGCCTAGGCATAATTCTACAGGAAATTATCAAATAAAACTGCCCTGATATTCTTGAACAAGATGGTAAAATATAGATTGAAAGAATCCACAGATCACCTCCTGCATTAAATCCCCAATTGACAACACCTAAAAATATTATAGCCAAGCTCAAAAACTTCCAAAGCAAGGAAAAATCTATTACAAAACTGCTAAAAAGAAACAATTCAGATAACATGGAACCACAATTATGATTACATAGAACCTGGTTGCATTCACATGGAAGATTTAAAAGGCATGGAATATAATATTCCAGAAAACAAGGGAATTGGGTCTATAACCAAGAATCAACTACCCAGAAAAACTAACTATAATATTGTTGGGGAAAGTGTGGTCATTTTTTTTCAGATTTGAACAATATTTTATTTGGTCATTTCAAAACATTATTCATTGGAGACAAAGATAATTTTCTTTTCCTCCTCCCCTGACCCTGATAACCGACACATGATTCCACTGGGTTTCACATGTGTTCTTGATTTGAACCCATTTCCATGTTGTTGGAGTGTCCATTTAGAGTCTCTCCTCAGACATGTCCCCTTAACCCCTGTAGTCAAGCAGTATGGTCGTTTTATAAAATGAAAGATTTCCAAGCATTCCTGGAGAAAAGACCATACTTAAACAGAAAATAGAAGAGGTGATGCCGAAATACAGAACTAAAGAGAATCACCAAAAGGTATTTAAAAAAGAGGGAAAAAATCAAGGGACTCAATAACTTAAAATGATTTATATTCCTATATAAAAAGATGATATTGGTAATTCTTAAAAAAACAAAACAAAACCCAAACTTACATTCCATCTTGGAATCAATACTGGGTATTGGTTCTAAGGCAGAAGAATGGTAAGGGCTAGGCAATGGGGGTTAAGTGACATGCCCAGGGTCACATAGTTAGGAAGTGTCTGAGCCCAGATTTGAACCCAGGACCTCCTGTCTCTAGACTGGCTCTCTATCCACTGAGCTACCCAGCTGGCCCCTGATATTAGTAATACTTAAAAATTGTTATTATCATTGGGGTAGCTAGAAGAAGCATACCTAGAGGTTATAGTAATAAATTATATAAGATGATATGTTAAATATATATATATATATATATATATATATATATATATATATATATATAAACTAGGGTTAAAAAGAGGATAATACTAAGAGAAATGAAACAAAAAGATTAAATGGGGTAAATATATATATATTTCATAAAATAACTCATGGAGAGAGGAAGGACAACAAATACAATGGAAGGGAGGAAGAGATTGATGACAGGTAATACTTAAATCTTAAGTTCATTGGAATTGTCTCAGAGAGGGAAGAATAGTCAGACCCATTGGGGCCCAGAGTCATATTGTGCCCTATTAAGAAATAGAGGGTTATAAATGGACAGGTGGGGAAGGGAACAATTCAAAGGAGGGAGAGGTTAGGGGGGATCTTTTAGAAGACACAATAGTAAGAATAGAATAATGAGAGCAAAGGTGGGGAAAGGGGAAGAACATTAGGAAGTAGAAGGGGTGGTGACTGACTAAAAGCAAAAAGTTGGAGGGGAGGGTAAGAGGAACAAGAGAAAAGATAGCATTACAGGACAAAAATTGAGGGAACACACAGACAGTAATCATAACTGTAAATGTGAATGGGATAAACTCACATATAAAAAAGAAGCAGATAGCAGAATGGATTAAAAAGCAGAATCCTACCATATGTTGTCTACATGAAACATACTTGAGGCAGTAGGACATACACAATGTAAATGTAAAATGGGCTGCAACTGAGACAAAGAAGTCAGGTGTAGCAATTATTATCTCAAACAAAGCTGAACCAAAAATAGTTGTGATTAAAAGAAATGAGGAAGGTAATTGCAACTTGATGAAGTGCACTATAAATAATGAATAAATATCAATACTCAACACATATGCACCAAATGGTAAAGCATTCACATTTCTAAAGGAGAAATTAAAGGAGTTTAAGGAGAAAATTGATATTAAAACCATACTAATGGGGGACCTCAGCCTTCTTCTATCAGAACTAGACAAAATCAAACCAAAAAACGAATGCAAAATAAATAAGGGAAATGAATGAAATGTTAGATTAGTTAATAAATATCTGTAAAAAATAGATTTACGAAAGAATATACCTTCTTTTCAGCAGCACATGACACATATACAAAAATTGACCATGCTCTAGGGCATAAAAACATTATAAACAAATGTAGGGAAGAAGAAATAATAAATACAATTTTTCAGACCATAAGAGCTCTGGCTCTTTCTCAGGATATGGCTCTGGCTCTCTCATGGAGATGTGGCTCTCGCTCTGTCTCTTGCACATGGAGACGTTGGTCTCTGTTGGCAACATGGGGAGTGCTGGGCAGCATTTGGTGTCTTGAGACTCAGTGTCTTGGTGGCTTGGTGTGAACATGCTAGGTGAGTGAGTTTAGGCTGATTCCTTTTTCCTTTACCTTATAAACACTATCCTCTGAGGAAGCCCCTAACCTTCTGAGGAGGCCTTGTGGCTGAGTTCTCTTAACTTCCCTTGGCTTAGGCTAGACTGGAGAAATCCTATACCCCTTTCCCTCTCTCTTATTATTAATTCCTTCCCTCTATATTAATTAAACCACCATAAAATTCCCAAAACTGACTTGAATATTTTATTGGGATTTTAATTAATCGCTGGTGACCACTAGTATAATATATTCAGTCAATAACCCCTAAATTTACCCCTTACATTGTGGTTAATCCATGAAGTTTGTGACCAGTACCCTCAAATTTCTGTGAAGCCTTTCTTTCCTTTCTCTCTTTATTACCTCCTCAAATCAGTCTTTTAAACATCTAACTCAGCAGTTCAAAACACAATGCGAGATCAGGTGAGTATAAAACTTTTTTTTTCCTGTCTTTTCACCTCAATTTGAATTGAACACAGCTGTTTTTTGTTTTTTAAACCTAAAGTGGCAAGACATTAAGTGGTCTTAAGCCAGGGAAGCTGTTTCCGAATCTCCCTTCCCTTAGGAAACAAACAACCCAATTAGCCAACCCTCAATGACAATACTAACTGACTAAATTACTTTTAACAAGTGGTGAGGAAAACCTGGAGGAATTTTTGGCCTTGTCCTGCTCCTCATGTGTCTCTAGCTTCAAAATTAAGTGAGAACTACAAAAAGCCTGGTGAGACCAGCTAGGAAAGCAGAGGCTTTGCTCAAAGAGAGAAACCCTGAAGGGGAAGAATAGGAGGCTTGTGAACCCTCCTAAGGCAAACAAAAATTCAGCCTTAGCCTCAGGCAAACAGAAAAAGCCTTTATCAAAATACAACACTCATTCCTATTGAAAACACTAGAAATTATATGAATAAATTGGCCTTTCCTAAAAATAATAAACAGTATATATTTAAAACCATAAACAAGCATCATCTGCAATGGGGATAAGTTGTAAGACTTCCCTATAACATCAGGAGTAAAGTAAAGATGCCCATTATCAACTATATCATTTAACAGTGTACTAGAAATCCTAACAGTAGCCATTAGAGATGAAAAAGAAACCTAAGGGATTATAGTAGGCAAAGAGGAGACTAAACTCTTATTCTTTACAGTGTAGTAGAAAATTCATTAGTTAATTAAGAGTTAAATAAGAAATAGGGTTAATTAAGAAAATTTATTGTTATATGAATAGGAGAGAGTTGAGTGGGTTGGGTTTTTAAGTCCGAGTGGAATTTTCAAAGAGGATGATGATTAAAAGTAATTTTACAAAGGAGCTTTGAAAAAGTCAGTTGGACCAATGGACTAATTCTATGTGCATTCCTAATTAAGGAAGGTTGTACAAAGAGTCTGCTCTGTAATTTGAGGGAACTTCTGGTGAATTTATCTCTTGGAAACCCATCTAATCAGACAAGAGTAGGAGAGTATTGGGTGCAGTACCTGGGCTTTTCCCACTAGGTGGCAGGAAAGAGTAAGTTATTTGAGTGGAGAAAGTTTTGTGAGAATTCTGACAAGCTGCTCTTTCATCTGAGTAGCAGGAAAGAAATCTGACTTATCCCTCTCTGCTTATTAAGTTTATATTTAGTGTAGGATATGAAGACAGCATTTGGGAATTAGATATACTGTAAGTGTAGATAAGTTAGTCTTGGCTTTGGTCAAGGGAGAAGAAAGTCCCTTGCAGGATAAATTTTGGGGGTTGGTTAGTTAAGATAATTTTAGATTTAGGGATTTATAATTCCTAAACTTCCTATTTCAATATCTCCAATTTTCTTTTCAAACCCCTATTCCTATAGAAGTTAATATATAATAAGTAGGTTTTATAGAAGATTGATCTCTAGTCAAGTCTGTTTAATCACTGGTATACCAAATTCTCAACCATCAACTTCCAATAACTACATATTTTAATAGTCTAGTAATAGGCCATTATATATATATAATCTACAACATTTCTAATGCCCAAAATAACAGCAGATGATATGATGATGTACTTAAAATATCCTAGAGAATAAATTTAAAAAGCTATTGAAAATGATAATCAACTTTTGGCAAAGTTGCAGAATACAAAATAAAACTCACAAAAATCATCATTTCTATATATATTTCCTACATAACTCAGTGGCAAGAGTTAAAAATAGAAATCCCATTTAAAATCACATTGGACAATATGAAATATTTAGAAATCTATTTGCTAAGACAAACACAGTAATTAAGTGAACATAACTATAAAATATACACACTTAAAGCTAGATCTAAATAATTGCAAATACATTAATTGTTCATGGGTAGGATGAGCTAATATTATAAAAATGAAAATCCTACCTAAATTAATTTACTTAATCAGTGCCATAACTATAAAACCACCAATAATTTTTATTGAATTAGAGAAATATATAAAAATGTTCATTTGGAATAAAAAAGATAAAGAATTTAAATAAAGCTAATTAAAAAATGTCAAGGATGGGGCCTAGCAGTACCAGATCTTAAACTGTACTATAAAACCATGATCATCAAAACAATATGGTACTGGCTAAGAGACAGAAGGGAGGGTCAGTGGAATAGACATGTAGTAAATGGCCTCAGCAAGATAGTGTATGATAAACTCAAAGATTCTACCTTTTGGGACAAGAACCCACTACTTGACAAAAACTGCTGGGATAATTAGAAAACAGTATGGGAAAAAAGTCTAGATCAAAATCTTATACCCTATACCAAGATAAATTCAGAATGGTTAAATGACTTAAATATAAAGAGAGAAATTATAACAAACTTTGTGAACATAAAATATTATACCTATCAGATCTATACGACAGGAAAGAATTTAAGAGCAAGCAAGAGATAGAGAATATTACAAAATGTAAAATGAATAATTTTGATCACATTAAATTGAAAGGTTTTTGTACAAACAAAACCAATGCAACCAAAATTAGAAGGGAATCAACAAATTGGGGAAAAAATCTTCATGAAAAAATCCTCTGTATAATTATGGGGAGTAGGACAAAAAATTGACATTGGGGAAATTTGGAAAGTAGGAATGACAGATGGAAACTGAACAGAGACTTCTTGGAAATTCTCCTGAGGAGCAGGGTCTTGAGTGATGATACACAGAAGAAAGTAGAAGGAAGAGCTGTTTCTGGGGCCATCCATGTCACCTTTGGGGATTTCCAACACTGAGAAATCTTAACATCATGAGTTCCTATTTAAAACATTGCTGGTTCCTGTCAAGAAACCTAATTTCTTCAAAGACTTTCATTTCATTAACTATTGAGATACAAGACACTAATCCATGAGCAGTGTTCATTATCCTGGCTAGGAGAAAACCTTGTACATTAGTAATTAGATTTATTAGAAAGAGATTTAGGGCAACCTATAATCCCTCTAACTTTTACCCTTTGCCCCAATTAACAAATCAAATAAGCAGTCAGATAGTGAATTCAATCTTGTTTATTTACATCTAGAGAATAAGCCCATTGGCAGACTCCATGTTGTTGTGAGTTTTCAAGAAGACATGAGGGGGAGGCTTGTGAGCACCCCAAAGCAGCACATATCAGGATTGAGGTCCCTCATACCTCTCCTTGTAGAGAAGACTTCCCCACTGTCCTTGAGGTCCAGCAAGGCCATCAAGGGGTAAGGCTTCACTGAGGGGAGATCTCCATTTTGTTTCCCTCAAGTACTTTGGGGACTCTGGGATGGGTAGTGAGGGAAGCCATTTCATCAACCATTTCCTAACTGCTTTCAATCCTTGTTTTCCATCTAAGGAGTGAGGATGCCCCCCCTAACCCCCCCCCCCCGCCCATTACAATTGGCTGACCCAGTTATAGGATGAAACCTGCTATAAGATAAGAGAAATTTATTTTTAAAAACAAAATATTTCTCAGGGGAGCACCGGAAGGTAGCCATTTTGTTTTTCCACTCACTATGGTAGTCTAAGAGGTTCAAACATCACAGAGAAGAAAATGTAAAGGAATAGCAGCACAGCTAGTACAAAATCAGACAGATACAAAACAATGGAAAAGTCTATAATAACATTGCTGTTTGCAATATGCATTAGCATCTTCTTGTTATACAAATTCTGATCAATGCTATATGCCATATGGATAGAAGTGATTCCACAATACATCTTAGGAATCATAGTCATTTATGACTCAAATCAATGGCTAAAAATAGAACTGGAACAACTATTTGCATTCTTGCCTATAATCTTTGCAGTCATATTATCCTTCCTACATATGTATTACTGTCCAAAGAATTTAATCAAGAAACTACCTGGGGAAAAGGAAGATAATGAGAATCACATCCTTACACTAAAAGAAAAGATAGACAAATTAGAAAAAAAAATAGAGATAATGAAAAACAACAAGAGGGAACAAACACTAGACATGGCAACACAAACTCTAGAAGAGATAAAGTCAGAAGTGCAAATAGATAAAAAGAAGATAGAGAGTCCAGTACCATTCCTTTCCATTTATGATCATTCCTCAATACTACCAGATACTGGCATCTTTCATGTAAAGCCCCATAAACCTTTATCTGCCTCAGACCTAGAAAATATGAAAGAAAAGGACACCTGCTTTTTTTCCTGATCCCTTTCCAGGCCATAAAAGAATTCAAATGCATGATCAGACTTTTTGATCCAACATTCTTGGACATTGGAATTCTTCTTTCAGCGGTGTTAACTCTGGCAGGAAAAGTAAAATTCATTCAGGAGACTAGAAATAACCCTAAATTAACCTCATGGCCAGAGCATTTTGAGGACCTAGAACTTTACAACCATTCAAATTTAGTTTAAGAAAGGCTAGAGAGCACTTGGTGGAAAGTATGAAAATCTTTGCCAATCATCCTGATTCATGGGGGAAATTTGAAAACATAAAACAAGAAACAATAGAGCATCCATCAACATACCTCGACCACTTGCTAGAAGCTGGAGAAATCTTACTGGGCTTTCAAGACTGGTAAGAAAATAACTTCCAGCATATCAAGAGTAAATTCATTAAAGGCAGATCCCTACCTATCAGGACATATTTCAAATTACAGTGTCCAGGTTGGAAAAACTTCAACAGAAAAACCTCATAAAATTGCATCTTATGTTCATGAAGGATCCCAAGAAATTATCTGGGAAAAAATCTTCATAACAAAATCCTCTGACAAAGGTCTAATTTCTCAAATTTATAAGGAGCTATGTTGATTATACAAAAATCAAGCCATCCCACAGTTGATAAATGGGCAAGGGACATAAATAAGCAGTTTTCCGATAAAGAAGACAAAATTATCAGTAAGAACATGAAAAAGTGTTATAAATCTCTTATAATTAGAGAAATGCAAATAAAAACAACTATGAGGTACCACTTCACACCTAGTATATTGGCTAATATGACAGCAAAGGAAAGTAATAAATGTTTGAGGGGATGTGGCAAAATTGAGACATTAATGCATTGATAGTGGAGTTGTGAATTAATCCAACCATTCTGGAAAGGAATTGGGAATTATTCCCAAAAGGCTTTAAAAGACTGCCTGCCTTTTGATACAGCCATACAATTGCTAGGTTTGTACCTAAGAGGCAATAGGGAAAAAAAAATGTGAAAAAATATTTGTAGTTAGGTGCTTTGTAATGGCAAGGAATTGGAAAATGAGGGGTTGTTCATTGATTTTGGGAATGACTGAACAAATTGTGGTATCTGATGGCAATGGAATATTATTGTGATGAAAGCAATAATGGACTGGAAGAATTCCATGTGAATTGTAAAGACCTTCAGGAATTCATGCAGAGTGAAAGGAGCAGAATCAGGAGAACATTGTACACAGAGAATGATACATTGTGGCACAATCAAATGTAATGGACTTCTTTGGTAGTGGCAATGCAATGATCCAGGACAATCCCAAGGGACTTATGAGAAAGAACACCATCCACATCCAGAGAAAGAACTGTGTGAGTTTAAACACAAAAGAAAAATATATGATTGGTCACATAGTTCAATGGATATATGATTGGGGATGTTGTCTTTGATCACTCTTTTGCAAATATTAATGATATGTAAATAGATTTTGAACAATGATGCCTATGTAATTGCTCATTGGCTCTAGGAGGAGGAAGTGAAGGGGAGAGGGAAAGAACATGAATCATGTAACCATGGGAAAATATTCTAAGTTAATCAATCATTAAGAAATTAAAAAAAATTTTAAAAATGGAAAGTAACTGTATAAAAATATTTATAGCATCTCTTTTTATGGAAGTAAAAAAATTCCAAATTAAGGGGTTGTCCATCAATTGGAGAATGACTGATCAAGTGGTGATTTATGATCATCATTTAATACTACTGTGCTATAAGAAATGATGAAGAGGATCATTTAAGAAAAATCTGGAAAGACCTACATAAACTAATGCAGTGAAGTGAGCAGAACCAAGACAGAATTGTACATAGTGATGGCAATATTATATAATGAACATTTATGAATGACTTAGCTATTCTTGTCAATGTAGTGATCCTAGAAATTCTTGAAGGACTCATGATGAAAAACATCATCCATCTCTAAAGAAAGAAATGATGGAGTCTTAATACAAAGACATGATAAATTTTACTTTATTTCTTCATTTTATTTTGTTTTGTTTTGAATTCTCTATCAAAAAATGGTTTAAATGGAAAGATATTTTATACTATTACACATGTAAAATCTATTTCAGATTCCGTTCCATCTCAGTGAGTGACAAGGGGAGGGAGGGTAAGAATTTGACTTAAACTTAAAAAAAAAAAACTAAGGCTAAAATTTTTTTTCATGTAATTGATGAAAAAACAATATTTAAATGATTTAGTTCATGCTGATCCTATATCCTTTGATTATTAACATTAAGATGTAATAATCCCTTTTCTGAACTCTTCCTACTCATTCCAGCCTACCTTTTAAAGAAATTTTACCATCTAGCTAAAGAATACCATTACATTCCTGCCTCTCCCAAGAGATCTCCTGGATGTCTTTAAACAGCCTATGAACAATATCCAAACTGAAGTAATCCATACTACCAAAAAGATTATGCTTGTATACTTACTTTCTAATTAAAGTTAAGGGTAATCTGATTTATAAAAGAGAAACTAATAGACTTCCTGAGTGGGTAGGTTTTCCTTCCCCAAATTGTCAGAGGCATCTAAATCTCATGACAAGGCTGTATTTCTCAGCTGACTCCCCAAATTTATAATGTTGAAATAATCAGGAGTTGTTGAGAACTCTTCTCCCACATCCTTATTAAGTATCTACCAAGGTTGCCTTTTGCTTGTCAGGGGAGGTGCCAATAAGTGCTGTCAGGAAGACCACACCTAAACCTAAGGTGGCCCAATACAATTCTTTGACATCAGCAGGAGAGAGGACTGACTTTAATCTTTTGATTATTTCCTAATCTTTTTAATAAATTGAATTTTAATACTTGGAACCTTGCTTTTCAGAATTTTCTCATTCTATAATGTTTATATAGTCCAGCAAAACAAGTTGCAGAATAGTTACTGATCAGAACTGGTAAAGAGTATTCCACAGAAATTAAATTATAATTGCAAATAAAAGTCTCTACTAGCTATATTCTCAGCTATCTTTATAATACTAAAATAATAATGCTAAAAAAGAACCGTAGGAGCAGAAACACAGAAGAAAAACAACTGCTTGATCATATGGGTCAATGGGGATATGATTGGGGATGTAGACTCCAAATGATCACCCTAGTGGAAATACCAATAATATGGAAATTGGTCTTGATCAATGACACATTTAAAACCCAGTGGAATTGGGCATTGGCTATATGAGGGGGTGAGAGGAGGGGAGGGAAAGAACATGAATCATGTAACCATGAAAAATATTTCTTAATTTATCAACAAAATTAAATTAAAATAAATAAATTAAAAATAAAATAATCACGTTCTTCTGCCATCATAGTATTGCTATCAAATGAATAAAGTCACTCAGCACTTGCCTAAATGTGATTTTATCATGATCTTGTAAGGAATATTTATTAAATATCCTTTTTCTTTTCTTTATCAGTACCAGACAACTAATAGTCACTAGACAAATTGAACAACCAATATAGAAGTAAAGCATATTAGAGACATTACAGATGATTTAATATAGTACTTTCAATTTACAGATGAGTAAACTGAATGGCAGGACTTGAAGTGACATCCAATATCACCTACTAGTTTCTGGGAAAGCCAGGCATAAATATAGATTTTTGGCTTTCCTATCTAGTTTTCTTTTCTCTATTCCCAATTTCCTTCATCATTCAGAGATTACTTTGTAATCACTGTTTTAATTTACAGTAAAAAAGGGGGGGAAATCTTATTTTTTGATGACAACCAGCACACTGTTTTTGCACTTCTAAAAATACTTGAAATACAAGTGTGTATCAGGGTAATTTTCTCTCTTTTGGAGGGTTAAATAAATGTCTATAAAGCATTACATCTAAGCACCTGCTGATAATGTAATAGTCTTTCCCTGTGATCTTTTGGAAATATCATACAGGTTCAAATGGTCATCATTTCCTCTGACATTCTGTGAAAACAAAATAACAATTTCCTTTCATTCCTTGATTGTTCATATAAGGTTGCCAAAGTTTAAAAATACTTTAACATGTTTCAACTACAACTAAATTGCTTTGGATTCTTTTGACCTAGGAGGTAATGATTCTGTTCTAAAAGGTCAAAGGATCTTATAGTTACATGTCAAAGAATATGGTTGGAGTCTCAGTTTTTGCTTTTATTTTGTTTTGTTGATAATGTAAAGTTTGTCTTTGGTGAATCCCAAGTAATCTTAGAGTGTTAGGTTAGAAGACATTTTAGAGATCAATGACTTCAAATGTTATTTTATAAAGATAGAGAATTTTATTTATTTTTTGTTTGTCTCTACATTCTTAGAGATTAGCAGGATGTCTTGAAAATAAACTTTCTGAATGAATGAATAAGGAAAGTAGGACTTAAAAGACTAAGAAAGCTGTGAAAGATCAGAAGTCCAGTAAACTGCAGAACCGTCATTCAAACCTCAGACAAGTTTGTCTGATATGAAGTCCAGTTTTCTTAAACTAAGCTTTCCATTAACAATATAATATATCAACATAATCTAAATTATAAAACCCTGATAAAATTCCCTTTTTTCCCCATGAGGTAAATTTAGACTCTGAATCTGATATCAGTTGTATAAGTACAATATTTTCTTATGGTCTTCATAGAGTTGATGGTTCAGGATTGTGACATCTTCATTCTATCACCTATTTTGGACATTAACATTTTCTAAATTGAATTATTGCTATTAAAATATTTATTTTAAATAATTTGTAATTGTAAATTCCTTAACAGAAAGTATTCCCTCTAAGAATCTAGCAGAGTGTGATTTGTCTCCTTCTCCTGAAATTTTCCTTTGTTCATTTGTATTCACCTAATAGCTTCATGGATTTTTCCCAGAGCTATAAAAGAGACTGAATACAGAATAAAAGATAGTTAGGAATTTTTTCATTTAAAATCTTAGAGGAATGCCTAGGGACATTGGGCACAAAAATGTTAAATATCTGTCCTAGGTTTAGTTGAAACCAGTATTCATGATTTTGAGTCTAATTCTCTAGCTACTGGGCAATGTTATTACATATATACACATATGCTTATTTTATATGTTTCAATTTTATATAACTCCTGTACACATAATAATCTACAAAGGGGATACTTCATATACATTTATATTAATAGATAATATATTTAAATATGCAAGTACAAAATGACATGATATACATAAATGATATCTAAAAAGTAAAATGTGGAATCTGTTACGTATACATACATAGATGGCTGAATAGACACAAATGCATGGTCAAGAACAGGACTGAATCTTAGGAAAAGAAAAAAATAGATCACTTTTGAGAAATTGTTTTTTCCTTTGCAGTTTTTTCTTACTTAACACATATTGTTCCAAGTAAGCATTTAATAAATTAGCAAATTAAATAATATGTAAATAAACACAAAAGGCAAACACAGTTTGAATGACCCTGTACTTCAATTAAGAAAATATACAGATCTTCACAGTGGTTGTATTTTATTAGTTGTGTATGACTGTGAAATAGGAAACACTAATTCTGAAGAATTAAAAATGATTATCACCTCAAGGGCACTGGAAAGGGACATGATAGGTTATAAGAGTGCTACAGCACATTACAAATAGGGAAACTACTAAGGAAAGGTGAATAAATAATGTTTACAAGAAATGTAGAAAGGGGAAAATGACTGGTTATATGATGGAAGCTAGGGATTATTCCTGGAAAGTCTTTATGTTCTTGTCATGATTTTTAAAGAAAGCAAGGGAAATATTTATTATATGATAATATATGTATAATCTATATCATACTACCTGCTTTCTTGGGGTGGGAGGAAAAATTGCAAGAAATGGAGAAAAAGGAATGAAATCTAGATTTTTGTATATAGCTAAAGTCCAATTTGTTTCTCTTGGTTACACATATTTATTATAATTTATTAAACATTTATAACAAATCACATGTATTATATTATGCTACATATTATATTGTTACACAGAAAAAATAGTAACAAAAATAAATAAATGAGACCAAGAAAATGCTTTCCATTACAACAACCAATGGAAAACTTATTATATGATATGCTAATGAGCTCAAATATCATCCATTGTATCTGGTGGCAGAGAAAAGTACAATGTATTTCTCTTTTCTTGACATGAGTGATGCCATTTTGATTAAGCCTATCAAGTATATACTGATAGTCATATCTAATTTCCTTTATTTACTTCACTTCTTATACAATGAATGAGACAAACAAAATCCATTTTGTCATAGATCCTAATAATAGACAAAAATTTTAGAAATTCTTCATATATTTTCTCTAAAACTTACCAAATTGACTCCATGGTCAATGACTGATTTGATTTGCTAAGTACTATAGTATAAATAACTATGGGAAATGGATGATATTTGGAACCCTCTTGTTCTATAGATATCAACTTCTTAATGAATTAACTCTAATACTTCCTACTTTATATTTAATGAGGAAAACTGATATTGTATTTTTATGTTTATGTGAAATCATTTTCTTTTTACCCCCACCTTCAAGGTCAGGATAAGAGGACTCCCAGTCCTCTAATACCAATAAACCCAAGCTATCAAATTGGGTTGGACTCTTTTGTCTTTTGATAGGATATTAAGGGATTAAAGAAAAGGCTGATCATAGTAAATCCTAACCCTTTAGAGAGCAGCTGAGAGGGTGGATTATTCTGGGATAAGGTGGACCTTCCCTGTGGTGAGGTAACGAGGGAGGAATTGGGGTCTCCAAGTCCACTTCCTCCTTTGAAGTGTCCAGCAATGAAGACTAGCAAGGGATATATAAAGGTCAAACTTTCAGTCATTCAGAAAGAGGGCATGATAAAGAAATTCAGACTGTCTTCTCTGCTGAAGGTCTGACCAGCACCCCCAGACTTCCTGGTGCAGCTCAATGTCTGACTTTTATTCCAGACTGATATGAGATTTAGCTGTCTCTTTCAAGGTCTGATCATCACACCAGACCTCCAGATGAAGCCTAAGGTCTGACTATTACTCACTCCCTGGTTAGTGAAATGTAAGGGTTAAACTAGCAGTTTAGACAAAATAAGAGAGCAGCTTTAAATAATTTAAGTTTTAATGAGGATATAGTAGATTTTCAAATTAATATTATCCCTTTAAGCCAGAGAAAAGAAAACTTCTAGCAGCTTTTAAAAATGATCAATTTAGTTTAATTAAAATACAGATATTAAAAGAATATAGTAAAGGAGGGAAATATAGGAAAGAGATAGAGAAAGAAGAGTTTCTAATTTCTTTACTAGTTATCATATAAACATATAAAACTGCCTATATTTACCTCCAACTTCCTATAACTACCATTAATAACAACCATCCCACAAAGTTCCAACCCAATCAGTGTTTAATCCAAACCCAAATAGGGTTGACCAAATAGGGTCAGTGAAGGTCAGTCACTTTCCAAAAAGTTCAAGAAAGGGAAAAAACAAAACCTAACAGCCCTAAACCTAAAAGGCAAAAAGCTCTCTAAAGGCTAAAGCCAAAAGCCTTCTCAGTTAGCTCAGGCCTGCCTTTTTATTCCAGCAAATGAACACCAACCACCAACTAATCACCAACCCATACCACTAGCAAACAACTCCCCATGACAAAATCACTCCCCATAGCCAATTTCCACAATGGCCAATCCTAACTGTCAGCAATTGAGCCCCCCCTCCCCCAACTGTCAGCATCTGATAGCCTGACAAGCTGATGTTGGGTTGCCTTTATTACCTCCTTCTACCTCACTTTCTGTCTCTATGGTTCCTCCTCATCTCTATGGTTTCTCCTTCCTTTCTCTAAGGTTTCTACTTCCTGTCCCTGTGGGTTGGTTAGTTCCTACACATCTCTATGGTAAGAGGACCTCCCTACCCCCCTTAAATTAAAGAATTCCTTTTTACACAAGAATAGAGAGAGAGAGAAGTTTCAGGCAGCCTTCCCCTTTCCTTGTTCTTTCTATGTCCGAGAAAGCCAATTGCATTATGGCTTATGGCAAACCAGAAAAACAAGTGATGTTATGTACCTAATGTTATATATTGCCTATATCACTAGTGCCCAGGACCAGTATAAGGAGGAGAGACCCCCCCCCCTTGGGTCTGGTATAATAAAGACCCTTTTTCCTACATCATGAGTGGCATTTGTGTTTCCTGTTGGCTATTTTTCTGGAATAGGAACAACTCCTTTTATAAGAAAAAGGCAAGATTCACTTACTCTCTGTTTTAAAGCAGTGAGTTAGCAAAAGGATCCATTCTTTGTTAATGGGAATTGAATGTCATTACAATCCTTAACAAATAACATTGTTCCCAGAAAAAAATAACTTTATGTTCTTTATAAAACTCCAAATGCAACATTAATTTAGGTATGAAATAAAGCTTTTTAATAACTTGTGTTCTAAACTGTAGTAGAGTAAGTTTTCTTGCCATTTTTAAAAAAATTTAACCACATTATTTCTTGTATAATACTAATTGAACACATATCATATCTTCCCCCCTCCTCAATATATCATAATCTACTTGTGGGAAAAAATTGGGTTGGGAATTTCTAGGTTCAGATTCCATACTTAAATCATTTTTATTCTGTGACCATGAACAAAACACTAGATCTTTCTGACCCTCAGTTTCTTCATCAGTCTTGTGGGGATAATAATAACATACCCGTTGTTGAAAGGATATGCATGCATAGGTCTTTGCAAACCTTTATATAAATGCTAGATCCTATTTCTTCATTATCATCATCACTATTGTCATCTATTACTATTTGGTAGCCTCACTCCAGGACATTAATAACAAAAAAATATAGAAGGGATCTCTGAGATAATCTAATTCTATCCTTATTTTGCAGATGACTTAACTGAGATACAGAGAGGCCCAGTGTCTTGATGGAAGCCACAAAGGTAGGAAAGAATAGAACTACCATTTAAGCACATATCTCCATGTTCAGAATCCATTCAATAGAATGAAGGGAATAAAATTGAATTGAAGTCTTTCTACCAGTGGGTGTTCAATATGCCTTTGCTGAATGAAGGAATGAATGAATCTCATTGTGAGCAGTGAGCAATGAGCAATGTAGTTACTTTAACTATAAGACTTAGCTTTAATTGACCCTTGTCTGGAGAGAAATCTCTTTGGAGGAAATTTGCTTTACTCTGAATAACTCTTGTATGAATGTGCTTTGCTTATGCCCTGATAAGACACCAAGCTTGCCACTCCCCAGGGGTTGACTCAGCAATGATTTCCTGCAGTGTTAATTATCACTGCCTCTCAAAGGCACTAATTAAACTTAACTGAGCCAGCCTGGTGCATAATGCAGTCTGGGTAGCTGTCTAAATCCAGTCTAAGAGCTGGTTCTAAAATCTGAGATGAAAAGCAAGGCAGCAAGGTCAGGGGGCAGAGTCTAGGATCCCATAAAGCCCTGTTTTCTCTTATACTTCCAGTCAGCAAGTGTCTAAACTAGAGTACCCTTTAGAGTACTTAACCAAAATCCTCTGATTGAGAGAGCTGAAATAAATGAGCCATTTCTATTTCTCCTAACATCTCCTCCCCTCCTCCGCAACTCCATTCTCCTCTTCTCTATACGTTAGTGTAACACCAATGTTTTCCTATAACTTATGAACAGAAGGGTCTCTCCACTTCTTGTATAAATGCCTAGGAAAATTGACCAAAACAAATTAAAAAGAAATATATCAAATTTTAGAGCACAGGACCTTACTTTTTTTTCATCCTCCTGGATAATTTTAAAAATTTGGTTAAATCTATATTTTTTCTCAATAATATGTTTAAATAAATATAATAAAACATATAATTAAATTGAAAATAAATTACATGTATTATTACATTTTAAAATATTTTAAAGTTCAACAACTATTTTAAAAAGTTATACAGGAGACAAGCCCAGGAAACCTGTAACAGAATGGAAAAGAGATCTTTTTCTTTTGGACAATATGCTATTTTTCCTATATTTCAGTCAGGAAAGTGGCAAGAAAAAAAGTTAGCAATTGAAATGTATGTAAAGAACTCTATATTTCCCAGATCTTTTCAGAAGGAAAAAAAAAACCAATAAAGCAATTCAGTGAAACTATCTGCATACATGAAACAAATGGAAGAGTCTATCACTAAACTCTTATTAATATCTTAGCATATTCTTTACATTGTGCTAAGTTTTATGGATTATAACAGATTTTGAGGGCAATGATTATATTCTTTCTCTGAATTCTCCATTCCTTTTTTTCAGGCTTCTCAATTTTTTTTTTATTCTTGGGAAAGTTGTTCCAGATTTTCTAGTTTTAAAATGACTCATGATGCTTTACTGAAGAAAGTATAAGACTTTTATGAATATCAACTACAAATAACTTGGAAAACCTTTACTCAAATGATGACTAAATTCATGTTAAATTATTTAAATGTTAATTACAAAATCTAACATGCTATAGGATATTTTCTGTAGCTCAAAATATAATCTCATTTGTACATGACCAAGAAAATAAACTAAAGACCTAGCAAGGTGTTAAGAGAATTGTTTATAACTTAGATGTAACTGATTATCTTCAGAAAAGTGCTAAATGTACTTTATTTTTAAAAAGAAGTAAATGTATGGATTTAGCTCAAACTATTAGGCAACAGTTCACACATTTTGTTCACAGGTATTTAATAATTTGAAAAAATTCCACTTTTTAAATGGATAATGTCACAATCAAGCAAACATTTCTATACAAGTTTTAAGATTATCAAGCAAGACACAATTTCATAGAATTTTTGGCTATTCAATCCACATTCTCCCCTCAAAAATATTTTATAGCAAAATTTTAAAAATATTTTATTACAGTTAATTCAGTACATCAAATAAGGTACCCAAAGCAGCATCTTTCTCTATAATCTGATCACTTCATGACTAACTAGAATTCTCTCACTGTTCATTATGTCCAATACAATTTTTGCTCTCATCACTACCCACTGGATCAGTTTTTAGCCTCTTTAGTCCTTCTGTATAGGGCCAAGGATCAGTTAAAGAAGCCAGGCAAGTCTGGATCTGAAAATTTCAATAACTTAATTTTGGACTATATAAATATATCGTAACACATATATAAAAATAGTCAAGCATGAGCAATCTATATGGAGGCAGTGTAGCAATTGCTTTTTTTCATTGTAGAAAACAACAACAACTATTTTTGTGGTGTTCACATTCAATTACACCCCTCAGGGAAGGAGAAGACAAATTGAGAGAGTAAATTTCTGTATTTTCATTTCAAAAACTAGGCAATAATGATAATATCACAATCAAGTGATTTTAAATGAGATTTTAGGTATGGACATGTCTTTTTCTGTAAAATTTGAAACATTTTTAGAAATCAAAAATATTTGCATAATGGTTTGCCCTGAAAAATTTAAAAATATGTATTTTTTTACTTTTTTTGAGGTTTGCCTTTGGAATGTCTAATCATGATTTTTTTTGAAGTTAATTAATATGTAATGGCATAATAGAAAAAGGACTGACTTTAGAATTTTGAAAAAGGAGCAATTGAAGCCACTACTCTTCTATTAATTTGCATAATCATGGCACTTGGGAGATACCCTTTATTTTATTTCTAATTAGTAAAATGGAAAGATATTTTCCTACCAGGCACTATTGAGATGAAATCGATTTTAAACCTCAAAACATTATAGAAACATAAAGTAGTGTTTTAATCTTACAAATTTGAAAGACAAAACTAGTTTTGTTGTTGTTGTGTTCTTTTTAAAGCTATATTTCAGATATATTTTTCTAGCTTATTTATTTGTCAGGACATAGGAAAGGATGAGCATAATTTTGGATTTCAGCTGGAGAAATGTCTGTTTCCTTAGTGCTTCTCAACATAGTCAAAAGAAAAGATATCAAATAATTAGGAAAAAAAATCAGACATTACTACAATAACATCAACACCACAACCAACAACAAAAAGTCAATTGAGCTGATAATACTACTGGCACTTTGGCTACTTTATTATATCAACAAAATATATTAATAACTAACATATGTATTGTGAAACTAATTTATGAAATATATAAAATAAGATCAGGTATGGCCTTTGTAAATTAGATTTTTTACCAGAAAATATTGTTATAATAATAATAATAAATAATAAATTGAAAGGTAGAGAGAATATAAGATTCTGCTCTACTTATTATATATTGACTATATTTAAAAACAAAATTTTAAAAATGTATTTCATTGGATAGAATAATTCTGTCTTACAAGTTCTCTTACAAAATGTATACCATACATATTGTCATAGCCTAAGATGTCAAAGCAATACAACGTATAAAGCTTCATCTCATTTTCTCACTATTAATTGTCATAAGACAAGGATTTACATAAATTTAAAATAGTTTGTCAAATCTTTTCCATGTAAAACATAGTATACTGTGTTGGAGATATAAAGAAGAAAATGAGAACAGTTCTTATCTTCAGTAAACCCACATTCTAATGCAGAAGATAGCATGTATATAAATAGATACCTGCAAGCTATATATGTATATATAGAGACATTCACATATACACATATTTATGTGTGGATGTGTATATATAGTACAAAGATGGTCAACTGAGAAAGAAAAATACTATCCACTGAGGAAAAAGAAACAGGTTTCTCAAAGAAGGTATCCTATATGGTTATGAGTGAAATCAGCTATTTTTAAAGCCAGAATAATGAAAAGTAGAATATTCTAGTCAGAGTTGACACACTTCCCTCAAAAAAAAGGTATACCGATGGAAAATTAAGAGTCATATATAATGAACAGCAAGCAGGCCACCATGATTGAAACACTTTTTTTGGGGGGGGGGGCAAGGGTTACAATCCAAATAATATATTAATAGAATGAAAAGATAGGAAGGAACTTAACTGTTAAGACATTCAAAAGTCAAAAAGAGGAGATCACAGTGAACCAGTAGAGGCTATTGAATAGGCAGAGGTGACATGGTAAATCCTGTATTTTAGGAAAATCAGTTTGATAGTTGTATAAAAGATGATGTATAATGTGGAAAAACTTGAGACAGGAAGCATATTGCAATAGTTCATGTGAAAATTGATGAATACTTCATATAGGTCAAATGAATAGAGAAGGGAAAATGTATGAGAGAAATGTAATATTTGTTAATTGACTGGATTTGAGTGATGAGTGAGAATATGCAGTAAAAGATGGCATCAAAATTATGAACCTGATTTAATATAATAGTTGGGATTCTGACATATTAAGGAAATTCTGAAAATGGGAACTTTCCATAGGTTTCTTTTATGAAGGACATCCAATGCAATGTGCAAATGAGGAATGATTTGCTAGAATGGTGAACTCCTCCAGATGTTCCTGTTTATGAATATCTTTTTGTTAATTTTATCAAGAACTAAATATTGTAAATGCCTGACTGGGCCTGATAATTACTCAAAGGAGTTCAATCAAACTAATTACAGTAGAAAAGTAGAAAAGCCAAGTGGATAATAATCTTGCCTAGACTACAATTTGTCTTCGGATGGACAACATATAATCCATATGTGTTAGGCAGAAACTGCAGAGGGACACTTCACTGGCATCAGAATTAAACAGGAAAGAAAAGAGACAGCATTACACTTGGTGAAAAACAAACTATTTACAATGAGCCTGGCATTTTTTCTAAATCAAAAATATATATTTAATACCTGTATTATTTTGGTTGTGTTATTAATTATGTACTACTACCATCTTGGGGGAATTAAAAATGAGGGTCTCTTAAAGGATGATGGTGAGGCAACAAATATTATCTAAATATGGACTACATAATATTGCTGACAACAAATTAAAAGGAACATAAAAAATATTATCCAAGAGATACATTCCCAGAAGATATAGTAGGCCAATGATTTATAAAGAGAAAAGGTGAAGAAATGGATAGGTGATACACTGATATTAATCTGATGTCAGGAGTTATAGAAGAAGGCATCTAACCTTAAGAGTATATCATCTGTGGAGGATAGTAGAAATCAAATGAATAAGAACGTTCCCTGATAGGAAAAGTATGGGTGGAGTATGATCTGTACAATTGGATATGACACTGAGAAGAAGAAATGTTACATAGAGGATAAAGGATTATAGCTGAAATCAGGAAGGCCTGATTTAATATCCAGACTAAAGTACTAGCTGCCCAACGTTAGGCAAGTCACATGACATATTTACTACTTGTTTCTTCAATGGTAAAATAGTAAGGAAAGACAAAACAAAACAAAACAAAAAAATCTAGCCCCCAAGGTTCAAGTGAGGATTAAATGAGAGGCATAATATTTGAGAATAAATGGAATAATATTTTGATAATGAATGAAATATTATAATAAATTCATAATAGAATATAATAGAATGATAAAATAATATATAGTATAATAAATATAAATAAATAGTATAATATAAAATTCTTACATAATGAAAATAGTAGACACTACATAAATGTTTATGCTTTTTTCTTTCTTTTCTTCCACTTATTAAATAATTATGCTTTTAATATGAAAGTAATGAAGCAAAATAAGAAATCCCATTTTTGGAGAAAAAATTTTTCCATTGTTAGGCAAATTATTTTAGACATGCGAATTACTAGTACAAAGGCATGGAGATGGGAGATAAATGGCTAGATCCAGGGTCATTGTTCTTCTTGAAATTCCTTAGGCAAAAAAAATCCACCAAATATGTCTTAAATTGTTTCCCTCCTTGTCTCTATCTCCTGGCTTTGCTGGTTTCCTAAAGTCTCAGTTAAAATCCCACCTTCAGTAGGAACTCTTTCCTGAACTCATTTAATTATCCTTAAAGATTATCTCCAATTTTTCCTCTCTATATCTTTTTTGTATATAACTGTTTACTTTATATCTTCCTAAACATAATAGCAATTCCCTGAGTGCAGGGATGATTTTTCCCCCCTTTTCTCTATGTCCTTAGCATTTAGCAAAATGGTTAAAACATAATAGGTTTTTAACAAATGATTGTTGACTTGAGCATAGAGACTGTGGAAAATATTGAAAAGGGGAAAATGGATCAGTGTATAAAGGGATGAAAAATGTCAAATAGGGAAGCTTGTGTTTAATCCCAAAGATAATAGAGAACCATAGGAGTTTATTGACAAGGGGGGGTTGGGGACACATATTTCTCTTCTTTTGGAAAAACATTTTAGCAGATGTATGAAGAAAAAGTTTAATGAAAAGAAACTAAAGTCAGGGAGACCAATTAAAAGTCAATTGCAAATAGTCTAGCTGTGAGTTGATGATCTGAAGTAGGCAGTTGTGGAAGTAGGGAAGAAAAGCAAATATCTAAAAATTACAATAGAGTTAGAAAAGAAAATATTTGCCCAAAATTAAATATATGGGATAAGAAAAGGAAGGAAAGGAAGAATCCCACATTGAAAACTTAGGGGACTTGAAAGATAATGTATCTTTGACATTTCTCTTGGACCTGCGGAACTGGGCACTGATGGGATATCCAGTTTGAAATATGTAATAGCAAACACAAAACAAAGAAACAGAATATCAAAGGTCATTTATCCCAATCTTCTCTGAGACCTAGAAAAATTTAGTGATTTGTCTGAGGTCATACACATAATAAGTGGCAGGGCTGGGATATAATCCAGGACACAAACAGATGTAAACACAAAAACTCAGATATGGAAGTGACCTCAAAGTTGACTCAGTCCAATCAATATCTGACCTATTTTATGACATCTAACAATTGACCATATAATTATTTGCCTCAATTTGTTCCCTCTGGGAAATGCTTTTCCATTTTTCACATTTGGAATAGTTACCTTTCTTATCATATTCATCTCTTTGATTTCCCCTCCTAGGCTTCTTTATGAAACATTCCATGATGATCCAGCTGATAATTATTTTTTGTTTTTCAAAATTCTTCATGGAAATTTCCTTAGAATTTCTTTATGCAAATAAATGTTGGAGAGTATGTAGCAAAATGGGGACACTAATGCATGACTGGTGGAGTTGTAAATTGATCCAAATATTCTGGAAGGCATTTTGGAATTATGCTCAAAGGGCTTTAAATGAGTACCTGCCCTTTGACCAGCCATACCACTGCTGGGTTTGTACCCCAAAGAGATAATAAGGAAAAAGACTTGTACAAAAATATTTATAGCCACTCTTTTTTTGGTGGCAAAAAAATTGGAAAATGAAGGAGTGTCCTTCGAATGGGGAATGACTGAACAAATTGTGGTATCTGATGGTGATGAAATACTATTGTGCTGAAAGGAATAATGAACTGGAGTAATTCCATGTGAACTGGAATGACCTCTAGGAATTAGTGCAGAGCAAAAAGAGGAGAACCAGGAGAACCTAATTCACAGAGACTGATACACTGTGGCACAGTCAAATATAATGGAGTTCTCTACTGGTAAAAATGCAATGATACAGAACAATTCTGAGGGACTTATGAGAAAGAATGCTAGTCACATCCAGAGAAAGAACTGTGGGAGTATAAACCCAGAAGGAAAACATGTCCTTTATCACATGGTTTGATAGGGATATGATGGGGGATGTAGACTCCAAATGATCACTCTACTGCAAATAATAATAATATGGAAATAGGTCTTGATCAGTGATACATGTAAAACCCAGTTGAATTACTCATTGGCTATGGGAGGGAATAGGGAGGAGAGGAGGCAAATAATTGAATCATGTAACCATGGGAAAATATTCTGAATTAGATAAATAAGTAAATAAGAATTTCTTTACTCATACAACATTTCATAGTCTATGTTTCTTAATTGTTCTCATTTAGACTGGAAATTCTATTAAAAACTATCACTTTTGTTCACCTCTCTATCACCCCAGCCAACTTCCATCTATATGCTTTGCTTATAGAATGACATTAATACATATTTATGTTAGATTTTATTTTGAAAAAAGCTATGGAAAGTAAATAAGGATTGAGTCTCCTGGCTAAGGCTTGAGTCAGAAAAATAAGAAGTCTGGTCAAAAGGCATAAGTTCAAGAATGTCATTTCAAGGATTGCTGGGACTCCACACATAAATACATATTATGTCCTTTGTATTTCCAATAGCTTTAACACTGTGTTGAGTACAGTTTGTTTAAAATTGTAAATGAGATTTTAAAAATGAATATACCAATTCTAGACATATGTGTTGTATGTAATAAAGATGTAAGGAAATGGAACTCTGAGGGTCAAACTATTTTCATTTTCTGAGTGCCTTTTCATTGGCAGTGAAAGGCAACTTTTTTTAGGCTCTCTTTCTAAAGTCTAGAGGTGGCATATTTTAATCTGAAGTATCTCCAGCAAACAGGAGAATTTTTCCCTGAGTACCTATAAATTCATCACTAAAGTCAATGAGGTTTGTAAGCATTCCCAGCTGACCTGGGCTTCACTTTTCAGCAGATGGCACTGTCCCAGCAACCCATTTGATCTAGCCCTTATTTTAATGCTAATCAGGAATTCACCAAATGGCTCAGCAGAAATTGAGAAACTTTAGAAGACAGATCACTTGCCAAACTCTACACTCAGCATACAAATTTAACAATTAACCACAGGGAAGGAAAATGAGGATGGGGGAAATAAAGCTCTATGTACAATACTTTTCACACTTCCACTCATTGGAACCTAGAGAGTGAACTAATAATTTTGGGGGGAAGTATCATTTTGTAGAAGAAATCCACTGAGATGAAGGAACTAGATCTTTTTGTTGGTAATAGTTTTTGTCGTTTTGTTTGGTTTGTCATCAAGGAAGATATAATGTCAGTGAATCAATCAATGAACATTTTTTTAGTATTGTGAATTTTAGATTTACTCCACCCTGCTTAGTCTTTAGAATTTTAGCAACCAGGAATATATACACCCTCACATAATTATTAAGTGTGGGGGAGGATGGTCTATGATCCGAGTATGCTAGCAAGTGACAAATCAGAAACAACTGACTGATCCACTGGGCTGTCCTAAGCCAAGTTTAAGCCACCATTGGTACATGTGAGACATAGGAAGTGATGTAAAGAACTGCCTTTATATTTCAAGTCACTTCCTGTGAGAGGGACCCTTGGTGGTGGTACTGGACTTGGAGGAGCTCCAGCGTGGGACCTCAGACTGCTTCCATTACACTGTCACATGGTGAATGCAAGGCTTAATTCCCTTTCCCTGGCTTTCTGAAGACACCAGCTTCCAAAGAGACCCCTCATCTTGGAGGGGGCCTATTGGCTGGAAGTTGAGCTAGATTTAATCTTCTGGGAAAGCCACTTGGCTGAGGCCTTTGAACTCTCCTTGGCTCAGACCAGGTAGGAGCAGATCTTCCCTTTCCTCTCTCTCCCTCATTCTTAATTTCTTCCTTCAATTATAAATAAACCACCATAAAATTCTATCCTGACGAGCATTTTATTGGGATTTAGAATTTAAATTCCTGGTGACCACTAAAAAAATATTCAATTTCAACCCTAAAATTTACCCTTAACAGTATGAACTATGGGCCAGGCACTTGCTACATGCTAAGGATACAAAATAAAGGCAAAAATAAACCCTGTCTTCAAACAAATGAATTTAATATTCTTTCCTCAAGAAGCATATATTACATTGTAATTGAGTAGATAACAGTTTAGAAAGGAAAGACAGAGATACTGACAGAGACAAAGAGATGGAGAGACAGAGACAGAGAGTAGAGATTGGCTAAAAGGTATTATTCTAAGAGAGAAAAGGATTAGCTGCTGAGGGAATTGGGAAAGTTATCTTATAGAAAGGTATAATAGATTTAGAACTGGAAAGAAAGGCAGATATAAGTCATTTAGGCATCCAATCAAGTCAATAAGCATCAGTTGCCTCCTATGTGTCAGGTACTTGAACAATTTGAAAAATAAAGAAAATGAACCCCAGAGTGATTAAATTATTTGCCCATTTCACACAGGTACATTATGTGTTTATTAAACTGTGATACCAAAAAGGGAGGTTTACACACTACTTACAAAGATGTATCTTTGTAAAGATATCTCTTCTACACATTGCTCATGGAAATTATTTAAAAGGAAATTTGGAAATCTTTGAGCACTTACTCATTTCTTATTTTATGTCTTTGTATCCACAAAACTAATGAGAGTATGTATTCTTTTTTTTTTTTTTTTGGTCATGTGTTTCCCTTGATAGTAGAGACAAGGAGAGTCTCAAGCATCTCATTTCCAGAAATAAAAGAAAAACTTGGATGAATGAGTTTAGGGATAGTTTTCATCATTTCTTACCATCTCCAACAACATAATTATTTTCTTCAATCCTTGTTCCTCCACAACACCAATGATTAAACCACTGACATTTCCCCAAATCCCTAACCTAACAGAATAGCATATTGGCTCATCATGAGAGTTGGAAGAGATCTCCTGGGCCATGTTAAATTGAACAACTTGACATCCCTCCTTCAATAGAGGAAGTCCAAAAAGCCATTAAACAAACGAGTGCAGGCAAGGCTCCCGGTAAAGGCGGGATCCCAACCGAGGTGTACAAGGCCTTAAATGAAAGGCTCTCCAGGCATTCCACATAGTGCTGACCAGCATATGGGAAGAGGAAGACATGCCCCCAGAACTCAGAGATGCCTCCATCATAGCCCTATACAAGAACAAAGGCTCACGAGCAGCCTGTGACAACTACAGAGGCATCTCACTACTCTCCACTGCTGGAAAGATCCTCGCCTGTGTTATACTCAACAGACTCCTGTCATCTATTTCAGAGCAGAACCTGCCTGAATCACAATGTGGATTCCGACCAGATCGCAGCACCATCGACATGGTCTTCATGGTGAGGCAAATGCAGGAAAAATGCCTTGAGCAGAATCTGAGTCTCTACATTGTCTTCATAGACCTGACAAAGGTGTTCCACACAGTGAACAGGGACGCATTGTGGGTGATCCTCAGCAAGCTCAGTTGCCCAGCAAAATTTGTCAAACTGATCCAGCTCTTTCATGTCAACATGACAGGGGAAATCCTATCTTGTGGAGAGACTTCCGATTGCTTCAACACCTCCAATGGCATGAAACAAGGCTGTGTCCTCACTCTGGTACTATTCACCCTATTTTTCACCCAACTATTACGACATGCTGTGATGGATCTAGACCTGGGTGTCTACATCAAATACCAACTGGATGGCTCACTATTCGACCTTTGCCGCCTGACTGCAAAAACAAAGACAACAGAGAGACTCATCCTGGAAGCTCTCTTTGGAGATGACTGTTCTCTCATGGCCCACCAAGAAAGTCATCTTCAAACCATTGTGGACAGGTTCTCTACAGCAACAAAACTGTTTGGCCTGACTATCAGCCTCAGCAAAAGAGAGGTGCTGTTCCAACCTGCACCAGGGAGGCTAAGGAACCAGCCGTGCATTACAATCGACAGCACGCAGCTTTCTAATGTCAACACTTTCAAGTACCTGGGCAGCACCATCACCAACAATGGGTCCCTAGACCACGAGATCAATGGCAGGATCCAAAAGGCCAGCCAGGAACTTGGGCGGCTGCACTGCAAAGTCCTCCAACACAGAGGTGTAAGCACTGCGACAAAGTCATGGTCCTCAAAACCCAGCTATGATGGTCTGGACACATCATCCACATGGACCCACAGCGAATACCAAGACAGGTATTCTATGGTGAACTGTCAGCTGGACTCAGGAAACAAGGCTGACCAAAGAAAAGATTCAAGGATCAGCTAAAGTCCAACTTGAAGTGGGCCAGCATTACACCAAAGCAACTAGAACTCACTGCCTCTGACAGAAGCACCTGGCGAATCCACATTAACCATGCTGCCACCACGTTTGAAGATGAGCGACGTCGACATCTTGCCCCTGCATGTGAACGCCAACACCAGGCCACAACTGCACCTCCCATAACAACTGGAGTCCCATGCCCCATGTGCCACAAACTGTGCTCCTCAGCCTTTGGACTCCAAAGCCACATGAGGGTACACTGTAGATGAAACTGCACAAAGACAATAGTCGTTCTCGATCACTGAGAGACTACCACTACAGACCCAATTGACAGAGAACTTTTCCTTAAATTAAATTGGAATTTATCACTTTGGAGATTTACCTATTGTTCTTTGTTCCTTCCTCTTATGAAAAAAAGCAAAGCAAGTCTAATCCATTTTCCAAGGAGGATTATATCATCATAAATTTAGAACTTCAAGGGAACTGAAAGCTATTTGTTTCACATAGAAAACATTCCTTCAGATATTTGAAGATAGACATCATGTTCCCCTCAGTTCTTATCTTTACCAAACTAAATATGCTCACTTCCTTTAATTAATTGTCATATGACCTGGATTCAAAAGCCTTTTTGTTGCCCTTTAGCTTATCAATGTCTTTCACAAACCAATGCACTTTGAACTTCTAGAGGTGGAGCCAAGAATGAGGAGTAACTCTCTGACCAAGAATAAAATATCACCATAAAATGAATACAGGGGTAACACAACCAATAAGGAGACAGAGTGAAACAAGTTTCAAGAAAAGAAAAACCCAAAATATAGGCAGAAAACATCTGGGACCCTGGGTGAGAGGAGAGCAGAGCCAGCAAGAAGCTATAGCAAGGAATGAAGAGCAAGCCAAGAACAAGTCACATAACACACTCCATATCTGCTGTCAAAGTTTTTGAACCTAATTCAAGATAACATTTAGACCCAGAGATTCTGCCTGGTCAAATAGTGGTAAATGTCAATTCATACCCCATGAAATTTCAAACCAGTGTTTAAGTCAGGAGTCCCAGCCCACGGCAATCTGGGCAGGTTGATCCATGTGGACCCAGAGTGAAGCCAGGAATTATAGTCAAGGCTTGGGTTGAGGACATAATCCACAGTTTTAGGGTGAAGACAGAGTTCAAAGGGGGGACCCTGGATCTTTTTGCCCCAAATTAAGGACAGTGCTCCATGACAGGGCAATCAAGGATGTGCCTGATTGCTTCAAGTACATATTGATACCAAAAACTTGAGCCTAAATCTGGGGTTAGAATTTGTTATACCCATGACCTGATCAAGTTCAGAGTGAGATCAAAAACTTACACCCAAACCTGAGGAAAGTCTTTAAGATATCAGAATCTCAAGCATTAATTAAATCAGTAGGGGAAGGGAATTCTCAGAGCTCACTACCCTCAGACCATCTGGTAAACAATTAATAACACAGATAATAAGCTGAGAAAAACATCAAGGAAGGACTGAAGTTTATGAGGGTACCCAGACTTCCCAGAAAACAGAACCTAACTATAATTAGATAAGAAAAATGTACAAATAATCAAAAATAGCCTAACTCTAAAGAATTTCTGCAGAGAAAAAGAACAAGATACAAACACAGAAGGCAACAGTGAAAGCAAAGCAAAAAATTTAAATGAGCTCAAGAAGGAAATGGAGAGCAAGACCATAATAATGGGGGATCTATACCTTCACTTTTCAGAACTAGATAAATTGACTCAAAATATAAATACAAAAGAAGTAAAAAGTGAATGAAATGCTAGAAAAATTAGACTTAATAGATATTGGGAGAAAACTGAATGGGGATTAAAAGGAATATACCTTCTTAGCAGTACATAGTATATATACAAATATCAGCCATGTACGAGGGCATAGAAATCTTGCAAACAAATGTAGAAAAGCAGAAATAATAAATACAACTTTTTCAGGTCATAATGTGGCAAAAAGGTAAAAATTATACTATAAAATTTAAGGGATGAATTACGGAATTCAACAAAGTGAGGAAAGAAGTTTAACAGAAACTTTGTTTAATTTATAAAGTATAGATAGAAATATAGAAAAGAGGAAAAAAGGTATTTTTAAACTTATACACTATAAATATACCTAATACTTCCAAAACTTTCCTAAAACTATCTCTAACTGTCTTCTCAGGACAAGTCCTTCTGCCTGGCATACCAGTCCTAATCTACTCTAAAATTATTCACTAACTACCTAACAGCCACCACTCACTCACTCCTTCAATCAGTTTTCTATAGCAGCCCAACTGTCAGTAGCCAACTGCCAGCATATCTTTGCTTCAGAGATAGACTTCCTGCTCTCTAGAGATCCCAGAGTCAAAATAACTTCAACTATCAATGGCTACTTCATTTCCCTCCTCATTGACTAATGGTCCCTGCTAACATCCTGTCAGAGGACTGGCTACTTCCACTCCTCAGTCTTGGTTTCCCTGGTAATAGAATCTTCAGCTCTAGCTTACTGAGTTCTGTCAGTTCTGATCTACTTAGAAATCCTGCTCTCTAGACTCTTAAGGAGACAGAGGAAGAGACTAAGAAAATTCCTTTAAGAAAAAAGGTTTCATGGAAAGGGAATTTTAAAATCCATTGGAAACTAAATAATCCTTTAAAACTGCTGGGTCAAAAATGAATTCACAGAAACAATTATTGTTTTCATTGAAGAGAAAGAAAATGATGAGAAATATATCAAAATCTATAGAATGCAGCCAAAGCAATTCTCAAGAGAAAATGTACATCCCTGAGAGGTTATATCAATAAAATCCAGAGGTAGGGGATCAATGAATTTGGCACACAACTGAAAAATCTAGAAAGAGAATAAATTAAAAATCCCCAGATAAAAAACTAAATTGAAAATCCTAAAAAATCAAAGGAGAAATCAATAAAATTGAAATAAAAAAATTAACTATTGAACTAATAAATAAAACTAGGAGTTGGTACTTTGAAAAATTAAAATAGATAAAATAGTGGTTAATCTAATTAAAAAAAGAAAGAAGCAACATTAACAGTATAAAAAATGAAAATGGTTATCTCATCTCTAATGAAGAAGAAATTAAGGCAATTATTAAGAACTATTTTGCTCAATTATATGGCAATAAATATGACAAGATAGGTGAAATAGGTGAATACTTACCAAAATATAAATTGTCTGGATTAACAAAAGAGGATTAAAATACTTAAATAATCCCATCTCATGAAAAGAAATTGAGTAAGCCATAAAGGAACTTCCTAAGAAAAAAATCCCCAGGGCCAGATGGATTCACAAATGGATTCTTTCAAACATTTAAATAACAATGAAACCCAATACAATACAAATTATTTGACAAAATAAGCAAAGAAGGATCTTACCAAATTCTTTTTATGACACAAATATGGTATTGATTCCAAAACCAGGAAGACCAAAAACAAAGAAACTACAGACCAAAATCTCCTTAATGATTATAGAAGCAAAACATTTAATTAGAATACTAGGAAAAAGAATCCAACAAATTATCATGAGGATTATTCATTATGATCAGGTGGAATTTATACCAAGAATGCAAGGATGGTTTAATATTGGAAAAACCACTCACATAATTGACCATATCAATAATAAAACCAATAGAAATCACATGATCATCTCAATAGATGAACAAAAAGCCTTTGAAAAAATACAACACCCATTCCATTCCTCAAAACAATAAACAGTATATATGTAAAACCATCAATAAGTATCATCTTCAATGAGCACAAGTTGGAAACCTTCCCAATAAGATCAGAATTGAAGCAAGGATGCCCTTTATCACCTCTATTATTTAATATTGTACTAGAAACATTAGTGATAGGAATTAGAGAATCAAAAGAAATTGAGGGGATTAAAATAGGCAATGAGGAAACAAAAGTATCAATCTTTGCAGATAATATCATGGTATACTTAAAGAATCTAAAAAATTAGCTAAAAGGCTAGTTGAAATAATTAACAACTTTAGCAAAGTTGCAGTGTACAATATAAACCCACATTAATCATCATAATTTTTATATATTTCTAACAAAATTCAGCAGCAGGAGTTAAAAAGAGAAACTCAATTTAACATTACTCTACATAATGCAAGTTATTTAGGAATTTATCTACCAAGACAAACACAGAAATTAAATGAACACAACTGCAAGATCCTTTTACATAATTAAAATTAGATCTATATAACTGAAAAATATTAATTGTTCATGGGTAGGATAAGCTAACATAATAGAAATGACAACTTTACCCAAATTAATCTATTTATTCAATGCCATACTTATCAAACTACCAAAAACTTTTATTTTTTCTGAATTAGAAAAACGTATAACAAAGTTCATTTGGAAGAACAAAAGATAAAGGATATCAAAGGAACTAATAAAAAATGTGAAGGATTGGACCTAGCAGTTCCCTATTTTAAACTGTACTATAAAGCAGTGGTCATGAAAATAATATGGTACTGGTAAGAGACAGGTGTGTAGTAGTAGTCTCTCAGTAACTGAGGATGACGATTGTCTTTGTGCTCTTTCGTCTCTGATGAAGATGAATGTGCACAAAAACACTTGTGCGTGAAGGAGATTTAAGTAGAAAAGTTGATGCACAGAGACAGTCCCACTCTCTCTGCATTGGAAGCCTGGGTCCACTGGCACGAAAAATCGTTACACCTAGAGACTTCCTCAGCTGCATTGGATGGCCATATTGTCTTTTGTGCTCCAATACATCCTAAGCACTCCACAGTGCTTTGCTGCATCACCCTCTCAGTCTTTGAACCTTCTTATTGGTTTCTTCCGTCTGTTCAGCTGAAGCAGTCTTCACATGCTGGGTGAGCAAAGCCCTGGTTCACCAGGGGTCTACAACCCAATAGCTACCCTCACAAGGTTTAGCTGGCCTGTTGAAGCCATTGCCCAGGGTGTGGCTGCTGCCACATGCTAGCAGCTACTAGGAGCCACAAGTGAGAGCTGGTTGTCAGGTGGGGGTCAGAGGTTGGAGAGCTGCCCTAGGAGGGCACAACAAGCCCCCCATACCAGAGATACTACTCCTCCCTGAGCACCCTATACACCCTGATGGATGGGTAGATCAATGGAATAGACTAGGGGTAAATGACTTCAGCAAACTAGTATTTGACATCCCCAAAGATTCAAGCTTTTAGGAAAAGAAATCACTATTTGACAAAATCTGCTGGAAAAATTGGAAAACAATATGGAAAAAAATCAGGTCTATATCAACATTGCGCACTGTGTACCAAGGTAAATTCAAAATGGGTAAATGACATAAATATTAAGGATGAAATCAGAAATAAACTGGGTGAACATAGAATTCTATACCTGTCAGATTTGTGGGGAAGGAAGTAATTTAATACCAAATAAGAGAGTATGCAATGTAATATAATGAAATCTTATGTAATAGTATATAATGTAATTCAAATTTGTAATTATGTAATATAATGTAATGTAATTTTGTTAAATTGTAAATTTTGTAAAAATGTACAAATAATGATTTTGATTACATCAAATTAAGATGTTTTTGTAAAAACAAAAACAATGAAACCAAATTAGAAGGAAAGCAACAAACTATGGTAGAAAATTTATATAACAAAACTCTCTGTCAATGGTTTAATTTTCACAAATATATAAGGAACTAAGTCAAATTTACAAAAAAATAAATCAAACCATTCCTCAATCAACAAATGGTCAAGGAACATGAAAAAGCAGTTTTTACATGAAGAAATCAAAACTATCAATAAGCACATGAAAAAGTGTTGTAAATAACGTCTGATTAGAGAAATGTGAATTAAAACAATGTTGAGGTACCACTTCACTCCTAGAAGACTAGCCAATATGGCAGCAAAGGAAAGTGATAAATGTGGGAGGGGATGTGACAAAATGCACAGCTGGTGGAATTGTGAATTAACCCAAGCATTCTGGAGAGCAATTTGGAGTTTTTCCCAAAGGTCTTTAAAAGATTACCTGCCTTTTGATCCAGCCATGCCACTGCTGGATTTGTACACCAAAGAGATAATAAGGAAAAAGACTTGTACAAGAATATTTATAGCCTCACTCTTTGTGGTAGCAAAAAAAAAATTGGAAAATGAGGGGATGCCCTTTGATTGGGGAATGGCTGAACAAATTGGGGTATCTGATGGTTATTTTAAGATCTCCAAGAATTGATTCAGAGTAAATGAGCAGAACCAGGAGAACATTGTACACAGATACTGATAAACTGTGGCACAATTGAATGTAATACTTTTCTTCTAGTAGCAATGCATATGATCCAGGACAATACAGAGGAACTCATGAGAAAGAATACTGTCCACATCCAAAGAAAGAAGTAGGGTAACAGAAACATGGAAGAAAAAGTTATGAACACTCACATGGTTCAATGGAAATTATATAATTAGACTTTTATGCAAATATAAATAATATTGAAATAGATTTTGAACAATGATACACATATAACACAGTGGAATTTCTCATTATCTCCGGGAAGGGGGAGAGAAGAGGGATGGGAATAATCAAGAATCATGTCAGCATGGAACAATATTCTAAATAAATAAATACATTTAAAAATAAACCAAGGCATTCAAAACTGAAAATAATGTTTTATGTCAGAAAGTAGTAGGGCTTTGGAAATTTGGGCTTTCACCTCCCTACTTCTAGGAGCTCTAACTCTTTAACTAGCTCAATTCCTATTATGTTGCTGTTTGGTACTGCTAACTCATATTATGTTTTCACATCCACTAAAATCCCCAGTTAATGTTTTGAATGATTGATATTTAGGTATATTCTCCTCTTTGTGTATTTCTGTTTTTTTTTTTAATATTATCACTATTTTTTTTTGCTCTTTGGTAATGTTCAACTCCTCATGACCCCATCAACCATATTATCCATATGATTTTCTTGGCAAAGATACTTGAGTGGTTCACCATTTTCTTCTCCAGTAGATTAAAGAAAACAGAGTTTAAGTTTTATTAAACACCAACTATATGACATTCATTGTGCTGACAACAGGGGCTTTCTTACTTTTCTTTTTTATTTTCCCTGTGATTAGCATAATAGTTGTAATTGTAAGTGCTTAAAACCTTTAATTAATTCCATTATAGCATCAGGAGTCCTCAAGAGCTTTGTGGGAAATCCTCGAGACAATTTTCATCATAGTGTTGTTTTGATTTCAATACAAAATTGTTTATAGTAATCCACATAAATATAAGTTCTTCAAGGTTCCTCCATAATTTTTATTTATATAAAGGGGTCATGAGGAAAAAAAAAAGGTTGACAATCACTGATTTGCAGTAGTCTTGTTGGATGAGGAGCCACCTTTTTTTTTATCTTATGCTATGAAATCATTGGTGACCTCAGAAGGTAACACTAGGACAAAGCATTGAGAAAGATTGTTTTTGGTGGAAAAGGAGAAAAATGTAATGCACATATGCTTGAGACAATATAAAGATCAAATATTTATTATATTTTCTAAGAAAGAGAATAATTTCAGGACTTAGAGACTAAATTTCTTTGTGTGAGACCTGAATCCACCATATATCTAGGTATATAAATTTGTTTAATGCAGTTTTCAGCCTTTGCTTCCACATTTATTGAATGGGAAGAAAAATAATGTACTTTCTGATTTAGAAAGGTGTTCTGGGGAGACAATGTGATAGCTTATTTTAATTTATTATTTGTCTTGGCTTTGAGAGAAGACATTAACACTTGTCTCAGGTTAGACCCATCAAAAATAGATATAGGTATAGAAGATAAACTACCTGAAGTGTCAGTATAATGATAGCTTGAATTGACTCAGTTGAAATAAAATTGAATGAATTTATTAAATGCTGTGTAAGATACTATTTTAGCTACTGGATAGACACAAATTGAGACAACAAACTCTTTGCCCTCAAGAATCTTATATCTAGAGGTCAGATAACACATGAAAGTAATAATATTCACAAGAATATTTTTTTTCAAATTGCTATTTTTTCAGATTGCTTGCTTTCTCTTCATACATATTCTCTTCCACAACTCAGAATGAATGAAAAAGAATTTAGTTACAATTAAAAATGATTCCTTATCATTGTGTCTGAAACACTAGGAAGCAATAAATATATACAAAAATCTGTGGACCTTCCACCTTACTTCAGACATATGGAATGATGGTAACTACAAATGGAAACATATTGTATTTACTTATGGATGTCTTGAGAATCTTGCCACCCGCCAAGACTCACTTCTTACCCAAGAACACATTTATAAAATCATACTTTGCATTATTGTGAAAAAGCTTTTTTTATTTAATATAAATTTCCTTTATGCACACATTTTCAGGAACCTAATATTCTTTTCCTCTCTAGCAGTGAGGCTTACCTATACAGATATTGGACTGTGTAAAAACAGAAAACCCTGGGGCATGTCTATGATTTCCTGTTGATTACTCTCTTTTTACGCAGATTAGCATCTTGCTACTAAAAGAGATGCTACACAGTATGGGTTATGTTAAACAACTACTTGAAAATCAATGGACTTTGCTGTCTCTTTCAGCTGAGAGATAAATTTTCGTTTCACACTACCTTGTAGTGAATATAGACTAAATTAGATGTATTTTTTTACCAAGTGAAGAATTATACAAGGAAATAAGTAGAGAACATGTCTGTTTTATATTTACTTTTCCCCTTATAAACAAACTTAAAAGCCCAAATAAACAACAGAGGCATAAGCATCAAATGAATTTCCTTACCCTGCAGCCAAACTAATGTACTCTGTTGTCTAAATGGTACCTTAGACCTTTAATCATCAAGGTAGGTCATGTTTACAATCCTGGTCTATAACATAAATTTTCTAGAAGGACTGAATTAAAAAAAAAAAACTTAGATACGAAGATAAAAAGCTCACTAGAGTGAATTCTGGGGAATCACTGGAAAATAATGATCCTCAGAGATATATCAGAACATTGAACAACAGAAAAAAAGGAGATATGAAGTCTGAATAAAGCATCAAAATTTTTGTAGCTGTATGGCTAATCAGTAGGTACATTGCGATATCTCAAAGAGAAGAATAGAAGAGCCAGGGCATGGTGGATACTTCTGGTTGGGTAAAAATTAATATTTAAATAACCATTACAGAGAAATTATGAAAAAGGCAATGATGCTTTTTAAGAACTAAATAGCTATGCAAGAAAAAGAAGAGAGGACTTCTTAATCCTGACCTCTACTTTAATAGGGAATTAGTAGCAGATATAAATATGGGTTTTTTTTAGAAATAAGAGGAAAATAGCAATTGTGTGTGTGTGTGTGTACACAGATATAAATCTAAACACATAATATAGGTTTATGTATCTATATGTACACATATGTACACAGATTTGTGTATATATTTAAACACACACATATAAATACATATACATTAATACAGATTCATTTAATAAGCATTTTAGGTACAAACTGTTTGCCTGTCACTGAGCTAAATGATAGGAATTC
Organism: Monodelphis domestica; assembly: GCF_027887165.1. Lineage (NCBI taxonomy): Eukaryota > Metazoa > Chordata > Mammalia > Didelphimorphia > Didelphidae > Monodelphis > Monodelphis domestica. Next base: position 473,170,159 of record NC_077228.1, read on the forward strand.
ACAGACAAAAACAAGAGTCCTTCACCTCAAAGGGCTCATATTCTATTGATAGAAACAACATTTATGAAAAATAGTGAATACACAACATACAAAAATAAATGTTATGGGCAGTATGAACTGGGTAAATGAAGAAAGAAATTGTATTAGCAGAAGATCTAAGGACTGTGAAAGTAGAGTTGAGGAAGAAGTATAACTGGATCATGGGAAACCGCTCATGAAAGGGCATATACATGTCATGGAAAATCCATATTAAGCAACCATCTAAGGAACATTCTATTCTGGAACCAATTATCACTATCTGGAAGGAATTGGTTTCTGCCATAATGTGAGTTGTTAATAAATTCTTGATTTAATGAGTGAAGTGAGAATGATTATAGCCTTGGGAGAAAGTGAATACTATATACTAGAGTTCATAATAAAGAAAGAGGAAAATTGCCTAAAATATGTCCTGTATCCTAAATTTTAGGAAAGCTAATATCATGGATATAGAGAAAATACATGTATGATTGCATGGTCTGAAATGTTTAATGAGAAGAATAGGAGATGGTGAAAAATACACTTCTGAAGATCCAAAAGAAAAGAGAAAAATGGAACTTCTCTGAATCAATCAAAAAACATTTATTAATTTATTACATAACAGGCACTGTGTTAAGTCCTAGGAATACAAAAATATCCATAGTTCCTTTCCTCAAAGAGCTTACATTTTAATGGAGGAGACAACAAGAAAATAATTATTTACAAACAAGCTATGAGCAGAATAAATAGGAAATAAACAACAAAGGGAAGAACTATAATTAATAATTGGTTGCAAAGGCTTCTTGTAGAAGGTAGGACATTAGTTCATATTTCAAGTTAACCAGGAATATCTCTTCCATTTGAAGAGGATTATGTAAACACAAATGAAAATCATCAAGTCAGTTTAAAAATTAATGTATAGTAAATAAATACAATTTTAGTAATTTGGTATCTTTGTTTACCATTGTACTCTTATATTCTTATTAATGATCTGGATAAATTCATAGAGTCTCTGATCAACAGATTTGCAGATAAAAAGAGTTGTAAGGAAGAGCTGATAAAAGGAATGAGTAAGTCAGTATCTAAAGGGAACTTGACAGATTAGAAGATTGGGGTGAATGTAATGAAATGGAATTTAATAGTTATAAAAAACCCTTGTAGTGAGATATAAAATAATCAGTTTAATAAATATAAGAATGAAGAATCATGGATAGATAGTAGTTGTTCTCAAAATTATCAGAAATTTATTAGACAGCAAGATAAAAACAAATCAATAGTGTGGCAGGATAACCACACTGTGATCTCAATTTTAATTAGAAAGATCCATACTTGATAAGTAGAAAAATGATAGTAAATTAATTAGATTAATCAAATAATCCCATGCCAATTTTAATATGATACCTTAGAGAGATATGAAATATATCAATAAAAAGTCTTAGGCCACCTGGGGAAGATTCTCAATTAATTGCATAGAAGGAAGGGAAATATGTTCAGATTGGTTGAAGAAAATTGGTGATCATCTAAAAAGAACAATTTTGCCTGATGGAGTCAAGAAACACAAGCACTAAGCATGTTTCAGTAAATCCTATAAGGAAGAACCCCTGGCCAACTGGCAGCAAGGCTAAACTACCTGACACAGTCAATGGTCTTAAAACAAACCCTCTTTCCAGTTCCATGGAAATCTAGGCTCTAAAACACAGAAGTTTCTTGGGATTTTGGTGGTAACGGATGTGTTAGTTCTCTATATTGCAAATGATTTCTATAGAAGAAAGAGAGAACAGAAGGAATGGGGAAGGAAGCTTACGTGAGCATGAAATAGATAAAAACTGCATACCATACTCTTCTCCCAGAATCTCTAGGATTAAAGCTCCAAACACTAGATTCACCTCTGGGTGTTATGGCACTAATATGGTCAGTAATCTGAACTTCTAAGTCAGAGAACTGAGGAACAGAGGAAAAAGGACAAGACATTGTATTGGAGTGGGAGCAGATAGGTACTATTCAACTATTAAGCCTGAAAGAAAGAGGATAGCATCTAGCTTGGGTAACCTCTGACTTCTCAAAAGTCATTATTAGGCAGAGACCTACTTTGGTCAACCATGAATTGCACACTATAGGATTTTGCTGAAATACTTTAAGATCTGTCCACCAAGAAAACTACCATCAGAGGGGAGGGAGTCCAAAATTGAGAAATAAGAGAAAAGATAAAAACAAAAAACAAAAGGAAATATGACCTCCAGATCTAGTAACTCAATTGAGGAACATATGAATAAATAGAATAAAGTAAAGGGAAATGATCTAACCCTTAACAAGAAAGAGAACACTGGAATTTGAAGATAGCATGGAAGCACCATAATAATTGGCAAAAAAGAAACAAATTGAAAGTTCACTAAATAAACAAGAGATTAACTCATTGGGAAGGCAAAAGCACAGAAATGAAAGAATAAATAGAATATGGAAGTAAAAAAACAATATAATTGAAATAAAATACATACTCCACTAAGGCAAAACATAATGATTATGAAAATACATTATATGTGGGGCGTAAGTTTATAGGAAAGAATTAAGAATGATTTTTAGATCATGAACCTATGTGAATAGAAACATATATATCCACCACAAGTGTAAAGTAGTTTGGAGAGTAACAGAGCAGATATGTCTTGGAAAAGCAATATATTCCATTTTGAACATATTTAGTATGAGATATCTAGGAGGAATCCAAGGAGAATACAAACAGCAAGAACTTAATGTTCCCTAATTGTAGCTGATTAGGGAAATTAACCCTCTCTACATTGTTTGAGCAGTATATAAATTGGCATGATCCTTAAAGTTGTGGGAATTGATAAGTACTTAAAGAGGAAGTAATTAAGAAAGAACTGAAATGCTTGGGAACATCATTAAATAATGTGCAGGAAAATCATGATGATCTAGCAAAGTAGACTAGGAAGAAGGCAGATGGAGGAAACCAGGAAAGAGCAAAGGAGAAATGAGTAACTAAGTAAAGGATAGTCAATAGTAAGTTACATAAGCTTCAGAAAAGTCAAGGACTGAGAAAAGCCCATTATATTTAGCAGTTAATAGATCATTGGAGTAAATTTCTATTGTCCAGAAAAAAAATTCCCAAGGTAATATATTTCTTGTATCTAAAGACATACATCCAATTTTGGATTATTAGTTCGACACATTTCTGCATACTGGGCATCAAAAGGATCTTAGTGACATTTTAAACCTATAAAGTTTTAAAAGTTTAAAGCTTAATGAAGTTTAAAGTTGTAATCAGAGTTTTAGGGCACATTGTATCTTCATGTTTGTATCCATGTGTCTGTAAGTAAGAGACAGAATGAGAGAAAGAAAAGGAAAAATCACCTGTAATGATGATAGCAACATGTTTTGTTAACCTTTAAAGTCAAAATTGTAACAGCTAAAATTTTCTAAAGCATAAATTTTGAAAGCATAAATATTTCATTAAAATCTTTTAATGAAGGGCAACTAGATGGCTCAAAGAGTTGACTGAGGGTCAAACCTAGAGATGGGAGGTCCTGACTTCAAAACTGACCCCAGACACTTCCTAGCTGTGTAACCCAGGGCAAGTCTTTCAACCTCCATTATCTAACCGGTATTGTTCTTTTGCCTTAGAATCAATGTGCAATATTGATTCTAAAACAGAAGGTAAGAAGTTTTTTTTTTTAATATTTTGATATCTTAAAAGATTCATAATTGAAACAAATCACAAATATCATATGGCCAAACAGTCCCATTTTATATGTGTCAAAACTCAGATGACAAAAGAAAGCAGTATTTGAACTCAGATTTGCAATTCTAATTTCAGTGCCATTTTCTCTTTTATCACCCTGGTTTTCCCCAGGATGCCAGTGTCCTTTGAATTTAGAAGACTAGGCTAAGTATTAAATGATTTTACAGCTCTTTCCAAGTTTGAAACAACTAAATATGAGCCCAGTAACAATCTACCTATCTATTACTCCAAAATTTATTTAGTTGAGTTTTAAATTTTTGAACTTACCACCCAAAGTTTAATAACTGGAAAAATTATATAGATGTGGAAAATGGGAATATTAATATTGATTCAACCATTTTGGAGAGCAATTTGGAACTATACTCAGAGAGTCATAAAACTGCATATTCTTAAACCTAGAAATATTACTTCTGGGACTGTTTCCCAAGGAAAGGAAAAAGAATCTGTCTGTTTCAAAATATTTTTAGTAACTCTCTCTGTGATAACAAAGAATAGGAAATGAGGTGATGTCCATCAATTAGGGAATGTCTAAACTAACTATAATAAAAATATTATAGCAATTCAAGATGATTATTACAAAGGGGCAATAACATTAGAATATGCATCAGTGAATGTAGTAACTACACCAATATGTCTCTTTAGAATACCAAAGAAATCCAATAATTAAGGAAAATGGATGTCGAAAATCTGTTTTCCCAAGGAAAGCTGTATAAGTAAATGTAATATTTAAATTAAAGGTTTACAACAAAGTTGGGCAGATTAAAAAGTTGTCTTTATAGAATCAAAGGAAAAGGACCATATCTTAATTTGTAAACACCAAAATGACTAATATAAAAATAATGTAAAAGAAAAGCAAATATAACATAGGTGCTTAGTAACTGAAAGCATATAAAAGTGTTTTTAATTTTTTATTCTTGTTTCATAAAATTTCTCTATGTGTTATCAGTTGGCAATTAATAATCTTTTTGTTAGGTTTGTAAGAGAGGAAACTTAGACTCAATCTGACAGAGGAACAAAACAAGCAGGGAAAGAATAAGAGGAACAGAGAATTCCAGAGGAAAAAAAAAAACAGAGAAGAGCTGAGAAGATCCAAAGAATGAACTTCATTTCTTTTTGGGAAACCCTTCAGAAAGGTTGCTCTGAAATCACCTCTGAGCCCTGGTCATCTTTCTGTGAATCTAGACCCCTGAATCCAGTGGAAGACAACAGGAGTGGATAGGACTTTTGATATAAAGCTATGCACCTCAAAAGATTTCTTTTCCATCCCTCCAAAGTTGTTTTTCAACTTAAAATCATAACTAGCACAGTTAGAAGTCAGGACAGCTATCACAATTGACCGCAGAGGGTCAGGTAGGCAAATCCTGACCCTGTAGGATTTGAGGAGAAGGGGTTCAATTGTTAGGTTTTAGGGACTTCCTATTTTCCCACTTTCCCAATACCTTATCCCTCAATCTCACTTACCTTACCCTATATGTGTTCCTCAAAATAAATAGCTGTTTCTATAGTTCTAGTGCATGCTTATAATATTCAGGGAGAGGGACCAAAAGCTTTGGGGAGGAGAACTATATTTCCTCCCCAAGGAAAAAGAAGCTGTTGAGACATTGATTTACTTCAACTCTGCATCTGAAGAAAAGTAGTCAATAATCTTGAAGATAGCTAGTGTGGAGAAGAGTCATTCACAATGATCAAGTAGGATTTATACCAGGGATGGAGGGCTGGTTCAATATTAGGAAAACCATCCACATAATTGACCACATCAACAAGCAAACCAATAAAAATCACATGATTATTTCAATAGACACATAAAAAGCCTTTGATAAAATACAACACCCATTCCTATTAAAAACACTAGAAAGCATAGAAATAGAAGGGTCATTCCTAAAAATAATAAACAGTATATATCTAAAACCATCAACCAATATCATCTGAAATGGGGATAAACTAGATGCATTCCCAATAAGATCAGGAGTGAAACAAGGATGCCCATTATCACCTCTATTATTTGACATTGTACTAGAAACACTAGCAGTAGCAATTAGAGAAGAAAAAGAAATTGAAGGCATCAAAATAGGCAAGAAGGAGACCAAGTTATCACTCTTTGTGGATGACATGATAGTCTACTTAAAGAATCCTAGAGATTCAACCAAAAAGCTAATTGAAATAATCAACAACTTTAGCAAAGTTGCAGGATACAAAATAAACCCACATAAGTCATCAGCATTTCTATATATTTCCAACACAGCTCAGCAGCAAGAACTGGAAAGAGAAATCCCATTCAAAATCACCTTAGACAAAATAAAATACTTAGGAATCTATTTCCCGAAACAAACACAGGAATTATATGAACACAACTACAAAATACTCTCCACACAACTAAAACTAGACTTGAACAATTGGAAGAACATTAACTGCTCATGGGTAGGACGAGCCAATATAATAAAAATGACCATCCTACCCAAACTCATTTATCTATTTAGTGCCATACTCATTGTGCTTCCAAATTTATTTTTTTACTGATTTAGAAAAAAAGATAACAAAGTTCATTTGGAAGAACAAATGATCAAAGATATCCAGGGAAACAATGAAAAAAAATACAATGGAAGGGGGCCTTGCAGTCCCAGATCTCAGACTATATAATAAAGCAGTGGTCATCAAAACAATTTGGTACTGGCTAAGAGACAGAAAGGAGAATCAGTGGAATAGACTTGGGGTAAGTGACCTCAGCAGGACAGTATATGACAAACCCAGAGAACCCAGCTTTTGGGATAAAAATATACTATTTCATAAAAACTGCTGAGAAAATTGGAGGACAGTGTGGGAAAGATTAGGTTTAGATCAATACCTCACACCCTACACCAAGATAAATTCAAAATGGGTGAATGACTTGAACATAAAGAAGGAAACTATAAGAAAATTAGGCAAACACAGAATAGTATACATGTCAGAACTTTGGGAAGGGAAAGATTTTAAAACCAAGCAAGATTTAGAAAGAGTCACAAAATGCAAAATAAATAATTTGGAATACATCAAATTAAAAAGGTTTTGTACAAACAAAACCAATGTAACTAAAATCAGAAGGAAAGCAACAAATTGGGAGGCAATCTTCATAAAAAACCTCTGACAAAGGTTTAATTTCTCAAATTTACAAAGAGCTAAATAAATTGTACAAAAAATCAAGCCATTCTTCAATTGATAAATGGGCAAGGGACATGAACAGGTAGTTCTCAGCCAAAGAAATCAAAACTATTAATAAGCACATGAAGAAGTGTTCTACATCTCTTATAATAAGAGAGATGCAAATCAGAACAACTCTGATGTATCACCTCACACCTAGCAGATTGCACACATCTGTGCACACATAGCACATGACAGATATGGAAAGTAATGAATGCTGGAGGGGATGCGGCAAAGTAGGGACATTAATTCATTGCTGGTGGAGTTGTGAACTGATCCAACCATTCTGGAGGGCAATTTGGAACTATGCCCAAAGGGCGATAAAAGACTTTCTGCCCTTTGATCCAGCTCTAGCACTGCTGGTTTGTACCCCAAAGAGATAATAAGGGAAAAGACTTGTACAAGAATATTTATAGCTGCACTCTTTGTGGTGGCCAAAAATTGGAAAATGAGGGGATGCCCTTCAATTGAGGAATGGCTGAACAAATTCTGGTATATGTTGGTGATGGAATACTATTGTGCTAAAAGGAATAATAAAGTAGATGAATTCCATGGAGACTGGAACAACCTCCAGGAAGTGATGCAGAGCAAGAGGAGCAGAACCAAAAAAACATTGTACACAGACTGATACATTGTGGTACAATCTGAGGTAATGGACTTCTCCATTAGGGACAATGCAATGTCCCTGAACAATCTGCAGGGATCTAAAAACACTAGCCACAAGCAGAGGATAAACTGTGGAAGTAAAAACACTGAGAAAAACAACTGCTTGACTACAGAGGTGGAGGGGATATGACTGAGGAGAAACTCTAAATGAACACTCTAATGCAAATACCAACAACACAGAAATGGGTTCAAGTCAAGAACACAAGTGATACCCAGTGGAATCATATGTCAGTTACTGGAGAGGTGGGGGGGGGGAAGAAAATGAATTTTGTTTCCAATGAATAATGTTTGGAAATGACCAAATAAAATAATGTTTATTAAAAAAAAGAAGAAAGAAAGATAAAAACCAAAGAGCATGTTGGGAAGAACAACAATAACAACAACAACAACAACAAAAAGATAGCTAGTGTGGGTTTATTGAGGAAGGAGAGTGGAGAAACTATTCTCTCTCTCCACCCTTTAGCTCCATTTTATCTCTATCACACTCTGGCCCTGATTTCAGTGGTGGGGGACTCCATTTCTCCCCTCCCTCCCATTAGAGTTGCTTAATATCTAATAGGTTTTTTTTAAAATTCTGGGGATAGAAAATAGAGGCAAAACCATCCCTGTTCTCAAGAAAATAATTTGCTTAGAAATAATCTGCTAGTGAGACAACTATGAAAATAACTAATTACAAAAAAGAGAAAACTTAATGTGATCTCAGAAGTGAAAGCACTAGTAACTCTGGAAAAAAGTATAGCCTCCATGCACAAGATGAGATTTAAGCAGATGATTGAATGAATGTGGGAAAATGATCACATGGAAATGAAGAATAAGAGCATACAAAGCATGGGGTATAGACACTGTAATGGAAGATAACTAAATATAAGATGGAATGTGTTGTTTGAGGAAAAATTAGGAAGACAATTGTATAGTATAAGGAAAGGAGATGAATATTAAGAAGTCTAAAAAATTAAAAGCCGTCTAGGTCAGTGATGGCAAATCTTTTAGAGACCACATGCCATGCCTGAACCCCCCACAAATGTCCAAGTTCTCTGCCCTCCTCTTATTCCCCCTTACCCCAGAAAGGGGAGAGAGAAAGTCCTCCTTTTGGGCTGCTGGGCAGAGGGACAAGTGAAGTGAAAAATGTCCACAGGTGGTGGAGAGGGGGTAAAGGAATAGCTCAATACAAGTCCCTATGCCTTTCTAGTAACTAAAACTGCCAAGGACAGCATGTGCAGGTGCGTACAGAGAGGGCTTTGTATACTTTGGTATGGATGTCATAAGTCCATCATCATGGGGCTAGGTAGTAAATATATGTAAAATACTGAATAGACACATTGATATTTGATCCTGATGATCATGGAGGCATCTTCAGTTGGCAACTTTCTCAGGTCTAGTAAAGAAAAACAACTGAAAAACTGAGAAAAATCTTCATGTAAAAAAAGTTTATTCAAGTTCTAAATGCTTTAAAATTATGGTTTTAGCAGATATACTTGTCTTTATATTTTCACAGATATGTCTTACATTTCTATCACTTTCATTTTAACCTCTACCCTTATCCTATAAAAAACTAAAAAAAAAAATTAACCCAAACTTCAGGTCAGAAAACTCGCTCAGTGTTCAACACTCATAGTTCTTCACTTCTTCAAAGAAAGAATGAAGTAGCCTACTCTTATTTAGAATAAAATTCAGGCAATATAATTGCATAATATTCAGGAATTTATATTTTTAATTGTTCCTTTAATTTTTAAACATTTTCCCATATACACCTTTATATTTGATGCTTAAGAGTTTCTTTGTCGTCAATATTTTAAGCTGATAGGCAATATTTTTAATTTGAGATATTCTAAACTTAAGCTAGTCAAAACAACTGGTCACTGCCGTTTAAGTTTTTGATTTGATTTTTTTTTGGAAGGAGAGTTGGTAATACTCAAAGACTTTCTAATTTGAAATGAATGCATATTGCAAGCTCTCCTGACAAAATAAGGAATCATAGAAATTTACTAGAGTTTATTCAATAGTCATATTTGTTAGGTGGTTTCTATATACTATTTAATTATTACTTCTATTTCTCAAATTATTAAAATTATGGAGCACACTATTATGTGATTTTCACCAACATAAAAACATTGTATATGCACAAGGACTACAGCAACATTCAAGTTTGATTTTAATAATTCAATAGATGGATAATTTTGAAATTATACTTTCTATATTATTCCTCAAATAATTTTTCATAAAGAATTTTCCTGAGGAATAGTTTAGAACACCTACTTAAATATTAAGCATACCAAAATGTCAGTGGATTAAATGAGACTCAGATTTCCTAATCATAATGAAGAACATTTAGATTCAGAACTATTCTCTGAGTATGCTTAGTACCAGTTTTCCAAATGATGCCTTGCATTTTAATAATGATTTGCATTACAATGACTTTTTCTTTTCAACCCTGTGATTGTTAAAAATGTTATATTTTTCTTTTTAAGTTCTCAGATAGTAATCCACAGTGCAATAATTTTATTGCAATCCTTTTTAGGTATGTGGATCAGGTTGATACAACCAATAGCCTTTAGATTTTGTCTGAAAAAAAGTTTAATCAAAACAGAGAAAATATATAAGATACTATTACAGTAGATTATTAGATTAATGAAATGTGTCCAATGTCTAGTTCTGGAGCCAAAATGGCAGAATAGAAGAAGGGAAGCTTGAAATCACCATGAGAATCCTTTCCAACCAATCTTAAAATATTGTCACAAAATGAATATAGGAGTAAAAGAACCAACAAGGAGATACAGTGAAGCAACTTTCAAAAATAGAACAACCTGAAAGGTAGACAGAGAATATCTGGGGCACTGGTATGAGAGGGGAGGATAACTAGTAGTGAACTACAGCAAGGAATAAGGAAAAAGCTAACAATAAGCCTCTCTACAATCCACATCTTCTGTGTCAGGCTCTGAACTTGGGCCCCAACCCAACATCTAGCCCTTAAGTACATGCCTGGGCCAATAGTAGTCCAACTCAACCCCACACCCCTTAAAGTTCCAAACAAACGTGTATTGAGGGCCAAAATTCTAAACCAGGACAGTTTATATTACAAGGCCTGACCTGTGTGGGCCCAGAACAATCTCAGGAGTCCTGGGATTATGAGCAAGTACACATACTTCACTCTCGAGCATTTGATAGACTCACAGTTGGATCCCCTGATCCCTGGCAGGGGAAGTCTTCAGGGTGCAGAGTTGATGCTTTTAGACCTTTGTCAAAAGCTCAAGGTGATGCCCCAGGACAGGGCAGACTTCTATGTGCTACATTCCTGATCTGATCAAGCTCAGGGTGAGACAAAGCCTACATGCAAGCCTGAGGCTAGAATTTGACTATCTGCAATCTAAGGGTATAATTAAATCAGCAGTTTGAGGTGGCTTTCAGAGCTACCAGTCCACAAGCCATTATACCATTTTGGAAAAAAATTGAAACTTGCAGAAACCCAGAAATAAGGATAAGGACATCAAGTAAGGACTCAAGTTTAAGAGGATTCCATACTCTCATTTAGAACTGACCCTGCCTTTAAAAAGGCTGGGAAAATGAGCATTAAAAAAATCTAACTATAGAGAATTTTTATAGGGACAAAGAGCAACGCACAGAGAAGGGAAAAATAAAAACCAAGGAAACATAGGAAAAGTCGGAATGAAAAACACAAATTGGACTCAGATTCCAGAAGAGCTCAGAAAGGATTTTAAAAATCAATTAAGAGAGGCATGTGATATTGCACAATGGGGAAGAGAAAAATTAAAGCATTGTAAGAAGAAATGCCCAAATGATAAAGGAGGGTCAAAAGCTGATGGAAGAAAATAATTTCTTAAAAATTAGAATTGTTCAGCTAGAAGCTAATGACATTATGATTCATGAAAAAACAATAAGACAAAATCAAAAGAATAAAAAAAAAACAGAAGATATATCTTATTGAAAAAAACAACTGACATGGGAAGTAGATCTAGGAGAGAAAATTTAAGAGTTATTGGACTACCTAAAAGATCTTATTAAAAAATAAAGCCTGTGAATCATAATGTAAGAAACTATTGAAGAAAACTCCCCATGTATTCCTGGACAAGAGAATAAAATAAAAATTAAAAGAATCCACAGATAACCTTCAGAATGAAATCCTCAAGAGACAACTTCCATGAATATAATTGATAAATTTAAGAGCCCAGAAGCATAAAGAGAAAAAAAATACTGCAGGCAACCAAAAATAAATAATTCAAATACCATAGAGCTATAATCACCACCACACATAAATTAGAAGCTTCCACATTAAAGGATCAGAACACATGGAATATGATGTTTAGAAGGCAAAAAATCTAGGTTTATAACCCAATGTCACCTCTCCAGCAAAACTGAGTATGTGGCATAAAGGATAGAAAAATGGTCATTCAATTAAATAGAAGATTTCCAAGCATTTCAGAGGACAAAACTAGACCTAAACAGAAAATTTGAAATGCAAACAGAATACCCAAGAAAAGCATAAAAAGGTAAAAAAAGAAAGAGAAAATTTAAGGGACTTAATAAGGTCAAACTGTAAATTTTCCTAAATGGAAAAAAATATTTATAATTCTTTAAAATTCTTATTAGAAGTAGAGCAATTAAAAGGAATATACTTAGAGGGTGGGAAAGTAAGAATGATATGATATAAAAAAGTCATCAAGGGGTGAAATAGAAGACTGCACTGAGATAAAGGGGAAGAGAGAGATGGAATGCAATAAATTTTCTAACCTAAAGAGGCATGAAAAACTATTAGAGTGGAGGGAAGGATGTGGGTGGGAATGGTCAATACTTAAACTCTATTCTCATCATAACTGGCTCAAAAAGGGGATAACTTCTTTATTCACTTGGATATAGAATCCTTTCTTACATTTTAGAGATGTAGGAGAGGAATAAGACAAGGGGAAGGGGTGGAAATAGGAGGGATGAGAATGTGAAGGAGTGGTGATAAAAGGCAAAACATTGGGAGGAGGAACAGAATGAAAGGAAGAAGAGCAGGATCAAAGGGGGAAAATAGGGTGGAGGGAAAAACACAGCTAGTAATCATAACTCTGAATGTTAATTGGATGAACTCAAGTATAAAATGGAAGGAGATAGCAGAGTGGGTTCAAAAACAGAATATTAATATATGTTGTCTATAAGAAACACATTTGGACTTCCGGGTAATCATGGCTGCAATCTAGACGCGGCACGTTTCCTCTCCCCAGCACCGAACGAAATAGACTACATCAAAGGAGCATAAAATCACCTTTGGAGGAACAGAAGGACTCCCCAGTACCCCACAGAGGCAAAGGTACGTGGGGCTTGAACATTTCCACACTAAAATAAGAAGGAAAAGCTTGCACAGAAAAGTGAACTGAGCCGCCCTTCCCCCACCCCACCTCCCCCACTAAACCAGAGTGAGCTACCTGAGCGCTCACCAGGACAGCGAGTGAGTGGGGAGCGTCTCTGTCTGGGGGGGCACTCCAGGGTCCTTGGGATCTGGGGACTGCCAGGAAAAAACGTCTCAGGGCGCTTTCACTGGAGAAGCCAGCGGACTTCGGGCGGGCTGCGCTGAACAAGGCGCACGGATTATCTGGGCGGAGCTGAATACCTGGGCTCGGAGGCTGGGAAGAACTAGTCTGAAGCAACCTAAATTCACAGAAAAACCACTCTTATAACCCAGACCCCAGACCAAAAAGGAAAGGGAAATAAAACCACCAAAGGGATGGCTCACATGGCCCAAAATCAAGCCTCCAGGAAGAAAGGGAAAAAAGTGACTATTGAAAACTTTTATGGTGGAAGTACCCAAGGGAAAGAGGAGAATGAAGAGGAAATCCAAAAAAATTCAGAACACGCCTCCCAAAATGGAAACTATCAACAAGCTCTGGAAGATCTCAAACTGGAACTTATCCAAAAGATGGAAACCTTCTGGAAAGAAAAATGGGAGAAAGAGATCAGCTGTCTGACAGATAAGACTGCTCAATTGGAAAAAGAACTCGAAGCAGCCAATACAAGGGCAGACAAGGCTGAAAAGCAAATCCAGTCCCTAATGACCAGAATTAAGGACCTCGAAGAAAGTGAGATGATAAAACAGCAAGAATCAATAAAGCAAACCCAAACAATTAATGAATTGGAAGAAAACAGAAAATATCTCACTGAGAAGGTCACGGACCTGGAGAACAGAGGAAGACGAGAAAATCTCCGTATCATCGGTCTCCCAGAAAAACCAGAGGTAAACAACAAATTGGATTTTATTCTAGAGGAGATTATAAAAGAAAATTGCCCCCACGTTCTGGAGCAAGGGGGCAAAATAGAAATAGAAAGGATTCATAGAACACCTTCTATACTAAATCCCCAAAAGACAACGCCTAGGAATGTAATTGCCAAATTCAAGAGTTTCCAAGTAAAGGAGAAAATCCTACAAGAAGCCAAGAAGAAGAGCTTCAGATATAAGGGGGCTCCCATAAGGATCACACATGACTTAGCGGCTAACACACTAAGAGACCGCAAAGCATGGAACACGATATTTAGAAAGGCAAGAGAGCTGGGTCTCCAACCAAGAATCAACTACCCAGCAAAACTGACTATATACTTCCAGGGGAAAGTATGGGCATTCAACAAAATAGAAGATTTCCAAGCATTTGCTAAGAAAAGACCAGAGCTCTGTGGAAAGTTCGATATCCAAGCACAGAAAGCAAGAGAAACATGAAAAGGTAAATATGAAAGAAAGGGAAAAGGAGATAAATCTTATCTTTCTCTTTAAGTCAAACTCTCTTCTATAAGGACTACATTTACATCTAATTATATATATTAATATGTGGGGAAAATGTTTTGTGTAACTCTCATAAATTGTATCATCATAAGAGTAGTTAGAAGAAACATGCATAGGGAAAGATTGGGGAATCAAGAAGATTTGGGGAAAGTTGGGGCAAAAAAAGGAAAAGGGAGGGGGGAACCGTGATAATACTAAGATTAACTTCAAGAAATAGGGGGGGAATCATTAGAATAAACTTTCCCATATAAAGATACACATGGGAAGGGGAGGGGAAGAACTCTCATATGAGAAGGAGAGGAAGAGAGCGTGAAGTGGAAGTACTTAAACCTTACTCTCAGTGAAATCAAATCTGAGAGGGAAGAACATCTAGATCCAGTGGGATCCTGATTTCTATCTTATCCATTAGGGGAAGAAAGAAAGGAAAATTAAGGAGGGGGAGGGGGGAGGGAGCACAAAAAGGGAGGGAAGGAGAGGGGGGAGGGGAAGGGAGCATAAAAAGGGACGGGCTAGAAAGGGAAGCATCTCAAGGGAGGGGACTAGGGGGACCGACCTAAAGTAAATCACTGGTTCAAAAGGAGAAAGCTAAAGAAGAAAGGTCAGAACTAGGGGAAGACATCAAAATGCCAGCGAATCCACAAATAACAATCATAACTTTGAACGTGAATGGGATGAACTCACCCATAAAACGCAGACAAATAGCAGACTGGATTAGAACACAAAACCCTACCATATGTTGTCTTCAAGAAACACATATGAGACGGGTTGACACTCACAAGGTTAGAATTAAAGGTTGGAGTAAGACCTTTTGGGCCTCAACCGATAGAAAGAAGGCAGGAGTTGCAATCATGATATCTGACAAAGCCAAAGTACAAATAGACCTGATCAAAAGGGACAGGGAAGGTAAATATATTCTGCTAAAAGGAAGTATAGACAATGAGGAAATATCACTAATCAACATGTATGCACCAAATGGTATAGCATCCAAATTTTTAATAGAGAAACTAGGAGAATTGAAGGAGGAATTAGACAGTAAAACCATATTAGTGGGAGACTTGAACCAACCACTATCAAATTTAGATAAATCAAATCAAAAAATAAATAAGAAAGAGGTAAAAGAGGTGAATGAAATCTTAGAAAAATTAGAATTAATAGACATATGGAGAAAAATAAATAGGGACAAAAAAGAATACACCTTCTTTTCAGCACCACATGGCACATTCACAAAAATAGATCATACACTAGGTCATAGAAACATGGCACTTAAATGCAGAAAAGCAGAAATATTAACTGCAGCCTTTTCAGATCACAAGGCAATTAAAATATTGATCGGCAAGGGTACATGGAGACCCAAATCAAAAATTAATTGGAAATTAAATAACATGATACTCCAAAATCATTTAGTTAGAGAAGAAATCATAGAAACAATTAACAATTTCGTTGAAGAAAATGACAACGGCGAAACATCCTTTCAAACCTTATGGGATGCAGCCAAGGCAGTACTTAGAGGAAAATTCATATCCCTGAGTGCATATATTAACAAATTAGGGAGGACAGAGACCAAGGAATTGGAAATGCAAATCAAAAAACTTGAGAATGAACAAATTAAAAACCCCCAGAAGAAAACCATACTAGAGATCCTAAAAATTAAGGGAGAAATTAATAAAATAGAAAGTGACAGAACTATTGAGCTAATAAACAAGACTAGAAGCTGGTACTTTGAAAAAACAGACAAAATAGACAAAGTACTGGTTAATTTAATTAAAAAAAGGAAAGAAGAAAGGCAAATTAATAGCATCAAGGATGAAAAGGGGGATCTCACCTCAAATGAAGAGGAAATTAAGGCAATCATTAAAAACTACTTTGCCCAACTATATGGCAATAAATTTACCAATCTAGGTGATATGGATGAATATTTACAAAAATATAAATTGCCTAGACTAACAGAAGAAGAAATAGTTTTCTTAAATAATCCCATATCAGAAATTGAAATCCATCAAGCCATCAAAGAACTGCCTAAGAAAAAATCCCCAGGGCCTGATGGATTCACCAGTGAATTCTATCAAACATTCAGAGAACAGTTAACCCCAATATTACACAAACTATTCGACATAATAAGCAAAGAGGGAGTCCTACCAAACTCCTTTTATGACACAAGCATGGTACTAATTCCAAAGCCAGGCAGGCCAAAAACAGAGAAAGAAAACTATAGGCCAATCTCCCTAATGAATATAGATGCAAAAATCTTAAATAGGATACTAGCAAAAAGACTCCAGCAAGTGATTAGAAGGGTCATCCACCATGATCAAGTAGGATTCATACCAGGGATGCAGGGCTGGTTCAACATTAGGAAAACTATCCACATAATTGACCACATCAACAAGCAAACCAACAAGAATCACATGATTATTTCAATAGATGCAGAAAAAGCCTTTGATAAAATACAACACCCATTCCTACTAAAAACACTAGAAAGCATAGGAATAGAAGGGTCATTCCTAAAAATAATAAACAGTATATATCTAAAACCATCAGCTAATATCATCTGCAATGGGGATAAACTAAATGCATTCCCATTAAGATCAGGAGTGAAACAAGGATGCCCATTATCATCTCTATTATTTGACATTGTATTAGAAACACTAGCAGTAGCAATTAGAGAAGAAAAAGAAATTGAAGGCATCAAAATAGGCAAGGAGGAGACCAAATTATCACTCTTTGCAGATGACATGATGGTCTACTTAAAGAATCCTAGAGATTCAACCAAAAAGCTAATTGAAATAATCAACAACTTTAGCAAAGTTGCAGGATACAAAATAAACCCACATAAGTCATCAGCATTTCTATATAATTCCAACACAGCTCAGCAGCAAGAACTAGAAAGAGAAATCCCATTCAAAATTACCCAAGACAAAATAAAATACTTAGGAATCTATCTCCCGAGACAAACACAGGATCTATATGAACACAACTACAAAACACTTTCCACACAACTAAAACTAGACTTGAACAATTGGAAGAACATTAACTGCTCATGGGTAGGACGAGCCAATATAATAAAAATGACCATCCTACCCAAACTCATCTATCTATTTAGTGCCATACCCATGGAACTCCCAAAAATTTTTTTTACTGATTTAGAAAAAAACATAACAAAGTTCATTTGGAAAAACAAAAGATCAAGGATACCCAGGGAATTAATGAAAAAAAATACAAAGGAAGGGGGTCTTGCAGTCCCAGATCTCAGACTATATTATAAAGCAGCGGTCATCAAAACAATTTGGTACTGGCTAAGAGACAGAAAGGAGGATCAGTGGAATAGACTGGGGGCAAGCAACCTCAGCAAGACAGTATATGACAAACCCAAAGATCCCAGCTTTTGGGACAAAAACCCACTATTTCATAAAAACTGTTGGGAAAATTGGAGGACAGTGTGGGAAAGATTAGGCTTAGATCAACACCTCACACCCTACACCAAGATAAATTCAAAATGGATGAATGACTTGAACATAAAGAAAGAAACTATAAGAAAATTAGGCGAACACAGAATAGTATACATGTCAGACCTTTGGGAAGGGAAATACTTCAAAACCAAGCAAGAATTAGAAAGAATTACAAAATGCAAAATAAATAATCTGGATTACATCAAATTAAAAAGTTTTTGTACAAACAAAACCAATGTAACCAAAATCAGAAGGGTAGCAACAAATTGGGAAACAATCTTCATAAAAACCTCTGACAAGGGTTTAATTACTAAAATTTATAAAGAACTAAATCAATTGTACAAAAAATCAAGCCATTCTCCAATTGACAAATGGGCAAGGGACATGAACAGGCAATTCTCAGCCAAAGAAATCAAAACTATTAATAAGCACATGAAAAAGTGCTCTACATCTCTTATAATCAGAGAGATGCAAATCAAAACAACTCTGAGGTATCATCTCACACCTAGCAGATTGGCTAACATGACAGCTATGCAAAGTAATGAATGCTGGAGGGGATGTGGCAAAGTGGGGACATTAATTCATTGCTGGTGGAGTTGTGAATTGATCCAACCATTCTGGAGGGCAATTTGGAACTATGCCCAAAGGGCGATAAAAGACTGTCTGCCCTTTGATCCAGCCATAGCACTGCTGGGCTTGTACCCCAAAGAGATAATGGACAAAAAGACTTGTACAAAAATATTCATAGCTGCGCTCTTTGTGGTGGCCAAAAATTGGAAAATGAGGGGATGCCCCTCAATTGGGGAATGGCTAAACAAATTGTGGTATATGTTGGTGATGGAATATTATTGTGCTAAAAGGAATAATAAAGTGGAGGAATTCCATGTGAACTGGAACAACCTCCAGGAAGTGATGCAGAGCGAAAGGAGCAGAACCAGGAAAACATTATACACAGAGACTGATACATTGTGGTACAATCGAAGGTGATGGACTTCTCCATAAGTATCAATGCAATTTCCCTGAACAATCTGCAGGGATCTAAAAAAAAAAATACTACCCACAAGCAGAGGATAAACTGTGGGAGTAAAAACACCGCTGAAAAGCAACTGCTCGACCACAGGGTTGGAGGAGATAAGACTGAGGAGAGACTCTAAATGAACACTATAATGCAAACTCCAACAACAGGGAAAAGGGTTCGAGTCAAGAACACATGTGATAACCAGTGGAATCATGCGTCGGCTATGGGAGAGGGAAAGGCGGGGGGGGGGGGGGGGAGGGGAGGAAAAGAAAACGATCTTTGTTTCCAGTGAATAATGTATGAAAACGACCAAATAAAATAATATTAAAACTTAAAAAAAAAAAAAAAAAAAGAAACACATTTGAGGCAGGGTGACAGAGTAAAGGAAAAGTGGTAGAGCAGAATTTATTGTGCATCATCTAAAATAAAAAAATAGGAATGGTAATCACAATTTTAGACAAAGCTAAAGCAAACAAAGACCTGATTAGAAGAGAAAAGGAAGGAAATTATATTTTACTAATAGGTACTAAGAATAATGAAGTGATATCAGTATCAAATGTACATGAACCAGATGTTATAGCCCCTAAAGTTTTAAAGGAGAGATTAAATGAAGTTCAAGAAGAAATAGATAGTAAAACAATAATCATGGGGGAACTAAACTTCCCCCTTTGAAACCAAAAAATAAACAAGAAAGAAAGAAAGTGAATAAAATCTTAGAAAAGTTTGAAATAATAGTTCCCTGGAGAGAATTAAATGACAATAGAAAGGAATATACTATTTTTTTCAGTAGTACATGGATCCTACACAGAAATCTACCATGTATGAGGGCAGAAAAATTTTACAACCAAATTCAGAAGAGCAGAAATAATAAATGAATCCTCTTCAGATCATAATGCAATAAAATTATAAGCAGTAAATCCCCAAAGAAAGATAAATAAAAAAATAATTTAGAGACTAAATAATTTAATGTTAAAAAAGGATGGGTCAAAGAACAAATTATAGAAATGATCAATAATTTTATTAATGAGAATGGCAATAAGGACACAACATATGAAAATTTATGGGATACAGCTAAAGCAGTAATTAGGGGAAAATGCGTATCTCTAAGCACTTAGATCAATAAAATAGAGGAAATGCAGATCAATGAATTTGTTATACAACTAAGATACATAGAAAAGGAACAAATTAAAAATCTTTATTTAAAAACTAATTTGTAAATCCTAAAAACTAAGGGAGAAATTAATAAAATTGAAAGTAAGAAAACAATTGAACTAATCATAAGATGAGGAGTTGGTTTCATTAAAAATAAATAGAAAAAATGTTGATTAATTTGATTTTTAAAAAGAGAATCAAATTACCAGTATAAAAAATGAGAAAGACAAATTCACTTACCAATAAATAGGAAATTAAAGCAATTATTAGGAGCAATTTTGCACAATTATATGACAATAAATCTGTCAATCTAAATGAAACAGGTACGAATTTACAAAAATACAAATTGCTCAGATTACAAAAAAAACAGATTAGGAAAGAAAATTCTTAAATAATCTCATATCAGAAAAGAAATTGAATATGCCATTAATGAACTCTCAGAATAAATTCCCCAGGGCCAGATGAATTAACAAGTGAATGCTATCAAACATTTAAAGAACAATTAATCCTAATACTACATAAACTATTTGGAGAAATAGTCAGAAAAGGAATCCTACCAAATTCCTTTTATGAAACCAAAAGGTACTCTTAGCTAAGCCAGGAAAGAAAAAGAGAGAAAGAAAATTATAGCCCAATTTCATTAATGAATATAGAGGCAAAGATTTTAAATAAGACACTAGCATGGAGAATATAGCAATATATCACAAGAATCATTCACTTTAACATGTGTGATTTATACCAGGAATGCAGGGCTGGATTAATATTAATAAAACTATCAGCATAATTGACTATATCAATAACCAAACTAACAGAATTTACATGACCATCTCAATAGATGTAGAAAAATTCCTTAACCAAAAACAATACATTCCTATTAAAAACACTAGAAATCACAGGAATTAATTGGTCATTCCTTAAAAAGATAAGTAGTATATACCTAAAACCTTCAGCAAGTATCCTCTAAAATGGGGAATAGATTAGATACACAATATACATGGGATAAATGACCTTATAAACCTAGTCTTTGATAAATCCAAATATCCCAACTTTGGGAACAAAAAAACTGATTTTTTACCAATAAATGCTAGAAAATTGGAAAACAGTATGAAAGAAGCTAGCAATACCAATATCTTACACTCTATACATATACCAAGATAAGGTCAAAATGGATATAGGATTTAGATATAAAGAGTGATACCATAAATAAATTAGTGGAACCCAGAATAGTTTACATGGCAGATCTTTGGAGAGGGGAAGAATTTATGACCAAATGAGATAGAGAGTATTATAAGTTGTAAAACAAATAAATTTGATTATATTAAGTTAAAAAGCTTTTATACAAGCAAAACCAATTTAACCAAGACTAGAAGGGAAATAACAAACTGCTGAAAATTTTTTTAATAAAAATATGTCTAATAAAGTTCTAATTTCCCAAATTTACAAAAAATGAAGTCAAATTTGTAAAAATGCACACCATTCCTCAACTGGTTTTCAGATGAAGAAATCAAAGTTATCAATAATCATATGAGAAAATATTCTAAACCACTGTTGATTACAGAAATGCAAATTAAGCAAAAATGTGAATACCTATCAGATTGGCCAATGGCAGTAAAGGAAAGTTACTAAATGTTGGAGTGGATGTGGAAACATTGGGGCACTAATAAAATGTGGGAGGTGTTGTTGATTCAAACATTCTAGAGTTCAATTTAGTACCCAAAGGACTATAAAACTGTACATAGTCTATAATCTGGTAATGACACTACTGAACCTGTATCCCAAACATATAATAAGAATGGGGAAAGGAGTTACTTGTACAAAAATATTTATATTCTTTTTGTGGTGGCAAAGAATTGGAAATTGATGGAATGTCCATGAATTGGGGAATGGATGAACAAATTGTGGTACAAAAAAGACGATTTCAGAAAAAAGCTGGAAAGATCTGCAGGAACTGATGCAGGGCAAAATGAAAAGAACTGAGAAAACACTGGACACAACAACAGCAATAGTGGATGATGATTTCTGTGAAAACTTAGCTACTCTTAGCAATGCAATAATCTGGGATAATTCTGAAAGACATATGACAGGGAGTTCTATCCAAAGAAAGAACTGTTGGAATAATCTTTCACATCAGTGCATCTTTGGTATTATTTAGGTGTTTTGGTTATATATGAGTATGCTCGTATAACAATGATCAGTATGGAAGTATGTTTTGCATGACAGTAAAAGAAAATGAAAAAATAAGAATAGTGAAATGTAGCAAGGAAAATCATGAATTTGCTCTTAAATAGGACAAATATTATTTATTTAGATTTTTGAGCTAAGATATGACATCACCTTCTTAAATAATCAGTAATTGTGATTACATGCATTAGAATGACTAATTTTTCAAGTCAATAAAATAAAAATTTGTACTTATTTATTTCACAAATCAATCAATTAAAGTTGGCATTTCAGTATCACTAATAATTATTATGATGATATCAATGATGACATATTTATACTTAAGGGTTTAATATATGCAAAGTATTCTACACATATTATAAAACCCTAGAAATCTTAAAATAAATGGCTTGCCAATTATAAGGTCATTTATTTTGGCTAAAGTGATCTGACATAATATATTTGCACTACAATTAAAGGAAGACCCAAAGCTTTTCCAACTAATCATGCATCTATTATCTCATTTTATCTTACAAAAATCCTTCAAACTAGAACATATTCCTCCATTTCATTCTCTACATTGCAGTCCAAATCATTTTTCTATAACAAAAGCCATGCCTTTCTTTCTACTCATAAAAATCCCAGTGCCTCCCTATTACCTTGAGAAGTGAATCTAAATGACTCTGTTTATCATTAATGGTTCACAACCTAATTTTACTTTATCTTCTGACATTGTTAAATAATATTCCTATTCCAGGGTGATTATACATTACTTCCTCTCAAAGAATCTTCATTCTTGGCAGATTCATATTGCTCTTTCTCACACACAACTTCTCTTGTCCATCCAAGAGCTTTGCAGACACTGTCTTCTAAAACTAGAATGCACTTTTTTCTCTTTTTCTTTTTTTTGTACACTCCTTTATTATGTAGGAGTGGCTATTGTCACCTGCCACTAGTATGTAAGCTCCATTCACATATTCATGGTTTTTTTTTTAACTTTTATATCCATGGTACAAACCTAGTTCCTTGAATATAAACCACATTTAATGAAAACTTGCTGATTGATTAAGGATGTCATTACTCCATTGAGGAAGAATAGTATAGTAGAAGTGCTCTAACTGAAATCAAGAGAAGTATGGGTTTGATTTTATCAACATTTACTATGTAAGAGATATTAAGAAACTTTAAATTCTCTAAGTCTCAATTGTTTTATTTACAAGAAAGGGCTTACAATACCTACAATACTGTCCCATGATACATTATATGGAGGATTTGGAGGTAGATTAGAATCTATATCCAAAGATGAATTTTTACATATTTTATAGCCCTAAAAGTGATACATAAGTAACATCTAATTTGCAAGGATGATACTGAGGTATGGCCAATTTTGAAATTATCTAAAATAATAAAAATGTGTAGAAAACTGACATTGGTGTCAAGAACTTGGTTGAAGTTTGTGATATTGAAATCACTTTAAAAGACTGATATATATTAATTTAAGGTCGCCAAGGAATTCACTTTTGTAATTCCTAAATGAAACACTCAAGTCAGCTGCCAAATTTTTATGGTGTTTTAATTACTACAGGAGGAAGAAAATATGAGAGGAAGGGAGAGAAAGAAAGTCAGAGAGAGAGAGAGAGAGAGAGAGAGAGAGAGAGAGAGAGAGAGAGAGAGAGAGAGAGAGAGAGAGAAGGAAAAAGGGAGAGAAGGAAAGAGGGAAAGAATAAAAGAAGTTTAACTCAAAACCACTCTGGCTCAGGCTGAGCAAAAGTGGGCATTAAGTCCTTGGATAGCCAAGGCAGGGAAAGGGATCAGTCCTTATCACTCATGTGTCCAATCTGAAGGAAAGCAGTCTGCGGGGATCCTCCAACCTCAACCACCAGCCTCAAACTGAACTCTATCCCTCCTCACAGGAAGTCCTGAGAACTCCAGAGGCTGTTCTCTACCTCACTTCCTGCATCTCACATTTGCCAATGGTGGCTCTAACTTGACCTAGGACCTCCCAGAGGTCTGTCCTTTTTTTGCCCATGTCTGTTGAAGGCCATCCATATTCTCAAATAGTTAAATCTTGAGTTTGCTGCAGCCCTTCCTAATCTTGTTACATTGAGTAGGGTGGAGAATGTAGCTTCCAAGACCAAGTATCTCTGTTGTTATTGATCAGGAAATAGCTATATCTGATCTTCTAAAGAATAGTCTGAATAGGGTGGAGTAGTTTTGAAATTCACAACCTACCCCCTGAGGCCTGAGGAAGACTAGTCTCTCAGATGGGTCTTGTAAACATACCAGCTATGAAATTACAATAGTTAGAGATAAGGGAAAAATAGGGGAGAGAGAGAGAGAGAGAGAGAGAGAGAGAGAGAGAGAGAGAGAGAGAGAGAGAGAGAGAGAGAGAGAGAGAGAGAGAGAGAGAGAGAGAGACAACAAAACCAATGTTTTGCTGGGCGCATTGACAAAAGCCAATTATTAGGGGGCAGTCCCCTTTGGCAGAAGAGTGTACATTCAAAATTAATTCAATCAACCTTCAGTTCAATCAACCACACCCCAAGGTTCATTCTTGATCTTGATATCTACCTCATGTGGGCACATAAGTGTTAATGGGCATCCCAATACTAAATAAACAGTTTTTGTTAATAGTAAGGCTATGGCAGCTACTCCTCTAAGACATGGTGGTACTCCTGATGCTACTGGGTCCAGATGGGCAGAATAATAAGCAATTGGGCACTGAGAAGGTCCCAAAGTATGAGTTAAAACACCTGAATAATCCCCTCTTCACTCATGTACATACAGAGTAAATGACTTGTTGTAATCTGGGATGCCTAGAGCAGGGGCAGACAGGATAGCCTTTTTAAGATCTGATAGAGCTGACAGGTGTTCTGGCCCTAATTTGAGGGGTTAAGGGACCAAATCCCTTGTTAGTGCTATAAGGGGTTTAGTAATTTCTGCATAGCAAGGAATTCATTGTCTACCAAACCCTGTTGCTCCCAAAATTGCTCTCAACTGTTTCGTAGTGGTAGGAGTGCTTAAATTTTGAATATACTTAATTTGTTTGGGTGAAACAAAGAGGGCACACACAGTAAGGATGAACCCCAAATATTCTACTTTAGGGAGGCACCACTGAACATTATCCTTTGAGATCTTATGTCCTCTTTTGTGCAATTCCAAAAGAAGGTGTCTGCTGTCTTCTTGACTTGCTTCCACGTCTGTTGAGGCCAAGAGCAGATCATCTACATATATGATTAATTTGCTGTTTTTAAATTTTATATTATCTGTATCTTGCCTCAAAATTTGCACAAATAAGCTTGGGCTATCTATGAAACTTCGTGGTTTCATCAATACTCCAGGAGTATTGACAGCCATGCCAGGTGAAAGCAAAGATATTCCTGGAGTTCTCATGTATGGGTATGGAAAAGAAGGCTGAACACAAATCTACTACTGTAAAATATGTAGCTGTGCTAATAATAGAAGAAATAATAGTATTCATTTTGGAAACTATGGAGTGTCTCTTTATAAAGTGATTGTTCGCAGCCCTCAAATCCTGCATGAATCTATAGAGGTGTTTGACATCGAGCCCTCTTTTTGGTTTTTTAATAGGCAGGATGGGCGTGTTGTATTCAGATTTACAAGGGATTATTATTCCCTGTGCAATTAATAAGTTAATTACTGGGGAAATTCCCTCAATTGCCTCTTTTGAGAGGGAATACTGAGAAATGGAAGGAGGTGGGCTAAATTTAGTTTTTATCTTCACAGGAACAGCTGACTTAAGTAAGCCTACACCAGAAGATGTGGCTCAAAGAGACTCTGGTATATCTTCAGGTATTGCAAAGGTAGGATGCTATTTTTCCTCCTGACTCTATGAGAGAATTAAAGGGAGTAAATTTAAAGATTCTTTCGGTCTTTCCAATGACAAGGAACCATCTGGGGAGCAAGTTATTGTGGCTCTGAGTTTGCATAGAAGGTCCCTCCCCAGCAAATTTAAAGGGGAGTCAGGAATCAAAAGGAAGGAATGTTGTACCTCTAGGGGTCCTACAGACACCATTCTAAGGGGAAGTCTTTTAACTCTTTGGAATATTCCTGATACTCCCATTACATTCTCTGAGCCAACAGAATAACATTGTAAATCAGGTATTCTCTTTACTACAGACCAGGAAGCTCCATTGTCTAATAGAAATCATAATAGGTGTTACCCACCTTTAAAGTAATGTGGGGTTTATTAGTATGGAGGGTAGTGGATAAGGACAATGGGTAGTAGGACATCAGAGTCCAGAAAATCAAAGGTTGTATCCTCTGATTCCTGTGCCCCAGACCTCCCCCACCCCCGGACAGCTTCATTGTGTTTGGGAAATTCCTTGGGCACCCCCCTGAAGGGTATCCCCCTGAGGGGCATTAGCACCTCGTGTATTTTTGGACAAGCACCATTTTTATATATTGTTGTGGAGTCATTTGATTTGAGCTATCACTTTCCCAATATCAATTCCTATAGTCATCATTCATAAAGTTGTGGTTTGCATTGTCATAATTATATTTATTTCTATAATTATCACTTCTGTAGTTGTTATTAAACTGCATGTTCCTTCCTATAATCTTGAGAAAAGCTCTAAACTCTACCATATTGTAACCCTTCTTCCCACAGAAGTGGCAGGTAATGGATTGATAATTAGATTTCTGAAGAGGGGCAAGTGTCATTGGTTCATTATCATGCCCACTTTCTAGTTTAGCTATCTTATCTTTTAAACATCTCATTTCTTTCTTCATTTCCTCCATGGCATCATTATTTTCTTTCTCCTTTTCTTTGTTTCCCTTTAAAACATATATAGCTGTTTTTCACAATTCTTCAAGGTCCATCTCTGACCATCTTGGACAATGTGTTCTAAAATAATCCTTAATTGCTTTGCAAGAGTTATTGACAAAGATCCTTCTAACTTGTCTTAAACTATTCTCTTTAGTTAGGTCAATATCCAGGTATGCCCCCAAACCTGATCATTCTATCCATGAGTCTGGAAGGTGTTTCTTCCTTATTTTGTTTAATTTTTCAAGTTCCATCTACTTATGTGTACTGTCTGCACATACCCTCATTGCTGTAAGGATGGCCTCTCTACAATGGTATAGTTGTAGATAATCCTCAGAGTTGTTATAGTCCCATTCGGGATCCTGAGATGGCCAATGTGATGCATTATGCCCCAGGTTTTTGTTGACATGAGCAATTATTTTATTTTTTCTCATGTTCAGTTAAAAAGCCTGTAGCAAGTTCTCAATGTCCTTGTAATTATCAATACATCCTGCATTAAGGATTCACCCAAGGTACTGAGTAAATGGTTTTAAGATAGACCACTCTCATCTGTCTTCAGACTCCACCACTCAAATGAAAATATCTAAAGTCACCAATGAGTTTCTCTCACCAACTTTCCTGAAATGACTTTTTTATTTCTCTTCCAGTTTTTGTAATATTTGTTCATGTGTTCACCTTAGTTAGGATCAAAACTCCTACATGAGAAATCCAAGGAACCGGATTCTGGGAAAAGTTGACATGCTGTATTCTCCTTCCGTGTAGTGGAAGAGCAAATGTTTTATTTGCTGAGAATCTGCAACAATGTTATTCCTCAAGAATAACCAGATCAACATAAACACTGATTATCCTGCAGCATCAAGATGGGGAATGGTCCCAATTACTCTTAGCATTAGCATTATATCTTAGACTATCTAGGGGATAGAGACTGCCCTTTTAGTGTTTTGTCCCCAGAAATCAGTTTTAGATTCTTTGTCTCTTTTCTTTGCCCTTTTCATTTCTAGAGCAATTGGTAATATCCCCAAACTGAAGACTGAGATATGGTGACTTGGGAGCAACATCTTAGTTTGGATGTTACTACCATTCCAGTATGGAAGGAGTGAGAAGCATCATATGCATTGGTCTCAAGCCATTGGAAAGTGTTTGACGTGGAATTGGGTGAGAAGGTGCTATATGGGAAATAAGCTAGCTATAAATTGAGTCTTCCTTTTCTCAGAGAATATGAGGACTTGAGGGAAATTATAAGCCCCTAGTACTTAGGGATGCTGTTTGTAAATTCATTCTTGTTATACTCTTGAAGTAAATATTTCTTTGTAAATGCTAACATGACTATTAAATGATTAAATGAAATTGGAGTAAAGGGGAAAGACTAGATTGCCTTATGAATGAGGGAGATTAGTTGTTGGGAACTATAGCTAATGACTGAGACTAGTTATCACTAAACTTCCTTGAAGGTTTTGAAGAACTCTGTGGATGGAATAAAATGTAATTGGCCTTTAGGCATTGTGATCCATGATAGTTATGAGGATGTGATGGGCTCATATGGAGTAAAAATGGAACATTTATATTTGTGTGTTCCCCTGGCAAGATTCTCTGCCTGGGATTTTGTATTTCATATAGCATAGCCTTTAAGAATGATAGAGAAACTGGCAAAAAAAGGATATAATAATATAGTCAAAATTTTCACTGTTTATTACTTCTGTCAGTTGTAATTTTTTAAACTCATTTTTTGATTGCTTGAGTATTCAAATATTGATAGTTTCTTTATTACTGAATCCCATTTAAGTATTGGTGTTAAGTTTAATGTGAAAAAAACTAAAATTTATATTCTAGACTGCTAGTGTCTAGACAAAATGTTCATACTCTTCTTTTTGCATTTAAACAGATTTCGATTCATTATATTGTTCTGAGAAAAATTTCATGCAATTTCTTATACCTAAAATCAAAAGTTCATTGACTTTCTTTGCTATTTTTTAAACCCTTACCTTCCATCTTAGAATTAATACTGTGTATTGGTTTCAAGGCAGAAGAGTGATAAGTGCTAGGCAATGGTGGTTATGTGATTTGCCCAGGGTAATCCAGCTAGGAAGTGTCTGAAGTTGGATTTGAACCTAGGAATTCCCATCTCTAGTCCTGGCTCTTAGTCCTCTGAGCCACCCAGCTGCCCCCTCTTTGCTATTTTGGTCATATATATTCTGTATTTATTACTTCCTCTAATAAAACCATAAAGAGTTCTGATGTTAAATCATTCCATACTGCTAAGGACATTGGTAGGCAAAACTTACTTTTCAGGATCTTCAGTAGTGCTGATAGCTAAGTATACAGAAATTATTAAGACATTAAAGTATGTATCTATATGGGTTAATATTCTAGATAATTATTTGGATCCTAGGCTGAAAACAGGACCAGTAAATAGTGAGGAATATTATTCCAATGTCTTAAGCTAAAGGTCTTGCATTGTCTCAATCTAATTCTGAGGAGAGGTGAAAGTAGGGATGATGAATGACATTTCAGTTTCCTTGCACATGCCATCTTGTATCTCACCCTCAGGGGGACTTGTAAGGCTGGGTTTCATGTGCTATGAGTGACAGGTG
Organism: Monodelphis domestica; assembly: GCF_027887165.1. Classification (NCBI taxonomy): domain Eukaryota; kingdom Metazoa; phylum Chordata; class Mammalia; order Didelphimorphia; family Didelphidae; genus Monodelphis; species Monodelphis domestica. Next base: position 473,199,687 of record NC_077228.1, read on the forward strand.
TTTGGCAGGTGGTATAGATAGTTGGTTGCTACTCGCTTAGATCAGAGCTATGATAGAGTGCAATAAAGTATATCATCAATGATACATGTGACAGGAAAATAGGTGGAGCCAAGTGAAGTTTAGGTATTGCTGGTAATATTTGTCATTGTTATTCATGAAATATCAATGGATTGAAGACTGAATTTATCGGGTAAAGCTCTTTGGATTGATTCTGATAAAACATCACTAGTAGAAGTAGCATAATTTTATGGGATCAAAATCCCAAGAGGGAATATTTTCTTTGAACTCTGTTGATCTTGGAAACTGTTTACTTTACTATTAGATAAACTTTTCTCTTTTTTTTAAATAATATTTTATTTGATCATTTCCAAGCATTATTCATTAAAAGCAAAGATCATTTTCATTTCCTCCCCCCAACCCCCCATAGCCGATGCGTGATTCCACTGGGTGTCACATGTGTTCTTGATTCGAACCCATTTCTATGTTGTATTTGCATTAGTTTCATTTAGAGTCTCTCCTCTGTCATGTCCCCTCAACCGCTGTAGTCAGGGAGTTGCTTTTCCTCAGTGTTTCCACTCCCATAGTTTATCCTTTGCTTATGCATAGTGTTTTTAACCCTAGATCCCTGCAGATTGTTCTGGGACATTACACCTCCCCTAATGGAGAAGTCCATTATGTTCGATTATACCACAGTGTATTAGTCTCTGTGTACAATGTTCTCCTGCTTCTGCTCCTCTTGCTCTGCATCACTTCCTGGAGGTCATTTCAGTCTCCATGGAATTCCTCCACTTTATTATTCCTTTTAGCACAATAGTATTCCATCACCAACATATACCACAATTTGCTTAGCCATTCCCCAATTGATGGGCATCCCCTCGCTTTCCAATTTTTGGTCACCACAAAGAGCTCAGCTATGAATATTTTTATACAAGTCTTTTTGTCCATTGTCTCTTTGGGGTACAGACCCATCAGTGCTATGGCTGGATCAAAGGGTAGACATTCTTTTGTCACCCTTTGGGCATAGTTCCAAATAGCCCTAAAGAATGGTTGGATCAGTTCACAACTCCACCAGCAATGAATTAATGTCCCTACTTTGCCACATCCCCTCCAGCATTCATTACTTTCCTTTGATATCATGTTAGCCAATCTGCTAGGTGTGAGGTGATACCTCAGAATTGTTTTGATTTGCATCTCTCTGATTATAAGAGATTTAGAACACTTCTTCATGTGCTTATTAATAAATTTGATTTATTTAGCTGAAAACAACCTATCCATGTCCCTTGCCCATTTATCAATTGGAGAATGGCTTGATTTTTTGTACAATTGATTTAGCTCTTTATAAATGTGAGTAATTAAACCTTTTCCAGAGGTTTCTATGAAGACTTTTTCCCAATTTGTTGTTTCCCTTATGATTTTAGTTACATTGGTTTTGTTTGTACAAAAGCTTTTTAATTTGATGTAGTCAAAATTATTTATTTTACCTTTTGTGATTTTTTTCTATGTCTTGCTTGGTTTTAAAGCCTTTCCCCTCCCAAAGGGCTGACATGTATACTATTCTGTGTTTACCCAGTTTACTTATGGTTTCCTTCTTTATGTTTAAGTCATTCACCCATTTTGAATTTATCTTGGTGTAGGGTGTGAGGTGTTGATCTATTCCTAATCTCTTCCATACTGTATTCCAATTTTCCCAGCAGTTTTTATCGAATAGTGGATTTTTGTCCCAAAAGCTGGGATCTTTGGGTTTATCGTATACTGTCTTGCTGAGGTCTCTTTCCCACAGTCTATTCCACTGATCTTCCTTTCTGTTTCTTAGCCAGTACCAAATTGTTTTGATGACTGCTGCTTTGTAATATAGTTTAAGGTCTGGGACTGCAAGGCCCCCATCATATGTGTTTTTTTTTTCCATTATTTCCCTGGATATCCTTGATGTTTTGTTATTCCAAATGAATTTTATTATGTTTTTTTCTAAATCAGTAAAGAAAATTTTTGGGAGTTCAATGAGTATGTCACTAAATAGATTAATAAGTTTGGGTAGGATGGTCATTTTTATTATATTGGCTCGTCCTATCCATGAGCAGTTAATGTTTTTCCAATTGTTCAAGCCTAGTTTTAGTTGTGTGGAGAGTGTTTTGTAGTTGTGTTCATATAGTTCCTGTGTTTGTCTCAGGAGGTAGATTCCTAGGTATTTTATTTTGTCTAAGGTGATTTTGAATGGGATTTCTCTTTCCAGTTCTTGCTGCTGAGCTGTGTTGGAAATATATAGAAATGCTGATGACTTATGTGGGTTTATTTTGTATCCTGCAACTTTGCTAAAGTTGTTGATTATTTCAATTAGCTTTTTGGTTGAATCTCTAGGATTCTTTAAGTAGACCATCATGTCATCTGCAAAGAGTGATAACTTGGTCTCCTCCTTGCCTATTTTGATGCCTTCAATTACTTTTTCTTCTCTAATTGCTACTGCTAGTGTTTCTAGTACAATGTCAAATAGTAGAGGTGATAATGGGCATCCTTGTTTCAATCCTGATCTTATTGGGAATGCATCTAGTTTATCCCCATTGCTGATGATATTAGCTGATGGTTTTAGATATATACTGTTTATTATTTTTAGGAATGACCCTTCTATTCCTATGCTTTCTAGTGTTTTTAATAGGAATGGGTGTTGTATTTTATCAAAGGCTTTTTCTGTGTTTATTGAGATAATCATGTGATTCTTGTTGGTTTGTTTGTTGATGTGGTCAATTATTTGGATGGTTTTCCTAATATTGAACCAGCCCTGCATCCCTGGTATAAATCCTACTTGATCATGGTGGATGACACTTCTGATCACTTGCTGGAGTCTTTTTGCTAGTATCCTATTTAAGATTTTTGCATCTATATTCATTAGGGAGATTGGTCTATAGTTTTCTTTCTGTTTTTGACCTGCCTGGTTTTGGAATCAGTACCATGTTTGTGTTGTAAAAGGAGTTTGGTAGAACCCTGTCTTGGCTTATTCTGTCAAATAGTTTGTATAGTATTGGGATTAACTGTTCTCTGAACGTTCGATAGAATTCACTGTTGAATCCATCAGGCCCTGGGGAAATTTTCTTAGGAAATTCTTTTATGGCTTGTTGGATTTCATTTTCTGATATGGGATTATTTAAGAATTCTATTTCCTCTTCTGTTAGTCTAGGCAGTTTGTATTTTTGTATATATTCATCCATATCACCTAAATTGGTGTATTTATTGCCATATAATTGGGCAAAGTAATTTCTAATGATTGCCTTAATTTCATCTTCATCGGAGGTGCTGTCCCCCTTTTCATCTTTGATGCTATTAATTTGCTTTTCTTCCTTCCTTTTTTATATTAGATTGACCAGTACTTTGTCTATTTTGTTTGTTTTTTCAAAGTTCCAGCTTTTTGTCTTATTTATTAAATCAATAGTTCTATCACTTTCAATTTTATTAATTTCTCCCTTAATTTTTAGGATTTCTAGTTTGGTTTTCTTCTGGGGGTTTTCAATTTGATTGCTTTCGAGTATTTTTATTTGCATTTACAATTTATTGATCTCTGCTCTCCCTAGTTTGTTGATATATGCACTCAGGGATATGAATTTACCTCTGATTACTGCTTTGGCTGCATCCCAAAAGGTTTGAAATGATGTCTCGCCATTGTCATTTTCCTTGATAAAATTATTAATTGTTTCTATGATTTCTTCTCTAACTAAAAGATTTTGGAGTATCATATTGTTTAATTTCCAATTAGTTTTTGATTTGGTTTTCCACATACCATTACTGAACATTATTTTTATTGTCTTGTGATCTGAGAAGGCTGCATTTATTATTTCTTCTTTTCTGCATTTGTGTGCTATGTTTCTGTGTCTTAATGTATGGCCAATTTTTGTGAATGTGCCATGTGGTGCTGAGAAGAAGGTGTATTCCTTTTTATCCCTATTTATCTTTCTCCATATGTCTATTCATTCTAATTTTTCTAAGATTTCATTCACTTCTTTCACCTCTTTCTTATTTATTTTTTGGTTTGATTTATCTAAATTTGATAATGGTTGGTTTAAGTCTTCCACTAATATGGTTTTATTGTGTATTTCTTCCTTCAGTTCTCTTAGTTTCTCCATTAGAAATTTGGGTGCTATATTATTTGGTGCATACATGTTGATTAGTGATATTTTCTCATTATCTAAAGTCCCTTTAAACAAAATATAATTACCTTCCCTATCCCTTTTGATCAGGTATATTTTTGCATTGGCTTTATCAGATATCCTGATTACCACTCCTGCCTTCTTTCTGTCAGATGAGGCCCAGAAGATCTTACTCCATTCTTTAATTCTGACCTTGTGGGTGTCAACCTGTCTCATGTGTGTTTCTTGAAGACAACATATGGTAGGGTTTTGGATTCTAATCCATTCTGCTATTCGTCTATATTTTATGGGTGAGTTCACCCCATTCATGTTTAAGGTTATGACTGTCATTTGTGGACACCCTGGCATTTTGATAACCCTCCCTAATTCTAACCTTTTTTCCTTTGGCTCTACTTTTTAGTCCAGCGATTTACTTTAAATCAGTCCCCCTTACCCCCTCTGTTGATATGTTTTCTGTAGGAGAAGGAACATGAGAAGCTGGGATTGCAGGGGAAGGGTTTTGGGGATTAAATTCAGACAAGATTTGCACTGCACCAGAGAAGCAATCTGTTAACTGGGCTATAGGGAGGGTGCTTTCCATCTCTATTTCAGGGAAGGAAATTTCCTCATTCAAAGGTTCAGAAACAGGTCTGTTTCTGGTAGAGTGGTTGTTTTCCAATTGATCCTGTAAGAGACTTTTTAGATCTTCTAATTGGGCTTGCATTTTATCCTCAATTTTTTTTTATTTTTTCATCTCTAAATATCGTATTGAGGATTACAAAAATGACAGTACCTATTAATATAAAAATTTGGAGGTATCCTTCATTCCTCAATGCCCCTACTTCTTCAGCTGCCTTATAATTGTCAAAGAATATAGTAGTCATTTTTATATGTATATTTTGTAATTTCACAAAGCAAGTGGGGAGCAGGGCAAAGCAGCAAACTTTCCACAGGCTTTTTCTTTTTACAGTAGGTGACTCTGAGTCTACAACCCTATACAGGCTAAGGGCCTATTGTATTGTAAATTCTCCTTCTTTACAAAGTGTATGTGGGTGGGTCCCAGCAATCTTCTTTGGCCCTCAGGCTAAAGCCGCTAGGACCATGTGCTATCTTCCTTGAGCAAAGCCCACTTAAATTTTTAAGACTAGAAAGGCCAGGAAACAGAAAAAAAAATGGGTTTTAAGTTAGCTCCCTAGCTGTATTCAGCTGTTTTTTGCGGGCTAGGAGTTCCTAAGAGCTCCTTCTCCTGAGGTTCCTCGTTGCTAATCAGTTGATTAGGTAAGCCTGGCCTGCCTCTCTCTACTGAGCCACCTCCTTAAAGTAAAAGGAGAGGGAAATGAGAGACAAAGAGGAGAAGGAAAAAAAAATCCTGTTGACCCCAATTTAACTTAAGGGGTAAAGGGAAAAGAGAAAAGGTGTTTTATACTCACCTGTTCTGGCAGCTGTGTCTTTAAGCCAAGGTATTTGGTAACAGGACTGACGGAGCAATAAGTGGGTTGAAAAGGCAAGAAAATTCAGGAAATTTATTGAGGTTCTAGAAACCTTCCAAGCACTAAGGCAGGGCCAAGAGCCAGAGGGGGTAGCCGGGGTGGGATTTCTCCCAGGTGATAGTAAGGAGATCAGAAGACTGATAAGGTTCTTTTTCCTGTAGTGGTTAGCCAAAACTGTAATGGGGAAATTTAGGCCTCTGTGAGAGGGTTATAATATTGTAATGGCTGAAATATGGCTACAGGATTTATGTAATATTGAACAATGGCCGCCAAGGAATTTACTTATGAAATTCCTAAAATGAACACTCAAGTCAGAATGGAGTTTATGGAGGTTTAATCACAACGGGAGTAAGGAAAAGGAGAGGGAGAGAAGGAGAGAAGAAAAAAGGGAAAGGGGCTACTCAACCTCTGACCAAGGTAGAGGGAGCTTTAGGCCTAAAGGCCCAGGTGGAAAGAATCAGTCCTTAACTCACGTGACCGATCTGAAGGAAAGCTGTCTGCGGGCGTCCTCTCTCTCCAAGCTCCTAACACCCACCTCTCCCTAGCTCTCTCCACAGGAAGTTCCGCGAATTCCAGAGGCTGTTCCCTACCTCACTTCCTGTGTCTCACAAATCCAATGGTTGGCTCTAGCTTGGCTTAGGACAGCCCAGGTGGGCAGTAAATTATTACTGATTTGTCATTGACTAGCGCATGCCCGTGTAGGTGGGTGTGCACAATTTTTGGGTGCTAGACCAAGATGGAGACTTTTAAAATTCACAGACTCCAGTGGAAGGATCCAGCCAGGGGGTTACAAGCTCCCCCCTCTCTCTGTTTCCCTGCTGTCTGGGTGCCCCCTCGACTAGGTTAGGTTGTTTTCAGGATGTGGCCTTCAGAATAGCCGGCTCCCAAGGCCCTTTTGCCATTATTGAGGGTTGCTGTTGTTTCAGAAGACCCTGCTCTCTGAGGGGGAGGGGCCTCGGCTTCCTGGAGCTCTGGGCGAGGGCTCCTGATAAGAATATTAGCTTTCCCTGGAGTGAATTGAGTGTGCCCTGAGGTAGGGACTTGAGACTTGGATGGAGGGATCCAGCCAGGGGGTTACAATATCCCCCCCCATTTCTCTGTTTCCCTGCTGTCTGGGTGCCCCCTTGACTGGGTCAGGTTGTTTTCAGGATGTGGCCTTCAGAATAGCTGGCTTCCAAGGCCCTTTTGCCAGCCCTGAGGGTTGCTGTTGTTTCAGAAGACCCTGCTCTCTGAGGGGGAGGGGCCGGGGCTTCCCAGAGCTCCAAGGGCTCCTCCCAGGGGGTTACGCACTCCCCCATACCTCTCTGTTTTCCTGCTGTCTGGGTGCCCCCTCCACTGGGTTAGGTTGTTTTCAGGAAGCGGCCTTCAGAATAGCAGGAAATGGGGCTCTGAGGTTGCCTCTGCTGCCTCAGACTCAGACTCAGAGCTCTGGGTTGGGGGGTATGGGTCCTAGGACCTTCCTTCTGCCTATCCCTTAGGTCCGAGTGGTCTCGGGTTCTGGCTTTTGGGGGGGGGGGCATACCTTTTGATCCAGGTCCAGGTCCAGGACGAGGACTCCCGCCGTCTATGCTGTTGATCGTTTTGAATTTCGGTGTCCTAGGAGCATTTGGTTTGAGATCGGTAAGGAAGGGTTTCAGGAGATCTGAACTTTAGCTTTCTCTAAGCCGCCATCTTGACCAGAAGTCCCTTTTCTCTTTTAAATCAAGAAAAAGATGATGCTGGATAGAATAATACAGTTTTGGTGGAACTGTGAACTGATAAAATCTTTCTGCAGAGCAATTTGGAATGATGTGCAAAGAGCCATAAAACTGTACTTTAATTCCTCAATACTACTATTTGGTCTTTATTCCAAAAAGATTAAGGATGGGGGGAAAGGCCTACATGTATGAAAATATTTATGAGCTCTTTTTGTAGTGGCAAAGAACTAGAAATTGAAGGGATGTCAATCAATTGGGGAATGGTTAAAGCAGTAATGGTATTAAAAATGATAAATGATAATCACAAAAAAACCCTGGAAAATCTTATATGTAATTATGCAAAGTGAAGTAACCAGAATCAGGAAAGCTATTTCACAATAGTATCAACAATGCATGATGATCAACTTTGAATGAATTAACTATTATCAGCAAGACAAGGATCCAAGACAATTTTAAGGGACTCATGACAAAAAAGAAAAAAAAAATTTATCTACTACCATGAAAGAACTGATGAAGGCTGAATACAGACTGGATACAGACTGGATCATACAATTTTCCCTTTATTTCCTCCATGAATCTTTCTCTAGTGCAAACAATATATCTTCTTTCACAAAATGATTACCATGGAATATGTATTATGCAATAACACATTAACAACCTTTCATCATATTATCTATTATTATGTGGATGGATGGAAGGGAGAGAACATAAATCATTAGATGCCAGAAAACAATTGTTAAAAACTGTATCAACATAAAAAAGAAAAGATATTGGTGATGACAATTATAACAATAATAGTGATGATGATATTTATGTAGCACATAAATGTTTGCAAAGTATTTTATAATTATTATGTAAGTGTAACTTCAAAACAATCCTGTAAGTTGGGTGCTAGTGTTATTCCTTTTTTACTCTTGTGAAAAATGAGGCAGACATCAATTAAGTGATCTTTTCAACCTTGCAAATGTAGTTAAGTGGTTGAGTAATTGTTGAATCTATTTGAATTCAACTTTTTCTGATCCTAGTTCTCTAACTTTATGCTCTTCCACATAGGTGCCAATTTCTTGATTCACCTGTCATTGTAAATATTTATATCCTAACCAGTTGCTAAAATTTTGTCTTCTTTCTCACCATTCAATATCAATATTCCTGAGATCTACTCTTCACTATATGCAATTCTCTTCATGCATCTTATCCCTTGGTCATTTTATTTACTCCTATGACTTCTACTGCCAATAATATGCAGATGAATTCCAAATTGAGAAGTCTATTCTCAGTGGTCTCACAATGACATTACTGATATTACCACTCTATGGTTCGATATTTTCATAACTTTGGAGTTATTATCTCCCTCTTCTTTTCTTATACTTCCATATGTATTTTAATCACTCATTTTATCATTACCACTATTACTTGTATCTTCACCTTCCTAGAATATTTCCTCAACTGACATTTGATAAAGACCTTCCTTACCACCAAACTATTATAATTTATACCCTCTTTCTGTTTCATACCCCTCATTCTTCTTTATCCTTTATTGAGTCTGAAAATATTCTTTTAAAATACATGTTGTGCCTGAAATAGAAAGCAGAGTCACTGGCCAGAAATTGGTGGACTATATCCTTCCTGTTTTTTTTTGTTTGTTTGTTTTGCTTTGTTATTGCTTTAATAAAAACAATTTATCTCCTTAAATCATATAACACCTCACACATTTTCAATATTCCTTCTTTCCTTCCCTCCTTCCTCACTCCCTTTTTCATAATTCCTTTGTTACCTTAGTGTCTCCTTTCCTTACATTCTCTTTTAGTTTTTCTTTTTATAATTATAAATTTGACTAAAATTTGGCAAATATTTCTCTATATGGAGAACAGAAAGTACAACATATGGAAATGAAAATGTTCATTATATGTGGCTTTTAAAAATACAAACATAAAAGTACATATTTATTTATATAATCATATGCATGGATATACATGAATGTATATATACTCATAAATACAGGTCTCTATACACATATATATGTATATATATATACATATATATATATTTACAATTTAATATACTACTCCAATGTCCACTTTACTTTGTTTCCTTCTAAACTTTCTCATTTCCTGTCAAGTCCATAAGGACATTCTAGATCCACTAAGGCAAAAGCAACCAGAAAAGTCATATTTGCAGATGTGTCTCAAGACTATGGAAAGGATCAGTTTGACTGTCATTTCTGCAAATCACTGTCTAAAGAACCCCTGACTTTCTTAATTGGTTCAGAACATCTTGACCAACTAACTTAGTATCACAAAACTTGAGCTCTGTCTCTGGGACAAGTGGTCTTCATGGATATCAGCTATGCCTTTAGTGCTGTTGTCAGTAATGATAGAGCAGAAGAAGCTTTGAAGATTACCATTGATTGAAGAGCACTAGTAAGTGCAGCTGGACACTCTAATTGACATCAAGGTTGTATGCTCTTTATATATTATTTGCCTTCAATCATAGAATGTAGAAACTGTATAAACATTGGACCTATATGCGTAATAAAGTAGAATCCTTGATCTCATTTATGACCCCCCTTGATCCTGTCAACTTTTCATCCCTGCAAGATTTCTCTCTCTTCTCCCTTTGCCCCTGAGCTGATCTCCAGAGAGAACCAGTCCTTATCAATTTTCTGAAATATAAAATGAGCCTCATAAAAGCATCTACTTCTCAGGGTTGTTTTAAAGAAGATCAAATGAGATAATATTTTTAAAATACTTGTAAGAGTATCTGGAAAAATAAGTATTTAATAAATCATTATTACCTTACTTCTTATTTTTATTGGTTCATTGACTCATTCATTTTATTTTATTTATTTACTAGTTTGTCACATTAAAACACCCATGTTACTCCTTTCTTACCTCTACTATCTCTAGTACAGGGAAGTATCATTTGACATTTACATACATGTATGTGTATGTACATACATATATATATATATATATACACACATACACATAACAAAGTATTACTTATTTCTGTTTAACAGTTATTTCTCAAGAGATGGACATACACAAGTCATTATTCAAACAATACTTCTGTTACTCTATATAATGTTCTTGTGGTTCTTATCAATTCACTCTTCATAATTTCATATCTTTCCATTTTTCCCCAAAATTGACCTACTCATCACTGCTTAAGTCCCAGTAGTATTCCATCACAATCATCTGTCAGATCTTGTTTAGACATTCCCCAGTAAATGGGTGTTCTTTCATCATTTACTTCTGTGCCAACACAAAGAGAACTGTTTAATGTAATCATTATTATCACTCATCTATAATTAGGTTTTATACTATGATATACATGTATAGTGATAAAAAATAAATAAGTATATGGGCATGACTGAAGATGTATGTCATATCTGAAATTTAGATCATTACCTCTGTGCTGAGAGGCAGGAGCTAAATCATAATTTAGCATTAGTATTGAAAAGTCCTGATTGGCCACTGTGTTGATTATGATTTTTAAAGCTTTGGGGATTTTTTGTTCCATTACCATTTTGTTTCCATCAAACAAATGTTTCTCTGGTTTTGTTTATTTTATTCTGTGAAATATCTTTTTTTATTTTTTTGGATTTAGGTCATCTATGTTTTGCCTAATTCAATGCCTTTATCATTTCTTAAAACATAAAAATATTTATAATCACTATTTATTCTGTGGTTCCCTAAATTATATACACATACACATTTGTTTCAAGTTCTTTGTAATAGCAAAAATGGGTTGCTATAAATATACCATATATCATGGATCTTTCCCTTTTTTATATCCATGGAATATGTCTCGTAATTCCATTGCTGGGTGAAAGAATATGCAGAATTTAGTGACTTTTTAGATTAAGTTCTAAATTGCTTTCAGCAAGTATGGATTACTTCATAATTCAAATAGAGGCATATTTGTATGCCTGTCTTCCAACAACTATCATTTTTCTTTTTGTCCCTTTTAAGTTATGTTAGATGTATATATGTTAATTAGCAATTTAGAACATTTTATATATATTTTAAACTATTCTTATGTTTTGACCACATCTTTATAAGACTTGGACTAGATTCCAATATATTTGTTTGTTTTTCAGTATTCAGAGGAGGATATCTCTGTCCTTGAGTTAATTAACTTACTCAAAAGCATCCAGTATGTAATGACAATGTCAAATAGATGTTAAGGAAATTATCTTTAACACCACAACACTGCTATTAAGTAATAAATTAGTTTAAAAAATTAATTTGAGAGGATTTAGGGCCTTGATCCATTGGATTTATGTAAGTCACAGAACAGCTAGTGCAGTGAATAGGGAGAGCACTTGACCTAGAGGCACGAATACCTGAGTACAAATCTGGCCTGAAACAGTAGCTGAGTGACCCCAGGCAAGTCACTTTATCCTGTTTTCTTCACTTTTCTCACTGATAAAATAAGCTATGGAAAGAAATGACATGTCAGAAAGTGTCAGACATGACTGAATCAACTGAACAACAACAATTGACACAACACAGGACTATTTTTTTAGAAAATAAGTCACAGCTTTTAGATTTATTTATTTTTTTTAATTGTAAGCTATTTACTGGTTAAAGAATCAAAGATAGGGAATACTTCTTGGGGAAGATGCCTTCCTTTTGGATAAGTTACTACTGGATCAGTAAGAAGCAATTGCATCTTTCCAAAAGCTGAGATGCACACCCATATACAGATAAGAATGAGTACCTTCAAGGAATATGACTACTTAGAGTTGAAGAGTCTCAGCTATAGACTTAATAAAAATCCAGAACCTCATAATGTAGACTTTGTAACAGTTTTTATAACATAATTTTTACCTCAAGAGTATCCTATACATTTGCCTCTCCATCCTTGTACTCAGTTTGAAACTACTTTTTTTCTAGCACTGTAGAATTACCCTTACAACTGAAAAGAGTAACTACCCTCTTGGAATTCAAACTAATCCTGGAAATATAAATAATACAGGTTGAGAGAGGGTGCTACACTATATTGACAATTCTATCTTAAAATTGGGTCTGCACATTAATGATATGTTCTTTGATTATTTTTTGCTATGTCTTTAAAGAATTTTGTAATTATATTAATAAAGTGATTGAGTGTACATTGCTAGTTTGTGTTCCATCATTTTTATAAATTTTGTAGGTATTTTATGACATGACTCAACTATTATTCCATACTAGATTTTGTTATTGCTACAGAAAAATGCTATTGATTTTGGTAAAATTAGTTTGTTTCCTGCTATTTCCTGAACCTCATTATCTCACTTTGTTTCCTTACTAACTTTCTCCTATAGTCTAAGTAAATCATTTCATCATTTATAAATTAGAATAGTTTTATTCCTCCCTTTTCCCTATCTCTGTGTTTTCAATGATACCTTTCTGTACTCTTGATTTCTATTGGCAAGGTTTCTAATGTTTTCTCTAGTACAAATAGTGCTACCCCTTTGTATTATGTATCATTATCACCTTGATTAAAAGCCTTCTATATCTGTCTTCCTGAAGATTTTTTGTTGATTTTGAATTTTTCCATCTTTTTTCTGATATGTCAACTTAATATTGAAGTGTGAAGAATGTATTTTAATTTTAATGTAATTAGTTAAACATTTTCCTATCCTGATAGCTGTGACACTAATGAAACTTTGGTATAATTATTTCACACACATACAGAAAGGCTACCCAAATATATATGTATATATGTATCTGTTTATACATATATATTTGCCACTGTCATTACATATATGTATATAGGCATTCTTTCTAGATTGCAACTTTCCCCATCAAAGATTTTATATGGCACACGTCAGTATATGAAAATAAATGGGAATTTTGGGGTAGCTTTGCAGACTACACTACTACTGAAGATGACACTGAAAATTTAGAAATTCAGAAATGCATGAAATATATGTATTGTTACATGTAATATTACATATATAGCATGTATTTTACTATCTAATAAGAGAAAACCTACACTTTTTTTCCTTAAAATTAAATTAGTAGTTAACATTCTATGTTTTCATAGGTTAATGCTGAATACTAATAGGGAATTTCAAATGTTATTTTTTAAATGTCTTTGCTATATATGCAGTGTATTCAATATTGTTCTCAAATTTGTTTCATTTTTATTTTAAAAATTTTAATATTTGTTATATTTTAAAATATCTTTTCCATATACTATATTTGCCTAACATTCATCCACATTTAGCTTATAACCAAATACTTAACCCAAATTTTGCAATAAGGTGCTATAAATAAAACAAAAGAGGAAAAAAAATTTGGGCTTCTCTGATACAAATTGATAGCCAAAAATTTTAGGTGGATTTTCCAGACCATAGGGTTATCATGTTCTTAAGCTAACCCCTGCAATGTGAAAGAGATGCTTATATATGTGATATGCATATATAGTATATGTAAATATGTGTGTATATATGTAAACATCATTTAGCTATCCAGTTAAATATTTTGATACAATATTCATTAGTGATAATAATTTATAATTTTCTTTCTTTGCTTTATTTTTCCATGAGTTAGGTAAAAGAACTGATTTTTTCTGAATAAACACAATTTGCTAGTGTTCCCTTTCTACATTTTTGGAGACTGTTTTGTAGTGTAGATACTAATTAGTTATTCAATTTAAATAATTCAAAGAATTTCCCTGTAACAGAGCTTTACATTCCTGCCCCATACTTACAACTGCTTCATAGAATGTCATTCTCAAATTTTTAGAATAATTTGCTTCGGATCTTTATCTGAAGTTCGGCTAACATAGATATTCTATATACCTGAATAACTTTTGTATAGATGCTTAGGTTTTCCTTACATATTGTAGAATATAGTAGCTTGTGGTAGTTATTTCTTTTTTCTTTATTTTTCATTTGATTATTTGTTTTAAATTAAAGTAATTTGACTTTCTTCTCTCTTCTTTTTAATCAACATAGCTAAAGGTTTATTAATTTTGTTAAATAATTTTTGCTCATGTTTATATCAGATCTACAGTTCATAATTCAGTAAAAGATTTGCAATGGTTTTCTTCATTTTTTCACATGTTATAAAATTTTATTTTTACAATTTTAACCATGAAAATTAGTTTTCTTCCATAAAAAGTATTCATTAAAAAGGTTTTATTTATTTTATAGAATTGAAAATGTTTTTTCTAACTCAATTAAATATCTTTTATTTTATTTTAATTGTAAAGTTCTTTCATTTCTATAATTTTTGTTTTGATCCTTACCTGAGTTTTTTTACATTTATTTTGTTTCACTAGTTGTATGTTCAACTCAATTATATAATCATCATTTCTTGTGTTCATGAAAGTATTTTGAAATAAAAACACATTTATATTCCTCAAATTACTCTTTATCCTATGATTTTTTTGAATAAAAAATTCTTTTGTTATTGTCAGTAAATCTTATTTTCAAAGGTCCTCAAAGGAGTATGTTCTTATTGTAATTAGTTATTAAAGGGTATATTTAATATAATAGATTTGCCTACATTTTCTGATATTTTAATGTGAACAATTTTGGGGAACTTGCTATCTATATTGCAAACATGTACACTCCTTTCTACTGTTTTTAGTAATCAACAGATATCTGTTATAGGCAGAGTTTCTAAAATTCAATTAAAGTTTGGCATTCTTTTCTATTTACTTTTTATAGATTTGTCTAGGTAGATCTCAAAGGAATATGTGTAGAACCCTCTAATTATATTTTAATATCTATTTCTACCAATAACTTGGTTTTGTTTTCCTTTTCAGCATTTAAAAGGAACACCATTTATAGGGTGTATGCGTGTGTGTTATATAATCCTTTGTCTATGGCCATTAAATATAACATAATTTACTTGCTTATCTCTTTAAATCAAGTCTATTTTTTCATTGGACTTGTCTAAAATCATTACTTCATCTTCTTTCTAATTTTTTGTAAATAACAATAGATTTTTCTCATCCCTTGTTTTGATTCTGCATCAATCTTTATGTCTCACTGTATATCTTTTAAACAATATCTTGTTTAACTGACTTTTATAATATATTCTCCCAGGAGTGTACTAGAGTCAGCTAGAACTGGTTCATTGGAGGCGATTCTTTAATTTTCAGTGTGAGTAGTTATACCTTGGAAATTGGCCAATGCTACAATTCCTCCGGATTTGTTTTATTGAGCATCATTGCCTCCTTAATTTTTAAGATGTTACTTTTAGGCACACATCCTAAGGAGGTGGGAAGTATGAAAAATATGCCCTACTTACACCAAAATATTTATAGCCAATCTTTTTGATAGCAAAGAACTGGAAACAAAATTAATGTGCTTTACTTGGAGAATGGTTAAAGAATCCCTGGCATATAAATGTAAAGTAATATTATGGTTATTTATGAATATACAAATAATATTAAAATAGGAAAGCATGGAAAGACATAACTAATTTATATCAAAGTCAGAAGACACTGGAAAACAGTGTACACAAAGACAATGATAGAAATAAAAATAACAACTAAATTGAAAGTAAACATTTTATAGTTGCCATCATAATGTTTTGATCAAAAATATATTTAAGTCAACATATATTACTTAAATTCATTATTATTTCCCCTGATTTAACTGCCAGAAACTCCCCTTAAGATAAATTTGTAATCAAGTAAAACAAAGCACAATATTGGCCATGTATGAAAATATATGTGTCATTCCATTTGCTTTCTACTGTGAGAGGAGGGATATTTTACTTTCATTGATCTTTCAGTGTTCTTGTACTTCATGTGTTTTTCATCACTGTCTATCATTACTGATTTTCAAGATTCTATGATGTTTTTCACATTTATTCTATGTCACAGTGATGTGCCATTAAATTAATGTGCCACAATGTTTTCAGCTATCCAACAATCCATGAGAATTCAATTTTTTTGAACTGCAAGAAGAGATGTTATAATGATTTGGGGGTCTTTACATGTAAAACTCTTATTTCTTTCTCTTTGTCATTAAATTTCCTGGAAAATGCTGTACTATAGTACTATAAGTATGTTATCTCTTTTTCTAAGTACTCTTAAGGCATGTTTAATATTTTTCTACCATTATCCTGTGTGTTAGCATATGATCAAAACCCCTTAAGAACACAAAGGACTTTAAATTAGGAAAAGGGTTAATATGGTTAATATGTATGATCAAGAGTCTACTATATAATTTTCTATCTTTTTTGATGGAAGGCATATTTTGCCAAAGGCAATTAATAAGCAATATCAACTAAAAATGACACTCTTGACTAGTAATAAAAAGCCTTGATTTGATGACTACCATCCTCAAAAAGGGGAATAGGATTTATTATAAATAAGTAGCATGACCTAATTTGTTAACATTTCATATCATCACTAAGCAATTTGACAACAAAGCCAGATTGAAAGAAATTGTTTCTTGTCATGTCAAATGGAGAGAAAGATAGTATTAAGGAGCACCAGAGTATGGAGATATGTGGGATTGTATATACATATTTTCTTAAAAATAATCTGTGGGTCTGTAAGGTTTCCATAGGCACTCATATAATCAGATAAAGGTTTGGGGTCTACACTGATCTTCCTTATTATTTTGAAAACAGGGCATGGACTAAGCTCTATCAAACATAAGGCTGAAATGCTCTGTCTCCTCATATCTGTTTCTTAGTTTTACTGGCTTCCTTCCACTCATTTCATATCCCACCTTTTACAGAAGACCTTTTCTGATTTCTTATTCTTCTAAGGCCTTGCCTTTTAAACATCTACCTCCTTTACTATGTAGATATCTTGTAAATTGGATTTAAGTGACACAGAGTTTAGTGAGTCAAAAAATACCACCGATATCCATACCATTATCCCAGTTATCTTGTATGGACTCATTTATTTATATGTCTTCACCATTATTAGGCAGAATCTTTGAAGGCAGGGATGAACTTTTTGCTTTTGACTTTGTTTTCTTAGAGTTTAGCACAGTGTAAGACATAATAAGAACTTAAAAATATATTGATTGACTTTTGGCTGAAACAAACTTTATATAAAGTGGCCTAAGTGCTTACTACATTATTGTTGATTTGAATAGATTTTAAAGCTTTTAAAAATGTTCATTTTTTTATAGTCATTATGAGTTTCAGTCTTCCTGATACTATCACTAAAGCTAATATGTGAATATGGGTAAGTCATATAACATCATTGTTCTTTGACTTCCACATGTATAAAATAGAAAGTTTAGGCAAAAGTATCTATAATTGCTCTTCTAGTTCTATACCTTATGGCCTTCTTTTATGTTGTATTTTTTTTATATTTTAGACTTTTTTTTTATTTTAGAATCTAACTTGAGAGTGATTCCAATTAATTCAATATAGCGATTTATTACTAAATCATCAAAAATCCATTTTGTAGAGTCTACCATAGCATTTGAATCATCCATATTTGAATGGTGATGATGGGAATACACCTTTTTTATCTATGTTTGAAACTTGTTTCTATAAATCCTATGGAAAGATCAAAGAAACTTTAAAATTAATTTCCCTACTATTACTAATAAATATAACAAGGCAACCTTCTTCAACTGTTTTCATTATTTTTATTTCTCTTGTGCATGCTTCTTTGATCAAATCAGCATGATTGTCTTTTCCTGCATAAAACCTGTAATAAGTTGGGTTAAGATAGTATAAATTGGTAACTAAGATAAAAGACAAACTCAAACTGTGGACTTAATAAATTTGTCTTGATTCCATCATTTATTTGACTATTTTATAAATCCCAAGACTTTGATTAGAGTCTGTATCTTTATGTGACACTACAGTATTTAGTTGAAAAGTTAAATTTTCAGTAATCTGGAGAACAAGGAACAGATTTGTGACTCTAATTATTTGACCTGTTCTAAAGAATTTTGACTTTCACTTAGATAATTATCAAGTTTTATATATAAGTGATAACCTATCTAGAAATTTGTTTGAAAGTGCCTATAATTCACAGTTATAATCATTTTTTTCATGAAAGTTTCATAGTTATACCTGAAAACTGACTGAACTACATTTCCATTCATGTCAGGACAGTTCTCAAGCTGGGAACAATTCCTTTTCTGTAATATCCTCCTCAGAAATTCTATTTTAGAAACTATCCACTCCTACATGTTCATTTTTGTCCGATCTTAGCCATTTACTCTCCAGTATACATTTTTACTTCAGGAGTACATACCTTCCTGTTCCTCTGCTAATTTATATCTTGTCTTTCTTTCTTTTACAATAAACTATTAAATGCAAGAACTATTTTTCTGTTTATTATACTTTCAGAATTTAGCACTATACTTGACATATAGTAATTATCTGATGAGTGGCTTATCTGCTCTACTCTAAAACAATCTAATTATCATATACTATGTGTTTTTTGCTACTTCAGATAATCAATTAGAAAATATAAAAATTTATAGCATTCATACCATAAGAGTGAAATTAATATCTAATTATTCAAGTATTAATTTTATAAAGTTTATTATCTGACAAAATAAAACCACACGACAAAATTAATCCACCTGCTCAAAAGGGCCCACTTTATCAAAGCCACCAACAGGAAGAAAAGAGAAAGCTTGGTAGAAAAAGGGAGATTTTATATCCTGCCTATGTCAGTAAGTAACAACAGGAAGAGAGTGGGGTGCTGGGTAATGTAGTTCAAGGGTTCAAGATTTCTAATTACACAATACTGCATATGCATATTTTACATACATGAAGTCCTCATTTCTTGCCATGTTTCCACCTACTTCTGATCTGATCTATATTTGAGGTCAATTTGGCATTGTAGATAGGATGCTGGTTTTGATATGAAGAACACAATCAAAATATAATGTTCTTTATTCAATTCTTCCCCTTCTTGGTCACTAGCATTTAATTCTGTTGAGAAAAATGGTTACTTAAAAGATAATGACAAAAATGACCATCCTACCCAAACTTATTTATCTATTTAGTGCCATACCCATTGAACTCCCAAAATATTTCTTTACTGATTTAGAAAAAAAAAACATAAGAAAATTCATCTGGAATAACAAAAGATCAAGGATATCCAGGGAAATAATGAAAAAACAAACACAAATGATGGGGGCTTTGCAGTCCCAGACCTTAAACTATATTACAAAGCAGCAGTTATCAAAACAATTTGGTACTGGCTAAGAGACAGAAAGAAAGATCAGTGAATAGACTGGGAGAAAGCGACTTCAGCTAGACAGTATACGATAAACCCAAAGATCCCAGCTTTTGGGACAAAAATCCACTATTTAATAAAAACTGCTGGGAGAATTGGAAGACAGTGTGGGAGAGATTAGGAATAGATCAACACCTCACACCCTACACCAAGATAAATTCAAAATGGGTGAATGACTTAAACATAAAGAAGGAAACCATAAGTAAATTGGGTAAACACAGAATAGTATACATGTCAGACCTTTGGGAGGGGAAAGACTTTAAAACCAAGCAAGACATAGAAAAAAATCACAAAAGGTAAAATAAATAATTTTGACTACATCAAATTAAAAAGCTTTTGTACAAACAAAACCAATGTAACTAAAATCAGAAGGGAAACAACAAATTGGGAAAAAATCTTCATAGAAACCTGAAAAAGGTTTAATTACCCAAATTTATAAAGAGTTAAATCAATTGTACAAAAAATCAAGCCATTCTCCAATTGATAAATGGGCAAGGGACATGGATAGGCAGTTCTGTAAACCTTAAAATTTCTTAGACTTATAAATGTTGGAAATTTCACCATTGGGAAATTTCATACTTGAAAAATTTCCTACTGATAGTCTATTGGTATGTGAACCCCATTGGCATGGGAGGGTCTTTCTCCTCCCTACTTAAGATTACTTTAGGACAGAAACCTTTTGCTGAACAATGGAAAGGGCTTTGACCGATGCTTAAGCATAGAACAGGAAGTTCTTTGAGTCATGATTGATTTTAGAATTGATACAATAGAGTTACTAGGAATGACAGAACCAGGTCTTGGAACTTCCAATCTCCACCCTGCTCAGGGTAACAGGATTTAGGAAGGGCTGCAGCAAAGGATCAAGATTTAATTATTTGAGAATATGACCTTCAACAGACATGTGCATAGCCACAGACCTCTGGGCGGTCCTGGGTTAAGCTAGAGCCACCATTGGCACAGGGAAGACATGGACAGTGATTGGTAGATGGGAGAACTGAGGGGAGGGAACTTGGATAGTTTCCTTAAAGATAGCTGGGTCTGAGAACTAGGGAGGTTTTTTGGAGAGGTTTTGCTCTGAGAGGTTGTGCTCTGAGAAGCTTGCTCTGAAGGAAGCTGGAGGTGGAGGCCCCTGAGACCGTTTCTCCATTTTGGTCACGTGAGTGATAGGGACTGATCTCTTTTCTTTGCCTCAGCTATGTAAGGGCTTGGGCCTTATGGCCTAGCCTAAACAGAGGGGGTATTTAAGCCCTATTCCCTTCTCTCTCTCTCTCTCTCTCTCTCTCTCTCTCTCTCTCTCTCTCTCTCTCTCTCTCTCTCTCTCTCTCTCTGTCTCTGTCTCTCTCTCATACTTTTCTTCCTCCTGTTTGTAATTAAACTCCATAAAAGGTTGACTGCTGACTTGAGTTTTCATTAAGGAATTACATAGCTGAATTCCTTGGCGACCTTAAATTAATATATATCAGTCTTTTAAAGTGATTTCCTGGTCACAGTTCTCAGATAAAGAAATCAAAACTATTAATAAGCACATGAAGAAGTGTTCTAAATCTCTTATAATCAGAGAGATGCAAATCAAAACAACTCTGAGGTATCATCTCACACCTAGCAGATTGGCTAACATTGGCAAAGGAAAGTAATGAATGCTGGAGGGGATGTGGCAAAGTAGGGACATTAATTCATTGCTGGTGGAGTTGTGAACTGATCTAACCATCCTGGAGGGCAATTTGAAACTATGCCCAAAGGGCAACAAAAGAATGTCTTCCCTTTGATCCAGCCATAGCACTGCTGGGTCTGTACCCCAAAGAGATAATGGACAAAAAGACTTGTACAAAAATATTCATAGCTGCGCTCTTTGTGGTGGCCAAAAATTGGAAAATGTGGGGATGCTCACCAATTGGGGAATGGCTAAGCAAATTGTGGTATATGTTGGTGATAGAATACTATTGTGCTAAAAGGAATAATAAAGTGGAGGAATTCCATGGAGACTGGAACAACCTCCAGGAAGTGATGCAGAGCGAGAGGAGCAGAAGCAGGAGAACATTGTACACAGAGACTAATACACTGTGGTATAATCGAACGTAATGGACTTCTCCATTGGTGGTGGTGTAATGTCCCAGAACAATCTGCAGGGATCTAGAAGAAAAAACACTATTCATAAGCAGAGGATAAACTGTGGGAATAGAAACACTGAGGCAAAGCAACTGCCTGACTACAGCGATTGAGGGGACATGACAGAGGAGAGACTCTAAACGAAACTCTAATGCAAACATTAACAACATGTCAATCGGTTCAAATCAAGGACACATGTGATACCCAGTGGAATCACACGTCAGCTATGGGGGGGTGGGGGGGAGGAAAAGAAAATGATCTTTGTCTTTAACAAATAATGCTTGGAAATGATCAAATAAAATATTATAAAATTAAAAAAAAAGATAATGACACCCTCAATTCCAATATGGTAGATGTAATGAGGCAAGGACTTTTATGGAAAAGTACTTTTTTGAATCAATTGAGTTTTATACATTTGGAATATCTCATCAGGCATGTCCAGTATATATCTATCTATATCTATCTATCTATCTATCTATCTATCTATCTATCTATCTATCTATCTATCTATGGTACTGGAGCTCATCATTTGGAAATAATAAGTGAATCTGAGACCTAATGAGATCATCAAAAGGAAGATGGCATGTACAGAAAAAGTAAGTAAATTCAGGCCAAAACCTTAGTAGACACTTATAGATAGGGGACATGATGAACAACTAAGAAAGAAAACTGATAAATAGTAGCAATATTTATTGAAGAAAAGTCAAGAGAATTTAGAATTATGAAAATCCAGAAAGGAGAAAATACAGCCAAAGTGAATATGATCACTAGTGTTTAACACATTGCTGACTTAATAAAAAGAACAGTAGGCTTGGAGTCAGAGACCTGAGTTCAAATTAAGCTTCAGAAAATTCCTAACTCTATTACCCTGGGCTTGCCGCTTAACTTCTACTTGTATCAATTTTTACTAACACACACACACAAAGATGACATTAATTCCTAATTTTCATAGTATGACTGTGAGTATCAAATTAGATAATATTTATGAAGTACATAGCACAGTAGCTAGCACATAGTAAATTTAGATTAATATTTACTCTCTCTCATTTATCAAATCAATTAACAAATCCTCTCATTTTGAACTTCACATTTTTTTCTCATTCTCTCTTAATAAATTCTCTCTTGCCTTTCTCTCTAACTACAAAACCACTGTGGTAGTTCAGCTCCTTATTCTTTTCTGGACTATCAAAATATAATTTATCTTATTATTCTAAAAATACATTTTTATTCATGTTTTCAATTTTTTCTTAGCCCCTTGCTCTCCATCTTTGAATCAAAATCATGTATTGGTTTTAAGGCAAGTATTCTAAATGGGAATGATTGTTGTATTTTATCAAAAGGATTTTATGCATCTATTTCTATAATCATAAGATATTATTTTTTGTTAATTTACTGAATTATGTTAATGCTTTTTCTTATGTTAAACCATTCCTGCATACCTCATATAAATCTTGCTTTGGTTATAATACATAACATTTATGATATATTGTTGTAGTATCATGTCTAATATCTTATTTAGGATTTTTGTGACTATATTCATTAATGAAATCAGCTCATAATTTTCTTTTTCTCTTTTTGCACTTCCTGGTTTAGGTATCAGCAGCATATCTTTCTGTCTCAAATATTTTTTTCTCAATTTAATCAATCATCCATTACTCTACTGACATAATTATCATAGATTATATGTTTGACCACTCATCTTCCCAGAACATTTCAATTACTTCCTATTACTTCTAAGATCTAATATAAAATCCTATGTTTGGTATTTAGGACTGTACAGTCTTCTCAAATAGTCTCCCTTTGACTATAGGTACTCTACAGTTTAAAGATCCAGGCCCACTTGTTCAGTCATTTTAGTTATATTTTAATGTTCAGGACTCAGATACCCAACTGGTTTGTCATTTCCTTTTCCAGATGACCTAACAGATGAAGAAATTAGGGCAAATTGGATTGTCTTTGCCCAGAGATACATAGCTACTAAGTGTCTGAGGTCATATTTGAATTCAGGAAGAGGAGTTTACCTTACTCTAGGCCAGGCATTCTATCCAGTATGCTACCTAGATGCCTCCTAGACCTGATTATCATTAATCAATTATGTGATTCGATATTTCATTTGTGTACCTTTGTTCTATTCCCTAGTGCAAGAAGATAATTAGGGACTGATGTCAAGAGGTTTTGAGAAGTGCAGCAGAATAAAAGGTGCAGCTTATGAAGAATAACTGATTTTCTCATTATAAAGATGATGTCCTCTACTGAATTGTCCTTCAAGGCCTGGATTAAATATCATCTTTCTCTTCCTTGCATTTTTTTTTTTTAAGTTTTAATATTATTTTATTTGGTCGTTTTCATACATTATTCACTGGAAACAAAGATCGTTTTCTTTTCCTCCCCTCCCCCCCCCCTCCCCCCGCCTTTCCCTCTCCCATAGCCGACGCATGATTCCACTGGTTATCACATGTGTTCTTGACTCGAACCCTTTTCCCTGTTGTTGGAGTTTGCATTATAGTGTTCATTTAGAGTCTCTCCTCAGTCTTATCTCCTCCAACCCTGTGGTCGAGCAGTTGCTTTTCAGCGGTGTTTTTACTCCCACAGTTTATCCTCTGCTTGTGGGTAGTATTTTTTTTTTTAGATCCCTGCAGATTGTTCAGGGAAATTGCATTGATACTTATGGAGAAGTCCATCACCTTCGATTGTACCACAATGTATCAGTCTCTGTGTATAATGTTTTCCTGGTTCTGCTCCTTTCGCTCTGCATCACTTCCTGGAGGTTGTTCCAGTTCACATGGAATTCCTCCACTTTATTATTCCTTTTAGCACAATAATATTCCATCACCAACATATACCACAATTTGTTTAGCCATTCCCCAATTGAGGGGCATCCCCTCATTTTCCAATTTTTGGCCACCACAAAGAGCGCAGCTATGAATATTTTTGTACAAGTCTTTTTGTCCATTATCTCTTTGGGGTACAAGCCCAGCAGTGCTATGGCTGGATCAAAGGGCAGACAGTCTTTTATCGCCCTTTGGGCATAGTTCCAAATTGCCCTCCAGAATGGTTGGATCAATTCACAACTCCACCAGCAATGAATTAATGTCCCCACTTTGCCACATCCCCTCCAGCATTCATTACTTTGCATAGCTGTCATGTTAGCCAATCTGCTAGGTGTGAGATGATACCTCAGAGTTGTTTTGATTTGCATCTCTCTGATTATAAGAGATGTAGAGCACTTTTTCATGTGCTTATTAATAGTTTTGATTTCTTTGGCTGAGAATTGCCTGTTCATGTCCCTTGCCCATTTGTCAATTGGAGAATGGCTTGATTTTTTGTACAATTGATTTAGTTCTTTATAAATTTTAGTAATTAAACCCTTGTCAGAGGTTTTTATGAAGATTGTTTCCCAATTTGTTGCTACCCTTCTGATTTTGGTTACATTGGTTTTGTTTGTACAAAAACTTTTTAATTTGATGTAATCCAGATTATTTATTTTGCATTTTGTAATTCTTTCTAATTCTTGCTTGGTTTTGAAGTATTTCCCTTCCCAAAGGTCTGACATGTATACTATTCTGTGTTCGCCTAATTTTCTTATAGTTTCTTTCTTTATGTTCAAGTCATTCATCCATTTTGAATTTATCTTGGTGTAGGGTGTGAGGTGTTGATCTAAGCCTAATCTTTCCCACACTGTCCTCCAATTTTCCCAACAGTTTTTATGAAATAGTGGGTTTTTGTCCCAAAAGCTGGGATCTTTGGGTTTGTCATATACTGTCTTGCTGAGGTTGCTTGCCCCCAGTCTATTCCACTGATCCTCCTTTCTGTCTCTTAGCCAGTACCAAATTGTTTTGATGACCGCTGCTTTATAATATAGTCTGAGATCTGGGACTGCAAGACCCCCTTCCTTTGTATTTTTTTTCATTAATTCCCTGGGTATCCTTGATCTTTTGTTTTTCCAAATGAACTTTGTTATGTTTTTTTCTAAATCAGTAAAAAAAATTTTTGGGAGTTCCATGGGTATGGCACTAAATAGATAGATGAGTTTGGGTAGGATGGTCATTTTTATTATATTGGCTCGTCCTACCCATGAGCAGTTAATGTTCTTCCAATTGTTCAAGTCTAGTTTTAGTTGTGTGGAAAGTGTTTTGTAGTTGTGTTCATATAGATCCTGTGTTTGTCTCGGGAGATAGATTCCTAAGTATTTTATTTTGTCTTGGGTAATTTTGAATGGGATTTCTCTTTCTAGTTCTTGCTGCTGAGCTGTGTTGGAATTATATAGAAATGCTGATGACTTATGTGGGTTTATTTTGTATCCTGCAACTTTGCTAAAGTTGTTGATTATTTCAATTAGCTTTTTGGTTGAATCTCTAGGATTCTTTAAGTAGACCATCATGTCATCTGCAAAGAGTGATAATTTGGTCTCCTCCTTGCCTATTTTGATGCCTTCAATTTCTTTTTCTTCTCTAATTGCTACTGCTAGTGTTTCTAATACAATGTCAAATAATAGAGGTGATAATGGGCATCCTTGTTTCACTCCTGATCTTAATGGGAATGGATTTAGTTTATCCCCATTGCAGATGATATTAGCTGATGGTTTTAGATATATACTGTTTATTATTTTTAGGAATGACCCTTCTATTCCTATGCTTTCTAGTGTTTTTAGTAGGAATGGGTGTTGTATTTTATCAAAGGCTTTTTCTGCATCTATTGAGATAATCATGTGATTCTTGTTGGTTTGCTTGTTGATGTGGTCAATTATGTGGATAATTTTCCTAATGTTGAACCAGCCCTGCATCCCTGGTATGAATCCTACTTGATCATGGTGGATGACCCTTCTAATCACTTGCTGGAGTCTTTTTGCTAGTATCCTATTTAAGATTTTTGCATCTATATTCATTAGGGAGATTGGCCTATAGTTTTCTTTCTCTGTTTTTGGCCTGCCTGGCTTTGGAATTAGTACCATGCTTGTGTCATAAAAGGAGTTTGGTAGGACTCCCTCTTTGCTTATTATGTCGAATAGTTTGTGTAATATTGGGGTTAACTGTTCTCTGAATGTTTGATAGAATTCACTGGTGAATCCATCAGGCCCTGGGGATTTTTTCTTAGGCAGTTCTTTGATGGCTTGATGGATTTCAATTTCTGATATGGGATTATTTAAGAAAACTATTTCTTCTTCTGTTAGTCTAGGCAATTTATATTTTTGTAAATATTCATCCATATCACCTAGATTGGTAAATTTATTGCCATATAGTTGGGCAAAGTAGTTTTTAATGATTGCCTTAATTTCCTCTTCATTTGAGGTGAGATCCCCCTTTTCATCCTTGATGCTATTAATTTGCCTTTCTTCTTTCCTTTTTTTAATTAAATTAACCAGTACTTTGTCTATTTTGTCTGTTTTTTCAAAGTACCAGCTTCTAGTCTTGTTTATTAGCTCAATAGTTCTGTCACTTTCTATTTTATTAATTTCTCCCTTAATTTTTAGGATCTCTAGTATGGTTTTCTTCTGGGGGTTTTTAATTTGTTCATTCTCAAGTTTTTTGATTTGCATTTCCAATTCCTTGGTCTCTGTCCTCCCTAATTTGTTAATATATGCACTCAGGGATATGAATTTTCCTCTAAGTACTGCCTTGGCTGCATCCCATAAGGTTTGAAAGGATGTTTCGCCGTTGTCATTTTCTTCAACGAAATTGTTAATTGTTTCTATGATTTCTTCTCTAACTAAATGATTTTGGAGTATCATGTTATTTAATTTCCAATTAATTTTTGATTTGGGTCTCCATGTACCCTTGCCGATCAATATTTTAATTGCCTTGTGATCTGAAAAGGCTGCAGTTAATATTTCTGCTTTTCTGCATTTAAGTGCCATGTTTCTATGACCTAGTGTATGATCTATTTTTGTGAATGTGCCATGTGGTGCTGAAAAGAAGGTGTATTCTTTTTTGTCCCTATTTATTTTTCTCCATATGTCTATTAATTCTAATTTTTCTAAGATTTCATTCACCTCTTTTACCTCTTTCTTATTTATTTTTTGATTTGATTTATCTAAATTTGATAGTGGTTGGTTCAAGTCTCCCACTAATATGGTTTTACTGTCTAATTCCTCCTTCAATTCTCCTAGTTTCTCTATTAAAAATTTGGATGCTATACCATTTGGTGCATACATGTTGATTAGTGATATTTCCTCATTGTCTATACTTCCTTTTAGCAGAATATATTTACCTTCCCTGTCCCTTTTGATCAGGTCTATTTGTACTTTGGCTTTGTCAGATATCATGATTGCAACTCCTGCCTTCTTTCTATCGGTTGAGGCCCAAAAGGTCTTACTCCAACCTTTAATTCTAACCTTGTGAGTGTCAACCCGTCTCATATGTGTTTCTTGAAGACAACATATGGTAGGGTTTTGTGTTCTAATCCAGTCTGCTATTTGTCTGCGTTTTATGGGTGAGTTCATCCCATTCACGTTCAAAGTTATGATTGTTATTTGTGGATTCGCTGGCATTTTGATGTCTTCCCCTAGTTCTGACCTTTCTTCTTTAGCTTTCTCCTTTTGAACCAGTGATTTACTTTAGGTCGGTCCCCCTAGTCCCCTCCCTTGAGATGCTTCCCTTTCTAGCCCGTCCCTTTTTATGCTCCCTTCCCCTCCCCCCTCTCCTTCCCTCCCTTTTTGTGCTCCCTCCCCCCTCCCCCTCCTTAATTTTCCTTTCTTTCTTGCCCTAATGGATAAGATAGAAATCAGGATCCCACTGGATCTAGATGTTCTTCCCTCTCAGATTTGATTTCACTGAGAGTAAGGTTTAAGTACTTCCACTTCACGCTCTCTTCCTCTCCTTCTCATATGAGAGTTCTTCCCCTCCCCTTCCCATGTGTATCTTTATATGGGAAAGTTTATTCTATTGATTCCCCCCCTATTTCTTGAAGTTAATCTTAGTATTATCACGGTTCCCCCCTCCCTTTTCCTTTTTTTGCCCCAACTTTCCCCAAATCTTCTTGATTCCCCAATCTTTCCCTATGCATGTTTCTTCTAACTACTCTTATGATGATACAATTTATGAGAGTTACACAAAACATTTTCCCCACATATTAATATATATAATTAGATGTAAATGTAGTCCTTATAGAAGAGAGTTTGACTTAAAGAGAAAGATAAGATTTATCTCCTTTTCCCTTTCTTTCATATTTACCTTTTCATGTTTCTCTTGCTTTCTGTGCTTGGATATCGAACTTTCCACAGAGCTCTGGTCTTTTCTTAGCAAATGCTTGGAAATCTTCTATTTTGTTGAATGCCCATACTTTCCCCTGGAAGTATATAGTCAGTTTTGCTGGGTAGTTGATTCTTGGTTGGAGACCCAGCTCTCTTGCCTTTCTAAATATCGTGTTCCATGCTTTGCGGTCTCTTAGTGTGTTAGCCGCTAAGTCATGTGTGATCCTTATGGGAGCCCCCTTATATCTGAAGCTCTTCTTCTTGGCTTCTTGTAGGATTTTCTCCTTTACTTGGAAACTCTTGAATTTGGCAATTACATTCCTAGGCGTTGTCTTTTGGGGATTTAGTATAGAAGGTGTTCTATGAATCCTCTCTATTTCTATTTTGCCCCCTTGCTCCAGAACGTGGGGGCAATTTTCTTTTATAATCTCCTCTAGAATAAAATCCAATTTGTTGTTTACCTCTGGTTTTTCTGGGAGACCGATGATACGGAGATTTTCTCGTCTTCCTCTGTTCTCCAGGTCCGTGACCTTCTCAGTGAGATATTTTCTGTTTTCTTCCAATTCATTAATTGTTTGGGTTTGCTTTATTGATTCTTGCTGTTTTATCATCTCACTTTCTTCGAGGTCCTTAATTCTGGTCATTAGGGACTGGATTTGCTTTTCAGCCTTGTCTGCCCTTGTATTGGCTGCTTCGAGTTCTTTTTCCAATTGAGCAGTCTTATCTGTCAGACAGCTGATCTCTTTCTCCCATTTTTCTTTCCAGAAGGTTTCCATCTTTTGGATAAGTTCCAGTTTGAGATCTTCCAGAGCTTGTTGATAGTTTCCATTTTGGGAGGCGTGTTCTGAATTTTTTTGGATTTCCTCTTCATTCTCCTCTTTCCCTTGGGTACTTCCACCATAAAAGTTTTCAATAGTCACTTTTTTCCCTTTCTTCCTGGAGGCTTGATTTTGGGCCATGTGAGCCATCCCTTTGGTGGTTTTATTTCCCTTTCCTTTTTGGTCTGGGGTCTGGGTTATAAGAGTGGTTTTTCTGTGAATTTAGGTTGCTTCAGACTAGTTCTTCCCAGCCTCCGAGCCCAGGTATTCAGCTCCGCCCAGATAATCCGTGCGCCTTGTTCAGCGCAGCCCGCCCGAAGTCCGCTGGCTTCTCCAGTGAAAGCGCCCTGAGACGTTTTTTCCTGGCAGTCCCCAGATCCCAAGGACCCTGGAGTGCCCCCCCAGACAGAGACGCTCCCCACTCACTCGCTGTCCTGGTGAGCGCTCAGGTAGCTCACTCTGGTTTAGTGGGGGAGGTGGGGTGGGGGAAGGGCGGCTCAGTTCACTTTTCTGTGCAAGCTTTTCCTTCTTATTTTAGTGTGGAAATGTTCAAGCCCCACGTACCTTTGCCTCTGTGGGGTACTGGGGAGTCCTTCTGTTCCTCCAAAGGTGATTTTATGCTCCTTTGATGTAGTCTATTTCGTTCGGTGCTGGGGAGAGGAAACGTGCGGCGTCTAGATTGCAGCCATGATTACCCGGAAGTCTGTTCCTTGCATTTTCTTTAGACTTCCTTTTAAAGTCCTTTACATCTACTCTATATGTATCTTTAAAATATTTATTTATATGGGTGGTGTGTATGGGCTTCTAATTTAATTAATTTGTCCAATATTGGTCTAGATATCTTCACTTTCCAATTTTCATCTCTCTTCAAAGTAGACTTTATTCTTTCCAGGCCAGGAGTGCATTGGTGGCCTTTCTGCTGGCCACAATAGTTGCCTATTATTAAGAGTACTGGACTACAGTTGAAGCTATCTCACCCATTGAAAATAATAGTCTTTGAATAAGCCTTTTTGGTGTGTTTTGGACCTTTTTTCTAGGTTAACAAGTGGATAGCACAAATTAAGCACTTATTTCTTATCCGTTGATTGATAGAACTTTTGACATTTATTGTCTCAGCCTTGGTATTCCTACCTTTAAAATGTG
Organism: Monodelphis domestica; assembly: GCF_027887165.1. Classification (NCBI taxonomy): domain Eukaryota; kingdom Metazoa; phylum Chordata; class Mammalia; order Didelphimorphia; family Didelphidae; genus Monodelphis; species Monodelphis domestica. The sequence continues at coordinate 473,230,425 of NC_077228.1, forward strand.
GTTAAAATAATAGTTGATACCTACAGAATTCTTGTGAGGGTCACATGTGATAAAGATTTCAAATGTCAATTATTATGAATCATTTGATGATACTTAGGTTTCACAATGAGGCAAGAAACAAGAACGGAAGCAAGAATTGAACCATCTGTACTCTATATGCTGAGTATAAAGACTAATGAGAGAACTTGGGTTAATGCCAGCAAACAGTTAGCAAAATCACTAATTAAAGTCATGTTTATACTGCTACTGTCAACTGAAATAATTTGCCTATTTTAAATTGAAGTTTCCTTATTTCATTATTGTCACTGTAGCTTCTCAGTAATAGACAATATGCTTAAATTATACTAGCATATGTGTATCCTCAAAGGAGTATCCCAGTCAACCTTTTATATGATGACAATATAAAATAAGGTATAAGTTCTTGTTCGAATGAATAATGTATTGAGAACTGCAAACAGGATATTTATGTGCTATTAGCTATTCCCAGTTTGGAAATATTAATCAGTACTACACATGATATGAACATGTTTCAACATACATTTACAAGATTATTTTGTGAAACTTTTCCCCCAAATAATTGTAGAAACAATTTTTGACAACTATGTTCTGACATTTTACAATCCAGATTGTCTCAGTCTCCAAACCCCCATCCCTTACTGAGACAGTAAATAGTTTCATTCAGGTTATAATAATGCTTTCATACAATACACATTTTTATATTCCTCTTGCCATGACAGAAGCCACATATCACACATACAGTAAAAACCTCATGAAAGAAATAAAGAGAAAGATGACATGCTTTGGTTACACTCAGGATCTAACAATTCCTTCTTTGGCTTTGGATCATATTTTTTATCATGAATCCCTTGTGGTTATGTAGGAAAACTATTTTACTTATAATAATTTAGTCCTTCACAGTTGATAAACATAAATTTTTTCTGTATCTTTATACACTGTTTTCCAGGTTCTGCTCACTTCATTTTGCATCAATTCATGGCTTTCCATGATTTTCTGAATTCATTCGGTTTATAACATCTTATGGTACAATAGAATTCCATTACTACTATATAACATAACTTGTTCAGCCATTCTCCAAGTGAAGGACATTCCCTCAGATTTCAATTCTTTACCAGTGAGAAAAGAGCTACTACAAATATTTTGGTACAGATAGGCCCTTCCTCCATATCAACGAAATGATATGGTATAATTTTGAAGGATTTATGAAAGGGAATGCTATATAACTCCAGAGAAAGAACTTTTGAAGTTGGCTGAGGGCAAAGCATAATATCTTTTGTATCAATTTATTTACAGTTTTATTTTGGGTTTTGGGTTTCATATGAATGTACTCTTACAATGACAAATATAAAGTGTTTTTGCATGATAATATAAGTATGGCCCAGATCAAATGGCTTACCATCTCTGAGTGAGAGAGGAAAGAGAGGGAAATGGTTTGGATCTTATAAGTTTGGGAATGTATGTTGAAAATGATTATTGCATGTAATTGGGAAAGCAAAATAGCTTTGAATTGTTATTTTCTTTTTCTCCACTTTTGGTCCTCTTATTTTCTTTTTAATTCTATGTAATATAGTGTAAATCTTGATATTTCTCAGACTTGTTAATGTTAAAAATTTCTACATTGGGGAATTCTCCATTGGAATGATTTCCTACTGGGAACATTCCCCATTTTGACAGTGAAAACTCTACTTGGATCAGAAATGGGAGGACCTCTACTCCACCTGTACTTAAGGACTGCTTTAGGGGAAAAACTCCTTGCTAAACAATGAGGGTACTTGAGTCCATACTTATAATGGGGCAAAAAGTCCTTTAAGCCATGCTTATTTTTAGAATTAATACAATGGGGTGCTAAGTACCTATTAAAGGTCAGGCAACTTGTAAACTTGCCAGGAGCAAAGAGGTGAAAACTTATTCAGAAGTTTTTTCTGGTACAAACTTACTAAAGGAATTAGTCAACCCAGCAGTGTATTCAGAATGGGCTGTCCTTTGGAAAACGTCTACTGTGATTGGTAAATGGAAGAACTTAGGGGAGGTGACATAGGAGAAAACCTCCTATATAAGAAAAAGCAAAATCTCTTATGGGAAAGTCCTTTTGGAAAAAATCCTTTTGGAGAATCTCTTGAGAGAGGCTCTGGAGAAGGGAATCTCCTGGAGGACAATCTCTAAGGAGGTCTTGCTGGAGCTCCTCTGAGGAAACTCTGTCCCTCTGGAGCTCTTGAGAGACAGGCTCTAAGGTTGGTGAGAAAAATCTCCCTCTGGAGAACAGGCTCTTGAGAATGGTCTCTTGAAGGAGAGTCTCTGGCTAGAACTCCCTTTGAGGAGAACTCTGGCTAGAACTCCCTCTGAGGAGACTCTGTCTCTCTCGTGACACAGTCTGAAACATTCAGATTGAAGATTGAGCTGGTGAAAGCAGCTGAGATGATGCTGGCCTGGTGTCACTAGAATCCTTGCTTCGCAGATCTTGTGGTGAGTGATTAAAGACTGACTGATCTCTCTCTCTTAAGACTCAGGCCTAGGCCATGTTGGCTTAAGGCCCTTCATACTTATTCCTTTCTTATTCTTTCTCTCTTTCTTTAATTCCTCATTGTATTATAAATTAAATTCTCTATAAAACCCAGTTGACTTGGGTAGATTCATAATTGGGAATATTTCCCTGGCGACCACCTTATATTTGATTTAAAACAAGACACTGTAGTGAAAACATATTTTCCGCGGTCACAATTTACTCACCCACTCTTATATCTACTACAATTTAAGACCTCAACCATTTTAACTCTTACAGTTTATGGCTTAACTCTTTTAAATGCCACAATAGTTTCCAATTTTGTGATTCAATTGAAATTATATCTACCAAAGTTACCAATTTTCAATAGTCTTTTTTTAAAAAATTCATTCATCCTGAAATCTCTACAGTCTGAATATGTTTATTGAATGTTTATTGAACTGAATAATATTGCCTTATTTTGTTTCCCCTTTTCTATCTAGTCAGTTCTTCTTAGTCAATTATGCTAGATGATAAGGTTCTGTGAGTACAGTTCAAGGATATTTCATTTTTATTCTATTATAGAGGAAACTTAAAAGACATTCAAGGGTCATGAGTAGTGATGGTTCATGAAGCAATGCAACTACAAATGAAGGAACTGGCAAAGTGAATCATTTTAAAACATAGCTCTTTGTATGTGGAGGGTAAATATAAAAAAAGAAAGTAAAAACAAATTAAACAAATAAGCACAGCACAACACAACAAATACTTCTAAGAATTGCAAATGGTAACATATATCAACTGTATCAACTGTTACAAGAAATCAGGTGAAGAAGCAAAAATAAGTGTACAATTAATGAAATATTTGCTCATGATATGGTCTTAGAATCATTGCCTGAAGAGGATATTTACTTTAATCCAACTCCTCCATTATACAGATAAAGAAATTAAGACTTAAAGAGTACAAATGACTAATACATTTTCATTGAAGTGTTTGATACCAGAGAAAATATGAAAACCCAGCTCATCTGACCCAATATTCAGAATTCTTTCTCTCTGACAGCCTGTTTTGCTGAGTATTAATTATGATTAATTTCATTCATCCATATGGAGAAAAACATGTTTGGATGGATTTACTTTTTAATTTTTGTTCAACATTATTATGGCCCACATGAAAATTATTTCTTTCAGAAATGGCATATGTCATTAATATCTTAACTAGCAAATATGATATTGTATATATAGTGTAAAATGGCATGATGAAATTTTTTAAAATGGAGGAAGGAGGTTAATTTCAAAAAATGAAACATGATATATTCCCACTTCTTGAATTTCAAGAAAACAGTGAATATGCATTGCCAAGGCAATTTGTAGTCATCTGCCAGCTGATTATAAGTGTAGAATTTAATTTTTAGTAAAAATATGTTCTCATATCTTTTCATTGGAAGAGAAATGCATTTTGAGAAGTACACTCAAACTTCAGAAGGTGAAAAATTAAAATGACAGTTTTCTCCTACCATAAATTTTATATCTAGAGGTCTAAGTGCATTTTTCTTCCTATAACCTAGAAGTATGCACACTTTCTTCCAGTGGGGGAAAACAAAATTTTTAAATAATAATTGTTATTGACAGAAATGTTACATCAATTGACTTGTACAGCAATTAAAAAGAAATGGGGGGGGAGGGGGAAATAAGTGGCTCAGTGGATTGGGAGACAGGCCTAGAGATGGGAGGTCCTGGGTTCAAATATGGCCTCAGACACTCCCTAACTGTATGACCTTGGGCGAATCACTTAACGCCTATGGCCTATCCCTTACAACTCTTCTGCCTTGGAACCAATACACAGTATTGATTCTAAAATGGTAAGTAAGGGTTTAAAAAAGTGGGAGAATTAAAACAAAATCCTTTGAAAAGTTTGACAAAAGGGTTTTAGTAGAGTTTTTCTTCAGTAACTTAGTAATAAGTTAAGCCACATTTCCCTTTTAAAGGAAGATTCCAGGATTGCCATATTCTTTCAAAGTCATTTTCCCTTTTTAGTTTCTAATAGACTTTACAAGGTAAGCCACTTCATTTGATCCTATGGGCAATAGGGAGAAGGTGAATCTTATTGGATAGGGCAAGGACAATCAGATCTGTGCTTAGGGAAAATCACTTTGGCAGCTCTTTGACAGACAGATAAGAATGGAATTAGACAAAGTAGGGAGAGGAAGCAACAGTAGTAATGCCTTGAATAATATTGTAGATAGGTAAGGAAGTCACAATTTAAGACATGGTTTAGAGAGCAAAAAGAACAAACTGATTTACTATGTTGTTTATGTGAATTTTAAAATTACTCCACCTTACTCAGACATGCTTTAGGGGAAGATAAAATTGTAAACTCCTGATTGAACAATGAAATTCCCTAACTCATACCTTATATCAAAGCTAGAACCTTAAGCTCAGTCTATTTTTAGATCTAATACAAAAAGGTGTTAAGTACTTGAAAGGTTGCATTAGTACCTAAAAAGGTCAAGTAACTTACAAAAGGCAAGCTTAACAAAGAGATGTGAAGTACTCAGAAGATTTAATCTAACCAGTGAAGGTGAAAACCAAAGAAGGTGAAAACTAAGAATGGGAAGTCCTGGAAAAAAAGCATCAACTGTGATTGGTAGATGTGAAAATTTAGGGAGGTGACATAAGAGAAAATTTCTTTAAAAGGAAAGGGTAAAAAGTCAGGGGACAATTGAATTAATTTTGGAGAGTAATTTCACTTCAGAGTGGAAGAAACCAGCTTGGAGACAGTTTTGTGATGAGTGATAAAGACTGAGTTGCTCTCCCTTAGGCCTTTTTCTACTGCTTGGCTCAGCCTGAGCCCGAGCAGTTTAAATGAATTCTCTCTCTCTCTCTCTCTCTCTCTCTCTCTCTCTCTCTCTCTCTCTCTCTCTCTCTCTCTCTCTCTCTCTCTCTCTCTCTCTCTCTCTCTCTCTCTCTCTCTCTCTCTTCTCTTCTCTTACTTCCTTCTTTGTTTATTAATTAAAATCTCCATAATCCCTAGCTGACTTGGGTATTTTTATATTTGGGAATTTCCCATGGCTACCACTTATTTTAGATTTTAAACAAAACACTAAAATTATCTTTACAGTTTTGGCCAAAACCTTTACAGTTTTGGCTGATCACATCAATTGTAATGAAAACCCTCAAATTTCTGTGAAATCTCTTTCCTTTCTCTCTTTATTACTTGCTCAAATCAGTCTGTCTTTTTAAACATTCTAACTCGGCTTCAAAGTACAGCTGCAAGAGTGGGTGAATGAAAAAAACATTTTAATTTTTCCTTAAATTAAATAGAACACTGCTGTTTTAAATCTTATCAACAGGGCCCTAAGGTCCTGGCTAGGAGAACTGTTTCTAAATCTCCTTTCCTTTAGGGAACAACTGCCTAGATTAGGATTAAGGGAAACCTGGAAAAAGCTTTTGGCCTTGTCCTGCTCCCCACGTGTTTACTTTAGAAATATGAGGTTACAGTCAGTTCACAACTTACTTAACTGGCTCATCAGCTACATGACCAAACTTATAAATATATTATTCCTTGTCTCTCTGAAATGACTCATCCCATGGAACTTATGGCAAAGTCTAATTGGCATACTACTCTTCCTTGAGATTTTGATTGTTGTAGCTGTAATATTGCATTTCCTTAAAAACTAATTTCTCAATCAAACCAACTGATTACTCTTACTAATATTCAACAAAATGAAGAACTAAATACTCGTCTTGGGCTTATAGAGAAAAGTTTTGGGGAGATCATAGCTTCTATAAAAAGCATTAAAAAGGACTCAATAACAACCCAGGATAGGAGTGACTTATCTCTCCATACTTCCTGATTATCAGAATCTCTGTCCCACCCTGCTCTGGACAATATGGCTCCTAGTTCACAAACTCCCATATTCCACACCCAACCCAATCTTCCCCCCACCCATACTGACCACCTTAACCCCTCTACCCTAAGTTCATATCTAACTTCACACCCTGCCCATGCTTTCTACCACATCCACTCCACCCTAAGTTCACACCCTACTCCTTCCTCCAACCCAAACCCCTCTGTATCCTTTTCCCCAGCTAATGACCCTTCTTCCTTTGCCCCTCCTTTCCACCATGCCCAATTCAATTCCCATACCCTTCCTACCTCTGATCCTTCTGGCACCTTGGGACAACAACAAACTCTCCCCCTCAGTGTGCCCAACCTTTCCCTTTCTCATACCTACCCCATTGAGAATGGATCAAGAAGCCTAGAAAGAGAAACAGGAGTACCAAATAATTCAGATAATTTATTCCCTTTAAGGGAAGTACCCACTTTTAATAAAAATGGAAACTGGTTATCTGTAAGACACCATACACCTTTTAACCCTGAAGATTTAAATGAATTCAAGGAAGATCTTCCATCATTTGAGGAAGAAACAATATAAATTATTAAAAAATTAGAGAACATATTTAGAACTTTTGACCCCACTTGGATAGATGTTGAAAATTTATTAGAAAAATTTTTGACTAAACTAGAAACAAAAAACAGTGTCATCTCTCTGGCTAATCAGAAGTGAGGTAGGAGAGGACATTATTGGCCAATTGAAGATCCCCATTGGAACCCCAATGTTGAATCAGATTATACAAAACTAAACCAGGTAAGAGAAGCATTATTGACAGCCATGAGAGTGTGCTCTGATAGCCCTGAAAAATGGTCAGAATTTGAAAGAACCTGACAAGAAATTGATGAGACCCCCCTCTCAGCTTATGGACAGACTTATTGACATAGGAAATACATATATGGATCTTGATTTATCCAGAGAAAGGGACATTAGGCAAATACATAGGCAATTCATTGAGAATTGTTGTTCAGTGGTAAAACACTATTTTAAAACTAGCTGTACTAATTGGGAATCTATGGACCTCAAAGAATTGAGGAGAGTAGCAACCTATGTTTATAAGGGTCATGTAAAAAGACCTGAGGAATACAATTCTTTAGTGGAAGACTTAAAGAAAGAAATTGAAATGTTACAGAGACAATTTAAAAATAAGGGAGAGATCATAGCCCCTTTTCAGGAATCCACAGATAAATCAGTAATCTGCCTCTTCTGTGAGAAGAAGGGCCACAAAATGATAGAATGTAGAACTTTTCTTAATATTATTGGAAGAAATATGCAGTTTAATAACAACTACAGAAGTGATGATTATAGAAATAACTATAATGACTATAGAAATAAAATTTTTAGAAATAAAAATTATAGGAATAAAAATTGGGGAAATAATGACAGTGCTCCAAATGAAGAAAATGATAATACCCAACACAATACCAAACAATATTTTTAAAATGGAGCTTGTCCTAAAAGTGCTCAGGGTGCTACTGCCCCTCCACATGAGGATGAATATGGTTCTTAGACTCTATTGATTTTGTTGATATTAATTAACCTTTTTCAGTTTTGTCTCCCCTCCAAATAGTAGGAAAGGATGAACAAAGAACTTAAAACTATGATTGGAAAATTATGTACTAAGACACCTTCAAAATGGCCTGAAATTCTCCCTCTGGCCCTATTTTATCTTAGAAGCAGGCCTAGAGGAGACCTACACATCTCACCATTTGAGATGCTTTTTGGACATCTGCCTATACAGGGTAAAACGTTCTCCCCTGCATATACATCACAATTAGGGGGAGATACTACTATTGCTTCCTATATACTGGAATTATAGCACAAACTGAGTGAACTTCATGAATCCAGAGCTGCAGTACAAATTGGGCCGCTAGACTTTTCTCTTCATGACCTGAACCCAGGAGATAAAGTTTATATTAAGAATTTCAAGCATACTGGAGCAACTCAGCCTTCCTGGGAAAGACCATTCCAAATATTGTTAACTACTCTAACATCTATAAAGGTTGGAGAGAAGGACTCTTGGATTCATTGCTCACGTGTGAAGAGAGCATCTTCTGTTGAGACAGATTGACTGTACCCTATCACATGAATAGGAGATAATAATCCATTGTCAAGTGGATGCTGTTTTTTTGAGAACACATTGAATTACTGTTTTCCCCACTTATTTTTATTATTGGATTTCTTTTATTTTGATTAGATTATTTGATTTTTCCCTTTTTTATTTCTTGAACTAAACAAGCTCTGGAGATATACAGGCTAAACCTTTTCCCCCTGCATATACCTCATTATTAGGGGATGATACTACTATTGCTTCCTATATACAGGAGTTACAGCACAAACTATGTGAACTTCATGAATCTGGAGCTGCAGTACAAGCTGGACCACTAGATTTTTCTCTTTATGACCTGAAACCAGGAGATAAAGTTTATATTAAGAATTTCAAGCGAACTGGAGCAACTCAACCTTTGTGCGAAGGACCATTACAAATATTGTTAACTACTCCAACATCTATAAAGGTTAGAGAAAAGGACTCTTGGATTCACTGCTCACATGTGAAGAAAGCATCTTCTGCTGAGACTGATTGACTGTATCTTATCACATGAATTGGAGACAATAATCCATAGACAAATGGATGCTGTTTTTCGAGAACATATTGAATTACTGATTTTTTCCCTCATTTTTATTATTGCTTTTCTTTATTTTGATTATAATATTTGATTTTTTCTCATTTCTTGCACTAAAGGTACACATAAATAATATTTTTCTGCAGTAATACAAGTTTAATATATAATATATATATTCTTGCTATAATATCAATGCATACCCCAAAAGCTTTAAACTATGGGAACTTGACATTTATTGATAAAATATTATAGGACTGTGATTAATGTTTGTATCTGATTCCAGAAAATGGAATAAAAAACAAGGAGCACAGACTTAACCTGAATAGTGCCAAAAAGTACTCACAGGAAATACTAATGTGAGACTTGAGGTTGCAATGCTTGACATATATTAAGTCTTAGGACTTCCTTGTATCTACACTCTTTGTGAAGTACTCATACCAGTAAAAAATTTGACTATCATGCTGGCTCCTTATATCCCTGAGAATGTCAAAAATCAAATGAGGGAATGACATTTCCCTATCAAAATAGAATTCTAATTTTTTCCTTCTTATATTATGGCAACTTCCTGTAGTCTTGGCTACAAATGGCTAAGTGAAATATTACTGCATTCTGTCCTATTGACTTTTGGGATAGAAATTACTTTAAATTGGACCTATACAAGGGCCTACTTTGAATTTTTTTTCTTTATGTTTTTGATTATTTTTCTCTTCTTTTGATAATTGACTCATACATCCCCATAACTCAACATTGCATTCTGAGTTGAACTGAATGTTTTTTAACACCTACTTCAGGGGGGGATGGTATTTTAATTTAAAATCCAGGAATTTTTTATTTTTTGTTTGAGATTGTATTTTGATAAAAATCCAAGAATTTTGAATTTTGTTCAAGAAAAGATCTTCAAGAAAGAAGCTTGAAACTCCTAAATCCAGAGAATGAATTGTTGCAAAAGATGCCAGAAAATCCACACTACATGAAGAAGATCAAGAATGAACTTTGGATATGATTGATTGAACTGAACTTTGAATGAACATTTATTGTAAATTTACACATTTATGCCAAAAGGGATGGCCCCTAATTTGGCTTTCTGTCAATGCACCTAGCAAAACATTGGTTTTGCTTTCTTTATTTTCTATTTCCTCCCTCACTACTCTATTTTCCTCTTAGAAATTTGAATATTATGTATATCTATAGTTAGAAGTGCATTTAGGATTACAAGATGATTATGTTAAATGATCAATGGGAAGACTAATCTCCCAATGATCATCAGGGGGGATTGTGAATCTTGAAATTTCTCAGACTTGTGAATGTTAAAAACTTCCCCATTGGGGAATTCTCCATTGGAACAATTCACTACTGGGAACATTACCCATTTGGACAGTAAGAACTCTACTTGGATCAGAAATGGGAGGATCTCTACTCCACCCATTCTTAGGACTGCTTTAGGGGAGAAAACTCCTTGCTAAACAATGAAAGTACTTAAACCCATACTTAAGCCATGCCTATTTTTAGAAAGGGGTGCTAAGTACCTATAAAGGTCAGGCAACTTGTGAACTTACAAGGAGCAAAGAGGTGAAAACTTACTCAGAGCTTTCCTGATGTGAATTATTCAGAAGTTTTAGTCTACCCAGAAAAGGTGAGAGCAAGATGTGAATTAAGAAGGTGATAACAAAATGTGAATTAAGAATGGGCTGTCCTTTGGAAAATGTCTACTGTGATTGGTAGGTGGAAGAACTTAGGGGAGGTAACATAGGAGAAAACCTGCTATATAAGAAAAAGGACAGACTGTTGAGAGGGCACTTGAGATGGAGAACAAGCTCTTGAGGAGACAGGCTCTTGAGAGACAATCTCTAAGGAGGTCTTTCAAGGGAGGCTGACTATGGCTGGAACTCCCTCTGGGGAGACTCTGTCACTAGAATCCTTGCTTGGACAGATCTTGTGGTGAGTGATAAAAGACTGACTGATCTCTCTCTCTTAAGACTCAGGTCTAGGCCATGTTGGCTTAAGTCCCTTCATACTTTCTCCTTTCTTACTCTTTCTCTCTTTCTTTAATTCCTCATTTTATTAAAAATTAAATTCTCTATAAAACCCAGTTGACTTGGGTAGATTCATAATTGGGAATATTTCCCTGGCGACCACCTTATATTTGATTTAAAACAAGACACTGTAGTGAAAACATATTTTCCGCGGTCACAATTTACTCACCCACTCTTATATCTACTACAATTTATATCTTCCACTCTTTTACTCACTACAGTTTACAACCTCAACCATTTTAACTCTTACAGTTTATGACATCCCACTCTTTTAGTGGCCACAATTTAAGTCTTCCACTCTTTTAAATCTAACATATATACAATTAATATTATTTTTCTGCAGTAATATATATATATACTTGATATAATATCAATTTATACCCAAAAGCTTTTAATTATGCGAAACTACCATTTATTGATAAAATGTTATGGTTCTGTGATTAAAGTTTGTGTCTGATTCCAGGAAAAGGGATAAAAACAAGGAGCATTGATTTAACCTGAATAGTGCCAATAAGAGCACACAGGAAATACTAATGTGGACTTGAGGTTGTGATGCTTGACATAAGTTAAGTCATAGGACTTCCTTGTATATACACTTTTTGTGAAGTACTCAAACAAGTACCAAAATTTGACTATCATCCTGGCTCCCTATATGCCTGAGAATGACAAAAAACCAGACCAGGGAATGGCACGTCCCTATCAAAATAAAATTCTATTTCCTTTTCTTCTTATAATATGGCAACTTCCTGAAGTCTTGGCTGCAAATGGGTAAGTGAAATATTACTGGATTCTGTCCTACAGACTTGTGGGATAGAAACTACTTTAAATGGGACCATTACAAGGACCAGTTAGAAATTTATTAATCCCAAATAAGGGCCTATTTTGAATTTTTTTCTTTTCTTTCCATTTTTTTCCTTTCCTCATGTTTTTGGTTGTTTTTTCTCTTCTTTTGATAATTCACTCATACACCCCCATAACTCAACATTGTATACTGAGCTGAACTGGATGTTTTTTTAACACCCACTTCAGGGGGGGGTGGTTGTATTTTCATAAAACTCCAAGATTTTGAATTAAAAAAAAAATAAGATCTTCAAGGAAGAAGCTTGCTAACTCCTAAATCCAGAAAATGAACTGTTGCAGAAAGATACCAAAAATCCCACACTACATTAAAAAGATCCAGAATGAACTTTGGGTGTGGTTGATTGATCTGAAGTTTGATTGAACATTTATTTGTAAATGTACACTTTTATGCCAAGGGGACTGCCCCTAATTTGGCTTTCTGTCAATGCTCCTAGCAAAACATTGGTTTTGCTTTCTTTCTTTTCTATTCCTCCCTAACTACTCTAATTTCTTCTTAGAATTTGAATATTGTATACATCTGTAATTAGGAGTGTTTAGGACTACAAGATGATGATGTTAAATGATCAATGGGGAGACTAGACTCCCAATGATCATCAGGGGAGATTGTGAATTTTAAAATTACTCCACCTTACTCAGATATGCTTTAGGGCAGTGGTTCTCAACCTTTCTAATGCTGTGAGCCCACAATATAGTTCCTCAGGTTGCAGTGACCCCAAACCAAAAAAATTATTTTGGTGGCTACTTCAAAACTGTAATTTTGCTACAGTTATGATTTGAAATGTAATTACCTGTTATGTATTATGTATTCTCATTGTTACAAATTGAGTGGTTGTGTGAATCTTAAAAATTCTCAGACCCTACTTCAGAAGATTTGGTTAAGACCATTCCCCATTTTAAAAAATGAAGTTACTTGATAAGGAATGTGAGAACTCTACTCTACCCATACTTAAGCATACTTTAGGGGAAGATAAAATTGTAAACTCTTTACTGAACAATGAAAAATAATTAACCAATATTTAAAGTAAAGCTAAAAAACCTTAAGCTGGGTCTATTTTTAGATCTAATACAAAAAGGTGCTAAGTACCTATAAAGGTCGGGCGACTTGCAAACTTGCAAGGGGCAAAGAGGTGTGAACTTACTCAGAAGCTTTAGTCTACCCAGAGAAGTTGAGAACTAAAGAAGTTATGACTTAAGAATGGTCAGTCCTATGAAAAGGTCTACTGTGATTGGTAGATGTGAAATAAAAAATCTATGATTGGAAATCTTGCCAATCTTGTGATGAGTGGATTAAAGACTTAGTGATCTCTCTCTTAGGGCTTGGGTCTAGGCTGGCCTAGGCTGGCCTGGGCTGGCCTGGGCTGGCCTAGCCCTTTTCTCGTTGTTTCCTCTTACTCTCTCTTTCTCTCTCTCTCATTAATTCCTAATTTTATTAATTAAAATCTCCATAAAAACCCAGTTGACTTGGGTATATTTCACATTTGGGAATTTTTCCCTGGTGACCACTTTATATTTGATTTAACTCAAGACAATGTCTTGAAACCATATTTCTGCAGTCACAGTTTATGCCAACAACTCTTTTGTCTGTAACAGTTTAAGGCAACCACTCTTTTATCTGTTACACGTGAGAACCACTGCTTTAGGGGAAGATAAAGTTGTAAACTTCTGATTGAACAATGAAAGTCCCTAACTCATACCTTATAGTAAAGCTAGAACCTTAAGCTAGGTCTATATTTAGATATAATACAAAAAGGTGTTAAGTGCCTGTAAAGGTTGCATTAGTACCTAAAATGTCAAGTAACTTACAAAAGGCAAGCTTAAAAAATCAGAAGATTTAAACTAACCAGAGAATGTGAAAACCAAAGAAGGTGAAAACTAAGAATGGGCAGTCCTGGAAAAAAGCATCAACTGTGATTGGTAGATGTGAAAATTTAGGGGAGGTGACATAAGAGAAAATTTCTTTAAAAGGAAGGGGTAAAAAGTCAGGGGACAATTGAATGAATTTTGGAGGGTAATTTCAGTTCAGAGTGGAAGAACCCAGCTTGGAGATGGTCTTGTGGTAAGGAATAAAGACTGACTTGCCCTCTCTTAGGCTCAGGCCTAGACCATTTTGGTCTTGGTCTTTTTCTACTGCTTGGCTCAGCCTGAGTCAGAACAGTTTAAATGAATTCTCTCTCTCTCTCTCTCTCTCTCTCTCTCTCTCTCTCTCTCTCTCTCTCTCTCTCTCTCTCTCTCTCTCTCTCCCCTTCTCTTACTTCCTTCTTTGTTTATTAATTAAAATCTCCATAATCCCCAGCTGACTTGGGTATTTTTATATTTGGGAATTTCCCATGGTGACTACTTATTTTAGATTTTAAATCAAAACACAAAAAAATTACCTTATAGTTTTGGTGTTTTACAGGTATGGTAAAGTAAAGTATTGAGGAAAATCCCAAGTTTATACATCTTGGAATCCTGGGCAGAAAAATGGAAGTTTGAAAGAGTCATGGAATTTGGTAGATACAGAATTTTATTTTAGAACTGTTGAGTTTCATGCACTTACATGAGACCTACCTAAAATTTTTGAATAGACACTTGGTGACATGAGACAAAAGTTGAGGATAGAAACTTAGACTGGATAATAAGATATGTGAAGCTTCTACACAAAGAAGATAAATCTATTGGCATAATGAGATCACCAAGAGTGCATATGGAGAGAGAAGATTGGCTAATATAGTTCCTTCAGGAATACAGATATTAGGGTGGAGGGTATAGATAATAAGCCACCAAATGAAACTTGAGAGGAAAATGAGAATCAGGAGAAAGAAATTTCATAACAAACTAGCAAGTAGAAATTATCTAGGAATGGAGAGTAGTCAACTGTGTCAAATGTAGAATATAGTTGAAGAAGGAAAACTATTGTGAAAAGACCATTAGAGTTGGCAGCTAAGAGTTTTAAATGAATATTGTAATAAGTAGTCAAATTTCTAAAGTTTAAAGAATAAATTAGAGGAGAGGAAATGAATAAAATGTATATGTAGAGTATTTTTAGGTAGAGTTTGTATCACACACAGAGATAGGCTTTGAGATAGAAAGTTTAATGAGGTGGTATGGTATACTCAAGATTTTTTTTAAGATGATACAGACTTGGGCATGTTTAAAGACAGTAGGGAAAAAAGTAGGGAGGGGGAGACTTAATTTAGGGGAGGGGATGATTAACAGAACAACCTAATGGCAAAAATGGGAGGTTAATATGCGATCAAGGGCACATGCAAAATGAGAGGACTTAGCAAAGAGAAGCATTATTGAATTAGTAGAGATTGGTATATTGCAAGAGAGTATGGGGAAACTGTCAGATCTCTGATAATGAAAAGACAGAAGGGAGAGTTTGTGACTAATAAACTCAATCTTTCCAGTGGAGGAATTAGTCAGTGTAAGAGGATTGAAAACAGAAAAAAAAATGGCTAAACTTCTGTATAGAATAATACTTAGAACCAATTAGGCTACCAAATTGAGAATCTGATTCAACATGTATTATAAATTTCAAAACCAGTTAGCAAATTTGTGTAACTAATTCCATAATTCCATAAATTATTTGGAATAATAAGTAAAAAAGTGTTTAACCATACATATGTATATGCGGTTTATATAAAAAATAGAGTAAATAAGGTGTTTTCATGACATAAATATGATGGTGTTGCAAAGAAGAACAAAACCATAGAAAGAACCATAGACTAATCTCATTAATGAATATGTATATGAAAATTCTAAATATACCACAAAGATAATACATTGTAACCAAACAGGATTTATGCCTGGGATGCAGAGATGGTTTGATATAAGGAAAACTATCAGCATAATTGATAACATCAATTACAATATTTATAAAAATATATGATTATATCAACAGACACCAAAAAGCCTTTGAAAAAATACAACTTACTAATTTGTATTAAAAAAAAAAAACATTGGAATGCATAGGTTATAAATTGGTTTTTTTCTTAAAATGATACAAAGCCTCTAAAACCATCAGCAAATACTATTTGTAGAGGGGAAAACCTAGAAGCAAGAGTGAAGCAAGTGTGTACATTAGCACCAATATTATCTAACATAGTATTAGATACACTAGCAAAAGCAATAGGAGAAGAAAAATGAGTTGAAGGAATCAGAATAGGCAATGAGGCAATAAACTATCTCTGAAAAATACTACAAATTGAACTAAAAGTTTAGTTGAAACTATCAATAATTTTGGAAAATGATCAGATTATAAACCCACATAAACCTTCAGAATTTTTATATATTACTATCAAAGTCCTGCAAGAAGAGATAGAAATAGATACTCCATTTAAAATAACCACAGAAAGAAAAAAATACCTGGGAGTATCCCTGCCAAAATAAGCCCAGGAACTACATGAACCTAAATATAAAACCTTTTACACAAATAAAGTCATATATAAAATTTTAATTGGAGAAATATTAATTGTTCATGGTTGGGCACAGTCAATATAATTAAAGTGATAATTCTACCAAAACTAATATAATTATTCAATGACATTAAATTACCCAAAAATACTTTATTGATTAAAAAAATAATAAAATTCATTTAGAAGAAATAAGCTCAAGAATATAAAAGGAATTAATGGAAAAAAGGTAAAGAAGGAGATTTAGCAGCATCAATTTTTAAATTGTATTATAAATCAGTGATTATCAAAACTATGAATACTGACTAAGAAAATATAAAAGTAGGTCAGTGGAAAAAGACAGGCATACAAAAAACAGAAGTAAAAGATTATAGTAAACTTTTTCTTAGACAAAAGCATAGATAAAGGTTTTTGAAATAAGAAAACAGTGTTTGGTAAAAAATTTTGCGACAACTAGAAAGTTGTTTGGTACAAATTAATTATAGATCAATATTGTAGACTACTTACTAAAATAAGATCAAAATGTATGCATAATATAGATTTAAAAGAAGAGATCATAAGTAAATCAGAACAAGGAATATATTATCTGCAGATTTATAGATAGGAAAGGAATTTGTAAATCAACAAGACTTGTAGAACATTGTAAAATATACATTTAAAAAATAAAAATTTAAAAATTAAAAAAAAATAAAAAACATTTAAAAATATAAAATGGATAATTTTGAGTACATTAAAATGAAATAATTTTGTACAAATTAAAAAAAGAGGGCCTGGGACATGTGAATAAATTTTAAATTGAAACAAACACAAACAAATAAATAACTAATAAATGAAGGGAATGGTATAAGCAGAAGGAAACACAGAAAACTTTGCAAGTTTCCTGTGGTATTTATAATATAGACATAAAGAAATATAAGCTAAAACATATGAGATTTATAATTTTATTTATGTGCAATCTTCTTTTTCTTTGTATATGGAAATACCTGTTTTATTTGGTTTTATAAAATTTGGAATTAAAAAAAGAAAAGAAAATGTTGGAAAAAAGAACCTATTTCTTTTGTGTTAAAAATATTCTTTTTTTTAACAATATTGTTTCAATTTCTTTATGATCATTGTTATTTCAATTTACAATATTCTCACCATTAGACATATTTTCCTGACTATGCTTCATTTTGTAACTGCTCATTAAAGTTTTTTTTCTATCCTTTCCATATTTATAATACTATGTACGTCTTATTGCATGGTAATATCTCATTGTATTTATGTATTGTAATTTGTTTCACTATTTCCTAACTGTTAAATATCTACTTGATTTCCAGTTTTTTTTTTTTACTTCCACCAGAAGTACTGCTGTACATATTAGTTTTATATGTGGGTCCTTCTTTCTGTCAGTGTTTTCCATGGTGCATATGTATATCAGTAGAAACTCTGGTCAAAGAGTAAGAACTTTAAATGTCATTTTCTTGCATAAATCCAAATTACATTCCCAAATTTATATTCTTTTGAAGATATTCATACATATAGGTTAAGTGGAGATAAGAAGGAGGTATTTGAGTCTAAAAAATATAGGAATGATAAATAGAACATAGATAGTAGATTGACATATCCCATCAAAGAAGAGTAACAGTTGGTTTAAACAAGGTTCATGGTTTCAGAATTAAAGGAGGGAAAAGTTTAGTTAGGACAGTAGATACAATGCGGTGTGAACGTTCTAGAAATGTTAAAATCTCTAGAAAGGTTAAAATCTCTCCAATTCTCTGTCCATAAAGTCATTGGTGAGGCTATGGAAGACATTGCTAAAGGAAAAGGAGGTTGTACAGTAGACTGACTTTAAAAAAAATGCGTTCAATAAAGTATAAGAGATATTAGAGGGATTGGACACTTTAGTCTCAGCAATCCTGCTAAGACACTTTATGAGTGTCTTTTTTCTTCTTCTAACTGGACTGAGATATTCCATGAGCAAATAGTAACTTGAGGTGGTAAAGATTTAGTGTTAGCTGCACCAGCAAACCAGACTGGTCTTGTTAGTTAAAGGTTAGGACTTTAGAGGCTCTGATTATATAGAGCAGTCAGAGATGAAAAGAGCAAAGTGATAATCATCACCTCCCTAAGGAGATGAGGATGGAGGAAGCTAAACCTATGAAAAAAGAGGTTGCTAGGAATTACATAAAATTAGAAAATTCAATTTTGCTTTATATAGAAAATAAAGGTCTTGATGTAATTTGATAAGCAAATTAATGTTTGAAAGTTGTTGGGTTTTTTATTTTGATTTAGTAGTGACAATTTAGCAGGGTGTATGTTTGTGTATATGAGTGCTTTAGTTGAAAATATCTGTATATTTTTATTAGGGATGGACATATACACCAAATATATTTCTGAAGTATATTCCCTCCATATGTCTCTACATCACAATGAATGAAGGAGAAGTAAAGATTTGGCACTTCTCTCTCTTTCTCAGTATTGCTATCTTATTTAATCTTTTATGGTTCCAAATAGAAAGCTTAGATAGGAGCTAAAAGAGCAATGCTTGAACCTCACATTGTAACTGAAAGAGAGAAAAATATGTATGTGATATATAGAAATATATATATATATATATATATATATATATATAAACACACAGTTGTTTATAGAAATGCAACTTATACAATAGGGAAAATTAAGAGGAAGGAAATAATAAAAAGGTGAATTTTGATTAAATAAAGAACAGATTAAGGAAGGCAGCAGTTATAAGCATAATAGACTTTTGAGGAGGGGGAGGATAAAAAGAGAGAAGAAACAGAAGAAAAATGGAATAGAGAGAAATACATAGTTCATTATCATAACTGTGAATGCGAATGGGATGAACTCACCCATAAAACAAAAGCAGATAGCGGGTTGATTAGAATTCAGAATATAATAATATGTTGTTTACAAGAGACACACTCAAATCAGGTCACATACAGAATTCAAATAAAGGGCTCAAACAGAATTTATCATGCTTCAACTGAAATAAAAAAATACAGGGTTAGCCATTTATGTAGCCACTTAATGCTAACAAGAACTCTGCAAACTTCTGAGATTACAAATACAACTGAAAAGAAATATTGTTCTTAATTTAAGTTTATATTCACATGGAGAAAGACATCTCACAAAAGGAACCTATAAGGGGTAGGAGACATAGTGGCAAAGTCTCAAGAGTTAGAATCCGAGTTGAAAAAAAGTATTACTTTCCTCCGGTCTTCCTCAAAATGGGAAGTTAATGGAAGAACTCACCAATGGGAGAAGTGAGCTACCCAGGCAAAGGAATGCTCTCTGGTGAAGAGACCATAGAAGATGAGGGAATTTACAGAATAAGAATACATATAATACTCAGTGGTGATAAAGCTTAAGAGTCACAAGTAATAATGTTAGAGAAAAAGACTCTAGACCAGTGATGGTAAACCTATGGAACATATGCCAAAAAAGGCACACAGAGTCCTATCTGTGGGCACTCCTGAGGTTGCCTGCAAGAGTTTGTTACTAGAAACCCAGAGACACTTGGGATGGAGCTGTTGCCCTCCCCCCTACAAATACACCTAAAGATTTTCCTTACTTCACTGGTCCCTCTGAGCAGTAGCCCAATGGGAGGGCTTTTCCCCTCCCGTATCTTGGGTAAGATGCTGGGGGTGGGTGTTGCATGCTGCATGAGTGTGCAGCTCAGATGGCAGCCTGTTGAGTTTGTGGTGAAGGGGATTTCCATGGTGGGATTGGAGAAGATCTGGATTTGAGGGAATTATAGCTGCAGCATGGGACATATGTGAAGGGAAACAGAGCTGGGGAGGATGGAGAACTTGTGTCACTCTCTTCCCCCTCTCCACATATGCCTCTCATCACCTACTCTTCTGCCCAGCAGCCCAATGAGAGTGCTCCTTCCCTCCTCTGTCTGTGGTAAGGGGAAGGGCTAGCACTCAATATCTGGGGTGGATGGGCACAGAACTTGGTCTTGGGGGGGTAGAGTGGGGGCAGGGCCCAGCATTCCATCTCTAAAAGGTTTACCGTCACTGTACTAGACCTATAACTAATAGCAAATCAATGAAATCTGGAGCTTGATGCTGCAAGTTTGGACCAGGGTCTAGCCAAGTCTAGCTATTTCTTTATAACTTCAGATGAAGTTGTAGAAACCTGAGATCTTACACCAATAGGATTAAGGAATTTCATAGAAAGGTGAATTTGTTTAAACAACAGAAAGGATTTTTAATATGACAAATTGTTAATGTTCTAATAAAGATGGAAGAAATTGGTCTGCCCTAAGAATTCTAATATGTTCATTGCTAATGCGTAGAATAAATAAGACAAAAGGTCTAGAAACAATTGTTATATCCTGATGATCATAACAGGCAAAAGAAAAGGCAAGAAAAAGTAAGATGGATGTCCTATATAAAGGTGGAATTAAAATTTCCCTACTGTATCACCCATACTAGATATAAACAAGGCCTTAGCTTCTTCTCCCTAGGTATTATAGGAAGTCTGTTAGGTTTGTCTTAGTGATTTGATCACACACTCTGGGAAATGGACTATAGACAATTGGAATTACAACTAACAATAAGTTAGCTGAGAATTTTCCAGCTAAATCAGTCAGAAATGAAGAGATTACTAAATTTCTTTCACGAACACTAGCTCCTTCCCCCTTTACAACCACCCCCAAACTTTCTTAAATCTGTTATTTGTTGAACTCAAAGAGTCTGGAAAAATATTAACTTTTCATTTTTCTGTTAGAGAAACACCTTCAGAAAATCAGATAATAATATCTGTATTGGGAGGCCAAATATAAAATGGACAGAAAAGGAAGTCTTTACAAAGACCCAAGGAGAGAATAGTTATACCATATCTAAGTGGAACAAAATGAAAATTTCAGAAAAAATATAGTTTCAATACTTATGAATTACTATTTTCTCAAATGCTTTTTCATCTGCATCCTACTTTCCTCTAGACTGGTAGAAGAGTAAGCCCACAATTTGGTGAGATAGTTTATACTAGCTGTATCATGTTATTCTGATGGTAGAAAGTATCAATTTCCAATGACTAATTAAATATGGCTGACTAATTGTTATTAGCAGAAAACTGTCAAGGAAAGAACAATAGTAGTGTATTCATGAGTACTAAAAAACACAATATACTAATGAGGTAAATGTTACTGTTATCTCCATTTTAAAGTTGAGATAACCAACAAATAGTCATTAATGTTCAATTCACAATATTCAGGTTGAGTGCCTGAGGCTAGTTCTGATTTTAGGCACAACTCAATCCCTTTGCCAACATGCCCCTACATCCCCCAAAAGACCCACCAAGTTTGTTATAAAAATATATTAAATTATATATTGATCAATAAATATTTATACACAAATTTGAATATTATTCGATTGTATTATATATATACACATGTGTATGAATATATGCATGTATATAGAACAATTTATATATAATATGATTTATGTATGTATATATACACACATTAATATATATAAACATAAAATACATTTAATAAACGTATACTCCTATTTTCAAAGAAATGCTTTTGAGGCTGTGAGTTGGATAAAATTGATCGAAACAAACTATTGCCAAATCTAATTCTAAGCAGAGGAATTCTTGAGGAATCTCAGGGCTTTTTTTAAAGGCAAGGCTGTCCGAACTAGAACAACTAAAAGTCGTTAATCTATTATTGTAGCCTTACCATTATTAATTTATTCTTGCAATTTTTTTCTGCACATTGTCCCACAGAAAAATGAGAAACTTTGGCTTTGAGGTGAGTTGGTAGCTTAAAGACTAAATTTAAAGAATTTCAATTTTGGAATAATGAGTGAACTATTCCCTGATATATTTTGACAAGCACTAATTTAGATGCTAAATGAAAAAGATATGTAGACAAATTAAATCATCTTTTTACTTCATTGTACACTAATAACTTAGTTAGACTAATTTGGATGAGTATTTCCTATTATCAATATTTTGTAAATCCAAAGCCATTTAAGTGATCTGTGGCACACTGGGAATGAGACAGTTATTATGTGACAGTATTGCTGAAAGTATATGAAGACAGATTCAGAACAACATTTCATACCAGCTAACTTGCCCTGCTTATAACAGTTGATTTGGATAATTGACATCAATATATGAAAAGAGATTAAACAATAAGCACATGCCTTTCAGGGACCCAAGCTTTATTCCTAAGGGAACACCTTGCTTTGAGGAGTATTTCAGCCATTGGAGCTATGTTGTAGTATTAAATATTACTAAAAACACAAAATTATCAAATAATTATTAGAATTACAATATATATGACAATTGATTTAATCAAGTGAAGAAGAGCCTTTTTCCCTGTATCTATGAAAGTACACAAGGGCATAGTGATTATTTCTACTTAGATCAACAGAGAAGCCGAGTATTGGTACAAAATGGATTCAACCGTCCCAAGATGGCAATGGTTGTCTGTAAGAAGTGTGATGTCTTTTCTAAAATGTTTGCAAGTATAGTAATTACCAAATATGATTGTGTATCTAGAGAGTATTCTTGCTGGAATACCTTTGGAGACTGTATATATAGATTTTTGAAGTGATAGAAGAATACAAACAATTGAAATGGTGAGAGACTAGTTCAAACTGGATGTACAAGCATATCTAAGCATGGATCACAAAGCTGCTGCACTTGCTCAGAATTTTAATATGGAAGATATATTTCTTCACTTGTTAGCTCCCTACCAAGATTCATTATAATCAAGGACAAGACTTTGGAAACAAATTGCTCAAGAAAATATGATCTCTGAAAAAAATTGCAATCTAGTAAAATAACTTAAGAACTTCACTGTGATCCAGTGTGTTAGCATTTTAGTCATATATTGTTTGGGTTATTGAGTACTCTGTGAGCTAAGAAGAAAGGTTAGTGGAAGAAGTATGCAGTATTTATAATGTGTGCAAATACTATTACCAAGAATATTGAAATTGTCTTTATTCCATACTTACTGATATTTGGGCATGAAATGCGTTTATCTATTGATTTGTGCTTCTGTATCTTGGATGATAGAGAATATAAGGAGGATCATGACCAAAAATACATCAGTTACTTGAAATATAAGTTATAGAAATTCTACATCCTCATTGTGGCTTCAGGATAGAAAGGCTAAGAGAATCTCCCCCCCCCAAAAAAAAAAAGTTTTAGTATCATATTTGTATGTATTATCAGCAACTGCAGATTTGGGTATTATGGGGGAAGAAAATGATGACTAAGGAAAGCAAAAGAAAGAGGATTGATTAAAAGCCGCCAAGTAGCCTTTTATTTCTTTGGGAAAAAGTGAGGTCCTTCACCAACAGATGTTACTTCTCCTCTCTTCTTCATTTAATATCCCTTAGATGCCTTCTGCTATTATCTTTTCCTTGACTCCATCTATCATGAAGAAGTGGCTCTTTTCTCTGAAAAGACTGAGCCCTCTAAATGTGAGTTTTCTCCTGCAGATTGTCTTCTATCATCCCACTCTATTGCTTATGTTGAGCATTTACTACTAGCTATTTGCCTACTACCTACAAAAAAGTAAAGAATGACTCCCTCATGAAAATAATCTGTCCAGATCTGCTCTCATTGTATACTTTCCTCCCCATTTATGGCCAAACTCTTTGATTAGGTGACCAACTTTCTTCATAATTGCTTGAAATCTGCCATCTACTCTCTCCAAATTTGCCAGTATTATAGTATTTGCCAATAGAAAATAACCATTTCTCAAAACTCATTCTGTAAGACTAATCTGTAGCTTTTGACACTTGGTAAGCCTCTTCTCACTGATGCTCACTTCTCTCTAGCTTTTCATGAAATAATGGAGATGACAGAAGGGGTGATTTTCTGGAAGAGATAGGAGAGAATTTGAAAAGTTGTGGAGATGGAGATGTTTGTCTTGTCAAGGAGTAAGTTTGCCTTTTTTGTATGAGATGGTTAAAGGAGGAGGTAATGGCAGAAAACATCTTATTGATATGAGATGAGAAGAAGGGGAAAGCAGTAGCAATATCTGGTCACTCAATAAGGGGGAATGAGAAGGTATCATCAAATAGTAATGCACAATACAAAGAAAGAACATATTACAAAAGCACAGATAGGAGGGCAAATCTAGGAGGAAAAAATTGATACTATCAAAAGCTATGGAGATATCAAAAATATCAGGATCTCATCTGGAACTTAAGAGAAAGTAATTTCAGGCACATACAAGTTAGAAATTTGGATTCTTGAAAGGAGAAGTAGAAGATAGAAAAGGTAAGGAATGACTGTGGACATACTTTTACTAGGAATTTGGCAGTGAAATACAGAAAAGAACTAAAACAATGAATACTTTGAGAGTATAGTAGGGTCAAGTGACAAGTCAGATTTATTTACATTGTTTCATTTTAAGAATTCTAAAGATCTGGAAATGTCAGCAAACTCTAGGGAAGAACACACAGGAAATTAACAGAGATTGTGAAAGAAGAATTCATATCAAAGTAGGAGATTTTAGAGTATTGTGCCTTTCATTAAATGCCTTGCCCTTTTACCTTCTTTTTATATGTTGTTTCCTCTCATTAGAATGTAAGTTATTTGATCAAGAGTGAAACAAGGATGCCCATTATTACCCCTATTATTTAACATTGTACTAGAAACACTAGCAGTAGCAATTAGAGAAGGAAAACAAATTGAAGGTATTAAAATTGGCAATGAGGAGACCAAGCTATCACTCTTTGAGGATGATATGATGGTTTTCTTAAAGAATACTAGAGAATCAACAAAAAAACCTAGTTGAAATAATAAACATCTTTAGCAAATTTGCAGGATACAAAATAAACCTGCATAAGTCATCAGCATTTCTACATATCTCCAATCCATCTCAGCAGCAAGAATTAGAAAGAGAAATTCCATTTAAAATCACCCTAGTCTAATGCAGATACCAACAACATGGAAATGGGTTCGAATTAAGAACACATGTGATACCCAGTGAAATCGCATATCGGCTACGGGAGAGGTGGGGGAAGGGGGGAGGGAAGAAAAGAAAATGATCTTTGTTTCCAATGAATAATGTTTGGAAATGACCAAATAAAACAGTGTTAAAAAAGTAAAATAAAATCACCCTAGACAATATAAAATACTTAGGAATCTATCTGACGAGACAAACACAGGAACTATATGAAAACAACTACAAAACACTCTCCACACAATTAAAGCTAGATCTAAACAATTGGAAAAACATTGGTTGCTCATGGGTGGGATGAGCTAACATAATAAAAATGACAATCTTACGCAAATTAATTTACTTATTTAGTGCCATACCCATTGAACTACCAAAAAATCATTTTACAGAATTAGAAAAAAAAAACATAATAAAGTTTATTTGGAAGAACAAAAGATCAAGGATATCCAGGGAAATCATGAAAAAAAAAATGCAAAGGAAGGAGGACTTGCAGTCCCAGATCTCAAACTATACTATAAAGCAGTGGTTATCAAAATAATTTGGTACTGGCTAAGAGACAGAAAAGAGGATCATTGGAATAGACTTGGGGTAAGTGACTTCAGCAGGACAGTCTATGATAAACCCAAAGATCCCAGTTTTGGGGACCAAAACCCACTTTTTGATAAAAACTGCTGGGAAAATTGGAAGATAGTATGGAAGAGATTAGGTTTCGATCAACATCTCACACCCTACAACAAGATGAACTCAGAATGGGTGAATGAACTGAATATAAAGAAGGAAACTATAAGCCAATTAGACTAACACAGAATAGAATACTTATCAGATATTTGGGAAAGGAAAGACTTTAAAACCAAGCAAGAACTAGACAAAACAACAAAATGTAAAATCAATAACTTTGATTACATGAAATTAAAAAGTTTTTGTACAAACAAAACTAATGCATCCAAAATTAGAAGGGAAGCAACAAATTGGGAAACAATCTTCCTTACAAAAACCTCTGACAAAGGTCTAATTACTCAAATTCATAAAGAGCTAACCAGTTGTACAAAAGATCAAGCCATTCTCCAATTGATAAATGGGCAAGGGACAATGATAGGCAATTTTCAGTTAAAGAAATCAATACCATTAATAAGCACATGGAAAAATGCTCTAAATCCCTTATAATCAGAGAAATGCAAATGATAACAACTCTGAGGTATCAATTCACACCTAGCAGATTAGCTAACATGACAGCAAAAGAAAGTAATGAATGTTGGAGGGGATGTGGCAAAGCTGGGACATTAATTCATTGCTGTTGGAGCTGTGAATTGATCCAACCATTCTGGAGAGCAATTTGGAACTATGCCCAAAAGGTGATAAAAGAGTGTCTGCCCTTTGATCCAGGCATAGTACTGCTGGATTTGTACCCCAAATACATAATAAGGAAAAAGACATGTACAAAAATAACTGGGCTCTGTGGTGGCAAAAGAAATTGGAAAATGAGGGGATGCCCTTCAATTGGGGAATGGCTAAACAAATTGTGGTATATGTTGCTGATGGAATACTATTTCACTCAAAAGAATAACAAAGTGGAGGAATTCCATGGGGACTGGAACAACCTCCAGGAAGTGATGCAGAGTGAGAGAAGCAGAACCAGGAAAACATTGTACTCAGAGACTGATACACTGTGGTACAATCGAATGTAATGGACTTCTCCATTAGTGGCAATGCATTGATCCTGAACAACTTGGAGGAACCTACAAGAAAAACCACTATCCACATCCAGAGGAAACACTGCAGGAGCAAAAACACCGAAGAAAAACAACTGCTTGAATACATGGATCAAAGGGATATGGTTGGGGATGTAGACTCTAAATGAACATCCTAGTGTAAACAACAACATGGAAATAGGTTCTGATCAAGGAAACAAGTAATACCCAATTAAATTGCGTGTTGGCTGCAGAAAGAGTGGGTAGAGGGGAGGGAGGGAAATATATCATTATTGTAACCAAGGAATAATGTTATAAATTGACTAAATAAACTAATTCAAATGGAACAAAAATATATGTTATTTGCGGTCAAAGACAAATTTCTTTTTTTTTAGCTGTCATTTGTATACTCAGTGCTTTGAACAGTGATTAGCACATGGTGTGCACTTGAGAGTGATTGCCTGCCTGCTTTGCCTTATGAGCTGTGGTTTTGGGTGCTTTGAACTTGGGAGAGTTTTCAGGGGTCCTACTTGTGAAGCAACACCTTGAGTACTGCCAATAAAATGAGCCTTCATAACTGAAATCATTCAAAATAACAGAACTGTATAACAGTAGACATAAGACTTGAATCTAATTTATAGTTCTGTGTTCCTCCACTATATTTCATTAATAATTTACAATCTGGGGGCAGCTGAATGCATCAGTGGATTGAGAGCCAGGTCTAGAGATATATTATAGGAAAAGCTAAGTAAGGGATGTAATTTTGCAGAGTGCAGGGTTCGGGAATTATGGGGTAGAACAGCTGCTATGGGAGAGAGACAGTTGATTCTAGTGGCTATCCTTTTTCTCTCTCTGGGTGGACCTGAGGAGATTAGCTTTTTCCCTGTGGCATTTGACTACCTATTCTTCACTTCCTATCTGCTATTTGGATTATCCTGTTTCCTGTGGGCTATTTGACACCTGCTGAGTTCCTGTACCTCTCTTGTGACAACTGACAGCTGATTGTGAGACCTGGCTTAGATCTTTGGATCTTGGACCATTGTTGGGCCCTGTCAGATTTGCACATAGACCCTTTTTCTTAGAATATCAAAAGGGGTTTAGTGTTAGCTTAACTGAGAATAGTAATTTGAGGTTATCGAGTATAGGAGTAGAGTAGGGAAACACTCAGAAGAAATTTCTATGAAGAGATATATAGATCTGGGTAGGTGTAGATAGTTAATATTAGAGTAAGTTATATCCAAATCCCTTCTAACCTGTCCTTATTTTATTAAACAACTGTTATTTTATAACATAGGGTTCTATGTGTGTCTCATTTTAGGGTCTGTATCTGTCTGCATTGGGGTTGGGTGACCTCCCAAAACCAGGTTACACTTCTGATACTGGCCTAAATAACATCATATCCCATCCCCAAAACTCCCTCTATTTATTTCAGATGAGAAGTCTTAGGTTCAAATCTGGCCTCAGATACTTCTTAGCTATGTGACTCTGGGCAAATCACTTAACTCCCATTGTCTAGCCCTTACCATTCTTCTGCCTTGAAACCAATTCATAATATTGAGTTTAAGATGCAAGTTATAGGTTTAAATAAATGACAATCTGGCAATAAATTCTTTCCTTTGTTGTTTCAAAATTCTAAAAAAATTAAGTTAAGTATAATTCCCATTAAATTCACTTGTTTCAAGGATATCCACATATTTAAAATCAGTTTGAGTAGTCACTATCTCAATTTTTGCTTTGATCTGGATCTTCACCCTTTTGTGAAAGCCAACCTTATTTCATCAGAAATATCTATTTCTCTCACATATCTAGATCCTCACATATCTAGACCCCTCACATATCTAGAAACATTCCTCTTACTTTATGATAAGAACAACATAGCATAGTATCCTGCATCCTAATCTTAAAAAATAAGAGAGAAATAATCATTGCATCTATCATTATATTGCATATTCATTTCTTTTCCTTAGTTATTTTGTGCTGATAGTACTTTTCATTAACATAGAACACTGGTATTTCATAATATTATTTGTTCATGCTGCTTTTTTATCCACATGAAATCATAATCCTCCTTTACTGACAGGATATTCATTTATTTTGAATATTATTATTGCATATTAAACAGGAGATTATAATTTTATATCAGGAAGAAATAGCAAGAGACTAGCAAAGAAAAAAATTATTTCTCCACAAATATGTCATTATAAAAATTGAGCAAAAATATATCATAAATTCATGATAGATACAGAAAATGTACTAAAAGCATATAATGTTTCAGACCTTTGAGAAAGCTCTGAGTGCACAGAAAGAAGAAAGAACATTGCTACCCTTGTGAAGCTAAAATTATAATGGTAGAAGAGAATAAATAAAGGCTTTGACACCCTGGAGAGAGTTGTAGTGGCAGGAATTGCATGGTTTTGCCCTGGTGGCCACAATCTATGAGTAATACAAAGGGTTATGAAGTGATCGACTTCCATCTGGGTACACAAAGAAAAGACTGATGGAGAGGGCTGCATTTCAGCTGAATCTTATATTCTTCTCTCTGCTTTTAATTAAGACTTGAGATTTCATCAGTGTGGAGAACTCGCAGTATAAAAACATTCTTTATCAATGAATATTGGATCTCTCATCTGTAATTCATATTTTAAGACATTGTCTGGTAGGACTGAGAGGTTACTTAGCTACTGAGAAGTTAAGACTTGTCCAGGGTCAAATATCTCATATATGGCAGAGGCAGAGGCAGAAATTATGTTTCAATAATACAGTTATCCTTCTTTCCATTATGACATAGGTTACCAAAAGTCCATGGGAAGGGGGTGAGGGAGTGGGGCATAAGACCTTTCAGGGGACATGCATAGTAATGACTGAAACTATTAGATATTTTTAATGCAAATAAATACATTGGCTTTCCCCCCAGTTTCAATCTTAGCCTACTTAAGGAAGACTATTATGAAGAATTTCTTACAACTGTTAATGGAAATAAAGTATGGTTATGGGTCACCTGATTCTTTCCTAGGGAGTTTTGGGCCAACTCTGTCATACTATATATCTTTTTGTTTCCCAAACTAATCTGTTCAAATTTCT
The DNA here is from genome assembly GCF_027887165.1 of Monodelphis domestica. Lineage (NCBI taxonomy): Eukaryota > Metazoa > Chordata > Mammalia > Didelphimorphia > Didelphidae > Monodelphis > Monodelphis domestica. The sequence continues at coordinate 473,260,440 of NC_077228.1, forward strand.
CCATTTTACTCATATTTCAAGTTCCTACCTACACTAAAATTTCTTATAGTCACATGGCATCTTTTCACTTAGGATCTAAGAATATTTTTTTTTACATCACAGCATATTCAATTCTCCTTGAAATGACCCATTTTTGCCACATGATAGGATGTTTGTTGTTTATTTCCCACTCAATTACCTAATGTGCCTCCTTTCTAGACTAGCATACTCTTATCCAGAATTACTGAATTCTTACTACTGATAATGAATTTCAGGAGGCTTTGAAACTCTTATTTTTCACTTTTCAATAATAGGAAATGGGCTTTCTAAGCTAGCCTATTCAATGACAAATTCTCATCTAAAATATTTTTAAGACCATACTTTTATTATTTTTCCTAAGAAAACATATTATTATCTAAATATGCTCTATTGTAAAAAATGTTTTATATACTTGAAACCACAGAGAGGTTTCATCTAAAAATTTGGATCATATTGAATTTAGATATATACTTTTGATATACATACAAATACATATGTACATATACTATATGTGTGTATGGACACATCTTTGAATGATTACTTCCCATATTTTTGAAAAATCTATTTTGATCCTTTAGAACAATAATTTTTTTCAGAAGTCATATTTCAGTTATGGTTTTTATCAAGTTTCATTGATACCTTTAAACTCATGCCTGTTTTCCTCAATCAGTCATTATAGAAATATCTATTTAGCATCATGATTATACCAGGTACTATATAGAATTGAAATAAATTCTAATTAAAAAAATTAAACCTCCCTTAAAACAGTCTTTTCTTGGCAGCTCTCATTACTTAGTAGCTAACTTTCTGTTGCCCATAGGAAAATGGACTACTTTGGGGTATATTTGCCAAAATATATAACCACTAAGGAACCCAGTATTTACATCAACAAACTGAGTTATGTTCATTGATTTAGGAAGGTTACAATTTAGGGTTCAGTGGGAATGGCATAGAAGGTTCTGTTCCTGATTATCCTCTGGAAGTATTTATGGTTTATTATTTCTGCATACAACCATCAACTGTTCTTTGAGAGATCCCTGAGCCCTAGTTTCTTGTATACCTTCTTTTTCCATGGTTGTGATTTTATCCTGACAAGCCAGTCCAAATCAGATAGAAACAATCCATCTCAGGAGAATTCTTGCCAAAAAGAAATTGATTCTTTATATTTCCAGATCAATTGAGAAAATGGAATTTTTCTCAGCAAAATTAAACAATGAATAAAAAGTCATATCTTACATCTTTTCAGCTGTGATTTCTCTCGGGTAATTAGCATTGTCCATGCAAAACAATTTATGCAAGCTCACCTTTAAGTATTCTGTGCAGCCGAGCAAAAAGTGTTTGAAAGATGAAAGGCCTGTGAAATTGTACAAGAATGATGTCTAATATTTTTGACAGACAGTATATGTATAATTATAATTACTAGTTTGTCTTGATATCCCTGTTATTTTCATTCATGTTACATTATCCCTACTAATATATAATTCTCAAAAATTATCTGGCTAACTATGATTTATGCTTTTCAAATATTTGTGATTATTATTTTTTTATTTTCTCTTTGTCAAACTACCTATTAAGGGGCTTTTAAGTCTTCTCATTATTCAATTCCCATCCCAATCATTCCATCATTCATACTGTCCCAAGTCCCATAACCACAAAGTTGCTTCCAGTTCCATATAGAATGTTCTAGGTATGGAGGAAAGGTTCAAAGCAAAGTAAAGGACTTCTATCAGACTTCATTTAACTAGATCTAAAATACCACCTGAAGGTCTTGGGGTGGTAACTAATAGTGTAGGATTTTAGTTCCAACACTCCTCAAAAATTGAAGAAAGCTTAGGGTACTAAGAATTTGACTTAGCTCCTCATGGAATAGAGGAGCTCTCAGATTTGGGGAAGAAATGAAACAATTTACTTTCTTGGATCACTCTATGTATTTTAGCAAATTAAAAAAAATAATATTAAGCTAATCCAAACAAGGAAGAAGACAAGTATAAGAAACAAGGACACATAAGGATGAAGTTCTATTTCTCCATAACTCAATGTCATCCAGTGGGAGAAGATAAAAAGGTGACATATGACATATGACATTTTTTCCAGAACAATCCTTATCCTATATAAACTCACCCCTTCCTGGAGGAAACACAGAACACTGTCACCAAATAAAACTCTTCTTCTCATTTCAGAGATATCATATTATAGAAAGTAATATTTACATTTCTAAAGTTTGCCCGTAGCACTCTCCATTATTTTCTGCCCTACTATGCACTGGCAAATATATATTTTAGTGTAATTCTCATCTAAAATCATTGTTTTTTGTTTCTTTATGCATGTATGCTCCATTAATCTCCATCATTTCCTCTCCTGGATTTCTGGAAGCAAAGTTTTCCCCTTCAAAATACAACCACTAATACATGCTCCAAAGAGTATCATGTCAAAAGAGGGGAAAACTTCAGAGTTTTGACACTTGTCATAGAGCTTTTAAGTTCTTGAGAACATGGAAATTCACTTCATTTTCATTAAACATCAAAAAAAAAGGAGGAGTTGACTGTAAAACCACTAGTCCTGTCTAAAAAAGTCCATTAAGTTAATACACCTGCCAGGTTTCTTACAAATGCGCACCTTCTAGCTAATGTGTTTAGTGTGAAATGAAAATGCAAATGGTTAATTGAATGTTATTTATGAGTCATAAACACAGTTCTTTGTACTTACTTCTCTGAGTGAAGGTGCTTTGTAAATGATTAAATTATAATATTCTTGATTTCTTGTTCCATGGTATAATGTTAATCAATCACTGAATGTGACCTGGATATTGTTTGCAAGACATCATCACAGTACTTCAGGGATTAAAGGAGCATACAGCATCACTAGTCTCTGCTCTTAGTGAATTCCCACTTTATTTAAGGGTAAAAAGAGAATGAAAACATAAAAAGTTAAATGAACACATTAAATGACAAAAAGACAATAATATAAATCAAAAGAGAGTTAATTAATAGTCATCAAATGACAAGAGCCTATAAAAATTGCTAAGAAGGTGATACCAGGTAAGTGATAATTAATCTGAGAAAGTATTTGAGAAGGGGCTTAAGGAGATCTAAAGGCATATGTTCTATTTGATTAAATTTAAAGAAAGAAAAACATTTTAGTAGAAAGAATTTAATGAACCAAGAGACAAAGGTTTAATAGCATTGGACTTGTGAAAGAAATAATAAGAAGGCCAATTAGAGAATATCTAAGAATTTATTCAGTAGAGTAGTAAATAATCAAATTGGAAAGTTAAATTGGGGTCAGATTAGGAAGGGTCCTGGATACTAAAAATTTTAAAAGTGAGCTTTGTTTTTTAGGTGGTAGGAAGGTATGGAAGGTTTGAAGACATGATGTTTAATAACAAAAAGAAAATAGGGAATCCAAACATTATGTCTAAGATTTCTAGTTGGCAAACATTTACTACCTCCCCAGATTGATAGAAATCCATTTTCCTTAAATTTCTAAAAGAAGAAAACTTTTGTACCCACCAAACTCATTTAATAAACTGGCTTTTCTTATTGTTGCTTAAGAAATGTATTCTTTTTATTGAATTATTTTCTTTGGGTAATGTTCAAAAGTGAGGTCACAACTTACTGTGGATTCTCCAGGGAGCAGTGTTATGTACCCTCATATAATATGCATTTCACTGTAGAGCACTATAAAAAAAAATAAACAAAAAACAAACAAAACAAAACCATACCACTAGAACTCACAGCTGCAAAGACTGGCATATGTTGAAAATAATTTGTTTTTCAGAAGTGCCTAGAAGGATAATTCTGCATCTCTATTAGATAATTGCATCTCACAGAAAGGGAAGAGATGAATTGGAGAGTAGAAACCACGTGTTTGAATTGTATTATTTCACAAGAAAATGTGGCATACAGAACTGTAGCTGATTATGCAATGTAGGTATAACATAAATACTTGACATTTATTGCATAATAATTTGCAACAAATTTCCAATAAATATTGACCCCAAAATAACTCCTCAGGTTACAGAGTTGACCATAAATAAGGAGGTTAACAGAATAGTAATAAATATCAACAGCAATGAAATTCTCTGTGGGAACCTTCAGACATTGAGGTTTAGTTCCCATTTTAAAAATCTTTACAAATGATAAAAATGAGGGAAACAAGTTCACAGTAATGAGATATGCACACAACCAAAAGTTACAATGACTGTAAGGGAACTGCAATAAAAGAAGTTACAGAGAGGAATGGGAATAAACAATAAGGACAATGTAAACTTCTTGAAAGGTAAAATAGTAAGATGATTATATCACTAGTAGCATTGATCATAATGTGAAAAGAGAACCTAAAATGACAATGAATATACATTAGGAATTTAACACAGGATTAAGTAAGTATGCACATATATTCTGGGAAGATGATAAGTTGGTTGGGGAGGCAACTAAAGCACAATTATCGTTAAAAATAAGATTTAAATTAACATTAAAGGAAAGATTAAGATGAATTAACTATATAGCAAAGGAAGGGATAAAAATGTCATATTTTAAAATATTTGGTATTTTGAGGGGCCACTAATGTAATTTTAAACAAAAAATTAAAGTACTGTATATAATCAAGAAAGATATTTATATATAATTAAAAGTAAGAATATAATTTTAGTATTCTAATAATTTTAGAGAATTCCACTAATTAGACTTGTTCAAAAGAGCACATTTTCTTTTTTCTCAAAATCCACCTTTTGTCAAACTTCACTATTTATACCAAGGATGCCACCTTCAAAGAAATTAACAAATGTATTCTCAATTATCTTCAACTTTTCACTTTCTGAATCCAATCAGTTATTATTTCATTAATTCTAACTGCTCAAATTCTCCTATCTATACTATCTGCTCACGGGATGAAAATCCTAGTTCAGGCCTTCATCACCTCTCACCTAGAACACTGTAAACAATTTTGAATTGATATCCCTGTCTCCTGGCTCTTCTGTATCCACTTTACATTCCATCTAGCAGCCAAAATATTATTTCTAAAGAAGAAGTCATGACTCATGTCACTTTCTTACCCTTTCATTCAGATGTTCTCCTTTTTGACAAATACAGTAAGGAGTTCACTGACAAAAAGAAAGGTTCCATAGAAAACTAAAATTTTATTTTTATATTTTTTTTTGGTTAGCACAGGACAAAGAATTAAAAAAAGGCTCACCAGGTGGGAAATATCTAATAATAAATAATAGAAATAACAATAAGTAAATAATAAAATGTGTATTGATAAAATATCTAAATCTTACTACAGGTAGGTCAAATTTTTCTCTGACAAAAGGAAAAAAATGAATTTGATGAATGAAATAATCATATCAATTCCAACATAAACTAATCAATCCAGGAAAATTAGATAGATAGATAGATAGATAGATAGATAGATAGATAGATAGATAGATAGATATGTGTGTATAAACTAAAACAATGTAAATGGAAAGAACAACTCAAAAAATTGAATATTGAACTTCAAAATTATGAATATAAAACTCACAAAAATATGAGAACATATTTCTACTACTTTTTTTTTAGAAGTTAAATTGTATGAGTATAAAATATTGCAAATAATGTCAGCTATTTGATGGATTGATTATTTTTGCTTAAGGTTTTCTCTTTCTCTTTTTTCTTTAAAAAAAAGTAAGAAAGAAATTCCCTTCGATCTCTGTTCTTGTACTTGTTCTCTTTTCCAACTGTAGTATTTTACTTGATCTCATCCCCTCCCATGAATTAAAATATCATCATTATTCTGATCATTCTCAGACTTACTGATTCAGTCCTAACATCTATTTTAACTTCTAGACTGGCATCTACAACCCCTTATTGACCATCTTGAACTGGATATATATCAGACATCTTAAATTCAGCATTTCCAAAACTAAATTATCTTTCTTCCTCCACCAAAAATTACCCCTTTCTTAAATTCCTTATTACTGTTGAGGGTACCACTGTCCTCCCAGTCAATCAGGCTCAAAGTCTAGGTGGTCATCCAAGACTTCTCGCTCTCTTCCATCACATATATCCAAATCTATTACCAAATAACTGATTTTAGCTATGTAACATCTCTTGATTATTCATCCTTTTCTCTTCTGATATAACATTTTATGTTACATAATCATTAGTGTCTGGCTGCATTAAAGTCCAGACTGAGATCATTTCCTTCTCTACATCAGGCATACCACAAAGAACTTACAAGTAGGGAATAGACTTTTAGGTTGGAATTTTCAGAAACTTCTTCCCCTTGACTCCTACAATTCCTTGTTTCTAAGATTGTCACCTTCAGGCTGGGGGAAAGAAAACTTATTTTTCCTTTAAACATGTTTTTCCAAATACAAAATCTCTTTCACTCTATAAACCATCCCATGTTGCCTTAGGGTGATGAGTTTTGGCTTAGTCATTTTCCTCTCCCATTACTGTTTTGGGAATTTTATATAGATAAGTGACAAGGGGAAATGTGTGAATGAATTCTCTGCCCTAGCAGTACATTCATTATCTTCTAGCCCTCTTCATATGAAATTAAGTTATTCAGGGCACCCCTTATGTTTTTGTATGAGGAATAAACATTTTTTCATCTGAAGCCTTTTAGCCTCTGAAGACTTTCAGCAGTTTGTTGGATACATTGAGTTACCCCTTGAAATATAGGTATTAATTTCATTTTGGAGTTGGGGTCAAGAGATATCAAGTAGTAGTTACCTCTTCCCTTTTTTAAAACATTCCATTTTTTCAAAACACTGCTGAATATGTCTCATTTAGGAAGACTTACCTAAAAATTTCCATAACTCAAGAAATTCCATATATTCTAATCAAATCAATTTTCTTTTTCCACAAATATATACCATATACATATGTACAGATGATGATATATGTGTGCACATTTACTTTTATGTCAGCGTATAAAAAGGCAGGGATATGTTTTTGCACACATATTGAGAAAAAGATAAAAAGAAAAATGAATATACTACTAGATACATACATATATACACATGTATATATATATGTACATATATATAAATATAGGATACTTCTACTAACATCAATCAGTTTAACACATAATGCATATGTAAAAATGCTTGAAATTATGTATATTTATTAGGACAGATGGTATACAAATAAGACAGATTCATCTAAGACTGCAATCAAATTTAATTGAGTATTCCAAAATATACACACCAAACATTCTAGGAACAAATTCCAGCAGCATGGTGAATCCTAGAGGTCTGAATGAATATGTTTTGTAACAGTGTTTCTGACAGTGTTTTTTTCTTTGCCCCACTTAATGTTATGTGTCTCCCTCCTAGAAAAAATTCTGTCATTTTCCACCGATCTACACTGTTCTTTTTTATTATAAATTTTTTCAAGATTATATGTAGATAAAATTTTAATAATTGTTTTCTTCTATTTTGTGATCCATGTGCTATATATGTTCTATCCCTCACTCTCTTATCTTCCCTCCCTAAAACAGTAGGTAATATTATATAGGTCATACATGTACTATCATGCACATTACATATTTCCATGATTGTCAAATTAATAGAAGACACATGTCTCTTATCCTAGAGAAAAATTCATGAAGGAACTAAAATGAAGAATGGTATGCTTTATCCTGTATTCATACCTCATCAATTCCTTCTATGGAAGTGGATAACCTTTTTAATCATGAGTTTCTTAGAGTTGTCTTATATAACAATTGAAATTCTCAAGAGGCAATATTTTAAATTTTAAAATAAATTTCAATTGACTCAGCACATCTTAAAATGGCCAGGTGACTTCTTCTACCATCCAAAGTGGTGCCCAAGAAAGAAAGCATGCTAAAAAAGTAAGACAAAAGAGTCCTGCTTCCTCTCATGCAGGCCAATATATACCTCTCATGAGCTCATTAGTCAGTCTTTCCTTTGGATATCCAGAAACATCTTTAACTGGTAAAGAGCTACTGAGAAGGCAGAATTTGAGACTAGAATCTCTCTCTCATTACTTCATCACAGGAAGAAGTGGATCTTTGGCCACAGAAATGGGGTGGCAATATCTCCTTTCTTACTCACCACATGGCTAGGTCAGTCCAACATGGCTGCAGAGCATACTCTTAATCAAAGTTCACCAGAGCTGGTCAAACTTGCCCTTATTTCTTTAATCTATTAAAGATCAAAACAAGAAGAGAGAACTCAATCAAGTTTCAGAGACTGGGGGGTGGGGGGACTGCTTTGGTCTAACCTTAGAATCATATTGGGTTAAAATTGAGGGACCAAAGGGAAAATTATTTTACAAAAAATATCCTAATTCAGTATTAATTTTCTACACTTCGATCCTTTATTTGCTGATATTAGGTCATTGACAGTTGATTATTGTATGTTATTACTATTATTGTTCTTTCACATTGCTCTTAAACCTAGGATGCTCACATTTCCAATTGTCAGGAATGCAGAGTCTCTTCCAGTTTGCATATAATGTACTGACTTAGTCCAGAGGACATGAGTGGGTTTTTATTGGTTTCTGGTAAGGACCTTTATAAGTTGCACCTGAGTTCTGATCAGTGGGTGATTACCTAATTTTATAATGAAAGCAAACCATCATTCAAATTAACATTTTTAGAAAATATTTATCATTGAGTTTGTTTTTATCAGATTATATTAGTAATTGTGTAGCAAACCTGAGATACAAACACATATCATTAGTAATTTTATTTTTTGCCCAATTTTGGAGATGCGAACTACTACTACTACTAACTATCCTTTATATAGGCTCTATTTGTGCCAGTACTATATTATGTTATATAATTATTTTCTGACTTGATACTCACAACATTGGGCTATAAATGCTAATATTATCCTCATTTTACACATAAGGAAATTGAGGCAAAAAAGTTTAAAGGACTTGCCTATGGTCACATAGGTATTAAGTGACTGAGGAAAAATTTGAACTCAGGTCTGTCTGACTCCAGGCCCAGGACTCTATCCACGATGCCACCTAAATGCCTTATATACAGGTGCTTATCTCATTACAGAAAACAAACAAACAAAAAACAACTAATGTGTCATAAAATGGAGTCCTAAAACAAAATGGAGTTGTTTATCTTAAGTTAATATATTCATCCCCACTATAATTAGTAACTATTATTTAATTTAGAGAATACTCTGGTCACTGAGAGGTTAAGTACCTTGCACAGTATCATACAACTATTATATATGAGAGTCAAGAAATGAACCCAGGTCCTTCCTGATTGCAAATACTTATCTGCATTTACTATGGCAAGTGACTTCTATAACATCATTTATATAAAATAATCTAACATATGACAAAATGGAAACTTGAACAGCCTCTTTCCTTTGCTCCCCCATCATTATTACTGCTACTTCTCTCTTAAGAGAGTTTCAGAAGAAATAACTACATCCTTTAGAGTTGTTTCATTTTTTTTCATATTTAATAGTATACATTATGGATTTAAAGGATTTCATTTATCCATCACACTTATACAACATTAGATTGTTTTGTTGAATACTGCTTTGTAATACAGACTTATATATCTGGTATTACTAGATCACCTTCCTTCACATTTTTTCAATGATTTCTCTTAGCATTCTTTACCTTTCTTTCTTCCATATGAATTTTGTTACTTTTTTTCTAGTTCTATGAAGTTATTTTTTGGATATGGCACTGAGTAAATAACTTATTTAGGTAGAATTATAATTTTTATTTTGGGGGCTAAAACTACTCATAAACAACATTTCTCTCTCTTTTTTGGTCTATCTATATTTATGTGAAAATTTTATAATTTTTAAATATAGTCCCTGAGTCTATATTCCCAGAATTGCCTTTATATGTATATTGTCCATATGTGTATATGGATAGTCCATGAAAATGGAATAATTTAATCTCTTATTCAATTTTGTCTAGAATGTAAAGAACTACTGATGACATGTGTTTCCAACAAGTTTCCTAAACTTATTTATTTCAAATAAATTTTAGTTAATTCTCTAGAATTCCTTAAGTATATTATGATCTTATCTGCAAAAAGTTTTATTTTCCTCATTGACTATTCTTATTCTTTCTATGAGGGTTGAAGGCAGTGAGGAAAGGGTTGATGAAAATGGCTTCCCTCACTACTCCCTCCCTGAGTCCCTGAATTACAGGAGCAAGATATATAATTGAAAATATGTAACCATAAAAAAAAAACTACCTTTCCCAGGACCCCACTGACTTCCTCTCATTATGTACTTCCTGTAGATAGGGGATATTATGGAGGGATGTGGAATTTCCTACCTCTTTACTTCCTGTCCCAATCTTGGTGGTGGTAAGGCAAGCATTTGAACTGACTGATCAGCCATGGGCACATGGTCTTTATTTTGTATCTTCTTTATTCCTTGATTTTCTAATGATCATTTAACAAATCTCCTAAAATATAATATTTTTTATTATTAAGATATAATTTTAATTTTTACAGAGACAAAATGGAGATCTCCCCTCAGTGAAGGCTTGCCCCTTGGTGGCCGTGCTGGCCCTCAAGGGAGGTGGGGAGGCCTTCTCTACAAGGATAGATATGAAGGACCTCAATTGGGATATGTGTTGCTTTGGGGTGCTCACAAGCCACCCCCTTGTGTCTTCTTGAAAACTGGCAACAAGATGGAGTCTGCCAATGGACTTACTCTCTAGATGTAAATAAACAAGATTGAATTCACTATCTGACTGCTTATTTGATTTAATTGCTGGTTGGGGTGAAGGCAAAGAGGTTAGAGGGATTGTAGGTTACCCTATATCTTTTTCTAAATAATCTAATTACTGAAGTAAAAGGTTTTCTCATAAGCAGGTGAGAGGCAGAAAATGGGAGAGCTCTGCTCAATGATTTGATATCAGTATCTCAATAGTTCATGGAATGAACGTCTTCAGAGAAATTAAGTTTCTTGACAGAAATCAGTGATATTTTAAATAGGAACATGATGTTAAGATTTCTGTCAGTGTAAGAAATATCCACAGGTGTCTTGACAATGACCCAGAGAAGTAGCTCCTCTTTCTACTTCCTTCTGTGTATCTGCCCTCCAAGACCTCCTCCTCTGGAGAATTTCCCAGAAGTCCTTCTTCAGTTCCCAATTGTTATTCTTGCCTCATGAAACTGTTGAGGCCTCAACATTCCATTTCAGCCCAATGGTTCTTTTTTTCTACTCCCCATCCTTATACTTCCATTTATTTTTTCTTATATTATTACTATAGCTAGAATTTCTAACATGATGTCAATAATAGTGATAATGATCTTCCTTGCTTTATCCCTGATCTTACTGGGAATGCTTCAAGTTTATCCCCATCACATATACTACTTACTATTCATTTTATATAGGGGACATTTATTTTTTAAAAACTTCCATATATTTTTCCTAGGGTTTTTTTTTTAATAGGAAGGGATGCTATATTTTTTCGAAAGCTTTTTCTGCATCAATTAACATGATCATACGATTTTTGGTGTTTTTTTTATTGATATGGATAATTATGCTAATAGTTTTTCTAATATTGAACCAGCCATGCATTTATCATATAAATCCTCCTTTTCATGCTTGGCATATTGGTAAATATTGCTATAACCTCCTTATTAGAATTGTATTAATTTTTTTGTCAATATACAGTAGAGAAAATAATTGTGTTGTGAATATAAGGTGTGGTAGAGACTTGAAGAGAGAGGTTTTGCAGGACAAGCCAAGATGCAAGAACCAAGGCTGGGGACCTGGCTGTCAATCAAGAAGAAGGTTCCAAATGGAATGTTCCCAGGAGTTGGCAGTTGAGGCTGGCTGAAAGACCCTTGTGGGGTTGACTTAGTTTTGGGGGCTCTCTGACCAAGGGAGAAACCTCTGCTCTCTCTGAGATTTGACTGACCAACAGTTGGAGGAAAGCCAGGGTGAAGGAGAGACTTTTCTTAGTGGCTGACTGAGGGAAAAGAAGCCCTGAACTAATTTGTTAGTTCTGTCCCAGGCTGAAGGACCCTTGGGAGGGGGGGCGCTTCTGGAGTTAAGCTGAAAGACCTTGGTGGCTTTGTGAAGAAGAAAGAAGATTTTAACTGTTTTCCACCATCCCTGACTGTTCCTCTGTCACAGTTGTGACTTCCCAAGTCCTAATAATCTTCATTTTAGATTAGGGACACCCTCATACCTCAGTTTCTCATCCTTTTTCCCAATAAACCCCCTGACTTGAAAAGGAAAAGTTAAGAGTATCTTTATAGTTCACTCAGGGGGGAGGGAAAAAGCCAAAGGCTTCAAGAAGAACTGGGAGGAGAGGGTGAAGGAAGGAGGGAGTGAGGGTAGGAGGAGATTAGGAGAAATATTGATCCACTAGTCATCAGCAAGGATCAGTAGGCAAACCGCAGAGCATTCCCCTTTAGTAGTATCCCCTGTGGCTCCATCTCTCCCTATCTCTGTAGTACCTATACCTCCATTGTAACTAAGCATCCCCAGTGGTCCATACTCAGTAGCAACACTCTCTAGTCACAAGCCAGAGCATTCCGTCATTGCGAGAGAAATAGTTGTCACAGATCACCTTTTCTATTTCAACTAGTAATTGTTTCCACAGATTTACATTTCTATTTCAAAGGGTATACATAGTTTTATAACTCTCTGGACCTTTGATAATTTATTGATATATGATCACGAGATTTTTGTTTTTGTTTTTTTCATCATGGCTTTCAGGTAATTTATCTTCAGGTAAGTTATCTCACTTCAATCTAATTTCCAAAGCAGTTGCTTTTTCAATCATATGTTTTAATTTTATTCTTTGGATTTTTTAATTGTTTCTTAGTATCTTATGGAGTCATAATTTATAACTTTCTCATTTCTAATTTTTAGGGCTTATTCTATTCATTGAGTTTTTGTTCCTTTTTTTTTTACATTTGGTCAATTCTGCTTTTCAAATTCTTTATTAAAATGAATTTTAGTGCCTCTTTTACCATAGGACCAGTTCTGTTTCTTATTTAACTATTCTTTCACCAAGCTGTTATTTTTTTTATACTTTTGTCATATCATTCTCTTTTCCTTTCCCAATTTTTCCTCCAATACTCATACCTTTCTTAACTTTTCAGGATTTTTTTTTTCATTTATATCCAATTAGCATTTATATTGGAGACTTTGTTTCATGATGTTAATCATTGCTATTTTCTACTAATTTGTAATTATAACTAATTGCTCTTCCATGACAACATAGCAACATTTTAGGATTAAGTTCTTTTTGGTTTGATTTGCTCATTTTTCTAGCATATTTTTTGACTTTAAACATTACGTTAAAGTTGGAATTTGCTCACCTAAGAAGTCAAGGTGTGTTCATGACTCTCATGGTCTATATTCCAGTCTTTATCCAGGAGGGTGCCCTTTTTTCTTGAAGCTATATGTGTTAGAGTTCCTATATGCCTTGGAATTGTAACCAGGGCACTTATCTTTTTATAGATCTCAAGTATTCCTCTCTGTCCTGAAACTACAACACTAGACCATGGATATGCAATAGAGTTTCAAGTCAGTGCCAGTTATACCCAGTATCAGCAAAAGGTACTCTCTAATATGTTTCTGACTAATTCTCTTATCCCCATGTCATCTTTATGTGGAAAACTTCTAAAGATCTTGCTGTTTCTATTGTCCCTACTAAGACCTATTGCTGATATTATCACAAACTGAAGTCTAGTGTTATAGTCCTGCCATTTGGACTCACTAAAATGTCTTGGAATGGAGAAATGTCTCATCCCCAACATTCTGTTGGCTTTGCAATAGCATAATTTGACTTGAGGCATTATTTGAAAGTTTTCTGAAGACAAATATTGGAAGAGCCCACCTAAGCTTCTTGCTTCTCTGCCATGTTGGTTCTACCTAAAAAGCACTTCACAAAAAAAGTATTATTAACATAAATTTAAGTCCAAGTGACTGAAAAAAAGTAAAAACAAATTTCAAGATGAAAAAGCAAGAATTGGGACTGGAAAATGACTGGATAATCAAATTCTATGGCTTGAATTCGTCAAGCTTTTACTATTCTCATTAAATTCTTTAACTATGAACTTGAGGTTGTATCTGTTTTAAACTTCTCATACGATGTCTAAGGAAATGAGGATAGAAACAATAAGATATGCTCTCTCTAATGCATTTGTTGGGATAAAACTTATTATATTATTTTATTTCTAGAAAAAATAATTCTACATGAAAAGTTATATTATCATAGTCATCAAAAGATATTTTTTCAATATAAACCTATTATTATATCACCACCATCAATGCTATATAACTTATGAAAAAAACACTCAGGAATATGCTATCTTATCATATATTGACTTACTAAGTTATAATTTATGTCAAATGCTGCCTTTTTAAAGTTTAGTATGTTTTAGTTTACTTCTCTAAGGGTTTTCCAGACAATGTGATTAAATGAATGCCTTTTTGTTCACTTATGATTTTTGGACAAAAAAAACATGGATAGCAAAAGAAGAAAAGTGCCTGTGGTAATATTAAATTTATTCTTAGTTCTGATTTTTAGATTTTATCCATCTTGTTTGGTCTAGCACCCAAGAATGTGTACACCCACACTACACAGGCATGTGCTATCAAATGACAAATCAGAAACAACTGACTGCCCCCCTGGGCTGTCCAAAGCCAAGCTTGAGCCACCATTGGCACATGTGAGATGCAGGAAGTGAGGTAGAGAACTGCCTTTGGAGTAACTCGAGCTTGAAGGAGCCCCACAGACAGCTTTTCTTCAAATTGGTCATGTGAGTGAAAGAGACTGACTCCCTTCTTTCCCTTGGCTCTTCAGGGCCTTAAACTCCCACCTGCCTCAACCTGAGGCAGAGCAGTTTGGAGTTAAATACTTCCCCTTTCTCTCTCCCTCCCTCTCCCTCTCTCTCTCTCTCTCTCTCTCTCTCTCTCTCTCTCTCTCTCTCTCTCTCACTCTCTCTCTCTCTCTCTCTCTCTCTCTCTCTCTCTCTCTTTCTCTCTCTCTCTCTCTCTCTCTCTCTCTCTCTCTCTCTCTCTCTCTCTCTCTCTCTCTCTTAATTTTCTTCCTCCTGTTGTAATTAAATCACCATAAAACTCCAATCTGATTTGAGTATTTTAATTTAGGATTTATAAATAAAATCCTTGATGACTAAATAATTATTACATTCAGTCTCAACCCTAAATTTAACCCTTAAAGAGTGAGGTATTTTTAGCAACTTGGTGATAAGGAGTTATATTAAGTATAACTAAATTTCACCTTGATTGCTATTTCATTTCTCCAAAAGTCACAAAGCAAAGTATTTGCTAGACTTTAAGTTCCAATTAAACTTATGATTTATTAAGATTGTAACAAGTTATTGGACTCAAAAGGTAATTTTATGGTATTTTAAAAATGTATTTACATTACATTCTGAAGAATTTTTAAAATACCTTGTCATGGTAAAGATTTGAACTCAAGTTCTTAATGTTTGTGGTAATGGAATGAAAACAGTAACAATTATGTCATTCTAGAATGAACTTTTCTAATCTTGATTAAATTTGTCTCTTATTTAAATTCAGGTAATTGATATTTTTCATAGGTATGGTAACTTTCAATGATTGTTCTCAAGTCAGAGCGGATTTCTTATCTACAGTGGTGGTGATAGTGCCTGTAATGATGAAATTACAGGTTACATGAAAATATATATGTAATATGAAGTGATATAATCAAACTAAATTTATTTAAAACTTTTTTAAAGTATTAGAAACAGTTGGACCCTTATTCCTTTTTATAGCCTTTTACCAGGCATTAACAAACTTGATGCTTAGATGTCCTACTTGTACATCCTTTTATAGCCTTTTACCAGGCATTAACAAACTTGATGCTTAGATGTCCTACTTGTACATCCTCTACCACTGCCAACACTTTACATTTTCAAAACCTATTACATTTTTCTTTCTAAAAAGACCATTGCACTAAAAACTCTGTATCTCAAAAAGATCAAAGATGAAGGAAAGGACCTACTTGTACAAAAATATTTGTAGCATCTCTTTTTGTGGGTGGCAAATATGAAGATTTTATTTAGCTACCTCCTGATTATAACAATGGAGATACTTGGTCTAACAGAACCAGGAATGTCTTGTGAACTCTACATTGCTCTACCCTACTTAGTCTAACAAGATCAGGAATGTCTGCACCCATATTTAAGGATTAAGTATCTAGGAGGTGTTGTCATGAAAATATCACCTTTGAAGGTTGTTATAATATTAAATCTATGGCCGCCAAGGAATTTACTGATGAAATTCCTAAAATGAAACACTCAAGTCAGAATGGAATTTATGGTGGTTTAATCACAATGGGAGTAAGAAAAGGGAGAGGGAGAGAAGTAGAGAGGAGAAAAGGGAAAGGGGATACGCAACCTCTGGCTAAGCCAGAGGGAGATTAGGCCCAAAGGACCAAGGTAGAGAAGGAATCAGTCCTTGACTCAGGTGACCGATCTGAAGGGAAGCTGTCTGCGGGCCTCCTCCTTCCTCAAGCTCCTAGCAGGAAATGCCCTCTAGCTCTCTCCATAGGAAGTGGGCAAATTCCAGAGGCTGTTCCCTACCTCACTTCCTGTGCCTCAAAAGTCCAAATGGTGGCTCTAGCTTGACCTAGGACCACCTAGAGGTCTGTCCTTTTTCCCACGTGTCTGTTGAGGGCCATATTCTCAAATAATTAAATCTTGAGTTTTGCTGCAGCCCTTCCTAATCTCTACCTGAGTAGGGTGGAGAGTGCAGTTTCCAAGATCTGACTCTGTTACTCCAAGTATCTTCATTGTCATTGATCAGGAAATAGCTAAATCCCATCCTCCAAAGAATGGTCTGAACAGGGTAGAGTAGTTTTGAAATTCACAGAGGATGGCTTCTGATAGACATGTGCAGAAACAGCTGACAGACCCCTGGGCTGTCCTAAGTCAAGCTAAGCTACCATTGGTACAGATAAGATGCAGGAAAGTGATGTAAAACCATCTATATAGGGTGCATCACATCCTCTCTTCAGACTCTTTCCCCAGAGAGGTGGATCTGGTTGGTGACTTCCTGTGAGCAGGCCTGGGCGCCAGTTTGATCCTGGAACTTGGGCCTGGAGGAGCTCCCTCAGACAGCTTCCTTGAGATGGTCATGTGGTGAGTGATAAGACTGACTTCTCTTTCCCTTGGCTCTCAAGGGAGGTCCCCTTGACCTTTAACTCCTGCCTGGCTCAGCCTGAGCCAGAGTAGTTTTAATTAACTCTTTCCTCTCTCTCTCTCTCTCTCTCTCTCTCTCTCTCTCTCTCTCTCTCTCTCTCTCTCTCTCTTTCTTAATTTCCTTCTCTCTATATTAATTAAAATCACCATAATTTCCAGCTGACTTGGGTATTTTATTATTTGTGATATCCCATGGCAACCAATAATCAAATATAATTTAGGTCACAATGCTAAAACTATCATTACACAAAGAACTAAAAACTAAATGAATGTTCATTAATTGGTGAATGGCAAAAAAAGTTGTATGTGATTGTAATGGAACAATATTGCATCATAAGAAATAACAAACAAGATGGTCACAAAAAAAACCCTAGACATATATAATATAATGTGAAGTGAGCAGAACTAAGAAATCATTGTACATATGAACAGCAAAAAAAATGATCAACTGTGAATAACAACTATCAGCAATGCAAGAACTGAGCATAATATCAAGGAATTCATTAGAAAAAAAGAGACTATGCACCACTATAGAAGGAACTGACAGATTCTAAATGCAGATTGAAGCATACTTTTATTAATTTGTTTCCTCCATGAATTTCTTTTCTAGTGTAAGAGATATATGTCTTTATTCACAACATGATGGTTTTGGAAACATGTATTGTATGATAAAATGTATAATGTATATCATATTTCTTACCATCTTGGGGAGGTGGAAGCAGTGTAAAATAAATAATATGAATCAGAAAATGATTATTGAAAATTACATTGACATATAATCTGGAAAAAGTAAAAAATAATAATGAAATCAAAAGTATCCTTTACTAGCAATTCATTCATATAACCTTGATCCATTTTGTACACTTAAATACTTAGCTTGGTTGCAACTTAAAACAATAATGATTGCTAATATTTATATGGCATATCAAGGTTTACAAGATACTTTATTAATCTGATTTCATTAATCTTCAAAAACTCTTGTGACATAGGTATTCCTGTTATACTCATTTTCAGCTAACAGCCTTTATGCCAAAAAAGACTAATGACTTGCCCACATTCAGCAAGATTCCAATAGGCTTCTTAGTGACTCTGCACATTATGACTAGTTGCCTACCTGATATTACTTGTGCAGCCCATCCTTATCTTGTTCTAAATTCTCCAGTCCTCGTTAAATATCTCTGTGGAATATGAAATACTAGAAGAGTATTCCCTTTCTTAGATGCCCTCTAATAACACGGACTTTAGGTGAGTGCATAATAACCTCCTATTTTTCTTTCTAGAGAAACATGTCTCTTTTCATGTTCTACTCCTCTCAGCTGGATTTGACTCAACCTAGTTGAAATCTGTCTCATGTAAGATCATCAAATTCTAGCTAGATGCTAGATGGATGAGTAGAAGATCAAAATAGAATTCTTGGCTAATATATAAGACCAAAACAGTGCAATCTGTTTATTATAAGAAAACTAAAGAAGGGGATTCTTTTAAAAAGAAAATTGGTTGGGGGGTGATTTTGAGCGTAACAATACAGAAGGAAAAAAGTGCATGGTGCTTTTATTAGTCAAGACTTTTTATCCCTGAGGGGTGGGTAATATATTACATTGCTTATTATCATGGTTGTCTTTAATTTTGTTACTAGCATTTTGCCATTGTTCTATTAACATAGACAATTAATAAACTATAATAGTGTACATAAGTATATAGTACTACTTTTCCTCTTTTATGTTTCTGGTTCAACTAAAATCATGAGAGAGAAAATAGTGGTTTTGTCCATGCTTAAGTAATCCAAACATTTAGAAGCACTACTATGGTGCTGAGTGTTCCTGCAAATAGTTTTCATCTGAACTGATGTAAATTTTTCATCGTTTATTATTATGTATGGCCATGATGTATCTACTATTTGTCCACAAGACCTGGAATATTCTCCTTCCTCAGATCCACCTCCTGCAATATCTGCTTTGCTTCCCAATATTACATGAATATCATATTCAACCTGCAGTGTTTCTTGGTTCCTTTCAGTTTCTCAACCACCCTTTTCCAAACTCTATTGCACTTATTTTTTTATACACTCTGTATGCACTCATATGCACACTTATTGTCTCCATAAAAGGCAAGCTTCTTGAACTACAGTGGCTGTTTCACCCTTGTCATCTTTTCTGTAAGGTTTAACATAGGACTTTACATAGATTTAATACCTAATTAAAGATTATTGATTGATTTTTTATCTTTGTTGCTATATTGGTAAATACCTTATCTTTTTAAGGTTTTTTTTTTCAACATGTGATGACTAATATGATTGAGAACTATACTTTTTTTTAAATCTTACAGGAACAATACAATGAATATTTTATATACATATACAAGTATAGAGATATATATCTCCATAGTAATGTTTTTTTTTTCATTTTCAGTATTTGCAAAGCACTTTACATATATTATTACATTATTTAAAAGCAACTTGTGCTACAGAGAATAAAACATTGGATCTCAGGAAGATCTGGGTTCAAATTGAGCCCATGCAATTCACTTTACCTCTCTTTGCCTCAGTTCCCTCACTGTAAAATGGGGATAATAAAATAACCTACCTCACAAGGTTGTTGTGAATATTAGCATGATGTATGATATAGGATAAAAGTTGTTTGGCTTTTTTCTATTAACACTTAAAACACTTCATTTAAACAGTTCACTACAATTATGTGAGGCAAATAGAAGAGGTATAGTTATCCCAATTTTCAAAAGAAGAAACTGAGTGTGCAGCTAGGTGGCAAAGCAGGTTTAGAGAGAGGCCTATAGCTTGGAGGTCCTGGGTTCAAATCTAGATTCAGGCACTTCCTTGCTATATGACTCTAGGCAAGTCATTTAACACCCATTGCCTTATCTTTTCCTTTCTTCTGTCTTAGTATCAATACATTGTACTAATTCTTGCAATAATTAGAATTTCTTTCTAAAAATGTATTAACTTTCCCAGTAAGGAGAATAAAAGTGATTGTGATGATAACATGTCATTTTGGATGATGCTGTAGTATTTATCTTACTTGGAAGTATTGTGGTATATGAGGGAGGTGACAGAGTTGCCATTAAAATACCAGCTCAGAATCACTTCTGAGACTGGGTGACTGTACCCAAGTTGTTGAATGTCTCTGAATTCATGTTTCTTCATCTGTAAAATGGGGATAATGATTCTTGTGGTACCTAACTCACATATCCTTCTCTCTACTGGCAAAGTCATCACTCTAGTTTAGGCACCAAATATAGTTCCCCTATAATATTTCAATAACCATTTAATTGGTCTCCCTGACTCTAATCTCTTCTCTCACAAAACCATCCTTCCCTCACTGCCTAAATGGTATTCCCAAAACACATATCTAAACATGTCATTTCCCTGCTTAAGAAGCTTTATTGACTCCTCATTATCTTGAAGACATATTATAAATTCACTCTTTGGGACATAGTTTGATTCTTAGATACTTTATGCAGACTGAGTTCACATAAACCACTTTTATATGCCTTAAGTTACTACAAAATTTACCTACTTACTGTTCTCCTTTTTATCAATCCATCACAGCTTTATCCTTTTTCCCTGATTGTTGGTACTGTCAACCTTGAAAAACACAGAACTACTAAAGTAGTTAGAAAGAACAAGTCTTTAATCAGGACCAGGAAGACAATGCTCTCATTGGCCACTACACAGAGTCAAGTACTAGACACTACACAGAGCCAAAGCTCTGGGACTCTGGGAACAATGTCTCAGAAAAAGCCCAACCAAAGGAGATTTTCCAGTGAGCTGAAGAACTTTGCATCTTATGTGCATTTTGGGGAATATAGGACAGGAAGGTTCAATTGACAGGCTTTACAATGGACACCACGGGTGAATGAGTCCAGCTAGAGACTCTACTTATCTGGGAGAGACTGACGCTTTACAGTGGATGCAAGGCATATGTATTTAAGATTTGATTCTATCCACTAATTCTATCTAAGCTGAGATCATTGGGTACTTTAAAGTTTATTGTTAAGTCTGAAACAAGGTCAGTGTGAGACTTCCCTTAAAGTGAGTTCCCAAGGGACAGAAGCAAACTTGGGGGTTCCCTAAACAGAGTTGACAATACAATCCTCCTTGACTGCTAGAATACCCACCCCCTTCCAAACCTCAGCTAAAAAATCACTTCCTCCTATACAAGGTCTCTACTGAACTACCCAGTTATTTGTGTACTTCATTCACCAAATAATTTTGTTTTTTCTTGTCTATATTTCACAATTACTTACCTGAATAAATATTAGTTTCCCTAAGTAGAAGATAAGGCTTTTGAGGCTGAGGATTATTTTATTTATATATCTCTAGTACCTAGTATTTGCTCTGGAGAGAATAGGCATATAATAAATAAATGTTTCTTAAATTTAATTGCATTGAACATAGAAAATAGAGATAACAATGCTATGTGCATTTCCTCCTTCACAAATTTCTTGTGATTAAGAAAATAATTCTGCAGTGCTGTGTAAAGTGAAACATTATTTATCAGTGACAAATAATAAACAAGTTTGGATAATGAAACCATTGGATCCATATTAGTACTACTTGTGAACCATAATTAAAGAAAAAAAAAACCTTACCTTCCACCTTACAATCAACACTGGGTATTGATTCTAAGGCAGAAGAGTGGTAAGGGTTAGGAAATGGGGGTTAAGTGACTCTCACAGGGTCACACATAGCTGCGAAGTGTCTGAGGACACATTTGAACCCAGGATATCCTGTCTCTGGTCCTGACTCTCATCCAATGAGCCACCTAGCTGCCCAATAGATTTTTTTTTAACATTATTTGGTCATTTTCATACATTATTCATTGGAAATAGAGATCATTTTCAAGTGCAATTCCACTGTGTATCACATGTGTCCTTGTTCTGAACCCATTTCCTTGTTGTTGGTATTTGCATTAGGGTGCTCATTTAGCCTCTCCCCTCAATCATATCTCCTCTAAAAATGGACTTGAATCTAGGACTTCAGTCCCCAGAAGTCCTTGCTCCACTTCCCCAGAATGCTTTGTAATCTCACTGAATTCTCACCTGGGCCAAGAGCAGATTATGATTTAAAGGGTCTCCACCTTAGGTGGGGTCTCTTCTTTTTCCTGTTGCAGCTTCCAAGCAGATGAGTCTCTTTTCGTAATGCAGGTGAGGTTGTCTAGGCCCCTGGGCCTAGACACGTGCTTTCTTATCCTGTGTTTTCTTTAATCCTTAATCTTCAACAAACCTCTAAAAATATAATACTCCTTGCAGAGAGAAACTAATTTCTTCCTGCCTCAGTTTCCCCAAATTTTTATCTTTACACTACTCCACCCCTGTAGTCAAGCAGTTGCCTTTCCTCAGTGTTTTTACTCCCATAGTTTGCCCTCTGCTTTTTTCCTCATAGTGTTTTTTCTCATAGATCGCTGCAGATTGTTCAGGGACATTATATTGCCATTAATGGGGAAGTCCATTACATTCGATTGTACCACAGTGTATCAGTCTCTGTGTGCAATGTTCTCCTGGCTCTGCTCCTTTCACTCTTCATCACATCCTGGAGGTTGTTCCAGTCTCCATGGAATTCCTCCACTTTATTATTCCTTTTAGCACAATAGTATTCCATCACCAACATATACCACAATTTGTTCAGCCATTCTCCAATTGAAGGGCATCCCCTCATTTTCCAATTTTTGACCACCACATAGAGCACAGCTATGAATATTCTTGTACAAGTATTTTTCCTTATTATCTCTTTGGGGTACAAACCCAGCAGTGCTATGCCTGGTTCAAAGGAAAGACAGTCTTTTATCGCCCTTTGGGCATAGTTCCAAATTGCCCTCCAGGATGGTTGGATTAATTCACAACTCCAACAGCAATGAATTAATGTCCCAACTTTGCCACATTCCCTCCAGCATTTATTACTTTCCTTTGCTGTTATGTTGGCCAATCTGCTAGGTGTGAGGTGATACCTCAGAGTTGTTGTGATTTGCATCTCTCTTATTATAAGAAATTTAGAACAGTTTTTCCAGTGCTTTTTAATAGTTTTGATTTCTTTGACTGAAAACTGCCTATTCATGTCCCTTACCCATTTTTCAATTGGAGAATGGCTTGATTTTTTTGTGCAATTGGTTTAGCTCTTCATAAATTTGAGTAATTAGACATTTGTCAAAGTTTTTTGTTATGAAGATTGTTTCCCAATTTCTTGCTTCCCTTCTGATTTTAGTTACATTGGTTTTGTTTGTACAAAAACTTTTTAATTTGATGTAGTCAAAATTATTGATTTTACATTTTGTGACTCTTTCTAAGTCTTGCTTAGTTTTAAAATCTTTCCCTTCCCAAACTTCTGACATGTATACTATTGTGTGTTCTCTTAATTTACTTATAATTTCCATCTTTATATTCAAGAAAATCAAACATTCTGAGTTTATCTTGGTGTAGGGTGTGAGGTGATGA
Source organism: Monodelphis domestica (assembly GCF_027887165.1). NCBI lineage: Eukaryota > Metazoa > Chordata > Mammalia > Didelphimorphia > Didelphidae > Monodelphis > Monodelphis domestica. The sequence goes on from NC_077228.1 coordinate 473,284,065, forward strand.
TCCATACCTAATCTCTCCTACACTGTCTTCCAGTTTTCCCAGCAGTTTTTATCAAATAATGGATTTTTGTCCCCAAATCTGGGGTCTTTGGGTTTGTCATAGACTGTCTTGCTGAGGTCATTGACCCCAAGTCTATTCCACTGATCCTCCTTTCTGTCTCTTAGCCAGTAGCAAATTGTTTTGATGACCACTGCTTTGTAATATAGTTTGAGATCTGGGACTGCAAGGCCACCTTCCTTTGTATTTTTTTTTTCATTATTTCCCTGGATATCCTTGATCCTTTGTTCTTCCAAGTGAACTTTGTTATGCTTTTCTCTAATTCAGTAAAAAAGTTTTTTGGAAGTTCAATGGGTATGGCACTAAATAGAGAGATAAATTTGGGTAGGATGGTCATTTTTATTATGTTAGCTTGTCCCACCTATGAGCAATTAATGTTTTTCCAATTGTTTAGATATAGTTTTAATTGTGTGGAGAGGGTTTTGTGGTTATGTTCATATAGTTCCTGTGTTTGTCTCGGCAGATAGATTCCTAAGTATTTTATATTGTCTCAGGTGACTTTAAATGGAATTTCTCTTTCTAATTCTTGCAGCTGAACAGGGATGGCAATATATAGAAATGCTGATGACTTATGAGGTGTTTTTTTGTGTCCTGCAACTTTGCTAAAGTTGTTGATTATTTTGACTAGCTTTTTGGTTGATTCTCTAGGATTTCTTAAGTAAATCATCATATCATCTGCAAAGAGTGACAGCTTGGTCTCATTGTCAATTTTAATACCTTCAATTTCATTTTCTTCTCTAATTGCTATTGCTAGTGTTTCTAGTACAATATTAAATAAAAAAGGTGATAATGGGCATCCTTGTTTCACTCCTGATCTTATTGGGAAGGCTTTGAGTTTATCTCCATTGCAGATGATGTTTGCTGATCGTTTAAGATATATACTGTTTATTATTTTTAGGAACGACCCTTCTATTCCAATGTTTTCTAGTGTTTTTAATAGGAATGGGTGTTGTATTTTATCAAAGGCTTTTTCTGCATCTATTGAGACAATCATGTGATTTTTTTTCATTTTGCTTGTTAATATGGTCAATTGTGTGGATGGTTTTCCTAATATTGAACCATCCTTGCATTCCTGGTATGAATCCTACCTGATCATAGTGGATAACCCTTATCATGACTTGCTGGAAGCTTTTTGCTAGTATCCTATTTAAGATTTTTGCATCTATATTCATTAGGGAGATTGGCCTATAGTTTTCTTTCTCTGTTTTTAAGCTGCCTGGCCAAAGCCAGTACGATGTTTGTGTCATAAAAATAATTTGGTAGAACCTTGTCTTGGCTTATTCTGTCAAATAGTTTGTATAATATTGGGATTATTATTCTTTGAATGTTTGATAGAATTCATTTTTGAATCCATCTGGACCTGGGGATTTTTTTCTTAGGGAGTACTTTGATGGCTTGTTTAATTTCTTTTTCTGATATGGGGTTGTTTAGGTAATTAATTTCTTCTTTTTTTAGTCTAGGCAATTTATATTTTTGTAAGTATTTACTAATATAACCTATATTGCCATATTTGTTGCCATATAATTGGGCATAGTAGTTTTTAATAATTGCCTTAATTTCCTCTTCATTAGAGGTGAGGTCTCCCTTTTCTTCTTGGGTTCTGTCAATTTGTTTTTTTCCTTTCCTTTTTTTAATTAGACTGACTAGCACTTTGTCTATTTTATTTGTTTTTTCAAAGTACCAGCTTCTAGTCTTATTTATTAAAACAATAGTTTTTTGACTTTCAATTTTATTAATTTCTCCTTTGATTTTTTTTATCTCTAATTTAGTCTTCATCTCAGGATTTTTAATTTTTTCACTTTCTAGTTTTTTTAATTTGCATGCCCAATTCATTGACCTCTGTCCTTCTTAATTTGTTTATATATGAACTCAAGGATATAAATTTTCCCCTGAGTACTGCTTTGGCTACATCCCATAGGTTTTGAAAGGATGTCTCACCATTGTTGTTTTCTTCAATGAAGTTATTAATTGTTTCTATGATTTGTTCTTTAACCAGTTGGTTTTGAAGAATCATATTGTTTAATTTCCAATTAATTTTTGATTTATCTCTCCATGTACCCTTACTAATTATTATTTTCATTGCATTGGGGTCTGAGAAGGCTGCATTTATTATTTCTGCCCTTTTGCACTTCTTTGCAATGTTTTTGTGCCATAATACATGGTCAATTTTTGTGAATGTACCATGTGCTGCTGAAAAGAAGGGTATTCTTTTGTCCCTATTTATTTTTCTCTAAATGTCTACTAACTCTAATTTTTCTAAGATTTCATTCTCTTCTCTCACCTCTTTCTTATTTATTTTTTGGTTTGATTTATTTAGTTAAGATAGAGGAAGGTTCAGATCTCCCACTAGTATAGTTTTTCTATGTATTTCATGCTTGAGCTACTCTAGTTTATCCTTTAGAAATTTGGATGCTATACCATTTGGTGCATACATATTGAGTATAGATATTTCCTTGTTGTCTATATTGCCTTTTGTCAGGATGTAATTACTTTCCCTATCTCTTTTAACTAGATTTATTTTTACTTTGGCTTTGTCAAATATCATGATTGTGACTCCTGCCTTCTTTTTATCAGTTGATGCCCAATAGATTTGGTTCCATCCTCTTACTTTCATCCTATGTGTATCTACCTTCCTCATGTGTGTTTCTTGCAGACAGGAAATGGTAGCTTCTTGGATTCTAATACACTCTGCTATTCACTTGAATTTTATGGGTGAGTTAATTCCATTCACATTAAGAGTTATGATTACTAACTGTGTATTTTACAGCATTTTGATTTCTACTCTTGTTCCTGCCTTTACTTCTTTCTACACCAATGTTTGTTTATAATCAGTCCCCATAGTTCCCACCCTTATTTAACTTCCATTTATACCCACCTCCCTTCTTATTCCCCCACTTATTTTCCCCTGTAGTTTTTTTTTTTAATTTTCCCCCTACCCTCTCCCTCCCTTGTATTGCTTCTCTCCCCATCTGTCCGTTTTTTACCCTTCTACTCCCCTATAGGGTGCAAATCTATTCTCTGCCCCAATAGATTGGGGCAGACCCTTTTTCAGTCAGTTTTGAAGCATGTAAGGGTTGAGTATTTCCTATCTTCAACCTCTTTACACTTCCAGTGTATCAATGTTCTCCCCCCTCCTGCCATGAGCTTCTTTGTGATATATAAATTTGCTTTGTGACATATAAATGTATATATAGATACACACATGTATATGTATTTATACATGCATTTATCTATATACCTATTTATGTGTTGTCCTTTCATCCTATACAGTTTGTCACTGTTCCCTCTAATTATAATTCTTCTAGATGCCCAGGTGATAGCAACAGTTTTTAAGAGTTACACATGACCTCTTTTCTTATAGGAATACATATCATTTTAACTTCTTGAGTCTATTAAAATTTTTTTGTTTGTTGTTGTTTTGTTCTGTTTTTCTTTTCCCCCTCTTTTTTAATTACCTTTTGATGATTCTGTTGAGGTCTGTGCTTAGACATCAAATTTATGTTCCAGTCTGGTCTTTTCTTTACGAATGCTTGGAAATTATTCTATTGTGTTGAATGACCATACTTTCCCCTGTAAGAATATAGACAGTTTTAATGGGGATTTGATTCTTGGTTGTAAACCTAGTTCCCTTGCTTTCTGGAATATCATATTCCATGCCTTTCATTCCTTCGGTGTGGATGCAGCCAGATCTTGTGTTATCCTTACTGTGTTTCCATGGAATCTGAATGGCTTCTTCTTGCCAGCTTGTAATATCTTTTCTTTGGTCTGATAGTTTTTGAATTTGGCTATAACATTCCTGGGTGTTGTCAGTTGGGGATTAAATACAGGAGGTAATCTGTGGATTCTTTCAATCTCTACTTTCCCTTCTTGTTCTAGGATATCGAGGCAGTTTTCCTGAATAATTTCCTATAGTATTATGTCCAGGCTTTTTCTTTTGTCATGGTGTTCTGGTAGACTAATGATTCTTCTTCAATTGTCTCTTCTTGAATGATTTTCTAAATCATCTCTTTTGTGAATGAGATGCGTCATATTTTCCTCAATTTTTCATTCTTTTCATTTTGTTTTATAGTGTCCAGCTGCCTTGTGAGGTCACTTAATTTCAGTTGTTGTATGCTGGTTATTAAAGACTGGATTTCATCCCTGGATTTTTGGTTATTCTTTTCCTTCTGGTCTGATTTTCTTTAAATATCATCTTTCATCCTCTTTACCTTGTCTTTCATCTCCTTTGCCTCATCTTTCCCCTCCTTTGCCTCATTTTCCAGCTGGTTTATTTTGGATTTCAAGACACTATTTTCCCATTTTAGTTCAAGTGCCTCTGTTTCCAGATAACTTATCTTAATTTTTAAGTTCTTCTCTCAATTGACTTCAGCATCTCCTAATTGTGTTTTTAGTTCTTCCACAGCCTGTATCTAATTCGCTGGCATCTCTGATTTATCGTTTGCTGATCACTTCCCCTCTGTTCTGTTTGCTGAGTAGAAGCTGTCTGTTAGTTTCTTTCTTCTTTTTCTGTTGTTTGCTCAAATTCACCCCTTCTTTACTCCCCATATTTGTCTGTGCTCTTGCTCCTCTCATTTTTTTTTGGTTTTGGGGGCTTCTGTCAGTCTCCCTTCTTGGAGCTTTAACAGAAGATCTCTCAGTGTAGTCTCTGGTGGGGGGTTGTTGGGGTTTGAGATTCCCTGTCCTCTGGAGGCTTTTGATTGGTTAAAGTCCAGCAGTTAATGAGGCAGGGGTGTGGAGCCTGGGCTTCCCTGAGTTCTGGAGACTTTTGATGGGATTAAGTTCAGTTTAGTTGTGCTGGGTGTGCTCTGAGATTAAAACCTCCTGGAAGGCTGGAGCAAATATGGAGGATCTCCACAGCTCTGGCCAGGCTGCCAGGTCTATGCTCCCTCTCTAGCTCCTTCCCTGCCATCTGTGTTGGATGCTCTGAACTTGGCCAGCCCTGCTCACAAGGTATGCCCTTCAGAGCAGCACCTTTGCCCGCACAGAAGTTCCTGCTGCTGCTGGAATCTCAGTGCTCTGGGTGGGAGGGGGGATGGGTCCTGGGACCATCCTTCTGTTTTCTCCTTAAACCCAAGTGTCCTTGGATTCCAGCTTTTCGAGGGGAGTACCTTTTGAATTAAGTGCATCAGGAGGGTTCCTTCTCTTATTGTTAAATTTGATTTTCAGTCCCCTAGGAGCATTCAGTTTATGATCAGTTAGGAAGGGTATTCAGAGGTCTAAACTTCTGCTCCTTCTAGGCCCCCATCTTGACTCCACCTCCCCCTAGATTTTTAATAGAATATAAATCATAGGTCCTAATAGATTACTTAAACTACTTAATCATAAACTATGAAAAATTCAGCATCAAATGATCTTTTGAAATTGGTTTATCTAGAATTTTGACATAAGCTTATGTCACTCTCAATGGCCTTGAGCCATTTCCAAGTGAATTTCAAAGTTCATGATAATGACAATATAAAATGGTAAATTTCTCAAAAAGTAGTCATTACTTGTCATTTGGGGGATCCGAATGTCCAATTCTGAAATAGTCAAACCTCAGTCCCATGTCAATGTGTTTGAAAAAGATCCAATCTTTATATTTCTGACTCATTACTTCCATTTAATATATACATGCTATATATATATATATATATATATATATATATATATATATATATGAAGTTCCTTTGTGAGTTTTGATTTTCTTTTAAAGGGATAGAATCATCTTGATATTCCACTGATTCCAATCCTCTGAAGATGGTAAATGTCTTTTTAGAGAAAGGATGGATGTCTTTGCTGATTGTGTTTAACATATTATAAATAAGCCAAGAGACAACAAGATTAGTTCATTAACTCACTGTGGTTAGAAAGTATTCCCTGGAGCAGGAAACATTTGTGTTAAAGAAAGTGCCTTTTTATAAATAATTTCCTGAGGGCAGACTCACTTGTTTTAGCTTTCCTCCAAGATAGCATCTTCCTATCCCATAAATTAGTTAAAATGTTCCTTTAAAAATAAAACATATAATTTTTATAATTCTACTTATTTTAACTTATAAACATTTTTACAAATTTATTTTTGCAGTAGAGGAGTCAAATACTGAGAACTGTAACTACATGTGAAAAAAATAGACAGATAAAATAGTAATTATTATACGACTAGATAGTCTTTGACATGCACTTACTGAAGGGCTCAGATCACCATAAACCTACCTGTAGTTGAATAATTTAAGCACAAAATGAAAAAGAAAAAGTAAGTTAGAGTGTGGCAAGAAATTACCAGTACCAGAAAGCCTAGCAAATGTTTATAGTCTGTTATCTATCCCTTAAAAAGGATGTTGCCAAAGACAAAATAGCAAAGATACATCAAGATATTGAGTCATACACTATGTGAAAAGCAGTGAACAGTGGGAAGAGAGTGAGTTTTCCTTTAGGGGGTACTCTATGTAACCTTGCCCTAAATGTTTTCCATTTTTCATGCTCTCAATTCCCAGGATACTAAATGAGGGACAATAGTAGGTCTCATATCTTCCTCTGAGGTTCAATGTCGGGTAACTGAAAAACATTCAAGGGTCTCAAAAGGATGAGGAGAATAAGATGTGGGGAGAAGGATGACACCCATCAGGAGGGCCAATGAAGCTGGTAGCAATCACAGTTAAGGTTTATTGATTGCAGCTAGTATTTTATATATAAAGTGACATAGGTTAAGGGATTAGGTGAGCTTTTTACATGGACAATGGTTAGTAATGATTTACAATCTTAGTTTACCTCACTGAAACGTAGAGTTTTCTATAGAATAATAATTCAATATGTTGATATGTAACCATCTAGCTTAGTTTCTCATGGAAAAGTTTGGCATCAGTGGGTAGAACAAGGACATCCAGGAACAGCCAAGAACTTATCAGGTGCTTTAGGTGAAATTATACTTGTCTGGCACTAGCTGGCTTGTGGCTCTAATTTTATTGGGACCTACTCTCACTACTGGGGCTAAAGTTCAAGATATAACTTTGAAGATTATGACTGTATAAATGGAGTCTATCCAAATCCAAGTTGAGTCTCAAGACAAGCAATTCCTCTTAAAGGATGCATTCAAGCCCCCATCCATTCTGAATTTTCATTTTCTGAGGTGGACAAGGGTAAGACAGATAGGTGGCATAGTGGATAGAATGCTGGGCCAGGACTCAAGAAAACGTATTTCCCTGAGTTAAAATTCAGACTCAGATACTTGCTATGTGATCCTGGGCAAGTCAATTAAACCAATTTCCCTCAGTTTTCCTCATTTACAAAATGAGCTGGAGAAGGAAATGCCAAACCACTCAAGTAGCTTTGTCAAGAAGACCCCAAATGGTGTCTTGAACAGTTGGAGAGGGGGGGAAATGAAAAATCATAAGAACTAAGGGGAGTCCCAATTCAAATTTAAGGTCTTAGGGGTCCCACTATAGTCAGGGAATGGGAAGAAGAAGCTGGAATTACATTCATAATTTTATTTTAGGAACCCGTAAAATATCCCAAGCTTCATTTTGGTTTGAGATTATAAATGTTGAGTAAGTGCAGACTATTTCAGTGGCAAAGAAAAACCCTTTACAAATGTAATCTCACTTAAACCCCAAAATAGTCTTGTGAGAAAGATGCTATTGTTAACAATTTTAAAGTAGAGGAAATATAGGCATAGAGATTAAGTGCCTTTCTGAGTATCTCTTAATTAGAGTCAGACCAGGATTTGAGCTCAGATTTTCCCCATTCTAGGCCTCATACTAGTCTGTTCACCATACCACCTGGCTAGAACCTCAGAATATATGTAACTACAACAATCAAATATCAAGGAACCAATGAGCTATATACTATATAAATTAGAATAATCAATAGAGATAAGACACTAGAATCATAGAAAAAAATTTAAAAGGCACCTTATGGAAGTTTGGATTTTAGATGAAATTTTAATGAATATAGAGAATCTGGAAGACAGAAATGATGGGAAAGAACCCTCCAAGAATGAGCAACTGTCAGTGAAAATGGGCAGAATTGGGAAGATGCAGGATTTTGATTAATGAATAGCTATAAGACCAGTGCTATTGAATAATAGAGTGCACAGGAGTGGGGTGGTATGAGATATAAGGAGAAAGGATATAAAGTTTGTAGTATTGATGGGGATTGTAAAGGACTACAGAACAGAGAATAGAGGATTTTAAATTCAAATCTAAAGGTGAAGGGAATCATTGTAGTTTATTGAGTATGTGGGCATCATGATTTGATCTGTATTTTAGAGAGATCAATTTGATAGTTGATAGCCTGGAGAGAAGAACAGCCAGGGGCAGGGAGATCTACTAGGCAGGTTATTGCAAGAGGCAAAGTGTTAGGTGATGAGAGCCTTCACCAAAGAGTTGGCCATGTTGCCTATGTCAGAGGAGAGAACACAATTTTTAACTGAAAGATACTTTCATTTTCATTATTATTAAAAAGATTATGGAGAATTTCTTTATTATAATTACAATAGCTAGAATTTAGAGAGTCCTGTAAAACTTACAAAGCATTTTGTAAGTATGACTTCATTTTATGCTCACAATAATCTTGGGGGCAAGTGCTATGACTATTTGCATTTTACAAATGAACAAAATTATGTGTACAAAAGGTAGATAACTTGCCTGGATCCTCTGAGGCTGAACATGGACCTAAGTATTCCTGACTCTAGGACCAGAGTTCTTCTCTAATGTACCATGAAAATATCTCTAAGTCATATATTTAAGCAAACAAAATTAGTATAAGAGACAATACATCCTGTATGCCAAATATCAATTCTAAAAAATTTAGCATCCTTACACAACACAGGTATTTTTGATATCACATAGCCTATAAACACCAAAATTAAACAAATGCCAAAAAATATTGCAATAAAAACATTCCCAAATTTTGATAATTGTTTTAGTTATATATATATATATATATACATATATATATATATATATATGACAGCAAAATTTTGCTGTCATTAATACTTCCTTAATTCTTTTATCAGAAGATTGAATGAATTGATCTACTTTTCAGTGACATGAATTTGATAGGATTAGCTTATTAAATGAACTAGTTACTGATACTTCTTTTGGCCAATTCATCAAATCCTGTAAAGTCAATTCATCAAATCCTGTAAAGCTGTCATTATTATATGTACAAATAACTTGTTATTCCTCCTATAATGTGTCCAGATTTTTCAAATTCCCTCCTCAAAACTTCTGATGAAGTCGGGTTGATTATAAATAGTTCTGTTTGATGTCAAAAGAATAGAGTTGAATATTTGGCTCTGTTTTTATCTGTCAGGTGTTTAGAAATCACTTAAATAACTTTGCACTGCAGTTTCCTCATCTAAAAAGTGATGGACACCTACTTGAAGATGTGTGAGATTCCTTTCAACTCTAAAATCTGAGAATCTTTATTTCAAGGTCAATTATTTTCTTTTCTCCTACACTATTCCTGACTTAGAGGCCTTTCTTTCTTCTCACACTCACTGTATTTACATCTAATTTCCTAAAAATTCTTATTCACTAGTGGCCTTGTTTACAGTCTCTTTATCAAAGTGTTTCAGTTCCTTTTATCCTTTTCTGTTTTCAATTCATTTCTTTCCCTTTCTTTTTTCATTGCCTTTTCTTTTTCTCTTTGGCTTTCCTTTTTTAAATTCAGGAATGTCTCATTGAATGTGAAAAGAGTGAGGAAGTAGAATATTTAAGAAACAGATATCTCTAAGGATATTTTCAATTAAAGAGATTTGTCTAGGATTTAGAGAAAGAAATTATTAGGTTTAGTAAGCATTCTTAAGGGTAAAGGCTATTTGGAATGTGAATAAGCCTAGCCATGTGTGGTCATAGTTCACATTGAAGAAAAGAAAGAAAATTAAAATAAGTCTAAGAATGATTGGGAGGCAAAACATATGCCTAATCTATTCCTAATTCAAATCATACTTATTTACTTGGAAGAAGGGTCTTTCTTAATCCTAGTGCAATCAAGTTAACTCAAAATGGTCTACCTAGAAAAAAAGCCCTAAATTCATGGGAATACAAGAATTTTCTCATGATCAGGAAAGTTTCTAGAAGAACCCTATGAATATAGTTTGAATGATTCACAATATAGGACTAAGGAGGAGAGATAATGTTTGAGAAAATGAATTAATTAATTAACTATTTTTGTATACTGTTACTCCACAAACATACTTCCTTTGGAGATTTTGTTGCATTAGAAAGTGGCATTTCAGACTGAAGGACATTATTGGTAGTAAGAGGTGGAGATGAGGAGGGAGTGCATTCAAGGCATGGAGACCATCTAGTACAAAGGCAAGAAACAGGAAATGAAATATTGTATATGAACAATATATTAGGAAAGAAAGTTGCATTAGCCTAAAGCGAATATGAGAAAGCAATATGTAACAAGAAAATTAGGCTGTGATTAGGTGCAATAGACCTTAAACAGCAATTTTATATTAGTACTTATTAGAGGTAATAAGACACTGAAATTTATTGAAAATGAATTGAAATGAGAAGAGGTAAAGAGAGAGTAACTACCAATGGTAATGATAACAATAAAAATAATAATATTAATAAAGCTTACATAGATAGGTAATAATAATGGTTGAAAAGACTGTGTGCTGCTATATTTCTTGGAGTCAAAAGACCCAGATATTCTACTTCTTACTCCCCATGTTTCTGTGGAAAAGTCACTGGAATTTTCTGTATTTGGTTTTTTTTTTGGTATCTAAAAGGGAAAATTTGGATTTAGATGGTCTCTAATTCCAATTCTAACTTTAAATCTATAATTCTGTGATACCATAGTACTTTGATTTCTAAAATAATATACATATATAATTTTCTTTCATTTGATATATATAAATCATGCAAATCTTATTTCTATTTATATTTCTAATTTAATTCCATATACTCTTCAGGTATTCCCCATTCTAGACAACTTGTTTTGATAGCTTTTTCTTTAAACAAAACATATACTATCCTACCACCCCACCACTGTACAATTAGTCTTCCATTTTTCAAATGAATTCCCTATACCTGGAAGGATTAATTCCTCCTTTACTTACTACATGAGATTTTTTTCTACTCTATCCAGCTCCCCAGTAATGAACACTATCCTTCAAGAAATTATTTTGATTTATTTTGTATTTATTTGTATATACTTTGTATTATTAAGAATTATTACTGTATTTCTTATTACTTTGTATCTCTAGTGTGAATCACAATGCTATAAGTGTAGACAGCACTTAATATATTCTGAATTGTAGAAATTAAATTAATTTAACTGAATTTGGATTTGCAATTATCTTGCCTGTTCCATTTCCACTATATTCCTGGTATCTGTCTTGATTTTCTGTTGCAAGGGCCATCTCCTTAATATAATTCATTCTCAGCACCTGACTATCTATTGAAATGGTTTCCTTAAAGGTCTTCCTAAATAAAATACATTGTCATTCCAATCAATCTTGCATATTGTTACCAGAATAGTTATTGTTTTACATAAATGTGGGTGTACTACTCTTTCCCCTTAAAATAATCCTTAATTCCCTAGTGTCTGACTGATACAAATTCTCTCTGCCTATAATTCAATTCCTATTCCAAATCTGATGCCACATTAAGTTTCTAGAGTTTATTCATTTTACTCCACAAAACATTTATGACCTAACACAATCTGCCCCATACTTATGTTGTTTTTTTTTAAATATTATGTTTCTTATTCTTATTTTTCTGTCCTCAGCTATTGAATCCCTACCCAAATCTTAAAGTTGTAATAAATGAGACATGAATATTGAGAATGTTGAGAATGACAAAAATAATAATACCTCTTTAAAAATTCAACTTAAATTTCATCTACTGCATGGAGCCTTTGCTAATCATCTTGGTTTATCATGATTTTTTTCACTTAGCACTTTTATTTTCCTTATTAGATTCTTAGTTGCTTGGATAAAGGGACTCTTCTTAAAATCTCTCTCCATTTCCTCCATCACCTAGTAGAATGTTCTAGTATATAATAGTATACTCAGTAAAATATAAATTCTTAAGAAATATTAACTTATGAAAAAAGACAGAAGACTTATTGAGGAGAGAACAAACAAATAATAATTACCTAAAAGACATATTATAAAAGACAAGTTGTGATCTTAGTTGAGACTTAAAGGAAAGCAGAGAATCTAGGATACAGATTTGGGAATGTAGAATTCCAGGTATGTGGGTAGTCAGTGAACAACTCTGACGTTAAGAAATAAGGCAAAGAATACTCATGTGCATGGAATAGCATGGAACTAATTGTTACTGGTTCATAGACTATATGGAAAGAGTAAGGTATGAGATTAGGAAATATATTCCATTATATCACATTGCTTTTAAACCAGACCAAATCCCTATCTACCCAGTCAGGGAAGATCAAAGGTCTTAATTTTTAGGCACTATTAAGACATCAAATCTACGTTACAATGGAAACAAAATGCCATCCTTTCAGGATGAATCCCCAGGATAACAGCAGTTCTGTCAGTTTCAAGGTCACTTTTTAGCAGCTTTGTATCACTCTAACAGGAAGATTGCAGGCAAGACAGAGCCATATTTACTAGCCCTAAATGAATTGAAAATGGTTGGAATTGTCTAGTCTCCCATCCTTGTATCATTCCCCTTTCCCGTTAACCTAAGGGCTATTTTGCCTTGTCTCTGTCTTGATAAGATGTTCAGGGAAATCCTTAATTTACAGAGCCACTTTCCAAATTCAACTCTATCATCCCTCTCTCCCCATAATCATGCATTTTCATGAGAGGTTCAGAGATTCAAGAAGTTCAGGGTTCATGGGGGTTCAAGATGATATTATATCACATGAGGAAGATGATTTGATAAATAAAAAGGGAATTTCTACCCTCAAAAGGAGAAGATTGAGGGGAGATGTGAAAAAATATCTATATAAAATGTTAATGTCTTGAGGACAATGAAATATTTTTTTCCTTTTATTTTTCTTTTCAATTCCTGGGGCAGCATGTGATACATAAAAAACCAAACAAAAACATTTAAACTTACATACTGTTTAATTTTCTACTGAAGTATTTGAAAGGCAATAATAATAATGAAGAGGTAACTTGCTTAGTCTCAGAAGGCAACACTGGGTTCAATGCAAAGAAATTGAGAAGTTTTAAAATTAGATTTGATGTAAAAGACAAAACAACAAAAAATAACAACAAAAATGAAATGGGTTCCCCTGATACTCAATGTCCTTACCCTTAACAGAGGTGTTGAAACAAAGGATGAGGGATCGATTGTCATGTATATTTCAGAGATATTTATTTAGTTGTAGTTTAGACAAGATCGTCTTTGCAGTCATTTAAATTTAATAAACATGGGAGGAATGCTTCATATATTTAGTTATTTATTCAAGGCTTTGTGTTGAGCATTCGATATACTAAGACAATATACAAAGTATACTAAGAAACCTGGTAATCAAATGCATTAACAATTTGAAGGACAGGAGAATGGAGTTATTTGTACTTATGTGATATTTATGGACTTGGATATCCTCATTAATAGAGTTCTAGATTTCCTCAAAATCCCCTTCATACACTGTATGGACTTGACCAAAAGGGTCTTCTTGCTCTTCTTCTTAATTGAGCTTCCATGTTCTGTAACTATATCTTAGAAAAGACTATCCCTTGGAGTATATTAGACTCTACCTCTTACTCTTAGAATTTCCATTTTCTAACAAAGATCACTTCTACAACTATCTCTCACATATGAGCTTGATTGGCCCTTCCAGTTGCTAATGTCTCCCCAAACTTAACATGCATTCATTTTATATATAATTAATTGTGTGCATGGTTCCTACTTAAATAGAATGTAATATCTTCAGGGTAGTGATGAATTTGTTTTTGTCTTTGTATGCCCATAGGGTACAATGCCTGGTACATATTAGGTAATTACCAGATTCTGTTGATCAGTTGATTGATTCCTTTCTGGAGGAAAAGACTATTCTTGGTGAAAATAAATAATAAGATTGAAGACCAGGGCAATGATTTTGAAGGCCAGTTATAAAATCCAATATCTTGAACATTTATCCTAGCCTAATGCAAGTTGTTTATTTGCTGATCTTGCCAATCCCCAGTGAGACACTTGTACTTGTTGCTAAATCCAGGAACATGAAGATCCAGAGGTTGCTTCAAAGGATGAGATATAAAAATCACCAAATGAATAGCTACCAAATTGATTCCCATATCTTCAGAAGTGTTACTGTTGGTGTTCATAATTCTCTCATAAAAATATTCACACAAGATTTTTCCAAGAAGCTAATAATTTCCCTTTAGGTCCTGGAACATTACATAGATAGAAATAGAATATCCAATTTGTCCATGTTATTCCTCATTTTATCACATAGGTAGCCTTCCCTTGGGTGGGGTGGGGGAACTCATGCATTATATTAATGGCATGCTTGACAGTGTTTTTCTTGCTTAATACTTGTTTGGCAGGATGTTCCATTCTACTGGTACCTACCATGTGCCTATTTCCTTTTCAGTGACTTTAAATTTCAATTATTAATTATCAGTTGATTTATTTTTTCTCATGGATTACCCATGTTTCAACTTTAACTGGCATGAAGATCAGTAGCCACATATAGTAACCATACTGCAAATTCTGCATATCTTTTGCAAAAAATGTTCAGTATAAGAAGAAGGAGATATAGCTCACATTCACTAATTCCACCACTATTTCTAAGCAGATCAGTTAATATTCAGTGCTTCTGACCTTCTTTGGTGTATGAGAGTCAAATTATCTGCTATATATCAAAAGCCTTCCCCTCACACCAAAAATGCTATACCAAATTAATTATCTTTACACATTTCAACTCAATTAATTTCAATAAAATATATATTTAATAGGTGATGCTCCTTTGTTTTTTAAGGTTTGTTCCTCAAAGTTTATTTTCTTTTTTATTCTTTTAGTATTAAAATGTAGACAAAAAGCAATGGAAATAAAGGTAGTAACGACAAATATGTCCACATCATAAGTAACTCAAATGATAATAAAAAGAACAGTTATGCCCAGAAAGGAAGCTACTCAGGTCAACATAAAAAGCTAGATTCAACAGTATAAGATATTCTTGTGCTTAAATGATACCCTAAGAATAATAAAAGAACCAGAGGAAGGACTATTCCTCCCTTTGGTGACTCCTTTATAAAAGGTTTATAGAATAACATAAGTAAGATTGAATAGGATAGTTAGGACTAATAAGTTTGTAATTTTATTACTGGAGAATGTATCTACAATGATAACACCATTATAGATTTGGCTCTGGAAGCTTCCACATGTGTCTCTAATAAAAACCCTTCACTTTACCAAAAAATGAAACAGGCTCAGAGAAATAAAATCACTTACCTAAGGTCACACAGGTAGGTGCTCCCCTGTTCCCTACCCCTAGCATTTTCCATTTTATTAAGATGCTTCAAGAAATAGTCATCTTAGAAATAATAGTCATAATAATGATAACTATTATTTTTATAATGCTTCTATGAACCAGGCAATAATAATTTCATTTGATCTTTATGGCAATCCTAGCAGAAAGGTTCTAGTATTATCTCTATTTAATAGTTGAATAATCTGAGACAGACAGATATTGTGACTTACCCTGCTGTACTTACAATATGATTTTATCCTGACTGTAATCTTGAGAGCTAACCATTATACAGATTATCCTTAAAGTGTGACATCAAGGTCTGTTGATTTTTGCAGCTGGTGGAAAAAAAATTTTTTTGGAGATATCTGATGGGACCTCCTATCTAATATGTCTGTCATTTATCAGCATTTCCTAGAGATGCCAAAAAGGTGTTGGAATCAGTTCATCATATTGCAGCATTTTAATGTAACATGAAAGCTCTAATGATGAGCCTCCGTTTCTCATCTACATTGATCCATGAGCCTATTAGCATTAGTGATCAAAGAGATGGATAATAATCACCCTGACACAAATAAGAGAAGAGAGTGGAAGAAGAGTAAGAAAGAGTGAAACACAAATAATTATAAATAACTACAAGCCACAAACTTCCCAAGACATTAAAAAATTCTAAAAGACTATCCCTTTTAAGATGCTCATTCACCTTTGGTATCTACCACTTGCTCAACTCTCACCTTTTGCTTCACAACCCTATAGTATGTGCAATGATCACATAAGCCAAACCAGGTTGAACATAACTGCCAGTCCTCAAATTCATCAGTGAGTTAGCTGGAATATCTATCACAAACATGTGAAGACTTCCCCTGGCAGAATGGACAGATGAGAAGAATTTATTCCAATGGCCATGAAAGTGGCTAAAGCATGTACTATAGAATACTTAGAATTTGAAAGAGTGAGGAGGCTAAAGTCTTTCTCTGCTTCCCAGGCCATTATCATTCATTCTGACTTTTGTCTTGCCACATAACTTCAATGACTGGAAAAGGGAATAAGGCTGATGGTTTTGTGCATCCCTGCCTCAAATGTATGCAACTCATGTGCAAGTTAAAACACTACCCTCATTATATCATTGCTCCTCATTGAAAATAAAGGATAAAAACAAGACAAGAAAAAAATTTAAAGAAGGTTTATCAAGAGACCTAACATGGCAAACATTTCTTGTTTATATTTAAGAATCAAGGTAGGAGAATAAACATGACATGTAGAAAATATCGGCAAATATTTATATATCACTATGCATATCCCACAATGGACTATAACATTATCATGCTCCATTTGCTGTGAGAGTAGAAATAAAACTGAAGAGAACTGAAGATGAGGAAAACTATTTGATTGATCAAATATATAGACTGAAGGTCCACACTGGAACCAATATAATTGTTATGACTTTAAGAAACTGAGTTTCAAGATATAAACAAGAAAGATATTAAAGGCAAGGAAGAAAAATTAAAAAACAAAACCTAAGACATTTATTTTATTATTAACAAAAGGAAGTCATGAAATTATAAATAAGTACTAATTCATGTCTTTTTCTATCAATATTAAATGTTAAATAAAATCTACTAAATTCATTTTACCCATAGGAACCTCATTAACCCATAGATTCTTCCTCTTTGAAACTCTTTCATTCAAGTTTGTATGAATACTCTTCAGGTCTTTTTATTTAGATATTGTTAAGAATAGATGTATTTTGAGATACACCTGTGGAAGGGAAAGAATCCAAAGACTTGATTTAACAAAGACTGGAAGAACTGCAAAGGTTTCTATCCACAGAAGGGGATGGGGAAAAGGGTTTGGAATCCTGAAGAAAAAGAGATTCCAGGAGGAAAACAGTAGTGTCTCTTGGTCTTGAGAAGGCAAAGAAGAAGGTCTGGTTGAAGACCAGCTCCTGAGCACTGAACTGATCCCTACTTGAATCCAACCATCACCCCCTCAAAGTTCCCCAAAGAGAGGTGGCAGGAACCTGAAAGCAGCAAGAAGCAGTTTTCAAGATCTATCACACCCTTGTTACACCCTGGGTCTTAACATTGCTCAGTCGTGATAAGACCAGGGTTCACCCAACCTGAACCTCTGGAAGGCCAGGCTATGAAGCCTGAGTCTCTCAACTTGGAGGGAGGGAAAGGAAACTTAGTTGGGCAGGGATCTTCTTTCATCTCTTTCTGCTAGATCCTGAAACCCTGTAGCCATTTTCCTGTTTAGCTCCTGTCCTACTTATTTTTTAGAATAAAGGCTGTTGGGGGCAGCTGTGTAGCTTAGTGGATTGAGAGCTAGGCCTAGAGATGGGAGATCCTAGATTCAAATCTAGCCTCAGACACTTCCCAGCTGTGTGACCCTGGGCAAGTCACTTGACCCCTATTGCCTAGCCCTTACCACTCTTCTGCCTTGGAACCAATACACAGTATTGACTCCAAGAAGGAAGGTAAGGGTTTTAATTTAAAAAAAAAGAATAAAGGCTGTTATCTACCATTTAGACTCTAGTGTGTGAAGAACACTAGTTCAGCTGAGGGAAGAAAAACTTATTTCACTCTCTTCCACTAGGGAGGAAGAATATTTCAAATCACAGTCATTAGAAAAAGGGAAAAGGCAGGCTTAGTGAGGAGTTATTTCTGGAGAGGACTGATGGAGGGAACAAAGCCATCTCCTCCTCCTTCTATCTACTGGGGTAAATAACATCTACTCCTCACATCCCTTGCCTTTGACTGGAGTAGTTCCATTTCTCTCTCCTTAATACCATTCAATCAACCCCTCCATTACACACCCCTACTCTGAAAGTTTTTGATTCTACAGTTTGTGAACATAGAGATAATTTTATTATTTATACTTGCCAGAAAACATAATTTTTCAAATTTTCTTTCTCTGTTTAAACTTTACAATACTTACTTTACAAAAGATTATGAGTTTTCAAAATTTTAGAAAGTAGTAACATCCCAAAACAAACATTTTGGATTACTCAGGGTCTACTTAACATACAGGCAATTCTTCAGATATTTCTTATGAGCAGGAATTATTACTAAATGCTTAATGTTTGAAAGGAATAGTTGATAACCAATTTAATAGTCAGAAAGGCAGGTAAACAAGGCTTTTCTAATATATTTTCAATACTTTAAATAATGAGATGTAAAGGATAAAATTCACATTTCTTTGATTTTTTACATACTGCAAAGTGCTAATGATTAAAAAAAAAACAACTAATTATTATTAACAAAGAAATATCTAGACCTGTAATTTCATCAGTGTTAGTGAAATCCTGCCATAAGAGTTCCCTCTACTAATCTGATCTGAAAGGATTAAATATAATTTCCAATGTTTAGCTCTTAAAATCCTTTACAAATTGGACCCAATCTATTTTTCTAGCCTAATTTTATTCATATGCTATCATTCTTTGATCTTCCAACACAGAACAATACCTCTTACCTCAGTGGGTGAAAAGAACCCCTGAATGAGAGGGAAAAATATTCATGGCAAATTTTTGAAAACACAATTATTAATTAAAAAAATAAGGAATCTGACACTTTTATAAAACCTTATCCCTCTATCTCACATGCAAGATAAACTTGGAGAATCAATCAACATATATTTAAGTGCCTACTATATGTAAGGAACTGTCCTAGGTGCTGGGAATAAAAGAATTATGGATAAAGCTATTCCTTTAAGCAAGACTATTCAACAAAATGAAAACATTCAAAATCTTAATCTACTATACTCAATAGAATTAAAAAATTAAAAACCACTTTTGCACTGGAAAGTTGGGTTCTGTGAGGGCAGAGATGAAGTTGGCCCACAATGCCTAATAGATATCCCAAGTAAGCACTCAAAGTCATCAAAACTGTTTCTGTTTATTTCAATAATGAAGAATGAGGGAGAATTTGAAGGAAAGTTTCAGAGACCAAACTAGGCTTTCTATAAGGAAATACATTGTATGAGAAAGCCATCCTAAAGAAAAATAGGCTTCCTAGCCAGCAACTGTGTTTTCCCTACTAGAGATTTTCAGCCAGAAGCTAGGGAGGCCAGAGACATGGAGGGGATCATTTCTCTGTCACAGTTCCATACTAGATAGCTTCTGAGATCCTTTCCAACTAAGAGATTTTGTGATAATATTCAATGTACTTTTTTGCAGTTATTTTTCCTTTTTTCATTCATGACAAGGGTAAAAATAATCTTGTCCTAAGTTCTAGGAAATAAACTACATTTAGGGGAATTGAAAGGCTTCTTGTCCTTTCTTTCAAGAATATGACACCATAAAAATAAATCTATGGCACTTGTATCCACACTGGATCTCAAAGAAAGAGAACTTTCCACTTTTCTCTAATTCATCTGACATATTCCAGGGACACCAGGACACATTACAAATACATACTGATACATGTAAATTAATTCATAGGGTATTAAGGTGAAGTAAAGGGGGAGGAATTAAAATTAGAGTAGAAAAAAATTAGTCAACTATCAAAGAAGATATATTCACAATATTCTTTTCTTCTGCTGACTGCATTTAAGCCATCTGTTTTTAATATTTTCACCTGATGAACCCAGACATTCATGCTCACTGAGAGTCTGGTTATATTGTTTATTTGCTTGCTGGTTGTAAAGGAAATGTCTATTCTTTTCAACCTTTTAAAACTGTTCAGGGCAATTAAGCCCCTGAAAACCCAGAAACAAGGACAGAATGTGGAGTGCTTCATTTGCATACCCAAATTTCCAATTATGTGCACAGTAATATGCAAATCAGGCTTCTTCTCTCATGACAGAGAGCTTGATGGTAGCAAAACAGCCTCCCTGTCCTTGTAGGAAACAAAGTGGCAACAATGACAAGTTCAACCTCTTTAATGATGAGACTGATTAGGCTTGAGTCTTGTTTGTTGGGAGGCACATGTCTTGGAGACCTTAACTTTTCACATTAAAGTAGAAAACAAGAAAAGAAATGAACTGTTTAAAAATGGGAATCAATTCAATGTTGTCTGGCCTAAGGGAATAAAAATTAATATCAAAATGAAAATGCAGGGTGTATATAGGAGAAGGCAATAAAAGTGCACAATTGGTTAAAGTGAAAACTTCTCCAGGTACTATTCCTCCATGAAGATGGGCTGTGATAAAGCAGCAGGACTTGAAGTTCCAGAAAAAAAAAGTGTCAGAATTAAGATTCTTCTAAAAATTAGGTAGAGAGATAGACCTCTGATTGCATTGATATTAAAAATTCCCAGATGAAGACACTCACTTTACCATTGTAGGTTGATAGCATTGTGGGATCTCTACAGTGTATAGGATCAGGGAGTTGTCCAGTACATTAAGAGATTAAATGACACTTTTTATGCAGTCAGTATGTGTCAAAAGAACTTGAGCCCATGTTCTCCTTACTTCAAGTATGGCACGATAACCACTATCCAGTATCAGCATTTCCCATGAATGCACTTAACTCTATGAATTTGTATTTTACCCCCTACCTCTACCTTTAGCCCTATTCTCTAGAATGAACCATTAAAACAAACTTCTACAAACTGCTCTCACTGCATTGACATGCCCTTTTTTCTTATTTACTACTCCTCTCAAAAAATCATTCTCTTTTTTAGTGACTCTCCACCACAGAAGGCTTCTTCTAATATTATTTTCTTGGTTGTAACTATATCTCCTGTATGGGTCTTTCATAGTGTCGTAGCTTTAGGGCTGGAAACATCTACTTTAGTCTCTTCCTTTTACAGATCAGGACACTGGATAAGTACCCAGGATCACAAAAGTCATTTTAAGGTAGGATCTGAACATAAGTTTTGTTGACTCCAAGTCCAGTGATTAAGCCATTATGCTACAGATGCTCTCAAATTTTAATGCCTCTCAATTATTTTAATATGCCTATTTGAATGTATGTGTTATCTTCAAACCTTAATACAAAGTCTTAGAGGGCAGAAACCATTTCATTTCTGTGTTTTATCCAAATATCCTACCACATTGACTGATAAAAAAGAAGTCTGTAATAAATACATATTGCATTGAATAAAATTATAAATTAATTTCTGAATCAGCCTTTAAAAACTCAATAAGCAAAAGGTAAATTTTAACTCACTTTTCTTTTTTATCTTACTTTTAATCTCAGAACCAAGTATCAGTTTCAAAGAAGAAAATGGGTAATTTAGATTGTGACTTGCTTAGGGTCAAATAGCTAGGAAGTGCCTGAGTTTAGATATAAACCCAGGACCTCCTGAATCCAGGTCTGGCTCTCTATCCAGTGAGCCAACTACATGCCCCTGATTAGTTATTATAAAATCTAGTTTCCATAGAGGAGGACTATAGATTTGTTAACTGAAGTCAAGTATCATTTACCTCTCATTGCAGAGGCACCCAGGTAATGCAATAGATAGAGTGCTAGGCCTGGAGTTATAAAAATCTGAGTTCTAATCTATCCTCAAAGTTTAACAAGTTTTGTGACCCTGGGAAAGTCATTTAACCTCTGTTTGTCTCAGTTTCCTCAATTACAAATTGCAGATAACTGTAGTTACCTCAAGAAATTGTTGTAAATATTGAGATGAAAAGATTTGTAAAAAGAATTTAAAAAGGTACTTAGCCTAGTCTCTGGCAAATGATAGGTGATAGACCCTATAAATGCTTATTCCCTTCCCACACCTCTCCCTCCATCTCTTTTCCATCCTCCCCAATCAGAAATCTCTCCTCAAGCACTGAATCATGAAAGTGAAAAACATGTTCCTTCTAAAGTCTGACAACTGTAGAAAGCTCACATTTTGGTCTCTGCCATTAACCCTAACTGTTGTTATTTCTCACTTCACAAACCTGTGATAGATGCATTTTGAAAGACACCTGCTCCCTTTCAGGTTTAAGCCCACACCTTAACTGAAAGATCTCTAGAGTAATTAGAAAGCAGAGGTCCTTTGAAGAAGACTTCAGTGGCTCCCTTCTGATTTGAGTGTACCCTCTAACAAAAATATAACATTACTCCAGGGCAGGATAAAAGCATTGCTAAGGCACTTTCATTAAAGCAGCATGAATATTTCAGGACAAATAACTTTTAAATTAAAAAGGTATATAAACTGTAAGGATGAATACATCTGACACAAGCAAAATCCCCAAAAACATTTTCTTTCGATCAGATTGATGTGGGTTATTTTCCTTTTAACATGCATGAAACATCAAAAATATTAATTGCATGAGTCACATGATTGTGATCAAAGAACACTTTTATTAACAAAACCAAAGACTGTGGTGAAGTTGATTGTCTAGATACACTCAGTGAGAAAACTATGTTCTATCTGACAAATAAGAAGTCATAAGAGACCATTTGGATTACATCAAGATTTGTCTTCCAAATTAGTTAAAGCCCATTAAATACTATCACAATAATGGAAAGTGTACTTTCCAGACAAACAACAGGTCTCAGGTGAAGACCTGTATAGTCTCAGAAAAGGCAATTCACCTTAGTCTCTGAGTTCCTCTGTTTGTCTAAAAGAGAGTTTGAGTATCGTTATCATCATCATTATTATTAATGACTTGGATGAAGTTATCATGGTATGGTCATCAGATTTGTAGAGTGCATAAAGCAAGGCTAAGTCTAATAGGATGAAATTCAGTAGAGGAAAATGTATAATACTTCACTTGAATTTAAAGAATCAATTTCTTAAAGATCAGAGAGGTTATATAGCAGTTGTTCTTTAAAATTCTGGAGGTTTTAGGGCAATATGAACTTAATATGAGACAATAGGATGATAAAAGAAACAAAAAATGCTAATGCAATATTGGGCTGCATTAGGAGAGTCATAACCTCCATGACTAGGGAGGAGTTAATCTCATTGTATTCTGCCCTTGTCAGACCTCATTAGGAGTATTGTGTTTATTTTTGAGTGTCATAGTTTAAAAAGGACATTGATAAACTAGAACAGTATTATTAAACTTTCTGGACTAAAGACTCCTTTCAATGTATAAAAATTAGAGAACGTCAGAAATTTTTGAGTATGTGGGTTATATCTTATTGTACATTATTAGAAATTAAAACAGCCAATTTTAATATAAACATCTATTCAATCATTTAAATAGCAATAAGCTAATTAAATGTTAACATTTTTATGGAAAATATATTTTGTAAAGAAAGACATAATGGAAGAGAAGAGTGGCATATTTCACATTTTTCTTTTTGTAAATATTTTAATGACCGCCTTAATATAACACAGCTGGATTCTCATATCTGCTATATCCAATCTATTGCAATATGTTGTTTTGGTTGAATAATATGAAGAAAATCTGATCTCACACAGATATGTAATTAGAAAAGGGAAGAACATTTTAATAGGCAATTGATGTTTTAGCATTATTATGAAAATAATTTTGTCACTGAAGCCCCCCTGAGAGTATCTTGGCATCTTGCAGGGTGCTATTGATTATTCTTTGAGAACTGATGAGCCAGAGAGTGTCTAGAGGAAAGCAACTAGAATGGTGAAGGTCTCTGTGTGGCATAATATTTAAATCCATTTAAGGGATTGATGATTTTATGCATGGAGAAGAGTAAAAAGGTTTGAGGAATATTGAAGCTGCCTTAAAATATTTGATCAGGAGAAATATGGGGAAAGATGTTTGTTTGGCTTAGCCATAGAAAGCAATTGATGGAAATTGTGAAGCAGCCTTTGAACACATTAAAATAGATTCTAGATGAGCACTTCCTAGGGGTGTTTTAATAAGAATTCCTCTTATACATATTTTGAACCAGAGGCCTCTATGGTGCCTTTGAACTCTGAAATTCTATAATTCTTTTATTATCTAATTAAATAATCTTTAAGGCCCCTTCCATCTGTCAATTTAAAATTCTAGATAATATTCAAATTCTAATGAATAATTTTGGACCCAATTCTTAAAAACATCTTTTAAGTGAATTCTTACTCTTCTATAAGATTTCAGTATTTAAGACTGGGGTGATTTTAATCTTAATCAGTCAAGAGTTAAAAAGAGTTATCAATTCAAGTTAAGAATTATAGAATTAAATTAGCTAGACAAATCAATTCTTCTTAAAACTAGAGGTTTGATGTGTCTCCGGAAATAATGATCTTCTTTCTCTGAGAGCTAGGATGGACAGTCTTCATCAGCCAAAAGTAGAATTCACATATCACCATTCAGCAAACAACATTAAATATATTTTATGTGAAAATCACTGTAATAAATAAATATAGGGAAGAGTAATCCAGATTTTGGATGGCCTTGAGTATATGCCATAGAAGGCTTAGTTAAAGGAATTGAGATTGTTTAAACTATATCAGAGATGATTCAGTAAGGATGTTACAGCTGTCTTCAAGTATTTAAAGCATTACAGTCTGGAAGCTGGTTTATTCTTGTTCTGTTCCCTGACTGAGAGCACAAACAAGAGTAAGTAAAGTAGTGTCAATGAATAGTCAGACCTAAGTAACAGATATAAATCTTTCAATCTAAAGTAGTGAGTTAGACCTTCTGAATAACAGAAAATGTGTACTCTATGACATAATTATGAGGTCTTACTGATGCCAGTAGGTGAGATATTAGGTATCAAAACTCAGATGAAGAAGACAAGTAGTGAAGATTGACAACTCCTTATTGAAATGGTAGTAAATCATATATTTTATTGTTTTCCCAAGTAATTCAATAATTTTGAAACATGGTTAATGTCATATATTTTGGGGGATTTATATGGGTGGACATTATAGTGCCAAATGAATTCAAGAAAGCTTCTCATCCAACCATACCATTGTTGGGTTTGTCCCTCAAAGGTGTAATAAGGGAAAACACTTGTACAAAAATATTTATAGCCACATTCTGTGATGGTGAAAAAATGGAAAATGAGGGTGTGTCCATTGATTGGGGAATGGCTGAACAAATTTCAGTATCTGATGGTGATTAAATATTATTGTGCTGAAAGGAAGAATTCCATGTGAAGTGGAAAGACCTCCAAGAATTAATGCAAAGTGAAAGGAGCAGAACCAGAACATTGTACACAGAGACTGATACATTATGGCACAATTGAATGTAATAGGCTTTTCTACTAGCAGCAATGCAATGACCCAGGACAAACCAGAGGGACTTGTGAGAAAAAACACTATCTACATCCAGAGAAAGAACTGTGGGAGAAAAAATGCATTAGAAAAATATATGATCAATCTTGTAGTTAGATGTGAATATGATTAGGGTTTTGATGTAAAAGATCACCCTACTGCAAATATGAATAACAAGGAAATTGATTTTTAACAATGATACATGTATAACCTAGTGGAACTGCATGTCACCTCTGGGAGGGGGGAGGAAAGAGCAGGAGTGGAAAGGAGAATCATGAATCATGTAACCACGGAAAAATATTCTAAAGAAAAAAAAAGCATTTTTAGGATTGTGAAGTGCTTTGCAAGAAATTTAAAATATTTAAAAAATTAGCAACATTTTCATCTTTGACCTTCATTGAATGTCAGGAATTAGAAATGACATGAACATATATAGAAAGTGAAAATATGTTAAGAAGATGGCTTCTGAGAATATTCTTTTGGTATCTGCATTATGATTTAAAATATCAGAATGTCATACTCTTAGGTGTAGATTGAGAGCTATAAGATAAAATAGTTTCCTGGACTCTTGAAGAATTGATCAAGTGAAGTTTAATTCAAAAAAAGAAAGAAAGGGATAAAAATGAATATCTATTAAACTATATTTCATAGATGGAAATTATAGAGGATGTGCATAGCAACAGACACATATAGAAATCTAAATTCTTAAAGAAGCCAGTAATAAAAAATATAGTTTAAGATTCACAAGCAAATGAATAAAACATCTTAATGAAAGTACTAAAATTTTATTTTAGTTACCACCACAACTCATGGAATCATTTTTGTGATAGATATTCAATTCTAAATTAATAAATAAAAGGATAGCAATATATATGTATATTTGTATACACATATATGCACTATATAGAAATATGCATATATGTACATATATTTATATGTGTGTATGTACACATATACATCCTCATATGAGGAAGAATGGATTAGAGTGTGGAATGATAGATGGAAGATCAGAAAAGCAGACAGGTTTGATAATTAGGATTAGTTCTTACAATTAAACTATCCAAAAGCTAAATGGGAGTAAAATTGAGAGAGACAGAGACAGAGACAGAGAGAGACAGAGAGATGACACACAGACAAGCATAGAATATTTATTATTTAACATGTTTCTGAAGTTGAAATAAACCCTCTAAATATGATTACAATCAAGAAAGACAGTCCCTTCCCTGAAAGAGATTATATTCCATATATTCCAGTTGAGGAAACTAGCATACGAAAGTGAACAGATAGAGAAAGAGGAGTTGGCACTATAAAATAGTATAAAGATGACTTCAAAGTGATATAGAGGTATGGTTCTACTGGGAGAACATTGTACACAGAATTGCATGATGATCAACTATAAAAAAAAAACTAAGCTACTCTCAGCACTACAATTATCTGGGACAATTCTGTAGGACTAATGACAAAGAATGCTATCCATTTCCAAAGAACTGTTGGAGTCAGAGGTATATAGAAGCATACTATCTTTCACATTAGTTTATTTACAGTTTTATTTTGGGATTTGGGATTTATATAAGTATCCTCCTAAAACAATGACCAATATATAGAAGTATGTTTTGCTTGATAATACATATATAACCAAGATCAAATTGATTACCATCTCCAAGATGGAGGAAAGAAGGTAGGGAAAGAGAAAATTTGTAACTCATTATTTTGGAAAATATATGTTAAAATTATTTCATGTAATTGGGAAAATAAAATATCTTTGATTAAAATTATACCTAGCCAAATCAGAGGCTAGATATTATAGGTTTTATTTTGCTCAATAGCTCCATTGTTTAGTTCTGAAGGGTAAGAACCTTTTGCACTTATATCATTAAAAGTCTAATAAAATCACATGATTTATGACTTGAATATAACACTACATTTTGAACATTTCATCTATTATGTACCTTTACTGAAATAATGCAATATACAATTTTTAACTTTAAGAAAAACAATCTCTACATTTATGTAGACTTGCTGTGACTTCTGTTGTAGAACTCTTTTTTCCCCTCTAATGAAAGTGTTTTCTTTCAGAATATGAATGAATAAAATAGGAATATGTATTGTCAGATAACACATGTACAACCTAAATCATATTGCCTGCTTGGGGAGGGAGGAGATTTGAAAATAAGGGAAGATATATGTCATAAAATGATTATTAAAATTGCATTAATGTGGAGAACAAATAAAAGTTTATTGAATTGGAAAGTATTGATCCTAATTTGATTCTCATCTTGAAGTATGAAGTATACAAACTCAAGTATATCTACAATCAGTCCTAGAGTGCCCAAAAAAGTATAACCCTATGTTTTTGCAGGATATCTTTTTAAATAGAGTCACAATGTTACCATTGCTATAAAGAGGGGATATGAACTTGTCACCTTACAAGAATGACACATCAATTAAGGTTCATTTTGGATAGGCATTAATACAAAACTGGAAAATATAATAGTGCTATCTGAACTCAAACACAGATAGATTAAACAATGTTTTGTAATTTCTTATTCCAAATCCCTGTGAAATAATGTAAACTTTAAATTGCTTGGGATTAATAAGATAATATCTATGAAGCATTTGAAGTCATTTTGGTTAAAGATGGAACACAAAAGAGATTATGTGTAAACCATGACATTTTATAAAAGCATTAAAAAACCTGTAATGAGAGTACATATTTCCATAAGTTGGCATAATTAAAGCATAAAAATGAAAGATGTGAGACATTTTTTCAGGTTAGCAAACAATTCATTTTTCCTTTTTTAAAACAAATTACTTCAAACATCCTTATCATGGAAAATCCTGACAGTAGCATTGAATTAATATGTATTAATTGATTAATTAATATGCAATAATATGCATGTAAGACTTTACAATAATGTCTTCACCCACTTAGTATGATTGATGTCGTTTGATTTTAATTTAACCTGACTTCCTTTCAGATGATATGATGACCTTAAACATAATAAAGAATAAAACATCAGAAAAACTGGAGATTAAAAAAGTTGAAATGAAAGCACTGAAGACCAGGAAGAAATGAACAATAGAGTACTGGAGTATTTCATAGAGTGTCTCATTCTATGTTGAGGAAGCTATGTTTCAAGACAAATTTACTATACTGAAAACACATTTTTCAATAGGGACCTTACTATTTAGTTTTAAGAGAAAAATACTAAACTAATGTCTACCAATAAATTTGGATATTTTAGAAGTTTTGCTAACTTTGTAACATTCAGATAATTTTCCAATAATCTTCCCTTCCCCACTGAATGATTCATTATATAAAAGATAAAAGTTAAACAAAACCAGACTAATAAGATGATGTCACGTGACAGTATTTATAACATACTAATTCCAGCATCTCTCACTTCTTTTCCATGAGAGCAGAAGTATATTCCCTCATCTATACTCTATGACAAATATTAATCATAGGAGTTATGAGAGTTCAATCATGTATTTGTTATGTTTGCATTTATATTATTGCAACCTTCATGAATATAAATCTTTGGATGCTATTTAAGATCATACCCCTAGTGTTGAAAGGGACCTTGGAAGCTATCTAGTCCAACTCTCTAATTTTTATAGATGAGAAAACTGAGAACCACAGTGACTAAACAATTTTTATAAGTTTCCAAGTACAAAGAGTCAGAGGTAGAGTTATAGGGTTTAAACCCAGGTCTGCAGACTCCGAAGGCAAAGCTTTCTCCTGTTCCATAACATCCTTTTATTTCCTTAACATCATTATTTAATCTTTCCATATTTCTCTGAATTTTTTAAAGTAATCTTCACTTTGATTATTTCACTTTTGTCCTCAATTATTTCATTCCTCAGTTTGGTTACTCTGTGACTCAGAGTATTTACTAAAAAATTTAAGTATTTACTAAATTTACTAAATTACTAAAAAAATTAAGTATTTACTACATGTGATACACTAACACACATAGGCACACACATCAATGAGCCAAAAACCTTGTCACTCATTTTCATTAATATATACTTGGCTGACATAGTGGTTAGATCACTGGAGTCAGAACCAGGATGATCTGAGTTCAAATCTTATTTTAAATAATACTGTGTAACCTAAGCAAGTCATTCAACTACTTTCAAACTCAGTTAACACTACATGAGAATGAGGAGAAGGACTTGACCTCTAAGGGTCCTTCCAACTCTAATGTATGATCAGTTCCTCTTTGTATGAAAATAGTATAGTCTACATGAAGAAATGAAGGTACCTCCAATGACATAAATGTAGAATTAAGTGACTGTCCAAAAATTTAAATATATAAACCATGTTCCTATCATAGAGAGGAATAGGTTACACTGAATAAAAGCTAAATAGGACTTGTTGCCTGGAGATCTCAATTTTGTTAATTTAGTCTCCTGATCATCTGCAAAGCATTTAAAATCTCTCGATCTCAGTTTTCTAACTCAATTAATTAATCATATAATTAATTCAAATGCCATTCTAAGTTGTGAAGATATAAAGAGAAACCAGAAATATATCTTGCTCTCAGGAAGCTCATATTCTAATGGAGACAAAATATACACAAATAAATACATATAAGAAGTATACAATTTAGAAATAAGATTACCTCTGAAAATTGAGAATATTAATAATATCACTACTTATCTCACAGGACTGTTGTGAGGGTCTACTGAGATAGAATATAGAAAGTACTTTGGGAAACAAGATTATATATAAATATTCAGCTTTATATCTATTCAATTATATAGATTAAGAGGTAGAAAGAGATCTGATCTTACATGTTTAATATGATACTTAAGTTTTTTCTATAAATAAAGATGGAGATATGTAGACAGCAAGAAATATACATTCAGGGGCATGAACTAAACACAGAAAATATATTTTTTAATCTTCCTTTTTTTACCATTTCTCAGAATATGATGACTTGAGTGTCATTTGGTGAAAACTAAAATACATACATGAAGTTAATATGATTATGAACTTTTTCCCCAAGTGATAAAAATAAACCATTTTCATTTCCAAAGTTAACATTAGCTTGCATTTAAAATTTTATATGTCAGAGGTATAAAAGGAAAAAAGGAAGGCCTGTAGAAAATAGAAATTAAAAACAAAAAGAAAAGCAGTATGATATAATGTGATCATACATTTGTATGAATGAATTATTTTATAACTAATTCTAAATTTTTAATTTATGGAAATTAAGATATTACCGATAGCTTTCTATGCAAATATTAATAATAGAAATTAAAATCATATTGGGATTCTATTCATATGATTTTTTCTAAAATGTGACCCAAAGGTAGCCTCTAAGTCCTACTTGAAATTGGTCTTTATTCATGTCAATATTTGTCATTGGGCTTTACTTTTATTTCTATCAATATGGATATTTTAATTTCCCTATTTGATTTTGAAATGAAATATGTTAACTCATTGCTATCCAACAAAATCCATTGGTATCCAACTCTGACATTCCATTAATTCTGCTAAATATTTTATATGTTCCATTGTAAAAGCAACCTGCAAATTATTTTACTTTCCTGAAGAGTACAAAGAGAACTCCACTCCAAAAAACTAGATAAATATTGTTTCACAAAATACTTTGGAAATTTTGGCAGTTTAAAAATGAAAAGTTTAAACTTGTTTGGGGAAAAGTCTTAAGAGTTAGAATTATTTGATACTGGAATTAGTCAATAGTCAATAAATACTCATTAAGCATGTATGTGTCAGACATATTACTGAGAATTAGGTACTAAGAAATCAAATGCAGAAAAGAAGCAGTTTCTATACTCAAGAATATTTTAATCTGGTGGAGAAAGAAAACACACAAAAGAATATGAAAAGAAAGAAAAGGAAGTTTCTCAACTCTCTAGCATGGTGAACACACACACACACACACACACACACACACACACACACACACGCATCCAAAATGATTACAGTCCAATAAGTCAAAGAAGTTAAAAATTAGTGTAGTCAGGTGGGAAATTAGTTGGAGATATTGTTACTGTTTTCTTTCCTTAAATAGAGGTTGACTATATGATCCCATTCTCCAGAGGGGCAGAAGAATTCTGATAAGGTTATGGTTTTAGAAGAGAATAAAATGATCATTAATTTTTTAATACAGCTCACTTTTGTCATGTATAAGTTGAATTAGACAGCCAGTGAGGCCCCTTCAATATCTGTGATTTTGGACACTTTGTAATTGTTATTGAATTATTCTAATAATATACTTAGACTTTTCAAAACAGAAAATATATGAAACATTTGTTATCCTATGGTCTATCTAATATAGGATTATTTAATTTCAACTACTTGGAGGTGTAATGAAAATAATTTCCACTTTTGCCATGAAATATTGTACTAAAATATCTAAAACATTTGTATATGAATCAAATATTCAAGCCACATTTTGATGATTTTTAAAGTGCATACTATATATTATCTTCATTTAACAATTCCCTGTAATGTGCACCTTTTTACTTATATCTGAAAAGTTGAAGGACAGGCATGTTGCCATTTCAACACTTAGTAGAAAGGATGCTTTAAGTTCTTATAATTCAAAATTAAAAGGTTAATAATTTGGATATGGGAGGATTTCATCTAGAGATTTTATTAAGAATATAAGGAATCTCAAAATTCATCTGAATTATAATGAATGACTTGGAAGGGGAAATAAATGCACTTAAGGGATGACCTCTATTGTTTTGCAGCATATGTAGTGATAAATGATGGCTGAAATGGCCAAAGTGAAGCATAGACATTTAATCAATCTCAAAAACCATTTAGTGTGAATATTGTATGAAATCATGGAGATTATTTCTATAAAACCAACTGTGGTGAAAAAACAAAAGGCCTAGCACGTTTATGCTTTCTTCCTCTAGCTTTTGATACATCTTTGGTTGTCATCCTATTGAAGAAATACTTTAGCCGGTCAAGATGGTGGCTTAGAAGCAGCAAAAGTTCATACCTCTGAAAACCCTTCCTTACCGATCACAAACTGAATGCTCCTAGGGGACTAAAATTCAAATTTAACAACAGGACAGAGCTGGGGAACCCTTCTTCTGGACTCAAATCAAAAGGTATACCCCCAAAAGCCAGAATCCTAGATCACGCGGGTCTAAGGGGAAGGCAGAAGGAAGGTCCCAGGACCCCTCCACCCCAACTCAGAGTGCTGAGCCCACAGCAGCAACGGGAACTTCAGGGCTGGCAAAAGTGCCTCAGGGCCAGCTGTTCTGAAGGGCGCACCTTAAAAGCAACCTGGGCCAGTCTTGTGGTATCCAACACAGATGGCAAGGAAGCACCCTGAGAGAGATAGGGGGGGAAGGGGGCTGTATCCCCCTTGATGGGTCCTTCCATCAGAGTCTCACCAGAGGCTTTTGCCTCAGGGCACATTCAGACCAACCCAACTGAACCTAATCCCACCAGGAGTCATCAGAGCTCAGGGAGCCCAGGACCCGTCCCCCCCTTAGAGTGCAGGGCCTTCTGAAAGTACAGGAACCTCAGGGCCTGCAAAGGTGTTGCTCTGAAGAGCCTACCTTGAAAGCAACCTGGGCCAGTCTCAGGGCATCCAAAACATATGGCAGGGAAGCAGCCTGAGAGAGATGGGGGGAGGCTGTAGCCACCTTGATGGGTCCTTCCATCAGAGTCTAACCAGAGGCTTTTGCCTCAGGACACATCCAGACCAACCCAGCTGAATTTAATCCCATCAGGAGCACTCAGAGCTCAAGAAGGCCAGGACCCCTCACCCCCTTAGACTGCAGGGCCCTCTTGAAAGGACAGGAACCTCAGGGCCGGCAAAGGCACTGAGGTACCTTATGGACAGTGCAGTGCCAGGCTCAGATCAGGGAAATAAGGCAGCAGAGAAGCAACTGGAGGGAACGGAGAGCAGTAACACCAGAAACGCCGGCAGGCAGGGGAGGGAAAACCCTGGGCTTAGCCGGGAAGACAGCACAGCTGCGGAGATTGGACAATTTGCCTGGGGCTAAAGCCTTGGACCATCAGACAGATACACTAAGCGCCAGTCCTCCTTACTCAGATATCTGACTGGAAAGGGGAAGAAAAACCATAGAGATGGCAAACAGTACAGAAGTGCAAAAGCCTCCAAACACCAAGAAAAGCAAGAAGAATGGGGTGATTTTGGACACATTTTATGGAGCAGAAATACAAAATACAGAGGAGATAGAAGAGGAAACACAAACAAATGCTCCAAAACCTTCCAAAGGAAATGGAAATTCTCCACAAACTCTTGAAGAATTTAAATCGGAATTTATCAAAAAGGTGGAAGCCTTCTGGCAGGAAAAATGGGAAACAATGCAAATGGAACTCAGCAATCAGAGAGACCAAAATATGCAAATGCAGAAACAGCTTGAAGCTGCAAAAAACAGGTCAGACCAAACTGAAAAGGAAAACTAGGCTTTAAAGTTCAGAATCAGTCAACCGGAAGACAATGATTTAGCAAAAGAGCAAGAATTAATGAAGCAAAGTCAAAAGACTAAAGAATTAGAAGATAACAAAAAATATCTCACTGACAAGGTGACAGACCTGGAAAACAGAGGAAGGAGAGACAATCTGAGAATCATTTGTCTACCAGAAAAGCCAGAAATACACAGTAATCTTGATATTATAATACATGATATCATCAAAGAAAACTGCACAGAGATTCAAGAACAAGGGGACAAAATATGTATTGAAAGACTTCACAGAACACCCTCTACACTAAATCCCCAATAGACAACTCCCAGGAATGTAATTGCCAAATTCCAAAGCTTCCAAGGAAAAGGAAAAATCTCATAAGAAGCCAGAAATAGACAGTTTAGATATAAAGGAATACCAATCAGGGTCACACAGGATCTAGCAATTTCCACACTGAACGACCAAAAGGCATGAAACATGACATTTAGAAAAGCAAGAGAGCTGGATCTTCAACCAAGAATCAGCTATCCTTCAAAACTGACTATATATTTCCAGGGGAAAGTATGGGCATTCAACAAAATACAAGATTCCCAAGTATTTGTAAAGAAAATACCAGAGCTCCGTGGAAAGTTTGGTATCCAAACACAAAGAGCAAGAGAAACATGAAAAGGTAAATATGAAGGAAAGGGAAAAGGAGAAAAATGTTATCTTTTTCTTTTATTCAAATTCTTTTCTATAAGGACTACATTCATATCAATTTATATATATTAATATGTGGGGAAATTGTAATGTGTAACTCCCCAAAATTGTATGCATCCTTAGAGTAATAAGAAGAATCATGCATAGGGAAAGTTTGGGGCATCAAGATGGTATGGAGAAAGGGGAGGATAGAAAGAAAAAGGGATGGGGGGAATTGTTGATGGTACTAAGATATACTCCAAGAAATAGAAAAAAAAACTAAATAGAATAATCTTTCTCATACAAAGATATACATGGGAAGGGGAGGAGAAGAATTCTCCTATTAGAAGGAGAGAAAGAGAGTTTTTACTTAAACCTTACTCTCAGGGAAATCAACTCTGAGAGGGAAGAACATCCAGATCCATTGGGATCTTGAATTTTATCTTATCCAACAGGGTAAGGGAGAAGGGAAAACCAAGGGGAGAAGGGGGGAGGGAACACAAAAAGGGAGGAAAGGAGAGGGGGGAGGGGAAGGGAACAAAAAGGGAGGGTCTAGAAAGGGAAACATATCAAGGGAGGGGACTAGGGGGACAGATTTAAAGTAAATCACTGGCTTAAAATGTTATAGCTAAAGAAGAAAGGTCAGAATTACAGGACAATATCAAAATGCCAGGGAGTGCACAAGTGAAAATCATAACTTTGAATGTGAATGGGATGAACTCACCCATAAAACATATATGAATAGCAGAATGGATTAGAATCCAAAACTTTACCATATGTTGTCTTCAGGAAACACACATGAGGCTAGTAGACACTCACAAGGTCAGAATTAAAGTATGGAGTAAGACCTTTGGGGCCTCAACTTATAGAAAGAAGGAAGGAGTTGCAATCATGATATCTGACAAAGCCAAAGCAAAAATAGACTTGATTAAAAGGGATAGGGAAGGTAAATATATTTTGTTAAAAGGGAATAATAGATAATGAGGAAATATCACTAATCAACATGAATGCACCAAATGGTATAGCACCCAAATTAGGGTTCATTGATGGTAGGATTGTGAATTGATCCAACCATTCTGGAGGGCAATTTGGAATTATGACCAAAGGGTGATAAAAGACTGTCTGCCCTTTGATCCAGCCATAGCACTGCTGGGTTTGTACCCCAACGAGATAATAAGGAAAAAGACTTGTACAAGAATATTCATAGTTGCACCCTTTATGGTGGCCCAAAATTGGAAAATGAGGGGATGCCCTTCAATTGGAGAATGGCTGAACAAATTGTGGTATATGTTGGTGATGGAATACTATTGTGCTAAAAGGAATAATAAAGTGGAGGAATTCCATGGAGACTGGAACAACCTCTAGGAAGTGATGTAGAGTGAAAGGAGCAGAACCAGGAAAACATTGTACACTGAGACTGATACACTGTGGTACAATCAAACACAATGGAATTCTCCATTAGTGTCAATGCAATGTCCCTAAACAATCTGCAAGGATCCTGGAGAAAAAAAACACTATCCACAAGCAGAGGACAAACTGTGGGAGTAAAAACACCAAAGAAAAGCAACTGCTTGACTACAGGGGTTGAGGGGACATGTCTGAGGAGAGACTCTAAATGAACACTCTAGTGCAAATACCAACAACATGGAAATGGGTTCGAATCAAGAACACATATGATACCCAATGGAATTGTGCGTCGGTTATGGGAGAGGTGGTGGGAGGGGGGGAAAGGAAAAGAAAATGATCTTTGTCTCCAATGAATAATGTTTGGAAATGACCAAATAAAATAATGTTTTAAAAAAAGAAATACTTTAAAATAGTGAGTGATAAGAATAGCTTATTTTTCTTTTTTTATTTTAAGGGCGAATGGACACTATTGACATGAAATCAATATTCATTTTAATGTTTTTAAGATCATTTAAAATTTGTTTTGTGAGTTATTTTCTCAATTAATTGTCTTGATGACTAAAGATCAAATGATGACATTAATATCTAACTAAGTAGTGCAGGGTCATAGATCTTCCATATACAAAGAAGAAAGAATAATTCAATGAATTAATGAAGAAATTTTAAAAAATATTTATTTATTAATAATTACATATTATAATAAATTTCCACACAAATTGTCTTAAGTTATATGATAAAACTTATTTGTCTCCCTTTCATCCCTTCCCCTTCCTGGTGCTGGCAGATTATTTGATCTGGGTTATATATGTATATATTAAACATATTTCCATATTTTTCATTTTTCTGAATAATCTTATAAAACCAAAACCTCAAAACATAAATCCAAATAAATAATTGAAATATTATATGCTTTCATCTGAATTCTGACTCCAATAGTTCTTTCTGTGGAGGTAGATAGCATTCTTTGCCATAAGTCCCTCAGAATTGTCCTGAATCATTGTACCACCAATATTAGCTAAATCCATCATAGTTGATCATTCCAGAATATTGCTGTTACTGTGTAAAAGGTTTTCCTGGTTCTACTTATTTCACTCTGCATCATTTCATGTGGGTCTTTCTAGTTCCTTCTAAAATCATCTGTTCATCGTTCCTTATAAAACAATAGTATTCTATCATCATCATATACCAAAATTTGTTGATCTGTTTCCTAATTGATGGATATCCTCTAAATTTCCATTTCTTTGCCACAACAAGTAAAAGAAACTATAAATATTTTTGTGCTAGTAGGTTCTTTCACCATTAATGAAGAATTTATTAGGTGCTTATTAATTTTCAAGCACATTGTTAAGATCTAGAAATAGAGATGCAATGAGTATATGGTACTGATTTGCTCAGGTTATGCATATTCTCCATTTGGAGAATGCTAAGAAGAATTTTCTGGGAGAGTGTGATGATTTCTAGTGAACTTCCTTGGAGATAATTTGGAGCATCTGCAGACATTGTATGACACAGTCTTAATGGTGTTAAAAAAAACACTTATCATCGAATTTGGATGTTTTCAAGAAGGCCTATCAGCTTTAGATATTTCCTCTTTTTCCCATATGATTTTCATTTGATTTTTCACTTTATAACATTTGATCACACAGTAAAGGGGATGGCTTTATAAGTCCTTCTCCCTCTCCGAGACCACTTGAGGTAATATCTCAGTTCTTGGTCTTTTAATTTGTTCTTTTTTCTTGGCTAGATAAAGGGAGTGAGGGTTCATGAACTGGTAACTTGAAAAATCATTCTCAGAACATTCTGACATCTGGCATTTCCAGAACCTGGGTTTGTTTCTGAGTCTGTGTGTTTTAGTCAACCTAGAGCCAATGAACAGAGGAACAGGGAACAAGTTCCAAGATCAAACTTATGAACGAATATTTACAAAAGTTTGAATAAGGATTCATCAAGAAAAGATTCAATTTTGGTGTCATGAATTTAAGATAAATATTATATAACAAGTGAATTGATCTTGAGATTATTATTCAAGAGACTGAGATATGGTAGGCCAAGATTATGTTCCAGAGATATTGGGGAAAAGATGAATATCCATTAAAAAGTTAATTAATGCTTTTAAGTGGTTAGAGCAAAATAGGTGTCCTAGTTAGTAGATTTATGGACAATTATGGAGTGGGAAGCTTCAGCTGATAACAGATGGAGAGAAGAAAGACCACACCTACTCAGGGAAATCAAGAATCTGAAGGGGAGATATAGTAACTGGATTTTTGAATAGTGGGGACATAGAACACATTAGATAACTATTAAATTTGAAGAAAAGGAACAGAGACAGAGAATCAGAGAGAAAAAGAGAAAGACACATACACACAAACACAGTCCCTACTCTAAGTAGCTTAGATTTCAATAGTTGACAACACATAAGAAAGGTGAAAAGGAAGAAAGTTTTTCTTTGAAAAGGAAATGTCAATGGAGGTGGTACTTGAAATGTTGCAGATGGAGAAATGATTTGAATAGGTAGATGGATAGGATATTAAGAGGGGGAGGGAAAGGAATAACCATTTATATGGCACTCATTATGGGACAATAATAGTGGTAACCACTTCATAAATATCTTATTTCATAACAATAATCCTGCAAGGTATTTTTTAACTATTATTCCCACTTTATAGCAGAAGAAACTGAGGCTTAAAGAAATTAAGTGATTTGCCCAAGGTGATGCAGTTAGTAAGTATCTGGAGATCAATTTAAACTCAGATCTTCCTGACTCCAGGTCAAATTCTTTATCCATTGTTCCATTTAGCTGCATCAAAATGAAGCATACTATGTCAAGCCATATAAGCCAGATGAGGTAGTTTGTAAATATTAGGTAAATAATAAACTTTGTTAGGTTCTATACAAAATTATCTAAAGAAAAATATATTAATTTCCTCAGAGACCAGAGGCATGGGTTCTGGAAGGTGTAGGTGTGGGGTGCCAATTATGGTGGCTACAGAAGGTGCAAGTCCAGATGGGGAGAAGTAAGTCAATGACAGCAGGCATTAATTATTTTGGAAGAAGTAAGCTAAATTACATACACTCAGTCACCTGATCACACATTTCACTAGTAATCATACAATGTCCAAAGGACTAGAAGCCAGTCCATAGCATGTTGTGTTAATCCCAAAAGCAAATCTTTGGTAGCACACATGGGTCAAGGGTCTCACAAAATATCTGGGCATTAATTTATTGTGATCTGCCTTGGTGAAAGAATTACATATATCTATGAAATCACAGAAATATCAGGGTATTGGCATATTAGTCCAATCAAAATTAAAATCATAATATTCATAAGAATATCTCTTTATACTTTTCTTTATACATTCATGTTTGTCCTATTTGATCCTTGCAACTGTCTCAGAAATTAGGTTGGTTATACAATATCCTCTTTGTACTTTGAAATAAATTGTCCAATTTCACAAAACTATTTAGTGACAGGTATACTGTTCCAAATTATAATAATTAATCAATAAAATTACTATGTGCTAACTATGTACTATATTAATACTATGTACTAACAATAATTACTAGGTGTCAGGCACTATACTAAACACTAGGGCACTGAATTTGAACCCTGTTCTCTTGAATGTCATTTAGTGAATGAACTTTGAATACAGTTCCCTTCATGGTATGTAAAATTATCTTCACTGAATGCTACTTGGGAGCAATTTAGAAAATAAAAACAATCATAAAATAGGTATTAGTAGAAATTCAAAATAGCTCTAAATGTGTATATTTCCATTGTTAATAAAAGATAACACAGGAAGAGGTTACTTGGTGACATATTAGAAGCTCATTCTTGAAATGAAAAATATATTCAGTCTGAAAGCATGCACAGGATCTCCTAGCTACATCCTGGTTAATTTATGCTAGCTTGATAATATAATGTACAGCTTAATGCACAGAGGATTCAAATTCACAGCTTCTATCAATGGTAGTTTTCTCACATTTCACATATTGAAATTCTAATTTTGTTTTCATATTATCAAGATCTATAATGTGTTTCCAATTTGGTCAGGTTTCTCAATTGACCACAAAAAATCAACTGTATACTCAATGGAATCAAGTTATTACACCTGGCTGATCACTGCCTGCATATCAATGAAAGATCAGCAGCCTTCCAAATCCTACATGCCCAGAAAAGCAAAATATTCATCTATGAATTGAACGTGTATTCTGCTAGAAAGTTTAGCATCGGAAGAGGGCAGTCATATGATTTCCTAAATAATCAACAATGCTAGATATGAGGGAAGTAAACATACTGTAGAAGAGATAGGAATCATTCTCTCCCCTCCCCCGACTTGTGAGACACACACACACACACACACACACACACACACACACACACACCAAACACTGGACCAGTGGTGCTACATATCCTTTCTCCTTTTCCTCCAATCAGGCTATTGACCCCAGGCAAGACTTCCCAGAGTCCCATTGCTACAGAGAATATAATTGATTCTAACTTGTCCTCTAAATCTTAGGAAATATGCCATAATTTTGACAATGGGTATGTTTTGTACACTTAAAATTATATTTAAATCAAAATTTCATATATCATTAAGTAAATACCAAATTACAGCGTTGGTCTTTGGATAGCAAGTAATAAGTTTTCTCAGGACTTCTTAGACCTGAGATCACTAAAATGATCCATGACTAAAAAAGTTAAATTCCCCTTCTTATTATAACTTTAGAACCAGAAGAGATTGACAGTGAAATGAGTTTTCCACTATCACAGGAATATTAAGGAGCAGAGACCACATTTGAACCCACACCCTACTAAAGAGTAAGTCCATATCATGCATAGTAGCCACATCTGGGTAATATTATCTTGGCAGATAGGCTAAACCAGGTTGAAGGTAGCAGACACCCTTAAAACCTGTTTGTGATCTGAAAGGAAGATATCTACATCAAGTGTTAAAGACATTTCTCAGTAGAATGGGAGGACAAGAACATTAAGGTGTCTGAAAAGTCCTGTGGAACATTTGGAGCTTGATAAGATATCAAAGATGTCAAAGTTATTTACCGCATTGCAGGTCCTCAACAAAGTCATAACTTTGTTCTCTCCACTGAATTTTGACAATTCTGATTGAGAGAGGACTAACAACTTTTCACAATTCTGTCTTACTTAATTTCAACTCTCAAATTGAGACATCACCCTCATGATGTTGTTGATAAAATTTGAAACCAAAGAACAAATGAGCAGCTAGGAGGCTAGACATGAGAGATCCTGGGATAAAAGATGGCCTCACACACTTTCTGGCTGAGTGACCTTAGGAAAGTCACTTAAACCCAATTGCCTAACCCTTATTACTCCTCTGTCTTGGAATTGACATGTATTGTCAAATTTTTGAAAAGTGGATGGGGGTAGGTAGGTGGCCCAAGTGGACTGAAATCCAGGCCTAGAAATGTTAGGTGCTGGGTTCAAATCTGGCCTCAGATACTTTCTATTTGTGTAATCCTGGGAAAGTCATTTATTTCTCATTTCCTAGCCCCTATCACTCTTCCACCTTAGAACCAATACACAATGTTAATTCTAAGATGAAAGGTAAGATTTTTTTTAAATCCAAACAACAACTACAAAAGTTCCTAGTACTTAAGGCTAAAGACAACTTTTATTAGCTTTATTTATATCCTACAATAATTTATAATCATCTTGAGTGTATGCATGTGTGTATGTGTTGTGTCTGTGTTTGCATGCAGAAGAGGAACTACATTGCCATAAAGCCATAAATTTAGAGAAGAAAAGGATCTAAAATGACATCTGGTACAACTTCTTAACTTAATAGTTGAGGAAATTGAGGTTTGGAGTACTTAAGTGACTTGTTCACTGTTACACCAGAAATAAGTTGAAAAACTCAGATTTTAATCTCGGTTCTCTGCCTCTAAATCCAATATACCAGTTCCTTAATAAATATTTGTTGATTAATAAATAACTGAAATTTCCATTTTGTTTATATTGCATGCATTATTTATTTTGATACAAACAAAAACCTGTGAATTATGTATTATATATATGTATATATATACATATATAGTTGTCTCCATATTATAGAATAAACTGAGATTGAAAGAGGCTAATACATCCATTATCAGATTGCTAGTTAATGTCAGAATTTGAACCCAGTTTCCACTTCAAGTATAAGACTGACAGAAAATAACATTACTTCCATAATATAGTATTCAATTATTTGAAAATTTATCAATGAATGAATGATCCCTTTTATAGATGGCCCTAAATGGTCTATGAACACAAATTACTTTTAAGTGCAATTCCACACTATTATTTTTCCTTTGACAATTTATATCTTGTTAATTCACAACACTGGTCTTGACATATCAAAAATGGGAAGACAGTATATAAAAACTCACTACCTATGTGACTTAGAACAAATAACTTTGGCTTCTTCAGCCTCTATTTCATAGTATATATAATGAAATTATTTGACTAGATGTCTTTGGAAGTATTTACCAATTCCAGAGCTATGTTTCTAAGATACTTCAAATAAACCATGCAAGTCACATTATCCTTCTTATATACTTTGAATCGAATACCCTTACTACTGTGATTGTCTGAAATATTGAGAAACTGAGAAGGGGAAGAAGGCAAAGACAGTTTCTCAGGAAATAAATTTCCACAAGTAAAAATGAAGTTAGACATGCAGCAGGGTTTAGAGGATAGAAATCCAGGAAGAATTCAAGTCTTCCCTCTGACACATACGGGCTATATGAACCTAGAGTAATAAATAAAACTCTCAGTATTCTAAACAACTCTATAAATTGCAGAATATGGATCTACATGCATTAATAGTGTTTCTTAGATAGGAATTCCCTAGCTGATGGAATTAGACTATTACTATTGTCGTTGCTGCTGCTGATACTGTTACTACTACTACTACTAAAGCTGATTTCTCATATGTATCCCCAACAACCCTGGGACATAGATGCTAATATCCTGGTTCAACAGGAAAGCAAACTGAAACATACAGAAATTAAATTTGCCTAGGGTCATGCAGATAAGAAAGGATCTGTTAAGGTTAAAATCAGATCTTCCTGACTCTGGGACCAATACCCCATCTACTACCCAATCTACCTAGCTTCCTAAAGTTGAAAACATGTTCTGATGTATCATAGACTCACTACTGTAATCTATCTCCCTAGCTCCCAGTTCCATTGATTTTAACTCATGCTTACTCTTACCAGGCATATTAGGATTTTGAGGATTGCTGTGCATATTTAACACTACCAATTGAAAGAGGTAAATAGATAGGACTTAATTAGAGTTCTCCAAGTGCCTTGTAATCCAAGCTTAGGAACTGGTGTACATATGGAAAAGTCACCTTACCCTTTTTACCACTGCTAATCATAGTTCTTTATATGGCAACACTAATGTAGTGAATTGTTGCATGTTGTCTATTCTAATGGCACCACATCATGTATTATTTTATAGTATGATGCTACAGATGTGATTTCTAACCAACTCCCATACCTTGTAAGATTTGAGACCTTATACCTCTTACCTAGGAGTATATCATATTCCACTTCTCTCTGGATATGGCCTGCTCTTCCAAACTACTCTCTCTTTGTACAGTATAATTTCCCAGAGGTCCACAACTACCCTACAGTTGACATTGTGAAGGTCTCTCTGGATCCTAGGGGTAACTGTATTCCCTACACTCTATCTCTTGTTTCTCTATCCAATATGATTTCTATCTATATAGTCAGTTACTCATGATAATGATCCTTTTGGATCTTAAACATAATCATTTACTTAATTATATGGCAAAAGAAATGTTCTGGATATTACTATACTAAAGCAAATACATGTATAGTAAAATATATCATAATAAACCCAATTTATATTCTTACATTTCAATAGTTATAGTGAAATATGGGCACATATGTAAAAGAACCCAGCAGAGAAACTTAAAGGAAAGAAAACTCAGATATTTAGGACAACTCACAACTCTATATTGTAGGTTTTATTATTGGTCCATTCAACAATACCTGCTTATCCCAAAACTGTGTCTCTGTTCACTACATGTCTCATAATCAAAATCCCAGAAACACAAAGTTTAGATCTAAATGGGAACTCAGAAGTCATTGAGGCCAATATGTACCTATGTCTAGGACTATTCCTGTCTGTCTTGTCCACCTCTGTTTACCAATCTGCCTGTCTATCCATGTCTCAGTCTTTTTTTTTTCTTCTCTCCTCTCTCTGCCTCTTTTTGTGCTTTTCTCTGTCTTTCTCTGTTTTGTTTTTCTACATTTTCCTATGTATCTCTCTTTGTCCCTATGGAACTCTTTCATTATTGGTCACTCTGTTTTATTTGTCTCTCTATCTGTCCATCTCTCTGCCTTTCTATCTGCCTCTATTTGACTGCCTATCTGAATATTGGTTCTTTCCATCTTTTTGTCTCTGTTTATGTCTCTGACTTTCTCAGTCTCTGTCATTCTCTCATTCTCTTCTCCTTTTCCCTCCTTTGCACACTATTGACAGGCTACAATATTGATTCATATTGGGCTGACTATTAAATAAATT
Source organism: Monodelphis domestica (assembly GCF_027887165.1). Classification (NCBI taxonomy): domain Eukaryota; kingdom Metazoa; phylum Chordata; class Mammalia; order Didelphimorphia; family Didelphidae; genus Monodelphis; species Monodelphis domestica. Next base: position 473,328,661 of record NC_077228.1, read on the forward strand.
TTTTCAGGTGAAATATATCCATTCTTCTGTAACATTTTATTCATGAAGTTGATTTTTTTCTTATATCCAAGTATGATGACTTACATTTATCCACACCGAATTTTACCTTAGACTTAATACAAAGTTTTATTTTTATGTGTTCTTAGATTTTTTTATTCAAGTATTTTTCCATGGTTACCATCCCCTTTTCCCACATCCCTCCCAGAAATGACAAGCAATTCCACTGGGTTATACATGTATTATCTTAATACCTATTTCCATAGTATTTGTTTTCATAATAAAGCAATTTTTTAAAAACCAAAACCCCACATTCTACACCCATTTAAACAAGTGATAAATCAAATGTTTTCCTTCTGCCTTTCTGTCCCAACAGTTCTTCCTCTGAATGTGGATAGTGTTCTTTCTCATAAGTCCCTCAGAATTGTCCTGTATCATTGCATTGTTTTATTAATTTGCTATTAATAGCAAAGTCAATTATATATGATCATCCCATAATGTTTCAGTTTCTGTGTACAATGTTCTCCTGCTTCTGCTTATTTTACACACATCAGTTCATGGAGGTTTTTCCAGCTCAAATGGAAATCAAACAGTTTATCATACTTTATTGCACAAGAGAATTCCATTACCATCATATATCACAATTTGTTCAACTATTCCCCAATGGAGGTATATCCCCAAATTTTCCAATGACTTTGCCACCACAAAGAGGAAGGCTATGAATATTTTTGTATAAGCATTTTTCCTTATTTTGTACTTGGGGTACAAACTTAGTAGTGTCAACCCAGCATTTTAATATGCTTAGTTCCTTTTGAATACTGTCAATTATCCAGCATATTAGTATTTGATGATATTGCAACCTTTGTTTTATCCAAGGCTTTAGTAAAAATGGTAAATAGTACAGGGCAAACATAGATTCTTGGGATACTCTACTGGACACATATTGACATTGAACAACTCTTCTTTGATTCTAACAATCTAATAAGTTCAGAATATATCAAAGTGTATTATTATCTATACCAGAAGTTTTTTAACATGTGATGCTAAACATTTATCTGTCTAAACAACTATCTATCTAGCTATAAATTCATCTATATAAATATGTTCTACTATATTTTAATACAATTTCTTTTCTAATCTTTTTTATTTCATTTTATGCATGTACAATATACATTTTTCTAGGAATGGTATGATAGGATTCACCAGCTATCCAAAAGGTAAGGAAAGGAAAGGAAACAAAGAAAAGAAATGTCCAGACTTGACCATCCATTTCTTGCCATATTTTTTTAATAAGAATGAGATACATTATTATATTTTGATATAATCTAGATGAAATATATCTATAGAATTCTTTCATTGTTCAGTTTTTTAATCTTCTCAAAAATGGGAATGAATTTATTTTACCATGATCCATTCTTGATGAAACTGTCAACGTGGAATCTAGAGGCCCTCAGACAATAGACTTTAAGATGTCAAATGACTCTCCTTGTCTCCAGAAGCTTCTCCCAGTATATCACACCCTTCTTCTGAGGATTATGAGACTGACTTGCTACCTACTGCACCAAATCTTAAAGTCTATTGTTAGTCTGAGATCAGTGAAGTAGGACTTTCCCTCAGGGAGGAACTCTCATATGACAAGGTCAAAACCTGGGGTTTCTGCCTCCAAAATAAATGAACTAGGGCTCACTAAATCCTTCCAAACCATAAGTCTGGGGCCCTCTAGATTCCACGTTGACAAAAACATGCTGATATGTAATGGCAAAAAATGAAGAAAAATTAAGAAGACAACAGTCATGAAATCAAAAGACACTTGCTCCTTGGAAAGAAAACTATGTCAAATCTCAAAACCATACTGAAAAAGAAGAAACATCACTTTGCTGACAGAAGTCCATATAATCAAAGATATGTTTTTTTCCACTAGTAATAATATATGACTAAGATAATTGGTCTAAAAGGAAAGCTAAACACTGAAGAATCGATACTTTTGAATTATGGTGCTGAGAAGGCATTTGGAGGTCCCATTGACAGCAAAGAGATAAAATCAGTCAATATTTAAAGAAATTAATTCCACTACCTACTGGAAATTCAAATAATAAAGATGTAGTTTAAATAATTTGGTCACATAAGGAGAAAATGGAACTCGTCAGAAAAATGCCCTTATATTGGGTAAAATTGAAAGCAAAAGGAGAATGGGAAAGCATATGAGATAGTGGCATGGAAACAACAATTGGACATATTTTGAGAAATAATAGAAGATGAGAAATCCTGATATGCTATGGTCCATGGGGTCAAGAAGAATTAAACATAATTGAATGGCTGAAAACAACCCCAACCATGCTCTATTCTTGAGGAAACCATGTTGGTTCTTTACCATTGCTTCCCTTTCTAATATTTAACAACTATTTTCATTTTCTTTTAAATTTATTTATTTGTTTGTTACATTAAATATCTAGGTAACTCTCTCCTTCCCTCCCCACACTAGGGAAGTCATCATTTGACAAAAAAGATACATGTATATATAAAACTATGTCTTGTTTATATCTATTTATCAAGTATTTCTCTGAGTGGACATTAATATAATTCTTCAAACAACATTTCCATTGTTCTATATAATATTCTTGGTTTATTTCACTCTTCATAATTTGATGTTGGTCTTTCCATATTCTTCTTTAATTAACCTGCTCATTTCTTATGGTGTAGCAGAACTCTTTCACATTCATTTGTCAAAACTTGTTTATCCATTTCTGTGTTGATGAGTAACCTTCAATTTTTGTCACAACAAAGAAAGCTGCTATAAATATTTTAGAAAAAAATAGATTCTTTTCTTTTTTCCATAAATCTGTTAGGTGGTATGTTCACTGTTATAATTTTCCTGATATTTCCATTTATGCCTAAATAATATATCCATTTTGATCTTAGTAAATGGTATAAGATTTTGGTTTATACCTAGTTTCTATCAGCATAAGAGTGTTGGATTTTAAGAAAGGAAGACCTGAATTTAATTTTGGCTTTGACTAACTGACCCTATAATTCCATTAACCTCTACTTACTTCAGTTCCCTCAAATATAAAATCAAGATAATAATAACATCTAAATCTCATGGGTGATTATAAGGCTTTATAACAGATTTTATCTCAGTTAAGCCTTATAAGTGAATATTCACTTCCTTTTTATTATTAATTATTTTCTTGGGATTGACATTATGATCATTTGCTTATAATTTGTATTGTTTTTTCCATTCCAATTTTTGAAAATAAGGACATTTGCCTATCTTCAAAATATAGTATCTTTATTATTTTAATATGTCTCTTTCAATTACTTTTGACAGTGATTCAGTGAATACATATGCCATTTTATTGTAAGGATGTGATTTTCCTTGACCAAGTGACTTCAGTCAATTTTTTAAAAATAAATGCTTTTTTTCTTATCTTGTATATCAGCTTCCTATAAACCATGATTTTAGAGTCCAAATAAAATATGGCTATGACTTGATATTAATATTTTTAGGGACCTAAACACAGAAAAATCTTTGTGATAAATTAGTTTGTAAGCTCTTTTTTCTAGAGAAGTGGTTACTGAGTCCCATTATTATTCAGTTGATGAAAAGACTGGGACTAGAAAAGTAGTCTTTTTAATTTTGTTTTTTAGTTCAGTGCTTTTTACATTTTTTCTTTCTACCCACAATTCCTTCTGCTATAGCTTGTTTACAATCAATGATACTCTTTTTAATTGAAGTTCTTTGCAAAATAATGGGAGAAGCTGGCAGGGAAGATTGAGACAGACATTAAGACTGAACAAGTCAGAACCAAGATGTCCAAATTCTTTTCTTTTAATGCAACTTAGAATCTATATTATTTTAATTTAATTTAATTAATTCAAATGGTATGTATAGCCAGAGCATGATATTATGTAAATTAAACCAAGTAGCCTGCTCTATAATTTCAGCTCCTTAACCTGGAGAATACATGTCTAATTTAAAGCCTTGCTAGATAATCTGATTTTCTCAAAATGTCCAGTGTATTTTTTTGTAGTTTTTTAGCAAAGCTTTTTACATTATTTCTCTATTTTAAATATTTTTGTTTATAAAGTCTTTGAAGGATTTATAGGTTATCTAATTTGAGTCTCAATATAGCCTTAAAAGGTTTAATAAGTAGTGCCATTACTATTATCCCAATTTTACAGATGAGAAAACATCCTTAGAGATGTTAATTTGCCACAGGCCACAGAGCTAGTGAGTAGGAAAGAGTATTTGGATAAGTTGAGAGTGATCTAACCCAATACAAAAGGATTTTTATAACAGTGGAAATGTGATGGAATGAGTATTTCCTGATTCAATGTCTAGAATTTCAGTCATTACTCTTCTAAGTAAAAGTATGTTGATTGGAAATCTATTGATTTTCTTTTACTTTTGATATTGATGGGCATGTTTAAATAAGCATAAAACTTGAAAAACATAAAATATGGTCACCAAAACTTTCTCTCTACACTAGATTCCATGAATCAGTTCCTTTATGTTTTTCCATTCACTTGTCAAATTATATGTATTGATATATATATATATATATATATATATATATATTTAATATATATTCATGTAGATATATGCATGAACACCCATGTAGGTATAAATATAGTCCACTGAATAAGTTCATTTCCATTTTTCAAGGATAATCAGTAAAAGCAAAATATCTGCAAAGTAATTACGGCTATCTTATTAAAGTTTTCTATAGGTGAAATGGATGGAGAGGACCAGTAGGAAGAATATTTGACAGATAATTAATAAACTTCACTTTTCAACCCACTACTTTCTGTTTATTGCCTCCTGCTTTCTAGTTTTATGGGTTTATTTGTTCTTGCTGACTTGATATTTCTTCCTTGTCTTTTTGTGTTGATTTAAAACAAGCTTCCCCGTGGCTTCTACGGCTGGGGAGTTCTCCTTTAAGAATCTGCTTTCTTGGCATTTTCTTTTTTTCTCCATGCTTGTTCTATTTTAGAGCTCTAAAAAGTCTCAAATTATAAGAAAATTGAAATGTGTTAATATAAAAATAAATAAAAGGATTTATCTTAGTATTTTAAGAATATTAAGCAGTTGTTAGATAGTCTGAGACCATCTAGGGTTTAACTTGACAAAGCTGTTTTCTCAACTCTATCAAGACACAAGAATATAACCCTTCTCCAAGGTCAGAATACTCTGTCACTACAAGTGAAAAGCATGAAGGAGATTTATTGGGCAGCAACATACATCTATGCATTTTATCTTGCTGCAGTATAAACAACAGAAGATACTTGAAACAGTGCTTAAGAGGAATTCTAATGAATTCTAAAGGATGATAAAATCTAAACTTGATCTATAAGTGTTTTTACAGGTTTGTTTCATTCAACATTTTCTGACAGGAAAGTTGCAAACTTTGTTTTTTTTTTAACACTTTACATAATGAATACATACTAGGAATGAATATGTATACACATATATGTCATTCTTATTTATGTTTGGTATATGCTATTATATATGTAATATATGTATTTATAGGAAATGTGATTATATGTGTGTAATATTACTACTGTTATAAATACCCTATAACCTCAAAGTTAATCTTTTAAATTATTGTATATATATATATATATAAGTACTCAAACCGATAGTTATATAAGTAAAATGCAGTTATATATGTTTTATAGAAATAAAGCATATTTGATTTAATATAGAAAAATTATCAGCATAAAATGCATAATATAATGAGAAAATCATGTGGTATTGAATTGAAATTAAGCGTAATTATTTTATTACCAGTAGAACAATTATGTTAATTATTGAAAAAGGTGCTACTCATTTTCAATAGAAAGAACTTTTTTTTTCCCAATGCTGTCAAATCCATTTATTCTTGAAATTGGAAAGTGGTAAAATGAATACTTCAGGAAAAATCAACATCAATAAGTGAAAATATGGATATTGTCTTTTTTCCAATTTTACCTTGAGACATCTAAAAACTAAAACTCATCGAATTATGTCTTTGACCTTGTGATGGACAATGTTTCTCCTCTCTGAAAGAAATTTACTCTTCAATAATATATCAAGTATTTTCTGCCTTTGAAATCTTTTAACAGTTGTGGAGCTTTCTATTTTAATCCTAGAGATTAAAACAAAAGCAGAAATAAATGTTTTAATGTATAAAGTGTGAATGAATAAAATCATAGAAAGATCATTTTATTTAAAAAATGGTTCACAGTTTATTTGTGTTCTATCTGTATGACATTTGTAAATCACCTAATGTGACTGGGACTGAGTATCATCAAACATTTGATGAAGAGGTTGGACTAGGTAAAATCTACACTTCCTTTTGTGTGTTCTGATGATCATATGATATTTTATTAGTGGGAATGTTTTTATAACATTGTTATAAATTGGATATTTAAAATATTGTTTGTTCTTGATAACTTGACAAGAGGAGGAAAATTGTCCTTACTTCTAAAAGCTAACCAAGAATATTTGGGATCCTAATAAATTAAAGGGGGCACATAATTTAAAGGTAAAACTTATAAGTTGAAATTTGTTTGGATGTACATGTAGATAACCTGAAATCTTATTGAATTTAGAGATTAGACCCTATAAAATATGACAAGAGAAGAATTGAATGAGAAGTTAAAATTATTTTGAAAGAGCTTTTATTTTAAGCAAGTTAGAGGAGGAAGAGACAGATAACAAAGTATGAAAGTAAGAGTACCAGTAGGAATCTTGAGTGTGAAGGACAATTTGTAGGTACATTTTATCTGATTATTGCACATGGGACTATTCATATTTTGATTTAAGTTTATGACACAACTATATATCCTAAGAAAAGGGATAATATAGTTTTGAGCATTGGTTTTGAGGGATAAAATAACATAGTTTTGGAAAAAATAATTTTGAAATAATTTTATAGTTACAGTTTTAAAAACAAAATCAGAAATAAATTTTTTAAAATAAAATTAGAAATAAAACTGGGTAATAGAAATAAAGAAATCTAGTTTTAAAGTTAACTTTGAATATTTGAAAATATAGAAATTTTATAGAAAATGTTTTATAACTGAAATTATTTTGGTTTGAAAGAAATAACATTTTGGCCTATATTTCAATTTGAAGTTTTGCCTGGAAACTCAATTTTAATGTAATATGTTGAAAAGGTTTGAGATATTAATCAAACATAGCAAATCCATTCTTCCTCCAATTCTTAGAAAAAGTAAAACATTGTGTTTCTTAAGAATATGTCTAATAATCATGTTAAGTATAGTGTGATTTCTCTTATGCTTCTGGGGAATTTTCAATTGCTGCACTAACTGGGATAGAACCATACCAAATTCCTATAACAGCTTAATAGTTCAGAAGGTAGTAAGAGAATCCTATTGTGAATTGAAATGGGGAATTAGTAACATGTTGTGAACTCAGTGTTTTATATACTGAAACTGGGAAAACTGATAGTAGAAGAAATAGTGAGGATGAATATATCTATCAGGACACGATATCTAGAACAGATCCAATGAAATTAATTACAAGTCCTTCCACAATTAAGAAAGCCTCTGTTACCTAGATCTTGTCTGTCATTTTGAGCTTTGGAGGATACACATGTACACATTTCCTAGATACTGCCATGAATTATGTTATCCTAGACTATATAATAGACATATAATCTATATTAAAATAGACTTAAAGCTTTTGGACAGTATTCATTGGTGGTATTTGACCTCACCCTGTCATGTGGTGGCTAAATTTTACCATGTGACTAGTTCACAATGTTACACAGAGTCATCACTTTAGTCATAAGAATAATAAAGCACATAAAAATGAGAGGACACTTTCTAGTCACTTTATGAGGTTTGTGTCAAGGAAGTTCATTCCCTCCCCCTCCTGAGTAATTTGACCTGTCCATCAAACATTCCTGACATAACAGAGTTGCTCCAGGTTTGCATCCATGTATGTCAATAAAAGTCAAGGCTTTGTGCCTCAGGGGAGGGAGAAGCAGGGGAGAAGCAAGAAGAGAAAAAAGAAGGAAGAAGCAGGAACAGAGCAGGCAGGGGTAAGAGGGAAGGAGTAAGGGACTTGCATACTAGGCACCACATGGTCAGGTTACTTAGAGGAATAATTGTCTATACTTTCTAATAAACTTTATTAAATATATATCTGGGTAGAAATAGTATTCCAATTCTTACAGTTGGCGACCCACTTTGGTTTAAAAAAGGACCTTTAATTTTCTTCTGAGAGAAGTTTTGAGTCAGTGCTTAGGTAAGATAGAAACAACTTTAGTTTGTTGGCCTGCCTTCATATGCAAAACAAACCTTGGTGGAGAGAGGGAACAGGTTGCTGTTTTTCCTGATTCTGATCACTTTGGATTGGTGAGGTAAGCTCCTTCCCAGGTGGTGTTCACCCCCTCCCCCCAATTCCCCCAATTTTTTTTCCTTTGGCTGGAATAGGGCTGAAGGGGCCTTTTTACCCATAAAACCAATTTTACCCATATGGAATCCAATGGTTTTTAGGAAACAACAGGAACTCTTACTCTTTTACTTTCTATAGTACACAAGATCCTAGGGCACCTTCCTTCAGTGCAGTGCAGTGCAGGGCAGGGGGAACCCCTTGAATGGATCCTGGGGGTCCTTCCAGGCTGTGGACTAGGGTTAGAAGTTCCCTGATCCCCCAACTTTGAAAGCACATGACAACTGACGAACCCCTGGGGGAGAGGAAACTGCATTTTTACAAGGAAGTTATCTTTGAATTTTTCTTTCTCCTTCTCCCACCTTCATACTTTCCTTGCAGACTGTCTGCCTTCTTTAGCATATCAAAAGCCACAATTTTTTTTCTCTTCTTTTATCTGACTGCTTTTAGATAAGCCCTACCCAGAAGTGCCTTCCACTCTACATGCATTTATTTCACCAACTACTGTTGAGAATTAAATCTACAGGAAAATAAGAAGAATTCCTTTGCTACTTCTACTAGTGATCTAAAACACTGCTATTAAATTGAATACACTTAAATAAAAGGATTATTAATAGGAAATATTAATAATATTCAATTAAATTAAAATCAAATTTCAAAATTTGAACAAAGTCAAAGTTAAATCAAATTAATTACATGCAATATTAAGGAATAATTTTAGAACACAATAGTATTAATAAAGCTATAAATAATTATTATGAATAGTCAATAACTATTATTAGTCACTCCTATTATTAATTGCTAATAATACTTTTGGTGATTGATATCTATTATTTATGTTTATTAATTGTTAATAAAATAATTATAGTAAATGCATATTAGTATCAATTATTAATAACAACAATTATCACAATAAATACACATTCATTATTGATACTATAATGGTGCAACAATTACTGTTTCCTTAAATTAGCTTTTTGTTTTAAACCTCCTCTTATTGCCTTCCACAATAACATTGAAGAACTTTGTGTCTCCTTTTTTTAAAAAATATTTTAGGGACTTTTTTATTGTTTATGCTGATCATTTAGCAATACTCAAAGAAGGTTAAATAGGCATATTAAGACATACAGACTAGACAATATGGGAAATACTCCAACAAATAAAGGGAAATCAGGAAATATTCTTCTTGATTCACCCCTGCATAAATTTCCTAATTTTGGGGCTTATCCCAATATACCTAAGGAAAAATGGATGAAAAAGAAAGAAGCTAAAAAGCTTTGTAAGGCACAGATGGATATATCTTTTACCTGGCCAAAATATGACTCTTTTTACTTAAAGATCTTAAAAGATTTGAAGTTAGCCATTAAAAACAATTATAAATTGTATACAAATTATTATAAATACTGGTTCTTATGGGCATATCATGTTGATAAATTGACCATTCCTTCTAGTAAGGAAACCATTCTTTCTTTGGAACCAAACCATTCTAGCTTAATTCCTTCAGTGAAATCTACCAAGAAACACTCTTATCATCCCACCTGGCTTGCGAGGAGGTTTCTCAAACCAGGAACTAAATTCCTTAGTTCATCTCCCTGTCAGACCCCACTCATCTCCTAATCCTCCCATTCTCTTTTCCCTCAATCTATCTAACTACCCTCCCTTAACATTCCCTCCTTCTACCTACTCAGTGTCCACCCATCTCCCCTATTCCCACCTGTACCATCCCTACTCAATCCTCTTCCATACTCTCCTTCCCACCCACCTTACCATGACTCCTCTAGACCTAACCCCTCCTATTCCTCCCCATCCCATACCCATTCCCACCCCCTCCTCTCTACCCCCTACCTAGTCCCTTCCCCCCTCATCTCCACTCTGGCCCCCAGCCCCACTCCTGTTCCTCCCCAGCCTGCACTCAGCCCCTCCCACAATCCTCTCCATCATGCCCCCAACCCTGTCCCCAAACTTTTTGCTCTGCCTCCCCACCTCCTGACTAGTTCCATTCAAACATCACACCCCTTTCTCCTACTAGCCTCACTACAACCCACTCCATTGAACTCCAGAACACAGGCCAAGCAGCAGTTACCATAGATGATTAAAATAAATATCTTTTCCCTCGAAGAGATGTCCCCACATATAACAGATGTGGTGGTTTAGTAAATATGAGACATCATACTCCTTTTTCTCCACTGGACATCATGAGATTCATAGAAAATTTCCCTCCTTTGAAACCAAGCTTGTCTTGTTAATAAATAGGATTGAGAATATTTTTCATACATATAACCTCACATAGGTTGATGTGGAAAATTTCCTCCAGGCCTTGCTAATGGAAAGGGAAAGGAATAAGATTCTTTCTCTTGTTAATGAGGCCCATGGAGAGGGAAAAACTCATAGGCCAACTGAAGATCCCAAATGGGACCCAAATTCAGAGCAAGATTACTTACAAATGTGCCAGGTTAGAAATGCTTTGTTAAAAACTATGAGAGCCTGTTCTGATAGGCCTGGTACATGGACTAAATTCAAAAATCTTAAGCAAGAAGACAATGAAAATCCCTCCCAGTTTATGGATAGACTTATTGAGCTGAGAGGCAATCTTGATAGGGAACGGGACCTTAGACAAACCAGAATACAATTTTTGAAAAACAATTGTAAGATACTTAGGAATTATTTTATGACTAGCTGTCCAAACTGGCCTACTGTGGACATTGAAGGCTTAAAAAGAGTGGCAGTTTTTGCTTTTAAGGGACATAAGGAAAAGGGAAAGGAGAACACTGATTTAGTGGAAGCATTAAGGAAGGAAATAAAGGAATTGACTGCTAAACAGGGTGAGAAGAATAGAGAGAATACTACTTTAGAAGAGACATTGAGGGAGGAAATAAAATAATTAACTGAAAAATTTTCAAAGGTAAAGCAAGGAGAGATCATAGCTCCCTTACATGAATCTATAAAACAACAACTAAAATGTTATTTTTGTGGAAAGGTGGGTAATATAATTATGAATTGCAAGAAGAGAAACCAGGAAAATAGGACTACAAGTTTCAGGAATAGTAATATTACTAGGAGGAAGAGTTATTCAAATGAGGCAAATCAAGACCCAAATATCTGTACTTAGTGCAGGAACTCCCCTCAGTACGGGGGACCCCAGAGGTGTGGACAAAGAAATTGTGATGAATGATGGTACTTGGGTGGGGAAGGAACCTCAAAGAGTCTGGAGGTGAATTTTAAGCCTTTACAGACCTCATTGTCTTATTGATGTTAACAGTTTCAGTTTGTTCCCCTCCCCAAAATGAAGAAGTCTCTGTAACACAATTCTAAATACAAGATGTATGTAATTTACTGTTAACCACTTCATAAGCTATGGAAATTGAAATATTATGTTATATTGTCATTATTTGTACCACCCCTACTATTCTGATTGTACTGAAGAATATCATTATAAAAGCCCATAAATAGCATTTTGTTCCGTTTTTGCCCTTGTTAATTGTCATACAGAGCTGATGAATGGACTCCATCATATTGGTTTCAACCTGTATACAAGTTTTGGGAATGTAATACTCTAATAATTTAAATTGATTTTAACAAGTATTCAGACATGGTTTTTGGATATCTGGGAGCATCCCTACCTCTGATCATTTATTTGCTTGCCTCTGAGTTGTTGTAATGAGAGGTAAAGGTCTATTTGTAGTTGAAGTAAAGTGAAATGGAATTGTTGTGTTTCCCCATCTCTGCATTTATTGTAAATATAATGGATGACATGTCTGCAGTGATTTTTCACTTTTTAGTCCTCTGCTCCATGTGAAAATTGGTGGGACATATTGGAGACAGTTCTGTTACACTGTTACAGTCTCATACCAAGAGGGAGGGAGGTGCCCAAGTGGCTTAGTTACTCTGTGATGTGTTACAATCTCATCCATTAGCTATACTCTCAATGATACTTTTTAAAGCAACTTATTACATGGAAATCAATCTTGGTAATATGTTTCAATAGCTTGCTTAGATCCACCTCGGTAACTGTTCCTTTCGTTTTTTCATGTTTTTCCTTCTTCAGATAGCATGGTCTTCCATGAACACCCAAATAACATCACTGAAAGAATATGGTCAATAAAAATAATGTTTAAAGGATCAATTTGACATGATTGAAGGTACACTATGATTTTCCAAATACAATATTTCTTACTGTCTTTCTCTTACTCATGTCTGACCTGAGCTTTTCTTTCATATTTAATATTTATCCAAAAGCACATTTACTGATAGACTAATTTACTGTTTCATATTACAAAACACATGCCATAGTCTAGACAGACAATTTTTATATACTTTGATTTTCCTCAGTGGTCTATATGTTCTGAGTTTTTTATTTGTTTTATTTTAGTGATTAGGGATTCCATTAAAGTAGCCTTATGGTATTACACAGAGAGGTAAAATCAAACCAGCACCCAAAGTTCATAGATCATAGGAACAAAGGTCTATAACTTGAAATGTATGTCAGGAGTCATCTCTTTCAGTCATGTCACTTTCATCTATGTAGAGAGTGAAACTAAAAATTTTTTACCTTGCCCAATGTTATATAAGAATTAAGATGATGAGTAGGGATTTGAATTCAAGCCCTCTAACTTCATAAACAATATTTTTTTCACTATAACACATATTAATTTGTATGTTGACTATTCAGTTGCATGAAATTATCCAATTCTCAAGTGATTCTCTCTTTCTAATGCTGAAGTCATCTTTCTCCATGAAACTGGCAAACATAAATCTTCCATTTTAATGTATCCTGAATATGATAAATAAGACTTTAAATTTTTTTGTTATTGTTGCATCTATCAGGAATGTTATATATAAGATCTGGTTGACAAGTGATTCTTAAAAGCTGTATTTTGCTCTACTAAGTCAAATGTTATCATATGAGAATAAATGTGCCATAGTCATATAATCAATGACTTTTCCAGTTAACTGTTTTCAAACCATTTAATTTCTTCCCCCCTCAGAGACAGACTGAAAGCTAATTCCTCAAGGCTTTCAAAGTTATATTACTTTCAATATTGCTTTTTTAAATGTTTTTTTTTTTAATCTACTATGATTTGTCTTTGATTTCTTCAATATTTATACTTTCAAAGGTATAATACCTCAGAGGTAGAGTTGTAGTAATTCACAGTTGATATTTTTGTTGTTGTTCATGATAAAAAAAGGTTATTATAGAAATTTTGAGAGATAAAGTTTTAAATTTTAATTTTCTTCATTCTAGTTTCATCTATTAAGTAGTAGTTTTATGGCTATATTTGGGATTATTCACTGCTTCATAAAGATGTATTTTCTTTCCATAAGATTTACTGTTTTAAGTTTTTATATTTGTAAACCATACTTTAACAGAAAAACTTCTGTATTTTCCCCACAGTTTCCTCTTTTTCTTCTAATTTTTGTTGCATTAGCTTTCTTAGTGCATAACTTTTTTAATTTCAGGTAATCAAAATTATCTTTTATACTTCCCATAATCGTTTTCCTCATTTGGTCATAAACTTTTCCCTTTTCCATAGATTTTACAGGTAGATTTTCCCATGATTTGCTAGTTTTACTTATGTTATCATCCTTTAGATATAAATAATTTATCCATTTTTGATTGATACAGAAGTTAGCACACAGTCTGGGTAGGGAGTTATATGTAGCTCTTTTGATTTTCTCTGGCACAGCCACTCTTGGCTACTGAACAGAGACATGAAGTGCAGCAAACAGATTAGCTAGTCACAGAAAGGTAATTATTTGTCTATATCTATCTATCTATCTCCAGCTCCAACTTTTGCTATCTAAATAAATAATGATAAATTAATATACAACCTCCAACTAATTTTAATCTTAACCTATTTAAATATTTTGTGGTAGTACATAGAAATGCTCATTATTTACATGTGATTATATCTTGCAATTTTGTTGAAGTTAATTGTTTCAACTAGATGTTTTGTTTTGTTTTGTTTTAGCTTATAGGCATACTAAAAATACCACCAAATATCATCTACAAAGAATGATAGTTTCTTTTCCTTGTTGCCTCTTTTCATTTTTTTCAGTTTCTTTGTCTTCTCATTGCTATTAACATTTTTAGTACTTTATCGAACAATAGGAGACATAATGGACATCCTTACTTCATTAGTGATCTTATTGGGAAAGTTTCAAATAAATAATCACAGATAGTGCTTGTTTTTTATTTTTAGATATGAGCTATTTAACATTATAAAAAAGGTCCTATTGACTTTCACAATATCTTAGAAATTTAATAGAAATATGCAATTTTTATAATTTTATAATGGGGTTTTTATCTATTTATATAATAATAAAACTTTTGTTTTTGTTGTGATGTGGTCAATTATGATTCTACTTTCTTTACTGTTTAACCATACCTGCATTTTTTGGTATAAATTCCATGTGGTCATGATCTTTATTTTATTTTCATCTAATCTAATTGTTTTATATTTTATTTTAAAAATTCAATGATATTCTTTAGTGAAATTGGTCTATAATTTTTTTTTCTATTTTTTCTCTCCTTGATTGTGGTATCAAAACAATATTCATATTATAAAAAGAATTTAGTAGGATTCATTCTTACCCATTTCACTTATATTATCAGTTTTACTGTCATATAATTAAACAAAATAACTTCTAATAATTGGTTTAATTTCATCTTCATTGGTGATGTAGTTATCCTTTTCATTTTAATACTAGTTATGTGCTTTTCTTTCTTTAAAAAAATAAATTTAATCAATGCTTAATCTATTTTGCTTTTTTTTGTCTATATAAGATAGTTGCTGGTTTCAAATAGTAATTCTTTTTTTTACTTTTAATTATTTTAATAATTTATTTCATTTTCAGGATTCTAATTTTGTTTTAATTTGAAGATTTTTAATTTGTTTTATTTCTAGGTTTTTTAGTTGCATGCCAAATTTATTGATAACCTTTTTTCTCTTTTACTAATGTTTGCACTGTAATTCCCTTTAAATTATTATTTTTCCCCATTATTTGGTCTTTCATCCATTCATTTTTTATGATGAGATTATCTAATTTCCAATTAATTTGAAATAATTTGAGGTTTTATGCCCTAATTTGTAGTCAATTTTTGTTAAAGTACCATGGGCAGCTAAGAAAAATCTATATTCCTCTCTATTCCCATTTAGTTCTATAGAGGTTTATTATATTGAACTTTTATAAGATTCTCTTCTGATCTTACTTCTTTCTTTCTTATTTGATTTTTTGGTCAGGTTTATCTATTATGATGGGGAAAGTTGGGGTCTCCCACTAGAATACTTTTACTGTCTATTTCCTTCTGAAATTCATTTAACCTTTTCTTTTTTATGAATATTGACACTATACCATTTGGTTCATATATATTTATTATTGATACTACTTCATTTTCCATGGTTCCTTTGGAAAGATGTTATTTCACTGCTTTTCCCTCTAAATTAGATAAAATTTTAATGTTTTGTTTGAGATCATTGTTACTACTCAAGACTTTTTACTTCAGTTAAATTATAGATTCTGTCCAAGCTCCTTATTTTAATTCTGTTTGTCTCTCTGTTTCAAGTATGTCTCATTTCAACAATACTTTGTTCACTATAATTTGTTGGCTTCTAATCTAGTCAGCTATCTGCTTCCATTTCATGAGTGAGTTCATCTCATTCACATTCACAGTTATGATTACTAACTCTTCTGTTTCCCATATCCTATTTTCTTCTATTTATCCATTTCTCTTTTTATCTAGTACCTCCTCTAAATTATGTTTTGCTTCTGACTATTATTTTCTTGAATCTGTTCTATGTAATCCTCTCCCTCCTGACTTTTTTTATCCCCTTCCTCTCTCTCCTACTTACTTTTGGGGAAGATAGATTTCTATTACTAATTTAATAGATATAGATGGATTGAGATACATGTGTGTGTTTCATGTGTGGATATAATACATACATAAAAGATATATATGTATATATATCTTGAATTATATACATATATATATAATTTCTCCTTTTATTCAATGTATACATAAATCTTTTTCAAACATTATTTACACACCAACTATTTTCCCCTTCACTCTAAAAAGATTTTTTGTTCATCTTTATGTAAGACAATTTTCCACATTTTTCCTCTTCCTCTTTCTCCTAGGGTATCTCTTCTCCCTTACTTATCCATTTTCTTACATCATCCAAAGAGAATTAACTCATCCCTAAACTCCTTTTCTATTTAAAATCTTTCTAACTGCCCTAATATCATATCAGTTATATGTATTTTCTTACCATATAGGAAGATAAACAGTCTAACTTTATTGAATCCCTTATCATTTCTCTCATATGCTTTCATTTTTATGCTTCTTTTGAGTTTTGTATTTGAATGTCAAAGATCTATTCAGCTTTTCCCCCAATCATGAATTCCAGAAAGTCCTATATTTTATTAAGTATACATATTTTCTCCCAAATGATTATGCTCAGTTTTACTAGTTAAAATATTTTTGGCTGTAATCCTAACTCCCTCACCTTCTGGGTTTCATATTCAAAACTCTCCATTCCTTCAATGTGGTAGTTATGATATCTTATATTATTCTGACTGTGATTACATTGTAATATTTGAATGGTTTCTTTCTAACTTTTTGAAGTACTTGCCTTTTTTTTTTAAATTTGGAGCTGTGGAATTTTACTGTACAAAATTTCAGAGTTTTCAATTCTGAATCTCTATAATGTAGTGATTAGTGGATATTTTAAATTTCTATGTTATTGTCTGGTTCTAGAAGACTGGGGCAGTTTTACTGGACAATATCTTGAAACATGATGTCTAGCCCCTTGGGTGTCAAGATGGTGGCATAGAGGTAGTGAAAGTTCAGACCTCTGAAAACCCTTCCTCAACAATTATAAACCAAATGCTCCTTAGAGAATGAAAACCAAACCTAACAACAGGACAGAGTCAAGGAACCCTCCTGCTGGACTCAACTTAAAAAGAACACCCCCAAAAAGCCTGAATTCAAGAATACTCTGATTTAAGGGGAAGGAAGCAGGAAGGTCCCAGGACCCTTCCCCAACCTAGAGTGTGGAACCTCCGACAGTGGCTGGAATCTCTAGGCAGGCAAGGGCTCTATTCTGGAGGAAGTACATATTCCTCTTTCCCACATCTAAAATTTTTTAGATATCACATTATATTCAAATCACACCCATTCCCTCTATGTATATTTCTTCTAACTCTCCTAATAAGTACAAAGTTCTTAGAAGTTACAATTGTTATCTTCCAATATGGGGATATAAACAATTTAACTTTATTGAATCTTTAATGGTTTTTTCTTTCCTTTTTGCTTATTTACCTTTCTCTTGAGTCTTGTATTTCAGAGAAAAAATATTTATTTTGATCTGGTCTTTCAATCAGGAATGTTTGAAACTCATCTATTTCATTAAATGTCTATTTTGACCCTTGAAATATTATATTCAGTTTTGATGGGAAGTGGGGAAGGTGATTCTTGGTTGTAATACTAGTTACTCTGCCAACTGGAATATCATATCCCAAACTTTCTAATCTTTAATGTAGAAGCTGCTAAATCTCATGTTATTCTGATTGTGGCACCAAGATATTTGAATTATTATTAATTGCTACTTTTGGCTGATTACAATATTTTATCCTTGATCTTGGAGTTCTGTAATTTTATTATAAGATTTTTGGAAGCTTTCATTCTGTGAATCTCTTCTAGAAAAGAAATCTTTAATTTCTATTTCCCCCTCTAGTTCTAGAATATCAGGGCAAATTTTCCTTGATAATTTCTTGAAAGATGATTTCTAGGCTCTTTTTTATCTTGGCTTTCAAATGGTCCAATAATTCTTAAACTGACTCTCTTTGATATATTTTCCAAGTCAGTCATTTTTCCAGTGAAATATTTCACTTTTTCTCTTGTTTTCTTCCTTTTGATTTTGTTTGATTGTTACTTGACATCACATGAAGTCATTAGATTCACTTGCCCATTTCTAAGTTTAAAGATTTAATTTTTTCAATGAGCATTGTAAATGTTAAAATTAATGGTTGAACAATGAGTATATGAAATTATGTGGTCACCAATATTTATTATATCTTGAGTCAGAAACTTATTTATAAATATTTACAAATAAAGAGGAAACAATAAAGAAGAGAAATGTGAGGGAAGTAGAGAAATTATCTATATTATCAACTTAAATGTTTTTCTATGTGTCTGTGTAATCTAGGCAGAGACTAATTAGCTCTCAGCTTATAAGGCTGGTAGTGAATATACACGTGACCTCTTCCAAAATGGAAGCTAGTCTCTCAAGAAGCTAGGAAAGGGTCAGCCTTTTTTACTCACCCAACAAAGTAATCCAAAAGTCACAGTCCAAGTAGAAGCCAAGCTCCAAGCCCATGATCCAAGATTTAGTCTCTAGTGAAGTTTTCTTGATGACTATTTAAGACTATCTCCAGAAGACAATATCTTCAGACTATTTTCTCAAAGACAATCTGCCCTAAAGGAGTTTAGGCTTTCTTTTTATGGTGACTTCTTCTCCTTTCCCCTCTTCACAGGGGCCAATCACAGTTTCCAAACTGTCTAGCACTGCCCAGGGGATAGTTTCTGTAGGATCGACTTCTTACCTTCTGAAGGTTAAGTTCTCATTAAAAAGATTCACAGATTCCTGGATGATTGAATCAAAAAGGTTTCACAGTTTTCTGATTTGATTGAACTTCTAAGGGGGTGAATTCTCTCAGTACCTTGCTAGCTTCTCACCTAGTACTAAACAGAGTATTTAATCTTTTGTTGATCCAATTCAAAAGCAGACAAGGGAGAGTTAATAAGGGGATAATGAAGGTTTTGTAATGGAATGGAGGAGCTGAAGGGATATAGGGAATATGGATGCTGGTGAGGTAAAAGGAGAAAAATACCCCCTGATGAGAGGCTGTTTTTGAAAATGGGGTTCCCAAGAAATGGACCAACTATGATAGCTTGAGGGGATGTCTTCTCTATTGATTGATGTTGAAGATATCCTGGGGCAGGTAAGCACAGATCCTCCTGAAGGACAAGCCTCCCCCTGGCAGGGGTCCGATAAGAAATGTTTATGGTTGAATGGCTGTCCTTAGGTTCTGCTCCCTCTATGTTCCCCTGAAAAGAGAGTCCTCTTATCTGATTTTTGGTTATTTAACTCAAGATGTATTTAATAACAAGCTTGGATCGGGAAGATATTAGGTTACAGGGAAGAGGGGCTCCCTATATTTTTTTCCCAGATTGGGTCTGAGTCTTTCTCAGCTTTTGAGCTGTGGCCAGGCCTTGCAGGCTGGTGGTGGGTTTCTTTTATTTTTCCCTATGCTAATCTTTGCAACCTTTCTTAAGTTCTAAGTCTTAACAATAGACAGCAAAATGAAGAAAAGTTTCTGACTTGGGCCTGTCTCTTTGGACTAGTGCCCCTAAATCCTGGACTTACAGTTCAAACTTCTCCCTTTAAATCCTTTAGTTCAATGACATGATCACAGGAGTCCAGATAGAACACACAACTGGGAAAAATCCAGGAATAGAGGTACTCCTATCCAGAAACAGGGAGAGAGCTCTCCTTCCAGTCCAAGGGCCAGGAAAGAGACTCCTTGAGAGCCACTGTCACTCTCCAAGTCACCCCTCCCCCCCACCAACTTTCAGTGTGGTCAATATCTTCAACATTCCAACTGCTGTCAGTTCCACCTGAGTGGCAGAAGGACCCAAAGCTTGATTCAGTTTTCCACACCTTCATGTAAGAATACTTTTAAAATGAAGTTTCCATGTTATCAAATATTGACCAATTCAACCATTCCATTTACGTTTAACTGAAATCTTCAGCATTTTGTCAACTTACTACCTTTCTAAGGTTAATAAAAAATCGGTAGTTGATTTTTTGTAATTCTGGACATTCATATCAAAATTTGTTGAAAGACCCAGTGAACTTCCTTGTGAAAAAAAACCCAACAATATTTCTAATCATTGTACTATTTGCCTTTATCCTAAACTTATAGGTATTTCTTCATCCTAGTATAAATTTTCTTAAGTATAATCAACATTTTGAAAAATAAGAGCAGTTCCAGACATTCTAATTTGGAAGTTCTTGTTTGCTTGTTTATTCTATTACTGGAAGGCAGAAAATAAGAAAAGAAATATTGATATTGGAATTATAGATCTTTTTAAGCTGCTTCTACATAAAGCCCAAACAACTATTTAGCTCAATTAATCCAGCATAAAAGTAAGCCAATATTATTATTGTGTATATATCACAATACATTGACTTTTCTTACTTTTTGTTTTTTTTTCATTTTTCATATTAATGCTCAGAAATTGCATAGATAGCTTTAGAGGCATTAACTTTTCTTTAAAAATCTTTATTAGAATAGGGTGACAGCTACTGTTTTAATCAAGACATAATTAGAAACATTATTTTTATAACTTGATTATGTATTCCTTTTTAGTTCACAAATTCATCTCCACATATAGGCTATTTTATCCTTATTTTTATCCTACATTCCAATTCTCTGTGTGTATGTGTGTGTGTATCTGTGTGTGTGTGTGTGCCCATAGCTCTCTTTCAAATCTCTTCAAAATACACAAAGAATTTTAATTCAATTTGAAGTCAAGTCATTTCAAAGAAATATCTATAAAAGGTACTGATACTGAGTCTGTTAGAAGCAAAAGACTCATCGTTCAGATTTTGATATTTCAGTTAGTTATATAATTAATCTATCTACCAATTTTGGACAAACAAACAAAATAAGAGATTTGGACCATTTGAAGTGTATCTGTATTATTAACTAGTCAAAGGAATAGTAATGCAATTTTACTTTCCAGTTCAGAATAACTCAGTGCCTGTGGCTATGTAGAGACTACATAATTCAGGAATGAATTGTTATCCCTACACATCTTCACTTTCATTTGACTTTTTCTCACTGTAGGATTTGTGTTTCTTTTGAATTGGTATCCTGTTGATTAACTAATAGAGAATGATGCAGCTAGCACCCTCTCTGGAAAGCAAATTTTTATCATCCATGTTTTCCATCTATATAGTTTGGGAAAGGTACATCTGAAAGGTATCTTAAACACCTGAAGTAATAATATATATTTCCTAACCTCTTAATGAGAAAAAAAGTCACCATCCAGAAGATTTTTAGTAATACATCAAAAATCAGATCAAAATAAAATCAGGTTTTAGGATCGTCATATTTTGCTCAAGATATTATCTTCTGAGATATAGTTTTAAACTTCCTAATTCTAGGTTAGTAATAAGTTAAAATTGGTTTGACAACATCTTTTCATAAAAGTTAGGGAAACAGAGGGTCTTAGTATGCATCTGATTGCTGTCAGTTATTTCTGTTGCAGTCTAGCTTCTGGGCATAGAAATCTCTAGGGAGTGACTTGTAGAAAAGCCCTAATCATATACTAACTGCTTAGAGAGATTTAATATTCTAACCTCTACATAAAGTGAATATTTTTTCCTTCCAATTTGCATGACTGACAAGACTAAAAGCAGGGAATATGCACCTAACCATCTGCAAAATAAATCTAATGCTTTTCTTTAAATGAAAGAATGATGTTAGAAACGATGATAAACTCAATAGGAAAGCTATTTAAAGGTTGTGATGCTACTAAGGTTAAACATGCTTTGCAAAATTTCTTAAATGACTTTGTGGAATTCCCCTTAAATCTTTGGATTTTTTGTTATTGTTGTTTTTTTTTCAGAGATGGACAAACCCTAAACCATAACCTTCAAGGGGTCACAAAAATATGAGAGGCTTTTGTCATCAATATTTTGCAATTGCATTATGTAGAACAATAAAAGAAAGAGCCTAGCTATGACTCCTCCTGGGATTCTCTGGTATGTAAGGATGATATTAGAAAATAAGTATTGTTTTATTAGTTTAGGGATAAGAAATAAAATGGATGGCTTGAGAAAAGAACTGGAGTTTGAAACAGAGCTGAGAGAGCATGGTAATTTCAGATGTGACAGTTATAACCATTTTTCTACATCAATTACTCTCTCTGGCAATTGGGAGTTGCTCTCTGGAAGTTGGCAGAGACACACGCTCAGAGACTCTGTCTCAGGGATGGAGGAGGTAACATCTTTGCTTCTCTCTCTATCTGAGGTAAAAATCTGAAGGAGCTCAGTGTTTTCGTTTCCCAACTTGGGAAACACTAGCGACTATCTATTGTGTCTTTTGTAGATTGTTTAACTCTGAAACGACCAAAGAAAAACATAAACCTGGTCTTCGGTTTGGACTCTCAGCCTCTAAAGACTCAGAGTCCTAGAGTCCTAACTTGATTCTTGTCAAGACTCAACTAGCTAGCCTTTGCTATTTTATAATTTGAAGATGAAGTTCAGATTTATAAGTATATTAGCAGTAGTTTTTATTTAGATAGTATAAATTTGGGTTGGTCAGATCAGGGAGGATTAGTGTAGCCTGTGAGACACAGGAGAAACAGTTTCTTGTGGAACCTGAGAGTGTACTTGGGTGGATTTAGAATCCCATAGAATTAGAAATCCTTTATTTATCCTTATATATTTCAATAAATATTTTATGTTTATAATAAGAGTCTCCTTGCACCTGGCCCTAAAGGGAAGTTCACACTGAAGCTTCACTTCATCACTGACGATACTTTTGATTACCTCTATCAAAAGTATCTGAAGTATCCAAACAGTTTGAACGTGTTTGGTGAGTTAAACAGTTTTGAAACAGTTTTGAATCTATTTTGGAACAGTTTTTCCATCTAATTATTTTATTTTATGTAGCTCTTAAATTCATTTTTGCGGGTAGTTACTATTAGAAGACAGGTAAAGTCCAACCCTATGCTGATTAACTGAGGGGCAAAGGAGTCAAATTACAGCAAAGATGTTCTGACAAGCAGACACAGCCTAAGTTCTAAACTCTGAATGAGAGAGGGTGTGTGATTGTGAGTTAAAGAGCAAGAGACAGAGCAAGGGAAGGGAGAAAGACAGAGACAGAGAGATGGATATGCAAAGAATAACTGAGTCATCAGGAATCTAGGGAGGATCGTGAAAGTGAAATTGCAAAGACCTGGTTTATTGGGCATTTAAGAGTGATTTTTATACATTCCATAAACAAAGAAATTACTTGTCAGAAGTACACATTTTGTACATGTCAATTAAGAGTATTAAAGTAGTATGCAGGCCAGTTAAATGTACATGGCTGCATAAGGGACTAAATACATTCAACAATACTAATCTACAAGGTAGCTCTTTGGTGTGCTGTCCAAGATATGAGATGGTGCTGGTAACAGAGCAGAGACAGGTCCTTGTGACATAACTCAAAGTTTTTGGTAACTAGTCAGGAACTTCAAGGGAGTAGAATTTGTATAGGATGCACAGAAAAAGTATGAAGGCCATTCTGTCCAAGATAAATCTTTAGGTAATGTTAACCTGATCAATAATATTTCAGTTTGTCATGAATTTTTAAGCCAATTAGGAAGGGTCACTTAGGAAAGACAAATGTCTATGGCATGATTTATGGACATCTAGGCTCATGTCTCTGTCCTTGCCAGGACCCTGGGGTAAAATTCTTAAAGCATGTCTCTTTCTGGCTGCCTTCTACCTCAATGGGCCTGGGGAATTCTCATTAATTAATCACCTACCTTTTTTTAATAGGACCTATGGACTTTATCCCCTTACAGTAGTCTCCCTTTTACTAATATAGCCTCCTTCCTCCTATACTTCAGGCCTGTCATTTCATCAATGTAAGTACTATTGGTATAATAATAAGACATATCATAGGGTTTCTGTTTCAAAAGGAATAACAGATGTAAAAACATTTCACCCTCAAAGCACCTTAAAAATTTTAATTATAGTTATTTTGTCACTATCATTATTCTACTAATGATAGCTGTTATGGAGAAAGAGAAAAACTTAGCTCAAACTCAGAGGACAGAGAAGTAAAAACATCTTCAAAGACAGTAAAGAAATACAATAAATGGCAAAAAGCTCAAAAAGAGCTTTTGGCAGAGCTTATAAAAGACCTCAACCACCAAAAGAGAGATGTTGAGGAAAAATTAGGAAAAAAATAAGTCATGCAAGAAAATCAATAAAATTATAAAAGATCACTCAATTTGTGAAAGAGATCCAAATGCTAATTGAAAAAAAAACTATTTTTAAGAACTAGAATCAGAAAAGAGAAGAGAGCAATTTCCTAAGCCAACAAGAAATAATGAAGCAAAATTTAAAAAAAAATGAAGTATTTGAAGGGGATATGAAATATCACAAAAATAACTGCCCTGGAAATTAGATCAAGGAGAGACATCATTAGAATACTTGGATTTCTGGAAATTTGTGAACAAAAAAGGAGTTTAGACAGTCTAGTACAATAAATCATCAAGGAAATCTGCCCAGAAATTCTAGAATCAGAGGGTAAAATAGAAATGGGGGGCAGATGGATAGCTCAGTGGATTGAGAGCCAGACCCAGAGATGGGAGGTTCTAGGTTCAAATATGGCCTGAGTCGCTTCCCAGGTGTGTTACCCTTGGCATGTCACTTAACCCCCATTGCCTAGCCCTTACCACTCTTCTGTCTTAGAATCAATACTAAGGCAGAAGGTAAAGAAAAGAAATATAACTTATCTACCAATCACCATCTCAAAGAAATCCAAAGATAAAATGTACAGGAACATCATTGCTAAATTCCATGGATCCCACTTAAAGGGAAAAATAATATGAGCAACAAGAAAAAAAAATATATATATATATATAGTGGAGTTAAAAAAATAAAGGACTTAGTAGCTTCCACATTTAGAGAATACAGGACATGAAACAAAGCACTTCGTAAAACAAAAGAACTGGGCCTATGTCCAAGAACAATATCACCAGCAAAATGATAATGATTATAAAATGTTTAAAAATAGAAATTTAATGAACTAAAGGAATTTTGATTATTCTTAAGGAAAAAATCAGAACCAGGGAGAAAATTTGATCTATAGGAAACATTCAAGGGTAATGAAAAAATAATTATAACCAACCCAAAAAATCAACTTATTTGATTCCTATATAAGAAAATGTTATATATGGCCCCTGGGAAATAACATCATTGCCTGGGCATTTTAAAGGGACACATATCTCAATGTTAAGGAGAATGTAATGGAATGAGTCAAAGTGGTAATGGAGTAGACCAGGAGGATAGAGGGTAAAATAGCTATCTTGTTTAGAGGAGGAATGAGTGAAGGAACTGACAATGTTGAGGGGATAAGTGGATAGAGGATAGATAGTGCTAGACCCCTACTCTCCTCAGATCTGGATTAAGGAGAGAACAATATACACAATTAAAAGGGGGAAAATCTTCTTAATTTACAGAGAAACTGGAGGGAATAAAGGTGGGATAAGAGAGGAACCAGAAGTCACCTTTGGGAACTGAGGAAGTAAGAGAAGGAAGGGAGAGTTAAGAGAAAATAAGACAAAGGGATAAGAAAAAGGAGGAAAAGGAGGAATACATAGAAAGGAATACTTAGCAAGAGGTGGAGAGTAAGGTGAGGGGATAAGGAGGGATTCTTAAGATAAGTAGGAGAGGGATTTTTAGAATCAAATTCATAACAATGTGTAATATAAAATCTGTTACCCTAAAAAAAACCCTACATTTCCCAGAAGCCCACCAACTTCCTGATATTATGTATTTGCTATAGACATGGGATATTAGGCAGGGACATGGAGGGTCCCACCTCTTCACTTCCTGTGCTGGGGTTGGTGGAGGTACAATGGGCCTTTGAACTGGCTGATATGCCATGGGAACATGGTCTTTATTTTGTATACTCTTAATTCCTTTATTTCTAATGATCATTAATAAATCTCCTAAAATAGAATATTTTTATTTATTGAGATTTAATTTTAACTTTTAGATGATGGCAACCAGAAGGAAGGGATGAGGGAAAAAAAAAAAACATTTGATTTTTTTTTTAAAGATAGTCTAGATAAAATTTTTAAGCCACATTTCTCCTGCCAAGATTTTTAGCCCACCCCACCAACCCAACCTCGCAGACTCCAAGAGAACGCCAAACTCTCTTTGGAACTCCTGCCTTTTTCTTTTCCTACTTTTTTCCTGGTTGTTCTCCTGGGCTATTTTTAGCAGAGGTACTCTGCTTGAACCCATGTTCCTCAATTCCTTGCTGCTGCCTCTGACAATCCTCCTCCTGATCTCCAGCCCAGCTCCAACTCCTGCTCCTGAATACACCTCTGCCCTGACCTCAACCCTGAACATTGTTGCTGGTCCTGCTGGGCTGCTCATAGCCACTGCTGTATCTTCGAAACTCACAAACTTGGAGCAGATCTCTGGGCAATTGGTAAAAACTGGGGTGTATTTTCCGTAAGCAATGATTAGCCTCCTAACTCCCTCTCCATGTGGCTGGGGAAACTAATGTTTTACCTAAAGGGGGAAGGAAAGAAGGAAGAGGAAGTAAATTATAAGCATGGTATACTCTATGAAAGAACAGTACCTTGCTTATTTCAAACAGCTTCTATTATTCATGAGTACACTGTTCCTTTCGATTATCTTGCCTGAGATTCAGAGGAGAAATTTATCTCCCTACAACTATTTGCTATTTGGACTTGCCCAGTCTCTAAGATTCATCCAGATTGGAATCCTCAAATCCATGTTCGCCCTCACTATGGGAGATACCAGGGAAGGAACTTTAAAGAGATTGGAGGTGAAAATTTTAAGTCTCTTCAGACTCTACTGGTTTATGAAATTCTCTGTATTTTATTATATCTTGCTGATTGCATGTTTTAAAATTTAATTCTGCTGTTTTAAGTTCACATATTAATATATTCAATACTATTCTGTTACACTGAATCAGTTTAATCTATTGTATTTTAACTATTAGATATATTCTGCTACCTTTCCCCTATGTCTACTGAACAAAATATTGTAAAAGCTCATAAACAACTTTTTTTTTCCATTTTGCATTTGTTAATTGTCACATAGATGATGGATAGACTCAACCTGTCTAACAACCTTTGAAAAATAGTAATTCTAAGAGGTCTTCAGAAATAATTTAAATTAACTAATGGTTTCTGAATGGATGATTTTTAAAATATTTATATTATAAAGAATGTTATATTAAAGATGAAGAAAGAAAGAAATGTTCCTACCAAGGTGTTGCTATGAATCAAGAAGTCAAAAAGAGCTCCTGCAAAACTCTTCAGTTTAATTTACTTCCACTAGAATAACATAGATTGCTTGGTGGTGTTCTAGACCCAAATAAGTTTTACTTTGTTTAAAAACATATTTGCCAAGGTTGAAAGATTTTCTACATCTGTAAAAGTTGTGACAACTATCCATCAGTTCATAGTTTTGTTTTGTTTTTTTGTTTGTTTGTTTTTGTCATTCAGTAGCTTATGTGAAATATAATAGTGGATTTGTTTACTATTGTAATTAACTGGGTATTATGAATTTTGGGGACTTTGGTAATTCTTTGAATGTGCATTATCTACTGTATTACTGTTTTATTCTGAAAATAATTTGTACTCACACAGTGATTAAGTAAAAAAGGAAATGGATCTCATTTTTTGATGAGAAACCTTTGTATTCTACTTCTCCTTAGCTGACACAATGTGTCACTGATTGTAAGCTATATATTTTTAATTTATAAAACTCTTTTTATTATTGCTTTTCTTTGCATGTGCAATATAGTATTTGTTTTATTTTTCTCTCCTTTTTGTATTTGAAGCACATGTCAACAGTATTGAAAAGATTTTTCTTTATTTTTTTTTATTTTGCAGTAATATAAGTTTAAAATGCATTTGTTCTAATATTAATGCATACCCAAAAAGCTTTAGACTAAAAAATGATGCCATTGATCTCTTAAAAAATTATGGGACTTTGCTTAATGATTCTAACTGATTCTATGAGAAGGGTTTTCAGTATTGATAACAATAAAACTGCTAAATGACTTTACAACCTCAATAATATTAAGTATAATATGTGAACAAGTGGAAATACCTCATAAGTAGCTAAAACCAGTAAGAAATTCTTTATTGGTACAAATGTACCAAAAATGGCCATGTTTGATGTCATTAGTGACTACCATTTAAGAAATTACAAAATATAACAAAAATAGGAGACTAGGTCTTCCTATCTTGCCAAGACCATGAAGTGGACATATTTAACCATTATTCCATTGCTGATTAGTATAAAAGATTTGCTATACTCCAGTCCAGCCTTAGCTGTTTCCAATATGCTCAGGCAATCTAGTCTCACCTTCAACTTCTCTCATCATATTAGAAGCAGACTTAGCCCCAACACCTAGTTGTCTTTAAACCTAAAATAGTTCAGAACCCCTACTAGCCCCTGGCCCTTCAGTAGCAGGAATTACAATAATGTGACTCCATGCCTAGCTCAATAAGTTGATTTTTTTAACTAAAAAACTCATGGATAGAATGATTAATAATAACAAAAATGGCAAAAAAACAGATTGTCAGCTATTGACTTATATGTTTATTTCCTCACCCTTATTTTTCTTTTGTCAGAATGAATACACATATACACAAACACTTCAGACAACTCCACAAAAACACACATGTATTACAAAATAAGGGAAAACAGTAGGATTTCACAGCTGATTCACTACATGGAACATATTTTCATAGTCACAAAATTGACTAAGAAGTATAGAAAACAAAATCCTTCTGACTAAAAATAGTATTTGCATTGGTAAAGCAATGTTGCAGCATGATAAATTCTCTTCCAAAAAAAGCATCACATTTTCACAAATTAGGTTCATGGAAAATTCCATGTGTAGAAGAATTAACATTATTCAAGGACCTTCAGAATATTAACACAATGAGAAGCATAAAATAGATAGGAAAATATCCCACAAAGAAATCACCATTGTCATAGAATTATAAATAGTCAAAGGATAGCCATAATTCAAATTGTCTTCAAAATGGTTTTAGAACTCTTTGAATTGAAAATTCTCTCTTTCAAAGAGAAACAAAAACTCAGTCTTACATTTATAGGACTCAACCTATCCCAATCAGTATCTCTTCTTCTGTACCACACAAAGATTCCTTTGAAGGTAGAGAGAATTTGATATCATTGCTCCAATTTAGCTTTTTTTTTCTATTGATTCTCAAGGGGAAAATATATCATTGTCAATTAAGCACTGATTTCTTTTAATCGCAATTCACCAAAATAGTCAAAAATCAAATAAGATAAACAACAATAACAACAATATAATAACAGCCATCAAACTCCAAAAATTAATTTCCTTTTTGTCAGGACATTCTGATCACAATCTATAATTTTTATTACTCTAAACACCTTAAAGTAATAAGTCATTGTTATTATGAATTTTTTAGTTAAAAATAATTATTGATCCCAGGTCCCATAGTCTTTCCATTACCAGGAAGCTGCTCAGAGATAGAAGGTGGGAAATCTGTTGTAATCATGAAAGAAAGACTCCTATTCCAAGGCAGTGTAGCTATAAATTACTTATTGTACTTGTATAGTTACAATTTTGTTACTCAATGTTTAAAATATGCATTAACTATAATTTAAAATAAGCCCTGAATTTCATGGGATCCTACATTTTTTCATCCTACATTATTCATGATTTATTCAGAACATAAGGCATTTTATCTAACATTAATTTTTATGTCTGTCCTATGTATGAATTTTAAGAAATGGGTATAATTTACAACTGAATAATGATGGAATATCATAATTCCCAACTAAGATATAAAATTAAATCACTGATTAAAACAGCATTTATATCATAGTGATGAAATGAAAGGAATACTGACTATAAACATTAGTTGGATTTGTTCAAACCTCCATTTTTTCCAGGACATATAACATATATAACAATATGACATATAACAATACTCCTTTTTAAATATCTATTAAGCATTGGAATAATAAACTGTCAACTGAACTCAGCCCTAACCATACCAACTGAGTCTGGACTGATAACTGTGCTGGAAAAATTTCCTTCTTAGGATCATTATTTCACCACAAGGGACTCTAGAGATTTCCAGATGAGATAAATTATTATCTGTCTATCTCCTCAGGACCTCAAAGTCACTCTAGGAAGTTGCTTTCATTAATTTTCTGTAACATCCTCCTCTTCGTGTGAGATAAAAACATGACAAGTGCTTCATCTACTCAAATAAACAAAATCCGGAATCAGAAAGTAGTAGTAAAAAGAGGCAATTGTTTATTTCTTTCATGAAAGAGCACTTTAGTGATGGGCTAAGAAGTGCCTACTGACTAGGCAGCAAATAGGAAAAATATACAAGTTCCCAAACAAGGCTCCTCCCCTTTACCATCAAGCTTCCAATCCGGGCCTTAACCCACAGTCCAAAACACCTGTTTCCAATCCATTTCAGGGGAAGTAAGGGGAGCAACTAAATTGGTTCATTGCCCTTTCAATCTCTCATCAGTTTCCAAAGTTTGTCCTGGAGTCCTTCTTCAACAAAAGGCAACAAACTAACCTTTGTAAACTGAATACCCATTCTGAAATAGCACACTCAATTCTCTCACACATCTTCAAGCTACAATGTGTTTTCTTTTTCTTTTTTTTAAATTACTTTAAATTACTTTGTAATTACTTAATTAATTAATTAATTACATGTAATAAAAAGTAACTAATTCT